>NC_066329.1:6733737-9152071 GCF_022539315.1 Serinus canaria | reverse complement strand
TTCCCAACGCCCCACAAACGAGCCCCTTGAAAGAGGAGTACAGCAAATCCTGATAAAAATCACCTTAATAGCAAAGAACATGATTCTGATCAGTTTCAAAGGGGACCATGGCGAGCAAGTGCTTAAACCTTCACGAAATCAGATCATTTGGGTATTATTTTTTTTTTCCCCGTGCCCTTTCTGAGTGCTTTCATGGTGCAATGAGCTGTGCATTCTAATGGAACCTGGGACGCTCCCGAATGAGCAGGACCATGGTGGGGATTTCAGCAGCAAATGTGGGATCCCAGCCCTGCCACAGCCATCCAGGAGCTCTTTGTGCCAGGGGCAGGTGCTGAAAACCTCCAGCATTTCCACTGAAGCCCATCTGAGCCCTCATCCACAGGCTCACCACGATCAACCACGGTCTGCACTTGGAGGGAAGGAGGGCTGTGAGGTCCTTTCTTGGTTTCCCTGCTCCCCAAAATTAAGTTTTCAATGAAACCAGGCTCATGTTTTCCCCTGCTGTTTCCATCACCACAGCTAACCTCTCATTTGAGTTTGGCAGCCTCAAGTTTTTCGGACAAAACTTGTTTTTCTTTTCTCCTTAAAGCTAAAACCTCATGCCAGGAGGAGAAGAGAAAAGGTTGAGGCAAACCCACCCTGGCAAACCCTTTTCCCATGGCATCATATGGGGTTGTTCCCTCCTCCCCAGGGTCCCCCCAGCCCACCCCAGCAGCCTGTGGTGTGAATTTTCCTGCCCTGTTTGGGTGAGCTGCCCGCAGCACCACAGCCACAGCTCTTTGTCTCCCTCTGAAGCGGATCCCAGTAAATTGGAGAGGCTGGTTTGTTTGGTCGCTGGGTTTTTGTTGGGCGTGTTGTGGCTTTTTTTTTTTTTTTTTTACCAGACTGATTGGCTGACATCTATTTCCAAGGAGATCATTGACAGGGAGAGAATACACAGTTTACTCAACCACGGTGGAATACAGAGGCATTTGCATCAAATAGAAAAAAAATTAATACTACTTGAAATGCATGTATGTGTCAGAAACACTCGACATGGAGAGTAGAAAAAACATCTCTTTGAATCTGTAGCATTTATTGTAGTGCACGTGCTACACCAATAAAATACGTAATTACTAGACAGGCACAGGTAAATTAGCATCTTAAAAATTTCACTTTTTTATCACCTACCATTTGCAACCTGTGAATTTTGTAGCACCAACCTGTCTTTTCAGGTGCTGGAGAGAGCAGAAGAGCCTGCAGGGTCTTGGGACCGTGCCCAGCCCGGCAGCTTCTCCCTGCTGGGATCACGGGCTCCACTTGTGAGTTCAGCCATAAACTGTATTTAATAATGTATCTTAATACAAATTAGGCAAATGTTCTCTTTCAATTAAACTGCTTTTAAGTAGTAAAACACCAACTGCATCTAAACCCCGCCGGTAATTACAGCTCCTTTCAAGTTCTGCGCATCCCCCAGCGGCACCAGGGAGAGGAGCCGGGCACTTGTGGGATGTGCTGGGGACAGCACCAGGGGGGAAGGAGCATTCCTGGGACTGGGCTGCCCTTCCTAGGGTGAGGTTCAAGGCCCTTTGACCACAGCTCAGGATCCACTTGCACATCACACATGGAAACCCTCCCTTCCCGATGGCTTCCTTGTGCTGCTGGCAGGAGGCCAAGCCACTGACACAGTCACCAAGCTGGCTTTGCTGGGGACATGAGGTGACCTGGCCTTGCTCCTATAAAGAGAAGAAGGGGAAGAAAATATATTGATTGATACAGTTGACCATCACAGGTACCAGCTCTGGCAGGAAGTGAAACACCTGGATCCAGCTGCTGCCCAGGAGCAAACCCTCGTGGTGGGAGGCAGATCCCAGCACATCCTGAGTGGCCCAAAGAGGGGCCATGGGGTTCATCTCAAATGGCTTTTGCCTTCTTGTCCCTGGATAAATTGTACCTTGTTCAAACTTGCCTGTGGTATCAGCCACCAGCCCATGCCTCTTCAGAAAGCATTCCTGGTTCCATTTCCTCCCATTCAGCAGCAATTATGGAGCACCTGAGCTGCCAGAGGAGAGGGGCACTACCTCCACACACCTCTGCTTCCCTTCTTTGGGACACACAACAGGCAGGCTGGTGTCTGCTGCCACACAGCTTTCCCCAGAGTTGCCAAGCTCTCAGGAATTGTCATGTTTTCTGCTGCCACTGGCACAGGGAAGCCCATGCTCTGCAGACCCTACCACTGCTCAATGACACTTCAGCATCACAATGGTTAAATGCTGCTTGGGAAGGTTCCCTCCTCCCAGCCTCCCCAAAATTGTGCTAAAATCTTAAGTAGAGGCATCAGAGGGACAAGATAAAGGCAAAGCCCTTCTGCAAGAGGATTTGTCTTTCAAATCTAGATTAGCAATTGGTGTTTGGGGAAGATGAGTCCCTAATCTGATTGAATAAGGGGAGTTTGTGATATCAATCTCCTTGAATCCCATTGTCTTTGTGCTGCTTTGTAAATTAATATTCATTTTCATCTCTGTTTATGCCGAATCTCTTGTGCTCTTGTGTCTCACTGCTGGATGAGCTGCAGCTCTGTGTGTTAGATACTGCACAGCATAATTGATATTATTTTGTGGTTTACCTTTATATATGTGCTTAAGGGGCATGAAGAGAGCTGCAGGGTGTGCAGGCTGCAGGGCAGAGCCAGGACCAGGCACTGGCACTGACCGGGGTGCTGGCAAAGACCCTTCCCCAGCCACTGGCTCTTGGCTGGCACTGCCCAGGGCTGCCACAGCCACCATTGCTCAGCATTTTGGGGGAATTCTGGCTCCTCTGGGGGCTCAACTCCTCTGTCCTGCTCTGTTTTGGGTCAGGCTGCAGTCCCAACATCCCCTCAATCTGTCCCATGGCACAGTGCTCCACCAGCACCATGGTGCCTCTCTTTGCACAGTTCACTGCCAGTGCCACCTTCCCCAAAATTCAATTTTTTCCCCTTCCCTTAGAACATTGCATCTTGTTCAATCCTTCCCCTGTCACACCGGCTCTGGCACTGCTTCAATTGGATTCCAAAAATAACCTCTTTATTCACACGGCTCATGCTATTATATCGTAGTACAGCTCGGGCAGGCGAGGGGTCATTCCATTATCCGGGAACGAGATAACTGAGTATTAGGGCAGCCAGGCTCTTTGACTCCCTGCCCTGTGGTAATGGGCCTTTTTTAAGGGCATTAACCAATGTTTCTACTTAGGTATTTGACAAGAGTAAAGGTAACATTGCCATTTAATCCTCCCTTGGCTTTTTTTCCCTGCCTATAGACAGCACTTGCACGTTTACTTCTCTTCGAGTGTTCAAACTTCAGCTCGAAACCACAGAGCTAATTTTCTCCAGACTCTTCCCCTGGACTTCTGGCTACAGATTTGATTAAATATCCCAGGCACTAGGACACAGGGAATCATTCCTGCTCTGAATTCTGCTCTCCTCCCTTCACTGAGCAGCCCATGAATATGGACCTGTCCAGCCAGGACTGGGCAGGTGTCACTAATGAAGAAATACCAGGGCATGAGGAACATTTTCCCTGGCCCAAGAGGTGTGTGAATCTCACCCTGACATAGCTACAGCCTCTGAAACACACTATAGAAATTAAGGACAAGCCACCTCTCTTTGTCCACATGCTTCCCAACACCTGGAAGTGTTGCCTCAGCTCCTTTTTATAGCAGGACAATGCCAGAGATTTGGGAGAAGCTCATCAGTTGCAGAGTTTGTAGTGTCACACCCATCTCTTCCTCCTCCAGGGCAGAGCAGGAGACAGCGAGGGGACACAGAGCAGGAGGAGTAGGGGAGAGGGGCAGAGACGAGGCAGCAGCTGGATGGGACAGTCAATTTGGAGTCCTTTTCTGAGTCTCTTGACTCATACACAGATTTTTCCAGGCAAGGAAGATTCAGGATCTCCTCCAGCAGGAGCATGAAGCTGCTGTCAAGGCAGCAGTGAGAGACCGACAGCACAACCGAGCTGTCCATCCTTCCATCCGTGTGCTGGCTCTAGGCAGAACAGCTCCAGTTGGCAGAAAAGCAAGAGGAGCTGAATATTTCTCAAATGCCAGCTGAGTTGGCATTTCCTGGCGCTCAATCCCAGTGCCAGCTCTCACTGTCCCTGCCCAGGCTCTGCTGCTCTCCCTGCCCAGCACGGTGCCAAACCAGCCCCGGTACCAGGAGCTCTGCACAGACACCTGCCTGTGTGCCCAGCTGAAATGGGGTCCCTAAAGTTCACCGTGCCAGCATCACACCTCTTTAGGAGTGAAAATGTATATCCCAAAGATTGTGGCTTAATTGATTGATTAATAACTGAAACTCTAATTGAATCCTCCCAGCTTGTACATAAGATGTCTTAATGTTAGAGCCTAGGGAGCAAACGCACAGCATGGAAGTATGAACTGCAGAACAACCAGCACCACTTTCAATTTAAAAGTCAATCTCATTATACAAGAAGCTGTTTCCTCTATCCCTCTGGAAAGGCAACAGCAATCTCCCATCTTCTCCCTACCAGAGCCACATGGTTTGTTAGTGTCTGTGGGAGATGCAAATACAAGGGTTTTTTTATTTGTTCCCACCGCTGCATATCTGAGCAGCTCAGTAAATATTCATGAGCTGCCATTGTAGGAGCTCTGAAAACTACAGAAAATATGCCCTCTGAGGTGACATGTAATTTGGCACTTCCCCCACGGAGAGGCAAAGGATGCAGCCAGAGCTGCAATATCCTAATAATTAAATACCTTGCTACAATCTAATCTTTTTTGTTTCTCATTAGACACAAGACACCTCAAACCTTTCCCATGCTCAGGGCCCCCTCTCACACAGAAGTTACCAAGACTAACCAAGAAGAGGACAAAGTGTGTGGATGTGCAAGAGCAGGGAGGCCTGGCAGTATCTGGGGTCAGGAATGCCTGGAATTTCTTGCCAAATGCACATTTTATGATTATGATGCCTCTAACTGAGGAAAATAAAATCACTCCATCCTTCCCAACATGACCCCAGGTAGTCACTGGCTCCCTGGGGAGCTAGGCAGACCTGTGTGACACGACCCACAGATGTCAGAGCTGATGTGCAGGGAGCAGAGCACATCTGGTTGCTTTGCCCTGGAGCAAGGCAGAAGGGTCTTTGGGAGGAGTTGAGCTCCCACCAGGAGCTTGCCTGGTCCTCGATAGATGTGGAGGCAATGGTGGCTGAAGGTGGGTCCTGTGGCAGCTTACAGACACACACTGATGGTGCCACATGGTGACAAGGTGCCCCAGAGGGTCCTTGATCGAAGCCCCAAGCAGTGTTTGCAACATCCCCTGTATAGATCTGCCAGGCAGGAGATGTCCTGCTGCTTGTGCTGCTCATTTTAACTGCTCTGGCATTGGCATTTCAGTGTTGTTCACGCCGTAATCTCCCAGATATCTCCTTCCTATTTGGATTCCTAGCTGTCAGAGCTCCTCTCTCCCACTGGCAGTATGGGTAGTGAGTGACCTTCAGCCAGGAAATGGTTATAGCCTTAAGACAACACAATTAAACATGTTTTATTGCTTAACACGCTGTGTCAGGAGCCTTAGTGGTGTTTTTGTTCCAGTCTTCTATCGTTTTCAGAAATGCCTGGAACTGTGACAGCTCAAAGCGCCAGTGCTCTCCTGCTCCCAGGTAATCAATAGAAGGCCTCAAGGTATCTCACACTTCTGTCAAACATGGGATTTTTAGCATGAAAGCATTTCCAAGAGTTTTTGGTCATTGCAAGGCTCCTCCCACCCCCCCCTTCTCTGACAGTTATCACGTCAAGGACACAGGGTGGCAGTGGGATGAGGCAGCCTCGGCCACCAGGATGATTCCCAAGGAGAAAGGCCATGAAGGTTGTGTCCTCCTGTGGGGACAGCTCCAGGGGAAATGCTGGGATGGGATGGGATGGGATGGGATGGGATGGGATGGGATGGGATGGGATGGGATGGGATGGGATGGGATGGGATGGGCAGAGCTGTGAACTGGCAGGTGTATATGCAGGTGAAGACAAGGCAAGATGGGACACTTGCAAAAAATTATTCAGGCTGAAAACTATTTTCATTAGTGGAGATACTCTGGTTTCCTTGTCTGGTTTTACCTGCCTTCTGGTGGTTTTTAAAAGAATCCTTGTGAAGTAAATTCCAGCAGTAATTTCCCTGTTTTTCAGACAAGCACCCATGTTCACAGGAGCAGTGTTCCAGCATGAGATGCTTCTTTGGGCACAAAAACTACCTTTTCACTTTGGAAAATTATTCCAGGTGATAATTAAACATTTATTGTTTTGCAGTCCAAAAAAGCTTGGGTTTTTTCTCAGATGTAGATGATTTTCCACTATCTACCTGTCTGTACCACCACGGGCTAGGTTGCCAGTGGCCAAAATCAAAGCAGTAATAGACTGAGATGTGCAATGCCCGCTTTGCTTGAAGAGTCTGACAGGTGAGGATGTCCCTTACCTCAGCAGGACCCTCTTTGTAGTTCTGCCCTGTTGGCTCCATGCCCAGTGCCCACCATAGAACCACAGAATCCCAGACTGGATTGGGCTGGAAGGACCTCAAAGCTCATCCCATCCCACACCCTGCCATGGGCAGGGACACCTTGCACTACCCCAGGTTGCTCCAAGCCAGCCTGGATTTGGACACTTCCAGGTACAGGATAAGCCACACCCAGCGCCCCCCCCTCACCCCCCTCCACCCAGGAGCCAGAGCTATTTATTCCTCATTAATCTAAATCCTGCTTTTAGACCAGAACTGTTCCTGGGCTCGCTGCAGCAATGCAATCAGAATCGATTCTACATCAAGAATTCCTCCTGGGGCTCCCGAGGCTCTCCTGCAGCTGGGGACAGGGATGCAGTCAGTGCCTGGGGGCAGAGCAGACAGCTGGCACAGAGCTACTGGAGCTACCATGCTCCCCTCTGGGGACAATGGGTGACCATCCTCCAGGTCCTGCCCTGGAGAGCACCCCAAGGTGGCACTCAGCAGCCAGAGGCTGGCACTGCTGGGTTTTGCCTGCAGGAGGAAGAGAAAACCTTCCTCTTTCAGACATACACAGAAGCAGTGATACCCCTGCCCAGCTGTCCAGCATTATTGTCATCACTGTCCCACCCAGATCCAGCAGTCTTTGGCCCTTTCTCTTCTCCCTCTGGATTTTGGTGGACCCCAGCTCTCCAGGATCCCCTTTCATTGTATTTCTACACTGAGCTTCTCCATACTCAAACCACCTCTTCTGCTGGCACCAGACTGGTCATTGCCCATGCCCAGCTGCAGCAAGAAGCCTATGAGGCCACAGCCAGGCACAAGCTCCGTGGTGGCACTGGCCAGCAGTGAGGAGGAGGCCACGAGGAGCCAAAGGCATCGCCCTTGATTGGAGAATCCTGACATAAATGGCAAGAGAAAAACAAATAGGGAGGGAAATGAACAAATTATACTGATAATTGGTTTAAAAAATGCATCAAAGAAAAATGATATCCAATAATACTGCTGGTTCCTAATGAATGTGTGTGTAATAAAATCAGGCTGTTTGGGCCGTGGTTAGCCCTGCACTTCACATCCCCAGATTAAAAATGGAACATCTGTGATGATTTAATTTACATGTTAATAACAAACAGGCCTCCAGAAACCAACGAATAAATGCCTTTTATTGCCGGCGTATCTTTTCCACTGCAGCTTGAATGAAAACTCTGGTAATTAATTGTTTTAAGCGATTCTATTAAAAAGTGTCTGGAAGTGCTGTGTGCCGAATGTTTATGTGGGCAGGCAGATGAGGAGAATACAGACGAGGAAGCAGCCTGCTAATTATGTGCCTTTTTAAAATTCACTGCCTTAAAGACATGGGATACTTTTATACATGGAAGTCGACCCAGGCGCGTTGGTTTTTCCCCATTGTTCCTTTCCAGTTGAAAAGTTTGCAATTTAAAATAAATAGCAAATCCTGATGTTGCTGGTTCCTGCATGAAATGAGATGGAGGAGAGAGCACTCGCTCTGCCTGGACTCATGGGTGCTCAGAGCAGCTGAGTCTGGCTGGGGGTGGCCATGTGTCCCTGCCAGCCTTGCCATGTGGTGACAGGGCACCCAAGTGACAGGGGACAAGGCCCCTGCATGCCCAGCTCTGTGGCAGCAACTCGAGCACTGTGGGCGAGCCCTGCAGTGGCTGCAGCCTCTCCCTCAGGATGTTTGTTTTTGAAAAGGAAACTCCCTCAGATGTTCCAGGCTCACAAACACAAGGAAGGCACTTCGGCTGTCAAAATGCAGAGGTAACACTGAAACTTCAATTCCTCAAGCCCTGCAAAATTCAGGCTGCAGGCTTGGATATTGAGCATCAGTGAATCTTCCTCCCCTTGAAAAGCAAAATCCAGAATGTGTCTGCACTGGCCACCCCTCTGCCCTGGCAAAGCACAGAGCCCCAGAGGCAGAGAGAGGCTGAGACTGCTGCAGTGCTGGGCTCACCACAGTGCCAGCAGCCCATCCAGCATCTGTAAGGAACAGAAAATGCACTCTCCAAAAGGAGAGAGAGGTGGCCTTGCCTAAGCACATCCCCTTGTACTGTAGATCACCACGAACAAGACAGGAAGCTGCAAATTCAGCACCTCCACAGCTCCTGCACAGCAGCTGATGGCCAAAAACTGGATGCTCCCCAGGCACAGAGGGGCAGGAGATAAGGGGTGCCCATGCCTTGAGAGCCTGTGCCAGCCACAGGCAAGGTGAAGCTAAGGCACCACAAGTGACAGCAAACTGTGCCATGGGCCAAGCATTGTCACCAACCATGTCATGGTGTCACCAGGACAGACAGACAGAGCTCTGCCACCTCACGGGGGTCATTTATAGCAGGTGGCAGGAGGACAAATCTCCCAAACTAAAAATTACTCCTAAACCACAGCATAAATTTCATCTGACAGCAGGCAGCCAGCACAGCAATTGGGGAGGAAGCAGGGCTGCAGCAGTTCTGTTGGGTTTGCTATTAAAAGATGAGGAAGAGAGAAAAAAAATACCTGTAAGGTGTGGGGTTATACACAGCCTGGAGTAATCACAGCCACGATTCTCCTGGGGTGACAGAGAGCTCTCCAGAACCACCAACAAGAGGCTACAGTGCTCTCATGAGAAGGGGAGAATTTTTTCTCTCCCTCCCTCTCTGCTTTTCATGTCGTGATTGTTCAGAGCCCCGAGCTGCCCCCCTTGGCCAGGGGTGTGTGGCATTCAGCAGGCAGCAAAGAAAAGCCCCCTCTCCCCTTTGTTTTGCACATGAAAAGCTCTTTCCCTCCCTGTCAGCTGAATGCCATGAGAGGAACCTTCAGTGCATGCAGAGTTGGGGCAAGGCTGGCTCCCCCCAAACCCCCCACCCAGCTCCCCAGGCGGGACAGCATTGAAAATAAACACGGAGGAAATCGCCATTCCATTAGAAAAGCACCTGGGAGCATTTAGGAGGCTCCTCTGTGGAATAGAAAAAAACCTTTCCCCCCTCCTCCTCCCTCCTCCTTCCCCTTTGGTGCAGGGCTGTTCTCTGCTCAGATCCACCGAGGCCAATCCCCAGGGGATGAGGCACCTTTCCCGAAAATTTCTTCCCCCTTGTTAAAAAAGAATGCTGGTTCGGCAGGGGAGCAGGAAGAGGAGAGGAAAGCAGCTCCCCGGGGATGCATATTTGCAGAGGAGGCAGCAGGAGAGAGGTGCCCACAGGGGACACTGAGAGGAGCCCTGGTGCTGGGGCAGTTCCCAGAGGCAGCTGCCAGCGATGCCTCTGCTGTGGTCCCCCGGGATGAAATCACTGGCTGAAATCACATCCCAGGCACTTCCCTGGGGCCAGGACTTCGGGGGAACTTCCTGGAGGCAGCAGGAAACAGCTTGGAGAAGGGAGAGAGAATGGAATGGGGAGGGATGGTGGGTACCCAACGTGGTGGCTGAGCACTTGCGTGGGCTCTGGGATGGGCACAGCCCTTGGCACCATGGGCTGCCTGATGGATCCCCCAGCCCAGTGCCTGCCCAGCTCCTCACTGCCTGCCCACCACACTGGGACCCCTGGCTGCTATGGCCCTGTGCCACTCCCTGGGTCACAAACTCCCCAGGGCCCTTAGACAGTGGCCCAGAGTAGCCAAATCCCCTCCTGCTCACCCAGCGGGCAGCTGGAGTGGCCTTGTCCCTGTCTTAAACAAAAGGAAAGAGCCACTTGTCAGCTCTTCAGTCAGTCAATATTTCACTGAACTTTGTTTTCCCTATTTAGTACAATTAAAATCCCGAGGAGAAGTCTTGTATAAATCAAAGTTCTTTTAAAGTGTACCACGCAGACACGCGTATCAGAGCTTCAGCACAGCGTGCGCCAGTAAAAAATATGCAACCCCCTTTGGCAACACAAGCAGAAATAAGCAATTTGGGATCTTAAAAGATAAAAGATAATAAAAGTAATTAAGATAATTAACCACCCTGAAGAGAGAAGAATTTACTGCTGTAAATTTTGTACTTAGTTTTAGTTGGCAATATCGCAGCTGCCACTCCACTTAATATACAGCACATCCCAGTGCTGCTGCAGCAGCAGCTGAGAGGGACCCAGTGCCATGCTGCTGTCAGTGGTCATTGCCACCAGGGTTGGGGAGTCTGGTCCAGGGCCTGAGCTGCTGGAACTGCAGGGCACCCACCTCATCTGGAATGTGAACAGATCTGGGTGATGGCAAAACAGATGAGCACCAGGGATGGGATGGGATGGGATGGGATGGGATGGGATGGGATGGGATGGGATGGGATGGGATGGGATGGGATGGGATGGGATGGGATGGGATGGGATGGGATGGGATGGGATGGGATGTGGCTTCTCAGCTCTCAGCCAGAGCCTGCTCATTCCCATCTCCTGCTGAAGTGCTTTCACAGGACCAGGAACAGCCAAGTGCTCTTTTTCTCATCAACCACTTGCAGGGTTCCCAAACCAGCATGTTGTCTCATGCTGGCTGTCATGTTTCAGACAAACCACCTGCAAGCATCCCAAAGGAACCAAAATGCTCCTCAGAATTCTCCATTGCCTCCAAAGCTCGGCTGCTGCTGTGCTTTGGTGAGCACACTTCGTGCTGCTGGTAGTGCCGTGTTGTTTCCCCTTCTCCCCACCCGTCTGTATCCATCTGTTGCAAGCCAGCTCTACTAACAAGCTTTGTGGCATAAGGAGTGGTTTGAGCTCCATGTGAAACAGAGGGAGCACAGCCACAGTTGGGAGTGCTGACCAGTACTGCAAACCCTCTTCTTCCTCCCCTACCCTTCCCAAGGTGCCCATTGCAGCTCCGCTGTGAAGGATGCTTTCAGGGGCCTGGGGAGTGTCCTGCCCCCATGCAGGGACACCAGGGCCAGTGTCACCTTCACTCTCTCTGCCCTCTGTCCCTTCGAGAGGCAGTTCTCTCTTGACACAAATATCCACATCCCCATTCTCCTCAGGAGCACCAGCCCTTTGCACTGCTCCTGTGCAGGATCAGCCTTTTCTGTGTCAAATCACCCACCCCAGAGCAGCCCTGGAGGGTGGATGCTTCTGCCTGTCTACCTGTGTTTATTCTGCTGAGATGTGAATGCTCCAATCCCCAGCACAAACCCAGCCACGTCCTGGCCTTGCCACAGCATTCCCACCAGTCCCTTCCTGATAAATACCCAGTGTGAGGAGCATCCCACTGGTGGCTTTGCAGCACTGGGCAGTGTTTCCAGGGTTTGCTGTGTAGGGCTGCTTTCCCTCCTTCTGTGTCCTCTCCTTCCTCTCCTTGCTCTCACCCATCCCTGCAGCCCAATTCCCCCTCCCCACCTATCCACGGTGCAGGCAGATGTGGCTGAGCCAAGCCCGTGAGTCCCTGATGCTGGTGACAGGATTTTGCCTTCTCCCAGGGCCACTGCCTATGCTGGCATCATCTCTGGAGCTGCCTGGGCTTCTCCAGGAGACACGGGGTTAATGTGGCAGAAAACCAGCCCAGGGATACATGCAGGTCAGAGCTGACCTGATTCATTTCAGGCAGAGAACCAACGAGCTCAGTGCCAGTGCCTGAGATGTGGGGCCAGCGGCAAGGAGCAGGGGAAGGACAGTGCTGGGAGGATGTCCCTGTGTCCTCTGTGCTGTGACACACCAGGAGTGGCTCTGTGGGCACACAGCTGGTGGCAGAGCCCACCAGGCCCCTCTGGCCGTTGGGATGCTCCTGCACCCGCCACGCTCCAGCGCTTCCGGAGAAACCACATCCTGAGAGCAGCATCCCCACAGGCAGGAAGGAGCCCGGCTGTGCAGCTGGGCAGGAAAGGCAGAGTGGGGCTGAATTAGCACAAGAGCAGAGAAATCGCCTGGGTGCAAAGGAGGGAAGGTTGCAGTTTGTGCAGAGTGACCCCAAAAATCATCAGCTGCTCAGCCTTTTCCACATAATCCATCACACACCATGCAGTGCCCCAAGCAGTGACAGGCTCATAGCCTCTCTGGGGTCTCCAGCAGAGCCCCCCAAAGCCTGTGGTAACCCCTCACTGCCCTGAGCTCCATGAGGGCTTTCACCTTCTCTGTCTCATCCCTGAGAATCTAAGCAAGGGTTTCACATTCCTCCTCCTTTGCCCGTTTTGTTCTAGAGAAGAGTTGGAAGCAATTGGAGTATTTTGGAGCCAGTCAGTCCAGTGAGCAGGGACATGGAAAGGGGAGTGACACTGGGGCTGTGGGGAGAGGAAGGGAAGATCCAGTGTGGCTTCAGCTCAGTTCTCTAATGAAATGCAGTTTTTGTGATGGTGCTGTCCATGCCTGGCTGGCTCTGGCTGCATGTCTGCTGCAATAACTTTGTAATCTCCCAGCAGATTTCAACCAAATCTGGCAGAAGTGTGGGGACAATGACATTCCTCCATGTTTCATGACAAAGGGGCTCCTGCATGGGGAAGGCTGCCCTGTCCCTGCCCAGGGCTCAGGCCAGCTCAGCTCAGTGTCACTGTGCCAAGGAGGACAGCAAAGGCTCTTCCAAACCACCCTGACTGTGGGAAACCTTTAGCAGGTCTCTCAAACATCAGTGAGAGACAAAAAAATGGGTCTGGTTCCTGAAACCATTGGGCTGCAGGAGGTGCCAGCATGTATGGATCCAGGGTGGCCACTGTGAGGGAGCAGTGAGAGTACAAACCCTGGGTTCTCAGTCCCTGAGGCTTCTCTGCTCCAGCTCTTGTGTTTTCAGGGCTCATCCAGCCATCCCAGATGTGTATCATCCCACTTCCCCTTTTAATTTGGCAGAGAGTGAGAATCCTTCAAGTATTCCTGAAAATGCAAATGATCCTGTATTTTGCTAATTGTCTCCTCATCTACCCTGCTCTTGAGAAGCACCGAGTGCCAAGGTCTGTCATCCCTCTCTGAAACACTTCAGTCTGGGGCTGGTGGAGGGTGAGTGTCTGTATTGTGCACACAGGCAATCTCTGCAGCTCGGGAGCCTCCTTGTTTCTTTTCGAACACAACCCTTGAGTATTCCCTTCATCATTTTTCAAATCCTTTTGTAACTGGCTATTGTTCAGCACAAGAAGCTCTTAGGAGCTGAGACTGAGTTTTATTTAATTACTGAAACGCAGAGTGAGCTGTGGCAAGCGTTACTCATGTTGGGTCCTGCCCCCCTGGCACTTCCAGACCCCTCAGCTGGGAGAGGACACTCCTGGGAGCAGGACAGCCCTTTCTCAAGGGCATCTCCAGGACCTCTGGGATCCAGTCCCCTCTTCAAAATGTCCTTGCTCTCCTTGGAGAAAGCAACTCCCATGAGCCAGGTTGTGCTTTCATTGAGGTTTGAGCTTTTGCATCACTTGGGTGGTTTTTTAAAAAAATCATAAGAGCTAAGAAGTGGAATCAAATTATGGCTTCCTGGGTGCTGACTGAGCTCAGGGGGAAGGCTAGAGGATGCCCCATGGGATGGGGAGGGGTGAGTGTTTTGGGCTCTGAGACAAACCAGATTCCCTTGCTGACTGGTCACTGTGCTGCTGCAGAGCAGGGATGTTGCTCTGGAGCTCAGCAGAGCAAGATGAAGTGAAGAAAGCTTCCCTTTACCCCAGGCGAATCTTTGTCCAGCAATTCCGGAATCAGAGCTGCTGGGGAAACCTGGGAGGGAGGAATTAAGAAAAAAAAACAGCAGAGAAATAAGTTTATTTTATTCCAGAGTGACAAATCTATTTTGAAATCAAATCCAGAAATGTTGCCAATGAGCCTTTGTTTGCTCTGGTACAAAATCCCCCCAGACGGGTTCTGAGAAGGAGGAGGAGGAGGAGGAAGAGGAGGAGAAAGAGGAGGAGGAGGAGGAGGAGGAGGAGGAGGAGGAGGAGGAGGAGGAGGAGGAGGAGGAGTGCAGCACTGCTGAGGCCCTTCTCAGCTGCATTCCAAGGGGCTTTCTGAAAAGAATGAAGTGTTGAGCGTTTGCCAAATAAAGGAGGGGGGCAAAGGTTGCTATTTATCCCAGAAAAGTGGCCAACATTATGTCTATTGATGGGAAGGAACCTGAAGAATTGTGGGAAGGAAGAAAGTTACTTCAGCTGCCAATCAAGAGCCCAAATTTCCATGAGCTGCCAATCATAATTAGAAGGAATGTGGCAGTTCAGGAAGGTCGAAGCAGCAAGGATCTCCCTGAATAAACACCAGGTCCCCATTGAACACCCTCCAAAGGCTGCAGTGATAAAAACACAAACAGCTACATCGGCGGCTGTTGTTGTTCCTCTCTCAGAGACACTACAATTTTTCTCTGGTGCCAGGGATCATCTCTGGACCTGAGCATGTTCCTGACACTTGTAGGGGCACAGACCTGTGGTGTGGGTGGGTTCCCCAGGCTGCCCTGCTGCGGGGGGCTGTGCAAGGCACCAACATTCCCTCTGGGATGGGGCTGGGGCATCACTCCCTGGCTCTGCCTCCCCTTCCCCAGGGAAAGCTCCTCCCAGGAGGATTTTGGGATCCAGGCTATTTGAGCTATGCTTGATAACATGACTTTTCTAGCTGACAGCACAAAAACAGGAATGAATGGAGCCCAGCATCTCAGGGAATGGTGGGGATAACACTGCTTGGAGAACCAGCCCTCCAGAGGGTCCAGGGCCACTGTGAGGAGAGAGCTGGGCAAGGCAGGGCTGGGTGAGGCATGGATTCACCCTCCTGGGGTGATGCAGTTCCCAGGGACGAGCCCTGGAGGGACAGGAAGGTTGCCAGACCACCTCCCATGGCATCCTGCAATCCTGAGGGAAATCAGCCACCTGTACAGCAGCTCTGCTGATGGAAATGGATGGCAGTGCCCTGGCAGCAGCTTTTCAGAAAGGAGACGTCTCCCAGCTTGTCAGTAACCCATAATGTGATGGGAGAAGCACCAGAACTAAGCAGCAAAGTTCCCATCCCCAAAGGGTTTCAAACCAGCCCCCAGGAGTGTGGCACTGCCAGCACTGCAGCTCCTCACCCAGGACAGCAGCCCCGTGAGGGCAGCCAGGCCCTGGCACACAGCGCAGCAGAGCCCCCGGAGCTGCTCACTCCCAACCACAGCCTGCTCCGGAGAAAATTGTTTCTGGGCAGGGAACCAGCAACGGGCCCCCGGGGCTGGAGTGGGCTGTGAGCGAGGCACAGCCAGGACCCCCTGCCAGGAGGAATTCCAGCCTCACCAGACAAATTCTCTTACACATTCAGGCTGTTTTCAGTAACAACCACACTGTTTTTGCCCTTAGGATGCTGCTCAGCTCCTAGGGACAGCAAAGGAAATCTCTCCTGCATCCAACCAAGCTGTTCTGTTCTCCTTGGATAGTGGAAGGTGTCCCTGCCTATGGCAGGGGGCTGGAATTGGACTTTTAAGGTCCCTTTTATCCCAAACCAGGCTGTGCTTTCATGATTCCTCACTAAAACTCCCTCTGCAGTAAAGCCACGCACTGGGAGCTGCTGATGTTTAAATATCATTCCAGAGCACAGGCAGGCAGCCACCCACCAGTGTAAGCACAGCTGAACGACCCCAAATCCCACTGGGCTGGACAAGAAGGCAGGATGGAGGCAGGATGGAAGCACTCTGTGAGCTGGGAGCTGTGCAGGCACACCAGCCCTTGTCTGACAGTGCTGACAGTGATTCCCAGTGCCTGCAGACACAGTGGACAGGCAGCTCCTATATAGGGAGTGACATTCCCAGTGGAGAGGGGAGCTCTGCTCTGTGCTTCTCCCATGGGCTCTTCCAGCCTCCACATCCCCTGAAGTGAAATTTGGTGCTGGACATGAGTTCTCCCGTGTGCTGAGGTGGCTGCATTGAGCAGGGGCTGAGGAGCTCTGTGTCCAGTGCTCCAGGCACAGGCACTGGGAGTGTGCCCAGCATCCCTGGGTATTCCTGGGGCTGCTGGAAGCTCTTGGCACGTGGTGCTAATGCGATGTGACTCCCAGCCCTGCGCTGCCTGCTGCAACATGCTCCCCTTCAGACCTGCACAGACACATGATATTTCACTCAATGACTTCTGAGCCTTTTTGCTCTACGTATATTTAAAAATTCGATGTTTAACTGCCTCTGTGGAGATGGGGCTTTTGAGGCAAAAATGAAACCACTCATATGTCTTTAACAGAACTGGTGATAAAATGCAACTGTGAACTTGACTGAAAAAATATCCTTCACAGTCGTTTCCTCTGCAGCCATGATCATTCAAATAGCAGCCAGGCACTGGCCTGACAATATTTAAAACAAAGTGAAGTAAACAAAATGCATTTTATGCCCACTCCTACTTTCAGATGTGCGGTTCATACATGGAGGTACCTGATAGAAAACTTACTGCAGAAAAGGACTCCAGGACCATTTATTGTACTGCAAAACACTGAGCGAAAGTCCTAGAATTTGACTTAGTGGCCCCTGGTGGCTTGACAGCATGGGAAGAGACTGACTGTCCCGGCCTTGCATGAGGCTGGGTCAGACCTGGGCCTGTCCTTATGTGCCTCCCCTGTGCCCAACCAACGCTCCATGTGGGGCACATCCATAATGCCCTTGGTGTTTAATTAGAAGGGGCATTGACTCAATGCTTTGTGCACCCCTTAGGAGAGCCAGGAGAGCAGACCCCCTGACATATCTATGGTGGAGCAGAGACCATGGCATACATGATGGAGCAGAGCCCACGGTATGCGCATGGTGGAACAGAGCCCCTGCCATGCCCATGGTGGAACACAGCCATTGTCTGTTGTGTGACACACGGAGCCATCTGCCCAGTGCTGCCCTTCCTCCCTCTCTTTGACACTCATTTACTCCATGGGGCAGGGTGCTGTGGGGCCCAGCTCTGGGGATTGATGTCCAATAAGGGCATCTGAGCAAGACAAGCCCCACAAGGGGTGGGAGCGTCCTTTGTATCATACCCCTGGGGCTTGGCCAGGGACTGTCCCCTGCCCGCAGCTGTGCCAACAAGGAGCATTAGGTATGCCCAGTGTGCCCAGGTCCTTAGCAGGGATGGAACCCATGCCAGGGCTTTTTAGGGATCGTCTCCCAGTGGAGAGCCCGTCCCAGTGGCCCCAGCCAGCCTTGACAGGTTGGTGTGGGGCCGTGGCTGTGAATGAGAGACACAAATCCAAGGAGCCCATCTCCCTGTGCAATGGTCTGAGCTTGCCCTGGTGCAAGCCTGGCCCCCGGGTCGGGCACTGCAAGGTCCAGCCCTGCTCCGTGTGAGGGAACCCCCTGGAGCAAGGACATTTTTGGGGGATGTTGTAATGGAGAGGAGCCCTCCCTGCTCCCCGGGGGGGGTTTGCTTTGGTCCTTTCCCAGGTGGTCTGTAGCAGCCCTCCCCTCTCCTCAGATGTGAGCTTTTTTGGGAATGCTGGGTGTGCTGCAGGATGCCAGCGCCGCAGGCCCCACCAGGAGTGTGGGTCGGGGATGGAGCAGCCGCACACCCCGAGTGTCCCCACTCAGCCAGGTGTCCCCATGCCACATCCCCACCCCAGGACACTGTGAGCTCGCACCACAAAGGCATTCCCGCAGGGCTCTGCGCAGCACCGGGGCAGCGCTCCGGAGGTGCGGGAATGGTGCTTGGATAATCGATACCAGCAGCGTCAGGGTTTACAAATCTTGTATCATTCATGCAAATGCGAAATGATGAAAAATAACCCTTCCCTGCCCTCCGTGCAGGCAGCTGGAGAAGCTTGCCCTTTCCTTAGTGTTAGTTAAGGCTAACATTAAAATACTCTCTACATTCTTGGTGCCTGTTCAATATATTTTATATAAGTTTAATAAAAAAAATTGCTAAGATCATTGGAAGGGTAAATAACTGCCATGCTGACATTGCTTCTATTTAAATCAGCTACACACTGCGTGCGTACATCGTTTGCATAAAACAATATTCAAGTAGGGTGATTTTAATGTTCTGTGCTATTTCTGACTCTCTCTGGATTGCTGTTTGCATATATTTGCATACCCTAGGAGAATTAAACTAGGAGTATGTAAATGAGCTTGCAGGCTCTGTGGTGGAGGAGTTTCTTCAGTTCTACAAAGCAGCTCCCCCAGCCTCCCCTGCCGCTGTGGCAGGGCCGGGACCGGCACCGAACCGGCAGCACCGGGGGCTCTGACCAGCCTGGCTGGGGGGCACAGGGCAGTGCCCACCCCCGGCTTCCTCCTGCTCCCTCCTCTCGTACCCCCACAGTGCTCTCGGGTGTCCCCACAAGCCCCCAGCTCTGCACCTCGCCCTCCCCCTGGGATCAGCTCCCCTTTCCAGGAGGTCTCTGGGCAAATGGGCGGACACAGCTGGAGAGCACGAAGTGCTCCTCGGCGTTATGCCGGGGGGAGCAGGCAGAGGAGCGGTGATGGGTTTCTGCAGGGGCTGAGTAAACTGTTCCCATCAGGATAAATCCTCATCCCTTCTGCTGGGCAGGGCTTTTTCCCCACCTCGACACGCTGCACAGCACAGCGGTACAAACCGAGGGACATCCCTGCAGGGGAGCAGTAAGCTCCCCTATCCCCAAACAAAGGCTCTCCCAGTGCTCCCTGCCCTTCAAGGGGAGTGAGGATGGTGGGAACAATTTCCAGCGCCGTGTGATGAATCTCCAAGAGGCCACATGGGGGCTTAATTAAGCAGCCTGGTGAAGTCTCAGATTTTCCTGCTGATAATTGCTGAACAGCCTTTGCACCGCCTGCCTCTCCCCACCCCGCGCCGGGGAGTACAGAGGCAGGGCTAGGCCACAGCAGGGCCCCCTGAGCAATTGGATGCCAGGCTCCTCCGGGGGTACTGGGAGAACACCATGGTGTGAGGAAAGGATGGCCATGCCCTGGTGACAGCCCTGCATGGAGAAAGTCACCTCCCCCCTCACTCTGAGGCACCTGGTGAGGGCAGCTCTGTGCACCCCCTGTTCAGCCTCTGTCCCCTGGGCACTCTGGGATCCCTCCCGAAGGATTAAAGCATCTGCCCCCAGTGTTAATCTAAAGGATATTCAGTTATTTGCAGCAGTTTGCTGCCATCAGGGTGCTGTGCCCAGTGCAGCCGGCTGGGCACTCCTCCAAAAGCACCGGGCTCTTATGGCAAACACACAGACTGACCAGTACCTAAAACCTGAGGTGCTGATCCCTGCACAGAGAAGGGCCTCAGCACCCCAGGGAGCAGTCAGGCACTGCCCAGGGCTGCTGCACACTCCCAATGGAGACGTGGAAAGGAGAGGCAGCGACATGGGACTGTTCACAGGATTCCCAGTGCTGCCTGGGAGCACCCTGAGGATAAGGCACATTTTGGGAAAAGCATGGGTGTGCACGGGCACCCTGGGTCCACACCTATGGATGTGTGCAGGACTGGACACACACAGATGGATCCTGATCTGTTCCTGCACACTCACACAGGTGAGCAGTGGTGGGATGCCCTGTATGATGCACCACGTATCATCCTTTCCTCTCTCAGAGGGGCCAAATCCAGAGCAGCAGCTGCTGACCAGGACGTGCAGGGGGACTGGAATGGCTCCTCCAGAAATGAAAGGCTCCTTCAGAACCTGAGCCCAGCTACAACCACCCTGCTCAGCCTGCCACACCAGGGTGTCACAGAATTTCTGAGGTGCCTGTTCCCAGAGCTGGTGGCTCCACTTCTTGTTGGAGGCATCTCTTCAATAATTAAAGAGGTATTGGCTTCTTGAGCTGGAGAGATCATTGCTGTGGAGGGACTGGTAATAACTTCTCACCACAGAAGGACTTTTTCATTCTCCTGCTGATCATGACTTGGCTTTACTGTAAATTAAACACATCCTCACCGACACCTGAAGGTTAAGGGGGATTTTCCTGCACTAAATCAAAGCGGACACCAGTTTCTTCTGTGGGAAGAATCTGAACTGGCTTAAAAGGTCAAACAGTTCGGCACAGGATTTGGGTGGTTGTTTAAGGTCACCAGGCAGCCTGCTCGTGTCAATACATCAATTATTAACAAGTCATTGGAGTTAAAGTGAATTAGTCTTTTCTCTTTCCATCCTGTTAACAGGATTTGTAAAGAGTAAATAAAAATAGCAGTGGAGGTGAGCAAAGCAGGGGCTCAAAGGCACTCATGCAGCTCAAAGTGCAAGGCAACAACCCCACGCTCACCCCCATAGGACCCCAGTGCTGTGTCTATCTGGGCTGGCTCTGATGGGGCTCCCAAGCCTCTCCTTGCTTGCTCACACCTTGGCAAGATCACAGGGGCCAGGCTGTCACCAGCTGGGGAATTCTTGTGGAATAATGCAGCCAGGATGGCCTGAAGCCAGGGAGGGATACCCATGGCAGGACTGGGCATCCTGCGAGCCCTGGCCAGCCCTGGAGACCGGAGCCACTCCTAACACCCAGGGACCCTCCACTCTCACCTTGTTTTCCCAGCAGCTGTGGTGAGCTCCACCCTGAGAAGGCTGGGCCAGGACTGGGGTGGTGGAAAACTGCACCCATTCCCATGGGAGACAGGATTCATCCTTGGTTTTTGGGCTCAGACCCAGCTGCAACAGCAAACAGGAATTCAAATGACAAGAAGAGTGAGAGACTGATTACACCTACTGTGCAAGGGACTGGTAACACATTGAGTGAAACAAGAACATGCATTTTCTTTCCTGTGCCCCACTGCTGCAGCAGCACTGGCATTACACTGGGACTTTCAGGATGGAAGGGTCTGGCAGTGCTTGGCAGAATCCATTCCTGGTGAGCAGAAGGAATTGGAAGATCCGGCCCTGGGAGGGAGCTGAGTTGGCTCTAGCAACTAGCACAGGGTTTGAATCTTTGTGCTCAAATTCACTTTTATGGTGGGTGGAAAATCATTTACCATATTTACATTTTTTCATGACATTTTTAATTTTTCATATCCAACTTGGACCAAAATTTTGAAACTGTTCAAAACTGCCAAAGATTTTACCTCTTCCTTCCTGCTCAGTAGCAAAACAGGAGGGCAAGGGACTGAAGCCAAGAGGAAAAGAAAAAGAGGATAAAAGAAGAATTATTCTTTCACAGAATTTGTGACATGCTTAAAAGAAATTTTTTAAAAAACCTACAGGGAAACTTTTTAATGTTTTAACAGTCTTTTTATCACATCAAAATTTTAAGATATATTTTTGTCTTGCATTAGTTTTAATAAACGTGTCTTAGCGGTTCCTTTTATCGCTGTTCCTGGACTAATTAAATGTACACATACATTTTTAAATGTTCACTTTGCTTCAGCACTCACTGGTTCAGTTTTATTTAAGAGCTTATTTAACACCTTGCACAAAGCCCTTTGAAATTCCTTCCAGGAAATGTCACACTTTGCAGAGGGAATGCAGCCCTCCGAGAACACAGACCCACATTTGTATTTACAGGCAAGTGCATCAATGCGCAGGGAAGGGGCTGGGGGGGCTGGGGGTCCTCGTTTCTCCCTGTGCTCAGGTACAGGCAGGGGCTGCTCACTGCTCCCCCAAATTGCCCAAATATTCTGCCTGTGTGTGCTCTGGTTCCAAGAGCCAGGACAGGAGGGGCAGATTGTGCCAGACCAGGTCAGGAATTAAAATGACAGGCCAGGAGGTGCAGGTGGTGTTGGACCAGCTGAGGATCTCTTGACCCCAGAATCCCAGAATGGTGGGAGCTCAGTCTGCCTGGCACCCTGGGAACGTGGCAGCAGAAAGGATCTGTCCACCTGCAGCACTGCTTCAGCTTGAAGGATCAGCATGGACCAGGCAGGTGCATTAAATGAATGTGCATTAAAGCAGCAAAGTTAAATGCGAGGTCCCCTCCATGGCTTTGCCGAGAATTCAGGCATCTCTCATCCCCACCAGCTCATGGATCACGCCAACCTGCACCTGCTCACCTGCTCTCCTGCAGCAGATGCCAAGCCCCCATTTGTCCACAGTCCAAACCCACACTCTCCTCCAGAAATCTTCACTCTCCCCCAAATCCGTGGTGTTATTTGTTTAAAATAAGACACTGGCACTTGTCAGGAGACTTTTTGCAGTGTATTGTTTTAAAGAAGACATTCAATTACCTCGGTTGCAATGCTTCACTGTGCTCTGATGATCTACTAAGGGAAAAATAACTAATATGTAGCATGTTGTGTCATAGACAATTATAGAGAACATCGCTTTTAAGGAAACAAGACTTGTGCCCAATTGTGCGAGATTTATTAAGTTTGCTGTTTTACAGCAACACGGCAAACTCAGGGAGGGGAACGCATTTGCATCTCCTCCCCAAACCCCTTGCTGCAGGAGGAGAGGACTGATTTTCCTTCCCTCATTAAAAGATGAGGAGCTGGTGAGGCTGCGAAGGACTGAGATAAACATCTCGACAGACACACGATTATTTCCTCCTTTAGTTTTACACAGCGTGAGATTCTTATGTGGAAACAAAGTGATTTGGCTATAGATTTATAGAGGGAGCAAATGATTTGGTCCTACATGATGGAGCATATCATGCATATTCCGTGCCTTCGCTCGTGGGCATTCTCAGCTCGGCGCAGCTGATGGCGGGAGGCAGGAGGGAGAGGAGCTGGGAATGTGACATTATGCACAAGAGGGAACGCTGCGAGGATTTCACATCTCCTCTGGTGAACAATGTGACTGAGAAATGCACTTACTGGAAAGGATAACTTAATTCATCCACCAGGCAGCAAGCATCCAGCAGCGGAGAGGGCCCTGGAGAGCCCCAGGGACAGGGATAACAGGGACAGGAGCACAGAGAAGCCTTGGCAAAGGTGGATTCTCCTGCTCCTGCTGCCTTCACTCCCATGGACTGCACTTCCTCCCAGACCATGGCAGTTTGGGCAGTTCTTAGCAAGGTTTTTTATTTGAGTGCTGATCTGTCCACACACAAAAGGAAGACCCTGCTCCAAGGATCCTGCAGTTTAAGACCTTGATCTTGCAGACTTACCAAAGTGCTTCATTTTAAGTGCGTGATTAATGCTCTTGACTCTGGTGCTTAAAATTCAGCATCATAGAACTGTTTGGGGCTGGAGCTGACAGCCAGAGTCCTCTGGAGATGTTAATATGCCTTAGCAGAAAACATAACAGTGCATCCATGGGAGGTGCCTGCAGAGTCACCCAGAAATAGCACAAGGAACAGCTATTTTTTCCCAGGAAGAGGAGCCTGGGAGCAGGGATCCATGCTCCCACTTGGCAGGAACTGACTTTGATAGGCTTTGGGGTGGTGGGCAATTCTGCAGGCATTTGGATGCAATTCATGAAGAAGCTTATGGGGTGTGATTGATGGGTTTGCAGTCTTCACTGAGAAAGCAAGAGAGGGCTAAAAACAATGAATAAGTCTTTATGGAATTCAAAATTCCCACCCAACGCATTTATCTTTTCCGTTGGCTATAAATGGGCTGGGAGTGGGATAGCATCACTCCTGCCTTGCTGGAAAGTGCAGGGCAGCCTTCACACCACCCACCGCAGCAATAAACAATGTTCTCATGAGCCCGCTGCTATTTATAGCAGTGATCCTATTTCACACATATTTGCCTCAGTTACTGAGCAAGGGCACTTTCCTGGCCCTGATGGATCTGAGCACATCCACCTGCCAATCCCAGGGGAGGGCTGCCATTGTGGGATGCAGCGCTCTGTCTCTGCACAAACCAACACCTGGGATGAGCAGCACGGGATGTCATTAATGGCACAGGTACAACACACACACATCTGAGCTTCCCACCTGGGCATGAGAGGGAGGAGAGGAGAAGGGAGGGGGAAGGATTTTAAAGGATGAATGAGCTGTTTCCTGCTCAGAACTCAGGCATATCCAATAACCTCACGCAAAGCAAATCTCAGCCTGAATTAAAGGCTCTAGTGGGCTGGATTCTCCTAAACATTCAGCACCAGTTGCAAACCCTCCAGCTTCAGGCTCATCTGCTATTGCTGTACCATTGCCTGAGCTGGTGTCCTCACTTGCTCTGAAGCGCTGTAGGCAGAAACCAGCTCATGTTTGGGGGAAGAGGTGCCAACAGAGAAGAGCAAGCAGCAACCCAGCAGTAGTGATGGGAGCTGATGGTTCAGCAACACTGTCTGAGCTGCTGCTTCTCCCTGAGGCAGCAGCACCTCCTGCACCCAGCTCTGACACCTGCCCAGGTGTGAGGTACCTGGTGCGTGTGTGCCAGCCCCTCACCTCGGCTCCCAGCTGCCTCCTGGGCCACCAGCTCCTCCGCATCATAGAGGGAAGAAGGAGCCAAGAGCCCCCAAGAAGAGGGCTGAGCTGCTTCCCATCACCATAACACCACAGCAGGGTGACACAAGCAAGCATACACAGGACTTTGGGGGCTCTGGGCTTTTCCTCAGTATTTGCTTAAAAAAATCCTCCTACCTGGAATAGGAACAAAACGCACCTTCTGGCCTGGTGATTTATAGCTGTGCTTTGCTTGTCTTGTTTCCCTCAGTGTGATATGCAAATCCCAGCAACAGGGAGTGCAGCGAGCTCTTCCTGCTGTAAATTCACCCTGCCCAGACCCAGAGCACCATCACAGAGACAGCCCAGGGAGCCCTTTAATTACCACTGCCAGACAAGGGACAGCTCCTCAGCAGCTCCCGGGGACCTGGCAGCTCAGCAGTGGCATCGCCTCATGTTTCCCAGGGTGGGTTGGGTCACACAAGATGTTTGAGCATTCCCTGGTTAATGTGACTGAGCTCCTCCTCCCAGCCCCAAGAGATGCTCAGCCCCAGAGAAGCTCAGCCCTGAGTCTGACTGGGAGGGCACAAAAGCCCCGGGATAGTGTCGGAGGTGGGAGCCCCAGGGTCTTAACATTCCTGCTGTCTCCCTGCATGGGAATGGCAAAGGGGACTCCAGAAGTGTCAGATCCATCTGATACTAGGAAAATTCTTATAAATAAAATAGTTCCCATAAAATCTGTATGAGATCTCCACAGTCCATCTTATACAGACAGTAATAAAGGCATAGTAGCAGCAGCCAGAGCCACCATCTTGCAACAAGAAATCTGATTTTAAGAAGTATGAAAAGAAAAGCTATTTACTCACTATTAGCATTTTAAGTGTGTGTTAGCAATGAGGACCAATACATTACTGACAGTTTGGGTGATTCAGAGAGGTCGAAGCAGCTCAGCTGGTGCAGAAGAATTTCTGTACTGCCATCAGGGCTGGGGGCCAGCACAGGGTCTCCTGGGACATGAAGGTGGCAAAATGTGCTGGATGGCTCAGTGCCGCAACTCAGGTCACAACTCTTCCTCCAGCAAAGCTTAAGGTTTTTTAAACCCTCCCAATCAACCCCAAACCACCTGATGTTGCTGTGGGTGAAAGGCAAAATCCAACCATATTCATAATTTTCTGTCATCTTTTGCAAACCAGCAGCCCCAACCCAAGCTGCGCCTCCAGTTCCATTTTCTCTCATCACATCTGGAAGGGACAGTGGATAGTGATTCCCAGTGCTCACAGATATTCATCCAGCTCCTGTAAGTCATTCCTCACCTGTTCAAACTTTTGTCATCGAAGCATTTAGAGCATGAAACCCAATTAAAGATCAACCTCTTGCTGTTACAATGAAAGAGCTACAAGAATTAGCACTTAAGCTGCATTAGCAGGAGGCATTTCTAATGACACTGCACCCACATTTATCTTTGGTGATTACTCAGGGCACACCAAGGGGAGCTCTCATTTCTGGGCACATTATCTACCAGGCAGCAAGTTTTACCTGCACCCTGTCCTGTACGGAGCGCTGTGCAGGATCAGGTGTTCAGTCATCCCTCAGGAAACGTGGCAGGTGAGGTACCTGCAGGAGATCTGCTGAGGGACCTCTCCAGGGATGCAGCAACTGAGAGGACACAGAAAACTGAGCCCAGAACAGGCCTGGACAAGGTTGGTGTGATGGACACACAAGAAAAAGTTGCTGAGAATAAAGTCTGGCTGGGAGTCCTTGCCCAGGCATGGCTGGGACACTGCTGGTGCTCCTTGAGTGCCCCATGCAGGGAGAGGGGAGCAGAACTCACAAAGGCAGGAGCTGCAGGTGTCAGTTGAGCTTGTGTTCTTATAATAAAAAGAATTCTCATCACCACTGGTTCATGTTGCAGCAGTCTGTAAGCTGCTCTGCCCTCCAGCAAGGGAGGTTAATGTTATTCACTCCAGTCTGCAGAGAAGGACGCAAAACCATGGAGAGGTTATGGGCCAGATAACCAAAAATGGCTTTTAGTTCTGGGCACTTTCATTTTACACTGTCTGACCTCTGAAGTACTATCAGTCTGATTTTCAAAGGCATTGAGAAGATCCTGCTTTCTACTGACCTTAAACACAGAGACACACAAAATTAAAGGGAGCTCTACAGACTGTTGGCCAGAGCGAGCCCATGAGCTACTGGTAGGAGAGAGGAAGAGGGAGCTGGAGGACACCAGAGCTGACTCACACATATACCTCTGGCCTTTCTGAGTTTCTTTTACCAGATCAAAGGCCAGCATGGTGTGGGAACCGGCAGGTATGAGCTGCCTGTTAACTGGTTTGAACTGAAAATGGCAAGAAGTTTTCCAGTGCCAGAGTTCAGAGTTGCAGAGAGCACCCTCTACTCCCACCCACTTCCTAGGGGTCTTTCAACCTATGTCAGCCAATGGCTGATATCAGCCCTAATGTGTGCAATAAGATGACTTTTCCTCTTGCTGCCCACCCCAAAAAGATGCCCCCTCTTGCTTCCTGCTGCCTGTGTCCTGTCCCCTGAGCAGCTCCTGAGCAGCACAGCCTCCCTCTGAGTAGCCTGGGCAGAGAATTTGTGTTCAAGACTCAAATAATATTTCATGGGTATTCCAAAAGTTGGGTAAATTCTTTTTCTCATCCTTCATTACCTAAAAATTTTTGCAACCCCGGGACTGTAATTATGTACATGAATAATGAGATTAGCATATCCATCTAGTAACTCCTGCTCCATCCCTGTAGATACAGGAGGCCTTTGTGGGAAGCCCTCTGTGCTCAGATTCCATATCAGCAGCAGCTTCCAAGGCTGCCATGGAAACCACCATGGTCGTTCTGACTCCTGCTCCTCACAGAAATCCAAAGTTTCATTGGGATATGGTGGGAAGATGGTGAAGCTGGGGCAGGCACCTCACAGCATCCACACAGCATCCTGCCACCCCAAGCATCCCTGGCAGTGTGCAGTAGGCATGGGATCAGTGAGGGATGGTGAGAGGGAGCGCTCTTGAGGTGTCACAGAATGTTCCAGGGTGCCACAACCCTATCAGTGGCACCCTGTGGCTGATGCAGTGTTGTTATATGGCAACAGGCATGGCTGGATGATGGCTGAAGGAATGGCAATGTGAATGTGGCAACAGCTCCACCAGCACCAGGCACTGGCTGGGATGAGCTGAGCAGCTGGTGAGTGAGGCACATGCCCCGGTACCCCCACCCAAACCCATATCCACATCCATGTGAACCTCTGCTGGAGTGTTGAAGAACCTGTCTACATTCCAGGAATGTGTTCAGGGAAACGGTACATGGAGAAATGCCTCACAATGGGAACAGCCTTCCCTGAACCCGGCTGTGGAGCTGCTCCTTGACTGTAATTGGGGACCTGGTAATTAGATGATGGCAAAATGTACCAGCAGCTCAGTTTTCATTCTGTGGTCCAAATTACAAACCATCATATTTTGAAAGTGATGCTGACATTCCTCAGCCAGGAGCCTTTGCCAAAAACAACTTGAGCAAGGCTTGTCTTGGCACCGAATCAAACTCGGGGCCCCAGCAGCGAAACTGAAAACATTTACACAGCTGGACCCAAATCACCCGATTTTCTAAAGAGTTTGTCAGAGCCTGAAGCTCTTGGTATATTTCTGCCTGTTTTAAAGGGGCCTGTGTTCTCACAATCCCCCAGCTCTCCACACAGAGAAAATAAAATACTTGAGGAAAAGTGGGTGGTCTTTCCATTGCAGTCCAAAAAAATAATCCAGAAAAGTCTCATGAGGAAAATGCGAACGAGCCCAGTGTTCACCCAGCCCATCCACAGATGTGCCAGACATATTTCATTTGCATATATAGATATGGAAACCTCATCATTTTGCTGTACGTATGTAATGGCTAATAAATGCATTAGCAAACCACTAATGAAAACAAATTGGAGCCAGTGTCAGGAATTACGCCAGTGTGAGGAATTACCTTGCTGCATTTTTTCCTATCTAAATGTCCTGACGATATTATTTTATTACATCAGTCATACCCACTGCATATGCATTATCCATCCCTTGCTCCATCCAGGGCCAATTCCTCTTGGGCTCTTCCGAATCATCTTCCCCAGCAGCATGGGCACAGGCAGGGGTACAGGCAGGAGAGGGCAGAGACGGGCAGGGACAGGCAGGGATAGGTAGGGACAGGCAGGTGAGGGCACAGACAGGCAGGAGAGGGCATTCTGCATGGCCATCATGTATGGAGCAACATAGCACTCGGACCTTCCCAGGAGCCACTGTGCCCACCAACTGCTGCCACACTACTGGTGACACTGCTCCTGTTGCAGGGAGCAAGGACAAGGCAGCAAGTTTCCATTTTGGTGCCTGTTTTTGTGTTTTTCTCTTGGAAAACAGGTCCTGGTTTTTCACATTCAGGGGAAAGAGCCCAAAAAACTGGGAGAAATGGCCACACTTGGTTCTAGCCCTAGCAAGGGCTGTGGGGACCTGTCTCGGCCCTGCAGGCTCAGGCTCCCCCTCCCTACCTCAGGAACAAGTCTGGCACTGGGTATTTACCCCTGGTCCTTCTCTTTCCTGTATGCTGCCTGATTTTTTTTTTTTTTCCTTATTCATAAAAGCAACAAGAGTAAATCTTCTGATACTTTAGGGATGTCACAGAGCTGGACTGAGCTGGTTGGGGCATCTGTCCCACACTGGAGAGTGACCCTTGACTACACACTGCCTTCACAACAGAGAGTGGAACACCACAATTAGTGAACTTACCTCGTTTGCTTACTCTAAATGCATCCTATTGATTACTTAGAGCCCTGCAGCAGCCAGCAGTGGCCTCGGTCACCTCCGAACAAACACAGCACACAAACTCTGCTCCGTGCCCAGAGAAATTCAGTTTCTTCTTCCACCAAGATAATTAACAGCCTGTTTGACAGGAATCCCTCTTCAAAGGCCCTCTTTGCTCAGCTGTGATTGCTACTAGAAGACATGGTGGAGCCATTTTTCAGAGCTCAACTTAAATTTTTGTGGCTACATGGGGACCTCAAAATCTTGTAAAATTAATTTTTTTTAATGCAAAACCTTTTAAGTAAAAATACTTGTAATTGCAACCTAAAGCAATGTGGGATCTGTGAATGGCTCTCTGATTAATTCTTCTGCGAGGCGAGTCTCCTCTCTCTGTTCTACTGAACAAGCATACACATATTATTGGGATTAATGCTGCATAATACATAATTAATGAAACTGCATAAATATGCAGATTTGGAATTGCAGATTGACTGCCATGGCTCTGTCCCCAAGCGCTGGGGTAACGGATTGGATGTTCGTTATTACCATATTTAAAACTGTTTCCCTGTGAACATGTGCAAACCAATAACTCGGAAGGGCAGACAGCAGCAGCAACCATCTCCAAAATCCAAGGGAAGGAAGGGCTGTGTGCCTGGCAGGTACAGCCCAGACCCCCCTGCAATGGGGAGCACAGGCACTGCCCTGCAGCCTTCAGCCAGCCAACAGTTCCAGGGAAAGGATTTAAAAAATATAAACCAGGAGTATTTGGTTCTGGGAAACTGGAATGTGGCATCAGTGTCACACAACAGGCAGGAGAGGCTGATGAGGGTGGAGAGGGAAAAGCTCATGGGGGATCTGAGTCCCACAGCAGGCACAGGTGCTGGAGGTAAGAAAAGCTCTGGAAATCAGGACATCTCTGGGTATTATCCCAGATCTCTGGAATGGGGCATCAGCAGGAGCTGGTCAACAAACAGTTCCCAGTCAGTTCCCAAATGTCCTTCATGGCTCACCATCAATGATTCACCAGAAGATACTGCATGGAACATGGGAAAATGCCATTCAGGTCTTTTGTCTGGTATGACAAAGGCTGTGTCTCCCCCAAGTCCAGGTTTTCTCCCTGCACTTTGCTAAGGTAGATATAGAGATTTCTTCGCATGGCTCCTGGGTTGTGAAGCCACCAGCTGATGGATTTTGGTGGTGGTGGGAGAGGCAGAGCAGAGCCACAGAAAGGTGGTGCTGGTGAGGGTTGTCCCCTGATAGCGAGTGGGAGCAGGAGCTTGGGATTTGCTGGTGGAATGAGCTGACCTCAAGCTCTCAGAGGTACATTTCAGGCGTCCCCAGAGCAGCAGCAGGTCGCTTGTTCTGCTTCATGCTGCCTGTTTGCTCTGTTGAGGATGTCAGGATTTATTGCCAGCTGCTGTAGAGAGGATTCAGATCTCACCCAGGGAGTTTGAGCTGCAGATCTCCAAGCTCTGCCGGGGGAGGACTGCAAGCGTTGTTCCCATTCCTCACATTTACAGGCTCAAATTCTTACTTGTAGAAAAGGAAAAGCTTCCCCAAGAGGTGTTTGGGAAATGTTTTTACTTTAAAGTACAAGTTTCCTACGGATGTCTTCAGATGTTTATTGAAGTGGAATAAATGAAAGTGTGAGTATGTGCTGTCTTAGGAGGGACGGGAATTGCAGCTCTGTGCACCAGAACTGCTCAGCCAGGTGCCCGACATGCCTGGGGTGACATCTGTGTGGGAGATGACATCCCTAGAGAGCCCAGGCTCATGGAGAAGCACAGCACTTGCTCCTGCAGCCAAGACAAAGACCCAGAGCTCAGCTCAATGTGCAGATCACCCACACAGGCCAGGACACTTCTGCCCGTCCTGCTCATTCCCACCTCTGGGAGCATGGAGCATTTATCCAGCACATCAGCCTAGATGTGCATTTATCCAGCACATCAGCTATCCTGACCTCCCAACAACTGCTACCACTTTAGACTGCCCCAGAAGTGAGAGGAGCATAGGAGACACTTTGCGTCCAGCCTCATCCCTCTCTCCCTTCTCATTCTGCACTCCCTGGCTCCACTGGCCACATGGTCAGTGCCACTTCTCCAGCCACTGACCCCCATATCCCTCAGCTTCTCTGGGAGGGAAGGAAGTGGGAAGAGGGAAAGAGAAAATGTATGTATGAGGGTTAGGTTTAATTCTTTCAGTTGAGCAACCTGGTCTCAGCAATGAACTTAACCCTGCCATGTTTCACAATGAAATATTAATTGCTTAACCACATATCTTCCCTTCCACTTTTGTTCTCGAGGAATGCCTGGACCCTTCTCCTTTGCAAAATAACTTCCACTGCAAGGCCCTCAAACAATCCCTTTATTCTGGAAAATATCGCACAGCAAAAGCAGAGCAGCAGCTTGGCCTGAGCTTTGGGAATCTGTGTGGAGCTGGAGAGCAGGGCCAGCCTCCCAAAGGCCAATCCATCACAATCTTCCATCAAGATGAGACATTCAAGTGAGAGATGAGACCCTTGGAAGGAGAGGAGGGGACAGGTGACCTTAATTGCTCCACAGTTATTGATAGGGCAACTTGTCTTCATGATGCAAATTACCCTATAAATAAAAGTAAAACAACTACAGGAAGCAATTTACCGCTTTGTTAGAGTTAAAGTAGACCGAAAATTAAATCAAGACATGGGATTGCTAATTCCTCAGGGCTCTTCTGGAGCCTCTGCAGGCAGGGCCACAAACATGGGCCATGGGGGTAACTGAGTCACAGCTGCCTTTCATGGGCTCATGGTGAGGGCATCACCTTCCTGCACCATAGCCCTGGTCATCGACTAAAGCTTCTTAGCAGAGGTTCTCCAGCTCCCTGATGACCACAGCCCAGTGTCCCCACTGCAGTGGGATCTGGTGTAGTGCTGCTGCACCCTCACCCCCACTGCTCACGTTTTTTCCCACCTCTCCAAAGCAGTAGTAATGTCCTGTCCCACACCTTGCTCCCCAGGCCAGGGCAGCATCTGACAACGGCAGGGCAGAAGGAGCAAGCAGGCAGAACCGGGGGTTTTGTCAGTTGGCTGTGCCAGGGAAATTGAAATGCATTATTTTGTCACTAACTTGCAGCTTTTCTCAAAATACTGGCAGCCACAGAGATTTTCTCCAGCCCCAAAGGAGCACTTTAGAGTGCTTCATTTTAAGAAGATACTTCTTTCCCTGGTTTTTTTTTTTTCATTTATTTTTTGTGTTTGTTTTCAAACCTGTCGGAAAGCACTGATATTTCCAAGCTTTGATGCTGCTGTTGTTGTTTCCCTCCTGATGCTTTTCTTTCCCATTTCTGAGCATCCTCGCTGGTTCTGCGCGAAGCCCCTGGAGGCTGCACAGCAGCAGGATGAGATGCCAGAGCCTCTGCCTTGCTGGGTGAGCTGCTCCACTCCTTGAAGCTTTGAAGCTGCCACTTCACATTCCCGCAGAAGGATCATGCTGTTGTTTCTTCGGGAAATGATGAAACACTTTGTGAAGCGACATCAATGGGAACAATAAGGGCAGCGACCCCAGCAGGCCCCAGCACCCAGCTGGTGATAGGGCCAGCACTGGCTGTGATGGTGGGCATGAGTGAGGGCCAGCAGCCCCCATAGACCACAAGTGAAGGCGAGCAGCCCCCACAGACTACAAGTGAGGGCTAGTAGCCCCGACAGACCACAAGTGAGGCCCTAGCAGGCCCTGACGCCCAGCTGGTGGCAGGGCCGGTGCTGGCTGTGATGGCAGCCATGAGTGAGGGCCAGCAGCCCCCACAGACACCCTGTGGGTGAGGGCCAGCAGCCCCCACAAAGACTGAGCAGATGAGGGCCAGCAACCCCCACAAAGACTGAGCAGGCAAGGGCCAGCAGCCCCCACAGACACTGAGCAGGTGAGGGCCACCAACCCTCACAGACACCCCACAGGTGAGGGTCAGCTGCCCCCACAAATATTGAGCAGGTAAGGGCCAGCAGCCCTCACAAACACCTTGTGGGTGAGGTTCAGCAGGCCCCACAGACACCCCACAGGTGAGGGCCAGCAGCCCCCACAGACACTGAGCAGGTGAGGGCCAGCAGACCCCACAGACCCCCCTCAGGTGAAGGCCAGCTGCCCCTACAAATGTTGAGCAGGTAAGGGCCAGCAGCCCCCACAAACACCCTGTGGGTGAGGTCCAGCTGGCCCCACAGACCACAAATGAGGGCCAACAGCCCCCACAGACACCATGTTGGTGAGGGTCAGCAGTCTCCACAGACGCTGAGCAGGCGAGGGCCAGCACCCCCAAAAAGACCCTGTGAGTGAGGGCCAGCAGCCCCCACAGACACCCCACAGATGAGGGCCGGCTGCCCCCAGAGACACCCCACAGGTGAGGGTCAGCTGCCCTCACAGACACCCCACAGGTGAGGGCCGGCTGCCCCCAGAGACACCCAACAGGTGAGGGTCAGCAACCCCCACAGACACCCCACAGATGAGGGCCAGCAGCCCCCACAGACACCCCACAGATGAGGGCCGGCTGCCCCCAGAGACACCCCACAGGTGAGGGTCAGCTGCCCTCACAGACACCCCATGGCTCTGCCACTGCTCTCCAGTTCAGGCCTGTTCTCTCCCGCAGGCGTGGGCAAACAACTTGTATAGCTCACACCTCGCTCCCCACGGGCCATGCCGCCTGTCTCGGACGTGTGAGGAGATGGAAAATACACAACTTTCCCGGGTAGTTTTTTCCAGTCAGTCATTACTCTCCCTCCCGCAGTCTGAGCCTTATTTCCATGTTAAATGTCTTGCTCCTGCCTGTAGCCTTTGGCTCTGTTCTGCTTTTGCTGCAAAAGTTAGGGTTCCCCTATCCCTGGTACTTTCTCCTGAGAAGGTACTTTGGGATTTAATGAAGGCATTCACTGTTCTTCTGGATCTTATTTAAGCTCTTTAATCTCTTCTTCTGTAACTCAATCTCTTCATCTCATAAACAATTTTGTGGCTTCTTTGACATCTTCAGGATCCCTTCACAAACCCTGACACTGGAGCCATGGGCAATATTCTGGTGTCCCTCTCACCTATGCCAGGCAACTTTACTGTGCCATAAAATCATTGCACTACTCCTACTTACTACTCCCTTCTGTGTATCCCCTGAATGAATTAGCTCTTTATCACAAGGTCAGGGCACTGTGCCTGTGGCCTGTGTCTGCTCAGATGCTTTACAAAGTTGTTAGGGAATGTGAAACGATCTCCTGCTCTGGCAGAAAATACTTCATTCTTGGTCAGTATGAGAGAGATGATGTTGTATTTACTTACATTAAAATACATTTTATTTCAATGGACACGTCTATCTTCCATAAACATTCTCACCTGGTATCTACTATACCCCAGCTCCTCAGCTCTTCATCAAGTGGTCACACGCAACTTCTGAGCAGGAGTGATGTCCAGACTCACATCATCCAGGGGGAATCTCAATCCCTTGCACACTCTTGTAGAACAGCCGCTGCCATCACGAAGTTTTAGCCTCTGTTCCAAGGTTTATTGTACATGAACTTACAGTGATCTCAGCCAGGTGTTCAGCATTCCTGAGTGTTCCAGAGCTCACCAACAGTCATCACAAATCCATCTTAACCATGTCATCCATGTCTTGGCCAGTTCCTTCCTCTTCAACTCAAAACCCCATGAACATGTGAGTTCGCTGGGGACAACCACGTCTGGTTCTTTAGTTCCCCTTTCTCATGGATAAAGCAGAATCATTCATCAGTGATTTCAGCTCAAGCACCCAAGAGAAAAGCCATATGTTCTCCTCAGCAATGGACAAATAGGCTTCTTGCCTCTTGCCAGGGTAGGACCCAAAACTCCCATGTGGAAGCACCAATAGACAGTCAAGATAAACCGGCAGCTGCCAGGTCCCTGGATCTGCAGTTTTGGGATACTTAGGATTTCCTCCTGAGTGTCTTTTCCTTCAGAGCTGTTCATTCAATGAACTTCATAAATCGTTACTTTCTCTGTAATTAAGTATTTGTGTGTTTATATCTGGCGCACACCGCAGTCCATGCTGTGCCCAGCACCACCAGGGAGCAGAAGGGGTGAGACCAGCTGAATTTAAAGTTGCTGGAGACAAAGATGCCCATGGCTCATCTCACCCATGTCCTCACTTCTGTTCCACAGTGGCTGTTCATGCCCTTCTGGCTGACCAGAGAGGAGAAGGTGTGAAGCCACTGGTGCAGGGCTCGGATGCACAGGATTCCCAAGCCACCAGTAGGAGTTTCCAACAGGAGATGCAGAGACAAGGCAGTCATTGCTGCAGAGCTTCCAGGTATTTCCAAGTTGTGCCAGTTTATTTAAAAGGGAAAAGGGAATATGATGGAAAAGGTGCAGGGGAGGTCAGGAGCAGCTCTGTCCATTGGAGACCACCATGATGAGCTGAGCCAGGAACAGGCTCCCCTCAGAGAGCTGCCATCACACCAAAACCAAGAGAAAGGAGATAAAACCCCAGGGGATGAGGTGGGGAGCAGCGGGGGGGAATGGGCAGGACAATTACATTAACTGAAACAATGTGTTATATTTTAAACATTAAAAACTTATGACTCTACATGGCAAGTACCTGATGCAGCAAAGGAGGAGAAGGAAACTGAAGCCATGGTTAAACAATGCACAAGGCATCGGGGTCTGGTTTGTATTAAATCCATTTGGAGTCTGAGTTTCTCCTTTGACAGCTGGCCACACTGCTCAAAGGGAATAAGAAAGTTTTTGTTTTTTAAAAAAGATGTGTAATGGGTTTCTTATGTACTAGAAAAGAAACACTCTCTGAGCTGGATCACCTATTTTCTTGTCAAAAGACTTTGGACAAAACGTAATCATGAATAAAATGCCTCATGATTTTTCAAAGGGCTCTTTTATTTGAAGTCAGCTTTTCTGAAATGGGAGGCAGGACTGGGTTATGCAGCTCAGGGCAGGAGGCAGCTCTAATGCCAGGCCTCTGCCCCAGCCTCTCTGGCCAGACCATGCCAGACCCAGGACCTGCTACAGCTTTGTGCTGGGAAGCACCTTGCTGAGATCCAGGAGACCTACAGCCAGACTGGCTGGCTGCAGCCAACTGGCTGGCACCAATATTGCCACATCCAGGGCAACACCATGGAGATCTCATTCATCCCTTACCACTGGGATTCAGCCCCAGAGCTGCAGGAGCATCAGTCCCCATGGTCTCTCAGCCTGTCTGGAAAGGCACAAGCACCCTGAGCAAGAGAGCAGCCCCAGCAGCACAGCCCAGAGCTGGTGTGTCCCTGAGGGCACTGGTGGCTATGTTGTGATCTGTGGGAAGAGTCAGCATCCAGCACAGCACTGGGGCTTTAGGAAGCTTCAGCCTCTGAGGACTGAATCTGGCCTGCAAACATCTCCAGAACAAGTTTTCTCACAAAGATTTATCTATTCCTGGCTTCTCAGGGGATTTCCTGCTCTGGTGCTGGTTGAATCCAGGGAGCACAACTTGTCATTAACCACTATACCATTGCTCGGGCCATCATCCTCCCACCCCTGTCTCAGCTCCCTCTGGGCAGCGTGGTGCCCTGAGGGGACACGAGGCAGTGAAGAGACTTGAGGGTTTACCCACTGTCACCACCTCCCTGGGTCTGAGACTCTCACAGGTCTTTCATAAATCCACACAAACCTGAGAACTGTTTCTGGTGTTGGTCAGTCTGGGGTTTTTCTTGGCTCTTGCCAGTTTATGGACAGAACATTTTCAGCCCTTTGTCGTGGGCACCCTGTGGCAGAGAGGACACTGGAATTTTAATTGTTCAAGAGCTCTAATAGGTGTAATAGCCTTGTGTGTTACATATGCATTAATTAAGTAACACTGCATTTAGCTCCAAATCATGCGGAAGGCGCGTGCTGTGTTTGCACAGACATAAATATCTCCTCAGTTAGAGCGCAGGCGAGCAGCTCTGCTCCCTGTGCACTGCAGTGCTTCCACTCTGGGGAAAATGGGACCCTTGGAAAGCTTATCCCTGGGTAGTCCCAGTTCACTGGGTAGGAGCTCAGCACATCCACATCTCCTCTCAGATGGGCTTTCCGAAATCTGCTTTGTGTGGTGCCAGCACCGGGAGAGCCTCTGCAGCTATTCACACCTTACCCACCACCCCAAGCAACTGAGCTGGTATCCTATTTTAGGGTCCCCCTGTACCCAAATCTTTCAGGCCTGCTCTTTTACTTCAAACACCCTCTTTGCAGCAATCTGTAAGCATTAAGAATAGTGTGGAGAGAAACTGCAAGGGGAAAGAGGAAACAAAAGGATCCGGCATTGTCAATGTAAGGTATTCTCATCGTGATCCACAGGGAACTTCCATGCCTTAGACAGGAACATACCACCAGTCTGTCAGTGGAGAGCTGCTCGTGTCAAACCCCAGTATTGCTGCTCTCACTTTGCTGCTTCAGTGCAACCTGGTTCTGAAGCAAAACGTGAAGTTGGAATCCCACGTGCTGGATGAGCTTGGATACACAGGCTGGACAAATATTTGGAAGAGTATTCGCTTTCACTAGGCAACATTATGCAATGTGAATTAATTATACGGAGTATGGTCCTGACTGGGCTTTGGATGATTAAAGCTGTTCTGGAATTCCAGAGGATTACTTAAATGTGCAGCATTAGCGGAGGTAAAACATCTTCAATATCCCTTTCCTGCAGCCTCCATTTCCTTGAGAGAAATATGCATATTAGAGCTCAGAATTAATCTGCAGAGGCTCTGAACTGGGCTCCTACTCCCAAAGAGTATTAGGAGGTGTGGGGCAAGGAGAGGGAGGGTTCTGGGAAAGGGGAATACTGAGGGAGAGACATTTTATATGTTTGTAAAACAATCACAAGAAATGAGCTACTTATTCCACATGTTTTAGTCTGGGAGAAAAGAGCCTAGATGCAGGCACAGTAAGTGCAATCTATATGTGTAATTAAGAAATGATTTCCTGAGATCTTCCTTAAAACACGTCTGAATACAGATCAAATTTGCATAAATAACTTATGCCTTTCACTTTTTCCTTGTGGAAAACACGTAACATTGCCTCTCGCTTTCTGGTTTCCAGAGCCTGCCTGGCTCAGAGGAGGATTTGCCATATTACACGATTCTTCCCAATTGTAATCAGCCTTAAATCTGAATAAAAGCAGCAAATGGCTGACTGGCACCCAGGCTTCCCTCCCTCCCTGCCCCCATGGCAGCAGCAGCAGCGGCAGCTTCGAGCGGGAAAAGACACAACTGCAGCGCTGGGTTTGCATTAGTATTCATGGAGCATCCGACTCCAGAGAGGATTAATAGACTCTGATGCCTAATATCCTGGAGAACAATTAATTTGCCCACAGTTTTGTCATGGTTGAAAGTCAAATGCTGGAACAGATCGATGCACTGAGCTGCAAGTTGAACACTGCAACCTTCTGCTGGAGCTGAATTTTAATTTTCCCATCATCATTTCCCTCCATTCCCAGCACACCAGTTTTCTAATAGATCTAAAAGCCTCTTACCTTCTTCCATCACATGTTGGGCTTCATAACAAAAGTCCACGTTGATTGTTCAAATATTAGAGCCTTGTATTGCTCTCCATTACGGGATTAGAGATGTTCAAGGCCCCTTGTGTTTTGACCTTTTCCTGTCTCGTTTCTCTTTAAATGGTATGAAAAATGCCAACCTTCTGTAATTAAAGCCAAAATGGAATGCAGGAATAAAGCTTTTTTCCTTGCAATTATTCAGTATATTTAGGTTCCCGTTTTGATAGAAGTGTTTGTGCAGAAATCAAGGCTGGGGTCTATCAAAGCTGGGTGAATGGACCCATTGGGAAGGGCTGGCAGATCCATGTCCAGCCCCTGGAGCCTGCAGCAGCCAGAGCTGTTGCCCTGGGCTTGCGCTTGCCCAGGAGCTGATTCCCTCTTCCATCAGATCATCTGGGGAGTTTGTGCAAGCCACTGAATCAGTGCACACAGGGGAGAAAACATATCAATAAACAGGCTCAGATGGTTGTCGTGGGGAAGTAGTGTAGGCATCAGAAAAAATTAATTTCATATATATATGCATATGAATTATAAAAAGAGTGCAGTGTCCCTGTGGGCACAGCACCTTGCCCAGTGCCTTGGTAGGGACTGCTTGGGGCAGCCCTGCAGCCCTCCTGGCCCTTCGTTTCATCCCAGGGTTTCACCTCTCCCTGGCAGCAGCTCAGAAAGCTCTGGACACATGGGAGGAGTGAGAGAGACCCTGGAGCAGGGCTGGGAGCAGGGATGGGCTGGCTGGAGGCACTTCCCTGCTGCCCTCCCTCCGTTTGTCCCAGACGCAGGTTTAAGGACCAACATGAAATGAGTCTGCAATGGTGGGAAGGCATCAAATCCCACCAAGTGCAGACTGTGCCCATCACTCCCTCAGCCTTGACCAGAGCTCAGCCTTCAGCCCCTCAGGGGCTGGATTCTCCAGTCCCTGCAAAGGGGGACAAGTCCTTTTAGCCAAAATGTTGCAGCACAGCAGGCAGTAGAGGGTCCTGTCCCACTGCCCGTGTGAAAACACCTTCCTGCCACACTGGGCTTGTGACACATCCTGGTGCTGCCCCTCTTGTGCACCATCAGGGAGGCTCCCAGCACAGCGCCTGGCTTTTCCCAGGGAAAAAAGGGACATAATGGGTTAAGGGCAGGACTGTGTGACTCTTCCCAAGCTATTGTGCTGTTCCCTCAGCATTTCTGGTGTCCAGGCTTTTGTGGTTTAATTATGGTCTGCTCCAAATGGTCTCAACCAACAGATCAATATATAGGAACATTAGAATTGTTAATTTGAATGGCTGGTTTGAATTTAAGTGCAACTTCAATTTAATCATTTTAGAAATGAAACTACATGTGAGGGCCCTCCTTCTCCTTCTCCTCTCCCAGTGCAAGCAGCTCCAGCACCCCATGGGGATCACAAAACTCCCTGACATGCACATTTTCCTTCAGTCAAGAGCTAAGCCCTATGAGCTGCTGGATCATGACAAAAGTGGGGTTTTAGCAGCCTTTCCTACAAGCATGGTAATCCCAAATCCAACAGTGATTAACTTGGACTCGAAGCTCACAGCAGAAATTAATTCTAAATCAGGGTCCTGGAGCCATGTCTCTCCAAACCTTTTCCAAGGCTGATTGCCCAAGTGTGAGCAGGCAGAAAACGGCCCAGATGTCTCAACTTTCCCAATTCATCCAGGAATTCTGCCAGCTGCAGGGACTGCCCTGCTGCTTGCCTGGAGGACACAGTGCCACTGGGCAGCTGCCAGAGCCGCTGGAGCCATGGGAGCTGTGAGAAGCACAGGGATTCCCCAGTGCCACCAGCATCAGCTCTCACAACCTCTGGCCAGGACTGGTCTCACATCCTAGAGTCACCCTGGACATCAACAAAATAAACTAGAAGCACATAAGGAAATGGATAGGACAGAGTGCCTGGGTGCAATTTTTGCAAGCAAAGCTGCATGAGCTTTGGGTGACCTTATTGCAGCCTTCCAGCACCTGAAAGGCCTGACAAGAAAGGAGAGAGACTATTTACAAAGGCCTGGAGAGACAGGGCAAGGGAGGATGGCTTCATACTGAAAGGGGGAAAAATTAAGTTAGATATTAGTGAGAAATTCTTCCTGTGAGGGTGGTGAGGCCTTGGCACAGATTGCCCAGAGAAGCTGTAGCTGTCCTATCCTTGGAAGTCTTCAAGGCCAGGCTGGATGGGGCTTGGAGCAACCTCATGTAGTGGAAGGTGTCCCTGCCCATGGCAGTGGGTGGAGCTGGATGATCTTTTAAGTCTCTTCCAGCTCAAACTATCCTGTGATTCTATGATTCTGTGATTCTATATACTTATTAGAAAAATGAAAATTAAAGCATTCACCAATCTCCTGTAACAGCTACAGACTGGGTCTGAAGCTCTGCTCACGTACATATGATTTTTCTGACTGCCACACATAGACCCCGCTCTCATTTCATTTATCAGCCATGAAGTGCTCAGATATAAAGGTAATTCAGCTTCCAAACACAAGTTTCTGAGTCCTTCCACAGCCATTTCAGAGGCACCAAATTTTAGAAAAAAGTCCAGATGAGGGCGAATCTTGAGGGGCCTCTGACTGCCCGGGGAACTTGGATACACTGGCAGCTTTCCTCCCAGCAAAAAAAATCTGCAATTGGCTTGTGCAGGAAAGCCAGGGACTTTGCTGGGTAGGGAGCTGTGCTTTCTTTGGGGGAAAAAAAGAAAAAGAACCGTAAAAGAAGGATTTTGAGGAAACAGAAAGAAAGGGCAAAGGTCAGTCTGTTCTCTTATTGCCATCCAGTATCAGTCCACTGGTCCCAGCAGCGCTGAGTCTGATTCTGGCAGCCAGACCTGGGTCTGCCTTTGCAGAGGTAAAAGCTGGACTGAGAACCTAAAACTCAGCCCTCAAACTGAGCTGCTGCTTTTTTCTGTGACAGATTAAACCAAGCATTCTTCTCGGTGTTACTTTGTTGGCCAGTGCATCAGCCTGACTGACAAGCACCGACTGCATCCTGAGAACAATCTGAAGGCAACCCAGGGAACCCACCCAGATGGTGCTCAAAAGCCTTGCGGAGCAGAATGGGCTCTGCTCGACGCAGGAATTTCGCAGCAGGAACAAAGGGAACTTTGCAAACAGAGCTTTGAAACGGAAGTCATTTTATCCAGCATGCCTGCAGGAAACAAGAATCCATCTTCCAGCACAATCAAACACAGAGCTGTGCATGGGCATAATTATTAGGGGAATGATGGCAACAGCATAGGAGCTCATCAGTCAGAAAGCTGCATAATTCCTAAACCGTCTCTTATGCTGAACCACCTGGATTTAAAGTAACATTTGCTGAGAAGATGAATGAATCCTCCTTTCCAACATGCCTGAAGTCACTCCAGCAGAAGGGTCACTGCAGACATCAGATGTGTCTGCTCTGCCCCATGCTTGGGCACACTCTGTCCAACAGCTCTGACAGGATTTCCTTCCTATGCCTCTCTTTCCGCTTGTGGGGACAGTGAAAACCAGAGAAATTGCATGTTTGCTTTTGGGGCATTTTTTTAGAATCCATGCTCTTCATTCCCAATCCGAGCAATAGCTGTGGGCAGGCAGAGGCTGTGGCCAAGAAGAGGCTACAGGCAGGCAGAGGCCAGCTGTCACTGAAAGGATTTGCTTGTGTGATTCTCCCTCCACCTTCCTAAAGATGCCACACATTGTTCACAGCTCAGCAGCTCTCTCCAAGGCTGTCCTGCCTGGGAAAAACAGGATTGTTTAAATAACAGAGCAAGGCTCTTGGCTCTGCTGGATGCCATTAAAATGGAGACAAGGAAAGGCTCAATCTGGTAGGACTCCCACCACCCTTGTGCCAAGTGCCAGACCCTGCCAGCCTTGGGAGGGCATCCCAACACCCACCTGAGCTCCAGCACCCGAGGGCGGGTGAGTGAGCTCTGCCGAGTGTGGCTGCCAGAGTGCAGATTGGCAGTTGGCAGGAAGAAGAACTCAGAATATGCCAAAAAGGCCAATTCCAGCCCTCTTACCAAACCTGCCAGGAGATTGAGCCCCATCCAAGCAGGGACGGGTGCCTTGCAGATGTTCGGCTGCCTGCTAACAGCTGCAGGGGACCTGCAGGGATGTGGCTTGACAAGCACTTTCAGCTTCACTGGGCTTCCTCAAAACTGCTGCAAGAATCTCCTCTAATATTTAAGACTCTCCTATTTAAGCATTTCAGTTTTGTGGAGAGCTGAGATCTCTGTCCTGGGGAGCTCATTCCGAGGGAAGAGTGGGATTAAGAACTTCAAAGTAGAGTTCTCCCCTGTGACAAGTTCTTAGGAGAGACCCTGTCCAAGAGTTATCACATCTCTCCAGCAAAGGAGAAGATTTGCCATGAGAATCCTTCTGGGCTCAGGAACTTGTGCAGAGGCGGAGATTTCTGCCAGCAGCGGCTGCTCTCCAATGGGAAGCACACCCTCCTCCCGGAGGTGTGAAATCTCCAAGGAGGGCAGGCTTCTTCCCACGTGGCAGCCAGGGAACATGCCAGCAGAAGCATGTGCTATTTTAGGAAGGCAGGAAAGGAATGAAAAGGCTTTCAGAGGACTGAAAAACCAATGTGGGATGGATGGAAGGATGACAACTGGCTCCAGCTGAAAGAGAAAAGCTGATGGGCTGCAGAGAAGAGAGGGAAGGTAGCCTCTGAGTGTGGGAAAAGACTCCTGTCCCACTGTGCTGTTTTGCTGGGGTTCCCACTGAGAGCTGGGACACCACAGCCCAGAGCTGGCCCCAGCCCCAGCACCATCCCAGAGGATGCGACACGCTGTGGCAGACAGCCTGGTGAGGCAGTGCCAGTGCAAGCTGGGCAAGTGGGCAGGGCTGTGCTCTTTGCCCCTGTGGCTGTTCTGGGCTGTCCAGAGCAGATGAGAAGCAGCAGGCCAGGTATTGGCCTGGGTCAGAACATCTACAGAAACACCAACAAGAAAAAGCCCTTTTGTGCCTTGTGTCTCAACATTTTCTGCAAGTCTTGCCACGTGGCCTTAGGAGTAGGAAAATTCAGATAGCTTTATGTTTTGTCAGCACTGAACAACATCCTCCTTGGTCTCTTCCCTTTTGTATCTGCCCCCAAAACCACTCTGCTCTTTGGGAATCTCTAAAGCAGCCTTGGATGCAACAGGCTGCTCCAAAATAGTTTCCTGTCCTGCAAACGAAGATGATCCACAGCAGTGAGGCTTCCCTGGCAGAAGAGTGAGTGAGAGGGTGACCATAAGCTGGTAATTTCCAGGGAACCCTGTCAGGAGGCCTTGTCACTGGTCTGGAGACCTTCTTAGGTGAAGAGATAAGGCATGGCAACTGCTGGAAGGGTCTTCTCCTGTCAGGGACTCTGCCTTTGTCAGATCTCTTCACACCCAAGGCAGATCATGGCAACAAAGAACTGTAATTTGAATATTAGATCCCAGTATTAGACCCCTAATATTATTTCAATATTAGACCCAAAAAAACTGCAGGAGTTTTGTGCCTGTTTTCACATGACCATTCCCATTGGCAGAGCTGAACAAACAATCTGCCATGAATATTTGATCCTTTCTTTCCATTACCAGATTGAGGCTGCCCCAGACCTGCTCGTTATTCAGCAGGATTGGTGCAGCACATTGTAAGCTCAGTGTGGCACTGGGGCTGCTCAGCTCCACCAGCAGCCACCACTCCACCTCTGCAGGTGACAAGTGCAGGTGCCACTGTGGGGACAAGAACAGAGCTGCCTGAGCCAGTTCAATGCCACCTTTGCTGGCACCACTGTGGGAGAGAAAAGTCCGGTGTGAGGGGTTTGGGTGAGCAGCCCCTGAGAAAAGTGTTTTTAGTTTGTCATTTTGTCATAAAACAAATTTTAAAATGTCAGCTTCTGATGGCTGTGGAGATTGGGGGTAAAGATTCAGTGGATGCTGCGGCATGTTCAACATCGCAGGGGCAAGAAGGTTGTACAAGGGGGGACAGTGGAGAGGTGAGGATTCTGCACAGGCTCCAGGGGCTTTTTGGCAGGTGGTGATAAAATTTTGGGGTCAAAAGTTTTACTCAATGATCTTGGAAGTCTTTTCCAACCTTAATGATTCTGTGATTTCTATGATTACTGGCTCTCTGGCGAGGTTTTCACGTCCCAGATGGGACAGGTAATGAGAGCACTTGACTGCTGAACTCTTTTTGACATCTCTGCTTTTGCTCTTCTGCAGGAAAAAGAAAGCAAATCCATTCTGATTTCTGTGGAATTCACTCCTCACCTCTGGGTGGTGTTTTAGAAATCAAAAGTAAATCCATTATTTTGCTTCTTGTCTAAGGACTCGAAGCCTTTCACAGATGTTAAGGCCACTTATAAGTGAACGGATTTGTATTTCAAGCTCCTGGCTGTATTTTTCATGCTTTTTAAGCACTGACAATGGGAGAGGTAAATGCACAAACTCAGCAAGGATGCTCTCACATACCAGGATTAGACAAGCAAAAAGAAGCAAATGTATCTATCCCTGTGCCCTGGTCATCCTGAGGGCAACTTATCTCCAAAATACTCTCTTAAAAATCTCCCACTGTATCTGGAACTTGCAGCTTCCTTTCTTCCCAGGAAGAACCTTCACAAATTTCCCCTGCTTCTCATTTGTGGAGGCAGGATAGAGGAGAGAGGAGCTGCTCTTTTTCCACCCAGTGTGACATTCAGCCACATTCTGGGCTTAGTCTTCATCTGTGTTGTAATTCCATTTCCCCTCTGGATGATGTGCTCTCGGGAGCCTGCCTTGTGCATAAAAGATCCATGATGGGGAGCCGCATCATTCATTTTTTTTTTTCATGAGCAGGTGCAAAATATAATGTCCCTGATTTTCAGGATCTGATTAAACTGTCATAGATGTGAAGCAACCTCAATAACTCCCAGCGCCAGGGAGGGACAGCTTATTACAGCACTGCACCCTCCTATGCCAGCAGAAAGCATCTCTCAGCATTTCAATTACAAAGCCCTATCCTCAGGATTTGTTTATTTAAATTGGAGGAATTTGGTGGTCCTGGAAGCCTGTAATCCACAGGCTGAAGTCCAGCAGGCACAACCACGTCCCTGATCTCCAAGAGGGGCCACTGGGCCAGAAGAATGATGTGCAAACCTCATGGGCAGTGGGAGCACCAGCCACCCCCAGTAGGTCCCAGCCCTCAGTGCCTCCAGCACTGGGGTTTGTCCCAACTCTCCCACACATCCACTTTTATGCTCACTCATGCAGCCGCAGCTTCTCTCCCCAGCCTCTCTCCTTCCTTCCTCCAAGAGCAGAACTGCCTGAACTCAGCTGCAGCTTACGGTGCTCCCTCACTTTTGCTGAAGTTCCTCAGTGATTCACCTACCTCAAAAATAGCATTTATTTTTCTGTTCTCCAGGTATTGGAGCACCAGGATAAAAACAAGAGGATGGGAACCTCCTCCAGTTCTGCAAGAAGTTGGACTATGCAGTGGCCAATTGGAGGAGCTGGTCTCCCGGGGAGGGAGAGGCTGAAGCACAGGGAGCAAGAATTCCCTCTGATGGAAATAATGACAGGAGCCAGCTCTGTGTTTTGGAGGGGGGAAAGCCCCATGTCAAAGGGGGCGACAGCAGGATCCCAGAGCCAACAAGCCACTGGGGCAGGGGCAGCAAGGGTCACAGAGCACACTGAGCTCAGCCAGTCTTCACTGCCTTCCCATCGCTGCTTTTTGGCAAAGCTGTTTCCAATATTGGAATTGAATGCTTAACTGTTACACTGATGGAATAAATTAGACTGAACCTTTTATCCCGAAATCTTCTCCATAAGAAAGAGACATCTGAGGGCTCTGGCACGCTGACAGGTATTCCCTTCCCTGGGGGCTGGCAGGGGGGTCACAGATGTCCCTGGCTGACGCCAGCCGGGGCAGGGTATCCGCGTTCCAGCACTCCAGCATGTCCCTGGCCAGTGGGATGGGCTGGCCTGGCACGGGCATGGCCCAGCTGCAGGAGGGATCGCCCTTGGCAAGGGATCAGTAGCATTTCTCTGGCAAGTGCCAGCGCGATGGAAGCAGCCTGTGAGGCGTTGCACCCGCCCTGCTCCGCGGCAGGAATTAGCCGGGTAATTGCTCTGGCTCCCAGGGTGTCCTGGCCACCCAGAGGTGCAGCTCTGCTCCAGCACTCCCAGGACATTTCGCCATGTCCTTACTACAGTGCAGGGTTGAGCCAGGCTGGATCGCAGACCAGCCTGTACCAAGACCAGCCTGGCTAGTCCAGAGCAATGTGCTGCACTGGTGTCAAAATCCTCTGGCAAGCTGCCATGCCATGGCCTTATTTCATATTCAAAGGTGGATGTGTCAATGCCGGAGCTAAAAAACCCCAACTATTCAAATTAGCAATCAGCACCAATGACTGCCCTCCCATCCCGTCCCTGTGCTGAAACAGGAGCTCCAGTCCCTGCACACAACCACTGAACACATGCTCAGCATCTGATTCCGAAGAAGGCTTCGGCACCATGAAAAGAACAGGGAGAAGGTACGGCAGAGTGGGAGCTGCCATCTGGGCTTGCATCTGCGCGTTTGCCAAGGCGCAGATGGAGGATCCTTTTCTCTGACTCGGATTTGGCCCTGGAAACTGGGGGATGATGGAATGAAGAAGCAGCTCTGCCTGGAGCCTGGTCACTACTTGGGACTCAACATTAATGCCCAGCCTGTGAGGCTCCTGTGACCAGCACTGGGGGAGATGCCAGGTCAGATGTGGGGATAGTGGCTGGTGACATGGCCGCTCTGCCAGCATGGGGAGGCATCCCACCATGAGTGACCTGCCACTGGCAGCCAACACTTCACTGTGCAGCTAAAGATGCACTTTGTTGTGGTGTGTCTGCACAGTGTAGTGCCTTCCTCACCTTCAAGAGACTCAGGGCTCTCTTGAGTCCATGGAGTGACACCTGGCTTCCAAGTGACACAGAAAACAAGAACATGTCTGACTGGGAAGAACAAGGATATTATAGGAATAAACAAATTTGATGCCACTGGCAGGAGGAGCTTGGACTCTGAATCTGAAATAAGGGGGGGGTGGTCATTGCTACAAGCAGTGAGGCCTTTTCTCCAGGTCAAGGGCTGGAGCCAAGCTATGGGCTGAACGTACATGTGCTGTAATAGGGGAGGTCTGGGCAGGAGCCAAACCTGTCTTAAAACACATATAGAAAATAACAACAGCATGAAAACACTTGCAAGTTCTCCTTTCCTTCTCCAAAGATGACATTCTTGGCTCTCCTTCTTTAAGTCACTCATTACCTAAATTCCTCCTGTTTCTCTTACCCCATTCATCCTCAATCAGGTTGGGATCTGGGGGTCCTTTCCTAAAGTTATTCCTTGACACCAAAGAAAAACAGTTCTGAAGTGGAAAAGGATGAAAGATGGTGGAGAGGCAGCCCAGGAAGCATGGGCAAGGGCTGCTGCAGACACAAGGCTCAGCACTCCAAGGCTCAGCACTCCCCTCCACTGAGGGGCCCTGGTGCTATTCAATGATACACAGCAACCACAGGAGTTACCTCTTGCCCCATCAGTAAGAGGCAGAGCAGGAACAGCTCTGGGAGAGCAGTGGCAGAATATTTTCTGGTGAACCATGCAGTACCAAGGGACTATCCAGTGCTCAGTAATTCCACAAATACATAGGATCATTCCCTGGCACAGGAAGGTGCGTGTTTGTCTTGGAATTCCACGCCTGCTGTTCCAGCACGTGGTTTATTGAGTGTGGTGACTCCCCAGCAAGAGAAGGACTTGCTGACCTCCCTCCCCCTGCTGAACTCCCAGGAAGCAGCTCTGTCTGCTCCTTCAGAGCTCATTCCTCAGTGGGAAGAACCCATGACAGCCAACACACAGAATCCTCAGCATCAAAAAGCTAATTCCCAACATAAAGCTTGGGAAGGCAGAAGCCTGAACAGCCAGATCAGTAGCAGACAGGGAGAATAATGACACAAATTGGAGTCTGAGCCCTTGGGGTGTTGGGCTGGATTGAGGCAGGACTCAGTCCCCAGGCCAGGAGCAATGTCTTTGCTGGGCCATGTGCTTGGGGAGCTGGGAATGCCTCACTCAGCCAAGCAAAGCTGCAGCACCTTGACACACGTCCTGTACCCACCGCATTTCGTGAGTCTAATTAAGTGCAGGAGCAGAAATGGTGGAGCACAACAGAGTGCTTGGAGGCTGGCTGTCCACAAAAGCTTCCTCAGAGCTGGATTGTTCAGATGAAGGAATGATCTCATGAGCAGATGGGAGAAAGGCTTTGCTTGTTCCACAGAAATCTGGGCTAGAGCAGACATGAGGAAATGCAGCACAGAAAACCATTGTGCTGAAGTGTGAGAATGGAGCCAGCAGCTGAGGGGGGAAGGTGGCGGGGGGTGTCTGCTCCCCCACTCCCAGCAGCAGCCACAGGAGCATCCAGGCAGCTGACACAGCCTCTGACTCGGCTGTGAATCTGGCACCAGCACTCAGAGGGGGAACAGGGGAACTCCACTGGGCACTGCATCCACTCAGTGACTAGTGCTGGCAAAGGGGAGTGCCAGAGGTGCCACCTCCTGCACCACAAGACACACTCCCGAGGGGCTCGGGGACACCACCGAGCCCAGACAGGGAGAGAGATATTTGCAGACAGCAAAACTTGGGGGGTATTCTTCTTTTAAATAAGGTTAATTATTTATTCATGCACAAAACACAGGTTATTGTTTGCTAAACAAATCTGTGCGCCAGTCTGTGTGCAGCTCTCTGTACGTGCCAAACGCCCAGTTTCTGAACAAATTGTGCCTCTGTTGGTCCAGAACTCTCTCTTGTGCTGGGCTGGGCTTGTTGTGGGCCCTCAGGGGGGTCAGATCCATCCCAAGGGGGCTATGGGAGAGGAGAATTCACTGTGTGGAGGGAAGAGATGTGCACCAGGGTAGGAGCAAGGACCTGCCAGTGTGTCACAGGCACCACCATCCAGCAATGCCCTGGACCCAACCCAGGTAGCAGCATCCAGGGAGGGCTCAGCTGCTCCAGCTCCATCCAATCCCATCCATGGAACCATCTCAGAAGCACACTCGGGAACACCAGCGTCTCTGCAGCAGCCCAGGCACAGAAGTAACGCCTCGCAGGGCTTTGTTATCACACCACACGGTTAAATGTCCTAAGCAATCTTTTTTTAAGGAAAACAAGTCTTTAGAAACAGAGGTGACCCCAGAAGCGATAAGTGAAGAGGTGCACCTGAAAGTCTGTTATCAGCTATTTGTGCCTGGCTCTGCCTCAGATTTCTCATTTCGATGTGACGGCAGCTGAAAATTGGATAGATACTGGCTTCACCTCAAACAAGACTTTCTCTTTTTGTCTTCAAGGGCAACTTAAGTGCTTTACCCTCTGAGGTCGGAGAGAATTGCAGGATGCTGGAAAAGGAGCGTTCTGGAGCAGGAACCACAGTACTGCTCTGCAGAACAGTTTGATAATTAAGCTCCACAGTGAAGGAAGTGTGAGGGAGGCTGGGGAAGCACAAGTTTGCTCTTAACATCAGGTGCTGATGAGGATTTCCTTGCAAACAAAAAGCAGGTTAATTTTCCAGCACCAGTGACTCCTCCCAAGCTGTGTTCTGGCATCAGCACTGCCTCCAGCCCAGGTCCCATATCCCAGGGGGATCCAGCTCAGGGAGATGCTTGTGGGGCTGGACCTGGCACCATTGAGGGCTGTCCTTGAGAGACATGAGCCAGGAAAGGGAAGGGAAGGAGGGGAAAAGGGCAGAGGATCACTGTGGTCCCAGCCTGAGAGCTAAGTCCTCCATCCATGACAGCACAAATCATGAGGAATAAACCAGAGCCCATTCCATCTCCAGTGCAAGGAGAAAGGACAGAAAAGAGACAATTGGGATGCTGGACTGAGAAGACAGAACTCCTTCTACAGAAACGAGGCTCTGAGAAAAGTTCCTAAGGAGAGGCAGAGACCAAAAGAAGTTCAGTCTGACAGAAGAAAATGGAGGGAAAGAGAGCTCATGGGATCAGGCAGAGCTGGTAATGCTGTGATTCTGCTCAGACTGTCCATCCCCTGGAAGAGGGTGTGACAACCTGAGCAGCTGGAGAGCTCTCCCACCACCAAAACACCTGCATCTTACCTTGATCCTGAGCAGGATACATCACACAGACTTCCCAACATCCAGTGACAACTAATCCACTGACATTTTGTTTCCCCCATCTTGACTCAAGCTCTGCAGCACAAGTGCAGATTCTGAATCAATACATTTCTTCTTCAGTCAATGTTTTTGTCTGTTTTTCTCTATAAACACCCATCCAATGCAACGTGTGAAACGCAGATGTGCTGAGTGGGAAAGCTGAGTCTTTCAAACTCATCCTGTGCCAGCATCACCAGTGAAGCCTTCCTGGGAGCACAGCTGGGAAGCAGTGCCATTACAGATGTGCTCTTCTGTGGGATCCCTGTCCTTCCTGGGCAGAGGAGCCCCATCAAAGCCAAGTAAATCCCTAAAGCCCTGGGTCTGTTCCATCCAGGCACATACTTCTGCCTGGATCCAGGACTGCAGCTGGGAACTGTGTGTGGATCCTGCAGCTGGAGGAAGAGAATCGCACCTGGAGAATTCTGGTGCTGCCAGAGAGATTGGGGGTAAGATGTGTACATAGAGCTGGGATGGACACCCACATGTCCTGCCCCCAGGACAGCCCCAGCACACTTGGCAGCAGCCTCTGAATTCCTGGGAGACCTCAGTTCCCTGAAAGCCAAACCACGAGCAGGGACATGACCTCGCTCACCCTGTCACCCAAGCAGGGGATGCAGGAGAGAAAAACACAAGACCGGATCCTGCAGCACTTGCCTAAATTCTCTCTGTTCCAGAAAACAGTTCCTTCTCTGCTAGCAATGCCCCCCTCCCCAGAAGCCACCAAGACCCCTCCCCTTGCAGCACCTGAGGCACCATCCACTTTCACTGTGCAGACGAGGTCTGAGCAGCACTTCAGGATCTGCAGGAATGTTTCCCAAACAAATGCTGAGCTGCACAGACTCAGCCCAACTCCAGTTTCCCAAGAGACCCATTTCAAACCAGACCAAAGCCCCCTGGTCCCACTTCCCTTTATAATGAGTTGTCTATTTTTTCTGATACTTCAGTGGGAATTTTTTCCCTTTAATACCAACAGCTGACACATTATGAGTAAAAGGAAGAGTTCACAGAATAAACTTCAGTGCATTAATTATTGAGGGATATAATCCAAATTTATTTAATGAATTAATAATAAGTCATAGGGGTATTTTAATAATGAAATACTTCTAGTTGTGTTTCAATAATTACGGCTGGCTTTCATAATTACACTGCTGCAGTGAAAATAAAATCAAAATCAATTAGGTGGTAGCAATTCTGTCCCAGGAGTTCCCTGTGCAACTCTATCTAGATCAGGTTTAAAGGGACACAACGAAAATCAATGTTGGTTTAAATTTCCAGTGTGCAACTCGTTCTGTGCTTCACCGTTCCAAGCAGTTGGGGCTTCCCTGTGTGCAGCCACTTCAGGAGATCAGGACTGGGTCTCCTTAGGAGAATCTGGGAGCAGAGCTCTCAAAACCCATTTCCTTTTAAAGAAAACTCACATCTTGTCATAGCCAGTGATACCAGGAACTGAACTCGGAATTCTGCTGGGGCCATCACCCTCTGGGTGTGGTGAGTGCCAAGAGCCCAGGGCACTGAGAGAGCTGAAGATACCCCAATACTTGTTCCCCACACCAATTGTGTTTGTTTAGAGATAACACTGCCAGAGCACTTTTCCAGAAAGGCAGACAAAATGTTGCTAATTCCCTCCCATTCCAGGGAACGTTTATCCCACCCTCCAGCTCAGCTGAACTCAGAAAGCAGCTGGGTTTCTTTAACCTTTTTCATATCAAGAAAGAGTGTTTGGAACTGGGAAGAGCTCCCTATTCAGCTTGTTGAGTCAAATTGTCACTTCTAGCAGCTGGGATCCTTCCCAGTGGCTGCAGAGCCTCACAGCTGGGCGGGCAGGAAGGCACAGCCTTCGCTGTGGAGCTCTGGAGAAACCTCCTGCTTCCCTCAGCACCGGGATCCCCGCCTGGCAGGCAGCTGGGATCCCAGATCTCCCTCAGGGTAGGTGACATCCATGTCCCCATAAACCAGCTGTGGGATGGAGATGGGCTCCAATACCAGCATCCCCCAACACAGCTGGAACCCCAGGATGTGCCAGCAGAGACGGCACCAAACCCCCGAACAGCACCACCTCACTGGGGGACTTTGGCACAGACAGATCAAACCAAAGGAGTGGGGAAAGTGCCCAGGAAAAGGCTGAGCATGCTGCTGCTTGCATTTTGGGGGAATTTCTGAGTGGCCACACTCACGTGAGCCTCTCCTGCCTAGGAGCTGACTTAGCCCCACTGCAAGATGAGCTAGGCTCGCTGCAGAGCCTGCCTGCCTCCCATTCCCACCAGGCTGAAGGTGCAGCATCCAACCCCTCTCTCTTGGCAGCTTCAAGTCCTGTTCACAGTTCCCACATCTTTGAGCATCTGGCTGCTCATCACAAAGGGCTTTGGAAAAAGGTTCCATTTTCCAAAAGATGCTGCAGCCAGGATTCTCCAGGCAGTGGTTTCTGGGGGTCTCACACAGGAACAACCCAGAAGAAGCAGAGTAACAGGGGACTGGCCCAAAACAGGAAGGGACAAAGATTTTTGGCATCAAAGATTAAGAGCCTTAAAACAGATGAGGGAAAATTCAAGTACAGCATTAAGGGCAAAGTATTCACAAGCAAGAGGTCAGTCAGACAATATTTATCCAGAGGGATGTCGTCACCAGAGGCTGGAGCACAAACAAGATGTGACACTTGGAGAAGGAGGGACGAGGGGCTACCGTGCTGGTGTGAAAAATGGGTTTGTGCCTGAGGGAATGTTCAGCAGTGCTGGGGACACTGTGGGTGCTTCTGCCTGACAACCAAGACTTTGCTGCTCTGCTCCAGCAGCACGGCAGCTTTGGCTCCCAGGAAAAGCAGGTGTGGCTTCACTGGAAATAATTATTGGCACCTGGGTATTTGTGCCCTGTGTAATTGAAGGAAAGACCAGTATTGCCTGTGAGGAGATCACTGCCCTGTAATTATGCATCCAGCATGCAAATTCCCATCACATGCAGAACCACCACAGCTCTGCACCTCGGTGCCATAGCAATGCTGCTGGGACACTCCATGTTTTGGGTTATACATGGAATGTAATACACTGTGCTAATGGCAGGGATCATTCTGGGGTAAATGCCCATGATTCTGTCCTCCAAACACCAGCACATATCACCCTTACTCTTCAGCAGCACTGGCAGCCTGGAGCTCCTGCCAGCAGGAGGGTTGACTGTAATCCTGGGAGAAAATATATAAGAAGTCAACCCAAACCATCTTAGACTCATTAGCCATTGCTTCTGCAACTCAGAGGATCCAAAACATTCACATTGAAGAACTCACATATTTTGCACAAAAATAATGGATAGTTAAGTAAAAATGGGCCCAAATCCCTGAGCTTGTATTTGTTACCTAGAGAACAGTCCCTTGGCTTACATTCCAATGCCATTGATTATTCCTTCCCATGCCCTGCTTTGAGCTGCTGCTCAAACCATTTGGACTGTCCTGTAAATTACCCAGTGCTCCTTCCAACTCCTTAATTAACTCCAAGTCCCAAAAGAAGATCCAGAGCAGGAGCACATCCCACAAACAGCCTGCAGCTGCACATTCTCACACACTCATCCAGCCAACAAGACATGGCTGCGAGCTGAAACCTCGGGTGTGAAGGCTCCTGCCCCAAACCAAACCCAGGGATGTTCAGCACGTAGAGTCAGCCCAGGAAATGGGAAATGCTTCTGTTTGTGCAGCAGCAGCTCTGGACACCCATGGAAGCTCCCACAGGGTGGGACTGGGATGCCAGGGAAACAGGGCACAGCTCTCAGCTCCCCCAAAATCACACAGACAGCTCAGACCCAGCTGCAGAAGGACAGGCAGGGGAAGCCTGTCCTATTTTTTCTGTGGGACAACATTGCTCCTCAAAACACCAACTGCTTCTCTGTGAGTGCAATTTGCATGGAAAGCAGAATTCCAGTTGAATGTAGCAATGCTTCACAGTGAGAGTTATTTGGTGCTGAAGCAAAGGCTGTGGATTCTCCATCCCTGAAAATATTCACAACTCACCTGGAAAAAAGGCCCATGAAAACCTGCTCAAGCTCTGAAGTCAGACCTACCTTCAAAGCCCACCCTCCTTTGAGCAGGAGGATGTATTTCACCTAGGACACAGGATGCCACCTGCAAGCAAGAGCCTCTGTGGGTGGTGGGTCCTCTGAAGGCACCAGCTCTGCTCCTCCATTGCTCAGGAAGGGGTCCATGTACAAATAATTGATGCATTTTTAACTTGCAAATGCGGCACAAACTTCCCTCAGGAACATCTAATTCACATTTTAAGTAACAAAAGGGCTCAAATCCCTTTCTTGCCTATTTAGTCATGCTGCATTTGGTAGAAGTGAGATGAAATGCTCAGCTCAGGGAAGATCAGAGAGAAATTGTATGATTTCCACATTATAGGATAATTCCACGGCTGACTTACCCAAATGTGCAAGATGAGACGCCACACTCAGACAACGTTCACCATGCTGAGCTGAACTCTTGGGTCTCAGAGTCAAAGGAGAAGGGAGCAAGCAGGAGGAGCAGGATTAGCAGAAGAATAACAGATGGGGCCTTGGAGAGCAGAGAGAAGGGGGCACAAAGGAGAGCAGTGGGAAGGTGCTGGATGCAGGAGCCTGGCTGCAGTACCAGCAGGGAGGAATGCCTCAGAGGAACGAGAGGGACCTGGCCAGGTCTGGACACCTCCAGGGTGAGCTCACACCTGTGAAGTGCCCTCTCATCCCCCCCTCTCACACCAGCTCTGCTCCCCTCCACCCTCAGCTGCTGGCAGGGGGTCTCTACCTCTGAGCATCACCCTCGGTGCAGGTGGAGGCTGGCAGAGGGAGGCAGCCCTGCTGCAGCCCCCTGGCAGCCACCTCTTTGTATCTAGCGTTATTTATTTTAAAACATCTAGGCCTCTGAGGCAGATGCTGTCACTGTCCCAGTCACAACCTCCTGACCAGCCACTCGAGGGCTTTACCTGCTCCATGAGGTCTGGACACTGCCTTTCCTCCCACCCCTTTCCTTTTGTTGATCAAACTGAATTTTATCTCAGAGCAGAGCATCTTTCCAGAACAGAAGGCTCAAATGCTTCATCTTGACAAAGCTGTAACCAAGCCTTTGTTTTGCCAAAAATACCCCTTTCACTTTTCATTTTGTCCTGCTAGTCACCAGATTAAATCCACATTAACAAATATTGTCACTCATCCCAGAAGTACATTTTGTGGAAAGCAAAGTGTTTGTTACAAAAAGCATCCTCCTGCTCTCTCAGTCCACCACAAGCACACGGGGAGGGGAGCAGGAGCCTTCCTCAGCCCTTGGTTCACAGTGAGCACAGCTCTGCCTGCTCACCCAGGCAGGGACAGCCCTAATGAACCCTCCCAACCACACCATGTTTATCTCACCCCTGTTCTGGTGGTTGTGTGTTTGTTTCTGCTGTGCTCCTGTGGCTCCCAGTCTCTCAGAGGTTCCTGCAGCCCCTACCTGCCAGAGCTGCTGCTCCAGCCAGAGGCTGCCCAATTCCCAGCCCAGCCCTTCAAGAAGTATTTTTTCACCTGGCTGTGCACAGGCAGAGAGCACAGGGTGAGGGTTTGGCTCCATGGAGCTCCTGTCTGGGGATTGTCCCTGCCTTGGGCCATCCACCTCCAAAGCTGCTGCACAGAGACACTCACAGCCACTTATCTTGCAGCCCAGTGCAATTTAATTATCAACTTGGGAGCTCTCCAGCAAAGCATAAAAAGTCAACTCATTGCAGTTGTTTAGGTGTATCATTGCCCTGCTAATTGAGTTTGATGGGAATTTCAAGAGGACTTTATGATATTTTCCCTTCATTGCTGTTGTGTTTAAGTCTTCCTCATTCTGTGTGTTGCTGAAGGCAGAGGAGGGGGAGGAGAGAGACCTCCCTGCATCCCCAGACTAGGAGTAGTGGCTAATGCACAGGGAGGTGACTCCTTTCTGAGCCATATCTCTCTTTCTGAGAGCCAATTCCCTTTTGAGGAATGCTGCAGTGGATATCAACTTCTGCCAAACTACAATAACCTCCCCATTTGTGTCTGTGAACAGGGATTTCCACCAGTGCCAGGCACCAAAACCAGCCTCAGTGATGCCATGGAGCCAGAGGATGTGACAAACAGTTCACAGCCAGACCCAAAGCCCCAGCTGTAACCAAAGAGCCCAGATTTCTATCTCCATGAGATAGGGGCCATTAGAATCAGGAGCATAAAGGGTGCCTGGGGAGCTGGCACTGCTCCCACTGTGCCAGCACGGCCAGGATGTGCCACATGGCACTGCAGGGTTGGCTCCCAGTACAGGGCATCCCCTGGGAAAGGGCAAGAGGAGTTCTGGAAAGTGAGTCTATGACACACAGAATCTGTCCCTTCTGTTGCTGTTATTTAAACCCTTAAAGGGCAGTCAAGCCAAAAAGGATAAATAGAATCAGTGAATTTGTACACAAAGCCCCCCCAGTGCCTCTGCCCAGTGCCCACGAGTCAGTGCAAAGGGTTTCATTGACCAAAAGTCTCAGCAGCTAGTGAGGTGGCAGTGAGGCAAACAGTACCAACAAGGAGAGGGAAGAATGGTGTCACTGAGAACCCCGTGAGCAGAAACTACAGCTGAGAAGCTGCTTAAACAGGCTCTGCTCAGAGATACCTGGACTTTGCTTCAGGGCAGGACCCCAGAAGCCAGGTCTCACCTCAGTCTTTATCCCTGTGTCACCCTCCAGAGCCTCCTCTGTAAATCCAACAGCCTGCTGCAAATGCAGGCAGCAATGGAGAAAAGAGAAGCATAAAAAACCAAGATCAGGTTCTTCCTGGTGGGAGGTTTGCTGGGTGGCCACAGCGAGGCAAGGCTGGCACACAGCAGCTCAGCCCTGGGAAGTGCCAGGCTGGCAGCAAGCAGCCCCTGACCTGCACCCCACCTCTGCTGCCCAGGCACTCACATTGAGCCTGTTTTGCAGCCAAACATGGCAAAGTTTTGGATCTCAAGGTTTTGGATCTTCCCAGCTGTCAGCATTGGTTCTGGATTTGCACTGCTCACCCAGAGAGCTCTGACTGCCTCACCCACATGCCAGGAGCCAGGAGCAGCAGCTGGTCCAGCATCCCTGCCTGTGCTGGGCTGCTGGGCCTGGGCATGGTGCCAGGCTGGTGATATCCACTGTGATGTCTGCTCTCCAGCCACATCAGCTCCCAGACATGGGGGAAGGAAGAGACACTTTTCTTCTCACATCAGGAGTGGTGGCAGCAGCACACGTAATCCGCGCTGGCACCAGATTCTCCATTTCGTGTTTGAATGATGCTGCCACAAACATTTATTGTCACAAAAGAGGTTATTCAAACATGAGCAATTAGGCAACTATATTAGCATATTTTTCATTGTAATATTACAACAAAGGGTATATTCCTCCCAGTGAATGTATTTATAGGCTTTCGGAGCTAATATTTGTTTAAATGATTAATATGTTTTTCAAATATATGTGACAAGTGTGGCAGAAATATTTTTATCTCCACAAACAATGTTCTGAAAGGCAAGAGCTCAGAGTCTCTGGGAGGGCTGTTTTCCAGGTTCAACAGAGTTTTTCAAGACATACAAGTTATATTTTTATCATCATGAATTGCAAGAGAAGGCCTTTCTCTGAGGAAAGAGCTAAGAAATAAGCTGAGGCTGCATGGCCTCTACCCCAGCCAGGACCTTTATGTACAGCACCTTTTTAAAGAGCCCCTGGATTCTCCCTGCACTCAGGTCACCATTTCCATCCAAAGCGTGTCCCTGACTCTTACTGAGAAAATCCCAAAGGGTGGATGGTTCAAAGCAAGGCTCAGAGCAAAAGTGTGTCAAGTTTTTATCCAACACTTCTCTTTACTGAACATCTTCACACAAAGGGTCACAGGATTTTAATCACAATTCTGCTGTGTGGGTGGTAGGAGTCAACTTCCAGAGTTTCATGTTCCCTTTTCTGATCACCTCCATGGTCAAGCACATCCATCAAGTCTGAGTGATCTGTTAACTCTCTCACTCTGGCTTTTCTTCAAAAACAAGAGAAAAACACAGAGAGAAGTAAATTCAAAAAGGTTAATATTGATGTGTCTGGAGCTGAGGGGTTCTGATTGGAGGGAGCAGAGCTGGGGGTGATGCTGCCAAGCCCCTGGGCCAAACACCAGCAGGAACCCCCTCACTGCCCTGCCTGGAGGAGTGAGCTGGTCCCTACCACCCAATCCCCTCCTGATCTGGCATTCCCCCCTAATTAGTTTCTGTCAAAATCGATCAAACCCTGCTCCTGGGGTTTGAGTGAGAAGGGGCAGGGCTGGGACAGGGCATTATGAGGTACTGCTGTTCATTTAGCACCCAGCACAAAAGTGTGGAGAAGCTGTGAATAAGCCTCCAAGTGCCAGCAGGTCCCAGAGCAGCACCCAGACAATGCTATCAATGTCCTGACCTGCCTGGCCCATCACCCCCACCCCACTGGGCTGAGGCATTCTGGTTTTGGGGGCAGACCCGTGTGGGACAGCAGCCTCGAGTACCTGCAGTGTCCTTGCAGACATTAAAAGCCACGGGGCTTTCCCCACTGACAATCCTCATGTCCTCAGCATCTTTCTGGAGCTGGCAGAATAAATTAACATGAACAGAGGAGTATGAGATGTCTGTGATCGATGCCGTGGCTGAAATCTCAGTCTGGGGTTTTTCTGCCTGTTCAAGTCCTCCTTCCCTTTTAAATGACAACTGAGTTATTTACATTGTACTCGGCTGTGCAAGGAAGTGGAATCTGAAGAGGAATATATGAACACCACCTGTGGAACTGAAATAACCATCATCTGCAGGGGAAGTGGCTGCAGGCTCAGCCTGGTGTCTCTGGGAGCCAAAACTGCTGCGGGTTCAGAGCCAGTCCAGCTCCTAGGGATGAAGGGCTGAGGGGAGGGGAGGGACAGCTGGGGCAGCTCTCCAGTGACAAACCAGGGTCCCCCAGGTTGGACAGTGCAGGTGACATGCTCTGTCCCATGCTCAAATCAAACCCTGCCATGGAGGGGCATTTGTTCTTCTTTGAAGCACAGATTTCACCTGCTCAGACCCCAAGCTCTCACCAGGTCCTCCTGAGAGCCAGGGCAGGGTAGCTCTGGCAGGTCCAGCCAGGTCTGACCTCCAGTGCTGTTGGTGCCAGCAAATCCCCCACCTCTGCATGGACAGCTGACACTGAACTTGACAGCATTGGTGGCACAGGGGACATCACTCTGTCCTATCCAGAATGGCTCCAAAGGGCCTGGCCTGCAGCCTATGGTGTTGATATCTCTGCAATTCAGAAAGGAATTTATAGGACTTTCCAGCCAGGGTCCTTCTCCTGGCATCCTCTGACAGCTCCCTGAGCCACCACAATGCTCTTAGTGTAGAAACCCCTGGCTTGGGCAGGTCCCTGGAGGACACAGATCTGGCAGAGCAATTCATCCCTCTCTAGAGAGGAGGAACCTTTTGGCAGCAGAAGCTGAGACATGAGGTGATGGCTGCCCCATCCGTGGAAGTGTTCAAGGCCAGGCTGGACAGGGTTTGGAGCATCCTGGGATAGTGGAAGGTGTTGCAGTCCATGGCAAGGGGTTGGAGCTGGATGTGCTTTAAGGTCCTTTCACACAAACCCTTCTGTGATTCTACTGGCACTGGTGAGTGGCTCCTGTCCCTGTCTGAGCCCTCCACAGCACCTGCCCCTTCCAGTACTCCCTGGCCTGAGCCCCCAGAGCTCCCCTTGCAAAGATCAGCTGCAAACCTTGGTGAAATCTGAACAGCAACTGACACCTTGCAGTCATGCTGGAAATGTGGTTTTCCACCACTGCTTCTATTGCAGGGAGAGTAAATTCACAGACAAATCCATGACCCCAGATTCTTTCAAAAATTCTCCAAACAGAGCCTTAGAAATGCATGGCTTTGCTCAAGATCACCCTGTTTGTGTTGGTACGAGGCCAAAATCCATGAAAAATAGCATGCATGCCAAAAAAATCAATTTTATATAATAAATACAGATCATTTGGATGTTTCTTGCCAAAAACAATGCAAACATATACATCCTTCATGATTCTTATCAGAGCACAGCTGAATCTTTAATACACTCCACAGACAGGCTACTAAAAGACAAGACACTGCTCAATGGTTAAAGTTTCTCATGTCCATCCCTTGCAATGGCTTTAATGGTCAAAAGTGTGAAATTCAGTTTAATGCAAAGCTTAATAAACCAAACCCTAAAGTTTCTTCTAAGTAAAACCCTATTTTTAACAAAGAATAGGGGCTGAAGTAAAAAATAAATTTATTTGGCAGCACTGGAATTGCTTTATGTTGCTGCAAAAATGTTTACCAAGGAGTAGCTGCTCTGAGCTCCACATTCCCAACAATCTCATATGTTTAGGGTCCACAAGAGTGTCAGGGCACTTAGCAGCATCCAACACCATTTCCTGGAACACAAACGTGTTGCAGCAAATGGTTTAAATTCTCCATTACAACCTAGGTGGAATAAATAAAATATTCCATCTGCCTAATGTGACATGCAGATCAGACCCCTGTGGGTAATCCTGGAGTTTGCAAAGGTGCATATGGGATGCTCCAGCAAATTTAATAAATGTAAAGGAGGTTGTTTTATTTTTTAAAATAACCTTTATGTTATCCTTGCTGTAAATTATGTAAGAGGATGCTATCGGAAATGTGACACACGTGCTGCACACGCTCACAGGGGAAAGGCAGCGCTCAGCCTGGCAGCGCCGTGCCAGGCACTGCCAGCAGCCCGCGGCTCACCCGTGCCAGGCACTGCCGGCAGCCCGCGGCTCACCCGTGCCAGGCACCGGCGGGATGGGGGCAGCAGGAGAGGGATGGGGGCAGCAGGAACGGGATGGGGACAGCAGGAGCAGGATGCAGGCAGCAGGAATAGGATGGGGACAGCAGGAATAGGATGGAGGCAGCAGGAACGGGATGGGGACAGCAGGAATAGGGTGGAGGCAGCAGGAACGGGATGGGGACAGCAGGAATAGGGTGGGGACAGCAGGAACGGGATGGGGCAGCGGGAGCAGGATGGGCGCCCTGTGCAGCCGGCGCTGCATGGACCGACCGCACGTTCCCGCCTGCCTGCAGCCGACACTTAATACAAAACACACCGTTCCTTCCCATGGCCGGTGTTGGCGGCAGGAACACAGCCCCCGAGGATGGCTGAGCTGCTCCGTAAGGCCCCCTGGAAGCTGGAGCAATTCCTATTTTTAGCTTTCTTTCAGTGAAACATCGCTGGGGCCGCTGTTCACGCCCAACACTGGCTGTGCCCTCCGAGAGCGGCACCGCTCTCTTCCCCTCGGGAGATGGTCGATCCTGGTCCCAGGCTGGTGACACTCTCCCTGTCACTGGCACTTCACATGCAGATGGAGACTGTGGCACACAAACCCCGCACTGCTGTGCACCCACCACTGTCCCTCTCCTGCTGTCCCCCCCAACACCGTTCCCACACCAGTCCCCACCCATTGGCAGCCACTTCTGTGCAAGCAGAGAAGGAAAAGCTGCTTGAACCCAGCTCTAGGGAATTTGAGGAGTTTTTTCCTCCTTTTTTCAAGCATTAGTTAGAGTGGAGAGGCTGTGTTTCACAGCAAAGTTTGCAGGAACTATCAGGGAGTGTGGAACTGCTCGTGGCGCTGCCTAATGAAGTGTGTTTGAAATATTGAAGTATATGATAAACCATTATGTAAATTAAATTCATTGATAGCTCTGCTATGAAATTGCTCTGGTAGCAGAATAGTAGATAAACATGGAGCTTAGAAGGTGTCATTTATTCATCCTTAAAATGGTTTCAAGTTTCTAGTGATTCATTATCATTCAGCAGAAAACAAAGAGATCATTCGTTTCACAACTAAACTCCAAGACAGGCTCTGGGATTTTGCAAGTGCCCATGCCAGGCTGAGGTGTTGCAGGTGCTCAGATTCTTCCAAACCAGGTCCTTCTTCCTTGCAAGTCCCGCCTTTGCCAGCTGCAAGGGAAAATTCATTCCAGGGCTGAGCAAGCCCAGGAGGGACTGGAGGAGGAATGTGCAAAGAGGATAAAGAGCAAGACCAATAGTTCCTGATGCTTCCCAACAATAGAAATGGCATTTGCTATGGTCCCTCTTCCATCAACCACTGCCCCAGAGCCCTCCCAGCAAGGGCCATGCAGCCTCAGAGTGGGTCAGTTGTGGTCTCCATGCAGGCATTTGGGGAAGGTGGGGGCCAGCCCATTCCCCTGTGGCCATGTCGGTTTGTACATTCACCACGTCTGGAACAACCTGAATTGCAGCTAAAGATGTTCCTGCAGGGCCCTGCTGCAGAGCAAAGGCTTGGGGCATGGAGCAGCACATCCCACCAGAGATCCTGGGGAGAGTTGCTGGGATCACAAGCAGGACATCACCATGACCATCCACATGGCCCAACCACCCAGGCACAGCTGTCCCTAGCCATGGGAGCAGGGTGGACACGGTGTCCCCATGGTGCAGGATGGATACAGTGTCCTGGCAGTGCAGGGTGGGAGCAGAGCCATGAGGGGTTAATGCTCCCGCAGCCGCCAGCCAAGCGTGCTGGGAAGGAGACAACCCGCTGCTCTGAAACTAATTTTACAGCTTAACTCCTATCAAATATCCTGGGCCCCCCTCAAAAACCCTCTTTGAGAGGAGTGCTCCTAACCCGTTGGAAAACCCGTGGCGTGTTTTGATTGGCAAGGTTTCCTCCAGACGGTGGGAGTTATAAATGAACATCTCAGCAGGGCCTGGAAAAGTCCGGCTCATTCTGCCAGCCCGAGACGGCGCGAGTGCCTCTCCACGGGGTCTGTCCCTCACTGGAGCCCCTCCATCCCATTACATAAGCCCCAAACAGGACATTACTGCATGTGTGTGAACAACTCGTGTTACAGGAACAGCAACTCCTATTCACCGGGAAAATTGCTGTAGCTCTCAAAAGGCCCCTTTTCTCACAGCCTCTTGGCCTGGAGAGCTCAGGGAGCTGCCATGTGCATGGGCAGGGACAAAGTCTGGCTCAAGCTGCTCTACCCACCACTCCTCGCTGGAATCTTCATGTGGGAGCAGGCTGTGAACCACAGGGGTCTTGCCTGACCACACAGCCCCTGCCTGTGGCTGTCCTGCTCCAGGCTGCACACCCCAGCATGAGCCCCAGGAGCAACCAGCCCCTCCACTGTGCTGAGCTGAGCCACCTCTCCCTGCCAGTCCCACAGCCCTGAGGGCAGCCAGCCCACCCAGCCCACAGTGGGTCACTCCCAGGGACAGTCCCCATGGTGGCATTCAGCTGCCAGTCAGTTTTGCAGGGTGAACACTGGAGGTGTGGGCTGTGCTGGGCACTGGGTGTCCCTTGATGGATGGAGACTCAGCTGCCCCTGCACCAACCACCCCAGAATGATTTGCCCCCTCCAATCTATGCCAGGCCTCCTTCACCCTCTGGAAGACAGTGGAAGCAGGGATGCAGGCCCGTGCAAAGGTGTGCCCTGGCTCACAGAGATGGGTATCTGGCCCCAGGGCCTTCCCCACACACCAGCCATTGCTCCTCACCACAAAATACTCCCATCCCCTTGGTGCCTTCCCTGTCCCATCCCCAGTGTCCTGACCAAGCCAGGTGGCTGGAGGGATGCTGCCCCTGCCTGCTGTGCCCTGCCTGGTCCTGCTGTGCTGGTGCTTCCCAAAGCTCTGCTGATGTAGGGTGCCAGCAGTGCTGGCCTGGTGACAGATTGCAGCCATAAGTCACCAAATGCCACCAGCCCATGATGTGTTATTGCAATACATCACTGGCATGATGGGCGGCAGGACCACAGACCCAGCTGGTGCCCTTCATCAGGCATTTCATTCTCCAGTTCTCAACTTCTCTCCTTTTCCCAGAAAATTAAGGCTGTGTTTACAGCACATGGGCTGGGAAGCTCCATCAGCAGGCAGGGAAGTGGCAGCAGCCACTTTCCCAGCAGGAGCACAAGCCCCTCTGCATGATGAGCAGGTCAGGTTGTCCCTCTGGCTGTGACCTCTTCCCACAATTTAAAAGTCACCACTGGTTTATTGATCCTGCTTCCACCTTCCCTTCCACAGAGCACAAATGGATGCCTTGAAGAGGCCATTTCTGTTGTAAGACAAGTTTTCCCCAAGTCTCACACCTTCAGCTGATCCCACACCACTTCCCACGTGCAGCATGGACCTGGCAGCTTGGATCCACTGCTCTGGACTCAGCCTGCCCCTGGGCAGGTGGTTCTGCACACCCTGCAATGCACAGGCCATCAAAAACTTTGTTCCCCTGTGCAAACTGAGCTATTCTCATCAGCAGCTGCTGCAGCCACTTCTGTCCTCATCCCTGGCACCACTTTGGCCCCTCAGAGCTTTCCCTGCAGCCAAACCAGTTCCTTCCAGCTCCCTCGGGGTCACTGGTCCCCACTATCCCCAGTGTGACTGTGACCACTGCACAAACCCCTCAGAGGCAAAGCAGCCCAGGGGCTCCAGTGCACACGGGGTGAATCTGCAACTGCTTGAGAGGGGAGCTGAAAACATATCTCTCCACCTGGATTTTGGGTTGAATTCAGGTTGAATGCTCACTGTGAAGGGGCTCAGCTCCTGGTGGCAGTGCAGAGGGAGGAGGAAAGGCTGGTGCCACGCAGTAACAATTCAATTACTTGCTGGGGATGCTGGGGAGAGCTCTGCTCATTTTAATGCTGTGGAGTAACTCATTTCATGCTGGAATTGCAAAGCACTCACTAGTCCCATACACACATAGCCCCTGGAGAGCCTTTTCCAATTAATAATCATTAACATTCACTGCTTCAATAAGTAAAATGATTTCTGCATCATCAAAGAGGGCTGGCTCCTCTTGAAAGCCAGGCAGCATGCTCCAGGCTGGCACTCCAACAGCCATGTGAGTCTGTGGGGCACGTGCTGGAGCAAGCACCTTCCCAAAATGCCCTGTGACAGCACAGAACCCACTGATATCCTTCAATTTCATCTTCCCATGCTCTTGTGTTTAGCCTTTACTTACTCAGTATGATTTCTGCAGTAGGAAATTCTGGCCAAGCAGATTAAAACACTGTGAATATCTGGCTTTGGGCAGGATCTCCCTGAGCAGTGGCAGGTTTGGAAACTGCACCTTTGCTGGTAAGAGGATTTGCTACTCAGTATTTTTACCCACAATTAGCTTGCCTTTGTAAATGCAGCAGAAACTGAGGACTGGCACAAGAGCAACCCCTTTATGTTTATTTTGTAGGAAAATTTTATCGTGCATCTGCTGGCATCCAGATTTTAAAAGTTCATCCAATGTTAATCGTGTGGCAATTTACATTTGTCTGTGACCTGTTGTTCATCTGCTGCTGGCACTCAGATATCAAATTGCACTTCTAATTTTAGGTGCCAGAGTTTGCCAGGTGTATTTTTGCAAATGAATTTTTGTCCTGGTTTTTGGAGGGTCACACACACGGATCCTCACAGACCCATGTGCTCATCCAGCCCCAGGGACACACCTTGGGTATCTGTGGCAAACCCAGCTTGAATTTGGGGTAGATTCATGGTAATCTGGAGAAAACAGAGAGCCCAAGGCACCACCAGCTCTCTGTGGAGCTTATCTGCAATGAAGATCTCAAACACCCCTCTCCTCCTGAAGCTGGATGTCCCCTGGCCTCAGCTGCCCATGGAGCCCTGCAGTCAGGTGGGACAGAGCAGAGCCACCAGTAGCCCCTCCACCAACCCCAGACCTGGAGCACCAGCTGCGACCTCACCACAGCATTCCCACAGCAGAACTTGCCCCCATCTCTTCAGCACATTCCCTGCTGAAATCAATTTTCTCTTTTGAAGCTGCACAGAAATTCGGTAGAACCCCAGTGCCTCATCCTGACCTATCAGTCCAGGGGCTGTGGGGCCAACAGGGATCTCGTGCTCTGTGCTCACAGCACCAGAGCCACAGGAACAAGGGACAGAGCAAAAAGGAACTTGTGAGGTCAGGCTTGGTGCCAGCAGGCCGGGCTGTGAGGCTCGGGGCAGGGGATGCCTCCCAGCACGCTTTGTCCGTGAGCAGCGCTCATGCCAAGCGCCACGGCGAGCAGGGAATAGGTCATTCACGCTTGAGCTGAAATCCCAGTCGCATTATATCACTTACAGCTAATTAGCAGGCTCCAGGCACAATGCAGCCAGACACTGTTTCTTGCAGAAATGGAGAACTGGGGACAGCCCTGAGCGCGGCGCTCGCTGGGTTCCGTGGCAGCACAGACCGCGTTCACCTCCTCCCTCCCTGCTTGGCACAGAACCTCGGCAGGGGCTGGGCATGAACCTCCCAGTGTGGGCTGAACCCAACAAGTGACAGGTTATGCTGGGAGAAGAAAGGCTGCATTGATCTGCAGGGGCAGGGTCCTGGCTCTCCCCCACACTCACAAAGTTGGGTTCCTCTGCACTCCTGGATGTCCAGGCAGCTGCAGGGGCTGAGTCAGCCTCTGCCCTCTCCATCACTTACCTTGAAGCTGTAGCATCGTCTCCAAATGCCACCAAGGGCCTGCAGGGCAAAGCCACACTGCTCCAGGGACAGCAGCCAGGCTCGGTGACGCAGGGCAGCCACTCTGGCTGTGAGGGGACCATACGGAAAGGGGCTGCACGTCTGCACTCCTTGCCAGACCTTGGACCTCCCCTGCCAGCACACAGGGGCTGGGCAAGCCTCTCCAGGCTTTCAGAGTGTGCAGGGGACACCAGGAAGGTCTGAAAGGCAGAGGACAGGTGGAAGCAGAGCTGAATCCTGCTGGTCTCCCACCTGCTGACCCCAGGAAGGCAAGGCAGCAGCTGCCAAAATCGAGCCAGGACACAGTGAACCGTGGAAACCACAGAAACCATGGAAAGAGCCAAGGATTTCCCCGCTCCCCCATCAGCATCTCCTGTTGCCTGGTTTGGCACAGCTCTGTCCCCATCGTGGGGCTGCCCGTGGTGCAGGGCCAGGGAAGGGATCTTCCCATTAACAGAAGAACCAGTGCAGACAAGGCAGGACTGTGCAGGAGCAGGAAAGAGCCAAAGATGGGGCACAATTCCTCCAGGGAAGGATGGGCCACTCCAGCCTAAGCAGGGCCAAAGCCTGGTTCCATCTAATCAAGATCATGAATTTCCTGGTTTTCCCAGATGAGCCATGAGGTACCTGGCCTGAGTCAGGAGACCAGAAGAGTTCCAGTTAAGGACTCAAGCCCTTCTGATAGAATGCAGATTTTTACTGCTGCTCCAAAATGTTTTGCTTCTGAAGGTGCCCAAGTGGAGGGAAATGAGGACATGGGAAGCAGGCAAGCATTTTGCCTTCTGCCATGGGTTGGAGGGGTGTGCTGGGCTGGCTCTGTGGGAGGGGACCTCACCTCACCTCACGTCACTGGGTGCCCAGTCCTTGATGCCCAGCAGGGCAAGTAGGACTGGGAGCAGAGGAGGTGACAGTGGTGGCTCTCATCCACAACCACTTTAATTTTGGAATTAAAGCAGCCGTGCCAAATCTCTGAGACCCACTGCCCCCAAAGAGGAGCAGGGACACAGGGTCATCCTGCACAGCCACTGTGCTCTTCCACCACGCTCCAGGTCAGTGGTGGTGGTGGAAGAGACCCCCCTGTCCCTCTGTCCCCCTGCCACCTGCAGGGGAGGCCCCTCTGACAGGACCCCCCAGCGTGGGCAGGCTGGGCACGGAGAGCTGGTGAAAAGTGCATCTCACTGCCACTGTAAACACTTTAAAAACATTTCCCCAGGTTTCCTGCCTGTGCTTCCCTGCTAGGAGCTGGGGAACAAACACACTCTGTCAGGCTTTGGTTCATTCAGGCACTACTGATCAAGATGGGAATTTTTTTTCATTTTCTATATTGTTGCTATTCATGTCAGTCTGGACTCTTTGCAAAGGAATATTTGCAAAAAAACCACTTTTTTTTTTCTGAATTATTTGCCAGAAACAAAGGATGTATTTCTTTTTGGCCAAACATAGCAGTTATGTGGATAGTTCAGTTCCAGCCACAGTTCACAGAGGGTATTTTGGAGCAGATTTACCTGGCTGTGCCCCACATCACCACACACTGAGCAGATGCATCTCAGTCAATGGGCTCCATGAATTTAAGGGATATTTCTTTGGAGAGATGTAGGCTGAGCAGTTTAACTAATTACTTACAAAATCATTTTCTTACTTGACAATACCAGCCACCACCTGTTCTGGGGCTGGCCTGGGCTTCAGGCAAATATTACCTCGTTTGTTCATTTCCCACCTGGGAGAATGAGAAATGCTCTGGTTTTATACAAGTTATTTCTACAAAGCCACTCTTAATACACCAATAAAGGAGGATTCCTGCAGGCCAAGGACCTGGGGCTCTTTGAAATGCAGAGTTTTACTGGACTTGCAGAGGCAGAAGTTGCAGGATGGAAACCCTGGATTTGAGGAGCATGGACAGGATCTCCCTGTGCTGCTGCTGCAGGCAGCAGCCTCACCCCTCTGCTCTCTGAGGAAATTTCTGGAGGCCTCAACCTTAAACTGGTTCAGTTTCTTCAATAACAGTGTCAAACCATTAGCTAAAACATCCTGAACGCACATGAGCAGCTCACCCCAGCTCTGCACCCCTCAGATATCCCCCATGCCAACCCACTGAGTTTACATTTATCCACTTGGGAAAGAACCCACCCTCACACAACAAATAATTTTCATTCCCAAAGCTGACAAAGAGGGAGATGGAGCCTCCAAGGCCATGAGCACACCAGGGTGTGACCCCCAGCCTGCACTCCCCATGTCCCAGAGCCAGGCTGCAGCAGGTCCCCAAGGGCTGGCAGGTGACAGCAGTGTCCCAGGGCCAGACCCAAGTGGGGACTTGGCAATCATGGACACCAAACCCTAGCAGGTCCCAGGTCCCCTACACTGAGCTCTCTGTCCTCACACAGGGCTCTGGGAAAAGCCAAAGAAATGAGCAAAAAAGCCATTTTTGAGGCTATTTTGAGTGCTGGTGGATTATATTGTAATGCAGCCCAAGTGCCAAAATACACTATGCTTGGGGGTATGTAAACTAATTCCCAAAAAAATCTTAGGACTTTATTCCACTGTCCTGTCCCTTGGTCTGACACAGAGCCAAGCCCTGCTCAGCACCACCACAGCCTATTAGAGATTTTGCTCTAAGCAGCTTGAGAGTGTTTATTTGGTGTGCAAAGAAGATTGGAGCTGGGAAAAGCACAAAAAGGATTATTCTGTTTATCACTCAGCTTTCCCTGGCCAATCTCTATTCATGGAAAAAGTCATTTACTCGGGTTATCCACAGGCTTTGCTCGCCAGAAAGTGTTGAAAGCCCTGAAAATTAGAGAGATGCAGAATGGATTGGAAAAACGTAAGGCACTTAGAAGCCTCTGACACCCAGAAATGCACCAACACAACACAAGGCTTTTTTCAATCCCAACTTTCCCCACTGCTAATAAGAAACTGTCCAAGTCCCAGCACGTGCCAGTTAAACCGCTCCAAAGGCCAAGCAATAATTAGATGGATTGTCAAATCTGGGAGGCTGGGTTTTGAGAAGAAAATTAGAAACCAAAACATCAGATTGGCATAATGAGTTCTTCATTAATTCTTTTCTTTAGCTCTTTGCTTTTTTTATACGGTCTCCAAATGACATTTGATTTTATTTCCATTGTAGCAAACACGAAGCAGGAATCCGCTGGGCTCGTGCAATAACTACAGACAGGGGAAAAAAGGATGAGGCAAGTGGGAGGGCAGGGCTCACAGCACCCAGACAGTCCTGTGGGCATCCCAGGCTCCCCTTGTCCCCAACTGGGGTTTTAACACAGCCAGGTCACAGGATCTGCTCTGCATGGATGGATCCTTCCTAGGAGGAACCCAAGAATTGTGAATGCTGCCAAGGGAATGCCTTCTGCTCCTGCCAAGCACAGGAATGGCCTGTGACACTCACACTGGTGGCTGCTTGGGGACAGGGACCCCCATGTGGGGCCATGCAGCCCCCAGCTCCCTCACACCCCATCTGGAGTTGGAGCTGGAGCTGCCCAGACAGCTGCTCTGACACCGCGAGGCCTCCCTGAAAAGGGAGATTGTTTCTCAAAAATAAATATTAAATAACTCTAAAATTTCAAATAATTCAGAGCTCTGCTGTTTTCCATGCATTATGAAAACAAAATTGAGGGGAAAAGGTATGTAATACGTTTCCTATTTCCTGTTTCTGCAGCTCTGCATGTGCCCCGGGGGATCAGCACAAGTGGAATTATCTCTCCTCTGGCTGGGAGCGTTCATTTTGGGCCAAAAATACCAAAAAAGTATGAACTAATCCCTACATAGAGCTAGGAAGTGTGGGATCTCAGGCCAAATGCTGAAAAATGAGGCAATTTTCCCCATTTCAAGAAGTGACTAAAATCCCTGTGCTGTTCTCCGCACAGGCGTGTTCTGTTCCAGCCCAAACCACTTCAAGAGCCGGATCAGATCCCCTCTCCAGGAGCAGACAGACATGAGGAGCTGCTGCTCAATGCAAACATTGTCCCTCTCCCAGGAATCCCTGCCTGGAGAAGGGGCACTGCCCAGATATTGTTTCATTTGTCTCTGTGATGCTTGGAGCAGTGGGAAGAGCAGCATTAAATACATTAAATACATTAACAGCCGTGGAATACTGCAGCAAGATCTGGAGACTGATAAAATCATCACTGGAAGAGGGATTAGCACAGCATGGAAGCACCTGGAGGATTTGGGGTGGGAAGGAGCACCCCCTGCTCTGGGAGAGGGAGATTTGGTTGGGATGCCTGTGCAGGACACAGCAGCCTCTTGCTCCTGGAGCCTCTTCAGGTTTTGCCCAGGAACTGGGATCAGGGAACAGCAGGAGCACACATTGTGCAGAACCCCCTGCACAGGGCAAGTGTCCACCAAAACTCATGGTCACCACCAAAACCCATGGTCACCACACCTGCAGGGAGAGGCAGAGCACTGCCTGCAGCTTCTGGAGGAGGGAGGGAAAGGGGAAGGCAGGAATCACCTCCCTTTCCAGAAAATACCTGCCAGCCAAAGGCAGGAGCCAGCATGAGATGCAAAAATGACAGGAATGTGATGCTCTGATTGCATAACTGCAAACCAGTCAAGAACACAGCAGTCAATCCTCACCCTGCACCCAGCAGCTTGGGCACTTCATGCCACAAGGGTTTTCCCAGTTAGGGTTGGAGAGTCAAGTGTAAATCCCACCTTTGGCACCCTCTGAATAAGTCATTTACTCTGTCTGACCCACAGCACTGCTGGCCATGCATTCAGGGGGTTCCTCATTCTCAAACACATCCTTCAGATTTCCAAAACCCAGAGAACACATGCAGGGATGTGCAGGTTCTTACATGGTTTGCTGTTTGGCCCAATTTACTAAATTGCACTTTTATTAAAAAAAAAAAAAGAAAAAATCCCTTTCTAAAACTTCATAAGCACCACGGAGGGGAAATCTGAGTAAGAATCCACCTTTTTATATTTTCTTCCTTTGATGGTGCAACTCCTCATCAACAAAGATCCTGCTTGGAACTCAACACCTTAAAAAAAATACCAAACAACCAACTTCACAAGAAGCCACAGGGGTTTCTTAACATGAAAATTTCAGTGCTTCTCAGCCTGGAGTCCTGTCCCTGATTAACCACTGGTTTTGGAGAAGGAGGAAGTGCCCACCCCTTGTTTTTATCACTCAGAGCTGCACAGCATGGAAGGAAAGGCAGAACCTTGGTGTGCACGGGGTGTGAGGAGCCAGCACCGGCCCCAGCTCTCCACCCCTCCCCGGGCAAGCTCCGCCTGCTCCGAGACACCGAACCCGTCTCCATCTGCGCCTCGTGATGCTGCTGGAGGCAACAGCAAAAAAAAAAGAGAGAGGAGAGAGGAATCATGGCAAGACAGAGCATGCTCTGACAGCTGTGTCCTCCCCCAGCCCCTCTGCCCAGTTTCCCATTTTCTTATCCCTTTTTTCCCTTCGCTTTAATCTTCCCATGAGGTGCTTGGGCCAGGCCAAGTTCCGAGGTTTTTCAGACTCCAGGCTATTTTCTGTAGCCCTGTCTGAAGGAGAAGGGGGGAAAAAGTAGCTAAAGATTTTCCAGTGGGAAGCGAGTATTTTCTCTTCTCCCATAGCACAGACACAGCCAAAGGAATTTTTCTCAAGCTTGACAACAATTCACCTTCAGGCAAACAACAAGCATGGAAAATTTAAGCCCAGCAGGTGAATGTTTGGGAAAATTTTTAGCCTATAGAAATTCTCATGTAACCTTAACTATAGGGGTCGCTCTGTGGCATCGCTCATCGCGGGCTCCCTCCGCCGCCGCGCTGGCAGCCGCGTTCCCAAGGACAGCTGAAGGATTGGCATGAGAAAATCAGAGCTTGGAAAAAAAAAATTAAATGTACCCGGCCCCTTGAAAGCCCTGCACAGTCGGGTACACAGCCGAGGGTCCCCAGCTGAGGGTCCCCAGCCAAGAGTCACTGCTGGCTGCCACCACCCACACTGGCTGGGCACCAAATCCTGGGCTGACAGGGATCCCAGAGGGCAGGGATGAGAGGCAGACAGGGATCCCAGAGGGCAGGGATGTGGGGCAGGCAGGGATCTTGGGCAGGCAGCACAGGGGTTTGGCTGTCACCACCCTGGGACCACAGAGGAATGTGCACAAGCCACAAATTCAGCTTTGCTCCACAGCCCGGACTTGGTGCATGTATTTAAGTAAATCAGAAACAACTGAACCACCAAGAGACTAATTTCTCCAGTGTTTACTGTCCATAGTGGGACCACTGCTGGGAAGGCTGTGGCATCCCTCAGTTCAGTGTCGTGAGCCACTGGCTGAGCAAACTTCCCTGGAAAAAGAAAGAAAGCTGGATATCTCTGTGGCTGAGCAGTGACTCTGTGCCCACAAGGCAGACCCACCATGGCCCTTCCAGCCACTCAGCACCACTGCTCGGCTGATCAGGGATATCTGGGTAAAGATATTCCCCCATTCCTTGCTCAAGACATTCTGATAGAAATACTCATCATTTCTAGCAGAAAGCATCCAACCTGTGCTGAGCTGACCATGTGCCAGGATGGCAAGGGCAGCTCCATCTGGAGATGTTCCAGGGCACAAACCAAGAGGAAAGAGCACAGACCTGGGACTCCAAGCCTCACCTGACAATCCCAGGCAGAGGGATTCATTTCCCAAGCAATGTGACTCTGAGAGTCCCTTTGGAGGTGTGAGGTGTCTGTGCAGAAAGGACCCCGTGTGTCACAGTCTCAGCTGGGGCACCTGCAGAGAGCTGTGGTGGCAGAGTCATCACCAGGTCTGCTGCAATGGACCAGTCAGCCCCTCCAGAGCCCCCAGCTCCAGTCACAGGGCAGTTTAGGGATGTGGAGCATCCCTGCAGTGCTGCTTGGAGAGCAGGCACTGCCAGCTGGATGAGCAGGCACTGCCACCTGGACACAGGGAGCCCTTGGGAGTGAGATGCATATCAGAGCACTGCCTGGCACGGGCAGCCCCAAACCCACAGGTGCCACTCCCACAAGTCCCCCTGACTTGTCTGCTGAAGATAAACAAACAGCAGAGGTGATCGATGCCCCCTTTGGGAAACTGATCACTCGGCCGCAGCAGACTGAGCGAGGCAGAGGAGCAGCAGCACCAGCAGCTGCCTTCCATCACAGCCAGGTTTAACTCACCCACTTTGGGGAGTTAACCACCCTCTGGTAGACAACACATCCCTGGTGCAGCAAACATCCATTCAGAGCTGAGGGACAGCAGCAGTTCTCAGTGTCCCCACACACTCGTGGTGCTCCAGCTGGTCTGGGATGCCAGGATGAGCAGTGGGAACGGGGGCTGAGGCTGGCGGGGAGGAGTCACTGTTGGAAAGGCAGATATTTTGAAATACCATGGCTGATATTTTTATACAATAGAGACATCATGTACGTAGGAGGCCTTTTTACATTTTAAAACATAAACTGAATCACCAAAGATAGAAGATGAGCAAACCTACAAGCATATGAGCATTTTACCATCTCACAGATTCCCTCCTCAGCACTCCAGGGCCAGCAGGCAGCACCTACAGGCAGCTCACAGGCAGAGCATCACCTCATCCTGGCAGGGAAGGGGGTTACAGAGGGAGAAGATGCTGGTTTCTGTCTTTCTCTTTCCCTTGAGCTCACCCCCACACTGGGGACTAGAGCAGCCATGAGGGCAGCGCCAGGTGTTGTGGACAAGTCTGAGGGCAGACAGGGGTGGGAGGCAGCACCCACCCTAGGACACAGCAGCCCCACACCCAGCTCTGTGCCCACATCCAGCACCAGCTGCTGAAGGTGCCTGACAAGGTGCAGAAGGGGTTGTGTTTGGAGAGGCACTAAATGAGAACCAAATGCAGGGATGGCTGTGCGTGGACCGGACTCGTGCTCCGAGAGGCTGAAAGACGCTGCACTTTAATTACAGCTCTTACCAATCAGGCAGTAATTGCTGGTATCCTTCCTGTAGCCCACAATTGCCTAATCTTGTTATTTGAGAGCCATCACAGTTTAAACAGCTGGTGAGCTCTGCCTGCTCCTCAAAAAGTCATAGTTTGCCCAGCAGTGCTTAATCTGATAACTGTGTGTGACGATGAATCCTCTGCAGCTCCCCAGCTCTGTGGGGTGCAGCCTCATGCTGTCCCCTGCCCCTTCCCAGGACATTTGTACCAGGTTCACACCAGCTGGGTGTCCAACAGCATCCTGCCATTTGCTGCTCCCCCATGGGGAATCCCACCCCTTCTCCTGAGAGGACACATCTCCAGGAGGCTCCAGAAATGAGCATCTTCTCTGTGCATGATCAAGGCTTGGGCAGATCATCCCAGATATCAAAAACCCTGCTGGCCATGTAAGAACAGATGCAGAGTTCCCATCCAACAATTAATTTCCATTTTTCTGTACTGGAGACATCTGGATGACACCAGCTAAGCTCGGTTGTCCCTGGGTGGCACAGAGGTGACACCTCCCCAGATCCACACTGCTCTTGGGGCTCCTTGAAGAGGAGGTACCATCATGCAGGGCTGACACCAGTGCACCCAGAGCCCTCCTCCTGCTGAGCCCTGGGGCTGTGGAAGGAAGCAGTCTTGGCTTGAGGCTGTCACTGGTGAGCCCAAATATGAATGCAAGAGTTCCTCACAGGGCACTGCTCAAAGCTGCAGCAAGGGGGAGTTTTGGAAACTGGTCCCTTCCCTTTGGTCATATTTAAGAATTAACACGTCATGGAAATGCTGATGGTATCTCTGCACCATTCCTCCTTCATACTTGGTGACTTATCAGCCTGGGAAGCAGCTATGGAGATGTTGTCAGCAGCATCCATCTCCACAGAAAGCCTGGAATGATTGTGATAATACTGCAAATACTTCAGGCTTTTCTTTTATGACCATTGCCAATTACAGGGGATTCAGAAGCGTCTCAGCTAGAAAGCCCAGCTGGAGAGCAGGATGGGGTTTGGGTGGGCTGGGGTGGGCAGGGGCAGGCTGCCATGGCCTTGGGCAGGTCATCCCAGATATCAAAAACCCTGCTGGCCACGTAAGAACAGACCCAGGGTTCCCATCCAATTATCCCCAGTTATTCCCATCCATTCCCATCCATGTGGGACCCTGCAGCGGACCAGCCCTTGGGTTTGAGCAGCCATTGTGTGCAAGGTTTTGAATGATGCTGGACCCCTCCACAGCCCTTCCCTGACCCACAGCAGCCAGACAGGGGCCCCACAGCCCCACTGCTGTGGGGCACGAGGCCAGGGCAGCAGAGTCTTTGTGTGCCCACAGGTTTGGCTTTGGGGTCACCTCCCTGTGTGTCTGAAAGGGCAAGTGGAATCGAGGGCTGTAAACGGGGAGGCTGGGGAAGGTCAAGCTTGTGGCTGAGGCTGCCGTTCCATCCCTGCACTGGCAGCCACAGGGGCTGGTGCAGAAGCCAGGGGAGCACACGGGGCACAGGCAGGATCTGGTTGCACCACCCCGCTCGGGTTCGGCAACCTCTGACAGCTGAGCACAGTAACCCTTTAATCCGTTGCAGAGCTCGTCTGTCAGAGCCCCAAAGCCCACGGGGAGGTATCAGTAACAAAACGCAGGAAAGAGAAATGAGAGTGGAAAATGTTTGGCTTTTTGTCTCCTTGCTCACTAGAAACACAACCGTGCCTGTGCTGCGGGCGGGTGTTTCTGCAGGCACTGCCCAGCACCCCAGGGCTCTGGGGGGGTCCTGTGAGCTCTGACTGCACTGAGCCTGCACCCATGGGTGCCACCCACCACCTGTGACCTGCACCCCAGCACGGGACAGATCCTGCTTGCCCCTGCTGGCCCCGGCTGCTCCAGAGCCACTGGAATCAGGGAGGAAGAGGTGAAAGTGAAAGGAAGGCAAAGGGAGGGGAAGGGACTCTAATTCCGAGCAATTTAAAGGTGTAAATAATGTTGTGATGTGGTCAGTGCCCTCCTCTGCTCAGCTCCTCACCTGAGACAGGTGAGAGGGGCAGCTGAGAGGTGAGAGTGGAGGCCGGGCACTTCCTCCCTTGTAATCTGCAGATTATGGCTGTGAAACTGGATTACCAGAGGTTGAGGAGAGGCACTGAGTGGGACCCAAATCACACAGCAAAACAGCAGAGAAACCTGGAAGAATGTCTCACACACTACGAGTGCAAATACATCCTTTGCAAGACCACATTTATATTTTAATATCAATTTTTCTGTAATGCAGAACACACTTATGGCCCAGCTCCCTTGCTGGGCAGCTGCTGGGTTTCAGCATGGGGGAATTGGCAAGATCTTTTCACCAGGTGAAATAAATAGAGTGCTGGGCCCCAGATAGGATTACGGTTTGTTTTCTTTAGGTGTATAGAATCCGCGGGAAAGCTGAGCCCAAACGGAAACTCAACTCCTAAAGAATTTGGCCTATACTGGCCAGCTCCTGTCTGCCTGCCAGGCATGCTCTCCTTGCCTTGTATTTTGCTCTTTATCTTTTAAGAGGCTTTGTTAGCAACGGATCAAGCCATTCTTTGTGTGCCTGGAGGACAGGGGGCTGCTTTCATATTATTTGAGGATGATAAAGTTACAGGGTTTTACCTGGAGAGCCGCAGTGAGAAATTTCTCCTGGGCATTTCCAGGAACAGACACTCTCCCAGCCAACCCCCCCAGCTCCACTTCCCAGTATTTCCAGAGCAAGCCAGGGGGGGCTGAGCATGGTGAGGGAGAGAAGCATACAGGGAGGAACCTCCCCCATCTCTGACTCCTATTTTTTGTCCTGAACATGCCTTTTTCCTTGTTTTTTCCTGCATGGAGATGGGGTATGGGGTGGTCAGAGCCACATTCTCCCCCAACACAGCCACAACAGAGGGGTCTGGACAAGGATGCAGCCTCAAGGTATCACCAGAGACAGGGAAAAGCACAACCCAAGAGCCAAAGGCTGCGTCCAGGAGTTTGCTGCACGTCTCATCTCTCTCCTTCTCTTTGTTTCTCTAGTGAGCAGCGTTTGGAGGAAAAGCCTTGGCGAGCATATGCTGGAGCCTGCAAGCAGCTGCCTCCTCCTGCTCCCTCACTCCTCCAAAAGCTGGGACATGTGGGAGGTGAAGGGGCAGCCCTGGGACAGACCCAGGAGCACCTGTGGGACCAGCACTGTCCCTGGCCAGCTGGGGTGAAGGCATCACTTCATTGGGTCAGAGCCATCAGAGGAGAGTCTGGCTGGAGTAAATCTTACTGGATTTACATCAATTGGAGTATTTTGAGGGCCCAGAACAAAGGGGACAGCTAGATGTGTCCTGGAAGGGGCATGGGTACATTCAGTCAGTGCCCAGCATGATGTGAAAAATCTTTAAAAGCCCAAGGAGAGGCATCCCCAGGTCCTGAGACACCCACTGCCCTCCAGGAGTGGGTGCCAGCATCCCAGCTGAGCCCTGCTTGTGCACCTCAGCAGCACCATGTGCATCCCAGAGCATCCCACGTGGAGAAACAGGATCCCAGCCTTAAAATTAACACAAGTTAAAATTTTTGGGCACGGATCTTCTAAACTCACTGCTCCAGTGGGACATCAGCACACATTTTAAAGCACAAAAAACTCAGCCAGGCATTTCTCTCAGCTGGTTGAAAGCCCCTGTGCCCATGGTTCAGCCCTGGGGCACTGCTGGGGCCCTGCAGCTGCTGCTCTGCTCCCAGAGCTGGGAGCAGCCGTGGCTCATCTGGATTCAAATACAGCCTCAGAAATTCTTGTGGGAATACTGAGGGGAATCTCTCACTGAAAATATACACACATCCCTTCTCTCCAGACACTCCAACAGCAGCTGAAAAATGGGTCTGCAGCTTCAGCAACCCAGTTCTCCACCACAGTCAGCTGTGCAAGGACTGCACAGCAATTCAGGTCTTCATTTTAGGTCTCTCTGTGTCTTTGCTCCCCCTGTACAGTCCAGGTGGCTGCAGGTGCCAGGTTGTCCCTGTGCCCTGGATGGTCCCCATGCCCCTGGGGCTGTCCCAAGCCATCAGGCTGTGGTGCTGCCAGGCTGGGAGCTGCTGCAGATATTCCTGCAGGCGAGGAGGGACGGTGGGAGTGGAGCCCATCCCTCTGTACCGCCCCCCCTCAGCTTCACCACCTGGGCAAAAAATGCGGAGAGCTGCAGAGACACGACCGAGCTGCCTGAGGGAGGACGAGCACGGCCCAGCTCCTGTTGCTAATTAGACACCCGGAGCTGTCCCGCTGCTCAGGTGAGCCCTTCATGGAACAAAGGAGCCCTTGTCAGCAGCATCCTGGTGCTCCTCCAGGAGGAGGTGAGGGATCTCCTTGGGGCTCTTCCCGCTCTCCAGGGAGGCTCTGCCAAGCCCATCCCTGCCTCCTGCCACGCGGGGTGGGTCCCTATCAGAAGCAGGGTGTCTGTGACAGGAGAGTAAGTGACTCTGGTGTCCTTTTGCCCATAAACTGCTGCTTCATTTTTGCTGGAAAATGCACAGAAATGTGAACACAACCTACCCTAAAATGCTCGATGCCAATGTGGTTCATGGCTTTGTGAGCATCTGCAGCCAGCAGATAACAAAGGGAACTGGCTTTGTACCATGGGGGGCTGCTCCCAAGGCAAGGGCAGCTGGCAGTGCTGATTCACCTGGCTGGTGTGCCAGTGGCACCTGGCTGTCAGGGCAAGGAAGAGTTGGTTACAAAAGGAAAATACTGATATTCCTTTGATATTCAGCAAATTCTCCCAGCTCTTGCCTGCTGCAGGAACAAGTCAGAGCTGTTGCATGTGAGAGCAGGGTGAATTACTCCTCTGGGGAAGACTTGTGTTTAACTGAGCCAAACCACCCTCTGCTTCATGGAGACTCCTTGGTAAAATGTCAAAATCACACATGTGCACTGACAGGGAACATACCAGGTCTGGGCCCGTGATAACTGGCCACCTAAGGCCATAACTGGCCACCTAAGGCCACAAAAGCATGGACAACTCCACCACAGATGTCACTGAGAGCAGCCACCCCAGCTGGGAGGGCTGAGAGTGCCCAGCCCAGGGGGAGTGCCCAGCCCTGGTCACTCTGCTCCCCCAGTGCCAGCCTGCAGTAGGCTGGCAGCTGTGCCCCCAGTAGGCGCATCCAGCACACTCAGCCTGCTTCAGGAGCAGCTGGAAATGCTGTTGGTGGGACTGCAGGAGCTGCAGAGCCATGAGCTCTTCAGAGCCTGAGCTCACAGACCCGCAAAGAAATGTTCGGCCCATGATATCACAGAGAGTGCTCGCCAAACCAGCTGAAATCACTCAAACATTCAGAGCGTGCTTATGGGGGGGACCCTCTGTTCTAAATATATTCCTTTGAAGGCAGCTTGTTATTTAAACAGTGATTGCAAAACAGGGTTTACATGGAGCTGCTCCAAACCAGAGAGGCAGGGAGAGAGGGATGCAGGGAGGGAGGGAGAGAAGGCAGGCTGTGGGCACAGTCACCACCCAGGTATTTTAATTGCAAATCCCAGCATGTTTTATAGATATCTAGAGAGTATCTTTTTACGTGGGCTCCAAGGATTACAGTAAGATCCATCATGTTTTATGTGATCCTGGTGACAGTACCTCAGTCCCACCCTGACGGAGTCTAGGATGGGAGTATCCCATGGAACAGCTCATCCATGGAGCTGGGAGTAGTCCAAGGCATCTCCACGCAGTCTGAGGCTCCCAGGAGAGTCCAGCAGAGTAGAGCAGTCGTGGGGCAGTGCCTCCATCCTGCACTTTGGAGGTCTGTTGGTTCTTGATCCCTTCTCTCCCATCCACACCGTCACAGCGTTCCCGTGGGAAGTGATGCTGCCTCTCTCTGCAACATCCCAATTCCTCCAGATCTTGCAGTATCCCAGGCTCAGCTCCCTGCTCCTACCCTGGCCATGGTTCTCTGGCTTGCTGCTTTTAGGCTCAAGAACTCCAGCAGAGGAGGGAAAAGCAGGGCAGGACTAGGAGATGGTCTGCAGCAGAGACACAGGCGGGGTGTCCCCAGGGGCTGCCACCACCTGCCAGTCAGCACCAGAGGAGTGCAAGGCCCTGCTCATCCCTTCCAGCCCCACAGGAGAGGTGCCTGTGCACATTGCCAGGCTCCTGCTCAGCTTTCCTTGTGTTGTTAATACAAACAGGGGAATCCCAAGTGTGTCTGTGAGATTCCCAGTGGCAACCAGCTCAGCAGTCAGCAGGGGCAGCGTGTCCCTTTTGGCCTGACACGGCCAGAGTATAAATGCTGCAACCTGCTACAATGCTTATTCCAGAAATCCCAGAGGTGCAATCTTTCTTGAAAAGTCTGTCAGTCTGTGCTCCAACACAGGTTTTGCTTCCTGCCTCAGAAAGCTCAAAGAAGGGAGGTGGTGGTCTGCAGTTAATGCCCCACTGGGCTGGGGTTTTAACACTGGAGGATTCATGGACTCCTACACCCAGGAATCCCCACGGAGGGTAACTCTGTACTCTTCTGGAACAGCACCACCAAGGGGGAGAAGCCCCTCCCCAGCATGCAGTGTGGCATCAGAGATGGCTGTGACACTCAGCAGCACGGGCACAGGGACACAAAGGCGCCTGGCTGCCAGCATCAGTGAGGTGGCTGTGTATGTGACCAGAGTGCTAAAGGAAGATGTCTCCATTGCTCCAGTGAAACACTGGTCTGTGTGCTCCCCCCACTCCCAGTGACCTCTGTCCTCACACAAGGGGCAATGTTTGGGTAAATTCAAAACTAGGCTTCCACTCAGTGAGCTTTTCCTGCACTCCCCATCCTTGAGAGTGCTCTCTGGAGCTCGTTTGTTGTTGGAAATGCTCACAGCAAATGACCTGCCAGCACTCAGCTCCCCATGATGTGGAGTTTGCTTTGGTGGAGGCAGTGATCTGGCATCCTCAGCCAGAGCACAGTGCCAGTGGGGGCAGCCCCAGTGCCACCAAAGGCAACCGGAGGGAGGGTGGAGGAGATCACCCTGGCCAGGCTTCCCTGATGCTGCTGGTCACCAACCATCACCCCCAAGGCCAGGACAAGGCATCACAGGCTCCAGACAACAAGCCAGGCAGCAGCAGGAGCAAGGCATTTCACAGCATCCTGCCCTGAAAAGCAGAGATTTGCCACCAAAAACAAGTGCAAGGAAGCCTCCAACCCCCAGGTGAGACACTGGTCCTCTCCTGCTCTTGAGGATGGACCATGGACCCCACTCCTCCTTGCCAGGACAGAGACTCCTTTGTTACCTTTGCAAGAAACTACCTGAAGGCAGGAGCCTGGAAAAGCCCAAACCTGGATGCTAGCACTTGTGTGTATAACAACACCCTGAGGAACAGGACACGGCCTCTGGGGCAGTGTGAACACAGGCAAAACAGAAAAGTGTTCGTGTACCAGTACAAAAGCATCATAAATACTCTCCCACTGCCAAAAGACCTCTCAGTCTTTTACTAAATCTCATCACAGGAACAATTTACAAGCCAATAATGCTGAACAACTCCATTTCAATCTCGGGGTTAAGCTTTATTTCAGGCTTTCCCACCTTATCATGTTCACCCCTTGCAGGCTGGCATTGGACTGCTGTAATGGAGTGGGGCTTGTCTCTGTGTCTGAAAATCATCCCATCAGGAAAAAATTGCCCTTTCCAGGGCAGCAGGGCTCTGCCACCCTTCTGTGCTGCCAGGACTGCCCTTGGGCCCTCCCCAGTGCCTTGTCCTAGGGGACATGGCATCAACAGCTGCTCAATTCAAACTGCAGCTTCTTCAGAAAACACTCCCACAAACACTGACACTCCAAAAAAAGCTCTCTTTAGCCTTTTCTAAGCTGGGAGTTTATTTTGTTAATATTTTTCTGCACGGCGTGTTTCAAATGAGAACATTCTGAGAGTAAATTGGTGAAGTCTTTATTGCTGTTTATTTCTAAGCAGCTACAAGCCAATAATAATAGCAAATCCTCTCCAAGTGAAAATTGTGTTCCTTTTGGTGGAAACGCTCAGCGAGGAGTCTGAAGCTGTGTTTTGTCAAGCAGATGCAGAGTGTCACCTTATAACGCCCATGCTAATGGAGTAATGGGATTGGAGCTGTGCTGCCTGCCCAGATCACTGTGATAATCCCGGCCTAGAGAAAACAATCCTGTGTGGAGCATTACTGCTCTGGAGAAAGGCCATTCCCTGCTGGCCCAGCTGGCCCTGCTGCTGGGACACGTGTACAGAGACACACTGGGGTGAGTGCTGCATCCTCCAGCTGCCCAGGAGAGCCACTGGCATTTGGCAAAGCTGGCTCTGGATCCATCCATGGGTCCACAATCACTGGGAAACCTCAGGCATGGTGCTGCCCCATCTCAGCCTGCTGCTGGGGACACAGGAACATGCACAGTGAGTGCACCATACACACACCACGGGCTCTCCACAGATGGGATGTGGTGGCACTGCAGTGGCAGCTGGAGGCAGCACGCCAGGACTGAACAGGGATGGGGCTGAGTGGGAACAGGGTTCTGGCCCAGGTGGCATAGAAGGATCAGGATGGCAAACAGGATCAGCTGAGGGCAGACCCAGCTGCAGTGGATAAAAGCACTGGAAGTGGGTCTGGGGCTGAGTAGAGTTCAGTTCTCTGGATAAAGGGCCCTGGAGCTTGAGGCTGCAGCAGAGATGAGAGGAGCGCTGGATGTGGGCTGCAGCTGTGTCCCTGGAAGCTGAGATCCCTGCAGACAACAGGACCTGCCAGGAGCCAGCTACCTCCATCAGTGCCACCACTCAAAGGCAGTGCTCCCAGAAGGAACAACCTGGGTGTAAACTGAAAATCCTCAGGAAACTTTGAAGATTGTGTTTATTACTCCAGGAGGGTTACCAGTTTCTGAAGCTCAGGACATGCAGTGGTGAGTCTGGAAAACCAACAACAATGCTTCACAGTCCCTTGGGAGGTTCCTCTGTCCCCCCACAGGGCAGCATTGTGTGCACCCCAGCATCCCTGCACCAACACACCATCGTGAGCCACTGTGCCCTGGGGGGAAGGTGTTGAGCAGGACTGAGCACAGGACTGTGGTCAGGACCTTCCCAGCTCAGTGGATGTCGAGGCAGAGCCTGGAGGTGTTCAGGGAACCCCTGCCAACCCAGGTCCTGTAGAGAAGCTCTGCCCCCATCTGCATGAAGAGGTGACCCCTTCCCAGCCACACCAAGTTAAACAAACAGGAGCCAAGCCACAGGCTGTGACTAGGTTTGACCTGTGGTAATTAAGAATGGGGCTCCTGGTGGTGGTGATGGTTTGAATGCAGAGGAAGGAGCAAAGCAACTTGTGAATGTTTTGGAGAGCTTGGCAGAGCCAGTGGGATGCAGAGTGTGGCTCTGTGCTCTCCCAGTCCGGCACCCAGCAAGGCTCCTGCTCACAACACAGAGGTTAGGAGAGGAAGGATGCCAAACCACTGACAAAACAAACCCTGCTGGTGCAAGGAATCCCAGAAGCGTCTGGAATTTGCCTGTGAAGCTGGGCAGCCCATTGCCCATCTGCTCTCTTGCTCACTCCATTCACACGCTCCTTTCCTCCTGGTTTTACAAATTAAAAGTTGTAACAGTCTCTCTGCAGGCTTGCAGCGAGTGCAGGAGGCAGGTGGTGACTGAGTGACCCCCCCCTTGCTGTGTGCTTCCCACACCACTCCCCCAGCCCCATTCCCTGCCCCAGGAATCCTTATCCAGATGTGGGTGTGAACCTCCCTGCTGGGTGAACCCCTGCTTGGCATAGGGTAGGGGCTGGCCTTCCTCAGAAGGGATCTTATTTGGGTCTCTAGATCTGCCAGGAGCCTGGCAGCAGCCTGGCACTTCTCTGAGGGGAGGAAGGAGCAGTCACTCTAAACTCAAGAGGTGGCAGGGATGGACACACCTGGAGCCAGGTGTTTGGGTGCTGGTGGTGATCACCGTGGTGCCCAATCCCCAGTCCGCAGTTACCTCTTACAGGTTTTGTGTAGCCACAGGGCAATTACTGAAGGAAAAAAAAAATCCCTTTATCCAGAATAGAGTACTTTGTTAATGTGATTATGTGTTAATTGCTCTGATTTAACTGTAAGTGGGTGACCTTTACCTGTTTACCAGCGGTGGAGCTGCTTTGGGAGGAGGCACTCTGTCCTCTCCTGGAAGCTGCCCCACTGTTGCAGCTCTGAGCTGTCTGTGGTGTGGATGGAGCCCATGTCCTGCATCTGATGGCTTCTTCCTGAGGAGCCCCTTGGCACAGAAATGAGTGGTTACTGGTCACACGAAGGTGTTGGAGCATGGTGTGGAAGGGTTGGGAGTCTCCCAAGCATAGCGCTCCTGCGGCTGTACCGGGGGGCAATCAGCAGCATTGGCAAGGGTCTCTGTGGGCCTGGAGAACATCAAAACCCTACAAAACACTTCCATGTGGGCCTCCCTGCTCCCTGCATGTCAGTCATTCTTTATTAATCCATTGGCCGGCATGAGCTCTGCTGTCCCCACAAGTGTTCTTTCATGTTTGCCTGCAGCCTCAATGTCATCGCACAAAATCAAGAGTAATTATGAGCAGATACCAGCCCCTTGCTCCCCCCACCGTGACCATTCCTCCACATCTGGTTTCCACAACCCCTCTCAGGGGTACTCAGAGCTGTAGCTCCAGCACAGGCCCTTCAGCTCTGCTGAACATTAACCTCCTCTGCCCCTTCCCTCCTGCCCCCCATAATTTTTCATTTTGACCAGTGTTCGTCATCAAACAGGTTTTAATTCCCCATTCCACCATTCCTGATGGGTTTATCCTGGGTTTCCTGGCAGCACAGATTGTGCTCCAGGCCTTCAGAGGGGCCAAACCCACACTGTTCTGCAGTGAATCCCCTGCATCCCAGCTCTATCCTGGTAGCTTTTTTGTCATTTCATTTTGCCAGCTCAGGTTCTGGAGTACCGTGCAGCCTGCTGGCTGAAGGGCCTGTGGGAAATAAATACCACTGTGTCCATGTGCAGAGAATTTATCCACTGTCCATCCTCTCAGGGAGGCCAGCTTCTCCTGCTCCCCTAAATTTTTACCTGATCAGGTACCTCCATGCTTCCCCAGGCCAGTCCCTTTGCTGGGCCAGCAGCCTGCAATCCTGCAAACATCCTCTTCACATGGTCCTTGTTACAGGCACAAGATGTGCCTTAATCCTGTAATTTTTGCTGGGGCTGGAACTTGCTGCATCAGCATTTTGGGCCCCTTTGTAGATGATTTTCCTTCACTGCCTGTTTAGGTGGGAAGGGGCTCCAAGGGGGGCCTGCAGCAGCAGAGCAGAGGGTGCCTTTGGAAAGGTGTCACTGAGAGTCCCAAGTGTTTTCCTTTAAGAAAGGTTTTGCCAGGTGTTCAAAATGTTTTCTCAACGATGGTAAGTGTGGATTGAGGTGCCAGGCTGCTGCAAGGAGTGAAGAGGGGTCTCAGAGTAGCCCTGACTGCTGCTGCCACTGTTCCACCTCCTGAGCTCACTGGTGTTCTCACAACCAAGGGAAATAGAGGTTGTGTTTAAGATCGAGAAAAGGGGAAAAAAAATATAATAGACATCAAATGCTGAACCAATTTTGGCTTGACCAGAATCCAATAAAGTGCAGTTCATACAACATTTTTATTGCTAATTGGTTTGACTGTTAAAATTTAAATGCATGAAGTTACTTTAATGATGGACAGAGTGGACCTTGTTAACCTTTAAAAGGGGTTTAATTAATTTATAGACCTCCTAAAATGCTTCAACTTCTCCCTCCTGTGCCTGGCCCTGGCTGGCTCGGCCAGGCTCCCACGCAGCCCCGAGCTCTGAGAGGTGACTGAATGCAGAATGTGGTGAAGATGGGGCCAGCAGAGCATGGCCAGTGCTGGCCAGGGGCAGAGGCACCCTGGGCTGAGCCCCCAGCACAGGGGGTCTGGGATGGGCTGTTAAAGCAGTCAGGGTATGGCAGAGGGGCCAGGGAGCAGAGCAGGGTCTGTCCTGGCTGGCTGGAGCTTCCCAGCACCCCACTGGTGTTTCACCATGGCCAGGGACCCCTGCCACGCACTGCCCAGTGGGTTACAGGCTGCCAAACATTTTCTATTTAAATGCAAATTTTGACTTTTCACTCAGCAGCTCCGTGAAGTTTTTCACAGTGACACGGGGGTCACAATAATAATTTATCCACCTTGGCCTTGTCCTACAGGTACTGGTTGTACAGAAGGTTTGGTGCTTTGATAGTTGGGAGAGGAGAAAGGAAGGGGAAAGGGAAGAAGAAAAGAAAAGGGAAGGAGAAAGGGAAAAGGAAGAGGAAGGAGAAGAGAGTGAAGGACAGATCTCAGTGTACCACAAATGTGCTGCTCTGGGCAGCCCCAGCTCAGCTCCTGGGGCCACTGGCAGCCACAAGGATGGCCAGGCTCTGGAATCTGCCCAAGCCCTGCCAGCTCTTCACCATGTGGTGCCTGCTGAACTCCCCACAGGGTAACTCTTTCTCAATATATATATTATTCTCATTCTTGGTTCTTGCCATATCTAAAGCTGTGCCTGGAAGATGGAGTGTTTATGTGCTGTGCCAGGGAGGCTGTTCTACAAGGCACATCATCACAGCATTTGATGTACACACAAACTTACCCTCATTTATCTGCAGCCTTCCCACAGGGTACAGGGATGATATTTCTCAGCATCATAAAAAAGAGCAGAGATGCAAAGAGATGAAATTCAATGGTTTCCACTAATTTGGATACCCAGATGTGCTGTACCCCCCAAAACTTCAGCCCCTCTTGCTGTTGCTGTTATCCCCTCTCCCTACAATTGCCTGGCAAGCAAAGCTGGGCTCTGTGAGCAGCAGCCCCCTCCTCAGACAGCCCCAGCACAGGAGCAGTGACTGAGCAGGGCATGACACATCAGGGCCCAGCCATGGGAGTGTCAGGAATTAAGATAAGTAGAAAAAGCAGAAAGCCTTTCCCGTGACATCATCTCACTCTCCTGGTTCACAGGCAGGACAGGGGTCATGGCAGTGCCTGGCCCATGCACCAGCCCTGTCCCTGAGGCACTGCTGGGACAGGGGACATGGAATGCAGCACAGCTCCTCCTCAGCCCAGCACTGCCACCTCCACGTACAGCAAGAGCCATAGAAAAGAGATCTGGAGCCGAGGTCACATCCTTTTTCTAATGTGAATTAGTCTGAGCACTAAATGAGTTCAGACTTAATTGTAAGCATTTTCTGTTAACTAAGCAAGAAATCTTATAATAACACAATAAGGTGCCATTTCACAGCATCCAAATGGAGCAATAAGCTGGGGCCTCATTTGTATGTATTTTTTTTTTTCACAGTGATTGCTGACGCTGCTGCTTTTAATATATTCACATTGGCACAGCCATTTGCATTCAGATGCAATTATGAGTTAGAAACTCCCTCCTTTCTGCAAGCTCCAGAAAGGGAGAATTTCAGCCCAGAGACACGTTACTGTTCATTTTGTGGGGTCTAATTAAGGAGTCTGCTCTGGCAGGAATCGAATTCCTATTGTTACCAAAGGGAGCGTCCTGCAAAGAAATAGATTAAATTAAACCAAGCCTTTAAATTTCTCCCTTTTTCTTAACAAAATCTTATTGATCTTGAGCAGAAATAGTTATTTCCTATGGAAAAAATGACACTTTGGGGACAGAGGCCAAAAAAAATTCATGAAGCATACGCAGCCATTCCTGGGGAGTACTGGCAGGTCACAGCTGTGCCACACACAGTCACCCACTGGACAGCCAGCACGAGACCCTCACAGGAGGCTGAGAGCTTGATGGCAAACCCATGCAGACCCCCCCAAACCTCAGTCCAGCTTGGCAGCAGTGGCAGGGCGCCCCAATGACCAGGCTCCCTCAAGGCCAGGGCAGTGCAGGTGCTGCCTGAGCAGCGGAGCTGGGTGGCTTCCTAGCCCTACTGGGAAGAGCCACCAAAGAACAACTGGATGGCTGCACATCCCTCCAACCCCCAGCTTCTCTGAGGAGCCAAAACAACAAATAAAAAAGAGAAATTAAGAAAGCAAGCTATAGGAAGTTATAGGAGGGGGTGGGAGAGCAGTAAGGCTCTTGCCATGGGCACAGGTATCCTGGCCCTCAACAGCATAAGCCAGCACCATCCATGGTAGCTGGTTGTGGTGTGTGACAGCACCATGGGTCAGGGGTGGTGGGACAGACACACAGTGGGACAGGGAGCTTACATCCCCCCCAGCTCTATGGAAGGATTCCATTTTGCCAAGACAGGTGCTGCCCATCTCACCACCTCCACTGCCATTCCTAGGAACAGCACAGGGATTCTGGGAAGGAATGAGCTTGGGAGCAGCACAAAGGCAGTGCCACACCAAAATGACAACCTGCCTGGGGAAGCCCTGGCATGACCTCAAGAGCTGGTGGGAGAAGGAACTTCAGGGAGTCCTGAAGGCTGGGCCACAACAGAGTCAGAGCTGGACTCCTCAGGTGCTGGTGAGTACCCTCCTCCCCTTCCTCCTCCTCCTCTTTCCAGGAGGGAGAAATAACAGAGGGAGGAGGAGGAGATGATGGTGTAATTACTGCAGCACCTGAGATCTCATAAGAGTGCCATGCAGATTACCTCCTCCCGACAGGCTAGAGCTGTGGTTTATAGTTTACACCAGCATATATCGAATTAACCTCCGAGAAAAAGGTTAAACTATCAATCACGAGCTGCAGTTTAAGGAACTGCATCCCTGTGATGTATGGCACCGGCAGCACGTCAGGACTCAGCCAAAGACTGCTTAAAAGTAACTGGGGATAATGGGCCTGGCTCCTTATGGAGATAGATGTGCCGAGTGTTGACTTTAATACTCTGCATAAATGAGACCCCGGTGTGGAAATATTGCATCACAATGTAAAACAATTTCCTCTATTCAAACAACCCCTAAGTAGACTTCTCGTTAATATTGGCTGGGCGGCAGGGCCAGCCCTGGGCAGCCCTGGCAGTGCTGGAGGTGTCAGTGGGGCATGAAGGGCACTGTGGTGGTGGGGGTCCTGGAGCAGTGCTGGGGCTAGGACAGCCAGGGCAGGGGACATCTGGGGCAGGGGACACTGGACAGTCGCTGGCGCTCGCCCGGGCCCGGGCCCCGCGAGCAGAGGGCTTCGATTATCTGCACATGTGTCGAGCAGCAGGGCTGTAATTTGAAGACATGTAACACAGACTGTTTACATTTTTGCAATCCTGGATAGTTATGCGCTGAATTTCCCTACTGGAAAGAAAAACTGCATGAGTGGGGAATGCAGAGGAGGAGGAGGAGACTTCTCCCCTTCAGAGTACAGGCAATGCATTGCATCTGGGAGCAGGCTCGGGAGCGGGCAGGGACCCTGCTGCCCCATCTGAGGGGCCCCTCGTAGCCCTGCTTGGCTGAGGGGTCGCACTGGGCAGCCCAGACAGAGGGACAGTCCCCAGACAGGGGCCCAGGCAAGGGGTAGCCCCCACAAAGCTCTGCAGAGAGCCCAGCCACCGTGACCACCAGCTCTGAGTGAGTGGACACATCTGCAATCACAGGCTGGGGACACGTGTTACAAAGTTGGGTTCTAATTGTAATAAATGTAATTGCTAATATTGGGCAAAGCTACTCGTTAGTGCTCCAGGAATCTTGGGAGAATTGGTACTGGATACTCCCAGCCAAGGACAGCACTTCTCAGTTTTGTTAAACACTTTTTATTTGCAACAACTCCATGAACGTCACCGCTTTGGCCAAGTGATGCCAGTGGTCCCTGTGAGACCCAGGAGTGTGACCAGCCTTCCCCTGCACCCCCACCACAGGGACCGTGTCACTGCTGTCCCATCACCCTGGCCCTGGAGAGCTCAGAAGTGCTCAGGGAACAACCCCTCTGTTCCTCTACAGATGAACTGAGACCTGATCTGCTCATTGTGCTTTCTGAGCTTTAAAAAAGGCTGGTCTGAGGTTAGAGCTTCACCTAACGCCGCCTGAAGAATAAGAAAAGGTCAGCAAGACTTGTGAAATAAAAATGTTTCCATCTCAGTTGAGAACAAGCCCAGATGGGTGAGCAAAGTTTAGAAATGGGAAAGAATTGAGCGAGCAGCAATACTGTGAGAAGCTGATAAGAGGAGCTCTAGCAGGAGAATAGGGGAGCCTTGTCTATCAGCCTATTAAAGGCTATTCTTACAAGTTTTTTTCTTTTCATTAATACGCAGGGTGAATAGAACATTGAATAAAAATCAGTACTTACTGCACAATTGTAGGATTGAAAGGTAACTGTCAACAGAAGGATTGGGGTGACAAAAGGGGCCATTTCAGTGCTTAGCAAATGATTTTCGGCTTGTCATTTCAATAGGCCGTGTTTTTCAGAGATTGTGTTTTTTTGAATAGCGTTTATTACCATGCTTTTTAAAAATTTCATGTTGTCTCTTTGCAGGCACCATTCATTTGCAGATGCAGTATTCCTTTTGGGTTGTCAGAGGGATACTGCTTTAGAAAAATAAAGTACAGTCGTCCAGTGAGAAAAAGGATTCTCTTGTGAAGCTAATGGCTGGGAGAAAAACAATCGGGGCAGCTCCTACCTTCTTGCCAGCCTGACCCAGTTTCTCCCACTGTTCTTTATTCATGATCGCGTGGGCCACCGGTTCTCTCCATTTCAAATTACAAGTATGATGCTGAGTAAGATAAAACTTTTTTTACCAGAAAGCCCATCTTCCCTAACGCTCCGATTTTGCAACGGGAGACCCCAAAACCTAACCGGTCGCCTATCTCTCACCCACAGACAAGAGGTCCAATTCTGCAGCCTTTATTCAGACAAAATCCCATTTCTCTCAATGGGGGCTTTGCTTGAATAAGCAGTGGGCAATTAATGCTCAGACTTTACAAAGGAGATACGTGGGGTGTTTAAGGCTTTGTGCGTATGCCCGAGAGGAGAAGCGAAGTGACAAAGTTTTACGGTTATCTGCCTTAAATAAAATCTTTGAAAACACATGTTGGTTTAATCGAAATGATCATGTTCATTGCTCCATAATTGCTCACATAGGTCTGGAATTTGCATGACACTGTACACTGTGCAATAGTGGTTAAAAAGACTGGCATTAGGATTTCATATCATTTTAACAAAAAACAACATTTTTGGCACCCTGGGCTCCTAAGTAGAGAGTAATCTAGAATTAGTGAGAAATAGATTTCATGGCTTTAAGTCACTTTATAGTGTGCAGGTCTTGAACCCTGATCTTTTGTAAATTGAACCACTTGTGAAAAAACAAAGGGCTCTAATCCCTTTAAACTACCACTGCACATCCCTGGCCCAGCGCCCTTGAGAAGTGATTTAAATGGCGTTGGGTATGGCAGCTCAAAACATACTCAAATCTGTTAAGAGGCTGATGTATAGGAAGGGAATGGAAGCAGGGTAAAAGGAAAAAAAAAAGCTAATTAAAAGTATTGATGAGTCTGACAGAGAGAATAATATCCTTCAGCTTCTCTGAAAATCACCCTGAGCAAGACTGGAATCCTCCTGGCACAGCCACTGCAGCAAGGGGGAGAGGAACAGCTGAGAGGATGAGGGTTCCAGGCACTGTGGTGAGGGTTTGCTAGGGCTGGAGGGGCAAGACAAGCTCCTGGTGAGGGTCAGAACAGCCTGGGACACTGTGGAGAAGGTCACTGCCTGTCCACAGCTCCCGTGGTCCTGTATCTCCTACCCAGCTCAGCTTTGTCTCTTGAAACCCCCTTTTTCCCCCTCCTCCAAAACACAAGACACCACTTGTGAACTATCCCAGGTGACCTGGAGTTTTTTATGTTAGACAAACATTACTAGCTCAAAAGCACTTTTCTTTTCGATGCTGGCATTCCATCTCTTTCCTGGGGAGCCAGCAATAATGGGTGTGATAATGAGGATTATCCTTCCAGCCAGCCCAAGGAACAGCTGATCAATCCATTGAACCCTCATCCCAGCTCTTCCCTGACCCCCAGGTCTGTGGCCCCATGAGGTGTGTGGCCATGGCACGGGGATGGCACAATGGTGTGACCCTGGCAGGCAGCTGTGGGGTGGAGGGCAGGGTCCTCATGCCAGGCAGAGATCCTGCCACTGCCAGCATTTTCCCTGGCTGCATCTGCCTTGTCGCAGCCAGGACAGCTCCTGAAACGAAGGTGCCAGGCTGGCAAGGCACTGTGCTCCAGCATCCCCCCTCCCCTCTGCACACACAAGGAAGGGCTCTTGGCCTTCTAGGCTTCATTTTACACCACTGCAGCACTGAGTGCTGGCTCAGGGGCCAGCAGGGACAAAATGTTCAGTTTCCTTAGCAATAGCAGAAAAACAAGAATTTCACTTTGAAAAACTTAAAGTGGTGTTCTTTAACAAACCTGCTGTCTGCTCTTCTCCCAGGGGAAGGCTGAGACAAGGATCTCTGCAGCAGAAATGCCTGACTCAGTGTTTAAAGTGCCCTTGTTAGCCCTGCCTTGATGGCTGTCTGGAGAATCACAGATCCCACCGATATTTAAGGCCATATAATTTGCTTATCTCCTTGTACAGTCTTAAGCAGCCCCTGAAGAGAGAGACAGGCTGATCCCTTGCAGATGCTTTTGTTTCCAGCTGATGTTCAGGTCACAGCACAGGCATCAGGTGACAGCACAGGGACCCCACCAAAGCACCCACAGTGGCACCAGACCTCATCCTAGGCAGGCAGGAGCACAGGCACCAAGGGTTGGGGGGATCCAGAGCTGACTGTCCCAGCAGGGTCCCAGATTCCACCTTGCCCTTCACTCGGTGGGTTCTCTGTGGGCACCCACAGCCATTCCCTCAAGCCATGCCCTTCACCTTCCAGCCCCCCTCCATGAAGCAACCTTTCCCAAAGCCTCCCATTGTAAATCCGGATGGAGAACCAGAATGAAAGGCCAAGCAGCCATGTCAGAGCACTCCGGACATTAGTCAGACAAAAGATTTTAAAACAAAGTTCAATTAGGTGTGAAGGAAATAAGAAGCTGCCAGCAGCAGCAGGGCTGTGTGAATGCTCTGAGATGCTGGAGCAATATGCAACATAAATGCATTTGTCTCTGCTCTGACCAGCCTTCCCTGACAGCCTGTGCTCCAAGTCGTGCAAACAGAAGCCTCCTGGCATACTTGGAAGATAGTCAACATTTCCAGCTATAATATTTTAATTATGAAGCATGCTGTTGAGTCAGTTATCTGAAGCAACTGGCTCAGGGAAGGCCCAGTGCCACCAGGCATGGGCTCTCAATGAGATGCTGGGATGACGCTTCTCCAAAAAAAGCCAACGAGTTCCTCCCCACAGCCAAGTGTGGAGCTTCCCCTACATACAGCAGCATCCCAGGTTAAGTGCCATCACCCCTCCCAGAACAAAGCTTTCCTCAGCAGACACCCACCTCACACCCCTGGGACAGACAAGGATCTCTGCATCCCTGGCACAGATCAAGTCCCAGGGCAAAGGATGAAGACACCACAGACCTTCTCTGGAGTCAGATGTGGTTCCTACATCGCTGCTGCAGATCTGCATTTGGCTGGAGTTTCCTGAGGACTTTTTCAGCTGCCAAGGTATCTCCTACATTCTTGGCTCTTCCTGTCCTCTGTGCCACCCATCCTGGCTTCCTAAGTATCCCATGTGTGTCTCTCTCACTGCTTTCCCATGATTGTTTTGGTTCAGAGCCATGGCTGCTATTGTGTCCTGAGGTATCTCTACTGGGAAATAGGAAGCAGAAATATGAATTCAGCAAGGAAATAATAAAATAAACAGTTATTGCTAAATGCAACAGCCACTGAGCACCCAGCCATAACACAAAAAGAACCTGGGAGCTGAAGCCCTGAAGTGCTGGGAGGCTGGACAGCAGTGCATGGTAAGTGCAGGGATTTTGCTCCAGGATTGTCTTTACACTAAATTAAAGCTGGAGAAGTTCTCAGGATTGTACGTGAGCTCCAGCCAAGGCGCCGGCAGTGAGCGTGTGTGTTTCACCGCGGGCGCCTCAAAGACCTTTTGGGCACGTACAGGAATCTGGGCTGCACAACTGCATCCCAGGGCTGGACAGGGACCACTGATTGTGCTTTAATTGCAGGCTCAGTATGAAACAAGGTGTGGGCCAAAGTGCAGCTCCAATAGGTGCAGCGCCAAGAAGGACGCGGTGCCAGCAATAGATACTCTGGCAAACTCACTCCTGCAGCTCCAATTATGGAACTTCTCTTATACCACTGTCTCTAAACATTGGCTTCTGACTGCAGTGCCTTATGCCAAATTGTAATCGCCCTCATTCTGCTGATGGTCAGAACGCCTGGAGCCCAAAGGGGATGTAATAATCACCGAGGAGGAGAAAGCACACTCAGAGCTGATGCTCAGCACAGCGTGTGCAGTGCACAGGGAACGGCAGCATATGTCATCACACTGTGATTACCTCACAGGAGCTGGAAAAACACACTTTTCCTGCTCAGACTCCAAAACGATCATAAATTCAAATGGGTTTTGCAGCTTTCTGTGAGGAAGACTCTCCAACAAATCCCACCAGCCAGGGACAGGCCAGGCTGTCTGCAGGAAGGTGCTGGCAGGGCAGCATCATTCCTGGTGGCGCGAGCAGGACCCACCGACACTGTTCACACCATCAGCCCTGATTTATGGCTTATTAAAATAGAGAGAGTTGAGATAAAATGCCAGGAATAAAAAACTCTGACTGGATCGAGTGTGACTTGGCTTATTGAGTTTGTTTCCTCTCTTTTTATAAGGGCTATAAAAACAAACAGCTCTCACTTGACTAAAGAAATCATTCATTAAGCTCCTCCACTTGTTCCAGCACATCCAGACACACACAAATAAATTCCGGGTGTCCCTTTCTGGAGCTCATCTCAAGAACACTGGTGGGGCCCATTGACTCCAGCTGTGCCACCTGGGCAGGGCAGGCTGGTGTGGCACAGTCACAGTCACACCACAGGTCCCCAGGATCCCGGTGGTCCTTGGGGCACAGGCAGAGCTGTGTCACCTGAGGGGAGCCTGGCTGGGTTCACATCCAGCCCAGAGAGACCCTTCAATAAATGTGATTAAAAAAGGTAGGGGAAGAAAAGGGAAAGGGAAAGGGAAAGGGAAAGGGAAAGGGAAAGGGAAAGGGAAAGGGAAAGGGAAAGGGAAAGGGAAAGGGAAAGGGAAAGGGAAAGGGAAAGGGAAAGCCTGAGCAGCTGGGGAAGAGAAGGAGGAGCCTGAGGCAAAATTTATTTCTGTCAACTGGTGGTCTATTTCCTTGATACCATTTCCTTGTATACAGATAAGGAGTTATCTTAAATGACCATGTCTTTTTCAATTTGTACTTAACAGTCAGTCCCATTTTCCTTATATGATACTATCACAGCAGGATGAAAAATGCATTACAATAATCCCTGAGGATCTTCATATATCAATATCAAATGGGCTGAAATTGACCTGTTATAAAAACCAGCCTTTCAAGTCAGAAAAAACTTAAATAAAAAAAGCAAATTTCAGAGCCTGCAGGATGCTCCATAACCCGAATGCTCAGGCACAAAGAGCAACGTTTTCAGAATGCTTAATGAAAACAAACCTTCAACATCCACAGCAAAAATATCCTTGCTATTGGTACATCTGTGTGTTTGCTGCACCTTGGAGGAACGCTGACCCAGGCCAGACCAGAGCGTCCACAGCCAAATTGGGCTTAGCCACCATGTCCAGGACCAGGGATTTGGCACTGGGAACTTTCTCCCAGCCTGCACAAGCTGGAGGGTGGCAGCTGGAGGAAAGGAAGGGAAAGTGGCTGAAGCACCTCAGCCCTGCCCTGACACCCAGCTCAGAGTGTGGCAGTGCTGCACCAGGGCCAGAGGGAACCCTGGCACCACAGGGCAGGAACCCAGCTGGCTGCCCCCAGCCTCACCTGTCAGCTCTGGAAACAGAGCACCAAGCCCTGAACATTCCTCCTGCAACCTTTTAAAACAAAAATGTACCTTCAGGCTCTTCCACACAATGCAAGGAGAGGATGGGGCACTTCTCTGAGATAACACCCCAGAGTTTCTATAACTCCCACTGGGTTCACCCCTTGCCCACATGCTGATTCTGGAGCAGAGCACCCAGGGCTGCTGTAGGCAAAGAGGCTCTCTCTCCATTCCACACATGTGTGCAATAAGCACAAACACCACATTATCACACCACTTCATCCTGCCTAAACCAGCAGTGCCCATTTCCCTTCCTGCTATCACAGCTATGGGGGATTTGTCATCCAAATTAGAGCTAAAGATACAAAAATACCTCAACAGATCCTAATCAGAAGAAGATGTTTCTGTTGTGAGTTATAGGCCCACCACAAGCCAGTCAGGGGAAAAAAAAAAAAAAAAAAAAGAAGAGAGAGAAGAGGCTGCAAAGAAGCTGAGCACCAGCAGCTGCCAGTGCCTACAGCAAGTTGGGCAAGTCCCAACCACATCCGCTGCCAGAGGAGCTGCTGAGGCATCTCTCACCATAAAAGAGGACCCTCAGCCCCAGACCTCAATACCACAGACTCAGACCACCTTGAAAATCTGGCAAGAGGCCCTGTGGTGCCAAGTACTGGGGCCTGTATTTGCTGAAGCCACATCCCCTGCCACGTCTGTGGGACCAGACCCTGCAGATTCTATCCCACCACAGGCACCTGTCCTCAATGCTGAGAGATGCTGCAGTCCCAAAGAAGAGTCCTCCAGGACTGGGTAGAAACAATGGACTGGGTGGGATGGGAAATTATGCATTTAAATAAACCATTAAACACATCAGGAGCAGGCAGCACGCTGCCCAGAGTTTAAGGATTCTCTTCCTTTCCTGCAGTTTTTACCCTCCTGCTCCATCAACTCTCCTGTATGGGAATTGGGGGCTCTACCAGGCAGAGTCCCCAAGCTGCCACCTCAGCTCCTGGCACTGCAATGCTCCCATGCTGCCTCCGACTCCTGTCCCACCATGGCACATGTGCCCCATGCCATATGTCTGCAGGACACCCTGTGCCAGTTTAAACCTTCAAACCTTCCGTCCCTCCAGGAAGTTGGAAGGAGATGTGTGAGGACACCTCAGAAGAGCCTTGCTCAGCCTTGCTGACCACAGGACAGCCCTTGAGGGAATGGCTTTGGCCCTGGCTCTGCCCAGCTGCCCACGTCGCAGCATCCCTCTGCCTGTGCCAACTGCAAAAGCTGAGCAGTGGAGGGGTCCTGGAGGAGAGCCTGCCAGAGAGGAGCGGAGCGGAATCCTGGCACGCAGTTGCAGGGCCGGCTGCCAGCTTTAAGTGAATTTCATGAGAAGTGCATTGGGCCTCTTATCATTTGCAATGAGCCCTGCAGCTCTGACGAGACACGGGGGGACATAAGTAATGTCAGAACAGAGCCCTTTATTAATTAATAAACAGGAGTGCAAGCTAAAAGCTTTACATCCACCACTGCTAAATGCACAGTTAAAAGCCCTATAATAACCCGTGTTCATCAGATATTCCAGGCACTCCGGCTCGCTCAGAGGCGCGTGTGATGTGACACCATCTACCTGCTGCAGCCCGCAATTAAAGCCAGGCAGCAGCTCAGCCTGCCAGGAACCGAAGCAAGACGCTGCACAGCAACATCACCTGGCAGATGCACCCAACCATCACAGCATCTGCAGTGCCTGGGCTGAGCTGGGATGGATGTGCTCAGCACAAATCCTGCCTCTGCCGGATTCCCCGACCGAGCGTCGTGCTCTCCTGAAGCTCACTGGTACAGTCTAGCCCTCGGCTGATCTGTTTGTAAAATAACACCCAGGGCTGCCTCAATCTTTTCAAACCAAGGCAGATTTCGATAATCTTGGGTTTTCTCTGCTACCACGGAGCACGTGCCCATGGTGGTTATGTGCAAATTCACACACTCCTGTTCACCGGGCACAGTTACCACCAGCGAGCATGCAAAGTAGATATTAGCAGCCACACATGGCCACTTAGATGCCTGCTCATTTGCATATGCAAACACTCATTTTGCATGCAAAATGAGATTTACAGGAAATGGACATCTAAATCGAAGTCCCAGCATTGGCTCTGCCTCTGCTACTGACAGCACTGACAGTGCTAAACCATGATGAGCACGGGATGAAAAGGGCTGTGAAATGGCCAGGCATTGTTGCTGCTTTCATAGTGGGGATTCATTAGAATCCATTCATTTTTAAAGACACCTTTGGAGTGGGTCAGTAGTATTGACCTCTGTATCCTGGCCCTTGCTCTGTGCAGCCTGCCAGACATGACAAAGGAGGAGAGGCTGTGAGCGGTCAGAAGTAGCCCCTTTCCTCTCAACCTGCTCTGATCCCCATGAACCCACCCTGCTCTGAGCAATGCTCAGGACATTTTGAAGGGGGTTATCTCTAACACAGAATTCATCAGTGACCATGAGAGTTGATGGGTTTGGCAAAGACTCCACGAGTGTCAGCCCAGCCATGTCCAGCCAGTGCTCCTGGAAGATGGCTCTGTGCATCATGCACGCCACCACAAGGCTTTCCTGCCTTCCCTCCTTGGCAGCCCACTGAACACGCGCTCCGGCTGCCACACACAAAGGAGCGTTCTGGGAAATCCTGGCTTTCGGCATGATTGAAGTTTATAGCAGAAAGTGATCCTATTTTCAGGCAGATTTCCACTAATGAGCAAAGCCTTGACGGCCATATGCTCCCCACAGCCTCTCCCGCTCACTGTGAGCTCCTTACACGTTCTTCTGAGTGGGGAAGAGACATGATACATTTCTGTGCTGTTTCACTATAATATAAGGACTGTAAGTCTTACCTGTGTTAAATTAAAGAAATTTAAAACAACAGCAGGATATACAACTAAATTCCTTCCTTAAGGCTGTGCTGTACATTCCAGTAAGCCAGAATCCTGTGCACAGGGAGCTGGGATTATTTCCCTCTGAGCCACACGTGACACAGGTGTGAGCAAGGTATCAGATCCCTTATCTGTCTAACATCACACAATTATTTACAAACCCCTGTGACGAGGAAGACAATTTCTGTACAGCATAAAGGCCTATACATCCTCTTGCAAAACTCTGAGATACACAGGGCTCTGCATTGTGTAAGACAATCCAGAGCTACTCTATTTTTATATGTCCAAGTTCTCTCTTGTATCTCAGGACAAGCAATCCTCGAGAACTCTTCAAAGCTGAAAAAACATCTTTATCCTTGTCAACATTCTAAGGGACCTATTGGAGAGCCAGAGAGGTCTTTTACCTGACCTGATGGATACCCCTACACAGGGGTGCAATCTGTGTTCCTCTCTCTTTGGTTGAGCATTATCATTCTTTTAGAGCACAGAAAATACAGCTTGGCATTTGGAGCTGGAATGCCTGTACAAAATCTTTAATAATCAGGTAATGAGAAATATTACTTTCAAAAAAGAACTGGGATATTTGTGTGAAATTCTGGACCTGATGAAATGCCACAGTTAAAAATCACAGAATCATTTAGCTTGGAAAAGATCTTCAGGGTCAGCAAGTCCAATCTCCACTACCTTGTGAACTAGAACAGAGCACTGAGTGCCATGTCCAGTCATTTCTTGAACAGGTATACCCTGTCTGTGCATATATTTTCCTGCATCTCCAGCTGAGCTGAGCACCCCAATACTCAAAGTAATTAATGTGATGGTTGGAGTTGCTCCCTTGCCACCGGCACCATCACCCAACAATGATTACTTTGCAACAAGAGAAGAAACAGCTTCAGAACAAAGTTTGAAATTGTTCCTGCAGTTTGTGCAGCTGCTAAAGGCAGACAAAAAGTCAGCGAAATGATCGTAAGCAGCCCGACACACCTCGGTTTATGTGATAACAAAAGCATGATTTGACATTAATTCTTTGCTTTCTGTAGCAAATCCCTGCGCAAAGCTTCTTAGTCACCAACCCAGTTGGATATGAGGAGCAGCCAGGCTCCCACAGAAAGGGTTAAAAGAAAATGTTATACTAAAAGAAATCTCTCTACAAGTATAAAAAAAGAAAAATGATTGTAAATTCCACCAGGGGAATTCTGCCATGAATATGCTTCACCTTTCGCAGAATCTCCCACCCTGCCTCAGAGGATAACTGACCTTTGGAGAAAAATAATGAAAAGAAGAAATTCCTTGGAGAAAATAATGTGGCCAGGCCTCAGTAATGAGATCTGCTCCCTTTATGTTGCTATGACAACCGCAGTCATTTTATAATACAAAATACATGAATGGGAAGAGGGCCATCTCCTCGCACCGGGGCTGGCGCTGCAGCACCCCCAGCCTCGCACGCTCCTCACAGGACAGCAATGTTTGGCTTGGTTTGTGCCCCACTCCCTTTCCTTTAATGTGCACGGCATCAAGGAGCCTAACTCTTCTGAGTGCTCTAATTATGGCTTCTGGATGCGTTTCTGGGTGGCAGGGAGGCATGGGGAGGGTGCACTCACAGTACCCAGCCTGAACCCTCGGCAAGGCACACAGGGCAAGTCTCCCCACAGCTCTGTGCAGCCTCTGGGAACTTCAGCCTGGAGATGGTTGTTGGAAAGAGTCTCCTGCTCTTGACTCAAAATCACAAGTTTCCCACCCATTTGAGTTTGTGACAATGAGGAATGAGGAAGCAGAGTGTGCCGGTCCCAGAGCAGGTTCCAGGCCACTAGGAGCTGCCTAGTGAGCACACCTCTGCTCAGTAGGGACACAGGAACCTGAGATTCTGTCAAATCAGATGTCAGCAAACTGGGAAGATTTGTATGAGAGCCTTAATGCACATCCCAGGCTTTTCCAGAGGAAGATCCACTTACTCCTGGCGTGCAGGGCTCTCCAGCTTGCCTCAAACCACTTCGGTGTGTGAGCATGATCATAACTGCTAGGACTAAAGGTGGCCCAAAGTCAGAGCAGGAGTTGGAAATGGAGAAGTCAAGGGGGACCTGAGTATGGTGTTTCAGTTAATCCAGAGGTTCAGAGCGTTTCCTGTTTCCCAGGTGGTCTGCGGGGAGACCTGTGCTCACTGCGCCGTCAGCACAACTGCTCAAGGAACTCAAGTGCTGGGAAACTACAAACCCAGGTTTGCAAATGAAGAAAACAGCCAGAAACACAGAGGAAACCAAGAGGGTGGAGGAAAAAGAGGCCAGGAAACCAGGAAAAGCTCCAGCCCATGGTGTTATACAACTCAAGAAAGGTGCAGAGTGGAGAAGGGCCCCAAGGCTGTCTGATGGGATGAGCCACAAGGAGGACAAACGGGACAGGGTTATTTCCATCTCACTCTCTGCTGTCCTTTCATGGAAACATTTCCCAACAAACATAGACAAGCAAGAAGGGGTGGAAAGCTGAGGGAAACAGTCCCAGGAAGACAAACCCCAGACTGCTGAAATTAACTGCCATTCTCCAGTTATTTTCAGTACTATGACAAATGTGCCCAGGACAGGCTGTTGGTTTTAACTTCTGAGTTACATGGACATTGAAAGGGGATTTGTCTCCTCTCCAGCACCTGAAGTCAGCACCATTAGCCAGACCTCTGATCTCCCTGCTCCACTCCAAAATACTTTGACTTGCCTCTGGCAACTGATGCTGGGGACCATGGAAGGATTTCTGCAACTATCTAATAATCTGAAAACAGCAGAAAGGCATCAGGAGTAGCCGCTACATCAGGACAGCTTCAAACAACCCAGGTGCAGGGGCCCAGGCACTACCAAAGTCAGGGTAAAATTTAGGTTGCCCCCTAAATTTTGTACCTTCTATATACATGGAATTTGCATGTGGGCAGCAAAATCTACTTTATATCAAATACCAAGGCAAAGGCTAATTTGAATTCTTTTTGTTCGGTAGTATGGAGCACTAATAAATCTGGGAAACCACTGGAAAGAAATTTAAGAGGACATACAAATTGCAGTCACACATCAGCAATTAGGAATCCCAGGAAAGAGAAAGCACCTGTCTTGGTCTTTATTGAATATTAGTCTCAATTAGAATATTCATCATGCACACAAGACAATTCTTTCATTCCAACTTCCATAGACGTGTCCAAATTACATCATATCCGCAGAACAGAGGGAAGGAAGTTATCTTAATCTATCTCTGAATAAAGCATTATTTAAACTCTCAATGGTCCTGCTTGAAGCTCACTGAGGTGCAGAACCCTGGCAGATGCTGCACAGAAATACAACTGCCTGGGTGAGCCTCCCAAAACAGCTTGCAAGAAAATGATCCCATTAAGGCTGAGGCTTCCCAAGCAGCCCCTGTGAGTGGCTGGCAGGAGGCTGGGCTCTGCCTTGGAGGGGAACATGTACTGCACACCAGGTGGACTCCAAGGATGCTGCTGCCCATGGGGAGGGCGGATCCACCTGGACGCTGTCCAGGTGTGTAATGCAAAGGAAAGCAGTTACAAATTCCTGCTGCCTGGAACCAAAGATGTGAGCCATTCCTCACAGCCTGGAGAGCCGTGTTCTGGACAGAGCATGTGCTGTTGTCTGTGAGGTTTGTTAAATCTGAGGTTACTCTTTGCCTGGGGCTACCTCTGTGCACTGCCGGCCCTGGGAACAGAGCTTCAGTTCAGAATCTTCCTACCCCTGTCCCTTGTCCTTTCCCAGCCATGCCAGTCAGACTGCCAGGTGTTTTCTAATAACAGATCATACATTTCAGGCCAGAGGGATCCTCACGCTCATCTGGCCTCTGGTAAGTAGGAGAACAGACCTGAGGGCTTTTTTGTCTCCATTCCTGATACAAATCCCATGTCTCTGCTTGAAGTTTTGACAGGACTCCTTGGCAATGAAGGCTGGAAACCCCCAGGACGAGAGCTGCATTGCCATGGCAGTGGTGTTCATTTCTGGGTCTATAAACCCAAATCCCACAGAAGGGACAGTGCACAGCCACAGTGCTTGGAGAAAGTCCCCATCCTGTCTGTGGAGGCACATGGAACACGTGGTTGTGAGCGGTAACAGAGCTTCCAGCTCAGTCCTACACTGGCTCACAGAGAAATTACATTGGCCAAAATATCAGATTTAGGATAAAAATAAAGCTGAGGCAATGTGCTTTAAACAGAAATCCCTGCTCTGGAGAGAGGGCTGTCTGGTTCTTTACAGCAGCCAAAGGAGGCTGAGGGTGAGCAGCATCCCTGCTCCCAGCATCATCTTCCCCATGCAGCTCCAACCAAGCATCTGGGCAGGGAAGAAGAGCCACAATGCTCTGCCACACATTGGTGCTGTCACCAAGAGAGCCTGAACCTCTGGGGGGATCTCTGTGATCCTGCCCACTTCATCTGTCTCCTGGGTCCCTTTGAACCATCACCTCTCACTGCCACTTATCAGGTTTCTTCAGAAATAAAAAGGTATTGAGAAAAATCAATGACAATTCATTGTATCCCATGATTTTTAAAGGCAATTAAGGAAAAGACAAGGTAAGAGGTTAGCAAAATCTCTCATTCTTTAATATATTGTATTTTCTCATTAATTCCTTAATCTTGTGACAAATTCTCCCAGGCAGAGGGCCAGCTTCCTGCCCACTTGAACTCTGGCCGAGCTTTGAATGAAGCAAGTAATGCCTCAGCACCAGCCGGTATTCAGTGTTTCTCAGCTGCCCTGGGGAGCTAGGGGGGTCCATGGGGAATCTCCTCTGGCCTCTCAGCTTGTCCTCTAACCCTGCAAAGGAGAGGGCCTTTCCTGCAACAAACACTTGGGTCTGGGCAGACAAATCTTCCCAAGGGTATGAGACCTAAAAGCAGTGGCAAAACGTTCCTGTGCAAAAAGAAGTCAATGTTCCCCAGCTCTGTCCCTGCTCGTTTGCACCAGAGTTAATAACTAAATTACTGCTAATTGGGGATAGTATGAATGAGAACATATCACGCTTCTGCTAATCACCAGTGTTTCTGTGTAATGTCTGGAAAATCAGAATTATTAATGAAGAAGTTATTTTGGAATTCTGAGTTTAATTCTGCAAATTCTGCATAATGGCAGTCTGGTTGGCCAGCTAATTTTCACATCATAACATCAAAACCCTTTAATTAATAGCGAACTAATTAGAAAACACTAACTTAAAGACAGCAGGAAAAGTTCTTTCCATAAGGAGAGTCGGGTTGGAGTGAGGCAGAACAAGCTGAAGGGGAGGATTGGAAAGGGCAAGGGGTGGATGGGGATGGGCGGGAGGAAATTCTGTCTGGTTTTGCGCAAGATTTAAATCAATTCTCTTTGAATGACTCTCCACAAGGCCTCTCCTTAGAAGAGCTGAGAAATGGCTCCTTCCCTCCTTCTGTAGCCCTGGGAAAGGCAGATGCAACATTAACAACCTAAATATTTACCTGCTTCATTTTGTTTCCTAGTTATTAGGAATATTTTCCATCACTCCGCCTATTTAAACAGAATATCCCCCCAAAACAGCAAATATTATGGCCCTTCATTCTACAGAAATTTATTACTATGGAGTAAAAATGCTACTGTATTCCAAACACTGGCAAGAAAGCCAGGAGGCTCCACTCCTGCCAGTTTTTAATAAGATACACATTGGAGCTGCATGTTGCTCGCAAGTTGCATGTTTATTTAAACAAGAGTTTCCAAGTGTTTAGGGACAGAGGTTGCTACAACAAGTTCTTATCATCAAACACAATGGTGCTGAAACGTTCAGGAAGGAGAGTTACAAATGGAGTAACTCTGCAGAATAAATCACTGATAAATTTTCAGCACAATTAGTTTTAACGCAGGATGGAATACTGTGGACCCTGAGTCTTCAAATGGATGTGCTCACTCCTAGGATGGTTTGGGACCTATTATGAGATGAAATGATTTATTTAGGGATTTCAAATGCTTTAAATAAATCTTTCTTTTTGCCTCTGAATTACATGTTTTTCTTGCAGAGCCAGAGATTTGACACTTTCTTGAGGTAGTTCTGCAAAGCCAGGATCACCCAAACCTTCCCACTCGCCTGATGACAGAATCCTTTTCAGTGACTTCCAAAAAAACAAAGCAAAGTGTGCTCAAAGTGTGCCTCTCGCCTTCAGGGGTGATGATGAACGAGCTTCTTAGCCTGACTGTACAGAGGACAATATAAAATACTCCTGGCAGGACAGCTGCTGAAGGGATGCCACTCAGGCTATGGGGTCATGCTCAGGAAATGTCCCTCCACAGATGCCCATCCAAGCTTTACCCACTGCTTGTGGCCCCAGTGCTGGACGAGGGGAGAGGGTCACGCACAGGCCTGTCACTCTTCATGGCTTAGCCCTTGATCCCTCAGCAATGGAGGGACCCAGGCCCCATGTCTGGATGCACTGGGCTCTTGCAGGTCCCACACAGGGATCTCCAGCTGGTGCCCTCTTTGGTTTTCCCCCTGCACTCTGGGACCTCTGCACGTCCCAAAACCACTGCTGGGATCTCTGCACATCCCAAAACCATTGCTGGGATCTCTGCACGTCCCCACAGCACTGCTGGGAGCTGGCACAGGGCTGGGCCAACACTGAGACACACTGGGCCCCAGCAGTGCTGGCTGCTGGAGCACCCACAGGACTCAGCACCCCGGTGAGACTTCGAGCCACACGTGGCAAGAGCCCAGGACAGAGGCAGGAGCACGAGCCCAAGGGCACCATGCCTGGGCCCAGCCACGGCCCTGAGGCAGGAGCCATGAAGGGTCTAGTCCAGAGGCCATGAAGGGCCCGGTCCCGGCCCTGAGGCAGAGGCCATGAAGGGCCCAGTTTAATGAGAGCTGAAAGCTGCAGGTCCTGCGGGCTCACCGGCCGGCCCACTGCCCGGGAACTCAGCAAATGTCAGAGGAGATAGGATCTCAGCCTCCTGAGTGTCAGCAAAGAGCTTGCAGACCTGAATCCCTCAGCTCCATGGTCTGAACACACCCATATGTGCCTTCCACATCCACATCACCAACCAAAGCGCAGGGGTGAGGAATAAAATCCGTCCTGTTCTCCCTGACCTATTTTTGACAGCCACCATGGCTCACTGACACCCCAGAGATGGAGGGGAATGGTTTAATTAACTTCACTTCTACTAATCTTAGCCAGGCTCGGAATGTGATGGACACTTACGGCATCAAAGCCGGATGGGGATGCAGGCTCCAAGCTGCTCCCACTGAGCCTTCATCACTTCTCCCGGTCCATAAACTGGGAGCTACATCCAGCCCTTGGCTCCAGGCTGGCTGCTGGGAACCAGGGAAGGAAGATAAGCAATCCTCTGCTGCAGTGCCACTGAAAACTGCTGGGCTCGGTAAATAAAAGGAGTCTCTAAATATTATTTTTGGTAGGGATTTTCATCTGAAAAAGTAAAATACCATAAATCAGGCACAATGCTACAATCAGCACATACTTGTGACTAAATGCATCCTGTAGCACATTTCAGCATAAATTACAGCCATTTGATTTAGACTTTGCTGCACAAAGCCATATTATTTAAATTCAGCCAGAATTGAGTCCACTCACATTGCTATACACTTATAAAACATAGTCATGATTATTGTCATAAACTTCTGCAAACTGGCTGTTGAGTTACTTTGCCACATCATCATCTATAGTAAACAAGACTTATTTTACATTTTTCTCTCCTTTCCTGACAATCCGCCACAAAACGTTCAGCAGAATTGAGGCTAAAGTTGTGGCCAGATTCCCACAGCATATGCTGAGCAGTACCTGTACCCTGGGGAGGACAAAAAAGCCTGTGTGGAGCCAGAATCATGGAATCATTAAGGCTGGAAAAGACTTTCAGGATCAAGATTTAAGCTCCCATGCAGGACACACACCTCCCCATGGGCCACAGGCACCATCCTGGGGCAAAGGGCTGGGGTTGGAGCATCAGCTGGTTCCTTTTGGTACCAAAGCATTCCCTCCAGATGCAGAGTTTTTGATTTGTGAACCATTTTTTGTTCTCTGTGCACAACCTATGAACTCATCCCCAGAAACGGTGCAGGCAGGAGTGAGACATGGAGAATGCTGCAGTTTTGAAGTTTTCCAAGTCCATGAAAGAAAAGTCAGAGTGTCTGGCCTGAATAAGAAGTCCCATAACTATAAAACTGTCCAGTGCCCCTTTCCCTGCCATGATGCCAGCATTCCTCCCCAGCCTGGGGGGACCATTCACTCACTAGCTGGCTTGTCTGACTAAATTAATGTTTTACATTTCTTGTCTAGTTTGCAAACTTTTAAAAAATTAATCCCATCATTTCAGCAAGTGTAACAACTAAATTATCATCTTTACATGATTAAAGTCTCTGCTGCGTCTTTTCTTGGCAAACATTACATGCCCATAATTTTACTAAATGTAATAAACCAACCATAGAACTATTAATTTTAGCATGGTATTCATGACAATTAGAAACGCATGAACCTTAAAATGATAAAAACTGAAATGAATACCAAAATAGCATGAAACACAAGAATCCAGCTCCCCAAGCCAGGGAAATGGATATTATTGTCTGGTGTCACAACACCCATTTCAAGTGACAGCCCCAGCACCACCAGGGATGCCACGGGCTGGCATGCAGCAGTGCCTGGGGCAGGGGTGGCACTCTGGCCCCCCATTCCAGCTGGCCCCAGTGGGACAAACCCCATTTTCACCAGGACCTGGTGGGATGGGGGAATAGCACCGACAGCACCGTGCCCCCAAAGCAGCTCAGGTGGTGGTGGATGGGCTGCAAGAATGCACCCATCAGTCCCCAGCCCCGGGCCTTCATTCTGAAACCCTCCCAGGTTCAGACTCACCACGGGGATCCCCACTTCCCCCACTGCTGGGCTGGGTGCCTGCAGGGAGCTCTCCTGTCCTCAGGGGCTCTGGCCAGAGAGCCCCTACCTGCAGTTCAGTTGCCCCTGACCACAGCTGAGAGATCCACTGCTTCCAAAGACCTGGAAATTATCCCTTTTAACTCACATGAGAATCACATGAGTGAGAAGCTCCTTTTTCTCACTTTCAACAGCTGAACTTTTTCTTCTTCTTTTTTTTTTTTTTAAGAAAAAGAAAAGAAAAAAAACAAAAAAAAAAAAGAAAAGAAAAGAAAAAGAAAAAAAACTAGACACTGAGTATTTGATCCAAAGCCAAAAACAACCTTTGGTATCAAGGCATTCCTGAGCTGCTTTGTTTATAGATACCAAAATACACACACACCACCCCACACTGCTGCAAGCACACAGAGCACAAACCGCTTCCATCCGCGCGGCCACAAATCACACGCTCAGGCCACAAATGCCCGGGGCCAGCAGCCAGACTGGGGCTGGCAGCCACAGGAGAGCCACTGCCCAGGGCCCAGCCCAGCCCTGACACTCGTCCTGCTCGCTCTGTCCTAGTTTGCAGAATTCCTGATGGAGCGGACGGTTCTGTGTTTCCTTTTCCATTATTGCTGATTGCCAAAATATTTGTACAGTGATGGAATTTGCCTGCCAGAACTAGAGCAGGAGGAGGGAGCTCTGTTTTCGTCTGACCTCGAGTCAGGAGAGGTTCTGGGTCCCCGGCTGGAACTACTGGAGCTGAGCTCTGGCTGGAGCCCAGTGCTCCTCCTGGGACGAGCCCGGGCGGGCTCTGCCTGCCCTGCACTGGGGGAAGGTGGGAGGGCTCCTGTCTCCAACAGGACAGAGCAGCCCAACCCATACAAGGAACCGGAATGTTTCCACTTTGCCTGAGCGCACTAGGAAACTTTTGGAGAGACTATTTTAGCAAAATATGCTAAATGCCTCCAGATCAATGCCCGTGAGTAGGAAAAATCAAACAGCTTTGCCATCATAAACAGCAGAAGGATGGCAACCAGAGGAGTCCAGCAAGCAGTGGGACAAACAGGAAAGAGTTGGAAATTTCCAGGGCATTGTTTGAAACGCAAGACAGAACATTCTGATCTACTTTTACTGTTTTGATGTTACATTTCATGTTTTAAAACACTCCATGCCTTTACAGAAACACTGCAAAGATGTCAAAAGAATTCAAATACACCAACTGCTCTTTACTTGGCTCTCCTTAGTCATTGCTGATTAGCAACATTTCCATCAGAACGGAGGCAAGACATTTAAGGACAGCCACATGGTGCCACTTGGGTTCTCACTAGGCCCACAGGAAGGAAAGGGGAGGTCTCCTCCTCTCACAGAAAGTTGGGCAGCTCCCAGCTCCAGCTTCACCCCAGATTCTGGGCAGGTAACCCATAAGACAGCAGAAACATGCCAGGGCACAACCTTCTGTTGATGAGAACAAGCAAGAACTTCCCAACCAAGTGGTGACTCATAGAAGGGGCACAGAGAGATCAGCTGTCACCACCCTTTGGCACACTGGGAATAGACAGCACAGGCATCCACTGCTCCTTACTGGGGATGGGGAGGCAACAGGGGATAAGGTACAAGAGCACTCTTCAAGGCTCTGAGCAGCCAGCCCACACAAGGGACCACTGGCTGCTGCCACAGAGATTGGCTCAGCAGGGACAGCATGTGTCTGTGCACAGGGGAATGGTGACACCGCTGTGGCAGCAGCACCCCAACCATCCTCATGAGCACAGGCAACAGAGACCAACAGCAGCCAGGCCCAGGCTCACACAGAAAACCCTATCCCCAGTACCCCATCTCCAGCACTACCACTCCTGCCCAGGGCTCCGTGTCCCTTCCCCGCTGGGCACACAGCTCAGCTGCTGCCCTGGCCAGGCTCTGAGCTGCAGGTCTGAGGATACCATGGGTCACAGCTCTGCTGCAAACATGTGTCCTTGTGATGATTTTGGCAACAGGAATGGCCTAAATATTTGTTCAAGAGTAGTGAGTGTCTTTGTGTGTCAGGCACAGAGAGACTTTTCTTCTACATCTGCTCAGCCATTTATCCTGCTTTGTTGCTGCCAGTTGGAAGCTGCGCTGTGCGATCCAGGCCCTCGCAGAGCAAGATGAATTCTCAGCCAGACAGAGGAGCATCGTGCTGAGCCCAAGCCCTCAGACTCAGTCTCACATCTCTCCCCATGTGTACACAAGTGGCACAGCAGGTTCTCACCCTCAGCTCCAGGCCATGGCTCCCCACAGCCCCACAGTGCCCGTGCCCTCCCCTGAGCAACTCTTACTGCCCTCCACATGGGACAAATTCATGTGTCTGTGGCAGAGCACTCCTGGCATTCTGGCTGAGCCATTCCCATGCTTTCAGAACTTTCAGGACATAAGCTTCACTCTCCTGGCTCAGATTTTAGGTAAATGAGCATTTCTCTGAGACAAACCATTACAGGAGGCAGATCAGATTTGTTCATCTATCCAGTTAGACAGTCAGATATTATGCCCCCAGGAATATGCTCTATTGGCCTAGCAACAGGTTTAGGAGAAAGGTGGGAGAGTGCAAAAACCCTCTGATAAGGTCACAGCACATGTTCCACCTCCTCAGGCTGAAGAACAGCACACCAGAAAAGCAGAGATGGCAGATGAGTCCACTTACAACAGGCTGCTCCCAGCTCTCCTCACACTAAGGGAAAACAGGTTTTTCAGAGATGCAGCCCCAAAGTCAACGTCTCCCAAACACCAGTCAAGGCTCTCTCTTTGAAAGGAGATGCTGTTGGACCAACATCTCCTGAAGCCAGTGTAGGCCAGGGGGGCAGAGGGAAGCTGGAGCCGGGCAGGACGTGACCATCATTTGTACATTTTACACTCCAGAGAGTTTTACATTTTATTGTCTTATTTTTTATTGTCTAAGCTCTTCAAAAAGATATTGGAGCTGTCAAATCTAAAGTCTCCTGATGATAAGCATGCTCTGTAGAGGAGGTCCTGAGGCATTACTGCAAGAAATGCCTTGGGATCTGCTGGGGCTGAGGGTCAGCCCTGTCCCTGGTCCCTCTACGGGGCTGCACTCAACAATTAGTCTCTAGTGAAAATCAACCACAGAAGTTCAGAATTTTTTTTCCTTCCATTTCCACAGATCACCTTCTGCTCCAAACATGGAAACCATATGGCAGACAGGTCCTATCTCCTGCCAAGAAATTCCTTCTTGATGAGATCCCTGTAGCTATCGCTGAGGCTACATGGGCTTCCAGCAAGGGAGTTCACTTTCTGCATCAGACAAACCCTCCAAGCAACCCAGGGAGGAAGAGCAGGGTTCGAAGTGCCAGAATTCATGCTGTAGCTGTTGTCTGTTGAGAGTAATTGCCCTCAGAGGGAATATTGTCATGCTTGAATTTTCCTCTCTGTCCCTCCAGCTGAAGCCAGCCTTGCTCCACTCTGCTGCAAGCAACAAGGCACAGCTCAGATGGAGGCTGGAATCTGGCTGCAGACCCTCTTCTCCATCCGAGGGGGACAGGGGGAACACACAGAGAAACATAAACAGTGAGTGTTTCACCCACAAACATGGTCCATGCTTGGGAAAGGCTAGGAGTTACACCATTCTGGACAGGCAAAGGAGTCACACAGGTTTGTTGAGGAATAAAATCCAAAATTCAGCCCCATGTTGGGAAAATGCATCTAAAAACTGTACAAGTTCATGGCACAGCCCAAGACAGGGAGCAATAACAGCAAGGCAAGGGGAGGTTTACACCAAACCCTTAAGTCCTGGTGTCAGCTGACATCCCCCCACATGTGCTGCTGGCTCAGAGCTTTGTGGGAGCATCCAATCCACCAGGACTGGGGATTCCACCTCGTTTCTGGGGGCTTACCTTGCATTTAGATCTGTAGTGATGCATCACATTGGCCTGTGACCACTGAACCCAGAGAGTCACAGCTGTGCCCTCACTGCTGACACCACCCATCTCCGTGTCATCTGCAGGCACTACCAGCAAAGGTTTTTACCATCATTGTTGTTAAATCACACATTAAATCATGTCAGAATGTTCCTTGGGAACACCACAGGGAGCGACACTGCCATTACTGACCAGACTTTGAAATCTGTCATTAAGCCAATTTTTAATCCACATAATATGTGCTATTAGCTACAGGTTCTCTGGGCAAAATGTCAAATGTCTTCAAAAAAATTGAAATACACAGCACCAACTGTGCTACGCTTCCTAACCAGGCCCAAAATTTGATCATACTGGACTCTTCATATGTTTTCTCCCAGCAGGAGCTGCCTGTCCCTGCTCCACACAGCACTGCCAGATCAGCAAGGGAAAGTGTGCAAGACGTCTGGCCATTGCTATAATTAACTGCTTGCTCCTGCAAGGAACCCCCAAGTTTCTGCTCCCAGGCTGCCCTCAACTTCCAGAGCAGACAGAATCTCCCCAGCACGCTCAGTCACTCTCTGAGCCCCACTCCAGCATGGCACGGTTTAAAACAGCCCCAGAAAACTGCAGGGAGAACCTGCCAGCAGCCAGACCCCAGATAAAATACACACCAGCACAGTGAGCCCTGCACAGACCCTGTGAGTGTGCCGTGAGGTTCCAATTATTAGCCAATCATTGGGGATCTACAGTGCTCCCAAACTCCCGTGGCTTTTGGGCAGCAAGGCTGCTGGGTCAGGAATTGCCAGATACCTCAGGAACACCAAGTCCAGGAGAGTGGGCAAGTGCTGGGCAAACAGCAGGCAGTGTTTGGGAGATGCTGTGCCACTGCAGCAGACACAGGACTCTCGGGGAGTCAAAGGCAGCAGGCTCCCAGCAGCAGAAACCTTTCTGGCTCTCAGTGCAACACCAGCTCATTCCTCTGCCCTCCCTCAGGCAGCACCTGGACCCCTGGTGCCACTCAGCCACTTCTGCTGGCCCACGGTGCTCAGCCTAACCTTTGCCCAGCTGATGATTCTGGCAGATGTTGTGGGCTGGCTGAGGCTGTTTTTTGGGGCCCTGTGCCAGTGACCACAGTGCAGGGCACAGCCACCATCCCGGCTCTCCAGAGTGGACCAGCAGGGCCACATTTGCTGAAGAGCTGGAAAGAAAAAAAATCAATGAGCACGGTGCAGTCAAAACAGATTCTGGCAGAGTTTAGGCCATCCTGAAGTGAATATTACTTGGGACTAAATTGTTTTCCTTATCTAGCAGTTTGTCCTAAGGAGCTGGACTTAGCCTCCCAGCGAACCCAATAAGTCTTTCAGTTTGACTGGAAACTCCACATTTTTCCTTTTTAGAAAAATGTCACAGACATTCCTCTGTTTCATTACTCTCCGCTGCTTCTCCTTTCCTTCCCATTAAAGCTCTGGCGAGGGGAGGCCAAGCTGAGCGCCAGTGCGGGGCTGGACACAGGCCCAGACTGTCTGGACGTGGCTCAACAGTGGAAAGACCTATTGTTTTCCTTGGCAGGCAACTGGTATTTTTCCTTATGCCCAGAAAGGCTGCGCCAATTTACAGCCCATGACCTGTGGAGGGGGAGGAAGAGCCAGACTCACGTCCCACCCTTTTCCCCCTCCAATAATCTCGGTCTGTGGAGGCACCACACACCCTCCTGCTGGGCAGGGACCATTGCTCTAAAAGTTAATTCCTGTAACCAGGGCAGCAGTCCTTCCCCTCAGGTATCCTGTGGCCCTCACTCAGGTTTATCACACAGCCAGGATCAGATCCTGAAAATAACCCTAGGGAGTGGGCAGCCTCCCTTGCTCCAGAGCAGCCTCCCAAGCCCTTCCCATGCTCGCAGGGCTGTCCCAGGGGATGGCTGGCACATCCTGCTTCTGCCTGGACAGAGATCCCACCAGCACAGCCCCCTGATGCTATCTCAGTACTTCCAGCACCAGGGCAAGCAGGAAGCACAGGGCTGTGGGAAAACTAAACAAGGAAGTTTGACGAGGTTTCTCACACCACTGAGTAGGTTTGCTCCCTTCTCACTGAAAACTGCCGGGCACAGGTTCAGGTCAGGACTTGCCTTATCACGAATTGTTTCTCCCAGGCCTCAATACCATCAGCAGCTTCCACCGTCCTGCTCCTGGCACCATCCCTGGACCACAGCACAGGGGCCTGGATTGTGGTCCCAGCATTTAGGCAGGGAAGGAGCTGTAAGAACACACACATTGAGTCTGCTGATAGCTGAAATCTCTCCCAGGGAAGCTCCTTCTGGGGCATAAGAATGGGGAAAACCTCAACATTTCATCGAGGGTTTGGTTCCTAGCCTTCCAAGACTTTCCCCACCTCAGCTCCTGAATCCCCATTTACCTCCCTAAGAATCACTGCAGCTTTAGAAAACTGAAATCCTGCACTGAAGTAGCAGATCTCCCCAGGCTGGGGGAGGTTTCCTGCCTGCCCTTTCATCCATCTTCAGGATAATGCTCAAAAAAGGAAAAAACGAAAGAGTATAGCAGAAGGTTTGCTCAGTGCATGCATCCTTCCAGCTTTTCATATTAATTATGCCTCTTCCCTCCCAGGCCTCCACTCGCCAAGCACTCTGCCTTACCAACCAGTCTGTGTTGGGGTGGACAAAGTCCCAGAAGCCCAAATGGCCTTTTCCCACTGGTCTGCACCAGCAGCTCTTCACAGTGTCTTGGCTTAAAGGGGAGCTAAGAGCAAGTGTGACCCCAGTCAAGGCCCACCAACTGCACCAGCTCCTGGTCCCAGACTCTCCCATGGCCTCAGCTCACACCTTGGGGCCACAGAGATTAGGCAGGGTGCCTGGCATGGCAGGGAGCATCAGGGTGCCCACAGTGCCAGCAGGGCTGTGGGCACAGAGGAGCCACAGGACCTGCACAAGAAGAGGTTGGGTTTGGCCTGTATCCCGGAGCAGACAGAGCTCAAGGACACAAGACCCCTCACCCCAGTGCCTGCTGCACAAAGGAACAGGACATTCCTGCTCCTCTTGGGCTGTTCTCAGGAGCCAGGCAGGGCCACGAGGCTTTGGCCAAGGGTGGTTCCAAAACCTCATCTGCATGCACTGCCCACCCCATCCCTCAGCAGCTGCACCTGAAGGCCCCAGTTCCTTGGGGAGCTCTTGGAGAGCACTTCCCACCATCTGAAGGCAAATATGGCAGGTCTTCAAACTTAGCAAGATACTTGCAGATACTTAGCAAGATGATGACAACAAACATTCATTATAGCCCAGATTATGTCCTTCATCCACCACGTTTCTGCAAGCTGCAAACCCCCAAATGTCCTCAGACAGAGACCTCCATGAGCAGATATGGATGGAAAGGGAGGAAAGCCAAGCGACAACCGGGCTAATCAGAAAGGAAATGGCCTTTGTCACTGGGCCAAGTCAAACTCAGATTGTCTCTTGGATTTAAAGTGCTGCTGAAGCAGGAAAGCTCTTTAAGAGCACACACAGTAATTGGCCAGCAAATAGAATGGTGCCAGCTTTTCTCCTCAGCTTTGGAAAGGACATGCAGGATGTAATACAGGGCCATCACCAGGGGTCACAGCGTGGTGATTCAGTGATTCGGCACCCAGCAGAAAGCTCATTTGTCACCTCTGCTAATTGCAGATCCCTCCAAAGGCTCCCAAGCTCAGTCTTCCAAATCCTAACATGCACTTTGAGCAAGGCAGGACACCCCAGCAGAACTACAGGGCATTCTTAGTGATTCCATCTCCCCCATTTCACCCCTGCAATCCTTTCAGAGGTGATTATTCATCTTTCTGGACTCTCCATCACACCTCACAGCAGCAGGATTGCAAAGCTGCTCCTGGCATTTCCATCTGTATTATTGCTGGCTGGGAACACAGCTTCCAGTCTGGCCCCTGCCCCTGCCTGTGACTCCTGAGAGGCGAGGCTCCTGCTGGGACTGCTCCAGCTGCAGCAGAGAAAATTCTTTGCAGGGATTGTTTTCACAAACCTTTCTATTGCCAGCTATTTTGATACCACGAGTCATCCCTGCGATGGGGAGGAGAGACCTCCCTTCCCCTCCAAAGGATATCCATGCTTTGTCAGGAGGCTGCTGGGTGCCAGAGCAGAGCTCATGGAAAGGGAGTCAAGGGCTGCCCTTCTAATCAGGGTGGTCCTTCCTGAATCCTTTTCAAAGCATTTTCCAAGGAAACTGGATGCATTGGCAGCAATCTGGACGACTCATAAGAGAAATTTCATTGGCTTTGGAGGCAGACAGCTCCACAAGATGGAAGGTGTTGGACATTTCTTATCCTGGCAGCAAGCTCTCCTCTAATGATTCCATTCTGCCTGTGAGGTATGGATGACCCTGGAGGAGTTGGGGACACTTTCATCTGCAAGTCTGTCACCACCACTGCAGCTGGAATTACATCTCCAGACCCTTGGTAACCCAAGAGCTGGTCAGAGGACTCTGCTGCCTGGCCAGCAGGAGGCTGTACCTTGGAGGACTCAGGATCATCCTCATCCAGGCTCTCCTAGAAGACATGGAGTTGGGTGATCAGGACTGGGCAGAAGTGGATGCAGGGATCTGGTCTAGAGCAATGACAGGATAACATACTTTGACACAGGGAGAGAAAAAGCCCAATGTTTTCCAGGTTTCCAGCTCCAGCCTTGCTGGAGCCCAGAGCTAGGAGCCCACCCCACTAAATCTCAGGGTGCCAGTACCCAGAAGCCCTCCCAGAGGTCAGGGTGGTCACAGCACAGTGTTTCTTCCCAGAGAAGCACTCAGCTCAGCATAGCACACACTCACCCCACACCCTTGAGTCAGCGACCACAGCATGCCATGTCCCGCTGCCTGTACCTGCAGGGCAGGAGGAAATCCGCCAGCTCCTGACCCACCAGGCACCTGGAGCAGCATTCCCATGAGCTCCCTCAATCCCTGCCAAGGGAGGAGTTTTGGGGCTGGGAGGGGAGCATCTCATCCCGCCGAGACACGCCTGGCAGCACTGGAGGAGTGTGACTAATCCTGCACCGGCGCTGGGAACGCAAGCGGCACCGAACGCCCCAGCAGCAGGGGGGAAACGCCGCCAGCAGCAGCCAGTGTGAACATGCTGCTCCTGCTCAGGTGTGATTGCTTCAGAAATGGCATAAATAAGGAAGTGGCAGCTCAGCCAGGGCACCAGGTAACCCCGGCCTCACAGACAGCTCATGCTCTGCCTGCAATGCTCTGCCTGCAACGCTCTGCCCTGCGGCTCGATCTGCAGACACACTGAGGGGACAGGGCTGGGCTCTTCCCCACTGAACCACACAATTACAACTGCTGTGGAGACCAAGGGAGCTCTCTCAGGGACTGCTGTTTGGCCAGGGATTTCATCCCCTTTAGAAAGGGCAACATGAGTTTTCTCTCACCCACCAGATGGGCATTGCACAGTTCCATAGAGCGAGACCATTGTGCTTGACTGTCATGGGAGAGCATCCCAAAGGGATGAGCTGCTCCATGGAGACACATCTGCTATGGAGCAGGCTGGCTGCTGGGGACAGACATGTCCATCACCTTGCAACCCAACTCTCCTGTTCATCACACCCAAGCAAGACCTCTCTCAGGAACAAAGGATCTTTCCACTTGCCTATGGGCAGCCCCAGATCTTGTGTCTGGGTGTTCTGGGAGGTCACTTGCAGCTTTCAGAACAACAACTAGCACAAAGAGATGCTGTAAGTATATTCATATGCAGGCAAAGGAAAACAAACCATGATTTTCAACACCACAGATCAAATAATATTCCAGTTACAGCTAATTAAACTCCCTGCAAGAATGTCAAAGGGAAGGGTATTTTTCCAAGATCCTTTTCCTTTGATTTACAGTGGGCATTGGGATTTCTACCCTAACTTTGTCATATGCTGCACTACATTCTCCCTCTCATGATTTCAAGTTGTCCTGCTCCAGGTGCAACTGAAGCATCTGGAGAAAACAGTGACAAGGGTGAACTCAGTTCGCTCTGTGGCACCAGCCAGAGACCACCAGGTAATGGCCCTGGACACCAGTGTGACACTGGGCAGTCACACAGCTGGGGAAGTCACAGCTGATGGGACAGACGTGGTTGGGACAGGAACCAGCACCTCCTGCCCAGCTCCTGCAGCCCTGCTCAGCAGCTCACACACACTCCCAGGGGAAGGCTGAGCCAATTGACATAGAGGAACTACAAGGGCTCAGTGGAAATGATTTGTTACCAATTAAGGCGGAAGTCAATTAAGGCAATCGGTACAGGTTAAAGAAAAGATGGCCTAAGAAATACCTAATTGACAGGAAAAAAATAATACAAAGAGCCACCTTGCAGCAGCCCTGCATTAACCGGGGAGACTGGGGACGCTGTGAGGTTTCAAGAGTTCATTGCATTTATGATCAGGAGCACAGAACTCCAGAGGCTTCTGTCCAGATGAAAGGCTGAGGGAAAGATATTACAAATCATCACTGAACTCTCGACTGCTTTAATCCTCCTCTGTTCCCATTTTCTCCCAGTCACTGTGTCAGCAATATCTGGAATCCAACACCCACAAGTGTGTTTTCACACACAGGTGATGTGTAACAATTTCCACATCCACCCATCTAAAGAACACCATCTATTGTTACAATTCCAGACACACACTTTTATCCAGCCCAGGAAATCCCCAAGCTAAAAATATTTGGAGGCTGGAAATATCCTCAGACATCAATCACTGTGAGCCTACTGGAGTATCCAGGAACCACAGAGGCACAGGTGACCCCAGGTAATGACAGGGCAAGGGCCCATCAAAGAATTTAAACAGCAGAGACAAAGGTAGAGGTGGTGCTGAGGAGAGACATCCTGGCTGCTCCAAGGGAGCTGAGCTGCAAGGAAGTGCTGGGGAGCACACGATGGCTCCTGGTGATTGTGCGACCAGGACACTGCAGGGACACACCAGAAATCTCTAGAGCCAAGGACTGCAGCACGGCACAGGGCAAAGGCAAACTGATCCCTCCTAGTGCTGCTCAGTTTTGGTCCAGGGTGGCAATACTGCCCCAAAACCAACCAGGAATACCCATCACCAGCATGGCATCCACCCTTCCAGGAGCACACTGCCTTTGTCCCACCAGCACAGGACCAGGCTTTGGAGACCAGTAGAAGCATTTGTACCTCACTAACTGCTGTGTGAGCAGTTGGTTGCACCTTCATCTCCCCTGTGACCTCTACAAACCATCTGCTGAAGCCCCTGCCACCACCTCCTGCCCTGAAGAGCTCTGCTCCCACAGGTGCCAGCACACACAGCCATTATGGGATCCTGGGGTCCTTTGCAGGAATAACTCTGATGTGCTGCAGACTTCAGATGGGGCTAAATCACTTGCTTGGTATGAAGAATGCCTTCCTTGGTGACATTTTTAACACTGTTTTTAAGGAGCATATTGCCCAGCTGGAAATGAGAATCCATCAGGCAATAGCATATATCGTAGGTCCTGGTCAGTAAGTGGAAAGAATTGGGGTTTATGGCTCAATAAATCATAGATCTTTCAATTAGATGAGTAGCTTAATTACTGCGCTGGATTTCGCATCCTACCTCTTTTGTAAGATCGTATTCTTTTAATGGTAACACCGCCGTTACCGAGGTCCTGACAAATTGCACTTCGTTCCTTCCTATTCAGCATCTGACTGGAGCAGGTAGGGCATTACTGCTTAAATTCATTAAATTACTCTTAACATACAACTTCCCTTGACTTTCTGTAGATTATTCAAAATAAATGGCATCCCATGAATGCCCTCTCCACTGGGCAGGATTGATTTCCCTTCTGTGACCCTCTCCAAAGAGAAAAACACACTGAGCAAAAACAGGGGAGATCAGCACACTAATGGGCATCAGCGTGTTTGTTTCAGGACTTCTGACACTTCAGGCCTGGTGTCTCCTCCCTAGGCTGGGCAAGGCTGATGTTATTTGGATTGCAAGGAACCCTCCAGTTTCAATTATTTGTCACACACCTCGATGCCTGAAAACCACAATCATCCACAGTCATGGCCCCAAGGAGCTGCAGCAAACAGCAGCATGCACAGCTCCAACAGCTCCAAAACACCGCTGATGCCTTCAGGTAAAGAGGGCCTTGCAAATACACAACAGTGGTCACTTACAGCCACAAAAATGTTGCTGAAGTCCTGGGGATAAACAAGCAGGAGGTGTCTCCACCAGCACTCTGTAGGAACAAAGAGCACCCAAACCTAGGCAACAGCAAGAAGCAGTGAGCAGGAGGGATTCAATCCTCCTGCTGATGCTGGCAGACAGGTGCCCAGTAGAGCCACCTGGCACACCTGAACAATTTGACCTGTGCTTGCAATTCATCCCTCCCCAGCATCACCCAAGAGCAGCATGCCAGGATGACCTGTGGGGTGACCTGTCGCAGGGGAAGCTTCAGCAGTTGGTGTGAAATGAACCTGTACCTCATCCTCACTTCTGAAAAAACAGATTTTAGTTAAAGCCAACACTTCCCGTACACAGAACAGAGTATCCAATCCATGCAGACTGACTCCCCGTCTCTCCTCACTTTCTTCCTATTGCACCTCAAGAGTTATAGATCCCTCACACTCATAAAAGATAATCACCCTTCATGGGTGAAGGAGCCTCTATTTATACCACTGCAGCAGGATGAATAGGCTGTGCAATTAAAGCAGGAGCTGCAGCAGAAGGGCTGGGCACAATTCCTATTGAAGGGAAAATCCAGTATTTCCCAGTACCTCAAAATTAGGTATTTTTACCTAATACCTACTAGTTAGAAGCCCTAGAGTCAAAGATTTAATCCTAAGGCTCAGTCATGCCATTTCCCAAGATCAGCACTGTTCCACATCCTGCAAACACATGGGCACAACACTGCTCTGGGTACCATGTCACGGGGCCCATCCTGGAGCTCCAGGCACATCCCTGAGTGCATCCCTGTGTCAGGGCTCTCCAGGACTACAAGGATGGCCACTGGCCATGCCTGGCTGGGGTCTCCAGGATCCCTGGATCTCCAGGGACCCTCTGCCGCAGGCGGCTCCGAGGGGGGCACTATTTACCTTGTTAATTTCTGAGGGAGGCGTTTTAATTGCTTTAAATTACTGCTGGAAAAACTGGAGTGGTCAACAATCAATCAGGCTGATTTACCACCCCGTGCCCACCCGCCGCGAGCCGGCAATCAGCTGCCGCCATGAGATCTATTATTGATGAACTTTGCGGCACCGCTAATTAGCCTTGAGCGCGGGTCCCCAGCATCGCCGCGCCGGCGGAGCACGGCTGTCACCGCTGCCCGGGACAGGGGACCCGCCTGTCACCGCTGCCCGGGACAGGCAGCGCCCGGGGGCACCGGGAGGGCTGCCCAGCCTTCCCTCCCTTCCCTTAGCTGGATCCTACAGGCAGCGAGGCCAACGCAGGGGTGAAGGGGGAAAGGAAGGCTGCACCCCCTCCAAAACGCAGGAGAGAACTGGGGGAAAGTTAAGGTATCCCAGGAGCAAAGCCAGCCTGTATTCCAACAAAAGCAGAGAGGGAAGAGGAGGGCATTGCCATTCTGCACAGGAATCCACAGTTCCCATCCCCAGCAAGAGCACCTCCACGGCGACGGGCGTGTGCGTGCCAGTCATCCATCAGCCCACTGATCTCATCCTTGATTTTCATGGACAACTTTGATTTTTCATCATAAATTCTCCTTGTTCCTCACTGGAGACTGACAGGGGGTTTAAGTACAGAATGAAACGGAGAATATTAAAGTGGCTGCTATTCTTTTGTGCCTGTCAGCTGATTCACTTTAAACACTGTCCTTTTTACTGAGAATACCACAACACTTTGGGACCCTCAGCCAAGGCCCTCAAGGATATTGATTAAATGCAGCTTCCCCTGGAAGACCCTTCCTTTTCTTTAAGTTCTCCCTGTTTTAAAAAGGGGCAATGGAGGTCCAAGGGTCCTGCCTGTCCATTCAGGGTCAATGCCAGCATCACCCAAGAGCAGCAGAGCAGCATGACCAGGATGGGCACCACTGCCAGGATTGGGTAGGAGCACAACAGCCCAGGAGCAGCCCTCAGATGCCCCCAGCTTTGCCAGCTCTTTGTGCCACATGAATGGTCCCATGTTGGTGACACTGGATGCTGCATTCCCAGCTCTCCTCACAGGACCAGTCCTTACAGAAGTTCCATGCTGTGCTCCCAAGAGCCTGAAGAGCACAGCCAGCCCTGGGAGCACCCAGGCACAGGGAACCCTGCATGGCACCAGGCTGAATCCCCCCTCAATCCTTGCTTCCAGGGGCATCAGCTCCCCTTTCCACTCCAGGGAGAAAGCTGCTTTACCATCCCCTCCTTGTTATAATCCCATCAAAGCACTTCTGGCCCCCTCGCCCGGGGTGCCTCTACAGCAGGCACCCACACAGCACTGGTGCCAGCGCCTCTCCCTGGGAAGCCCAGCCGCAGTCTTTTATCTGCAGACACAAAGCAGCAGTGCCCTGCAGCTCCTCTGCTAACAGGTGATTAAACGTGCATAAAGATTTACTCATTTCCCCTTCCCCGCTGTCAGTAAGCAACACGAAAAAATAAATATTCCAAGTGCTCAAATATGAAGGCTCCAGGTTCACAGTGGGGAAACAACGACTTCGAGCTATGGAGGTTTCCAGCCTCTGCTGGAAGGTTTCCACCCAGCTGCAGGAGGTGACCATTCCCTAATTCCACTTCACAGCCATGACCTTGGTGCTGCTCCTGCAGCTTCCTGTGTTTTTCTCAGCAAAGGTGCCGAGCCACACCCAGCTGCCAACGATGCAGGGCTGGGCACGCAGGAGAAGGTCCTTAGCATGGGTCTGGCTGGTGCTCCCCTTGCCCCCACATCCTCCAGAACACCTGCACAGCAGCCACCATGGTCCATCAGGGCACCAATCCCAGTGACCAAGCATGCTGCTCCTTCCTGGCACAGGGCTGCACGTGGAGAGGCGGGAGATCTGGAGACATGGGCAGTGAAGACGTTCCAGCCACAGGCCAGCCGCAGCAGGGACAGCCCTGGGAGCATGCTGGGAGTGGTTGAGGTCGCTGGCAGGCTGCTCTCGGTGCCCTCACCATGTTCAGTTTGTTCAGCATTCCTGACCTGCCTCCAGCACAGCTTATCTCTGCTCACATCGCTCTGGGATGGAAACAGCCCCAGCCCCAGGGGAAGTTTGCTCACCCTGCTTTTACACCTGAAAGATCCGTTGTTTATCCAAAGCTGTGCAAACTGTAGGCCTGGAAACCGGACTGAAACCCTTATGCAACCACCCTTCTGAGCCAGAAACAGCCCAGCAGCAGCTTGCACGGCTTGGCCCAGAGCAAGGTGGGTGTAAAAACTGGAACAGAGCCAAAAGCAAGTCCATATACTGAGCATCTCTGTGCCTCCAAGGAAGCCCAGTCTCCTGGGTGACGCTGAGGTGACATTTCTGTGCTGCCAGTAGATACACCTGCACAGGCAGGAGAGTCCTGGGAGGCTGACACCAGAAACAATAGCCACAAGTCCCAGCAGTTTATCACCACCGCTGCATTCACCCCCATGGAAACCACACTTTGATTTGTCTATTGATTTTTAAATGTTCAAATTAGCACAGACTCACTTCCTACCCGCTTCCTTCTGATCACAGCCAGCTGCCCCAACACCTCCAGTTCCCTGGGATTTACCTTTCCCCAGCTCCTGCTTTGTAAACGCCCCAGTCTCCCCAGTGCACCGCTGAGCACATCAGGGCTCCTGCTCCAGTACGGGACCCATCGGTTCCAGGGCACAGCTGCTGCCAATTACCACTACTTAACTGGCACATTAAGCACAGAGTAAGGAATTAGGAGTTTCGGTCTGCTCTCTACTTAACAATAACAAAGTCACTTGACCTTTTTTCAGCCACCACAATGGCTGTTTAAGTGACTGCTTGACAAATGGGCTTTGTAATGGTCTCTGCTCTTTCTCATGTGGCTGGTGGAACAGTTAATATCTTGAGTCACAGCATTAAGAGGAGTGCTCGTGATTAATTTAAGATGTCAATTAATCACCCCAAATGGACTGGTTTGTCATCACTTCCTAATGGGAAGATGTTGATTTGTCCCACAGAATTTGTAACAGGAAGGGAGGCTGAAGGCCCCGCTCAGAGCTGCGGGAGCTCTGTGACCAGCGCTAGTGAGAGAGGAAGGAAGAAAGGAAACAACCACTTCCACATACAAGGGTGCCACTGTGTTCCCATTTTAAAAATCACACCGCCCTGGGAAGAGCCTGCATGTATTTTTTTCTGAAGTGCCAGCCCTGATTATAGCTTTAGACACCTCCTTCCAGCAATCCAAGGTGCATCACTCACAGTGCAGGGAGTGGGGGACAGTGCCAGGTCCAGTCTTTAGAAAACTCACACATTCTTTCTCTCTAGCACAGACAGCAAGAACTGGAAAAATCTCTGCTTTTAGCTGGACAAAGGAGACGTTGACAATTTCAAATCTGTCCTTGGTTTCCTTTTATAGAAACAAGACATGTGCAGTGATGATTCAGAAATGTAGCTCCAGAGATTGCCAGGGCTGCTTCACACCAGCTCCTCCGAGCTAAGCAGCCATCCCTGGCAGAGCCCCTGCACTCAGAGTCACCCATCCCAGCCATGGGGCACGTGGACCAGGAGATGCACTGGGTCCTGGCTCTCATACCCCATTTCTGGAGGCCAGCAGAAGCCTTTTGGCCAGTGGGAGTGCTGCTCTGCACTGCATGGATGGTCAGAACATGAACACGTCCGTGGTCTGACAAGTGTGGCAGTAATTCTGGACAGGTTCTGCAATTTTGCTCCTTTTTTAAAAAATTTGCTGTTTGCTACATAGCACTGATTGCTGAGCCCAGGGCCACCACAGCCAGCACACACTACCTCTAGGAAGCCCATCCTAACTTTAGATTGTATAAGAATTTCCTCCACTGGGAAATGTAAATGTCCCAGTGGAGGAAATAGCCCCTCATCAGCCCTCATACTGGAAAAAGCCTCAAGGTTCCCCATACTCCAGAGAAGATGAGCAGGCTTTGTCTGAACAAAGTCCTGTGCAGTAGTGTGACAGCCATGGTGACCAGGAACTGTATCTCTCTGGATTCCAGGTGGAGAAGTTTGTACTCAAAGCAGGGACCAAGCACTGCAGGTCCCTCTTTCTGGAAGAGGAACTGGACCTGGGGAGCTCCCAGCCCACAATGTACAGGGCAAGAGCCCTGTAATCCAGGCAAAGAAAACCCAGAGTTGGTGCAGCACCGTCATTTAGGTGTTTGTGAAACAGCTAAACAACAGCTTCTTGTAGCTATAAAAATATTTCAGACTTTTCAACAGCTCTGCTCCATGAGCCCACGAGTGCCCAGACTTTGCATTCACTGAGGTGCAGGGAAGAAATCCTCTATTCCAGTCACAGTGGGCACCAAGATGCAGGAGATAGCATACCCCCTGATGAATCCAAGGGGCTGTTTCCTTGGCTGCACTTTTCCAGGATGTTTCTGGGTCACTTGTTTCCATATGAGGCATTACCTGGACTCGTGTGAGCTGTGTCACCCCTCATCAGTCTCACATTGTGGCAATAAATAGACTCCAAGTGGAGACTGAATTTTTTTCCACCCTGAAGTCTGTAAAAGAAAAGGCTCCAGGAGTTGGAGATGGAGCATCACCTGCCTCAGGCTCCTGTGGAGATCCCAGCAACATATCACACTCCAGGCTGTAATTCACAAGGCATATTAGTCATGTAACAAAGAAATCACTTGGGATGTTGGAAAATAAAAGCAATGATGAAAAAATAATTTTTTTTCAATTGGTGTGTAATGAGGCAGGTTTTCCCCCACACAGGCAGGTTCCTCCCTGGGAGGAGAGCCTTTGCTTCCTGCCTGCCCAGGGGCCCACGACCCCGCTCTCCGTCACACCCCATGAATCGTGCTCCTCTGCCCAGCACCACGGGAAATGTGCACTCCTTTCCTACGAGTTCCCATGAAATCAGAAAAATGCTGGGGGTCTGGGGGAGGAAGCACTGCATTTCCATCCATTCCTGTCCTCCCATGGAGGTTTGAAAACAACTGTCCTTGTGTCTGCGTGCGCCTTGTGCGTGGCAGCTGCAGAATGAGTCCTGCTCACAGGGTTGTGGTGAGACCACACTGCACTGGGAACCCCATAGTCAGGGTTAGGAACTTCTTTCTAATGGGGTGACCCCAAGGAAGTCAGATGACCTCTCTGCACACACGAGATGAGCCCAGACTGGGCAGAAGAAGGCACAGCATGGCACCAGCCTGCACTCGCTGGGATTTCTCCATGGCTTTCACCAGCCAAAGCTCCATGACAAAAATGTCAAATCTGGAATTTTAACCCATAACAAGCCCATGAAATCCCAGATGCATTTCAATGAAAGCACCCTTCCTAGCCATGCCTGGGGACACACAGTGCAATGCAAGTGCCTTGGTGCCAGCACCAGAACCTCCAGTGGAGTCACAGTCTTGTAACAACTGCTGCCAACAGGGAAACTGGTTTTACTGGACAGTAAGGTCACAGGGAGGAAGGTATAGGGGACATATCCCTTCCCTCCCCTCAGAAACCTTCCCAAGGGTCTCCTCCAGCCATCACAAACATGCACATGTGTATGCAGCTTGTTTGGGTGTGGGACAGAGCTCATTAATGCTACCTTGGGCAGCAGCAGCAGAGCCCATGTGTGCCCACCTCACTCATTCCAGAGCTTTTGTGTTTATCAGCTCCCTAAGACAGATGCTGGAGCTGCTGCATGTTGCCTCCAGCAAAGTCCTGGGCGGAAGGGGGAGCGTGGCCCCGGGAGGAGGCAGCTCTGCTGCTCTGATCTAACCGGGAGTGACACAAGGGCTGGGGGCCAGCAGTGCCCACCCCCTTCTCCTGTGATCCTGGACTTCTCATCCACAGCGCTGCAATGGGAGAGTCAGAGTGCGAGCAGGGCCACAGTGGGCAGCCAGACCATGCACTGGAGAAGGTTCTTTTGTCACAGACCCCTCAGCACAGAGCAGGGGATGATTTCCCGATAATTTCCTGATTTCAGTCGGGGATCAATTGGCCACTTGCTCCCATTCCTTCCCCCCAGGACCAGAGGCTCCAGCTCTGCATGTAAAGCAGCCGCTCCCTATTTCCAAATGCAAATGCCTCTGTGAAAGGCCTTGCTTTGAAACCAGCATTATTCCCCAGGGTCCCGACCCTCCCGCCACATCCCTCACCCCGGCCTCTAGCCCAGCCTCTGCCTCTGCCTTCCCAGAGGAACAAAGGTTACGGGAAATAAAAGCAGAGCGATTACCATCTGGGAATCATCAGGCAGAGCCCAGAGGGATGGAACAGGCTGCAGAGACCGGGCTGACCCCACAGCCCACCACCCATGTGTGCCTCAGTCCCCCCAAACCCCAACAGCCTGCCAAGGGCTGCAGGAACCACAGCAGCATGGTGTGAGGGGCACTGAACCAAGCTGTGCCAAACCTATGACACCCTGCACCCCACTGAAGTGGGCTGGAAGGAAGAGTGGCTGCAATGTCCCTCCTTGCACCCCGACACAGCACTTCTGCAGCCCCAGAGCCAGGCACAGACAGCCCAGGATGGCAGCAGCACACAGCCATAGCTGCAGCAGGGCCAGAAAGTGCCTGGCAGCTCCATCTCACTCTGTCCTCCTCCCGTGACCCACTGCCAGTGGCTGTGGAGCAGGCAGCTGCATGGGTCTCACACCTTTGCTGGCCCAAATGGAGCAGGTCCCTAAGCTACAGTGGGAACAGGGATGGGTGCATCCCACAGTTCCACACTCCCCGTGCCCATGAATGGAGTGGCTGCTCCTCCCTGCCATCAATCTCCTGCTCTGTCCACTCTGGAGCCTGGAAATAAACCCCCTTTAACTCTCCGCTACAACCGCTCTGTTTTGGTGGCGGAGGGCCCCACATTCCTGAGTTTCAGACTGCAGCCACGTCTTCAGGAGCAGAGCCACAAGAGCTTTCTGATGGTTAATTGCTGGCACACTCTCACTGAAAACATGAAACACCCCCTGACAAGCCGTGTGATTTATTACTGCCCACTGCAAAACGGAACAAAATCAATTGGCTATTACCTCACTTAGCGAAGGCTTGTCACCACCTGGGAGCGGGGTGTTAAAAATAAAAGCCAGGCACAGCCCCGGCTGCAATCCCCACACTGGGGCTGCTCCACCTGCTTTGGCACAGATAACACCAGGGCCATGCCAGGCTGGGCTCCCTGTGCCCTGACCACTGCCATGCTGGTGCAGCACCAGCTCCTTCCTGCTTTGCTGTTATTAATCAACAAATGCCGCTGTGAGTGCCAGCACAGCACATTTTTAAGATGTGCAGAGCAGTGACAGAATATTTATGACAGAAATGTATCCTTTAATTAGTCAAATTCATGCAACCCTTCCTGCCCCAGCAAGGCAGACCCTCCATGCCCAGGAAGCCACACCACACTGGTGATGTCAGTGGCAGGGAAGGGCTGTAGCCCTGCTCATGGGCAGGTGGAATGTGCCAGGGAAAGGGACTGTCCATCCACTCATGTCTGAGTGTGACAGCCTGGCTTTCCTTGGCTGGGAGCTCTCTCTGAGCTGACACCCTCAGGGTGCCCAGTGCAGGCTATGAACACCCATGCTGTGGCAACACTGATGCAGCTGCCTCTGCTTCTATTTCCAAATATGCAGGAAAACCCATATATTGCCCTAGAAAAGTGACCAGAGAACTGCTCCAGCAGAAATTCACCTGTATTTCCTCAATGCCAGGTTGTTTCCTTGGCACTGTGAGCCATAGACCACCACCTAGGCAGCTGAGGTCTGGGAGCACATCCTCTATCAGCAGTGGGACAGCTCAGGAGCCAGGGCTGGGGCAGCTGCCACTCACTGGGACACTGCAGCCAGTGCCAGTGGGGCACAGCAGCCCTGGGTTCATCACTGTGACTGATGAGAGACAGAGCCCTGAGGGTAAGCAACACCCTTCTCCAAGGTGTTTCCATGGTCAGTGTTGGGGTCTGTGTCCTGGTGCATGTGGCACAGCCCAAGGTACTACCCACAGGGTGGGTGGCAGCTCAAGAGCTGGCAGAAGTGGCTGAGGCACATTTGCAGGATATTTCAGAAATTGAACAGTCCCTCTCTTTACATTTCATCGCCTTTGTTTCATACCCAAATCACTTACAGGCTCCTCCAGTCATAGCAGGGAGATGCTCCTCCCATGAAGCTCCAAACTGCACAGCATAAAGAGGCTGCATTATTTATAGACTCTGGATAGATATTTCACACGAGGTCCAGCCCATTCCCAGCATTCCCTCCATTCACAGATCATTAAGTAGCACTTGCTGACATACAAGGCAATGCAAGTGAGTGGGGAACTTTGAATATTGCCACCCAGCCCCACAGTCAATGAGATTCAGGATGTAATCATCTAAAGAAGGGGGACAGTTGTGCCCTCCCAAACAAATCTCATCTCAAAGCATCCACACAAGCACCCAGCACTAAGGCAGGTGGATCCTGCATCCACAAAAGCACTCCTCACTTGCAGGTGGATCCATGGGACCCATAGGGCCTGGGCACCACCAAGAGGACATGAAGGCTTCCCAGCACCCATTACCACCATTGCTGAGCCTAAAATCTTTTTTAAAAAGGGGTTTCCTCCCCACTGAGCTCATGGCTGCAGTGATCAGCCTTGTGGGGACTAAATCCCTCCAAAACCTTGGGAGCAGCACAGCACAGAAGAGCCATGAGGGCAAGAGCAGACCCCAAGAGTTTAACTCAGAGCATGGCAGGTACAAGAGGGGGTCTCCAATGGGAGCAGCATGAGCAGATGTTTGTGTCCAGGTGCTGCAGGACACCCTTCATGCCTGCCAAGTATTCTGTGCCCAGTGACCATCCTAGCTGGGGTGCTTGGAGCAGCCAGTGGCTCTGGTGCTGCCCCCAGACCCCACTCCAGACAGGCAGTCACTGTCCTTGCTAAGGGCTCCTGGCCACCACACTCCTGCCTATAGCTGGAGCAAACCTGGGGCTGTGTCTGCCCCCACCTCAGGCCACAGCCGAGCAGAGACAATGGCAGGACGTGACTGTGGGGACATCTGTGCCTGATCCAGGAAACATTTTGGCATCTAGTAGGAGCAGTGGGTTGTTAAAAAGTAAAAAAAGAGATGTGTGATTGTGAGAAGATCTGGGATACATTTGCAGGCTGCAGCAGAGCATTTCAGAAGAGGACAAGGCTAAGATTGCAGTTCCCAGGAAGCCTGACACCCTGCTCCATGGACTGTGATGCCACCAGGAGCTGGTTTCCAATGGCCAGGTCATGTCACCTCCCCAAAGGCTCATCCCTTTGCCCAGGGACTGCCTGGATGCAAAGTGAGGCTCACTGCCCTCCCAGTCCCCTGCTGCTGTGCCCACGCTGCAGGCCTGTGCCCTTCAGCAGTACAAGAGCTCTGTGTGTCCCCTCAGTCTCACCAGTGCAGAGGTGGCCACAGGGAGGCTGAGGTCCACAGCAGAGCACCTTCATCCCATCCCAAGGGCAGGTGACAGTTGGCCATGTGGACCTCCCAGGGAACAGCAGCCTCCTGCTGCCACAGCTCTGTGCCCCACTCTCACCCAGGCTTCCTCTGCTGAGACTAATGCTGCTGCTCAGGGTGACTGTCCAGGTGGTGCCACCGGCTGCGAGCTTGTCCTCAGGAGCACAAGGCCTTGCTGGCACACACAAGGGCTGCAGCAGCACCTGTTCTGGGAGAGCTGTGGCTCGGCTGGTGCAGCCCAAGGCCACCCTGCACAGCAGCACTTCCATTTCAGTCCATGGCGCGGTGTGCTGCGGCGACGGATCCGTGGGGCCAGTGGAAAATGGGGCTCTGAGCTCATGCATCTTATTTTAGCTCCCCATCCTCTCTGGAAGCTATCTCAGGCATGTTTTGGGAATACAGCAGGTATTTTTATGAGTGGGATTTGCAAGGGTATTTTCATCTTAGACTTGGAGACAACTGGGCCTGCTGCCAGGTTTAGGAAGCGCAGGGGCAAGAAACATGAAACTAGTGAGAGGTAGGCTTCCCACTGGGGCTTATATTTAGCTGAGGGGAGCAGGAGCACTCCAAAAGGTCCTGCTTGGTGCTCCCTGTGCCAGACCATCCCTCAGCCAGTTCACTGAGGGCAACCTTGACCCAATCCAGGAAAGGCAAGGGGAATGTGTCCCAGGCGATGGTAGTTGTCCGGCTTGGCCTAGCTGGCACTGCCGAGCCCCCGGCTGCCCTTTGGATCACCTGTCACCAGCAGAGCCGGACGCCACCTGTGCAGGGGGAGTTGCCACCAAGCAGCACCCATGGCAAGGACAGTGAGGACTTGGGGCACAGCACTGGCTGGGTGCTGCTCTGTGCTTGGGGCAGCAAAGTGGAGCTGTCGGGCAGGATGGCCAGCCCGGGCTCAGCTCCAGGACACACACGACAGGCAGGGTCCCCTGGGTGCTATGGGGTGCAGAGCTGCTGCCCAGTGGGGGATGACAGCTGACAGCTGAGCTGGAGGGGCTGGGGAAAACCACGACCTTGCAGTGACACGGGCCTGGCCATGCCATACTGTGGCCGGGAACATGAGCCGAGCAGCTGCCTGGTGGTGCTTGGCCAGGGGCCGAGGTGCACAGGCTGCTGGTAGCCAGCACCAGAGCTGCTCAGAGGCCCCCCAAAGACCCCCCTAGTAAGCATGGCCAGCTCAATCCAGAAACAAAATGCCTTCCCTGGAAAAAAAAAAAAAAAAAAAGAGGGAAAAAAAAAAAGAGACAGCTTCAACCAAGTAATAGCCACAGGCAGGTTTTGTTTTTAAAGCATTTTTATTTTCTTCATTTTGAATTGAATTTTTAAGTGATTTGTCTCACTGAAAATGGACACATTTTGAAATCCCATGTGTTCCCTCCTCTCTGCCCAGAGGGGGTTGGCTGCTGACCCAGTGCAGCGAGTTGGGGGGCTGAGCCACAAGCTCCTCATTTTCTGTGGCAGCTTTGTACCTTTTCCAAAGCAAAGACAGTCCTCAGAAAGGAATAACCTCAAGCAAATACCCCCCTCTCATGTACCTGGGACTGGTTTTACTGCACCTGAAAAGAGGGCCTATAACTGGAGGGAGCAGAATCAGAAAACAAGATTTCCTTATGACTTTCTATTTTATAATCAAACTAAGTGTAATGTCATGCCCACCATCCAGTGCAGCCCAGCACCTCGTAGGGGTTTTAGACCAGCACTTGCTGCTCTCCCTGTGAATTCCCAAGAGTCTCCTGAACAACCAGCACTGATGAGACACAGCACAGGAGCCCTGGAGCTCCAGCTCCACTGGCACAGCTCAGAATGCCCTAAGCCAGGCCTGCCCCACTGCTCCAGTGCCACACAGCACCCAGGGGACCTGGTCCTTCGAAAATGTGTTGGTTTTGCACCAGAACACAACAGGAGCACGTGATGCTCCACCATTTTGGCGGCTGCCCTGAGCCCATTTCAGATGAAATGGTGTCGGCACAGCTGCACCACCAGTGGCTGCCATCGCAGCCCCACTGATTGCTGCGCCCTTGCCGCGGCAGCAGCAGCAGAGCTAAATTAGAGCAACTAATTGCACGTCTCTTTGAAACAATCAGAATGACAAATCAGTGGTAATCTCTTCAGTTCTAGAGGGAAGCTATTGCGGCTCGTTCACAAGGATTAATCAGCTTTTCATCAGTGTTATTATACCAGCGCTGCCTCAGGAGAAGCCCCGAGGCCACGGTGGCTGGGCTCACACCACGGGGACACGGAGGCTGGAGCAGGCAGCACGGCCAAGCTGCTCCTTCCCAGCCCTTGTCCATTGGCAGAGCTGCCACTTCCACTCCCAGGCTCCTTGGCCCTCCCTGGGGGCAGCTCTGCCCAGGGGGCTGCACACTGTGGGCTGCAGGAAGCCTGGGGGGAGGCTCAAGTCGAGTGCACCCCCCTCAGTGTGACTCTCCAATACACAAAACCATTTTAATGATCAGTGCCAAATCAGAGATCAGTCAAGGAGAAATAACTACAGGTCTCTCCCTTCTACATAATGAGCTGCAGGAGACGCCCTGGTACCTCTCCCCGAGCACAGGGAAGGTTTTCTCCATGCACCACCAGCAGTGCTCTGTGTCTGTCTGCGGCTGCTCCACAGAAATCCCAAACACTCTGTAGAGCAGGAGCTGTCAGCAAGCAGAGCTGCTGCCTTTCAACTCTTTACCACCTGCACTCTGAAGAAAAGCACTCAGCAGCATCCCTTCTTGGCTGATACTCAGCATCCAGAGGACTCAGGCTGCTAGGGATGAATGACCTAGGTTGGGTTCTCCCAGCCCTACCACTGCTCCATGGCATGACCACGCCCAAACAAGCCACTTTCTGCTCAACAAAAGCTAAAATGGGAGCATGTTCATCGACCTCTACATTTCCACTGCGCTTCATGGCAGTCCCAGAGCACTTTGCATCTGCCCACACATGTTAAGAGCAATGATGGCAGAGAGCTTTACTGAAAATGCCCAGAACTTCTGCTGCAACCAGTGGTACTGCCCTTTGGCCAAGGCCTAGGAGGGAAGGATGCTTGAGGGGAGAAAAGCAATTTGTGATATTATTCCATGGACAGAACTGACTGCTTGCTTTTCAGGGCTCATCTTCCACTATCAAAGAATTTCCCCTGGTCCACAGAGGTTCTTTTTCCCCAAGCAGAACTGAGCACACAAGTGTGAGCATGGGGTATGCAAGGAAGAGAGGGGAAGGCCATGGTGCTGCTACAAAAGGCCCCAGAGACAAATTCTTCATCTTTCATGCACTCAGACCAACAGCCCTCAGTGCCCTGAACAAGAGGGCTGAAGCACTACACATGGCTCTGCTGTGCCCTGGAAAAATTCTGCAGCAGGCACGTGGCATTTCAGTCCCCTGTTTCAGTTTACAGGAGCACAGGTCATTCCTTCCCTCCCCAGCACAGCCCTGCTGTCTCTGGCCAAGGGGCTGATGGAGAAGCCTCTCCACCAGCATTGCCATGGTGAGCCTGCCCATGGGTTCACCTTGTACCAAACGTCCTGGGCACTGGGCATGACTCTTCCTTAGGTGCAGGTCAGCGCTGCTGCCACAGAGCCCACCCAGGGCAGCAGCTCTGAATGGGACAATGCCCAGCCTGGCAGTGGGAGATGGTTCTTGGCATGCAGGAGACAGTCAGCAGCAAGGCCAGCGTGGTGTTGCATGGGGGCACCATTGGAGTGGGAATCACCATCTGCAAGGGATGGAGAGAAGAGAGGATTAGCAGAACTCAGCCACAGCCATGGAAGCCCAGCTCCCAGCAGCTCCTCCTGGCTCAGACCCTATCCCTGCTCAGCCAGGAGAGAGACTGGCATTACATGGTCCTGGATCAGGGCCTGAGGCACCGTCTTCCATGGGAAAAATATCAGCCTGCAGCCTATTGCTGGGACTGAGGAAGGGTGTGCACAGCAACACACCAGCACTCAGAGCAGCTGAGCACAGCTCTTCTGCTGCCTTTAATAGCTCTGTGCCAGCTCTGCCACATTACAGTGCTTGGATCACACCATCAAAACTCAGCAATGCACTTGAGTTACATAAAGGTCCAGCTCGTGGAGAAGAGGCTCTTGACGTTTCCCCCCAGCAGGCTTTTAGGGTACGTTAGGAATGCTAAAACCATAGATGGAAAGTGCATGGAAAGGTGAAGTCAGGCTTCAGGGTCCTCCAAAACAGTTAAACTAAAACTGCTGAAAAACAGACAAGGAAACATACAAGGTCACACGCTGCAGGCAAAGGACCCTTGAAGTTGTTTACAGATGGCAAACGTGCACTACATGGCATGCATAACTTCCATTTCCCACAAGCACGTGTGTGGGCACACACCAAGTATAACATGTACATAAAATAATACAGAGAGAGATATTTAAGTCCTCTTCATGCACACATAAAGCCAGCATCCAGGCAACAAACTTCTGCTGAATTCAAAGCCCTGAACTAGGAGAAAGCCTTAAAACCAGAACAGCTCTCTTAACTAATTGTCTCTCACACCAGAAGAAGTCCATATTAAAATAAGCCAATCCTTATTTTTTTTTTCTTTCTGAATACCAAATTCAATATTCCTTCTGTATACTACCTGGATTTGCCACACTGCTGCAGGACCTTTGATGCACACAATTTACCCAGTGCACATTAAAATGCTCATGAGGTACAGTTCTATACCTGCCCTGCTCCAGATGATTCTCTGCAGATCCCCACTTGCAGCTTTACTCAGGCCAACTCACTTAGAAAGTCAAAGCATTGCTCTCACCCAGGGAGTGTCACGGTGTGTTTCGTAACTGGGGCTCACAATCACAATCCTTCCCCCATGCACAACAAAGGCATTTGGGATCAAAGGAAAGGGTTAACCCCCACATAGTCATTGCTTGGAGTCCTGGAGGTCTGAGCGCTGCCAACTCCTGAAAAATGGCCACCAGGCAGGCAAGCTGCTGAGAATCATCAGAATAAGATTGGAAGGTGTCCACATCAATCAATCACTTGTTGACAGATGACTGGAAGCCCCCACTGTGCCCGTGGACAGCTGACCAACTCTCGGCTTAACCTGGAGTCTAACATTAGCCTGTTTGCTTCGTGTGGGTGGCTGCTGCGTTATGACCTTAATAGTCAATCAATCTTGCAACGAGCAGTCTGTCTGGCAGAAACATTCATTATCCATCCTATTCATGCATTGAAAAGCTTTATCTTCAAAAACTCTGCGCCACTTAGGAAGGAATAACAGAACCCTGAGCAAGAAAATAGGCCCAGCCCCAGTTTCTAGGGGAAATCCAGATGTTGGGGCCGAGCTCCCACAGCTGCTGCAGCCCCAGATCCGGGGGCACTCAGGGCAGGGCTTGGCCTCCCTTTTATTTCTGGTACCTATTCAGGCTGCTTTGAGGTTGCTGCTCTTGCACCAGCAACTGCTGGAATCAGTGCCAAGAGGAAGACAAGGGGGAGAGATATAAAAGGACAACAAACACACATCAATTAAACCTTGCAAGCTGTTAGTCACACTAGTTAATAAGTTCTTTCTATCTGTAAAGTGCTCTTAGTGACAAATCCTTTAACTGGCACTCAGAGCGTTATTATGGCTTTCAAGATGCCTCTGTCTTTCATGTGCAGCTTCTTGTACACATGTGAGTGCTCCCCGTTGCGCAGTCTGTTTACACTAGTTGTGAGAAGACATCATCAAAGCAAACTGAAAGCAACACTAAATGCTTGAGAAAAACAGAATTTATTCACTGCTGCCTGCTCTGAAATCGCCTTTCACTTAACAAACCACTGCAAACTGCAAGTGGCAGGAGCTGCAGAGCTGGGCTGGCACAGCAGCCCTCGGCCTCTCCGGGCATCCCCAGCAGCATCTATCTCCCAGCATCAGGCAGGGGGACCTGAACCTGCTCCCAGCAGCTGAGACCTGGTGGTCACAGCTCCAGGGATGAGGAACTGCAGGTGCTGCCCATCCCCTGCTGTGGCCAGGGGTCCTGAGCATGGCAGTCTGTGTACCAGAGCTACGCCTGGGACAGGACAAGGGTTGGGAACCACAGAGTGCCCTAAGGGTCCTCACTATCATTCATCCCAGCCATCCCTAGGCCATGGGGCACCCAGAGGGTGGTAGAGGCTGTTTCAAAGAGCTGAAGCCATCTTTGTACAAGAAGAGCTTGAGAGGAGCACTCCTGCCTCGCTCACTGCCTGCAGAAGCTGGCACAGGGTGAACACCCACAGGTGCCCCATGGGGCAGTCAGCATTGCTGGCTGGTCCCTGTTCAGGAGAGGGGCAATGAGAAGGTGGCTCCATCCTCACCTGCATCACGCAACATCCCAGGAGGGCAATATGTGACATACACCAGCACACAAACACACCAGCACCAGGGAGGATGGGGAGCTGAGCCCAGGTGCCCTGTCCGAGGCCAGTGGCCACACAGCGCCACGGGATGCCCTTACAGAAACCATCCTCTCCTCACTCAGAGTCAAAGCAATTAGGGCCCTGCAATGTTAGATTAAAAAGAGACAGATAATAGGAGATCTTCCATAATCTTTCACATACAGGCTGCCAAAGCAGCCGCAGTTCAGCAGGCTGATTGTATGTCCTGAAAAACGAACAGTAACTTGCACAGAAACAAGTTATGTTTCTGCAAATTCTCCTCCACACAAACTAAATATTAATCACCTTAATAGCCATTAATATGTAATGGTCATTCATTAAATTTAGAAAAATACAGGGCCTCAAAGCAACTATGTCATGGTTTCAGTACCTGAGGCACTCATCACACAGCACCTGTGTTCCCTGTGCATGGCATGTCCTGGGCCACTACTACCTGAAGCCACCCTGTTCACGTGGCACCCACCTGCCAGTGGCAGCACAGCCACACTCCCAGGCCATGCAGCAGGAGCAGCACTGCCAGATCATCACCTCTGGGCATGCACAGAGAGAGCAGCCCACTCTGCCAGGACAGCCACCACGGCTCCCTGTGTGCTGAGCAGCTCAGAGCCTTGCTTGATCTGGCACCCTTCCACCCAGCTCCTGCAGCAGCACGGCCCAGCACACAGGAGCTGTGCCACTGGGGAGTGGGATGGCAGCAGTGGCGTTTGGGGGGGCCTCCAGGCTATCAGTTGCAGGTGACAGCATTAGATCTGCTGCCCCAGAAAGTCCTCTGTGCAACCTGGCCTCCTCCGGCTGGCTCAGGCCTTCACGGACGGTGTCAAGTGGCAACTTTCTCAGTTCTGACCTTGTTGGAATTTGCTGCTGGGGGGGACACACCAGTCCATAAAGTTCCCATTAGTGTAAGAGCAGATGTAAGCACTTTGCTGGCAGAGCTCAGCAGCAGGGAAGCCTGCAGTTGATCAGTTCTGCCTCACTGGTCACTGCAGTCAACAGGAATTACCGCAGAGGGTTCCTGTGGCCCCCTCTCAAAGCCCACCCCTCCAAAAAGGATGGTTTAAAGAAGCCAGCCAAGTTCAGGCAGCACTCCAGGATAACACAGTAAATCCACGTGATACTTGCTGAGGGGAGCCAGCCCCAGGCAGGAATAGCCAGCAGGAGAGCAGTGTGGATTTGTTTATTGCACAGAACAAATCTAAGTATGGGGACATGCTGCTGCTCCCGTGAGGAGCTGGTGACTGCAGGGCCTTTGTGCCACATGACCCAGCACAGGACCGAGGGACAGGCAGGTGGCAGCTGGGGCTGGCCTCTGCCATCAGCTCTTCCAAGGACACCCAGCACCCCCAGACTGTCCCAGCCAGGGAGCAGCACCTGCCCCTTCCCATGGCACCAAGGGCATGAGGGGACTGCCAGAGCCTGCAGCACCTCCCTGGGCTGGAGACCTGAGCGCAGCCCCTCAGACCCCGGCCGCCAAATGGGCCACAGTGCTCAGCTACAGGGAGGAAAAAGGCAGCAGTAAAGGCTGCTGTGGCCACGGTGCTCCCTGTCACTGGAGGTGTGGGACTGCCAGTCCTCCACCCCCCATGCTCCCTCTCCATCATGCTGCTCTGAGAACCAGCACCAGCTGACCTGGTTTCAGCCAGTTTTCCTTCATGATTAACACTCTCTGGGCCCATGCTCACTCTGTTATTCTCACCAAATTAAAGAGCAGTCCTGGATCCTCGTTAGATTTGCTCACATTTGAGCAGTGTCATGTGGTCAGTAGCCCATGGCAATACACTAAATTAAAGGCCTAATGCAGAATCCACCTACAAGCCTGACAACTAATGAATCGAGGGCTTCAGGCCCCAGAGGAGCTGTGCTGGGATGAAGCCACTTCACACAGAGCCAGAGCAGAAGTGCAGTCCCTGGGCTGTCATTCAGAAATAAAGAGTTGTTGAATTTTATTCACCACAGGACACAGAAACAACAGCATCTCTGTAACTAACACTGGTTTGCCAGAGAGCCAGGCAGCAAGGAGCCCTCTCAGCACTGATCCCCCAGGGCACAGCAGCTCCTGCCTGAACACCAGAGGGGCTGCAAATGACCTCCCTTGGCTTCAATGGACTGGCTATGAGTCCCCATCAGGGACATGCAGACTCTTCCCTCTGGTCAAAATTAATACCTCCACCCACCCCTCCAAACCATGTTGGTATTCCAAAGTGCACAACACAGCCCTTTCCTGTGGCCCCAGCCCTTCCTCTGTGCCCCAAAGGGCTCAGGGGAGCTCAGCTGCCCATGCCACAGCACCCACAGCACCCTCACAGGCATCAGCCAGCCCCAGAGGGGCTGCAATGAGAACAGACTGTGGCCCCACACTGGGCTCTTAGCACCCTCTCCCTATCCCCTGGATGTAAGCCCTGGGGCCAGTGCTGCAGCCATTAATTTTGCTCTGAAGCATTTCAAGTTGGAGCTGAAGCCTGGAAAGGTTCAGCCTGTTGCATCAGACAGCTCCAGCCCTGCAAAGGTCAGGGCTGTTTTGGTAAGGAGCTGTTTGCTGAAGCCTCCCCCTCCCCCAGATCCCTGCTCTGGGCCACAGGCTCCTGCACCCATAGCCCTCCCTGTGCTCACACACTCACACTCTGCTCAGCCTTTGGAAATGGAGAAGCTCCACACCAGGACACTGCTCCTCACAGTCAGCACACGTGGGCCATGAACTGTGCAGTGCTCCTGGAGCACCCAGCATGGCACTGGGGGGGTCTCCCCTCCTCTGTGCCCACCCCTCGTGCCCCTGCTACAGCTGGGAGCCCAGGAAAGCCCTGTGCCAGGGAGTAGTGACCTCTGCCAGGTGTGCACTGCCAGTGCCACCACCTGTGTGTTCCTGATGGTCACAGTCATGGACCCAAACCTCCCTCCTCATCTCCAAAGCAGAGGCAGACCCACAGCACGAGGACAAAGCAAGGTGTTCTGTGCTCAGGCTGGTCTGAAACACCCTGGCAAAGCTGCCCCAGAAGGCACCACACTGCAGAGAGGACACCCAAACCTTTGGGGGACAGGAGAATGCTCCCAGTGACCCCCCAAAACACCGTGATGGGGGCTCTGCAGGCGTGTCTGGGTGGTGCAGAGCAGTGCTGGGAGCAGCCAGCCAGGACTGCAAAGGGAGGAGAGTGGTGAACAGGCTGGTGAGCTCTATCATAGCCACCCTCCAGCCAGGCACAGGGGATTGTCCTTCTCTCCTCTCTGCAGCTGCCATCCATCCATCCATCCATCCATCCATCCATCCATCCATCCATCCATCCATCCATCCATCCATCCATCCATCCCAGTGAGGATGGCAGGGCAGGGAGGAGAACTTAAGGCTGAGATGTGTTAATTGATGCTGGTGCTCAGCCCATTCTCCCCACATTCCTCCATCTGGACAAGGCACCACCACTTCTCTAAAGCCATCTTTTCATCCTAAAGCAAGAGCTGCATTTTAACATTAATTCTTTTTATTCCTAGACAGACTTAAATCTCATTAATTTTAAGGCACTTCAAGCTCTTTTTAGCAGTCCCTAACATAATTCTCCTAACTTAAGATACAAGATACCAGATAGAAGTAGCCAATCCCGTTTAAAATTGTATATATGACCAGCAATTCAAATTCACTTCCCTTGATTTAATGTCCTATTTGTATTCTATCAATAAATGGAGTTCTCAGGACCATACTTAAATGGAAGCAGCACTATGCTCTGATAGCCAAAGCCAGCAAAAAAAAATTGCATCACTAAACTAAAATGTCTTGTAGTATATGATTCCTTGACTTATTGTTCTCTCCTCTTCACTGCACTTGAATATTAACTGTTGTATTAATAGCTCACTCTTAATTATCCATGAGTAATGTACTACAACCAGAAAATTAATGGAGGGAAGCACCACAAAAAGAAAAAGAATTCTTCCTATCCCAGATATATTTTCAAGCACACTCTGAGAGGAAGAAGATACAGACACTGCCTTGGACACAGCCAGAGAAGAGGCCAGGGCTGGGGAGAGTGCACTGCTGAACCCCAGGGATGGGTCCTTGCTCTGCTGGATTGTGCTTGCCATGGGAGGGAGGTTCTGAGCAGGAGTCCCATGATGATCCCAGAGAGCTGGGGTTGTCTGGAGAGGGGCAGCAGAGCCAGCCAGTGACTTGGTTCTCCAGCCCAAGATGAAGGAGATGAGTGGAACCAGAGTGAGAAATTAACAGTTGTTAAGGAAGACTTTGCCATAAAACACATAATTCAGCTCCAGAGTTCACTGTAGAAGGAATCTGAACTTGAAAAGACTGACCAAGGACAGGGGTGTTTTCATGGATAATGTGGATTCTCAGGGTTAAACATTATAGCTGATGGGAGTGCAAAGATATGGTGCACCCCTCGTTCATCTCCACCCCTGCTCTCCAAAGGGCACCCAAGAGAGAAGACCACTCATCTCTGCCAGGACATTTTCCCTCCCTGGGGGCCTGTTGGAAAGTGCTGCTCACCATGATGCCATGACACAGTGTCTGCCCCCAGGCTGGGACCAGGGACAGTGCCAGCATGGTTCCTCCAAGGCAGCCAGAAGCTGCACAGGCAGGGCCACCACATCCATCTCCACAGGTTCAATCCTGGGGCTGCTCCAGAAGACTGGAATGGTGAGGTGCCTAATTAAATATGTGCCTCCCAGTGCTGGAGCCCTGCAGCAGCCATGAATTATGCAGCGGCTCACTTACATGTCAGCAGGATCACAATATTGATGAGCTATCCTGCATGTAATCTGATAAAAACCAAGATAAACTCAGCAAAAATTGAGTGTAATATGATCCTTTCCTTTCAATAAACCACTTCCAGCCCAGCACTGGGAATGTTTCTCCAGGCTCCCTGCTCACCTCAGGCAGCCAAGCCCATCAGCTCCTCAGTATGGCCCAGCAGGGGCAGGGAGCAGCAGCGTGCTGACAGCATCCCCCTGCACCTGCAGGGCAGCACTGGGTGCCTGTGAAACCCTACCTGGGGATATTTCTGAGTCCTGGTGCTCTCCACAGCACCAGTGCATTCCAAAAGGTCTGTGTTTTGGCATTTAGATTAATGCTGGAGACAGGGAGGAAGAAGTTGCCATGTCTCACCCTGACTCCCTCCTCTCTGAGAGAATGAAGGATGACAGAGTGCAACTCCCACTCGGAAATGCTTTCCAGTGCTCACACAGACCCAGGTCCAACTCCAGCTCCCATGTCAAGCCAACTGCTTTGGAAACCTGGGCCAGATCCTTTCAGTACCCTGAAAACAGCCAGCAGCACAGGCTCCTGCCCTCAGCTAAAACACAATCTCCAAGAAATACCTCCAAGAGAGGGGGGAGGCTTCTGGCCATGTTTGGTCACTGGACCCATGCAGAAGGCTGAGGAATGCAAGCCAAGGACACAGGCTGCTGCTCCCTGCCCCAGCACTTCCCCAGTGCAGCAGGGATTGGGGCTGTTCCCCCTGAACTCTGCAAGACCTTCAGAGAGCCCCTAAGGCAGCGCCCACCTGCCCAAGGTGGGGGACCCCAGCCCACCCCCCTTCCAGACAGAGCCAGAGACAACGAGCAGCAGGCAAAGTGAGTGCCCTCACCTTGGGGACACACACTGGAGCCTCCTCAGCTCCAATGTCCCTGTCCCATCAGCTTCAGGGTCATAACAAGGTGATCATTCATTGACAAGAAACAAGCAGTGGATGAAGTATAGACAGGAAGGTTACACCAACTCTGGAGCCTGCTGGACACTGGCAGGGGCTGGGGATCCTGTGACAGCCCATAAACCCCACCAGCAACCCCAGTGCTGGCAGGTCATTGCAGAAAAGGTGACCATCAAAAAAGCTTGTTTGACCTCCCAAGGGACGTTTACTCCAGAGCAAAAGAACAAAGTTTCAAAAGCAGAGCACTTCTGGTTTTCTTTTAAAATGATATTTCAATGTAAAGAGAGGGGAACACAAAGACCAAGAAATACTCAGACTGGGGGATCTGCCCAAGAGAACCAAGAAATGGCAGAAAAAGACCAGTAAAATAAATGACTGATGAAAGATTTCAATAACTGACCAAGTGGCCAGCTCCCAGCTCTGCTGCTCCTCTCTCCAGACCTCTCTGGCCGGTGGGAGGGCATTACCTGGGTGAACCCCAGCTGGAATCAGCCCTGAGAGTCGGGGGTGACATCACCACAGTCAGCACCATGTGCCAAACCAACCAAGCACAGGCAGCCCCAGGCTCTCCATAGCCACAGGTTCCTCCAGTTCCTGACATTACAGAGGGGTCTGGATCCAGCCAGGTCCTCCTTGCCCCAAAGGCTGCTCTCCCTCATGCCCAGGGGGTCTTCACTGGCCCAGCAGGTGCAGCTGGGGGGGAACTGGGCTGGCCCAGCACCCTGCAGGGGTCTCCAGCCCCACTGATAAGGCTACAGGGAGGGATAGGAATGTTGCTGCCTGGAGATGCCTCGTTTCACAGATGTGTCTGTGTCTGCGCAAGAGAGAAACTTTCACAGCTTTACTGCTTTTCAAATATTTTAATGCAAGCCATTTGGTGTCATATTTTTAAAAAATGGGTACCAGCACTAGCTACATGCACATTAGCAACTGTCTCTCTATTAGTGTAAATACAAGAAGCAGAAAAGCACAGTCTGACTCCTAATCCATATGGTTATTCCAAATAGATTGCATGGTCTTAAACTTTGGCTTATTAGACTGGATCTTACATATGGAAAGAATTAAAATGCTGGATTTACAGTGCAGTCTAATCAGAACATGTTTAAATAACGATGCCCCAGCAGCCCCAGAGGGTCACAGCCTCCCAGACACCTGGTGGAGAGGCTGATCCTGCTCCCACAGAAAGCACCTCCCCAAAGCCCGGCGTTGCAAGAGCTGCACCGAGGCGCAGGGCAGGGCAGGATCCAGCCTCCAGCACTCCAACAGAGCAGGCTGCAGGGAGGAAATACCTCATTTCCCACCGACTAGTCCATACAAGCAGAGACAATAGGGCCAAGTGTGCGCTGCCGGCAGTGCTCCCTCCTTGGAGTGCTGGCCAGCACGGGCTGCTCTGCCCTTCTCTTCCTATCTGAAAAAGCCATCAGCCCGCCTGCTCCTTCACTTAGAATGAAAGGTCACTTCAGGGCTTTTAGGGTGGTTTTTTTCAAACAAAAGAATTATCTCGATTTGAAAAAAAAAAAACAAACAAAACTTTGCCCCGAGATCACAAAAGCTATTAAAAGCAAAGCATGATATCACTGTTAACTCATGGGAAGGTGGATATACATTACTTACTTCTGCTAATTCATTTCTGGACTAGGCCAGACTCATCTTGGGTGCTTCAATACTTCCATGTCCACCATCACAAATCTAAACATATTCCCCCACCAGTCTCCCTGCAGCAATCCAAGCCTCTCCCCTTTTATTCCACTGATGTTGTTTCCATGTGAGTCAGTTGCCTTTTTATTGCTCCTCTAAATACAGCTTTCTCCAAAGTTGCTGAATTTCTAGACTTGGAAGCATGACAAAAGAATGCACTGATTCACCCCCCTGCACACAGCTGGCTGACACCTCCCTGGAGCCGACTCACCACAGGGAGGGTGACCAGTGGGAGCCAGTATGAATCCAGCAAAGGAGATGGGGTCTGGGGAGCTGGAGCCCAGCCACATCTCCAGCCATCCTGGACTCTCCAATCTGCCTCTCTGCTGACCAGATGGCAAACCCCAAACCTGGTCCCACACCAGCCCCAGGACTGGTCCTGTGTCGTGCCACATCACCAAAGCTTCAGTCCGTGTGCTGGAGCCAGTGCCTTCCACAGGAGTTCAGCCCCCTCAGCTCCACCCAGACTCAATAACACTGATCAGCAATGCTCCCTGTCCTGGGGTGTCATCAGAGGCTGTGCAGAGCAGAGGGGGAAGAGAGTTTCAAAAGCACAGCCAGCCCCTTAATGACTACATCAAGTGGCAAATCAGTTATTGGGCTCTTAAACTGCCAGAAAATATCAGCACCAGGGACCCAAGTGAGTGTTGAGTGTCTCCTCCACTCTCTGGGGGAGGGAAGTGTGCCACAAGCTGAAGGGCAGCCCATGGCCAAGGAGAACAAGCAACAGGATCACACCCCCAGCCCACACCTGCTCCCTCCTCCTCCTCCTCAGCCCTGGCCACAGAAAGCCACGTGCTGGGCTGCCAACTTGCAACCAGGACAAAAGGCAGCCCCTCCATGGAGCTCCAAGGGGGCTCAGCTGTGTCAAGCTGGCAGCCCAGCACAGGGCAGCTTCCTGGGCAGGTCCTGAGAGCACAGCTGAAGCCCAGAATGGTTTGCCCATGGTCCACCCTGCCAGCTATACAGAAGCACCTTATCTGTGCCAAAACCACTGTCAGATTCTGCTGCCAAAAGATGCAGAGGAACTTGGAAAGGCCACAAATGAATGATGCTGTTCAAAGCACCCCCTTGGTACTGAGAGCAGTTCTGCATGAACACACTGCACTGACTAGGGCCTAACAGGGTCTTCCTCTCTCCAGCCTCTCATTACTGAGGATCAGGAAAAGAGAAGGAGCATATGCTCCTTTTGGTTTTTAAGGAAATTATTAAATTGGGCTCAACTTTTCTTTCTTTCCCACAAAAAGGTGCTCTGTCATCTCGTGCCTGTTCACCTACACAAAGACGAGATGACATCTCTGGCTAAAGGCCGACAGTTCTGCACCTCCTTGTCACTTTTAACAAGAAAATAATCTTGCAGAAACACTTGAAAAACAAATCGGTGTTGACACTCCTCATCTGCTAGGTACACTTTACAAAAGGAAAGAAATACTGCATTAGCGTTTGACCTCCTCACCTCTCTGACATTGGAAGAAAATAAAGAGGGAAGGCTCAGAAAAGCTGATGCTGAAGTGAGGATGTCAGGAGAGCAGGCAGAGCCCCCAGCACAGCAGGCAGGGCAGGGCAGGGCTGGGCCAGCCCAGGCAGAAGGGAGCTGTGAGCTCAGAGCATCGAGGAAGTTGCAAGGGGCACACAGGAGTCCCAGGGATGGGTGAAGAGATGCTTCTGCAGATGAGGGCATGAGAAATTTAAGAGGGACATCACCAAAAAGCTTCTCAGTCCAGCAAAGCCCTGGGGCTCTGCCCTTGGACTGGAGTCAGTCCCTCCCCGTGTGTGAGCAAACATCCCCCCACCTGTCTTAACCCTATCCCACAGCAGCCCTGTTCCAGCTCCATCCTTGCACCATTCCATGGCTGTGTAGTGCTGAGTGGCTCCTTGCACTCACAAGAGACTGCCTTGTCTTCTAAATGCTCCTGAACCACACAGGACACTTCCAGCTCCTGACCTCTGCAGCAGGAACGAGAGGGTTTCTTCAGCTCCCAGTACTGTCAGCTGCTCCCTTCATTCTGGGCACGGTGCATTTCACCAAATAAGTCATGCTAACCCCACCTCCTCTTCCCTAAGCAGAGGATACCAAGAAATAAAACTGAGCTTTGTCTTCTGAACAGCCAGACACTCTCCACGAGAATGCTCCCAGCACAGGCAGCTTCCCTTCGGACACAACAGTCAGGTGACTTTCCACTTACTCAGGCACCAGATGATCTCACTGCTCCCCCAGTGTGGCTGGGCACAGCTCTGCTGCCAGGCACAAGTCCCTGCCTGTAGGAGGTGGGGGCACTTCGAGGAACTCCCAGAAATATTTTCCCACCGGTAGCTGTCGGCCTGAGCTAATGCGACATGACACGTATCTCACCAGGAACAATGTGCTGACATTCAGAGCCTGCTCACCGTGTTCCCAACCACTGTCACTGCACAGAGACCACGGGCAGGGGGATCCATTTCCCCCTTGAGCTTGTTTCAAGCACCCCTTTGAGGTGTCACTGCCATGGAAGGCCTGGCAGTCCCTCCACAAGACAGCTTTGTAACAGGTAGCACAGTGCCATGGTAATGTCAGCTGGAACAGGAGGACAAGGAGAGAGGCAGTGCTGAACAAGGAGTCTCCTGCAAAGCCACTCTCATTAAGTGTCCAGGCACAGCAGCAGCTTCACCTCCTGCAAAGATGGCCCTGCACTCTGCCCCATATCTGGAAAAGGTGCAGCTGCACACGGTAGCAGAAGTCAGACACGAGTGCCAACTGCTCACAGCCTAAAGACAACCCTTCCACCAACAGCTCCATCTGAGAAAGGGCTCTCTGTCCCTGTCACACCCCCAGGAAAGTGGATGGGAAGTTCTTGGGACAGATCCCTCCAGGCTGCAGATGGGGAAATGCAGGGAGCATGACAGAGCATGGTTTGTGTGCCGAAACCCCAACACCCGCCCGTGCCCTGCTTACACAACAGCGTTACACAACACGGCACTTCCCTGGCTTGCATAAGGCCAGGCACACCCGAAACCCCAGAGACAGCGACGTGCTGGGACAGCAAACCCACCTCTGGTCACCCTAAAGCACATTCCCACCATGCTGCCTCCCCACTGGCCCTTCCAGGCCGCTCCTGAGAGGAGGCAGCCCAGCACAACAACAAGAAGCATAACAATGTGATACCAGGAGGAAAGAGAAGGAGCTGTTTCACCACATCCTGGGAAAACACTGATTTGACCCCAAATCACAGGACCTGGAGAGTTCTTTCTTGCTGCACGAAGAAATTGTTGTAAGTTTTGGAGAATTTAAAGTAAATTTTGTTAGAGATAATCCAGGGCCAGTCCAGCACAAGGGGCAAGCAGCAGTTACACGTATCTGCAGGTGACAAAGGCAGCATCATGGTCATCAGCAGTTTGTAGCTTCTACTTCAAGCTGTTACAAGAAGGAGCAACACTGCCAGGTGCTGCCATACAGCAGGTATGAACTCCTGGTCTCTGCTTCAAAAAATCCATCCAGTACATCCCAGTGTGAGAAAAACAAAGCATCTACCACACCACACAGCACAGAGAAAGCTGCTAGGATGAGGCTTGGGTTTCTCCCCAGACACTAAAGTTTCCATTTTCTGCACCCAAGCCAGATGCCTGCAGCCTGAGCAAGGATTTACAACAGCCTAAGCTTCAGAGTCCTTCTGCTTCTCAAGGAAGTATCACGAAATAAAAGGGCAATTGCATTAGTCAGTCATCAGGAGTTCAGGGTTTCTGCTTGGTTTCAATGACAGCAGGTAAAAAAAATTGCTCAGCTGCCTGACTGCAGCCAGCAGCCCTGCAGGAGGCCAGGCATGTCCCTTCCCAACACACTGTGGGTGCCACACCACCAACACCTCTGCTCTGGGAGCTGCCAGGACCAAGTTCAGGTAGTCCAGGGTCTCCCCCAGCCAGCACAGGTCCCAGCAGGAGCCACTGTCTCAGCCTGAGCTCTGCTCCAGCAGCTCTTGCCTGTGCAGGGGTTGATGGAAATGCAATCCCTGGAGGGTCTGAGCATCCCCCTGAGGTCCTCCCAGCTTGTGGCTGGTGTGGAGCATTTCATCTCTACTGGAAGCCCCACCAAGAGGAGATTTGTCTCCTCCACAGCTGCATCCCAGCAGCACCCTCCTATCACCTAGGGACACCAGCCCTGCCCTCCGTGGGCCCTACACCCATGTTCTCAGTGGTGGCAGATGTCCCCATCAGCGAGGTCACAGACGTCCCCACCCACCTGTTAGCTCACAGTCTGCTCAGTGGGAAGGCCACCCACATCTGTGGGAATGCTTTTCAAGGTTACATTATGAGCAAATTCCATTTTTTTCACAACATAACTAAGCAAATACCACTATCTAGATCTGAAACTCATCCTTGGAAACCCCAATAACATCTTGCCTCTTTCTCTGTGTGTCCCCTTCACACAGCTCTTGGTAGAGACCAGCCAGCCAGTCTCACCCTCAGGGCTGCCCCAAATAATTGGTTTCTTCCCTCATGTAACAACTCCTAAAAGGCCACTGCAAATCCTTTCAACAAAAGCTGAGGTAGCCAAATCCAGCTTCTACTAGCCTCTTTCCCTCTCCTCCCCCCAGATATAAATTTTATACTTGGATCTACTAAAGTTGGCTGAAAATAATGATAACTGACAGATGCTGGGTTAAATAGGCCAGAGTCTTTCCCTCGGGCCTAATTTAGACCGGATATCAAAATGATACAAAATATCATTGCTTGCCTTCACTCCATCAGGACATCTGTAGACAGACCCATATTAACTCCTTCCTGGGAACACTGTGTTTGCACTGTCACCTTGCAAGAAAAAGCAGATTTTAACCTGATCTCCTCCTGCCCTGGATCCCGTGCTCCAAGGTGGCTCCTAAGCAAAGTCTCTTTAGTTCCAGCCCAGCTTAGTGCCAGGTCTGGGCAGGTCACACCAGTCTGAGCCCCTGCCCCTCGTGGCACAGCAGCCTCAAACCATGACCCACCTGTGGCACTGCAGGACCCCCAGACCAGCTTGGAGACACTGCCTGCACCACTCAGGACAGGTAATTAGAGGCTGTATTTTAATGAATATGCACAAGGGGGCAGAGTCAGAGTTGTGCACCTGAGGTAAAGTCATGCATATTTTAATTTTTCAACACTTGGCAGTGCAATCCCACTTCTTTCACCTGGCCTCCTGCATCTCCTCTCCTAGGAGTCTTGTTGGGTTTGTTTCTCTTCAGAGGAAAAGGAAACATTACAGAAGATCTCCTTTGCCTCCATCAAGCACTCAGGGTAAAGCCCAGGAGCAATCCCAAGCCCCAGCCCAGACAGGGTGATGCCACATCCTCTCAGGCACCTGCCTGCACCAGAGGCATTGGGTCCATCCACTGACAAGACTGAAATGTCTGACTACCAAGTCCCATTTTCAGTTGCTTATGAATTTACCAAGGATTAACTGATCAGCCCCAATTTTCCTTGGCAAATACATCAGCTGGACTGGATATATTGATTTGAAGATTTAATTCAGGATTTCTTGGTTATTTCTGAGAAATATTTCTCATGTAAACTCTCCATCTCTCCCACTCTTTTCACTTCAGAGGGCAAAGGCACATTCCGTGTTCTGAAAAAAACATGAGTTTGATTTACAGAGTTATTGCTGTCACATAGTTACTGTACTAAACAACGAGCAGTGAAAGCAGCTCCAACAAAGCAGCAGCATCGCAGCCACCTCCAGTCCACACCTGCCCACAGCTGGCTGCAGCTACAGCCCTCAAAGCTCTCCATCTCCAAGGGCTCAGAGCTCTTGAAGCCTCAACAAACCCACAGAGTGGACCAAGGCTGAAGAAAATACAATTGGTGCTTTAAAGTGAAGTTGAATTCAAAGAAATTCAGTGCATCAGTTTAGAGTTATAAATGTTAAACTCTGGGAGGGGATCATTTGTGCTCCCACAGACTCATAAAAGTGTATTAAACATTAAGTACTATGTTAAAAGGACATTATTTCCAAGTCCCAAATGGAGCATTCAGAAGTTAGGAATGCCTCTGCAACCTGCATTTGACCTTGTTTCTTTCAATTGTGACAGACTTGGGTTGCACTGGTGTTCCTCCAAGCTCAGGCAGGTGCTGGGTGCTGGAGCTGCTCTGTGAATAAACTGAAAATAAAAGTGATGGACACTGATGCCATCAAAATCCAGCTTGGCCTGCTGGAGCTGGGAAGTGCGGGTACAGGAGACAAAAATGGTTCAGGGAAGCTCACGTGCCCCCACAGAGCTTGCTGTACTCATCACTGACAGATGCTGCCCAGGCACTGCTGCCAGGCTTTAGACCCTGTGGGGCTGGAGAGGGGATTGCAACAGAGCCCCCAGAGCCAGGGAGGCAGCCTGCTGCCCCCAGGCCTTCACTGGAAGGCTGTGTTGTGGTCCTGCAGAGACAAGAACCCTCCCCAAGCCTGCCTTGGGCTGGATGAGTCCTGCTGCACACTGGATCTGTGGTGCAGGGCTGTGGGGAAGGGCACAGGGCAGCAGGGCACAGGCTGGGCTGGGCAGCAGGGGTGTGCCAGTGAATTGTGCACTTAAGTGGACACTGAACACAGCTGAGCTGTCAGCGTGTCAGCACGGGGACTCCTAATCCCAGCCTGTGTCAGGGACAGCCAACAGCCTCAGCATAATTGCAGAGAGGCACAAGCTCATGGCCTGGCAGCAGAGATGCTGCTACTGATCTGACATGTGCAGCAGGGCAAGGCAGCAGCAGCCACCCAGGATCAGATCCTCTGAGCTGCTGTGCAGAGGAGCAGCACAGCCCAGGGAGCTGCTCCTCTGCTGCACCCACAGCAGCCTGCAGCACCCCAGCAGAGCCCAGCCACTGCTGTCAGCAAGCTCTCCCTCCTTCAGAGGGCAGGGAAAACAGGAATGCCACAGCAAAGGGATTCCCTCAGCTTGTGGGCAGCCAAGCAGGGTTGATACCTGTGTCTGCCATGCTGAGATGTCAGGTTAAAGAGCCAAAGCATGGCAGAGCCCCCAGCAGCAGCTCTGGTGGTTTTACTCACATCGTTAACAAATTGAACTTTGAGATTTGGAAAGGACAATGGCAACAGCTGTTTTGTGGCTTTGCACCTTTCCTGGATCACCCCTTTCCCCCACGATAGGGTAAAAGGTAGGAGACCAGCATCACCTCTGCTACTGCAGAGACATGCAGCCCTCTCAGACATCACATGGGAAACACTTCTTGGGAGGGAGTGGCAAGAGAGCAGAGAACAGTGCCCCAGATTGCCCAGATTTGTGCAAATAGTTGCAGGGATCCCCAGCATCCACAAGCAGGAACAGTTTGCTGTCTTATTTTCCACATGAGAAGCCCAGTTTCCTGGAAGCACTATGAACTGCAGGCAGTTATTAACAAGGTGATGGTCCCACTTCTCAGCCCTGCACTGCAGGTTTGACCAGGGCATGCTGAATGGCCAACACAGAGCTGTCAGACAGCCCAAAGTCCCCAAGGGCATCACTGCCAAGCACCTTCCCAGCAGGAGAGCCCAAGGCCTGGATCTGTGCCCTTACCTGGCAAGACAGGGGCTCAGGCTGCTCTCCTGCACAAGGAATAAATCTCTCCTGCACAGGGAAGCTCTGCTCAGTGCACAGCAGGATGTGCCACTGAGCTGACACCACCACCAGCTCTCTGCAGCACATCCATATGGCTGGCCAGCAGTGGGCATGTTCTTTCACTTACATTTCCCTCAAGTTTTGATACTACACCAGGAGGTGCAGCAAAGCAGTTTAATGCCCAGGGTGATCACACAGCCAGATCATTGTGAAAGGACTTTTCCCAGCAGCAATGAGACAGCATCATGCATTAGCCAGCTCATGCTGAGCTCCAGGCACAGATGTCTGAGTAAAACTTCTCACCTTGCTCCAGCCATGCCACAGGGGGCACCCACAGGTATCCCCACGTGCCTCACACCCACACACTCCCTGCAGAAGTAAATCCAGGCCTGTCAGCAGAACCAAGAAGGCAGTGGCTGTGAACAGCTGCTCCCTCTCCCCACCACCCGTGCCTGGGGTGCAGGCAGCCAGTGTAGGCTGCATGGCTCAGGGGGCTCCCATGGATGCCATGGAACAAAAATCCCCCAAGGTCCAGAGGGGCACACCCAGACCATCCCTTGCTATCTATTTTCCAGCCCCAGCCACACTCCACTGGGATTGAAGAGCCATCTCTTCTCCTGGCCAAGTAGTATCTCCTCTGCGAGCAGACAGAATAAGGCAACAAACTATTTCATTTTTACTATTTGTATTTGACCTTTTTATATTGTTTGCTTTTTCCAGCATAATCCCTTAAGAACACGACTGATGATTTATAACAAAAGAATATCTCTATAGTGGGTGCCTTGCAAGACCTCTCTCCTGCTGCTTTAGAGTGATTTACTTTTGGATTAGCCTCTGATAGAGAAGGGCTCGGCTGACGATTTGCCCTCGTATATCAAAAGGGAAATCCTTAAGACATCACTATAAAACAGCAGGAAAGAGCACCTGCCTGACTCATAAACTTATATGATGTGGTTTAGTCAGATAGGCCATCTGCTTCCCTTACATACCCATATGTCCTTGGCTGCTCCCCGCTACCTCACGGGTAACTTTGGTGATTTTCTCCTTCACTTCCGCAAAGCTACAACAGAGAAATGAACCGAATGATAAACCTTCATGCAGATGGAAACAAGTGCAGTAGCCACTGTATCTGCCTTCCAGTTACACAATAAATAATGACAGTGGAGGTGAGGAAACACACGCCTGCTCTTCATTAGAGCCATCATATAAACTTAATGTGCCAAATCCTGCCCTGGACTACACCCACATGGCTCAGCCAGCTCGGGTGAAGAGAGGAAAGATCCACTCTTGTAGTGTGTCCTTGCCAACCTCCAGCTGTTCCCAGCAGGAGCAGGCCATGGTCCCCAGCATGGCTCCACTCCCATGCTGGAGCTTCTTCCCGTGGGCAAGGGATGATTGTTCAGCCAGGGTTGGCCTCAGCCATCCCAATGTTTAGGGAAAAATACAAGAAACTGGAGATCACTCCCATCCCTAGGACAGGAAAACACCCTCCATCCTCACGATTACCTATTTAGGGATTGCCTGAACCAAACTATGTATGAAACCTTAATTCCCAATGACCAAACAGACTTTTGTCCCCTGAATTCACCTGTGCCCCTTTTGAATTCATTTTTGTCTTGGCTTCTACAACAGAAAAAAATTAATTGCTTTCTTGCTAAAGCCCATAGCCATTAACTACAGGGACATATCTGAACACCATGATATAAAAGGTATCCAGCTTCAAAACTGCTGGCTAACTTCATTACGTACCCCCAGCTCTTGCCCTAGAAGAAAGCAATTAATTGTTTTCTAACGAACCTTTGCCTTCCACACATGACTGCACATGGCTGGCCAGCACCCCCAGGGACCAACTCAACACTCCTTTCCCACAGGGACAGCCTGCTCTTCTAGCCTGCCTCACACAGAAGTTCTTTCATGCCACTTTCTCCCCCTTTAAGCCTCTTTAGAGGTTTATTCTGCCTTTTTTGCAAGACAGGGCTTGACTAGGACATCACTTGCTATATCCAAAATGTGCTTGCAAAGACCAACTGCAGCTTCTCCACAGTGTAACTTTTTCTGGTCCTCTATGTGCTTTGGTCATGCACAGCCATCAAACACCGCTGTCCCTTCACACATTTCGTGAGGAGAAAAACAATAGATCCCATTGCTTTGTGACACTAGCCACAATCCCAAGGAAAATTCCAGCATGCTGGCCTGGGAAGTGGGAAGTGCCCTGCATGGAGGCAGAGCAAGCTGCATGCACTCGTTCTGCAATGAGAGCATGCCTGCATCCCCTGGCCTGGCCATGCTGCTGCAGTGCAGGGAGAGGGGGGCTCACACCAGCCAGCCCTGGGGACACAGGAAAATCAGCCTTCCTGCAGCTCAGGGGGAAAGAAAACCTCCTGTAATTTATGTCCTTTTTTAATGTTCTTCTTGCTTTTTAATTTCCCAAACTGAGTCCCTGGGAGTTCATTTTTCTCCTCTGCAATAGAGTAAGGCGAGCGGAGGCTTTTCCGGCTCTCTGGAGAGCTGCCTATAGCCTACCACAGAGTGGATAAAAACCCGCATAAAAAGACCACCCAAGGGACTGGGAAAGTGGTCCCTAGAGGGAAGAAAGAGGCATTTTGTTTAGAAAGGCTGAAGCACAGACAATTACCCAAAGCAGGGGGAAAAAAAACCCGGCATGAAATCTCCTGCTCAGCTTTCCCCTCCGAGAGCCCTGACAGGAGCTCTGGCCTGCACTGGGCTGTGCCATGAGCAACAGAGCTGCCAGCACAGGAGAAGGTACCAGGGAGCACATGTGCACACACATGTGCCCTTAGGGGAAAACTGGCAGCATCTCGGGCACAGGAAACACTTCACTGCCCTTCCCCTTAGAGAGACCCCAGTTTATTGCTCACTAACTCTGTGGAGCAAATGGCTCCAGTCCCACGGCTGATCTCCACGGAGATCCAGTTATTGCAACACTCGGAGTGCACTTAGCCATGACGTGTCCCCTGTCTGCTCTTACACACCCAGCAACAATGGCCTTGCACACCCAGGAGGGCAGCAGCCCTGCTGGCCCCATTGCCAGCCTGCACTGGCAGGGAAGGAAGTGCCCAGTGGTCCTGCCACGGGCAAGGCAGAGCACAGCTCCAGCAAGGACTCTCAAAGAAATTAAAAGTGGAAAAGGCATCACATTAACCTCCTTAATTTTTCATTTCTGACACACACTGTTTTCTCCTCATTTCAAAGAATTCCAAGTTAATGTCTGGAGGGCAGAAAAATCCATTTCCCAATATGCCTGCTGCAGCTTTTTCACCAATCGACTGCCCTTCCTGGTACAATCACTGGGACATTGATTTTTTTTCCTTTTTTTTTTTTCTAGAGCATCATCCAAAAATCTATCAATGCAAACAGCATCTTTGAAAAAAATACCAGCAATACAAGGCAGGATGCTTCTTCCACCCTTTAACCCCAATGCTGCAGGAAACCTCTGCCTAACATCAGTTCTAGCAGCATCTATTGCAGTGTGGCAGGGACAGAGGTGACCCATGAAGCTCATGGCAGAGGGAAAAGTCTGGGGGAGAAGCAGTGGGCAAGGAAGAGGCTGCTCCATGCAGAGCTGGACACGATTTAGGGAAGCCCACTACAGGCAGCTCCCTGTATGTCTCCCACCCACAATGGTGCCAAGGGACAGACTCATCACCTCCGGGACACAGCCCAGCTCCTGCCAGCTCTGGGCTCATCTTGAGACCTCTGTGGGGAGGGAAAGCTTTGCCCCCCACACCGAGGGGAAGCAGCCATGGGGATGGGCAGCAGGCAGAGGAGGATTTCTGCCTGTGCATTGCCTTCCACGGGACCCAAGATCGCCCATACAATAGCCTGAGTTCTGGTGAGCCTGGCAAAACCCGCCTCCTATTACTATGCTAAATAAACACTTCACTCAACAGTCTTGGCACTTATTAAGCACCTGGGAGAGAGACTGCCTCACGTTGTCCAAAACACTCTTAATTACTGTTTAATCAAGATCTCTTCCCCTCTAGAAAAAAAAAAAAAAAAAGAGGCGGGTAAACATTTGCATGTATTTTCCACTGCAATCACATTACACATCTCTGTGACAAGCAAATTCTTGGCAGAGCTTAGGAAGAACACGCTGCCTGTGCAGGAGCATCGCAGCACAGCCTGCTCAGCCAAATAGCCTTAGGTCCCCCCCTTCCTTAGGTAAGAAAAGGAACCAGGAGGATTTCCTGGCACATGGACTAACGCCATCAAATGCTTCTTTTATTTGTTGTTGACACATGTATAACTGTAGAAGAATCACTAAATAGCCTTGTAATATCTTGATTTATGGATTATTCTTCCCTATGAGTAGCACATGGCAAGGACAACATGCCTTCATGCTGTATCTCTGCTAGCACAGGAGCACTGGATTGCTGCTATTAGCACCCACAAATCCCAGACAGCACAGGGCTAGATGGGATGCCCAATCCCCTGCTATCAGAGCTGGTGAAGGCACAAAGCACTGTGTAGGTGTTTAGGCACACATCCTTGTCCGTTTTTAAGCCTTCTCGAGCTGGATTTTCCCTGAGTGACTCCTGCATGGAGCTTTAGAATGGTGCCTGGCAACGTGCAGCTCTTTCCAGAGGCCAAAGGCTTGGGGGGTGCTCTGTGGCATCACCAGCCTGACCACCCCTGCCAGAACAAGACCTGGGCTTGGGGGTCAATATCCTGCACAGAACGTCCCTTCTCCTCCACTTCACACTCAGCTCTTCCTTCAGATACAGGGGATTTGCCTTAATTGATTTAATTGGCAGCTGCAGTGCTCTGAAAAATGAATTTATATCTGAGAAACATAAGTAAGAGAAGGGCCTTTGGGGCAGTGTCACTACACTGCTTCACACCAAGGGCCAGGTCCCAAAAAGGCCAGGCAGGGCTCAGTTTGGGTAACACCACCACTGCCTCTATCACAGTCAGAAACACATCAAACAGTGCCCTCTGAAAGCTCTGGAAAGGAGCAGGATTGTGTCCATGTGTTCCAGCACCCCTGTGCTGCACCTGACTTGTTCTGTTGACTAAGTGACAATTACCCGGGATCCACTGCTGGTGATAGATTATCAATGGCATATGACTTTGCATTTTAACAGCCACTAATCTGCCTGCTAAACCCAAAATATCAGGTTAAATCGCCTAATGTGATCTATTGAGTAAGGCAAAGCAGAATTCTGTTGATAGTGATTTAAACAGCTGCTGGTGAAAACATCCAAAGCAGCTCAGCTGCAATATTCCAGATATGGAATGGCCAGGCTTTGGGTAAAGGGGACACCTGGACAGGAGAGGGGATAAACTGGCTCTCCAGCACCTTTTACACAGTGAATGCATTCAGAAGATCCAAAGCTCTTCATAAAAACAGGCTTTGGGAAAAGGGCAAGATCCCCCAGGGGAGATGGGCACAAAGGTCTCTCTAGGACAAATAAGCAAGATGTAGGTAAAATGATCTTGGAGTTCACATTAAACAAAGATTCACTTATTCATTTTTATGAATGACTGAATATCTTCCATTTCTCCTCCCTATCCATGGTACAACATCCTCACACAGACAACAGGCAATCTACCAGATATGTGCACATGTTCATGTGACAATGATGAGATCAGGAGCTGCACGGCTGAACCCAGCACAGACTTCAGCTCTAAATTAGCATTCAAGCACAAACTGAGCTGTGTCAGTGCTCCTCAGCAAACCAAACTAGTCTAAGATTATCTCTGTTCTCAGCCCATTTACCAAATAGGTCTTGTAGTGAACATGTGCTGACTCTTGATCTAGGGAATGCATCCAAGGAAAACAGCTGCCAGAGGCTTCTCTGCAAATGAACACTGTGTGCTAAAGGAGTCCCGTGCCTGACACGGAGCTGGAAAGCTGGCTGGAGGTTGAAGTGGGGACAGACAAAAAGTTCACTCCCTCAAGTGCCATCTCTGAAGAAAGCCACTCACAGACACAGAGGGTGGGGCAGTCATTTGCAGCAACCCCCAGCCTAGAACAGTCCTCTGCAGCAGCACAGAGTCCTGCTGCTCTCTCTGAACAAGTGCCCCCAGCCCAGACACTGAAGCCTGCCAGGTGCCTGCAGGAGCTGTGCAGGGCTGCCCCTGCTTCTGTGCCTTCCCTCAGCTCCAGGGAGGATGGGTCATCCCACCAGTAGCACTGCTCCCACCCCAGAACACAGCTCCAGGCCAGCACTGCTCCCCTCTGCAGGGGGAGGGACAGCAGTCTGAACCAGCACTAACAAACCTACTCATTAAAAACTTGGGTAGGGCTTAAAATCCACTTTCCTGGGGAACAGGAACAATTTGGGAAAAAAAAAAAAAGGCAAACTTTTTTTCTTTCATAAACAGACAGTGGAGCCAGGATCTCAGCATGCTGCATCCAGGAACAGTGGCAGGGTAATGCCCATCTCTGCCCCAGTAGCTGGTCCCCATTGCTGCCCTGCAAAGCTCCATCACCATGGGCAAAAACACCAAGAGAAACAGGCTGCTCTGTCAGTTAAACAAGACATTTCACATGTTGTGAAATTAACATCTGACTTCACTGCTTTCTCCTCCCCTCATCCTTTGGAAATTCCTTTTCTCTGAGATTTTGAGAAACTACAGCAAGGAAGATGGAAGCCAGTTCAGGGTGCACAAAAGAAAGGTCAGCAAGTGCATCTGGATAACTTTTAAAGATAATTACTCATTTTCATATCCTCCTTCCGTTCCTCTGGCTGGGAGCACCAGACACAAATACAGCCTTCCTTAGAGCTTTTTCTTGGCACAGGGCGCTAAGGGTCTTCAGAAAAAACTCAGAAAACATTCAGACCAGGGCTTTGATACCCTTGCATCTCATTAACATGCACATCCCAGTCAAAAGCTAACGTCTAGCGTGGAAGATGTCCACCCATTCCCTGCTGAGCCCACAGCAGGATTTCTCTGGGCCTGGTTAGTGAAGTCCCAGCACAATAGTGCTGCAAGGCCCTTCATCATGCTGTGCTTCAGCAGCATTCCTTGGCCCAGCAGAGCACACCAGCAGTACGAGACGTGAACAATGGCCAAGCTTTGTTTCCATGTTCCTGTCTCCTGAGCCCATGAGGAACATCTGGTTGCCTTCCTTCCACTGCAGAGGGTGGGCATGGGTGGGTCCCCAGTGACAGCAGCAAGGCTACAGTGAGCAGCACACCCCGAGCAGCCTATTGATCCACACAAGATGAGGCAAGACCAAGGACGTGCTTGGAGAGGTGCCTGCAAGACTTTTGCCACGCTGGCAGCAGAAATTGGAATCTGTGTGAATGTCAGCACTGCAAACAAAACCAGGATGAAAGACTTGACCGTGGCCTGCAGAGAAAGTGGCCACTCATGTCCTCATCTCCACAGATCAGAGCAGGAATCACCAGGCTGTACAACATTTCCTGGCTCCTGTCAGGACAGGGGCATCTGCTCCAGGGCTTTAACCACATCAGAGGTAGCGCAGGAAAGCATTTGGGATTGCCAGTTTCAGTGACAATGCAGCAGCAAGAAACAGGAGTCAACAGCCCAGCACCCCATAACCTGTGCTTGTAGGGCTCAGGAAATCTCTTCTACACAGCTCTGTTTCTGAGGGACACTCACCATGTGGGACTCCCATTACCCAAGAGAGGTGAGGACACTCATGTTTCACCCAAGAACACAGGAGCAGCCAGGGCACTCACTCCCTGTTTTGAAGGGGTTCAAACTCCAGGTATGTTAATGAAATGGCTGAATGTGGCAATGGGAGCCATGGTCTAGTTGTCAAGATTGAGTTCAATGATCTCAGGTCTTTTCCAGCTGAATTGATTCTGCATGTCCCTTCTCTTAGGGGTGTTTGGTAGGTGTTCCTTGGTATAGGCAGAGGGCAAGAGTGCACACACTCCTGTGCCTCTGGAAAAAAAGGCTTTTAGGAAATAAAAAATCTTGATCCTATAATAATAACTCGTATAAAGTAACTCCATAGATTCAGCTTGTCTGATTTGAAAGCCAAGGCATAACTCAGAGAGGCTGTGGGGCTGTGAGCTGTTGGCAGGAGACACCAAGTCCCCATGAGGTTTCAGGCACATGCTGCCCCACAGTAAACTGCTGAGGAACTCAGGCAGATCCCAAGCACTCTGGCTGTCACAGGCCACATCCAGAGGCCCATGACTGCAGAGCCACTGGGACCAGGGTTGTGATGGCACAGGCGGCAGCCTGGCCCTGAGCTGTGCCATGCTCAGGGCAGGGCTCTCCTCACCGGTGCAGGGTGGTGATGGAGGCACTGCCTGGTGTCTGTCTGTCCACCAAGGTGACCCAGCAGTCTGTCCTGGGCCCTCAGGGCAAAGGCCCAGCCAGCAAGTGACACGCTGGCTGCAGGCTCAGCAGCTCCATGCAGCTGAGAGCCCAGCACAGAGGGAAGCCTGGATTAGCTCCTGGCACTGTAGGAAGTGCTATAATAGCAGAAGCAGAGCAGCAGGCAGCAATTGTGGAGCCTGAGCAAAAATCCCTTGTTTTCACTGGCTAGTTCTGGTTTCATGTTTCTGATCTTTTAAACATCAGGCACTCCCCAGGCCTGGCCAACAGCTCCCTAACACAGCACTCTGCTCTGCCAGCAGCCTGACCTGTGCCAATGGGTTTCCTCCAAACTGCCAGCTCCAGGCTGGAGACAGAGCTTCAGCCCCACTGCATATGGGCTGGCAGCAACCCCCAGCAGCAGGAGCAGCTGAGCCCCCTCCCTGGAGGAGAGCAGCACCATCCCACTTGCTTCCAGCCAAGGCTCACAACTCCAAGGCACTTTTCCCAGCCTGTCTCTGCAGGCAAACCCACAAGTGCCCTCAACCAAGGCAGCAGAGGCACAGGGAGCAGCCTGCAATGGCATGGTGCAAGACCAGTACAAACCAGTGCCAGCTGCCACCAACACATGCTCTGCTGTCAGCCCAGCCACTTATCCACACTGTTTTCTCCCTGGCTGTAAGGCAGCCAACAGCAGAACCTGCTTGTTTCCCTTTCCAAAGGGGAGAAGGAAGCTTCTGGAAAATAAAATTACTCTCAACAGCCTGGAAAAAGCTGCATGAGTCCACAGAAGCAATGAGAGATCATGTGGGCAGGTGAAGGGTTAACAGGTGGAAGCCAATGCCCCTCTACCAGGCAGCCAATATTTCTATCAATAAATTATGCATCAGCATCTAGTAATAATGACCTAGCAGGCAACGCTATTTAAAACAAACCAATCGATGGCATTAACGTAATCCCCAGGAGAAAACAAGACACCACACACAGAGCTGGGATCAGAGCAGATCAGGCCAAGGAGAAAGGGACCTTTGGGACAGCAGGGACAGAGGTGCCCCAGCTGAAAGGCCAGGCAGGGGCTCCAGTTCAGCCAGGAGCAGAGAATAAAAACCACCTCCCCAGCCCTGTGCCACAGGCACTGCAGCCTCGGGAAGGGCTGGCACTGAGACCACCCTGGCTCACCCCTGGGGCAGCTCTGCAGCCTGACTGCATCCCCCAGGCCAGACCCTGCCCGAGCACAGAGGCTGCTGCCCAAGTGTCTGGGCCATGCCACACGGGCCCTCACTGCAGGGCAGGGGCCACAGCCCCCCCACAGCAGGCACATTGTGCCTAATCTTCCTTATCCCTGGTGCTGCTCACCATGCAGAGCCACCTGAACCTGGAGGGGAGCAGCGATTTGGGAGCTGTTGCACCCCAGCAGCCGTGGCCAGGCCCCAGGAGCACAGTCCCAATGTACAGATACAGAGCTCACCAGCCCACACATATAACACACTTCATGTGCATTCTCCATATTAATAAATGGGGAAAGAAGGAACCATCAATCTATGAACTGCCAATTTGCACAGGACTAGCTCTTTTACTGGCTACGCACTAGCACCTTTTACAGCCCATTAATTACTTTCTCTAATAAAGTTTGACAAAATGATAACTTGCCCATGAAAAGTGTTGTAATAAATACATTTTCTCTAACTTTGGACCATTCTTGCATGTCTGGCTCATAAACCCCTCCCACGGTTCAGTAACTTAGAGCCTACCTGTACTTCTCAGGCAAGGAGGGGACCCTGGTGTGGTGGCTGGTGAAGAGCAGCTGCACCAGCACTGGTGCCATGGCCAGAAAGCAGGGGCCTCTGCACACAGCACAAGCTAGCCAAACTCTGTCACACAGCTGGGGCTGAGCAGGGGACAGCACAGCCCACACTGTGCCCTGGAGCTCCTGCTTGCCTGGTGGCTCCTGCGGACCCCAAAAGCCTGTGCTCAGGGCACCCCAGCATTTCCCACTGCTTGGGTCACACACAGACCCCTCAGCTCTAACCCCTGGCAGTGCCCATGGCAGGGTTAGCCAGCTGCATCACAGCAGTGGCAGCTCTGGATGAGGAGGACCAGGGTCTCCACGAGTGTGAGTGCCATCAGCACCTCCAAGAAGCCAGATATCTGTCTCCCATGCATGCAGCCTGCACTGCTTCTGCACTCCCTACCATTTAATTTCCCATGCCAGCCACTAAGACACATGACCTAGACCCATGCTGAGAGCTTGGGATGCCCACTGCTTCCACTATTTCTTTATCTACACAAGGCCACAGCTGAGCTCAGCAGACAATACAATGGCTCAAGCTGACCTTTCCCAGTACAGAAACAGGAGGCAATTGGTAGGTTTTAGTCTCAATTTCAAATTATAAGCTTTTTAAAGACCTTTTTATTACACTCCTTAGGAGCAGTAAGAGACCTGACTCCTCTGAGAGAGAAATTCAGATCTCCTCTTTCCCAGTCAGCCCAGTAAACAGGAGTACTGGAGACTGGCTCCAGAGCTAATGGGCATCACAGCAGATAAAGCAGGAGGCACACCTGCCCTCAGCTCCCCTGCCCTCCCCTGAGGCTGGCCAGCTGCTCTCTCTGGCCCAGGCACAGAGCCCACAGAGCCACCACTGTCACCTCTGCAGAGGAGCACAGAGAGTGCAGGACTGGAGGTCTGAGCAGGCTGGCACAGTCATGGCACACCCTGCCCTGCTGCAAGCCAGCCCCACGCTCACTGTGCAGGCTGTGCTGCTCCTCCAGCAGCCAAAGGCTCCTTCCCTGTTTAATTAGTTGAGTGACTCTGCTCTGCCCAATAAAATCATCACCCCCCTCAGCAGTGCCATGCCACGGAAATTTATGATCATAATTTAGAGGCTGAATTACCACTGTCGGTACCTGTGCCATATGAATTACTCAGTCATATTAAATTCAACTGTTGATTTTGCAGGGTTATGTGAAGCAGGAACACTTAGAGCCAATGAAATAATGGAGGAGAAAGAATTATGGCCAAGGAAGTTACATTAGCTGTCCAAAGCACCCTGCACAGAGCCCACCTGCCCATCCCCAGCTGAGGGCTGCCTGCCCCTAGCAGTGCTGGGCTCCCAGGACCATCAGAGCTGGGAGATGGAGCTGGCCCTTACCCCTCCCCATGGCCAGGGTCCTGGCCACGCAGAGCTCTGCTGTCAGAAGATCTGAAGGAATATCTGTCCTCAGCAGAGTTAAGGCACTGACATGAAAGAATCCTTCAATTTCTGGATCCAGCAGTCCCCAGGGCACATGCTGTGGTAAGAGTTTTGTGTCCATACACATACAGAATTTGCTAGTCTGCAGAGTCACAGACAGAAGCTCAGGGACATTCAGCACAGCACCAGAGGCCTCAAATCCCAGCATGATGACCTGAAGCCAGCACTGACCTGACTTTCACATGGAGATACTTGTGAAGACTACCCTGCAAAGTCAGAGCAATGAACCTGAATTCCTGCCAGCTTAGACATTACTTGGTCCAAGACTTCAGATCCCAGCAGCCTGCTCTGACATAGAAAAGACAAAACCTGGAGCCCTGCAATGTCACAAACTGGAAACAAAAAGCCCTTTGACTGGAAAGCCTAAGTCTCAAGCAGGCTGATTTTGGAGTGATGGCTTTAACAGCTTTGGTGCAGGCAGGATTTCTAATGCACAAAGAGTAAAGTGCATTTGTATGTGGAACAAGTATTAATCAACTAATGCAAAAAAAAGGCCTATCAACAAAAAAGAAAGCCTGGATGCTTTATTATAATCCTGAGATTTTGGGTATTGGCAAAATAATTTCCTCAAAGAAAGTTACACACCCTAATTTCATACAGATCTCCCTCCACATGTCCACCCCAGACCTCTCTAATCATGAAAAAAAGTGCATATAAAAATTCTCATGCACGGTTTCAATCAAGTGCATTTATCTATATAGATTGCCCTTTTTATGCCAAGATAATGTCAGAAACTCTACACAAATCATCACAATTTACACTCTCCTCCTCTTTAGTATAAGGCAGACTCTGCCAAATCAAGGGCTAATATATCACATTATTTCTAGTAATCCAAGGGCTGCCTCCTGCCACCTGCTTTATGAAATACCTATGTCTTTGATTCATTGATCCCTGCCTAACCTTGTAGGTAGAGAAGGTTTTCTCCCTCTTTTTAGAACTTTAACATGTTGTGTGCTGTGCTGCTTGGCTGACACCAGCCTCTGCCCCTCAAGCCAGAATTAACCCTCCCCTGTAACACAGGATCACATGTATTCTGGAAGCCTGCCAAGGATTTATTTTTTAGACAATAAATATGGGGATTTTATCCTTTCAGGGGAGAGCACAAACACATTTCCCACAATCAGTGCAGTCAGCTGCATGCCTGAGGAAATGCAGAGGTGAGCAGAGCTGGAGGGTGCCCCACTACCACAGTGTCTCCCCTGTCACAGCCCTACCTACCCAGCACCTCACTTTTTGCCTAGTAGGAGCAGATGGACCTCAAGACAGAGAACTCCTTTGTTCTGGCCACCCAACACTGAGCATGGCAACAGCAGCTGTCACCAGAAACTCAATTTTTTGTAATAAACCTTCTCCTCTTTACACAGAGGCAGTCATTTGAGTTGCCTACACGACCTCAAAGGAAAACACTAAGCAAAAGCAAATTCCAAAGAACCAAACAGCTGATGTGAGCACCTAAATCCCTTTGCAAAGGGTACCCAAGCCTGCTGGCAATGCTGGGCAGAGCACAGGCAGCAGTGTGGGCATCAGCACCAGACACTCTGCTCCTGTGCACCCACCAACTCCATCTCGTGATGAGAGGAGGGAGACCAGAGGGAGCCTCAGCCACCCAACAAGGCCTCCCACAGCCATAGCAGGGGTGGGCATACCCAAAAGCATTTGGGAACAGATTTCACAGGCTCTGCAGCTGCAGTGCTCGTGCTGCTATGAAACTGGGCCTCCTGCAAGAGCCTGCTGTGCTCTCTGTCCATTCATGATGGAGACAGCTTAGTATTCCAGCTGTGCATCCCAGCATCCCACAGCAGATCGAATATGCATTGGTAAATACTGCTTCTGCTGCAAGAGTCCACAGAGAAGTTATCAAGAGGAAAAGCAAATGTGTACAGCAAACTGTGTGTGGAGAGCACAACTGCAATACAAAGCATGTCCTTCCCTCCTGATGCCAGCTCTGGGGTGACTAATTCTGTGCAAGGACACCAGTCACCAAAAGACCTCAGATGCCCTTCTTGCACAACTCTGGAAACTGAAATAAAAGTGTGAGACTGTATCTGGTGCCTGCAGCCCCAGGTGCTCCAGTGTACCCCCTCTGCACAAGAACAGGCCTGTCACTGCTCTTCACATTAACTCAGCAGCCCCTGCAGCTCCCACTCTCACAGCAGAGAACAGCCAGCATACCCAGAAATGCTATTTCCCAAAAAAAACAAGGTTTAAAACCCTCAGCAGTTTTCAAGCCCCTTCCAAAGCCCCCCAGGAGGTCCCTCCTGGCTGTTAAGGACTTCATGGGAAGGAGCCCAGCCATGCAGAACCAGCTTTCCCAGCTCCTGCTCTTTCACAGACATCTCTGGTCCTTTCAGATAAAAATTTTTAAGCACAGCGTCTTCTTTGGTCTTTCTAAAAGGACTAGAGCCCCCAGCCTAAGAGCTTGCTGGCAAGCCTCTTCCTTGTACTTTTTGGTCAAAAAGCACTCTCCCAGACGTGGTGAGGCAGCTCCCTGGGGAGTGAGGGTGGCCACTCACACATTGAGCCCAACACCACAGCCAGGAGAGCACAGGCAGGATGCACTTTGTCCACTTAGAGCCTCACCAGAGCATCATTTCAGACATTTTCTGCAGATTAGAAAAAAGGGGTTTGGTTGTTTTTTTTTTTACAGGAAGCAAATCCAGGGCTAAAATCTTCCCCTGCATCTCCTGTCCAGTAGCAAGGTCTCCTCTGTTCATTATAATCTTCAGTGTAACTTCTGCTCTGCAGCTCCTTTAATCACATCAGATATGGGAACAGAAAAATGTCATTGTTCCTTGGCCATGAACAATACCATCCGTGGAGCCATGAGAAAGTGCAAGATGGATATAAAAAAGGCGGGCTCTTGTCTCCCCATAATCTCTTCTACAAACTGACAAAAGAGGGTTTTGTATAGAGAAAATTGCCACATACAGAAACAAAACAAAAATAGAGCATGCGAGCTGGGACCACTTTTATCTGGAGAGGCACCACGGGGAGATATGCCAAATGTGATTCATTTTAACAAGTTTAGCCCTTGAGAGACAAGAGGAGAGCCCCCCTTTAAGAATGAGGAGGTTAGCCAAGAGGGTCAGGGGGGGAACAAGGCCTGGCACAGCCAGGGAGGGTAAGTGACCCTGAAGACTGCTGCTTCCCTTATTACAGTGGCAAGTGGTTCTGGCTTGGGATAAATGTCTGGAAAAAACAGCCTGGTCTGGGGTGGGGATGGGGCAGTTAATGGTGTTTTACTTCTGTTAGGTTAGCCTGTGCATTGGCTCAATTACAGGGGAGTAATTAAAGTCTATAAGCAGATACAGAGGTTCTTGCTCACCCATCCATTATGGGCAGCTAGCAATGATTAACTGCATGACCCTTTGGGGAGATGCTTCCCCTACACATGCACCTGAGCAAACACCCCAGAGCTGCTGAGCAACTGCATGCAAAGCACCAAAAGGCTTTGGTAAAACATCATACATACACCCATGTGTGCCTGGGACCAGCCTGCCCACTCCCCAGGCTCTGCAGGTACAGAAAGCCCCAGATCAATACAACAGCCAGGCCCTTTGAATGAAATCAATGCAGCTCAACAAGCACCTAAGTCCTGGTGTCATCACATTATTTATTGCCCAAAGTCCCCGTCCCACATCAGTCCAAGGAAGAGCTTCAGTACATTCCCTCCCTCTGCAACACAGAATTAAATCTCAGGTTCTGCTTCCCAATGTGCAGTGGGATCATGAACCACCAGTTCAGAGTGTGTGAGGCCACAGGGAACCAGAGGAGCAGCCAGCACCTTCCTGAGAGCAGCTCTGTGCCCACCCTCCTCACAGGTTCTCCTCCTCCAGCCCTTCACTGCCTCCCAGGGATGCCACTCTGTTCACTGCCTCCTTTCAAGCCATTGTTAGTTTATTAAGTGCTTTAAGAGATGCAATTTGTGCCCCAGGAGAACAAGCTGCACAGAAAGAACTCCACAGTCCTGGTGGCCTGGCAGCACCAGCCAAATGTCACATCCAGGCCCAGCAGGCAGCAGCATGGAAGCAACCAGTGCCATCCCCCACCGCGCCTCCAAAGAATGGGCGAGATGGGCACAGCCCCTCCACAGAGGGGCCACAGCCGAGCTGCAGCACCAATAAAACTGTGGCCATGACAGCAGACAGCCACGGGGCCGGGCACCGAGCCCCTGCCTGAGCAGGCAGGGTGGGCAGGGAGGTCTGGCACGGCCAGCCCCAGCCTGTGTCACCAGCAGGCCCAAAGCAGCACCTTCTTTGCCAAGGCAGCGCCCTCGGGCCTGCAGCAGCGCCCTCGGGCCCAGGGCAGCGCCCAGAGCAGCGCCCTGGGGCCCTGGGCGCGCCCTCAGGCCTGCAGCAGCGCCCTCAGGCCCAGCCATCAGCCCCACACAAGGAAAGGCCTCCCCCAGGCTCACAGAGCCAACCAGCTCTGGCCTTCCCTGCTCTCACCACAGACACACAGCACACCCAGGGAAAAAATGACCCAAAAAACCCCAACAGCAGCCCTGCTCTGAGCACAGCACCCAGCCAGTGCTGTAGGGGCCAAGGAGATCCTCCAGAACATCAGCGCCATGGCAGGCATGGGGAGCTCAAACACTCCCAGCCTAGAGATGAGGCACAATCCTCCCTTGCTGTGCTTTCACACATGTGAAAATGCAGATTGTCATACAATGGGGACACCCAACTGCAGACACATTCTCCAGGTGCAGCCATGCTGGGCAGATGGCTCTGCTCAGCTGGGGGCTGCACAGTGCTCCATGCAGGATGTCTCCTGAAGGCCTTCCAGAAGCTCAGGGCTTGCCCACAGCTGTCTGAGACAAATGTCAGGCAGGAGCAGTGCAGGAGAGCTGTCCATGTGCTGCCATCCCCAAACCCACATCAGACAGTGGCTCCCTGCTGCAGTCCAGCACCCTGCAACAGGGAAAACAAACTGCCCTCCCAGCACACCACCACAGCCCTCCACTTTGCCCAAGTACCACATGAGACCTTCCTGACCCACCCTCCTGGCAGACCTCAAGCTTCAGCATGCAACTTCTTGCCAAGGATCATCATCACATCAATAGCTCACACAAAATACCCCCACATTCTGCCATGCAGGATTTTAACCTTAAGGGTCTAAAAGTGACTCATGCCTCAGAGCCCCTCCTCCTATCAACAGCAGCTCACACACCCTTCACAGGTGTTTGCTTTTTTTCAGATTAATCCAAATTCCCACCCATGAACGAGTGACAGGTGTCTTGCTTGACACCTGATTATGTCAGCCAAATCCCCAGCCAAAAGCCATGTCACAAATTAGGTCATTTAGGATTCCTAACCAACACTGTTAGCTAAATCCTTAACACTGTTAATTATGTTTCCTATCACCAATTTACAAAGCGACTCTATTGATCTTGCCCCTACTCTGCAAATTACATAAGAAATGACCAGAATTAAAAATGCAACATCTGAGTGGGAGCTTTCCCCAACAGAGAGGAGAGCTGCACCTCAGCACTGCACTCTCCTGATCTAAACCTTCCTGGAAGATGATCTTCATTTTGTCATTTTTTTTTTTTGTGGAGGGCAATGAACCGAAGGTCTAAGGAGCAATATATTTTTTTAGCTGTGGTTATAGCTTGAACTTAATGATCTTCCCACAAACATAAAGCTAACCTGAGGTAGCAGCAGCATTTTACATTATCTCATTGAGAAAAATACCACAGAAAACATGGTTATAAGTACATGGTTCAGGAAGGTAGCCTGGGAATACAAGGGAAAACTATTGTTAGTTGTTGAGAAAAGTACAGAAGTCTCATTTAAAGCTGAGAAATTTCCTCATTCCTCATCTGGGCAAATCCCCACTTTACTCCCCCTGTGACCCCTGGGGATGCAGCAGCACCCTGGGACAGGCAGATGGGCCACTGGAGTCAGCACTGCCTTGCTCTGCTCCCCAGCAGTCGTGGCTCCATGCAGCTCCAGGGCTGCAAACCTGGCTCTCACCTGCTCCTGCCAGGAGCTGAGCTCAGCCCTGAACCTGACACTCATTTTCATGTCGTGTTCTCTGGCAGGAAGAGGCGTTCTGTGAGATGAGCTCCATCAAAGCCTGTGTGCATCGATCTCCTTACAGTCAGAAAGCTCAATTAGACCTTCAACAACAAGGGGAAATAGATGGCAATTCTGCCCACCAGCAGATCACAAATCCTCTTACTCAGAGGATACAGTTCATATTACACCCAAGCAAGAAATCTATCAAGTCATTTTAATTAATTCCCCTCCTCTAAAACACTTGAGTGCTGACTGGAGAGGGGACACATTCCTGCAGGAGAGTGCTGTGTGCTCACATGCCAGGAGCAGAGCACACCCTAAAAACACCTATGGAGGATCCCTTCTACCTTTACTAGACTGCACAGACATTTCACTCCACTATTTTCCACATTTTTATTGTTTTTAATATTTCCTCATCTCTTACAGCTGCAAACCAAACCTGCAAACCTCTAGATGCCACTCATCCAGGCTTGGGGAAATGAGGCCAACCAGAACAGGGGCAAAGCAACCAGGACCCACAAAGCTCTGCAGAGTCAACCCCACGAGAGATGCTAGCATTGCTCAGGCTCCAAAATAAGTGTGTTTGGATGCTTCACTGACAGTACAGAGAAAGAAAACTACTGGGAAAGAAAAGCCTTATGGAAACTGGAGGGATGAGAAGCTGTCATGGGAACACAGAGAAAGAAGCAGGCCAGGAATAAACCCAGGCTACAGATCGGGAAGCTTCTGGCAATCAGAATGAGAGTGTTCCAGACAGTATATAAATTTTGTCCCTTCTTCCGACAGCCTGGAAGAGGAATTCATCTCCACCACTTCCTCCTCAAAAAGTCCTACCCCTTCATTAGCACATCTGTCTTATGGGCATCCACTGAACGACACTCTAAGAGACACACAGAAACACCCGTGATTCCACGCAGGAGAACATACACAGTGATTCTGTCTGTCTGGACACACAAACTGTGTTCAGCACCATAACATCCAAACAAATTCCCAAGGGTCTCAAATGAATACTGACTGATCCCAAAAGGCTGACAGATACTGCACAGCAGGGAGCCTGGGAGATGTTTTACCAGATTTTAGAAACAAAACCTCCTTAAATATCATGAAACATTAAAAAATCCTCATAGCTGCTAGTGTTTGCAAAACGAGAGGTGACAGCAGCTGCTGTCCTGTTGCCCTGCATGCACAGCCAGTTGGGTTTTCATTGCAAATCCACTTGGTATCTCATTACTGTCCATCACAGGGGCTCCAGTACCAGGACCAGATTCACTTCAGCAGTGTGAGCCTTGCACTGCGCTTCCTAATGCAGCTGGATTAATGGGAGCACATCTTAGGGAACATCCTCACCAACCAGAGGAAAACAGTAACATCCTCTGACAGTTCTTAGGCAGCAAAGCACAGATCCCCAAAGGGAGAGAAGTTCAAAGAATCTCAAGACCTGACGGGGCAGGGACCTTGCGAAAGGCTGTGCATGACATGCCTTCCTCTGCAAAGAGCTCTCACAGCTTGAGCTGCAAGAACAGGAGCTACATTTCCACTTGCAGACATGATTCCACATGAAAAGAAGATAGTACGATGTGAAACTCTCAGCACTGTAGAACAAGAAGAAAAGTAAGGGAAAAAATACAAGTGTAAAATACAAATATATGAACTCAGTTACAGTAAGCTAGAAAATTTTAAGAAAATAAACTCCTGTTAGCTGAAGGACAAATATTAACTGTCATTAGCATTCCAAATACAGACAAAAGAGACAGCCTGCTATCGTTATGTTACTGGTATTGTTATGTCACAATCTGCCTTTACATTGTGCTTCCTCAGAGCCATGAGAAAGACTTGGAGGGCTCAAAACAGCTGTGTTAACCAAAGGAATCCAGTTTTTAAAGTTATTGTCTTGCTTCACTAGGCACCTTCTCATAAAACACAAAAAGAAGCAACTAGCTGCTAAAGCATGGGGTTTGAAGCCAGAGCTTCCAGCTCCCTGTCCACTGCACAGGCTCTCAGTAAATATCAGATTTCGACGGCCACTGATGACAAGGTACATCACACTCACACCTCACTGCTTCATCAGTGGCAAGAACAGGGGGGCAAAGGGACAAAAGATTTGCTCCACTGCTCTTTGCCTTTCCCATGCCATTTGCAGGACAGTCCGGCTTTGCAGGAGACACGTGTCCCACTCTGGGAAACATCGAGCTCTGATCACCCCGTTCCTGAAGGCACTGTTCAGCTCAGAGACAGTCCCTGGATGGTCCTGCATTCCAAATGGAAAGCAGCAATGCTGTGCACAGACCAGCCACCCACTAGAGCCACCACAGCCATTCCTGTACTGTTCCCTGAGGCCTAGGTGGACCCTTTAGCCATGTGCCTCCCACGTTTTCCCAGATAAGTCCCCTCTGCACTTTTCCATCATTCTTATCGCCCTGACCAACAGGGTCTGTCTTGCAGGATGTGAGCCAGACCACCTGCAGATTCCCATCCCAGGGAAGACATGACCCTGCCTGAGGGATGCAAAGCAGAGCAGTCAGCCACACACGGTGGAAGTGCAGGAGCCTGCTCCCAGGGTGGCAGCTCTGAAGGTGCATTTCCATAGCTCGCATTTCCATGGGGTCACGCTGGCAAAGAAAGGAGAGTGCTGGGGAAAGACTGGCTGGGCGAGCTTGAGAAGAAGGCTCTTCTCCACCAGCCTTTAGATACAAAGGTCGAGGGCTTGCAAGGGTCAGCAACCCCTCTTAATATTCACCAAAGCAGCAACAACAAAGGCAAGCTGGGGAAAGGGAAGCGTTCCTGTGGAGTCCCATCTTCACTCTGGATACCACTCCACAATGAAGTTATTTCAAACCGCCCATAGGTTAAGCTGTGGCTTTCATCCCAATAGCACAGTTCCTGCTGAGCTCTGCCTGCAAAGGCACATCAAGCAGAGACACTCAGATGACATCTAACCTCACCCAGCTCGCTGCAGCAGCACCTTTCTCAGCCAGGCTGCAAATTCAGATAACAGAAGAGAATGTGTCAATTGCCTAACATTTAATGAGACCAGAAGGAGGTCACAGCTCTGTCTGAGCAGCACTGTAAAAGCTCCCATCTGTTACAAATGCTAGGCTGGACAGTGGCAGTGCTTGGTAAAGAGACAATTTCCACCTTCCAAAGCAAACCACGTGAATGATGCTTGGCTTTGATGATGATTCCTAGGAGGCAAGTCTCACATTTCACCTTCACACACCTGGGCATTAACCACAAAGTCAAGGACACTTACTGCTTTCTCATTCAAAAGATCTGGATCATATTTGAAATTATCCCCATGCTGTGACAGCAGCTGGGAAGCTGGGAAGCCTGTCCCTCTGCATGGAGCAGTCTGGGATGCTCCTGTGAGCCCAGGAGCAGCGTGCCTGGCTGCAGTCACTGACACCATGGTAGGGAGCAGTGGCAAACAGGGTCTGACTACCCCAGGAAAATGATTGAATTCTCCCTTTCAGGTTTGTTGTCTGAAGCTCTTCAAGGTCTTGCAACCCCATAACACCTGCACATCAAATCCTGGGCATCAACAAAACTAAAAAGGATTGGCACCACCACCAAATATTCCCTTCCCCATCTGTGTTTCTCTGGAACTAAAGATGTGGCTGTGACTACAACCAGTCATCTACCAGTTTGTTTCCCTTGTGTTTCCATCCTGCACTGAGCACTGACAGAGTGACATGGTCAGCCCTTCACAGCCCAACCCATGGCAGAGAGCAGGAAGGGAGCAGAGATCCTCTGCCCATACCCTGTGCCCACATGCCTCTCATCACCCACCTGGGCACTGCATAAGCAGCAAGGTCTGGTCAGCAGCAAGCACTTTGTGTGCTCCTTGTGCCTGCCTGTGCAGGCAGAGCTGTGAGAGAACGTGAGGAGTTAAAGCTTTTTTGTACAAAATGTGTAAAGATTTGGGCTGCACACTTGGTGAGCTGCAGTGGTTGTGGGCCAAAACATTTTGCTGCATATTTCTGAAATTATTTGTCAGAAAAGAACGTCAATGACATAGAAAATGGGTTGCAGATGTAACCTTTTCAAGCATCAATAATAACTTAAGACATTTGAAACAAAATCTTAACTCACAAGTGACTCCATCACATGGGGCAGTTTCTGAGGCGGGGGCTCACAGAGGAGAGGCAGGACTGTAACACATCCCAGCAATGGTGCCCCCTCCAGCTCTTCCACTTAGCAAAGAACAATTCAACTCCTCCATTTGCCAAAGCTACTTCCCTTTCTGAGACCTTTTTTCCTGATTTCCAGGCTATTCCTGGACTCACTGGGCACTCCTGGCTGGAAAAGGAGGCTTACAGACCAGGTCCAATAGCCAAGTCCCACAATACACTGCCATTAGGACAGGCAGAGTGATTTCTCTGAGGTCCAGCACAAAGGCACTATGCAAGAAAGACATTCACACACACACAAAGCTCCTGCTCTCATGGCCAGTGTGGCTGCTCCTGCACAGGAAGGACGAAGGAGAGCAGAGATGTGCATATTGCAGCACTGCAGGCAGCATGGATATCCCGTGTAGTGTCCACAGCTTCGTGGACCCGTGGTTCATCCACAGCCTCTGGAGGGTTCCCACTGGCTCAGGGTCCATCACTGCTACAGGTCTGGCACAGCCAGAGAGCCAGCACTGCCACCACCCCAGTATTTCTGCAATGAATATCACCACTGTCATCTCAGAGGCACATGCTTAAGGAATTTAACTACTTTAATACAATGGGCTCAAATTGCCAAAGAATGTTTGTGCATCAGTGTGAAATCAGAAATTCGGGGAGGGGGTGCTTTATCTGTCAAAGGCCAACCTCAGGGGGCTGCCAGAGCAGACAGTGGGAAGCTGGATTGCATTTGACACGCATCAGCCCATCAAACACAAACAGCCTTCAAAGTGCTGGGAGGCTGAGGCAGCCCCATCACAGCCTCTGCTGGCCCCACTGGGCTCCAACCCAGGTCACGCCCTGTGGGCTCTGCAGGACCCACCTGGGCCTCCTGGCCTGATCCTGCTCCATAAATCACAGGAAAAGAGATACTTCTGAACAGCTCAAATTAAGATGAAATGCCTTTGTTTGCAGGCTGGGAGCTACCTGTGTCATTCCCTTGGCCGTGTGTCACCGTGGAGATGCCGCAGCCACAGGGACAGCAGATGAGATGTGCAGCCACAGTGGACAGAGTGGCACACCAGGATGCAGCATCCAGGTTGTCCCCTATCCAACTAGTCCAGCAAAGGGCCAGGTGTGATCAGCTAATGAGTGTACAACAACAGCCTGCCCAGGATGGAGAGAAAACATCCCAGCCCACAGCATGGGCACAGTACCAGTGCTTGAGGGAGGTCAACCCGAAACAGAAATCCTGCCAGGATGGTCAGACCTCAGCCAAGCAGGACCACTACTCACAAAACCCCACTCCTGTGTGTCTGTAGGACTGGGAGTCCTGGACCTGGCTAGGGCACGGTGAGCACACTCCTTCTGCCCTACAATCATCCCTTCAAGTTTTGCTGGAGGGTTTCCGGTGCCTGGAAAGAGCCAAACTTAAATTATTCCAGGGGAAAAGAAACACAAAACTTTGTCTTCAGATTAATCCCCAGACCTCCACCCTGAACAAACCCCTTCTGCAGCCCCCATTGCCAAGCCCAGCCCCGGCTCTCCAGCACAGGCTGCCCATGGAGCTCTTCCAAGGGGCTTCACAGGCTCTGCAAGCATGAGCACAGCTGAGGGGAATAAATAACAGCCTCAACGTAAAAACCAGCCTTTTCTTACAAAGCAAAGTCTCAGATAGCAAATGAAGGGAGAGGAAGGGGAGGGAACGTGCCTGAGCACCCCCTCTTCTGCACCTCCAGCATGCACAGCGTCACTCAGCTGAGCAGGGTGCACAGCAAATAATACCCACTCCCCTGTCCCCCTGCCCCAGCAGTGAGACCCCACACACCAGGGAATGCAGGGGAACAGATGGATTTTCCATGGGAAGGAGCAGTGACTGCTCCTTCCAGTTGAACATGTCAGCCCAGCAGAGCCATGTGTTCAAACCATTAAACTGCTGCCTTTGCTCTGCCAGCAGCGAGGGGAGAGAGGGCTTTGAGGAGGGATATTCAGAGGGAAATGCTCCTTAGCCTGGCACAAGGCAGACAGACCACAGAGACCCACAGCCAGAGCCTGAACCCATCATTTCTATGTACCCAAACAATAAGGTTTTTCTCTTCCAGACACTTCTTGTCAATGAGATGAAGTGACAGTAAAATAAAAAATTGCATTAATGCAGCAGCAATCTCTCACACGTGGGGCTGCCTTTACCTGGGCTCCTAAGCAAGAGCCTTGATAAGGAGTATCAAGCTTATAAGGCCAGCAGGTTTTGGAGGTTGTTTGCACATGGATTAGGGTTTGAGGTTAGGGTTATTCCTCTGGGTCATTTCAGGCCAAAATCCATGCGCAGCATTCAGCCAGACAGATTTCTCAGAGATGAGGGTGTGGGCCATTAATTAGGGAAACTGAAAATGTTTAATCTCACTGCATCAAGAATAAGGGACATTGAGGGTCCATGAATTGAGATAATTTGATTTTAATACAAATACAATATTTCTCTATCTTTATTAACATCAGAAATATAAATAGTTTCACACAGAGTGCAAAGGAGCCCCTGCCATGTTTGCTGCTGGGAGAGAAGGACACAGCAGACACAGTGTTTGTTTACAAGGGATTGCAGGCTTAAATTGTCAACCACTTCCCCAATATCACCAGAGAGCTGCTGGCAGCCCAGGCCAGGAGCTCAGCACAGAGTGAAGGCTGCACCAGTCACGTTCTGAGGCATCAAACCCAGCACCTACCCTTGCATTTAGGAGAGGAGACACAATGCTGATGGGGCCAGGAGCAGTCAGCTGGAACACTTCAGTTCCCCTAAAAGAGAGGAATTATTTTCCATGGAAATTAGCAAAAAGCTTCTGTTAGCAGCAATGGCAAATAATTTTAAATCGTATCTTGCAGATAAATGAAAGTGCACACCAAAAACACAGCAGTGGAGGAAGGCTGGGCCTGCAGAGTTCAGGTGGGAGTTGCTGGGGGCTGCAACCCAACCCCAGCACTGCAGCTCTTGTGTGCTTTCCAGTGGGATGTGCATTCTGCAGGAGGGGTGTGCATGCCCCACCTGGTCCTGGGTGCACATGTGCAGGAGTTTACTCCCAAAGGACGGGATTCACTTCACCTGGGCACGAGCTGCTCTGTGAAAAGCTTGGAGTCCATCACAAGTTGTTACCTCCTGAGAGGGTGGGCAGAATAGGAAAAGCACAGCCTCATCACCAGCAGTCAGCAGAAACTGAAACTTGGGAACACAAGGCACAGAATTCAGATCATTCAAAAATGTAGGTATTCTAATAAACAACCCAGAAGACCTCCCTAAAGTGGGAGGGAAGCATTCTGGGGATAGGTTTCCACAAAAGCAAAATATTTCCTGGAGCAAGCTTTCCACCAGAGGAACAAATAAGGTTTCAGAGGCTGAAACCTTGGACAAGGCACACCTCACACTGTGGACATGGTGCTCTTGTCCCTCCAATGCCACTCTCCAGCCCAGCCCTGCAGTGCAGGGTGCAGGGCAGCCCTGGCCAGCAGTGTCCTGCTGTGCTGGGTGCTGTGCACAACTTATTGCAGGGCTCCCACACAGATTCATGTCTCCAGGCATTCCCTCATGTCTCAGGAGAACCCCACGGACCATGTCCAGCTCTGTTGTTTCAGCCATGCTGTTGAGGCGCCTGTTTACTTGGGAATCATATGTTTTCTGCCCTGGTCCTCACTGTATTCAGAACAGTTACTTAGCTTCAATAAGCCCCTTGTTAAAGCCTTTTCCTTTCTGTAATCTCATCAAACTAACCAAAAGGAGTTTGTTCTGAAATAGAGTCCCATTTTGTAACCTGGCTTCCTGGAGGAGCGCTCCCCATGCTCACCCGGCCCCTCCACCACAAAAGGGCTCTGCTTGTCCTAGCGCTGACAAAACACTCCGTCTGTTTGGGTTAGTCAGCAGGGGGTTAATGAAAAGCCCGGCCCTGGGGACTCCCACCTTATCTGCAATCATGAATTTATTGAAGAATGTGTTAATGTGCTGGATTTTATTCATCAGGGGTCAGGGCTTTTCAAATTCTTCCTCCCAGCTCCCCCTCTTTCCATCCCTCCCCAGCAAGCTCACAATGCTGTTTAAACAAAGGACTCCCAACACAAAGAGCAAATTTACACAGTAAAGTTTTCTTGCAAGCCCAGAGCAGAGTCTGGAAGAATTCCAGCTTTATAAAGAGAAAAGGGGGTGGGGGGAAGAAAGGGGGAAGGGAGACAGGGGCATTTTGCAGAGGATAAAAGGAAATTGAGCAAAGTTCCCACCTCCCAAAGCTCAGCCCTGAATATTCTCCATCAGTTAACCCCAAAGCAGGAGGATGTTTTGGCAGAACATGAGCCCTCAGTGCACCAAACTTCTCAGCCTCCTTCCAGGTGGAGGCTGAAATGAGTGTTTCAATATTTAGGGTGACACTTCAACAGAAATAACTAGGCTCAGCAACGGTGACATGGTGACACATGTCCATGACCAAGTGAGAACACAAAGGAGCCACAGATCCCACCTCCCGTATCCCACCACCTGCTATCCCAAGACCAGGGACCCCCAAGGTCCTGTCAGAGCACCCCTGTCACCACCCATCCAGGCTTGGCAAGGGCCCAAACCCACTGCTACCTGCCAGTGCTGGAAATAGGCAGCCATGGATCCCCTTCCATCACCTTGAACATCATCCCCACTCCACAGCTGGAATAAAGGGATGTTTGGTTGCTTGCTTTTATTCTTTTTCACTAAAAGGTTAAGGACCCCCGCCACCCTGTCCATTTTGGTTGTGCAGGTCAGAGCTCTGGGCACTAGAAAACAGGGCACAGCCCTGCAGTAATGAACCAAAGATGACCTACATGATTTTCTTCAGGTCTTGTCACCTCCACTTCCTGCACTGTCATTATTGAGCTCTGGCAACATCTCAGAAAGGAGAGCTTAGAAGAGACATCACCTCCAGTCACTCCTCTGACTTCTAGGCACAGCCTCACAGAGTTCTCCTGAGCAGAGAGTTTTTAAACATTTTACAAGCAAAATATAAACATTTTACAAGCAAAATATATGTGATGTTATTGGCCATAATGCTAAACTGCTGGGGGAGCTACAAATTGTCTCCCAGGCAGGAGAGTAACCACTTCAGGAATATCATCTAGGGATTTTGGAAATACTTGATATTAAAAGAAACCCATTATAATGGGATTCTACTTTCTAACAACTTTCTTAGTCAAAAGGATGTCATTGACTCCAACTTTCATTCCTGTGTTTATTTACCTTGGTTTTTATGGAGAGAGATGCCTTCTGCTGTACTGTCATAGTACCAGCAGCCAGCTGCAAGCAGCTCACCCAAACAGCAGGGGAAGAGAGGGTTTAAACGACTCTGGATCACACACAGGAGCCCCCAAAAGCACTGCAGGAATGTTGGCTGGCACTGCAGGGGCAGAACTGCCCAGCAGCCACACATGGTGGCCACAGAGGAGCTGAGCAGATCTCAGCACATGGGATCCAGCTGCACTGCCAATGGATTCCTGACTGCTGAACATATAACACATATTTACAGAGTCTCCTCCGTGACAGGAATTCCAAAGCCTCATGCAGAAAGTAACTCAAAGGACATAATTAAATCAGTTAAATGGCTTGGGCAGAGAGATGCAGCTACAGACAGATTTCAGCTCTCAGCACAGTCACAGGCCACAGGAAATGATTAGGAGAGCAAGAACTGTAAAAGCTCCAAGACCAACCACTTGCTTTTCTTTGCTTAATAAACTATAATCCATGCTTAACTCTAGCATGGACCAGGTGAGCCTTTGAGCACAGTGCCCTGGGATGGAGGTGAATGTTTGGGATATGCAGGCACCATGCCAGCATCAGCAGAGGTGACATTACCAGGTGACAAGTAAAGCCAGTGTCAAGAGCAGAAATCAAAGACCAGCCAGTTGTTTTTCATCTGTTAATGTGATGTGCAGTGAACAGGGAGCTCCTGCTGCAGGAGCTTGGGGCGGAGCATGCTGGAGCAGGAGCTGCTCCAGCTGCTGGCAGAAGCAAAGGAGCCTTTGCACAGTGGGAGATCTGGGAGCCAAGAAATGGCCTCGTGTGCTGGAGGAGTTGTGTTAATCCAACCATTAACAGAGCTCGTGGTCAGTTTTACTGAACAACTAAGACAACGCAGGAGCAGGGCTGGGGGCTTGGGGAGCTGCCCCGGGGGCTGCTGCCACTGCCCAGCAGCTCCAGGCATGGTCTGGCCCCTCTGGACAAGCTCCAGTGACCAAAGGAGAAAGAAAGATGCTGCCACAGAGAGAGGGGACACAGAGAGCAGGACAGCCCCAAGATCCCATGGCAGCATCTGAGCAGAGCTGCACAGACATCTCCACCCCCCAGCAGCAGAGGGTACCAACAACCTCATAGTACAGACAAGGCCACCATCCTGCAGTGCCTCTGAGGACAGGCTGGGGGTGGTCACCATGGGAATGAGGAGCACCAGAAGCTTTTGCTGCCCAGCCAGTCCTCAGATTCAGGGAGGAAGGAAAGGTCTTATCTTCCATGGGCTTCCCTGCAGAGCAGGGACTGCACAGATGCAATGAACACTGCTATTCTTCCTCCCTCAGGATCAAAAAGAAGTACAATTTAAAACCCACCAATCCTGCTGAGCAGAGGGACACCACTGATGGCAGAGAGGAATCAGCAAAGCAAAGTGCACCCCAAACCTCCCAGGAGCCCCAGGGTGCCCCAATGGTTGAGAGTTTCCCCAAATCATGAACAAATTTGTTCCCATCACAAGGTCCAGGGCTTACCTGAATATGAACAGCATCCATTCACTTCTTCACATCCCTGGGAAAAAGGACTTGCTAAAAAAATCAACAAACCTGGTATGAAATATAGAGTAGCCACCATTAACATCATATTTATTGTTATTTAGTTGCTCAGTAAAACATATACAGATATGTACAATATGCAGGAATACAGAAGACTGCACTTTACATATTTAAAAAAAAAGAAAGAAAAATAACACTCAATTTCATGAGCTATCGTCACAGTCTTCCAACCAAGCATTTAGGAAATGAATTTAACAAGAATTAAAAAAAAAAAAAGAAAAAAAAGAAAAAAAAAAGATTACAGGATTGCCTAACACACAGCAGAGTCAAGTTTTCATATTTTACATGTGCAATAACATTTTTCAGAAGAGTTTGCTAATGCAGTACGGATTACCAGTGTTTTGAGGTTTCTTTTTTTTTCTTTTCCATGAACCAAATTTAGTACAAAGAAATAATATCCTTTTGCTTAAGGCTGTTTTAAAGCTGTAATATTCTTGGGTAGTGAATAGTGATAAAGTTATAACTGCCGGAAATCAGAACCTGCAGTTTCATCAGTCAGAACCTATGAGCGGATGGACTCAAAGCAACAATTTTAATAGAGAATTTCTAAGACAAAATTAGACTATTTCCTCCATTAGCCTTAAGCATTAAAGAAGAAACAATTCTACAAAAATGGATTATGCTCTTACACACCATCCCTTGAACAGCTGTGAATCCAGTAGCTGACAAAACCCTACGCTGCAGCTTAACAAAAATAAGTCAAAGGTACCAGTTTGATTTGTTGTCCAACCCACCCACCCAGTGCCCATCCCACTGCTGTGCTCACCTCATCCCTTCCATCTCCCAAAACTGTAACTTTTTGTCTTGGTGGTGGTGCCTGGAAGTCCAGTCCCACCCAAGGTTCCCAAGGGCCAGCCAGCCCCAGAGTGACCATGGAGACCACAGGACCTGCACGACTCCCCAGGTGATCCAGGTGACAGAATTCTGGTGCTCATCCCCTTCCACCCTCAGACACCGTGAAAACCTTAACTAAGTAACAAGCCTTAAGCCCCTTACTGATGCTCAAACAGCAGACAGCAAGCAACCCCAAGAGAATGTGATCTGGAGAAAACCTGCAGGAGTAGTTAATAAATGAGGCCTATTCTGTCCTTTTTTGGCAAAGAGGTATTTGATTGCTCCTACCAACTGAAATGCAAAGGAAATTTTGCTCAGTTTGCTACACCACTGCAACTTGCAGACCTAGCACAGGGTTTCTTTTAGGGAACACAGAGGGAGCCAGGGCACAGGGCAGGAGATGGGAGATGTCCTGGCTCCCCCAACCCAAACCCGAGGCTGCGTGGGAGCCTCCAGCACCTGCCGGCCAGGGAGAATCCCCAGGGCTCTGGCTTCTGGTCCAACTGCCCCCCTTTTGGAAGCCATGTAGGATAGGACACACAGGCAGGAGGTTTCTCCCAGGCATTTGGGGAACAAGTATCTGATCAAATTCTCCCACTGTTGACCCAACTTGGCCCCTGAAGGAAGTGAGCCTTGGGCTCGGGGCTCTGCTGCAAGCAGAGGTCAGACCTCAGTGCAGCGCAGCCCTGCCACTGTTCCCTCAAGCTCCTGCTGCTGTCTATGCCTCAGTTTCCCTCTCCACAAGAGTGCAACTTACCTCTTCCACAACTGGCTTTTACCTACAGCTCCCAAACATGCTTCAGTTGGAATATTATTATTTAGAAAATGACATAATTTCTATTCTTACTGTGTCAGGCCATGCTGACACTTTATATGTGTTAAAAAACTGATCAGTGCATTCAGTGTAAAATCAATGGAGAAAATGGGTACAATGAAATTACTGCAGGTGCCACCAGCACTGTGACAAAGCTTGAACCTTCTGTATATTCTGTCAGTACCACATCCCCAGGTGATGAGCAGGACAAGATGCCTGTCCTGGTCAGAATGTAGAGTTTCTGTTCTGATCTTTGGCAAAAAAGCAACAAAACCCTAAAAGCACAAGTTGGGCTGGTCCTGGCTAACAGCTGCCTCAATCAAGACCTCCTTCAATCAAGATCAGAGAGGAGATCAGCAAGAGGACTGTGTGTACCATATGATTCAGTTTAACTGCATGGCCACTGAGCCCAGCACGCAGCCAGCCATTGCCTCAACTCCTCCCTCTCTGACAGTCCCAACCCTGCACTGCACCCACTGCCCAGAGCAGAGCCTGAGGTGGCCAAGTGCCACAACACCCAGGGCTCCACGCTGCACAGCTCAGCACCTAGAGACAAAGCCCCTGGCCTCAGGACACCTCCTCACCTCAAAGGATTCCACTGATTTCAAGGGAATTGCTTATGCTCTGCATTTCCATAAGCAAGTGAGAAAGCAAGTTCCAAGTGGATAGGAACAACACTCCAGGAGAGAAGTGCAAGCTGCTGAGAATAAGCCAGCAGAACTGGGTGGTGAGACCAAGCCACCACAGCTCCACTCAAACAGGGATTTCTCTTTAAAAGCATCTGAACTCGGTGTTCCCTGACAGGTTCCTTCCCGTGGCACAGGGTGTGCATCCCTGACCTCAGGAAGCCTGAAAAACCTGTTCTCTTCAGTGCAGCAGGAAAAACTAAAAACAAAGCACAAGGCAAGGGACTGCACTCCGAGCAGGAATGCCACCAGACCATGAACTTGGCCGAAATTTTCAGCTGGAAGTGATGGAACACAGTGACCTCCAGGGCCCGCTGCTGCAGACTGAGCCCCCCACAGCAGCACAAGTGCTCTGCTGACAGGATTTAAAATCAAACATATACTTAGGTAAGCCAGGACTTGAGGAATCACCGGCAAAGAGGCACCTTCTGGAAGGGGGCTGACAGTGATTACTAGGAGATACTTTACTGGGGATGGTGACATTTTATTGCAGGTGCAGGAGGAGCTCTGCACTCCTGGTTGCCCACCCCGACAGAGGTACAAACCATCCCAGTTTTTGGATCCAAACCAAGTGGTGTGAGGCAGCTCCACAGCCAGTTGCTCCAGGATGGGCAAAAATCCTCATCCTCATGGAAGCTCCAGCTTTAATACAAAGTAAAATAAAATTGAAAACCAGGATTAAAAGCTATCCAAATTTATCCAAAGTCAATTCATTGACCAGACTCAAATCAATCCATGCATGGTTAATAAGAGCACATTCAAATCACATTTCCAAACACTGTGAGTCTCTCTGAAGCCACATATGACTGAGAGTGAGGATTCCAGACCACCCTTGGTTTTTTAGAATTTCCTCTCCAAGAATATTACCTTAAAATAATTAAAGACCCAGCACAATCATCAAAGATAAAATATAAAGCAGTCTTCAACTCTGTCCCTTCAGCAGGGACAATTTGTGAAATCATGAATAAATAACCCTAGAGAGGCCAACCTTTATTTCACAACCAAAACCAAACCCTCTGGTGCTGTTCCTGAGCTTCAGGAGCTGTGGGAGGTGAGCTGCAGGCACAGGGCAGGATGGGGCCACTCCTGGGCAGAGACACAAATCATGGACAATGTGACAAAACCACTGGAGAATCAGCCCATGGTGTCAGCTGTGGCTTTATCTGGTTTGCTTCCAACTTTCATTTTGAATGAGCATTATCTAGCCCGAGCAGGAAAGTATGGCTTTCCTTTTATTGTGTGCATCCAGCAACGCTGTTCTTCAGTGTATGGCAGAAATGGGGCCTTGAATGAGTTTGGAGGATTCTGACATCAGGTCTCCCTGCCCTGGCAGATTAGGAAATGCCATCCCTGGACACCCAGTCCCCTGCATCTTCCAACCTGGGCCATCCCTGACCCCTGCCACTGCACTGGGATCTGTTGTGGCAGGGGCTGGAGCACCCCCAGGCAAGTGCAGGGGACACTGGACCTGCTGCCAATCAACAGCATCTTTCTGCAGTCTAAAATGGGCAAAAAGTGGGCAGGGTGCAGGGGATTTTCTTCTCCACTATCAGTAAAGTGGGAAATGCAGGAGCACCATCAGGCCCAGGCAAGCAAGAAGGAGCCTGGGCCTTTGGAGGAAGAGATAATAACTATTAAACTTATTTAAAAAAACCTCTCCATACCTTCCCTGCTGTGCGTGAACCAGCCCATTCATGACAGAGCTCCATCCCAGGGCTACGCCCAGAGACTCAGAGGAAGGAGCACCCTGGCCTCACCAGGAGGCACAGAGGAAAACGAGGCTGAAAGCAGAGCCTCATTCTCTCAGGAAAGGGCAGGTCCATGCCTGAACATTCAACAGAGCATCAACTGCTTGGTTGGTATGAGACTGGCAAAGACTGGGTGTCACTATAACATATGATTTAATGCTGACCATTTCGCTTTCACTGGTGTTTATTCCTGAACTGCTGCTCCTCAGGATCACCATCCTAATTAAGCACTGAACAAAACAAAAAACAAAAAACAAAAGGAAAAAACAAAAAAAAAAAAGAAGAAAGAAAAACAAAGCAAATGAGGAGGAGGAGAAGGAGGAAGAGGAGAATCTTTGTCTTATTATGACATACGTGACTTGGACACACACTGAGATGAAAAAGGAAAAGGCCTCATCTATAAATGTATGCCAAGGTTACAGAATAATGGGAAAAAGTGGTCTAGCAGGAAAATCTTAAGCAAAAGTGTGCTAACTGCAGAAGGGTTAACACTGGTAACATACTGTGGCAGAAGATTAAAAAAAAGTTGAGGTTTACTTTAAATTAACCCTTTCCAGTCCATATGCCACTAAGCAGGTACCAACCTAGAAAAATAGTCCACCTAGCAGTAGCGGCCCTTTGAAATTAAAAAAAAAAAGGAAAAAAAAAATAATAATTTCTTTTGTTCAAGTCAGGGCAGCCACAAAAGTCCCGAATCTGTTGGAGATGTCCGAGTGCAGGGACCTCCACGTCGGCACCGCAGTCCGGCCCTTGGCCTCGCCCACGTCGTCCGTGCAGTGGACCGAGAGGCACTGCAGGTGGGTGCCCGTCTGCGCCGCCGCCGCCGAGGTCTTGCTCGGGGGAAGGTCGTGGGCTGCAAAGGGTTCACAGAGAGAGGTTAGGAGACCCGTGATGTGCAACCCCATCAACTCACAGCCTGCAACCCCCGCAACTCACAGCCTGCCAGTGGTGTTGCCACCACCTCTCTCCCCACCGGCCATGCGCCTCTCCTGCATCTACCGCTCGGAGGGTGTCTTGTCACCAAAGGTATGGCTCCCCCTGCCCACCCCAAAGTGAGATCTGGTGGTCACCAGGCCAGAAGAACACCACCTGAGAGAAACCAGCGATGTGTCTGAACACCAGGGATGGACCCAGGACCAGTGAGTGTGTCCTAGACCGCAGCACAACTGGGAACTTTCCTTCCCCGCTGGAAACGGATGCTGAAACACCACCAAGCAGGAAGCCAGCCCCAAACCCTCCATATGCCCTCGTGGTCAGTCCCAGCATCAGTCTCCCTCCCTCCCTCCCTCTTAATGGAGCACCATGATAACATTTTCCCTAAAAATTCTTTCTTTTTAGGACTTTGTATGATCTTTAGATATCATTAATTTCTGTTAAGCACAGAAATGTAAGACTTGAACTGAAACATCCAAAACAATGTACCTAAGCCTTTTTCCTTCAGCTTTTACATGTGAAGAGTAGCTAAAATGGGTAGAACATGACAAAGATGCCAAAAACCAGCAGTAAATGTTTAACATTTCAGGACTTTTCCTCCCATCGCCTTTCTTCTGCTCCACAAAGCCAAGCAGTGTAGGGATACCACACTTCATGGGGCAACTCACATTACTTTGAATGACCCTCCTGCTATACCAGACACAAAACTAGAACTGAACAGCTTGTTACACAATCACAATAATATTAAAAAATAATGCTAAACTAGCCTGGAAGTCCCTGGTTTAAAATGGAAAAGGCTTTCAATGTTTGATTATCACAGGATGTCAGAGATGCTCATATCTAAAACAGTATAACAACACCACACAGGAACTACGAAGAATCTGAGGATGTGATGCCATCAATGCTGGGAGAAGGAACCAGGCTCCAGAGCAGTGCTGCTGCCTGCACAGCCCTGCTCTGAGTTAGTGCTGCAATGTGCAAAATCCACATAGAGCTCCACTGCACGCCTCAGCTAGACCTCATGCTTGCTTTTCTCCAGTCACCTTCCTGTGCTGCTCCTGTCGAGGATCCAGCAGCAGCAGGCAAAGCTGCTCACACTGTCTACATCCAAAAGGATTCCAGCTCCCTGCAGTTGGTGCTGGGTGGTTTTAATCAGTTTTGATGAACAGGCAGCACTGAGGGGCTGAGCAGAGGCTGCTGCGTGACACCTGAAGTTCCAGCAGGCAAAGAGGTTTTGGCACAGATCCCTTCCCAGCACATGGAGCTTCTACTCTTCTTTCCTGTCACCCCCCCTAAGTCCTATAGCTTTGGGAAAATCACAGGGCAAAAACCCCAGACTCCCTAAATAACCACTATTTGATCAAGTGTTCAATTAAACTTACTGTCCAGACTGCAAGTGTACCTAAGACATTTTTTACTTATAAAATATTCAAAGCTCAGATGGGATTGTGCAGAAAATTGTGAACAGGAAATGTTTTCCTTACTTGTGTTTGTTCACAAGACACGCAGTACCCACTGTTTTTATTCTTAGGTCTCCCTGACTGCACAGGACATGCTGGGCTCGGCACAGGAAGAGCCAGCGCCTCGAGATTAGTCCTTGTGACAGCAGCTCTCTTCCTCTCCTGCACAGAAAGAGGAAAGAGTCCCACAGCTGAACTGCTGCCACAAGGGGCCCAGGGGTCCCAGCAGTGTTTTTACAAGGGCTGCAGCAGACCCCCAAGAGCCAAGGCAGAGGTGGCACATTCCCAGGCTGGCATTGGAGCCAGAACTCCCCTGCACCAGCTGCGCAGGCATCCCAACACCTAGAACAGAGCTGGTCCTCAGCAATGACTACATAACAAATTCATGTGCCACAAGGAATTAGAGAATAAAGAAATAGGCTTATTTGTTTGTAAATCAGCAAATTCTTTCTAAGCCATTTGCTGTGGATAAAATTCAGAAGCAAACTATTGATAAAGAAATCAAAACAAAATCTGTCCCACATGGATGAACAAGATCCCTTGGCTTGAGAGGAAAAACCCAAGTAAAAGGGGTGAGCAGAAACTGAGCCTCAGTTTGCAAAGCCAATACTGACTGACACTGTCCACACGAGCCTTGCTCACCGTGGGACACCACTGTGGAAGCTCCAGTTCTCCAGTCGTTAACAAGCATAGAAAGTGACATATTCAAATCCAAAACAAAGAGAGCTCGTAGCAAAGCTTGCACTGGCACAAGAATTCTCAAAGCCAATCTGGATGGAAATTTTCAGTGCAATTTACTTTTTTTCCAGTATTTCTGTCTTGACAAAAGTATGATGCTTTCCAGGAAAAAAACCTTTGTAGCAAAAAATTAAAGTTGTGCTGATCCACCTGGTGAGAATTATTTTCTTAAGCATGAGATACTGCCTGATGCTTGTCCAGAACAGTAACACTCTCCCAGCAGACCTGTTTCACCAGCCATCCTGTCTGCCTCCTCCCTCACAGCCACAGTGTCCTGGCACTCCCCAGTCACAGTGTCCATGGTCCAGAGCAGTTCTGGTAGCTGAGATGGACGTGACTCGGCACGTTAAAACTAGTCAGGTAATGCAAGATGGTGTCACCGCATCATTGCTTCACAGCTGCCAAGTTTCAGATAAATCACTGTCAGTCACAAAGTACCTCACTGAAAGCAGGGAATTTTTAAATAAATTATCTTTAAACTGCACAACTGCCTCTATTAGCAACTACTGCAAGAAATTTGTGTTATTAGAAAAAGCAGTACACTTCTAATAAGGACCATCCTCCACGCCCAAGATCTGGAGATGGTCTGGGTGGAGACTTCCCCTCCAAACCAAAGGACATGACACAGAACCCGGAACTGACAAAAGCACAGCCACCCTGTACAAAGGACAGCATGTGCCACTTGGAAACAGCAAATGCTGAAGCAGAGGTAAGAAATCACACATCATCTATAAGCTCATGTCATGTTCATGTGAAAGGCATGAAACTCAAAGCAGTAAAGTGACCAAAGACCAAAAGAAGTCTGGAAAACGCTCCCCCATGATGGTGTCCTTCCCCACAGCTGTTAGTGATGCTGTGGTGGTCTCAAGAGCCAGTTTGCTTTTAGGCAAGAGCTTCTGACTAAGCTTTACCCAGCCAAACACATTCCAGCCATTCAGCCCCAGACAAACAGCAAGAAGAGAGTGCCCAGCCAGGCTCTCCAGCCTCCCTCCCGACCCTCTGCTCTGACCTTGCACTTTTGGGAAGCTGCTCTTTCGTTCTGCTCTACTTTGCAAAGGCACACAGCCTTCTAAAAGAAAAGGTTGCTGTTTGTTTGTTTGTTTACACAGCATTAATGGCAGCGTGGTGACTAACCCAGGAGCCTGGCCAGCAGCATTGGAGCCTGCAGCTGGGACACAGGAAGAGAACCAGGAGTTCTGCACCACAAAAAAAATTCAATACACACACTACAGACCGCTTTTCCATATCAGCTCAGGAAAAACACATTTCTTTAGTGAGGTTAGACCCTGGCATTCACCTTACTCTGCAGACAGCATGTGTACACACCTTCAGTCCCCCTCCAGCATCCTTCTCCCTTTTCATGAGACCCTGAGCAGTTATGTTGCTCAATATAAAGCCTCTTTTGTTGTGTAGCATCTTCTTATGTATTATGAAAAAACAAACTTGTTCTCTTCACTGTGACAACCCCACCGAGCACTGTGCAAACCCAGAGGTGTCCCAGTTTTTAAGTAAAGTAATCCCATTAAAAATGAGTTCACCTGCACAGCTACCACACATCTTCTTGTCAGAGAGGAGGCTAATTGAGGGAGGGCTGGTGTAGCCAAGGCAACTGCAGATGCTACGCTGAGACACCAGGAGCTGATGCTGCTCTTCAGGTGCTGCTTCTGCCATCCTTCTCATGTTTGCCAAAATCACCACCAACAAAAGGACGGAAAGCAGCGAGACACAGGAGCGAGAGCACAGACACAGTCTGGTAGGGGTCTGGTTGGGAGTGGGTTCCACTCCACATTTCAGCGTTCCTTCGAGATTGAAGTGACAAACAGGAGGTGAAGATCCCTAGAATGGCTCCTTGCTCCAGGGCTCATCCCTTACACTTGCTCACCGCTCTGACACGGGCTCAGCCGCCCGCGCTGCCCAGGGTCCGGCTGCCCGGCACAGCACGGCCCCGCCGCCGCCCTCGATGGCCAGCCGAGCGTGAAGGCCCTGCATTGCTACTCATCTCGTTAAGGCTCAGTCGGAGGATTTGGCCAATAACACTATATTCCCTGATCAGAGATCTGTTTCCCCTCTACCATCTGATAACCACTCTTAAAGGACGCGTTAATGGGCTTCCCTTCACTCCGTGCCCGTTAAGCAGAGGCCGAGCTACCATAAGAGGGAATAGATTTGAGTAATGATCCCTTATGAGGCAGCAAACCTACATATAGTGTTTGAAATTATTCCCTTAGGACAAGATGTTTTTCACCAAATCTCCCACATGACAGTTTGACATATTGGTTCAGGCACATAGCTCTGCATTTGTACACAGCACAGAAGCATCTCTTTTCAGTTTTTGAGAAAAATAAGGTCTGAAAACATTTCATGTTTCCCTGGACACTGGACCTAGTCTCCACAGATTAATTTATTCCTGAAACTGTATTTTTTAAATTTTATTTTTAAACACAACTAGTTCATTTGTGTTGATAAACAAATGAGCAATCTCCTTCCTCACCTCTGCAGCACTGACAAAGTCCTTGACAAAGGCATTTTCTTGACCCTAGAATACAAGGAGGCAAGGGCTTGCATTTGTTCCTAGACACAAACATGGCACCTGCCACCTGCTCACACCATAAACCTGCATGGCTTTCAGGTGCCTTCACCCCTGACAATCTGTGTCTACTTTGGGCTGGATGTCTCTGCTGTTCCAATGCTTGGAGGGCATAGACTCCCTCTGAGCCCAGACTGGCAGCTCTGCTTGCACTCAAGGAAAAGCCCCAGCTACTCATTATTAGAACATTCCTCTTAATTTGATTCTACTTCATTTATTCTGTGTAATCCCTGCTTGTAAGACACCTAAAGGTGCTGCTCTCTCCTGCTGCTCTCTGCTCTGTATGCACAGAATTCAGTGGTGGTGGTTAAGGTGAGCAGCTGATGCCAAGGACTCATCAGGACGAGCTCAGTGGAAATGGGGACAGGTGACTCCTCACAATCCTGACCAGGAGCACTCAGCAGAGACACCCCAGCTCCAGGGCATGGGCCACATTTCATTCCATGACATTTCAAGAAGCCATTTGGCTTGGTCATACCCTCAATTTATTGTCAAGGCCCAGCCAGCTGAGCGCTCTCTGAGAGCCTTTCTCACGGAAGGAGGAAGGGCTCTTCATCAAACATGCGTGCACAGAGCTGAGCACCCTCCCACAGCACTCGTATATCCTGCAAACCAGGATTAAAGCTCTGACTTTGCTGCAATACAGACAAGACTCACCCAAAGGCATGGCACACCCAGGCTAACACACAGTCTGTTCACCCTTAATGCTGCCTGCTGCCCACCCCTTCATCAGCCCATCAGCTCTGGCAGCATCCTCTGATCCTCACAGGCCCTTCCTCCACAGACAGCTTGATTAATTGGAGGTGCCTGAGGCTCTAAAGGGAGCGTGTATCAGCCCATGCCACAGAGATGTTTATTTTGTTTTCAGTGGTCTCCAAGCTGGCATGGGGCTCCATCAGAGCTCACTGCTTGCACAGAATTCAGATAACAGGAGACACATAGTGCTTGCTGCAAATACATATTTTTCTTTTTTCTCCCTTGACCTCTTTTCCTGCTCCTGTTTTCACCAGGAGCAATGGAAGGATGTGCACACCACGACAGGGAGGCTGCCCAAACCCACGGCAGCGTTAAGAGTTTGCTGTCAGGCTGTAGGATTACAGTCAGACTGTGAGCCACATGCTCACACAAAGAAACAAGAAACTGGTGAAAAAAGGTGAAGTAGCAAAAATGCTAACCCTTATCAATGGAAATGGCAGAATTCATCTTGCATGTAGCATGACCTTGAAGATACAGAATGAAGGATGTGTGGATGAGGACAATGACATTGCTGTTGTAAAATCCACATTCCCTCCACTGTGCCAGGAAGAGACAAGAGATGGGGAACTCATTGCTCCCCACCTTGCTGCCACTGCCCGCCAGGAGAGCAACACACCACCATGGCTCCACAGGCAAGTGTGAAACTGCCTACACCTATTTATTTCTCTGGAGGCTACTGTTAAATCACTGTTTTCCAGCTCCATGAGTCTCCAAGAAGAAAGGTAAGCCCTCCATCCCTGGGGAAGCCAAAAGCTCCGGGCCTTGGGACAGCACCAGCTCCTGTTCCTTGCTAGATGGCCACAGCGACAACGGACTGTTTCTAACTCATATCCTTCCTCTCTTTTGGCTACCTTCAGTTCCTCTTTTCAGTTTAACACACTGACTCTCAGACTGGCTTCCCTGCAAAACACATACCACAGAGGGGGGTCCTGCCTATCCCCCTGGTGAAGCAGCTGATGTTAGGGTTTGGTTCTCACAGAACAAAACACCATTCCGGCAAACCAGGTCCCACCCCAGCTGCAGTGCTGCTGTTTGCCAGTCTGGTCCTGCCTACCCCATGCAGGTGAACCACTGCCTGTCTGTGACAGCCATGGAAAGCTGAGCTTTCAACCAGGGCCTAACCCAACCACACAGCTCCAAAGTGCTGGTCAGTTCTGGTGCCAACACCAACACTGTGCTCTCCTCAGCTCTGCACCATGTGAGAACTGTGGCCCTGCCCAAGCAAGGAAAACTGGCATTAGAAATCAAACCAAACCAATCACCAACAACAGTCAAAAAATGTCTGAACACTTCCATCAGAAAATAAACTTGAGTCCAGCAACTGCAGCCCATTCCAGCACAGCTGACCCAACAGTCACAATATCCATATGCTGCCATCCAACACTAGTGAAGCTTAGCGAGCTCCAAGTTATTTTCCAGGGTCTGTTGTTCTTCCCCCTCCAAAAACGTGAACACTTCTGCTCATCTCTGAAAGGAGTGAACTGCCTAAGCCCCAGCCACACTGACACTCAGACCTGGCACTGGGAAGAGGCTACAACCAGCTTCTCTCACATAACCCCTCCTCTTCTGAAGGCTTTGTGGCTGTCTCAGCCATGGCCCTGCCTCTGAATCCAGCCCCCAGTGTGGGAAGACCACTTCCACAGCAGGAAAGAATATTGGCTGACTGATCCTGTGTTTTCATGCTGCTGGCATACATCACCTGCTTGCACTAACGAAATGCTCTGAGCCTATTTTCACCAAGAATGACAAATGACACATCCGTGATGAGTAAGGAAATGCTGGGTTTTGCTTTCAAATTTATTTCATAAGTACGCAAACTATCACATGACAGTTTTACACACAGCTCCAGCCCATTCAAAACCCATCTCCTGACAGCCAGAACGCACAAGCAAACAAAAGACTTTCAATAAAATCCAAAGTAGAATTTTCTGATTGCACAGAAGTCACATGAAACCATTCAGTAATCTCTCACTTAAATAAAACCAGTTCTGGACACTGTCTGGTATTATTTCAGGGCAGGCCAAAATTGAAAAAAGATGCTACTTAAATGTTCTGCATTAAATCACCACCTGGACATTCCAAAAAAAAGGTAAGATGCCAACTTCCACTAGCAAAGGAAGGGATGTATCAATGGATTTCTAAAGGCAGTGAGTAGTTCATGATTATGCACAGAGCAAACAGAAACACCTAAATTCCAGTGCTCTGTCAGATTTGTGCAAGAGCTTTGACAAAATTGTGGGGGGAAAAATAGATATTACAGTAATAAGTAGGATATTTAAGCCCTGCAGATCATACACGGAAAACTATTTTCCTTAAGTGAAAACAGAATTAAAGATGAAGATTCCCTTCAAATAACTTTGTTCGTAGTCATTTAGTTTCAGGATGCAAATTAAATGAGCACTTGTTAGCCAAGCAAAAGCAGGGAATTAGCTCTCAAATATTTCAGTCTCTTGTGAGGCTCAGTGACGCTTGGCCAAAGACTTCCAGGTGTTCTGTCACATTGTTCCCCAAGAGCTCCCCTCTGTTCTCATACCCCAAAGCCAGACCTGCATCCAGCCTGGCTGCAAGGGCTGGGACAGGGATCTGCTTGGTCCCTCTGTCTCCTCCCTGGCTCTGCCCACAGCTCCCAGAGGTGCCTCTGCCCCATCTATAACTCACAATTACGAGAGCCCGTAACACAAAACTGCCACAGGCAAAGTCAATCTCTCCCAGGGGCCTCACACATCTGAGGCTCCTGCACACCAAGAAATAGTGATCATGTGCAGTAATGCTTGGGGTTAAACCACACAAGTTCAAGGATATCCCTGAAAACACAGTGGGAGTTTACCAAAGGCTAACATTAGTGAGAAGAACCAGCATCAAGGATCATTAGCTCTTTTATGCCATTTATTTATAGCCTACCTTGAAACATCTCTTTTCTCTTTAAGACACCTCCAGCTGAAGTTTGGTGTCTCAGGGGTGAATGAGGAGACTTTGGGAAACAGCAATCATGAAAACAAAAGGTGTTCAAGCAATTTTACCACTCACAGATCAAGAGAAAAGGAAGACCAGAGACCTCAGGTCAAAGCTGGCACCTGCAGAGACATAGCTCAGAGATGGACAGAACAGGCTGAACAGGGCCCTGAGCACCTGGCCTAGTGGAAAGTGTCCCTGCCCATGGCAGGGGTGTGGAACAAGGATGAATTTTAAGGTCTCTCCCTGCCCAAACCATTTTGTGATGCTATGGGGCACTCCCTGACCTGCACTGTGCTCAGCAGCACCAGCTGCTTGACACTCCAAAAACAGGGGGTTCCAAATCACTGCTTGCAAGTCCGTTGCAAGTAATTCACAGGCAAATTGTAAAGAATCTGCAAGGAATAACTAAAAAAAAGCAGAATTGTCAAGAGGTCTGAGCTTCTCAAAGAAGGGTCACAATCTCTGCTGGAAAACATTTAAATGCTGGCTAATCAGACTGAGAGCTGATACTATCAACCCAGCACCTCCTGGGCAAATTCTTGCTAGATCTCTTCTAAAAAAAATCCCAAATTCTGGTATACCCTAAATTTTGACTACAGAAAGAGATAGAAATGTCATCATATAATGGATTTGGCATATTCAGAAAGATCCCCTAAAGCAGCAATAAGGTGTGGTGATTGAGCTGGGGCCCAGAAGTCTGATGGAGGAACAGAGTTTGATTGAACAGCAGGTTTAAAAATTAAATCTATCTGAAGGGAAAGAAAAAAAATCATTAGAAGAAATGCGTGACCAAATGAGGAGCAATGGCAGTGAGGGAAATTCAGCATTAAAAAAAAAAAACACACAAAGAAATCTGGCATTCTTAGGTACAGCTGTAAGTGCCACTATTAGGATAAGAGAAATATAAGCTCATCTTTTACTTCCAATTGTCACATCACTGTGGAGAGTCTTCATGAAATTCTCAGAATAGCAACGAATCAGGAGCAAACAGCTGTTCAAGCAGGAAAGTCACAGGTAGACAGACTTTCCTTGCTTCAACAAAAAATTAACTCTAAAGTTTCACAGGCCAGTAAATCAACAAAATGGGCCTGTACAACACAGGACAAACAGTCTCATCTTCCAGCCCAAAGCTGAAATATGGGTCTGTGTTCTCCTTCCGGCCATATGCTCACGTGATTTATGACCCACAACAATTTCAATACTCCTGGAAAATGAAAGAACAGCAGACAATAAGTTCATCCCACTCTGCTGGGGATTGTGTGGGCTCTGCCCTGCAGCACCTCCCCAGGGAGCAAGGGCCAGCAGCTCCAGTTGCTCCTGTCAAGGGCAGGGGAGGGACACGGGGCTGAGCAGCACCCAAGCACTGGCACAGGGAACACAGCACATCCCCAAGACTTCACTGCATGGAGCAGCCCACAGAACTCCAGGAGAGATGCAGAAGGACTGCTAACCAGGGCCTGGAGTGACAAGACAAGGGGGAATATCTCCCACCTGAGAGAGGGCAGGCTGAGATTGGATATTGGGAAGAAATTATTTACTCAGCGAGTACTGAAGCACTGGAACAGATTGCCCAGAGAAGTTGGGCCTGCCCTACTCCTGCAAGTGTTCAAAGCCAGCCTGGATGGAGCTTGGAGCAACCTGGTCTAGTGAAAGGTGTCCCTGCCCACAGTTGCAGTAAGATGACTCTTCCAACTCAATTCTCTGATTCTCTTCTGTGATTCATTCCTATCCCATCTGTAACTACAGCTGTTACCCCGGTCTAGATGTGGTCAGTGCAGAAGTACAGACCATCCCACTAGCAGCGTGTAAGGACCTTGTCATCTCTACCTGCAGCTGTGCCAGGCAGGGAACTGCCTGCAAGGCAAACACTGTCAAACCAGGCAGGATTCAGCTCTGCAGCACCTGCTTCACTGCCACAACACAAATGCAAAGGCATCACCCAACAAACAAACAAAATCCTCCACCCCACCCTGAATTAGGCTTTTCCCTTGCACAGGTGGGGTAAAGTGCAAGTTCAACAGCTTGGCTCATACAGCCAAAACTTCACCCAATCCCAGCCACCATGGCAGCATCAGCTGGGGCTGATGCACTTGTGAACCACCACAGAGCACACAGCTGAGAGCCTGTGAGATACCAAGTCTAATGACACAACGTCAAAATTGGTTTTTCTGAAGCCAAGGGTATCCAGACTGGTCTTTAGCTAACTTTTGAATTACAAACCCAAGTCATGTGTCAACTCAAAGGCATGTCTCTGAACAGCCTGCCATGGATAAATATTTTGTCCACTTGGGAATGTGCCAAATAACTCAGGTATCCATAACAGTACTACAATGAATTCTGCTATCTGCCATCCTGCTCAGGTCTGGATCCACACAGCTTCATCTCCCAGCAGCAGAGCTGCCAAGGCAAATGGGCCAGCAAGGCTTCAACAAGAGAGTGAGAAAAATGGCAGCAGGAGCACCCATTACCCACAGGACTGCAAGGATAGGGGGATGGAGTCTGAGCTCAGTGTCTTAATGTACCCACCTTGCCTCCCTTCCTGGAGATCTTAAGCAGAAGGCAGCTGTGCTGAAGGAGTTAATCTTGCCTGGAACAACCGATCTCTGGTTTCTCAGAAACTCAAACGCTGCAGAGCTGGGCTTTCTGCTCCCTGCCTGCTCCTGCCTGCCCTGCCTGCAGCCTGACCCCTGACATTTCCACTCTGCTTCTCCCTGGCATGGAAAACTTAACCATACACAAACAAACAGGTTGGGAGGACAGATAAATGGAACAGAGGAGGAGAAAGGGAAGATTGCTCAGATTCCTTGTCAAGGCCCTGATTAAATAACAGCAGCACCACCAGATGTGGGTGAGGGGCTGGCATTTATCAGTAAACCCTGAAGTCTACAGCAAGACATCTCTGTTTAATTAATCCTGAAAGGGTCCCTTCCCCCTTCTACTTCCCAGGAAGGTTCTGAGGATCTGAAAGTTTAAAGACACAGCGAATCCTTTTTAGCTCTTTCCTTACAAAACACTAGGGCAAAACCACAGTCAGGATTTACTAATTCTGTGGCAAAGGCTTCCATTGCATGGACACATGCAGGCAACCCCCGCTGAGGGAGCATCTTGGATTCAGTCATACCTCTGAGGCAATACACCCATCATGTGACAGCTTTAGAGTGACCAGCTGGAAGCCTGCACATACGTAATCACAGCCAGGCATGGATCTGCAGGTCTCACCTGGACTCTTCTGCCATTCTTACACAATACCCATTTCCCAAGGGATAAGTCTCTTCAGTGCCTGATGCAGCTCTAGTGTCACCCATTTTTGTGCAGTTTTCCCACGGTGGCATCACCATCACCCAGCAATGGAAGAGTCTGCACATACACATAAAGCAAAACAAACTGCAAATGCTCTTGTCTCTGGGCTTTCACGTAGCTTGAGGAGGCTTGGGAGGACCATCCAAGGCACCTTCCATTTCAGGATGTCCCCTGCCCTTAGATCCAAGGTGAACACTGTACAAGTGCAGAACACCAGAGTTTAAACCATCAGCCATGAAGGGCCACAAACCTCAGCAGCAATAAGAGAGGAGCTCTGCTTTCAGGATGCCTTCATCCCACCACAATGCTCAAGAGAGCTGTAAGGTCTCTGAGGGTTCTAACAGCAATGGAAACTCTGGGCCCTAGAGAGTAGACAGACCACCAAACCCCAAAACAGCTTCCAACAGAAAAGGCCTCAGCAAGCACTTCCCAAAGCTCAACATCAGTCCTGAACAGGGAGCAGGGCAGGGAGGGTCTGGCAACAGTGCTCAGGCCTCCAGGTCAGTCACCTAAACCACCATTCACCCAACCATCCATCCAAGCAACCATCCAAGTGGTGGTAGAATTACAGAGATCAATTCTTTTTGTGTTATTGCAAAAAGAGAAAATGAAAAAGTAGCAGAAAATCTCTGTAATAATGACTTCTGGTCCAATAGGAAGCAAAAGAAGGGGTGGGGGGGAAAGGAAAAATTTAAAAGTCTAAGTTCAAATTGTAAAATAAATCTGTAATTCATATCAGTTTTATAAAATTCCCAGGAAAATACAAAGTCAAAACCAGTTATTTTCTTGAGGATCTATATTCTTAAATACCTGGTTTCAACATAATCTCTTTTTACAGAAGTACTGGGATGGGGGATGAACTGTAAGGAACTGAAAAAGGTCTCTGCCTACCCAAAAAAAAAATCATTATGCAATGACAAGAGACAATCCAGTCTATAATCAAAGACAGAATCCTGACATGTTCAAAGAGAAAATTATTGTAACAACAGTGACTTTGAAGATGTGAAGGATTTTTTTGATTGAAACAACGGCCATCAAGATTTTTACTGTAGCAGCCAATGTTTAAATGCATCACTCAGCATGCTGAGTTCCTGCAAATACACTGAGCACCAACACAAAAAAAACATGAAAAAAATTAAACAGTGACACCTAAGAAAGTCCCACCTAAAGTGGAACCAGGCAACACTCTCTGAGTGTGAACCACTTACACCAAGGAGCAAACACTCCTACTGATGGGCATGCTTGTCCCAGGAGTGAAGTTTTACAGAAGAGCCATGTCCCACTAATCCAAAACTTGCAAGTTACAAGGCACTATACTAAAATATTTAAATTTTTGACATTTGCTTCCAGGAAGTTGCATATTTGGCTGTAAAAGTCGTGATCTGCACTCTTTGCTGAACTAGTGTGATTCACAGAAAATGAATCACAAAAGGCAAGTTGGGTGACTAAAAAAACAGCTGTTCTGTAATGCACCTAACGAGCAGTATCAGATTTGCTGCTGTTTGATTAGGAAACTATCAGAAGATGACTATAAATACCCCTTTCAAAAACGGAATCTGGATTAAGCTCAGTGTTAGCTGGGTACTAGTCAGTCAGACTGCCTCACGCCTCTCCTGTATCTCACCTTTTAGGGGAAAGCCCAAGCACAGACCTCCTGAAGGGTAATTTGTCACAAAAATGATGCAAAACCTGTGCAGCATTACTACCACCAAAATTCATCTTTTTAACATGAAAATTTTTAGTTATATCAATCCTGTCCACTTCTCCATCATTATGAGCATTGCTTATACGTGAGAACCATTTTATTAAAACTATGATAGCACCAAACAATTTATTTAATAAAAGTACTTTCTCCACTGTAACTCAGCAGTGAAAAGCTCTTTAAAGCAGAGTCTATCAGCCCCACTTCTTCTACACACTTCTGTTCTCACCATTACATTAAAAACCATCCACCAAAAATGAAACCATTAAAAAGCATGAATACAGGTTTTGGTTTTCTCTTAGCTGGAATGGGCAAATCTTCCTGGGGGCATCTCCACTTCAGTTTCACAACTACCACAGAGGATTCCCCCTTCTTTCTTTCATTAGACATTTATGTATCTTCTGCAGAAAAGGAACACATTGAAACTGATGTCTGTGTGTTTTTGCTGATGTTGTTCCAGGCCATGCCACACTTGGACTCACCACCTGTGCCCCAAGTGTGCAACAGTGAACCAAGACAGGTTAAGGCCACAGTGGGCTTGGCCCTTCTCCATTTTTGGGTATTTTTGGCAGAAATTCCCTGGTAAGTGCCATGTTCATGTCCCCACTGCGTGGTGGCCACTGGCCAAGTAGTGGAGCTGTGAAAGCACAGCTGGCACACACAGCACACACCACCACAGTGACAGCCCAAATCCAGCTGTGACAGCAGGGAAAGGAGCACACCTTGTAATGGGACACCCACCTTAGAACCCAACATCTGTTTTTCAAGGAGTGCCCAGACAGCCCATGGAACTCAAACCCATAATATTTTAAAGCAGGGAGCACTGCAGCTAAAGACAGATCAATTTTGCCCTACATTTTTAAATGAAACTCTCCTGTTTTGGAAAGAATTTCATTAAGGTGAAAATATAATACAGAACTACCCATTTAGGAAGAATGTGCTATTAATTCTTAGCAGTGTATGTGGAAGGGAAAATTGCATTTTTATCTAAATGGTTTTTTCAGCATAACCCATTTCCAGTATTCTTTTACAGCTCAGTAGTGGGAACTTTTCACATTTCTATTTGAGCCAGACCACTGTGGAAGGCAGCCTTCAGTAACATGTCAAATATAACCCCTTAAAACATATTCCAAGAGAAGCTCCACAAACTGGAGAAAGGCCAGGAGAGCACACCTTAAAGGATGGCTGGAAAATAAAAGGAAAAAACCTCTCTCTTAAGGATGTAAGCCAAATTTTTGAGGGGGAGAGGAAAAAGGATGTGGTTTAGGGTGTATTTTTTTCCCTAAGGGCCAAGAAGAGTTTTGGTCTTCCCTCTCTTCTTCCTCACTTGAAGCAGAAACACCTCCTCTTTGAGGCAGTTCCCAGTCCCAAATGCACACAAAGAGCAAAATGGGGCCACGTTATCACTCTGAAAAAACGGACATTCTGAGCTGTAACATGCACACCAAAACAAGTGTATGCTATGAAAGACTCATTTTATCAGCATAAACAAATGCTCATTTCTCACTACAGTTTCATACCATTTGAAACTGAATATAATCCAAACAATAATTCCAAACAGCTGATGCTGGGATCCAAGTTTCCCTGACACACTGCCATCACACAGCAAGAACAACGTCAAGTAAAAGCAAAAGCAGATTCAGAACTGACTGCTTCGAGTTTTACCCCCTTTGCCTAATCTAGTACAAAGAAAAGCAACCATTAAATTGAAAGTTTTAAAAATTCTTCATTTCATCATCCAGGATCTCATACTCAAGCGAATCTAAACCACAACAGCACAGTGGTCCTGTGTTTAACAAACAAAGCCACTGACTTTTCAAGCACTGCAACAGGGCTCACTGAAGAAGCTGAAGCTCCGTGTTTTCGAAGCATTGTTCATTTGACATTTTTCACCTCTTTTATTTTTTTTCCCTGCATTGGCTTTTATTAGCTTACTTCAGAAAATTAGTATAACAAAAATTTTATCTTTCAAAACAGACATTTAAAAGTGGAGCAGTTATGGAAATACAATTGGACAATGAACAGTTTTTATTCCCTCTACCTCGCCACACTCCGCACAGCAAAGCAGTAATTACAGGAATCTACTTCTGGTTTAAGCTCTACAGTAAGCTCTTTCCAAATTTAAGGCCAGCAACCAACCCTTCATTATGCTTAATAGGTAGACATAAAACGTAATTGTATCACAATCTCCCAACGCACGTTCCCAGCTCTGAGGCTCACACGTGTCTGGCTCAAAAAAGAGATATTTTATCTGTTCTTTTTCCTTAAGAGAAACACTGCAGCACCATTGGCATCAGCCACTCGAGGAAAACTACACAAAACCCAAGAGGATCTGGAAAATTATTTGGAGTAAGACTTCACTGTGTTTTTAAAACCTCACATTTCCAAAGTGGTGTTGGTTGTTCTGCAGTACCAACAGGACCAGCAGGAGCCCTGGCACAGTCAGGAAGGACCGTGATCACCTGCCACAGGTCCCGGAGCACTGGGAGCAGCAAATTCCCTTCTGCCTTTCCCATTCTCACCTCAGCTAAAATAAGTAACATCAGGACACAGAACATGAACTGGATTTATCTACAGGACACACCACTTTGTCATGTAACATAGAACACAACTTTGATGCACAGAGTTTAAAAGCAAAGCTCACCCAAAATCACCAGGGCTGTCCTTCAGCTTTCCCCTGTTTCCCTGCACATTTTCCAGCCACCACCCTCACACCCACCCTGCCAACAGCACAAAGATCCGCCAAATGATGGGATGAAACTTCAATACTAATCCAGAAGGAATGTTTTGATATTCTCCCTTTTTTGTGATCTGTCTCTTTCAAAGTAGTTCAGACGAGATTTGAATTGTACTTGGGACAGCCCTTTTTTCCCTCTGCCTCCAGAACTATGGCATGGTAGGGAGAGCATAGGGAGCTGGGCTGCGTGTGGTTCCTCCCAGCACAAAAAGAAAAGTATGTGCCTATATTTAGAGGTGGAGAAGGGAGCTATAGCATCCAGGAAAAAAAAAAAAAAATCAATCACTGATTTTATCTTCAAAAAAGCATTTGTGTTTTTGGTTTGTTTAAATCAAAAATGTGCTGCAAGCATTTGACCCTATATCCAGCAACAATAAAATCTGTTCTATCACAAAATACCAGCTGCTCTGCACTTTGAATAATAATACTATTTTTAAAGGGTTTCAGAATTATTGTCTCATAGACTGTGGTATCTTTTATTACAATTACTGGGGAACTCCTTTTTTTCTTTTGTAGAATGCAATCAATAGGCCCATTTATTATCTTCTTGCTTTTAAAACTGTGTTTGGTCTGAAATTTTGGGTTACTTTTCAGACTAGGCAAAAAACATTTTTCAGCCTAATATTTGGTACCAATAAAAATTAAAACAATTGAATCAGATCAAAAATATCAGGATTATTAGATGCACACAGTTACCGGGCTGCCTGGCAGGTCTAAGAGACATCTTTTTTCTAATTATCAGTTCAGTACCACTCCAGGAGTAAGTCACACCAGGTGGTTGTGATCTACTGTGCAGCTCAGACCTGGGATCTGGGTCTTCCTCTCCCATCACCCAAGGGAGCAGGGAGGAGAAGCCCTCCTTTGGTGATGCTTCCAACCCCAGGCACTTGGAAGAGGCAAAAACCTTGCACCAAACTACTTCTGCAATATTGAAGTCTCTTTTCCTGTTTCTAAGGCTGACAAACCTATTTAGAAATTCACTCACACACAGATCAGAAGTGCCATAACTGGGGTTTGGGTTTATCTTTTCCATGAGAGGAGAAATGCTGCCCCGGAGAGGGCAATACAGCCGCGCCATCCTCACCAAACAAGGAATCCACTCAGAAATGAGATCACCAGATGGGACAAGATGCTCTCAGCCCTTCATTCCCTGCTCATACACACTTCCCAACCCAGCAGCATTCAGCACCAGTGTGCCTGCCTTTGCTGGGTACCCAAGTGCCCTCCAGTTCCACCTCACCAGCAGCCTCTGCCCAAGCCCTGGTGGCACCACCCCATGTTCCGGTGGTGAACCGGCAGCTGCCCAGCCCAACAATGCCTCTTTTATCTCATTTGGACAGTAAATCTTTAACAGTGGGAACATCTCCCAGGTTTCTAAAGCACCATGGCAATTTATGGTGCAATAAATATGATCTGAAACAAAAAATAATCCTAGAGTGGGACCTGAATATGGACTCCGCTGCACTCTAAATCACACGTGGACCCCACTGCCGGCAAGTACGACAGCGATGCCTGGACTGCCCGAGCCATCCAGCCAGGAGCAGGAACGCTGTGCAGACATTCCCTCCCTGCCTGAGCCATCCAGCCAGGAGCAGGAACGCTGTGCAGACATTCCCTCCCTGCCTGAGCCATCCAGCCAGGAGCAGCAACGCTTGGCAGACATTCCCTCCCTGCCCGTTCCCACTCACGGCCTCCCCTCCAACAGTGCAGGGGAGGGAGGGCTCAGCTCCATTCCCCAGGGAGCAGAAGTGCTTGCAATGATGCACAGCTGTGCCACAGCATCCTCTGCCTCTTCTGACTGCTCTCACCTGAGACCAAAAGGCTTTGAAATGCCATTATGGAGGAATATTATACCCACCCACCACTGCCTCCAAAAAAAAAAAAAAAATTAGTGGAAGATTTTTCTAGGAAAGAGGTCCTAAAATTCTGACCAGATAATAACCCCAGTCCAACCTCCATTTCTTATGTTAATAGATCAATTTACATATTTCTAGCAAAATGGTTTCAGGCTACATTATAAAAAAGAAAAAAGTCATGCCTTTCTTCTGAAACTGTATTTTGGGAGAGGATTAAGGAGGAAGGAAGGATATGACTCTTTCCAGAGCTTTGTAACGTATTTGCTTCGTGCAGCAAATTAATATTCTCAATTTTAACTCAGGAGTACATTCTTAATTAGGGTATGAAATGTTTTAAAATTTTCTTCACTTTACAAATGGCTGCTTTTTCAATTAACTGTGCTTCCCCAGCCTCAGGATGATCTTTCTATTAGCAACAGAATGCTTTCGAGTATTTTGTGAATACTAATTCACAAAATTAATTAAATGCAGACTTAACTCTGAAAACATATATTTTACCACCAAAAAACCCTGCTGTCTTCCAACTACTGACCGATCACAGGCTTTGCTGGGATCAAGGGGATCAAGTCCTAAAGGCCCAGCAGTCAGAACTGAAGGTAGGAGAGTTAAAAGGAAAAAAAAACAAAGTTCTTCATTTTGTATTTTAAATGCTCCAAACACAGAGGGGGATAAAAAAAAGATAAATATCCCAAAGTTCACACAAAGTGGCCGCGGGAGCAGGACTGTGGCACGTCTCTCCCACCGCTCACAGTCAGAGCTAGCAGAGCCCTTCAAGCTCCCACACGTGTTGTCCGTGTTTAAACTCAAATAAACTGTATTTATTTCAATGTAAAAAAATCTATCAAAGCAGCACTTAAACATAACCAGATTTCTGCTTACCAAACCAAAAAATGCTTTTTTTGACAAATGTTAAAAGCTAATAAAAAATGTAGACCGCCCAGCGTCATGCTTGGTGGTGTTACGTTAAAACACTGAACAGACACAAACAGATTTGCTGGAATTGCAAACAAACAGACATAAAGTGCCCCGCTGCAGGGTCTGGGCAGCACCTCAGCCTGCAGCCAGGACTCAGCTCCTGCTCAGGAGCTGCCCCTGACTGATGGGCATGTGCATCCCAGGGAGCGGCACCGCTGGCAGTGCCAGAGCAGCTCCTGCCCAAACGGGCAAGGCAAAACTTGGGAAAACGTTACTTCCAAATGGATCAGACCCAGTCCTACAGAGAGGGATGAGCCCAACGTCTGAGTCAAGCATCTCAAAAGGGCACAAGCAAGGAGCAAAAATACTCCTATGGCAATGCCCATGTTGCTACAAAAAATAACCCAAGTACAGGAAAGAAACACAGAACAGTGGTGACCACGTACTTTTGCATTGGTATGGATAGAAAGTGCAACACTAAGAAAGGCACATTTCTAGACCATCAAGTCTTAAAACTTATTACATCGACTAAGGGAAATGCATTCGCCCCATCCAGATGCTTTTGTAATTTGCCAGGAGATGAGCGGAACATGAAGCCTTAGAGGAGAGGGCACTGGCAGGGAGAGGAAAAGAAGGGGTGCTGAGGAGGGGAACAGTAAAGCAGTATCATCTAAGATGTTCTCTTTGAAGTACTAAGAAAGCCAGCTTGTAAAAATTAATGGATTAGACCTCCAGCTGTTCAATTCTCAGCTTTAAATTTAGAAGGCATTTGACTTTGGAACATTGGCACATAATCCATAAAATATATTTAAATTTGTAAAAAAACCCCAAAATCCTTTGAATTAAAAGACCACTAATAACTCAGAATGTTTTAACTGCACCAACACAAAAGCATCTGGCAAAGGAAAAGCAGCAAACTACAAAGAATCACAGTACTTTTATATAAGCCAGTCATCTAATCACTGTGTGTAAACTGGGTCTATCTAGAGAACAGCAAAAATTCAGAATCGCATTTTAAAAACTGAGAAATCTAACCAAGACCAGGAAGGTGAGGGCAGACCTTGAATTTCCTGGGTGATTCTACAGCTTCACCTATTTGATTTCCATAAGATTCCCCACGTCCCTTACCCAAGATCTGGTGCACAGCCAGCCATGTTCTGAACAACCCTCACTAACAGAGGCTCTCATTAAAAAACGCCTCTCAAAAAACAAAACTATTTCATATTTAAAAATAAACAACATAACGATCTTAAACATGTCCAGCAAACCTTAATCATGTGTTTACAGGTGCAAACATCTTTCTTTTCAAGGCTGTAGATTTTTCAATGGAAAAGCTGGACCAGCTGGGCAGGGAGGCGGATGCCGGCCGGAGCCGCGGCGCGAGGGCGAGGTGGCTCTACCAGCGCCTGACGCCCACCGCCCGTGCTGCCTGCATCCAACACGCTCCAGTCCGAAACAAACACAAGGACAACCCATTCTGTACTAGAGATAAAACAGGGAATGAGCCTCTGCCTCCAATCTGACAGGTCTCTTTCAATATTCTCAATGCGCTTGAGAAATTATGTCATGAAACGGCTTCTGGTATTTCGGTAAATTTAACGTTAACAAAGCATACGCGTTAGGCCACCTGAAGATTCATTTTAGAACTGGCTGTGCACTTTCTGAGGAGACTCTCCTCACACTCAGATTTAAAAGAAATACACGAGAAACCACTGACTGAAAATGTACAGTAATTTGTCTAGTACTAAAATTTTATATGGCCACATAAAGGCATTTTACTGTACCAAAACCTTTCCCTGGTATAGAATACTACCGAGGCTGGGAGTCAGCTGGTTCAAATAAAAGCAGCCTATTTAGTTTCAGGTTAGACTTTTGTTTGATGCCTTATTCTTTGTTCTACACAAGTAACAACAAATTGTATCTATAGACATTCTAATTAATAACGCTTTTTATCAAAATATTATTTGCAGTTCTATGGTCGAGCATTCCACTAGGTGATTGGTAAAAAAAAACAGGTGTTGTACCTTAAAAAGTAAAAGAAGACACAGTGTAATACATCACAGATCAAAATAAATCTATGCTGTCATCCAAGCTCATATATAAATACTAAGTCTAATTCATTTCCTTTTACATCATACATAAAGATCTGAAGCACATTCACACAGCAATTTCAAGAAATATCTCCCTCGAAGTCTGTCTCATGCAGATCCTCACACCAAGTGTGTGCAAAACAACCCCATTAAAACTCGACTTGCAATTGAGTGGGCCATCAGAAAATAACAGACTTTGGGGCAAGGAAGCACCAGGATGCAAACCAGAGAGGTAATCTGCATTCATTCAAACACAGATAGATTCTCTAGTGAAATGAGAACAGGTAAATCAGAGACCAAAAATTAAGCCACACAGACAGTGGATGCAAAGGCAAACACTGGCCACAGTTGTTACTGAAATGCCAATAAATTTACACATTTCTTGCACGAAATATTTTCGTATATTACAGCAAGAGGAAATACTACTGAAAATTCTGTGCCTTGCTTTTTCTAATATATGCCATAAAGGTCGACAAGCACACTGCTACAGAATGTTTATAAAACAAAGGAAAATATTTCTAAACAGAACCATTTTCTAGTAAAAAGTATTGAAAATTATAGTCAGTCGAGGTAAACAATGGAGAATTTCTATCATTCATATGAGGCCAAGCAGGGGCAAACCTTCCAATTTTTTTTTTTTAACAGGTTAGAAAAGTTTAAAGCGTTATATTAAATCCAAATCTAATGCACACCAAACTCTACCAGGATAAGTAGCGGGAGTGTTCTTCTCTGGTCACTCTGATTGCTAATCCAGATGATTTAATAGAGATGTAGATTTAATATATATGGAGTTTATTGTGTAACTTCAAGACAAAGGGAACAGCTCCTTTTTTCACTAAATTGTTAAAATTGTGTAAGTTTCAGCAGCCCAGTGAGACAAAGCAGCATCGGGAATCACAGCCCCCTCGCTGGAAAAGGCGCTGAGCTTTGCTGCTGAACTCGCTTCCACAGCGCTCACTACAACGCAGCCGCTCACAGCACATCGCTTGCAGTGAAGGTTCAGTGCCTGAAAAACCTCACGAGAGGTCTGACAAACTCAGTCCTGGTAAACAAACATAGTCCCTTGGTAAAGCCTCTAAAAGAACTAAGCAGTATTTAAAATAAAGCAGGCAGCAGAATGCACTGGAAAGGGAAAGAAAACAAAGGCTCCCGGCCGCATCTGGACCAAATTTGACCTTTGTTAATGTATTTCTAGTAATTCACAGATGTTACACACTGCTCCAGCAAGAGGGTTGGCCTGTGGGCTCATTCAAGTGACAGGTTCGGTGTAACAATGAAATATGAACAAAAACTCACAGATGAAGGCTAACGGTGCCGCGTGGCACGTGCCCGTCAGCCCGGACTGACGAGCCCAACAGCCACCGAGCAGCAAAACACACTCCCATCCTTTCCACCTGCACAGTTCTAGGTATATACTGATGTCTTCACCTGACATCTGCAGTATGGGACTTTCAAAATTTCAATTAAAAACAAAAAACCAAAACCCCACCAGCGCTTAATAAGTGGGTTTCTAAAGAATACTAATACACATTTCACTGAAGGGGAAATTGTTCTGGTTTGGTCAAACCAGGAAAAGCAAAAGCCCATTAAACTGGCCCCGGATTTTTAAGTGAATTTGAACTGGTTATTCTTTGTCAGCTAGAGCTGTGGTGTTGGAAGTCAAGACAACCCCTCTAGACTCAGTGTTATTTATCTCTCACTCCCAGCTCAAGCTGCTAGGCAGAGAAAAACACGAAATTCTAGAAAGCATTTTCAGGGGAAAAAAACCCAAAACCTACCAGCTACTTCACATAAAACATGTTGGTACAAGAAATGATGCATCAGAGAAAACTTACAGAAAACACATTTCAGGGCAGAGCCATGTCCAGGCAGCATTACTAATACAACATTCCGGAATGGAACGTGAACACATGCACAGAGCTCGCGGCAGGCCAGCGCTGGAGGTGTCACACCTCACAGCACCGGTGTCTGCTCTCAGCAACCTCCAGACCCACAGCTCACACAACTGCCAGAGATCAGTAAATCATTTTAATGCCATTATGGGAAAAAAGGAGAGCTCCGAGGAATCTGAGCAGCCATTAAAACAACTCAAGTTGTTTTCCCTATAACCTGCGCACTAACAGAGTATTTGAGAAGTTCCCGATCCTGCTGTATTTTGGGGAGCCTGCTCTTTCCTTCACGGCTAGCACTGAAGTCAGACCCTCTGGTCCTGAAGAGTGGCAGGCAATGGACAAAGTGCCCAGCACTGCACCGAGGGGAAGCTGCCCCCCAACACTCACCTCCCCTTCCTCCACCTCCCCGCACCTGAGGAGCCGCCGGTGCCAATCGCGCAGTGCCACAGTGGGAATAAATCCCCGACAGCTCTCACAGCAGGTGTAAATCAGAAGTCCCAAACAAGCCTGCACTGGGGAGGACCTTGGGTCTAATGCTGCTCTCACTATCGCTGCCCAGCCCCAAAAGGGTGCCCACCTTCCAGCATGGAATGCAGAGGAGCTGCCTGAATTTGGAGGAGTGCTGTCTGGAGCCTGCGCATCCACCCGGACACTGGGTTTCTGCTGGAACAAACACCACAGTGCAAATCCCAGCCCAGGGAGAAGGTTTCAAATCTCAGCCCATGACTAAATGAAGCCTTTTCTTAAACACTGTTTCACACACTCAGGGGTATGGCAATGTTAAGTTTCATTATTTCTACTGACCGAGGTGAACAGCCTGTTTTGTCTCACCCATTGTATCTTTATCATCTCTAACAACAGTTAAAGTAAATTCTCTGTGAGTCTGTATAAATTTCCTCATCCGAGGAACCAGCCCATTCAAATCCCTCAAGTGACTAAAGCATGAACCAACCCGAGCGCCTCTGCATTGTTGTGGAACTGGTTTGCTATTTTATGTTAAGCCTCTGAAATACTAAAACATATCCTTATATAGGAACACTGATTAAATGGTTTTCCTTCCAAGTGATGAACTGTTTTAACACCAACATTGTGGTTATCGCGACCAGAAAGCAATTACTTCTTTCACTAGCTGTTACTAAGAATAGCTGTGATCAAAGTGACTGGAGGAGTGCTGTTAAAAGACGCTGCAGAAGCATCGCTCCATATGACACACACACACACACAAAATATAGATCATTTTAAACCAAATTACACTTTTAATAAATGTGCTGTTCAGAATTAAATCGCTGCTCAGAATTTCTTTTAAATCGCTGCTCGGGATTTTTTTTTTCATCCAGGAAGTCGAGATCTATAGGAGAAGTTATTATTTCAAAATCTATTTCTAAACACAGCACATTGTGAGATCTGTGTATCTGCCTGTGTGTGAAAGTGCACACATAACGGGGTGCATGTGGTGTGAGAGAACGTATGTATGTGCTTGAGCCTGCCAAGGCAGAAGTAACAGGAACTGTGATTTGTGCTAACTAGCTATTGATCCAGTCAGATCTAGATGTTGTGTACAAGAAACAATAAAAGAGAAGGGGCCAGGAAGGATGCTGTGTGCAACTCCATTTAAAAATGGAAAAGAAGGGCCCCAAACAAACCAATTTATGTCCTTGCCTGGGTGAAGCATGGAGAATGCTGATGGGCTTCCTCGGGTCTGCCGTGCATGCTAAACACTCTGCTCGAAATGAGAGTCTCCTGCGCTGGGCATTAAACATGAACAAAGAGACAAACCGTGGGGGCTAGGATTCACGCTTCAGAAAGCCAAAGCTGCAAAGCCAACCAGAACCAGGTTAGGAAACAGCCCAGTTTCCTAACCAGCTCCCTTCTAATTTCACCAACAACTTTCTTAGCAAAATTACTAAATGTGGAGGGCTGTAAAAAGTCAGTTTCTACTACCAGAGATAATGAAAACAATTTAAAACTACACTGCAGTACCAAAATATCACCTTTCCTAGGCACAAATAATGAGTTTATATTGTATAAACTGCACACATGTATTTCTAGCACACCAAAACCCACCCGCCTGCCCTCAGATAGCAGGTACAGCATGTGCACCCATTGTAACAATCACACATACAGCTAGGCAGGTTGCAAAATAGGGATTTGATAAGATAAAATAGAAAGCAATTGAATCTATAATCATCCTTATCTTCAACAGCTTTTATAATAGAGGGTTTTCCATTAAAATATTTTTTCCTAAGCGTGGGGAATTATGATGCCCTCTGGACACAAGGAAGGATCAAAAATGACAACTAATGTCAAAATTAAACATCTGTCAACTAAGTAAGTTTTACACTAACAGTCCCAGAGCCTTATTTTAAACCGCTGTTCAGTTAAATCAAAAATAATTTGTTGCAAGCCATTCAGTTCAGTATCACACTGCTGTGGGCTCCAAATGCAAGCAGGGGGCACCTGGACCTGAAGGGGCAGAACTACCACCAAATTAATGTTTTTGTGGTTAGGAAAAACCTCAGTCACAGTTTTGGGAAAGTGGCTAGAAGGTTCAGCTGGCACCAGGCTCTGTGGGAGCCCCCTCCTCAGCACCCCATGCCTGGTGGGACCCTGCAGAAGCCCCCTCCTCAGAACTTCAGGCTGCAGTTCCCTTCTGCAGCATCCCAGGACCAGGAGCTCAGGTGAGGCTCACTGGGAGCCCCTCTGCTCAGCACCCACATCTACGCAATCTCTAGGAGCCATGATGGGGAGAGGGCTAGCAGTGGAAATGCCATGGGGCAGTTGTCACCTGGGCCAGTCAGGCAGCAAGCACTTTGTCCCTGACACTGCCCCCCCCATCAGAGCCACCCAGCATCCCAGCATCCTGCAGCCCCAGCCCAGACTGGGAACCCTGGCACCCACCAGGGGTGGAACCAGTGTGTGCCCAGAGTACCAGAGCAGCAGGCTCAGCATGTCCCCTTCCCTGAGCAGCCCACAACCACCCCTACCCCTGTGCCAGCACCCCTGTGGGACAACTGATACCTTCTTTGCTGGGGTTCGGGGGCTTGGGCTTCTCCCAGGGTGCCATGGGCTTGTCCTCCTCCTGCCCCTCCATCAGGGCCTTCTCTCCAGGCAGGTACCAGGTGGAGTTGTGCTCTGCCATCAGGGAGTCCAGGTCGATGGTGCTCATGGTGCCCTTGACACCCTCCGAGCAGCAGCTGCCCAGGTCACTGTCCCCATTCTGCCCCGCACACTCCCCCTTCTTGCTCTTCAACCCCAAGGGCTGGTCTTCCGAGATGCTGAACTGCTGCCGCTGGAGCTGGATCTGTGCCTGCAGGATCTCCAGGGGGTGGATCTCATCCTGGGCCGAGGTGCTCGTGGGGGTCCGCACCTGCTCCATGCTTGGCGTGCCAGGGTGAGCGCCCGCCGTGGTGCTGAGCCCATAGCTGTCGGGGGTCGAGGTAGATGTACTGAGAAGGCCAAGGGCCAGGGGCTTCTGTCCGTTGAGAAGTGCGTGCTCCCCACGGGGCAGCTTGGGGGAACCACCCAGCAGCGGGCTACGGGTGGGCTTGGAGGTGGCATTGTCGGAGCTGGAGGACACCTCGTCCTCGTTGCCATAGCTGGTGCTGACCTCGTCGGGAAAGTCCACGTGCGGGGAGCTGCCGTCTGACTTGGTCACGCTCTGGATGCCGCTGTCCAGGGAGGACATCAGGTCGGGCTGCTCCGCCAGCAACAGTTCACTGCCCTTGCCCCAGGATGGTGATGTCAGGGGCTTGTCATGAGGGGTGCCTCCGCCGCGCTCAGCGCCCGCAGCCCCCGGCGGGGCCCCCGCCGCCACCGGCACTGCCGGCTGCCCTGGGCTGACACCGGCTCCCCCGCCCTCGGCAGCTGAGAACTTCTCAAAAAACGTGCCGGGGCTGACGTGCCCACTGTCCCGTTTCCGGCGACCCCGACCCCGCCCGCCACCCGCCTTCCCCTCGCCACCGGCCACCGGCTCCAGCGCGTAGCCGGGCGAGAGGCTGCTCTCCGCAGGCAGCAGCGGGGCAGCGCCCGCTGCTTTGCCCGTGCCACCCCCACCTACTGGTGGCCCTGCTGGGAAGTAGTCCGGGGCAGCAGGTGGCGGGTCAGGCTCGGCCTGGCTGAGCTTGCGCTTGGCCTCGGCCGGGCTCTTCTTGTTGAAGGTGACGTTGAGGTTGGGAGCACCCAGACTCGCGATCATGTTTTGGCAGGCAGTGGAGAGGGCAGCCAGGCAGCTCTGCCCGAAGACATTGTCCTTGCTGGCCGCCTTGCTGAAGGAACCCAGTGAGAGGGCACCCAGCTTGCTGGCAGCGGGCCGCGGTGGGGGTGGCGGGGGAAACTCGGGTGGGGGCGGTGGGTAGGCACCTGGCGAGGCGCTGAGGGCAGGTGCAGCCCCATGGGCCGCCGGCTGCCGCGCTGCCGCCCCAAAGGGGAAGCCAGGCTGAGCGGCAAAGTCGGCGGGGCCACGGCGCTCAGCAGGGGCATTGGGCAGTGTCACACCGCTGCCTGGTGACTGCAGCTGCGAGAGGCCACCCATTGTGGGTGTGAAGGGCGGATGGACGCCGGGCGACGGCAGGGCCTGCGCTGGCCCCTCGCCTGCCATCCGCAAGGGCTCCTGCAGCCCCAACCCACTGGCACCCGGCCGGAAGAGCACGGCAGGGCCACCCGGCTGCAGGCCCAGCTCGTGGGGGGCTGCCTCGGCTGGTAGCCCGGGTGCTGCCAAGCGCCTCGGCAGCAGCTCCCCGGGCGGCGGTGGCCCTGCGAACCAGGCGCTGTCGGGGGCCAGGTGCGGCGCCGGCGCATCGAAGCTGCGGCCGCCACCAGCCTCCCGCTCGAAGGCTGGCGGGGGCAGGCTGCCGGGTGCGCCCACCTCACCATGATGCCCCAGCTGCTGCAGACTGGGCGGCCGCAGGCGCTGCTGGCTTCGCGAGGCCATCTGCTTCATCACCAGGGCCGCGTTCTGGCGCTGCGCCAGTGCCGGGTGCTCAGGGCCGCCGTGTGGCAATGGGCCCCCAAAGGCCTCAGGTGCCGGTGGGGTGAACTCGCCCGGCAGGCCAGGGTAGGCCGTCGGGGAAAGGTGACTCTCCATGGCCGGGCCGTGCATGCCGCCGCCCCAGGAGGCACAGCGCTCGACGCCAGGAGTGTTGGGGAAGTCAAACCGCGGCCTCTTGGCGACGCTCACGTAGGGGGCATCGAAGTGCTGCAGTCTTTGATTTGGTGGCTGTTGCGGAGGAGGGTGCTGCATATTAAACACGGGGTCGGTGTAGGGATGCATATTCCTGTTCTCCAGTCTGTGAATAGGGTATTCAAACTGTGCATGCTGGTTCTGCATTATGGGCCCATTGTCCTGCAGGTTGGAGTTGGGAGCGTTGGCTTCTGTTTGCTGTTGCCTAGGGATGGCTGGCGGGCAGGAGTTCTGTCTGGCCAGCAAGCCCGGCGGCTGCTGCGGTGCTTGCGGTGGTGGTGGCGGCTGCTGCTGCTGCTGCATCAGCGGGTGCCTGGCGTTGGCCCCCGGCTCCAGACTGGCCGACATCTTCCGCGCCCCCCCGAAGCGCTCGAAGAAGACGCCGTGCTGCTGCGGCGGGTGCGCCTTGGCCACGGCCATGCCCGGCGCCCGGGGCAGGGCGGGCGCCCCCGCGAAGCTGCCGCCCGCCGGCACCTGCCGCCCGCCGCCGTAGTGCGGCAGCTGCCCTTCAGGCTCCGACGGGGAGAAGACGGGCAGCTCAAAGTGGCTGGCAGGGCCGTCGCCAGGGTAATTGTATTCCAGCGAGTCCACGCCGCCCTGCGCCGGCAACCGCCGCGGCTCCAGGCCGTGGGGCTCGGAGGAGCCGGCCGCCGGCAGCCCGTGGAAGGAGGCAGCGCGGTTGGGGGACTGGTCGAGGGGCAGGCAGGGCGCCGGCACGGCGTGGCTGGCGGCGCCGGCGCCGTGGTGCTGGAAATCGGGCAAGGTCCCGGGGCGCTGCTGCCCGAAACCCTCGCCGCTCTGGCCCTCGGCCATGTGCTCGTAGCCGTCGGCGAACGCCGTCTGCCCGCCCAGCGCACCGCTGTAGCCCAGAAGGCGCCCGCCGTGCACGCAGGAGGCGCCGGGGTCGGGCCCGAAGCCGCCGCCGAAGTGCGGGGGGTGCTGGTGCGGGTGGGGGGCGCCGCCGGGGCCGCCGTGCGGCTGCTGTCCGCCGAAGAAGCCGTGCACAGGCGGCTGCATGCCGCCGCCGTGCAGCTCGGCGGGGCCGCGTCCCGGGAAGCCGTAGCCGTCCCCGGCCAGGCTCATGTTCATGCCCAGGAGGGGCGGCTCGCCCAGCGTTCCCAGGGCCGGGTCCGCCGGTGCTGGGCCGCCGCCGGGGAAGGCCGGCGCCTTGAAGTGCGCGCTCATGCTCAGTCCGGGCTGGCCGAAGCCCCGCTCCGCCTGCCCGCCGTTCCGGCCGCTGTTTTGCGGCTCGAACTGCTCCAGCCCGAACATCCTGCGCGGCTCCTCAGCAGGGCATGGCTGCTCCGCGCCTCTCCGCCGTCCCGCTGCCCGCCGCTCCCCGCAGCTCCGCTCCGCGCCACTCGGCCGCCCCTGCTCACATCCTGCCGCGCCGCCGGCACCGGCCGCTCGCCCGTGCTCACCCCGCCGCTCGCCGCTCGCTGCTGCCCGAGAGCCGACGGGGCGGCGCGCCGCCGCTCACAGGCTCCGGCGCCCGGCAGCTGCGCGCCGCATCGCCAGCCGGCCGTGCGCTCCCGCGGCTCGCAGCGCTCCGGCGGCGGGGCCGGGGCGCGGGGCCGGGCGGGCGCTGCGAGGGCTGCGCCGCGCTCCCCGCGCGCTGCCGCGCTCTCACCCAGCGCTGGCGGAGCAGCAACAAGTTTTGCATTTCAGCGATGAATTTCAGCCATCGGGGCTGCGCCAATGAGCGCCGCGGTCCGGGGCGGGGCTGCCGTTAAGGTGGCTCCGCCGCCGGCCCCGTGCCCCGCCCGCACCGCGCCCCGCACCGCCCCCCGTGCCCAGCGGCGTCGCTGCTCCCGCGGCGCACGGAGCGCCGGCGGACGGGGAGGTGCGTGGTACCTCGGGGTCCCGGAGCGGGGTCCTGAAACGGGGCAAGGGGCACTGGAGCTGGTACCAAGTGGCGGGTGTGGGGAGCCACTGCCCGCTGGGGCGAAAGCCGCCCGGCAGCCCCGAGCCCGGGGGAACAGCAGCGGCCCCGCCGGCCCGCCCCGAGCCCGGCATCGCACGGAGCCTCGCGGGGAGCGGGCGCTGCGGCAGCGGGGGTAGTCATAACCCCTTTCCCCCGGAGGGACAAACACCCACCAGACCAAGGGGCCCACAGATCGCCGGCGGGACACGGTGCTTCAGGTGCTCGCGGATGCACATGTCGATAGTTTAAAGAAATAGTAATGAATATTGCTCCCACCGAAAAAAAATGAGATCTATAAATAAGCGGCTGAGGACTGTTTGTATATGGCAGGAGAGTTTTAACGGGATTTTTTTCTGCAGGATCAGGATGCTGCGCTGTGATTAAATATTGATTTTGTGTAATTAGTTTTCATGTGAACTATCCTCCTTGCTGATGGCCTGGAGATTTCAGAACTGGCGAAGAAATGGAATTGGACGTGGAAATTATTACTTAGCGAAGTGACAAGGGGGGGAAGAGGGGGGCGCGGGGCTCGAGCTGCGGGGGGGGCACCGGGGTGGAAAACGCAGCACGCGCGAAGCGACCGCGGCACAAAGGAACGAAGGGGATGTCTCGCTCCTCGCCACGGGAACGGCGGCAACGGAGGGAGGGGGCTGAGGGAGAGACGAGGCCGCCGGCCCCTGCGCCGCGTCCCTGCATAGGGTCAGCGGTCCGGACCGACGGCAGCGCCGGCCGGGACCCAACACCCGGCGCTGCTCCGGGTCAGAGGCGGCCCCGCGCCCGGGGCTCCCCCAGCGCCGCCGCCGTCGCTCCCCCTCTGCGCCTGCGTGCGCGCCGTCGGAGCGGCTCTTCCGAACGGGCACAGCGCCCCCTGGCGCCCGCCAGGGCTCCGCCGCACCCCCGCCGGGCGGAGAGGCCCCGCTCCGTACCCCGCTCCGTGTCCCCGCCGGCCGGAGAGGTCCCGGTCCGCGTCCCCGCCGGGCAGACAGGGCCCGCTCTGTGCCCCGGTTCGTGCCCGCGCCCCTCCTTCGCCCTGACGGCGGTCGGAGAGCCCCCGTTCCGTCCCGGCGGTGGGCAGTCGGGCCGGACGCGGCGGGTCGGGACCCGCGAGCATTCCTCGCCGCGAAAGGGCAGGGTCGGGTGCGGGGTATGCCGGGCGGAGTCGCCGGGAGCGACTGCATGGATTCGTCTTGGGGCACCGGTGCCGCCGCCACTCCCTTCCCCGGCCCGTCCTGCCGCTTTTCTGGGGGCCCTGGGCGGGCAGCCCACCTCCCCGGGATGCCGCCGCTCCCTCTCAAGCCTCTCCTCGCCGTGGGCACAGAGCGGCCTTAGCCCAGCGGCGACATCGTCCCCGGGGCTGCACCCCGCACCTCCAGTCCGTGCGCTGCACCAGCGGCTCAGCCCCGCTCCCTCCAGAGCCACCCCAGCCTCGCTGGAAAAGTCAATCTTGCTGAAGTCTCATCCCCACCCATGGCTTGGCCCAGCTCGCCCAGCACCACTCCTTCTGTGGACTTTGGTGGGAGCCACATGGTGTCCATAACTGGACAATGGCAAACATGGAAATAATCTCAGCTGAAGTATTCTGGCAGTAAAAACTGAGCTGCTTGGAATGGCAAGGTCGGACACCAGCTGCAAGGTTCTGCTGGCCCGTGGTGTGCATGTGGGAAGGTTGCTCAGCCTGTTTCTAACATGAGAGGTGCTCTGGGACTGCCAACCTGGCCCACAGCTCCTGGGGTCCAGTACAGAGCTGGGAGCACTGGTGGGAGCATGGCCCTGGGCTGGGGCCAGCCAGCACTGTCAGGTCAACCATGTCACAAAGGGTCACAGCCCCCAGCCAAGGAGAAGGAAGCCTCTCTCAATCAGACCAAACAGTGAAAAGTGTATTTTACAAAACATATTTTTACTTTCATTCTTGGGGTTTTGGTCATCTTGGGGGAAGCAAGGAAAGGCATTATTTAAATAGTTGTAGCTGCTGGGGATTATTTTCTAAATTAACAATAGTAATTGTGCCTGCCAAATCCAAAGTTGAGGGGATTCATTTATTTCAACTCTCCAGACAATAGCACAATTTTGGGTTTCATATTGCAAGCTCTGAAAACCAAATAGTGGGACTGATGTTTAAAAAAAATAATTCAAACAACATCAATTCATCAGACTTAAATCCAGCTCTTTCCACTGTGGCAGTTTAACTTGCACTTAGAAAAGTTGCTGCTCAGCAAAAAAAAAAGAAAAAAAAATCCTTTTTAACAAAATGAATGCATCATACATAAAACATCACGGACCATACAATTAGTAAGCAAATGTAAGAGTTCAGCTCAGTTCATAATTATTCAGCAAACCTATTCAGAATGATTTTTTCTCCCTCCAGCAATCTACTGTGTGGGCTCATTACCACTGAAAATCTAACGAAGAAACCACCACAGAAACTGCACAAAATAAGCCCATATGCTCAAGACACTTTAGCTCAGCCAGCCCTTAGCAAGAGCCTCTTAAACCCTGACACGGAGGGAACACTTCTCTGCGGTGTTTGCACTCCCAGCTCTCCAAAGGTGTCCTGTCTTTAGGGCAGCTCCAGGTACTTCATTTGTAGCCACTTCCTTGTCCCCCGTGCTGCCACCAACGCCTGCTCCGTGTCACACAGCCCCGTGATGGGCTCTGTCCCCGGAGATGAGGCTCCCAACAGCCTCTTCACAAAAGAGCTGATGGGTTTTTCCTGGCTAGGATTTCCCTTCCTAGCAGGGATATTCGGTGTATCCCTGTACAAAGGAATTGTAATATCTTGAAGGACAGGTCTCCAAATCTGGCAGCTGACATTTTCAGGGAAGTTTTCAGCATTTCTGCCTGGAACAGTTTAGGGAAACTATTGCATCTCCTGTCTCTCAAACTGCAGCGAAGGTGGTGGTGGAACAGACGCAGGAGGCAAATGTGTAAAATCATTAGAGGAGCTTGTGAGTGCGGGGAGCGCAGAGCCAGCTCCCGAGGGAGGGCGGCGCTCCGCAGGGGATGGATGTGTCTGTCTGTCTGTCTGTGTGCATCTGCTCGAGCTCCTGAGAACAGAAGGGGTTTTGGGTGAGGAAGGGCTCTGTTCTGGGCAGGTCCCAAGACCCAGCTGTGCCCAGAGCAGGCGGACCTGCCCTGCACATGGTGCCTCACAGGGATTTGCTGCCAACACGGTCACACTGCTGAGCTGGGAGGCACAGCTAAAAAGCAGCATGTAGGCACTGCCGGTGATCTGTCCTCTGCCACCCCTTGTCCTTCCCTGCTTGAGTGTCTGGAGGTGACATGGTTCGTAATTGAGATTAAAGACAATTTCATCTGCAAAACCTGATTTGCATTCAGTTTCTGGGAAGTTCACCTTGCTGGTGTAAAAATTTCATGCTTAGTTTTACCAACAATATGGTTTCTGAAAGACTGAACCAAATCCCTTCAGATGCTTTACTGCTTCTCATTTTTAAAAATGCATAGCTGAATAAACAGAGTTAAGGGACTGAAACCACCTCAGTCATTTCCCATAGGAGTAGACAGCAATTTTAGAACTTGTCCCTTCACAGGGATTTTCCTGTTTGGTTCTTCTGCAAGGTTGGTTCAATTGGTTCTAGTTCCTTTACATGGCTGCAACCTTAAGCTGCGTATCTTTCCTGTTTGGGTTCATGATATTTTCACAATATCAGTAGAGTTTTCCATTGCTCCAAACAGCAAACAGCCTTTTTTTTTTTTTCCGATTTAGTATATTGGGTGCTGTTAATACCACTTTGGTGAAAATTTTTGCAGCACATGGGGTACTTTGGTGTACATATAATGAACACCAAAAATATGTTTTGATTGAACATATAATATGGATGACTGGAAAACAGGATAGTCCTAAAAACCATACAACACTGAGAGTGTGCATTAGTAAAAACATAGGAAACCCTAAAGCAATTTATATATATAGCACAACAGAAATAGACAGAAGTAGTGAATTAGTTTGACTACAGGAAAAGTAAAAGTTTTACATTTCCTAAAATAGCTCAGTGAAACATAAATAACAAAATGGCACCTCTCTGTATGGCTAATTGGTGTTTAACTCTCCTCAGTGTTTTATGGTGGGAGTTTGTGTGACCAACTTTGTTCTGCTGTTTTCCTGAACTTGAACCAGGTGGGAATTTATATAGGTGTGGTGGAGCCAGAACAATCTTTGAGCATCTGGAAAGTCTGGCTCACTGTGGGTGATGCCAGAAAACCACCAAAGTTAATTCATTTTTCATCATCTTATAAATTGAATTACTGTGAAAGGAGAGAGCCAGAGGGTGTTTTATAAAGTCCTGATGACTTAATTTCCCCTAAGTATTAGCTTCAGGAGAGCACTTGCCTTGGTGGTTCCTCTCCTCATCCTGCCATCCCCTGGGATGTCACACACTGCGGTCCCATCCTGCCCGGACAGCACTGCGCACAGCAGGGCCACTGGTGTGGGTTTGGAAGTCACTGGTTCTCAGGAGGTCACCCCCATCCCTGGGGACCAGGCTGGCTTCTCCTGAAGAACCTCCCCCAGGGCTGTGTGTCTGAGCATCCCCCACATTCCTCAGTGCCCTGTGACCTCTGCCATCCATCCCATTCCAGCCCTCAGGGCTGGGGACATGCTCCAGGGCTCCCTGCCTTCGTCCCCTGACCTCCTGGCTCTGCTGGAGAACACACTGCACATCCTGGGGTGACAGATGCTCGAGACCACAGGGCCCAGAACTCAAACCACCAGGCAAATACAGCTGCTCCTGTGTTTGCTATCTATCACGTTACTTCATAAGGTTTAACAGCACAATGTGCGTTCCTGAGCCACTGGTCAACCTTGGCTCACAGTCCTGACTTTTCCAATTTAAATCAAGTGCCCCTGCCCACACACTGTAGGGAAGAGGCATCCCAAGGCATCGAGCACCCTGTCCAGCAGCATGAATTCACCTGCCCTGCCTAAACAATGATTTGCTATTTGCTTTCCAGCAGGAATTATCCAGCACTACTGGCTGCTCCTCACAGCTGGCCCGGCTGCCCCTGGCCTCGCCCAAACCTCCCGTGTCCCTACCAGAGGCACAAAGGGTTAACGATCTCCTGCTGCCCCTAACCATCGCTCCTCCACCAGCACGGCCCCTCAGCATCTGTACAAAGGGCCTGATTTAATCCGGGTTGCAGACGACTCACATTGTACTCGCAGCCTCGGAGTGATGTTGGGTGATCAGGTTTCCAACTAATATCCAAGGCACAGCCCGAGCACTGAGCGGGAACAAAGGCACCTTTGTTACTGAAGAAAAAAAATCCCCTGAAGATATTAGCAGTGCAGTAGAGTTCAAACTGTTAAATGATTCAAATATTATTTAATGAATACATTTGAAATGAGGTCTCACAACCCAGAACACTTTTTAGATCATCATTTACAAAGAGCCGCCTCTTCGCTTACTTCTTTATGAAGTTGCTGCTTTCAGATTTCAATTATGGTCATTTTGCTCCCAGCCTTTTTCAGGGACTTCCCATGTTGGTGTGGCTCAGTTCTTTTTATGGTGCAGTTTAGCTAGTGACTACTGGGTTTTTCAGAAGTCCTGATAATCACATTCCTTTAATTTACCTTGGACCGTGTGAGAAACAAGGAAGACAAAGTCTTTTGCAAAAGGAGCAACAGCATTAGTGTTGTTCAACAGGGTGCTAAAGCCAAGCTTATAAAACAGAAATTTGGTAAATAAACATATCAAGATTTTAGCTGGGACTGAAGAAGCTCTATAGTTCAGGTTCAACTAATACCTCAAATTTCTTGTGTGTCTTGGATATGCAATTCTAAACCAGAAAGCCATGTAATTTTAGAGAGAAAAATTAAAGAATAAAGGTAGATAAGGCTCAGGAAAGAAACATGTCTCCAACCTGATGAATAAAGTTTTAAAATTAAATTTGAACTTCCTGTGCTTATAGCAATAAGAAATCCAAAGCTGCTCTGAAGCATGGACAGCAGATATTGTCCCTAAAGAGTAACAGCAGCACATATGGGGCTGTGCTGGTGCCTGCTGAGAGGTTTTTAAAAAATACAGCATAACTAACAAAAGTGGGGAAAGAGCACCAAACAAAGTGACTACAAGAATCAGAACAACTACCAGCATACCAGCAAAAAACAGCACAGGGCAGTGGCAGAAAGACCTCCAGACTCTGTCTCCAGGTGTACTGCAAAGAAATCACCTCCCCTCACATGAGACACCCTCCTGGCTCTGCTGCCAGGGGCTGGGACCTCAAATAGCCTCTGCTGAGCAACACAGGATTTCACTTAACTCACATGAAGGGTCCTCATGCAGGTGATGCCTCAGGTGGAAGCAATTGAAAATTTGCCTCCAAAACCTGTGCTTGACCCATTATCATCATGATCTTTAAAACTACTGTGCCAGAACTGTGGTAGGGTTTGCACACTGAACTCTGCCCACAGCAGGCAACAAGGAGAGGAGAAGGCTCCCAGGAATAAAATGTCTGCAGCCATCACTCTGGATAATCTCTGCTTCCTGACAATTATATGCTGTTGATTAAAATTAATTTTTCATATAAATTCAAGCAAGTAGAAAGTCTTTCATTAAAAGTTACAAAACTTCAAAGAAAATATTTTCCCAATGACTTCATCAAGACAGAATTCAATGGAGAAGACTCTTAGATCATATGAACTGAATTAAAACCACAGCAACAGCCCCGTGCTTCAGATTTTGCCATGAAATCATGGCACTGCATTTCAAGGACATGATAGAGCTCCTAAACATAGCTGCATCAACTGAGGCTTGGAAATGTAAAGTTGTCTTACAGGCCATTTTCAGATTGCTCAGAGTATTTAGAAAGGCCTGAGGGTGGAAAATCCCAAAAGACCCAAAATCTCAGCAGATTTTTTTTCCTGACATTTCTCAGTCTACATGTAAAGGTAATAGACAGAAATCATTCTCCTTTCTCTTCAGGGATTAAAAATCCTCCAGAAAAAAAGCAAATTCCTTACAAGTCTCCTTTAGATCACACTTGTGTACAGCCAAGTGATGGATTTCAAAGGTTACTGCTGGAATATGGTTCCCAGCAGTCTATTGCAGTGAGTAACTATCACGTTTACATATCCATTACATCAAAACTACGTTACACTTCCACTGCTTCCTGTTGGTTCACCATCTGGAAGCTTAACAAGCTGGTAGTGAAGACAGAATTCAATTCTGCATTTACCAAAGGAGCTGTACAAGCTTTGCAGCAGGTGATTGCATGAGCTGAGGAGGCAGAACCCTGCCCCAGAGCCAGCACTGGGCCCACAGCTCAGCCAGCCCAGGAATGGGACCCCAGGGAGGGACACCCAGGAGCCCCTCAGCACCTCTGATGCCCTGTGGGAGGCACCTCCCAGCTGCAGCCCCTCCTCATGCCCAGTCCCACCTCTGCCAGCCCAGCACCTGACAGTGGGCAGCCACAGCACAGAGTCCTCCCAGCTCAGCTGTGCCAAGGTTCCAGGTGCTACTCAGCCTGAAATCCCAAACCAAACCCAGCCCCGAGTGAGAGCAGCCTTTGGGACCCCAAACACCAGCTCAGGAGCAAAATGTCAGTGCCTGAGATAAGAGACAGAGCTTTTTATGATCAAATTTATTTAATTAAATTTCATTGCCTGCTTTACTTGTCAGTTGCACCAGAGACTGCCAAAGGAAACAAAACATTGTACATTCACTACAAGAATCTCTCAAATTTTCACAACTAGTCCAAATCCATGGAAGTCACAGGGCCCCTTTCCCTTTGCATTGCAACACATTAAAAATGGCAGGACACAAACTCCAGCACTGTGACCTGAGCCCTTGGGTTCCAGGGGTACTCAATGACCTCTGTGTGTGGTTCCAGGGGTACTTCAATGACCTCTGCATTTACCAACCCAACCTCCAGGTGGTACAGGACAATTAACCACTGAACTAACCCAGAAAGGAAACCAAACACATAATTACTGTGGGGCTGGAGGGTGGCTGGTGCAGCACTCAGGTGAGGCACCAGCACCAGGCAGGTGTGGCAGTGCCAGCATGCCCAGCACCAGGACAAGGTGCACAGCACACCTGGCCCCTGCTGCCAGTGCAGGAATGTTTTGTCACTGATGGTAACAGAAATCAGATCCCTCCTGGGAAGTCAGGCAAGGCTTGCCCTGCCAAGAGTGCTGGGAAGAAACCAGGCATTAATAGATCTTTATCTAACTAGTGCTTTTAAAAATACTTTGATCTAACAAACATTAGGTTCATGTTCCCCTGTTATGTGCTCTGAACGGTTCCTCAAACATGCTGAAGACCTTTTCCCTATGGAGTTTCCTACAGGAGGTATCTGTTATCCCAGGGGCTCTAACACATCAGCCCCTCACAGACAGCAGGGAAGTGTGTCAGGGGCTACAACTGAAACTGTCAGCATATCTCAAAGTCTACATCTCCCAAAGTGTATTTCCAACATAAAATCACAATTATGTTCCATTGCTGTGTGTGATATCCAGAATGCTTGCATGGCTTCCAAAAGGAAGCTCTGGAAAACAGCCACTGCACTGGCAGGAGTATTCCTGGAAGGAAGGGCTGAGCCTGTCCTCACTGCCCAGCCTAAGATACACTGGAAAATGCTCTAGAGGTACTGTCAGTGTACTTGTCTAAAAAGCAGGTTCTGAAAAATTTCAAGTTGCAAATTACTTTATAAATCACAAGCCATTTTTCCTTAGTCTTGCCAATTTTAATGAAGAAAACTGTTAGCATTTCAATGTACAAAAGTCCAATAAAACATGATTTTTTTCCTTTTAAATCAGTGAGTGGGTAAAGTTTGGGTTAAACTTATTCAACAGTAAAAGTCTTCCAATTTCCACTAATAGAAATTTTTTTTTTTGCTGATTTGACTAGAGGATAATGACAATCCAGAAATAAATAGCTATAAATACATTCATTGTTCCTATTCCAAAAACTCATCACATAGGGAAGACATAAAACTGAAATTAACTTGTTTGAGTGTTCCTTTACAATGAGAGATGGGCAAGTTAGAGCAGAGTGACTTGGACAGGAGAGAAAACAAGTAGGGCAGAAATTGGTCCAGTATTGACATTCATGAACATACCAGTTAGCAAAATTCATCCTTTAAATGACACTACTCAGTTGATTTTTTTATTTGCTTGGGGTATACATAATGAAAGCAAGTTTCCTTGGAATCTTTGCTAGGACAGGTATAGCACCCAGAGACACTGTAACCACCCCTTGTGTCTGCATGTGTGTGTGTAGTTATATACAGAGTCATGCACCCACACACACAGCCAGGATCCGGCACCGGCGTCCGTCCGGCGTCACTCGTCATTGGCAGCACTCGTTCCCCTCACTTGGCCTTGGTTACGCAGCTGTGGAGAGAGGAAGGGCAATTTCTGCATTAGCAGCTGCTTCAGACACAGCTCCAAACACACAGGGAGATTATCTCCAGGGAAAAGCAGGACGGGGCTTCAGAGTCACACCAAAGCAATGCCGGCTCCTGAGGGAATCTCAGTGGGAGCTGTCCTTGGCTAGGACCTGCCCCCAGGGCTGGGAGCAGCTCCTTTCAGTGGGGAGCCCACACAGATCAGTGGCAAGTGACACCCTTGGGCTGGGATGTTACACCAGTCCCTGTGAGGAACAGCAGCACCAAAGGGCTGGGCACAAGCACCAAGAGCCTCTAACTCCTGGAGAAGCTGCTCCTGCACTAACAGCTCTGACACAGTTTGGTGTTCTGGGTAGAACTGGATTTCTAAGAACTGAAAGTGCTTGGAAGGTGATGCTCCACAGCTTCCCTAAGTGATGTGGACCAAGTCCAGAGATCACTTTGCTCCTGTGTGTGCAGCAAAGCGATGCTGGCCTGCGTGACTGGAGCCCAGAAGGGGCGGGCGCCAGGGCTCAGCGCCATGGCCACGACAGCAGCACATCCCACACCTGGGGTGCCTGCACTGGGCAAGCATCAGGCACCAGGGCAGGTGGCCAACACTGCAGGAATTCTGCTCCCAGCCTTAGTGCCTGCATCAGTGCCCACCTGCTGTCCTGGGCACCGTGGGTCAGCCCCACCTGCTGATCACCACACCGCTACCGAGCAGGAGGAAGGTAAGGCCCACATGGGTTATGTGGGCATTAAGATGATTTCTGCTAGCAATTCCCATCCAAAAGAACATTAATCCCTCTTCTCCTTTTGCATCCAGCAGTTGACTTACACAGCTTGCTTTGCCTCAGAACCTACAGAGAACTCCTCTAGACGTCCGCAGCCAAAGTGCCTCGAACGGAACCCTTCTTACGCATCTGAAGTGAAATAAAAGGTGAGCTCCACACACAGAACCTGCCATGCTGTGGTTAGTATGAGACAAGGAATGACCTGCAGGGCCAGGATCTGCCTCTCCCTGGCCAGGGCCAGCTCCAGCTACAGCTCAGGGGGTTTGGCCATGGTATGGTATTTCTTTTTGGCAAGGAGACCTGGGAACTGGAGAGCAGCTGTAAATAATGCTGCTTGAATTTTTACCAAGCCCACGATGCTCCAGCATGGAATCACTGCTCAGGGTACCCAGTGTGGCATCTCTACCCTCACACAGGCATGAGACAGGTTGGTCACAGGGCTCTGGCTGGATGCTTTCCTACTCTGCACTGATGAGCTGATGCATGTTTCATGGAGCAGAGGTGCTTCTCATCTCCAGCAGCCAGAGACAGAATCCACCAAGTGAAAATAAACAGATAAAAAGATGGACTGGGATAGAGGAACTCTGGAAGGACACTGATGAGGATTCAGAGAGTAACAGAAAGTAACAAAAGCAGAGATCCTGACTATAAAAATTTACTGAAGATGAAGCACAGGAGCAACAAAAGAACTGGAATGTGCACAGAACCCAAAAAAGATCAGCTCGGAGCAGAAGGAAGAAAAGGTGTTCATGAGGAAGGGAAGAGTACCAGGACACTGTGTGGGAAAGAACATGCACTGCCAGCCCTGCTTTGTGCCTGGTTTGGCTCTCAGCATCACAGAACTGCCTAGGGCTGCCCCTGGCCACTCCTGACCCCTGCAGGGACATATCTGTGTCACCCTGAGCACCTCACCCCTGAGCACTGACTTCCCAGAGGTCCTGGCATTAGAACACACCTTGTGGTGTACTGGGGATGCAATGGCAGTTACTGGTGAGCACAGTGGATGGAGTAGTTGAATATAAAACAAGATGACAAATTATTTTAGATAAAACTAGCATTCATATTATTTGGCAGTGACATTTTTGCCCTTAGGTTGTTGAATAATGCACTGCACCATAAAGTTATGGAAATTACATAATTTACAGGTGTTTGTAGATACCCCTCTTACAATAACTGGAAAAACCCAAGACACTAGGTCCTCACTCCTCTCACATTTCACAGAAATCTGGGTTAGTGTCACATCATACATTTATCTTGTGAAAAAGAACAAACCAAAACAATCCAACTTTTTCAACAATACACAAATTCCAAATTCCTGACACTAACATCTTACACAACAATTTGCAAAAAACAATTTGCCTTTGCAAAATGAGAATATATTAAGTAAATACATTTGATCATTAAGCATGAGGATAAATGTTACACCCAGAGACATGTGAGCTGGGTTTGGCTTAAGGTAAGAACTAAAAGAGCAGGAAATATTTTGGAAAAAAATATTTAAAAGGAGCTACTTACCAGTGAGAAATGTGAAACAAAACATCCACAGAGACACAAAGGAACAATTTCACCATGCACACAGGTATGTCAGATTCTGCTACCTCTCTCTAGCACACCTCTAGTGTGTACTCCTCACTCCCACTACCTCACTCAGGGAAACTGGATAACGTCTGTTTCAGTCCAAATTAAGAACTATGATGTGCAAAAGGGAACCCTTCTGGCAAAAATCAGTTTAGAGAGGACAGCTGTTATGCTTCCTCCTCCACAGACACCTGGGAACAGATGACTCTAAGAACAGGATTAGGCATAAATTAGAATTCAAGGAGAAACCCCCTTGATTTGAGAAAACAACTGCCAAAAATACCCAAATGCCCATGAGAGAGCACAAGATCTACAAGAGTGAGTGAACACCAACCTCATCCACAGCACATTCTGGGACTGCTGACCCAAACCCTCCAGCTTATGGGCAAAGAGCATTTGGTGCTACAGCTCAGCACAGGACTGTGAAGAAACACTTTTCTAAATGCAGGAAACATCCCTACACAACACAGGCTGTTCCACACTGCTTGGAAAGCCCCTGGAGAGCACAAGTGGGGAGGGAGGAGATGCAGCTGGTTTGGTAACAAGAGCAAAGACTCACCAGGCACAGAGCACAGAATGTGTCACAGGGCCACTGTCCACAGCTGGTTTGGAGCCTTGGGCAACCAGCTCAGAGGTGTCTGGCATGGCTCAAACCAGGCAAACAGCAAGTTGTGGCTGAAGACACATTGTGTCTTGGAAGAACCAAGACAATGGAACTGTCTGGGTAACCAGATTGGGTTTGAGGCATGAAGCAATTGTCAAAATGGGAAGGAAATACAACTGCAAATCCAAGAAAGGCAAAAATGCCAGTAGGATTGAACATGGGAAGGTTCATGGAAAAGATCATGTTCTGGAAAGACTCTAGAGAAGAAGGCTTCCTTCCCAGCCTGTGGTGCTGCTCTACCTCTGATTGGAGAGAGCAGGGACAGTGGTCTAAGTCTGAGCTTTCTCCCAGACATCAGCCCACAACACAACAGCCCACATGGATTTGGTCCTCACAGCCACTAAAGCAGGAAAACTGACCTGATCTCAGCTGATTTTACTGACTTTCTTTTTGGAAGTAGTGCTTTGGTGTGGTGTGCTAATCAGAAGTGGAACAGCTGACAGGTGACACAAACTTGCTTGAAAACATGCTTGAAGAGAAAAGTAATCAGATCTAGTGATGACCAGAAATGAGACAAAACAAGACATGAGATGGAATGGACAGTGACAGATTTGAGTTCCAACCAACAAGTGGCAAAAGGGCCCTGAGTGGGACTTTTGTAGGGGGTGTGGTGCCATAAACACAGAGGTAAGTCAGGGCAGACATCCTGCATTTAATGACATCACAGGTACTTACCTTAAATCAGCACAGAATGCAGGAGCCCAAGGGGCTGCACCCAAGGGGCCACAGTGCTCAACAGCAATTGCCCAAACACACACACACACAACTTGCCTCAGTTTCTGCACAGATAAATCTGCAGGTAGAAGCACACACAGCCTTAAAAAAAAAAGCTTTCTTACCGCTTCCAGCTCCTTCTGGGTTTCATCCTCCATCCTCCTGATGTCCTCCATAGTCAGCTCAATCCACTTGTCAATCCAACAGAACAGCTGGCGGTGGAAGTTGGTAAATATCCTTTTTTCTTGCTTTAAGATGATAAACAAGCATTAGATCACAGGTAGGACTGGCTAAAGGCTGATGAAGTGATAGCAGCTGCTCAGTTTGAAGAGTTAAAATCTTCAAGTGAGTGCTGCTTCACACTGCTACAGATTCAGGCACCTCACACCCCTAGATCCAATTTAAATTCACCTCATTTCTCAAATGCTTTTAACATGGAAAGAATGAACAAAATTCACTAACAAAAAATAGTTTCAAGAAAGTTCAGCCATTCACATTACTTGAGAATTATGAAGAATGTTGTTAAAATCTGTTCCAGCTCCAAGGTGGCAGCAGCCAAACCAGAACAGCCACTTCCTGAAGACTTTGCTTTTTTTCCCTAGAGAATTGTGAAGCCCCACTTGCAGCAAACCAAGACACAAATGGTTTGAACTGCCTGGGTAAAAAGGACAGGAATTCCCTGGCTGTGAGCAATAGGAAACTGCACCACTGTTCCTGCTCAAACCCCCACATCAACACAGCCCCAAAAGGCAGAAGCACTCACCTTTTGTATAAAATTTTCCACTTTGTTCTGCAGTCCCCACCACTTAAATTTGATGGTCACCAATTTGTAAGCACACATTTTGGGACACTCCTCATCAGTTGCTAACTCCTTCTGTTAGGGGATAGTAGAAAAGAAGTTTAATACTTTAAAAGTTTAATTATTAGAAATTATAATTAGTACATTAGAAAGATAATATAATAATTTATAGTAAATTAATTGTTATGATAACAAAATATGATTTCTAAGCATTATTACAGAAGAACAATATTCTAATCAGTAACTTGGGGCTGTTTCTGACAGCCTCCCTGTGATTCACTGCAGGGCACAGCAGCGGGCTCCTCAATTCCTGTGGGGATCTCTGGTGTGGCACCACAGCCCATTCCCTCCTGGGACAGATTCTGATGCCTGGCAGGGGGTACTGGCAAGTTCTGTGCTGCTGTTGGGGTATCACATGAGGGATGTGCTGGGCCACAGAAAATTTGTTCCTCATCTGGAGCTGAGCCAAGTTCTGAAGGAACCATGAACTTTGTTCTTCTGCTGATAAAGAATTCCTAAGGCTGTAACAACAGTTCCCAGTACCTTCCAGTTTGGCCCCAGAGGTCCTCTCTTTGTCTTAACCGACTGGAATAATGCAGGATCTTCATCAGCTTTGTAGTCCTGTAACATAAAACACTCTGAGAGTCAGAAAACACCACCAGATTCAATATCCCACTGTGTTCAGCTTCTGCTGGAGCAGGATGGGTGCAGCACAGCTGCCAGGCTGGCTCCATCACAACAGCTCTCCAGGGCTGCCCTGTGCTGTGCACACTGTGACACCTGCACTGTCCCCACTGGGTCTGTGACCCCTGAGAGGAGAAGAAGGCAATAATTCAGAACCAGCATGCTAAAGCTATTCAGGCTGCAACACATGGCCTCTGCTGGGGAGGCAGAACAGGAGGGAAGGAGGTGGAACAGAGGGAATCCTGCCCATGACTGCCTTTTAAAAATTACACACAACCACTGGATAGAAGACATTGAAGTGAATCAAGATATAGCAATGGATAAACAATTTTGTTCTATGTAACTAATTGTTGGCAGAACTGCTGCTGGTTTGGGGCAGCAACATGCCAAACAGAAACACAAGAATTCCACCTCTTACTGCCAGTTTTATAAATAAAACCAGGTACTGCATTGAGACAAGCCTGAATTTATTTTCACTGTGTGAGCATCCTGCCAAAGCAGAGCTCACAGGAGTGGTGTGAAGCATGAGGCATTTAAACTGAGCTACATGTGCAGCCTTGATCTGCCTGGTTTATGGAGTGGAATGATTTCTCTGGGTACCCCAGGGACACTCAAGTCCACATGATGCTGTTACCTGCTGTTCCTACCTCCCACTGCACAGGGACACTGGTAAAAAGCAACTGTGCTCACTTAGTACCCACATCAAAATAACCACAGCTGGAAACACTGGGGAAGAAAATGTTATCTATGAGTAAAATGTAGGAGTGAAAAATTCCAAGGAAATAGGTAGAGTTTTCTATGCTAGAGACAGAAGCTTTGAACCAAGACCTTTCAGAACTCAGTTAACCCAAATTCTATTAAGGACAGGAAAAACCTTTTATAGGCTAAAGCCTAGATGGACAGGAGAGCTTGGTAGGAACTCTTCTCTACACACAAATCCTACAAGCATGCAGGGAAGAAGACTGGACTAGAGCCAAAGTACAAATAAACAACAGTTCTTTGCAGAGTTTAAGGAAAATATCTGTGCAGCAAGAGCTTAACTCCTGACAACAACAAGTCCTTCTTAGGAAGAAAAACAGGCAGCTGCTGGAGCAAATATTACAGCTCAAACCCCTGAAACCCTCTGGAAAGTTAGACAGGCAAACATCAGCTTGCAGCAGCATAACAGGACAGAGGAGCAAAACTATTTCAAAGAAATACACAAATACCATTTCACAGGCAGTTCCTGCTCAAATTCTCAGTATAATAGGCAGGAATGCAACCCCCTATTATAAAGAATGATTTAGAGAGACTGTGAACCACATACAACAAAGTACTATCACAACAAACCCAGAATCTGGGCCCTTCTTTACAATTCTCATTCTCAGTCTTTAGAGCTGCTCAGAGTGGTAACAGTGCTCCTGAGAACTCATGGTTCACTGCCAAATGGTATAAAAATTCAAACAGGACAGAATGATTTTAAGAAAACTTTTAGAACCTAACATGAAAATTACACAAGTTTGATGCCTGAAACCATGAAAAAGGAACTGAACATGGAGTGGCATCACACTAACTAGGTAGGTGGACACAAATTCTGGCTTTCCAGCTCAGTATTGTATTAGTGTTTTAGGCAAGAGAATGCACATACTCCTAGTGGTAGGAAGCAAAAAACTCACACACAGATCCTGAGGAAGGTACCACCTACCAGAACTTCCCTCCAATGTCATCCACACTCTGAGTGCTCATTCACAGCACACCAGAAGACCAAAACCAGGTTTATCCAAGTATGCCATACTCCCAGCTCAGTGCATGATTCCAGTATCTCATAACTGAAACAGTCACCAGCACCACTGTACACTGCCCTGACAGGCCCTCGTGTGTTTTAGGTAGGTTTAGCTAAAAGGCTTTTAATAAAAAATGCCTTGCAATCACTCCCATCTCCTGAAGAGTCCTGCAGCTACAGCACAGCTATCAGGGGAACCATTGCCTGAGATCACCTTTGAAAGAATGCCAAGGTTCAAATGGGAAATGGAACCAGCCTGGTTATCACAGACACACATCGTGGTGCCATGCCCAGAGCCAGAAGGTAAAGGTCACTAGGAGCAAGGCTGGAAGAGATGAATATTTATAAAAAGGATGAAAAGAGGGGCATAAAACTAAAAGCACATCATATTTGTACACAGATAGGCTGTCCCATGGCATGTGTCACTGCATGATGATTCCAAGGTTCAGCACTAATAACGTGGAGCTGTTTAGCTGCCTATTGTGATAAATTAAATCTGAAATGGGAGAGATCCACCTATCAAGCTCTGCAACTTGAGAATCTTTTAACACTTCCTTACAGACTACAAAAGATCAATTCCTATATTTCAATATGTTTCCTCAAACTGTAGAAAAATGGACAGCACACAGAAATCCAAACTCCGAAATCCAAATCCATTGTACAAAACTGTAATTTTAGAACTTTCTTTCCAGTCATAAAGATCCACTATGACCTAAACAAGACATTTAATGTCTTCATCGTACAAAAATAGCTATAAACCTGATTTCAATTTGTTTTCACTACACTCTACTTTTCTTCAAATGATTTCCAAAACCACATCCTCCTCTGATGTTCATCAAGTGCTCATTTTTGCTTACACTTTAAAAAGCCTTTCTCTCCTGGCAAGTCACTTTTATATACAAACAACATAAAGTGACACAGACTGCATGCTGGAGATGATTAAGAGAAGGCAGGGTTAAATGTGTATCTAAAGAAAGTCACAGCTGTCACCCAAATTATTTCTATATATACTTAAAAGAGCAGAGTCAGCATGTCAGTCTTGGCAATTTTGTTATGAGGTAGCTGAACTTCCAAGAAAAAAAAAATAAAATTCAAGTTCTATTACCTAAACTTGATAAAGATATCAGCATAAATACAAAGTGTCTCTCCTGAAGTCCTAAGAAGTAAAGAGAGAAGACAAAGGCCAGAAACTTCAGACTTTTATAACAGAAAAGACTTCAAATGTGGGTCCCAAAGGATTCCTGATGTCTCATCCCAGAAGGGGAAAACGTAAACAGGAAGGGTGTCAGTCTGCAGGTAACTCAAGAGTTACCAGTGTCTGCTAAGAGTTTAATCACAAAGCCAGGCTTTGGTTAATGAAGTCAGGACTTAGCAAAACAGAGTTTCTGGGAGATTAAACGGAAATAAAAAATTCAATCACCTGGTGAAAATGAACCCCAAGTATTCCTACACAAAAATGGGCTATACTGTGAGCTTGAATCTGCAAATATCCTCTGAAATATTTGCTAAATATGGAGATGGTGTTAGAAGTTTATAAAAAGGAAACAGAAATGTAGAAATGTAACAATGTTGAAATGTACATCAGAAGAGACTTAAGACTCTGGATGAGACCACGCTGCACTCACTTTTGATACTCTGTAGGTCAAATATACAAAAGAAAGAAGAATTATGTACCGCAAATCGCTCCAAGGACTTCCTGCAAAGAAGTCCTCTCCCCAGAATGTAGGATATCCAAGTATCTACTTTCAGAAAATAACAGTTAAACAGCATAAAGAGCCTCTCCTTGCACAAAAACAAGACAATCACATTTGTTGTGCAAACACAGTCTCCATATTAGTGTCTCCCACTTCCCTACTGTCCAAAAAATATTACACATCCAACAGTCCAGCTGTTACAATTTAACAAACCAGGCAACAGCCCTGGCAGATCCAGATGTGCAGAAAGAATCAGCAGTAAAATCAAAGAAGGAAGGCAGGCAGGCACATAAATGAATGGCTCTGTAAAAGACACTTCTCATGTTTTGTTGGGCGAAATCCACATCATTTCAGCTTATTCACTAAAAACACAAAGCACAAGTGGAATCAGCTGCATGCTACATCCCAATCCCAGCAGCAGAACATTTACTTACTCCTGGTTCTACTTGAGTTCTATCTGCAATGTCAATATGGACAACCTCAACACTCTTCCATGTGTTTGGATCTAAATTGTGAACCTGCAAAAAAAAAAAAAAAAAAAGAAGGAATTATTCCCAAGCTGGGAATCACACAGAGATCACTTTGTGCAGCACATGTGTGTGCCAGGGAGTTTTTCAGGATGTTGTAAAGGCAGCATTCTCCAAACCTACCCCTTCTTCCTCTGCCTTTCTGAAAGGGAATGATCTCCACAATTACAGTTTAATTCACTCACTAATCAATTTTAAACAGCACAAAGCCTTCACTTCTTGTGCATTCAGGAAACCTGCATTTAAGATTAAGCTCTATTCATCTGTCACATTTGTTAGCACTAATGAAATCAAGCTCTAATTAGTACCATCACCCATTCCATAATCTGCATGAACTTCTTGAGCTAGAAAGAAGGTGTAAAAATTCCAAGTGCAAATATGCAGATTTCAATAACCTGATCTCACAGGTTCCCAGAATCACAGGACTGCCTTGAAGGTGGACCAGGTGTAGTCTGAGGGTGTGTAAAGGTCAGAGGATGGAATCAGCTCCACACCTGTGGTCTGTCCAGCACACCTAAACTCAGTTACAGCCAGGTGAGCTGTCCAAGAACAATCCCCCTCCTGTGTAGCACATCCAGAGTTAGAGCTCACCCAAGCACTGGAAACAGACTGACAATTACTCTGGATGGTTTATAAATGTTTGTCACTACAGATCAAAATTTTCCTTAAGTGACACATGAACCAAACTGATTGTCTGAGGAGAAAAAAAGAACATCACCAGCTGGGACAATTCACAGAGGCACCTTCAATATTTAACTACAGTGCTCACACACCAATTCCAGTGCTCTTATGAAACCTGTTTGCAAATAAACTCACCAGCCTAACTCTCAGTAGCATGTCTACAGTAAAAGAACAAGAAATTAACAAAAGGACCTGATGAAAAGCTATTTAAGTATTTGCAAGAGAATCAAGCATGTGTATTGACCTCGAAACATAAAAACCAAACCCCTTCTCCTGATCTCCTTAGATGAGACAGTTTGACCACCTGCAAGGACCTGAAAAATGCTTTTCTTGCTTTTCTCCCTGGTCAGGCATTGACTTTATGCAGTAATTATCCACCATCACCAGGTATAAAATACTTTATGTGTACTAATTGTACAATTGCACTAAGGCTTGGTATCCAAACCCCAACTCACGTTCTCTGTTGTTCCCAAATCTGGTTTATGCCAGGTCTCAATTTTTATGAAGAAGTCATCTTTCATGTATTCATTCTGTGAGAATTAAAAGCAAAAAGCACAAGTCTGATTACACCTCTCTGCTCTAAGTTTAGATAAATGGTATCTACATACATGCCACTACTAATCCCTGACTAGCAACACAATATATTGAAATTACCAGAGAAACAGCCCCTTAGCTACACACAGAAATAGGTATATGATAACCTTAAACTAGAGCAGTGAGTACTAAATTAAAATCAGTCAGCTCTACCTGTGCACACCAGTAGAAATAATCCTGCCATTTGCTATCCTCAACCCTGAAGTTCTTTACCTCAATGGTCAAGTAATTTTCAAATTATCAATCTTGCAGTTAGATGTTACTGTACAGCACAATTACAATCATAAAGCTGGATCATAATGGTCCAACTCCCACCAAACTGTACATCTAAAGACAATGACAGAGCCCTGCTGATTCCAAAAGTCAGAGGGCACACACCTGAGTGAACAGGTACCACAGTGAGTCAAGCTCAAGAGCTCAAACTCTCTTGTGTCACATCCACATGGTAACAATCTAAACCACGTTTGCAAGGGAGGAGATAAAGCAGTTTAACATTTAACTAATACGTTGTCATTAAACAGGTCACCAAAACATGTAAAAAAATCTTAATGATGTGTCTCCCATACATCTTAAAAAAACAAACCCAAATCCTGAGCTGTGCTGATCCACTTAGGCTCCCAGTTACCCCATTTTAACTGGGGCAGGAATTCATTTTACAGCAATGGCATTTCAGACAGGCAGGGACTGATTTCATTTCCCTGCTCTTCCTGCATTCAGGAGTGTAGAAGCCTCTGACATATCACTTTTCCCCTCCCACTTTTCTTAGCATTATGTCTTTTCAGGACAGACATTATGCATCTGTAATCGTAATTAAAGGCATAAAAGAAGACATAGAAAATGAAACAATTTCTCTGACAAATTACAGTTCTAATTACAGCCACGTGCAGACAAATAAAGAGAGTTACTTTGTTATACTCTACATCAGGAGTCCTGGTAAGGCACATGTGACAGGCTGGAGCCAGACAATTGTAATGGGTAGTAACAGATAAAATAAATCTCAAAAAACCTCAATAAATGATTGGTAGGATTTCAAATACTCACTGTCACAACTGGTGTCGTTGGAAAACAGGTGCAATGAAAAGGAAAAGAAAACACAGAGCATTATTAGATACATTTTTTTCTGAAGGGTTTCACACATAAAAACACAAACAAAAAACACACATGGGGAAGACTCACTTGTTCTACAGTAGGGATATGCATTCCAAGCCTTCTCATGGAACACCAGGGAGCCTTCTGGAGCAATCATCCTTACAAACCCAGGGACTTTACTGGGAAAACAAACATGGACAATGTATTCAATATCCTGCCAGCTGAAATTCCTCATTGGTTCCTCCCACTCCAATAAGAAAGGCACATTCTACCCAAGGACCTGAGGGGTTATGATGAACATTGTCACCTGCAGTGAAATACACAGGAACTTCAAAAAACTTTCTGATCATGACATGGTTGAGAGAAAATGGGAAAGGTAATTGAGAGTGAGCTGTGTGATCATGAGGAATGCTGTGCTATCCTTTCTCTTGAAGAGCAGCAAAGACACCTGGAAAGGAAGAGCACTGCACAGAGCCCTCACCTCCAGCTCCCTGGCAAGCAGCTCCTGACCTGCAGCAGGAACTTTATGTCCCACTCATCCCTGACTCCTGTCCAGAGTAAGCAAACACAATTCCTTCAGCTGTCCTAGAGAAGTATCCCCCATATTTAAAATCCACTGTATTTCACATTTCCCCACTCACCAGAGCACTCATGCACAATTCAGCAAATTAAACCTCACCTTTCAACATTTCTTGCTCAATACCAAGGGACTACAACATGCATCAAGGCTTTTCTCACCTCTTTAAGTGATAGATTTTGTGAGTATATTGTCCCTTCTCGCCATCCTGTTCATAAGGCTCGTTTTTTAAGACCTGAATTCCTTCCCCACCTCCTGTTTCGTTTTTGCTAGCTTCTGCCACAGAATAAAGTTGCCCAACTTGATACTGCAAAGGGAAGAAAAGTCAAATGTTAGCGCCAAAGTTGGCCAAAACCTTTTAACATGTTAAAAACAATTAGCTGTTTTCTCCTACAATTCAGCAGTACAAAAAAGGCTACCAGCAAAGTAAAATACACCATAGAAAACATATCTAGTGAATTCTGACTTTTTGGTAACACATATTTGCAGCTCACAAACACCAGGTCAACATCCCAGCTGTTCCACAGCAACCCAACACTTTAGTGCACACCATAATTTCATTTTTCCTATCCCAAGAGCTGAGTGTATTTGTTGTCCTTCAGTGCACCAAGAAGTACCAATTTTGAGTTTGCAGATTTTGTAGTGACTGATTTCCAGCTCTGAGCCTTCCCAATTCACACTTTCTCCCAACTAAATGCTGCCCTTACAGGACCCAGGAAATGCACACTACAGAACAAGTGTGATGTTTCCCTCAGAAGCACATTCAACCCCTGTCATGACACAGATCCTATCATGACTCTCATTTAACTGCATTTCAGTGCCATTTGAATGGCTGGCTTTAGATCTGGGAAGACAATTCCTTCACCTGTGGCTTCAGGAAAAGGCTTGGAGTCCCTCAGTGCTGGATCAGCAGCAAAGTGTTGCCACAGGGCACAACTGTACTGCTGGCAGTGCAAGGCTCAGAACACCTCAAGGCTCAGTGCTGCCTTTGCTTCCTTGGAAATCCCTTGCTCAGAGCAGGGCTCACACCTGTGTCACTCATCTGTGCCAGTGTAGCCTCAGCACAGGGAATGTTTGGACTCAGGGTGGTCACAAAATCCCCTCCCAGCCCTCAGTCTGAATAAAGCAGGGAGGATGATCAGGACATACCTCTTGCACGGAGCAAGGTAAAACCACTCGGCTGGAAGAAGAAAAGAGAAAACTCAGTAAAATGAATCACTAGACTTCACCTGCAGATAACAGATATAACACAGATGCTGAAGAAAGGAGTGTCAAAGGGAGCCAATTCAAGTTTTCTCTTCAGAAATCTCTGTGACAGGAAGGCTTTGGATATAACCCAACAAACCCAAGTAAACTTCAATGCCAGATACAAAAGGAAAACACAAGGGATGGAACATGTTATAAGCCGCAGAAAAGAGCCAGGAAATCTGGGATCTACTTCCAGCTCTGTCACAATAACTTCGTGTTATACTAAATCTGCTTATAAACTTTTCAACCTACACATTAGCTCTACTACCACCGCGGGTACAGCCACCGGGCTTTGAAATAATTAGCAGCCAAAAGCCGGGACAGAGGAACAAACCAGCCTGTGCTTTGCTGGCAGCCGCCACGGCACGGATCTATCTATACCCGTTGCCGCGGAGCTCCCGGCATCACCGAGCAGGGAGCCGGGAGCGGGGCAGGGCTGCGGTCCCGCTCCGGGGCTGTGCCCGCTGCCATCCGCGCCGCTTTCCGAGGGGAACGGGGACAGAGCCCCCGCGGCTGCCCCGGCCCGGCCCGGCCCCAAGCTCGCGGAGCAGCCGGTGCGCGGCCGCGGCTCTGTCTGCGGGCAGGGCCCGCCCGGCACCGCTCGAACCGTGCCCAACGCCCTTTCCCGTCACGGCGGCACCGCCGCACGGAGCGGCTCCGCGCCCCGGAGGAAGCGGCGACCCCGGGGCCACACGGCAGGAGCGGCGCGGGCGGGCCGCGGCGGCGACGGGCGCAGCTGGGAAGGACAGGCCGGGTCGCGGCCCGGGCGGGGCGGCGGCGGGCGCGGCGGCGGTCCCGGCGGCCCCGGTGCCCGCTCCCCCCGCCCCGGCCCCGGCGCGGCCCCGCCACCCCCACTCACAACTCCTTGATCAGCACCATCTTCCCGCCGCTCCGCGCACGCGCCGCTCCCCGGCCAGGCCCCGCCCCCGCCCGCGCGGCCAATCGCGCTCGGGCCTCGCCCGGAGGCGCGCACGCGCCGGGCGCCACCAATCCGAGGGCGCGCAGCCCCCGCGAGCTCACACCTCACCCCTCGGCAGCCAATCAGAAGGAGCCGAGCCGGCTCCGGTGCGCGTCTGCCCTCCCGTCGTTGCTGACGGGGTGACGTCATCGCCGGGCGCCGGTGCGGGGCGTGAGGGGCCCGGCCCGGGTGGGACCGGGGCCAGTCTGGGGCGCGGTCCCGGCGGTTCCCGGTGCCGAGCGCGGCCCTGCAGGGCAGCGGGACGGACCCTCCGCACTGCCGCGCGGGCCGGTGCCGGACACTCCGGTTGCCCGCTCCGGGCCCTCACGACGCCGTTGCCGGATGGAGTCACCCGCAATGTGAGGGAAGTGAGGAGCTGCAGTGTTGGTGAATTTCGGGCAGCCCGGTTCCGCTGTCACAGCGAGCGGGGTGTGCGGCTCCGCTGCCCTGGCGACACCGCCCCCTCCTCTGTCTGTGTCACACTAAAATCCCCTTTTACAATCTGGTTCCAGCAAAATCCTTCACCCGCGGATCGCAGTTAACTCTGGGCTGCCCCTGTGTTGCAATGCTAATGAAACCACAGACAATCTGTAGCAGTCTCGGTTTCCGCGGCCAATGCCGCCCTCTTGTGAAACCATTTCTCTTCGCCTCCACCGCAGTCACGAGAAGAACAGGGATTAATAACGACCTGACAACCTAACAAGGTTCAGCCGGACTGGGGATTCCACCTTCAGCTGGCGCTAAAAAATACAAAATGAAAGGAGTCTGCAGGTCTGAAAGCTCAGAAGCATTGAAAGAAGGCTGAGATCAGCCCCAGGTGGAGGAGCCCTTCAGGCTGTGAGGAGCCTGGAGGAGAGGAATTGCAGTGGCACCTCAGGGGTGTGATACCGGCCAGAGCAGGACAGTGTGACAGGGACAAGTTCCACAGAGGCTTCTGGTTGGGGAGTGTGAATACCACAAAACAATCCTCAGCAGAACCCAATTACCAAATTCCTTCAGGTAAATAATCTTCCAAAACATTCCACATGTTCACAAACACAGGAGCAGAGCAGCAAATGAGGTAAGAATTGTTTTGATCATTCTTTTCTCTGCTTCTCTCTGTTCAGAGGACATGTGAATACCACAGGGGTCAGAGGAATGGGACCACCCAAGGCCTGTTCTCTGTGTTGAATTTGGCTTTATCCTGGTTTACATAATGATGGGAGTTAATCCTGTGGCAAAATGTTGCCCTAAGAACAAAGCAGCCAGGAAATATACTTCCACTTTGAGGTTCTCAAAACTTGTAATTCAGGGAAAACTGCAGGATTTACTTAAAATAATGTATTCTAAATATAGTGACTTGGTTTCTAGTTCCTGAGCATTAGCTTTCATTTTTCATGTTTTCCACAGCCATGCAGACTTTTGCTTTCCTTCTGTTTGAAATGCACAAACAAATGCAAAACCAGGTACCACAAGCTGCACACCTGTGTTGCAGTGGAGCATCCTTTTCCCCAGAGGTGACCCATGGCCCTCGCTGCAGCCCCCCAGCTCCCCTTTCCCTGGAGAAACCATCATCCCCCACATTACCTCTTGCCAAGAGCCAGAACCAATGAGGCATTATCAAAAGGACAGAAATCCAGATAAAACTCAGTGTTGCCAAACACTCCTCCCCCACGTAAAAGGCTGTAAACCCTCGGCAGGCTCTTCCCAGGGACATCTATTTCCATGGAAGTCCTTGAATGGTGACTCAGGCCAGCCCTGGCTCTGGCCATGAGGAGCAGCAGTGATCAGGGCTGTAAATCTGTTTCCCCAAGCATTCAGGATTTTCCTTTATTTGGTTTTTCAGAATGCTGGCAGCGTGCAGGCCCTGATGCTGCTCCTTCCCCATATGGACAACATTTGTGTGGTGTTTACTCAGTGCCCAAAGCCTCTGTTTACAGCTGCATCCTGCCACACAGCAGTGTCACAAGCAGCCACATCCTGCTGACCCCAGGCCTGGCACACACAAACCACTTGGGCCCACTCCAGCACAGCCCCTCTGGAGGAGGGAACGCTGTCCCAGGAGCTGCTGCTCATGGCAGAGCTCCAGCCCAGGCTCAGCCTGTGGCACAACCAGCACTGCACTGGCCCCTGGCTGCTCTGAGTGTGCAGCCTGCAGCCCCAGAACAGCTCTGTGGGTTTAGTTTAGTGTGTCTCCAACTTCCCTGCAGTACAAGGGCACCTTTCACGTGGGGGCACAAGGATTTAACTCATCGAGTTCCAGCTGGCATCAGTATGGGGACAATCTCTCTTCCCTTTAGCAGTGGGTTCTCTCTCAACCCTCAGAGCCCCTCCCAGCCCTTGCCAGTCCTCTGCTGTAAGAGATAAAAGTAAAAACTGGTGCTCCCTCCTGTCAGGAGGAGGAAAAGCAATCTGCAATGAGCACTGGTAAGAGGAACACTGCACTGCACAAAAAGGGGACAGAAGTTCCAGAGGGAGCTGAGGAGAGCTGCCCTGAGTTTCAGGCACACTCTGTCACAGGACACTGTCACAGAGGGGAGCTGGGTGTGGGCAGAGAGCAGAGAGCCAACAATCACCCCTCCCCAAATCCTTCCAGATCAAGAGACTGAGGCACTGAGAGAACTCATGCTTTAATAGACACTGAAATCACAAAGAAGAAAAGGCCAAATGCCTTAGCAATTTCAATAAAAATATGAAAATCTTTTTACATGGTAAATTTCATAATATAAAAAGTTTAATGCTGTCTGGAAACAGAGTTTTAATTTACAAAGAAAGTCCATAGAGGCCAAACATGGCTAACACTGCAGGTAAGGAGAGGAGTGCTGAAGGGCTGCTGCTGGGAAGCCTCTGCTGACCATCCTCCTCTCTGGGTCACTGTGCTCTTCTGCAGCTGAGGGGACGAGTGCCCACACACAGTGCAGCCCTGCTGGGCAGCATGGCAATGCAAAGAACCCCAAACTGCTCAAACCCATCATCACTATCCAGCTGAAACTACCAATGCTTCCTAACAGATTCTCAGACACCTCTGTGCCCCTGGATCTGTTCTGCAACTTGGAAGAGATGTTCACAGAACGAGCTTGCCCTAATGAAAGAAAATATGGCCTAGAGTGATTTGCATGGTTGTAGCACCCTCTCAATGCTTTTTTCCTTGTTTCAGGAAGGTATGATTAAACAGAAGGAAAACCAATATCAGGCCAGAGGGACAGGCTAACCAACAAAATCAAATTAAACTAGATTTTGATCACAGGGGTTGTTTACTGTTCCCATTTAGTTGGAGCTAAAGACAGTCAATAAAAAATCTGAAATCTCACACAGTAAAAGTACAGGGCAAAACCAAAACATTCTGTGGCCTTGGGGAACGGTTGCATGTGGCAGGTTTAATGTGAAAGTGGTTAATACCTAATTGTTATTGCTCACTGTATTACGCAGTGTTGTCACTTGTACCATGCACAAATACAACAACGACAAATGCATTAAACCCACAGAAGGAATTCTAACAGCAAATGGAGAACATGTGATTTTCATTTCCTGAATTTCTCCACGTATTGGGCAAACCTGATAAAACTCTTTTTTTTTTTCCTCACAAAGGGGTTGTTTTTCATTCAGGAGGTGGAGGAGTGAGGGACAAGGTGTGCAGTGTCTCCCAGCCACAAGTAAGCATGCATTTCATGGCTCCTGGCAAGTCAGTGGAAGTGACCTGTGCCAAGTCAACGGAGACCTATTTCCCAAAAGACTTGTTCTAGTGACACTCACCTTCCATATTTATACAACATCAAATTCCCCAAATACTGAACTTTCTCTACATCTGAACCCTTCCCTGCTTCTAATGCTCCCCCCTCCTTAAAAACAACAACAGAAGAACCACTCCCCCACACCCCCCACCCCGATTTAGCTCTGTCTGAAAGCTTTAAGCCAGCATAAAACCTGCTGGAGCACAGAAATGGGTTGTAACAAAATGGCAGCATAGAATTTTTACAGGTTAAAAGATCCTTTAGTTATGGAAGTAAACTACAACAAAGAGGCTTATTTCTGGCGTGTTATGCAGCACTACAGGGAGTATTTGCTGTTGCTATAAACAAAAAGCTGCCCACTTCCATCCTGGGTGTTCCTGGGATGTCGTTTCAAAAAGTTTATGCTGGTTAGAAACAGAGCAGGTCACATGAAGTCTCAGCAGTCCTGTGACCACAGCAAGTGGCATAATCAACAGCATCTCTGTCTCCACAAGGGGCAGATGCTGTGCTGACTCATTTTGGCCCACTATTCTAATTTTTTCTGCCAAACGACACGAAGGTGATGTTTAGCACCAAACCATCACAGGAAGATGTCATGTACAGACAAATAACTTGCATCATAATGAATTGAACAGATTGACTCAACTGTTCTGCTACATTGTGTATGAGTAGTAACTACTCCTTCTCTCTGCACTGAAAACTTTGGTGATTCCCCCTCCTTTGTTAGCTGGCTGTAACAACCCCACCCAGTATCCTTTTGCCTTTAGTGCTTATATTAATTTCTTGCCACAACAAAAAAGAAATCATTCTCCTGAAACCAGCAGACTCCAGAATGTTCTCACAGCACACATCTGATTATGCCTGCGAGTAAGCTGAGCCTAAGCATTCTCATGTTTCCATATCAGAACTGATTATCTGCCCTGCTATCATGCTTTTCCTCCAAGATCCCTTAGAAAATCACAAATTATCAGATCCACATTTACAACAAGAGCATCCAGCCATGCTAAGTACAATTCTCTGCATCAGCAACGTACTCTGGTACGTCCACAGAGCTGCCTGCACTCTCCATCTAGCTGCAAGACTGGAAGTTGACTTCAGATCCAGCTAAAACTCAGGGCCTAATGAATTCAGCCTCACAACACCTCTGTGAGGTAGCTAGGTAAGTATTACTATCCCCATTTAGATAGAAAGGGAAGACGAGGCACGGAGAGGTGAAGTGATTGGCCTTCAGTCACTCAGCCAATTCTGGGAGTGCAGAAGAGACACCAAAACCTTGGTGTTACAGTGCTCTGACTTCACAGCCTGGGAATACCTTGTGTGGATCTGAGCTCACATGGTGGGGCCGGTGCTCCCACACAGCTTCAGTGCATGTAAACCATCACTGGGATCCTGATCACACCACTGCATTCCACAGCCACCTAGAAACCATCTCCAGCCTGCCCCTAGCTCCTAAACCCACCTAGCCTAGGGAAGCTGACTGTATGTATTGCCCTGGGGGTGCTCTTGGTCCCCTTTCCTCCACATGTCAGAGGGCACTCAGGTTCTGCATCCAGCCCCTCCGCTTGCTGCCTCGCCTTCTGCCTCCAGCTGCACCAACACTGGCACACCTGCTCCAAATGAAACTTGTTTCCACCACTGCTCCAAAGGAAACCTGCCCCCACAGCAGGGAAAAGGTTCCCAGACCTGCCTGTGCTGAGCCCTGGCAATGATTTAGCAGGATCGAGGAGGGATTTTTTTGGTCTGGTGATGTCTGAATCACACACACTGATGTCACATTCTTGCCTGCTGTGAAACTGCAAAATAATGTTCTGAGCTGCAGCATCTGCTCTTCTTTTCTCTGCTCACTGGGCAGACAGAGATGTAAGTACTGCCCAAAACTTGCCAGGATAAAAAGTTCACCTTCACAATGTGGTGTGCCAGAGAGACCAGAGCACTCAATAAAACCAGAACTTGTCTCTGACACACACTCACTACCACACACACAGGCTCACCTGGTTTGTTAAGCCCCAAACATTCCCTTTGAGCAGACCAACCAGCAAAGTCTCATCTGAGGGCTTTCTTTACAAAAAAGTTACCTGAGATGCAGATTTTAGAATGGGGCACCTCTCTCCTCTTGTCTTTGTTTCACCAGTCTCTAATCAACAGAACTGCCAGATCCTGCTGCTATGGAGTTTTACTGACAGCAGTTTCTGGTTTGGCCAACCTGGCAGAGGTATCTAGAGGCATGTGGTCTTCTCCTCTGTTAGCCTTTGAAAGCAGTCGAGTAAATGGCTCATCTTTCTCCAGGCAGAGACCTGTACCTATGTTCTTTGTGGGGCACAGGAATGTTCTGCCTCCTCTCCCTTTCCTCTCCAACCCCTGATATGTGTAATTTCTGTAGAAAAAGCCAGCTGTAAAACTTCTGGTTAAGAAATACAAGGAGGTGGCTTAAAAGCCAGTGTTTAATGAGCAGACAACCAGATGCTTTGCACCTGCTGCTGCAAATACTGAATACTACGAAGAACCTGTTATCAGGTGAGAATGGCCAAAGTCCTGATAAGGGAAACAAAAACCCATGTGTGTGAGGCCGTGTGCCCCCACAGTGACAGCAGGCCAGCCTGTCCCATCCCTGGGCACTGCCAGCTGAGGGCATGAGCACGGCTGCTTAGCTACTGGTTCTGTTTTGGCAAAGGCAAGTGGGCAGAAGCAAATACTTCAACAAGACTGTAAGTCATCAGCTGGTACTCAGGATATTTCAACATTTGGAGGAAGGGAAAAATCTTCCTGGTGACAAAAATTTATACCCATTCCCAGCTGGCAGCCTCAGGGGACGCACAGCTCCCAGAGTGTTGCCAGGTGAGGAATGAGCTGATGTCATGGAATTTGTGGTTTCAGGGCATCTGTGTCCATTTGGAGGGATCTTCTGTGGTGAAGCAGCAAGGTGTTGCCCAATAGACAGGTCCTTCAGTTCCAGCTTCTCTGCACTTTCTTCTTTGCTGTGCCGTGGTGATAAATTGAGCAAGCTGAGGACATCTTTCTTAGAAGTCATTGTTCCAGGAGCTCCTCGGAGAATCTTTATTGGACCAGTGGAGTGGTGGGGAGTGCTTTGCCAGAACATCTTTAAGTTGTGAATTGCTTGCACTTTTTCATCGATGGCAGCCAATTTTAATTTGTCAATGTCTGGGGCATCAGCTGGGCTTGAGCGAGCAGAACCAGCTGAGGAATAAGAAAGAGCAGGAGATGGAGTGCTGCCACCAGGAGACTGATGCCCTGAGCTGGGAGAGATATTTCTGGGTGATTTAGAAATGTGAGCACTATAAGGAGAGCTGGGGTACTTGAGTTTAAAGGGAGGCTGCTCACTTAAGGACCCATGTGAGTCACAACCTGGAGACGGCTGCCCGCTGTACTGACCTGTGCCTTCTCTGTTTGACATCTCCGACATCGTGGGGCTGTTGTAGCCAGAGCTCACCTTCTGAAGGGATGAACTCCTCGTTGGAGGCTTTGGTTTGATTGCAAGAGGTGAGGAAGCCTGGTTCCTCTGGCTGGAGCTGAGCGGGCGGCTGAAGGCGCTGGTCTCTGACGAGCGGAACGCGGACACGCCGCTGGGGCTGGGAGCTCCATCCTCGGAGCTGGTGCTCTTGCTGACCTGGCTGCTGCTTCTCTGAAGGCGTTCAACAGCAATGAGGTGACTCTGAGTTTCCTCCAGAATTTTTTGGGCCAACTCTTGTGGATCAAGCTTTGGATTGCTGTCCTCCTGCGATTTGACGGTGCTGTCAGTCTCAGTGCTAGACTGGTCAGATTCCCCAGTATCTGAACTTGCAAGTTTCCCAACTTTTTGGAAAGGTGAATTTGGGCTGGGGATGAGAGTCATTTTAACAGGAGAGTTTGGAGTACTTATGCTCCCTTTGGAGTTGATGGATGCTTTAATGCCTCCGTTCTGACTAGTTTTGGGCTGTTTGTGATCAGGGGAAAATCTTGGTTTTATATTTTCTTGGTAACTGGCCAAAGGCTCATTGCTGATTATAGAGAAACCTTCATACTCCTCCTCATCTTTGCTGGCTGCAGTGGCTTGTGGTGACAGCTGGCTCTGAGCTGCAGACCTGTGTGGATAGATATTCTTGGGCCTCTCATAATCCTGCCTCCCTCTGTGTCCTGCCCCATCCAGCATGTTCTCTGGCTTGGAAACAAAGCTCATGGAAGAAGCAATGGAGCTCAGGCTGTACACAGAAATGGCATCTGAGGCAAGGCTGTCTGGACAGGTAGGAGAGAATGGAGGGTTTTGATACTGGGGTACAGGGTTGGAAACAGACTGAGCAGAAGCCAGTGACTCCAGTGATGAGGAACTGTCCAGGCTAAGGCGCTTGGGCAGCTCTGTAGAATCTGAAAAAGAAAAGACAACAGTATGTACAAACATGTCCCTAGATACACCATAAAATCAGGTAACATTCTATCAGAATTGAGAGAAAATGCTAGAAAACATGTCCTCGGGCTCTGTGCTACCTCAGAACAAGCAGCTACTACTTAGGTAAGGAAAAAGAAGTGCACAGCCCAGGCAAGAACCTCTGTCCAAGTGTCCTAGATGGAAGTTGTCTGTTCATTATCATTTTATATCTCAACACAAAGAATGAATTATTTGTCCTGTAGTTGCTGGACTCTATCTCCAGCTTCTGCTCAGACAAGTCTTTCCCATACAAAAATAACATTTACTCCAGTCTCTGTATCACATCTGATCTGTGTGACATATGTGTGACCTCTGCAATGATGCAAGTGTGAGGTTTCAGCAGAAGCCATTCTGATCAAATCATCAGATGACACAAGAGCAAAAACACACTGAGCAGCTTTACCAAAAAGTGCCAGCAAGGATTGTAGAGCAAAGTGCATGGTCCTCCTGGTAGCTTGTTTCCCAGTTTTCAGAATGACCTCCTCTTGGCCAACTTCACAAAGGTCAAAACCTGTAGTGGGACATGGGACAGAAAATTACAGTTCACAGAAAGACCCTCTGTCTCAAATAAGAGTAATCTCATTTATAACACAGACAGAACTGAGAGGTATGACAGCTTGACAGCTTGCAGCACCCTCAGAAGGATGACTTCACCTCCCATGTGCAGTTTGTTGTCTGTTATTTTTTACTGTTTAGCATACCTTCTCCAGGTGTTGGGAGCTTTGTGGCGCTGGACTGGGAGCACACACACTCATTAACAAATCACTCCTGTCAACACTTCTGTAGCTGCAAATTACTTGGAGTTGTCAGGAAATTATATACCAAACACATCTCAGGGGACAATGTCCTACCTGCCAAACAATTTACTATTAATTCCAGGGTTTCTCACAGAAACAGAGCTGAAGAGCACAGACCTTGTATTTTGGCAAATGCAGGCTGGGCTGCAGGGGGCAGACAAATGTGAAGCTGTGAGTCTTACCAGTGTTTCAAGCTCCTACATGAGACACCAACGGGTTAGGGAGACAACACAAAGAAGTATTTTCCTACCTAGAGCTGCCAGAAACTCATGACAGCCAGGCAGCCTCCAGAGCTGGACACTGATGGAGACCTGGATTGGTGCAGAGGGGAAATCTTGCTCCTTTTCGCCTGCCTGAAGCTGAACCAGGACTTGATGCAGCTGAAGACAGCAATACAGACATTAGCCATTCCTTACAAGTCACATCACTGCTTCTCCTACAGCCACTGATAAAGCAATGCCCTTTCCCTGAACACCCTTTCCCTGGACACCCAGTTCAGCTGCTGCTCCTGAACAAAGCAGTGAGATGGGAAGGTCTGAGAAGAAGGACAGTTCAGGGACAGCAACATCAGACAGCCTGGAACAGCAGCAAAGGCAGGGACAGAGCAGGGGTGAGAGCTGGGGGGTGGCCAGTGGAAACTGAGCAAGAAGGAAGCACAGCAGGAACATCTGTGAAGGGAAAGAAAAGGAAAGAGATACTCTGGGGCTGCTCACAGAAATTTACTAAAGCCCATTCCATGACTGAGCCTTACTCCTTATGCAAATCCTAAGAAACTCAATAACTGGGCAGAACAAGTCATATGAAACCATGGAAGACTTTCCTAATATCTCCATGGCCTCCAGGAAAGAAGTTTCTCAACTGTGCCCAAGGGACAGGAGTAGCAAGCTAGAGAGAAAATGTGTTTATGAAGATCTGACACAAATTAAGATGCCAGGATCCCATGTAATTCACCAGCACAGCCAGGGCAGCAAGGATGGAAAGCCATTAATCAGGGACCAACTAACCTCAGGACCACCCATCTCTCACAACCCACAAAAGCTTACACAGGCCTTTTTCCACAGTAGCTGTGTGGAGCAAATCCCAGGCCTGAGAGTGGGTGCAGGCAGGGTGCAGCACAGGGCAGGGGTGTGCAGTGACCCCAGCACTGCACCCTGCACCTCAGTGTCCCCCCCTGCACATCATACTCACCATTCCCACCACATTTCTAACAGCCTTCGGGCAGCAGGCAACAAGAAAGGAAAAGAGGAGAAAAGAACATGGGTTACTCTGTGCTACAAAGTGCCTGTGCTGAGGAACCTCACAGGGATACCCAATCCATGGGTGAGCCAGCACCCTGACTGCCAAGATGCTCTGTCCAGAGAAAGAAGGGAGCAATGGGAATGGCCTGAGCTGGGAATCCAACAGCATGGGAACAGGCAGCTGGAATCTGGGAGTGCCCAGCTCATGACAGCTCAGACACTTAGCAGGCAGACACTCAGGCCAGCCCACACTCTGGCAGGAGGCTGAACATAAACCAGCCCTTCTCTTGTTTCCCCTGGGACACAGAACTGGCTCTCAGTACAGGCAGAAATCACTAACTTTTCCTTGCACATGCAGTAGTCTGAAGTTCTCTCTTTTGTGGCTCCTGCCTTCTCTTTTGCACCCAAAATAAGCATTTTCTATCCAGTGCAGCTGCTCAGGCTCCCACCTTGCTGCTGCTCACTAATGCCAAGAGCACTCACTACCCTGTGATGCTGGTCACCCACTCAGGAAAACAAGCCAGCAGCACCCAGTGACTGAAATGTCTGACCTCCTGCTTCTGTCTGGAGCAAAGTCTGCTTTCCTCTGGGACAGGCAGAGCCCCAGCTGCTCACACCATGAACTGCCAAGAGGCAGGAGAAGAAAATAGCAATAACCACAATGGAGGAGAGAGCTGTTGAAAACCAACATGTAACAAGATAGACTGGTGCAAAAGGGAATTCTGCCAGGGTCTGGGCTATGGAAGAAAACTTGCAATATGCTGCCAGTATTTACTCTGTGGGGCAGCGAGGAAAGGGTGAGTGTGTCTTTTGTTACTTGTGCACAGCCAGCTGAATGTTTTTCCTTGGGTAATTTAATTATCTGAGGCAGGGCAGCAATCATGAAGCCACCTCATTAGCACTCTAAGGCATTTTGAGCCATGGGAATGTTGTCCTGTCCTCTTCACACCCTTGGACCTGGCCTCCCTTGGGTGGCCATGAGGGAGATAACCCTGAAGTTAACCACACATATCTCAGGCACTGAGGAGAGCCAAGGCAAGAGACAAAACACCACCAAGGACATTGGAAACATCTCAAACTGTGCTGCAGATCCTAACAGGAGCCCTTTCCTTGGAGCAGACTCATCCCAGTGGGCTGCCAGAGCAGCTCAGCAGGTCACAGAGAGGCTGGGGCTCTTCTCTGGCTTTTTCTGCAGACTCCATGTGACCAAAGCAAGGGCAGCCCAACACCACACAGAACCAATCCCAGCTCCCCACCACAGCATTAACTGGAATGTTTCTGCATGGGGAAAAGGGAAAGACAGTGAGATATAGGCTCATTCCCTGTGTGAGTGTGTCCATGTACTAAAGCAGGCAAATGATGAAGAGAAACCTCATTAGAGGAGCACTGAGTACAGTCAGAACCATGGAATGGTAAGCAGCCAGGCTGGTGGCACAGAGAAAGGTCAGGTCAGGCTAGGCATGCTCCAGAGACAGGAGAGGGGAGAGTGTGAAGGAGGCTGAGGGGAGCAGGGAGAAGTCCCATCACCACAGGTAGCACTGCCCTTCTCCTAAAGGCCAGAAATCCCTTCCCTGGAGCTGTGAGCACACACAGGAGCAGCACAGGCTCAGGGAGTTTTCTGACAGACCTTGCATTGTCCAAGGTCAACCAAACCTTGGGACTTCAGTAAATAGAGTGGGCAATAAGCAGGCAAAGTGGGCCTAGGAAGGATGGCCAAACAGCAATTAAGGGTCTGCTACTCAATTCCCCCACACTGCTGGAGGGATCATGCTTTCACTTGTCACTGAACAGGGAGTCCCAGGGCCATGCAGCCCAGTAACCCACCTGCATATTTTCCTTCTGGACACACACTTTCATTCACACAAACAGGCAAGTTTAGAATTTCAACTCTCAAGTCTCCTAGCAAGCTCTGGGTTGATAAACCAGGGCATCAACCATTCTGCATATTTCTGAATTTACTGACCTGGGAAGAGCCATTTGGAACCTGGTACTGGAGGGAAACCTCTCAACTCACCCTGTTGATAAGCTGCTCTCCTGTTTCTGAAGCTGTGATAAGTTTACAAAGTGCCTGAAGTGCAGGGTTAGGCAAACCTGAAAAACATCAGCAGAAACATCTGTATCTGTTTCTTGACTGCAAGAAATGCAACAAGCCTCAACAGAACACACACTTGGCTAAATTGCTAAAACCTCTCCCCCACATCACTGGACAGCTCTGGAAGCAGCAGCAATTTCCAGAAAGCCAAAGCTATTCCCATTTTGCATCTGATGAAAGGTTTCCTGACCAAGAGCTGGGAGAGAGGAACAGTCACATCATGCTTCCTCGACCCAGCAGCAACTGATTCTCATCTGTGGCAAATTTTTCAGTTAACATTTACTTTTAGAACTTCTTCCCAGTCCAATACATTGATTTCATTGATGTAAAACATCAATGTAAACATCCCAGTTTCACATGCTGCCACCACAGAAAGGTGTGAAAGGTTGATTTCTGCCTGGTCAGGGCCCACAGCTGCCTCCTCTCACCTAGGAGGGACTGGATGGTGGTGCTGCACTGCTGCAGCCGGTCCCCAGGGTCTGAGGTTGGGAAGAACACTGCTGCTGGGAGGCCACTGGCTGGTGGGTCCAACCGAAATCCCACTGCTGTGAGGAGTGCCTGCCAGCCTGGAATGCCACCAACTTTATTCTCCACACTCTGCTGGGAGGTGTACATGGAGTTGTGCTGCCCGTTCTGGATTCGCTGCAATGACTTCTCCACCTGTGGGGAAATGACACAGCTAATTGTACAAGATGCTGTTACTGACTGCCTCTTTTTACTGAACAGCAGGCTGGGAAACAGCAAATCTAAGATTGATCCTGGCCTGTCTCACACAAGAGGACATTAGTGCCTTGGAAAGAAAAGCTCCAGTAACTCAGCTTTCACAGCTGCAACATCACAGTGATGAGTGTCAATATTCTCTGGGATGCTGGGAACAATAATGCCACAAGAAATTAAGTAGCAGTTTGTTTGGGATAGTTTCCTGTAAACCTGGCAGCTGCATTTCTCCCTAAAGATGATTCACCTTGGGGTTCCAGACTGCTTATTACCAGACAAAGAGCCTGCAGCCACACAGCAAACAGGAAAGAGAGATGAGTGTCCACAAACCCCAGCAACTGGGAAGACCAGCAATATTCACAGGTTTCCATCATTCTATGGATACTTCACACTCCTGTGAGACCACAGATGATGCACTGGGAAGAAAAGTATTAGAAGTCATGAGTGATCACTCCAGCCACCTGGCTGTTGGCTCCAGTCCCACTGTTCCCCAGGACAGACTGGTGGCACAGATGGGGACAGAAGGGCCTCTTATCTTCCAAATACAGAGACAGCAGTGACTGTGCTCTGTGTTTCCATGACTGCCATGTTCGTAGCTATTTCCCTGTATAAACAATTAATCCCAATGCTTACCCCTTAAGCAGAAACCCAATTCAACAGCTAATGCAAACCAGATGGGTCTGGGGAGGATTCTGTCACAATACAATCTAAGATTTTGCTTACTTTGCCTCTTTTTGCACTGAACACTTCCTTAGGTGTCCAAGTCTTTCCACACTGATCCGGAGTTTTGCAAGAGGATACATCATAGCAGGGGAGAGGGGATGAAGGTGTATATGTATTTTTTTTCAAGTGGGAGTGGCAACACATTAGGGAGTGGGTGTTCCACTCATGGTTCCCCTCCTGCCCTCAGGTGAGGGTGTCTCAGGACTGGGTGGGCTGTGGTGCCACTCATGGCTGTGACAGCCCTTCCCTTCCCTTACCAGATGAAGGAGAACACGCAGAGCATCCCGGGCCCTTTCAGGGTGCTGCAGGATCTCAGTCAGGGCCTGTCCTACCAGTGAAGAAGGGCTGTTCAGCTTCATATCACTCCCAATAAGCATGAAGCCTGCAGGATTCAGAATGAGAGACAGTCAACCTCCTGTTGTTATGGAAAACGTTCAAACCAGACACAGATGTCCTCTGCCCTCAGACCAGTGAATGATGGTTCACTGTACCCTGCACAGGGACATTCTTTTCCCAGAGCTGCTGCCCACTCCCTGCCCAGTCATGCAGACTGAACTTCCAGAAAGTTTCTATATACTTCTTGCTGTCCCCTGCTATTAAATCAATAGTGTCTTCCTGTTCAAGCAAGCAAAAAACCACTGGATTGCAGCTAAACTTTCCAGGCATGCTCCAGGTCTCCTCTACAGCCACAGAAATCAACACATGCCAACAGCGGTCACAGAACAGAACTGGGACCATGAAAAGTTTTCACTGTCCTGGTCAGAAACCTGTCCTGGCTCATGCCCCATTCAATGCCAGACTCCCCAGATGCCAGCACAAGGAGCTCTACGTTTCTCACTCATGCAGTGAGGATGCAGCTGCTCCTGGCTCTGGTGCTCTGTCCAAGACTCAGTGCCAAGGGTCAGCGGTGGAAGTCAGGGACTGTGTGGGATGAACTTGCACAGTGCCATGGAAGGGGCAGCGCTCAGACAGCCTGAGCAGCTGAAAGCCTCTCCTTGCTGGCAGTGCCAAGCACCATGTCCACACTTGTTCTTTTCTGCCTAGAAGTGGTCACTTTTGGGACTTTTTAGTGCTCTTTGCTTTTGAGACAGAAAAATCTTGGAAGGAAAATAAAATCCCAACTGAACTGTGGACCGTAACCTGAACTCAGCTCACAGCTGGTACTACCTGAACCACATCCTGATGCTGGACAACATGCCTGAAATCACTGTCAGCCTGACTCATTTTAACAAGTTCCCACTCCTCCAGCCATATGCAGTTCACACCAGAGCCATATTCACCACAGTTTCCTGAGCTAAACAACATGCTTCTGCTGCCTGTGCAAAAATCAGTTTGGGGAATGCCTGCAGCTTTCAAAAACCAGGCCTCGTGCCAGGAAGAAAAATTAGGTTATCTGTACATATTCCTGTCACAGCACTGCTGAACTCCAAGACTTTGTCATTCCAAATCTCAAAGTACAGATCTAATTGAGAGGGAGCAAGCACCAGCACTGCACAAGGAGCTGACACTGCTGAGACATTCCTAATGGAACAAAAGGAAACCTTTCTCCTAAAAGGACCAAAGGAATAAACCCTACAAGGTTTATGTCATAGAAATCACAGGTACTTGCTGCTGCTTCTAGCAGCACTTCTCCTCCCTCCTGTTGAAGTGTCACTAAATTTTCCATTAAAAAGTCTGTATGTGTGCTCCAGCTGACTCCATCCCATGGACACAGGAAGTGTGAGCCTGGAGATTTCAAACACAGAGAATGAGTTGTTGTACTGCACTTTATTTCTTTCCAGTCATGAAACACATTTCACCTCACAACTGCTTCTAATTATACCCAATCCATACCCACCTACTGTGCCCAGTGAAATGCTGATGAGTCCTGTGACACTGACATTCAGCCACACTCAGCTGAATCAGAGTCTGAGACACAGGGGCTGAATTCCGGGACAGCACAAGGCACACACTGCTCCCAATTACCTGCCAACACTGCTCCTTGCTTAGCTCACATAATTTGGCAGCTCCCTAGTTAGAAATCCCATCTGATTTGTCCAGAAGAAGACTCTTCCTACCTGCCCAGTTGGCTGGATGGGAGAACTGCTTGCTGCTCTGCACGGTTTTCATTGCTTCTCCCAGGGCTGCGCTGGCTTTCATCCCATTTAAGAGAGAAGAGTAGAAGGCGTGGACAAACATTTTGGAAGCAGCCACAGGAATGGGCCAGAGTGACACAAGGACACACTGAGCTCCAGCAGCCAGGAATGCTCTTGTCAAGCCAATGACTCCATCAGAAGTGACTTTGCTGTTGGACTCTTGGTAAGAGCCAAGAACCACCAGCTTGACAGGAAGACGCAGATCCAGCACATCAGCCGCTGTAAGCAGGAACTCCTGGAGAGGAGGGCAGTCTGAGATGCTCTCCACATCACTGGCATCATCCTGCATCCTAAGAGATTCTGGGATTGTGTAGGGGTTCCCAAAGGAGCTCTTGCTGCTGCCTGGGTTGCTGTCAGTGTTGGGTGTCAGGACCAAAGCAGCCAGTTTCCAGGAGACGTGGGTTGCGAAATGGACGCACTCTGCCTGAGTCAGGGCACTCATGACTCTCTCTTTTGTTGATGAGCTGCCGACTAAGGGCTGGCAGCCAAGTAACTCAGATACCATATAGGCTTCTTCTTCTGCAGAGGGCATAGGTCCCCACAGCCACCTGTCCATAACTGCTGAAGGGAGCTTGGGATTTCCTATCACAGCTGCCATTGAGGTAGAACTGGAGTAAGCAGGAGTATTCTTCCTCACATGGGACTAGACAGAGAAAGAGAAAATGGGGTTCAAAGATCTGGTTTTTATGGTGCTGGAAATAAAGCATCCTGTCCCTTTGGCTCTAAAACATAAGTCTGGTTGTCATAATTACAAGAAGAGTGCATTTCTTTAGCTTATTCTGTTTAACTATTCCAAGGAACACCTCTGTTTGAGTCTGGTCAAGACTTCTATCCCCAGATCACAAATACAGCCCAGGCCCCTTTGAGGGCTCCAGCAGAGCTAAAAACATAAGAACATTCCAGGTTCTCACATTCCTGGAAAACCACCTGCAATCACTCACTAAGTGGCTCCTCATACCTGAATTTCCAAGATCAGTGTCAGCACTGCCAGCAGCAGGTGCTGCACACAGCTGATGCTGAACGAAATAGCAGCAATGCCGACAAGATTCAGACCCTTCTGCTGTTCCACTGACTGTGCTTAACTCAGGGCAAACCAAGATGTGCCACTAAACACTGCCCAGCAAGAGCAAATGTGACCTGGTGCATTCTCCCAGAGAACTGAGCATTAGAAATGCTGCTGCCAAACCTCAGCATGAAGATACTTCTCCAGTATTCACCTGTGGGATTTGCTTTCCCTCATAGCTTTGGTGTCCTGAGACATCAGTGGCCTTCCCCACTCAGAATGCTAAAATGGAGGTGAACATACCAGCAATGTGACAGGACAGTCAGCTTGGCAAGGAAGCTCAGCACAGATCACAGACAACCACATCTCTATAGTCTGCCCAGAACTACTCTATAGTTCCACACCCAGCACATGCAATCCTTTAGAGGAGGATATCCAAATGATCCAATCCCCTTGTCCTTCCTGGCATGCCTGGGGCTGTGATTGAGTGCTGCAGGAACTACATCAGAACCTACTTCAGAGCTGAGGTGCTCAGTGTGCTCCTCAGACCCAGGGTGGCCTGCCTGTGGTTTCTGTTCTTGTGTCTGGCACAGCAGGACAGAGCTGCTGCTTTGTGAGCATGCACCAGGACCTGCACCCACAGGAGAGGTTTCACAAGCAGTGTCAGACCTTGGAGCTGGGGTTCAGTGACTGGATGGAGGGCACTGCAATGAGGCTGAAGCGCTCGTAGAGGTACTCATTGGAGGAACTGCCCTTCAGCAGAGCAAAGGGAATGAGGTACAGCTCTCCCTCCAGAACCAGGACCAGCTGACGGTGGCGGCCCACAGGCCCACTGGAATGCATCAAACCCTGAAAAGAAAGAAGAGAGAATTAGTTTGGCCCTTTCACTGCACCTGTGTCCCTGCCTGCATTTCCCAAGCACGAGGCTCTGCTCTGACCCCGTGTCAGTTTGGAAACACACACATCAGAACCATGCTCTGTGTGAGCATGTCCTGTGTAGCTGGACTGCTGCTCACCTGTGCCCACAGCTCCATGGGGACAAGTGAGCACTGAGGGCACTGACCTGTCTGCTCTGGGTCATCACCCTGGCCTCAGCCCATGTGGGACCCAGCCCCACCCTGGTACTACAGCTCCTTCTGCTCCAGCCTGAAATCTTGGCTAACCCCAACCACCTACATCTTGTGAGCATTGTCATAATCCTATCCTTTGTCAGAGAATATTCATTCTGATACTGAATTTCTAAAAAGCCATTTTCTCTGAAGAGCAAACCATCTACAGACAGATTTGTCCATGGCCTGCACCTCCAGACACTCGACATCACTATCAACCCAGAGTCACCAAAAGATCTAACCAGGAAGCATTGTATGGATGGAAGTGAAGCAGAGAGATTAGTCAATAGGGAACATGCAGCTGGGCACAAAATGTGGCAACTGCTCCTGGTCCCATGTAACTGTAGAAAATTTTTTTCATCTAGCATATCATAAAAACAATTAGTTTTCACTCCAGGAAAGAGTAACTTAAAGCACTGCAATTTGCTCCAGTTTAAACACTGGCAGCCCACAAAAAAAAAAAAAAAAAAAGAAGTATGCAGGACTAGATCCTTGTCTCTAGATGGCCACTAAGACCCCTTCCAACCCAGAATGTTCTGTGAAAATACCACACTTCAGAGATCAGCCCCAAGCTGTTTGTTCTTGCTTTCCCACACTGAGAGGGGTTTGGTGCCTGTGCAAAGCCTTACTCCTTCCATGGGTCCTATCAGTAAGTCGTAGAGAGCACGGAGTGGGGGCTTGGTGAAAGAAGTCTGCCTCCTTGGAAGTGATGATGTTCCATCCTTAACAGGAGACATGGTACTGCTGAACAGGCTCGTCATACTCTGACAGCTCCTGTGGGCAAAAGCCAAGGGAGAGGTTAGCTGCAGGAATCTGAGCTGCCCTGTGGCTGCCCTGACTTCTGACAGTGACCCTGTCACCCAGGGGACTCTGCTCTGTAAGATGCTTCATGGGAGGACTTCAGTCTCCCATTCAGCTTCACACCTCAGTGAGCAGTGACATTAATGGCAGCATGAATCAGCTGCAGACAGCACATGACATTGCTATGGAGTTTCTCTCCACACTCCAGTGCCTGAAGTGCTGTTCCCAGCTGCTCCTGCACACCTATGGGCAGCAGCTGTGTGCAGGCAGGCATGAGACCACTGACAACTGACCACGGCCACAGGAGGATTTGCATTTGGGCTGTGCACCACTGACCTGGTGATACCAGAGGAAATGTGACAACAGGCAAACCACAAGACATCAAAATTCTGTGCTTCTGCCACTGCTGAGCAACACCTGGTGCCCATTTCTGATACTTGTGTCTGCCCTGCTGAGGAAATGAAGTTTCCCCATTCTGGGCTCATTGGTCCAGCAGCTGTGCTCCCCTTTGCTTGGGACCACTTTATGTGGAAAGGGTAACTTTCCAAAACATTTTAGCAGGTGGATCTCAAAGGAAAGGTTGGGAGGCCTGGGACATACCCCAGCCATTTCTGATACATATCAACACACAGACTCAGAAATTGCATTTTTCCCTCTCCTTCTCTCTTCAGCTGCTGCAACCAGCCTCCCAACCCAGCTCACAACATGCCTAAAACCTATAGCTCTCTGAAGAGAAAAATGCTCTTACCACCCACAAGGAATTTTCATCTTATGGGCACACAGGAATAACCTCAGAATGCTAACACAAGCCTGGTGTCTGACTGCCCATGCTCTCCAACCCAGAGATTCTAGTGACAGTACGACTATGCTGCTCCTGCTGCTGCCTAGAGCTGCTGGAAACTCATCTGGGAGATTTGTGCAACAGGGGATCAGCACAGGCTTGGTGCTTTGTGCTCCTCTCACACCCATCTGCCCCACTTCACTGCGGGAGGGTTCAGCTTTATGAAGCACAGATTTTAAAATCAGATCAGGAAAGAAAATCTGTGCAGGGATATCCAGTGGTCTCCAGGACCTTGTGCCCTGATCCTCCCTGAGTGGCTTGCTGCCATCAGGCAGCACTTGCCAACCTCACAGCCCATGTTCAGCCATTGCCACACTGCAGAGAATAGAGGCTTCATTTACTCCAATCAGCAAAGCCCTCCTGCATCTTTGGCTTCCCAGGCAAGCAGCTCCAGATTTATTTCTTCACCACTCAGATTGCTTTTTATGAGAACTAAACCAAGGAACCATAAATCTCTCACATTTCCTGCCTCTCTCTCTCTCTGTGTGTGTGTGTGTGTGTGTGTGTGTGTACATAAAGAGTGAGCAAATCCACAGGGGAGGATGGACAGATCTCTTGTGGCAAGTGGACCAGGAGCCCTGGCCAGCCCATCCTTTCCTCCCAAAGAAGCCAACAAAAGGCTCCAGGTGCACTGATGATTTCCACCTTGCTCTTGCAATGCAGAGGATCCCCTGATGTCTGAACAGTGAAATCTCTCATTTGGAAGCCTCTGCTCAGACTCTGCAGTGCTGCTGATTTATAACCCTTTGTACAGGCAGCCTAGCCTGCAGCAAGCAGAGAAACAGCACAAATAGGGAGGGCTTAGCTCTGCTCCCTGCCTTTGTCTTGGGGATGCAGAACAAAGCAAAGCCTCAGAGAACAGGGTCAGAGTGACCTGGCTGACCAGCAGCCTCACAGGTACTGGCTCTGCCTGCTGAGGATGAGTGGCTGGGCCCAGGCAGAAGGAGGGGTTCATCCCAGAACCAGCACAGGGCTGCTCCTGCCTTAGCACTAATTAGGATTTTGGACAAGTCAAATAGCTCCCCAAGGCCACTGGGAGGGCTGAAGTCAGGCTGGTGCTGCAGGGGTCTGACAGCCTCAGGAAGCTGGATACCCATCAAGCCTTCCCCAAAGAGACTCTTCCTAAACATGCAGCCCTAAATCCACATCAGGACCTTGACACATACAAAGCTGCAGTAAGCTCCAGAAAACAGCCAGATCTGAGCTCCCTGTGGATTCTTTCAAGGATCCACAAGTATCTCCAACTATTCTCTGTGTAAAAGCACCTACCCTGAATTCAGGGCTCAGCAAGCCAGCTGCAAACAGATGTGGCAGTGTTGCCACCCAGCAGTGTCTTCTTATTTTTTCACCTCAGTGCTCATTGCAAGAACATCACAGACACGACTGCTTCAAATGCGTCTCCTGCTTCTCTTCTGAGGGTGCTTTTAGTTAAATACCCAGGATGCCCCATCCCTGGGCTGCTCCTAAGAGCTGCAAACTACTTACTTGACAAGACACCTGAGCTAAGCTCCTAGGTCTGGCTGCAAAGTAATGTATGTGGCTCCTGTGAAGCAGAAAGGCAGATGTGGCATGGTTGGCCACTGCAGTGTTCCTGAACATTAGCATTCCCTGGAACAGAATCACATCCTACTTCCCCCTGTAATCAGAAGGACAATCTCCTCTCTTTCTAAGCCTGATAAAATAGCAAAATATCTCAGCAGTTCTGGGGATCTGCCTGTATGATCCAAACTCAGCACGTACTCATAGTCCTCCATCAGGGCAGCAGCTTGAACAGATATGCTTGTGGATTCTGAAAAGAAAACCAGGCCAGTTGCTGGTGCCAGCAGGCAGCTCCCAGTTCTGTGGGGATGCTGTAACAGTTCACAAGCACCAATGGTGGCTTACAACACTCCAGGCTGATCACATTTTCTTTTCCAGCTGAGAAAGGCCTAGGGTGTCCTGTGCTCATAAACCACAATCGAGCACAGATCCAGTCAGAAACCCTGGGTTGCATCATGCAGCCACACTGGAAAAATTCTGTCCTCAATTTTCTTTCCAAATGGTTGCCTTAAGCCCTAATCAGCACAGTCATGTGAAAAGCTGAGAACAAGTTGTAAGAGGCAGAAAATGAGTGGAGACTTGCAGCTAGTACAATCCTGTAACTCTGGAAATGCAGCATATTCCCACCTAATTGGTACAACACTTGAGATCAACAGAAACATGTATTTTTGTAACAAGTGTGCAGAGGAAAGCTCCAAGCTCCACATCTCACACACAGCCGGGACAAAACAATTGCCTGGAGTCTCAAAATCAGTCCTTGGCCAGAAGAGCAAATTCAGAACAGCTTTTCCTCTGAACAGTCATCAGTTACAACAGGGACCAGTCCTTGCTGGCTCTGCCCTTGAGCACTGGCACTGGCTGCACCTAAACTTGCAGTTTAGGGAGAAGCCCATCACCAGGACATCTCCTGCTTGCTGATCCCCACAGCAGTGCTGCATTCTCACCTGTTCAATAGGTTGTTCCTGCTGACCATCCTCAGGAAGCCAGTTGGATCAGTCATTGAGTTCAGCTTGTTATTCATCTCCTCAAACTGCTGGTCCATGATATCCCCAGCTTCACTCTCTGTCTCGCTGCTAGCACAGGCTCTGGGGGAAATCAGTGAGATGAAGGGTCATTGATGCAAGAAGGAGCAACAGCTTGATGACAAATGCTTGGCCAGTCTGAGCAAAAATGTTTTTCAAACAGAAGCTCAACCAAACACTAATGCCAAATCTTCCCTGGCTTGCCTTTTCTCAGGCATATAAGACAGACCCAGCCTCATTTCCTCCTCTTCTGGGATTCTTCAAGGTTTAGTGAGTGGCCCACACGCAGGTGGGAGTGCAGGACCCTTTTTGTGCACTGCAGGCAGGGATTTCTAAAGCTGCAGCACAACACTGAAAAGCTGAGTCTGCAGGAAACACCAGCCCTTATCTGCCTAGGAACACGTGTGAGCACATCCTTTCCAAATCTCCACAGTTAACTTCAAGCTCCACATACTTCCTTCACATAGCAGAGGGAGCTGTGCTGCCACTCCTGTTACACAAAGAGGGAAAGCACACAAAGATTTACTCTATCAATGCCCCAAGTGCAGCAGCAATACAGAGAAACAGCCCAACAATTCTGAATTCCCAGTCTCCTGACATTAATATCTAAATTTTCTCAGTGCAGTTGAGGGGCTCATGGTGGGCTGGGCTCAGTGAGCATTTTGCATGTGAATCATTCTCTCTATTTTGTACACTTTTGTTGTTAATGTTGTCGCTGTTACTGTTTCCAATAAATTTTTCTTATCTCAACCCACGATCTTCACCTTTTGTGCCTCCAATTCTCTTCTCCAGCCACCAGGAGGGAGAGAAGGGAAGGAAGCAAGCAAGCAGTATTGGGGTTTGGAGTGTCTCAATGGGAGAACTAAACTGAGGAGTACCATTCCTAAACCACAACAATGGCACATCAGAAACCTTGGATTTTGTACACTTAAGATAAACCTAGGATGCTACTTAATGAAGCCTTCTTGCATCCCATTTCTGCCTCTTTTTGGGTTCCTGACAGCTTGAAGCCTCTCCTCAAGGGCATGTTTCCCAATAAAGAGCACAGGAATTAAATGAACACACAACCTGTACTTGTGCAGGCAACCAGAGCTGTATCCCTGTTGTTGTATGGATCATGGATCTCTTGTGAGTGAATTTCCTGGTCAATATGATTTATAATCCGGTAAGTTCTGACAAAAGCCAGTCACTTCATGAACATTGAAATGGGGACAGCTGAACCACAGACGGGGGATTAAAAAAAAACAACATAAGGGAAAAAAGGAAGAAGAAAAGGTTGTGAACAGCCTCTCCCTGCACATTTTTCCTCCAGTTGAGGCATGCTCAGCTCTGAATCCTGGCACAGTTTGGAGTAACACTCACAGCTCCTTAAAGAGGCAAAAAACTTGAGTTCATGAACCCAAGAGAGCAGGTCACATGCTCTCCCTAAAGAGAGTGGAGTCTGTTCTGACACAAGTTCAAGCAGATCTTAAAATCCCTTACACTTCTTTTTTTTTTTTTGCAAGAATGCATTACTTTGAGGATTAATTAGACCAGCTGAACAGAAGCCTTTCTAGCAGAACCTGAAGGCTGCAGTGTGGAACTGAACATCCTGTGCATTCCTTCCTCTCCAGAAAGTGTGAAGCCATGCTCTGGAGACTCAGCACTACCTCTGACCCTGCTCACAGCAGTGTGGACACAAACTCTTCAACCTGAACCCCAGAGCACTCCAGCAAGCCAGGGCTGAGCAGTCAAGCTCCTTCACATGTGCTGTGCAGACTCACACCCTGGGGCTGGGACTGAGGCTGGGGCTGGGATTGAGAGCCCTGGAGAGCAGTAGAATCAGCAGGGCTGAGGGGAAGCACTGGAACCACACAGGGAAGAATTTTCAAAGTAGAAAGTGATGCTCACCCACGTGGAAGAGCCAAGATTTGTTTGCTTGATTCCCTGCACGTGATTTTGACATGGGGAAAGAATGTCTGCCTATGATTGTACAACACTGGTCCAAGGATCTTGGGGACAAACACTAAACCCAGAATCATTAACCAAAAACACCCCTACCACTACTACAAAGTGAGGAAGAAGCTGACATCCCAGCAAATTAAAAACTCATCCCAGAACCTGAAGATTGAAGGACTGCCTTGGCCAGGAGGAGAATTTGTGGTGAATTTGTGGAGAATTTGTGGTGAATGCTCCACAAATTCTCCTCCTTGGCCAGGAGGAAAATTTGTGGAATTTTTTCCTTTTTAGTTAAGGAAACTAAAAACTGTATCTGCAAAACTGCTGCATGAGGCCCAACTGCAGATTTCAGTTATGGATCTTGTGTATCTGCATGTCTGCAGGGTAAGACTCAACAATCAACATGTGGGTTCTAAATCATTTACTCAGTAATAGCCACAAGCCATATTGTAGGGGGGTGGTGATGGTGGTGGTTAGAATTCCTATGGTATTTGCAGTTTTTCAAAGCAAATCATTGAAAGAGAATTAATTACACTGGAAAATGTAAGCAGGATGAAATCTGTCCATACACAGTCAGACATGGCACCTGCCTCCTCATCCAGTCTACAGATTCACCACAGCCTGTGGGTTTGGATCTTATTTGCATAGAGTTGTTTGGCAGGAAAATAATCATGGTTACAAAAACAAAGCCTTTTTTTTTGTTGTTGCTGCACTGAAAATTTGCCCCTTCTGTGACTCTCAGTTCCCAGACTTCTCAGCCAACTAGCTCATCCCAAAATGTTATAAATTCAGGTGGGAGAGCAGGATGTTAGACCTCCTGGCCCCAACTCACCTGGTGTAGTAGGAATCCACCCCCAGAGCCTCCCTCACACTGGAGATGTGCTGCTCCAGTGCTGAGTTTGTCAGTGTCTGCAGGGCCACACTGTTGGCTTCATGGAAGTCCCCAGCATTTTCTGTCAGGCTGTCACCCAGATAATACTCATGGAATTTCAGAATTCCTGCAAGGCACCAGAATCAGGAGTTATTTCTGCAGGGCTACAAAAGTGCTGCCAGCAGCTGTCTAAGAAGATGGCACAGCCCCAAGCATTTGGCATTTCACAGCAAAACTGGGGCAAAGTGTTCTATGCCAGGTCTCCACTGAACTTCTCCAGCATTTTCAGTTGTTTTTAAAATCTGGGTTTGTACTTTGCAGATAATGGCTCAAAGGCACAAAGGCAGAGAAGAGCTTTTACAAGATGCTCAGAATGCCTTTGCTATTGCAGCACTCAAATAAATTATAAACCAGATCTTCCATAGAAGCCCCTACTAGAGTAATTCACATTTCAATTGATGCACATGAAAAATACCTATTAACAGCCTCTGAGAAAATTAACTGAACACACAAGGCTGAACAAGAGTGTTGTTACTACAGCAGAATCTCCTCACATCACACACAGTGATTTCACTCTATAAAAGGAAAGAAGATGGATTAAAGCACAGTGAATTATTAAAAGATAGCATTTCACAATGGGTAAACCAGATAAAGGCCACTTCCTGTTTTGCTGAGAATTCCACTGCAACTGCAGATAAAACCTTCCTGCTTTCAGACTGGTCTATTCTTCCTGAGATAATTAATTCTGCAGCCTGTGATCAACAGTAAAAGGCTGCTCTGGATGCCTTAGCAGCATCAATTATTACACACAGTCAGAGCAGAGCAGAGGAACAAAGAATAAAGCAACACCTCCTGCAGCCACAGCAGCAAACACAGCAACAGCCAAGAGGTTCAGTGGGACAATGAGGACCCTGGGCTGCCACTGAAGCTGCTCCCTCTGTCAGTGAACAAGAACAGGTCACCATGGCTTGACCAGAGTCACTACCGAAGGGCTCCCAGCAAAGTTTCTTGAGCCAAACACCACAGCCTGTACCCTTCCCATCACCTGATAGAACCTTCAAAGAGACAGTTACAAACCATGGACTCAAACACTGTTTTTCTCCAAGACTCACTCTGGGCAAGGAGGAGACTGATCATGAACCCCAGTGGCAAATCTTACACTTGATCCATATAATTTTAATAAGCTCAGCCTAATAGTGATACTATAGAATTATTGGCATTTTACTGTGCTAACTACAGCCCTGGAGAGCCAATCAGTGACTGAATGTACAGCAGGACAATCCCACCTTCACTCAGACATTGCAAAACGCTCCCAAAAAGTGTCTCTTCTAACCACTGTCATCCCATCTAAATCAGGCCGTGTGAGTGCTTCCTTCCCTTTCTGAAGCATTTTTCATGCAGTCTAAAGAGTGCTTTTTATCTCTCTAGCTTTGTCATGATGAAGGGCTGCAATTATTAAATTATATCCAGAAAGAACTTGTTAAAATTTACAGTCATCACTTTATTAGATAATGAATAACAGCTGTCTGCAAAAAGCAATCCTCTTCAAATTAATCCTCCTTGCTCCTCTGTGATAAGTGTTTCCACATTCATGTGAGGATCAGACAGCTCAATGGCATATCAGGAAGAGGGGATGCCCTTCTGTTTTCTGCAATCCACTTCAGTGAATAAACCTCCAAAGCTTTTGGAAGAATAAAGCACAGAACTGTAATTAAAGTAGGGATTCTTATGCATAGAAGATTCTCATAGAGCAAACATACTTGGAATTTCATTACTCTTCTGTTCTGTCCTGTGGGAAATATAGACAGATTGGAGGTTGAAAAATGAAAATATTAAACATTTCCATCTCCAGGTGAACATCAAAGTCCTGAATAAGCACTTCTGAGTCATTACTGCTGTGGCTATGCCATAGCTTTTAGTCTATTCAGCTTTAAGGTACTAGATGGAAATTATTCCCTCCTACATTCACTCTGCTCCCAAATTCATTCCTATTCTCCCTGTTCCCAGGCTCTTGTGTCCAAAAAGGAGCTCACCTGCCCCAGGAGCCAGCAGCCAGCTGTACAGATAACCTGCAGCCAGTGAGTAGTAGAGAACAAGTCCCCTCTGGCCATTCACAGTCTCCAGGACCTGGTCAAGGGTCACAGGAGAGTAGGGATCTGAGTCCTGCTGCCCAGTCTGACGTTCCACGAGCAGGTCAGCAAAAGCTCTCGTTCGTCCTCTCTCTGCTACTGCCAGTGCCTCATCATGGTGACCTGAAAAGACACAGCCATCTCTCACACCTGACACAAGTGTGGTCTGCAATGCCACATTCATGGAACAGGGACAGTTGCTATCCCAACCTGGGGAAGCAGTGCCACTTATTTCCCAAACGAGCAGTCTCTGCACTGGAACACAGTCTCACAGAACGTATTTGTTGCAGGCAATAACACAACGAGCCACAGAAAGGCAAATCAATGGAGGAAGCAAGGAAGAAGAACCAAAGACACCCCCAACCCATACAGAGACACCCATCTTGCTGTCCTGAACAGAAATGCTGCGCTGTGTTGGACAGCTGTGGAGCAAAGGACATATCAGGAACTGCCACCTCACAAGTCTAGCTGAACTCCTGTCTGAGTTCAGCCTCAGCATGTGAAGGCATCTCTTACCCAGACTGACAAGAACTCGCTGCAGGGCCTGATAGGAGGATGTCTGCAGGTCGAAGAGTGACAGCTTGTAATCAGTGCTCAGCTGCACCTCATGGCGGATGGTTTCAAACAGCGCGGAGGCACGGTACAGCTGGGAGGGAAAACAGCCACAGTCACCTCCTGATGGACACTACACAGCACTGCCATCCCCTCAGGAAGGGGAGCTCTGCCCCACAGCCTCCCTGGGACACACCAGACAACAGGAAGCACACGGGGCAGACCATGGTGTACCTGGTGCTGGGACTCCTCCAGGTTCCCACTCGCCCAGAGGGAGAGGCCGAGGCCGTGACGGATTTTTGCTTCATCTTCTCTGCGACCCAGCTGCTCTGCCAGCCTCAGTCCTGTAAAGGAGTCAGAGTGAGAAAGTGCCAGAGGGGAGAAGGGGCTGTGGCCTCAGTCCCAGGGGTTCCTGGACAGGCAGAGACAGCTGTGGAGCTGCCAGCACTGGGACAGAAAGCGGGGCAGCACCAGTGGTGGGGTGGTGAGCAAGACAGGGACAGAACCAGCATGACCACGGGGGCAATACCAGCACTGGGCAGCTGCTGCCAACCCTCACATCAGCACCAGCATGAGAGGTGACAGACACTTCCATTGACTGAGCCCTCCCTAAGTGAGGTTAAGGCACCATCCCCTCAGACACACTCAGTAAGCCCCTATCAGGAAGTTCAACTTTTAAAGCCTAAAAGCCACAAAGACAAACAAAATCACATTGAGCTGTCAAACACTGCCAGAAAAGACACCTCTTGCCACATTCCTGGCTTGCTTCCCATCAGCTCTCCCCAGCCCTCTGGCAAGCTCTGCATGGTTTATGTGCTGAGCAGAGGGCAAGGGCTGGCCTGAATGACCTGGAGCTCACTTCACTTCCAGCAGCACATTCTGTGCTGTCCCTTCTTCCACCCGCTCCAAACCTCTGCCTTGGTGGCCCCTGCTGACAACAGGGACACCTCCTCTGAGGCACCTCGGGTTTCCCCCGGCCTGGGGAGCAGGGCCCTGGCTGTCACCACGCAGCTCAGCAGCAGCTAACATTCTCAGGCTATGCAGGAATTCTGCAGCACACCAGGAGAAGGAGCTATGTTTCATTTCTCCCCTTCCAAGAGCATACTGGAATCCTGCCAAGGTCAGTTTCATGAAAACCAAACTAACTGATGTAATACATCCTTCAGCCTCCAGCTTCATACACTCCAGCGACATTGCTCATCTGCTCCATCAGAGCCCACAGTCTGATCAGCTGCTGCCTGCATGCTGCACCCCCTTGCAGCAGCACAGCTCCCAGGCCAGCACTGACCCAGCACTCAGCAGTGGCAAACAGCTCCTGGGCATCTCAGGTTGAGTTTCTCCCACCTCTCTATCAATAGCACTTGTTTTCATTCAGACTTTAGGGGGACTCACCCACTGTGACTCACTCCTAGGTGAACATGTAAGAAGAGCAAGGCAGAAATCTCCATTAACAGACCTCTCAGGATCAGAGAGATTCATCACAATCCTCTGTGATTTTCCCAGAGCCAGATCCTGGTATGCAATGCCATTTTTTAGAGAAGGTTTGCATCTTCAGGCACAAATGAGCTTTACAAAGAGACTCTGCTAGGTACAGTCTAGATTCATGCTCTGAGGCACCTAAGACACCCTGAGGAAGACACAGATCATGATTTGTCTAGAGGACACCAAGAAGGCTCCAACTGAGATGGCACACTGGCTGTAACAGCTCCACAGACAGCTCCTCACACAGATGCCCAGCAGTAGCTGTGGATGTCTGCAAGAGCTTCTGCATCAAAGGCCACTGTCAAACACATCCTTTTTGAGCTGTGTTTACAGTACCTCACCTCTCCCTATCTTCAGATCTCCCTTCTACCCTTCTGACCCTACCTGCTCTGTTGTGTAACTCAGCCTCTTACCTTCCTGCAGGTACATCACAGCCTGAGAGTAGTTCTGTAAAGCATGATGAGTCCTCCCCAGGCTGCTGTAAGAGACAGTTTTGGCCACCAGGTCGTTCATTTGCGCCGCGATGCTGAGGTGCTGCTCCTGATACACCACTGCCCTCTCGTAGGTGCCCAGGGACTCATAGGTTAGGCCCAGGTTGCCGTAGGCACGGCCCTGCCCGGCGGGGTTGTTGGTCTCCTCGGCGATCTGCAGGTCCAGCTGGTGGTACTGCAGGGCTGTCTCGTACTCGCCCATCTGCTGGTAGACCCCGCCCAGGCCACAGGCGGCGTCGCTCTCCAGGGCTCGGTCCTTCATCTCCCGGGCGATGTTCAGCTGCCGCTCCAGGCACGAGATGGCTTGCTCGTAGTTGCCCAGTTGGCTGTGCAGGCTCCCCAGCTCCCCGTAAGCCTGGGCTTTGTTGAATGCCTCCCCCAGCTCGTGTGCCACTACAAGCCTCTTCTCAAAGCACACCAGAGCCTGCTGTAAACTTCCCATAGCCCTACAAGGGAAGAAAACAGCAGTGTTTATTTTGCCTGTATTTCCTTGAGAGAAGGTGTTTTGCCATTTCCCCTGGAGGCCAGGGGCTTTCCCCCACGAGACATCTCCAGCACTTTTGAATCAACCTCCTCCTCCTCTCTGGGCAGTGTCATCAGCTTCATAATTTGAGCTGTCAGCAGAGTCCTCAGCATCCACAGGACTCTAACTCACTCCTGTGTCACATCACTGTGTGTGTGTGAGGCCCTCAAACACACCCCATCAGTACCACACTGCATTGATTGCACTTGTACTTCACTGACACCAGAACACACGAGCAGCTCCTTACCTGTGCCCACTGCCCAAGCCTCGGTAGGCCTTTGCCTGATCTTGCATACGGTTCAAGCTTTGAGCCACAGACAGGTACTGTTCATAATACTTTATAGCTTCCTCAAAATCTCCCAGAGCCTCGTAACAATCTCCCAGGTTCCCATAGGCTCGGCCCCGATCTAGTACGGATTCATTCCCACTGAGCTGCTGCAGCATGGCCAGCTGCTGCTCAAAGTAGCCAATGGCTTCCTCCATGACATTCATGTTCATCTTGGTAATGCCCATGTTACCGTAGACCTGGGCTTCGATGCTGGGGTCCTTCAACTTCTGCCCCAGCTCCAGCTGTTCTTCATAGCACTTGAAGGCCATGGTGTACTTCCCAAGTGACATATACACTGCAGCAAGGTGACCATGTGCTCTGCATTCACCCGACATATCCCCCAGCTCCTGGTACACCTCCAGCTCCTGCGTGTGGTAACCTAAAGCCTTGTCACACTTCTGTACCATCCTGTATGCAGAGCCCAGGGCTGCATAGGCATTGGCTTCCAGTCTCCTGTCTTTAACGTGATGGGCTAAGCTCAACTGCTGCTCATAAAATTTTATTGCACCATGTACATCTTTTTTACAGACAAAAATATCCCCCAAGTTCCCCAGGGCTCGGAATTTGGCCTGGGAATTGTTCAGAGACTGTGCCAGGGACAGCAGGTACTTTTGACACTCCTCTGCTTTGCTGAAGTCCATCAAGGCTTTGAAGGCCAGGCCCAGGTTGCAATAGGCTTTGGCTTGGCTCAGCTTGTCATGAAGATCCTTTGCTAAGGCAAGATCCTGCTCATAGTACTTAACAGCTTCCTCATAGTTCCCGAGGCAATAATGGGCATAGCCAAGGTTGTGGCAAACCTTCCCCTCGCCTTCCATGTCCTGCAGCTCTGGGGACAGGCGCAGGTACTGCTCATAGTAGGGAGCTGCCTGCACGAACTCTCCTCGTGTGCAGTGGAAGTTGCCCAAATTGCTGAGGGCTCGTGCCTCGCTCTGGATGTCCCGCAGCTCCCGGGCAATGTTGAGATGATTCTGGTAGTGCTGCAGAGCACGGTCATGGGCACCCAGCGCCTGATAAGCAACTGCCAGGTTGCCGTGTGTGGACGCCTGAGAAGCACGGTCGTTGACTTCCATGGAGATCTGCAGCTCCTGACGGTGGTACTTAACAGCCTGGTCGTACATGCCCAGGGCGTTGTAGGCGTTGCCCATGTTGCCGTAGGCGCGGCCCTGGGCAGCGTAATCGCTCAGCTCCTGCGCGATGGACAGGTGTGTCTTGTGCAGCCGCAGCGCGGTGTCGTAGTCACCCTTCATCTGGTGAATGATTCCTGGAAAACAACAGAATCCAGCTCAACAAACACAGGGCCCTGTACTAAACCTCTGCAGCACTCTGCACACCAGGGCTGCCTGCAGCACGGCCCCTTCCCTGGCTCTTCACAGCCCTTCTGAACAAACTGCCTCCTTGCTTTTAACAGAGAAAGCACAGGGAAGGTTTAGGTTTCATGTTATACAAAAGCACCCATTCACCACAACAACCAGACACAGTCTGGCCCTATAAAATCACTGTTTATTTCCAGAAGTGATACCTGGTAGCTCCAGAGCTCAGACTCAACACATTGAGTGAGACAACATTTGCAGATGCTTTTCAATTTCAGTCGAATCATCTTGCATTTGTTATGAGACATGGGAACAGGAGCTCAGATTCTGCTGATGATACCACCTACACTGCAATTAAACTCTGTACTAATAATGCCTGTGGCTACTTTGCAAGCACCTGTGAACAAGCCTCGAGGTTTGGGAGCCACTGAAGGAGGCCCTGCAAATGTTTTTTTTGACATTATTGCAAAAGCTTAAAGAGAAAATATCTGGCATCTTTGGGCAACATGATGAGCACATGAAAAGAGGCCCAGAAGTTCTCTTGGAGCTGGAAAGAGGCAGCACCAAGAGACTTTAAATTGTGTTCTATTAATAATGTGAGCTGTCTTCTCTTCATCATAGTGGGAAAGCTTAAAAGCTGCAGAGGCTGCAAAGCCTGGTCTCCACATGGAGCCTGAGTGTTTGGAAATACCAGATGCTTTGCAAAGGTTGAGAACCTGAGACTTCTGGTTAAACTCCACATCTTGTAAAAGGCTGATAGCTTGTGCTTCATCCTCAGTCCATCACCTCTTGCTCACCAGAGTGCAGAGCATCTCCCTGCAGAACACTGCAGCAGCTGGGCTCTGTTACACTCCATGTCTGCCCTCCTTAACACTGGATCACACACTTAAGGGTGCTTTCCATCTGCATTAGGGAAATGCAACAGAAAATGTCTGCTGCTTCAGCAAAGAGGCCAACTCTAACATTCTGGCCTAGAAACACACATTTAGTTACATTTTTTTGCCTGTCAGCATGGTTATTTTGATGAGGTTTTGTTTTGCATGTGGATTAGATGAAAGAGACAATTAAAACTTGACTTTTTGATTGGTACTGGATGCATTTTAAACAACAGTAATAGATTGTCTCAACAAGAACTGCATGTTCCCTTTCTCCAGTATAACTTAACTCTGACAGAGAAGACAAAAAATACAGCCAAATAACAGCTGAAACGTGAGACCCCGCGCTCAGACGCTCGGAGAACTATTCTAACACAAAGTGTGGAGTGGCTGAGTCAGCATACCAACTCAAAAGTTATATTTAGGCTAAAATCCAACACTGAGAAACATTCTCTGCTGCAGCAGTCCATCTCTCAGATCTCTGGGTCTCCCCAGCACAGGGTCCACAAGACAAGGTCCCACACTGGAGAAGAAATGGAGAATGTGGTTTGTGCTTTGCTGCTCATGCAAGGCCTCCTCTCCCAGCCCTCCTGCCTGCTGGGTGCTGCCACATTAACAGAAACCTTGCTCATGCTCACTGCTCTCTCATGCTAAGCTGCCCACAAGCATTTTTGTATCACAAACCTACTTTGCCCCACAGATCTGCCTAAATTTGTGTAAGGGAGGAGATTTGCAACACTAATTAAAAAGCTGTGATTGTTTTGTTTTCTTCAGTTCCCCTTATCTCCTTCATTCAGCTCCTGAAGACTCAGCTACTAAGAGAAATTAAGTAATTCATCAAGCTCTTTTCAATTACCTGCTGTTGATAACATCAGAGTACAATTAGCATCTACAAATGAACCAAGTGCCAACTGCCAAGCAGAAACAGGAGCTGATTTACAGCGTGGGGCAGCCTGCAAGGGCTGGGATTCAGGGGCTGCCAACAAACACTTATTTTGATATCCCAGCACCAGCCCTGCTTTGCTGTTCCCAGCCAACTGAGAACACATCCCAAATAACAGCTGGAATACTGGCAGCACAACTGCCACAGCCATGGCAGAGATGGAAATGCATCCTTGGTAACTTCCACATCTGGTGCTGTGAGGCAGCAGGAGAAATTAGGCTTCACTTGAATGGAACTCAGTCTTTCCCAGCCTGCCAGCAGCATGCCAGTGCCTCTCCTTAGGAGAATGCAAGACTCCTATACCCCAGTACTTCAATGAGTATATTTGAAAAACAAACTTAGTTAGGATTTGATCCACGTGTCTCTCAACTGACAAGACAGCAATATATCAACAGATCCTGATGACAAGCTCCCAAAGAAATGGCCAGGTAACAAGCCACATCACTTCTTGCATTAGTGGAAGAATTACATTTATTCCTTACTCCTGAAGAGCTCCTCAAATGTATTTTATCTTTTTATTTCCCTTTTGCTATGAGTTTGTGCTTTCTAGTGTTTTTCTAAGGAATTTAATAATTGAACACAGAATACAGTACAGCAGCACACAATCTGCCAAGGGCCTGTTTAATTTATTAAGGCAGCCTGGTAAAACTGGTGTTACTAAGAAGACAGCACACAGCAGATCTTGGCCATCCTAGCAGCAGCTCTGATAGTCTCAGCATTCCATGACAATTTCTGCTCCATGTAGGGCCTTACCTAGATTGGAGGAGGCTCTGCCTTCAGCAGCTCGGTCCTGCAGGCTCTCAGCAATGTGCAACTGTTCTTCATGGTACTGCTTAGCCCTCTCCAGGTCTTGCATACATCTAGCTGCATGGCCCAGGCCAGCATAAGCTCTCATCTCAATGGCCTTCTCAGCCAGCTCCTGGGCCAACTCCAGCACATAGTTGTGGTAGGACATGGCTTTGTCGAAGTTCCTGCGGTAGTGGTAAGCACTGCCCAGGTTGCTGTAGGCTCGAGCTTCCTCCCGCTTGTTCCCCAGCTCCTTGGCGATCTTCAGGTGCTGCTCGTGGCACTGCACAGCGTTTTCAAAGTCCCCCATTGCAATGTACACTGCTCCCATGTTGCCCAGCTCCCGTGCCTCGGAGAGTTCATCCTTGGACTGCTTGGCGAGGAGCACGCACTGCTTGTGGCTGGCCAGGGCGTTGGGGTAGTCCCCGATGGCTGTGTACACGTGGCCCAGACTGCTCAGTGCTGAGGATGCTGCCTGCAGGGGTAAGGGAGACAATGGAAGTACAAACATTCATGGCAACAAGTCAGATGGCCCCAGTTCTAGAAATCAAAACCATGAGAGGCCATTCTGGTGAAAGAACATGACTACCAACTAGAAAACCTGCTCTCTGCAGCTCTAAACTGCTCAGGGCACCTTCTGTGGAGGCAGCAGGAAGAGATGGGGTTGACTCAGGAGGACATGGCTTGGACTACCTCTTTCTTTAATGTGTGCAGTGTGTGCTTGTACCTGGCAGAGGGGAAGGACAGCACCACAAAGATGCAGAGACTACTGAGGAGACAGTGATTGCTGCAGTTACCAACATCCTTCCATACCTCTGCTTCACAAGCATACCATGCTCTATAGAGCACAGATTTTATAGTGCAGCATCAGGGTCCTAAGCCCCACACAACCTTGGGAATGCAGCAAAGACAACAGCATTTCAGTAGCTGGATCCTCTGTCCCTTAAGCACATCTTACCTAAATACAGTGCTGTGAAAACCCAAGTTCCTACCACCAAGAAACAGCTGTATTTAATGAGAGAAATTATCTGAGAATCAGATTCTTTTGCCTCCTGCATCTCCCAGGATGCAGACCTGCCTTCCACCTGGCAGAGCCAGAGCTCCCAACCAGTCAGCAGGGCAAGGAGCCAAGGGCAGGGATGTGTTCCTAACACACCTGCTGCCTCAGCAAGGCTGTTCACTCCAGCGTGCTGATCCCAACTCCTCTGCAGTTCCTGCATGTGCATTTCCTTTGCTACCCAGCTGTGACCCAGTTCAAACCTCCCAAAAGGAGCTGGCCAAGGGCTGCCACTCATGGCTCTTGGGCAGTCCTGGCAGTGGCCCCAGCCCCTCCTCAGTGCAGGCCAGACCAGCTGCTGTTGGTGTGGCCACAGGCAGAGCTGGGACTTGGTCCTGCTCCACACTGGTCACACTGGCTGCAGAACTGGGTGGTCTGGCCCTGGACAGGCTCTTCAGCAGCACAGTGACATAAATTCTTGGCTGACAATGTGAGGGAGAGCTCTTAGAGGGCTTGAGAGGGCCTGTTTGGAGGCTGCTACAAAATCAACACAAAAATTATTGCGCTGAATTGGACTCCATTTTTACACAAGTCTTCATGAGGCTTAATATATACAGAGTATTGAGTCATTTGCAACCTAAGTAGGGAAGAAAAGGAAAAAAACCAGATACATGCAGCCATCTTCCACAGGCCCAGACCAAAGTGGGGCCCATTACAGGCCTCAAGATGCATCAGAGCTCCCATCATCCTGATAGGAAGCAATGTGCCCACTGCTGTGGAACAAGGCAGCAACACCCCCGGGCCAAGAAAAGCCCAGTACAATGCTGTGAGAACTGATCCAGCCTGGAAGTTCAGAAATTCTGGAAGACTGGCCGCCACCAGCAACAGAACTTCTGTTATTGCTGGGAAGAGAACAGAAATGTCTTTCTGGAAAACAAGGAGTCAGTGAAATCTGGTGTCTCCTGGGGCTGCTAAAATAAAAAAAAAAGTGGACATCCATGCGTGCAGATTGCTGAAGAGATGAGCTCTGGCCAAAAGCCATCAGGCAGAGACTCAGATGATGTTAATGGGCTATGGCTGGGGAAAAGAGGCATAAATGGAAAGCAGCAGATCTCAGATTGTGTGTGCACAAGAGAAACTTGACAGAAGCAGGGACTGCGCATCCCGCACATGGGAAGAAATCTTTAGGATGCCTCCTAGAATGGGAAGCAGATGATAGGAATTGAAATTTGTAAGGCTGGAAATGTTTATTCTTAGGGCTCCTAATCCCTTAGCCCAAGAGCATACCCAGGCTCACATTAAAGACCTAGACTGAAGGGTACAAGCTTGGCAACCATTCTCAGAGCATGCAAAAACACTTGGCTGACATGCCTGAGTGCCCAGGGCTGGATTATCTAAACCAGGATGTGGCAGGAGGACTAGTGAAGCAGAAAAGAAAAGTAAGTTGAAGGAGACAAAAAGAGAAATAGAAAATAAAGGGTGAAGAACTGATGAAAAATAGCACAACTTGATTACAAAGCTGTGGCTGTTTTGCTTTTTGTGGCTCACCCAGACACACAGACAAGGCAGGAAGGCCACCTCTACCCTCTGATGTGTCCTTCATTCCAATGGCCCTCATGTTTTATTCTGTACCAGCTTCCACCGTTACCTGACCTGAGAAGAGCCCTTCTCAATCCTCTGGGACAGCATGAGAACAGCCTGTGGCATTCCTGGCTTTCCCAGGCTGGGGCTGATTCCTGCAGCAGCAATCCTCCAGCAAGATAACCATCAGTGTTCTATTTGCTCTGGGGGCACTAAGGGCAGCTTGCCCCTACAGCAGTGTTTAGGAACAATTTGGTGATAACATCTGCTGGGTGACTCCAGTGACTCACTTCAGGGAATTAGGAACAGGACTCCAGAAGATAAATTCATGACTGTGTATTTAATGAAATCCTCCACATTACAGGATCCACTAGGAACCCCAAGTGGCTCAGCCCAAGAGGGATGGGGTGTTCCCTCCTCACCGTCAGGGAGAGCACACAGCTGACGCATGGCAAACAGACTCCATCTCTGCTAGCACACACCTCTGCTTGGTAGCAGGGTGATGTGAGACTGCAGCTCCATACCACAGGGGGCTTGCAACAGCAAACAAAGAAAATCAATGTTTTATGTATCTGACAAAGATAAATTTTACAGTGGGGGTTGCTTACACCTCCAATTAAGCAATTTATCACTTTAATAGAAAGCAGATTCTTCTGCCATTGAGCTGAGGCACAGAAGGGAGCTCTGAAAAAGGTTCCTAAGTGCTCTCTTTCTCTCAGAAGCAACAGCCAGCTCAGGTTTTTCAGCTGAGTAAGGCAGAGTCTGATGTTAAGCAGATGTGCATCACAGAATGGCACCTGGCAATTCAGAGATGCATTCCTTAGGTATTTCACCCTGGGTGGAGAATGGTCATTTCCCAATCATGTTCCATTTAAACAAGCCTTCATCTGAGTGCACAGCCTGCTTAAATAAGAACACTCTATAATCATCCTGAAATGGACAAGGTAATGGAAAATGTTCTGCCTGGTATCTCACTGTAAGGCACCCTTAATCCCTGAACACAGACATTAATTAAGACTGATCAGAGATGGAGCATCCCTGCTTCAGCTGCTTCTTTCAACTTCCCTTCTCCCTCTGGGCATGGAGTAACAGCAGCTTGATCCTACAGATGTAGTGAACTGTACCCAGTAGATTACCATGCATATTCATCCCTGTACTGGGGGCAGGCAGCAGCACCTCTAAAAGCCAGTGTAGCTCCTCATCTGCCCCCCATCACGCCTCACCTGCATGCCCTTGCTCCTGAATGCAAGCAAAGCTGTGCTGGCTCACTGAGAGTGCTCTGAGGGTACTGAGGGGAGCAGATTGCTCCGGAACAGACACACACAGAGCTCTGAAAGCACAGGCTGAGTGCTGGGGGTGTCACCACACTCAGTAAAATCTCACTGTGCCCACACTGCTGGAACTGCTCCAGGTAGGAAGGGCTCAGGATAACTGACACCAGGGACACATCCCAGCTCTTTATGTACAGGAGCTGTTTGTTTTACAGGTAAGGACCAAGGAACTGCTGTGTACTCAGACAGGACAGCACTGTGATGGGGGTAGTTCCAGGACCTGCTAAAATGATAATTTGTTGTAAATTGTATTTTATCTCCACTTCTATTAAGCCCCTTCCTCATTTCCTCAGAATCTACAGGTATGCCACAGCCTAGCTTGGACAATGCTTGATTTATGCACAAAGGCTCACATCCAAACAAAGCAGATGCCCCAACAAAATTAAAACTTGTCCTTCTCTCCTCCCTTTAAGGTGAGGCTGATGTGCCAGTACCACAACTAGCTTCTTCCTTTCTGTACCATGCTTTTGAAAATCAGAAAGGAAGCAGCAGGCAATATCCTCCCCTCTCATACATGATCATACCCAGAAAGAAGGAATGGATTTGCTTCTAGGCAATTATTTCCTGAGGGCAAAATATACTGAAATCAATATCCCTGACAATCAATATCCTTATTTATTTGTAGAAAATCTCAGTCTTTAACAAAGAGCAAACACCAAAAAGCCAAAGCCATGGAACAGCAGCACTAATATCTGAAAGCTTGAAAGGAGCTTTGTACCTACCAACTGAAAGAGAACAACAAGGAATTAATGACACAATAGAAAGACTGAAAACACACAGTATAAAGAGATGGTCCTGGCCTCCACCTGATTAACGGGTAAAATCCACAGAACTGCTGCTCACAACAGAGCCTGCCATGGACTGTGCTGACAATCTGCTCCCAGTCCTCTCTGTTTTCACTTGCTCAGGAAATTGCTAATGTTTCAGAGGACTTCTCATTCTCCCTAAAAGTATCACATGAAGGACATCAATCCAGGCAAACCTGAGCAGCACTAGGAGTCTGACTGCCAGACCATTCACAGTTGCTCCTCTTCAAGGAGAATGCTGACTTTCAGCTCCTCATTTGGAGATCAAAATAATGCTGCTCCATTCCAGTGGAAAATCCACTGACTCCATCTCCTCCCCTATCATTTAGGTGCAAGGTGCCTAGTTCTGCCTAGAACACTTGTAAAAGTAAACCTGAGCTACACCCTTACCAGAGTAATTTTGCAAATAGTTTTGACCAAGTTAGCAAGGTTTTGCTGGAAAGCTGAAGCAACAACTATTTCATTCCATTTTCAGGAGTAAATCTGCCTGTCACTTGTCCTGCCCAGGCTGTTCACTGTGGGAACTGGTGCAACACCTCTCATCATGTGGTGCTGGGGACCTGGGGGAGTGGGCTGCCTTTCAGGGTGGGCTCTGCAAAGCTCCACTCATTCTGCAAAGAAATCACACAAAAACCATCAGCCCAAGAACACTACAAAGAAGACCTCATCATCAAGCCTACACATCACCTGGGGTTCATCTATCTTTGCCCCAAGAAGCCCAAATTTGGTCACTTTCTGGACATAATCTGAAAGGCTCCTGTGTGCAATCACTTTAGGGAGGATGGCTGACTTGACATTTTTAGTGATGATGTAAGTATTCCTCAGTTAAAACCACAAGCTTCTCCATGGTGGTGACCCTGAGGAGTGACTCATACCCTGGTCAAAGTCAGGAAGAATAAGCCAGCAAGTCACAAAGTTGGATCTAACAAGTTCAAAGAAAACATCTACTCCTACAGCAGTGTGCTGACCTGTGCCAACCCTTGCTACTCTTGTTCTTAAGCTGGACATCCCCTCACTGCAAACTCAATACAGAGGAGAAAAGCCCTGACTGAGGTGGGCGTCCTGACAATGCAGAGAGTGATGCAGCTGCAGCTCCTGCATGAGTTTTCTGCTTCATTTCTTTTTCTGCAGCCAGGTCCAGGCCTTAGCAGCATGCTGAGCTTTGCAGACACTGTGAAAGTAAAACCAGAAGACTGCATTTCCTTCAGCTAAAATCCATGTGCTGTGGAGGTCAAATGGGGACATTTAAAGGAGATCCTCAGGAAGTATTACATTTCCCTCTTGAGTCACAAGTCCAAACAAAACAAAGCATATGGCCTTTTAGTGCATTCCCAAATTTCCTGCACCAGTCAGATTTCTCTTCCTTCTGCTTAATCCTATCACTTTTGAACCAGACAAACCTGTATGAATCCTGTCAAGCTGACTCTAAAAAAGCCTGCTAAAGACAGAAAGAGAAAGGCAAAGAATTTATACTCTCAGATATAAATCCAAATGCTGAAAGTCAGGCACTAAGGCTGGTTCACATCACTGAACTCATCCTTTGAGGCACACAGGTGAATCAGTCTGAGCTGTAATGCAGCACTAGTGGACCCACAATTACAAATAAACTACAAAGGTAAGTGTTCTCCCAGCAGCTGGCACTCAGCCTTCCTCCAGGGCACAAGGCAGTCTGCCCTGGACCCCTAATAAAGCAAGACTGCTGTCTGCACTGAGAGGCTGGAATCATTTCCTCATCACAGCCTGTCTCTGACATCTTAGTCTATGTTTCCAGGCATGACAAACTGCTGTAGCCTGAAGAATCTTTCCAGTTCTCATTTGTAAGGTATTTATATCCTGTCCTCATTTTCCAGATTGTTTGCAAATATAACAAAACAACTGTGGTCACAAGATTTTCAGATTTTCCTTTCTGAAAAATGTGGCAGCCCCAGGGCCAGACCACCTCTTTGTATGGCTGAGAGCCACACACATCCCACAGGCAGGGACACTGCCATGGGCTCCCTCCTGCTGCAGCTCATGAATGGATGGGATTCTCCACACTCCATCCAGGACTGTTGGTAAGGAGCACATCCTCTCTGAGATTTAACTCAGAAGAACAGAAAAAAACCCATTCTGCTGCCCCAAACCAGAATTCATACAAGTTCAGGGAGAATGCTGAATCCATACACCCCTGCTATTGACTGAAGATGTGGCTTTACAGACAAAGCAGGGCTGGAGTGACACCTGGAAAGCATTTCCCCTTCCCCTCAGGAAAGGGCAGAAAACCTTGGCTTTACAGAATTTACAGATTTCATTAGAAAGGAATGATCTATCTTTCCTTCTGCATCTCCTTCTGGAAACAAGAGGGTGAAATTTGATCTTTGATTTGCACAGCCTGAAGCGAGGAGCTGCACTTTACCAAATGTGGGAGCTTTATACTGAGTTTCATTGCTTTGAAGGGGACCGGGAAAAATGACCAAAGCTGCAAACCTAAATAACTACTTTGTGAGATGCTCACAAAGCATGTTCAGACAGCTGCAGAATGTTCAAATTCCCAAAAGAATCCGACCAAGGATTATGTCAGCCCCAGTAACCATACTCAATAATACTCCTTCAGGGATGCCAGTGCTTGGTGACCCCTCCCAGCCACGGCTCCAGGTACATCCAGCTCCATGGCAATGCCCTCTGTAGCAGGAAGCAGAGCACTCAGCTGGATTCTGGAGTCTCCTGGGCTGCAAGCCCATGGTTTCTCTTTCTGGTGGGAATTTCTGCATTCTGGTATCTCCTCTGCCACACAAGAACCCTCATAATATGCCAGAGCAAGGTGACACAGAAAACCCACCAAAGCCTGCTTAATAAACATCTTTCTTCTGTGCTACTTAACTACCAATTCTAATTATCATCTTCATCATCCCCATTTCCTGCAAATAGTCAGCCTTTCTGAACAAAATCTGCTGAAGCTGCAAACATGAACTCTGCCTTACATTTGCAATCGTTTTAAAAAGCATCTTGAGACAGCAAAACCTGGCTCATCAAGTTACTGAGCACACCCACCTGCTGCAGAGAATTCCCAGAGCCCCAGATGCTCATGGAGATGTCCAGGGCAGCAGTCAGAGCCTGATCCAAAGGGTCAGTAACAAGAGGGCACTGAGCCCCAGCAGTTCTCCACCTTTTCCTTCCACAAACAGCTACTTCCAGAGGGAGGTGGGGGGAAATCCCTTCAAAACAAGGCCAGGAATGGTTGCTGCAAGCTGTTGGTTATTATGAGTCAAGCCAGGGGCAGGACAGTACCGACACAGTCCGTCAGTCTGTCCTCTGTAGGAGTGTGCCCATTGTTGACAGAGTGACAAAACTGTCCTCTGTCCCTTCAAAAAGGAAAGAAGCCCAGAAGTTTCTCTCCTCGATTAGGTGAAAAAGCCACCTGATAGGCCTGGGGGACTTCACCTCAAACTTAAGGATAGCTAATTGGACAGAAGCCAAAAAGTCCCACCTGAGCAATTTACTAGAAAAAGAAGTGAACAAAGAAACTAATCACTTTTGTGAGGTGTTTCACCAGGAGCAAGGACCTCCTGCACCTGGCTCGGTTTTTCTCTGTTTATTATTTTGCCTTTTATTAAATCTTTTTGTTTCCAACACTGCAACTGAAGCCATCCTGCTGATTTTTATGCCTCCAAGGGCAGCTGAGCTACCCTGGGTGTGTTATAGACATCCAAGAGCTTATGAGACTTAGCTCAAGGAGGCAACTGTAACAGTCCTCAGCTCTCTGCCCTTCCCTCAGCCACACTCCTGAGAAAAGGAGCACCAGAAAGTGCTCAGCTGCACCTTCATCCCAGCCCCAGGAGAATTCAGGGCTGCAGACAATCCTCTTTCTCACCCAACACTTCTGTTCACTCCTGCATGGTGCAGAGAGATGCTGCACCCCAGGGAAAGGCTCAGTTCAGCTCAAAGCATGCCTGCCAGCCAACACAGAGGGGCTGCCAGCACCCAGTGGCTTTCTGGCAGCAGCGTCCTCCCCAAGAGCTCCATGCTGGCAGCACAAGCACTCATTTCATGATGGTTGGTTTCTGATCCTGCCATGCTGCCCTGCTATTTCTGAACAGCGGGGCTGTAATCGAAGGCGTCTGAGGGCCCAGGAGAGAAGGGAGCTATGAGACTGAGGGTTCCTGTGGTGTCCATGGCCTCTCCATGGCAGGATTCAAGCACAGCCTTTGTGAGGGTTTGGACACTGCACCCAAGAAGGAGCTCCACAGTTTTCCCTTTCCTGTCTATTTCTGCTTGTCAGCCACTCATAGCTTCTCTAAATGAAATGTTCTGGAATAAACACAGGGCCTTCAGAATGGTCACCATCAAGGGCCACCCCAACCTGTCCCAAGAAATCAAACATCTCTGGCTCTACACTGGCACTCTGGCCCTACTGAATTCCTAATACAAGATAGTTCTGGACACCTGAGGAGCAGCTAGCAATGAAAAGGGACACAGGGGACTAATCTTACAGGCATTGAAAGCTTTCACATTTACATTTTGATTCCATTCTTTCCTCTGATCCTGGCATAGCTCATCAGCAGCATAATCCTTGTCTAAATCACAGCTTGTGATGTGGCATCAACACACCCTACCTACATGAGCTACCTGATGGTTTCCAGAAGATTAGGCTACCTGGTGTGAAAACCAAAGTAATTAATTCACAAATAGAGCACAGACATAACACTCAGCACCTGCATTATGGGCTGGGATAACTGCAGCCCTTAGACCACTCTGAGGAGAAACAGGCTGCAAGCTTCTGCTGCTCATCAGAGCCAGCTTTTGTGACAAGAAAAAGACAAGCTAAAATAATGTGATGCAGTCTTCCCTGCTAGCATCATCTGCCACTCCTCCTCTGGCACGTTCCAGTACCTTGGCTGCTGCTTTGGGGAACCTCTCTTTGTACAACTCCCAGCACTTTCATGAGCACTAAGCAGAGACTGGAAAACAGAGCAGCAGCCCAAGCTAGCAGAATGGGATTTCCTTGGCACATGAACTGCTGGACAGTAGTGCTGACATTTCAGACACAGAGAGCACAGAACACAGAACATGAGGCTGCTGCTGCTCTAGGACAGGGCTGTGACTCTTTATCCATCCTTCTCAATCAGCAAGGAAGTAAAGACTACATTTCACTCCACTGCAGCCAGGTCTGCTCAGAGTGGACTTTCTTGTTCCTGCTCAGTGGCAATGACCCCTGCACAGGCAGCAGTTCCTGCAGGACAGGAGGGGGTGAACTCCAACAGCCTGCAGCTGGCTCTGAATGAGTGAGGAAAATACAAGACCAGGGGCCCCAGCAGCCCAGGAAAGTTTGATTTTCCACCTCTGCACAAATTGCATGGGCCTTAGTTGGAGCTGGTGCCAAGAGAGATGCCCAAAGATCAGCTCCTGAGGTGCACAGAGACTCTGAGCAGGGTCCTACAGCCCCCTGCCCATGTGCTCCCTGTGAGTTCAGATGGGCTGTGAGCACCCTGCTCACTCAGGATGGGATGGTTCCACTTTGTACTGCTGCCATGGGGCACACAATGAGTAATGCCCACCCTGCCACCAGCGACATGGCTGAAGCAGGGACAGGACTAGCCACAGAACTAGCTCATTTGAATTTCTTGATCAGCTACTGAAGCTGGTCAAAAAATCCAACCCATTCCTTACCTGAGATGGCTGTTTTATGGTGCCCTTCACAGCACCGCACTAAGAACCAGTCCTCTCCCTCACCTGCACAGACCAAACCCACACTTGTGTTCAATCCCCCAAATTCCCTCTTAGAGACACTACAGGTATGCCAAATCCCAGCAACACCTGTCCCATGTTCTCTCTGGACACAACTACAGCAAAACAGCTCTAACTTCTCCCCACACTGACTGAAGGAGCAAATGGCCTGTCAGGACACAGAGCCTGTGCTTGTAACAGGAGCTGCACAGACTCCCTGTGCCAAGGAAGAAAAACATGTACAATCCTGAATCTCTGTGAGCAGCTCAGATGCTTCCCAGCTCAGCTGGCAGCTCCCCTTCTCCAGGCTTGCATGGGGGAGGACACACCTGAATGCTCCAAACAGACCCTCTGCAACCTCCTCCTCCATTTATGGGCAGCACAACACAGCAAACATTTGCTCCAGCAGCCTCAGAACCTGACAGCCCCTCCAAAGACAGCAGTATCCCATACAAAGGAGCACTTTTTACCTTTTCTGCCAATTCTCCATACAGTCAGGGGTAAAACAATTACCTCATTACAGTCACACACCAAATTCCCTTCTGCTGGAATTCACATCAGCCCTACTGCAACTTTATAACATTTGCATTATAAAAGTGTCTGCAAGGGAGGCCAAGAAAAACAGCTTTTTGTTCAGAGGAAGCTCTGTGGTCAAGATGATGTCATCAGAAAGCGCCAAATTAATTTCCTGTGGTTACATCCTACAGGAAATCCAAGAAGCTCAGCTTTCTTGCTAAACCAAGTAGTCATTTGTTGTCAATAACTGTTAATTATGTGCCCAGATGTGTCATGAACTAAGGACTATTACCATTAGCCCTCATTCCCTGGACTCCCCTCAGTGAGATCTGTTTAAATCAGTGGGCTGAAGACCAGGCAAAATGCTCCAGCCCCACATCCCAGGCCAGCCTGGGCTTCTGGGGCTGCTGTGCTCTTTCCAGCACATCAACTCCCCTGCTGCTGCCTCCATGCCCCACAACAGGGGATGAAACCCATGGGGCAAGAAACCCCACAGAAGAGCAGCAGCCACACAGGTTATTCTGTTAGCAGCAACAGGGACCCCGATCAAGAAAACTCCACAAATGACAAGTAACAGCTTTTCTGCTCTTCATGAACAGAAACAAGGAAATCAGGAGTGATTCAGGAGGTTTTCCAGCTGGTAAAACAATCAAGGAAATGTTTAGCAAGTCCCTTCCCCAGCCACAGTCCTTCCACAACCTACTGAAAGATGCATTTTTCCAAGGCTTACTTGATATTTAACTTACCAAGTTAGTAAAGCAGTAAAGCATTCAGCAAATTCTAGAAGATTTTTTTCCACAACTTACCAATGGGAAATTGATCTTCCTCAGCTTTTAGATCTCTCCCAAAACCACTAGTGCTTACATGAATTCTCACCTGCCCTGCTGCCATGCAATCATCAGTCTCCATTTTCCCACTCACACTAGAGGGGAATCCCTGGAGCAGGGGATAGGTTTTGTATGTGTGCACTAAAATATGATTCTGTCCTTACAGTGAACTTTCAGTAGAAATGCCTTGGGACAGCCTCCTCAGCCCGTGCAGACCACTTCCCTGCACTGGCAGGGAGCCCAGCATAACTGAATGGCCAAGGCAAAGCAGATCCTGCACAATTTGTTTTCAGGTTTGCATGGGTTCTTTTTGCTCTCACTGGTGTTTAGACTAAGTGCATTTTATGCAAACACAGGGGTCAGGGATCTTGCCCATTTCTTGGCAGGAAAAGACAAAACTTAGGATGCAGCTTAGCAGAGTCCAGGTCAGCAGCACCTGTAACACTGAGAATGTGCTGAGGACAGTGAGGGCTCAGCTGCAGCAACGTGGTACTGACACTGACCCAGCAGCACCTCCTACCCCTGGAGCCCAGAGCCTCTGGGCTGTAGGAACATGGATGGTAAGGGAGAGGGAGGCAAAAGGACATGCTCAGAGCCCAGAGATGGGTGAGACAAATGGACAACCCAAGCATCCTGCCCCTCACACTCACATATCATTATCTATTGGTACAAAGACTTCTCTTAAGAAAAGGCAAATGGACACCCAGGAGGAGAAGTCACAGCTTCCAAATTCTTAGGGTAAAGCAGGGCAGACAGACAAGGTTTTTTGATCTCTCTGGAAAACCATGCAGTGCAGACTACCAGCTTTGACTGTTTAAAAAGCTTCCTACCTCTCTGTCCTTGAGCTTCATGGCAAGCACCAGCTGATGTCTGTGGTTAGTAAGGGCTTCCCGGTAATTTCCTTTGGAGAAGAATGCAGAGCCCAGATTTCCATGAGCTCGGCATTCTCCTGTCTGGTCACCTGTGTCACATGCAAACAAAACAAAGATTAGCTAATACAGCCACTGCTGGAAGCATCCAATGGGAAGACTGAAATATGAGGTACAAGTGATGCTCTGGTGTGAGAACCAGCATTAGAACAAACTCATCTTTATGTTTAACACACTGCCAAACTTTCCTCTTTGCTGGCCTTCAGAAACTTCTACAGTTGCCATCAAACCTATTTTTAGAATTGTTTTACTTTCTTCTGTGGCCTAACACTTGGCAATTTTCCATTCCTCCCTGTTTATTCCTTGCTTGACATTGTGAAGGTCAGACAATGACCAAGGCCTAGAATAAGCACAAAGCATGCCAGCTTTCTCCAGAAAGCAATTCTCTGCAGCACAGCTCAGCTCAGATGTACAAAGTACACCTACAACCATCTTCAAGAGAGCAATCCCTATGCTCTTAGTGAACAGTCCTGGCTCCAGCCTTTGGGCATTGTCTCTCCAGCTCTGCACAGCCAGGGCTTTGTCTCACACCTGTCTGCTCTCCTACAGAACCCCACAAAGCCAAATGCTCTCACTGTTGTACAGAACACACTGAACTCAAGGGGGATTTTTGATTTTGCTTATTTTTAAACACACTTTGTTCATCATTGTGTCACTACTGATTTGTTCCTTCCCTGGCTACTGCCCCAGACTCTCAGAGTACTTTTGTCCATCAAATACTTGGAAAAGCAGATGGCTTAATTTAAGACTTATGTAGGGTTTTGAGCTGGAGTCAACACAGGGAATAAGAGCAATTCTCACAAACATGACATCAGGTAATTAGAAGACTCTGTAAAACCTTAGCACATCCATTGATTATCTGCCCCTTCACACAGGCAGGCAAACAGGGATGCACAAACCTGCAGTCTGCACATTTCAGAAGCTTCAGATCAGATTTAGCAGCCTGTGAAAACCCACAGAAACCTGAGCACTCGAGAGAGATGCTGATCATTAATCTAGCTCTTGATTTGTTTCACCAGTGCCCACCCAGCGGTCCAGGAGTGAAAGGAGGATTCTTACCTAAACTCTTGGCTACGTCCAAGTCCTGCTGCATGTATCCAGTGCTTTTCTCCGTGTTCCCCAGGGACCAGTAGGCGCTGCTCAGCGCAGAGAACACCGATCCCCGCAGCTTCAGGCTGCAAGTGCCAATCTTCAGGGCAGCCTCCAGCACCACCACAGAGGCCCCATGGTGACCTGCAGTCAGGAGCTCCTGGCCAATCACAGACACCACAACAAAGGGGCTCTTGTCCAGCTTCATCTTCTGCAGTTGTTGGTAGGTGGGCTCCAGGGACTCTGAAGCGCAAAACCAAAGACAGAGGTACTCAGCAAAGCAAGATATTTGCATCAGGAATCACCTTCACAACTCATCTTGATTTTTTTGTTAACAGATGACACATGATTTCAGGGCCAGACAGCCCAAATTCAACTAAGATTTATTAAGGGAGCTTGGAACTCAAAGGTACCATCTAAGATCTGGCACATCAAGACAGATCACCTGGCAAGCTGCTGTTTGCCTTGCAGAAAGCACTTCAGCAAGGCAGCATAAAAACAGAGCTTAGAGCAGCCTCAGCATAGAGCAGTCTCATCCTGAGCTCTGAAATCTGGCCTAATGGCACAAGGAATACAGAGGCTATCTGTGGAATTTTGTAGGAAACTGGAAATGGGCCATCTGCAGTGTCTGAGAGCATTGCAGTTTTTGCTCTTTCAGCACAAACCTTCAGATGAACGTCTGCAAAGTCTGTGCCTGTCCAGACACCCAAGCACATGATGTGTGCTAAGAAAGGTGACCAAAACTGCAGAATGAAGCTGCCCCTTCTGCAGGAGACAGTGCTCCTGTGGCATGATAGCACTGGACCTGCCCAACTGCTTCAATTTGTCTAACTGCAGCAGGGAGCACAGTTGATACACAGCTGCAGGGCAGTCAGCCAGAGATCATCCTGCCAAATTTGGGGATGCTCCCACAGAACACCATATAGCCTGCATTCTAAGCAGCAGCCTTAGTACCTTTGGGTAGCAAATCGAATTGCATTCACCAGGTAACTGCTGTATAGGACAGAAACTTACAGATAAATTAGTTTTGGAGGATGGAGAAAAACACTGTAAAAAATCAAATACCAACAAGGATATTTTTTCATTTCAGTGCTCCCTGGCTCCTAAGCCCTGTGGCCCCCAGCACCATCTGCTGAGGAGGACAATTGCCATGTTCCTTCCTGACTAACAGCATTAGGGCATTGCAGCACAAAGCCTGCAAGAGACACAGAACTAGGAGGAGACAACCCCCTTCCTTTAGGAAAAAAATCTTGGAAACGGGGACACGATGAAAGAGAAAAACACTGCACAGCTCATATGGCTTCAAGGTCTCTGTGATTGCAAACACTGCTTGAACAGAAGCGAATTAGCAGAGCAGCCTTTTTGCCTTCTGGAATGCTGTGTTTTCAGAGACAGCAGTACCACAGAAAAGCTGCTGATGTGCTCTTCTGGGGCAAACACTGGCCTGGGGCATTTCAGATGTGCTGCTCCCAACCTAAACACTGTGGGAAGTTGTTCCAGTAACAGCACAGGCAGCGCACAGCAGCACACACCTCTGCCTGCACTGATACTGGAGAAAAGAAAAACGAACAAGGACTCCATGGGAACTGCTGTACAAACCCAGTTTGACTCATCTCCAGTACCCCTCAAGCTGGCTAACACCATCTTACTGTCCCACTTAACCAGAAAGATAGTTTTTATTCCTCCTATAACTTCAGGCTCCATTCTTGGCATCCTCCTGACTCAGCAGAGAAGCCAAATCTTGAAATCTTTCCCTTCAGGCCTCCAGGTTCTCCTGTGCTCAGATTCTGGGACTCCCAGCTCTGTCTAACTCAGCAGCAGGTGAGACCCTGAGAACCCCCACGTGCTTACCTCGCATGGGAGACTTCATGGCGGCCTCCACCATGCCCACCAGGAGCTGCAGGCTCTTGGGATCCTGCGCCAGCCCCGAGGCAAAGGCGGCCAGCGCGTCCGCATGGCGTCCCAGGTACTGCAGGGCCACGCCCTGACGGAAGTATGCCTGCAGGGACAGAGGCAAAGCAATGCCCATCACTGAGCCATCACAAACAGGAACAAATAACAGAGCTCCTGACCTCGTGCTGCTGGACAACAAGCCACAGCATGGGAGCTCTGGCTTTTCTGGTCAATGGCTACAATCACTGCCACCAACGCTTCAGTCCGATCTGTGAACCCCACCAGTGTGTACCCCCTCATTGTGATCCTCTTTTGAGCTTTGTCATCACCTTTTGAGCTTTAGCAAGGCCTCTGAACTGTTCTGGGAACCAGGGTTGGTCACTTCTAGTAAGGCAAAGCTTTCCCCTTGGACGTGGCCAAATACTATTTCTTAACCACTTATAACCAGATACTTTTTCTCAAGACCCTCCTTTCCAGTCTTGGCTCACACAGCACAGAAGCAACCCACCTCCTCTCTCATCAGCTCTTGCTAACGAGTCCAATATCAACATCCAGCACTAGCAGGACCCAAAATGTACTGAAAGCTCAAGCTGCAATGAAACACAACAAAAAGACACAGCCAGGAGCTGAGCCTTCTTTCTCCACTCACATCCAGACACTGTCCAGCACTGCCCCACTTGCTAAGTGCACTATATATACAACCCCCACACACATACACATGGGTACATTGAGCTATACAAGCTTCTTAGACTAAAGCAAGACACTCATCATTCTGAAACTGTTTACAAGACCATTTTTCCTCATTTCTTAGTTTTCCAGAAAACCATTGATGGGAACCTGCAATACCTTCAAAGTAACTTGTATCTCCATGTATTTCCATTTCTACATCAGCAACACCAATATGCAGCTGCAAAGCATTCCCAAACAGAGCTCCCAAATCTGCACATACTTGCATACCAGGAACCTACACACAAAGCAGGAACTTCAGACACACACCCTGCTCACACAATGAGCACAGGCAGAGCCCTGGCCCAAAGGGTATCCAGAGCTGCCTGGGAGATACTGGGGAAAAAGACCACAGAAACCACAATCCAGTATTTACAAATGAGCCAAGGAGTATTTACAAAGTACTCAAGTATTTGTAGCACACACATCTGGACACCGTGTTATAAAAAGGTCTTGAATCTTTAAGCACCTTTGATGCCTGTAACTCAGGTTTTATCTTCATGCCCAGCTAATACCTATCTAATGCAAATTTTGCTGCACTTTGAGTTCATTCAAACTTATTTCAATAGCACAATAAAGAGGATAAAGCATTACTTGTATTATTTAAAAGTGCTTTAAGAACCAGTACTGCTCCTTGAGATTGGCTCTCTTGGCTAGGACCTCATCACTCTCTCTTGGTCCATAATAGCACAGAGATCTGCACTCAAGATACATTAGGTATATATCTGGGAAGTCTTTATACTTAAACAAGAGAAATCTTTAATTAATTTTTGAACTCGTTAGAGCATTCAGGCACTTTTGGACTCCAATCCAGGAAGGCAGAGATTAAGGAAAATCAGAAATGATGTGAGAAATTTAGAGACATGAATATTTAATCTCTTTTCCATTAGTAAGTCTTGACTGTAGAACCCCTTTTAATGAATTCAATGAAAGCAAAATGCTTTTCATTAACCTTTAGTATAAATGTGTTCTTATTGAACCAAACAAGCCACTGTACTGGAAACCCAATTCATTGTTAACTAGATTACAAGCATGAAGCTTTAAATCAAAGAAAATACAAAGAACTAACAACATGCAGCAGCCACCAAGCACAAGTCCTCCCAGCAGAGTGTGAACTGTCACCTAAATCATGCTGTACACTATTAAGTCTTGTTTTTTGCAGAATTACCATCTAATTGCTTTCTTTAGTGCCTGATGAGAGAAAGAGTTGGACAAAGCATGACTCTGACTGGGACCTCTCCAGTCCACAAGGCTGCTTGGTCCAGGACAGCCAGGCCTGTCTGGTTCAGCTCTGCAGAAGGTGGGCACAGACACACAGCCACCAACACTGAACTCCATGTGGGCACCTTCAGCACCTTGTGCCTCGCTGGCACATCCTCAATGCTGAGAAATGAGAACCCCCATCTGTCACCATGATATTTTCTGAAAAATCCTCTTTGCCCAGGATATCCTCCTGGGAAACTGAGAAGCCTCAGAGAGGAATGAAAACAATAATTATCTGATTGCTGCCCCTGTGTTTGCTGCTTTGGAATGCGGCTTGGACATTGTTTCCCAACAGGTGAATGTTTGATTGGTTCCATGTGAATTGTTTTAATTTAATGACCAGTCATGGTCCAGCTGTGCCTCCAGTTGAGGCTCTGAGGAGCCACAGGTTTTTATTATTCATTCTTGTGAAGCCTTCTGATGTATCCTTTCTCTTTCTTAGTATAGTTTTAGTATAGCATTCTTTAATATAGTATCATAAATAATCAATCAGCCTTCTGAGAACTTGGAGTCACATTCTCTTCTCTCACCTCGTCCTGGGGACCTCACAAACACCACACCCATCCCCTGAACCCTGCAGATGGACGGGACACACAGGCTCCAGGTGACAGGAGGAGACAAGACCCACGAACGTCCAGTTCAGTTCCGCATATTCTGAACATCCTTTATGGAAAGGGCTTTTATCCGCTCCCCACATCTATTCCTGGAAGTGCCCCTGGAAACTGCTTCATTTGAATACAAACACAACATTCAAAGCCCAAAAGAGAACCCTATTAATCATAGCAGAAAGTACAATTTTGGCCTATTTTTCTCCTGCAAAAAACCCTTCCTTCCTTCCTCTTCCAATTTCCAGCATACACAAGAATGCTTTCTGCACATTGTGTTCCCCACGGACCTTTAACTAAATAAATAAAAAGCATTCACATCACCTATTTCCTCCCCAAGAGGCACTCACAAGTTAGTTTAGCACTGGAATGAAGACACTGTATCAAGGGGAAAAGTCTGCAAAAAGGAAATGGTGAGAATCACCCTTTGGAAGAGGAGAGGAAAAGGGAAGGCAGGGAGCCAGCAGCTGGAGCTGAAGGAATGAGCCAAGGAGCAGCTCCTGGTCCCCACACAGACAGAGCCTTCCCCTGCTGAGTGAGCTTTAAATTTTAAATCACATTATGTGAAGATACTACAGTGCTCACTCTACAGTAACAGTCACGTTAATTTTCCAGTGATCCCAAGTAAGAAAAAACTATCAATTCCTCTTAAGAAGATTAAAGCAAGGAGAGAGACAATGTTTCACTAAAGACAAGACAGAAACAGCAGGTGTTTCCTAACCTGGCTCTCTGCATTCTCATTGTCTCAATACAGACAGCTGGAACCATCTCTTTCATTTCTGCAGTCTCTGCACCACACTTTCCAGGAACAAGGCACTGTGCAAGAAGAAAGCCTCATTCTCAGCTGGAATCTGGCACCAGATGCATCTCCCTCAATGGGAATTATTTTCTCCTGTCCTTGTTTTAGCAGGATGGACACAGCTGTGCTGTCCCCACCTCCAGAGTCCCAGCGTGTCAGGGGTCCCCAGCCCCTGCACCCACCCCTCCAGCCTGAGCTCTGCCCAGCACACCACTGCCTGCAGAAGGACAGGGAGAGCAGCTCTTGCCAGCGGGAGCCCTTTGGGAAGGGAAGAGGATTAAAGAGTCCAAAGCAGCTCTACAAAGCAGCCAATCTCATCAAGTCCCTGATACTATGCTGGAGAGGTTGTTAAGTGAGCATTCCCACACATCTCTGAGAATCAAACACCAGGGCACAGTCAGCATCTGCCTAGGCAGGCACAGCCCCTCTCTGCAATTCTAAACACAAGTCCTAGGTTTTCTGCCCAATTCATTGACCCATGTAGTTTCTGTACACACCAGTATTTTCCACCTGTGTTTATTACAGCCCATTTCATGGAAAAGGAGAATTTCTGTCTGTCCTACTAGGAGCTGCCACTGGACTGTTGGCTGCAGTGTCCAGGGAACACAAATAAACATGCTTATTAGGTTTTTTGATCCTCATCATTTGAGATCCCATCTAGGTAACTGTCTAGACCCTGAATACTAGATTTCCCTGTGCAATCTGAAACAGGATTAGAATGCAAATGTCATTACATCAAGAAGGGAGCTGAAATTTTTATTAAATCTTCTGGTATCAATATGCAAGAACTGTTTCAGGCAACAGTAACTGGTTTATAATTAATAAAAAAATATACAATGAAGATAAAAATACAGTACAAAGACACAGCATGTAAATAATGAATGGGACCTTTAAGTTCCACAAGATTTTGCCAAGTAAAACCAAGTCAAGGTCCTGCCCACAAGGAATGCAGCAACAGATTCTACATTTGGGATCTCCCCTCCCTGCTCAGGAGCTTCTGTGCCTCCCCCTACATCCCCCCTTTCTGCAGGAATCCCACTGCCATCACAGGCCACCCTGCCCTGCCAGGGCTCACCTGGTCCCTCTGCCACCAAACCTGACCCCACAGGCTCATGGACATGGTACAATGCTGGCTAGCATTAACTGGATAACTGAGACAGGGGAACAAAACTGAAACAGCATCAGAAGAACTTGCAGCAGAAAATTCCTATCAAACAAACATGGAAAACTTGAAAAAAAGCATCTTGGTCTTAGACAAAGGCTGCAATTGTACACAGGGGAGGAAACTCCAACCACCCTTGTGCTGCTGTCAGCTTCAGATCCTGGACAATCAGCCATGGGGGCAGGAAAGGCAAACACACAGAAAATGCTTCTTCCATAATGCTCCCTCGGTTTGCCAGATCAGGAGAAGATGCCAAAACCAGCAGGAATAATCTCTGATGCATTCAATGCCTGTTCTCAGTCTGCAGAACACCTCTTGTGCAGTCAGAGGTGCCCCTCAGGGCTGCCCGTGCCAGCAGTGCCCACGGCAGAGCAGAGCTTGCAAGGGACCAGCAGAAGGGAGGCAATGTGTGAACAGCTGCCACAGCTTCTCAGGGCCAAGCACCAGGCTGGATCCATCCTCTCCCCTTGTAACTGTTTTACAGCCAAATTTTAGAGAAAAATACGGACAAATCTCTGCTGTGGGATTTCAGGAATGTGAGGAGAGGGAAGACTGCACTTTAATTCAGAACACATGTAGCACATGCATAAATACTGCTGCTGACCACACCAGCTGAATTCCTGCTTTCCCAAAATTAAGGTTGTACCCCAGGTAACACTTTTCCTTCACAGTCCTACATCTGGCTGACACCTGAACCACAGCTGTCAGCCTGCCCTGGAGAATCAGCACAACAGATCTGTTGTCTCTGCAGCTTTGTTTCTTTATCTTCTACCTGTTTCCAAGATGCCTCTTACAAAACTACACTATTTAGAGATGGGAATTTCCTTTAAGACCCATGGAGCATATAGAGAAAAACAAGATGGGTGTGTGTATAAAATATCTTGCCTGGTTTTATCCAAAAAGCATTTAATCATTCTTATTAACTGTGCTTCCACTACCTGCTAATGGGATTCTGTGCACAGCTCACTTGCCCACCTGGAATAAATCGAATTTAATCAGTAAATAAAGAGTCAAACCTTTGTTTACTTAGTTGAAGTAAACAGCTTCTCACAGAGCTTAGCCTTGCTGCTCCTTTCTTCAAAGGACATCCCTCTCCTTCCCTAACAGCAGGTGCCATTAGCCAATCTTCCTGTATTTATCAGCTACAACTCTTAACCACCACTTAACAGCAAGAACCAGCTATGAGTGCAGGGAGGTCATCAGTGCTCTGGAGGAGTAACAACCAACCTGTCAGTGCCCAAGTACAGCACAAGGAAAACAGAACCAGCTTCTTCTGCCTGAGGCCAACAGGCACAGCACTGCAGCATCCTCCACAAGGAGGACAGGGACAGTTTGGCACAATTTTTGGCTAAACAGCTTCTTTCGGAAATGGCAGAAGACAAGACAGGCCACTTTTTATCCTGCTCAGAAGTAACGCCAGTCTTTGTAAGATATTATTAGATATTTAACAGAATTATACAAAACTTAAACTAAATGGATTAGCTGACACCTCTCAGGGAAGCTTGGGGCAGAGGCAGGGTTGGTTTGAACACCATTATTACCTGGTGCTTAGTTTACTTTCAGCATTGCACCATGATTTAAATTTCTTTTTCCCAATCCAGGTACTCTTCCTCTGGACCCCAATACTGGGCCCTCTTGGCTTCACTCTCCATCTGTAAAATCCCTGTGTCTTGCAATTCCCAATGATCCTTCCTCCTCCTGGTCTTAGCTGCTGTTTGATTGCTGTGAATCTGAAAAGCATTTAGGGCTGTTTTGGAAGCACTTTCGTCTGCACTGAGACAAGATACAGCAGAGGTCATTTAACAACCCTTTAACAACTTTGGCAAAGGTACTTCACCCAAATGACTCAAAACCTCTGTAACTGCTGGAAGTCAGATAAACTTTGATCAGCAAATGGTGATTTGTGTCTCACAAGAATGAGTAAAGTACAATATTTTAAACTAGCATTTCAGGATTTTAACACAGTTATTTTTTCCAACACAGCAGACAGACTCCACAAGAGCAACACTCTGCATGCAACCAAACATTCAAAGAGAAGTGAAATGCACCCTGAGAGCCACCAGAATTACACTGGGCTTTGTGAAAAACAAGCCCCAAAGCAACTTCCTTATCACACACCTCCATGGGTCCATTCTCAAGACTGCCCTGATCTTAAGCTACATCCTTATCACTGAGGTAGAAAAAAAATCTGAGCAGTACAATCTTCAGGAGAGCAGAGGACATGAAACTCAGTAGTTAGAGCCCAGGAGAGCAGTGACTGCATCTGGGGGCTGCAGAGTACCTGCAGCAGGGAGTTGTTGGATATTACCTGGAGGAGCAGCTGATGCTCAGCAGGGGCTGTGACAGAGAAGCCCAGCACACACCTACTGCAGACATCTCCTGCCTCTTGGCTCACCCTGCCAGCTCCGCCTGCCAAGGACAAAGCTGATGACAGGGGAGAGGGGAAAAATCAAATTTGCAAAAGTACTAAACATATAAATTTCTTTGGCCCAAGTGAACGTGGGAAAAATTCTTCAGCAGGGGCGTCCCATTTAGCAAGTTTTGCCAGATCATTACTCTTGTAATGCAAAGGGGAAAAACATCAACACCATGTTTCCCTACAATGATTCGCCTCCTTTATCACAGATCTCTGTAGCACCAAGTAATTTAGTAGTTGCTATGGAAACTGCTAGTTTTATTGAACAGCCCTGAAAGGGTCAAGAGGTACCATCAAACTGGCCAATTGTAAATTATTTCCCTGCTAAACATCTGCTTTATTTTAGTTGCCCTACCACTTCTCTGTTTTGCTGTTAGAACAGTATCTGGATGGACTCCAGAATAGGTGTCATTCTTCAGTGGGGTTGCAAGAGCCAAGTCCAAAAATAGCGATTTTCATTTTCTAATACTCTGTAAAATCCTTCAAACAATGGAGCCCTACTGAGGGCAGAACAGCCAAGGACTGTGACTCTTCCATCTCACACACATCAGCACCAACTTGAGGCAGTGGTAACCAACACGAAGACCTGGTTCTCACCATGATCCCTGGGGTTTTTCACATGGCTGCTTGCACCAGCCACAAGAGGAACAACCCATCAGACTGATCCACTTGTGCCTTCAGAAAAGGGTCAGAACAGCAGTGGAAGAGCACCCTGCCCTTCCTCAGCAAGCACCCAGCTCTTCTCAGCTCTGAAAAAACAGTCTCCCTTGCCAGCAAGGGTCTGTGCTCTAGGAACAGAAAGCATTGCATTGCCTGTACTGGACTACCAGAAAACAATGTAATCTACCTTCCTTTATTCATCATACACAAAATGGCACCAGAGGTTTCAAATGCTAGTTAGCAGCTTCTATTCCTACAGGCCAGGAGAACAGCAGGAGTACTGGCTGCATTTCCAGCTTTGCTATTGAACTCACTGGATTTGTGTCAGTTCCATAAAAGTGCCAAATTTCTTATTATTCCCATTTACTGGATGTGTGTCTATGGAGCAAGGCTCTCTCTGTGGAGGACATGAGCAGCTCCCCTGTGCAGAGGCACTTTCTGTCTCTTCAATAGGCAGAAAGCTTCCCTAGGCAACATCACCTGGAAATCCTTATTCCAACATCTTTAACTTGCCTTTAAAGTTATCTTTAAATAACCTTTAAGTTACAACTGTACTTAATTCAAATAACTGGAATGGGCAGGAGAGAGAATTTTATTACAGAACATACCTGAATTTAAGAGGCTGCATGCTTTCTAATGACAACCATGCCTAAGTTCTGTGCCCAGGGCAAGCCAGTAAAGGGCAGGCTCTGTTCCCTCCTCATACATTCTCTCCGCTCTTCATCTGGCTGAAATTATTCAAGTGATGACAAAGAAAGCAAAAGCTGTGTCTATGTAGACAAGTTCTGGTCTTTCTCACATACCCTGTGAACTCCATTACTTGTGTAAAGTCTTGGCTTGGAAGAAAATATTCTAAGTTCTGAGGTATTTGGCATGCCTTGGTATGGTGACTCCAACCTTGATTCAGACTTTCCATCCCCAGGAATCCCAGGAGAAATGAAGATATTTTTCTGTACATCCACAGGAAAATTTCTCCTTCGTCAGGCAATGAGTTCATAGTATTAATTTCAGTTCTCTTTTCTAAAATTATCCACCACAGACTAAAATTTCCACACAGCAGATACAGGGGCATTGCTCTGTTAGGATACACTCAGCAGAAGGGATTCTCACAAAGCCAGGGCTTGCCTCAAGCCTGGACTCCTGAGAAGGTTATCAGAGCTGTATGGAAACTGCAAATCATACAGAAAATAGCCACAGAGAGACCAAAACCAAAGAGAAATGTTTGATGGGTCACAGTTCCTTCCAGTTAATTGGAAATCACTACATCTGGACTCTGATGCAGGCAGATGCCAGGTGGAAGAAGTACAAATATGAGGGGACATGCTAAGCCAAGAGAGATCCTGCACTTCCAGAGGCACAGTTCAGGAATGCTGGAGGAGAAAACCAAGCATTGCCCTGCTCCAGGACCACGGCCTGGAGAGAGCACAGGGGAGTCCCAGCCCACTGGAGCTGCTCAGCAGCAGAATCTGGTGTGTTAATTCTCTCCTGCCTAACAGACACAGCAACTGCCCCTACAAAACCAACAGCTTGAGGCTTATGGCACTGAGGATCTGTTCAGCACTCTGCAGCACAACACCCCACGGTAACTGTTCTACTCCAGGAGCCCCTGGGCATGGGCAGAACCTGCAGGCACCATTGGCACAGACCTCCTCAGCTGTGCCCCTGAGGACAAACCCTTCCAAATAATTTCTTGCAACTTCCTCTTCCATTGGCCTCTCTTTTGGTATTCCCAGAGGATGTTTTGACAACCAGGTCACTGCTGTTCAACTGTGGCATTCGTGCAGGGTAAATGCAGCCACAGTGAAAACTCTGTCCCTAGGGAAGGAGAAAGCTCACAATAATTACAGCTCACTGAGAAACCTCCAGCAATAGGGATGGCTGTAGACTCTTCCCTGTCTGTGAATTGTACAAATTTGAACTCTGGGTGAGAGTTTTAATACAGTAAGCACCAGGCAAGTCTCCCCCACAAGGTACCGAGAGCAAGCAGGAGAACAAAGAGAAGAAAGCACTGCCTGCTGCTTGCCACCGGCCTGCAGCCCTGTCAGAGCGCCAGGAGGAGAACAAGCAGCCTTAGTGAATAATTGAAGATACAGTGATGAAATCTCAGAATGTCAGAGGCATAATACAGTTTTGTAGGTTTCATCATGAAGCCTTGAATTCCCAAATAAGACACACTGAATAATTTATCTCCATGTCAGTACTGGGTCATCAGCTGTTCACTCACAGCACGCTTCAAGACACTTGAATGGGTCTGCGCAGACTAAAGAACAGGGTTCCAGAGGGAAGAGGAGATGAAAACTCAACCCACTCACCCTTCCAAACCCTAAGCTCAGATAAAAATGTGTAGAGCCCTCAGTCATGCCCTGTGCATGAGGTCCCAGAGGTTCTGAACCTGCTTTAGTGCTGCCCAGCACCACCTTGCCCCAGTGCTGCTCCTCAGCGCAAGAGACCAGGGAGCCCTCCTGTGCTGGGTTCTGGCTGGCATCTGCCACCCTGTCACCCAGACTCAGGCTCATCCAGCTCAGATCCAGAAGCTCACCTGTCTGCAGCATCTCAAAGCCCCTAGCTAGAGCTCTGTGCCACTAAAAACCACTCTTTCAGCAGAGCAGGGGATGAACACTGCACAGCCTTTGCCCAGACATCATTTGGAACTTGCCAGGTAGCTATGTGTGCTCAGATTTTATTGGTTTCATGTTATTTTTTTCTCATTTTTAGCATTCACTGCTGGGCAGGTGGCTGTGCAGCAATCTATACCTGTTTAATCAAAAACTGCATGACAGCAAGTAAAAATCCCTGCATTTCCAAGTGGAATTCCACAGTTGCCACACCCAACCACCCATGATGGGATCAGAGAGCACAGCTCAATCTGTCTGGGCAATCTGCTTTCCTAGAAATCTGCTTTAGATAATATGAGCACACAGGCAGGTCACACACAACAAAGCTTGTAGGATTTAAATCAATTCTCAACCATCAAAGACTTTCCCACATACTAATATCCTGAAACAGCCCCCATCAATACTGACTGACCCAGCAGCATGAGTAATTACCTCCTAGTTCATCCTTTAAATGACAGAGGAATCCTTCCCAGCTGAGCTATTCCCCTGAGCACCTCCCCAGGAAGAAGGAGAGGTATTAAGAAGTAGAGCTGAATGCCTGTAGCTTTCCCTGTGGAAAAGGCAAGCGGCCACCAAGGAATTCCCCTTTCCACCTCTGCTGACAGGAATTTTGTAGTGTATTGGATTATTCGAGGGGAAAAGATTAAATGCAATACAACTACATTTGCACACATTCTTCTGGCTTTCACAATAATATTTTTTTTCTATTTTCTCTTAAAAATATAATTTATACGAGTCTAGATTAAATTGCAGTAAATTTCCTGAGGCATTAACTATGTTCATTCATTATTTGTAAGATACAACAAACTTCTCAAAGGCTCTTGGTATCATCACTTATACAGTGGGATTTGTGCACTGGTGATTGTAATTAACTGGATACAGAGAGTCAGAAAACACCTGGGTGCTAAAAAGGCAGAGGAAATGTTTCAAAAAGAAATGAAAAGCAACACATAGGAGTCTGGAAAGAACTGGTCATTTAAATGACAACATGCCAGACAAAGGCAAAAGACAAGGAATGAAGAAATCAAATTCACTTAAGTGAGCACGTGTGTGCACTCATGCATATGCAACAGGAAAAAGACAGCCAGCCACAGATCAATCATGCTAACAGACCATATGAACATCAGAAAATGCAGGTCTGAGATAGTCTGTATCCAGTGGGATAGAAAAAGAGACATAAACAAAGGTACAACTGCACCAGTGTCACTGTGTCCCTGCACTGTCCTGCAGCAATTTTTTCTGCAGATCAGTTAAGCAGTCTTTCATTCAATTATTGCCTAATTAGGTGAAAAACAAGAACATCATCCTTTGTTAACACTTCAGTAAATAATTCCAAGCTTTTCTCTCATTATATGACAATCTTTCAAGGCATCTGTTCTTTCTCATCATACATCTCCCAATATTCTTCCAATCAGGGTGCCACAGCTCAAGAAAGACACCACTGTGCAAGATGACAACCACCACACTGGGTCTAACAAAAGCTCCTGCAGTCACCTATTTGTGACTCAGTACAACTGGAAATGGCAAGAGAGAAGCTTCATCACAGCCCACAGCTTTGAGTGGGAGAGTCCTGCAAAGCTCCATTCTTCACTCAACCAGAAAATGAAAAGGTGAAAGTTAAAAACTTCTCCTGAAAAATGAAACAATTAGGAAGTGCCTTTTTCTGGGAACATGCTGCTTTCACAGCAGCATGACAGAGGTTATTTTGATCTTATTACTTCCACTGGATTCAGCTGTAAGTAATTAAATTTAGTCATAGAAGTCTGATCTATAAATGGAACCTACAGAAGCAATTACCAGAGCTTCCACTGGATCAGGAAGCAATGGCCTGCTCAGTTTGATGTAAACTGAAAAGAACATTATTTATACTGCATGACAAGTCACAGTAACATGGTCCCCTTGCAGAGATTTGCTTTGAAAATTACAGCTTTCAGTGAAGAGAGTCACAGGTTATAAATTCCAGCCATGCTCTGCTCCTTCCACTTGAACAGTCTCAGGGGCAAAAAAGACAATCATATGACACAATTTAAAAGGCCTGGTTTGGCTCCTGGTCTGCACTTAGAAACCAGATGAAGGAGAAGTTAATTAAACATGCAAGAGATGGGGTGACTAAGCATCAAGATTTTTAAAATATCTTTTGATACCTTAATTTGGTCTGTTTGGAATCTAGACAACACAGAATCTGATGGGTCTGTGAACCCAGTGGGTCTCTCTCAGCCCAGCCCCAAGCATTCACTTTTCCACTCCTCAAACCACCTCTGTACAACTGGACTTGATCAGGAAAAGCTTCCAGAACTGTGTATTCTGAACACAGTGGGGGAGAGGTGCAGCCTGACAACATTTGCTGAGGACACCAAAGAGAGTGGGGAAATGCACACTTGGGAAGGGAGAGCCAACCTGCAGGAAGACCAGGATAGGCTGGAGGAGTATGCAAGCAATTTTCTATCTTCCTCCACAGTCAAAACCACTGAAGTGCACACCGGCTTGTGCAGGAGAAGCAGCTGAATCCTGCTGTCCCTTGTCAGGAAGATGAAGAGCTTGCGTGCTGCTGGAAGTGAGATGTGCCACATGCTCACTGAATCTGAATCCCCATCTGGAGCTGCAGCCCAGGTAGCAGAAGGTCAAGGCAGTGAACTCTCTGTGCTCACACATCAGCATTGCCATCAATATTTCATTGCTCCCCTTCATGGCACAGGCAAGGGTAACAACCTACTCTTCATCACATTTCTTTTACTTCACAAAGAAGAAACAATACTTTGTTAGCAAGTGCAACACAATTAACAGAGTAATAATGATGAAAACTACTGCACCTTGTAAAATCTTTGCTTGGTTATAAAGAGTTCTTTGATTACTAATGGCATTGTGCAATGAGGTCTGCAGCAGCCTGGCAGCCATTAGCAATGATTCACTGCCACAAGGCACTTCTCAACCAACATATTCAGAAATCTGAATTCTGAAAGCTTCTCCTGGTCAATCTCTGGGCATAAATACATGAGAAAAACAGAGGATCTGTGAGGAATGAGCACAGATCCCCACACACTGAATATAATATACAGAAGTGTTATAAATATGCTATAGGACATTCGCTATCAGATGTTTTAATTTTTTCTATAACACAAAAAATTGATATTTTGATATTTATCATTTGATAAGGAATGTGCTAGGGCCATCCCTTACTGGGACTGAACACACAGATTCTGCACATGTTTATGCTACTGTGGCAAAACTGCAAACACACAGCCAAGCTCTGAAAATGGCCATGTGATAGTTCTCACACAAGGCAGCCTACAGCCAGAAAATAAGTCAAATCTCCTTTAGCAGATCAAGAAATCCTCTAGCAGTCTCTTCAGGGAAACAGCTTGGAGCCTGAAGCTTCTTAAGCCTGCCTAGGACAAACTTTTCTGAGACCATCTTGGTATTTGCACTCTGACATTGTGTTACAAGTCTCTCCATAACAAAACCCAAACCAAAAAAATGCACAAACAAAAACTTTTACCAGAAAACCTGAAAAAATTCCAGTCTGAGAAAACCTGCCTCCACAAGATTGCCTGTTTGTCAGCCAACCTGGCAAACACCACCTCAGACACTGGGCACCGCTCACACCAGATCCTTCCTTTGAGGAAAACAGTTTATAAACAACGATGCTGACATGTAATTCTGTGGCTATGCATTTCATTTACAGCTGGGAGATTCTGTACAGCGATCCAGGGGAAAAGCAGCCAGCAGCCACCATATTCCCAACAAGAACATTTGCTCCATGCCCAGCAAACACAGCAGTTCCAGCCACAGGCAATTCTCATGCCACGTGCAGCACTCTACCCCTGCCACATCTCATCTCACATCTATCCTAGAGAGGGACACAGCAGTTACAGACCTGGGTAGGAGTAAATGTTCCTTCAGTAATTCAGTCCCATTTTAAAAAAAGTGAAAAGTAATTCAGCAGGGTCTGAAGGTTTCAATTTCAATCATCTCCCCTCTGCCCTTTCACGTGACTGCTCCCAAAGGAAATCCTGCTTGGAGGCATCACTATTTCATGTACCTGAGTCAATAAGCCTCTGCTCTGAAATACACAATACCAAGAGGATACACTATCCCAATGCCTTTAAAGACTCCCATCCCAGCCTACGCACACATTCTGATCCTCTCTTCTGCACACACAGGACTCAGCACATCTCCTCACATCAGGTACATTCATCACCTGCCTCATCTCCCCCAGCTCCTCCTCGCTCCTGCCAGACCCCACGTGGCTCAGCAGAGTCCCCAAGAGCAGGGACAAAGCTCACCCACAAGCAGAGGCCACAGGGCACTGCCTCAAACACGTTATTTATTATTCCCAGCCATGCAAGAAAAACTAAGAGTGCTACCACAGTTTATACTGGGAAAGATACGTTAGATAATGTCAAAGATTTGCTTTAATTTATCAACAAGGTAGAAAATGATGACCACAACCCTCCTCCCAGGCTTTGGTATTATAAGCAGGTGGGAAAGAAAACTTTCAAGCCATTACTTCAGTTAAAATAGATCTTTAGCTTGAAGGCAAAGAAAGATTCAGCTGTAGCTGAAGTCTGGAATTTCCAAAACAAGTTTTGCATTTATTAAGATATTATTAGCATCAGTAGAAAAGATAACCAGTAAATTCATACAGCAGCCCAGACTCATGTAAAGATTGTTAAATGCAATTCAGTGGCAGAAGTAGGAATGTAGATGCCATGAAATGCAGAGCACGGACACCTGGCAGAAGGCATGAAAGCAGCATCCTGGAAATATCATCTAAAATAACACCAATTTCTGCAATTACTGGTTCTGGAAGTAAGGTCCTAGATCCCACTTTAAAGTCAAGGCAGCCCAAACTGCTGAACCAAAGCAACACAGCTACTGACTGTGTGAGTATTCATCTTCTGAAATCCCAAGGACCTGCAGCAGGATGATGCCACAGAGAGATGACCTCTTCTCAGCCTGATCACATTAACCTGATGAAAAAGCCAGGAAAGGCCTTTTTCTGACAGTTCATTGCTCTCTGTTCAGCAAGTCCCACCCAAGCTGGATAGAGCCTGCAGACGCAGCCACAGAGGCCAAAGGGACATAAAACCAGAGAGCCACTACTGCACCAATCTTTACTTTACATTTCTACCTCTATTTGAAACATTTTATGTGCATTCATTAGGAAATTAAAAAGCAATAGCTCAAGTCACTGGATTTACAGCAAAAGACAACTGAACACCCAACCTCATTGTTGGGAAATTTTCCTATTTAACAGCTGTTTGTCCCTTTCTACTGTAATTCCATTGCCCTCATCATCCCACATTGAATAATCTCTCCCTGACACATCCCTGTTTATACACATTCCATAATCACAGACTTTTATGTTCCCTACTCAGTCGGTTATCCAAATGATACAAATTCAGCCCCTTTGATCTTTCCTCATATATCAGTCCCTCCAGGCCCCTAATCACTTTTTTCACTCTTCTCTGAACTCCCTCCAGTAATGATGTGATTCTAATCCTCTGAAAGGAGAGGTTTTTGGCTCCAGTTCTTCCCACAGATGCAAGCAAACCAATTCAGAGAGACTCCCCAAGCTCTGTGCATAGCACTGTCACCAGCCACCACACACTAGACAGTGACACCGAAACAAAGATGGAATTGTATTGTGAATGCTGGAGAGCCAGAAGCTAAAGGAAGCACACTGAAAATTAAAACAATTAACTGATCAGTGCTTTATGCAGACACCAGGACTTCAGGGCAGCTTCCTGCCAGATGCTCTGAAGAAGCCAGGGTGACTGTCCCAGGGTTTTAGAGAACCACAGCTCCTGTAGCAGCTTCATGATAAATAAATACTCCAAGAAAATGGTGCCCTGCCCACAGCCTGAGAGCTGTTTCATGGCTACCATGGGACACTCTGCAGCAGCTGCAAGTGATATGAGCCCTGCTTATATTGATCAAGTTCCTGGCATCCCACCAGAGGAGGAGACACTATTCACACCTCCACCAAAGGCCCTGGCCAGCCTGAGAGCCTCCAGAGGCTACACAAGACCTGTCTGCCATCATTCAGAACCAGTCTTTAACAATTTCCAAACTGAACTACAATAAACTGACTCCAATTCGACAGCCAGTAAATAAATAACCTTTAAATTCTATCCACAGATGTGTTGCCTGATTAGTGTATTCTTTGCTACAGTTTTGGCAAAGGAAAGTACACCAGAATCCACATGACTTGCATTTTGCAGAAAACTTCCCATTTTATGCACAGGGATTATACTGGGTCCCCAATCATACTGGAATTACAGGTATCCCAAACTGGATCCCATGGGCACACCACCACCTCTCCTCTGGGGAAGATGCAGATCTGACTTCTCACACATCATGTGAAAGCCAGAAGAAGCCTTATGCAAAAAACAGATGGCAGAAACAGCTCAAAATGCTGCATTTCAATGATTAAGAGGTATCAGAGTAAGAGAGAGGCAGCTTGTGTTGGGCCACAAAGCATTACATCTGAGACTGTATGTCTGGGAGGGCACTGTGCTGTGAGCATGGAGAAGATGGAATTCATCAAAGCAGGATTCAAACCAGAGAAATGCTGATGGAAGCAGGATGATGGGAATTGCAGCACAGCAGGAGTCACCATCTCAGCACCACTGTAATGGCCACTGGTGACGCATCTCCATGGCAGCGGGGACTGAGGTGGAACCAGTGCAGGAGAAGGGACAGCCCCCATCCCAGGGGGACAGGAGGCCAAGCAGGACACACTCCAGTAGTGGCAGATGGGCTCTTTCCCTCATGTGTTCCTAAATGAGAGGCTTGTGATAAATGGAAATGAAAACACTCCTGAAGTCAGTCCATAACAAAGCCACGTCCTGAGCCTCAGCACCTCAGACTTTCCCCATCAGATGGAGGCACAGGGCTGCAGTGTAAAAACCCCAGGGTAAGAACCCCTGAAACAGCTCCAGGTGGTTAAGGGAAAACTGATTTCAGTGCAGCTTTAAGGGACCTTTTACACAAGACAAAAGCAACAGTGCTGTCTGCATTCAAAGTGCCCAATGAGACCAGGTGAACACCTCAATAGATTCAAGGCTGGTCAAGTGAGTGACATTAGCTGTGACATTAGCTCAGCTGGTTAGAGCCTGGTGCTAAAAATGCCAAGGCCATGGGGTTCATCCCCATATGGGCCATTCACTTAAGAGTTGGACTTGATGATCCTTCTGAGTCCCTTCCAACTCAAGACTACTCTGCGATTCCAATGAAAATAAGTATCAGGCAATGAAATGCCTGTGTCCCACTGGAACCTGTACTGGTCAAATGGATTCAGTTGGACATGGCAAATGAAACAGCAGCAAATACAGAGAGTGGGGACACCTCCTTGTAATACCTCCACTCACTGTCACAAGCCAGATAGACATGAGGTACAGCTTCAGGTGAAGACAGTGATCCTTTAGACACTGGGTGAAATGCCATGAGATACATCCTAGCTCCCAAAGGATGAACCAGAGCATCTGTGTACGGGGCACCATTACCCTGGGGTGGGGTTCAGAGTTTCTAGGATTTACTACAGCAGCCACAGACTTTTCATGGAAGTAGATAGTTTCACCATTATCAGGACCATAAGGACTCCAGCAGACTTGTTAATAATGTCTCTGGAAATGACTGCAAGGTTTGAGGTCACTTTTGCTGCAATGCAATGCAAATGAGTCCAGGTTAACATAGCTAAATCTTAGCATGGGGTGAATCCTAGTTTCAACTATTGGAACAAAAAAAATCAGTCAATGCCGAGATGATTAACAAGATAAGATTCAGGTTAAAACTAGAAGTTTAAGAAGTAAATGTGGCACCTGGCAGGTCATCTGTCTTTTTAGCCTCTAGGGTGTAGATGCTCTAAGCAAACAGGAGGCAGTGAAAAGCTCTGTGTGAAGGTTACTGGCTCTGTTACTGCCTTGCCATATCACAAGGGACATTACTTCTCCTTAAACTCAGCAGAGTGAGCCACAGACCATCAGCTCCCACTGCCACAGACTCAATGTACCACAACCCCTGGATGGGGTAGGATCTGGGCAAGAAAGAGCTAGTAAGAGGTTCAACATACAAAAAGAAGCACAAAGAAAAGAAATCAGCATCTAGAATGGCAGATTCAATTTCATGTCTATATCCTAACAGCTGTGAATTCAGCTCATAACAAAAGTTTTAGTCAGAGAACTATATTCACCCATTCTGCTTGTCCTAGGCTGCATATACGCCTGTCATTCAACTGTCACACTTATCCATTCACTGTGTACTGTGAAAACAATTGTAAAGAATTTTAATTATGCCTCAGAAGACACATCATCTCCAGGAGAGAGAGAGAGAGACACATGGTCCACCTGCATATTTGAGTCTAATTTCCCTCAGGAAAATTTTCCTCTAATGCATTATTTCACATCAGACAGCCTACCACACAGAGCAACTTGCCAGGCTGCACTAATTGTTAACAGTTTGGGGTTTATCACGTTCTGCTTTTTAAAGCCATGTACAGAGCCAGTCAGGATTGTGAGAGCACAAAGACAACCTATTCAGAGGGATGCTAACCTACAGAAGAAGACAAAAGCTGCAGAAGGGAAAATGAAGACAAAAAAGACAGTGATTCAACCTGTATCCAGGAGCCTCAAATTTAAGCATGATTGAAACTGTGCAGTTCCCAGCTCAGTGCCATCAAAGTGGATCTCTTTGTCTGATATCAAACTGAACAGGGTATTTTTGCTGCTAAGACCTTTGTTCTGTAACAGTGAGAACCTAAATGCATTACTACTCTTCCAGGACTTCTGTGCATTGAATAAAAACTAGGGGAAAGTTTAAGTAATTGTGGCTTTGGGGAACTTTGTATCTCCCTCACTGAGTGCCTGTGCAAAATATTAAATATTTCCCTACATTTCTTTACCCATCAAAACACAGACCTAGTCATTCTAATCACTGCACACTTTGATATCCAAAACAAAAGACCTCTAGACCTGCAAGAGAGAGGATTTCATAGGCAAAAGGCTGCAAAGAACAGTACCCAGGCCACTGGAACTTCTCCCCACTAATCATCCCAGAGTGTCCATTTGCTATGTAACCAAGGGAGAAGTGTGTCAGACTGTGGCAAAGCTGTCTTCAGCAGCTTATGGAATGTTTCTCCGAGCCCTGATGCAATTAACTGCCAGTAAAGTGCTGAGGCAGGCAGAATTAGGAAGCTATAACAAATCAAGTATATAATCCTACACCATTTACATTTAAAACAGCTGAATTGCTTTTAACTCACAGAGCTGTAGCATGTTTACAATTTCATTTCATTTGATCTAGATGCCCTATTCCCCAACCAGGACAAATAAAAAAATCCAGTTTCAAGGCAAAAATAGGGAAAGACTCAAAACCAAGGTACAGCTCTCCAGAGGTCGCTGACCCTGGTGGCAAGATTGGCCATCCTGAGCCACCAGCACATCCTCAAAGTCCCTGCAAACACGCAGAACCACTAAAAAAAAAAAAATTATTACCCCAGAAGCTCTTGTTTAGCTCAAAGGAAGTTTGAGTAATGCACAATATGGAGATTGCTGGGTCCAGGAAACACTTTCCCATAAAAACAAGCATGCAAAACTCCAACATTCTTGCTGTAATATCCAGTTAGCTGCAGAGAGAGAAAAGCAACTGCTGCTAAAGTGTTATAAAGCTTTGTGGTGGGAGAGGAGGGAGGTATGAGACAAAATGGACATTTCCATAGACTGAAGACTTCTAAGGAGGTCTATTAAAAAAAACCCAAAAAGCCACAAACCTGCTTCTTAAAAGACAGTAAAAGCAAGGTTTGACAAGGTCTTAAGCTTAATCTACAGTCTCAGAAAAACCATATACACTATTCAACACTAATGTTTTCAGTAATCCTGGCATAAAATGGTTGGGCAGACCCAGATCCAACAGCTACTGAGGATAATAGGAATTTCTCTGCTAACTTAGCTGACTTTTAGCCTGGACTGTTGGATGGACTTTGCTGCTACTGCTCAGAAGACAATGCCAATTAGAAAGGAAAGCAGCACAAAGAATCCACCAAATGCTTTTAACTTCTGCCAGCTACACAAAGAACAGAATTAATGTCTAAGAAAAACCTGTAAAAGTGACACCTGTACTCAAACAACTCATCACCACCCAACCAGCTGCATTAAAAGTGGGACACCCTGGGAGCAAGTGCTGACAGATTTCCCTGATTCCCACAGCTGCCTTCCCACCCTTCCCCAGAACAAGAAGATGCAGGACACCCAGGGGTGCTGGCCTTGCTGCTCAGCACTGCCCAGCCACTCTCACTGCTTTAACTGCAGGAACAATGCTGATTTCAAAGGATCATGGGCTTGTTTAGAGTCACCCGAGCTGGAGCACAGCTGGGGCTCATGCCCATATGGCAAATTTCTCTCTTTAATCTAACTTTGATACTGAGATGTGTTAAATCTTTGATTTTATTGGCAGATACTGACTGTATTTGCCTAACCTCTGAAGCCTGGTGATTGACAGTGTTAATGTACTTTTTAATAGATGAAAAGGGAAATGACAGCTTTTGGCTCACTTTCAAGCACATTTCTTCACTGCAAATACTCTACAGCTCAACCTGCTTTTCATGCAACCTAAGAAATCTATTCTTTATAGTGTTGCTAATAACTGGTGGCATGCTGAAGAAAACTGTAGCTCAATAGGAACACTTACTGTGGGAGCTACTTGACTTCCTGAAAGGAAGATGTTTTCTTCCTTTCTTTAATCTCAGCTGCATTGATCTGATCTTAGAAAATCCCAGACAGAAGTTAAACACTACTTCAAAATGATTTCTCCATTCTTTCTACACCAAACAAAGCTTACCCTCAGACTTTTCAAGTGCAGCAGTTATAACAAGACACTGGTGGTTCCAGCATCAAAGATGCTCTATATGGACTGCTGAGGCTGAGGGACTGCACTGTTCCACATGAAGGAAACTGTTCACAGAATCACTGTTTCTGAGGTTTGGTCTGGAAGGGACATTAAAGCCCATCCTGTTCCACCCCCTGCCATGGGCAGGGACACCTTCCACTGTCCCAGGTTGCTCCAAATCCCATCCAACCTAGGAATGGGGAAGCCACGGCTTCTCTGAGCAACCTGTGCCAGAGCCTCAGCACTCCCACATGGAAGAATTTCTAGCAAGTCTGAGGAGGGGGAAGCTGTGGTTTGCATTACATGCTGTGAGAGACTGGCAAAGGTGTTTCTCTGCCCAGATACCCCTGTCTGCATCTGAGCAAGAGCAAATATTCAGAACCCAGAAATTCACGAAAGGGCTCTCCAACCATAACAGAGTAACATTTCTATGGAAAATGGGATGGTGCCAAGTCATAAGAGTCTCTGCAAAGACCTAATTAACATGAATAACACAGCTGGATATTTTATGTATCAGCTAAGTCCCTCCTTCCTGCCACTTAAGAGTAAAAATAGTTGAATGTTTTATGGGGGTTAATTCATGCTTGCCTAGGTGTGATTCCACTTTAAGAGAAGGCAGAATAGACTCTTGCAGCCATCTATATAGGAGGCACATGGACAGCCTGTCTAAATGATGTTTGCTGAAGGAAGTCACAGCATAGAAGATTTGTCAGAGAAATGTGAATAATTGCCAGAGTATCAAAGGAATTGCCTTTCCTTCCATTCCAGACTGGGGTTTCAGGGTAGAGGAGCTGATACCATCACCTGACAGGTTACAAGATAATCAGAAAAGAAAAGAGTAATGGCAAAGTACAAAGCAAAATACAAAGAAATCTAAAAGAAAAACAGCCTGGTTTAGCAGGAGGTCAGACAGTTGGTTTTATCCCTCTGATGGCAGTTTAGTTCAGAATACAATCTGGCATGCTTCTTTACAAATACACATCTCAATTAATCTGAGCTGGCAGCAGCTCCCAGACCTGCACAAGCCCTTTGGACCCTGCACCAGAGCACTGGCCAAGAGAACCATCTTGGCTACCAAAGCCTCTGCAGTGTGTTACCCTGGGCTGCATGGCCACCACTGCAGCACTGAGCCCAGGCTGCAGAACCTGCCCAGCCTGTGAGGTGTCAGCTCTAGCTCAGCTCTACCCACCACTGCAATACCCAACTGCTCTGCTGCTCCATGGCAGGCCAAACAGCAGCTTGTGTCCAGGAAAGATTCAATCACTTGTACAGTAACCACAGAAAGTGCTTCTACGAACTGTTTCCATTAAAAGGACAGAAAATATTTGCAACTGAAGCCATCTACACTTAATTCTTATTCAGAGTCTCAGACTAGCCTAACCCATAAAGATTCCCACCTCAGCTGTGCAATTTTGTTTCAATGTAGGCAAGAAACTGTACAAGCCTAGATCTGGGTTATTCAAACAGCTGTAGGCACTGAATTGTTAGTGCTGCCCTGGAAAGCATGTAATCATAGCTTGCAAAAAATTGTCACACTTATGTTCATCTCACAATCCTCATTTACTCCATTAAATGTAGTAAGCTACTAAATAATAAAAACCAGAATAAAAGAAACAATAAGTAACTCTGACACAAAGACCTGTATTTTTATATAATGGAAAAAAAAAAAACCAGGTTTGTTTTTTTTTTTAAACATGACTTATTACTCTCTATTAAAAAAAAAAAAAAAAATCACATCACTACCAGCAAGGCTCAGAGGGCAGAGAGGGGCTGAGGAGCCAAGCCCCCTGCCAGCAAACACACTTTCCAAGGGTCACTCCCAAGCAGCACAGCCACTGGATCCACACAGCAGCAGAGCCTGGCCCAAGCTGAGCAGGGAGCAGCTCTGGCCAGGCAGCTGAGCTCCTGGGGAACAAACCCAAGCTATGCTGACAGCACAATCCATACAGCTCTAATAAATATCCCAGTAGGAATGTTACTGACACTTTTAACTGTGGCTAACCAAAGCGTAATGGTCTCAGAGATTGTTCCAATTAAGCTGATGACACAGACAGGTATTTTATTATTTATAAAGCCCTGGTTTTTGCAGCAGAGGAGAAAGCAATCTGAGAGCATTTCCCTATTCATTACTCCAAACCTTTTCAAACCAGCAAAAAATCCCTCTATGCTGGGCTTCTGCAGCTAGGCAGAAGTTATGAACCACTGTGTTTGCCTCACACAGGGAACCCTTTTCCATTCCTCCAGAGACAAGGTGTCCTTCCCAAACACTCTGTGGGCTGAACCAGTCCATCCAACCTGTATGAAGGAATTCCACAATTTCATTTTGCTTGTATTTTCTCAGATTTGTATGCTTAGCTGCTCCTGTCAACCTAATATTCCAAGTTCCAGTTAAATACACTTAGCAATACAAGCTGCTGCTTCTCCTACAAATTGACCCAGGAATCCCTATTACAAGGGTTGATTTACCAGAGCAGGGTATTTCTACTTAAATAAAGTAACACAGAGAAGAATGTTACAAATATACTAAAAAGCACTAATGTCATTTGGCAGCTGAAGATTTCATTCTTTCCACAAAACATTGTGAAGTGACATTGAAGCTAATCAGAAAGGCTTCAAATCATGAAATTATTTTCCAGTGTTCAATTCAAATACAGAACTCTGACAAACATGTACAAACACAGCAAGATGATGAGCTGTGCAGAGCAGTGCTTACAAATCCAACCTGACTCCAGGGTGCAATGCAGGTACAATGGACATATCATGCACCCTTGCTATAAGGGATAAGTTCTGACCTTAACCAGCTCTCATATCCTCTTCTTTCACCTCCACCTACATCTAACTTCATGCTCATTTTTAACCTCTTTTGTCAGCTCTGGAAGTAACAGGCCCAGTTTAAGAGAAGCTTTGTGCATGTCATGGATTTTTCTTCTAAACCAAAGCAAGCTCCAGGAGAAATTCAAATGGATGAGCAGGACTGAAGGGATGATTTTAGGTATATCAGAAGGTTACAAGGCCCATACACAGGAATTAAGGAAGATTGAATTAATCATCTAAAAGGATTCAAATATTGCAAGTAGAGCAACTCTATTTCCTAACAGGAACAAATTCAAACAATTTCCCTTGCACAAATTTCCATAATTACAAGTAATAATTATCTCCTACACTGAAATTCTGCAGTACAGCACTTATTGCAAAGGACATTCCTATCAAATGCTCTATTTAGGAAATAGAGGAGGAATATTTTTCTTGGTGAATTGTATGCTGCCATCACATTGATTAACCCATACTTCTGCTCTGCCAAAATATGCATCTATCTTTGATAACCTTAACAAGAATCACCAAACCCTACTTAATGACCCTATAATTAGGTTTTCATAAAAGCCTAAAATATATGGATTTTTAGAAGTGCATGCAGAAGAGGAATAGATCATATCCACAGATTACATCAAAGGAAGATCAGTTATAGCACTGCATATTGGACATACAGTTCTGTTCTGCTGAGGGAATCAAAGGCTCCAAGACAGCATTTGGATATGCATTCCTTTTTGGGCAATAAGGACAAGTATGGCAACAGCTGCTCCAGTATTTGCAAAAACTGTATAAATGCAAACAAAATACCAGAGGTTACGAGAAACTAATATTTGCATTTGTTGCTTTTGTGCATAAGGAAAATGTCTGTCAGCTGTTCTCCTTGTGCATAAGGAAAATGTCTGTCAGGAACATGTAATGTCAGTTATTCACCATTTTTCATAAGCAAATATGTACAATCCCACATCTCTTGTGACCAGCTGTGGGAGCAGAGTCCACTGGACTGCTGCTGCCCCCATACATCTCTGTTATCCCATAATATCCCAATTCAGCCTTCCAGCAGTACAGCAAAACATCCTGCTCCAAGCCTGTGGAAAGGGGAGCACAATGTTCACTGATCTTCTGCAATGATGGGCTGAGCTTGCTCAAAGCAGAGCATCTTCCAGGCATTGCAGAACAAGAGTTTTCAGAGCAAGCTTATCAGAGCTCACAACTGACCCAGCAGATAAACAGAAGTATCAAAGAGTGTTTAGTGTGTTGAAAGACTCTAAATGGTCACAGACAGGTGAAAGTCAATCATCCATACAGCAGGAGACCCTGAAGCACAAGAGATGAGAAAGGCAACAGCAATTTGATAGCAAGAGATAAAATGATAACATTTTGGTGGACTGTCCCCTCAAAAGTTGCTGGGTCTTTGCAGTACACAGTAGAGAAAAAGAGCTTGCAACACCAAGCAGGTGTCAGGTATCTTACCATGCCCATAAGACAGGAAGTAAAGATATAGAAATTCTCACCAGATATAAAAAATCTTAGATAATGCACTATAGTTACAAAGTGGACATTTAATCACAGAAATCTGTGGGAAATGGGATAAGACCTATCAGGATTTTGCAGACTTTTCTACTGGAAATATTCAAATCAGCCCTGTTCCCACCCTGTCAGCCGTCCCCTCGAGGAGGTGCCCTCATGCTCTGCTCCCTCTGAAAGAAGCTTTTTGATTTTTGTCATTGTTAAGAGGAAGGCAGGACACTGGTCCATCACAGCAGAACAAGGGATTACCAGCTCAGATTGCTATGAATTCAGGCATAACATCACTCCAGAGCCAAGGACTGTATTGCCTTAAATGGAAAAGATCTGCAATATCTAACAGGTCAGGAATACTATCCTTTTCTGTTTATTTAAGCATATAAGAGGGTAGATTTAGATTTTAAAAGTCTCTTAAAAAAATATAAAATAGGAAAGCTTGTGAATATTCCTCTGATAACTGCCAGTTATGAAAGTAGGGAAAGAAGCAAGGATGAGAAAGGAAAAGAAGAAAAAGGGGAAAAATATTAAAAAAATTAATTTGCTTGTTTTCACCTAATATGAACAGAATTCTGGAAAATCAGTTTGATTTTCCAGCTTAGAAAAATCATGGCATTTGCCACATCAATAAATCCCCATGCAACCAATCCCAGTGCTGCCCATCACCTGCCAACCTGTCCAGAGAAGGACACCAAGGTCAGCTAAGCTCATGCTCCTTTGCAGGAATTATCAGCCTTGCAAGCATTCCCAGTCCGTTTCCACAGCATAATCCATTTCACCCCACAACACAGAATGAAAAAGTGACTTTTACACCAATAGCCCATCCAGGAGCCAGCCCATTCCATTCCCCATGGAAAAGGACTCTACAGCCTGTGACATTTTAGCTGCAGTACAATACAGATTGCAATCACTGGAGATTCCCCACAGTGTTTGCTTGTAAGAGTCACACAGACATCATTACTGACAAGAACAAGGTCACAAAAAGGTATTTCATTGTTTCTAGTGAATAACAGAGGTTGTCCCAGGAACCCAAACACTCCCATTCAACCCCACTTCAGCTCCAAATGGCACAGCAAGAAAACAGCTCCTCTCCCATGGAGAATATGATGTGTGTGCCCAGATTCAGTAGCAGCAGGAACAGATGGAGCCAGGAATGGTGGCACAAAGTTACAGATTACAGGAAAAAAAAACCATAAATCTGAGCTTTTGGATCCTACTATTACACAGTGACCAAGATGAAATGCACTAATCTAGTCTCCAGCATGTACTCAAAATGCAAACAGAGGACTTGGACATACCATAATATACACATTGAGATTTCAAAAAACAAATACAGATCTCCAAGAGAGTAACTTATGGCAGAGAGATAATGAGATTTGCATGAATTTACTAAGAGCATATTTTCCTCTGTACTCCAGGAAAACTGAAGAAGCTGTTTGTACACAGAGGCATTACACATGAATGAATCTTCTTACAGAAATGTTCTTGGTAAATATGCCTAACTTGTGGCAGTCAGGAACAAAGGGATAGCTCAGCTCAGCCTTGTGTTGCTATTGATGATTTACTGAATCCTTCATGACATCCACACCCACCACAGTCAGTTCAGGTTTTGTCCAGCATTTAGTCACAGAATTGATTAGCAATTGACTCCTATGTGCAATTTTGTTTAGTATCTAAACCAGCTGCTGTTATCAGACTGAAACAGGCAGAATTTCCCACACTGCTCCTACACATAAACAAGGTACATTTCATAAACATGAAGCACCACTTCATACAACTTGCTGGCTTGAACAGTTCAGAAAGAAGTGCTCTCCTCTGAACTCCAGTACCCCATTATGCACTCACAAGAATAATGACATCTTTATTGTTATCCACAGATTCACTACTCTGGATCAGCAAACATGACCACACCATTCAATCCACACTATTCCTTTTTCTCCCCTTAGCCCAGAGGATGCAGCAAACCCTGACCAACAACAGGTGAGAGCAACCCAAGGCAAGTCCAGGGCAATGGGATCGAGCAAAAATCACCATTTCATGAGGAGGGAGCCACTTGAGCCAGCATCCTCTGGACAGCACACGTGGCTCTGCCAGCAAACTGTACCCTGTAGCCAAAGGCATCTTCAAAAAGAGGTTTTGATAAGGGAAAGATTTAGTTCCAGAACTACTAGAACTGCCAGCCTGCTCTCAGTGCCAGAGAAGATCATGAAGAGATCATCAGAGAAGGGAACAGAGCTGGGGAGGGATCTTGAGCAAATCTGAGGAGGAGCAGCTGCAGGAGTTGGGGAAGCTCAGAGGGGATCTTCTCCCATCCTACAACTCCCTGAAAGGAGGTTGTAGCCACCTGGGGGTCATTCTCCTGAGTAACAAATGACAGGACAAGAGGAAATGGCCTCAAGTTATACCAGGGAAGGTTTAGTTGGATATTATTGAAAACTTCTTCATGGAAAGAGTTGTCCAGCCCCAGCACAGGCTGACCAGGGTAGCAGTGGAGTCGTCATCCCTGTAAATGTTCAAACCCACATGGATGTGGTACAGGGGCACATGCTTTAGTGGTGAACATGGTGATGCAGGGTTGACAGCTGGATTTGGTGATCTTGCCCAAACATAACAATTCTAAGAAATTCTTAAAAACTGAGCTGCTGAACACACTGACATGGCTGATTTTACGCCTTTCAAAGAATATGATCAATGTAAAGAATCAGTCATGGCTGCAGCCAGACCCTGTATAATTCCTGGCTCCTGAGATGCTGTCAGTGCAGTTGTGCTCACCCAAAGGCAGGGGATGTCTCATGCTGGAATTCCAGCCTGACTTCCCAAGGCAACAGACTCACACACTGTGCTGGCAGCCCCTGGCTCCTGGGCCCAGTGCCTGCGTCCCAGGGCACTTGGCCAGCATGGACCTTGCTCTGGACTAGAAGACAAGGATGGAGGGGGAACCTGAAGGAAGTGGAGCCAGAGGTGAGTCACCAAGGTCCACAGGAAAAGAGTCTTTATTAGTTCTGATGCTTGTGGGAAAAAAATAGTAAACAACGGTCATTTTTTTAACTTAAAAACACACATGGTTTACAACAGGAGTATTTCAGTCACAAGCAAATTCAGTTTTTCATTTGCTGAAGGCAAGAGAACTGGTTACACATTCCAGGCAATAGCTGTATCTGTGAATCACCAGACAAAGGAGCATACTCCAGGGTTACACACAGGACTAATAAACTGCATGAGATTCTATACAGCACCGTTTCACAGCTGTGAAAGCAAATATCTCTCAATGAGCAAAACACCTTAAACATTTAGTAACAAAAACATGGGTAAAGAAAAGAACACAAGTGTAAACAAATAAATCAAGCGAGACTCCCGATTCAGTGAAGCAGCACATGCATTCAGCTCTTATTTGGGTATTCTAATAGGGACTAGGCAGGGAAATGACTTCTCGGAAGCCACTTGAGGAAAGGACCAGCATTACCATGGGCTGTGGTGCCACTCAGTGCTGCCCTGTCTCATTTTCTGTGCCACTCAGACCTGGGGCAGCAGAACCTCCTGCGTGGTCTGCACAGCCCCTTTCCTGAGGCTGCTGCGAGCAGCACATGACGGCAGGGCTGCAAGGGCACCGGGCCAGCAGAAATCCCAGCCGTGCTCACGTGAGGCTGCTGGCAGCACAGACTGAAGAACCTCTGCTGAGATTCCCTGGGACTACAGCTGAACACACAACCTAGTCCAACACGAACATAGTTTGCATCACATCACATCAGAAACAGGAATTATTTTTTTGCTCAGACAAGCCTGACAGTTCAGAGAAGTTCAGCTGTCTCGTGTACCCTCTACACAATCAAATTTGGTTGCCCAAAATCAACTCGATTTGGACACAGATAATAATGCAGAGAAAAAAAATAACCATCTGACATGGTGATTTAAGCATAAGTGGGTGAGCCAATACTGCAGAGTGAATCCTGACACTCTGAACAGAATCTTCCAGAGCCGAGGAGTCCAGCCAACAGCCAAGAATAATATTTCAGTGGTTCAGTCAATACAGCTGTAACCATGGCCTGGAGGGGTTTCCACAGCCGTAACCACAGGAGTGACTGCACATTCACTTGAAAATAGTAAAAACAGACATTTAAAAACCTACAGCTTGTAGACATCTTAAAATCAGTTTAAAAGGAGGCACAGAGGGATCTGAAAAATGCACCAACACTCCCACCAAGCTTGACTGTCATCTGTTTATCCTTCTTAAGAGACAATGACTTGAAACAAGAACTCCTCTCACTAGGTACAATCACTTGCTTGAAAAAAAAACCTGAAGGAACAGCTTCAGACTAGCTGAAAAGAGATGAGGTACCCGTGTAGGAAGCCTGAGTGATCAGCCGGAGCTGCAGTGGCACAAGGCACGTTCCAACCAGGACAGTCTAACACCGTTTATTCGTGTCTCACACTCGCAGCCAGAGACACTCTCATGCCTTTCACATATGATTCCTATTTCTTCCCTGATGTAAGACACAGTATCACTCAACATGCTACAGAAGGAGCCCTGCTGGTTCAAGCAGGCTTTCCCAAACGAAAAAAAAAAACCAAAACCAAAAAACCTAACAAAAAACTAAAATGGAAAAAAAAAAAAGAAAATAAAAAGTTTAATAGTCCACAGCTGCCAGGAGCAAAGGGTCACTGCCGCAGAGGGGCGGCACAGCCCACTCGGTTTGCTGGGTTTTCCCTTCAAAGAATATCCATAAAACGCACTGCCAAGCGCCATGGAACAGCGTCTTGAGCCGCGGCCCCGCACGGACACCGCGCACCGCCCGGCGCGGGGCGCTCCGCGGGCACCGGGAGCCGCAGCCGTGTCGGGGCGCGGCCGGAGCACCGCCCGCACCCCGCCCGCGGCACCGAGCAGCGGCGGCAGCTCCCGCGGCGGCCCCGCCGGGACTAGGGGAGCGCCAAGAGAGCGGGCGGACCCTCCCGGCACTCACCTTCTTCCGGGGCTGCCATTTCATCATATTTGTAGAGCGGGGACGTGCAGCATCAAGGTGGCGCTGGGGCGGCGGGCGCAGCGGGGCCGCAGCCCGCGGTCATGCTGCCCGGCCCCGCCGCCAGGCCCGCGCCGCGTCCCGCGGGACAGCAGCCGGCCCGGCCGCGCGGGCCATGGGCGGGGGCTGTGCCCAGCCGGCGGCTCCGCCCGCACCGGTCACGCCCGGGGCCCGCGGGGCGCGGCCGCTCCCGGGAGCATCGCGGGCGGCGAGACCCGAACCAGGACACGGCCCCGGCCCGGCCCGCCCGGAGCGCGGCAGCTCAGGGGCGGTGCCCTCCCGGCCCCGCCCCCGCCGCGCGCCCGGCCCCGCCCCTGCCGCACGCGATCCCGCGGCGGGCACAGACGCACCGGGCCGGCAGGGGGCGCTGCGCGCGGGAGCGACTCTTGCGACCCCTGTCGGTGTCACCGGCTCGGGGACAGCCCGTGGGGCACCGGCACACGGGGACAGCCCGTGTGTCCGGGCACGGGGTGTCCGAGGACGGGGATAGCCCCTCCTGTGCCCGGGCACGGAGACATCAGGGCACGGGGACAGCCCCTGTGTCCGGGGCACACGGGGACAGCCCTGTGTCCCGCACACAGGTGTGCCCCGGGCACACGGAGGAGCGGCGGTGCCGCAGCTGGAGGGGCTGCGCAGTCCCAGCTCTGCCGTGTGTTCACGCTCTCTTCCCGTGGAGCTGTCGCTGCCAGGGCTGGGGCTGCAGGCTGAGGCAGAGCAGGGCACTGTGACCATCTCCAAGGAGCCGGTTATTCCAACATCACAGAGCTCCAGCCTGAGCTCAGGGGCTGTTCTGAGACTGCTCTAATAAACGAACACAGGCTCAGGAGAGTTACAAATCCTTAGGGCATGAAGTGAACACAGTTTAACTCTGGGTTTACATTATTGAAAGGTGCAGAGGTGTAGTTTTCATTGCTGTGAGGAATGACCAACAATGGAGCATCTCGGAGGTAAACAATAAACTTAATGGCAAATGTAATATCAAAACACAGATCAAAAAATATTCACTGCCAGGTCCCTTGGAAATACAACAGTTGCTTCTTTCTGTTGCAGCTCCTCAGTCCCAAAGGACAGCATGGCTTGGGTCTCAGGGAGGCCAGAGCACTGACAGGGGTTTTTCAGCTCTAGGCTTGATGCTCAGATGCCACTCCCTGCCATAGCGACACAAAGCTCAGACACAGACCCAAAGCTGCCTTCAGCAGGTCCCATCTTGTCCCACTACCCTCAGACACGAGCTCTGTGTTTCTGTTCCCACACCTTTCCCCTGGATTACTGACAGTGCACGTCGCAGCACAGAGATGCAGGTGAAAAATAAAGCTTTGAAATTCATCAGGGACTGAAAAGAACAGGTGTGGCTTGGAACAGGAACTCCTGCTGATTTTACTCCCCAGAGCTAGTGTCTCACAGAGCTCTGCCCTTCTATTATACCAGCAACAGCAGAGCAGTGGGCTCTGAAACTCAGATTTCCATAAATTGAAAAACTGGTATTGACAATTCTGAAGAGTTCTGTACACAGCAGTTGGTGCCTGAGTAAAGAAAATAAGTGCTCAGCATCAGACAATGCCATTCTCCATGTGGCTGTCAGAAGGAAGCTTCATCAAATTCACCAACAGATTACAAAATGTGGTGTTTTGACATAATCAACAGGAGGTTTTTGAAATTCTTCCCAACTAAGGATAATTAAATGGAAGCAATGCAGGAGCTGTTGTGAGAGACTGTAATGTTACAGTTAATGGCTTAAATATTGTTATGAAGGACTTTTTGCCCATTATGGCAACACTGTAAAGAAGCTGCAACCACCAAAGCCCACCCCTCCCTGGATGTGACTCCTGACTAAAACATTGGACTGTGAGCTAAGCTTCCTAAGGGAACTTGAGACAAGATAAAGGTGACACCATTTCAAATCATCTCAGGTCTAGTGACAAGGAAATACATAAACAAACACATTTTATTCCTTTTACTACTTTAGAGTGAATAAGGGTTGTAATTTTGGCCAGTTAGCACAAAATCATCCAGCAAAATGACAGCCTACACCAATACTTTTTATTTCTTTACTTTCCTTGATTTACTGGTGGTTTTAAAACTTGCATTGTAGATCTGACAGTCCAGTATATGGTCCTCCTTTCCTACACTCAGCGAATATCACAAGCAAGCTGTGCATTATTAGACATATCTGATAGCTCTCAATCTTACAACTCAATGCATAAATAAACCTTTTAAAGTGTCTTCTTCAAATTAATCTTCGGCAAGAACCTAGAACTCTCTGATGTATTATCACATTTCTTGCATAATCCTTTCTTTTCAATACATTCAAAGTTGGTATCTTTGTTACACCTTGAAATTCCCTCTGCTCAACCCAAGTGAGCATCACCCAGAAGCAATCACACACTGCAAGTAGGAAAAGGTCCTGTTGGAGATGGCTGGTTGAGCAGTTTGCTAGTCAGGCTATCCAAGCAGAATGAGAATTCAGTTCATTGTGTCACTCTACTTAGGTAGCAGCTAAATTGGTCAGTGCTCAGCAGGTCCACGAAGACTCAGAGTAACAACCTGCACTTCCCTGTGTCCTCCTGGGCTGGCAGTGTGAGATGCCAGCACTTCAGTAACACCCACACAGCCAGAGCACTGCAGACCAAGCTCCTAACAGCTGAGTCCTTTGGCAAATTCATGAAGGATAATGAAATCAAGTCCTTTCATTTCTGAATTTATTAAAGCAGCTTTCAATTCATTACAGTGCTTCTGTGTCTGTCACTTTTCCCCCCTCCAGCCAGAGTGCTGAAGGCAGACACAGCACCTCACAAGGGTTTACAGATGAGACTCTGCATGAGTGACTGAGCTACAGCAGCTGCTGAGCAAGTGTGGCCTGCAAAAGGGAAAAGGGAGTTCAGAAAATTCTACTCTGGGAGGAGGGAACTCCCTTGAAGTGCAGGAATTCTCTCTTAATTACCAGACCAAGTCTTGTGACACAACTCCATCTATTTCACACCCTTCAGGAAATAAAGGTCAACACTCACTCCATCATTATCCATGGCATCCTTTGGTGTTTCAAATGAAAGCCCTACTCCATGCCTTGGAGAAGGGGAAATGGGGGGATAACAGGGGGAAGAGAGGTGATATTCAGAGAGAGAGAACACAATGCCCACAGTGCCCTGTTCCATCATCCTTCCCTTCACAGCACAGTGACAGTCTCTGCTGGCACCTCAGTTGTGACTGTATTATATAAACACGGTGTGCTGTGAAATACCTGTGTGATAGTCCTACGGCAAAATGTATTTCTGCACTTCACTGGATAGGAAACATATCCTAAATTTTAACTGCATCTCACCAAGGAAGGTGTTTGCCTCCAGAACTGTTGGGACTGTTATTGGCTTAGGAGGCTTCAGTTCTACCCTTACATGATCCTGAGAAGAAAACCATGTTTGGGACCTGCTTCTAATTATGACTTGCCCCTCCTTTTTTCCATAGGAAGTACAATTACTGCTGCTATGGAGACAAGTGTAATTCAGGCAAGATGTGGGTCAAAGCAATACTTGGAAGGCAAAGATTCACAGAAAAGCACCCTTTCTGCTATCTGTCCTCTCCTGGAGAAGAGTCTTCTCCCAGTCTTCCCTTGCCAACTTTCATCACCAGCTGCTGTCTCAGGTAAGGAGGAGCCAAAGAAATCACCTGTTACACCTGAAACTTCTCACCAGGAGAGCTGCTCTTCCTCCCTTGCCCCACCTTACCCAGTGACTCCAGCCATTCATAAGATCTGCCAGCACTCACACCTTCAGTGTCTCTGTGGGCATAACAGCCTCAAATAAGCTCTTGCCAGCCCCACATAGGACACATACATTAATTCAGTGGAGAAGGCTATACAAATTTAAATAGTTTTTAAGGTATACTTACAATGTTATCAGTTCCTGAACCAAAACACTGCTTTTATTCCCCAAGATCATCCCCTCTGCTTGCCCCTCAGAGTACACCTTAAATACATTCCCATGAATTCTTTCCAAAAAACCCAGTTGCAAGCTGGATTATCTTACATGCAGACAGTAGTGAGACTGAAAGCAATCTTGCCCCTCCTGGTATGATGGTGCTTGGACTAAAGGTCTGAGATGATCATTTGATGGATGAAGCAATTGATTCAAAGGAAAGGTTTGTGTTGAAGTGAAGGAATTCTGTGCCTGAATATGAAATAACATCAAGCAGGATAGGTGATGGCTGTGGTACCTTTAAGGACACACTTGCACTGAGGAAACAGATCCATCAACACACTGGAGGAACCAACAAGCTCCCAAATCCCAGCAGCAAATTAAATGTGAAACCTTTCAGTTATGGTTTAAAATCACATCCCCATTTAGACACTTCTCCTAAAGAGGTGGACTTCAGACACACCTGACAATGACATGAAGAAACTGAAAGATAAAATAAATTTAAGTCAAACTTATTGCTTTAACAATTAGCTCTTCTGCTGCTCACAGGTGAGCAGGGAGGGAGTTAGAGTTTGGTGACATACTCTGCACGTTAAATTTGTCCTGTTTTCAGGATACAGAACATACCTTCTCAATTTAAAGAAATCTTAGGAGCATATGCAAAGTTTTAATAAAAATTCTTTTCTAGCTTTGTCTGAAAGGGCTACACAATAAACCTATTGTATTGTAAAGGATCTGTTTTGTCTATTCTAAATTTCTCTTCCACACAGTGGAAATGTAAGCATGTTACCCAAGCTATCCTACTCCTGAGCCCTGAGACACTCAACAAAAGATCCTGTAACTGTCAGAAACAGCCCTTAAAACTCTCTAAGGACTCTTCTCTTACTGATTTAGAATGATAGGCAGTTCACCTGCTGAACTTTTGTGTAAAATGTGTACCAGGAATTTTGTTTGTGTCTGTTCACATTTTCAGTCAGGACTGTATGAATAAGAGATGTGACACAATTTATCCATATGCAGCACCATCTCTTCCCAAAGCACAGCATGCTGTATCTCACAGCTGCCCTTTTCACTGCTGCAGCAGTAAGAGAACAGAGAAAAGAAATAAACTGAACTTCTCTACAATGACAAAGTGTCTACAGACAGCCAACAAACCCTCAAAACCAGAACCAGATAAATCTTCTTCAGAAAGACAAATGTTCAAAGAGCAACTCCTTCTACAGTTAATCTGAAGAATACCTTGTCATTGCCATGGCAGAGATAACCATTTCAGAAGTGGGAAACAAGGTGTTGTAAGCATCACTGAAATCACTGGAGCAGAGACAATTTGGCCTCTCTGAGGAGTCACATCTAAGATCCTTAGAATAGAAGAGTTCCAGTTGGGAAGGACCTAAAACAATCACTCAGTGCAGTTTGCTGAGGAGAAGCATCTCCAACTCAGCACTACAGTGAAGGTTTCTGATACAGTTTTAGTTAGCTTCACTACTTCAAACTGTAAAATTAGGAGAGCTCACCAAAATAGGAACTTGAGACCCTGTCAATGACCAAGGCAGCCCCAATTAGTTTTGTCCTACAACAGTGAAGGCAGCACACAAGGCTCAGTCAGAACCTGACTTCAATGGCATTTTCCTGCATAAAGTTCTGAGAGCATTTAAGAATAACCAGGACAGCTGTTGGCTCCAGCCTAAAAATGCAGAACACATCTGTTTAATTTACCTTCATGTGCTCAAACATCCAGCACTGACAAAGCACAAGGCTTAAAGAGATACTAAAATTTTTCTCTATGGAGAAACTGAAAGAGACAACCATGCAGCAGTTTCCATTCATACCTGACAGGAAAGGTGAGGGGTGAACTATTTGCAAGAACCAAAAATAAAAAAATATTCCATCTGCACCTACATAAAAGTGTTTACTGATGATAAGAGATTGGTTTAAAATACTTTTCTGAAGGTTATGTAAATAGAAGATATTAGATTACTCCATAATCTATTTTTGCAATTAGCATATTTTCTTACTGAGATTTTATTACAAAAGGTGACCCCACAGCAGACCCAAAAGCACAAACCCAGTCTTGAAACCTGTACTTCATCCTTCTTTTCCTTCAGCACAGATTTTTCTATTTTAAAAAGTGAGATTAGCAGCAGATACCTTAGGAACAGAAGCTTTTTGCACAGGCACAGGGCAAACAGGAGAAAATGACATTATCTGCTTCCCCAGAATGTCTCTGCTGATGTGTCTGGACCCCTTGGAACAAGGACTCTGGTGTCACCCACAGAACCCAAAGCTCAGGCCCCACCAGGCAGCACAGAAAACACAATTAGAACTGAAATGTAATTAAGTAATTAGAGCCAGAAAAAAGATTGTGGTAAGTATTTTTAACCTGATACACAGTAGCTTTGGCAGCAGGTTCTGAATGTGGGACAGAAATATTAAAAAAAAACCCCAAGTGTGGGAAGGAATTACCTGAATGAAATAAGCAAAAATAAGAGAGGGGAAGCATTTTCCAAAAACTTTTCAATTTATTAAGGTCTAGGAGAAATGGAAAAGGCTCAACAGATCTTGAATTCCACTGCTACACACGATGCCTCCTTTATATGCTGCATGTACAAGCAAGGACAGACAAAAGAGACACAAATTGGTTTGATATTCTCTCTGCCTGGGCACAGACTTTCACTGTTCAACACAACATCAGAGCAGGCTGTCAGAAATGCAGTGATTGTCAGGTTTTCACATTGCTACCCAACCAGCACTCTATAAACATCAGAGTTTAGGTAAAATGCTGCCAATAAGCTCATATTTACACTTTAGAGAAGTGTGCTGTTATTCTTCTTCTAATTAAGCTGTATAAAGGCTCATGCCTAATTACCATGACTTTAATGTTCTAAAACTGAAACAGTTTTACAATGGTTTATCCCAGTAATTCCAGAGAAAATAAAATTAAAAAAAAAAAAAAATAAAACTAAATAAAACTAAATAAAACAAAATAAAATAAAAACAAAATAAAATAAAATTAAAATAAAATAAAATAAAATTAAAATAAAATAAAATAAATTAAAATAAATTAAAATAAAATAAAATAAAATAAAATAAAATAAAATAAATAAAATAAAATAAAATAAATAAAATAAAATAAAATAAATAAAATAAAATAAAATAAAATAATAATAAAATAAAATAAAATAAAATAAAGAGTTCTTGTTGCTAGCCTCAACTGAGGTGCAACAGGAACCCCTTGTCAAAATTGACAAGCTGGTCCCTAAATCTAACAGCCTGGCCTATTAAATAAGTGATTTATTTTGCTGGGTGTCCTGATCACTCCAAGAGAACAGACAAAATCTGGGAACATACCTCTTGTAGATCCATCTTCTACAACATGAAGAAGACAGCAAATGGTGCATCTTGTTTATGAGGAAGAAAACTCCTTTCTGATGCGACTTGTTAGAAGTTTATGCCTTGAAGTCTGGGAGCAGTTACCACACCTATCCAAGCACAGGGACACTGACAGGGCTGTGCCCTGCCCTATTAAAACAGCACAGAACACAATTTGCCTCCTGAGTTTTCCATGGCTTGCTGAGGACAGGGTCTCACTGCCAGCATGGCAGAAATGCCTGGGCATCCCAGACAGGAGGAACCAGATCCCTGCTGTGGTACAATCTCTGAGCTCAGCACAACAATTTCTACTCAATAAGTGTACTATATGAACCTTCTGGCTACTCAGAGATCTCACATTCCTCTGAGAGGAACCATCAGAGCACCCCTGAGCAGATCCCTCAGAATGGCACAGTTCCAAAGATTCCAGAGTGGCAATTTACCTGTGTGACCACTACAGGAGACTTCTTTGTAGCCTTGTACACAGACCAGCAAGATTATAATACTACTAGCTAGCAATGATCCTTTTAGCAGGAAAAATCATCAGTAAACATTAAAAAAAATACATAAAACAGAAAAAATCTCTCAAGCTTGAAATGTTCCATTTGGATAAAGAATTCCTGACTTTCTGTAGGCGTTCTCCTGTTGCTGCCTTCCAGCATCTCCCCTCCTCCCTCTAATTAGAGCCTGTGCAAAAGGAGGGAGAAGCAAAGCTGTATTTAACTCTCTGTACACCAATGACCAGATAACATATTCTGTACTGAATATAAAGACTTTTAGTTGACCTCAAAATCCAGGGGAAAAAAATCTAGGAAAAAATCCCATATTTTCACCCTGAAATACAGAAAAGCTTAAACCCACCTTTGGCTTTATTGCATGTGAAGCACTGTTGGGTAAGAGATTCAAATAATTCCTGGAGGGCAGTTAATCTGCAGAGAGAGCTGTGCATCAGAAAAGAGAGCAATGTCTGGCACCAGAGCCTCTGCTGGAATGTGGAACCATCCTTAATAGGAAGTGCAAGTGAAAACTGGAGTCAATAGATTCCTTTGATTCTCCTCTGCTGCAAGCAACTCCTATGAAGAAGCCCTCAGGATGTTTTCTGGATAAAACAGGAATTTCTCCGAGCTCATCTCAGTAAAACACTGGGAAAGGCGTCCTAAACAGGCTGCTCCCAAGAGCAGAACTTGGGCTCCAGGACTGAGAAACCCCATGGAGTGTATTTGTACTCAGCAGAGGACATTTCTCAGCATCTTTACAAAGCTCTTTTTTCCATTTTTCAGAGCGCACATCTGGCAGCGCCGCGGCGCGAACAGCAGTTCCTGGCTCTCCGTGCATGTGTTCTGCATCCCATGACATCATGCACTCCTCAGCCTGCCAAGGAGCAGTCTCTGCTCTACAGACCACCAAAACAGAGCCCCAGCAGCCCTGTGGGGAACAGGGCTAACTTCCAGCCCCAAAAGTTTTCCTCTTGCAAAATCTTGTTCAGTGTTTCATCTGTTGTGCTGCACTCTCTCCCACTCACATCCATTACTCAAAAGCAGTTTTCAAATCATTCCTAAATTGCTTCTATTCTATCCTGCCTGTAAAGATATTTTCTTTGCACAGGGCTGTAACTACTCAGTTACTTCTCAGCAGAACAACCCTTTTTCCTTTTATTCACAGTGTTTTTTTAACTCTTTAACAACCTGAAAACTGGGAAATCTGTATTTCCCAAAGAAATTTGTTTTTCTTTGCTATGGGTAATAGTAGGTGGCACTGTACAGATTGATTGTTCTCTGGAGATGGGATTAATGGCTCATCTTGTGTCATACTCATTACTTCACACTGCCTCAGCAGCACAGAAGCTCTCCGGCACACTTAAGAAAATAGGTTCTACATTGTAGGGCAAATCAGAAGAAAAATAATTCTATTACCTGAAAAATGTTCATGTTCAAAATCTTTCAAAACCATTTAAAGAAAGGCAGACAAATGCCAAGACCAAAGATCCATGACTTACACACTTATTGGTGGAGAGACCTGGAGCCAAGAACTGCTGCACATTAGACCCTGGAATTTACCAAAACTGGCTCTCTGCTCCAACTCCTGTTATCAATCCCAAACTAATCAGCCAGAAGGAAATAGACATAAAGATACTGCAACTTGGTCATGAAGTCACAATGAGAGATAAGGCTGCAAGATTTCCCTGCAATGATTTCACTAACAGAGGTGAAAAACAACATCTCCGAGCCTGATTCCTTTTAAATAGGGCTTAATTGTCAAAGGGGGGAGAAAAATCGCAACAGATTGATTATTCAAAATGACAAATTTCAGTTTTCTTCTCAAGTAAAGTGGTCTCGTGCTAAACAGCCAACTCACTCATCAGGCAAGGGTCACTCAGAGGTTATCCACAGAAACAGGACACAGCAGAAGCCAGGTCTGTCACAAATTACCAGGCACATTGGCTCGAGGCAGCAGCAGCCCATAAATCCATTTCTCCCAAGACAGTACTTGCATTTCTAGATACATGTGATTCCACTGACATCTCCTTTGCTTGCCACCAGAGCATTTCCAGATATCAGTCTAATGTTCCAGAACAGAAAAATGAGGGCACTTGAATGATTTCAAGTCACTGCACTCCCAAATGAAAAAGCAATTTTTTTCCTATTGCCTGCCCCCCTGACTGAAGGTTCTCAAGCCCAATTGCTGTGTTTGGCATCAGGTAACTGCACTCAGTAATTGTGGCTACTGCCACTCACTTCAGAGCATTCTTGGAAAGGTCACCCAGTAAACACTCTTGAACTTCTTTTCATCCAGTATTATAATTAAAAAATAGTTATTATTTTAGTATTTTTTCCAGTGACAACCAGTGTTTAAGTAATTTTCTTTATATTAATAAAGATTAAAACATGCTACATACACATAACTATATAGTGTTTCCCATACTGAAATGTATATGTTTTGTTCATACTACCTCTTCCCCTAAAAAAATCTCAGATTAATTAATTGTCACATATGATACTCCAGGGATAATGTATTTTCCTTTTTACTTTTGGTAGGGAAATACATGGTATAAAGAGAATCCCAAGGGCAGAAAAAGCAAAAGACCTTAGAAATACCAGATTTAAAAAAACACTGAAAGAAGGAAGAGTCAATCTGGCACTCCCTACTCTGTTACAGGGTGATTTGTTTTGACTCAGGGAGTCCTGAATATTTCTGGTCCTTCCTCACTTGTAACAGCAAGCAAGGAAATTTATGTTCCTGAATTTCAGTTCTGTGTCTGTTTTCATGGCAAGTTACTCCTGACAGAGTCTTTACAGAAGCTTTAAAGAGAAGTTACCCTGTGATCATAAAGAGGGAGCACTAATGAGCTTCATTAGAATGCAGCACATCAACCCTAGATTGAGACACAGCCCAACATGATTAATGACCCTCCTGGAATGGCTACAGCAAAACAGAGTGGGCTATCAAGGCCATCCTCTAATAGCTGAGTCCACCCACCTTCTCCACCCTCCTGAAGAGGTGTTCTCCCTTCCTGCAGCTTGGCCACCACTGACAGCTGTGGGTGCTGCCAGTGTCAGCTCAATAGATGATAATCTTAATTCATCATCTTCTCTATTAGCAATTACCCTTGCTCATTTCAACAGCAAGGTCAGTCCTATTTAGCAAACTTATCTTTCAGAAAAGTGTCAGTGTTCTAAGCATGAGTTTTTCAGCATCAACTACTATTCAGCTATGTAAAAACAGGAATCTTCTTATTTCACAGCTAAGCTTATAATCATGTCCAATCAAACTAACTCAAAAATTATCTCAATTAATCCTTTGAAATGCATCAGCCAGTTCCCCAGTTCACCCAGTCATAGCAGTATCAAAAAAACTAGAGCTGAAAATGTATTTACTTAATTTTTACTTTTCAGAACATCTTGAAAAGAGATTTGGCTGCAAAGATAACTGAAACCTATTTGAAAAGCAGACTGCATGTAAACTTACAGCTGTTTAAAGTTTATCACCTTTATTATAAAGGCATTATCTTGAAAGCTGTCACTTTCTGTAGCTCTGAGATGCCCTCAATGAGGGTTTAGCCATGAAATATTAGGCACCTGAACACACTGTCCATGTGCTCCTCAAACATTACAACCAGCAAACTGCATGAAGGATCTCAGCACATGTCCCAGACAGGCACCAACATTAAAATTTTTCAGTTATAAAATCTGCTCCATATCTTGTTGTGCCATAGCTTGTTCCAAAAACTGTACACCTCCTAGAGATGCACATTTAAAGACATTTAGACTTGATGGTCTTCAAAGGTCCCATCCCACCCAAGCCATTTCATCTGAATTCTGTGTTACAATAAGCACAGAATATGGACTTGAGGCTCCCAAAGGATTGAGTCTTGCATTGGTAGGAACAACAGAAATTTCACAATAGTCTTCCAAGGGTGTCTTGGATTGTGTCACAATAGTCTTCCACTCTAGAACATGCCTGTGACATGTGGCAGAGGCTTCTTCAGTGACCTCACTGTGTGTGTGGCACAGGCTGGGATGTGAATTGTGCTCACATATCCTGTTATTTCTCATATCAGCACCTCCATGCCACTTGAGATTCTTGGCTCTGAGGGTGCTGAGGCCCTGGCACAGGGTGCCCAGAGAAGCTGTGGCTGCTCCATCCCTGGAAGTGTCCAAAGCCAGGTTGGATGGGGCTTGGATCAACCTGGGACAGTGGAAGGCGTCCCTGACTGTGGCAGAGGGCTGGAACAAGCTGGCTTTAAGTTCCCTTCCAACCCAAACCCTTCTGTAATTCTAGGAAAAGTACTACTAAAGCCTACTATGTCTCTCAGCAGCTGCCAAAAAGCTGCAAGCCATACCAGCCCCATTTCAGCTCTTCCATTTGTAACACTTCTAATGAGCAGATGGTTAATTTTTGTGAGCGGGGAATAAGAAACAAAACAACTTTTGTTGGTGCAAGTGTCTCAGGGTCCTTTGGGTTATAAAAACCAGTTGTTTTGGATAACTGCTTAAATTTTTGACTGCAAATTTAGCCTTCTCTAGATTACGAGACAAATATTCATATCCTCCATTTGTTTTCAGGTAAAATAAAAACTTGCCAGACATTGTTCAAGGCTTTTTAGTTATTTAGAAGTTGGGAAATACTTCAAGAGTAAAAAAAAAATTATTGTGCCTGTTTCCTGTCTATTTCCAGCAATAAAATTTTTGTACCTCTAGATCACAAACAGAATGTGTTTCTCCACCTTTATTTTTGCCACCTCACTAAAAATCAGCAGATGAAGTTCCCACACAACTGTGAGTACCTGACCTTCAGAGCCAGTTCCTCAAATACAACCTCAGGCTGAAGCTGAAGGCTACACAATACTGGAAGTGTGAATATTTGAACAATGCTACTGCTCACTTCAGAGGCCAAGGGACTGGAGCAACCCCAAAGTAAAAAAAACAACTAGGTAACAAGCTTTCTTTATGTTGTACTGAGAGAATTTTTGGGGGTTGTAGCACTATGGAGATTCGCAGAGATACCTAAAGTAAAATGTAAACACTGCTTTCTTTACCATGGTAGAAAGCAAAAAATTCAGTTAAATGTACACAAAAGCCCTTCAGAGGTCTCAGCATTTCAAAGACCAGCGTGCTCACTGCATTTACCTTCCTGGCAAAACTGTCTTCAACTGAGATGAACAGAATGGAGAGCTGTAGATCTGTTACATTCAAGTTGCTTCTTTCTGTTCTACAGTGTGATTTTATGAAACATGAATTCACAGAAGCTGCAGAAAATTTTTAATTAGTGAAATACAGATGGTTATTTTCGTACAAATTTTAAATTTTCCTGTTTTTATGAAGCACCAACCAAACCCAACACAATGTGCACCATATTTACAAATGCATAAAAATATTTATAGTTCCAGATATGATTTATCACTATACTTAACAGTACTGAGCACTCTAAACTAACAAACAATAAAAATTACATTTTTGTGATTCATTTTTGTTTAGTACAAACAAAACTTAATAAAAAATAAAATATAAAACCAATTTTAAATACAAACAATATTGTATGAGGACACAGAAGAAAAAAGAACACAAGCATTAGTATTTGGGAGGAGAAATTGTGTGAGAGCATGAGAGACAATGGATGTGTCTGAGCCAGGAGTGAGTTGCTGGTTTGGATCATTAACTGAGAGCTCGATGCTGCTCCCTCTGCAGACTCCAGGATCAGTATCCTCACTCAGTGCAGAGTGTGAGATCAAGCAGAACAAATGTGGGAGGCCACAAAATCATACAGGCAACTGATTTCTTTTTTATTCATTGGAACAGTAATTTAGGCTCTTTAAAAAGCTACATTTACTATACACACTCCTCTTATCCATGCTCCTTTTTTGCTGCATTCCCTATTCTCTTACAGCGTTCCAAAGCCTCAGTGGCTGTACCTTGCAATACCAAACATTTTCATCTGAGTTAAGTGCACATATTTTCTGCTTTAAGCCTAGGAGGGCTCAGTGCTGTAGCTGTCCTTTCCCAAACAGTCACAAAAGCCATTATTTCTTAGCACACTTTCAGAGTGCAACCAAATCCAAGAAGCTGACATTTTTTATTTAGTACCCATGGGCTATAACCATGAAAAATTTACTCCCTGAAATACAGTTGCATGCATTTCCTATCCACTCTACTCATGATAAAAAGTAATTTCCTTGCACAGCCTGGTAACAATGGCAACTGAATGAGATGTATCACCATAAAATAAACATGAGCACATCGCACATCTGAATTCTCTGGAGTGAGACTACTACTCTGTGTTCCCAGAGAACATTTAAATGAATAAGAGGCCTTGAAGCTTGACATGTATCTCTAAAGGCAAGGGAGAGGATTCAGGGCAACTGTCATTAAAATTAATCACTATTAGTGATCACAAACCTCCAGTAACACTGGCTCACTGCAGGAGAGCTATCTGGGCCAAAACAAGATGCCTAAGCAATGAAAACCAAAGCATGATCAAGAATTTACAGCTATTCCTGTGTGATAACTGAGGGGGGCTAAAGGTTACACAACAACATCTAATATTAGATTGTTTTCCAGTTTCTACTCATCTGGTAAAGGAAAAGCAATGGAGAACCATTATTTTGTATTTTGGACCAATTAAGAATGAATTACAGTGCAAGAAAAAACAAAATTAAAATAAGAAAATATGTCTAGAATTCCTATCCTGAGTTATTGCAAAGTCCAACAGAGTGAGGCAGGACCCAACCATGCTCTGCCCAACTCAGGGGGGAGCTGTCCAGCAAACACAGAACTGAATGTTACCAGGGTTAAAACCACCTTTCACCAACTTTTTCACACATTCAGAAAAATTATGAAACTGAATTCCACTAGATGTTGTGGCTTCACAGGACAAACGGGCTCAGAAATTCAGCTCTTGAGAAGCCCATGAGCGATAATGAAGATACAACAGCTCAAATGTAACCTCGAGGACAGAGAGCCCCAAAATCTGACAGCTGCCTGACATCTTTGCCAGGTAAAACAACCCCACAATTCCTCTTTCCTTAAATGTTTCCTGCCCACCAGGGCTTAAACTCCACCATGTGGCCCTTCAGTCTCAGCACAGCAATTCTCAAGGAAGAGCCAACACCTCCTATCAGAGGGGAACAGAGCTCTCAAAGAGGCAGAAGAAGGCTCTGTGTGATTCTGTGTGTGATTCTGTGACACATGGATCCCAGAGCTTGTGAGGATGTGGGTTTATAAAATCACCTTTAATTACATAAATCAGTAATTATTAAATTATCAATACATTTTTAATTATTTATTTTGTATAATTCACATTCCCCTTACTGCTATGTCTTGCACTGCTTTTTGTGTTTTATTTGTGAAAGACAGGAGCCTGCAAGCAGATAGCCACAAGGAGTAAAATACTTGGCAAAACTTAAACCTCCTTTTTCACCCTGAAAAAAGTTGGAAAATTATGCCTGAAGTACCCATTAATGCAGTGTTTCAAGAAAGTTTCTTTCCACTTCCCATATGAGACAAGCCTCTATTAACAAATGTTTCATCCAAGTACATTCTCCCTTTGTTAGCATCCAGAATATCTAGGACTTGGTATACATCTTTGAAGAAGTTCATTAAAAATGAATCATAAAACCATGAATTTAACACTTGTCTAAATAAAAAATAAGTTTTCCATTAGGGGAAGTGAGCACTGTATTAGTTCTACCACAAGAAAAACTAAAGGAATAGTTTTCAGTTCCAGACCTATAAAACACGTGGAATAGAATTTTGACCCTGAGTAACAAAAGCCATCACATACACTGCCTGAGGAGAACAGTCTCAAATACTGGGCACTAAGAAAAATGCCTCTATTATATTTTTATATACATCAATATTCATATGATAATATGAATATATATATATCCATATATTTTTTTCTATAAGCTGGTTCCTCAACTGTTTTAGAATGAAAAAAGCAGTACAGGAATTTGCATACCACTGCCAACTTCTGGTTAAGTCATCAGAAATTGCAAAAATAACTGCACTGAAGAGCATAAAAAATTGTGTCTATGATAGACTTCTAAGAACTTCTAGAGAAATGCAGTTATTTGACTTCCAGGACAGAAACTTGACATTCCTGAGTGAAGGGAAGAAAGGAAGAGTTCAAAAATAACATAAATCCAGAAAATAAAATTGAAACTAGAGTGTCCATTCACTACATGATAGAAACTACAACATCGTTTAACCTTTCCTTTAAACTTCAGGGACAAATTCTCTGTCAGTGGATAACAGCTGATAAATAGCAGTGGATAACAGCTGATAAATAGCAATTATTTCTGCTATTCCATGTAACACATGGGGCTTTATAATTCCTCTTTGAAGCAAATGAGAAATCATGTACAAAGATGCTTGTGGCAAAAGGGAAATGTCACCTGCTTTGTGCAGCAGTTCAGACCTCAGTGCCCTCAGACACAAATGGAGCAGTGACTCAGAGAACAACAGGTTATAGAAATAAAAATAATTGCCACAAACCTCTTCCCTGTTTGCATTAGTTTGAAGTGTCATCATGCTCTTGTCTCAGAAAATGCCTGTGCATAATGCAGCAATTATCCCTGTGCTGCATCTCCTACTTGTACATGATCACAGCCACTTCACATCTCACTTGGCTGCAGGGAGTGAGATGGAATGACCTGAACAAACCCCTGCTGGCACTATAAGGCCAGGAAGATGGAATGTTAAGCCCTGGATGTATTTTCAGCTGTCAGGGAGCTCTCAGCAAGGCCCCTGCTAATTGGTTGGGTTTTCTTGCCCTTGGCACAGTGTAGCACACTGTGTAAGTGGTATCCTTGAGAGCTTCCTACTGACTTGCTAGTCAAGGCAATTTCCTTCTCTCTCCATTTTTAGTGTTTTCTCCTGTCTACTTGCTCTCATAAACTCTCAATTTAATTTAATTTCCTCAGAGACTGGTTGAGAATATAGTTCTGTGATGAGGATCCAGTGATGTCCAGAAATGCCATGATGTATCAGCCTGTATACCCAAGGAAGAAATGCAGGTTTATAAGAGCATTCTTGTCTATCACAGAGAAACCAGGTACAGCATTCTTGAATCCCCTCCTGTTCTTTATTGTCACTCAGCCACCAATGGGCAGCTCTCAAAGGAGAGGAGGGCTTGATGCACTCCTCATCATCCGCAACATCTTGGGCAGTCTCAAATTCTAGTCCTTGGCCGACCAAAACTACAGCATAAATTCAGAGAGCTGGGACAAACCCAGGATGGCAAACCCTAAGAAAAACAGGACTACTTGCTGTAGAACAAAACCAAAAATATCTGAGACATGGTTGTTGGTGATTTGATTAATCAAAGCACCAAATAATGTAATTGTAGCAAAAGGAGAAATAGATGGGGATAAGGGGCTTACAGACAGTAGGGTAATGAAATTAGAGCAAACAATTGAAATGCAAAGAAACCCAAATGTGTATAGATAAAGTGAATGTAAAGCAAAGCATTTCAGAAAGCAGCGCCCAGAGCAGCTGCTCTCCTTCCACTGCTGAGCATCAGTGACAGTGCAGCCTCGAGAGGCAGATCTGCCAGCACTGCCCTGCCAGCTACTCCTGCCTGATGTCAGAAAAACACAACAGGCAGCAAGAACAGCTTTTCCACCAACTGTGGAAAGAAATTAACGAAATTCCACTTAAAAGTATCTACAAAATGTGAATTTCTGCACAGAGCTGAAATGAGATCCCAGGCCCTGCTAACGCCTGAGCACAGAGCGCCCTCTCATGTGCTTCACTCATTTCTCCAACCATCCACAACTCTACACCTTCACAATCAGTCACCACTATGATCACATTAGCAAAGGAATTGATCTCCAAGATGAGAAAACTCAATCCTTGTATGCTGAGTAAAGACAAGGAATATATATCTCATTCTTAAGAATAACAAAATTGAAGGAACAAACCTCTGAAGAACCAAAAACTGAGCAGAAAAATCATCTGGCAGTTAACTCCTCAAGGTTTGGGTAGGTGAGAAAAAGAGGTAACAACACATACTGAGGTTCTAGTCTGAAACTATGGGGTACAAAATCCAGAATTGTATAAATAAATGAAAGCAGTCCAAACGTCTTAAAATGCTATCCAGTGGTAATGTGCCTGAATCTCAATGAGCAGGTAACAAGATACTTTTTCTTAAATATCACCCTTGCAGATCAATCCTCACTTCTGCATTTCAGAATTACTTCTCCATTTGTGCTTTAGATATTCAGATATATGAGGAATAAAAACCACTATACCATTCCTGCACAGTAATATAACTAGTTCCAGTGGTAAGAAAACTGTGGGGTAAAAAACTACCACCTTCCAGGAGATAAATTTACAATACAGCACTCAGACTAAGTAGAATAACTGCAGTTAATTCCATAAAAGCAAATTTTAAGTTGTTTTTATTCCCTATATAAAAGGGTTCCAGAAAACAAAGGGAGGAATAATGAAACCCTACAGTAAGTGCTTGGAAAATTTGTGTTGATTTGTTGCATGCTGAGACTCAAGTACCTCTGTAAGCTTTTCCAATTCTAAGGCAATAAGCTGATTTCTTAGAAAGGAGCCGTTTTTCTTGTGTACTTGTCTAAGACAGACAACCACTACAGGGGAAAATACTTTTTTTTTTAGGATGACATAACTATAGTGTCATCAGTCCACTGTGTTCCTGTCCCCCACTCTCATGTTGCACTGCTACTGCTCTGTAATTTAAAGAATTTAGGGAAGGAGAACCTACACAACTTATCTGCACAGCAGTTTTCCCCAGTAATGCCACAACCATCTCTTCTGGTGCAGAGAATAATTCTCCAGTGAACTTGACTGTTGGGAAAAACACTAACTCCACAAAGCTGTCAAAATACTACATGATGCTCATTATTTAAATATCTAATTGGAAAAAAAAAGGGAGGGAGGGAGCAGAAAACTCTTTGGTGAGGGTGGTCAAACACAGGAACATGCTGCACAGAGAGGCCATGGAGGCTTCACCCTTGGAGATATTCAACACCTGACCAGACAATGTCATGGACAACCTGCTCCAGCTGACCCTGCATTCATCTCCAAGGGTCCCAGCCAACTTCTGCTATGCTGTGGTTTCACAACACAAAAAGACAGAAAGAAATGCACATATCTCATGATAACGTAACACAAATTCTAACAAAGTGAGAAAGGTCTGTTAAATGGTTTTATGTATGTCTGAAAAACTGGAATGCAACTTTCTGCAAATTAAAGACACACTGTAAGCTGAAGGACAGGACTGGAAAGCTCCTTGCTCATCAAATTAAAAACAAGAGGTCTACTCATGAAAAAAAGTTACGTGGTCAAGCCACATCCTTTGCTCAAAAGTTTTACATGTCACTGAGGGTGAGCACTCTGCTCGCCATTGACTGAGAAACTCTGAGGGTGTTGGGGATTGCTACAGCATGTGAAGGCTTGTTTATAAAGATGGGCAGGCAGTCAGGAGAAGTGCAAGTGCACATGCAAGTGTCCCCTCTTCTTGCAGAAGTCCTGATCACATAAGTGACACCTGGAGGCATTTAAAAAATACCAGTGTAAGGTTTCTGCTAAATTCCCCTACAGTGAGATGAAAACACCTAAACCCCTCCTGCACTGCAAACACCCAAAGGCTTCACAGCTCACAATTCCCCATTCTTTCAGTTCTTTCCTATTTTTTATCCACTAGAGATGCTAAGTCACATTTTTAAATTGAGACAATAATTTTTAATTAGGAGAAACAAAGACAATAAGAGAAAGTCATCCTGATGAAAAGTGCTGTAATTCTTCCTAGCTACTTTTGAATTACATATGCACATGGCATTCCTTTTGCATCAACTACATTCTCCAGACTATTCAGCTTTTCTCTAAAAGGTGTTTCAGCTCTAAAAAAGGTTGATACAAAAAGGTGGTCCTGTTTCAAGAAATAACATTATTCCCTGCCTAGTGGCTTGAAGAGATGTAATAATCAGAGATCATTACTGAACCCTGATCTTCAATTTGCCAACTTGGCCCCCTCTCATTCAGCAACCCACTGTGCTTTTCAGGGAATGCTGCTCCTCAAGCACCAGTCCCTGGGGCTTCAAACAGCACAGTGTCACTAATGGTACAGTCAGCATCCTTCTACTCACACAGGACAAAGAAATCAAATAAAATCAAAGTACCCCTCAGAGTGCTGAAAACATCCATCTTTGTGATTCTTGCTTCCATTTGTCTTAGGCTGTGAATGTTCCTATTAACCAAATGTATTCAAGTTTGACAAAGTCATTTCATCTCCTGTTAATGAACAACTTTTCTGTTGAGAGATTAAGAGAATAAATCAATGCCAAAACCCAGTTAATTGTTCAGTAGCAGTAGGCTGTTTGTACCTTTTGTTAGCTGTCAGAGCACTGAGCCAGCACTCAACGGGAAGTGAAATCTACATTTTAGCACAAAATTAGGTCCAAATTTAAACTATTTAAGCCACAGCATTTTTCCTATAATGAGAGGATTTAAAATTACCTCAAAATCAGCAAGAACTAAGGAGAGACTATTCAGGTATCAGAGTCACATAGTATATATCCCTCCATTTTCATGCACCATGCCTAAGGCTGTGCAGCTGTGAAGAGAAATAGAATAAAAATTTTCTATAGCACCATCAACAGCAAAACAAAGAAAACTGTTCAGTGGGAAATCAAAGAACAAAATGAGCATGATCTGATTTGCCTCTTGGATATTTCCAAAAGGCAGTTTAATTCCTGAAATATTCTGTTATTCTTGTATTTCCCAGTGATATGTACACAAAGTATTTTTCAAATAGCAGAATTCACAAGCCAGCCCTCTCAGACAAAGCCTATGAACAGGTCTATGTGCTGTTGTTATAAACATGTTTCAGCCACACACAAGTTCTTGTGATCTCTAAGAGATCTGATTTTTCTCTCTGCAATCACTTTCTCATTGTTCATGTCTTGAGCTGCATAGATCAGCATATGCATTTGTATAAACACACCTGCTCATTACCCAACTTTATTTAATGCTTTAAATAAAGATTTTGGGGTGGGAATGTTAAGAGCATGACTTTCAGCCACAGATTGTATTGAACTGATGTCAACAAGCATTAAGTGGAGTATGAGTAAAAAAGTAAGAATTAACAAACTACCTAAGAAATGTAGCTTGTACCCAAAGGAGGAAAAGAAAAATAGAAACTTATATTTAGTAGTTCAAAACTCAAAAAAAACTGCATTCAAATAAATGTTTCAACTTCCTAAGGGAAAGGAAGACAGATTCTGTATTTAAAACTTAGGCCTTTCAAACCAAATACAGTTGTCTCTACTAAGCTCCCTCTTCTGGCTAATTAATAAACTTGCTTAGAATTTGCATGCAGAAGTTTTGAGCTTTCCAGTTCTATCAAAAAAAAAAATCAATCCTTTTAAAAAAATTGGTAAATAAAGGTTGACATTGAAATATACATGTTTTCAAATTCAGGCAGAGCCCTCCTTTCATCTCTGACAAGTTCCACAAATACAAACAAGGAAATAAACACCCCTATACTGTGTAGGGACACTCTGCAAACTGACACTTGACCATCTGCACCTCCTCTCAGCTTCTCAACACCAATGCTGTTTTCTGCTAGCAGATATTCTTGAAATGCCTGTGTTCAAAACATACCACACTAGTTAATTTGTTCCCCAAAGTACACCCTTCCTTGTTCTGCCTAAAACTAGGATGAAATATGTAATAAAAATACAAATACACCTTTTAGAAATTGTAAATGTTGAAAATGAGGAAAACAGAATCACAGAGTAAACTAGGTTGGAAAAGACCTTGGAGATCATGGAGTCCAACCTGTGACCTAACATCACCTTACAGCCAAACCATGGCACTGACTGCCTCATCAAGGCTTTTTTTAAAAACCTCCAGGGACAGTGACTCAACCACCTCCCTGGGAGCCCATTCTGAACCACTGCATCTGTGAAGATAAATCATCTCCCTGACAAAGTAGGACTTTCTTCTAGTGTGAACTAATTAAAGTCTTAAGGAAGCATATGAAGAAGCTTTTCTAGAGGCTAATAAACAACTGCAAATGAAAATACAAGAATTAAGAGTGATATGCTTTGAAATAGACGAAAACTTCAATAGTTTGGAGCCCAGCTGGTGCAGAGCACCATGCCTGCCACCTGCTCTAATTTCTGAGGAGAGGAACTTGGGTGATGAATCTGCTCTTAAATTGCATCTCTAGCTGAAGTGGCTCATAAGGATGGGTGAGGGATTGACAGGAGAAATGGAATCTGGAGCAGATGCTGTTAAAATCAATTAGCATGCAAAGGGCTGGCCCTGGACTAGCCAAGGCCAGGCAGCTACTGGAGCAATCAATGGCAGCTGGTGGGAAGCAAGCCCAGGAGGAAGAGGCAACCAACATCATTTGCTCTTTACAAATGTTTCCTTACATAGTCAGGTCTTACTGAGAATGCCAAGATACATACTTCTTCAAATGTTTGTCCAAAACATACTACACACAAACACTCTTTGAACAGTATTTTGAAAGGCCTTATCATTCTAATGTACTAATAAGAATGTCTATGCTACCTCTCAAAGTTTTGGAACCACATGTTCCTGGATGCTGATGAATACTGACTACATTAAACATTAAAACAGATGTCTGTTCTTCACAACCCAGGAACCATGCTGTGTTAAAACAGTAAAATAGTAGCATACTCCCTTTGGGGAACAGTATGCTTACACAGAAAACTGTTTAATACCCAACAGGTAATTAAAGTCAAACAAATTTTAAACAGAAAATATATTATTATGTAGGAGCAATGGGGGTAGGACGGTCAGGACGGACAGAGATGAGAGATCTCTGAAGCCAGGTCTTGGAACTTGAGGTTTATTGCAAAGGGCCTGGGTGCAGGAGCCCTGCTGGGAGCTGCCAGCCACAGCTCAGAGCAGGCCCAAGGGAAGTAAAGAGAGTGGGAAGAGAGAGAAGGCAAGAGCGTGGTAAAAAGAATGGGTTCCCGTTACAATACCATAAATCTTCTTCTGTGTTGAATATTCTAATTCTCACTAACCAATCTAGTCCAAAATACAAATCCTATAGCATTTACATACAGCCTATAAGAATCACATTACCATACTGTGTTACATTTTAAACTGTAAAATTATTCTTTGGACCCCTTCTGCCAGGCTAGTAGGGTCTGCTCTGACCCTTGGACCTGCCTGCAAGCAGAGGGTATGTCACAGACATATTTTATGAAAAAACCTTTTGCCAGGATTTTTTTCTCCTGAGAAGCCTCAGAGGAAAAGAAAAACAATAATTATCTGCTGCTGTGGAATGCAACAGGTGCATCTTTGATTGGTCTCATGTGGTTGCTTTTAATTAATGGCCAATGACAGTCCAGTTGTCTCAGACTCTCTGGTCAGTCACAAGATTTTGTTATAATTTCATTCCATTTCTATTCCTTGTAAGCCTTCTGATGAAATCCTTGCTTCTATTATTTTGGTATAGTTTTAGTATATCATTTTCTTTTAATATAATATATATCATAAAATAATAAATCAGCCTTCTGAAACATGGAGTCAAGATTCTCATCTCTTCCCTTGTCCTGGGATGCCTGCGAACACCACCACAAGGGTATTGTCTCATCAAAAGGGCATTACCTTCAGCTGGCCATGCCATTGTTTTCCAGTTGTTCAGTAACTAAGCTATCTCAAAGCTTGCTTGCATTTCAATACCACTTACAGTTTCCATATTCTCAATATTTTTTGCCAGGCAATCATATTTATAAGGCTTTCCTGTTTCATCTTCCCAATATTATTATCTGGAGCTTTTAGCAAAACCAAACTTTAGTACAGAAATACATGCACTCTTTTACACTGAATGCTATGTATGTGACCAACACCCGCAGAGGAGTTCCTCCTTCCCCTAGAGGAACAAAAATACACAGAAGACAAACACACTTCCTTACCTTTGGCCACTTGGGATTGAGGAGTCGTGCCTTGATGGCATCATCCAAGGCCTTGTCATACTGGTGGATTTTCATGTAGGCTGCAGAACGGTTGCTGTAGAGGATGCAGTTCTGGGGGTCCACGCCCAGCGCCTCGTTGTAGAGCACGATGGCCGTGTGGAAGTCACCGTCATGGCAAGCCTGGTTGCTCTGCCGAACCTTCTCCACAAACTCAGCTTTGCTCAACATGGGACTGTCAGGACTTTTTCTTCTGAAGGATTTTGATCCACAGAAAGAAATCTGACGGGGGGAAAGGGAGAAATTGTATGTTAGTGTTAAGAAATGCTACTCAAAAAAGCGATTAAACTATTAGAAACTGTACAGCAAAAATTAAAGCCACCAGCATCACTGCAAAACAAATGATGAATTCAGAACCAGATTCTTAAAAAAGTAAACTGTTTATCTATTGAATCTTTTTGAGGGTATAGGAGTACCAGAAAGAGTCTTGCAAAACATATGAGTGATGTCTTCTAGACACAAGAGCAGCTGCAGTCTGTTTACATGTGCTGCACTCCACATACTCAGAAGTGCTTTTCTCCTCAGCCATGCTATTGGATTCTGCAGCACTAAGAAGAGTTGCCAGGTAGAGAACAGGTGGCAGCTGTGAATATGATGTTGGTACATCTGAACTTTAATATCACAGAGAAGCACAGGCATACACAGATAATGGAAAAATGTGCAAAACCTCTCAGAACCAAAGAACCTGCCTTGCAACCTCTGCTCACAAACCACATACCCAACAACATGCAGCTGCAAATTGTTCATGTTTGGGAAGAGAAGGAGGAGTTTTTAGAACCATATACACTCATAGAAGTAAGTGGGACATACAATTTATTTTAACAACAGAACAGTCATCCTTGGCAGAGCTACCCTCCCACGCTGACAACTTCAAGTAATACAAAATAACAAAAGAAAAAATATTTAAGCCTTCTAAGACATTATTTAAAGTGAGTTACAGAAAATTCTAGTTCCATTGACTGTGGTACACTTTTTCTCCTCACTTAACTTTCTACATTGCACATTTTCCTCAACCACTCCTTTGCAGTCAGTGACTGTTTCTGTGGAAACCCTATTCTCTACCAAGGACACTCAAGAACTCAGCAAGAACATCTTAGTCCAGCTCTCATCACAAGGCAGTTGGAAGCTGTGCAGTAACAGTATTTGGCAACAGGCAATACAATACACATGGTAACATACAAAGTACTTGAAAATATTCATTAAAGGTTCAGACTATAATTAAGATTGGTGTCATCTAGTTTTAGTCCTGAAAATTGAAAAAGTTTAAGAATATCACATATTGTTACCACAACACAACAACCACACGGCTTAAATACATTACCAGAGCCAGCTGGGGAATATTTTTAAAGGTGGAAAGGGAAGCAAGCTGCAAACTGACATCCTGTCACAAGGATCAATGGCTCTATAGACTTTTTTTTTTCTTTTCTTCCTTAAGTCAAATAACAACAGAAAAGTATCAAGTTAGAAACTACTGATTTCTTTTTTTTTTCTTATTATATCCATTCTTTTCTGACAGCATTTGTGTGTTTGTCCAAACTTTTTCTAAACTTCTCTAGAAGTTGAAGGAGATTCTATTCTTAACTCAGGCAATCTCCTTACACTGCTTCAAGATTTCATAATTAAAATATTCTTCCTAATATCCAAATCTCCTTTGTGTCAGTAAGTGTACTGTTTCTCGTCCTGTAGCAGACTGAACCAAAACCTCTTTTCCTTTCATCTGTGAGGTTGCTTTTTCTATAGTGTTCTTGCTAATGCTAGCACTGAACACGTTGCTTTGTTCAAGCAGTGCAATAACTCACACATCTGTGAGCAACTGACAATAAACTCCATCCCATGGACAGTTTGTTGTGACCTGAGGGCAAGAACTGAATATGAAGATTCAGCAGCTATTACATGGGCACGTGTCCAAACACAAAGATGAGGAAACCCTGAGAAAGGTAATTAGTCAGCAGAAGGCTTGGAGGTACTGCAGGAAAGTGGGCTGGTGAGTACCCAGGTGCCAGGGGCAGCAGTTTCTTCATGTGTCTTTAAAGGTGGCTGCTGCCTCCTTCCCTGAGTATTCCCTGGTCACTGACCTGCATCAGGGACAATGAAAAATACCAAATGTCATCTATTTCCCACGCTTTTATCACATTCAGACTGAACAACTGCAGCTTCCACCATCAGTACCACAAGGAGCCATGAACTTAAGTTATTCAGAAGATAAATACTTCAAGAAATAGATTCCTCACCAGCTGTGGCCATAAGTCCACTAGCAGGAGGCTGGCCTGGTGTGAGGGTACAGCCAGTGTGAAGTCACAGCTGCCCCTGGAGAGTTCAGGGGCAGCAGTGGCATCTCACCCACCCCTCTGCCTGACCACAGGGATTCTGCTGGAGGTGCATAACCAGGACCACCAAGAGCTACGGAGCCCTCTGCAGTGGGGCCTCTGCAAGGGCACAAAGCACCCAGCACAACCTCAGGAGGAGTACCAGCGAGACAAGTCCAACAACAGCTGTCTTTTCTGGCAGTTTATTATATACAAACAAATGTACACACGAAGCCGTTAATGATCCTTCCAGAATCACACTGTGAGTCTGTAACAACAAGGAGAATCCATGAGGACACATCCTCTGGGTCCAAGTGAAGTGGTTTCTGCCTCTCATATCCTGTGACGCCAAACAATCTCATGAAAAAAAGGAGACTATGATGGTAATTTGTGGAATATGTTACTGTTTAATTCCTGCTATCATGAGAACTACGTAAGGCAGTAAAACATCATGAGCTAAAAGAAAAAACCCTGAAACAGTAAAACTGAGTCACTCTGGCAGTCAAACCACAAATAAAAAAAGATTATGATTATGGTACCAACTCACAAGAAGTACTCATTAAGAAGTCATCCCCACTTTCCACTGCTCACCACTGCTCCTCTCCTGCTAACACAGTGGAAGGTGATGGTAATGCACATTTTTGGGCTGCCTAATATTTCGCAACAGAAGGTGCTTGCATGTACTAAACCAATGCTAAAGAAGTTTCTTAGTGCAGCAGAACAAAAAAGGTTCTGATGAAGTGCAGAAGAGGATCTAGTGAGAAAGTCTGAGTTAAAAGCTCATGTATTTCTCATAAAGTAGAACACGGCACAAGCTTCTCAACACTACTTCTCCAAGCCAGCACAAGACAGCAGAACTCAACTCTTACTGTCATGTCAGACAGAAGCTTCCACAACATCTGCTTCAGATCATACTCAGCAACAAATTTCCTTCACTGGTGAGAAAGTCTCCTCTGGCAGAAGGTGCTCAAGATTCAACCCTGCAGGCCATGCAAGGGGAGCGTTAAAACACGCACAACCTTCCTTGGTCTTTTTCAAGATGAAATTAACTCCCAACCACCCCCAAAGCAAACAGGAACTCAAATATACAACAAAACTTCTCCTACAAGAACTTTTGCCTTCACTGATCAAGCTTGTTAAACTTAGTCCTCTACAGAACACCCATCAAATACAAGAAGTGCCCATACACACTGAAAAATGTGTCTGAACAGCCATAGGAACAGATTCCCTGTGAGTTTCAGTTAGAATGAGAAGAGACAACAGCAAATCCACATTCTGCTCCAAGAGGACTAAAGAAAACAATGTGGTACAAAACTAAACATTTTATCAAAACACCAATATAACACCTCAGAGTTTGTTGGTTTGTATGTAATTCCTCTTATTTAATGCTACATAATGCAAATAATGTATTTAATTTGATGATGTCTTGGGTGGCAAGTCCATAGTTAAGACACCTTTTTAAAAATTATTTAGAATTTTTCAAAAAAGATACTGTGTGATATGTATAATTTTTATATTTTAAATTATCTAAATAGCTCAAGATATTTACTGAAGCAATAGGAAGAAGAAAAAACCAAAAAGAGGCAAGGAGAAAAATTGGCATTCCTAATGAATTCTGAAAAAAAACAGAGACAGTAACTTAAGCTAAATACAGGTTTCCAAAATCAGCTCAAATCTGTAACTGAGCTTCCCTTTCTATGAAAACTTCTACATAACTTATATTTTAATCTGTAAAATGGGTTCATGGTTTCTCTGCATATTATGGGATATTACTGTTTTTCTGCAAGAGAAATTAGCTTCAACAAGATCCCAAGAACAAACGAAGCACATGAAGTGTGTCCCTGAAACCTCCCAGCAACCAGCACTTAGCCAGGCTGTACCACACTCCTGAAGACACATGAGACCTTGCCAATCACATGCAACCTTCCCCTAAACAGAGCAGAATTTCAACAGAAATAGTGTGGAAAGAAATAAAAGACTATCAGAGCTGGAGGTTTAAGCCACTGGAGGATGATATGAACTTATCAACAGGAAGGAAACAGATTTTTTTTCTTAACTGGAGCTTAAACAAAATTTTCTGTAGAAAATGGTTTTACTTAAAGAATTGTTTAAAAACGGAAAAAAAGTTGTGAGCTTTCAATACTGAGCTTGGAGAGATCAGCACTTGTTACAGCACTTAGATCCACCCTAATTTAAGGCATGCTACATGTTGCTAAAAATTGTAATAACAACTATGCAAATCATAGTTAAATTTCAAAAGTACTTTTTGATTCATACATAATTTTTAAAACTAGTTATTGTTAACAACAATTATATACATATATATATATATATATATATATATATATATATATATATATATATATATAAAATTAAAACACAAACTATCAATGAGGAAATAGACCTTTCCCTCTGATCTCTCAGTGAGCCAGAAGGAGACAGAGGCAGCCACGAGGGAGTGATGGACAAGTAATTCAGGAAAAGACAGGCATGAACAGTAACCTCACTCCAGGAACACCTGTTGGGCTAAGTTCAAGGCACATCCACTCATCCATTTAGGAATTTATCCACTTGCCACATATCCATTTCAAAGAGCCTATAAAGGGCTCATTAGCACCTGAAGAGCTCTTGTTCCACACCAGAAGAAAGCACAGGAGGGATATTAGCAAAGATTGTGAAAACCTCCAAGAAAAAGGAAAGACACTAAAACTATGAGCAACTCCAGAAGAGAAGAGGAGGAAGGACAAGAAGGCACAGGCACCGGGGCTCTCTGGACTTCAACTCTAAATTCACTGGCGTCAGCCAGGGGCATCCCTGTGGCTGTAACACCGAGCTCCGGGAGCGCAAGCTGCTGCCCGGAGCAGCATCGCTGCTCGCCCATCTGTGCTCAGGCACGGGCAGAGCCACATTGGTGACATCTGCTGTCACCCGCGATGCGCTGACTGAATCCCATCTCCGGGTTCTAAATCCTGCCAGTGACAAAACCCTTATAACCAAGTTCCTAACAACTTTCTGTACCACTGAAGCAAGGTAAGGAGCTCTGCAGCGCTGCCAAGTACACCTGACACGCTCACCTTCAAACTTTGCAGATTTCAACGAGATTCGAGTTTGTTTACGGGGGCGCCAGAGCGAGCACAATGCCCATGCCGACATCCGAGCTCTCTGCTCGCGAGGGTCCCGCTCCAGCTAGCGGCGGCCGGCGGTGTTCGGGGCACACAGCCCCCGCTCCGGGGCCGAGCCCGGCCCCTCCGCCGCTCCTCACGGCGCGGGACCCGGCCGGGACTGCGGCGGGACCCCCGCCCGCCCCACCGGGCCCGGGGCTCCAGGCAGCGGGGTCACTCGCGGCACCCCAACGTGCCCAGGGCGAAGGGAGCCGAGCGCTCGGCCTGGCGTCCCCGGAGTCCCGCCGGGAGCTGCCCCACCGCCTGCCCGGCCCCTCGCCGCGCCTCGGGCCACCGGGCCTGCGCCCCCGCCGAGCCCCCTCCCGCTCCGCGCCGGGACAGCCGCCAGCCCGCGTCCGGCCCGGCCCGGCGGCTCCTTCCCGCCTCCCCGGCCGCTCCAGCGCTGCCCGTCCGGCATCAACTCACCCGGGGAGGCTCCGCGTCCTGCTCCCGCCGAGCCCGGCCCACCGCCACGGCCCCCGGCGGGGGCGGCGGCGGCGGCGCCTGTTGCTCCATCGCGCTCCTCCTCCTCCTCCTTCTCCTGCGGGGGCCGGGGCCGCCGCCGCCCCCGCCAGGCCGATCCCACTCCGGCCCCCGGCGCCACGTTCCGGGCCCGGCTGAGTGGGACCCGCAGTGCCCCGGCCCCGCCCCGGGGCTGGGCTCCGCCCGGACCCCGGGCACCCCCGCCCGACGGCGCCGGGCCCGCGCCGGACGTCCTGCGGCTGCCGCCGGGGCTCTCTCAGCCGCGGCGGCCCCGGGCCCGGGGCAGCGGCTCGGCCGCACGTCTGAGGGCTCCGGCAAGAGCAGCGCTCGCCTCTCCGCGAACACGGACGGGCTCCGTCCTCACCGAGGATACGGCTCCAGCGCCGCTCTGTCGCCGTACGGGTGGGGGACCGTCGGCCGAAAGCAGCGGCAGCCTGAGCTCGAGAGTAAGCGGGGCCCAGATGCGACCGCAGGTGGTGATGCTGGTCACTAATGACACCGCACCGGCCAGGCACAGCGAGCCTCAGCACTTTGGTTAACCCAGCTTCCAACTGCTGTGACCCATCCTGCCTCTTGAAATGAACAAAGTGGATTATGCTGAAGACTCTTGTGCTGCGGATAGTAAGTGATAAAGAAATGATTTCTTATCTATGTGGAAATTGGATGCCACTTCACCGTAGTGAAACTTACTCTTCCACAGAAAAAAAACGAGTCTGAAACTTCAGAAAGCTTTCTGCAATCAAATGATGAACACACAGCCAGCAGCCCAAAGGTTTGCCATCAAATGAGTGAGATCGAATTTAGGGTATCATTGGAAAGCAGGTATTAGTCAGGACCCAGGGAAAGGACCCAAGCAAAGCAGTTACTGATTATCTAACAACTGTGGGATGTAAAAATAGATGGAGGAATAAATTACAGAAGTTTTCTTTTTCTATCTAAAAACAAATTGACAGTGTAAATAGGAGCTAGGGAATTACCTTCTCATCAGCCATGATGCAAGTCTTTTAAAAGTGACTGGTAACCAAAACTCAAAGGTATCAACTTTTGCAATACACCAGGACACAAGTCTGGCCCAAACACACTGCATCCTGTGATTCTTTTATGTAGTAAATGGCAGCTGAGTGTTCCCTTCTACTTAAATGACTTACAGCAAGCACCAGAACTCCCTGAGGATGTGCCACCGACAGATTTGCACCAAAGGACACATCCCCAAGGACAGACACACCTTTGTTCCATCACCCCACTGCATCTGGAGTGGACTGGAACCAGGGGTTTTGTTTCCATCCAGATATCCATGGATGTTTCTCCATCCAATCCATTAAGAAAGGTATCAATGTACAAGAACCAGCATTTTATCATTAACATTGTTAATATCAAATATATCAAAACATACAAGATCTCTGCAATGGGCACATACAGGAAAGTGACTATGAATATCTTAATTCCTACCTGACATGGGTTTATTCCATAATGCATTAGGTTTTATTCTTTACAAATCAACAATCTTAGAGTAGATGTCATTAACCAGAAGATGCACTTTGGAGAGCAGAGTTACTAAACTGTTCTTTCAATCAGTAATGATAATAATCAGTAATCTTTTAATAAGAAGTATACAGTTAACAATTTTCACCTAAGAGGCAAGCAAGTTTTTCCTCTCTCAGTTCAATTCCTAGTTCTTCCCTGACAGTAATTTATTATTACATCTTCATTTCATCTCTTGTTATGATGTTTCCTCTTACTCCTCCCTCCTCTGGGAAATAAACATGGTACACACATGTTAAAACACCATGCAGATGGTAATTGTTGCTCTGGCAGCCAATCAGCCCCATCCCAGTGCACAATGCTGTGATTCTGCCAGTCCAGCATTTACTGTGGAGCTTTACCTGAAGCCCAGAGCACCTCAAGGTCCATCAGAAGTTTTACATCTGAACTGAACAGTCTAAGTGTCCTCAGGAGTCTGTGGGCAGCACTGTGTCAGGTAATGCTGTGTCTCAAGCAAAAGCTCAGCAAGTTTAGCATTCCTTCTTCATCTCTTAAGACTAAGCTTTATTTCCATGCCTAACCTAGAAATTGGAAAAGAAGAAACAGAGAATGTATCTGGGGATGAAGCTAGCCTAAAAAAGTGTTAGTAACTTAATTCACGAGTTTTTCTGATACTTTCCTCAAGTCAGACAGCTGGATAGACTAGAACATGACTAATTGTGCAGATTCTCATGCATTCACAGCAGTCACTTCAGTCTTACAAAGTTATTTTTATTTGAAAATTATACATATTCAGTAGTTTATTCCATTATTAAGATTTTACTTAATAAAAAATTCTGCTCTCCATAAAAAAGCTGTCATTAACAAAGTCATTTTCTCTTCCTTTTCACCTCATTGTCTGATAGGAGGTAGAAGGAACAGCACGTTTAGCAGAGCCATTGTCTTCCTCATTTTCATGGGGACGTTTTCTCGTTGTGGTTGGCTGGAAGAAAAACACAGGAGGATGGCTCCAGGAAACCAGGTGAGGCAGAACCTGACTTTCTGCTTGCTCCAGAACCAGAGGTGTTGGACACTGTGACCAAAAACTAACTCATTCTCTCCCTAGATCTAATTATATTTGATGGTTCTTATCTAACACATTGCTCCCAGCTTGAAACAGCTACTGTTCACAATTTTCCTAATTAGCATCTGGTGATGAATGGCACAGTCCTGTCCTAACCTTGCACCAACAGGAGAATTTTTACTTGAACACTAAATATTAGTGACTTGAATCTATTAAAAAAAATTCAAAAATTTTATTCTAACTATAGGAATAATTCTTTAAAGCCTAGGCAAGTGTTTCCAAACATTTAAACAAAGTGTTGACAAAACATGGAAATCCATTGCTGCTGTTCAGGAAACAGAACTAACCAGTAGGCTGCCACATATAGCCCAAGGATACCTTTCTCTAAAGCATCAAAATTAACTGATTTTCTTATTAAAGATTACTTCAAAATCTAGTTTCTCTGTGCATCAAATATGAATCTTCAAATATCTACTGCACATACCATTTTTGATGTTTCTGGTGGGTTCATATTGGTACGTGTCTGAGCAAGTAGCTGTTCAAATGTTGTTTTCATATCCTCATCCTGCAAAAAAACCCAGCATCTAAGCAGTATATAGAATATTTAAGGGAAAAGCAAAGATTGGGAAGATCAAAGAGAAGTGAGTGGGACATTCAGTGCTAGAGACAATTAGAAATAAAGATCATTGAGGTCCTAAGGATTTCAGCTGTTTTAACTGAGTTTTTTAGGTGAAGGCAGTGGAGAGGGTCCTTTTCCTAATCAATGGAGTATTGCAGTATCTCATTTTTTTATTTAACTATTCTTAAGTGCTAAAAAAAGGATTTGCCCTGAATATCCATTTAATTTTATACAGAATTTTGACTTGTTTTTCTTTTCAATGTCACCTGATTTGATTGTGGATACATTTGAATTGATGGAAAAGGTAAGAAATATTTTTCCATTGATGTAACAAAGACCTGTGGTTTTTCTTCAGCATGCAGCCAAACTAATCTTGTACCATTCGAAAGACTTCAGTGAAGATTTCAGAGGCAGAAACAGCAATAATTGTTTATATGCCTTTAAAAATGTTTTATTAAGTAAATACAGGTAAGAAGACATTTCCACTGAGCAGTACTTAGGTTTACACAGCTCAACAGGTTTTTAAAGTTCTAGATTTAAGCAAGGAATGGAGTAAACAACTTGCTTTGAAAACACAAATTTGAAAGCACTACTAGTTTAAATAAATCTTCAGAGCATGCTTACTTCTAGTATCTGAAAAATTCCCTAGTGCCCCCAAAATCAGAGGGCATCAGCTGGTCACAGAGAGAATGGGGTTTTTTCCTGCTGACTTGTAAAGTCAACACTTCCAGACAACACAAGAGGGAGAGAGGAGCCAGTAACTCCTCACTGCTCAGGAGGGGACTGGGGAGCTCCTTTGGTGCTATGAGATGTGTTATATCTAGAGCTGAGCATGCTGGATGCTGGCCTCCCAAGCAGGCAGTTCACATCACCTATGAACACCTGACACTCCTAATAACAGCCCCTGAAGGGAAACAGCTCAAAGAACAGCAGCTGAATGCTAGATGTCATCTGGATTTATGGCTATGATGTTTTCTGGAACCTTCTGTCCTGTCGTCAGAATTAAACTTACCAGTAAGAGATGTCCTTACATGGAATATATAATCAAGTTAATAACAACTTGAGTATATATACTGAAATAGCTTAAATTCTTAGCTCATCTAAATCAGTCATCTATTTCCCTTCCCCCTTTATGCATACCAGCAATTTTTAAAATCAGTGTTGCATGGTTTCTGAATAACTTTTCTGCTCAGATTTGTAATTCAAATGTAATAATCTATATCTGATTAACTCATTGTAGATGTTACACACAAAACTACAGTAACTAAAACCCATGAATGTCAGGAAATGCTTCCTGATGCCCAGGAGCATAATCAAGACAAGTTAATCACTTTAAAAAGTAATCCACACATGTTTTTTGTCTCAGAACACTATCAGCTGAGCACTGAGGGATACTCCCTTGCTTCCCCCATTTCTTATGCTCTTTTCCAAAGCATCTGAAAGTCTGCTGTTCCCAGTGGAAGAACAGGAATAGCCTTGTGCTTGGTGTGAATAAACAGAACCTGTTGCATGGCTCAGATGGGGGCTGGGTGACATTTTTCAGCCTCTTCAAGCAAAAATATTCAAGAAAGCTCATAGGTTCAAAATTAAGAAAAGACCACCTAAAGACTATCCCTCTCAAACTGAATTAGACTGTAACAGGAGGCAGGGAAACCATCACTTCCTACTCAGAGGGTTCCCAAACCAGGGACACAGCAGAGTAAAAACAAGCTAGTATTGGATGCCTGCCAGAAACAAACTGCACTGCCTGCCTACACAAACATCTGAGGAGATGGGGCTCTGTTCCAATGCTCAGAAGGAAAGGTCCATCCTACCAGAGCCACAATCAGACTTGGGCTCTAGAAAACACATCTTGATCTCACATGTGAAGGAGTTCTGGGAAGAGGTGTCTCAGAAGGGATGCAGAAGCTGCTCACTGTACTGACAGAAGGTATTCAGGACACTACTCCATGCTGCTTTTGCAGTCTCTCTACAGGGGCTAGATCTTTGAAAACGCAAGATATGAACAAGTTTTCCCTCAAACAACTCAGCTTTCACTTAAAACCCAATTCCTACCTGCAGCCAAGGATGCTCTAAGGCCTCCTCTGTGGTAAGACGTTTGCTTGGATCCACCACTAACAGCTTCTTCACAAGATCCAGAGCTAAGACAATAAAATGAGCTGGTTGGCATGTGACCAATACATTCATTACCTGAAATATGCCTACACCAAAACTATGTGTGACAATGTGCCTTCCACCCCTTCAGAGCACTGCTCACAAGTGCAGGCTGGGCAGATCCCTTTTCTTTTTGCTGTGCATGGAAAGGGCTGCAGGCTGCAACCACCTTTCCTTCACATAGACACAACTCAGCAATTCTCAGTATACCAGAATTACCCAGAGATATATTTAGCATATACACAGTTTATGTTCTGAGCACGCACAGGAGGCTCAGTACTTCCCCAAAAGCTTCAGTATTGCTGTGGAAAAGCAAAGACAGCTTAATTTATCCTGGTTTACAGTGTCTTGGAAAGCAGATTATCCATCTGGGAAAGTGGAAGAGAAGAGATAGGACATACACATGTGTGCTTAACAAAGTTTCATCTTCTTAGGAAGCTGCTTAGTAGACACTGTGAAAAATATGGCATTTATGTTGTATTTTATTACTCCAAATCTTTCATAAAGGAATTTCAGCAAGATTTACTTTTCATTTGATCAGATTATTCTGAATACATACAAGTAGGACTATGGAAATTATGTTAAGATTGTACATTCTCATGAATGTCTGACTTAATATTGAATAAGCTCCAAACTATCCAGGAAGGAGTTATATTTGATAAGTTTATTAGACAAAGGATGACCACATCATTTATTAGAAACTCCTCTGCATATTCAAAGAAGTGTCCAAACTAAATACCACAATTATTTTGTGCACATAAAATGTCCTGAAAAACTAAAAGCACACAGACTGTAATTATCATTTTAGTTTGCTATGTAAAAACTCAGTTTCACAGACTATTTCACTTACAGTGAGCCAAACATAATAGATGATTCCTCAAATGTGACTGACACTTTCAGCTCAAAGACTAGCACCATGAAAGGACTCTCTTGGAACGTTTGTTTTTTGGAATTCTAACTTGTATTCCTTAAATTCCTGGTATTTTTGGTTCAACACTTGAAGAATCTTTAGGCAAAGTCAGAAGAAAAAGTGAAAAGAGGAGAAATAGATGTATGTGCCCACAAACTCTATACTTGTGTGGTTAATTATGGAAAATACTACTAAGAAATCTCTTCAATAATAAAGTATGTTCTCATTCTAATGCTTTAAGTATGAACTTAAAAATATATATTTAATATATTAGCTTAAAAACAAAACATATTAACACACAGTGTGCCACGCAGCTGAAAGGAGGATAAAGGAAAACAAAAACTACAAGAAGAGGTAGATATTTTACTACCCACTGTGCTGGAGCCATACCCATGTCTGACACATGCTTCCACTCTTTAGCAATGAATGTGTATTTTCCACGAGTGATTTGATCCTTCAGAGAGAGCTGAGTATTTTGCTCATTGAATGGTGGATATCCACACAAGCTGTATAAAAGAAAAGAAGTTAAATAGCACAGAATTTCTCATAGCAAATGAAACACTGAAATCACACGTTTTAAGGCAGCTGCTATCGTAGTGTTTTTATACTTGTAGAGTTTTAAACTTTCACTTCCTCATATAGACACTGAAGTTGCCAAGTCTCAAGCCATGTATGTCAAAGACTGCCCAGTGAGGGTACATCTCCACAATATCTTACCATACAAAAAGAATAACTCCTAAACTCCAGCAGTCCACAGCTCGGCTGTATCCAGCAGTCCCAAGTGAATTTAGAACCTCAGGAGCAAGATACATGGGAGTACCACATAATGTTTTCATAAGAGAAGCTTCTCCAAGAATCTTGGATTGTCCAAAATCTGTAATCTTGCATTTAGAAATGGTAACACCACATTACATATTAGGATGGAGTGTGCTAGAACACATCATATTGTAGACATACAGCAGGAGGTAGCATTAAGTTTCTTCCTTCCAATCCAGTTCCAGTACATGACTATGAATAGAAGTCACCCCAAACATTATTAAGTGAGAATGGGAGAGGAGGAAGAGGGAGAAATATGACAAAGCATCACACTTTACACTAGCAAAAATACTCTAAGATATGGATATCAATGGACAACTACAGAATAAAGGTATTGTAGCCTATTAGAAGAGTTTACATGAAAAATAAGCATTTCAGCATGCAAATATAGTCAATGCTTTCTCTAGGAGAAAATAAAAACAAAAAAGAAAATCTACATCCCTAATTCCCCCTCCCCAAAAAAACAAAACAACAAAAGAAAAAAATCACTGTCACCACACAGCCTGGACATTTGTGGGGATGCTGTCTGTAATTAAAAAATTTAGATTTTATTTGGGAAAAAAACCACTGACATTTGAAAATACATATGTGGTGTATGGGTTGAAATATCCATACAAGTAAAATTATAATTATGAAAAAGAAAGGTCTGTGTTTCAAGTTACTTCATGGCTTGTATGACTAATTCCATCATATCTTTTTGGCTGTGTTCAATGAAATATCAAGAAGACTGTGAAGGAACATTCCCAAATTTTTCCATTAACATGAAATATAAGTTTCCTTACCTTTACAAGACATATCTCTTCAGAAGATGAGAGTAGCACATTTTCTGGCTTTAGATCTCGGTGTATAATTCCATTGTCATGAAGATACTAAATACATGCAGATGGGTAATTAAGGAAAAACAGACTATTAATTTAAAATGTAAGCTTTCCATTTTTTCTCATGGCAATGGCAGGATAACTGAAATAGCTGTGTAAGAGGAGGGCAAATATTTAAAGCTTCCTAACATAGGACTGTCCCTTAAAAAAAAGAAAGCAAAATGAAAACAAAACAAAACCAAAAAACCCACACCAGAACACCATCACAAAGAAACAAAAAGCACCTTATATATAGAAATATTATGCTTCAAATGTCAAATCTCATGCAAGCACAATGTGCAGACCCACGTTCTGTGTCGCCTTTGTAGGAATTCTGCTTTTCTGTCTCTCTCTTGTTAAACCAACTTGTTAAGAACACTGTGCTGATTGCTTGCTTGGGTTTCAGCAATGACAAGTGACAGAAAAACTCATCTTAGTGATTTTTTTTTCAGTAGAATTCACAATGATGTACCTTTACTGCCAGCAGCATCTGATAAAAGTACAACTTGCAGATATCTTCTTTCATCTTGATTGGCCTTGACACTCTGTCATACAATTCTCCTCCTTCCATCCTAAAACAAATGCAGGCTAACAAACCAACAGGTAACTTCCAAAAGATTCATCTCATTAGACAAGACTAAGACCAAAACATTTGGCTATTCTGGCTACAGAGAAAGAATAAATTTCTGAAAATGAGTGAGCAACATCCTAAACACAGCACATGCATGGCTGAGTTAAGGTCAATCTCTTGAGTCTTCACTGGGAGTTGTTACATGATTTTTGATCAGCCCCCTCTTATGAACTCAAAAATAAAATAAAAAAAAATAGCAACAATCCACAAAAGCAGCAGAGTAAACAATACCCAGGCCCTGAGTGCCTACAAAGCATAGAAGGATGAATTCCCCTGGTTATCCTAGCTCCTAATCTTACAAAGCTTTTAGAGAAAAGTGGAGGCCAGCAAAAGGAAAACAAAATAAAAAAAGCAAAACCTCCAAAGTTCATTGTGGCTATGAAGAAAACATTTCATTTTATGTTTATTTTTAAACAGGTTACTTACAGTTCCAAAACAATGTAGTAATCCTCTGCTTCAAAGAAGTTTTTAATCTTAATTAAGCAAGGCTAACAGAAAAGGAAACACAAATAGAGACACATAAAATAGAATAATTTGTAAAAATTCATTCTGAAGTTCTTATTTCAGTGTTTCAAACCAGGTCACTCAAGCTAACACTTAACACAAGTGACTTACAAGCACCCCAGACCACACCCTCAACATTTTATCTATTTTAGATGCAGAGGAAAGAGAGGATACAAATTAAGAAACTGCCAGTGAAAATTAGTCTGTATATTCATTTATTTTGCAGCATTTACAAAAACTTGCATCAAAGAAAAATTTCTGCAACAGGTGCTCAGTTAAAACTCCTCCTGTGATGTTTCTTCTCAAATTTACATCTCCAGTGATCCAAAGCTTTAAAATCTCAAATCTGCTAGGATATAATACACTTAAAAGAAGAAAAAAAGACCCATTCAATAATTTACAAGGGAAATTATAAATCTCCTTTAACACATTTCTGAATGGATAAAATTGCTCTTACACTAAGGTCAGTAAACTAAACAAGTACATACAGGAGGGAGCAAAAAATAATAAAAATGTACAGTAATACTCACATGATCTATTTTCTTCAAAATCTCAATTTCTGTATTGATATTTAAACCTGGGTTCTATTAAAAGAATCAAATACCATATTGGGTAAGACAGAGCTGTTCTGGAATAAGACATATGAGAAATAAGAGACAGTACCAGGAAAGACATAATTCCATGCCTTTTGCTACTCTAAGTGAAGATAACATACTTTTTTTTTTCCATAAAATGATCAGATACCTTCAGTAAATTAAATAAACAGAGTGCTGTCAATATCTGGAGTGACATATTGCTCCAGACATGAAATTTCATTGCAGGTTAGAAATCCCCAACTAACTTCCAAATTTAAAAAAAAAATAGAATTCTTTTTGCTCATTTACTTTTCTCCCTCCAAGATGCTTTGCAGACAGCCCAACCTAAAATTACATGCTAGTCTCCCCTATTTTGCAAGATAACATAAACAGATTCTCTAACCCATGGCTTAGGCTCAACTAATGAAATCAGCTCAGCAGGGATTTTTTTGCTCTTCTTCCAATCCAAATCAATTATCTTGGAACACACAACTTAACCCATACACAACATTCCAGATATACTCCTGTGTCTGTCTTATATCAGTAATTAGAATTCACAACAGCATCTTGAGCCAGTTGTCTTTGTATTTCTCCAAATTCTGCCTTCTGCCGTTAGACCTTCCCAAAAGGCTTCCTACAATTTTCTTAAAATGTATCATGATGGAGCTTTCAACAAAATGAGCTTAGTTGGGACATTTTTGGTCAAGACTCTGCTGGTTATCATGTGTCTATCTGATGGGCATAAACCAAATCCTGCAAGACTCCACAGCACCCCTTGTATACATCCCATTAACAGTCCTAAATGATGAACCTCATGGAATGTGGTCAAGGAATAAAAACAAGAATTCTGTGCATCATACAAGATCAAAAAGCATTTTTAAATTAAATGCTGAAGACATTAAGTAAGAAAATCCTCATTTGAAGATAGCTGAGGAGTCTGAGAAATTACCAAATATTCCAAGACTGCTTCAAGGCGGCCAAGACAGACAGACAGACAGACAGACAATAATACTTACCTCTTCACCCAGGCCACTTGCCACAAACTTCCGTTTATTGATGATTTTCACTGCAACTTTGTTACAGGTGCTCTTCTCAAATGCCAGTTTGACTTCTCCACAGGCACCACTACAACAAGAGCACAGCTCTGTCAAAAATCTGTGTAAAGTGCAGATAAATTAAAGCATAATTTGGAGCTGGCTGCTTTCTAACTTTCTGAGTAAGGCACATTGCCTGTTCTGAGGAAGTACTCAACAGTTAAAGTCTACAGTACTTCTCAGGAAACATTCAAGAGTTAGAAAGTCTATTTAAACACAAGTGCTGTCGAGGGCCATTCATTCAAAACTGCAGGAGTCAATATTCTATTTGTACCAAAAGTACTGGCAGGTAGAAAGGACCAGCTCTGTCAGCATTTCCTTCATGCAAAGGCATTTAGGAGAAGAGAACTCAGGAAAAGTTCTCTTAACACTGGACTGCAGAAATCTGAGGAACAGATGTGACAATACTTGTATTTTTACTAAATAGCAATTATATTACAGAAAGAAATTCTTCTGTTTTCCACACAGATTTGTTTCTACCCAATTATTCACCTCCAGATTCTTCACTGACCAACTGTTTCCAAAAGAGAAAAAAACAGCCCCCATTTAAAATAGCTTCTCTCTCCTTTTTCCTGGACAGTTCTTTTCCTTTTTATCTGAAGGCCTCAACAGTGATATTGTAAGAAGCTGTATTCTGACATGTAGCTCTTCCTTCTACTTCCAACAACTGAGTAAATTAATATACAAACTTTAAAAACATGTTAAGAATTTACAGACTTTGTTCCATTCTACAGGAAAAAAAACCCAAACAAAACAAAACCAAACCTGGTTTTTTGCAATTGGTAGGTTACAAACCCCAAACCAATTAGAGAGACAAAGCCGAAATTCCTGTTTAGATTGTTGTAAAGAACATATTTATTCACGTGTTATCACACATTTTTTTCCTTTTTTTCTTTTAAAACAGCAGCTCAGTTAATACTGGTAATAATTCCAGCCCAAGATACCGATAATGATAATGAAGTTAACCCTTTCTACTGAGGGAAGAAGGATGCTTACCTTCCCAAAGTCTTTGACATAATATATTTTTCTCTGAGTTCTCTAGGAAACATCATCTGATCATCCACCATAAGATCAGAAAATACAAACACTGGGAAGACAAGTGGAGATCATTTTCCCATTATTAGGTTTAAAATTTTTATTATAACAAACAGCTATGTTTTGTGAGCTTCTATAGTCAACAATAAAACTGAGATATTATGCCTGCTAGAGAAAAAACTAAATATATGCTATAAATTATACCAGCTATGGGTTAGCAAGGTGATCTTACTGCTAAAAAATTACATTTTGGGATTAAATTCACAACAGTCTTTAAGTAATTAATTACCTTTAAGGACAAAGGGAGCAAAAATTTCAATGTCCCAGCTAAGATCAAAGAGAAGTAATAATCAAGAAGACAGCATCTTAGTGAAAAATCAAAGACAAAGAAACAACAGCCCAGCCCTGTTTATTTTTAAGCGGATTTTCTATTTATTATGCAGCATCTAGTTAGGTATCTGAGGAGTTTTTTTCAACTTTTCTTGAATCCTCTTGTTTTCCTTCTTGCTTCCCCTGTTCCCACCATCATGTGCACAGCTACTGAAGCCCTAAAGGGTTTCAAAACCAGGGAAAAAAACTATAAATGTTTATACTCCAGTAAGGTTCTGCCTGATACAGATTTCTTTAAGTTTTCAGGTTTTTTCCGAGGGTTGTCATGGATAATTTTTACGTGAGTACTAAAACACTTGTTAATGAGATGTGCTCACAAAGCAGCTCAGCTCCCAAGAAACACACTCAAATCAATGCAGAAACAACCTCTTGGTCAATACATGAAAATTCTACTTAAGCTAAAGCACATTTTACCCTTATTGGTCTGTACAGACAGTGCAATTTCAGAGTTGTGTGTCAGTGGAAGCCTCCTCCCTCTTCCAACGAGCTCTCTATTAACAAATGTCCCATTTGCACTATGGTCTTCAATGTAGGCAACATAGGAATTTCTTGGACCCATTTCCTCAAAGAGAAAAAAAATGGGGAAGATGACAGTAAAGAATAAATGACTTTACAATAAAGACGTGATACACTAGAAATTTACTATTGTTGACTCAAGAAATGAGACTGAGTTTATTTCATAAACCATATGAATGGGGTATTGCCAAAAGTCTTGTTAAAGGAGTCAACCCTGAAGATACTTTGATTTTTTTAGGATCCTTGCCCCAAAGTTTCTTTTGAATTATGCCAAAATAGACAGAGTTAATATTTTTAGCACTTACCCTGAAAATTCGGAAGTGCTTCTTGCTATAGTTTTGGTAGAAGCCAGTCTCAGACAATCCCAGCTTAGAAAAACTGTAATCACAGCTTTTGTCCCTCCCAAACCAGTACTCATCATTCACACAGTCTGCAGAGGAGGGGAAGGTACAGCAGAGAGAGAAGACAATGTTGCAGGAAGTTAATAACTATGGCACCACAGAATGATTCCAAATAGCAATGAACAGGATAACAGAGACAAGATTCTTCCCATAGAATCAAGTTTGTCTTAACTCATACAAAGCACCACACCTTGTCAAATCCTTTAATAATTTTACCCTCTTCAGCAGTGGTATTTTTCAGTTCACCATCAGCAATATGGAGACATATAACTAAATAAAATAAATTATAAAATTTGTTTTAAATGAAGCATGTAACAAAGAATATGAACACCCTAGAATTTCTGTAAGTCTATGGAAGCTGTATATCTGAGAACTCAGTGTAAACACTGGGATGTAGTATGGAATAAAACATAGGAAAAAGTTCCATACCTAAATTTGCTTCTACCTAACTTGAAAATGAAAAAACACTGCTCTTCAGCAAGCTGCTCAGAACTTTTCTGACTTCCTACAAAGAAACCAAGAGATTTATTACAGCATGCACGTACCACAGTTGCTGAAACCTTTTCCAAGTGCAAAGAGTCGACCCCAAGGCTGAGGAACCAGCTCTTCAGATTCCTGGTCCTCAGGGATGGATGGAAGCTCCTGAGTGGGAACAGTGTCCAAGGAACTGAGAGTCCCAGAACTTAAGGAAGACTGACTAGTACTCTGTGAGCCACTGGAAGAACTGGTACCACTCTGGGGCTGCTGGGCACTCTGAGACTGCTGTGCTTCACTTCCAGTCTCTCGAGACATGTTGGCTTTAAAAGAGAATATTTAAAAAAATGCCAATTACTACAGCAAAGTAAAACTGGCAAACACTCACACACTGCACTAATAATGTCCAAGTCCATTCTCAGCCTCCAAGATGCAAAACTTACAACCAAAGTGTGTATGTCTGCGTTATACATAAATTCCCAGGAAGTGTGCAAACCAGGATGGTTTTCCTTTTAAAAGACAACGTGGGGCGACCTCTGCTGGTTCTAAAGCAGAACTAACCCTGAGTAATTCCCGGATTGCTACCGAGGATTTCAGCGCTCCCATTGGATCACACAGGCACGGGCTGCGCTCTGACAGAGCATCCCCGCACGGAGCAAGGGACCACGGCTGGTCCCCAACACAAAGAGAAAATCGAAAGGAGTAAGAACTGTAAAATCACATAGGTTTTCTTGAAAGTGCCCGAGAGATTTATCACACTTGTACATAATTACTGCACAAAACCTTGACAGATTCAGACACTGCCCCGGCAGCTGCCGGATCATTTTCAGACTGACTCAGTGCAGGAAACAGCCCGGAAATTCACAGCCTGTGGTGCCTCTTCCATTTAAATGCTGCCCCAGCCCACCCCCCTACAGCCAGCTTCCTCCGACACAGCAGTGCTCAAGAGCCTTCCAACCTCACCACCTGTATATGGGGTTTTTAGCTGGTTGCCATACAGTTTAATGTATGCTTTTTCCTTATCGCTTCGCTACATTTCATTACGAGCCATAAAACCACGGCAGCTCCCAAGTCCCCTCCCCAGTCCCGTTCCTTACAGGTGTTTACAAACACAGGCGAGGCCCCGGGCTCCGCCCGCAGACAGAACAGAACCACGGAACCATTCGGGCTGGAAAAGACAGAAGCCATCGAGTCCAGCCGCTTCCCCGGCACTGCCAACGCCACCGTGCCCCTGTCCCCTGTCCCACACCCACACGGCTGCGGGACCCCTCTAGGGATGGTGACCCCACCTCTGACCAGGGCAGTCCTTTCCATACAGGAGCTTTCCCTCGTATCCTCCCTCTGAACGCTAAGACGGCGCGGCCGTGCCGGGAGAAGCGGGGAGAGCAGCCCGCGGCGGCCCCGGGGCGGGAGAAGCGCGGGAGGGGCGGGGCCGGAGCGGGACCCGAACTCACGGCTTGCGGGGCTCGCGCCGTCCGGCCGGGGCCGCCATGCGCGCCGCGCGCGCGCCCCGAGCGCAGCCAATGAGCGCGCGGCCCGCGCGGAGGCCGCCGGGAGCGGTGCGCGATGCGGGCGGCGCTGCGGGCGCGGCTCGGGTGGGCGCGCCTGGCGCTCCGCGGGGCCGCGCTGGGCCGCGCCCCGGGGCCGCCGTGCTGGAGCTGCGGCGCTCCGCTCCCCAGCAGCGATGGGCCGCCCCACTTCTGCCCTGGTTGCCAGGCTCTGCAGCCGCCGGCGCCGCGGCCTGATCTTTTCCGCCTGATGGACTGGTGAGTGTGGGCGGGGCGGCCGCGAGCCCGGCCGGCCGCGGGTCTCACCCGCCCTGTGTCCTGCAGCGACCGCTCCTTCCGCGTCGACCCGGGGCAGCTGCAGCAGCGGTTCCGGATCCTGCAGCGCGCCGTGCACCCCGACCGCTTCGGCCAGAGGCCGCCGGTGAGCCCCGGGCCGGGCGGGGGAGCCGGGCCGGGAGGGGCCCGCGGGCTCGGTGAGCGCCGGACGAACTCGCCTTTAGCCTTCGGCTGCGTGGCGGGGTCGCAGTGTCGAGTCCCCACCTCTCTCCCGCTCGGGGAGTGAGGGGATTCGCCTGTGTTTGTGTTTCGGTGCTCAGAAGAGGCTCTGCCATGGATTTGCGGCGGAGGCGGACGATGCGGGGCCGCTGCGGTTCGTCAGGCCTTAGCTGAGCGCAGTGCCTCAGCTCCCAGGTCCACGGAGCCTTCTCCGTTTCACACACGGACTGGTGTGGGGACGCTGCCGTTCCGCATGTAACAAAGTGTATTTTGCCACTTGTAATTAGCTTCCAATTATTTGCCATCCATTTGCAGAAAGAGCAGTACTACTCTGAGCAACACTCTTCCCTGATCAACAAGGCCTACCAGACTCTGCTGAACCCTCTGAGCCGAGGCCTCTATCTAGTAAGGTCCCCATTAGGTATTGCAGTGTTCTGTGACTAACCCTGGGGGCTGGTAGGGATCCCACCCTCGATTCAGGCCCTAATGTGCTAATCTGCATTCCTCTGAAGAGGATCACTAGAGATTGAAAGGAGACCAGAACCAAGTTTCTCCAAAAATTAATCAGCATATCATCTCATTTGCTGCTCATCTTACAGTAATTTGTCTTTCACATCACACGTGGTGTTTGGCCATGGCTGCTCATTCAGAATTTCAGTCTGGCCCATGGTAGCCTTTTTAATGTTTTTTTGGCTTTGGGTAACTGCTGATTTTTATGTATAGAGTTGACTTTCAGACTGACTCAACGCACTGTAGGTTAATCAAATATGAATCTGAGTATGCCCCACTAAGATACTTAATATTAAAGAAAATAATTTCCATAGAAATTGATGTGGGAATATTTATTTTCAAATTCCCATTTCCTCTGCCAGCTGGAGCTGAGTGGAGTGGAGCCAGCAAAAGAGACAGACTGTGATGCAGACTCTGCGTTCCTTATGGAAATCATGGAAATTAATGAGAAATTAGCAGAGTCCAAAACCAAGAATAACCTTGAAGAAGTTGAAACTTCCATTAAAGGTAGGTTATGACTTCAGGAATTTGTACAGAACTAATGTACTGAATGTTGTGTAATACATGAGTCCAAAAGCTCTAAACTGTGTTGGTATATTTCTTGTAATGTCTTCAATTTGTGTTAGTCTGGAATTGACTCACTGTAGGAGCTTCTGCCCTGTTCCTCTCTTTTCCAGTATTGTCTTTACCTATTTATGCACCTAAATACCACATCTGTCTTGAGAACATTTGTATAACAGAACCTATTCTGATGTGAAAATAAATATATATAGACAATAAAAAGGAATTTACTCAACCTTAATTAGGTTAGTCACTTTTTCCAAAAAAGAACCTGTCAGAATGAAGTTGAATAAAATGCTTGTCTGACTACACTAAATAATGTTATTTATAAAGGCATTGTAGTTCTTTCTTCATCTGGCACCAATTATATTGAGTGGTTATTCTCCTTACACAAGCAACTTTCTTTTTTATACCAAAAGCATTTGGTTTACTGATATATTCTTTTCAATAATAGCTATGTGTTAAAAGCAATTACAATAACTAGAATAAAAACTGAATAGCACAGGAGAAAGTTAACTGTAGTAGAGTAAACTGATACACCAAAAATAAGGTAAATTGCTGGGAAATTAGTGACCACTGGTGTTCATTGGAATTGCTGTCAGTATACCTGTTTAAATAAAGAAATACATGTTTGAAATTATAATTAAAACAACACTGACAGCAGTACAATGAAAAACTCACTTGACTCCCAAAGGCTGAAATGAACTTTTCCACCACAGGCAGTCAGAATGCAGTGGTGTCAAATATCCCAAGTATAACAAAAAGTAAATGAAATAATTTGTTTTGCAGTTAAACAAGAAGAACTGACCAGGGAGGTGACTGCAGCTTTTGAAAGAGGTACCTGATTTTATGAAGTTTTTAACTGCCATACATACCTGTCAAATGCTTAAAACTCTACATTCTCTTACTGGCAAATATTTCCTGAGCTATGGAATAGAAACACTGCATTGACAAGGGTTCTTTGTTAGGTATTTAGAATAAGTACTTCTAAACTGACATTCCTGCTGATTTGGTAAATTCAGGACCTCACATTAAAAGCAAAGTCCAGTACAAAAGTTCCATTCATCTTGCATCTAAATAATAATTTTCAGTGGGAATGTAGATGCTAAGAAATTGTTTGTGTGTTTCCCAGAATGCTGGGAAGGACAGACATGATCTTAGACATGTTCTGAGGTTTCACACTTGAATTTGGGAGATGCTCTGCAGTTCTGGAGCAGAGCAGTGAGTGCTGTTCTTTGCAGTGAAAGCCACAGCTGCTGTGTGGCAAGTAAAGGCCTGTTCAGCATAAGGTTTGGGGACTTCCTGTGCAATAATCAACATAACTTTGTTCTACAACCAGTGGATAGGCACAGGCTTGAACCAGTCCTGAGCCTCTGAAGCTGGCAAAAAACCTCTGTGGTTGTGTGCCAGGTCCAGAATGCTGCACTTTTGTCAGGGTGGGTGTAACTGTAAACATCACAGTGGTGCTGGCTGGGCCTGCCTATGAGGAATTACATTCTCTTACTCTGTGCCATGAGAAGGACTGTGTTGCCTTTGTCTGTAGGTCATAAACCACCCTCCCCTTTAACTGAGCAGAAATTGTTTCAATATCAGTTTTGGAATTGGCACTGTCCTGACCAGACTCCTCCTCATTTGCAATTTTCAGTTATGTCAGTTGCTCTATTTATAGGTGTTTTAAACAAAAACATTTGTCTTGCCTAGTGGGTAGATCAATACTGCAGCCACTTAACAGGAGTCATTAAAGGGCATTCATTCACGTTTCTTTTTCAAATTGTTCATTGTTACAGCTTTTGTGGAATATTTGAGTTGAGATGTTCCCAAACCATCTGAGGTTAAAACAATAGGCAGCATGGCTTTAATAGAGTCTGACTCCTTGCAGGTCACAACTCTTGGTACTAAAACAGGTTCTGTCAATGAAACCTTGAGATTCATTTTGAAAATGTGAATTCACCTCTCCCTCTGTAAACCAGTACTGTTTTATTCCATTTCAGATGATCTTCAAGAAGCCAAGAAACTGCTAGGAAAAATGAAGTATTTTGCCAACTTAGAAGATAAACTAAAGGCCAAGAAGGTCCCTTCCTGATGTTGCCTTCCTAGCTATTGAGAGTTAGTGTTATTTTCAATTAAACAAATGGTTTTATCAGCAAAATCAGACCAAGGGTGTTTGTTTCCTATACTTCCATTAAAAGCCTTAATTCTGGGAGGAGGAAGATAAATAGAAAAGAAATCCCATGCTTGCTGCCGCACTTGGGGAGCAGATGACATTTGGAAATGCTACAGCCAGGAAAAGTTGCACTGCGTAAGGTGGGCCACTGTCCTGGCAGTGGCAGGTATGGAAACAAATATCAGAGAGGCACACAAACACCAGATGTGAGATTTCTTACTTCCTAACATGTGAAGAATTTATTTTAAGTTGAAAAAGAGTCCATGAAAAAATACTAGAGAGGGGGCAGAAGGCTCATTCAGCATGTCCTACAGGCTCCCTGTAGTTTAAAGGTAAAGAGTATTTAATTTCTGTCATCCATCCTCTCTGCTACTTCATGCTTTTTGGGGTGTGTATTTCAGTCTGATGGGAACTAACCTCCAAAACTAGAAGTTTTACCCTCTTGCATAGTTTAAAATGTTGAGATGCTAGGTTAGGGAAAAAAAATAAGCAAATTGAAACTCCAGTCAGTCTTTTATCAGGATAAACATTTTTATTACAAATACGAGTAATTCAGGGAGTGCTATACTTTTGTTGCACAGTACAGTAGTAGGACTGGATGAGGAATATCTTTAAGGCTTTCAAAGTTACATAACTGAAAAAACAAAAACTGAATACCACTATTTCTACATAAACTGGAATATTTCAAATATCAGCTATCAGTTCTTGTGTGGGTTTTAACAAGAACTCAGAATGTTACACTCAGCAAAGCATTTGGATGTGCCCAATGACCCAAACTGAACACAGGGCTTTGAAATGCAAGAAGAGTTGCTGAATTCTCTGCAGAAATCTGCCAGAGGGGCTCACTGAACATCCTCCCTAGCATTTCTGCATCCCTACAGCCCCAGGTTACAGCTAAAGATCAAATTTTCTGTGGATATTACAATATGTTGTTAATAGTATTTCAGCAATACTAACTTGCCTTTAGTTACACTTCCTCTAAATACACAGGAAGATTTAATAAGCCACTTGATCATGTATTACAAGGTTCATAATTCTCACTGAAGTTCTGTTGCATTTGTGAAATTATGCAGAAACCTTTAAAAATTCATCTTGGAGTTGCCTTCTTTCATAAAGCTCCGTTTCCTTTCTCCTGGCATTTCTTCCAAAATTAAGCTTGTGAAATTCCTTTTTGATTTCCAGAAACGATTTGTTTTTTGTCTCAGGAATTATGAGGAAGATGAAAGCAGCAACAAAGAAGCACTCCAGTAAGAACACCACAAAACAATACTGCTTCAGTCCATTCTGAAAATAAATGTGATTGCAACATATTTCAAGTGTAATAATAGTAGGTGTGAGAAAATAAGCTTTTTGTTTCCATTTACACTTAACATTGCTGCTCAGATGTTTTTCTAAAAGGACTCATTCAACCTAATCTTTACCTGTAACTTTTTAGATAAAAGACTGTCAAGCGCTGTACAATTATTGGGTAGACTTTTATTGTAAAAATAAGATAAACCATTTAAACAGTCAAATGTCACAATCTAGAAGTCAACATTTGCTACTTAGCTGTCATATCTTTTAAGATGTGACATCATTTAAGTTTCTCTGTTAATATTCTTCAATGCTGTGCATTTAAAAAAACCAACTGTTTTACTGAAAAACAGAACTCAACCATGGAGAAAGGACAGGCAGAACCAGATACCCAGATGCATGCTGTTCCTGCAGGTTTTGCTTCAAGAACATGTGCTAAAACTAAATATACAAAGCTGGAGATGAAAGCTTGTCTTGCCTTTCCTATCAGTTCAGCAAGTTCTCAGAGATGTGACTTACTGGCCACAGGTACCACCTCAACATTACTTTGCCATAAAAGCACAAGGCACTATTAAAAAAGGTTTTATTTAAATCTCAGTATCTGATTAAGTTTTTCTGCTTTTGATACCTTCTCTGTTTTTTTCATCTGAACGTGAGCATTGCCCTCCAGTGCATTCCTTTACTTTCCATTTATCATGTTATATTGAGGTTTGTGACATGTAAAAAATACTTTTATGAGGGACTAAATCTAGTTAAACTCATTTGAGGGGCAGTGTGCATCCTGATCAAGTGTCAGTTATATATACAGGTGTATATAATGCAATGCAAGCAATGGGATGGAACCTGGGAGCAGGTGAAATGGAAATTGTGCTGTGCATACTCACCACTATGAAGGGAAAGAGCATTCCAACTGTGAAGAAACTAATCCAGCTCACGGTCCCTGCAATCATGTAGGCAGCAGGACGTGAGGACTGTACAAATAACTCAGCTGTCAGGGTGTTTGTTATGCCACCTGAGGATGGTTCAGAAACAGAACAGAGAATTGTGCTAAATGTCCATTTGAGGTATTTCCAATGCTACAAAAGATTGACTTGCTTTTGAATATGCCATTAGCTGATCTATTATAATTCCTAACAGCAAAATTCTGAGGCTGCTGCCCTTGCACAAGTTTCCCACTAAAACACAGCCCCATTTCAGCAGCACAGATCAGGGAGCAGGCCCCTTCTGACAAGTGTAAAACCCCTGTGCTCTGAAGAACTAAGCCCTCCCTCACAAGTAGCTGCCCCAGAAGTGTGCATGGTAAGCCTCAGCTGTAGGCTACAGGAAGGCCTCACTTGAGTTCCCCAGGCAGAGCAGCAGCAGCTGTGCTGCAAAGGCTTCTTGGCTGTGTGACACCCAGCCCTCCCAGACCTTCCCCCACTCACACAGATTCCTGTGCAATACCTGGGCCCAGCCCAAAGCTCAAGATGAAGGCAAATACACACATCATGCTCATGTAAGGCACCCAGGAGTACAGCTCCTGAAACAGAAGACAATGAGGTTTAGTTCAGATTTTGATAACCCAGTTTTAAAGTCTGGCTTAACTGTTATGTTCCCATCTGTATTTTATTTCAATTAAGACCAGCAGTCTTTCATGACTCTTTTACAGCTAATTTATTTAACAGTTCTGCTTCAGAGAAATTAAATAGTGTTCATTCCATAATTTTTACTAAATCATCATAGAATTATGTAATCATAGTGTGGGCTGGGCTGGAAGGGGCTTTAAAGTTCATCCCATCCAACCGCTGGCCATGGGCAGGGACATCTTCCACTGTCCCAGGTTGCTCCAACTCCATCCAACCTGGCCTTGAACACTTCCAGGGATGAGGCACCCCCAGCTTCTCTGGGCACCCTGTGCCAGGGCCTTCCCACCCCTCACAGGGAACAATTTCTTCCTGATTTCTAATCTAACCCTACTCAATTTAAATCCATTCCCCCTTACTATTGTAGCCACGTGCCCTTTTCACTCCTCAGTCACATTGGGTAACAGGAACGAGTCCTTTGCACCTGGTAAGTCAGAGAGAAGGTCAGAACAGTGCACCAGAGTGTCATGAGGAGATAACCCCCAATGATAAGGCATCTTCTTCCCACATAGTCTATCAGCAAACCCTGTGGACAAGATATGATCTTCTGTTAATATACTGATCTCATTTTTACCAATATTTTTCAAGAATCATTACTGTTTGTACTGAGAGGTAGAACAAACTGCTCTTACACAGGAGAGGGCTGTGAGACATTCACAAACTCCAGTGCCAAGTGTCACATACGGGATTTTTTCTGCCACAATCCCAGCTTGTTCAAAAACGTAAGTTGCATAGAAATAAATCTACAGCAGAAAAAAAAAAAACAGCCAAAAACAAACAATGAGGTTTTTCTGGTATTTAAAACATTATCTGGAAACAAAGTCACATTCATACTAAACATATAGATCAATGTACTTTACATTATGAGTTACTAATTCAACATTAGAAGCAATTACAATCTGTTAAATTCATGTCTAAGTAAACATATTGCTATCATAGAAGCCAATAGGATCAGTCAACTTACTGAATATGCTTTATATTCTTAAACCAGACACACTGGAATAAGCTGATCCACCTTTATGTATTTTTCAGAGGAATGTTTTTCAGAGGAAGTATCAAGTCATTCTTTAGAAAATTTGCATACCAGAAACACAGAAATGAGAAAAAAAATGAAAGAGAAACACCAAAATAATGCAAGGACATTCTTTCCTACTTATCCCATTTCACTGAGCTTCTCTACGTGGATACTTTGTGTTAATAAACAGCTGAAAACCAGGTGGAAATGAAATAATTATTTAAGCTGTTTGGCATTACAGCATTAATGCCACTGAGCTGTTGGCCCATGGTCATCACGATGACAGTGATGAGCTGCCATCTCACAGCAGGGTCAGTGAATAACTGCCAGGGCTTCTTGGGTTTCTCCCCATCTAAGGCAAAGCATTCCCGCTGGATGTCTTCCATCTCCCTTCGGTACTCTGAGGAACCATGAAATCGTTTCAAAGCTACAAAGAGAAAAAATAATTTACATTTCTCTATTAACCACAACTCCTGGGAAATAATCTCTTTTCATAATGACCTGGCTTTTGTTAGGATATGAAAAATTTGCTTTGTGACTTGCTTGTTCCTTGCTGTTTTTTCAACATTTTTTCCTGTGGTGGATTTGGAGAATTCTGTGGCATTTCTTTCCTTCTTTTTAGAGGAATATCTGGCCTTTAAATATTCACCAGGTAAAATATTTTGTATCTGAACCTCAGACCTTCAAATAGTCTTTTCCTTAAAGACACTTTTACCAGTTTGAAGAGTTTTGCTTAAATTCTAGGGAGATATTGTCCTTTGTTATGGCCCTGACTTTAATGCTGGCAATGGGATGCAGTTAGTGAGCTGGAGCAAAGACAGTAAATCCTTCTCTTAAGGCAAATATAATCAGAAGTCATTTGGATCCCAGACTAAAATCTTTACAAATGGTCTTAAAGACTATACAGCATCAGTTCCTTTAAAATCTTATTGATTAAAAATACCTCAAGTGACAATCCTTTAAAATCTTTTTGATTAAAAATACCTCAAGTGACAATCTGTCTTCTTAAAGTCAACAGTAGCAGTTTTGATGACCCTGATAATGAACTCTCCACTGAGAGTAACCAGCTTGGAGCTCCAGTCAATGAACTAACATTTGAAACAGGATAATTAAGTTTTGTTCATAACCCATTATGGGCTCCTGAGTTCCACAATCCCTTCTCCATGTAAGCTCACTGGATGAAAAACATGGGCCAAAAAGCACCAGATGATACAACTGTGCTGGGTGGATAAAGATAAAAGGAGAATCTGGAACCCAATATATTCATTGTCATTTTCTGGAGAACAGAAAGTAGATATTACCTTTGGCACAGCTCAGCTCATCACCTCTGTCAATAAGAAGATATCTGGGACTTTCAGGAAACCATGGAAGGAATAACAGTTGGGCTAATGCTGGAATACAGCTGCTGGATAGCAACAGAGGCCAATGCTTTTCTCCACCCAATAATTCTCTGGGAGAAATGTAGAAAAAGAATGCAAAGAAATATAATAAATAGCTCTTGGTTACTATTTAATGCAGTCTCTGCTCTTGGAACTTCTAAGTTCCAGCTGGATAAAGGCCTGAGCAGCTTCTTCTGATCACACAGGGGACAAAAGCAGTGCTAGGGCTGTGATACAGAAATGTGAGTCCTTTGCTCTCAAGTCCTTGCCAACATCCACTGTCTCCAGCAAGAAATTGGCAGAAAACATGAATTCAGCTCAAATGTGGCTGCTTTACTGATGCTGTTGTGGTGACCCACCTAAACTGATACTACTTCCCTGAGGAGACAGCACTGATGGTTGGCAGTTGTAGGAATAAGGTGACTCAAGCAGGATTTTCTTCTCCCAGGGGGACCTTGTGTGTGAATTCTAATGCTGCAATGGCACAAGGAATGTCCTGCAATGAGCTGTAGGAAATTGGAATTCTTTACACAGGAATAACACAAAACAGCAAAAAAACCCTCAAACCGTTCTTACCTCAAACCAATTACTTGTCCTGTCAGAATTCCCCCAGTCAGAAAGATGGAAGTCCCCATGGCCAAGCCACCTCTGAGGTGTTTTGGGGCAAACTCCCCAATATAAAGAGGCTGCACACAGAGCCCAACACCTGCAAGTAAATGGAAAAAACATTTTCCTATCAATAGGAATTGCTTTGCAAAGAGTTACTAAACCAAAACACATACAAAATCGGATCTAATTAATTTCCTATTAATTTAGTTCCCTTCAGATTCCAAGGTAAACTACAGAACTTTTTCATCATAAAACCTAAAGGATCAGAAAAAACAATCATTTATCATTCACCACAGTTTATGGATAGTAGGAATAAGAAATCATTCACCTGAATTTATGCCAATCAAAAACCTTCCAGCAATCAGTAACTCAAACAATCCTGTAGGAAAACTGATCCCCATTAAAATGGAGGCTAGTATTGCTATAACATTATTCATCAAAAGAGCTCCTTTCCTAAAAAGGAGGAACAAAAATAATAATAGTAATAGTAATAGTAATAATAATAGTATCACAGAACAAACAAAAACTGATTACAACAAACAAAAAAAAACCGAAAACAAAAAACAACCCACCTCAACCAGACATTATGGAAATCTGTAATAATGTGAGCTTTTAAACAGCTTTCCCTTCTGATAATGTGGGGGGATAAATGGACTTTATATTGAAGAAACATACTGTTCCCTGGAAAACCAGACATCTGATACAAGTGCTTATGTTTTTAAAATATCTAAACATAAGAATAATGTATAAATATGACAGAAATGCCTGACAAGGTAGGAGTGGGGTTTCTTCATTTAGACAAATGAAGTGCAACAGATGAAGCAGCAAATCCTTACTGCAAGGGCTGCAAATGTGGCAGGGGGAAACTCATGTTTCCTTCCAACACACTCTGTGTGCATTCCCCTACTCAGATTTCAGTAAATGTAATGAAAAGAGTAAGACAAGGGTCATAATTCAGGGCACATCCTCGAAAGTCACATTGGAATAAACTGTAAAATTGTACTAGAAAACTCAGTTTTAAAGTAAAAATCTTTCACTTTCACCAAGGTACTCTTTTCTCCCACTCTTTTCCCATTTATTTATTTTCTATTCCAGTGGGAAGGTAGGAAAAGCAAACATGTTTTGATATGCCTGCTGCTGCAACTGACCTGCCCAGGCGTATGGCCATGCTGCCTCCAATCAGGGCTCCACACAGGCCTCCGAGGGAAAAGATGGAAGCAATGACAGACCAAAGAAAAGTCAGCAAATCTGGATTCAGCTCCTTGTGATAACGGCTACTCCAGGTCTCGTTTAAGAACTTGTGTATATGCTGCAGTAGAAAAGAATGATGAATGTGTAGCATTTTACACACCCTACCCACAGCATTATAAATAACTTGCACCCCAATCCTGAAAATTAATTCTGGGAGTTAATTCTAAGAGATGTCCTCTGACTGGCAGAATCTTCTTTGACCACAAGGAAGGCCTTGTGTTTCCTACTCCCCCTGCACCTCAAAGGCTGCTGAGCAGCTCTGCTTTGTGCTCTGCCTCAGGGGCTGCAGCAGAGGAGAAACACAACCCTGACATGCACTGCCACGAGAGAGCTCTGAGGTCCTTCTGAACAAGGAGGGGAACAGGGTGGATGGCTGGCCCTACTGTTTTTAGGAACATCTCACAGCACAGAAGCCTTGCAACCTAAAAAATTCACTGTCAGGGGACTCATTCTGACACTTGGTCTAAATCTCCCTGCCTCAGTGTAATCCAGAAAGTCACAGTAAAATCCCTTTTTCAACTCTAATAATACTCCACCTCTCTTACAGTATTCATGTGTCAGAACTTTGAAGCTGTTATTCCACATGCTTGGTTTTCTAAAATTTGCCTTTAGAAACTCTTGAACTGGCATGTATGTGTAATCAGAGGCTCCTGTTCTTTGCCTGCAAACAAAGACTACAGAAGAACAAACTTCTTGGACTCTCCCTCTGTTCCCAGTATATGACCTGTTCTTTCACAAACAGCTTCTTTTAAGCTTTGTAAAAAGCATACAATGTTGAAGCAAATTCAGTCTTCACAGTTTTCCAAGCAAATAAATCAGCTGGTAGCAAAAACTGATACCCACCACTTTCACAAGAATATTTGCTCAGATCCTTGAGTCATCCACAAAATATGCAGAATCCTGGAGGCTACAGCAAAAACGCTCAAGTAACAAGTGAAAATATTTACAAGATACTCAGCCACTACAGATGGAACATTTTAATTCCCTAAGGAGGACTTTTTCAATAATCTGCTTTGTGATGGACACCTATAAATAGTAACTATGCTTTCTCCAACTATGCATATGTTATGCAGTGATAGAGAGAATGGGAATGGCTCAAAGCTGTGTCAGGGGAGGTTTAAACTTGACATTTGGAGAAACAGTGGTGATATCCTACATAAAGGTGGTCAAGCAGAGGAACAGGCTTCCCAGACAAGTGGTCAATGCTCCAAGGGCATTTGGACATTGCTGTTAGTAAATACACTTTAACTTTTGGTCAGCCCTGAAGTGGTCAGGTAGCTGGACTAGATGGTCATTCTAGGACCCTTCCAACTGAAAATGTTTTGGTCTATTCTACCCTTAGTGTTCTGGGTGATTTTAGTAACCAACAAATATATTACTTATTCAGTTAATCCTTCTAATAATAAAGGTATTTATGAGGCATATTAACACTTTTGTCTGACAGAGAATGGTTCTGATGGGAGGTACTCACAAACAAATGCACATGAAACCACTTAGGAAATGAACAAGATTCCTTCACATATGAGAGGAAGAGTGCTCCAGGTCCCACTGTGATCACAGCAAAAGCACATTTGGCCTCGTGGCTGAGTTCAGAGAGGAAACAGGGCAATGAACAAAAGATGAGCTTTTACCTGAGTGGGTGCATTGATAATAGAGACATTGTATCCATACTGAAAGGTGCCTCCAATTCCAACTGCACAAACAGCCAGGAACAACGTCCAGCTGGGGAGCTGAGGAGCAAAAGAAAATCATGGGTATTACAAGAGATCATTTAATATCTAAAAGAAAGTAACGGTGAAATACATCATGTATTTAGTTTGGAGCAGTCAAAGTATTTGTTTAAAAAACAGCCTGAACTCCTGAACACCTGCAGCAGGAGAAGCATTTCAGGCTGGCTTTGGCTCTGATCATTAAAGCCTTTAGAAATATCACAATTACAAGTCTCCAGATTATGTGTAGGCAACAAAACCATTACAGCTGTTATTAGCAACTGAGTAAATGCTTTTTGCATGAGCCACATCACTCACAGTGTCTGTTTTTAATGAAAGAATGCTAGGACTCTTTATATCTCGTGTTAGAGACACAACGACTCAGTATAAAATTAACCTAGTGTCAATTTCTGTGAGTCACATTTTAACCAAGATGTGAGAAGTAACAATGTTTTATTTCCCCCTAAGCAATATTTTAAGTCCCTAAAATGATTACCCAATATCTGCAAGTTGGCAGGTGCAAAGCCTTAGCACCTCAATCACAATAATTTGTTCACTTGCAATAATATTCATTTAAAGTTTATTGGCATATTGGCACACATTTTTAAAATGCCGTACATATTTCTTTTAATAAACTTCTACTCCCTGAATTTCTCATTGTAAGGTATGTAGACTAATTCTTAATCATTCTAATTCTTGGTCCAGTTCCCAGAAATGCTGAGTTATTCCAGATATTGTAATGTATTCTGACAGAGCTGTGTCCTTCCTAAAGATAATTCATCAAAACTTCATTCCTTCCTCCCTCTTTCCCTCCCTGAAATTTGCAAGTTGAAATTATCTTATTAAAGTAAAATCCAATCAACATTTCCTTACAGTTTCCAAGAATAAAAAGTGTTTCTCTGAATGTCAACCAAAATAATGAATTAAGAGTTATTAGTAAGGGCTGCAGTAAGTATGGCAGAAAAAAACAAAACTGATGTGGTAAATACTGGCACTGCACACTCAGACCCTTATTGTAACTAAGTACTGTAAACCTATTTTGTGTGTTTTATGGGTACAACCTGGAATCTAGAAGGAATAGAAAATAAACAAACAACACAAAATAATGAACACACTTCACATAACTTAGGTTTTATTATGACAGATCTTTTGTTTTTCCTGCCCAAATCAGCTGGGCTTGTGACATTGGTATGCTGTCTGACATTGGAGTTTGGAGAGAGCACAGATAACAGCCTCATGTCTTCTGAACTCCTGACAGTTTATAAGGGCGTTCACTTCATTCCAAAAACATGACACAAACAAAATTCAATTTATATTCAATGTAGAACATGAGAATCAGAAAGCTGCTTTTATAGCTACCACTTTCTAACACAGCCAGGTATCCAAGGAAAGCGCAAAACCTTATGAGTCTAATCACTTAATGTATTTCTATTCAAATGCTAACATGAAATACCCACACATTTCACATCTGTACATCATTGCTAAAACCACAAACTCCCTGCAGGATCCACCTTCGGGATGGTTCTGCTTACCTTGCAGGGCGAGCTAGACCCTCTGAGCAGGGGCTGGTGCTCCATTCTGAGCATGGGCTGAATTAATTTCCATTGCAAAATTTAATAAACTACGTTACAGGAAAAAAAAAAAAGGTGCCAAAGAACTTAAGTTACTAATGCATTAAAACAGAGCTTTACTTTTTGTTGTTGTTGTTTTGTTTGACTGCTTTTGTTTTTTTTCTCCCCGCCCATTGGGACTCTCTCAAGGGCTCCGAACTTCTTTTTGACAGGGATGTCCATCTTCGATAACGCCTCACAGCAGCCTCAGGGAGCTTCCCCATCTCTTACACTGTGTACATGCATTGTCCTTCTCTGTTCCCCCTCTGTTCTCCGCGCAGAACCCGCACCTGCAGCCCCCCGCAACCAAAGACAAGGACGGGCAGTTACCGTGTGCCTGGGCGCCATCCCTCCCTCCTGCCGCCCGGAGCTCAGCTCCGCTCCGCTCGCCCCGAACCCGCCTAAGCTCCTCAGCTGACCGGGATTTGGCTGCCCGACCGTGCCCGCCCCGCTGCGGGAATTAGGCTGGGCCACGGACAAGAGAGGGGCTGTTCGGACACGCTCGGGGAGCCCGCGGCGCCCCCTCACGGGCCACGGCGGCGGGGAGCCCGCGGCGCCCCCTCACGGGCCACGGCGGCGGGGAGCCCGCGGCGCCCCCTCACGGGCCACGGCGGCGGGGAGCCCGCGGCGCCCCCTCACGGGCCACGGCGGCGGGGAGCCCGCGGCGCCCCCTCACGGGCCACGGCGGCGGGGAGCCCGCGGCGCCCCCTCACGGGCCACGGCGGCGGGGAGCCCGCGGCGCCCCCTCACGGGCCACGGCGGCGGGGAGCCCGCGGCGCCCCCTCACGGGCCACGGCGGCGGGGAGCCCGCGGCGCCCCTCACGGGCCACGGCGGCGGGGAGCCCGCGGCGCCCCCTCACGGGCCACGGCGGCGGGGAGCCCGCGGCGCCCCCTCACGGGCCACGGCGGAGACTCCGCTCCCCGAGCGCGTCTCCCACAGCACCCAGGACTACAACTCCCACAGGTCCCACAGAACTCGGGACTACAACTCCCACAGGTCCCACAGAACTCGGGACTACAACTCCCACAGTGCCCGCCGGTCCTTATCCGATCGCGGCGAAAGGCCTGGAAGGACCTGGGCTGTAGCGGCGGCCGCAGCCGCGGGCCCGGCTCGGCCCGGGTGAGCGCTGCGGGCGGAGGAGGTTTCTTGCGGGAGCACCTCGGGCAGGGCCGGCGTGTGGCGCAGCGCGGATTGCGGCGTTGATGTGCGCTTTCTCCTCCGTAGCAGGAAATGGCAGCGCTAGGCAGATCCTTCCAGGGCATCCCGGCGGGCCCGGCCGTGGAGCTCCCCACAGCGCCGGCCGCTGCCCCGGAGCGCCACGGCCTGCAGCCCTTAGCCGGCGGCCACGGCCGTCTGCAGCCGCCCGGGATGGTCATGGCAGGGATCGGAAACGACGGCGTGGACCGATCCTCCGGCCTCTGTCTGCAGAGCAGCTTCGACCTGGCCTCCCTGGCCGCGCTCGGGAGCCACAGCGAGGGGCTGATGGTGGCCTCGGTGAGCTCCTTCACCGGGAGCCGCAGCCAGTAAGTGCCAGAGCTGTTCCGCAGGGCCCAGGCTGGCAGTGGGGAACTGCGGCGGGAGCTCTCCGAGGCGGCTGGGATTTGTTTCCTTGTAGCAGTGTTGCGCTGGTAGGAGTTAAAAAATTGTGTTGTGCTCGGTTAAGGACCTTGAAGCTGGCTGGTGGGGGATGAAGGGGCTGTTTAAAAGGCAAGAACCAGCATCATTGCGTACTTTCAAATTCATTAATTTGTTTCAGTATTTTTCAGTATGTCCCTGTGATACAGAGTATCAAGAGACTCAAGCTGGGTCATGTGTTGCTTCTTGAAGCATTTGAATTTTAGACCAAAAAATTGGTCTTGCCCTTGTGGAAAAGAACATAAAGGAGAAGAAATTAGCAGGGAATTCTGTTCAGAGAACTGAGCAATTACAGCCGCCTTTGACTTCCTTTGTAACAAAGTGGTTATTTATTGTCCCAAACTTGTATTTACATCACAGCTGGTGACATACTGTGACTGTTGATCTCAGATGAAATTTTAAAGGGGAGGAAAATATTGTTTGAAAATATCAGTGTAACCAAAAGCTACAATTTGAAGCTAAGTAACTGTTTTTCTTTTGTAGTGCCTCTGTGCGATGTGGAAAGAAGCATAAGCTAGAAGAAGAGGCAGAAGGGTAAATTAATTTGTCTTTTATAGCCTGAAAATCCTGATTTGCTTTTTGTTTTGTTTGATTACGTCTCATCTACAGTACAAACAGGAAGGAACTCTATCATTGTTTCCATTTGGAACTCTTCCCTTGAATTGCACATGAGCCCAAATCCATTTCTATTACCTAATTAGTTGTATGGCACTGATTTTCCTGAACAGGTACCCACATTTTACTAAGAGCAATGTGGATTTATTTTCTTTGTTGAGGTTGCTTTGCCACAGAGTGTCAGAGCTGCTGAAATGCACTTTACATTTGTTCCTGTGGAATGTCACATTTCTTTTTTGACAATTGTAAACTTACTTTGTTTCCTAGCTGTCCTGTGCGGAAGAAGAGACTGACAGGAGCCAAAAATTGCCCTTTGAATCCCAACACTGAAGAATGGATTCTTTGTGCAGGTCAGCAGGCAGCTGGGGAGGTAGCAAGTCAGTATGGTGGCAGCGGTCCTGAAACTGCCATGTTAGAAATTCCCTGTGAAGAAATGGATCAGACAATGGGGGAACAGCAATGCGAGGTTGCTCGCAGGAAACTTCAGGAAATTGAGGACAGGTAAATGCAGGGATTGAGTAGCCTGGCTTTGCTGAGCTTTCCCTTTTTTGGTGGGCATTCAGGGGTAAATCTAGCACTTAGCAGTGTGATAAAACTGCTGTAAGTCTGAGGCGAACCTTCTGTTCAAATGATTTAATTTTAGGTTACCTGTGGTCCTGTGAATCTTCAGGCTGATCAGAAATTTTGGGTGCTAGAGCAGGATATGCTGAGTAAATAACACCCTGCTCACAATCGTTACGTAGCTCCAATATACCATAATTTGGTTTAATGCTCTTCTCTGAGCATCCAGAAGCTCAAATTCTAACATTTACCTGCTCAGGCTTGAGCTCAGTTTTTTTTCAACCAACTGCAGCTTGTTCTGTGATTTAAACTTGAAATAGATGTGAATTTGTCAGTGGAGGGAGTAGCATGAACCAAAGAGGTCTCTCTGCACATATGCAGTAAGGCTGAGATTCATCTTGCTGATGGTGGGGTAATTGGGTGGCTATAGACAGTCTGCTGTAGTCTTTTAATAAATTTACTGTGCATTCTGGCCCTTGAAAGATTTCTGGGAATGGCCTGTGTATGTATCAGTTGATTGCAGGTGAGCTGGTATTCCGAAATATCTAAAATGACCACTGCAGATTATTACAAAAGCCTAAAGTTATAGAAATTTTAAAACAAGATTTTTTTGTAGATTACTTCATAGATGATGCATAAGGAGAAGCAAGGTACTGTTAGAGTGTTATTTTTTTAATGGGTAAATCAGAGTAGTGAAATCTGTCTCTATTATCTGTCTATGTCTGCTTTGGTCTTCTTGGAGGATTGTTCCCTATTCTTCCCAGCTACACTGCTAAATTTTCTATAAAACAAAAACAAAGGAGATGCTTCCATTTGTTCTAAACACTTCAATAATTTGTGCTGATTTAATCTCAGAAACTGGCACAGAGTTGTGAAAAGTGAAGCATTATTTTCAGTATATTCAGTACCTTTGCAAGAATTCTCAATTCCAGTTTTGGGGAATTGAGCAGGAATTGCATAGCTGAGACTCACTTGTGTAATGTGACTGAATCATACAGTTTCCCTTGGAGGGAGTTTATTTTCTCTCAGTGTATGTTTGCACTGACACTGCTGGGATAACACAGGGGTAACAAAGCTAGCTCAGGTACCAGAAGTGGCATTGGTGCTTGAGTGGCTTCTGTGAGTCCTTCTCAGGGTGTTTTGGCCCAAGAGAGACTCGTGTTAACATGGCCCTGCTGCTCCTGGTACCCAGCCTAGGTCAGATATCTGCACAGAGCAGAGCACATGGATGTGACTGTAGTCTGCAGTGGATGTTCCTGATAACAGTATGCTCAATAGTGTTTATCTCCCTCTTCCCCCTCCATTCCTAGGATAATTGATGAAGATGAGGAAGTTCATGCTGATGGAAATGTTAGCAATCTGCCCACTCTTATCCTGTCAGATACCCTTAAGAAAGGGATGAAGAGGGATTTTGGTGAAGTCCTGACAAAGAAAATAATAGAATCTATGTAAGTTCTGGAGGAAATCATGGTGCTATGTAGCTAACATGTGCAAATGAAAAGAGAGACCTCGTTTCATGTTTATGGAGATGTCCTTGATTACTGCATGATGCAGCCAGCATTGTATAACAGACCATTCATCTGGTTAAAATAGGAAAAGCTGTCCTAATATAAAAATAAATAAGTGTAACTGTAGTGGTCATCAAGTATGTGTTTTGTACTCCTCATGTCTACAGAGTGAGATTTGTTTGGTGAACCAGTATCAGTTTTGGTTTTATGTATATGAATTTCCAAAATGAGAACAACTTGAAGTGTGACCAACGGTGGTCAAGTTTGGTGCAAAACAGAGAGGAAATACAGGCTTAGAACTAGAAATAATGGAACTAGGGAGTAGGGAAGAGGAAATTTATTAGGGGGTGGAAAAAAGAATATGGTTCCAGGCTAGCTCAAAGGATGAAGATACAGGTCTTCTGCATTTAATAGCTGTGCTTGGAGAACTAAAATTTTACTGAAACTCCATCCCTTCTAGGAGCCGTCCTTCTATGGAGCTTGTGCTTTGGAAACCTCTTCCTGAATTTATGACAGATAAACTGAAGTCTGTTTCTGTTAAGAACTTCAAGCAGCAAAGCACAGAAGTATGTCAAGCTAAGCAGCCAACACCAAGAGCTCCTTTTGACCCACAGACTGAAACGTTCCCTGGATCACAACAGACTGTCATGTCTCCAGATCCATATGCTAGTTTGGGAGTATCTGGGTGTGCAGAAGAAGAAATGGAGTTGTAGATGCCAGATTTTAGACTGGGAGTGGTGAGCTTCTGATGCTTATTGTTGATGTTTTTTGATTATTTTTTTTCTGGTTTGATGTGTGAATCTGAAGTTATATTATTTGGTTTTTGTTTTGTTACTAACAATCATAAGCACACCACAATCATAGGGTGGCCAGAAACACCCTAAGATTTCTGTGTTCCAATCTGTTAAATATTCTTATTTTTACTGAAAAGGTAATTCAGAGGTCTTTGGAACAGGGAAGTAGCTTTCCATCTTGCTTAATGGTGAAATATCCTCTTAATTGCCCTTGGTAAAGCATAAAATCCAAATATTGAATGTAACTGTGGCTTAAGCCACACCTTTGTCTTACTGAGCCATTGAAACTGGTGCACATACTATTCTTGGCCATTTGGTTTAATTTAAATTACAAAATATAAAGGAATATCTTCAAATCTGTCACGGATAGAAAAGCAGTCCCTCTGGTAATACAGCTGATCACACCATCTTATTTGTTTGGACTTGATGTAAACTCAGATGTAGAAATTACACAATCCATGGGGTGGTAGGGAAGGAATATTACAGCTGAGCTTAAGTCTTTTGCTTTGTAGAAAGTAAAGCCAGCACTTATAACTTGCAGTATACCTGCTAACTTCAGTCATCTTTGGTTCATTGGCTTCTAAATTTTATTTGTGGGTTTTTGATGTTCCCCTCCCCAAACACTGCAAAGTTTGGAGAAAAGTGGTTCTCAGCAAAGAGATTCACATTTTACATTGTGCTGAGATTCTTTGTATGCATGGAGTTGGAAAGTCAGTTAAGACAGTGTAACTTCTGATGAAATGAATGGCATCCATTAATTTGGGTGAACGTGGTAAGTAAATCAGCTAACAGGGATAATGGCTGCTTGCTGCCATTAGGAGGGTCAAATGCTTGGGTCTGTACCCAAGCCCCAGCCTTTGGTGGCTTTGGTGGTGAGGTAAAGGAGATGCCTGTCTTTTTCCTGAGAGAATCTAGACATAAAGCCACAGTATGTGCCAATAATACACCATCACATTGTTTATACAGATGTGTGCCAAAAGAATTTTCTACCCTGTACAGGGTGCCAAGGAAAGGAATCCACAATGAGCTATTGCTTGTACCTTTTTTCAATGCACAGCAGTTTGTTATGCTTAAGGCTGTCTAACTTGTTTAAGGGTTTTATCTTTTGTTCGTAAGTCCTTGAGCTTTCTCAGAGATACCTGAATTGAGGCTTTTCATAAGAAATCCCTTTCCAAGTAACAGGTTCTGTTCAGAGTCCTACGTCCCAATCTGGTTTTGACATCTTGCTAACATAAAGGAGCAAGTACACAGTAATGCAGCTGCAGAAAATCTACTCTTCCTCTGCACAGCCAAAAGATAATCCGTGTAATAATATTCTTCACTGTTGAATAACCCATAGCTGAAAGCTTAAAATCAGTCTTCTCTTTTTGTAGTCCTTCTGGTTGTTCAAAACATACCTGTTTGTTAAACCCTGTTTATCTTGCTGCTTTTGTTGAAGGTTGTCTGAAATTTCCTGTCTCTTGATAAAACATTTTAGAGTTTCACTAAAAACACTCCAGCATTTGAGTAGGTTTTACTCTGGAAACCAGTATACACCTGTAACATTCTGGAAGGTTTTTTAAGTTGAAGAACATGTGCAGCCTATCTTGCTATAATGCCTAATTTCATTTCAGGATCTGCTATAAATCTTTTGCATGAACTGTGTAAAATTTCTTATGTATTATTAAGCTGCTGAACATCTTTTAAAACCTACAGCCTTTGATGTGCTCCAGTGGTTGAGTAGAACATACAGCAGTCAGTTTGGAGAAGGCTGTAGTCACTGCAGGTAGAAAATGAGATGCCTCCAAATAAGTGACTGGTTTTCAGCTTGCTGGATTATAGTTAAAAGTATTTTAGGTGAAAGCTCTGAATCCTAAATAAACTGAAAAAAAAGGATGAAAATTTCAAAAATGTGATGAAACCATCTCAGCAACATTGAAACTGCAACAGAAGATGTAAAAAACACTCTAGGAGGCCTAAATACATCAAATGATGCAGTTGTTTTCCTCTTAAAAACACCAAATTGCATATCAGATTTGCAGAATAAGAAAGTGTTGTGGATGGCTTTTAAGCATACTTTTTTTCCTGCTAGGTTTGTACCAAAGGTTGATTTCAGAGATGTTTTTCCTCTTAATTCAATGCCAACAGGGCATCACTGACCTATTTCCTGCCATCTAAAACAAGAATAGAGTGCTGCACTATTGACAAAGACTATGAAATAGAGAAAAAAAATTGTCTGACAAGTCTGCTTTGATAAAAAACATTTGCTTTCATTTTTTCACAACACATTTCTGCCCTTGTGATAGGAGACAGTGGGGTTGAGTTGCTTAAATTGATAGAAGAGTGGGAACCAAGTGACCAAGGAGCACCGAGCAAGATCCTTGCTACAGCAATCACTTGGAGAGGGTGACTGGATGAGAGATCAAGCTGTGGGCATTTACAGACTTCTGTATTTGTGAGTTTCATTTGTTGTTGACTTCATTAAAAGACTTTTATTAATGCCGTTCACAGACGGGATGGCAAATGCAGTATTAGGAAAAACATTATTTTGAAATACGAAAGATCGATTCTGGTCTGTCTTCTCTTGGGACCAAATCACCCTTTGTATGTCAGTTTTCAATAAATTTTCTAAAATATTTTTTAGATGACTGTTTCATTCCTGGTAAGAGTGATAAAACCTTGGGAGCCTGTGTGCAGTCCTTCAGCTGGACAGTAAAGCTCTTCTGGCTTAACAAGACATGAATTTAACTATGTTTTGTCAAAGGCATACCCCTTTTTTCCTCCACAGAATTCAGCAGGACAAGGGAAGGCAACAGCAGAATAGAATAAACCTGAAGCTGCCAGGAAGGAAAAGGCCTCTGACAAAGCAATAGGGGTACCAATAAGTGTTGCTATAGCTTGTGTTTTGAGTTTCTTTTATTTTACTTCAGAATAAAACTATTCAGAACTAGGCAAGCTAAGTATTCTAAAGTTAAGGAATGTTTGAGAAGAGTTTTAAATTTAGATTTTAGTAATTTTGTTGGAAGGTAAGACTTCTTTTTTTTGTGTACCATATTAGTGGACTTGATTCCAGTAGAAAATACTAGTGCTCATAGGGATTCTCAATGGTAATAGGCTTCTAGATGCCAAACAAGAACTACTTCTGTGTTTTCAGTGAAGAGATCTTAGTAACTATTAACACCTTGTTGGGGGACCCAGTGCTTGCAGTAAGTAAGGATAAAGCATGCCAGGGTAGATAGAGCTGTTGAGAAGGGGAAGCAAAACAGTGTAAAGACCATGTCCTTGAACATTTCTGTCTCCTGTGCTTAAGGTGGAAACCTTAAACACATCCCATGTCCTACTGTGATAGAAAGGAAACTGTAATACAATTTTCTTTGGATTTTTTAGATGTTGAAATGGCTTGCTCATGGGTGCCAGGAGGGGCTGGGATTCCCTAAAAGGGTGCTAACAAAATGTATTGCAAAACTACAGAGCAAATCCTCACTTCTGCTTTTTTTTTTTGACATGCACCTTGAAAGTAAAACAACTTATTCTTCTGACTACTTGGATTTTCAGTGTAAATTTGTTACACTGCACAGCTGTAGTACCCACTATTCAGGTGGAATCCTTCAGTATAAACTAGGTTACTCAAGCTTGTAATCCAAAGCAGTCCTGTCACCTTGAATGTTACTGACTGAAACATCTCTCGTTTTCTTTCTTCCCCACCCCAAGTTATTTTTGCCAGAATTGAATGCAAAACATGAAATACCACTGAAAGCAAGAACAGCTGCGCCAACACCTGCAACAGCTCTCTTATTTGAAGTATAAAATTTCTTCTGTCTTTCCAAGTGTTTTTAATATTGTGATAAACAATGGATACTGGAGCAAATGGATGTGGAAAATGAGAAGTCCTCCTGTGATATTTGAAATTAGCTCCTGACAAGTCCATTTGATGCTCCAGAATTTCCTGTAGTAATACAGAATCTGCAGTTGTTTTCACACCCTGTCTCACACCCACCTGCCCTTAGGCTGAGAATTTTGGACAGCATTACTGGCCACCAGGGTGCCACCACTGCCCTGACTTTTGAATATTCAGACTTCAAGCTCCTGCCACCTATTACAGAGCGTGAAGGTTTTGCTCCAGTAGCTCTGGCTACCACACAAACCCATCTACCACATCCAGTGCCCCCAGAAGGGAACTGCTGAAACATCCAGCTGCAGACACCTTATGAGCAGCGCTCCTCAGTGCACTGTGGCAGGATGACACATTGAGGGACCTGAACTTAAATTCTCCAAAGCCCAGATACTCTTCCCTCCCCAGTGAGTTCTAAGGCAGAAAAGGGTCAGTGAGCTGCACTGCATTTTAATTGCACCAATACAGTTAAATATTAAATGGACAAAGCAACTCTACATAGCAAATGGAAAACAAGCATTTAGTGAAGCTGTAAGACTTAGAGACTATTAAGGTCTAGCCCAGTTGCCTATACATGAATATGCCAGTTTAGTTTTTGGTGTTAAAATTTTAACTGGAAAACAAGACTTAACATTTTTAGGTTCACAGAGATTGAGCACGTTATTGAGAAACAATAACTGCCTCTCTCCTATGCCAACACTGACTGGGGGGAGCCAGGGCAGGACAGGACACCCTAGGCTTTTTCATACCATCAACTAGCATGGTAAAGATGAGAAACTTTTCCGAATGGACTTGATTTTCCCCACATACACCCCAAAGGGGCATTGCTGATTTCCTGCCAGGACAGTTGCTCACAAGGAGTTTTAACACTATCAGGTCAGACACTGATGAGCTGGGGAAAGAGTTCCTTGGCAAAGCTGTCCTCCCACGCGTGGTCAGTGCCAAGCGGAGACGACGTATCACTGAAGGGCGACAGGGATCCTTCATACCCAGAGTCACTACAGCCATCCAACAGGTAGCTTGAGGCTTCAAGGCTATGACAAGAAGAAAGCAGATGAGAAAAGCCCAGTTCAGGCATGAAGCTGTCTACAGGTTCCTTCTTCACAGACACTGGGACTTCAGAGATGGCCTTGTCATCAGATGAAGAGAGGTTTTCTTTCTCAATTTTCACTGGCGTATTGGTTTGGTTGGACACTTCAACAGGAATCTCCACTACCAGGGGTTTTGTGTACACGTGATCAAACCTTATGAGTTCATTAATGGCTTCCAGCTTGGCTGATGGGGACCCCAAAGAGGGAGAGAGGGCGGGTGGTATGGAATTTGTTTCTCCAGAGATCTCTTCGTCCAGCTTCTCCAGGCATGTTGACTCTGAATCAGCATATTTGAGAAACAACTCTGGGTCCAGACTGTCCAGAAAGCCCAATAAGAGATCAGACTGCAAAATAAAAGACAGTTTTAGACAGTTTATAACTGTTACAGCCAAACACCAAATGTGGCATCTGTTAACCTCCATGTGGAAGTTAATAAACACTGATGCAATCACAGCTGCTTTACCAAGAATATTATCAAGTACACAGTTAAGGCAGTTACCCATCTTGCAGAAATTCACAGAATAGGCCAGACTGGAAGGACCACAGTAGGTCACCTCTGGTCCAATTTCCCTGCTCAAGCAGAGTCATCTTAGAGCATGTGGCAGAGGATTGCACCAGATGGTTCTCAACTGTCTCCAGTGAGGGAGATTCCACACCATTTTGGGCAATCTTTGCCAGGACACAGTCATTCTTTGCCCACAGCTTTTTCATTAAGGGTACTGGCAATCCCCAGGGAATTATACACGCATTTGAGATTTACAGCCACTACTAGAAGCTCCTTGAGATCTTGTACCCATCAAGTACAAGCACCACAGTGCCTGCTGGCTACACAGAACACGGACCAAAACCTGGCTTAGGCAGACCTGCACACAACTAAAGCTGTGGGGACTGGGTTTTTCATGTGGGTGTTGTTGAATTCCTGTACTCACTGGACACAGCCTCTAATACAGCTGTTCTGATGCACAGGTATGGCATTCCAAGATTTGGAATGAATGGAAATCACCAAATGATTTAACATCAAAGCATTACAACACTAGTCTTAAATCTACAGTAATTCTGAATTTCATGGACAATTTGTATAGGACTGGATGCTCACCTCAGAGTCTGAAGAGTCACTGCCATCAGAATCCATGTGGAAACTATCAGAAATGGTGACTGCTGGGCCTGCACCTGCTGCAGAGGAACACGTAGTCTGAGTGCTGCGGACTCAGCGGACCCGGTCACCAATCTGATCTCATCCACCTGGGATTCCTTCACAACCTGTACCAAGATAAAAACTCAGTCACTGCAAATGTTCTGGCAGTACAGTACAGTACATGATCATGAAGATTGTAGTTTTTCTGCAAAGGCTTCCAACACAAAATTCTCTATTTGCTTGTTCTGTAGGAACCTAAAGGTAAGGTAATTTGCACGTTAAGCTGAAGGTTCCCTACACTTGTACATTTATTTTGTTTGACACTTTTAGATGAAAGCCTGACTCTCTTCACCACATCTGAGACACACCAATGTGATTGTAACAGTTTCTGCTTCACCTCTATAAGGTAGAAAACCAAAGAAAACTGTCTTAAACCAGCCAGGAACTAGTCAACTTTCTACCTCCCACATTACCCATTTCGACTTGGCACCCGCTGAGTTTCAGGACAGCCTCCATATGGAGGACAAAGGTATTTCCTGCATATCCCTGCTCACAGCCTCGAGGTTACTCCAGGAGCGGGGCAGCTCTGCCCAAGGCGGGGGCGGACACGCCAGCAGCGCGGCTCACCTGGAACTCGTCACCCTCCTCCGTCTTCAGAGCATCCAAACCCAGGCGGCAGCGGAGCTCCTGGTTCTCCCGCGCGAGGTTACACGTCCTTTCCCGCAAGAGCTGGTTTTCCCGCAGCAGCTTCTGGTTCTGCAAAGAGCCGTGAGGCAAGGGAGGTGGCTCCCTTCCTTCCCCCACCTCCAGCCCCTTATCTCCCGCAGACCCTTACCTCCTCCTCTAGCTCAACCACCTGCTGCTCCAGCTCTGTCATCCGCGCCTTCTTCCTGTCGCGGGCACTCTGGGCTGCCACACGGTTCTTCAGTTTCCTGCGGGGCAGAGCAGCCGTCAGCGGGAGATCTTGGACCCACCAAGTACAGCCGCAGCCCCGCCACCGCTGCCCCCACTCACCTGCGCAGCGCCTTCTCCTCCGGGCTCAGATGCGTGAGTCGCTGCCGCTTGCGGGCCGGCTGCGCGGTCTCCATCCCCGGGAGGCCGGGGTCGGCTCCTGCCGGCAGGACAACGGACAGATGCCGAGCAGCCGCGGTGCCGGGAGCCTCGGCCGCTTTGCTAGGGATGAGGAGCAGCCGCGGGGCCGCGGCACCGGGCAGCGCTGCCATGGCGGTACGGCGGGACAGCGGACACACTGCCCGCGTCACCAGCGCGGCCGACTGCGCCCTGCGCCGCCCCGCCCGGATTTCTACCATCGTGGCTCTCGCTCATTGGTTGAGAGGCGTGACGCCACGGCCGGGAGAGCCTGGGATTGGCCCGAGGCCGCGAGCAAGTAGGGAAGCGAATTGCATCAGACAAGAGCTGCGGTTGTGAGGCGCTGGCGAGGGGCGGGGCTTGTGGGCGGCTGTGAGGGCAGAGGGGGGCCGGACGGGACCCGGGCCGGGCTCGGGCCGGGCCCGCCCGCGATGGCGATGGCCGGAGTTTAAATTCCTTGAAGAGGCAGTGAACCGGGCCTGGCGTGGCGATCCGGCTGAAATATCTCTCTGTTCTCCTTCCCGGGGCCGGTCTGTCACAAGTAGTCACAAGCATAATGATGGGGAACACAAGTGCCACGAATGGAGTTGTAGCAGATGCCATAAGAATTAACTTTTTAGTCTAAGAAGACTAAAAAAGGCAGCGAGGTTAGTGATTGTGAGTGGAACTGCAGGAAACCATGCAGAAATCCCTCAGGGGAGTCGCACCGCTGCCCCCAGGCCGCTCCTGAGAAGCTGTGTAGGAGTGAAGTGAGCACTTCTGTGGTGTCTGAGGGAGGAAATCACCCTGCCGTGACGGGCTGGTGTCAGATCCCGTAGATCTGGGGTTCAGACAAAAGGCGTGCAGGTAGAAAGCCTAGAAATGCTCTGCGCATGGGAATGCAGGTGTTCAGCAACCTACGGGCAGCAATGCACAGCCACGCAGGGCATCGAGGCTGTTTGAGCTGCCGGCGGCTCCGTGCCTGCAGCTTTCCAAGTTTCCACTTGTGACAGTTGCCAACGACCTGAATAGTTATGAAATGTCGAGACTTTGGCTGCTCACAATTATTTCTGAAAGCCATTTGTACATTGATTTTAAATTAGTGGAGATGTTAAACACAAAAGGAAAACATGAGCTTTAGAAGATCAAAGGCACTGGTGTGCTGGTTTGGCATTAATCCAGCACTGGAGTTCTGCCAGGCTTTCATGATACAGAGAACAAACTGCATTTGTAAGCTTGTGTTTGTTCTTTTCTTGCGCACTGCAGCATGACATTGAGCTAAGGCTGAAAGTTCATCTTTCTACTTTGACACCTTTGTGAAAAACATGGCAATTTTTCAATAAGCCTTTTAATGGGAGTGCAAAAAATTGTTTGTTCGGGTCCTGCTAAGCCCCTGAGACACTGGCCATTGGAAATACTGCCTCTCTTTTGTGCGTCTCTTCTGGATTTGGACTCGTGTTTCTTCTATAATTCCAATTCTCACTTTAAAGTGTTACTTTTTTATACCAAAATGTAGATTCAGTATTAATAACTGCTTCAGATTTCAGACATCCATTTCAAGCTGCCCTTATTTGCAAGAAAAGTGGGATGAACAGGGCTGCCTTACATTGCTGATTTGGAATATTTACAGCTATACTGGGGAGATCTGATTTATCATTATATGATTTATCATAAAGATATAATTTGTCTTGGTATTACGACTGAAGAAAAATCCCAACCTTCTGTCTGCAGGTGATTTAATTTTGCTATTTAATTTTATGCGGAACCAGAGCCCATGAAAAGCACGCTTCCTTTTGCAACAAACATTTGTGATCATGAATAAACCACAGAAGTGCAGGGACATATGTGCTAGTAGTGGTGCCTGAGCTGCTTCACAGTGATGTGCAACCAACAAAAGTGGAAGCTGCCCTTGGCACTGGTGGTGTCCATTGTTACTGAATATAATAACAGCATCCATTAGTGTTGGCAGGAATAGCTAGCAAAAGAAGGGCATGACACCCTGCATTTTAGTCCTGTTGAAGGTTTTAGTAGTACTAAAACAAACTCTGGGACAGTTGCTGAGAGTATATTTAGGCTCACAAATATTATCTTACTAACAGTAGGATATATAAAGTGTTTTATTAAATATATGATTAAGTCACTGGGTAAAAGAATGCCTAAGAAAAGGTCCATAAAGCTGGTCTTACACTGTGACACCCTTTCAGAGAGTTTTAACAAGAAGGCTTCAAGTTTAATTCTGATTTCCACTTTTTTTTCCCCTTCACTGTTTACACATTCTGGTCTTTGTATTTTTCTTTTTTTCAGTCATTGGATTTAATCCTGTGATCTGTGTGACTCAAGAATGCTTCTCACCCTGCCTTCACCCCTCTGGGTAAAGCACTACCACCAAGGATGTGCCAATGAGGATACAGTTGGCTGTCCTGCCAGAAACCACATTAGTTCCTGCTAAAATAGCTTTATGTTTTATGTTCCAGGTGGCCAACCCACCAGAGGAAATAATTTTGTTTAACGAAGGTGGAGAGGCTTTACCCTTGTGTAATCTCAGATACAGAGAAAGAAATGTGTGTTCAATGTTATCTACACAAGAAAAAAAGGGGAATAGGGGAGGAAAGTAAAATGGGAGAGGGGGGCATAGAGAAAAGATTACCTGACAATCATAATCTGAGAAAGAGCTTGCTTGCCAAATGTGTGTCTGAAAATACTTGGATGGTGGCCCAGGTCCCCAAGTTCTTGACAACAGCTGGAGTGTTCCCATACCTGTATCAATAGTTGATTAAATGAGAAGAGAACCTGTTCAGCAGCCTAAAACAAGGTTATTCAAAACCTGTAAACTAATTTTACTTACTCTTAAATTTTGTCATTACACATTTGCATTCAGGAGTGCATCTTTCAAAGTTTTAATGCTCTCAATCTCAGGGAATATGCAGACTATGTATCCTCTGGCTACTGCAAGGAGCTGCCACCCTGCCTGCATGCTGTCCAAAGTGACATTGGCTTTCCCTTCTCTTAACACTGTCACAAGCAAGCCTTTCAGAAAGAGGATTTTCACTCACCTCTCATCCCTTCTCCATTAATACTTAATAAGTTATTGGGATTCTGCTTCATTGACTTCTGTGATTGTTCCCAGGTTACCACCAGAAAAGCATGGAAAAGACACAGTGAGTTCAACTTTAAACCATGACTTTCCTAACATATGTGTACCTTGCATTCCAGTTCCTTGTCCTCCTGTCCTCCATTGTGGCCTTCTTCTGTAGTGACCTCTTTGCAACACAGATTGTTTGGCAACAAAATCATCTCATGTTTCACAGCTTCTAACATTTTTTTCTTTGTGTGTAATTCCTTTTGTTACTGTTACAAAATACAAGATGGGAGATTTTTCTTGAAACACTCTAATGATATATTGTCTTTTTGAGTGATAACAGTAAATTTGAGATCAAGCAATCTCTGTAAAAGGCTCAGGATGTTCCTTGCATCTCCATAGTGAGATTTTTTTCCTCCTGAATTTCACTTTCATTGTAATTCCATTTTGCTTCATTTTTAGACTCCTCTGAAACTCAAGAATTCACTGGTCTCGGGTGAGACCAGAAATTAACAAATATATATAATTTTTTAACAGTGGCATTTTTTTGCCAATTTACAATTTTTTCCAGAAAACTGACGTGCTTATTAAACAGCAGAGGTCCCAATGTAGAGACAGCTTCCTAATCCCCCTCACACTGCCAAGGAATGCTGATATAAAAGGAAAATCTATCTGCTTACAAGGACATGGCAGTATTTTGAGATAAAGATCTCTTGATTTGATTCTTTCTGTCAAGACAGGGAAGGAAATTTCTCTTGCACATTCAGAGCTTGGAGCAAACCACTAGGAATCGTTTGTTTGGGAATTTAAAAGAAGACAAGAAATCCACACCACAGTAGGCAGAAAGGCTGGCAACCCTGTGCCCAGTTCTGGAAGAATGAAAAGTTACTGGGAAAACTCTGCAAACATTAGTCATGTAAACAGATCTTTATACATAGCCACTGGATGCCCTTGGGAAGGTTTATGCCATCTGCCAGTCCCTGAGAGAGTCCAGCTGGGAAACAAACAGCATTGGTCACTCAGCCAGGAAAATGGGCTCAGGTCAGATAATCTGTTTGGTGGGCAGCCCTGATCTCTGCAGGAACCCCACAGGTCAAGAGGAGGTTGTGGTTATTCCTTTGCTTAGTAGTTCTGGCCTCTGCTTCCAACCAGCTTGGCCCATTCCCTTCCCACACCATTCTTTTATTGCTGTATTGATTCTGCTTCCACTGCATGGATTCCCTTTCCCTTTAAAAGGTCCAGCTGTTGGCACCTCTGGTGCTTTGCTGTGGTTTGATTGTAGTACTTATTCCCATGTGTAGTCCTACTTCACCTCTTTGGCTTTTCTCTTTCTAGCTTGGTGGTCCCAAGCACAGTGTTCCCCTGCAGGGTTCTCTCCTCCTCTCTTTTCCTGCTGGCAGGAAAATGTGAACCAGAGAGTTGTGCAGAGTATGCAGGATTTGGAGGTTCTGAGAGATGCCACAGGAGCTGTGCACAGAGGTGTTGTGCTCACCTGTGTACACTGATGCACAATGACACATTAGAGGTGGTAGTCATGAGAAAAAGAAAAAAGGCAGAGGTCCTACACTGAGTTGAGATGATGCAGCAAGTGCATTTTTTGGGGTGGTTGTGCAGAATGTGCTTGGGCAGTACAGGAGAGGCTGAACTTACTGCTGTACTGTCTCAGAGAACCAACAATGCTGTTCTGGGTTTTGTGCCAGTGTCTCACATGTGGAGCAAACTCTCTGAGGAAAACACTTAACTTGAAATCTCACATACCTAAAAGCTCCTGTTCCAGTAAGTCTTTTTGTTTGCACATCCTGGTTCAGAACTGGAACCTCTTCTCAGAAAATACCCAGGGAGGTAAACACCCACGCTTAGGAAAACTTGATGGCTATTTCCTGTTGGCAGAAGCCAGCTCTTCTTTGGAGCACTGCCAGCCTTTAAAAGGGAAAACCTTTTCTTATTTCTTAGACCTTCCCAAGGCTTTGAAATTATTTTAGAGCTCCTGGGAGTCATGGAAGCTTTCTTGTTTTGTAATTTTGAATTTACTTCCTTATATTCTTCCATTTAGGTGCCCTTTTGTATGCAGAACCCTGTCTCCAGCTGTCATGTGACCCTGTATGAGAAGAGGAAATTATCAGGAAATGTCAACTTATGAATCAGTTCTGTTTCAGCATAAGTTCAGCAGGACCCAAAATGTGGGGGATATTGTCAGAATCATCCATCTCCTGGCTCCTACATTTTTGATTTGCTGACTCCCCAGAGGGCACAGGTAGCAGCTGGTGTTCAGAGAGGGACAAGTCTATTATGGTTTGTCTCTGGTATCCTCGCTGATTTGCTCTGTTAGCACTGACTTTAATGATAACTCTTATGTAAACAGGCAGGGACAGCTAAAGCCCTTAATCTACTAATTAAATAGATCCTAAACTAGTAGTTGAATGTGGAAAATTAGTGTTTTAAGGTGATTAATTAAAAGTGCCAGTCAGATCTTTTAACTTAGGTGAGTCTTTAATATAATAGATGACCTAAGATGAAAAAGAGTAAATAGTTTCTTAACTCACAGTCACATGAATCAATGCATTGTTAATGCAGGAATTTATTCATTTTAGCCATTAACATTTTAAGAGTGTTTTTTGCTTTTGGTACTCAGAAGCAGTGAAATCTATTTTTTGGCCTTAGCATAGAGTTCTTCAAATTGCAATTAGTATTAGCAGCCAATACATCCTACACTTTAACCATGTGCTGCAAATTTATTCTGTGATGTTTATACATTGTTCATTTTATATTATTGCTTGAGAAAGGGCTTCAGGAACAGCAACTTGTACCCTATATTTACTCCAGAAACACGAATAACAATGTTGAATTAAACACAGAAATGTCAATATCTAGATTGTATATAAATATGTGAAAAACGCAGGGTTTGTTTTTTATATTTAATTTCATTGGTAGCTTCTTCAATATTATGAATGAGGATACTGCTAAGCATTGACCTAATGAACACATGAAATTAACAGTAGTGTGGGGTTTAGTGCAACTGTAACCGAAAGTGAGTAGTTGTGATACAGAGCAGTCTCAGGAACACAGCAGCACAGTGAAAGACATTGCTATGGATGCATTTGAGGGTCTTTCTTGCAGAATGGATACTGAGAATCTTGGAAAATATAGCTCCACATTTTTTCCAAATCCATTCTGTTCCTGCCACCCCTTGCAGAGATTTTAGATGATCAAAAAGTGTATAGAAACAATTTCCTAAGTTTGTTCCTCAGAATTCTTTTTTTCTTCTTTAGGTAACATGATCTGCTGTGCCTGCCTGGTGAGGACTCTGAAGGAAAGCATCAAGCATGGCAGTATTGTCTTGCAACCATTATTTGAGCTTAATTATCTGCATAATTCAGTTTTACAGACCTGATTCATTATTATTTTTTCCCTTCAGTAGACAATTATGTGTACAGAGAGGTGAAGGATTCCGCAGTCACCATGTTCTTACAGATTTGAAAGACTACATGTTGTTTAAAACATTGGAAACCTTAACTATTCAAACATTAACTATAAATTTTGTTCAGGAAAAATTGTTACGATCAAAGCTGTGGCTAGTCAGTTGGTTATACTGTGTTGCTTCGATGCTGATTTACTTGAATTGTGTTTCCAAACCTTAAACAGCAAGAGGCAAAGCCACTTTGCACGACATTTTTTTCTTAGTACAAATATTCACCGACTTTTCTTTTTGTTCTTTAATTAAGCTGACAAGCTACAATGGTTTGTTACTTTAATTTAGAATAATTGATGACAATGACGAAACCATCACTTCCATAAATTATCCATCTCCTGCCTCCTACATTTTTGGTTTGCTGGCTCCACAGAGGGCACAAGGTAGCAGCTGGTGTTCAGAGAGGGACAAGTCTATTATGGTTCGTCTCTGATATCCTCGCTGTTAGTAAAGCATCTGTGGTAAAAACGTTGTCCATTACGATGGGCTTTCAGGTCCAAAATGCAATGGTAAGGTTTAGATGAAGATGCTAGATGAAGAAGATGAAGATGCAAGGCTGTGGGAGATATTTTAACCCACGTGCTGCTGCCGGACCCACCAGCCCCGCTCGGGCTCCGCAGACGCCCCGAACACGTCCCACAGCCCCGGCGGCTCTCGGGGGCCACCTGCTGGTGGCCATGCCGCGCTGCACCCGCCTCTCCCCGGCCCCTCCCGCCGGCCTCAGGAGCTGCGGCGGCTCCTTCAGAGCGAGAGCTCCGCAAGCGCTCGGGTGTGTCCGAGCAAAGCTCTAAGTCAGCCCGAAAACTCTCTGCTGTGCAATTCTGTCTCAGAGAAAAAGGGCAGGCGTGTACATGTCCTTGAATTTACTGGGAAAAGGACAGCACTTGTTCCTATTGCTTATTAAGAGGTACACCAATACCATTTACTTAGGAAATAAGCTCTGCAGAGTAACATATAGGGAATGTGGGCAGTAGTCTGAGTTAACAATTCCTGAAAACACCTGGACAGGCAGATCTGGGTGTGTGAATGAGTTAACCAGGCTTTTTATCCTTCCTATGGACAGCTGGGCTCTGAGGAAATTGTTTTGGGCTTTTTCTATAATGTTCATCACATTTATTTTGTGATTGTGTATATATTGTGCATGTACAATGTGGCCACTTTGCTAACTTTGTTTTCTCTCAAGAGCAGAGGGAAGAGGGTTCTAAAATATCCATTTCTTTGCAAAGGAAATGAGATGTAGGAAGTTCAGTGTCAAGAGCATCCTCTAGTGTTGATTGCCTGTTTCAGAGACAGAATTATAGAATTGTTTATGTTGGAAAAGATCTGTAAGACAATTGAGTCTAACCGTTTCCCCAGCACTGCTAAGTCACTAAACTGTGTCCCCAAGTGCCACATCCACGAATCTTTAAAATCCCCCAGGGGGATGGTGACTCCACCTCTATCCATGGCCCCCTGATCCAATGCTTGACAACTCTTTCCATGCCGAAATGTTCCCTGATATCCAATCTAAGCCTCCCCTGGAGAAACCTGTGGGTTTTTTTCTGCTGGTTCTGTCACTTGTTACTTGAAAGAAGAGACTGAGTGCCTAGAGAATGCTTTCTCAGACCATTTGGCATTGCACATAATTTAGTTTTGCTCAAATCACAGCTCTCACTGTCCTCAGCTGTAGTTATAAATGCTTGAGACTTCTGTATTCAGACCCTGGGCCTCAGTTTGTCATTCAGGAAAAAAAAAAGAAAACATATCTGAAGTATTATGGCATAACTGAATTGTGAACTCTATACTGCCAACTGGGCAGGATGCCAATTAGAAATATTCGATGCTTTAATGATAGACAGTCCATTCTCTTCCTGTAACTTCCTGCTTGGATTTCTGCCCAAGTTGAGGGAACTTGGTGACCTGAGACCTAGTGCCTCATGTCACTCCTCAGTATTTGACTGAGAGGCTGCTCCAAGGCAATTTTGCTGTGTCTGTAGTCCAAGTGGAATGGATCAGATCTTCAGCAACTCTTATTTTAAGCATAGGATCTATCCACTTGCTGTATAGATCCCCATTCACATCTTTTTCTGTTTCCAGACAGTTTAAGCTGTTCCTAGGTTGTGATGTAGCAGACCATATGCTGGCTAAGCATCAGTCATTTGCCTCATGGAGGAAGGAAAATCAATTAGAGGCAGTTTGCACTAAGGGATTAAAATGCTTCTGTTTAGTACACTAAATGCCATGCATTTCTGAAATTGTACTGAAATATATCTGTGATCAAAAATTAGTACCTGTTGACCACATCTAAATTTGCATAGTGCACCACAGTGATGTCCCTTCCAGCTCCCTTTCTAAATATGCAATAGTTTTGTGGCCTTTGATCCACTGTACTGTAGTCTTAGGTATTTTGTGGCTTACTGTAGAAGCCCAGAGTTATGGTCCTGCAATCCCTTCTGGGCCCTTTGCCACTGAAGAAATCCTCCTTGTGTTAAGCTAACATTGCTCACTGTGTCACGCTAAGGAAGAACTACCTTGTCTTCACCTGCAATAAAGTATATTTAGGAAAAGAGCTGGCCATTTGTAGACTATGGTATTATTTCTTCTGCCAGCGAGTTAGGGCTGGGCTTTGTTTCCAAACATTGTGTTTCATAGTCAACAAGGGATCTTGGATCAGTTTGTCTCAAATCTCGTCACTGAGTTATATTTTAGGCTGTGTAACACCATGTGTTGAGTTCCATGACTTAGCTGTACACATTTTTAATGGAAAAATGCATAATTGGCTGACATCCAGTTCTTGGGTGAGACAGCAACAAAAATCATTACCAACACATTTTCCCCTCATCACTGATGGAGGTTTTGTAGACTCGCACTTACAGCCAAGTGAAAGAGCCCAGGTAACCCAGCCTCCCCTAACTCAGATTCAGGAGGGTGGGATCAGGGGTCCGATGAGCCCAGACACAAACGAGGAGCCCGCCGGGTGCCACCTGCGAATAGCTGGCACGTCCGGCCGGCAGCGTACCCGAGTTGCCGGCGCACTGCTCCGCCCGTCGGGGCGCGTCCACCCGGGCTGTGCCACCGCGCCCGGGATCTGCGCCTAACGCACCGGGCATGGCCGGCAGCCGCGCTAGCGCCGGGAAGCGGCCCGGCCGAGCCGCTACGGCCCCGGGCCCGCAGCCCGCGGCTGGGCAGCGCGGCAGCCCCGGCACCGGCGGGCAGCAGCCCCGGCGGACGCGGGCCCAGGCGGTTGCCACAGGTCTCCGGGGCTGCTCTTCGCCTCCCGGCCCTGCAGGCCCGGCCGCGTGGAAAGCCGATCCCGGCAGGGCCGTCCCGAGTGCCGCTCCTCTCAGACCCTCGCGGGGCCGGGCCGAGCCAGGCCGGACCGCCTGCAGCCACGGCAACCGCTCGGCTCGGCCGAGCCCGGCGGGGCTGCGGGCGGTGTGTGCACGGCGGGAGGGACCGAGCGGGTCAGCGCGGCGCGGAGGGCGGGGATAACCCCGTGGTGGCCGTCACGTGGAGCAGATGAAAGGGAAGCGGCTTGGCAGGGCGGAGAGGAGCCGGGGCGAGGGAAGGGGAGCGCGGTAGCGAGGAGCGGGGCGCAGCGCGGCGGGAGGGCCGCTGCCATGGGACGCTGACCGGCCCGGGACCCCGGCCCCGGAGCTGGAGCCGCTCGGGAGAGATGCGCGGCGGCGGGGCGCCGCTTCCTCCCGCCGCGCGATGAGGGGCTGCGGGGCCGGCGCGGGGCTGCCCGTGCCGCCGCTGCCGCCGCCTCTGCTGCTGCTCGGGGTGCTGCTGGCCGCGGCGCCGGGCGCGGCGCTGGGCAAGGAGACGGCGTTCGTGGAGGTGGTGCTCTTCGAGTCCAGCCCCAGCGGCGACTACACCACCTACACCACGGGGCTGCAGGGCCGCTTCTCCCGCGCGGGGGCCACGCTGAGCGCCGAAGGCGAGATCGTGCAGGTGAGCGCGGCCGGGGGGCGCCGCCTGCCCCAAGATGGCTCCGCGGGCCCGGCACCTGCGGCACAAAGCGGGGCCGGGCCCGCCGCCCCACGTGCGCCGCGCGGCCCGGGACGCGGTGACAGATGCGCGCCCGCGCACAAAGGCCCAGCGCCGGCCTCGGCTCGCGGGGCAGCCCCGCTTTGACAGCCGGGCGCGCGGCGCGGGCTCCGCGCGGCGGGAGCGGGCGGAGCTGGGGCCGCCTCACACGCGCGGCGGGCTCCGCTCCGCTCCTCTCGCCCCTCCGCTGGGCGCGGGGCCGGCGGGCGGGCGGAGGCGGGGCCGCGCCGGCGGCCCCTGTCGGTCCCGGAGCTGCCGGCAGTGCGCGGCCGGAGCCGTGCGGGGCTGCTCCGCTCCGGGGGTGGCCGGGCCGCGGGGGGGCCCCGGGCTGAAATTGCCGCGGCAGTCGTGGAGTGCTGAGCCCTCGGGCTGTGGCCGTCGTTGGCCGCTCCGCGCCCCGCGGCGCTCGGAGCTGGAGCCGGTGCTGCTGCGCTCGGGGTCCCTCGGAGCCCGGCTTCCATCGCGTCACGCTCCGTGCAGAGCTGTGCTTGGCTTGCTCACCAGAGAAATGGTTCTTGTCTTTGAACGCAGCTATCGTTTACTCTTATTGAAACTCTTGAAGGTGCTTATCTAATTCCTTTGTAGTTGCTTGTAATTGCTGACTTTATTTTTTCCCCCTTTGGCTAAGTAGAGAAAAATTACTTGAATGGTGTTTTAGTAAGTTTGACTGTTAAGCAAGTGCCAATAGCAATCTTTATTTCTCTTTACCAGCTGTGGGGTTGGTTTGTTTGCATTCCATATATGTATACATATGTACACATACATACACATGTAAATATACATACTAAACTTACAAGAATCTAACTTACAGCAAGTAGGTTATAGAAATAACTGTTAAAGCTCTACAAACACAAATACATTACTATCAGAATAACTTTTTTTTTCAAAGTAAAGAATACTGCTTATGAATGCTTGATATTTCAAAAGAGTTTCAGCTGGGATGATTTCTTATAAAGGTTCTCTTGGAAGCAGAGGAGTTGTGAGGCCAAATTGCTGATGTAAGGTAATTTTTCAAAGAAAAGAGGGATGGACCCATTAAGTTATAATTATGACATTTAGAAGAGGTGGTGCTAGCAGGGGCTGGAACTGACATGGACATTTTTTTAACCTTTTAGTGCTTTTTCATTTTACGACTTAATAGTGTCTTTGAGGCCAGCAGGAGACTTCAAAGGTTCCTTTTGTGTCAGGTGTTAGTATTAAGAACAGAACATAGGCTGAGGTCATACTTTCTTGGTGACTGTAAGTAAAAGTGGAGAAAAAATAAACTGTTAAGACTCAGATTTGCAGAACTTGAAACAAGGGTATTAAATAGACTTTGGCAGGCTTTATTGTTTGTAATATCACCTGTCTGCTTCCTCTTCATGCCTGAATAGACAGCACCCCAAATAGGAAAAACTACAGTGAAAGTCACATGATATGGCAAATCTTTTACAGTCATTTATCACTCAAAAATTGATTTGCTTATTCATCTGGATGCATGCTAGATAACATATGCCATGAACAGGTTTGGGTTTTGTTTTTTTTTGTTTTGTTTTGTTTAATGAGCTGTGTGTGCTGCTCTTTTTTTCAGAGGAGAGAACCTGGCAGATACTGTTCCAGAGCAGCTAGACTGAATGCTATCAGTTGTATTTTGCACTGCTGAGGTTTTAGATTGCATATAATATCTCTTGTCAGTGTCCTGCTTCCTCTGTCCCATCCTGAAAGAGAGTTTATCAGAGCCAAAATTGATCAAGATTTTCACAGCATTGTCTTGCCTCCTTTTTTTTTCAGCCAGGCTGTATTTTTGTGGAACATTTTGAATCTGCTGTTCTGGATCATAATTTAAAGTTCACAGTGAGGTTTAGAAAAGGCTCATGAAGCTGTTGCCACTCAGAACCTGTTCAGCAGCAGCTAGTTGTACATCATTCAGTGAAGCAAGCTCTTCTTGGCCCCAGCCCCTTTGTCAGTGCACACAGCTCTTTCAAGAATAAGATGCATTTTTCTTTAAGATGAAATATTAGAAGTTCTTGAAAATCAGGCACACATTAAAGAATGGATCAAAGGAATTGTGGTTTTGGGACTACACAAAGGCTTACTTTTGTTTATGTTAATAGCATCAATTACTCATTGGTCTTGAAAGTCTGAACAAAAAAACCCCAACCTTAAGAAACAATGCACTTTCAGCTTTTGATAGGTCATACATCCACTCCTGAACTGGTTATTGGTCAGATTCCTATCCAGTAGTGGTGTGCTATTATATTGTTTCTCAAGTTATTGTGAATGAATCTTATTAGGGTCAAGTGTCTCCCCAGAATAGCTCTTCAGAGAGATGAAATGTTCATATGTCTTCTTTCATGTGGCCACAGTTTGTATTCAGCAAACTCATCCTTATGTTGCTGTGTCAGCTGGTCCTTGAACTGCTGGAAAGTCTAACAATTTTGGTGGTATCTGGCATACAGGAGCATCCCATGTTTCTTGGGGCAGTATACTGGCCATTGGTATGGTCAAGAGATTGGAAGTTGCAGATGTTTGGTTGGAGAGTGACTGTGAAAACCAGACTTTGTTGAAACCTCTAAAATGATATATTGCTTTGAAACAAATTATCACTGGAGAACTCCCTATGGTTGAAACTTCTACCATTCAGGGCAAAAGTTCAGATGTAGCCTTGTCTCAAACTCAGTGTTACATGGCCACAGACTGCCAGTGCTTGGACAGCAAAAATCACTGATTTGACTAGCAGTGGCTTTATTGCTCAGAGTGAGATTGTGTATCTTAATCTACATGGAACTGGTGAGATCCTGTTCCTGCTGCTTGTTCACCTTGATAGCTGAGGTGTGGAGCATCTAATACCGTGTTTCTTATAAAGTTATGGTTGTGATTGGACTGCTCAGGTGAGGTGCTTGGGAAAGAGGATCAAATTTAATGCCTGTGATATGTCAAAAACTTCAAATTATGCACATTCATCATTGTCAGTTTTCTCTCAGTCTTACTTTTTTTGTATTCCTGCCTTAAAGCTACTGCTGAATACAGTAGGATGGGTGGATTACTGATATGTGCTATTTTGGAGAGAAGCAGCATGGAGGAGAGATTTGAGGATATTATTGGAGGTTTTTCTTGTGCAATGAAAGTTTGTGTTTTGATTGGTTTGTTTCTGCTTGGAAGCCTCAGCGGGGAAATGATGAACTTTATGTAGCCATTGAACTGGAGCAGTGTGTAGATGATGTAACAATCTCCACTTGCATATATTTTTTGTGCTTAAAAGGTAACAGTCTGGGGAGAACAAACATAACTCAGTGCTTTAAGCTCTAGGAAGAAAACAAAAGTGGGACACTTCCCAACTTCTTGCATGACTTTGCTACTTCTAGTAGCAAATTATTGCCCATCTTTCTCTTGTAGAAGGTGGGGAACCTTCAAACTGGACTGCAAGACAGTGCCTGTGTGTTCCTTCCTTCCTTCCATCTCCCTCCCACCCCTTACTTCAATGGCTTTGAATCTTTCCTCTGTTTTTTCAAAATGCAAAAGTTACCAAAGGTTGCAAGCTTCCCTCAGAAGCATTGACAGTTTTTATGGTGTTGAAAGGAGTGACTTGAAATAACTGTGCAGGTACAGAAGATGTCTAGCCATGATCAGAGGAGGCTGAATCAAGGGAATGTTTGTGTCCTTTGAGAGTGGAAGACAAAACCACGTATTTTCAGGTTTTTTTGGTTGTTCTTTTGTGATCATGAAGGTTAAGTTTCTTCTTGCTGAGTGCCTGAAGGCCTTTCAAAATGAGGAAGTGGAATTATTTGTGGCTTTGAGTCACTGTCTTATTGAATGTTTTCTTTTCTAGTTATCCTCTTAGAATATGAAGACGCCTGTGATTGGGTTTGTGTCAGTTTCCATACCTAGCTGTGAATCTGTGGCTTGCAGTGATGATCCTGAGGACATCAGGCACAGTATATTTATCTGGGCTTCAGGTTGGCTTTGTCATTGTGTCCTTAAAGGAAGCATAATTTGCTTTCAAAACAAGAGATCACTTAGGCAAAGACTTGCATGGCTGTTATACCTGGACAGCCTTTGTAGAGTGTAATGCAGAGGCAGCTTGCTCACAGCAGAGCTGTGGTCTTGGGCTTGATCTCAGGACAGATTGGTCCAGCTGTTTCACAGTTTTATTCCTCCCTCTGTCCTTTTTTTTTAAAGTTTCAATCATGGTTTATCCTGTTGTATACTGTAGTTGAAGACAGCCTGTTAAGGTGTTTTGTTTAGGTTTTTATCCTCTTGTACTGTTTTGTTTTGACACTGAGCAGTGTTCTCACACCCTGAGCTCCAGCCCAGTCTCATCATTACTGGCTTATTTTGCAAGGAGTTGCCTGTTCTCATTGGCTTCTAGCTGTGAAATTGTAAATAAGATGCTTATTTTTTATTAATTCTTTAGCATTGCAATATCTAAGATGTCTCCTAAAATGGTGGTGAAAAGACCCAGGAGGGGACTGATCTGAGGATGAGGTGCCAAATTCAGTGATGAGTTACTGGTTCTGGAGGAAGCTCAACTGTCTGTGGTCTTTGCACAGAGCTGCAGCAATACCAAAATCCTATCAGAACCTTGTTGCAAGACTAAGGCATTCCCTTGAAGAAAGGGTGGGAGGCACAGTGTAAAAAAATGCAGTAGAAGATATTAAGTATGGAGAAGTTACAGTGGAAAGAACAAAAAATGCTAATGTGACCCATTTAGAGGAAGAAGAATAAAGTAGGTTAAGTAAGTAAATAAAAGCAGAAAGCTCACAGCACTGGCTCAATACTCAGACCAACCAGTGCCATTTCCACATTTCCAAGTAAAGGTGGGAATCAGGTAGAGAAAATAGCTTGTGGGAGTTCAGGTAATTTTTCTGCATATGTCTGTATGCTTAGTTAAACTTCCTCACAGATGCTGAAGCTCTGCACTGATGAAAACCTTGCCTTTGGTGGCAGGATGCTGACCACTTCCTTTTCCATGTTCTCCTCTTGTTTCAGAGTTGGAAGTAGGAAAAAATCCCAGAGAGGAGTAGTACTCAAAAATTGTTCAACATGCATCCATTTGGAGAAATTTTTTTCATTTATATATATTTATTTATTTATGTTTAGACTGGATCTACGTGACTACAGTGGCTTATATCTAATTACAGCCTACTTTATGGTGTTACCAGCAGTGTGGCCAGCCATGCCCCATGGGTGGAATTGACCCTCAGCCCCTCTGAGCACCTCACTGGTGCCCTTGCTGGGCAGCACAGCTGCTGCCTTAGTCTGAAATGACACCAGGTGAAGTGTCTAGAGGACATTATTCAGTGTGGCAGACTCTGCTACAAGCAGATCTTATAGGAAAGTCTTGAGTAGTTGGATAAAACCATTGATTAGCATACATAGTAATTTTCTTCCAGTTTATACCATCTTGTGGTGGAGTGTGTATTTAAAAAGGCTCCCTTTTTTTATTACAGTCTTCTAGTTCTTGTTTTGGAATTGCAAAGTGAGGCCCTTCTGAACCAAAATAACTTTCAGAAACGGTTTTTCAAAGTATGAATGTTTTCAGGAGGCCAGCATTGGACTGGTTAAAGAAAGATAAGATCTGGATGCAGTAATCTGTAATGCAATAATCTGCTGTATGTTCTACCCAGTTATGTAGGTGGGACAGGTATTTGCATTAATACACTTGGTACATTGGAAGTGCTCAATTTAGGAAGCATTAAGTGTTAACTGGTACATATTATCTGTTGTTTTGGGCATCTGCCCTTCAGTATTCAAATATGTTCAAACCAGAGCGTGTGCCTACACATAAAAACAGAATGAGTGCAAGTTGAATGCTTGGCCTTATTTCTTTTTTCCTGGCTTAAAAGGAGGGCCCTTCACACTCACAGAGACCAGCAAAGGAAAAACAGATTGTTTTTAAACAAAGGTATGGTTTGAAGTTGTTAAAACAGCAGCAGAAGATTCATGTTAAGAAAAAAGTAATCATATTTTCTGCATTTTTCTCGACTGCTTGGCACAAGCCAGAGGTGACCAGGGAAGTGTGATCTTGTAGATTCCCAGCTGAGACTCCCAAAATTTGCACTTGACTGCACTTATCCCATTGGTGAAGCTGTGCTTACATTAGGCTTGAGCAGCAGTGCTCAGGAAAACAGGCCTCTGGTGACTTAGGGTGTCCTCTTCACAGTGGCAGACTGCTTTCATTCATTTTTTTGAATTTCCTTTTCATGCTGCTTAGAGACTTGTTGTTGCACTTGGCTTTAAGATGAAGAGCCAGTTTACAAAGGTTGATTAGGTGCCTGTTATGTTCCAGACACAAGTACAACCTTAAATATGCAGCTTAATATATGCAGACTCTCTAGGCTTCCCAGACACATGTTACTCGGTGCATTAATGTGAGGATTTTAGTTGTTTCCTAAAGCTGATGGCCAGCTTAAGCTTTCTGTTGGTTTCCTTGAGCTTAAGCTGCTTTATTATTTTGCATAATTTTCAGCAGTAAAGCAAATGGAAGAAGCAGGGAGGAGGTGACTGGCCTGAGAAGAACGAAGGGCCATGTTTTAGAGTCTGCAGTCATAGTTTGAGTACAACTGTTTAATTAGCTGTACAGACATGCATGTTGCAAGTATGTGCCTCCTACTGTGAATTTATTGCATGTGCTTGGTAAGCAACTTTCTAATACTTCTGATTGTAGTGTTTGAAAAATTGCTTTTAATTCAGAAAAGAGCCTAGTTTGTGCCAAGGTCTGTTTTCCTACTTTGAGGCTTTTGATGCTCGCCTGCTTTAAAAAAATACACACAATAAAAAGTGGTTTAAGTGTGGCTGTGAAAAATCCTTCTCTACTTCTTTATCCATTCTACTCTGCCCCTCCTCCCCCAAGCAGAAGAGGCTCAAACCAAACTTGCAGTTGAGTTCACCTTTGGAACTGCAAGTTTGAGCTTTTAAACTGTCTGCTTTGATGACACATTAAGAAATGTACCTTTGAAAGCCTGAACTGGAAATGCAGAAGGGATTCTGTTCGGATTTTTTACACTGATGGGTCAATTTCACAATTCTGTGGTTCATGGAAAAGAACCTCTTTTTAAAGGCTGTGTGGTTTTTTAAATTTTATTTTATTTTCCTCACAGAGACTGCTCTTGAAGATTTATAGACTTGTTTGGGTTTGGATAAATGGTGGCACTCTTAACTGAGCCTTGATCGGTTTTACACTAACACCAACAGCAACAGTAATAATACCTGTGTCTCACAGATAAGCCACCAATATTCTATATACAGCATGCCAGTTGTGTGCACTGGTGTATTCTGTTTGTGCTTAGCCTGTCCTTGCTGCCTTTGGAGGTTAGGAGATGCAATGCAGCAGTTGCTGCCCTTTTCTTAGGTACACTGTCTCTGAAGGTATGTGTGATAAAATAGGGAAAGGTATTGGTCACCATTCCAGTGTTGTATTTTAATAGATCCAACATACTTTCTCATACCTGATTTGTATTTATTTAGAAACCTTTCAGAGCAGATGCTGTCTTGCCTGCTGTGAGAATAAAGAGAAGATGAACACTTTAGGATTGGATGCCAAGCTGGCAGATATCCTGGATGATGTGTAGCAAGGCTGGGAGCAAGAAATAAACTCTTGAAACAGTGCCAAGGGATGCTGCTGAGTTCAGTATTTAAGTGAAGCCAAGGTCTGGAGACCTCTTTTTGCTCAGAGACAAGGTATCCCCAGTCTGGTAGCCAGCAGTGTTTTGCCTCCTTAAAAGATACTATCTTTTACATCCCAAAACTGCATCTGAAGAAAAGACATTGTGGACTAATTAATGCTAAAGAACTTCCAAAGTATGATAGTATTTTGGTTTTCCACTACTTTATTTGAGAAAGCTACTCTGCAAGAGTTCCCCCTGCCCCCATTCAGAACTGTCAGGGATAGTCTTTTTGGGTTTGGATACTGGGAATTGTCGGAGTTTTTTCTACGGTGAAATAACACAGTTGTAGTTGCACATTGGGGTAAATTTCTCACACCAGAGCTGAATGTCCTCAAATAACAAAAGTCAAATGAAGTGGTCTGCTGTCCTGTTGCCTGCCACTCCTGTTATCTCCCACAGGCAACTGTGAAAAGGTGATTTGAAATCTTTCTGGAGAGCTTTAGTATTAAACATAGATCCCTGATGTGGAGTAGTCAGGCAGAATGTATGCACACATGTGTGTGAGGTATGCAGTACAAACAGAATCTCTGTTTCCAAAGGCTGTGCTAAGTGTTTCTTTCAGGGGCTTGGATGGAAACTTTCCTGGAGCCCAGAGACATCCCAGCCTTGGAAGTTGTATAGGAAGAAGCTACTGTCCTTTTCAGTGAAAGGGCTGAAGTGTCCTGAAAGAGTTAAGCTCTACTTAGCTCACTCATAAGGTATTTAATATCCTTATTAAACTCAACTGCTGGTTCACTTTTTTTTCCTCTTCTTATGCTGAATAAAATTTCTTGAAGAGCTGAGCCTCTGCCTCTCAGATCAGAGGCTCACATGTTGAAGCTGGCAGTGCTAGAGGCTAGTTCCTATCTGTGTGACAGCATTTTTAATTTAACAGGACCGGCTTTGATGTTCTTGAATATTTATAGGCAGCTTCAGATCACTCCAGTATGTATTCTTTTTAACTGGAGCAGAAGTTCTTCCTCACACAACAAAATTTCTTTCCCTCTGTATACTCTTTGGTCTCTCTTGGATTTGTAGACATCAGAGTGGTTTTATGTTACAGAAATATTGCTTAAATACTTACTTAAAGGGGGGAACCACTTGATTTCCTTTCTAGTTCCTGCAGCTTGAGGGTAGTCCAGTAACTGGATCACAGCTCCTTGTTTGAGCCTTGCTACAGACACAATGTAAAAGAGATAGATGCAGTAAAAGAGAATTTGAGCAAAACCCAGTTACAGTGAATCCTTCTCCATTACCTGTATAAACTCAGGTGGGTCTGCAGTGGCTCAGACCTGGAGCACCCTCAGGAATCACAGAAATGTTTGTCATAGACCCTAAGGAAGGAGCAGGTTGTGGTGTGAAGAGGAACTGAAAACTTGGGAGAGAGCTGATCAGAAATTATGGAAAAAAGTTTTAGAAGGAAATTGCCACTCAAATGGTTTGACTTGAATGAAACTTTGACCAGTCTTGGGCAGGAGTGTTAAAAAAGATACCTGATGGATGAGCTTTCATTCAGGTCTTAACCCATCTCAGGCTTCTTTACCTCAGTGCTTCCCTGCTCCACTGGCAGTGGCTGCTCAGAGCTGGCTCTGTGTTTCAATAAACAGAAGTGTGGGGTTTGGGCACTTCAAATGCCTCTGGCTTTGGTGTCCTGGGCCTCATTGTGATTTACCTTTGCCTTGATGGTGCCACAGGAGGCAGCTTGTGTGTCATAAGAAAGTGTTCCTTCAGCTTCTGCTGTGGGCTTCTCTTTTCCCCCTTCCCTGCCATGTTTCCCTTCTGCTGTATCCTCTTAGCCTGTGTGGTGGATGTCATGTGGACTCCCTTATTCCTGATGTCCTGACCCACAGAAACTTTGCCATGGCCAACTGGACAGCACAGCAGTGGCATTTTTTCCTGGATCTTCTCCATGTGGATGCTGGTAGTTCAGGCAGATTCCTGGATCCTTCTCTGCTGCATTCACTGTTTGTTGTGAAGTTCTGTACACTTGGTGCTGCAGGATGATCTCCTAGGTAAACCTGGAATACCATTATTGAAGTAGTAGATTTTTTGTGTATTATTTTGAATGGTTTCACGTAGTAAAAAATCCTGGTTTTTAATGATGATAATTAGTTCTAATGTACAGCCTACAGAGGAAAAGGTGAGTTTAGACATTTCTGTTGTAGATGCACTTCTCTGTTGGTACAGCCTTTTCTAGTTCAGCAAGTGAAATCAATGTCACTGCCTGGGTGGAAAAATAGCACTGGAAATTAACCACAGGAGGAAAGTGCTTGCTTTCTGTTTGATATAAGAGTTTGCTCAAAGAGTAAGGCTTCTCTTGCTATAGATATTCAACAGGGAAACAGAGACCTGTAACTTATTAATGTGAGAGTTTCTGAAATATGCCAGTAAACAGAACTTTGTAATGTACCAAACAGGAGAAAGAGCTGCATGGCTGCTGGAGTGCCATTGAGTGCTTGTGTCTAGGGATGGGTGGATGTGATAGTGACTTCATTTTTCTTTAGTTCCTGCCTCCAAGCTGTTCTTAACAAGTTCCTTCTCCCTACATACCCTGAAATATCCTTGTGAGACAGGAAAATTTATCAAGTGTGGAAATACTCAATACTTCTGTCTCTGGGCAGGATTTCTCCAACAACCACAAGGTGGGTTAGGGGAGGTTTAGATTAGATATTAGGGGGAAAAAATCACACAGAGGGTTGTAAAGCATTGAAAGAGATTGGCTGGTGAAAGTGGTGGTGTCACTGTCTCTGGAATTGTTCAAGAAATGTGTGGATGTGGCTTTTGAGGGCATGGATTAGTGATGAACATGGTGGTGTTGGACTTGATCCTAATAATAGTTCTGTGATTCCCTCTGTCAGTGTGCTTTGTCTTAGTAGGAAGTAATAGACAGTAGCATACTTCTAGTTAAATGTAATTGCAGTGAGAATTTTTGCAAATCAAATTGCTTTTCCATCCTTAAGTTGCACTTGGTGTCTTAGAATTCAAATTGGTGAAGCTGGGAAAACATTTGCTTCCTGTGTAAATGCTAAAACATACTGGGTGGTAAGGATATTGCTAGCAAACAACCTTGTAGGTAAAGATATTGGTCAGGCTAGGTAGCACTACTTAAGAAGCTGAATTATATATTTTTTTTTAACAGTTGTACTATCCAAGTACTGGTGAATGTTGAAATCTTGTCATTATAAACATATTCCAGATAAAATGGGTTCTGCAGTCTTTAGAACAGAATCCACAAACTAATGCAATCTGTTGTTGTTCTTGACGGCAGAATTTTGACTTAGGTTAGGACTAGTCCAGGTAGGAAGGACTGAGAAAAGTAATAGGAATCCTGAGTATCTGTTCAATGGAAAGCTGTGGGGCAGGGAACTTGAATTTTTTTATGGCATTCTTGCCAGAAAAAAAAAAAGCTTGGAACAGCAAACAAGAGGTGCTTAGAAGAACAAGGGAGTTGAACAAGCCTTAGAAGAAAGCCATCCTAAAGCAGTTGCTGGGTACAGCACACTAAACACTGCCCAGCTGGAGAATATCCTCTAGCACTTTCTCTGCCTCTGGAGGCATGGTGCTTATGGCTGCTCTGCTTTAAGGAATGGTTCATGAACTGTATGATAGAGGAATTTAATCTTTGTATCAGTATGATAATGTGGCATATCTGTGCCCAACTGCAGGGCTCCATTTCTCAGCAGAGAACAGCATTTCTTAGTCTGAAAGAGAATCTCTACTTGAATTCACAGATTTTTGCTGTTTGTGTTATATGGAATTAACATTACAGAATGTGCCTCTGGAAGGAGGAGTTGGTTTTATTTACCTTTTCAAGCTGAGACAGCTGCTAGAAGAATATAATTTAAAAAAAATTAGAGAATTTCTTAGATGTGATGCTCCTGAAGTGTTATTTTTAATGTGTCTTATCCCTGGTCCCTTGACATGGACCAAGTCTCAGAGACACTGAAGGGAAATGCCAGGGTGCTGTAGAATCTTGGAATTCCCAACCCAGCCCTGCAGGGTCTGTTAAAATAATCACTGGTGCTGAGTCATGGTTATCCTTCAGGACAATTTTATAGGTGGCACTATTTCTGTCATGTTCTTATATTTCATGATGAAATTACTTACAGGTGGGTTGCAGGCAGAGAACTAGGGTTGATATTTATTATCTCAAGAGACCTTACCTTTCCTGAAGAAAGCTAATTAGTAGTGCTCTGGAAATCACTTCAGTGCCCTTCTAAGGGTCAAAATTAGGGATCTGACAGAGAGAATTAAAGTGCAAATAAGCAGATCCAAAAGTTGGCTATTCAGACACATCTCAAAGTTCCAGCAGGATTTACTTTTTTTTTGGTGTAATACTGCCCAAAAGATGGTCATGGTTGCATCAGTATGCTAGTCTGGTAGGCAATATACTGCTTTTGTAGTCCATATAGCAGAATCCTGAAAATTTGTCATAACCTTCATTTTCTAGTACATTTTATGATAAGAAGTGTTTGCCAGCCACCTCTGCCCAGCCTCCCTACCCAAAGCCAAATCAAATTTCTGAAATTGTAGTGTGAGATTTTAAACTGCTGCATTGGTTGAAGAAGTCTCTAGACTGAAAATGAGAGAGGCAGAGCTTTGTTTTCCCCTCAAATAAATATTAGAACATTCATTTAACTTTTAGAATATGATTTAATGGTTCTTGCAGGCCTGACACATCCCCTTGCATCAATCACTTGTGCAAAAATGTTAATATAAAGTTAATACTTCTTCCAGGTAATAGTGATCTGTTATTAATATTTTGGATTCTGTCCAGTCTTCCAGTTCAGCACAAGAACTGGGCATGACAATTGACCTTGAGCACTGCTGGACATTCAGGCACAGGCACTGCTGCATGACACTGAAATTTCCTGGGACACCCTTGCCCTGGTAGCTGTCAACTGCAGCACCAAAGTTTTGCAAACAGCCACAGCTGTGTTTTCATGGTACAGCTCAACAGAGTTCTCTCTGGTTTATCTTTCTGGGAAGGCTGCTGTTGTGATTTGCCCAAGCTGTTTCCACAGTCTTTGGAAAAAAGAATTGAAATTTTGGGTCTCCTGTGTGTAGAGTTAGTGTTGACTCTTCAGGCTCTGCTGCTGAGTGAGTGATGCAGCTGTTGCAGATATTATCCAGTGGTAGTGAAGTAATGCAGCACCTAGAACATTGAATATTTTGAGTGGGAATTCAGAAACCTGAATAATGTAGAACTGTCTGTTATTTCTGTATATTCTGGTGTGCGTTTCTTACCCATGTTTGTAGAGATGTTCAATGAAGGAGCTGTTCAGGCAGCCATATCAATCATATATATTGGGGATGCTATTTAGCCAGTTTCAGGTTTGCACAGAACCATTTGGCAGGTAACTTTTCAACTTGCATTCAAATAAGAAGTTCTTATAGGAACTTCTTCTTAGGAACTTAGAGGAAAAGAGAATTTCTTACATATGATGCTCCTTAATATGTCTCTGATTTTTTAACCCTTACTCCATTTTTCCAGCTTGTGTACTGAGACAGGTCTTGTAGAAAACTACAATCATGAAATTGCCAACTTTATTACATTAAATCATAATTTTACAGGTTTTCTTCAGTTCTGACTGCTCTTAACTTTGAAACTATAGTTTTGAAACCACAGAGAGGTTGGAAGAGGTATGTCGTGGGTTGGATGTTAAAGATTCCTAACAGTTTTAGGAGAAAAACTCAAGACTATTCCTCCATTCAGCAAAATCAGGTCTGAGGCAAAAGCACTTGGCTGTACTTCATTGCCTTGCACACCCAAAGTGTGTGTGTAACACACCCACACCAGTTTTATTGCTTGTGTTTTCCACATGTGCACCTCTGACTTTGCTATTGGCAATCTGTCCTGCTCTCAGAGCTTTGGGACTACCTCAAAATAAGTGAGACTGCTGAAAAGAAGGGAGGAAAAAAGAGACATTTTAATGGCACCAGACAAAAGGCAGTGTGGGAACACAATTATTTACTGTGGCAAATCCCAAATCCTTATTACCAAAACCATCATGATAGTGGAGCTGCTGCTGTGGCAGTGCTGCAGCAAACACTGTTTATTTTATCCTTCAGAGGAAGGGATTTACCTTCATATACCTGCAGCCCTCTCCAAAGGAACCTCTTCTCCATTCTGCAGATACAGGATAACATTTGACAAAGCAATGAGGAGTTGAAGCAATCTGAGCTTTCATTCTCTGTGTTGGTAACAGAGGTGCAGTTATTTGAAAAACCAACTAGGTGTGAGAGAGAAAAAGAAATATTTCAGAACTAAAAAGTCCAAACTAAAAATGCAGCAGTGTTTTACCCTGTGTTGCAATCTGGATGAAGGTTTTGGCAGCACATCTACCAGGTTTTGAGTGTTTTAAATACAGATGTGCCTTAGTAAAGAAGATGTAGCTGAAGTTTGAGTGTAACCTTGTACAAGTCAGACAAGCTGCAATATAAAAAATAAAGTATAGAATAAAAACATTATTAGAAAAATGGCATGGACAGCCTCACTGTAAGCAAGAGTCTTGTTTTTAATTAGTAGGCAACGTTTGTTGTTTAATAACCAAGCAAAAAGAAGTTTGGATACAGTAAATCCCAATGGTTTTTGTAGATTCTGTAATTGAAATATATGAGTACATATGCTTGAGTATATATGCTGATGTCAGACAAAATGAAGTGGCTTGTTTGAGATCAAAGTTCACCCATCTTCTGTTAATGTAAAGATGAGTGCCTTCCCTGGATCTGTGTGTTGGTGGAAGGTGGGTTATAAGTGTTTTATACAGTTGTGAGCCATCTGGGCCTGAAGCAAAATTGGGACCCCAGGGAACAGGAGGGGAGTGGTGGGCAGTGGCCCACTCATTGTGTGCTCCCAGTGCCAGGGAAATAACTGCTGAGTCTGGAAACTCCAGCTTCATGAGGAACTTTGGAACAAAAGTAATTCAATTGGTCCCATTTTTATTTGCCCCATTATTTTAAGAACAGAACATTGAGTGTCTACCTCTACAGTTGTCTCTCAGCATAAAGCCAGCCAGGCTATTTTCATGTTTTCTGCAAAGACTTATTTGAGGTTTCATTTGTTAGGAAGCCTGTGCTCCAGCTTGTCACTACTGTGAGAATGGGTGGGAGGCCAAGGGAAGCATTTAGTTTACTGGAGTTTGTTGGATTTGTGGGATCCTTTGGCCTGACTTCAGAAGGTATTTAGATAGTTATAGCTGACTTGACATTACTGAAGAGAAATTATGTCTTCTAGCTGTTTAAACAAATTCATAATGTGTTATGGAAAGTATCTGTGTGATATTAGGTAAAGTTTTTTACTTTGAGGATGGTGAGGCACTGGCACAGGTTGCCCAGAGAAGCTGTGGATGCCCCATCCAGGCTGGATGGGGCTTGGGTAGTAGAAAGTGTCCCAGCCATGGCAGGGGATTGGAATCAGATGAGCTTTAAATTCCCTTCCAAGCCAAATCATTAAGTGATTCTGTGGCACTCACAAATTGATTTTATGAGTCCTAATTTTTCTGACCTCTTTCTCACCTCCAAAACAAGAGGAAGGGGAAATGGGAAGGTGATTATTGGCATGTCACTTTTTAGTGAAGTCATGAATACATCAGACTTAAAGTTTAGGCTCTTGTTAATTTTTTTTTTCTTTCCACAGAAATCCCTTGCTGAGGGCAGGGATATTGGGTACTTAAGAGTTAAATAATCTTGCTTTGGAAGCAGCTGAACAGTTTACACTCCTTGCTGGGCTGTACAAAAATACTTTTCCTTTGAAGTGCTCGGAGGAGCGGCTGAGGGTAAAACCTGGAATGGGGTTGTAGCAGTTTGCAGTGGGCTTAGCTTGGAGCAGGCAGCTGCCTGCAACTGCAGGGTGAGATGGCAGAGAAGGTCAGGCTTTCTTTCAGTCTTGCCATCACTGTCTCTGTCTCATGGCTTGCTTTCTGAAATTCTTCAAATGCTATCTAGTTCTTACACATTTTTGGATTAGGACACATTGCAAGAAATACAGATTAAAAATATCCTTTCCCATAAAGGCATGGGAAATACAGGGGTCCTGTTGGAAGTTCCTTGGCTGCTTCTGATGTGATCTGGTAGTGAAGTGCACCCTGCTGCTGTCTGGGATGAGAAGGATTCACTTCTGCTGAGTGGTGTAAAACAGGTCAAACTCTTGTCTGGAAAGAGCTTTCCAAAGCTGGCCAGAGCCTGTGAAATCTCAGGCCTGATGTTCCAGCTCAGCCAAGCTGAGCTCTCAGTGTAGAGCTGACAGAGGAATGACAGCAGTGGCACTTGCCCCACATGGAGGAAACTGAGCCATGATGTTTGCAAGAAAAGCCATGGTGAATAGCACTGTGCAGTGGGAAGCTGTGTGTCCTCTGCTGTCAGAGCTGTGCATGGCACTGCTGGGGGCTCTTCTGCAGAGCAAACCTTGCCATGGGCAAAACCTGCTGCACACTGGCTCTGACACGTGTGGTGTCTCCTGCCAGCACCAGCAGTGGAACTAGACAGATTGAAGTTGCTCCCTGCTTTTCTAGGGCAGCACTGTCTCTTGGATTAATAATTTCTTGTCATGCATTTTTTTGGGAGATGCCATTACGTGAAACTGAAGAAAACAAATTTCCTTCTAGCAAAATGCCATTAAAGGGACAATCAAAAGCAATTTCCCCAACAGCTAATGAGGGGTAACAGTTTAAATACCTGGCTATATCTGTTGAAGAGACTATGATGGTAGTGCTGCAGGTCAGATCTCCAAATTTCAAGTTAGAGTTATTTATAATGATAATAGTAGTAATAATGATAGTGTCCTTTCATCTTTACTCATTTCAGAATCAGACACTTGGCTGTTGGTGGGATCTCTGTTTCTTTCCCTGCTGCTCTGCCACTCAGTCTTTAGCTTTCTACCTCTGCCTTTTTTTTTATCTTTGAACAAAAAAAGTGTCAAGAATTCAGTTGCTAAAACAGGCAGCATTTTCCTCTGGGGTTTCTGCAGTTGCTTTGCCCAGCTGAAAGACTAACCCTAAGTTGTCAGGGTCATCTATGCTTTAAGAGGAGCGAGCTGCAGGCCGGCAGGAGGGCACAGGCAGGCTGCCCACATGTTGGTGCAGTGGCTGTGTGTGCTGTGTGTCTGCTGCTCTGGGATCACAGGGCACACATGCCTCTTCAGAGTGTTCACAAAGCTGCTCTTGGACAGGAATGGGTGCTGCTGCCTTTTCCAAAACTGTGCAGGCAAAGCAGATATTATCAGGGCTGGCCCTGGGGCATAAAATAGAAAGATCAAAGGAAGTGGCAGCAGCACACAGAGGCTCTTCAAAGCCTGAGTAAGGGAGGATTGATAGAGAAAAGGAGAATGCTCTTGCTGATGTAATCACAGCCTGTGAGACAGGTTGGTTTTTTTTTTTTTGCCCCTTAATTTAAACAAAGGCACAAAGACAGTCCTTGTTTGTTTAGAGAGGTGAAGCATGTGCCACAGAGATAGAGCAGGGATACCTCACTATATAGAAGGTTTTCATGAAGAGTCTGGAGCTCAAACATTTTGAAGTATCTGCAAAGTTACAGTTTTTCTTATTTTACTTTGCACAACTTCTGCACATGGTGTTCTCTCACTTGTGGTGTCCATGTGGAATGAAGTAGGAAAATGGCAAAGGAAGGAATGCTTGTTTTCAGGCTGCTGTCCTTATTAAAGTGGAAGCTTATTTTGTTTTCTTTGAGAATGCCAGTTAAAAATTTCTGGGATTTGTATGAAAAGAAGTTAAGCACAGGCAAGGTGGAGTTGGAGGGGAAGTGATAAACCAGATCCATTGTCAAGAAGCACAGGCTTGTTCAGGCACAAGCTGTGAATTGGAAAGAAACAGTTGTTCTCCCCCTTTATCTGTGGAAAGGGGGAAGAAGAGGTGGGACTTTTCTGAAACAGATGTGCAAGGGTGGAGGAAGTTTTCAACCTTCTCTGTTACAGACCTCACTTTATATGCTACAGCTGCAGAAGTGTTTCTGAACCTTCATTTTGCTTATAAAGGTCCCACCTTTATAATTCAGGGGCAACCTTGTGAAATTGTGACCTAGAGCATGGTAGTCCAGCATTTCCACCCAAGAGTGTGCCTGTGTGGTGTATGGGGATGACCTGAGCTAGCACAGTCTGATACCCAAAAGTTACATGAAGACATGACTCAAAGCCTGAATGAGTAACCACTACCAGAAAGGCAATGCATATCAATGAATATAATTACATTGATTGCACACATGTTTGGAGCTCAGGCAGGACAAGCTCTTCTGCTTAGATGCTGAGCAAAGCCTGCATGCATCTCTTGGTATAGACTGGAGGTCCAGGGGGAGGCAGAACCTGTCCCTCTGTAAATCTTTCGGAAGCTGTTAACTCCAAAACTTAAAATCAGCTTCACCATTTTGCATTGTTTCACTTATTGATTGTTTTAGAAGAAAGACTTAATGGGATTATCTCAGTCCCAAAATGTTTTCCAGGATGCCAGAGATCAAAGTGGTTGTTTCTGCTGGCAAAATCTACAGCTTTCCTTCCCCTGTAGGTCTGAGACCATTTGCAGTGCAGTTCAGATTAGTACACAAAATTGTGGTTCTCTGAAGTTTGAAAATCTATCATGAGGGAAAGGTGACTGCTTATATTGTTAACTTTAATGCTTTCTTCTTAGGTACATTTATAGTCTGCTGAATCAGTTTATTACCTTAACAAGGCAAGCAGTAAGGTCCCTGCTGAAATAGGGATTCATCCTCTTTGTTGTGGAATATGTGGGATGATACTGGCATTCTTGTGTTGCCTCATGTGGAAATTTCTACATTTTGCTGGTCAGCATCAAAACTTTTTCTCTTCACCCTCCTGCATGTCTCTTTTGCAATGCTGCTTCTACAGATGTGTGTGATTTGATACTTGACACTAATAGATAGTGCTGCAATACACCTAAATTTCTCTGATTTTGGTCTCTCCTTAGCAAACCTTCAGGCACCAGGAAATTTGCACATCTTACAGAGCTTTGAGATGGGCTCTGACATGTACTTGTGTTAGTGCTGCAGGCACTTTCCCCTCACCATACACAGAGGCTAGAGAAAAATTCTGGGATGGAAATCCTAGTAGTTACCATGGCTTTCTGCTTTAAAATACATTTTTTTTGAAATCCCACCCAGATTTGTGAAGGACAGACTGTTCCAGTCTGTAGAGGACAGTTAATAAAGCAGAGGTTTCTCTGCCCATAGAACAGGGTAAATTGATGGGTTCTGCCATCAGTATGGCATCCCCATTCTTTGCTTCTGGTGAGCAACAGAATGAAAAAAAGAGGTTTTAGCTGATTTCCTGTATGCTCTGCTGAGTTTGTGCAGCCACTTCTGCCAGCAGTTATCTGTGGCCTTTGGATTCGTGCAGCCAAGTGAATTAACACAACTGCCATGCTGAGTTAACCAAAAAAGTTCCTCTGCTCCAGTGACTCTGGCAGAACCCAGTAGCAGATATTTGTGAAGGAATGTAAGATTAGAGCAGGCATATGGTGAGAATTCTGCAGTACATGCTTCCAGGCTCTGCCAGCTTGTGGCTTAGGTCTTCCCATAAGGATCAAGTTCTACAGGAGAGCCCTTGATGGGTTTTTCTTTCATATTTTTTTCCAGTCCATTACTTCATGTGTTGTCTAAATTTGAGAGCAGACAGAGAAGATCTGTTTTGGTTTTGGGATTCATGCACACAGTGACATTGCACTTTATTTTTGAAGAGCAGTGGAGTCCATGTTGCTGCATGTAGTGCAGGAGGTGTAGAACAGCAGTTTTATTGGCATGTCTGACAGGTACCAACTTAAATTGCTCACTAACAGGATTGGAGGGAAGACAACTAAATCTCCAGAATTTTTCTCATTCTCTTACTGTTCAGTGTGAATTTTTTTTTTTTTTTTTTTTTTTGAGCTGCAGGGGGAAAAAAACGTTGCCAGGAAGTAATTGTTCTTTCTGTCTCTTCCTAATTCTGTGCAGCAGCTGCCTTGTCTTTAGCTGCTATTAATGGTCAGAGCTTTGTGAACAAAGGAGCGTCAGGCTGATGTAACTTCTTCCTCTGTTAGACATTCCCTCTGAAGCCATCTTTTGTCTTGATGGCCCTATTGTAACCATTCATACACTGATGAATGAACAGGAAGCTGATGATGATAGTGAGCAGATGAGTTTGATCATGAACAGGTTTTACTCAGACTCCAGCCTGAGGGAGTATATATAGGAACAGAGCTGTAGCACTGTCAGCTACAATGTCTGATTTGTTCATTCAGATTTTCTTTTGTGTAAGAAACTAAAAAAGGTTGTTAATCTAGGAGGAAATGTGCTAACTTTTTACAGAGAACAACAGTGTTACAGGTATAAATACAGTAATTCTGTCTGTGGCCTCGTCATACAAAGAGAAGTTTATTTGAATGGGTGTATTTTTGGGGGGATTGTGATTTCTTGAACTGGAATGACTGTTTCAAGACTGATGTAAATACTTTGCTGCACTGTTAGCTACCTGAAAGAGGCTGCATGTTGTGTGACAGTCAATGAAGCATCCTAACCATGGCTTTTCCAGGCACAGATGTTTTTCTCATGTGGCCTTTGGTGATTGTGATATATATTAGCTTTCTATAGATAGATAAGCTATTCTCAAAATGCTTGATGGAATGGACTCTTACATTTATTTTTAAAAATGAACACCAATTCAGTGTTATTTAAATACTGCAGACAAAATTAGAGGCTCCCCAGCAGTGGAGAGCAAAGATGTGCTTGTGAGTGTGCTTGTTCTTTTCACAGTGCCTAGCCTTTCCTGTTTGTTTTCATGATTGGGCAGAGATTCCACTGACTTTGGTTTTATTTTTGCATCTGTCACATTTTCTGTGTTCCCACTGTTTATATCTGGTTGAATGTGCCTTTTATGAACCTTGGTGAAAGGGATTTTCCCAAGTCACAGCTGTATGTACAGCAGGTTATCAGTGCTGAGCTTGGTTAATTGTAATACAAGCTGGAGGCATGCACCAGGAAGAACAAAGAAGCATCATAAAAAGTTTCTCAAAATTGTGGGTAAGACTTCTTTTCCTTCTTAAGAATAAAGTGTACTCTGAAAAACCTTATCCTCCCATTAAAAATTTCATGGGATGTTTCATGGAATTTGTAGGAAAGGTAAGAGAGCAAATTATCAGAGAGCAAAGCAGAAGACTTGGTGAGCACCACTGGGCTCCAAGAGCTTGAATGCTGCAAATAAAAGTGCAGTGCATCATAGAAGTGGAAGGGAAGAGTAGATAATGGAACAGATAGATCACAAGCTGTGGATCATCTGAGTCATGTAACAGTTTGACATTCATTGAAAGAGAACTGAATTTTACCAGTTTGGAAAAGAGGCTGTTGACAAGAGACTTGGAGTAAAATCTGATGCCAAGACAGTGATTAAGGAACAATTATTGGTTGTTCCTTGCAATACAATTATCAGAGCATTCTCAGTGAAATTCACAAAACAGCGTTACAGTAAAGCAAAAGAAAGTACATTTTAAAAACAGTAGTTGTGTTTCTTGCTGTAGAATGGTGTAAAAGCCATAAGTATGTGTGTCATTCCAAAGGAATTAGGTAAAAACATGGAACATAGATGCATTACTTACTTAAACACAGCATTCTGGGTGAAATCTCAGCTCTGGAGGTCTTAATCACAGATAGCCATAATTCAGAGGCTATATCTCAAGCATAATCATGCTGTATTTTCTGCTTTTCATATTCTCCAAATTTCTGCAGTTAGCAACTGTTGGGGATAGGTTACTGTGCTGGTTGGATTTTTGGTCACACCCTGCATGGCTGCTTTTGACTTGCCCAACATTGCATAGGAATCCTGTGGCAGAGGAAGCAAATCCCATCTGTTGGGAAGCATTCAGCTGCTTTAACCACAACACTGTATTTTCTTTTCTTGTAGTATCTTACCTCATTCCCTGCACTGTCCAAACTTCCTGACATGTGAGGGGAATGTCCTGCAGCCAGCACTCCTTCACCCCTCAGTGCTGTGTTTTTGGAGTGCAGTTTGCAGCGTTAATTTCCCAATCAGTGAGGCATACCTCAGTGTTGAGGTGTGCCAGCAGGAGATACACAGCACTACACCCAAGCCAATAGGCTTGACTGGATTTATTAGCATGGGTGGTATGCCAGGGCTGGAGGAGTTGGATGAGAAAAAAGGGGACAGCATGGGGTGGGAGTGAAGTGGTGGAGGAGAATTGAGGCAATGGATTAGTGACAATATGAAGGAGGAATCATCTGGAAAGAGATGGGAAAAGTAAATACAGCACAAGCATCTGAAATTTAAGGCTGAATTGGGCTCATGATTTTAATTATTTTAATTATGGTAAAAATCTAACTTTAGAAACTTCTGGTACCTGTTTTTTTCTACCCATACATAGGGTGCTATAATATGATAAAGTTTGTACATTGATATTTCTCAGAAAAAGCTGAGAAAACCTGTTTTGGGTTACTGTTCTGTAAAACAGTTCACTTCTTGTAGATTTTTTTCAAAGTGGAATTGAATTTTGCTCTTAGATCAGGAATAAACCCCTTGTAATGAAAAGGGAGTGCACCAGCTCTCCAGAATTCCAGAAACTTTCATTATTGTTCGTTTGGCTTTAAATAACATTAATTGAATCCTCCAGGCACCAAGTGCTAAGTTCCTGCAAATGCCTTTGATAAATTAAAAAGAGCAAAGAAGTGATAATTAGTTGAGTGCAGAATAGTTCTGATTCTGGTTCAAGATGTCAGAGCACAGGCTGTGAGCAGGGAGTGAAACTGGCCATCAAGTCAGCTTTTGATCTGTATGAATTGTGCACTGGACTGAGTTGTGGAGCCTGTGTTACATTTAAGTTGGTTATTTCCTGTGCAAAACAAAACAAACTAGGCCTGAAAGAGGGAGGATGAATTTCACAGCGTGTGAAATGTTTGCAGAGACTAGTTCAGCAATGTGCTACGTTAGAATTAAGCATAGCTTTTTATTTTCAAGTCATTCTCTCTAGTACAGAGCATTCTTCAGTGGTGACTCAGGGTAGAGCTAATCTCACTCAAAATGGTTGCCAGTTGCCACTTGGAACAATAGGAGCGAAGCCACAGGCTGCCATCAGGTGGTAGTTTTTAAGAAGGGCGTTTTTTCCCCAGTGGATTTGAGTGCTTTCTGTCTGCTAACATGAAAGATTGCAATGTGCACTGAATTCTTGTAATGAAAAATGTTGAAACAATGCATTACTCATTGCTTTGCCTGAAATGGAGAACCCAGTGCTGCAGGTATTTTTCTTTTATGGAAATAGCCAAATGTTAAACCTGAATATGTTTTCAGGAGCAACTCTTGGCACCTGATTTACATACTGGCCTGTACTTCTTTTAAAGGACTCAGTTCCTCTCTGGGCAGGGGCATCTCACCTTCCAGCAAAGGAGATTGTGTTCTGTTGTTACACCCTGTTCTTGAGCCTCATCTTGTGTAGCCACAGAAGAGACTTTGTCTTCACCTTGTTTCCACAGGATATAGGTCAGAGATTGTGCTGATTGGAACTGACAAAGAATTGCACATAAAACAGGGTGTGATGTTTGGATTTTGCCGGAAAATGTGCAAAGCAGGTACATGAAGGGTGCTGTGGAAGTAATTTCTTGAGAACTTGATGCTGGAGAAAGAGAAGACACTTTGAAATCAAACAACACCTATTTGGAGACCTCTGCTTTCCCTTTTGGGTCCTTTCATTCTAAAAGTTACCTAGCACCTTAAAATGTTTTCCCATGGGCATAAGTTGAGTACAATCCATTGAAGTAATCTAGGTTATCACATGAAAGGAAGGTCAAATGATAAGTTTTGGAGAAGAAAGCTTGGAGCACAAAGTGGGGAAAGAGGGATATGAAAAGGCATGTGACAGCTGGAGTTGGAAACAGAACTTCTGTAAACTTTACTGGTTTGTGTATTGGTCCAGAATGGCTTATAAAAGGTAAAGAATCTGACCAAAAGGCAAACTTTGAGAAACAATTGAAGGTGAACCTTCAGATTGTAAACTGTCACAAAGATTTTCTTGGAACATTTTTTGGTTGTTGCAGTGTAAGCTAAAGTTAAATGTAGAGACCAGGAGAGTGCTTTGTAACTTATGACAAAATTCAACACAAGAATATGATAGTTATCCTCAAATTTAGGTACCTTAAAGGTTACAGAAATCTGTGCAAAAGTAAGAAGTAAGGGTTGGTGTCCTAAATAGTCTAATAGCAGCATAACAAAGAAGTAAAGAAGACCCATAATACCCATAGCTGATTCCAATATTTTTTTCCTCTAATGTTTTGAGGGAGAAATGTGTGAAAGGATTTGCAGTAGACTGGGTCAGAACTGGTTTTATGGCAGAGGAATGAGGAAAGACTAAACAGAGCATGCAGCACAGGTACTTTCATATCAAGACAGAGGAATAAATACAATTCCTTAGAAATAATGCAGTGTGGGAGGAGCAGCTGGGGGAGAGTGTGGAGAAGAAGAGTGGGTGCTGGAAAGTCTGGTCTGGGCAGTGGGAGCAGGCACTGCTGGAATCCCACCTCTGCTGGGCCTCGGGGTGTGCTGCAGGCTCTGGGAGCTGGGAAATCCCTATTCCACCACTGAGCTGAGAGCACAGCTCTGAGATGGGGATTTGTTTGTCTCCATCACATCACTCTGAAAGACACAAAACCAGTGTTCTGTTTTAGGTTGTTAATTTTTCATCATATTCAAAAAGTTTAAAGAGCATCTTGTGCAGCACAGGCTGAAGGAACTTTTCTGTTGGCCAGAGATTGTACAGTTCATAAACTCTTAAAAGAGTGGGCATGTAAATGTTAAAAAATCAGTTCCCATACTAAACTGAGGAACAGAGTTGATCTTTAGGCTGTGAACTATTACATTTCAGCCTTGAGAAAACTTATTTTTCATGCTGACTAAAGCTGACTGTATCTGTCTTTCCTTCCCTAGTGGTACTTCTTAACTGACTTGCTGTCAAGGGTAGCCATCAAGAATTTTCTAAATATTAAAAGCTTTTTTGCTGACAGCTTTTTTGTACTGCAGCCCAGAGGATTTGTTCAAACCATGTAGCTTTGGTGCCATTTGAATTAGCACTCAGGCTGTTACTGTGCTGACAGCAACTGAGACTTCATGCTCCAAAACACACGCTCAAGAATTGTGTCTGTTCATCCTTAGCAGATGCCAGCTGCTTCCCTTCTTTGTCTGTTTTGGGGAAGATACTGAGCATGATGTGGGAGGTAAATATAATGAAATTATTTCTATCCTACCATTAGTTGATAATTCAACAACTGTATTTTTAACCTCTGTCAGCTAATTAAGACACTTAAGAGAAAAGTAGAACAAACTACTGGTTCTATCAGGGAAAGAAATGAGTTTTCTAAAATAGAGTAGCTCCTGGCTTTTGAGAACTACAACATTAAAATTTTAATTATTTCTTGAATTTTTAATTTTTTTGTTCATAATAGAGCAATTTTGATACTTCTCTGTGTTCAGATTTTAATTCTTCTGTTAGATTTCACTGCTTGCATTTGCAGCTGCTTTTCCTATATTTGAGGGCTAGGGGCTTAATTTTTACATTTGGTCATCATGTGCATATTTAATAAAAAATGCCTCAAAAAGTTATGAGAATTCTGAAAAGCAGAGTCTGGGATTGCTCTTATGTTGCCTTCTAATTTTGATGCAAATATTGCAGGTAGCTAGGGGTCTGTTATTTGTTATTCCACAGTTTCTCCTGGAAAAATCACACAGATTTTGTTGGGTAGTGTTTGCAGGCAGTGTTTATTGTGTGACTGCCTCCCAGGCTCCAACTGTGAAGAGGTATTTATGTTTTCTGTGAGCAGTAATGAAACTACAGCTGGCTGTGCATTATCTGCTGTACCTTTTCCATCCCTCTTCTAAGCATAGTCACTGAGATAAAATTTTAATTTTGAACTCAGTAGAAAGCTGATCCTGCTGCCTACTGCAGCATATTTTACACCATGTATCTTGATGAGTTTAAACAGTAGTTCAAGTATCTCGAATGCAAAAATGGGTGGAGAGAAGGATTAAAATATCCTAACCCTTCTCTTTTGTGCTTCCCTGAAGCAAAGTGCAAAGCTGCCCACTTTATACTGCCAGCTCCAGCTTTATCCTCCATCTCTGAATTTCACTGCAGCCCCAGGGGAAGCTGCACCTCTGTGGCTCTCCCACAGCTGCTGGACTTTGATGAGGACATGCCTTCTCTCTTTCCACTGGCCTCCCTTGGCAACCAGCCCTTTGAAGATGACCTCTTGCTGTTTGCCTGTTGTCTCTCTTGTGTTGGATTATAGATGAGAGGTTGGCGTGAGGGGAAGGGGGATGGAATGGAGTGTTGTGCATTTTAAGCCTCATTTCTTTCTGCATTCTCACCTTTTTTTTTTTTTTTTTTTTTTCCCTCTGTGGCTTTTACCTCTCTATATAGATAAAATGTTGTCATGCATATGGAAAATGGTTTCTGGCAGAAAGACAGAGTTCCTGTTTGGCATGTGTATATGGGACAGAGGAAGTTTGATTAGTGTTGTGGTAAGGACTCTGCGTTCTTCTGTAAAAATCTACTCACATTAGTTCCCTTCCCCCATCCCTCTTTTTAGGTACAATATTGTTCTTAGGTATAGTGCAGCCTTTCTCTGTGTGCAGTTCTCTGTTGCTCTTCCCTCCCTCTTGCCCCAGTGAATGCTTCCTCTTGGGGACACCACCTTGTGAGATGGCAAGGGAGGCACTAGAGCTCTGTGTCTGGGGCACATTTTGCATGGGCACTGATTGCTTCTGGAAATCCAGACAATGAGACTTTGCTAAATACTGAGAATATCCTTCATGAGGGTCTTGTAGGGGCAGTAGCTGTAGGGTAAGAAGTATGGTATTAGAGGGGATCAAACACATCCAATTTTCACTATGGTGGAAGGTGAACAGGTGAGGTTATTTGGGACAGAGCATTGTAAGGAACAGTGTTTACACACTTTTACAAATTTCACCATCTCCTTTTTTAAATTTTCTCAATTACTAAATTAATCTGCATTGAAGTGTGGCAAGGACAGCAAAATGGTAGTTGATATTGATGTGGAATATTGATGAATAAAGGCAGAAGTAATATCTGTTTGAGGGTATTTTACAGTACACATGAAGAAAATAATCTGGATGTAACTGTGTATGCAGCTGGAATGCCTCAGTGCAGCATTCCACCCAAAATTAGAAGAATAGGGTGTAGGAGTATCTGTGATCTGCAGATGTAATTAGTATATCCTCATACTGCTGTTTAATTGGATCTTCACTTTCTAACCCAAATGATGCCACAGAAATAATTTGTGTTATTTTTAAGTCCTCTTTCTCTCCTCCCCTACACTTCTCTGTCTAGCAAAGTTCCCCACAAACCTGAATGCAAGCAAACCAGCTCTGCTTGTTAGTAGCTTATTGCAAAATACACAAAATAATGTCTTCTCTTGTCAGAGGTCACCTCTTACCTCATCAAGGACTGCCTGGAAAGCCAGGATCTAGAGCAGTTCAGGTGTCAGAAAAATGAACTGCAGTGAGTTTGGATGTCTCAAATCAGTGTGCACATACAAAGAACAGTCACTGCTGGTCTGGAGTCTCAGTACTGTGAAATTTTGGGTCAGCATCAGATCTGTCAGTCTGTTAAACTTCCTTGCTAAAAGTCAATTGGCAGATGAATAGTTTTGAGACTTCTCAGAGCTGTGTGCTTTTGTAAAATGAAATTCTACCTTCTCTGTATGTGCACGTGTGTGTGTTGTCTACTGATTCCCTCCTAAAAGTCTTGGAATTTTCATCCCAGCCAAATTTTCTAAATGTGCATCTTCTGTGTTTTAGGGAAAGGAATGCAGAGGGAAATTTATTTTAGGGTTCCTTATATGAACAGCTTCCATCAGCTGGGTTTGGTAGCTTGTTTGTTTGGGGTTTAGTGTTTTGTTTGGTTTTGTTGTTGTTTGTTTGGGGGTTTTTTTTTGTTGTTGATTGGTTGTATTCATTCTTTCCGGGCCCCAAACACTCCCTAAGGTTGAACAAATCCCATTTTGTTGTACAGTCCTTGTCAGGGTGTCTTCATACTTCCTACTCCATTTTCTGCTAGAAAACTGAGTTGCAAAGTATTGGTAACTCCAAATCAGGCCTTTAACTTAAGCCAAGAAGGTTATATGGCAGTGACCTGATATTTTGAGTTATCAGTCCCTGCTTGAGGGCTATGGGACAAATGCAGTTTTTCATGAGATGTAAGATTATCTTGTTTTTCCCAGCCAGTTATGATTATGTCTGAAGTTTTGGTAATTAGTGTGTTTTGGGGGTCTGTCTTGTTTGTTATAGAGCCAGAAATTATTTTATCATGTAGCTACTGGCCTTCTTCTGCTGAAAGTAATTTATGAAGGTATCATTTTATTCCAGATTTTCTCTCTAGTTTCTCCCATCCTTAGTGACATTATGCCTTCACTTTTTGCCAGCATCTTTCCACCAGTTTAAAGTGGGTGGGAGGGAAGTCACAATTGTAACTATGATTTTGTTCTCCTTTGGTTCTGTCAATACTATGGTAGGAGAACTCAGTGTAATCAAAGCACTTAAATTCCTGAGAGAAGAAATCTTCCTTCAAATTGTCCATAGTATGTACATCCTTTCATAGGAATTTTGCTTTTTGAGATGCTTTTAAGGAAGGAGACACGAGTTCTCTGTTTGAATGGGCCAGGAGCTTCCTTTGCAAAGTGTTTGGAACAATTATGTCCAGCTGCTTTGTTGCAATAGATTGCTCAGCTGCAAAGCTCAGGCAGTACAATCCCTGCTTGTGCAGCAAATCTGGTGCAAATGTGCTGAATTTGGGTTTGTAAACATGTGTTACTGTGCACATGCTGTGGATATCTGTAGTGTCTCTGAGCTGGGACAGTCCTAGCAGGAGGATGCCTGGGAATGTCTTTCAGGCAGTTCTCCTCCTCTCCTGAGGGATTTGAAGCTGGACCATGGCACAGGTGAATTGAGTTTGCTGATGAACTAGATCAGTGCTAAGATCTGGTTCCCTAGTTAAAAAAACCTCCTTTGGCTGCTCTTCAAAACTTACAGCTCCTTTTCACAGGATCTGGTGGACTTTGTGTAGCAGTGGCCAGTCTGCATTGCTGCATTGTACAATGTGCCTGGCCTCTCCTACATGGTGGATGTGTTCAACTGAGTATCTCTGCTTTTACATTCAATTACAGCACAGGCTGGATTTCTCATCATCCCTTTTGGCATACTTCCTGGAGTAAGTGGACTGTGAGAGGATTTCAGGAATGCCTGATGCTCTTGCTGTAGAGAAAGTTGAGTGGAAGCCACTTGTGGGTTCGGTGCTGACCACTGGGCTGGACAGCATGGTCACAACTGATAGCCAAGAAAAGCGCCCTGCTGAAATGCTCAGGTCCTATCGTGTTACATTTTGTGGCACTTTGGTTTTTTGCAGGATGTTCTTCTTTAAAACAGAAAAAAATATCCCTGAAAGGGAAAAGAAACCATATCCTAAAGGAGTTTGCTACTTGTGCTGGGGAATAAACATTCTTCTCTGCATGGCAAAGCTGCAGAGGGATGGGGAAATGCTTCTGGCTTTCACCTTTTCCAAAAAGGCTGCTGTGTTCCAGCTGCAGACAGCATAAAACCACTCATGTTTTATCATGAGGCTGCAGAAACAATAGCAATGCCTAACTATTCTTAAAAGAAACCCTTTTCTTTAGTTCTTAAAAAATTCCTCCCCCTATTTGTACAGTTTTGAATTGCTTATGTGTAATGGCACATTCTACTGAAGCCTTTTTCTAACAGCATGACCCAGTGGAGTTAAGGCCTGAGCCTTTTCTTTCTGGTGAAGTCTTAGTAATACTGGGTTGGAATATTGCAGTCAAGAACCTTAAATCAGATTTTGGTAACAGCTTGCTGTGCTAATACAGAAGAGTAAGTAGAGATATGTTTCCAGATCTGTCTTCTTGGATTTTGCAGATGAGTGTGGCATTCTTTTCCTAGCATCAGGGGTTTTCCCCCAATCTCCATGACCTGTGAAAAATAATAGAGCTTGATGTTGCCATTACAGCAGGCAGCTCTAATTAGACATCTGGAGGTATCCTCTGATTCCTTGGACACCTTTTGCCAGGTTTGCATGGATGATTCCTAACTCCATCCTCCTTACAGCTGTTGGTTGCTTGCTTTGTTACTGCTTTGTGCTAACCCCATTCAAGAGCAGACATTTATTGTTTGCAATTCTTCTTGCTGTTAATATACTTGTTAGTCTTGACATCTCTTGCCTGTTTGAGCTCCTAATGGTTGCCTAATTCTCTGCATCTCCAAGGAATATGTCTGTATTTGTGAGTGTGCCCCTTTTACCCTATGTCTATTCCATCCAACTTCTGGAGAGTCTAGCATCAAAATAGTGGGTTGTTTCTGAATCAGACACTCTGCATCCTCAAGTACTTTTTGGTGAATGAAGTTGTTATTTGTTCAAAATCTGTTTGGTGACTTACTGCAGTTTGGATAAAGCATGTACACTCAGTCCACTTTTTGTGTTTAATAAGTTTGGTTTGACAGGGGAGATGCTACTACAGATCTCCCAGCAGAGGTGCACTAATGGTTTTTCTGCTTCCTGTAAAACCCATTGTTTGGTTGCCTTAATTTCACTTGAGCCTTGATACACTTCAGACTTTGGATCCTTCCTTTAGAAGAAGCTTCCCTGGGAAAAGGGACTGGAGGAAGGAAACAAGACCTAGAGCTTGGAAGTGGTGGCAGGACACTGAGGGGCTGGGTGACCAAAAGTGTTTGAGGTCTGAACTGAGTTATCAGGCTCTGCTTCCATACTCCTGGGGTAAGCCAGGAAAGGAACTCTCTTCCTTTCAGCTACCAGAGGCTACACCTGGTTTAGGAGAAAGCTTTCCCTGATGACAGAGTTCCTATTCAGGTTGACTCGTTTTTTATGTTTTCTTTTGAGCACTGCGAAACCTCATAAATTTTATTTCAAAAGCCTGTCTAGTGAAGGAATGTGAATTCATGTGGACAGAGATGAATCCATGCCAAGTGCATTCCAGGTGGGAAAGCTATATGGAGTGTCTGTTGTTTCAGGCTGTACAGCAATAAAGAGTTCAAGTTTTCACAAAAAGCCTGAATAGTCCTGCTCCTTTTTAGAGGCTTGTGCACTGTAGTGTTTTGAATTTGCTTTTTACTGTGACAGTTTGAAACTACTGATAATTTTCCACCTCACAGAAAAGAATTAGTTTTATTGTTGCCATTGTGGGTTGTTCATCATCTCTTTTGTTTAGTGTGTTAAAAGATGTCTCTGATGGAGAAACAGGAGAAACACCCTGGATCCTCTCTGGGCCTGACAGATATTTTGTTTTAGCCTTACTTTTTTTGTGTTCTGTGATTCAGTGATTAATTCACTTGTGTTGTGACAGGAAACCATGAGGACATGACATACACTTGCACTGGATGAGTCCTGTCATAAGCACCATCAGCCCCAGTGAATGGTGTTTCATTCCATGTGGGCACCTAATCAGAAGTAACACCAGTGTTTTAGGCTTGAATTCTTAAATTCACATGCTCTTGTTGCACTTCTAGTTGATATCTCTGGTTTGGAAAATTACAGTATATTTTATCTGTCATGATCTACAGAGATCACTGCAATGTAAGCTTGTGGTATCCAAGCAGAATCTACCAACTACTTGTGGCTTGGAGTGCTGGAGTGCTTTTCTGGACAGAAAGTTTTCTGTCATTGAAGCCCATGTCTTATTGGCCTTGGTGCTGATTCTGGGTTTTTTCTGTGTCTTTAATACATGTTTGTAAAAGGAAGAGAGGAAGCTCTTTTAGGTTTATACTGATTTCCAGGGATAAAACTGCAGAGTGTGCTTGGTCAGTCTGATCCAGAGGGTCATTCACACTTGGAAGCTGGTACAGAATAACAGTATTCCTGAGGAAAGTGGCAGTGGAAAGAATTTTCTGTTCTTTTGGCCTTCTACCTTCTTAAGTCCTTTTTCTCTGGACTCAAGTGGGTAGAGCTGTTATTTATTCTGTGGTTGGGGAAAAAAGACCAAAGCTTTTCTATACACGAGACTGTGTGTAGAAAGATCCTGAGCTGTTCATACAGCATTTTGTAATACTATAAAGCCTTAAACTGGCAGACATAAAAAAAGGGCAAAAGGATGAAGGTTCTCTTTTAATCATCAGGATTTTTAGGTGATAGAGTTACAGAGTAAAGTATTCTTCATCTGTTGGTTTAATGTTTGTCTGCCCTGTAACACTAACCCACATAAAATTGCTGCAGCTCTTTATAAAGCTATTTTAGACCCTCAGCAATGTATACAGATTTTGTAACCTTGGATAAAAGCACCTGAGTCGTGGTTTCAGTTTTACCCTTTCAGGCATGTGCAAAGTACCCCAGCATATTTCAAGGATTTTGAACTAGAAACTTCTTAGATATGGGTTATGGTTTCAAAGCTCAATTGATACACCCTATGTCAAGGGAATTACATCAAGGAAATGGTTCTCTGTTTCTTTAGATGCTTAATATTGATTAAAGCTTTGTGTTTGCTTAAAGGATCCTGTGGACTCTCTGTGGGGTTGATTATGTTGGTATACCTGCCCTGGCAGTTTAGGAGAGAGCACTCTGCCTGACTCCATCCTCTGTTTTTATGTCTGTGCTGAAGAGTTTATCCATCAGATACTGAGTTTATGGAGTGGTTTATCTTCCAGTGATAGTACTTCCCCCAAGCTTTTAGCACTAAGTTAAATTGCTCATCCATGTGAGATGGTAGACAGCTCAGCAGTGTGTGATAGTAACTCATTTAGGGGAAAAAGAAAGGGAGAATGGCTAAATTAGGAGCCTACCTAGTACAGTGGGGCTTGTTTTTTATTCTTGGAATGGATTGGTGATGAATCTTGAAAAATAACAAGTGGTAGGAAAATCCTTGTATTGTGTCAGTTCACTGTCATGTTTCCCATATTTTACAGTAATCACCCAAGTTATTCAGAAAGTTAGGGCCCCACAAGATAATATAAATAGCACTCCATGTATTGTATCACTTGCAAAATGGAAGTCAGGGTACAAGACATGGGAGAAAAGGAGAAAAGGACAAAACGACAAGCTGGTGATGCAGAAGTGATGGTAGGATTAGGGGCCATTACATGGTGCTACTTTGCATGGATTAGTGAGGGGTATATATATGTAAATTATTGAGCAGTATAATCTCCTCCTATTATAATCAGCTACCAGAAAGCAGAGTTGTCATAGTGTTGGTATCAGTTCCTGGTTTTCTTCAGCTAGTTTGATAAAGTTGAGATTTAAGGAAAGACACTAAACTGGATGAAGTACAGACTTTTTTTGCACAGACTTCTGAATATATCTTAAAGCCTGGGAAACAGACAAGGGTCTGTGAAACATCCAAGGAAAAAGAGTACAAGAAGACAGTATACAGTACAAGAAGTGAGATGTGTGACACTTTAGTTTATACACAAAGATATTATCCTGAGGAAGGACAGCAGATTTGGAAAAGACAAATGATGTGTAAGAATATCCTTGCCATAATAAAATTACAGTAACTACTCTAATTAGAGTAACTACACCAAGTGTTGGAAGGAGGAGGAACAGATTAAATATTTGAAGTTAAAACAAAGACATATTGTTGCCTAGAGTAAGAAACACAAATGTCTGAAAGGAGACTGAAGTTTCTCACTTCATGATAGCCTTACCCTCCACATCATTTGGGTTCAGAAAACAATAGAGAATGCTTCACAATGGTTAGGAAGTTTCTTGTGTCTTACTTTGGCTTACATGACAGGCTTGTTTCAAAGGATGACAGCCTGTTAATACTGTGCAATTATTTAAAAAAAAAAGGTGATAATGGCTCTGAAACATGGGGTCTGGATCTTAATGATGTGTAAAGCTTTTATAAGGGACTCTGCCGAGCAGTTTGTATTATTTCTGTCGGTTTGCAAGGAAAGGTGGCTTGTAATACCAAGGGGGGCCTTTCTAGTTAAGTATTTTATATCTGAGCAAAGGACTTAAAATCACATTTAATTGTTAGCCTTGAATGATGTTTTTATAAGCAAGATGACTGCTTAACTAAAATTGCAAAGATTTTGTACTCATGGCATGCTTCAGAAATATACTGAATTCTTCATATATGCAGCCTTACCTTTCAGTTTTTCTGGTGTATGTTAACTTAAAACAAATATACTTTAATTTATTATTTCTTAACATTTTTATTTATATGTCTGTATGGTTTTGAGTTCTAATGTTTGGCTAAAAGTTTCTTTTTGATTCTGTTTCAGATGCATCCACTTGGACTGTGTAATAGCAATGATGAGGAAGACCTGTATGAATATGGCTGGGTAGGAGTGGTGAAATTGGAACAGCCAGAGTTGGAGCCTAAGCCATGCCTCACTGTCTTAGGAAAGGTAAGGGGATAGTTTGGGGCTGCATGTAAATCTTTCTTGGAAGGATTAGTTCCTTTTGGAGAAAAATCAGCAAGAAATAAACCCAGGGAAAATTCCTGTTTTGCCTGTTTTCACTCTTGGTACTTCAGGGAAGGATGCTCTCCTAACTCAGTTGATAGAGATGGTGATGGAGAGCTGAGCATTCCCTTTTTGAGTTCTGTAGGAACATAAGAACGATGAAAGCAAAAATGGCTTTTTAGCAGAAGCAGTATTGGAGTAGAAGGGAGCAGCTGTGATTTCTACTTGGTCAAAGCAGTCAAAATGAGAAAGCATCTTCCTGGTTTTCCTTAGGCACCGTTATCTGAGAATGCATGCATTAATTTCCTCTTTTTGGGGAAAGAGAAGCTTTGTAACCTAGAAAGATTTATTCACTTTCATTGCAGGATAAATACCTCTAATAACAAGTGAATCTTATTGTACTGGTCAAAAAAATCAAAATTTTCATAATCCTCGAATCTTCCCATGGAATGGGGCCTCTGGAATCTTAAATTAAATGCAAAACGTTTCTCTTTGTTTTATGGGGTAAAGTCACTAATATGCCATTACTGCTCCCAGATATGTTAAAAAAAGAAAGCAGAAAGGTGACCTTCTTTTGTTCATGCCTTAGAAGTTTTGAGTATTGAGGTTATTTATTATATGTTGGCATTTGAAGTCTAGAGGGTTTGAAAGTGTGTGAAAGAGCATAGGCCATAAGTTCTACCAGTTACTGAGCAGTTGAAAATTACTGCATAACAGGGGTTCATCCTAAAATCCAGCTGCCTAAATTTGGATTGTGTTGGTGACTATAGGTTAGCAATGGATCAAGCAGAAAATAAAACTGCAGGTTGACATTTTTTCATGTAAAACTTGGCTCTGTAAATTTATAAACAAAACTTCTAAAAATTTCACCTTTCCAAGGAAATGGGAAACCATCTGCTTGTCTAAAAGTTGCTGCAGGTTTAAATTGTGGTACATGGGGAAAAACATCTCTTTAGGAAGTGGCTTCCCTTTCTATTGAATTTCAGCATAATACAGCTTTATTTTTTTTTAACTTGGAAAAGTGTTTTTGTATGACAGAAATTCTAGGTGTTGCTTCTTTGTCTTAGAAAGATAAAATCTGAGGATGAGGTCTTGTAAGGATGGGAATTAGAGAGGATTCAGTCCTGAAGTATGCCTACTGATCCATAAGCAAACTCCAGGAGTAAGTTTAATCTTGAGGCAAGGCATTTCAGGAAGGAGTCTGGTCAGTCCCATCTGTCAGGCTCTTGAAAATTATGTGATGAAATAGATGTGCAAAATGGATAAAGAAAGTTGAAGCAGAGGTACCCAGCACAAAAAAAAAAAAAAAAAAAAGTTAAAATTCTATACCTGGCCCACTGCTATGTGCCCATATCCCATGTCCTCTATACTCCTCCTGTCCCCAAAACCACACCCATCTCCAGAATAAGTTCAGCTCAGTGTCTGCTGATGTTGGCTTCCTAAAGCTTGGCCTGCTGAGCAACAGACTGTGGCTTTGCTTCAGGAGCTCTGTAGCATCTGCTTTGATGCATAATGATGGTGATGTGACATAGGGTGTGACCAGAGAATTAGGGCAGAGAGTTCCAAATGTGGTTTATATGTAGCAGTTTCAACAGGTGAAAAAAGTCCGGCCAAGGTTCTAGTCAATACTGCACTGCATTCATTGTTCTGGATTTTCTTCTCTTCCTGAAATATATCTTCCCTATTTCATGCTCTCTTCTGTAGTTTCTCCTTTCCATCTTTTGCTAGCAACTCTTCTGCTCAGTTCTCACTCTGCTCAAGTTATGTCCTAATTTAGAAGGACTTCTCAGAATTCTTGAAATATTGTTGAGTGCAGATAGCAGCAGGAGCATCAGCCCTGAGCTTCTTTCAGTTCTATCAGTTCAGTAAGCCTGGTTATCTTAGCAGTGAGAATAAGTTATGTTGTGATTGTCTGGGTCTCTGAACAGTTCAGTTTCCATGCAGTTTGGTACACAAATTGCTATGTGAGGATTCAGTGTGGCCTGTAAACTATTTTGCCAGGGTAAATATCAAACCTGCTGCATGTGTATATGTGTCTTCTGGTTATTTTTAGGATTTGGCAGCTGACTTAAAAGAAAATGTGAAAGGGGAAGGAATGGGAGGAGGAGAGGAAAGGAAGGGAGGGAGAAGAGGAAAAATAGAAGGAAAAGGAAAAAGAAAAGGAAGGGAGTAGGGGAAGGAAAAGAAAGGAAAATGGAGGATAGCTGGTCTTGAACAGGGAAAGGAATTGGAATTTTTTTCATACAGAAAAGGAGGAAGAAATCAGGGAGTGCAAACCTACAGTTTGTTCCTCATCCTGACCCCAGTGTGGGGCATCATAGAGGTGATATTGTCAAAAGTTTGGAATATGGTGAAACAGAATGTAGACTAGTTAAAAGCTGTAGAGGTAAATTGTATGACACATTAATCTGGTAAAAAAGTTTAGTATGGCTTTATTCTTATTGTTGGTTTTGGTTGTTGAGGTCTGTTTTGATTTAGGGGTGGTATTTTTGTTTGTTTGAATTTTTTTTTTTTAAAGTTAAACTTTGGCCTGTGTTTTTAGAAGTTCTGTTCTAGTTGTTTATCCACAGGTAGCTATGCAGAATTTAATGTGTCCATTTTCATATTGATTTTGTAATTTTCATATTGATTTGTAATTCATATTGATTTTATAATCGCTCATCCTTCTTAGTAATTGCTTGTCCTTCTTTATATGATGTAATGGATATGAAAGTGTTTAAAAAAATGTCTCTGCTGTTAAGAGTGCCTGTGGAAACTGGGCCTTGGTTGAGGCAAGGAGTGTGTGTGGCAGCTGTGTTTTACCATTACCTTTGATCACAGTGCAGCCCTGTTTGAGGCCATGCTGCATGCAGGCAAAGCAAAGGCCTGGGTTTTACTGATCTTATGAGCTCCTGAATAGGGCTAGAAGGGGAATGACAGAGGAAGAAGAAAGCTTTTGGAAATGAAAAGGAAACCCCGTGAACCCGAGCAGCATTATTGGCTGGATTTGCCTACCAGGGAGCCGCTCAGTTTCTGCCAGGCTAATTTTGCTTCAGCTTCTCCCCCCACACCCCCAACCCCACCTCCCCCTCTCTCCTTCTTTCAGACTTTTTTTGTTTTTGAGGCATGGCTGTAGTAACTTGGTTCTCAGGCTGGGAACCCACTGAGCTGTTGCCATGGTCACTGGGAAGCTCTTCGTGCCATGTGCTTCAAAGGGAACCTTTCCCCTCCTGGAATTCCTGCCTTCCCTCTGCACACAGCACAATGAGGCTCCTTCACTGCTCCAGCAGTGGCACTGTGCTGGAGGAAGGGAGAAGCAGGGTTGCCTGCAATACTGATTGCCTGCCTGCATCCTGGCAGGGCTGGGGAGTTGGAACTGGGTGTTCTTTAGGGTCCTTTCCTGCCCAAACCACTCTGGGATTCTGTGATCCACTGTACCTGCATGTCTCCTGTACTCTCCAAGATGCAGACCCCTGTTCTTCCCCCACCCCAGTAATTTTCAAAGCAAATTACATCTGTCAAGACTGTGAAATACAATTCAGCAATACCATTGTTTTTTTATTTCAGTACAGGATAGTGAGAAAATGCTGAAGATTTGTTTAAAAGTAGCACTTCTTCCCTTTCTGCAGGATTGGAAATCCACAAGAAAGGATTTCATTCTTCTTTCTCTTCCAGGGACTGCTCTTCTTCTGTATTAATAGGATAGATGTATTTGAGGATGTACATCTGAGTATAACCTAACAAAGACAGGATGTCCCTGCTACTACAGCTTCCTGTTTTCTTCAGATGAAAGAAATCTGTAATATGAGGAAGTTCCTGCAGTTCTTCCAATATCCATTCACTTCTTTTCTAAGAGCTTATTTACAGAAATTTACACAAGTACTAACTAGAAGAATCTCTTTTTTTACCTTGTCATCATTATTATTATACTAGTTAGGCTGGGGCAAAAATCATCATTACTTGAAAATGCACTTAACAGTTGAACTGTGGTTCCTAATCTGTTGTCTGACAATTTAGTTTAAATATAGAAATTCCTATAAGGTAATCAAATGAGAATTTATGGGGCTATGTTGGTAGTTTAGTTCCTGAATAAAGAGAGATCTGTTCTAAGACTTGAGAAACAAGAAGGCCTGTGAGGAGTCCATTTTAATCTTTTTCTTTCAGAGTTACTAAAACTAATAAAAAAAGGCAAATTAAACAAAAGCAACTTACACCTTTATATTAATAGCCTAAATTAAGCATTCAGTTATATGCTCAGGTTGGCTGCTGACAGTATAAGTATACTTTTTGTTTCTTTGTATTTAGAGTTTTATAGACAGTTTGGATAATTTCCTGTAGAAATGGATATTGAATTTAGGCAAACGCTCTTCTATGCTAAACTTGTTCAGAAATTAGGACTGAACTATGCCATAGATTAAGATCTAAAATTAATGAGGGACATGCCTAAAACCATTGGTCAATGTTTCCAAAACTTTGCTTGTTCAGATACTTTCAACTGCAGTAAGACAGCTGCAGTAAGGCACCCTGTGCTGAGTCCTGTGCTGCATGCAGTGGGAAATATAATTGTAACCCCTGCCATGTTTGTGTTTGTCCTTACTGTGTTTGTTCTAAAGAATGTATTGAGAAAGAGAAAATGATAATTTTCCCAAAGAACCAAAGAACACCGTAAGTACTGTAATATTATGATTGTTTCTTGTTATTCCCCACTTCAGCATCATTTATAATCTCCAGGACACCTGAAATGTTAAAATCCATTTTAAACAACCATAAAACATGTTTTAAAATTATATCTGAAGTGATACTGTTATTTTTGCAAGTACTTTTGATGTCATTTATGTTTTGACATTAATTTTTCTTCCCCAGTGCTAGCAGTGTGATCAGACCTCTGCACCATATAGACACTGTGATTTCTAGAGTTCTAACAAAACTCCAGCATAGATGAGATCAGAAGAGGGGATAATACATGTTTTTTTCAGGAAGAAGATGGCTCTTCTTAATGGCACACAGAAAAAGACAAGAAGAAGAAAAAAAAGAGCTTTTTTTGCCAAAAGCTCAGTGTATTTCTGCTTCCCATCTCCTTGCCTGTTCACCCCCCACAGACCATACTCCAACAACAAGCCTGTTTTAACAGATGAAGAAGAGGATTTGAATGGGAAAGAAAAAAGGAAGAAAGGCTGCAATCTAAGAGTGTTAGAACATGTGGCCACTGCATGAAACAGCAGTGTCATCATTATAACTGAATTCTTGAGTTTATAAGTGCTTTTTTCATGTATTCCCTCTTTAAATCCTCTCATTCCATCTCTGCATTTCACTGTAATTTCTGCAGTCCCTTTGAGGAGAGAAGGGAGAGGTTGAGCACAGGAAAGAGAACTGACAGGCAAACCAGCTGAACTGTGGGGAGAGGAAAGGTTTGTGTATGGGTTGTATGGTGAAAGATGCAGAAGGAAAGAAAGGAACTGGATCAAAGCCAAAGAGGAGAGAGCTCAAAGGAAGGGCCAAACAAGGGCTGAATCAGGTTATGCAGTTCAGGAGAAGTAGCTCTGTCAGGTTTTCATTCATGGCTAGTGGTGAGCTCTTTCCATTGGTAACTAGTGCCAGCAATCTGCTACTGTATTATTTTCCTAACTTGCTTTCCATGCTGCCTGCACAGTTAGGAAAAGCATCAGCTATTCATGAACAAAGCCCTCTCTCGTGTTTCTCCCTCTGGGCACTCCTTAGATTTGCCATTGTTGGATTGATTACTTTAAATAAAAGTCCACTTTTAGAGTTGAGTCCTTAGCAGTCCCCAGCACCATCTTCACTCCTTTTTAACCAACTGTGGAACACAGCTGCTTCTCCCTTAAGCTAAAGAAGCAGCTGTTGTTGCACTACATGTGTTACTGGAGTTCAGCTCAGTCAGATCTCCCAGTGAAACTAATGGAAGTCAAGGGTAAAGACTAAGGAACAATTATTTAAGGCATGCTCCACTTACATGAAGCATTTACATATTATTATTATTTGTATCTTAAGTTTCTGGACCCTCATTATTCTCTGTGCCTTGTAAGCCTTTCAGACATTGAGAGTTGTTTTTGTTTTACATGCAGACTCTACCTATTTCTCTAACAGGAAAAATGCATAGTGGCAAGAGTTTAAAACAGAAAAGTGAGAGAGCAAGTAAGTGCTGCTGTGTTGGAGTACAGAAATGAGCACAAAAGAAGCCTGGCAAGCAGAATCAGATAAATGGACCAGAAAGTGAAGAAAATAGGGAGCAGATATGGAGGCAGGGAATGGAATTATTTAGGACTTCACAGATGAGTGACATGCCTAATTTTGGTGCACTAGGAGACAGAAGGCTTTGAAAGAAATTGGAGAACTTTGGAATGTAACCAGAGCTGCATCAGAGGGACTCCAATATTCAGAATAAAATTGGGCAGATACAATTGACAGTGGTAAAAAGCTGGATCCTGAGAAATTACAGACATAAAGTGGGAATGTTTTGCAATGATTTTCACAAGACTGAAAGGAAGGAAATAGAAAAAAAATTACACAAATTGTGCTTCATATCCTACTGCTTTGCGGTAATTTGCCAGAACATGTTTTTCTGCTCTAAACATTTTATCTTTTTGATGAGCAGGTGATATCTAGAGGTGTGGTTTTGGATAACATGATGATTTAACATTTGTACTGAGTTCAAGGAAATTACTCCAAATGAAACAAGTGATCCTACTGTGAACTCAAAATGAGTAGGAAGTGCTTTTTAGTCAGTGCAGGGAGTACTGACTGAGCTACTTAAAATTCTAGCAGGTTAGTTTTTGAACATTTGAGTTGGACATATTTGTGACATGAATTAGGTTATACAGATTAATTATACATTATTAATGTTTGCATTGCTGTGGCCTTAGAACTGTTCAGTGGGGATATGAAACTCTCACAGAGACTATTAAGAATATCACAAGAATGTATGTATTCTAGTGCATTAATGTCTCAGTTCTTCGCCCATTGGTGGTTTGTTCCATTGGTAAGCCAGAAGAACACATCACAGACATGTAATTTTTCAAAATGCTCAAATAACTTGGTCCCTTTGGGATAGGAAGAAAGATGGACCTTAGACCTGAGGATCCAAATAGTGAACTTTTAAATGGGTGTGGGGGGCGACAAGGCATTTGCAAAGAGCACAGAATCCATAGACTTGAGGTCCATGGATGGTGTTGAAAACTCCCAGAGGGTCGCTTCAGCTGAGTGTAAGGGTCTAATGAGCCAGTCTGACTGTTTATGGGCTGTGGTTAACCTCTTGCAAGTTAGGATTTCCTGTCGCCAGCAATGAGCTGTGACCGCCAGCACCACAGTGTTAATGATGAGGTAGGGGCTGATGAATGGCTGGACTCCAGACAGCAGCCTTCACTGGCAAAGAATCAAGTGGCTAGAGGGAGAAAAACATTGAAGTCTACAAGGGAAATAATGCAATCTCCAGAACCTATAATTCCCATGTTTAAAAAAAGAAAGGGATAAAGAAACTGGCGACAAATTCAAAACAAGTGAAGCTTTTATCTCTGCATTCTGAATAGAAGATTGTTCTTCAGCAAAACTGGCTGTAAAAGCCAGGCCAGTTAAAACAATAAGCAGGCTGCTTGCCTCCAAGTAACCAGAAATTGTTGGCTCAGAGTAGCCTGTTCTGAGGAGCCAACCTGCTGGGAGACGTTATCCAAGCAACGGCTTGAATGTAATTCCTCCCGCTGTGGAATGGCTCTTTGGCAAATGAAGACCCTAATTAGAGATGGAAGGGTTTCTATTTTGTTTTTCTTTAATCCTTGCCCCGAGGCCTCTGCAATACAGCCATGTCTCTGCTTGCGTGGAGAGAAGTTTCCAGTTTCCCTTTGTAACAAAAATCCTCCACCTTTTTCATTTTTGTTTTCTACTTCTTTTTATCTATTTTTTCTTTTTTTTTTTTTTTTTTTTACGGAGTCAACAAACTATCAAGGGCCCACCACAGTCTGGGACCTTGAAACTAAACTAATCCAAAACCAAGGATAACTGTTTGGAAGAAGGGCTATATCATCCTGTATTAGCCAGCCATGAACATGGAAAGTTGCTAGCTAAACTGGAATACTGGCCCACCATGTAAATTTTTACTATTGAACTTATTACCCAAGCTGATTCTAGTAGTAGAGAGGCAAGATCTCACAGAATCAGCCATATTTTATTGGATTCCAAGGGAATCCCACATGATTTTTTGTCCATTCAGAAGGATTGAAGTACCTCAGTAGGGCTTGCATGTCTCTCTGTAGACTTGGATGCAGATGCTCATCCCTGCCAAAGAGGGCAGAACCTCCAGGGCAATGGACTGCAGCACTTTGACATGTGTGGAAGTGAAAATACCTTTGCTTCTTCTCAACTCACCTTGGTGTATATCACGTCTATCTGAACACACTGTTAGGGATTGCATGCAGGCACTTAATAACCCTGCAAAGAGCACTGCATTTTCTGTCACTGTTGAGATATGGATTTATTGTTTCATCATCTCAGATTATTGTGTTATCTCTAAAATGTCCTTGTTCACAGTAGATACCAACCTATTGATGAAGGTCAGCTTCCTGAGGGTAAGGCTAAGCAAGACAGATGATACTAAGCATTCCCCATTCCACTGACTGAGGTTTGAGGGAATTCTTATTAACATTTTTTCAAAGTATTGCCACTTCTCATTCTAAATATAAGACAGTTCTGATAACTTGTTTTCCTTTTTGATGTACATAAACAGCAGTTTATAATTCTAAAGTTAGAGCACATGCCTATAGGAGGAGCTTCAGTACATTCTTTTTAAACAGCCTGGGTACTGTAGGGATGCCTTTCTATAGTAGTCTGCATTAATAGTTTAATTTACCACTCCTCCAATGCATTCTTATATCTCTGGTTTTTATTCTCTCAGCACCACAATATGCTTGCATGTATGTGTACACAATTATCTTAGGTCTAGTTTGTTGTTTCTGTCCATCTACTTTCAGTACACCCTCAGTGAAAAGGTAAAGAATTATCTGGATTTGCTGTAGTGGTTTTTTATAGCATATATTACATGCTTAGTACATAATTCATAAAATGTCCTCATCCTGTGACCATTTTATTTCAAAGGTAACTGTATATAGAAGTTCTGGGAAAAGCTTGAAGGGTTAACCATCAGTTGTTGTGAATGCAGCTACCCAGCTCTTGCTGAGTGTGCTAGGTTCTCTGTGAATATGTAATCTAGTTCAAGACCCCAGTCCCCTCCTTTGATCTCTTCCAGTGCTCACCCTTCTCTCTGTGGCTGTGCCTTGTCATAACAACAAGGCTGCTGGCCTGGAGCATGGTGATAGCAGAGGCCAGCCTTTGGGACTGAGTCCCATGACTCTGAAATGGATCTTAAGAGATGTGCAGCCAGCAGGCTTTGCTGTGTTCAGGATTAAAGAAATGTCCTTTTCTTACTGTTTTTACTCGGTCTAGACTCAGAACTGATAAGAGTGTTTCTCCCTAACCCCAGAAAAGAGAGACACTTCAGTTTTCTTGTTCTTCATTTTAACCATCTGAGAGCCTCTCAGTACTGAGTGGTATGAATCACACTGGTGTGTCTATATATTGTTGATGTGATTATGTCTGGCATAAGAGTTTATTTAAAACTGCAAGTGCATAGCTTTTTAAGGTTCTTTTTTTTTTTATTTACTGAAATATACATTGGTTTTGTGATTATGCTTTTAAACTTTAAAATGCTGCCTCACACTTTCTATACTTCTTAACTGGTAAGCAACTGTTGTAATGCTGTGTAATTCAGAATCTATAGGGAGTGTGTATAAATCATATCTCAAGGTGCCAGAGAATTTGAGTATTCCAGTCAGGAAGAGGTTTTATGCTGGTGTAATACATGGGGATTTGACTGTCTTGTTTTGATATTCTGCCTTTGTTTTCAGACAGAAATATTCAGACAGAAGAAAGTTCCTTTTTCATTATCTCAGAAAAGGTTTGAAATGGTATCCTGTTTATGCTTGGCTTAACTGAGTTTCTGGAATTACCAGGGAATTGTACATTAACAGGTCTGAAGCATCAGTTGGTTAATTTGTAACTTGTGCTGTTTGCAAAGTAGATGGCTGTCCTTTTCTCCTTCCTCCTCTGCCCTGCAGAATTGGCCTGTGGCCTGGCTTGCTAACTCCAGTGTTGGTTCAAGGGACAAGGTATTTTTTGTGATTGATTGAGCCTGATAGCAGTGTGGGGGGAGAAAAGAGAGAGGCCTGAATGGTTCAGATGTTGTTGTCTGTATTCTGTGTAGCTCTGAGAGAAACAGGTTTTTGCATTTTCATAGTTGCAAAGAAAAGGTGTATTTGCACAGTGGTGTGGGTTTTATGTAGGGTTCTTAATGAAGAGCAGGTTTGGATGTTATTGCCTAGCTTCATGTGATGCCATTTCTGCCAGACTGAAAATCTAACACTGCCATGCATAGAATGGGGGTGCAGTTCATACCCCCTGCTTGTTTTAACAGGGTTGTTCAAGGTATTCCTCTCCCCTGAAGAAGTTTAGGGCTTTGAGACCATCAGGGTCAAAATACCATTCAGCTGACTGGAGTGGCAAACGGGCAGTGGCAACATCTCCTTGTCACAACCTGCAGTTCCATCAAGCATTTATGTAAGAACCAGTGGTCTTCTTCTCATCATTAGGACTTCCTGGGTTTGTCTAGACTTAATTGAGGTTTTCTCAAAGCTGCAGAAAGTTAAACCCTGATAAGGTAGGCTCCTAATGCTTGTTTCAGCACCAAAGTTGTCCTCTGCTGATATTAAAAAAAAAATAATCAAATGAAGACAAGTCTGCAGAAGTGTCATAGTTTAACCACACAACTACAGCAAACCTCTACTAGAAAAGCCAATATTATAGAACCTAGTACTGCATATTCTACATCATATCTCAGTAATATTGTCTGTGTCCTTGTGGTGTGACTTGATATGGAGAAAACAGGTACAAATCAACCGATATTGGAACAGACTTTGTTACTTTTGAGTCTGCTCAAGAGAAGACCAAGACCACTAAGTTGCTCTATCAATCATTTATTTTGGTGAAATACTGCAGATGGAAACCTCCTTCCTTCAGCTGGATTCCCAGCAGTCAAGATCGTTGAAATCCTTGAATTGCTTTTTCGGAGCAGTGAAACAAGAAACTGCAGCTTTTCATTGAAAATCTTGTTCCTTGGAGTCACAGAGTTTGCAAGTTGCATGTCACTGAGTGTTGCTCATGTGTTACCAGTACACTGGGTGAGAGGCTGACTTCTCTTATTTCAAAGCACCAGAAGACAGCTGATGATAGAATCAGCTATGAAAAACGTTCCACTTAACACTGCTTGCATAATCCCACTCTTTTGTCAGATTAATGGCCACTGACTCCACCATGGAGAGGGATCTGACACAGACTGTTTGATCTGATGGGCTGGGAATATCCAGAAAATATGCCTCAAGTTCAATAATTATCAGTTCATAGAAAAACTGAAGGGGGAAAAACCCTCAAAAACTGACAGAAAATTCAGGCCAGGTCAGTTGTCAGTTAAATAAGGACATACAAATCAATTTTATTGACTACTCTGTTCAACAGTCTCTACACTGATCTAGAGTAATACCATATTTTCTGCCCCAAAAACCAAGATGTACTGAAAAAAGGAATGGCAGTAGGAAAAAGCTGTTGTTGCACGTGTTGGAGCTGTGCTGTTACCCTGAGTTCTAGCAGCATTTTGCTTTTGGGATCCATTGGACTGTTCTCTGTGTCCTGTGTCCTCATTTTGGAGGACCAGCTGATAATGCTGACACCCAATGGAATAGTTTGCTAAAAGGAGTTTATTGGGATTTGTACTGGTTATTCCTTAAACCATTGCCCAACCTCCTCTTCCCCAGCTTTGTGAGTTTTTTAACCCAGGGAATAAATCAACCTGCTCATGCAGCACATACCATAATTATAATTAGTATTTGTTAACTAGAGTGTACTAAGTTCCAAGAAGATAATACCTAGAGTTGGGTGAACAAATCCAGGAAGAGAGATAGGTAGTTTTTAATGTAAAAACATCTGTGAGAACATAATTTTATATCACCAGGATATATCTGTGGCTTATACAGGCAGCCAATTCTTTTAAAACATTCTTTTCTCCCTTCAGTCCATCAGTATTATCCAGGATGTTAACTTTAAAAAGTTCATTTATAAGTAGTAATCTGGCTCTGCCAATAGCCATTTTCAACAAAAGGTACTCTCTTAATAGATGTGTAATGCATTACTATGTTGATGTAAATGGCAGAGCTTGCAGTGCTTAATGAACTTTGATCTCCCCACCTATAGTTAAAGCCTTGGTCTTTCTCTCGTCTGTAATTTATTCACTCTCTGAAATCCATTAGATTAAAGTGTCATGTCCTCAGGTGCAAATACTGCTGGATATTTTCAGGGAATTCTAACTCTGGCAAAGAAGTAAATGTAATGAATAAAGGCTGATGTTGTTGGTATGATTTTTACTCTTAAAGGGGAACCTTGTTAAGCAGCTTTTCTTATGATAGTTTCTCCACTGTTGCATTCTAACTGAAATAATAATTGGAATGAAACCATACTAGAAAGCAGAGGGGAGGAGATGCTTGCCATGTTCATATGTGCAAGCGTCAAAGTCCTTCAAGATGTCAGGAAGGAGCTGAACTTACTGTTTGATTGTTGCTGTCCTACCTGACTTGAGTGAAGAGAGGAGCAGTGCACCTGTTTAATAATTATCTGGTCCCTTGGGATGAAAGTTTGCCTCATCAAGGAAGTTGTTACTTCCTTATTGCATTTGCCTGGCCCACAGGGAGGTAGTGCAGAGCTCTTAAAATCTTTCTGGTGTTCTTTGAGGTAGTAACTTAAAATTCCTCAAGCCTGGAGAGGTGGAGAGGTATTTTTCTTGACCTTCTGTCACATGCAAATCCTCTTATCTTACCTAGATTACAAGGTCTAGTAAATTCTGCCAGATTTTAATCTGAGACAGTATTTAATGTGCATTTTATTGGTAACGTCCATTGTTCTGTAGAAGCGTAAACTCTAGACTCTGAACACAGAGATGGACTGGGAGGTTGTCGCTGTGAACAAAGTGATCACTTGAATTATGAAAAGTGCAATACCTTTTTTTTTGTTTGTTTTCCATTACTCTTTACAAAAGGAGAATAATACTGATATGTAGTGATAGTAATTTGTTTTAAGCCACAGAATTGAATTATGGAAATGTGTTTGTTTGCCACAAGTATTATAAATGTAAAAGTATGAGCTTATTTTTCCCCATCATCCATCGTGTGTTTATTTTTGATGTAGGTTTGGTCACTTTGCTTAGAAAAATGATTTGAGGGAGTCTAAATGCTGGTTAGCCCAAAAAAAAAAAAAAAAAAAAAAATCACGTGCCTATTACAGACTGGCATTATTTTAAGTGGGACTTAACATTGCTGTGTTATTTTGAGCTGCCCTGATTACTGAGGAGTGGACAGGGTATTTTCAAAGACGTTTTGACTTTAACTATCCTGTGGCATTTTCGGGGATGCAGAAGGACCGGCGGTGCCCAGCAGGTGTTTCAGGTTGCCCGGAGCCCCGGTCACAGGTGCGCTCCGACCGCCACCTGGGACTGCAGAGGTGCTCCCCGCCGCTCGCCCTGCTGTCCTCCCTCCGCTCCGGGGTGCCCGGTTTTACAGCCGAGCTGGAGGCGGGGGAGGCGGAGGCAGCCGCGCTCTGATCTCTGGCCAGCGGAACCGGGCCCGACAGGCGGCCCCCAAGCCGCGGAGCCGGAGCCTCGAGCCCGCCGGAGAGGGCTGGGCCAGCTCCCGCTGCGGGCCGTGGCTCTTTAGCACCTTCTGCAGGAGTGGTCAGCGCCTCTGGCAGAGGAGGTTTGGCTGGAGCAAACTTCCAGACAGGAGCGCCTTTCCCTGGGTATCAGGATTAAATCCCAGTAATGAAGAAATCCCCGCGTTTCCCCGTTCTCCCTGCGGCCCCGGCCGCTTCCTCTCCCCTCCGTGGCCGGGGACAGGCGCCGCTTCCGGCGCGGGGGCGCTGCGGCCGCAGGGGGGCGCTGTGCGCGGCCGCTGGGCCCTCAGAGCCGCGGGCGAGGCGAGCGGGGGGAAGGCGGCCGGAGCCTCACAGGGCACGGTGAATCGAGCCCCGCTTGGCCCCGGTGAAACGAGCCCCGCATTTGGCTCCAGTGAAACGAGCCCGGCACTTGGCCCCAGTGAATCGAGCCCCGCACTTGGCCCCAGTGAATCGAGCCCCGCACTTGGCCCCGGTGAAACGAGCCCCGCACTTAGCAGGATGGCCACACATGTCACCCCCATTTGCCATTAAACTCCGCAGCACGATTTGTTTTACTCGGTGCTTTTCCTCTCTTAACACCAGGTGGTGGAAATTTGCTGCTCGTTCAGTGTATTCGCGCAGTTAAGGGGTTTTAATTAACGCTGATCTGCAAAATGTCTTTAAAAAATCTCTTCGGAGATCAAGGGGCCTTGCTTGTTGACTGATCATGCTGGAGAATGTAAATAGCCTGAAGGGTTCTGTGAGCAGTGGTGTCTGTCAGGGGTGCCTTCTAGGGAAACCTGGATGAGCCCTCACCTCAGGGCTGCTGCACAGGAGAATGGGTGGTGGATTCCTTTTAACTCTTCCTCCCCAACAGTTCTTAGTCATTTACCAGGTGTGCCGACTTCAAAGGGGACAAATACCTGGTGGGCTGAGAAAAAGCTCTAATTTGAGAGTTGGTTTCCCTCATGTGCTGTCTGGTGGGCCTTTTTGATTTAAAATAAAATATGACAACAGAGCAAAGAAAGTGACCTTTATGTATTCAAACCAAGTTCTCTGTATTGGCCAACATTTTTCCAGGAAACTACTGATTAATGTTTCATAATTTATTGCTTTTATTGGTTTCTCTTATATCTCAATACAAGTTTAAGTTCTGGTAGTCTCTGTGGAGGGCCAGTGCCTTCTTGTTTAGTATTGTGGTGGTGATAGCTGTCATTGCTTGGAGAAATAGTTTCTTATATTCTGTGTCCATAAAGTTAATAGGATTTTGAAAAGTTTCAGGGAATGTCTGCTTTGTGGAGCCATTGAGCAACATTTGAGCAGTACATACAGAGACACAGTGGCAGAAGCAGGATAAAACCCCTGTGTTAGCCTTGTTTTCTCTATCCCAGAGGATTTTAATATCTTCTAATGCCTTCTCAGTGCAGTTGGTAACTCCAGGTTTGGACTGTATTTGATGAAAAGCTGTACACTTACGTAGCTCTGATCAGCATAAGAAATGTATGCAACAGTTCTGACCTCTGATGGTCAGAAAAAGCAGTATTCTCTGAGACACATTTTGAGATTGTGGTATCCTAGTTTGTGAGAACAACACTAAAAAAGTATAAAGAGCCCAGTCCACCTTAATTTTCTGCACTACTTGGCTCGTCTCCACTCCAAGTCATAGGGAAGATGGTTTTTAAGATGGCACTTTCAGGTAAAATGGAGGGAAAGTAATATAATTTTAAAAAATTCTTCTACTTAAAGTCTTTAGAGTATCTAAATCTCATTTGAATTCCTTTAAAAGGTTGTTGAAAGAGGAGTTTCAGAAGGAGGGAGCAGAGACACTGTAGAAGCTGTAGTGAAGTTTAACTACATTCCATGCTGGTTCAGGAACTCCTGTTTGTAATTGTCCTATCATTTGTTTTAACTACACAGAAACACAAAATGTTAAGTTTTCTATCTGGAGATGAGGAGAAGAAGTAATTTTTGAGTTAAGAAGTTATCTTTTGGGGTGGGACTGAGGATGCTGTCTTTCTTATTGCAGGCAAAACGAGCAGTACAGCGAGGAGCCACAGCGGTCATCTTTGATGTTTCTGAAAACCCAGATGCCATTGATCAGGTATGCAGCAATGTCAGGCAGGAAGCAATGCAGGTGTTGGGAACCTGGCAGAAAGGGAAAACTTTGGGGAGTTAGATTTTTCTTCTAGCTTTTGCTAGAATCTAGAATCCAGGTCTGGGATTATGGTTTTGAAAGAGGATGGAGGCAAATTTTTTGTGGCCCGGTATCTAATCAAGGAGGTTTTCTTTGCCCAGCTCTGTGTACAAAACACAGGATGTTTGGCCTATCCAGCCTGTGATCAATAGTGTTGTTGAACAGCTGCTATTTTTGAGATTGTGAAACAACTTTCAAACCTGATTCTAAACAAGTTTCTTTTTAAAGCTTATAACCATTTCTTTCTCATTTACAGCTGATGATTTCTGCCTATGTACTTTGTGGACAAGCAGGGTTTTTCTTCTTTTTCCAAGTCTTGTTTTAACTTTCGTCTTTTTATTTGAAGTGGGTGAGGTAATAGCCATATGAAAGGCTTTAGCATACTTCAGCTAATTTTGGGTTATTTCAGTGAAGAAACATAAGCACAAAAATAGTCTGCATTTGGTTTGGTTCTCTTTCGTCTTGAAACAAAACTGCTGTTTCTGTTAGAGCAAAAACAAGTAGAGCTGAAGGTTTTTAAATGCAGCCTGTGTTTCTTGAGGGAAAAGAGAGATCATCAATGTTTACATTAAAGAAGCTGTCTTTAATTCTAAAATGAGCATCTGTTGGACAAAGGAGTGCAGAAGATCCTGTGCAGTGGATGCTTTGAGTACTGTGGTCTGCATATGCATCAAAGTTGCAGCCCTGATCTTGAAAACATTCACAGGGATAATTTTTTTCCCCTTTTCTACACAAGAAAAATCTCTTTACAAAGATGTGCTCTGTCATTTTCTATTTTTTAACTCTGTGTTACAGCTTCTGGTTACTTTCATCCACCTTGCTCTGATCTTGGGAAGCTGAGTTACTATCTCTTGCTCTTTTTCCTCTAACAAGAAAAGCTTTCCTTGCTTTATTATAAATAATAACCTGTGTGCATCTGTCCTCAAGAGCTGGGAAACTAGTCTAGTGGATGTTTGAATATTTTTATGTACCAATAAAATGGAAGAAGATTAGTGGCTTAGAGCAGTAGCTGACACAGTAAATAGGCTCTGTTAGATGTAAGAGCAGTAGCCTGTGGAAGGACTGGCAAACAGGAGAGGAATGACTGGATGTGGCTTTCATACTCTAAAAGTTACAGTGACTGGATTGGCTCTGTTCTTATGCTGCTCTGGATGTTTGTTTTTAGTGGATTTTGATTCTCTTCTAAGGTCTTCAGAACCTTTGACATTGGGGTGCTATGTAATTTGTCTTTAAAATAAGTACCATTTTGGCACTCATAATGGAATTGTGGAAAACAATGACAGATAACAGTGGAGGGAAAAGTGATATGAGGTAATCTGGAGTATCTTTGGTGCAAATGGAAATATCCTAAGACACTGAGGGGAGCTGTTTAGGAAGTTTTCTCATGAATGCTTGTTACCAAGCACTAGAACAAACAAGGGAGGTTTCTTTGAAAAGGAGGAGTGGAGTATTATGAAAGGCAGTCCCTCCTGCCAGTCAATGAACAGAAATTGGAGGCAGGCCTGACTGGAAAAATTGTCCTCAGATCATTTGGTAGATGCCGAATAAAAGGACTTGGCTTAAATGGGTTTTATTCCCATTGATCTGAATATCTTCTACTGTAAATTAAGAATGAAACTTTTATTTTTACAAATGCCCTCTGAAGTCTGACTTGTTTCTTAGTTTTGCTTTTGCATATTTGAAGAGGAGTAACAGCACCCAGAGCAGCATGGATAGCAAGAGTCTGACAATGTGCAAAAATTACTGAGGAACTGGGAGAATTCTCTCTTGAGCAAGAAACTATGAGAGAGAGTATGTGCCTGGGAATGGAAGGACAGTGATTGGATTTGGCCTTAGGCCAGTAAGGCTTGTAGACACATAGGATCCCTGGATCCTGCAGCTAATTTTTAGCTCATCACAAGACACCTGCCTTAAAAGTAGATTCATCAGTGTTCTCAGAAAATCTTTCAAATACTAGGAAGAATCAGTTATAAAAAGTCTCATTGAAATCTGTTATCATCATCTGGTCAGTTTAAGTAGAGTCCTTTAATCAGGATGATGGAGCAGTCAGTTGGTAATTTCTACATGGTTTAGCCAGAACTAACAGGTAGCTATCAACAATGCAGATATGTTAATCTCAGATGCTCTTATTCTGTTTGCTCCCATTCCTGTCATCTCATTCCTTTCCCCTGTACCATTTCCATCTGCTTGTCAGTGCATTGCTTGTTTTCTGTCAACCAGCCTCTGCACTCATATTTTGCTTGTCAGTCAGAATAAGCTATATGAATTTATCATGTTGGTGCTGTTTTTTAACAGGACAATTCTCGAGTGTAGTTATAATTCTTTCTGATTCATAATTTAGCAGATTGTTGTTCTGCATTTGTTGGCCAGAGAAGTTGCACATTCTCCACACTTGAAGGTTTTCAACATCTGATTGGATAAAGCTGTGAGCAGCCTGATTTGATGTCATAGCTGACCCTGCCTTGACCGTGAGGTTGGGCTCATGACATGCCTTCCCACACACATTATTTTCTTATCATTTGACCTTTTTTGACAAATCAGCTGGACCTGCAAGGAAGTTTCATGGTGAATATGTGGTCTACTCAAATGCTTTAGTCTTTGAGGCCCCCCCATCCTCAATCAGTAGGTCTCATCATTTCTAGAACTCAAGTAATTTTGAATGAGTTTGTAGAGTTAAACATAAGAAATTACTAACTTAACTTGGCTAGGTACAAAGAGCCTGAAAGACAGCCTGATCTGATATGAGATTGTTCTGAAAGCTGAAGAAATTTCTATGTGAATAGTGTTGAAATTGAAAGATTGATAAAATGTAGCAGGGACAATTTTTTTGGAATGTGCAGATTTTTATTCTTCATTGTGAGGTTCAACATTACAGTATTAATATCTGCACTGATACATAATGCAGCTAAGTTAAAGTGGCTGTTCAGAAATAACATTTGCTTATCCTTAATCTTAGTTTTGGTCCATTAAAAAAAAAAAAAGGCAGAGCATAAGTCAAAAGTTTAATTCAGGTTTAATTCTGTGGAATACTTAGCTAAAGGTCTAGAAGAGAAGAATTGGTGCTTGAATCAATTCCACATTCATACTCCTTAACCATTCTCTGCATTGTCCAGAGGGAATGTGATTTTCCTGAAACATGCCTTCTGAGCAGACTACTTTTTTTTTTTTTGTTCTAGCTGAACCAGGGCTCAGAGGACCCTCTGAAGAGACCAGTGGTGTATGTGAAAGGTGCTGATGCTGTCAAGCTAATGAACATAGTTAACAAGCAGAAAGTGGCACGGGCCAGGATTCAGCATCGCCCCCCACGGGTGAGACTTTCAGATCCTTTCTCTGGGTATCACAGTGCTGTTACTGCAGGCAGGGCTTGCTCACTGCTCTGGGGGTGAAGATGTTCTGATTCTCCTTATGTGCATTAATGCATGTGAAATTCTGTTGACCAAAATAAACTGAGCACTGTGGACAAGCAGCTGGAGCTGGTGTAAGTATAGAATCCACAATGTGGCATCTGCTGTCTTTCAGAAGGATACTTTTGAGCATAGAAGTGGCTAAAAAATTCACACAGAAGTTTTCCTTTTTCTTAGTTATTGCACACTCCTGATGGTTCAGTTTTGTAAGGCAATTTGCCCTGTGTTAACTAATAATTCTGTGTAGTATTTTAAACATAGATTAATTATGATCTTACCTGATATTTGTAATTGTAATATAAAGTAGGTTTTCTAGACTTTTTGCTCCCTAACACTCTCTATGTATAGTTTAAAGAAGAACAAAACTAAAGGTCATCCGTGTCCCAATTACTACTTTGGCTTTTTGTTTTTTGTTTTAATGGAATCCTTCTGTTGAGAAATGTATTTGAGAAGTGGGCCATTTTTTTGAAAATTCATATGTTGATTTTTCAGCCACTTACATGCATAAGCAACCCAATATGCTATAAAAATTTGTTTTGGTGTGATTCACTCAGTTAAAAAACCTGGATTTTGCAGTTCAGAGATTGTAAACCTGACATCTCATGGTTGGCATTCTGTGTATTCCGTTCACTTGCAGTGGCACATGAAACACAGGTTTTGTCTCATGGAATCCCAGTTAATGAACAGAACAATGTGTACCCTGACTTCTGCCCTTCTGACTGTGTACATTCAGCAATGGCCCCTGAGAAATTAAAAGAGAAAGAAACAATAGCTTTTGAGTATGATCTAAATGAAGGAATAATAATACCTTTGTTTTAATTTTTAAGCAACCCACGGAGTACTTTGACATGGGAATTTTCCTGGCCTTCTTTGTGGTTGTGTCTCTTGTTTGCCTCATTCTTCTTGTCAAGATCAAGCTGAAACAGCGACGTAGTCAGGTAAGAGCAGTAGTGGGAATTCACTGAGTGCTGAAAGTTAGCTTCTCTTACTTTGTCCTAAAATGTGCTTTGCAACTTTTGGAAATGCAGGCCACTGACTTACAATAGCCATCTTTGTGGCTCTGTGGTTTTATCCATACGTGTAGGCCTTTGGAAGAACTTGGAAATATCTTTAAAGGAGGCTTACATTGACCCATGATGTTCGTTTATTTAAATCCTGGAATGAAAACAGTGCAGGAGCAGTCCACGTAGGCACTGGGAAGAAAGAACATTTCTGGTTGCTCACAGGTTATCAGTAGCACTGGTATACTTCTAAATGAGACCAGACTCTTGCTGCTGTATTGTGGAGAGGGTCAAAAATAAATCACAGGTTTTTTCAGTAGGATAACATCTATTGAAATGGGAGGGGTTTTCAAGGTAAAAAGCTTGGTTAGGAGAAATTCCAGGTGACATATTTAGAGTTTGTCCTGGAGGAAATGATACAGCTGATTTATAATATTTCATTTTAATCCCTTTCTCAAGTATTGCTCCAGGTAATATGATGGTAACAGCATATTGGGGCATTACCATCAATACTGACATATAAAAAAAAGTTCCTGGCCAAGTTTTATACGTTGGCTTGAATAGTTGCTGCCTATCAATTGAGCAGTTGCAGTGTATCCCATTTGTCAGCACCTTCATCCTGTTCTAATTCAGAGTAGTTTATCATTCTCATTTCTGCATGTGGCATACATTCTTTTCCGTGAGGCTTCTGATATGAATTCTAATTAGCCTTCTTTCTGTTTAATTTAAGAAATTATACATCACTTGGGCCTGACATGATCTGTAAGATATGTTATGGTGGTGTTTCTCTGCTATTACACTCTAGTCCCTACACAGCAGCATTGGCTTTTTTTTTTCTTTTTTCTTTTCTTTTTTTTTGTTTTGTTTCTTCTCATGTAGAATTCCATGAACAGGCTTGCAGTGCAAGCACTGGAGAAAATGGAGACCAGGAAGTTTAAGTCCAAAAGTAAGGGACACCGAGAAAGTAACTGTGGAGCACTGGATACACTCAGTAGCAGCTCCACCTCTGACTGTGCCATCTGCTTGGAGAAGTACATTGATGGGGAGGTAAAGGATGAAAGGTTTCTTCACCATGGGCTGGGAATGTAGGTGGTTTTAGCACTGTGGTATGTGGCTGGCTGTTGGGGACGTTCTGTGCTGAGGTGGTGCCACTTCTCAGTTTGATCACATTGAGCAGCCATCGTGGCCTCAGCTGCATCCTGCCGCCCTAAATTACCAGTGCTGCAGAGTGAGAGATGAGGGATCCCATTTGCAAGTTGCTGCCTTCACTGTTCTTGCATTTTGAAGAACAAGTCACAAAGAAGGCAGGGTTGCCTCAGCAGTTGGTTCTCTGGGTATTTTTGACAAGTCATGCACTGAGGTGATGATGCATGCAAGCTCTGCTGGAGGTAAGGAATATCCTTAGGGTTTTGCTTTTTCAAGATTTGATGGCACCCTGTCTTCAAAATGTCAGGTACCCAGCACTGCTGGGAAACCAGAGGAGGAGAAGGAAGAGGGATCAGAACATTCAGGAACAGTTTTTTGACTTCTCAGTTATAATCACTGTATTGATGTCAGGGCTTGGTGTCCATGACAGTTCAAAGCAGAGGAAGCAACAAAAGGGTGAAATAGAAAATGGGCTCCTTAAATAAAATAGAGGCAGTCAATATTCACAGCTATCAACTTCCATTAGAAAGATTATGTGAAGACTTTTTATTTTGTCATAAAAGAGCCATAATTTTTAAGGCAATAGAAAATACCAGCTGCATATTTGAGTGCTGCAAGGTGCAAATAGAAAGTTTAATGAAATTAGTTGATGGGAAATTATTTAGAGTAGCAAAGATGAAGGTAGACAAGGACTTCAGAAGGGCTGTACTAACTGATTGCAGAGGAAATTCAGGCATGAACTTCAGCTTGAAGTGACAGACATGAGGAAGAGCTTCACATGTATCAGGGATGGGTTGGGAGCTGAGCATTGCTATTCAGGAACAAGATCTTGATGCTTTACATAGTTTTATGAAACCAAATTAGTGGCAGTTTAACTACTTTGTGGCAGTTAGAAAGGTAAATCAGATACTAGAAGTGAGATGGGAAGGTTTAGAGAGCTGAACAGAAGCCATAACTACACACAGTGTAAGTTTAGTCATGGTCTCAGTTTGAGTACTGTGTATTTCTGACCTGACCTCACAAAAGAGATGAAATGGAACGGGTAGCCACAAAATGATCAAACATTTTGAATGGTTTCTGAAAAAAACCTGAATGATTAAGTGGGCAAAGGACTCTTTAGACCCAGATTGCTTGGGGACAGGGGAATACAAAGTTGTGTGATGTTTCTCCACCAGGAGGTAGTAGCCTCCTGGAACTCCCTGCCAAAGCATGTTAGAAATTGAAAACCTAAGCTGATGGGGAGAGCTCCTGAGCAGTACTTAGAGGAAAGATTTCTTGGAGGTTTGAGATATCCATCAGGCTCAGGAAATTCTGTAAACAGATCACAGCTGAAGGATAAGAATCCTGGGCAAGAGAAAAAGTATCATATACACAGTGTTGGTTTTGCTTTTACCTGAGTGTTTTCCATTGCGAATAATTGTAGGAAGGGTACATCATTACTCTTGATTTCATTTTTTTTTTCAGTTCATTGAATATATTAAGGAAAACTTTTATGGTAGCCTTCTTAAAGGTGTTGGGTGATAGGGACATACTACAAAATTGTCCTAAAGAAATGTCCTATGTCTGCATGGAGTCCTAAGGTGCCTGCAGACTATTCTTTTAGAGACAGGTGAGCACTACCTGTTGTGCTCTTGGCTGTCTTGATGCCATTTTTTTCCTTGTTAGCATGTCAAGACTAGAAATTGCTCCATTTAATAGCCAGGTTGAAAAATCTGGGAACAAGCTGTGAAAAATTCACTTATTAGGAAGAAGCAGATTTTCATGGTGCTTCATCTGTTCCTGTAGGAACTGCGTGTCATTCCCTGCACTCACCGATTCCACAAGAAATGTGTGGATCCTTGGCTGCTGCAGCACCACACCTGCCCTCACTGCCGCCATAACATCATAGGTAAGTGCTGCAGTGTGCATGCTCTGGTGTCTTGTTTATTTCAGACAGCTGAAAAGATGAAATAAAAAGTGTGCCTGTTTGTGAATATCCATGGAGCTCTCCGTCCTTATTGTGACATAGCCCTGGAAATACAGTTACCCCCAAACTGTCAGAGAGCAGCTGAGTGCCCCTGGCATAACCTTGGGGTGGGGATGATGCCCAGCTGAGGGCAGTGTTGTGCAGCCCTGAGTGCAAGGACACATGGAGGAAAGGGATATGTTTTCCCTTGAGAATTACAAAGAAAACAATGTATGGGCTTTTATTTTTCCATGGTGTTGTAACTTGGAACGTGGTTTCCCTTACTTGCCCTCTTCCTGCTTTCATTTCCTGTGTCTTAAGAAAGTTTTCTGGCGCTGCATATTTATGTAAAAATGCGTAAAGTGAAAATTTAAGCAATGACTTCCAGCCTCTCTCAGCCTCTGCAAGATGTAAGCAAAAGATTTTGTGTATATGAGAACAGTATCTGAAATAAATTCACTTCTTTTGCCTTTTAAGCAAATATATTTGGGTGTTTCAAAGTTTTCTAGACATGCTTTTGACTTTTGTTTTGCTTTTATTTCCTTCTGTGTAAAAAATTGGTGCATAATGTAATGATATAGAAAACAAAATATGCTTTCTTGCATAAAGTAATTTTATTCCCTTCTAGTTCTACTTCTCCGTTCTTATTTCTCTCATTCAGAACAGAAGAAGGGGAATGCAGCTCCAATCTGTCTGGAATCCATCAACCCAGCACGCAGCCGGCAGCAGAGGGTGATTCTGCCTGTCCATTACCCGGGGAGAGTGCACAGAGCCAGCCAGATCACAGCGTATCCCACTCGGACCAGCATGGACCCCCACGGAAACCCCATCACCCTGCTGACAGTGGAGAGACATGGCGAACAGAGCCTCTACCAAGCCCCTTCCCCAGCCTATATCCGCAGTTATCAGCCCATTCATTTGGACCATGCTTTAAACACACATCACTGCAGCCTGGAGCACAGGGCTTATTCTCCAGCTCACAACTTCCGAAGACCCAAGTTTGGTGGACGCAACTTTTCCAAAGCAGCGTGCTTTTCCCGATACGAGACCATGTATCAGCACTACTACTTCCAAGGCCTTAGTTACCCTGAGCAAGATGGACAGCTTCCAGCTGGCATTGCCTCAAAGGGTCCTTCCCGTGCCTTTCAGCCTGGTAGCAGCATGCTTTTCCCTCCCGTGGTACATGTAATGCCCTCGTCCCGCTTGGAGAGCGGCAGTACCTCCAGCTTTAGCTGCTATCACGGTCATCGCTCCGTGTGCAGTGGATATTTGGCTGACTGCCCTGGCAGTGACAGCAGCAGCAGCAGTTCTGGCCAGTGCCACTGCTCCTCCAGCGATTCCATGGTTGACTGCACTGAGGTCAGTAACCAGGGGGTTTATGGGAGCTGTTCCACCTTCCGCAGCTCTCTGAGCAGTGACTATGACCCCTATGTTTACCGCAGCAGGAGCCCTTGCCGAGTGGGTGAGGTTGGTGGTGCAAACAGGGGTGCAATTGTGCTCTTGGAGGGGCCCCACCAGGACGAGCTCCCAGCTCACAGTCATGGTCCGGTGGGTGCTGACTTCCGGCCTGTGCCAGCTTCTTCCTCAGGGGACCAACTGTCTAATTGCAGCATGGATATGAACTATAGCAGTAATTCCTCACTAGAGCACAGGGATCCAAATGGCACTACCTCAGAGGGAGGACCTGAGGCCACTCCTGGTGCTGCCTTGGATGTTAAAAGGAACTGGAAGAATCCAGAGATAGCAGGGTCGATTTCGGAGCAGGCATGCGCATGCTGCTTTGAATTCCAGCACTCTGCCCTGGAGCCTAGCAATGGCACAGCTGACTGTAGTGCACTCTTCCTTAGCTCTCCACTGTGGGGGACGTGTGGCCAAGGAATTGAACCACAGTCAGGGAACACCCCAGGCTTGTACAGTATTAACTCAGACCACTTACATAGGACAGATGGGGTTAAATATGAGGGGTTGCCCTGCTGCTTCTATGAAGAGAAGCAGGTAGCCTGTAGTAGCAACAGTGGCAGTGGAGGTGGTGGCTGCTATACAGAAGACTATGCAGTGAATGTGCAGTACACGCTTCCTGATGACACCTTGCCAAACTGCTGTAAGGGTGTATGTGATCTGGGTCAACGCATTCCCATCATTCCTGAAGACAGAGACTGCGAGCTGATTCTACCACCAGAGCACCAAGGGACCCACATAGGAGGCTGTAGCTCCTGGGATGGAACACCTGAGCTGGACACCTACCTGCACTGTCAAGGTATTGGAGAGGTACAGGTTGAGAGAGAGGTGTGCTATGAGGCAACGTCATTCCTGCGGCAGAACTACTCTCAGGAGGAGGAAACTGGAATGCCCTTTCCCAGTCCCACTCTGAACTCCCAGAAGCTTATGATGACCACAAAGGCCACAGGTAACATATGTGCTTTTTTTGATTACTTGCTACCTTTCTGTGTTAGTGTATGAAATGCTGCCAGCTACCTAGGTACCTGCAGCCATGAAGGTTACTCCATCCTTCACATAAGAGCAGGTTATTGACTAACCATTTGCCCCAAAGTTTAATTCGCTGGTTACCTGTGCTCATTTGGTAAAGCAAGAGGAGGAGAAGATGATAACTTACTCATTAACCCTATAAAAGCTTTCATGCTCATCCTTTGTGGGGAGGGGCCCCCATTAGAGTTCCCACAGCAAGGGACATTGTGCTAATCATGGCAGCTGTGGTGGGTTGCCTAAGCAGGCAGTGCCACTGTGAGAGATGACAGACAAGCTGAAGAGCTTTTTTTTTTAAAAAAAATGGTGAAAATCTGGGAATTGCCATAGAAGAATATGTGGGAAAGTCTCTGTGGACATAGACAAGGGGGAAAAAATAGCCACTCACAGAAAGAAGGGGATATTTCTTATCTGCCTTGCCAGGGTTATTTTAAAGGGTCTTCATAGAATCACAAGGTACCCTAGTTTGGAATGGACCTCAGGCCATAATCTAGTCCAACCCTCTGCTCAAAGCAGAGCCTGCTCTGAGTCCAGACTAAGTTTGTCAGACCAGATTTATCCAGTCAGGCTGGATAAACCTTGAGGGACACAGAGTGCAGTCCCTTTCTGGACTCCTTTGGCTGTGCTTGACTGCCATTATGGTCAAAAGATTTTCCTTATATCCAGTCTGAACATCTCACACTTCAGCTTCACTTCCTCACCTCTTGTTCAGAATGCATGTCTGTGAGGACTGTGGTTTCATCACTGGGACAGCCTCCATGTAGGCATTGCAGAGCTGCTGGGGATGCCTTTCCTGCAGGCTGATCCCTCAGCCTCTGCACACCAGGTGCTCCAGCCCTCTGAGCATCTCGGCTCTCTGTGAAACTCCTGTCAGTGAGTGTCTTGTTCTCGGGGCCCCCAACTGTATGCAGTATTCTAGATGCAATGTTCCTTAGTTTTCTTTATCCTTCAGGTGCTGGATCTCATCCCTTGGAGAGAAGCCAAATCAGTGACTAGACCTGTCCAGATGATCCCAGATGGAGAAGCGGAGCTTACCAGAGACTCCAAATTCTCATGGACTTAATTTTTTTTTTTAAGCTTTGACAAACACACAAAAGTGGTAATGTGGAGAAGTCCCTCCCCTACTTCCTCTGTGTTCACATCAGTTTGATTGTCTCCTTTGTCCCTCCTGCCTGAAGCCTTCAGGCCTTGATTTGTGTGCAAAGCCCATGTGGGACATGGTGTGGAGCATTTCTGAGCTCTAGTGCCATTTCTATATTAATGACAAAGTGTTATTTATATTTTCTTTTTAGAAGTGACCTCTTGCTGAGAGGTAACACAGTGTGTTAAATAAGCCAGGCTATGTGTAGATGCTGTTATCTCCTACTTGAAGGAGTCCAGCCTTTGATAAGCTCAGGGCTACACCTGCCTTAGAAACCAGATAGCACCTTGAAATATAGTGATCCAGAGGGATACAGCTGCTGAATGGATGCTCAGATACTGACTAATCCCAGTAGCAAATCCTAGCAGCCTGCAAGTTATGTGAGTGATTTTGAGGGAGGTGAAGCATTGGGCTGTCTCCTTTCTCCTCTTCCCTTCTCCCCCCTTTCATGCTGCTCTGATGGTTTGGCTAGGAAGGTGTCCTGCCATTAGGATTAGTTTCAACAGAGTGGGGGTAAGGAAACTGAGAGCTCAGATTGTTCTCATCCTCACTTTCTGTATTTAAACCGTGGACCTCATTCTCTCTTCTGACCAGTGAAGAATGCTGGGGACCTCTCCCTCAAGCAGATGCTCAAACAAAGTGCTTAGAAAGGGTATTACCTTTGTAGGTAATGAACTTTTCCTTCCATAGGAAGTTTTTCAGGCACCTGTAGCCCCTGTTACAGCTGTGAGGAATGCTGGCATGTGCAGGAAAGCAGAGCTTGCAGTGTGCTCACAGCTTTGCTGGCTCATTTTGGAAACAGGGTTTCTTGTTTCCTTCCAGGCTGCAAGCATGCCTAAGGGAAGCAGTGCTTGTCACCTTTTGTGTGTGTGGGAAAGTGAGGGACTTGGTTTGATCATTGTTTTCTTCTTTGCTGTGGTTGATGTAGCTGCCATAGATTGATCTATTTTAAAGGTTTCTTGGGCCCAGCCGGTTGTGCTTCATTTTTGTCTTGTGTACAGAGTGCTCTCTGTACCCCATTAGCCTGGGCACATACTTTTGTTCTTGTTCTTGTCCTAGTGGGGATGTTTGTTATCATGAGATAATTTATGTCGTCACTTCTGATAGCAATTGTTTCCTGTGGAAACAGCAGCTTCTGAGTAAGAGGCTACCATAGCATGGGTTAAATTGCCTGTCATGCTGCATGTGCCTGAGGACACAGTGTCATCCTGTGGTGTATTCACAGCAGGAATTCTTCTAAAGGGAAACTAAGTATTTAATGCCCACAGTGCCAGTCTTCTGAAAAGATTTGTCCTAAGTTCAGTATTCTTTGGAGATACTTCAAAGACATGAAATAGAGATGTACACTTCATATTCTGCCAAAGCAATGTCCTTGACAGCACTGGGCTGGTTGTGAGACCCAGCAAAGCTAACTTGTATTCTCTGTAGTCCCAAATGAACTATTTTAAAAGAAGGAAACAGATATCTAAGAAATAAGAAATACATTTGTCTATTTCCTTTTGCTTTCATACCCAGTAAGTTAGGGAAAAAGTTCCATCTAAAGGAATTCACATTACATCTTTTCAATCAACAAGCACCAAAATTCAGCTGTTCAGAGAATTAATACAAGGCAATATCTGGGTATAAGATTAAAAGAAAAATGTCAATGAACACATTTTCTGTGTAAAAAGCTTATTAAAAACTTATTCATTCTCTGAATGACTGAAGTAAGTGGTATGTGTTGGGAGAACAAACTCTAAAGGTTTGTGATTTTTGGAAATTTTTTTAAAATTTTTTTTAAGTCTTACCCTCTCCTTCCTCCTCTAAAAAAGAAATGCATTTTAGAAGCTATGGTATACTAGCTTGGTTATTTTTCTTGGTGTTTTGTGAGGCACTGTAAAGACCACCTTAGATACATTGTACTCTGTAGCTAAAACAGCATATTGTGGTAAAAGTGTTTCTTAAAAGGATTTGAATATTCTGGCTCCTGGTGATCCCAGATGTACTGGTCCCACACATTGTGGAAATCTCTGCTGGTACAAGTCTCTGCAGGCCATACCACAGACACCCTACACCTGCCTTCTGTGCTGGCTCTGACATTTAACTTAAAACTCTGTGCCCAGTGCAGACTTACAGGCTAGCAGGCCATGATAGATGATTTTTATAACAAAATGCCTTTCTACTACTTACATGAACAGTTGTCATTGTGTTTGGCTCATGAGGCACTATTTAAAATGTTTTTAATTAAAATTGTCTTATAGCACTTAAAATTGTTTTGTATAAAATTTGCTGTAAAGATTTGTAATATGGTCAAGGGCTCTTTCTCCTTCATTACCATTTTTAAAAATGTTTTAAAAGCTACAAAGCATCTTGTATATATTCTGTATATGTATAGCAGCACATTTCATGTATGGAAATATGTTCTCAGAATATTTATTTACTAATATATTTATCTTAAGCCATGTCTTATGTTGAGAGTGTGTGACATTATTGTAATAATCACTGAAAATCACTAACACGAGGCCCTGTAAATACATGATAATTGCACACAAAGATTTTACAGTACTTGCCGACCAAAAATGATTTAAGAGAAGTGTAGTTACTTGCAGTTTTGTAAGAAAGTGTACAAATGTCTGTATTAAAAGAAAAAAAAAGGCAAAACCACACAAAAAATACAGTTTTATTGCATATACATGTGGGAGTTGTCCTTCTTGTTTTGGGGGAAAGGACATAGATAACTGTCCTCGAAGTATAGTCCTAGATATACCGAGATGAACTCTAATAAACAACATTTTCTCCTTTTTTTAAACACCAGATAGGTGGATATGCATATACCTTTACACAGCACTCCAGGTACTGGGGGGCAGTGGGGGGTAGGTGTCACACAAGCCCCTGAGCCCCCCTGGCACATGGAAGTACATCTGCTAAAAGAAATCCTCATTTATGTTTGGAACCTGCCTGTTCCTCGTGGCAGGGGAACTGAACTCTTGTTGTAATTTCAGGTACAAGTAATTCATTGCCCTGAAATGAGATTGTTTTGAGAGAGCATGATACAGGTGGGCACAGCTGGGTAAATCATAGCTTGGATGGTCAAGATCCAGGTCCTTGCTCTGGATCATGGCATCACTAGTCCTGCTTTAGTGACAATCAATATTGTGGTCCTCATTTTGTCAGCAGAGAGCACAATTTCATCAGATGTTTATGCAGACTCCAGAAGCGGGGAGCCTGGGGCTGTGTGGCTCTATGTGTGTTTGGACATGTGTATTTATGTATGTTACTGTGTAAACAGTTCACCTTCATGTGCTGTTCATTTCCCAGCCAGTGATACACTCGTGGAGCTTTTTCCAAGATTCTCCTTCTCCCAGAGATTTTCACCTGGTAATCCCCTGGACTTTTCCCATCTCTCATCCATGTTCAAATGCACTGTGATTCAATCACCTCAGCCTTCAGCCAAGAAAGGAGTGTTACTTCTCTCCAGCCCTCCTTGTTTCATGTGTGATAACTCCATTTGGGATGGCAGACTGCTCAAGAGTATTTTGTAGGGGACCCTTCACAGCACAAGGACCAGTTCCCATCCTGATCTCACTACAACAGAAAAGCCTGGTCTGTGTGGGAGACAGCACAGCAATGGAAGAGCAACAGGAGCAGGTGCTTCCTAATTAAAGCATGTGCTCCTTATTTTGCTCAGTGAACAGAGTCTTGGCAATTGCCAGTGGTTACAGCTATGCCTTTCATATACAAATTATTCCACAAAACAGTTGTTTTTACAAATAGCATAAAGCCCCCATGTGTGGGTGGCTGGTTACTCATATGTTGACAGGTCACACCTGAATCTCCCTTCTCTTCCCTCCCTCCACCCCTCTGACTGCTGTTGCTGCTGATCTTCTGTTTTCTTGTTCCCTGCTCTGAAGAAAACTGTCAGGTGATTGTGCCAGAACAGGACATGCCACCACCCTCAGTGTCCTGTAGGCACAGTTTGGGGACACTGGGAGTGGGGATGGGGCTGAGCCACATTGGCTACAGCTGTGAGCAGCAGGTGAGCAGCACTGACAGCAATGAGCCATGGAGTGCCCAGGGGCACTGAGCAACCACCAAAGGGAGCAGAGGGCACACAGGTGCATTGCATGAACCATGAGGGGTATAAAAGGCTGGGCTAGAGCTCAGGAAGGGCAGATGCCTGCAGCCTTCTGAAGTGCCAGGATGTTAGTCTGTATGGGCAGATGCCTGAAGCCTTCTGGTGAGGTAAGGTGTTACTCTGTATGGGCAAATGCTCAAAGCCTTCTGAAATTGCATGGTGACACTCTACTGTGGCTGTCCCAGCTGTGACAGTGTCCTACAGAACAATCAGTGAGCCCATGTTCTGTCTGCATGAAACACAGCAGGGCTGAGCTTGTGTGTGGTGCTTGGCTCTGTGAGAAATTCTCTCTAGTCTTTGTTGTGGCTTTTTAAAAACGACTAAATGTAAATATTTTCTGTCCAAAATGAACATTTGGATATTTGGCAAAGAGGGGAGGTTCTTTTTACTTTTCAGGTTTGATGCTTAAGGAACAATTTGTGACAAAATGTGAGTCCTGTGGGGCACCACAAACCTCCACAGAACCTTGATACAGTAGGAAAAGACAAGCAGGAGCAAATTATTCGTAGTGGATTGTACATTATTGTAACATTTGCTGTTTCTGTAACACTATCTGCAAAACTGTGTGCATCTGTCAAATCCTATGACAGCTGTTAGGTGGTGTTTGTCCTCGCTTGGGTAGTGTGAAGAGAAAAATGCCCTTAAAAGGATGGTCATGTCCATCCCTGTGGAGCCAGCCTGGCCTAATTCTCTGGCCAGGGAGACAATGGCATACCTGAAACCAGATATTTTATCTTGCAGTGAAAGCACCCTGCTCCTGTGACTTAACTGCCTCATAGAAAAGCGTCTCTTTCAGGATAAAGAACACATTTCCCTCGTGGGGAATGAAACTGCTGCTTAGGAAACAAGCAAGAAAAAAGAAGGGAACAGTTCCCAGAACGAACCAAAGTGCCAGAGTCTCAAAACCAGAATGGCAAGAAAGGAGAGCAGAGTAACCTCCCCTGGGTAAGGGGAGGCCAGTCCCCTGCGACAGTTGTGTTTCTGAAAGAAAAATGAGTCTTCATGAAAAGCTGGAGACAGTTTTGGTATTTGTCACTGGTTTTCTGGTGTTTACATAAAAGGTTGCTGAAGGTTTCTTAAAATGTAGCATTATTTTGGCCAGGAGGAATTCATTAGAGAAAAGATGAATCGTGCAAGAGAGTGGAAACAGCATTACACAGTGCTGCAATTGCCAAGCAAGCCCTGAATGGATTTATACAGTTTTTAAAAGTTTGAAAACACATGAACTGAACACTTTCAATTTGCTCTTACCTCAGAAATTGTGTCTCAGAGCAGTATCATACTTTACATATAAAGTAATCATTCTCAGCTCTAATTACTCTCTCCTGTTCAGCAGGCAGTGCTCTTGTAATCTGCAGCAGTTTCTGCCTCCTTTATTTCATGCTTGTATACACTTTAGTCATCCTAACTGAACTCCTCCTGCACAAATACACTGTATTTATTTTTTCATAATTACTATTTACATCCATTTGCTGAATGCAGGGTGAACAGTTACAAACAGTGCATACTTCAGCAGTGAGTCACCTCAAGTTTGATTTATTCTGCTTTCTTGACAGCCTTTTGTGGTTCATGTGATAGCTTTTGGATTTGGAGCAAAATGTCTTTAGACTGAAGTTCACAATGCCAAATTTCATCCCAAAGCACAGGTGCTCAGTAAATCTGGGAAAGTCTGAGTGGCATGAAATGTGTGTCTAGTGGAGATGTGTTGTTAAAAAAAAAAATGGTATGGTCTGAAGGCAATTGTATTTCTCACTCTCAAGGTAGCAGAATTGTTCATAAATGTCCAGAACAATATTCAGGTGAAACTACCACTGAACTGTACTTCATTGGAAGATTGTGAAATACTGCTGCAAGGCAGTAAGAACCAGTTGGACAAGTTTTTGTCAGGAGTTGTTTTTGTAGTTCACCCTTCCTTTAGGCAAAGTGGTGCACTAGAAAACTGTTCCTTCCCACTGCCTGAGAGGGCTTATTAAGCAGGAGATGAAAGTGGAATAGCTGCTTATGCTCATTCAGTGGCAGCCATGTGTCTGCTGAGGTGTTTGACCTGTAGTCATCCAGGCTGCAGATTCAGTGCAGTTTCCAGGACTATCCATAAAAATCTCCTATTTATATTATTGCTGGGGGGGGGGTTGGAATACACAAACTTTAATTCTGCAATCCCACTGGATTGTCTGCATGAGCAAGGTGATAAACTTCCTCAGCATTGTCCTGGCTGTAGAAAATCTGGCAGAAACAAGTCCTAAAGAAGATTATGTTAATGCTTGATTGCAAAAGCAGATTACATGTTTGATGGTAAAAATCTTCCAGAGTGTACATGCACATCAATTTGCAGAATCTTATGAACAGCCTAATACAATTACAGGCTAGAAATGAGATTCAAAGGAGGAAAGTGTTTCTTACAGCAATTGTTTTATCAGCATCTATTCTGTAACAAAAGTGAGGCTGAGCTCCCCTATTCTCAATGTCTTTCTATCATATATACCAAAGAAGTATCTTTGATTCCCCCCCCCCCATGGTTACAGTGTACAGAAGATTTATTTTTCCCAGAGTGTAAACTAACATCTTTTCTTCCTATAAAATGTTAGCAAGATAGAAGCATAATATGCTGTATTAAATAATGCATTTCCTATACATATACAAATATATATATTACTATGATAACACATCACACATCTTTACATAACAAAGTCTCTATTTTCCCACAACATAACAATATTAAGATAAAAATACATATAAAATCACATAGTCAACAAACTAAACTAGTTTTAAATGTAGATTTTGAATGAGAGAAGGCACTTGTCCAGCTGGCCCCTTTCCACCTGAGGTGCACACACAGTGGAGGCTGCTGGAGCTGGGTGCAGTGAAGGCAGCAGGCTCACCCATGGCTGTGCAGCTCCAGCAGAAGTGCTCATGGCCCCAGCTCCTGGGGCAGACATCTGCCCTTGGCCCATGGCTCATTGTCTGCTCAGTGTGCACTCAGGGAGCTCTTAGCTCCTTGTGCCACCACCCAGGGAGCAAGGCCAGAGAGCTCAGCTCTGTAAAAAGTAACTCAGAGAAGAAAAAGCCATGGCAGTTTTTGACCTGATCAGTTTATTGCACCACTACACACTGGTCACACCAACACGAGAATGAGCAGTGGGCCAGAGCAGGAGCTGAAATCCATGTGGAGGAGGAGGCAGCTCCTCATCAGGATTTGGTTGCCAAAGCAGTTGCTTTTGACATTGTAGCCAGTGTCACATTTGCAGCTGTCCAGCCTCGAGGGGACTGCTAGGCAGGAGCTCAGAAGGCTGTCCAGATACAATTCCAAAGAATTTCTTCTGCAGTTATTCTCAGTTTGTTGGAGAAAATGGTGTAGACCTCGCCATCCTGAGGTGTCCCTGCTCTCAGCTGCCTGTGTAGTAGGAGCATTTCTTTTGTGGGATTACAACACCTGTGCATGGTCACACTTTCTGCTTCTTTCTCCCCCAGACCCTTACAGCAAAGATGAAAACATGCTGTGTTCATGGATACCACATCTCTTGGCCATAAATCACCACACCCTGAAGTGTCTGCACTGGCAGTGGGAGTGACCCTACCACATTCTGAAAAAATCCACATGAGATCTACCTGCCCTTCATGGTCTCAGCCCTGGAAAGTAATAAGTGCTATTTAAGGGACCCTGTCCATGAATTTCCATCCGTTGCTCTGTGTGCTACCACTGGCAGGATGTAGAATTAGCCAGTCTGAAAAATTCTGTAGGGGAGGAACATAATTTCTTCTATGCTTTTATCAGTGTATTACCCATGCACTGTCTAATACTAGTCCTGTTTATTGTTGCCATGACCAGTTAATCTGCTGTAAGTGCTGGTTTTATGGGACCTCTGTACAAAAATTTGATTAATGCTCCCCATGAAAGTCCAATGAAATACAATTTTATTAAAAAAAATATTTGAGGACCAAAGGGAGCAATGCAAAAATCTCACTTCTTAAGTTCTGTAGATTTTGCATTAGTAGTGTCAGTCCTTGTTGCTGTTTGTAAGGATATTTAATATTATAGTGAAATTAAATTCTTCACTAATGAAGAGAAGAGTAACATTCTGTATTTTTACTTTCTGCAGTAAGTGTAAATCAGTCACTGGGTGTTCCTGGTGTTTTTTCAGTTTCTCACCATTAGGTAACTGCTTTATGAATGTCTCTCTGACAGAATATTTAACTTGCCTTTGATAAGGAAAGCAAAGCTTCATCACTTTGTGATAAGCACTATGTGCTTGTAACAGCTCCTGAGGATCTGGCAGCACACTGTGATTCTCTCTGCCTGGTTTCCTATTACTGCACCAAATGAAGGATGCTTAGGAACCAACCTGCTTTGTTTTGCTCTGAATCTCTGAGTTGAACTCTTTCTCCACACAGCATGATGCAAAACCTTACTTTTAAAAAAGGCAATTTCAGAACTTGTGCTGGGTCTGAAACAGACAATGGGTTTTGGTCCAACGTGGTGATATGTAAGAGAGAACCAGCATATTTTTTACAGCTTGTCCTGTCTTCATTTTAGCTAATACTGTAATTATATTTTCCTGTATTCTTTCCAGCAGCTCATGCAAGAAAGTACTAGATGTTCCCATGCTGTTCCATTTTTTATATAAACAATTCCATAATTGCTGGCTTAGTAAAGTCTGGTTTCTTTTAAGCATGCACTGTGATGTTGTTCAGCTGTCTCTAGCACTCATCTGTGGTACATAAATCAAGCTGGATTGAATTCAGTTCAGGTAAAAGACCAGATCTACAGTGGTAAGGCACAAGATCTCACTGCTTAATTCTTTGGTGCCCTGATTTTTCAGTGAAATCTGTTATTCTCACAAAAAGGAGGGAGTTACATATTAAAAAACATAAGGGCAGATACTGGAATAAATTTAAATTCAGTGACAATTTTCTTACTTTTCTTAATTACCTTTTGTAGATGCACTTAATAGATGTTCTCTGACTGCACATCTGGCATATGCAGGCCATTGGTATACATTCAAACTTAACCAGAATTAGTGTATTTAATGGTTCTCAGTGAACCTTCTCTAACTGAGTTTAAGAGTAAACTTTTCCAGTCAATTTATCTGACATTTGCATTGACAGTTTTTCCAAAATATCTTGCTGGTCTAAACCTGCTGAGGCTGAAAGACTCATTGCTGATTCCTTGGAATCACTTGTTTCCCACTTGTGGTGGTGGGATGAGAAATCTGACTATTGTGGATGGACAGTCTACCAAAGAGCAGAAACAGTTAATGCTGTCTGTTGCAATTCAAAGAAAATAGTTCACAGATCAGAACCCCACTGATGTTTTAGTTCTTTGACAAGTAAGGCAATTACCTTAAAAATTCAGTTTGGTTTTAGTGCTGCAGGCAAGGAGACACTTCTCCTCACAGGTGAGTGTCAAGGCAGGTGTTTTGTGCATGCTCAGCTGCACAGCCTGGCCCAGGGCAGTTGGTGACTGCAGCCTCCACCTTTGTAAATAGTTTGGGCTGCTGAGATCAGTACATGTGACTTCAGAGCAAAAATTGGTTAGTCAGCCTCACTGATACAAATTCTCAGTGGATTACAGTATCTTTGGACAATCCTTTAAGAAGCCCTAAGCTGATACCCAGCATTCATGCTGGCTCTCAGGCTGGAGTACAATTAGTTTTTTAAAGGGTCACTGTGAATATGAACAAAATTATCATAAACATCAGTGAATGATGGGTCAGACAGGGTCATTAAAAAGGCTTCAATGCTCCTGCAGGCCTTGACCTGGTGAGCTCTAGTCAATCAAATGCATATTTGTAGCTGACTCTTGTTATAGAGGCATCCTGAATTTGATTTTTTATGTTTGCATCTCTGCTTGTAGACACAGAAACAGAACATGCAGAAAGAGCTCAGCACTGAGCAATCAGGCTGATGATTTTTCCAGTCTTTGATTCCCATTCTACTGTACAGTACCACTGAGATGTGTTTACATCAAGAAAAATAAGCTGTTTGCTGAGCAGGTTAGCAGGACCCACCTCTGACTTCAGCCTTGAGAATAAAAGGACTAAAGTAGCCTGATCTAATACACTGCTACAGGCAAGGGGGACACAAGAAATCCTCAACCTGTAGATGCCCCTTCAGTTACCTTTGGCAGGGGTCCAGGGCATTTTGAATGCTATGAGTTTTTACATCTATTTTAAGTGCAATGGTTTAAAGGCAGTATTGGCAGCACTAGAGACTTGAGGAGCACCAGGTATTTCAAAGTTATTGCTGCAATTAAATCCGTTGTCACTGCTATATCCAAGAGAACAGCAGATAGGCAAAGTCACTCAAAGGCCTTTGGAAACTGACTTTTTGGAAAACAGGTATGAGGCTGGGAGGAAAAAAAAGGAAGGATAATCTCAAGTCACCTGGATTTTGAGGAGATCAATTCTTGCAAAATAAGACAGCTCAGTTTCCCACCAGTGGGTTGCAATCATCTTGTTGATTTCGAAGCTTTTTCTTGAAGATGGATATTGATGTGGATGGTTGGTAAAATATACTCCAGATCTCACCAGCAGTAGTGACATCACTGCAATCCTCTGTTTCAGCTGCAGCTGGAATCTGGTGGGACCTAGGAAACACGAGTGAATTCACTCTTGTGTTAATGTGCTTGGGTAGCTGTGGTTATTAATGTGTCTGCACTGGGAGTGCTCACAGCCTGCACTGCATCTGTGACACTCCTTTCTGCCTGCTGTGCAAAATGCAGGTTTTTGGAGTGTTTCTTGGTTGGCTTGATCAAATGAAAAATTAAGTATCCTTCTGCCACCCTATGACAGCCCTGATATTAAGCTAAGAGGGCTCTACAGACTGTAGCTGTTGTTATTATTATAGTTGCTATTAATACAAATTAATTTCCTTGTATATTTTTAAGCATGATTTTACTATGTAAATACAATGTTCAACATTTTGATTTGTTGATAACTCACCCATTCAGTGAGTGTCCATCTAGAGGAGCCAAAATTTACTTGGTAGGAGTGTAGAGGTTTTAAATTTTTCCCTGCAAAGTATAATCACAATTTGACCTCTTCTCACCAAACCTGGATGTCAGAAAACATTTTCCTCCTTCCTCCTAAAGTACAAATCTTGTCAAATCAAGAGCAGAAGAGACAGTCTAGTAGCAAATGCTATCCTGACAGACTGGAAAGTTAAAAAATGAGGTTATTTAGGATATTCTATGAGAATACAAATAAGTAATAACTAACTTGGAATATGGCCAATCTGACAACTGAAAGAGAGGAGCCCCAGGTTTGGTTCAGAGCTGAGATCTTGGTTCTCTGTGGTTGGTTTTGCTCCACACTCACCTCATGGTAACATGCAGAAGTATCTTTGCAATTATGGCTGTAGCACTTAGGATGAGCAGTGCTGTGAGGCTGTATATTGTCCATTCTGCAAAAGAGAAGAGGGGCAGCTCTCAGTACATTCATTTACAGTCTTTACAGTAAGAATATTGCACGAAAGGAACTTGTGATGCTTTATTCAACTCTGGAATTTGACAATGCCTTAAACCTGCAAGTATTTTCTGCAGACTGGCACAAACCATACAACTTTCAGTCAGAACTGCTTTTTTCCCTTGCAGAATTCCTCCCAATAAAATTGAAAGCTGGCAAAATTCAAAACATATGCTAGTAAAATTATCTAGGAAAGGAAGCAGAAGTTCCCTTCCACCCACTGCCCTTTCCTCAAAGCATTGCCTGTACATGATGATTTAAACAGTATTTTTGGAACTGCATAGAATCCAAAGGTGCAGTTTCTGTTGGTGTTCCTGGGCAGTTTAACACTGGGCAGCTTAGGAAATAATGACTCCAGATCTTTGGCAAAGTGGTTTTTTTCCCATTTTCACATTTTATTGTGTCATTACCAGGCATGGAGCTGGTTGGATGGCTTGGGCTGGTTGTGATGACATAGAGTATCTTTGATGACCGGGCTGCATTGATGCTGAGATTTGCTTGCTCATTTGTCCTCTCTGGAAGGGTGTGATTCACTGGGATCTTGTTTTGGTGCACATTATCCTTCACAGCTGAAAACACAAGAGTGTGATTACAGTGACAATCTCTTAACAGGTGTAATTTGACTTTATTTTGTGCTTATAAACAGACATGCTGCTCTCTGGTTTATGTAAGAGAACTCAAATAATGGATTTATATCTGATTCCTAAAAAAAGCCTGTATTTCACCAGTTTGGGGTTCTCAGAATTTTTCTGGAAGCTGATTGTTCATCATAACAGCAGGTACAACTCAAGGACCAGAACATTCTCTCCTGATGACTTTCAGCTAGAGAGGAAGAGACTATTGGAAGGAGCCAAGATGAACCAACGTGCAGATGGATTATTGTTTGTTTTGTTTTCCTTTGTCATTTTCCAATCTGTTTTAACAGGAAGGTATAGAATTGAATCTTGAAATTATGAAATAAACAGCAAAGTGCAGGTTTTGAAAACCTGTATTTTGCTATTTATGATGTAGCTGACTGGAATGTTCTAAACTGAGAGGAACTTTGGTGAAGCTTTCACCCAGTGAGTAATGGCAACAAGAGTGATGAAACACCTGTTAGATAAGAGCTGAAATATTTGTTCTTTAATTGCCACTTCAGAAATCTCCTGTGGGAATTAAATGCTTCACTGAAAGGTAGAAACAGCAGATAGCCTCTTACCTCTATACCTGATTGCAAACCCCTGGGCTTGATTGATGTCATCTGAGAAAAAGTACAAAATGACAAAATCCAAAGAGATGTTAAAGGTGTGGGGAGGCCTGTTCTTGCCATTAAAACGAGCCAGAACGTGGTAGGTGTAACCATCCAACAATTCCACCATATCTGTAGCATCTTTGATTTCAAAAAGGACAAAGGTGAAGTGGATCTGAGATGCTCCTGGAACTTGTATGGTCCAATAACAGACTTTGCCTGTGCCATATGTGTCAGGGAAATCTGGGGAATAGATCACAGCTGTAGCAGAAGTGTAATTCCCTCCACAGGCACCAATAAGGGCTGTGAAAAGAAGAGGAAAAGGGGGAAAATGAAAGAATGCAAAATTAATGTATTACTACCTTTTTTTTCCTAAGCTTTAGCACCCTATAGATTCTAATACTTAAATGTGACTTGAAGGTACAGACTGGCTGGGCCAGCAGGATGCAGTCTCTGCAGCTGCTCTTTCCCTCCCTCAGCACAGCTTTTGTTGCCTATTCTTGGAATACTTATGCCTCATTACTCTGACCTATGCATCAGTCTTGAACACTGCAACTTTCCTTTGTCCTTGTGTGTGACCAGGCACCCTCTCCTGCATCCCTGCCGAAATGGGATGAAAGATAAATCACTGATTCAGGGGCTTCTACTCTAAACCTATCAGGCAGGCAGGAAAGTGGATTAGTGACTATTAACTCTCACTGCTTAATGACTGACATTCCTTCACAGCTGTAGGAAATTGAAAACTCAAACTCCAGTGAATCCAGAGAGAACTCAAATGCCACCAACTGACAATGCAAATCCACACATGCACTTACAAATTTTTACTCTCTACTAAGATCAATTCTTAGGGAGTTTCTGACAGCTGACTTAGTACCACTTGTGAGGAAAGTGGTACTAAGAAAGAACCTGTGAAGCATGAGCAAGCATCATTTCTTGGAAGAGCTATTTCACATTATTAATGGAGGAGAATTTTAGGCAGAAACAGCAGCTTTATTTTATACCGAACTGAGGTGTTTTGCTGTTTGATGTGCAACAGTTCTCTTTGTTTTGAGCCTTTTCCCTAATTTGCTGAACATGTGAGGCCTCTCCTTTGGGAAAAGCTGAGCCTGCTTCAATACTTACTGTCAAAAAGAATGACTCTGCCATCCCCACCGCAGGGCTGAGTGTGGTCTCCAAAGCAAACACTGTTGCATTCCGTACTGGCTGCCTCCCCGTATCTCCAGTAGTCAGGATTATTTCCACAGAAGCAAGCATAACCTGATTCCATGCCTGCAAACTTTGACAACAAAGATGCATAAGGAAGGGAGGAAAAGTATTTGAAGGAGTGACAGCGGGAGGTTGTTTGAGCAAGAAAGCTGGCAGCAGAAAATGTGTGTTTTGGAGAAGTATGATTACTCAGAGGAACCACCACAGGCTATTTTTGTTTGGGCTGTCAGGATGCTGCTTAGGACTGGGGGGAAAGATGGAAGGGAGGGCACCCTGACACAATTGCAGTAAGCAACCATATTTTCATTATTCATTAGTCATTTGTTCAGATTCTTCTGGATGCAGAGAGAGGGCTTGATCTCTCTGGTGGAAGTCCAACCTTCCACCTTTCTAGCCTCACAAGGGTTAAAAAAAAGGGTGAAGAGGAGAAATACAACAGAGACCTCTAGGCACGTTGCCATTTTTGTCTTTGAAAAGGTTTTGTAATGGATGTGAAGGAAATCACCTTGAACTGCTGGCTGCGGCAGGAGCTGATGCAGGTCTGGATGGTGAGTTTGTTGGAGGTCTCGCTGGTGCCAGTCAGAGGTGGGGGCTCCCCATGGTCCTTGTAACAGCCCAGATTTCCTGGCACTGGCAAGAGTGGCACACAGCAGTCATTCTAAAGTGCCTGTAAACATCCCACACCACCTCATGCACTACCTGGTCACTGAGCAGCTCTCTCTACCTTCTGGGCTCGATGTTGCACTATGGGAACTCTTTGTTACTCTTTGTTACTCATGCTCTGCATGATTCTTGTCATATTTTCCAAACACACCCAGGGATGAGTGATGGGACAAAAGAATATCATATCATCTCAGCAATATACCTGTAAGACTGTCTAGCTGGTTTCAGTAAGCTGCAGTAAAATATACAAGATAAATACCTTGTTCATTTCTCCTGAAAGAGGCAATTTTAAAAACCCAAGGCATTAAGTGGGTTCAGGGGATTTGTGTGGTTTGTTTTTGGTTTTGTTTTTTTGTTTTTTTTTTTTTTTACTACTGGCATGCATATTCTGAAAATGTAAATTAAACTGATTTCTCTCTGACCTTCCAAACATGGCATTCTGGAAGTTTTCAAAACAGGATATTTGAGGAAGGGAATCTAAACTCTTTTAGAATGGCGTTTGGCAAGTTTTATGGGAGGGACTAACATAGGGGAATTTCCTAATATTTAAAACTTGAATTCTGATATGAATCTGAAGCATCATACAAGGAGATTAAAAATGATCAATTTTACTTAAAAAAAACCAACCCATCTATTTACATTAATAGGATGTTTCAAGGCTCCTTGGTCACTATGGGAGATCAGAGTTTTCTCCCTTCAGTGTTCTGTTTTTTTCTTGGTTTTGCACTTTTCATCAAAGCACTGGAATTTAGCCATGACCACCCCCGGGAGAGGATGTGGAGTACAATACAGTGCTGGGATAATGGCAGAAAATTATCCCTTGCCCACTTGTCGTATCTATTCACATGCTTGAAATGAAATCTGTTACTAGTTCTATGTTAAGTTTTATTCTTGTGCCAGATTGACATGGATTCTTTTTGTCCACCCAACTGCCACAGCTCTGTTTGACATGATGTGCTCAGAGACCTGTATGAGTGCTTTATTTATGTAGTCATTGGTTATTAGAGTACCCAGTAAACTTATTATAAATAATGACATGACGTTGCTTGAAATACTGTTCAGAAATTAATTTTGTTCTCTAAGAATACAATTTCAATTATAAATACTTGCATGGAGTTATGGCTTTGATATAGCAGCAACATTCATATAAGTACTGAGACTTCAAGTTACAGCCTGATTTAACATACCTTTGGAAATCCCCCTTGCAGCCCCACCCCAGCTGAGTACAGCTGGGCAGATAACTCATGAGAGAGCTCATTCTTTCTTGTATTGTGCATGATTTCACAGCCCTGAAAAAGCTTCCTAGTTATCCAACCTAGCTCATTTTCCTAAGAGACCTGGGATTTATAATTTTTTTTTCTTTTTTAAAGTAGCTTTATTAGTGAGACCTTTCAACCTTGGCTCCAGAGGATTAGTACTTCAGTATGCTAAGAAACCTGAGTAATTTGAAAACTTCTAAAATTTTTTAACTAAATCAAGCATACATCCTAAGACTAATAAGTCTCTGGTGTCCCAGCAGTATTTTAACATTCTTTGCTCTTAATATTTAGCCTGCTAAAGAAACTTGGCCAAAAAGTGAGGTAGTCAGTGTTCTGCAATTACTGTTCATGTTCACCAGTGATGTTTCACTATTACACTGTCTTCACCCATTTGTATCTATTTTCTATTTGTCCTCTTCTGCTTAAAAGGTCACCTCTTTTGCACAAGCATATTATTTTTCTTTTAAGCAGCATTTGACTTAATGAGGTCCTGGCAAACACCACAGCTTCTGCATTTTACATGTTGAGGCACATATTCAATGTATTAAAATATGGAATTAATCCTTTTGAGCTCAAAACCATGTTCCAGCTATGCTCATCTAGCTGTCTTTGAAGAGCCTCCCAGCTTTTTGCACATGCACAAATTGTTAGGGCTGTTCTTGTGTTCATACAGATCTGTGTAACTTACCTGGCCCTGCCATTTAACACCTCCTCCATATTTCAGTCCAATTTATTACATTACATTCATGCACACTGGAAATATGATTCCAGTAATGAAATCTGTTTATGGGGAGAGAGTCATGTGAGTCATAAACATGAAGATGTAGTTAAGTGGTATAGCAAGCCTTTATTTCTTTCCTTCTTTCTTTCACATTTTGGAAGTGTAAGTTATTTCCTTTGAACTTAAACCTAACCTCATTAACAAGGAGACCAGAAAAGTCAGGAATAGCTGCAGCAATGCAAACAAACCATCTGAAGCATTCAGTTCTGACTCCTCCATGTGAGATGCACATGTTCTCTCAGCACTCAGAGCTGCAGCCTTGCCTTTTATTTTGTTTCTGTCCATTCCAGTCTGCTTGGCAGACATGAAAAAGGAGAGAGGAAGAAAAGGGAAGACAAAGCTCCTCCTGGAGTAACTACCACTGTCTTCTGTGATTGTGCTCATCCATCTTCATCTAACACTGCTAAATTCTGTCCATTACCTTTGCAGAATATCAGAACACATTTCTGACTGAAGCATGTAGTGCTATGTGTAAATGTTAGGGAATGAGACACATGAGATAATCGTGTGAATTCATCACCATAATGAAAAATTCTTAACTGTAGATTCTTAACTGTTGTTCAGATGAATCATTGCATGCAAATCTCTCTAGGCAATCAAGATGCTTCATGTTGTTGGCACTGCCATGGTATTATGTGGGTACAGTTAATAGGTAACTTATGTTCCAGATAATTTTCTAGTAGTAAATATCATTAAGGAAAATAAGCTTATATAAGAAATTTTTCTCTAAAAATTTTCAAATAGTTTTTTCTTTTTTAAAAACAATTGCTTTCTTGCTCCATCACAAAAGTCGTGTTTTGCATCAAAAACTGACTTTGCATTTCATTTGCACACTTCACAAGATAGTTTTGATGGTCCTATGACTTAGCATCATGCTTACTGAAAACAGAAAGTCTGATGAAGAGTAAAAGATTTTTTTACACAGCTTCATAAACCATGAGGTTTGTATTAAGATTTGGATGGGCTTGCAATGTACAGTTTGCTCTAAATTGCTGCAATTCCTTTTTCTAGTATCGAGTTTCAGTGCAATGCTTGAAGCAGCTGCTACTGGTCAAAAGGACATTTTGTAAATGTAAGTCTGGATTATCTGTGCAAGTAAGTGTCCAAGTTTAAATCCTCTGCTCCCCACCACAGAGAAAATGAGCAAGGCTGGTTTTAAAAGGATCCTTTGTGTAGAACAAATGGAGTGGAGAGAATTTGTCTTTCAGCTTTTTTCTTGGTGCCATATCCAGATAATTTGTTAACATCTGTGGTCTTTAAAGAAAATGCAAATTCTTTCATTTTAGATCAAGTTAAATTTCTTAATTAGGAGGGTCAAGCTTCTTAAATCATACCTTATATATTAGAAAAATAAGTAAGATGTCCTCTGAACAACAAGTATCAGAGTGTTGAATGATTTTGTGTTATTTAAATCAGACTCCTTAATCTGTATTTAAGTCTAGGTAAAAGCCATCTGTCTTAAGGTCACACTGAGGTATTTGTTTGCCTAGCATGAAGATGTGAGTCATTCACATTCATAAAAACCCCAAAACAACAAAGTTATGAACAAAGTAAAAAAAAAATAAAAATCACTTTAGCTCCACTTTTCTTGCCTGGTTTTGTTTTCTTCAGATAAGAAATACACTTCTTCCAATCAAATGTGTGTCCACATATGGGCACCTGCTCTGGTGCTTAGCAGTGGAGACCTAAATTATGCCTTAGAAACAGAGGGTACTTGCACAAAAGAAGTTAGGAAAGCAAGTAAAGACATTAATGATTGCACTTACTAAAATGTGTAGCTGTGGTTGCTTGTTAACATGCAAGACTAGAATATCTTCTTAATATTTGGGCATATTTTAAAGCATGTGATTTGGGAAATAAAATTTTGGAAGATACACAAATCATGACACTGTGGACACAGTCAAAAATAGAAAACAGTAAAAACATAAAATTCTGGAAAGAAGCTTCATGTGAGTAGCTTGTAAATGATCTGATTTTAAAAAAATCAAACCAAGTCCAAGTCGTGGTTTCACAGCAATGTTAAGTATCTGCACCTGCCACAGACAGAATTCTACTCGAGTTCCCATACAGCACAGACACCTTTTCACTGTGTCCTCTCATATTCTTATGTTTCCTCCAAGCAGTTCTTGGAGGAACTGCTCTATACACATTAAACTAATGTAATTCATTTTATGAGCTAATTGCAGTGGATGGATACATATATACCTTGTAAAAACTCTTTTTTTTTTTCCCTCTAGATTTTAATAAATTAACGATCTATGGATTCAAAGAACTTAGCATTATTTCACAAGTCTTGTCACTAACTCTAAGAAACCTGTTGAAAATACAGCTTAGTCTGCAACTGAAAAGAAGCTGTTTTGCCTTATCCTAGTTGGTGTTTGGAAACCACCACCCACTGTTGTGGACCTGCCAGTCTCTGCTCAGCTGAGATGCAGGCCTAAAAGAACTGCAGGGTGCTCTTACTTCGGCAGGATGGGATCTCACAGTATTTCCAGTATATTCCATCTTCATGTTCTGCAATATAGCACCATGGGCTGACATCCCCATCTGGGTTTCTGAAAGAGAAAAATAGTCACTTTTTTTGTGGGTGTGTGTGTGTGTGGTTTTTCAATCTTATTAAGCTTCAATGGCATTACTATTTTTGCTCTAGTACCTACCAAAAAATGCAAAGTTTTGCATTATCAGAAAGTTCAGACAGCTTTGGTTATTACAGTATTCATCAAGCATAAGATGCTAGTAATGTCTAAAATATAGCTTCGTTTTACTCTAAGGTTAAAAGGTGCAGAGCTGTTTCTGGTCAGTGCTGACAGAGAGGAAGATCTGCAGTCCCACATCCTGTGTACAGGTTCCATATTCTCATAAACTTGATTTTCTGCCTTGGTACAAAATAGTCCAGACTCCAACTTTCTGTGTGTATGGTGATAAAAACACTTAGGTGATAAAGTCTTCTGGGAAAGACTGAATTTTTTTCCTCCTTTTCAATAAAACTAACGAAATCCATTCCAGTGATCTCTTTATATTGATTGTTAATTCCTTATATGTCCATGATGATGATGATCACTATTTTTATAATTATTTGCTGTTGTGTAGCACCACTTACAAATGCATACCTAATTAGTCACTAGGTTATTTAAATTTTTTTTCTATATAAACTGTGAAAGGCTATTCACATTGCAAAGATCTATTTAAGAGAATAATTCTTATTTTGGACAGTCAGGTTGAAATATGACCTTTTTAAAAACTATAACCAGTTGCAATCTTTTTATCATGTGCTTTGGCATGAATTCTATAAATGACACAGCTCTACTGAAGTGTCAGTCCAGCTGCATGTTGTCATTTATGCCTATTAACAACTCTTTTGTGGGAGATCCAATTTTAGAAATTCTGTGGATGTTTTTTGGTCAAATAGCAGACTGCTGAAAACAACTGGTGAGATGAGTGCAGTTTAGATGACTAAAATGTTGCTAGTTAGGCTTTCAAACAGATTAGTAGGGGCAGTGTACCAGCAAAGTCTAAGACTAGCTATGCTAGGAATTTAGGTGTAATGCAAGAACCTCCAGTAGCTAAAAAAAGTAGAAGACTAAAACCAAGGGAAGCTTGTACTTGAACTAACCCATTTTCCCTTGTATCCAGAGCTACAGGAATTTTTGCAGTTACATCTTCATGACAGAAACCGTATGTCAGGAATTCAATCATGAGAATGGCACTCTACATAGAAATGCCTTAAAAATGCGAGGAAATTGGAGAGAAACAGGATGAATGTCTTTAGAAATCTTTGTCTTCAACCTCAGAAGTGCATGGCAGTTAGAAACCAACTCTGTGTCTTTCAAAATCTCCAAAAATTTCAGTCCTCATCATTTTGTTATGGTTGGAGTGAGGCATTTCCATCATAACAGGGTGTCTTGCAGTAAACAAAGTGTTCCAAGTAAGGACCACCCATGGAGAGGTAACATGCTTCTGATTAATACTTCAAGTGTAAAATTTGATTATTCAAATGCTGTCCCCAAAAATCAAATCTCAAGGCAATGTATTATGCCTTGAAAAAGCCTTGTGAGGTATGTGCTGCCTGAGAAAAGGGAAAATCCACTTGTCCACTGTCATCAAGCAGATGAATGTCAGAGAAAGCTAAAACAGCTGTATCACAGCCCTTGACAACATTTGCATACTACAGATACACTCTGGCACTCTTAGTGACTTTCCAAGCTTTCTTTCAAGAGAATGTGAAGTTAAAAGTCATCCATTAGTTAGGATTGTCATTCCATACACCTGTGAGAATATTCCTAGGCCAAGTGATACAGCATAAGGAAGAAAATGAGGACAATTTAATACCTAGCAGACTCAGGTAAAAAAGCTCTTTTTGGTAATTAAGTAATTTCTCAGATTAACCTATCACATTATAGGCTTCTTGCTCCTTGTAGCATTTATCAAGTTCTCATTTGCTAGGTAAAACAAGTTTCAAGTAAGTGTTTTTTGAGTATCTGGATAAACATTCAGTTTCTCATGCATGTTTTTGCTCAGCTTTTACATGTTTGCTTTGTACTAACCAAAATATTAGCCAGAGATGACTGCCAAATGTAAGATTCTGTGGATACAGCCTGTCTAGAATATTGCCACACAGCAACAATCAAAATTACATTCTTTATTCTGCTATTAGTATCAAAGAGAATTCAGTGGCCACTGTATTTTTCACAGCTCTGTATTAGTATGCCTACTGAGACACAGAGCTTAAAAAAAGCCTACAGAGCCTAAACATCTCTGAACTTAAGTTCTGATTTGGTTCCTCAATTCTGAAGTTCTTATTTAAGTTTTGTTCTAAGTTCTATCCATAGTTATGGAGGACTTCCTCTAGAAGGCAAGGAAATAGAAATGCATCTGCCATGGTTTAATCTGGTATTGTAACCCCTGACAGATGAGCTTCTGAATTCAAATAACTCTAAATCACTGATGCTCAATTAGAATTTTTAGTGACTACGTAACTTTCATTAGCACAAAACTTGGAAAGTGTAACAGAACCAGGCTTGTGTGTGAGGATAAAAACCATCCAGAGACTCCTCCAGACACTCACTGCACTGTGTACTTCTAATTTGGATATTTTTTTTTTTATCTCCACCTTTTAATTTAAGTAATCTGTAGTCTTTCTCTGTCGTGCCACCTTATCAATTGGACACATGATAGGGACTGTGCTGAAAAAGTGTAGGAGCTGGGCTGAAAATAATGATAGATTCAGGGTACTGATAACAGGGTAAACCAAAAAGTGTTGGATACCCATGGCTCTGACATTCTTCACTGTATAACAGGACATTTCCTAATTTTCTGTCAACTGCTTAAAGTAACACTGGGTGTTCAGGCAATGTGAAAGCAATGGGATATTTCTTACCTGCAGTAGTTATGCTCTCCAAGCCCTCCCTCCCCATTGGGATATTTCACAGTATTGTAAGGATGCTCAAAGGTCTCATTCCAAAAAAGACAAGGTTTCCCTGCATATTGGGAGGTCTGGTTCTGAGTGCCACGGTAGTCAGCCCCATTGGCTGTGTAGCATTCTGGGAACAAAGAGAAATAGAAAAAGAATGTATGTAGGTTTAGTGTTTGTTCTTCCCTCACCCTCCACCCCCTATCCAACAGAACATGTTTCCTGCATTGCTTAGGCAGCTAAAGATGCTGGCTAGGATTTAAGCTTTCTCTCAGTCAAACCACTATTCAAGAGATTATGATGTCATTACTTTAATAAACAATGTATATTGTTTATTAAAATATATTTACATTGTTTATATTAAAATATAAACAATGTAAACCTCTCATCAGATGATGAGAGGTTTACACAATTAACATGCATTTTCTGAATAAGCATAATACTTTTTATTGTTTTCCCTGTGTTTTACTCATTAGGATGACTCTTGTGAATTTTCCAAAAATGAAATCATATGACCTTATAGTCTGCTACTTATTAACCAAACTGTCAAGCCACTTCAGCTAAAGTTGTGACTATCTGTACTTTAAAGTGAAAGACTTTGTAAGCATGGATCTTACCAACATTTGCATTCTGATTTAGAAAAATTCTTATGGATTGAGTTGCCTTAGAAAGGAACCTCCTTCAGCAGAGTATGATCACAATACTGTGATTTGCTACTAAAGCATTTATGCTTTCAGATTAAAAAGTATGGGTCAGTATACTTCTGCCTCACTCATATTTTCTCCCACTTAGATTTGTTTAATACTCAGCAAGTTAGAAACCAAAGCAGAGAATGATTTCACTAAATACATTAGCCCCTTCTCAACTGAACTACAAATTTCCTGCTGCCTGGCTTTGCTGGGCCTTGTTAATCACAGAATTGTAGAGTGGTTCAGGCTGAAAGGGACCTTAAAGATCATCCAGTTCCAAACCCCTTGCCATGGACACAGACACGTTCACTGGCCATCTTCTGATGAAATAAATATCCAAATGCATGAACAGTTTTACTTTTGCTGAAATTGCCAAGCATTTTTGATTAAGTTATGCAATGTGAGTGTGGCAGAGCATGGGAAGAAGTTGCCCAGGGAAGCTGTAGAATCTCCATCCTTGGAGATATTCCGAAGTCACCTGGACATGGTCCTGGACAAGCTGCTTTAGGTGACTGTGCTTGAGCACAGCAGTTGGACAACGTGACCTCCAGAGGTCACTTTCATCTCAACAGTTCTGTGATTATCTCCCAGGAAGAATCATTATAATTAGTTTACCATAAATAAGTCCATCCTGCTTATAATTAATAGTTGCTAACATTTATCATCCTTGCATTTATTTAAGAATAGGATTAAAACATAACAGTTTGGGACAGAATTAAAACTGTAGTGTTACACTGCTGTAAGCATTTCTTTGTACTGGACAGCATTACTGGGGAAATTCATTGAAAATTAGCTTTCTGCAAACTACAGGCTGTGAAACCTCCTGTTTCATCTGATAGTGTTCTCTGTGGAAACCATACTGCAGCTGCAGAGATGTTCTACTGCCCTGAGGGAGTGGGAGAGTGCTCTGAAGTATGTGCTGATCTCAGGTGTCCCTCATGAAATCTAACTTACAAAACAAGTCTAGAAAGATCTGTGTGGCTGCAGTTGGAAGAGGAAAAAAAAAACCACCCACATTTTAATCCTGATATTAACAGTATACTGTTTTTGTATTTAGAACTACTGTAGAAGAAGGAAAAATGGATTATTAAAACCATGCCTCTGAAATTAGTTTAGTCTGGGCTCACAAATATCAGAATGGTACAATTATAATAATTATTTCAGAGTTCTATTACACAGCAGATGAAAGACAATGGTTTTGTGCTTTCACTGTGCACTTTCATGCCTAGGCAAGTTTGGATTTCTATTAAATGAAATGTTGTTGCTGAAGGCACATAGAAGAAGTGTCTGCACAGCCATTAATATATTCTGTTATCATCTGTGGACAGAAAGGTGTATAATTTAACAAAAACAAGCTTCAGGTCAATACTCCTCCTTACTGTAATTTACCTGCCTTAGCAAAACAGGTGGGCTGCATGCATTTGCTTAAAAATGCAAATCTGAGTTTCCAGTATTCGGGCCACCACAGATATTTGTGTAAACATGAAAAAAACCCACTTTAAGGTCATGACTGTGTTTCAACTTTCTTCAATGCCTCTTTTGCTTTGCAGTTAATATAAAAGCTTTTGTAGGTTATAGCTGAAAAATAAAAGCTGATGAATTTTAGCAGAAAAGAGGGAAAAACATAATCAAAATAGATAAACAAAATAATAAGTAGCAAAAAAGCATTTGTGATGGGTGACAAGCACATCCAGAAAATATATCTACGTTAGCTTGTGCTTTTTTTTTTTTTTATTTTTGTTTCTCACTCCTGAATGAAAAGCAATAAATATTTTCATCCACTCAGAAATTTAAGGAATGCTACAACACCTGAATTTAGTCTGGCACACAAACTAAACTGAAGTTAACTTCAGTCCATTTCAGGATCTGCTAAGACTGGCCCATGCTTTAACTTGCAGTAGTGACTTATATTTTCATGTCAGCTTCTTTTAACTGATTTTCTTCAAACTTCACTGCACTTTAAGAAAAAAAAGGAAGAGTCAGAGCCTACCTATCTAGCCTACCTATCTCTCTTCATTCCTCTTAACTGCAGTTTTTGTTCCCCAGACAATAGGTAGCTGTATCAGTGCCTCCTGTGTTCCTTTGTGCTATCAAGAGATTTGGTGCAAATGTTTCAGCTGAGCTGTAACAAAGCTCCCCTGGCTTAGATGTGGATGTGGAAAGGGGAGACAGTGAGATACCACGGAAAATCATTGATTATCCCTGAAACACTGAAGTGAAAACTTGAAGTCATGGAATTTAACAGCTGTTATCAAATGAAATACAAAACCTTTTGTGTTACAGGGAATTTGGATTTCCTTAAGGATTAGTAATAATTTTGCCATAGCATGGGAGTGCAATATTTTCAAATAAATATTGGCATTTTAAAAAATCAGGTCAGTTGTCCTTGCTATGCTCCCTCCTGGCTTCTTGAGCACCTGCTCACTGGCTAAGCATGGGAAACTGAGAAGTCCTTGATTTAGAGTAAGCACTACTTGGCAACAACTAAAAAATTCTTCTATTTATCACACACAGTGATTTCATCATAATTTGCTGCATGACAGTCAAGACACTACCTTAGTGATTTCACCATGAAATTAATACTCTCAATGTGCTGAAGGTGCATTTTGTCTGCAGAAAGGCCACTATCCTCTCTATTTCAAATCCAAGGCCTAAGAGATTCTGGAGAACAGGAGGTTAGAGCCTCCACCCTACTTTTTGTCTTGTACCACTGGTGCAATAATTCTGTGAAAAGATGAGCTTAAAAAAAGGTCACCTAAATTTGTCTGCACAAAACTAATTCAGATGAGGTAATCTAAATTAAACAGTCAGAAAAGACTGGACTGAATCCTGTTGGTAAAACTTCTCAGCTTACTCAAATCACCTGATTTCTCTTTGGTAGATTATGCAAAAGGGAGAGGAAAAGGAGTGAATCAAGCAGCAACAACCACCTCTCTGTGTTGTGACACCCTTAGGTGAGGGATACTCCCACGACACTTTAGGGTATGAAGCCCCTCACTTGGAATGTAACATCAGAACTGTGACTCAAGAAAATGAATACTGGTTCTGTGAATTTCAGCAAGCCTTACTCCTTTAAGTTTTGTAAGTTTATGGTCAACTGTGACAGAACTTGCACGGTATCCAAGTCCCAGTGGCATGGACAGACACCTTGGGGACACCACAGCTGACAGCCCCCAAGAAAGCATCAGGTTGCCACTGTGCTTGATAGATTTGCCACAAGGATTTTGTTCAAGCACACAAGGCTCAGACCATCCTGTCAGCTATAAACCTCTAGTAAAACACTAGGGTTTCAGACAGGACATGAAGAAAGCTGTGACCACTCAAATCTAGAAGTGTGTGACCTCATACTTCTAAGATTGTAGTCAGCTAGGTTTCAGACGTAGTCTGAAGTAGAGGCTTATGTCAAATCTGTGATTAGAATCAGTGTCCATGATGATTTCACTCAATTAACTGCCTAATGACCCTGCTGTGTCATGGGGATGTCTGTAAACAGAATAAATCAGAGATAATTAATCAGAGAACCTTTACAGTGGTTCTAGTCACAAAAGGTTCCAACAGATGCTGTTCAGGCTAATGTTCATGAGCCTTTGTGAGAAAACAGGGACAGCATTTTGTGGTCAGGGCTGTTTTGTTTTTAACACATCAGGTGCCATGGCTGACAGCAAGTAACTTTTAAAATGAATGCTGAGGCCAGGTAAGCATGTACTGAATGACAACTGCTAGAACAAAAAAGCAGAAAACAAGACTAGGGATGTTGTCCACTGTAAGTGAATACTCAGTGTGTGTGATACAGGTTCACAATTAGTTTTATTAGAGCCAGATCAACATTTGGAAGATCAAACAGCAGCTGTTGTAGAAATTCTTTCCATCTGTGTCGGTTTCTTCTTCAATGTAGGGACCTTACAACGATCATTTTCCTTTGTTACTTTGGGACTGCATGGCTGCCTGCACTCCACATGGGCGCCACTTTAGGATCATTTGAAAAATTAAGGTAGTGCAGAGTGTAACAGCCTGATGTTTTATTGATGATTAATCACTGACATTTCAGAGTCTGCATTGGCTTCCACTGATTTTTCAAAGACATCTATCTAGAGACACTACAAATTGCAGACTGAAGGGATGGAGGTTTCAGGATGGTTTAGATGACTTCTTAGAGTACCTTCCAAGTTTGAGGCCTGTACATAGCTTTTGAGACTGAAAATCTTGAATGACAAACTTCTTCCTATTCCACTGGAGAGCAAAAAAAAAAAAACAAACCAAACCACTTTGTTTGCTTAATGTTTTCAAAGCTACTTGGAGCATTGAGCAGCATCCAGAGAGACCGAACAATTATCAACCTGAAACTAGCCTACCCAAGCCAGAAATTACCCTACCACCTACTGCCCACCAAAAAGCAAGGTTTTCTTTTAAAGATGTGCAGATTAATGAAAGATAAATGAAAGTGGCTACTATTTAAATCTTGGGTTTCGTTACAGCAGTGTAATTAAATGTAAGGTTGGACCAAAAATTAAAGGTTCCTTGAATTTACGTGGTATAACTGCCTGCTCAGTTTTCACTTGTTTTTCCTTCAGCCTTTTCTAAAAGTCAGAAAAATGCTTAAGCAGAATATAAGGGTATGAAACCAAGAGTGCCAGGTCTGATAATGACTCAGTGTGGGTTGCCTGATGCATGTGCTTGCAGAGTATTCCAAGAATAATTTTAAGTCATATCCATTCTATCTAAACTGTTCTAGTTCTTGCTGGAGATTGCAATTTAAGCACTCCTCCTTAAATGAAAGCACTGTATCTAGGTGCAGATGGCAACAGTTACAGGCACTAACCAGATGCTGCAGCCTCTAATTTGATTGAAAGGGTATAATTAGACAGCAGAAACACTTCAATGAGAAAGTAATGCACAGAGGAAAGGACAGAAACCACTTAACTGATGCCAAGATACCCCGGCAGTGACAGAGACAGGGGCCCACGGGTGGAAGGGGCAGAACACCACATCACCTTCTTCAAATGAGAACATTTCTGTTTCCCTAGAGATGTGAATAGGGATTCTATTATCATAGGTTGCCACAGTTCTTCATGTGGGAACACTGATTAAAACCAGAAGAAGCTTCAGGAGATGAAAGACACAAATATGGCTTCTGTGGTCATTATTAAAAATATTTTTAGCATTGCAATGGTTTTCTTTGAAGATGCAGTTTTATCGACTGAACCAAAAGTTAATTTGCATACTATCATATGAGTGGTCAGGGAAAAAAAAATCTCATTCCATATTATGATGCAAAATAAATGCTTTTGGGAAGTATAAGGCTGATTTAGATCTACCCAAGTAAAAAAAGTGTGTACTGTTTCAATACTTTTCTATTCCAATTCATGCTAATATAATACAACCACTCATCAAAACTGTCAGGCTTCTGTGCCTGCGCTGTAACAGTAAGAACCTCCCACAATAGAACAGTTGATACAAGCTAAAGAAAAAACATCATGAAAGAATTATCATTGTTTAAAATAGCAATTTTCAAAATTCTTAGAAAACAATTCCCCATTTCCTAAATCAGACAAATTTTAATGTGATGCTATGAGGGCACTTAATTAACTGATCATTTTTTCCTTTACAATGTGGAGGCACTCCACATGTAGTTTAAGAATTGTATCCTGCTCATTCTACATATCCATGCAGACACACACAGACATACACATACAATTTTGGAAGTCCTCAAATGCAATTATTTTTGCTAGTCAGAATTAGAGACCTAATTCTGGTCCAAGCCAGAGAGTAGCCACAGTGAATATCTGATTCTAGTTGAATTTTGCCACCTGAGATTTGATCAAACCTTGACTGAAGCATCTGTCTTGTAAAAATGCACATTCCTGGAAATGTACAGACATGCAGAGTTGATACTTGTGCTCCCTGGCAGTGTGTGAGCTGTCATATATGTGAACTTGCTATCCTTGTGAAATTTTGACTCTAACTGTCAAGCTAATCACTTTTCATCACTTTTTATTTGTTAAAAAAATCTGTCTGGATAGATCTTTCTGGAATATGTTGGAAGCAGATGAGTTAGGTTATGAGCACAAGAGACAGTTCCCATTATTTCTAAATGCATTCTGTCCCTTTTGTCTTTTTATTTGTACAATACAAACATGCTACATTAGCCAGAGCTTTGCAGCTGCTGGCTGGTCCTCAGCCACAAGATGCAAACACACTTGCTTGCCTTGTGATTCTTTATCACTGGAAGTAAGAATGTGTGATGTGACCTCATAAGAATTTCTGTTCCTTAATACACCCATTTGTTTTCTTTCTTTGTGAAGTTTTAAAACTGTTGTTCCCTTGTCAAGTGTGGCAGGGCTGAATCCCTTTGGCAATTTTATCAGGATGGGCCATAGCCACTGTGTGGATGAAAGGAGTGGTCAGTTGCACAACCATTATGGTGTGATATGACAAAAATGAAAATTTTGCAGCTGGCAGCATGTCATCCCTGCCTCCCTCCTACTTCTTTGGCTCCATCCTGCCTAAATCTATTCACATAACTCTGGATTTTGAGTTATGCTCTATACATGTACAAGCATGATATGCTGAAATGTCTGACTATTTCACCCCCTATCTGCCTAGTTAGAAAGAAAAAAAAAAGCTTTGAAAAGTATTTCCATGAGGCTTGCTTATGGCATATCAAGTAGAACTGCTTCTCTGAATCACCAAGGCATAGAGAGAATAAGATGACAAGAGATACCAGGTTTGTAAGAGAAAGCTGGAATAACAGCTCAAAGGAAAGACTCAGCTGGGAAAAAAACCAAGGACATGGTGACTCAGTATTGCTAAATGGAAAGAAAACAGAGAAAGGAAAAAGAGATTGATAATCACATACATTTCTGATGGGGAAATTAAATGAACAGTATAAATACAGAAACTAGAAATTATAACTTATTGCACTGAGTATATAAAATAACATTTGTTCACCAAAACTAACATTTGCTGAAGGCATTTCCATTTCTTTGGCCTTGTAACACAAAACTCACCAAATTCAAACAGTCCTTTAATGGGAGGTAATCTATCCACACACTTCTTATTTCTGATCCACTTGAGAAATTATTTATGGCTGATGTTTGAATGCACAAATGCCAAGGTTTGAATGCAGAAATGTCAGTGTATGAATTAATAGAAACTGTTAAAAGTCTCATGGTGAAGCAGAAACATTATGTGGAAAATACCATAGTACTATGTGCAAAAATGGTTGTTAATTCACTTTCATTTCTGACAACTGGAGTAATATTTCATATAGTGATTCCTGGAGCTTTTCTCCCATCTTAGCAAGTGATGGTGACACAGTCTTTATTTTGACTGCACTTTACAATAAGCTTATAAGGACACGCATTAAAAAACCAAAACAAGGAACAGGCATTAAAAACATACCATACAACAAACTGCCTTCCAAAAGCAATAGTAATGTTTGTCATTTCAGAATTCTGCCAGTTTCAAGTGCAACAGCTGATCCCGTTTCAGTTGTGTGGGATTAAAGGTCAAAACCAAGACCCTGATGGGTACCTTGTGCAGATTAGGAACTCTGCAGATCCTGTACATGGCCATACAAATTACAAGTTGCTGGATTTGCACTGTTTCCAGGTTCTTGAGCAGAAGACACATAAGTGGCAGTGCTTTCTAGATCCATTCTCCCTTGCTACACCTTCATTTGGAGGCATTATACACTCTTCCCTCCTCCCCCTGCCCCAGCTGCTTGTGCACAGGCATTTCTGTCCTCTTTAACAGCCAAACATTCACACTGGGCCATATCCTCCACTTTCTGTCACACAGCCCTCTGTGAGAGACATGGTTACACATGGAGTGTTCTGTTCAGAAACCTTACAAGCAAACATTCTTCAGCCTAAGCAAAGGAAGGAGTATCCACTGTGTGCACCAAGCACGTCCTAATAGTACTGGGAGCAGACTCTGACACATAGTCCCTGTCTAGGCAGCTCTCTAAATGCTTATCTGAAAATACTCTCATATTTTACTTCTGAGAAGAAGTAAAATTTACCAGAACTTTTTTTTATAAAAGGTTTTTTATTCCCTGAAAATGGCTATGCAAGTATTTTCCGTTTCTCATTAGGCACATCTACAAGCAAGTATGCGTCCAAAAAGGAGAGCAAATTCTACTCTGTAAGAAGAAACAGCAATCAAGAATACACAAAATGTATCCAGAAGGACCACACATCTGATGGCTGTGACCATCTGGAACTGCCACTTCTGATCTTGCAAAGCATGGCCAATGTTTACCAGAGGAGAATCACAGTACTTGAAACCATTAGTAACAACTAAACGAAGGACAAAAGGGTGCCGAGAAACTTCAAGTGAACAATCACCTTAGGAAGTGAAGCTTCAGGCTTCTAAATAGTGAGAAGATCTCAGGCTTGACCGGGAGCTGGGGCGGCACACTGCGGACAGGAGGGATGCTCACCGTTCAAGTTCTGGCTCTGCTGCCCCAGGTTTCTCCCCACTGACACAAACAATCGCACGCCCCTCTCTCTTTAATTGCCTCCATTCCGCAGACCTAGCTATCGAACCACTTTTATAGAGAAACGTGCTGCTCTTCTTTCTCTTACATCACGCTTTCATGGGAGATCCTGAGCTCACAGTTGGGAGAGCCTCAAATACCCCGGCACTCCAGGCAAAAACACCCGCACGAGCAGCTTCGAGCCCGGCACGGCTCTGCCGAGCAGGAAGGGACGTCGCCGCGACCTCGAAGAGGCGCTGCCGGCCGGCACAGCCCTTCCGCGGGCAGCTGTGTGTCTGCGGAGCTCGGGGAGAGGCTGCCCCGCTCCCTCGCCGCTCAGCCCGGCGAGGAGCTCGGGGAGCAGCCCCGATCGCGTCCCCCTCCCGGCTCCCCGCGGAGCGGCACTCACCGGACAGGACGGGCTCGCGGCAGCAGCTCAGCGCCAGCCCGGAGAAGGCCAGGACGGCGGCGAGGGCGGGAGGCTCCATAGGCAGCGGCCGCCGGGCCGCGCCGCGCTCGCAGGCGGCAGCCCCGGCTCTCCGGGGGTGGCAGGCGGCCGGGAAGAGCGCAAAGTGCGGGAAGCGGAGGCCCTACAGCATGTGTCCTGTAAGTGCGCCCCGGCGAGGTGCCGAGTGGCAGATGAGGGATCCTATTACCAGCCATGTGACAGGAAAGGATAGAGACCGACATCCCAACCTGCTGCGGCGCGGGACCGCAGGGCTGCCGCTTCCACTTCTGACACCGACAGGTTCGGGCTGGTGCTGTTCGCCCCGGGGCAGCGCTTTGGCCCCGCCGAGCCCTCCCCGCTAGCCGGGACGCCTCACTACAAACACATACGCTCCTCCATCCCAGCAGCGACCCAAGCCTTGCTCTCGTCACTCCCCTCGTACCCAGTGTCCCGCGGAAGTGGTCGGGCAAGAGCCCGTCAGCCCCGTGGCCTGGCGCGGCCGGCCGGTGCCCCTGCCCCGCTGGGCTCCCCCTGAGGGTGTCGGAGCCGATGGGCGAGCGCAGGTGCAGCCCGGCTCTCCTCGCCTGAAGCCGCGAAGGCACGGACGGCCACGGCACAGGGAGAGAACGCTGCAAACTTTATGAGGGATGCGGGCATGAGCGGCTCTGTGGGCGGCGAGGTGCCAGCGCCGCATGCTGCGATTTGGGGAGTCGTTCTAAAAGTGGAAAGGCACCAGCCGCCCCGCAGAAGTGACCGGGGCGGCGGAGCCGTGCCGAGGGAGCGCTGGCCGAAAGCAGCGCGGCTGCTGAAGCCGCCGGGTCCCCCGTAGGCCGCGTCCCGAGGCGGGCGGAGCTGAGGCCGGGCGGGGGCTGCTGTCCCGGCCGCGGGTGGCAGGGACAGCCGCACAGACAGAACACAGACAGCCACACAAACAGGAACACAGCCACACAGACAGCCACACAAACAGGAACACACAGCCGCAGGAGCCCACCACGCCCAGGGACCCGGGGCATTGGCGGACGGGCACGGACACGGGGACATGAGGAGACACCCACGCCTACAGCGCAACACACAGAGAGCGACAAACACAAACACAGCGGCCAGCAGCTCCCCGACCGACAGGAGCATCGTTGCTTTCTGAAAATGCACGTGCAGAATGATAGGGTTTATGGTTTGTTTGGTTTGGGGTTTGTTTGTTTGTTTGTTTGTTTGTTTGTTTGTTTGTTTGTTTGTTTGTTTGTTTGTTTTCATCTAGCTGAAGATACCAAAGGGCAAAGTGTCAAGGTGGTAATGTCAAGCTATTGTCTAAACTTCTACAAGGTCCTTACTTGGCCTGTGAAACATTTTAGTAATGGTAGAACAGCTTTGCTAAGAAGCAACCACACGAAAAAAACCCCACTCTAACAGTTAAAAGAGCATGTAAAAAGTTGCTTTGTCAGGAACAGAAATAGGGCAAACATCCTTTGTACAAGGTACATCCTTGTACCCTCTTTACAACACTGCTGTGTAATCAAACAGCAACCCATACAGGGAGAGAACAATTTGCTATTCTGAAGGGGAACAATCAAAATACAGTTTGTAGGCCTTAACTGTTGTATCAATACACAGTGAGGACGCATCTCACTTTTAGCATACAGAAACCTCCTGCCATATAAAGCTGTAAGGTTGATTTTGAGGGGGAAAATATGCTTACATTTCTTTTGGCTTTTGTGACACATATAGAAGGCAAAAAATGGTCTTCAAATAGTAGCATAGTTTTACACATAAATTTTAATATCACGGCGTAATATGCCACATTCTTATTTCTTTCAGCTGAGTGCAAGCATTTTTAAGCAATGAAATACTGAAAAACAATAGCAGTGTTCTGTTAGCTTGGCACTGTGCTTTTTTTTTTTTTTTTTTTTGACAGGTTCAGAAGTATTTAGTTCTTCCTCACACATACAGTCTTCTTTCCAAGGGCAGTAATCCCATTTTGTTTCCGTTCACTCAATTTCGATTCCATTTTATCTGGCATTCTATTACTTGTGGACACTGGGACAGAGAAGGATTAAAAATTTGTAACAGTTGCTAACTGTTCAGAAAATCAACCATATCTCCATTTCAATCCACCAGTATTCCCAGGCAAAATCATTTTCATTCACTACACTGCCCTCTTTCTTTACTAATCAGTTTCACACATAGCTGATAAGTGTTTGTACATCAGTTGCACTTTTTTTTACCTGTAGCACACTGGCAGTTTGTTGCCAGTGGTCATTATTAAATTATTTAAAATGTCATAGGAGTTGCTAGTTCTTTAGGAGGCTCATTTGTGTTTTCAGTTCAGTTCAGGCTTACCTCTTCTTTCTGCATAAATAACCCAGACGTCCCAGGACTGCAAGGCCAACTATTCCAAATACACTGCCAATAACAATTACTTGTTTGATAGCTGAAAAACAGAGACCAACCACAAAAAAACCATGAAGACTTTGATATATATTTCTTCATATCTGTTTGAATACACTCACATGACAATTTTTGAAATTGTGCATATAGTGTTAATTTTTCTGTTCTCTTTTTTTTGTGGAGCTGCCTCCCTTTGACAGTGGGATTGGACTGAATGATGTCCAGAGATCCCTTCTAACCTTTCACCCTTTCAGATTCTCTGAAACAGGTAAAGAGTAGGAATTCACAGAATTCCTACAATTTACTGTTAGGGCAGGTGGCTGCAAAAGCTTTGTAACACAAAGGGTGGCTAGTGGTTAATACGTAGTCAACATTTTGAATGTGCAATATTGATGTGGAACTGTCAATCCCAACAACTGAAATGGTTTTCAGTCCTTATTCCATACAGTTTGATTGCTTTAAATATTGTCCTATTTTGGCATTAAAAATAGGGTAATATTTTTAATATGGACTACCTTTGCTGCTAAATAATCTACATAAAAGAGAAGTGACTGCTCTGATGTGGGTACATTGAACTACATCAGAGAGTTTGAACACACTAAAAAAAAGTATCTACTTGATTCTGTGACTGCCTAACAAGGACACCTGAAAGAGAGAAAGAAACCAGATATGAAACAAATTTTGAATAAAAATTATCATTTTGTTTTCTTATTCTACTAAGCAATGGCAGATTACCATATAAGAATATTTGTAAAAGTTAGGGGATGCAGCATGGGGAGTGAACTGTCTGGGAGAAACAATGATTCCTGCATTTTGTATCTGAACCTCAGTACATCAGGGCTTCATTTTTGTCAGCCCTTCCTTCCATCACTATGTCACACCTGCCCAACCCACAGCCTAGCACACAGTGATGGCAGAGTGACAGAACAGACACTTCTGTGATCCTAGAACAGATTATTCAGCTGCTGATTTGGTTTATAGTGAAGTTTAAGGAAAGAAATTGTTTCACAAGCATTGATCCATCATCCAGTAACTTCTGAACAAGGCTCAATGTTTGTCTTACACATCCTACAGAGGGAGGCACCCAGTCTTTGCCAAGTGATGAGAACCCACCACTGGCTAAAGTAGTTAGTCCACTAGTGATTTGCCTCTGTTGTGAAATCTTTGTGTTTGAAAAAAACACAGAAGACTAATGAGATTTCTGACAGCTTTTCAAAATGAACAGCATTTACACAGAGCCTGAGACTGCAAAAGGAAATCTAAAAGTGAATAGAGGAGGGGGGGAGGAAAGGAGAATGTAACCCAGAAGACAAACAAAACTAGATTGCCCTTAATATCCCCATATTGTCTGTCTCAAAAAGACTGTATGTACATATGTTGCCACTATCTTATGATTTTTAGCTGGATATTACATCTCATTTTACTAGAATCTCCTTTTTGCTTTTGCTGGATGGCTTCTTTGTTCTTCTTCTTTGTGATATTCTGTGAAGAGAGCTTGCTGTGGTACTGGCAAGACTTGCAGTGGGATTGTAATTAGAAGCATAGCAAAATAATTATTAGCAGAGATTTCCATGGAAACTTTAGTCCAAGGAAGCAAAACTCAAAAACAACAATATGCAGGCCCAACAACATAATTTGTATTTGAAGCTTCAAAATACCGAAATGGATTTTGTAAAATAACTGGCATTACATTTTCTTGTTTCCACCTCTCTTCCTATCCAATTTTCCTGGTTCCCATGCCTTTATTTTAAAAATTCTCATTTGAAAAGGCATATAGCAACTAAAAAAACCTTGATGATTTGCAAGAGTTTGAATCTGATGTGCCACAAAACTGCAGTGTCATGAAGACAGCACTGAAAAGAAATACACCTGTAGGCTTAGAATAACAGAGGGCTGGGCCCTGTGCTCCTGACCAGCATGAAAGAAATAACTTGACAAAGGGTGTGTTTAATAGTTCATTTTCAAAGTAAAAAAGTGACTGCTGATCACAGTGGCTAGGTCAGTGGTCCGCCATTCAGGCACCCTGAAACTGGGAAGGGCTATCCATTAATTTTGTCAGCATTTTCCTGGTGTCAAGAAGGTCTTTGTCACAGGACTTGATAAAATGGATGTTGGTGAAACAGCAGCATGCTGCTGTGAAAGGAGGAAAACAATAAAGAAAATTGACCTCAGGAACTACAGATTTTGACAACACAAGGACCTTTTCTGTTCTGGAGAAGAGAAGGCTCGGGGGATGGAGAATAGAGAAAATAGCCAAGTAGAGAAGTAAGACAAGGAAAACTGGCACTGGATTTCACCTGTGTCTTGAGGCAGAAATGTATGTAGTGGAAAGCAAGTACCAGCTGTCCATGCTATAAAAATAGAGAAATTTAGCTATCAGTGAAAGGAACTTTGAACTGTATTGCCTCTCTTCTCTATAGAGACCTGGGCCTGTCAATAAAATAGCCTCCTCTGACCAACACTGACATCTAGCAGAACACCTTATGGAAGAAGGAGAAACAAGGCTAGCTATAAATGCCACTAGTAGGGCATAGCAGTAAGAAAAAAAGAATGGAGAAATTTGTGTTTTATATTGTCTTGTTCAGTTGTTGATGTTGTCAGTATCCTGCTGCTGTGGACAGCATTGCCATACTCCAACATCCTGCAGTTTATAAACCCCATCAATTTTGGTTCACATTGCAAATGAACTAGAACACCCAATATCAAATAGTAAGGAAGATCTTTGTTGCAATCAGATCAATAAAATTTTTTCACACTTTGTTTTTCTTTGTCACCTTCCAGGAAAGCATTGGAAAACGTGTTTTGTTTGCTTATCCACAAAGCTGTGTCACATCTCCATCATTTTGAATGCAATCAGTCACTGCATATCTTCCAGCTCCTTTCCTCTGATCTCACAGGGCTGCCTTTCTGTCCCCCTTTTGCTAGTGTAAATGTCAGCATCTGTTTTGCTTATTGAGACTGACTGGCTCTTATCCAGTATGTATGTGGTTGATGGCAGCAGTGGAAAAATATTCTTAGCTTTCAGCTTGGCAGAAAGTTTTGCCATTGCCTTTTTCAGATCAGGCCTTTGTGAATTTTTCTGCTGCCCAAACTCACTGCAGTTCATCTTGCAAATATTACTAAATTCAGAATGCACTGGAAATGTACAAGCAATTGGTACAGGCAGCAGAGGCTGATGAAATGTGCCAGCATGACAGGAATTCGTTGCTGATGTGAAGTGCACTTCCCACATTTCTTTGGAAGGGTCTTAGAATGGAGAATCTGTTAGTATGAATTATTTGATGAGTGCTTTTGGGAGCTATTAACTCAGCATTGAAAGTGCTTCAACATGCCATCTGGCCTTGCACCACCCTGGTGCTTTGAAATATTGCCATCTTGAGGACATTTGGAGCGTATGTGGTGAATGAATAAAAAGAAAATTTTGGGCCATTTTCTGTAAATCATAGAGACAGCCTATGCTACTAAACTGCTACTAAATCCAACAAACCCAGGCTGATAATCTTTTAGTAGTAACACAAGAGGGGGAATAAATCTGTGTTATTTATACTAAATACTATTGCATCATTCACAATACTTTTACTGCTATAGAATAATAGAATTATGTTTTGAGATAAGATAATGTTTTACGGAAAAAAAAAGTGAAAGGGTTCAACAAGTGTGGGCTGTGTCTGCTCTTGAATCACAGAATCACAGAAGAGTTGAGGTGGGATGGGACCTCTGGAGGTCATTTTGTCCAACTCCCCTGTTCAAGCAGGACCATCCAGAGTGAGTTGCCCAGGACCATGACCTGACAACTTTTAATATCTCCAGAGAGGGAAATATTCAAACTTCTCTGGGCAAGCTGTGCCAGTTCTCAATCATAACCTCCACCAAAATGCACAGAACTACCATAAGTCACCTGTTATTTAGATTTGAATAACAGTCTTTCTAGAAATTCAGACATCTCGTGTCCAATGCTTTACCAAGTAAGAGAAGTTGCATTTGTCAAGGGCCATCATGGTATTCTGAGATTGCCTTGTCCTTGATAATGATTTTTTAGTGATGATATGTGATATCTAAAAGGCAACAGACCTGTTACTTGGCTGCACTGGGGGGTATCCCCTGACCAGGCTCCTGACACTTGGCAAGTTCTTTCCTGTGACCCTCCTGTGAGTTCATAGCCCTCATTGCAGGTGAAATTGATGGTTGAGCCCAGCAGGTAGTTAGTATTATTCTTTCTTCCATTGGTTGGAGGATCCAGCCAGCCACAAGAGATCACTAATAAAAGAAACATATCTGGTTAGAGTATTTAGGACTTAGAGCAGCAAATCTCCATTACAATGATTCAAACAGCATTTTGGTGGCAATTCATGGAAAAACAAACAAAGATTTTTAGGCTATCTGAAAGACAATACTTCCTGCTACTTTTAAAATTTATTTTGAAGTCCAAGGAAGACAACTTAATGCATATAAAGTGAAGATAAACTTTCTATGCTGTGGTTTTATAGCGGAAGAAAAATGGAAAGAAATTTTTTTTGAGATACTTGCCTAAATATTCTATCAGTACAGAGATTTCCTGGTACAAAGATGATTCCCCATGATCAGATTATTTATAGGTGCATGAACAGTTTCACAGTTAAGCAAAGCCTCCTCAAACATTGTTAACTCTTTAGATGCCCTGTAGAAATATCTATAGTGATGCTCCCTATGGAAAGTTCACTTAAGGTTTGGACTTGATTTTCCCAGTGGGTCCCTTCCAACTCCTGTAATTCTGTAATGATGTTTTGTGGAATGTTGTATCACCTGGCTCTAGATGTTCTACCAGCAGCTTGTGATTCTGATGGGAAAGTCTTGTGGAATTTCCCACTTGAAGGTTTCTTGTTGTCAGGACATCAAATCTGCAGAATGGGTCAGAGCCACAGTGTGAGACCATCTCTTTTAGCAGGGGATCAGCAGGGTCTTCATGAGGGGAGAACACAGGCAGAAAAGAGGCATTGTGCTTGTCCCCATAAAAGAAACTGTCCAGTAAGAGCTTCGTGTCATAAGTAAAGAGAGAGGTTCCATTTTCAATTGCCCCTTGGGAGACAGAGACAGAACGAGATATTCACATGTAACATTGCCAGCATAGACCACCTTCTGCTATTAATCCAAGTGTTCATCTACAGAAATGTAGCTGGAGCTGGAAGAGATGTAGGTACAAAGTGCTGAACACTCCACCATGGTTCTGTTTTCACTCCCCACGTGGGTAGAGATGGACCTATTTCTCTTACTCCCTTCTCTCCCCCCAGTACTGGTTGCTTGGCACAAACTTCATATCCTAGTCCTTAAATCATAAGCTGTCTTAAATTTGTAAAGAAAATGTAATAATAGACCATAGAAATTACTTACAGCTAGCTCCAAACTCAAACACCTGCTGGGGACTTGCATGAACTGACATGGTGGTTTTATTCTTGAAGGTGTAGTCATCCTGTGGATTGCCATTCATTACCCCAAAGAGACCCCTTGTGTGATTTATAAACTTCTCTGGGAGCAGAACTGTCAGGGTCAGAAATCCTCCATTTCCCCTTATTTCCACTCCAGATCCAGAAGAGAACATCACTGTGATATTCTCATCAGGTGTAGAATAGAGAAAGAGACCTATAACCATGAGAGGAAGACAAAACAGCTAATTATCCAGAGTGAAAAAAAAATGTTGTGTTTTAGCATCAGTTAAAATCATCTGTTTTAACCCTTTTTCATACAGCTTTTCCTCCCTTCCACTCTGAGAAGCATTTAAAGGGAAGCCACACCTTCACACCACAATTGTGACAAGATGGCTACTAGAGAGTGGCAGCAAAGAGAGGTCCACTATTGATATAAGATGCCTCCTGCCAGTGTCCCAGCCCAGAAGCTTAAAGATATGAGATGTCCACATCAGAGAGTGGCTGTGAGCTGGAAGCACCTCTCTCAGTGGTCACAGTTTTCCTCTCCTTCTCCCTTGTCTTGTCAACACCTCCCTAATATGGCTTTTTCTCCAGGCTCCCTCAATATCCCTTCTATTTTTTTTTCCTCCCTGGATCTCTGCTTCTGCAGCTCCTTGGCAGTGTAGCCCTCCACCTGCTCTTCAGCCAAGTGAGGAATATGAATTGCTAGCCACAGAAATGCTCCTCTGCTGAATAAGGGGATTACTGTTAAAATTAAAGTGATGTATGATGAGTATTTGTCAAATTATCATTAAGATTAATCAAATGATCACAGCCCTGTTGGACAAAAAGTCAACTTTAGATAGTCTTTTTGGCAGAAGAATAGAGGAATAATATCTGACCTATTGAGTGAGCTCCCAATAGGTAAATATGGAATTGAATTATATTTTAGGATATATTTTAGTTATATTTCATTTTATTTGGTTGGCTTCATTGCATTAGATGCAGTAAGCTCAAAGCAGAATGTAAAGGACAGAGTTTTTAATTCTGTTCACTGTCCACAGGATTGAGGAGGAAAACCACTGCTCCACAAATAAGTGAAAGAGGACATAGAAACCATGGACACTGAATCCACGTGTTAAAATACTTCACCAAAGGATGCTGAAAAGGGAGTTGAAATGCATGCACCTAGAGGCACTTTTAACTGTCCATGGGCTCCATCAGAATGGAATTGCTTACAAGGCTGATATGTGTAACTAACCTTGCAAGTCCATCCAAGTTTGTTCAGAGAAGTTGAGAACCCTCTGGTTCAGGAGGACCTCCAGATGCAAATCCTCAGAGTAGCGCACTTCAATCACGTCAGAGTTGTTCTCCTGCATGGCCACTGCAGACAAGCCTGTCCCCTGAGCCCCAGTTCCTTCCAAGTGAAAAAAACCAACAATGCTATCAAAATGCATCAGCTGGCAGCTGTGCCTATTGACTGACTTCTAGAACTGGCCTTATGTTTTCTTATTGATGAGAATGGGCATGGAGAGAAATCAGAACTTTTTTGGAGCTCTTCAACACAGTTGGAAATTTTACTCTTCCATTACTCACACCCAATAAAACTAGCATTTAAACTTTGATTGGGAAGTTTTTCCTGAAGATGTCTGCTTTCTGATTATCTTCAGAATGGTGACTGTTCACAAATGGCCAAAAAAGAAAACTAGAGATGACAGAGATGACAGGAGGATTTCTGCTAAGTGCAAATCAAGCAAGTATCAAATCTCAGTTCTGCAAATCTCAGAAGTACAGAAGCTCTGCTTCCACTCTTACCAACTTACCATTGGAAAAGTGTGCCTGCTGTGTCCTCCCTTGCACTCTCAGGGATGTGAGATCTGACTCTACCAATGTGTATTCTCCTAGGCCATTGAAGGTGAAGTTCAGACCATCAAATGTAAAGAAATGAGGATCCCCAAAAGCAGATGCTATTTTTAAAAGCAAAAGGAGAATTAAGAACAAGCAAAAATCACAACCTGTTACTCCTCAAGTTCATGAGAAAGGAAAGAGGCTAGAAGTCTGTGTCATATGCAATATATGGGGAGATTTGGACATGAATACAGGGCTATTGCCTTATCTTTGCATCCATATCCTTTGAATCCTTATCCCCTCTTGCATTTCCAACTTCCATGTAAATTGCTCCAAGCTGCTTCTAATTTATCTTCTTTTGTATGCTTTAATCTGTATAGTAACTAATACAATGCACCTTGCCATCAAGTTGTAAAGCTGTATTTTCACCAATTCAAACTCTGCTTCTGCCTATACTTTTGATGGGGCTTCTTTAAGCAGCCAGACCACTCATTCATGACCCCTAACTACACATACAGATTTTGTAAGTGATAGATCAAGAGAAACCTTCCATGGAATTTCTTCACAGGACACTGTACCCTCACCATTGTAAACTCATATGTGCACATATACAAGTATTCTAGAAGCCAACACTGTATGAAAAATCTCCACTCCCCAAGGATATTTTGGAGCCTTACCAGCTCGGGAAGGGCGGTACGTCCTGCAGTCACTAGAGGGCCGCCTTTTCATATAGAAGTCACAATTATCAGACCACAGGCAGCAGTAATAGAAGCTGATAACATCATAAAGCCAATGGGAAAAGCCAGGTATCCGGGGAGGCTTCAAGAAAGGTGGTGAGCCCCAGTCATGTCCTCGATCAGGTGTGCTGCCTCCGGTGGAGTCGTACGTGAGGATCTGGGTTCCCGTGGAGTCATAGCAGCACTGCTGTCCAGCCCCATACTGGGGACTGATTGAGAAAAGCAGCAAGAAAATCATCATTAAGCTCTGTGGAGTTTGTTTCTATTTGCTTACTGACTTTTTATGGATACAGCTAAATATTTCGTTTGCCAAGCTTTATCTGATGTCCAGTTAGACTTCACCCCTGACTGCTGTGATGCTGCTGTCTCTGAGGTGAAAGGATTAATCAAAAAAATGCAGTTTAAAAAATGTTCTTTACCTGGCTTGAATGCCTCTTACACAATGCACAGCACCAGGATGATAAGTACACACACTCCCCTTGTCAATGTTGCAGCCATAATCTGTCTGAAAAAGATCAATGTTCACACTTAATGGGGTTCTTGCCTCATTGTCCTTTCTGTTCTTACATTGTGTTCCCACCCTTTGTATCTGACTTGTGTGTAAAGTTGACATGAACTGGTTAAGGTTGTGTTGAATAGGGTGGAATGATAGGAAAAATGGTGAATTTAATACTCAAGTGTCTGGAGCAACATGTCTGACCTGAACATTTTGCAGTCTGTTACAACAGACCTTGAAGAACAAAGGCAGCCAGATGGGGATTCAACTGTAAGTGTACAACAAACACAGACACAGAGTAAATGTTTACCCTATGTTCTTATATTCTTTATCTTCACAAGCTTTTACACATCATGATTGGAGCTTCATAACCAGAATAGTAACAATGTTTACCTAAACTTTTTTTTTAATGCATAAACACATGCCACCATTTAGTATCATAAATAGGAGAGAAGGTCACTCTCATCTGGTCCTCAGATCAGCACTGTAAGTGAAAGTGTAGACTGAATGGCAATTGATTTCTTAGCTTTTGTCAGTTCCTTGATAACAGTGGAGCTGAGAAGGAGGAAGGAAGCAGGATAAAGGAAATAATGAATTACAGCTCTGGACTTCAGCTCTGATGTACATGGCAGAAGGGTTTGCAGCAAAGTATGAAAAACTAGGCAGAAATAGTTTGCCACAGCATGGGCTATCACCTTCAAACACAGACTGTGATCTTGTAGGATCTCGAAGAAGCCATCCCTGCTCCCAGCTCCACAGAGTGTTTTCAGTCTGCCATTGGAACTCCTGTTTTAATTCTCTGTTTGAGTGTCATTTCCATCTCCTATTCTATAGGCACTTTTATTCATACTACTTAGATAAGCTGTATTTACCTCTGCCATTTGATATGCTACTTGGGCAAATCTAAATGTAATTTAATTTCCTTGTAATGATGTTTAAAGAGGGAACAGGGGTGTGTGTGGAGTTTGGCACTCCTTAAGCTTCCACCTGGAATTGTAATAAGCCAGAGGGATAAATTAATAACTTACATGGAACCTGCCAGTGTCAGCTCTTGCTTGTGCCAAGGTGCAAGGGCAGTCTATAACTTCTTTTAAGAAGTTTGGAAGCAACTCTTCTTTTCTGTCCCATTCCATACATTTTGCAGTTGCCCAAGCATTTGGGTCATTTCTGAAGTCCTCCTCAAGGTGCCAAGCCAGTGCATGGTCTGCGCTCCAGATTGATGGAATATTGCTGGGAAAAAAAAGAAAAAAAAAGAGAAACAAAAAATAGATCTGATAGCTGAACAAGCACCATTTTGTCAGTAGCACTGTGGCTCAGTTGCTAATTACAATTAAAAAGCTTTTTTTTTTTTGATTTTCAAGTTATTTAATTACAAAGCCCACTGCTTTCTTTTTCCTTCAAAAAATTATGGTACATCAAATTTTTCCAAAATCAGGAGGTGACAGGACAGCATGCAGCAGGTATGCAATAATCAGAATACATTTTAGTAATCCTGATTCTGGCTTACATAGATCCTTTTAGAGGAAGGTTTTGTATTCATGCCTTTTGACATTGCAATTTCATTTAGGCTAGAATGAAGAATATCTTGATTCTTTAACTAAACATAACAACTGCACCCCAGTAATATCAGCACTAATGGCTACAGAAACCAATCAGAATCCTTGAAATGTTCCAAAGCAATTCTACTTTTCCCCATGAAAATAAACATCATATACAAAATGTAAAAAAAAACCCTCTAGAAGGAGAAAAGGTTATCCTTCTATGTTCAAAAAGGTTCTGACATATTAGCAATGTGTTGTAGCACTGAAGAGGTGGCATTTATATACTCACAGTCCACACCATCTACATCAAACCTGCAGATATGGAAGAATTATGAAGGAATATTCATGGAGCACTTACACAGGTAGTTCACCAGAAATCATGGGGAAATATGCAATGAAATAAAAGAAAATGGGCATAAAATTTGAAGGAATGCAAAAACCCGCATACAAAATAGAAGAGGAAAGCTTGTGGCTGCAGTGATTGAGTTCTGCCATTAGGGACTCCTCCCCAGCTGCCACAAAACAAAAGAATCAGCAGATCATACTCTGGTGACAGCATGGGTTTGGCTGGAGTAATTTTCTTCATTGCAGCCACGTTTTAGATTTGTGACCAAGGCAGTGCTGATAACACACCAGTGTTTATCTCCTGCTGGCACAGTGTCAAGGTCTTCTCTGTGTCTCATGCTGGCCCCAGGGAGAAGGCCAGGAGGCAGCACAGCTGTGACAGCCAACCCAAACTGACCAAAGGGATATTCCATGCCCTAGACCAGCATGTCCATCAATAAAACTGCAGGGGTGTTTTTCCAAAACGGCTCTTACTGGGTGACTAACTGTGCGTCAGTCATGGGAGACTTCATGATTCTTCCTCCATGCTCCTCTTTACTTAGTAAACTGTCTTTATGTTGACCTATGAATTTTTCTCACTTTTGACCTTCCAGTTTTCTCCCCATTTTTTTCCAGAAAATAGAGCCTGAGTCTCAGTTTTGAATTCCAAAGGAGACAACAGCTTATAAGGTAGCTATTATTATTATTATTATTATTATTATTATTATTATTATTATTATTATTATTATTATTATTATTATTACTACTACTACTACTACTACTACTACTACATGTTGAGATGCACTTGCCTCTGCCCATCAAAATAGTTGCTGGGTATAATTCTCAAAATTCCATAGTCCCATTTACTGTAACTTCCTTCAGCAGGTACAGGAATGAAAGAATATTTCCCTGTGTTGGGGGTTTCTCTTGACAAAGTATAAAGGTATTTCCATTCAGCCATCGAGTTTTCTGAATAAGTGTCACCTGTCAGATAGAGGAGGGAAAGGGTTTTGGATGCTGGAAAAGAGCAATAGCCACAAGATTGAAACGAGATATCTCCACCCATATGTAAATGAAGAGGAAAAACTGACATTATTGTCATCAGTTGTTTATACTTTCAGGTCTCAGTGAAAGTGATCACAAGCTGAGCAGAGCTCTGCACATGAGTTATGTGTGTGATAAATGCTTGTAGGAAAAGGGTCACTTTACCTGTTTCCTGGTATCCCCAGACTTCTATGTTGACATGGGTTGCTGCAAGTGTCTGGTGTTTCCAGGTAAGAGTTAAGTTTCCACCAGTGTTGGAGGTGCCATAGTATTGCCATTTTGTCTGATTTACCAAAGTGCATTTTTCTTCATCTGAAACTTTGCTGTGATGTACTGCATTGCAGAGCAGAAAAAGAGGGCTAATGACATTTTGGCTTTGCATAGTCCTGAAAAAGTCCAAATCTATTATTTAAGATTTAGCAGGATTTTCCACACAGCACAGGATGCATGACATGAAAAGAATAAGCTGAAGTTGAGAGAATGCAACCCTTACTAATACTTGCAGTCCTTAGAATCCAACACCACAATGCAATTATTTGAAAAGGGGACAAAAAGGGACAGAAGTAGGGATGAGGTGGGAACAGTTTTGGTCAAACTCATTTTTAAGCAGGACTTTTTATCAGTTAATGCTGCTGCTGCTACTCAATTGCTGTGAAAGTTCATCTCTCAAAAGATGAATTAACATGAGGCCAGTGAGACTTTCTTTTCTGAGGCCTGTTAAGGAAGAATAAAACTGATCAAAAGGAAAAGACTTCTATAATCTTGCATGCATGGAGGAAGGATATAGGAAGAAGAGGGATGCTGTAGATATAAGTAACCTGATAACCAAGTTCCAGAGTAGGGAAACGTTGACCCAGCATCTGTAGAAACTTCCAAAGGGATGAAACCAGTCTCATAAAGCAATGGGGAGATGCAGTGGGCTTTCCCATCCTTGTCAATATAGCCACTGGTTGTGATTTGCTGTTTGAACCTGTAGATGTTGAAAACACTTTTCAGCGTCACCATAGAGAGAAGGAAAATTCTGAATGTGCTTCAGCAAGCAACCTTGTGTCATGTGTGGATCATTTCAAATCTGGGGCTGTTTTGCTTGTAGCAGCGAATATAAACTGGAAAAATCTGCTAATTACATCAATGTGAATTCTGCTCTGAGCTGCACAAATAAACAGCAATCCACAAACCTTCAATTTACTATTTAATTACTGGGAGAGTGAGACATGATAAATTAGCAACAAAGGGGCAACAGGAAGAGGAAAATAACGTTATAGCATTAGTAGGATTACAGAGTGGGTAACAATGACCATAATGCAGTTATTGCAAATTTCTGATTTGTTTTTTTTTTTCCCCTGGTAAGTCCTGTGAGGGCAACGAAAGTAATTTCATGCTGTTCTAGGATTTCTGTTGCAAAGGTTAACTCAGAAGGCACTGCTTGTTATTTAACCATTTGATTCCAGTTAGGGCTCTTGCCCAGAGTCCTGGGGATTAACCCACCTGTGACTCTTCAAGACTGATATATGGGGACTGAATATCTATTCCAGGTATCAGAGGGAGCTGGGGTCTGCCAGGAAATAAGACCTTTGCTTTTCTGCACTGGAATTTGCCTTGGCTATAACTATGTAACTCTGCAGGTACTTCGAAGTACACAGTTGTGTTCAACAGAATGAATGCCTGCATCAAAGGTTTTCCAAAAAAAGAATTGAAAACCTTTTCAGGTATTGCTACCCAGATAGGAAGGACTCCAAAATCTCACTTGGAACCTTCTGTGGAAGTAATAGCACAACATCTGGGCCATCAAAATTCAGTGTACTATATGTATTGCATGTTCCACGTGCACCCAAGTGTGATACAGGCTGACACATTTAGGATACACAGCTTTCTCTTACAGGTAAAACATCAGGTGTCCTACCTACATTTCTGTCTTGCTGTCGTCTCATTCAGATTAAGAAATAAATACTTCATTCCCACAAAGGGAAATGCTAAAGAAATATTGACAATTGTGTGCCCTGAAAGGAAACTCTTTTCAAAAAGTCACTGTTTTAATATGGTAAGGGAGGAATGAGCAGAGTCATGTACTCTTGTACCACACAATAACTCCACCTAAAAGAAACAATCCTCTGTAGAAATACAGTCAACATGGGTCCTTGAGGGGTGAGAGTGAACAGAAATTTTGTACATTTCAGGATCCTAACAGTTTTCACTCCTGTATGGACTGGTCTTGTGGTAATTGTCTATTGTTGGAGAGTGAGATTATGAAGTTTTGCCTCCCTTTGGCAGAGGAATATAAAATCATGGCCCACCTGCATTTTAGCACAGAAGAGGCATCAAAAGCTGTGTTGGTAATCAAAAAGTCTTTGCCTCCCATAAGAGATCCTGAGTATGGAGAAATTTGAAGACAAAATTCTTTATAATCAGGACAGCATGTCCCCAAGGACTGGCATGTCACCTGGCAAGAACAGGTACCAAGCAGCTCCCCACATCGTTGTGCACAAGAGTCTTGAGCTCCTTGTTAAAGGAAGAAAAAAAAGAGTCAGGAATGTTATTGAACTCTTCTAGATGTTCTCTGAAGCACAAGTACATCATCCAAAGGACTGCTGTAAGTAAATAAAATAGGCTGGTTATTTTAGTGTAGGAATGTATTTAGGTGAAGGTTGTAATCACCTGCATATTAAGGTTGCTCCATTTTGAATAGCAAAATACACTTATTTACCTCCCAGACAGTATATAATTTCAATAATTCCATAGGTATTTTTGCATGTAATAGACAGATAAATCTCCAGAGCAGCCCCTCAGTAAGCGCCACTAATTACATTTATTTTTGAGGATAAGTCTTAAACATACCAGAACAGGGGTCCCCCACCATGAACCTTGTGGGAATCATTAAGAACAAAAGGCCAGTGCTCTTGGAAAGTTAACATCAGCAACAAAATGGGCTCCAACACAAGTTTATTAAGAGCAACTGAAATGTCTTTGTTTTGTGCATTTCATTTGAGTCTGGCCTTAACAAGGCAGATGTTAGGAGCTCTGGGTACACAGGCAGGTGAGAAGGCTCTTGGCTTACAGACTGTCAGTAATTACTGAACACCACATGGGAAACTACTCAACAAATAAAACAGTTAGAAGAAGACAGACATTACAGTAGCACTCTCAAAAATTACTGGATTTCACGGACAGTTAAGGGGGAGTTAATTGAGATGAACAAGCTGCAGAGACAGCTGGGAGCACTGAGGACCTTTTAGGAAGTGATATCTTGCAAGGATGACACTGCTTGGGAGCTGTATCAAGAATACCATGCAATGCTGAGATGATCTAGGTTAGTATCAAAAATTCTAAATTTGGACATGGATCTTGCAAAATTGGAACCAATTATGAAAAAGTAACTAAGGGAAGATTGATTATTTGGGAGGACACAAGCAAAAAGAAAGGTAGGGATCAAGGAGGGTGGTGAAGAACAAGCACAGGAAAATGCAAAGGGAAGTAAAAACATTTGTTCAGTATGGGAAACTAGAAAGTTTTTCTCTGTCTTTAAATATATTTACTGCATTCTCCAGATTGTCTGTTTACTTACAGAAGAGATCCACTGACCTGCTGGAAATTACAGAGGAAGGGACTGAAAACCATGCAGGTAAAAGCTGGCCTGTGTGCCTTTGCTTTATCTTGTATAGATGGTATCAGCAATTTTTTACCACAAGTGTGTATTCTGAAGGAGGGAAGTCAAAAAAGTTTGCAGTTAAAAGCAGCAAAATGTTTGAAAAATCACTTACCTGCATTCCAAAGAGCAGTGAGGGTGGAAAGAATGAAGAAATAAACATCTAAGCTGATGAATTTCATATTTTGTCCAGATGATTTAGGATGGCTGGTTGTGGTAGTCTTCGTGCTGGTCTGGGAAAAGCCTTCAATGGAAACGGGTGTCCAGAAATAAACAAGATTCTCGCTGTTCAAAGGTTTGTTGTAAATTACTGAAGCAAAACAAACTGAATGAAATGCTCCATTTCAGAGGTCATCTCCAATCCAGGAAAAGATAGATGGGGAGATAGTCACTGCAACTCCTTCACATTAACAGTCAAGTTTTTCTGAAAGGGGGGTAGATGTTTATTGTTTTACAAGCATTTCTGCTTCAAAGCTCAAGGCCATGGGGTCATTGGCAAAAGTTCTATGCTTATATTTTGCTGGAGGAACTAAAACCTGTTATCACTTAGAAGAATGATAAAGAATACATGCTGACAGTACAGTTTAGTTCAGAAGATAATGGGATATTGAGGAAGCATGCTTACTGCACTGGATGTGACAGCATGAGGGCTGATTTAAGTGAAGGCAGACCCCTCCTTTTTCCCTCTTTTTAAGGGGTTAAATTGAAGGAAGGAAACTCACCCTTTTTCATCATTTTAAGGGCTTAAATCAGAGGGTTCCCCTCCATTTCAGAGCACTTCTGCCTGTTCCCCAGCACCACGTCTCTCGTGTGGGAGCAGTCCTTGGATATATGCAATTTTGGAGGTGGAACTGAAATTCCAGCAATGGGATCCAGGCAGAAAATAACAGCAATGACAGCTCCTTTCCATAGGAAGGAAAACACGTAGCCCCAGTGTCTCAGGTGCAGGTGACAGGCTGTCCTGGGGAGGTGAAGTCCCCAAGTCCTCTCTGTCCTGGCAGCTTTTGTCTGGGAGCAATCCTCGGATATATTGAATTTTGTGGGTGGAATCCGAGCGGCGAGCACATGAGCAGAGGCTGAAATGACTCGCTGGTGGCACCTGGTGACTCACAGCGCTACTGCAAAGCAGAAATGAGCCCTTGTGCGGCGCTTGCAAGGGATATTTGTGCTCAGTGACTGCAACAATCACACATGCACAGGAAAAAGAAACTGCGGGCTGGAGCTGGGCTCTGAAAGCAAGGGAGCTGAAAGTGTTTCTTTGGATAAACCTGTATGGAGAAATTCCCTTTCTGTCTCATCAGTCTGGGTCTGTAGGACTGAATCTTTGCAATCAAGAGACAACAGAGTTGTTAGTAACACTTAAACCTCTCAAATGTTGTTATCTCTCAGAAAACTGGGCCAGCACTGAGCTACTCCCCATGTGCCTGGAGTGCTCTGGGAGGGGAAAGGTGATGTCCCACTTCTGTCTGGAAAAAATGGCAAGAAAATAATTAGTGGTTTCCCTTCTCTCTCTCTGACCCATAAGTAAAGCAGTTCTGTACGACAACATGGACATCACTGCTCCTCCCCCCCGAGTTTGGGTGAAATATTCATATAGTTCATAAATATTCCCTTTCCCTGCTCCTCAGTCCTTCACTGCACAGAGAGCAGATTTACTCCATCTTTTGTTCCCAAGAGCACTTTCCAGCCTGAGCCCCAGTTCTCACAGGCACAAACTAAACAGACCTAAGGCATTGGTCTATTATTGCCTGGAATTCCCAGCTCCATGTTCCCTGGATTCCTCAAACACTCACAGCAGTCTCACCTCAGCTCAGAGACTGAGCTCAGACTAAGCCCATCACCAGTGCTCCTGGTTTAGATCAGAAAGATGGAAGAGCAGCAATGCTGGGATGGCCTTGGCATGGCTTTCCCAGTGTCAGTGCTCCTGGATCTAGGCTCTTGGACTCTCTCAAGCCTAAGCCTAGCTCCAGCCCTCACAAAAAAGAATGCCTTGTGTAGGCTGTTGAGTCCTCTGCTGGAAGAGAGGGAGCAGCTCATCAGGAATGCACTTCCTTCATCTCTCTTGGCTCTGGAACACCTTCATTATCATGCACAACCAGGATAAACAAGTGAGATTAGAAACCCTCTAAGCAAAATCCATGCTCAGGCGAGTAGAGCTATGCAGGACCCATGCTAATCCTGCTCTGCAAAGCACATTCCAAACATTTGGCACCTCCTGCATTTATAGGAATGAAGGAAACCATGTCCCTACTGGCCTTCACCTCCTTCAGGGGTATAGATGTGCCCTACCTCTCAAAGCTCTTGGCCCAGTGAGCCTGCCAGGGAAGCAAGCTCATGGCTGCCCTTGGAACCTGTCTCTAAATAGTTTCACTCTGGCAGGATGATGGAGTGGAGCCTGGCTGTTATTGCTACCCCCTGGGTCACACAAGGTAGCACTGACGTGATGGAAGAACTTGGGCTCTGTCACAGCAACTCATCTGTCACTGCCCTGCTGAGATGTGCAGCAGAGCTGGTGTCACTGTCTGGTGCAGAGGGGGATGGTCCCAGTGCTGCTCCAGTGCCCACAGTAGGAGCTGTTTCTCATTAGGAAACTGAAATGCTTTTTAACATGCTGCCAAAGGCCATCTGTCTGTTTATTTGCTGCTGTCCACCCTGCTAGGAGCTGGTGCAGAGCTTTGTGCTTTGCCCTCTCCTACCAGAGCCTTTGGCATGGGCAGGACGAGGTGGCTGCAGTTGGGTGAGCTGGCACCTCTGCAGATCCTGGGCAATGCCATTCAGGTAATGCCTCTCCTTCCATGGGTGCCTGAAGACTGGTACAGGCTGACTTGGGAAGTGCTTGCCAAGAGATTGCTGATCCTTCAGCAATTCCTGTTTTCTTTGGTCCCTACAGGAGGCTGCCAAGAGAAAGGGGCTTGACCAACACCTGCAGGGGCTGCTTTCCCAGCTCTGAAGAAGCATCCCTGCTGCTCTGCTCCCAGAGCATGGGAAGGGCTCTAATGCTATCCTGAGCCTTACAAAACAAGTGCTGAGTTTACTTCCACTCTGCTCCCCACTTTCCTGTGTGTCTCTGAGGGTGAAGAAGCACAGAGCTGCCAGCAGGCTGCACTGCCAGGCAGAGCTGAGAGTGCTCCTGCCCACACTATCTCAGGTTTGTTTGGGCTGGGCCAGGCAGGTGTGCCCAGGGGAGCTCTGGGGCTGTACCACGTTGGAAGATTTCAGAGAGAAAGTGCTGCATTGTTCTCTGCCTGCAGTCAGCTTGCCTGAACCCAGCTCTGAAAGCATGCTGGCACAAAGGATGTGAAGAGCTGTGGTAAATGTTAAGGAATAATTGTAACATGGATCAGGAATACCCAGCATAGCACTGAACTTTTAAGACAGATATTTTGGGTGTTCCCAGCACTGCAGCAGAACAGTTTGTGTAGCTGCTGTGTCTGGTTGAGCCCATTGCTAAGCACAGAGCAGCAAAGAGAGTGTTGCTATTGGACTTTTCCCTTCACTTCTTACTTCTTGCAACCATGATTGCAGAGCAGATTCAATTCTTTTTAACGTCAGAAGAAAGGCCTGAATGCAGTAGTTAGTATTGTTTAGTATTTGGCAAACCATGCTGGATTAGGGCAGGGTGAACAGTAGGAGAAATATTAGAAGTTAATTCTAATCTTGCCTTTTATATGGATTACAAGTTATGTCACTAGGGACTCATATTCCAAACTGAAGACAAGCAGCCTCTTGTGATTGCTGGTGAAATCCAGCACCAGGAGGGAAAATGGAGCAGCAGCCAGCTGGGGAGAGAGTGCCTTCCCAGGAGCTCCTCAGCTCAGTCCTGGTGCAAGTGCAGGTCACAAACTTCTCTGGTGGGTGTTTGACTCAAGGCCTGTCTTCTGAATCCTTTCCTCAGTGCTCCCAAGCTTCCCTCCTTGGGCCATGAGCCAAGGAATCAGGCGTATCAACCACCAGACCGTTTGTTTTTCCACGGGCTGTGTAAATTGTGCTGTTGTTATCAGTGAAACCAGGTCTGCTCATGGCCTCCTGCTCTGCGGGCGGTGGAGGGCTCTGATCTCCTGCTCCTGTGCTTTCTGAGGGTGGGGCAACACCTTGCACGAGTTTCCAGAGCACCAAACACGAGGTGAGCACTCTGTAACTGCTCCCAAACACAAACTGGCCCTGCCACAGCTGTGTATTTGGACTGGCAGCAGATGTGAGAGTGGTAGGACATCATACCTGTGCGGTTGTGCAGCCAGAATTGCTGAGCTTTCCAGTTGACCTGCCCTTGCTCTGAGATAAGGACAGGAAAATGCTGTTGTTTTGAAGGTGCTCTTTATCTGCTTAAAGGTTTGCTCTGGTCAAGTGGGATGTAACAAGGCTGGAGCAGTTTTGAAGAAGGGCCAGGTCTGGATTTTTGCTCAGATCTGGAGTAAAAGATTTATATCTTTTGGTGTTTGGTTCAGTTCTGCTCACAGCCCCACAGACAGAGGATTTACCCGTGGGAGATTCTTCTCTGTGATGTTCTTCATAATCAACAGCCATCCTTGATGTACACCCTGATAAGGCTCCAGGAATCCACTCATCCTGTGATAAAACTCCCTGTGCTGGTGCTCCAGCCCTGCACACCTGGGCACAGCCCTGGAGCAGCCTCTGCCTCTCTTGTGTGCTGATCTGGCTCATTCCCAGCTCTGTCTCTCTTTTGCTTCTCCCATCCTCACTAAACCAAACGCAATCTGCTCATGTGTGTGTGCTTCAAGAGCCCTGCCAGGAACAAAGAGAAGTCCAAATATTTGTGTTGGGCTGTTACTCTTTCCATTCAGGCAATAAATGACAGACTGGAGCAGAGTCTTTGTGTGCTGTGTGGGATTTCCACTGTACTGGCTCCAGCTTCACAGCCTGACCAAGATGAAACACCTACAATTAACAGCTGGGTTTTAAATGGAGGGAAAATGACTGAGTGTGATTGAAATATGGCCTTAAAAAAAACCCCACCAAAACCCAAAACAAAAACCCACAAACAAACCAGCCACCAAAAAACCAAAAACAAACAAACAAACAAACAAACAAACAAACAAACAAACAAAACCTGAGAAAAATCACCAGACCTTTCCTGTGTCAGAGGAGAAGTGCCTGGTCTCTGTGAGCAGTTTCATGCAGAACAGAATTTTCACTCTGAACTCTGGGAACTCTGCTGGTGATTTCTGTACCAGAGCTTGGGACACAAGCTGTCAGTCTGCACACAAATATTTCTGCAAAGTTCCAAGCTTGAATCCATGTGGAGGCCTGAGTTTCCTTGGGACTGAACATCTTTTTCTCTGAGCTGACCAAGGGGATGAAGATATTTGTTAACAAATTAATTCCTGAATTTCAGATCTCTGCTTCTGGGAAGATGCTGGGCTTCAGTGCTTGGTAAACCCAGGAACAGAATGGTGAGACAGCTCCAGGTGTGAGCTAGCTCAGGACAACAAGCTGGTCTGCTGTCACTGGGCCTGTTCAAAATTTGGAATAAAGGAAGGAATAATCCAGCCTTGTGGGATTTCACATACCAATATACCAAACAAATTCTGTTTGCTCTCTCAAGTAAATTTGGTGTTCCTTACGAGTGCCACCATGAGTTTTCTCGCTCAGAAGTTTCTTCTCAGGAATTAATTAGCCCTGAAACCTTAAGGATTGACTCTTCAAACATAAATGCTCCCTATAATTAATCACCTTCTCTTTGGATGATATCTTTAGTGTTTCGTTTTACACAGCAGACAGTACTAATATTATAACATCAAGTTAAATAACATCTACTTTGGGCAACTGAAAAGCTATCAAAAGTGACAGAAGCTTCAGAAAAAAACCTAATATCAGAAAAGAATCATGTCAGAAATCTTTCTGGCTTCCTTTTTTATCCTATTCATTACACCCAGCAGAGAAAAGAAGCTGCTGTTTCCAAGAAGGATCCATTTTGGCAGACTCTTTAAGCTCCTTCTTTCTTAGGTCACTTCTGAGATCATAAAAGCTGAGGAACCTCCCAGCAGCCTGTTTCACTAAGTGCTCTGTCCTGTTTTGCTTCTGGGCTCGGGCTGCACTTGAGAGTTACACCTACCTGGGCTGTAATAAAGTAGGTGGATATTCCAGGCAGAAAGTAGAAGGTGGATAGAATCTGTATGGTCCACATTAGGACTGCCTAAATTCAATTTATTACCACAACCTGACCCCAAGCTTCACTGACTGACACTTTTGAAGAGTGGTAGCAGGGGGATAAATCCTTTCCTGCCCTTGAGTCTTCATTACTGGCAGTTGGGAGAGGTCAAGGGTACAAGGAGAGAATTTTGCTAAACATATTTATTTTTCAAGATAAATGAAATATAGGTCTCCAACCCTTCACCAAGGCTATGTGTGCATCGCTATTTAAAATCAGTTGATTGATAACAGTTCTTGCAATCAGTCCAAGGAATTCTGTTGGAAATTTTCTGGAAAATACAAACCTGTTACAGCGAAGTACATGATAAGGGGTATTACTCTTTAATGAAATTAGAGGGTAAACAGCAAAGTGGCCTTGAATTTGTTTTCTTTTTGGATAATGAAAAAAAAAAGCAGATGGTATGTAAGCCAGCAATGTATAACCTGGTCACTTTATGTAAATACAGAGTAGGTTTAACAGTGCCTGAAATCATTGCTCATTGTGAATCTGAAACATGTTTTCATGACTTATGTTCTCCTGAAATTTTTCATATCTCCTCTCATCTGATAGGCCATCAGGCAGGGATGCTGGCAGGCTTGTCCACAGCCCAGTGGTTCTTCATTCCCACTTGCAACCTGTGGCACCCCAGCGAGGAGCATTTGTATGGAAACAGCCCAAGACTGCTCAGAGCAGCTGAAGGAGCTTGGCTATAAAGAAACTGAAACCTGGAATGTGGTGTGCTGCTCAGGAGCTGCCAGCTGGGATGCTCAGGACCTCGTGCTGCAGTGATGCCCTGACATGGCCCATGGCAAGCAGCTGGCCAGGGCCAGGCAGGACATTTCCTGGGTGATGCAGACAGCTGTGCCTCCCGGGTCACAGGAAACTGGCCAAATGATGACACAGGGCACACTTGATTTGCTGTGTAACAGCAGACCCTCCATGATTCAGATAAGAGCACACTTATGTTGTTAAAATGGTATCATTTGCTCGAGGACCCATTTGTGCATAGTCCTTCTAAAGGAATCCAACCACAAGAATTTCTCTGATCAAATTAGGCAGGTTGGCTGCACGTGGGTGGGTCTGTGGGTGGCAGTTCTCATCCTCAGTGACAGAGCTGACTTGCAGTGCCTGGCAGTGTTTGTGTTTCCATTGTTTCTGGTATATTTTCTCTTTTTATATGTATTTCTTCAACTGCTCTTGGGACATCCTATTTAAATGTGAGAAACCTTCCTCTGAAGCTCACTGTCAGGAAAAACTAAACCTCCCATCTCCCAAGGCCTGTTCCTCCCAGCTCTCCCTCCCCTGGGATGACCAGAATGAACATGCAGGTGACAGGGAATGAGTGTGCACCTTGCTATGACTGTTCCTACCTTTGTCCAGTGGCTTTTTCTGTGTCACAGTCACAGGGGACAGCTCTTCTGTGCTTTACACAACAGGCTGTGCTCACACAGGTATCAGCAGGTTACTTCTTTATCATGGCCTCAATTTCATGTCCTGTGACACATTAAATTGATGTTACACATGTCTTTCAAGTTGATTCTCCTCCCAAACATGTTGGCTGGAATTAGCCAGCTCTTCTGCTGGCTCAAGTCAGTGTAATTAGAATTATTTCATCTGGCTGAGGGAGGCCCCAAGTTCCCATATGGGTGCTACAGTAAACTGAGTACGCTGAGTAAGGTCTGAAAACATACAGCCTGAGGATGATGAAGCACTTGGAGTTTTTAATGAAAGATATCTTAGTTAAAAAAATTAAGACTCTTGACAGAAAAATCTGAGTCTCAGTGTAAAATCTGAAATATAAAGCAAGTTGTGCCAAGCTCAAAGCCTAGTCTTGTGAGCCACAGGATAATATCTACAAAAAAACCCCAAGTTTTCTTAAAACAAATATTTCCAGTGTTCCTCTCCCACCCCTAGCTGCCATTTAAACTCTGTTCTTTGGATTTTTGGTTTTTCCTCTTTCTCCATCATATATAGCTTCTGAAGGAGAAAATCTTAAACATACAATCAGTATTGGTGAAACGATACAATATCTTATCTAAACCAAACTGACTATTATGCTTTGAATGGAAAATGTACTACATTGCTCCCCAGGCTTAGGTTTGTAATATTATGTCTACACAAGAGAACTCAAACAGGCCTTTAGGGTCCTGAATATGGGAAGGATCAGGCTGAGATTGAATGCCACATTAAAATTGTGGGGCATTTTCTAGCTCATGTAAGTCCCACAGTGGACAGGCTTTCCAATACCAGTTCCTTTGTGTTCCTCAGAAATTTATACCTTTGGCTAGCATGATCCCAGGCTTTCCTATGGCCTCTGTTACTGCAGTTGACCACTGGCCCCACAATATTGATTGTATTTCTCTACTCTGCATTCCACTCACCTTATTTTACAGGTCTAGAGGGGTTAGAGAAGCCTATGCATGACTTAATTCTCATTATTATGTTGCTGCTAATGAAGAGGTGCCCAGAGCTTCCCAGGAAATTCATGGCAAAGCAGGAAGCACAAATGCACCCAGGACTTTGGAAATGTGTGTTCAAATCTTCTCTTCCATGCCCTGTCTGTGGGGCCACACCATTCATTTTGTAGTGTCAAGCAAGTTCATAACCTTTTTGCAGAAGAGGAGACAGATAACCATGTTTACCATATTTTATCTTGTGGTTCATTTATGGCCCCATTCTGGTTTCCATCTGATTTGTCTGATTTTGTTTATTTGCACTAGAATGGAAGGGAACTGCAATTAAATACAAGTGGTATTAATAGCTTGCTGCATGTGGCTCTGCTTTCTGTAACCAAATTATACTGATGTTGCTATTCAAGCCTTGAAGCTGCAAAAAGTGTCCCATCCTAATTACATAACCCCAGCTGAGGTCCCTTGGTAATAGGTGAGTGCATAAAACTCTTCCTGACAAGTTTCTCACGAGTCAGAGGATGCTGGCATCCTGCTTATTATGCCATGTTAATTTTAAAAGGCTCTTGTCAACCAATAACCCAATAACTTTTCTTCCCTCTGGGTTTTGTTAGGTTAGTCCATGAGTCATGGAATATTTGACTATGAATTCATGACTCATGGGAAAGCACCACAGCCATCACAGTCCTGGAAGATCCTGCTGCCTGGTGCCAAGTGCCTTCCCAGTGCTTGGATGGACATCACAAATGCATCCTGCCACACTGCAGAGCATCAATAAACCCAAACCCCTCCACTGGGAAATAGTAGTGTTAACCTGGCTTGTTAGCAGAACAATTCTCATGATTTGTACCCAGCTCTGGGGAGAGCATTGGTGATGGACAGAGAATTCAAAAGAAAACAGGGTCAGCCTTTTTTCTCTTGCTTTTATTCACATATTTGCTTTTATTAGGGATGGTGTCTTGTAGCATTTGACAAAGGACAAATGACAAATGGTGAGCTGTGTACATTTCTGAGCTTTAATTGGGAATAACCATTACTGCATTAGTTGCTACAGAAATTCAAAGTAGTACAGAAATAATGATGAGAAATTAGGTCTTTTAAGGCCTTGTAGTTCACACAGATAAGGGAAAGTCTAGGGGACTGAAATACCTAAATACTTCTCAGAAATGCATTTCTGATTTGTCAGGCTAGAGACCTTCAGTCCCAGGCAAGGGCTTCAGCTAAACTGCATTTCTGGGAAATTGCTCTGTGAATTTGTGGACCAGAGAGCTCAGTCCAGAAAAACACACACAGAAAAAAAAAAAAAATCAGATATCAGATTACAAACAATTTATCACCTTGTCCTTAGGTCTTTCTTTGCTGTGGGGTTATAAGTGCTGGAGTAAAGGTATGGGTGGGTATGATGTCATAGCAGAGCAGTTGTTTTTTTAATATAAGTTATTTTAATTTTTTAAAATGTGTTTGAAAGCACTAAATACAAAAGAAATCTTTGTCATGATCCACTGAGAGCTTCTCTTGCATGCCACTAATGGCTGCAGGCTTTCATGTGGGAGAATGGTCTCTCTGGTTTCCTAGAAATACACAAGACAAGAATCATTGCTTTGGAGGGCTGTAACACAGGGGCAGATCCCAGCTGCTGCACCCAGCAGTGTCCAGCCTTGCTGCAGGGAGCTTCTGTGCTGCTCCCAGCCTTTCACACTGCTGGGAGCAGCCTGCCCTTGTCAGTTGAGAAAACTGACAACAGGTCCAGAGGAAGAACCCGAGTTTGTCTTTTTTCAAGTGATCTTTCTCTGTATCCATAGGAGTGGTAGTAGCATGATAACCTTCAAGGCCTGTTTTTGGAATAATTCCTCATCCTGGGCTTTTAGGCAAATTTTCAGCCTCTGCCCAAAACCAAAACACTGAAAACAAACCACAGAACAGGAGACAGATCTAGGCATGACACAATTTGCTTATCCAAGGACACAGTTTGTCCTTGGCTGTGTCACTCCTGCCAGGTGCTTGCCCAACCTGTCCCAGGGAGGCTCTAGCAGTGATCTGGGCAGCCTGCTCCCCTGCTGAACCCAGCAGCAGGGGAAGAGAGCTTCTTCATCACTGGTGAAGCTTCTTATGCCTGGTCCTATCTCCTGTTACCATTCCTTGCTGTTATTTACACATCTGTAAATAAAGGAAGCTATCATTTCTGCCCAGCTTTACACTGCATGAGTAAGGCCCTGGCTGGAACAATGCCTACTTAAAATTGTATGTGCTACTGGTCTGCTTGAAAACAGAGACACCTCCGAGCCACTTAGTCATAAAGAGGAAAGTTTATTAACAATCCCTTCCCAAAGCAAAGCTGGAAGCTTGCTGGAAGCAGTCAGGAATCCCAAATGAGCTGGTCCATGAGGGGCAGTGCTCCTGGCTGTGCCTCACTTCTCCTGGGGCAGCAGTGCTCATGCACCAAACCACAGAAAGAGCCCAGCTACAAAGAAAATGCCTGACAATCCTATATTTAAACTGGTGCATGTCCTTGACCTCCCAGGTTCGTGACAGAGAGGAAGAAATGACTGTTCTATAAGCCTGCATTCTTCTGTGGCTCTTTGCTGTAATCCAGCAGTGAAAGGGGGTTAAACCTGCTCTTAAATGGGCCACTCTTAGAGAAGGAGAAGCAACCAAGACTCTGATTCATAACAGGACAGATACAGGTTTCTCTGGGAAGTCATTGCAGTCCTGTAATATGATAGATTTCATTGATGATTTTTGTCTCAAGGCTGCTTTTGAGAAGGATAGAGACACCAAAGGTGACAAATGTGAATCCACTGTCCAACTGGATTGCTTTGGAAAGAGTTTATTGGGCTGAAGGGCTTTCTGACCATGGCTCTTTGGAAAGAGTTTATTGGGCTGAAAGAGTTTATTGGGCTGAAGGGCTTTCTGACCATGAATTGCAGCTCTCTGCTAGAGAAAAGAAAGGGTCCTTAAGCCCTCCCTTCCCCTGCATTAGTCATGCAGAGGCCACAGAAGCAGGAGCTGGTGCTGGAGAGTGTTGGAGCTGCTGCAGAGGAACCTGCTGACTTGAATGGACATTGGAGGGGATCCCAGAGCCCAGGCTAAAGTGAGGTCCATATCCCACCCTGAGCAAACCTTGGCCTCACCAGGACTGACACGAGGGACCCCATGGATGGCACACACCAAAGTGTGTGTGTGGCTGTGGAGGGAAGCTGAGGATGGTGAGAGTGGGTCTGTTCCCAGCCAGGACAGAGACAACACCTTGTAAGGAACTGCACGATGAAACCTGCTGATTTATGGACAAGCAGTACTTGTTCTGGCAAAAAATAGCTTCCAATTAGCCTGAAAACAGACTGCTCTGGGTGGATTTGCAGACTCTTATTTATTGGCAAACTTCATTTTAATATAATCAGCTGCTTGGCAGGCAGGTTAGGTAATGATCCTTGATGTGAGCACTAACAGATTTGAACACTGAGCACAGCCTTTAGTGCCCAGAGCCCTCTGCCAGTAGCTGAAATGCATTTGATACTAAAATGCCACGGGAACCCAGGAAGGCCCTTGCCAGAGCACCTTGCTGAGTACATGAAAATGCCACCTTCAATAATTCACAATGTCTGTTCAGTAAGCTGGTGTGTATGTGCAGGGAGGGGAGTAATAAAACATCTCAGACCTGGCCTGCCAGGATAATTCAGTGGCTAGTTAAATCTCTCAGCACTATTAATCAACAGAGTGGCTCACAGAATAAATAAATCCAGAATGTAATATGACAGGGCTAGGGAAGCACATGGAAAGCGACTCTCCCTCTCCTGCCATGCTAAGTGCCACACTGCTCCAGCAGTTATTTGAATAACCTCAGTGCTCTAATACTTCAAATATTAAGATCTCCCACCAGTGCTATCCCATGTTTGAATGTCACCTAAATGTTTTAAACTCTGCTCTGTGTGTGATGCAGGGAGCTGTCCGTGAAAGTTAGGGAGCAGATTGCAGACTCCATCACTTAATTCAGTGTCTCATTTCACTGATCCAGGCTGATGTTTTGGGTGGAGGATCACTCCTTTCCTAAGACAAAAGCATTTTACCAGAGCTGGAATTATGTTTCTGCAGGTCTCTGGTGAGGTATGAACAACTCTCTTGACACAACTTCTACTGCTGCTGTAAATCTGCAGATGTTTTCAGAGTTCCAGATTAATCTACTCCTTCAGCTCCTGTAGGAATGCAACACAACAAGGCAGTGTTCAAAACTGGCTTATCCTGGTGAATTTGGTGCAGTTGTACTGTAATCTCTGTCTTATCCTTACTGTAACTGAGCCAGAATCCAGCCTGCTAGCAGACATCAAAAACCAGTATGATTAAACAACATAATTTTAATTTTCCATTAAATTCAGCCTATAGCTTCCCTTCTTCCCTTCCATTCATTAATGCCAGGCTAATATTTACCTTTTCAATTTACAGATATTTGTAGACCTTCCACGTATTTCTTCCACCAAACTGATCTTCAGCCAAGCATATTCAGTACCTTCACTTCTTCCTGATGAACCTGGCAAAAATTCCAGCTTTCAGGTTAGTGTTGGCTCTGCCCAGATACTGTGATTATGCTCAGCCATTGGTCTGTTTGTGGAAAGCGGATGTGTAACTGCCTCAACATGTCTGAATTTGCATCAGATTTTGAATCCACAAGAATACAGAGTCTGCTTTTCATCCAGATGTACTCTGAAACTCAAACTCTGATCTTTCCTCCTGTGCTACTCTGTCCATCTTCTTTAGCTGTGGAGTATCCACTTTTGAGCACATATTTCTGTGAGGAAAATAATAACCCAGCAGCAGCACACCTACAACTGAGCTACAGCACATATTAAAGCTCATCTTCAGGCTTCAGTGCTCATTTCACACAAAGAGGAGATGTGGGACCAATTATAAGGCTCAGCCCATGTGCAGTAACATGTTCAATCACATCTTGCTCATGCCCAAGCCTCATAATCCAGCACTTCCTCCAGAAATATTGATTTGCTGTCCTGTCCCCTAGTGCTTGTGTCCCTGGGGCAGTTGCTGTAATGAAAAGATTACACAGGAAGGCCTTGGAGAGTCTCTCTGTATCGAGCAGAAGTCTGAGTTGAAACCAGAGATACACAGCAAGGGAAAGAACTTGTTCTTTGTGATGGTGTCTGGGCAAGGATTGCCCCACGCCTTTCAGACACAGGGGTTCAGCTTCATGGGTGGCTGCTGGGAAGCTTCTGATCTCTCACTGGGCACCTAGAGGAACACCAGGCTGGAGCTGCTGAACTAGAAAAGCAAAGACAAGATCTTAGGACAGATGGCTGGCTGGCCCACAGAAGTGCTTGTATTAAGAAGATGGAACTGTCTAGAAAAGCATAATGACAAGATGGAAATTTCCTAATGGAAATCTTTATTCTGTCTTTATTATAAATCTATACTCTGAGTTTGCTTACATAATTCCCTCACACTTCTGAAGCTTTAACTAATTCCCCAGCTCAGAGATAATTACATTGTGCCAAGAGGTAAGGATGGCACTCTTGGATTACAGGAGGTAGAAACAGCCATATTTATGACTCCTGATTAAAACATGGTATTGGAAAAGAGCATTACTTGAGGCATCAGGATATCACTTGACCATTGCTTTCCTTTACATTTAAATGAGAAAAAAAGAATAAAATTGCATTAAATTAAAAAGAGACTTTCAAGACAATATTCCAAGGCTTCCCACAGTGGGTGTATTGTATGCTTATATTATTCTCCACCCATTGTAAATCTCAGCAGTAGATCTTCCCCCGCTGATGTTTTGCATTAGTAAATTGAACTCTCTACTCTGTCCCCTCAAAGATTAATGCCTCCATCTGAGGAAGTAGTTGAATACGTGCTGGCAGTAGTGCTTTCATGATTAGCAAATGGGAGACTGTGGGAGGAGAACAGAATTTGCATGTGTTGGATGTTGGCCCAAACATACTCTCACTGAATTCTGGACATCAGGGAAGAATTGATACAACACAAGCTTTTAATCAGCAAACCACAGGAAAAAAAATAATTGAAGAATCCTACATTTAATTAAAAAGTTTTTCAGCCCTCTTTGTTCCAAAATGAACAAATGTGTCTGCAGAGTGCACTCCAAACATCTCAAACCCATATTTGCTGTCAAGGGGCATTACATTTTATTAGTGGTCCTGGGGGAAGTTTTTAAATTTTTGTAGAAGTTCAAAATACTTTCACCAAGATTTTTTTTTTTTTTGGAAGACACACAATTGAAAGATGTTTAATTGCTACAAATGTTTAACTGATCATTTAAAGTGCATGTGATGCCTCATGTGCCCATGGCATCCAGTGCAAATTGGTCCTGATCCTAGTACAGACTTTTTTTCTGCTATCTTGAAGTCCCTTTTGCTCATTAGAAAGCTACCCAGTGAGCCTGCTTAAGAACAAAACAAATTTGCCTAAAACAAAACCAAAATGTCAGCAGAGAGGAGGTTGACTTTGCCACCTGGCTCTGTAAACAGCTGCATGCAAAGAGCTGCCTTAGGACCCACGTTTAGTCAAATCTAACTTACGTTTAACTTTTTTTTTTCACAACCAGCAGCACGTGAAGGAACAAATAAGCACACTCAGTACAGAACAAAGGACATTCATCAGTGGGATATTTTGGCCTCTAATTGAACAGCAGTCATATCAACTTCCTCCTTAACCCAGGACTGAACGTCTTTTCTGTGCTGGGGAAGGAAAGGCAGAAACACCTGTGGGCACTGCAGATTTTACCACAGCTCTTACAAGAGTGCACTTGCTAACCAGAGTGCTCTGGCTGCTTTCCAGCCAAGGCACATACAAGATTTTGCCTGCTTAGAAATCATCTAAATAGTTTCAAAACATTTTCTTCACTTCCTGCCTTAAACTTTTTCAACTATTACCTTCTGCATTAGAGACAGCGGCTTTTAACAAGGGGTAAAATTAATTCCCAAGTCTGTCATTTTCCAAGTACCATTTTTCTTTTAAAGTTTGATGATGTTTGATATTTCTACTGGTTTCTGCGTTTTTAAATTAACCCCTTATGATCATTGACAAAGGCCCGAAATTGTAGATGTGGATGATACAGAAATCTGAAAGAAAACAAGTAGCTAAATATATTGTATGTTTTTTTAAAGGAGTTCTAAAATTAACTTCTGCTGAAATTACAAAGGTGCTCTCCTCTTGTTTTGGTTTAAGGGTTACTTCAAAGGAGACAGTTTTCAGATTCCCATTGAAGAATATCCTTGTCACTTTCATAGTTCCCAACAAGCACTAAACTGCTGGAATTTGAGATGCCAATCCCTACCAGCCAGGCACTGCTACTTCTTAGTACACATTGTCATTTTCCAACTAAAATTTAGAGTGGAGGAAGGTACCTGAACACCAGTTATGTAGGAACCAAGGACAACAACCTATGGGCCAGATAGCATATCAGACAGCCACTGCCTTTGTGCAGATAACACGTCCTGATGCTGTGAAGTGCTTTTTGTGCCCAGCTTGTGCCGAGAATGGTGATAACTGCAGCCACCCAACGTCACAACATTGAGCACCCTGTGTGCTGGGTGTCTGCAGAGCTGGCATCATCCTGGCACTGCGTGTTTGGAAGTGCAGCGCTGGCTCAGGTCGATAGCTGGGTCGATACCACGCAGTTGGGTAACAAACAAACTTCAGGCAGAGCGTGCGAGCAGCGGTGCTGCCCACGAGGAGCGTTGTTTTCCCTGCAGCTGTGATAAGTGTACAAACAGGAGCCAGTGCGCAAGCGGTGTGGGTGCTGCCAGGGCTGGTGGATTTGGGCAGCTTGGGGCAGAGGATGGGACAAACGTGTGAGAGGTTCCCACCACGGAGGGAATGACCTGTGAGCCCACACCCACAGGGCAGAGCTTGTGGGTCACTGCACAGCAAGAGATGGAATGGCCAAACCGCACACCAGGCTCCGGCCAGGAAAGGTTTCTTATCGCAACAGTGATTCCATGCCAAGCTCTGGAGCAGGACATCAGGAAGAATCTGTCAGAGGAGAGCTCCATGGAGGCACCCTCGGGCACTTCTGGAGGCCTGGCTGGCTCCCCAAGAAGGAGCCGTGGTGTCCTGGCACAGGAGCGGGTGGAGAAGGGCCAGAGCCTGTGGAGGAGGAGGTGGGCTATGCTGGGAGAGAGGAAGGGGTGCTGGGGATGCTGGGACTGGGTCCACCTGGACTGTTTACAGTTTCTGGGGTGAATTTCACCCAACCAGAACCATTTGTTTAATTGTTTGAAACATCAGTTGGTCTGTTCAGCCTGGAGGAGATGGGCAAGAGACCTTATTGTGGTGTACAACTGTGGGGTTGGGAAGGGAAGTGAAAGGGCAGGCACTGATCTGCGGTGACAGCGACAGATCCCAAGGGGATGGCCTGAAGCTGTGTCAGGGGAGGTTAAGGATGGATATTGGGAAAAGGTTCTTTGCTAGAAGGTGACTGGACACTGGAACAGGCTGCCTGGAGAAGTGGTGACCACCGAGCCTGGTAGAGCTCAAGAAGCATTTGGACAATGCTCTCAGCACGTGGTGGGATTCTTGGGGCTCTGCTGTGCAGGGCCAGGAGCCGCACTTCAATATCGTTGTGTGTCCCTTCCAACTCAGAACATCCCATGATTGTGTGACCTCCCAAAGGCCGGGTGGCTGCCAGGAGCCCTCCCGGCCCGGCAGCGCGGCGCTGACTCAGGCGGGCGGCAGGCGGCGCCTTTAAATGTGCCGGGCCCGGCCGCTCCGCCTCAGGTGCCACCGCCGCCGCCGCCGCTCTGCCTGCCTGCCCGCCCGCCTGCCCGCCGCCTCCCCCGCCGCGCATCGCGCCTGCGCCGCCCGGCGCGCCCGCTCCGCTCCGCACAGCTTTGTCCGGCCCCGGCCGAGCGAGCGGCGGCTCCCGCGGAGCGACCCCGGCCCCGCGACCCCGGCCCCGCCAGCGCTCACAGCCGGGGGCGCGGGCGGCCCTTAAGGTGGATCGCGCTTAAGGTGGAGCGCTGCCGTGAGGCGGACCGGGCGTTAAGGTGGATCGCGCTTAAGGTGGACTCTCGGCGAAGCCGCGCCTGCCGGCGGGGGGGCCGGGGCTCGGCATGGGGAGCCCCGCCTGAAGCGGGGCCCGAGGAGCCGCGCCGGCCCGGCCCGAGGAGGAGATGGGGGAGGCCCGCTGCTGAGGAGCCAGCTTCGCCCCGGCCGCTGACAATGCCCGGCTCCCGGCCGCTCGGCAGGAAGAGGCAGCCCATGGACGAGGGCGAGGTGGGCAGCGCAGCCCGGCGCGGAGCTGCCGGGGCCGGCGGGAGCGGGGCTGCTCCGGCTCCCGACCGCTCCGAGGGGGGCGGTGGCGGGGGTTACCCCCGTCGTGTTTGGATTGGGAGAGGTTTAATTTTCTTTAAAGGCAGCTGCTTCATCACCGCCATCCTCCTCCTCCTCCTCGTCCCTTTGCAGCTCTGAAGCCGTCCCGGCCGCAGCCTCGCCGCCGGCCCCCGGGACCCCCCGGCGCAGCGCCATGGAGACGGTGGGAAAGTTTGAGTTCAGCAGGAAGGACCTGATCGGGCACGGAGCCTTCGCCGTCGTCTTCAAAGGCAGGCACAAAGAGGTGAGAATCCCTGCTTTCTATTTCCACCCTCCCCGCTTCTTCTTTTCATTTATTTATTTATTTCCTGCTCTGGGCCGAGCTGGGGGCAGCGCGCCCCGGTCGCCGCATCCCCGCCGCAAGCGGCGGCTCTTGCCAGCCTGGGCATCACCCCGGGCTTGGGGTGCTTATTTTTATTTTTTATTGTTCTCCTTGGAGTTTCTACCAAGCAGGTGCGTGTCCCGGCAGGAGCCGGGCAGGTGGCTTCACCTTGGGGCTGGGAGGCCGTCAGCTGCCTGTGGGGTGCCCAGAGATCCACCCAAAACCCGTCCTCACCTCCAAAACAAGGGGGAAAAAAATCCCCACACAGTATCTATGAAAAGAACTCTTTACTTTGGGATTTTTGTGTGTGTGTGTGCTTGTGAAGTCTTCTCCTTCTCCACTTAATTTTTCCAGGAGGAGGAGAAATCTCTTACTCGTAAATAAAAGGAAACCAATCCGGCAGTGGATTTTCCATTATTATTGCTTGGGATAAGCCCCGGCTCCCACAGTGCATTTATTTCTAGTGATTAAATAAGAGGATAATCATTGTATGAAGTAGTAACAAAAACTTAAACCTTGGGCTTTTCTCCTTGGGCTGACAAGCATAATTCAGGAAAGGGCAAGTCTAAACAAGTAAGGAGAAGGCATTAGGATGTGAAGTAGGGCCTTTACCGGTGCTGCAAGACACTTTTTTCAGTAGTATTTGTAATCTGTTAAGCGGCTGCTTATCCTAATGTGAATGAATGATGAAATTTACATTTGTTTGTATTATTTATGTACTGTTTCAGAAACCTGAGCTGGAAGTAGCTGTGAAATGTATTAACAAGAAGAACCTTGCAAAATCACAAACACTGCTGGGCAAGGAAATAAAAATTCTTAAGGTAACGGCAGACTGACTTATTTTCTTCAGTCTTTATTCTATATTCCCTTTGTTGCTCCAAGCTTATGGTTTTGTTTTTTTTTTTTTACTTTTTCTAGGAATTGAAACATGAAAACATTGTTGCCTTGTATGACTTCCAGGTAAATACATTCAATTATGTCAAGGCATTCTAAATTTGGGAAAAGTTGAACGGAGTTTGTGAAATTTCACTTTTTAACAAGTGTTTTTATTCAGATGTGTGCTCGGGGCGGGGGGGAGGAGGGGGAAGAGAAAGCCTTCTGATAAGTTAGGGAAAGATAAACAAACACAGCAGATCATGTGTTAGTTGTTGGCTGGACCATGTAACTCATGTGCAGTTGGGAGTTGAGGTGGGAGCTTCTGCTCCAGGATGTTACACAGTGAAATGTAGTGTGGTGAATATGTCTGTGCTGGGAGCTTTTATGTTCTCAAAATGTTAGAAATAAAATTAACAGTAGTTATTTTTGTCATGCCCACTTCTTTATTTTATTTTTCTGGTCTGGATACACTCCCTGAGAAAATTTCTTTTTCCTAAGCCACGTAAAAATAGTGCAAGCATGACTTTGTAGCATATGATTGTCTTAGCTCCAGAGGATTTTAATTTGCATTTTTTCTGTTGTCCTTGTGGTCGTCACTAAGTGTTAAAAATTGCAGCAGACATTTCTCCTTCAAAGTCAGCCCTCAAGATCTAATCTAGAGGGGCTAAAACCGATCTGCTGTGAAACGCGAACCATCCCGTTTTAAGTTTATTTTTTCCCCCTTGATTATTTGTTAAATCTTGCTTGGTAACGGGGGAAGTTTTCTTTGCCGTTCGTGAATGCTTTTTAAGAAATAACACCGCGGGATGGAAAGGCGGTGCTGGAGGATGAGGGGCTGCGGTCCAGGCGGTGCTGGAGGATGAGGGGCTGCGGTCCAGGCGGTGCTGGAGGATGAGGGGATGCGGTCCAGGCGGTGCTGGAGGATGGGGGGCTGCGGTCCAGGCGGTGCTGGAGGATGGGGGATGCGGTCCAGGCGGTGCTGGAGGATGAGGGGCTGCGGTCCAGGCGGTGCTGGAGGATGAGGGGATGCGGTCCAGGGCGAGTGAGCGGCCCCGGCCGGCCCTGGCGTGGCTTATCGGCCGTGTCCTGCCCTGTCGCCGCTATCACGCATCCCGCAGGCCGCCGTGTTTGTTGACATTCCTCCTTCTCCCCTGGATTGGCTCCGGTGGCTCCGCGTCGATCCCGGCGGTGCCTGCTGGGTGCTGTAGTCCGCCGGTGTCACCCGGTGTGCCGCAGCCCCGGAGCTGGGACAGCCCCGGGTCCCGCCCTGCCGGGGCGGGGGGCTCTGCAGGGCTGTCCTGGAGAGTGGTTAATGCCTGGTGCTGTTCTGGCAGGGAGCGGGATTGCTGCTGGGAAATCTTGGATAGCTGTGCTCTGCTCCTGAGCTGAGCTGGCAAAGCAGCCTTTGGGCTGATGAGCGCTGTAGAGTAGCTGAGAAAGCTTCCTTTCTAAAGCCCACTTGGGGCATTCGATCTCATGGTTTGGGTGTTTCTTGTTGGTTTTTTTCTTTTTCTTTTTTTTTTCATTCTCTCTATGCATCTTCCTGTTTCGCTTAACTTTTCATTTGAGAGAGTGAGTGGCTGCTCCTGCACTCCATAGTTAGAATTTGTATGAAGTAGTTATGCTTACTGAGATATTTCAACACTTTTGGTAGATTCCTCTCCCTGCTTCAAATTACTGCTGAGTAGGAAGCAACTCATAGACATTTTCTGCAAAAGGAGCAATTTCATCATTGTTGCAATTATAGAAATGTGTTTTTCTCCTTTTGTAATGAGCTTTATCAAATTCTGTGTTTAGCAGTGTAGTCTGATGAGATTTTAGCAAGAGGCTATGTAAGATACCACAAAACAGGAACTGAAGAACGGTCCAGGGCTCAAGGCATGCCCAGGTTTGTGCTTAGTTACCAGCTTTGTCAGAGTCCTTGTATGACCTGGGTAATTTGATTTCTCAGAGAAAATGAGATAATTTAGAGGGCATTGTGTGTGGACTCTCGTCTGGTGTGAGGTGATCTATTACCAGACAGTCTGTTGCAGTTACCCCACATATGTTGTGTGTTTAGTGTGTCTGAATGTTTGGCTTTTCTCTGTCTGCTTAGGGGTTGTGTGAGAGTAAATTATCTGCAAAGGTAAAAGTGCAGGTCTGTGGAAGGCTGGCTTCTGCCCACCTTTCCTTACTTTGTGGAAAAGACTACAACTTACTCACATTGCTCCCCTGATACCAGATCAGGAGCTTCATTCAAAGCTGCATATGTATTTATCTTCAAAAATACCACATTTGCAGTTAATTGAATCCTTACTTGTAGGCTTTCTAAAGCAGAAGATGTTTATTCTTGTATTGCAACATAGAGCAAAAGGGAAGAAAATACTTCCTGTGAAACTTATTGTTGCCCTGTAGCTTTGTCTGTCATTGCATTTTGTGTCCTCCCTTCCTCTGCACTGCCTGTCAACAGTGACTCTGACTTTTACTCGTGTGTTTCTTGCACACAAGGAAATGGTTACCAAAACCACAGTGGCTGTGAACGAGTGATTACACCCAATGATGCTTTCATTTGCATTTTCCTGGTTAAAAACTCATGTTAGCCAGACCTCTCTCAACATGAGATTTTTGATGTAAGGCTAGATTTGCTCCAGACAAACATTTGCAGTACTGACATTTAGTACTGACAAGCAGCTTTCACCCTGGCACCCTTAATTTAGCCTTCAAATCTGGGAAAATTGCGGTGTTTCTTCTCATTTCGCAGATCTTTGTGATATTGGTTCATAAATAATGACAAAATAAGAAAATTCCTAGGAATAAATGATTCTGATGAATGTTTAATCTGTAAAAGTGCAGTGACTGGACTTTTATAGATCCCCTTGCTGAGTCCTTAGAACAGCATCAGTACATGAGAATGGCTCACAAAATGAAATATGCATATTCCCTTTAATATGTGCTCTCATATTAATGAGAGGTGATGTTAATAGTTTAGGAGCCTAATGCAAGAACCCCTGCTCAAAAAGAGGATAAATCTTATTGTACCACGTTTCTAAAAGGGCTGTCTATTTAGTGTCAGTATGGAGTTGTGGTGTGGGTTTTTCCTAGGCACAGGAGAGGGTTGGCAGACAGTAAAAGCTGTATTCCACCATGTGTGGGGTGTATTAGTTGCTGCTGAGCACTACCTGACCCCTCAGCTGGCTTGCTGGGGTCCCCAGTCTGCAGCAGTCAAGGGGAACAGAGTGGTCTAGAGGAACATCTGGGTACCACAAGTCCTTTTACTCTGACAACAGCCAAATGAGCCCTTTTTCTTTAAGGTGCAAATTCGTAACAACAAATGATGGTTTCTGCCAAGGGAGGACTTGGTATGGAAATGAAGTTTCTTGGAAAACTGGTCTCCATGACTCTGAGGATCAGCTCAACTCTTCATGCTCATTGACAGAGAAAGTTTAGCACATGTGGTGTGGTGTGTGGGGCTTGCTTTGGTTTCCTTTGTGTCTCAGGACATTAAATCTGTGATCAGAGACCATTTGATTAGCTGAGGAGATTGAAAGGTAGGAAGGAAACCCTTGAACTTGTCAGATGGTGGGAGCACTGTGTGCCAGAAAATTTCCTCCAGCACTAGGAAGAAGTTCCTACGTACATAGCTAAGATCTTTGGGCAGTGGGAGATTCTGGGTGTCTTTCCCTCCCTGTTCTGTGCCAGCTGCCCCAGGCTGAATAGGTGTCAGCTGAAGATTTCATATGTGGCTGTGTTGGTGCTAGGGCAGAAAATCTGCTGAATCTGGACATGTCATGCTTTGGATATTAGAAAGCATTTTCCTGCATGAAATAAGAAGGATTATTTTACTGACAGATTTTCCCTAGTTGTGCACTGTGAGCTGAACTTGCTTCTTAAAGCAGCCTAGCTATGACTAGCTGTGCTTGAGTGGATGTCATGTGGTTTTTGTGTTTGGTTTTTGCCCCCCAGTTTCTGCACTGGTGGGGTGGATTGGTTGCAGTAACAGAGCTGTTAAAGTCACACAAGACACTGGGCTGTGACGTTTCTGGCTCAGCCTATGTTACCTGAGGGTCTGCTTTCTACACTTTGGTAACAGGTTGGTTTATCATACTCACCAGTTAGGGATGAGCTGAGACAAATGCTTTACTCAATCACCTGGTGCAGACTCACCAAAAATATTTCTGCAGCGATGACTGTATCACCTGGAGACAAAGAACACAGAGTCCTTGCAGTGCAGATTTTTCTTGTGCACATGGATTAAGGCATGGGTGGCAGAACAAATGCTTCTCTGGTTAGTTATCAGTCACCCTGGGCTGGTCTTGAGAGCCAGGTAATGACAGTCTTGTGTTGCTGCTGTGTAGAAAGTCCTTGTGATCAATAGAGCCATGGCTGCTGGGCTGTGATGTTGTGCTGTGCTGGCTGCACATCACCCTTTTTCTGACACAGAGCCTTTAGATGCTACTCTGCATCTTGTGTACGTGCCTCCTGCTGTCCCCCAGGACCCCTGTGGACAGCAGTGTCCTTCTGTGTGCCCTCCAGCACTGCTCACCTCTGCTGCAGCACTGCTCTGATGAGCGTGGTGCTGGGTGAATCAGTGCTGCTGCAGTGTCACCTCATGCCTGGCCACCTCTCGTGCCACCTCATGCAGGATCTTCTGTTCCTCAGGCACTGCTGTTTACATGCTCTGTCTCGGGAGACAGGGCTCCACTGAGGCACTTGGAATGACTAAAGAGGCACTCTGTGTCTGGGAGATTGCTCTCCTGAGGTCAGGCTGCCTACTTAAACCCTGTTTTAATTCCATCCCCTAGCGAAGCTGGCAGGTTGCCTGGTGAGTGGGTGTAAAGTGCAGCTCTCTGAACTGCCAAGCAATCCTCTTTCTGTTTGTGCTGCAGACAAGAATGGGGTGTCTGCTGTCCTGTTCAGTCAGCATCTTCGCATCTGTTGAAGGGAATCACTCTTACTGAAGATTGAATCGGGCTTAATTTAGAGCTAGAAGAGGAAAGGATGAAAACACAGCCATCCTCTGCCAGTTGTTTTGTAAGGAAATGCTTGGGAGTTTGGTGGACCAGAATGGCCACGTTTGTAGAGAGCTGAGAGTTCTGTAGTGTTGAACTTCGATTTGATGGTGGCTTCCCCAGCCAAGTATCCCACTGTGCAGGTCACAGAAACATCCAGCAAATGTTGACCACTAAATATAGACCTCAGTCACAGGCTTTTTTTAGAGGGAGTTGTCTTGCCACATTTCTGAAATTATGGTCACTGTTTTACTCATGCTGTGTGTAAAGCACACACCTGTGTTCCTCTCACATGATTAAGGTGTCATGGAAGAGCTGGCGACGTGGTGGTTAATGATCTCCAAAGCTCCTGTGGAAGGTAGCATTACTCAGACTATAATGACAGATTAAGGAATGTTTCCCAGCAGTTATAGGAAACTGGAAGGCTGTTGTGTTCACAGTTTGATAGCAAAGCTCTGGTGGCTGCTCTCTGTACTGCTGTTCTTGAGGCTCCACCAGTGTTTCCACCATGAAAATTTCCGTTGTGTAAATCCTTGTGATGATTGAACACATTTGGAGTGAGCAAAGCAAGGAGGTGAAGATTTGCATGATGGATGGCAAGAGATGTCTCCTAATCAGTGGCTGGGTGGGATTAAATTCAGGTGGAAGAACAGTTTGAATTTATTTCAAATATTTATAGGCTCAGTCCCAAGCCTAATTGAAAGATTTAGTTTTGTGACTAGACTGAACCTGCCACTAAACTCTGAAACTGCAATAAACCTGTGTGTCTCAAAAGCTCATATTAGTGCTCATTCTTGTATACAGAATTGAGGGTACAATTCACTTTGGTGTGTCCTCCCTTCTCCTCCTGCCTTCCCACACCACCTGCCTTCCCACTTGTTGATACCAGCTGAAAAGCTTTGCACAGACCAGCAAACAGAGGGTTGGTGCTGGTGGTAGGAATCCAAGATGGATGGCTGTGGTTTGCTTTGGAAAAACACCCAGAGAAGTGGATGTGGGAGGCAAACTGCCTCCATCCCAGAAGTGAGCTCCAGTGGGAATGAGAAGCTGAGCACAGGGGTGGTCAGCAGAGGTGGTGGTCTTTGCAAAGGCAAGGAGAGGTTTTTGGTTTGGTTTTGCTTTCAGAGTAAGTATACATGGTTTTGCTTGATGTTTTTTGTTGTCTGGCTGGTGTTTTTTCCCCTGCTGTTACTTATGTTCACGTAGCAGTAGCAAATGGCACATTTGGTGGAAAATGAACATAAGTGATGTGATCTTCCAAGGCAGTGTTTCTCAGGTGCAGACCTAAACATACTTTGATTAAGAGAAAGCATCTTAATTGTCTTCAGATGTTAGGTTTCCTGTCTGAGAAATGTAATAACAAATGTTCACAGCAGAATGCAGGAACGAGCCCTGCCCATAGATAGCTTTGGAACCTCTGCTGTACTTATTGTATAGCAAAGAGGCCCTTTAATTGTGCATTGTCTCCTGCTTTGTAATGTGCAGACCTTTAATGCTACCATAAATGTAGAGATGCTGTCAAAATGCAAAGTGAGGATCTCAGAGCTGCATCTGTTTACTAAGCAAGGTTGTTTCAAGGGGGCTGATAGAAATGAATCAAATTGTGCATCACTGGTTGCTTAGGGCAATGATGTGCAGTCTGGCTGCAGGAGCACCTGGCTTGTCTCCTAGCATCAGAATAACAGGAGGAATTAGGTCAGCTGAGCTGGCATAGTAGGGATCAGCCAGACTGTGGTTCCAGTGGGGGGGGAATGAAAGATGCATAATTTTAAGTCATTAGAGATCCCATTTAGCAAAGCATCTTAAAAACCTCCAGGAAGGAGGAGACTCCCAGCCAGCTCTGAGTGCATTGGTGGCCCAGGGTGTGGGAGCTCCTGGTGTGATAGGGACCTCAGGCAGGGCTGAGAGGCAGCCCAGGGGCTGTGGGGTGGGCTCTGTGTGTCCCCATGGGTGCTGTGTCACCCTGCACACACCCTCTTCATTTGCATTCGATGCTCTTTTCATTTGGTTGGCAATCAAAGCCAGCATACTAAATATGTTAAAAAGTGCTAATTTCTCTGTTGTTTAAATAGTGCAGATTTGATCTCGTGTTTCTCTGGCTTCCAGTAACTGGATTTTTTCCCTTCTTAAATTAAGGCTGTTTTTATTTGAAAGAAAATTCATGCTCTTTTTCTTTATACCCCTTGTTTCCACACCTTTGTAGTAACAAGTGTGCTTGTTTTCTTAAATCTGGTGAATGAAGTATGAAATAAATGGATGAAAAAGAGACTTGCAAAAGCCAGTTGCTCATGCAGCTGCCATGGAAAACCCTGGGAGGTCAGACCTCTAATTTTCAGAGTTGCTTTAAAAAAAAACAAAACAACAAACACATGAGAAAAACCCAAACCAAAACAGCTCTTGCAGAGTATCAGATTGTGTTGGGTATATACCATTAAAAAACAAGCAATTCCCAAATTTATCAGGGGGACTACATTAATCAAACCTCAGGACTGAGTCACTTTGCTTGTATTTGCACATATCTCAATCAGTTAATGTGTCTCAATGAGTGTGATTAAAACTGAAATATCCACCTCAACCCTTAGCTCTCCCCCACTAACCCTTCTCATTGGGCAGGCTCATAAAATGCAGCTTTAAGGTATGCAAGGATTTAATTCCAGTACATGTGACTGAGCTTAAGGTAATGGGGAATTCAACCTTAAATGTTCAGTTTATGGTATGGCTGTGACACAGGAAGGAGATGAGGAATAAATACAGAAAAGCAAATTGGGTCTTGATTATTTTTGTCATTGTTTTTAGAATTCTGAAGTTCCCTCTCTTGGTAGCATTAACATAATGCATTGCCTTTTGCATAGGAGCTTGGTTTTGTTTGAAAAAGCTTCTAGATATTATTCTGCTTGTTGGCAAAGGGGTAACTACTTCCACCTCATGTCAGAAAGTCCAAACTTTTCAGGATTCTGCTGCTCTTTTTTTTTTTTTCCTACATTCTCTGCTGCAGCCTGCATGCAGTGGTCTTTGGGCAGTGCATGGCTGGTGGGGCTCAGATGCTGTAGGAGCTGCAGTGTTACCCCCAGAGCAATGTGACTGCTATAAGAAGGGATTGCTTCTCAGTGCTCCAGCAGCCCAAGTCTTAATTTGCTGTGATGTGCATGTTCTTGGTCTTGCCTGGAAGCTCTGTGACCTGTGAACCCCAGCACTTTGTGTCTGTACCCCATCAGGACGTGCATCCATGCTTTGGTTTCTGTGGTTAGGCTCAGTGGTGGCTCCAGCTCTGACTTGCTGCAGTGTGCTGCCCTGCAGAGGCCCCACAGAAGGAGAGTCAGGTTTTTCTGTCTGAGCTCTCTGCAAGTGTGCTGGGTCTCAGTGCTTTGTTTGAGGCCAGCAGTGAATTTGTGAAGCCCAGCAGCAGGGCTATCACCAGCTGGGGGGAAAGGTGGGGCTGGGTGAAGGAACCTGTTGGAAGCTCATGGCCTGTGGGAGGGATGGTAAAGTTTCTTCAGGTCATTTGAAGGCTGAGCTGCCTCACCAGCAGTGATCCCATCTGGCTGTGGTGGTTTGAGCTGCCTGGGAAAGAGCAGCTCCACGGACATGACGTCCTGTTTGTTTTCTAATGTCATGCAAGCAGACTTTAGAACTGTTGCCAGGGGGATGGGAAATAGTCTCCCTCCCTTCCTGAAGCCTGTGTAGTACCAGAGAATGGTTTTCCTGCTGTTTTTAATCTGCCCTGAAGTACAACCTGTCCTGAAACAGCTCATCTGTTCTACAATGGAGAGTACAGTAGTGCTGGAATGGGGGATTGGGCAGTGCTGACCCTTGGCATCACTGTTCTTCCAGTTCTGCAGAAATCTGCCTGCTGCAAGGCCACCCATCAACCATTTTTGTGCTGCAGGGCCTCCCTTCTGCTTGTTCCACGTCCTAGAGCAAGCTGGCAGGTCAGAAGGAAGCAGAATGCAGTCAGTGGCCAGCTGTGGGCCAGTTGTGGAGGGAAAAGTTTGTGGGCCTTGCCAGGTCTTGTTTCTGATGCTTACTCCATGGGATCTACATTAAGAAATTAGAAGACCTCATTATTTTGGAAAGTCACAGATCTGCTGACTCTGAAAATAACACTTTCCAGTCAGTAGCAGTAGGTTTTACCTTTCTTCATCTGAGTTGTCTTCTGAATTGGAAGCCTGAGTTCCTTATTGATGATGTTCAGGAGGAGTGAGGAGGACAACCAGGGCCAGAGTACAGAAACATGAGACCTGTTTTTCTTTTCACTTGGGGTCAAAAGGCATGTGAATATCTTCTATTTGCTTTAGATCAGTTTTCCAAAGGATGAGCAATGATAGGTTCTCCCACACTTCTGATGGATGTTTCTATTGTCCCTTACCTTGCTTCCGTTCCAGTAGATGCATTGGAAGATAATCCTTGCATATCATGACAGTTTTCCTTTCCCTTTTCAGAGGCTAGCTTGCTCAAGCCAAGCTGTGAGCCACAGTGAAACAGTACTAAGAGATTTTACTTTTTGGAAAGTTGTTTTCCTCTCTTTAGAACAGCAGGTTTGTTTTTCCCAAACCTGGTCAGTTTGGGAGCCCCTGCCTGAGCTAGGGATTTTCCAGATGCCATTGGCCTAAAAATTGCTTCTGTAAAGCAAAGCTGTGTTTGTTTGGACTGTGTTTGTGACTCCAGTGCCACTGTCAGAAAGCAATACCTGGAGACCACAGGTCAGAAAGGTACTGGCTCCATGAGATCCTGCTGGCAAAACAGGAGGATGCGAGATGCAGTGGTTCTGCTGCAGTGGGTAGGGGAAATAACAAAAAAGAAATGGAAAAGCTTAGCTTTCAGTTGGTGTTATCTTCTACTGTCAGACCCTCAGCTTTATGTTTTACTTCTGTTGTGTTGGTGCAGTTGGTGAAGTCCTGGCCCTGCTTAGAGAGATCCATGTGCAGCAAAATTATCTTTGCTGGGCAGCATCTCTGGGTGCTGTTGGAGAGGTGGTGTTGAGCAGCTTGTGGGAGATATCTCCTGAGAGGGACAAACCCTCTGCCATCACAGGGATGCCAGCAAACACCCAGGAGAGTGGTGAAACAAGACTTGAGACTTGAGTGCCCATGGCTCCTCTACTGTAGGCAACAGGAGCCTTTCCAGCCCACAGTGCTCTGGAGTTGCCTTCATCTTCAGTGTTCTTCCCAGCTGCCCTAGAAAAGAGGCTTTGTGTGAGGTAGAAGTCATTCTTAGCTGGTTTTTCCCCAGAGTCTACTACAGCACTGGTCTCACACAGATTGGTGAGAACACTGCACTGCTGAGAGAATCTTGGAGTGTTGTGTAATCAAATTTCCACTTTTTGCCGTTCCTGAGCACCTTTCTAAACTTGGTGGCAGGCTGAGTTCAGGAGTAGAGTGCAGAGGAGGATTTTTCTAAGGAAAATTCCTCTCTGAGAGTTTTTAAGCTGTGGTGGGAGGATGACTAACTGTGGGTACACCCAGACATTTCCCTTTGGACACACCTAAACACACTCTTTCCAAGAAGAGGATCATGCCACCTTCCAGTATGGGTGGAGAGAAAATTTAAAGGGAGACAGGACTGTTGGGTCTTAATGTCCATAACACCATGTCTCCTGGTGTCACAGTGAGGAATTGTGACAGAGCACAGTCTTGGGGTGATTTATGGTGTATTGCTAAATGAGGTTTCTTCATTTCTTTGTCCTCCATCAGCAGATGTGTGTTATTTGTAGACAGCAGAGGCTGTTGCCTATTTTTACACTCAATTAAATTGTAACTTCATCACTGGGGCCTCTGCTGCAAGAACAAGCCAGGCAATGATCCAGACTGATTAATTATCAGCTTAATGCCTTTGGCAGAGACGTTTTGCTGCTATTGTGGGGCATGGTCAGGGTACTGCTGCCCTTTGTGATGACAGGAAAAGTTAGGGGTTGTGTCTGTGCTGTTCCCTTCATTGAGCTTGTTTAGTGACAGGATTAGGCTTGGCTATACAGACTGGCACATGTGAATAAGAGGTCCAGAGGAAATTATCTGTAACACTTCTTGAAAATAAGCCTCTGCAAAAATAGAGCAAACTGTAATACTTTTCTTGATGTGGAAATGAGTGGGTTGGGCATTTTGCTTTGGTTTTCAGAGAAACTGGTAGCTTGCAGAATTTGGCTTGCAGTATTTTTTCCCTTGTTTTGTTAATGAAAAAATCATAAATATAGTGGAAGGATAAAAATGGACAAGAAGTAGTTTCTGCTGCTGAATCAGCTTGAGAGAAGTCCATCAGCCTGTTTGAGAAACCAGAAGTCTCTTCAGACAGCTGAGTCTGTTTTAACCACAGTAAGCTCTACTGGCTTTTTCCAAACACTAGTTTGTTTCTGGGACCCTTCTTGAAATAAATGTTTCATTTTGTTGGCAAAGTTTTACAGATCTTTCTTATAACTGGGTCTTGAAATGCTGAAGCTGCACATGTGTTTGTCATCCTTGCTACAGGCAGCTGTGATCTGAAAATACCCTTGCTAGGTGTTCTGGCCAGTTCTGCCTGGTGAGGTTGGATTTTCAGAGGGTGCTGTTGCCAGTGATGGTTGGGGGAGCCACCAACTTCTCTCCTCAAAGCCTTTCAGGCATTGCCCTCTTATCACACCAACACAGAGTGAAGAGATAAAGCCACCAACCACCAAGATCATGTTGTTGTTGGGAAAGTCAAGCAGAGCATCTCCCTTGCCAGTGCAGTCCTTGTTTAACCCTGGTCACTGCACACACTGGCTGCCAAAAATCAATGGCTTCCTTGGTGATGTTTGTTTGCAGAGTCTTTAAATAATGTAGAGTGGAAAAACAGCCATACTGCAGAGTGTACATTAGCTGTTGGCTAATAAGTTCTTACAAATATCTTCTGGACTTGGTTTGTGTAAGCTCTGGTTTCTCTTCATTTCCTACATAGGTAATAATACCCTGAGCTTCCCCAAACCCTTCTGGCACAGAGTTACTGAGCTGCAGTGATCACAGCACATTTAGCCCAGAAGTGTCTATGAAACCTGTTTCTGTGGCAATGATGAACTTGATCTGGGCTGCAGAAACCACTTCAGACCCTTCCTGTGTGCCCAGCAGTTGCCCTGCAGCGAGTTCTCCAGCCGCTGCCTTTTACTTCTGGTGTATCTCCTATCTTCTGGTGCATCTGAGGCTGCAGTTCCTGTAGAAGTGAAAGTCCTGGGTGTCTTTATCAACCTTGGCTTTCTGCTCTTCTTGCTTAGGACAGCAGGAGCTGGTGGGCTTTGAATGCTCCTGAGAATTCTCCCTCAGTGCTTTGTCATGTGCAAAGCTTGTGATGATGCTTGGGGTTTTCTTCTTGCACTGCTTTCCTGGGCTGGTGCTTTTAGCCACAGACTGGTTTCCCACTTCATCCAATGTGTGTATGAAGCTGGATGGCTTAATGTGTGCTGCTTTCAAATGCAGAGGTTGAAAAACAAAGCCTGTTGAAAGAAGTGTTTTTCATGCAGGGAAGTGCAGCAAACACTTTCTTGAAGTATCACAGAAAATTGCTTTTTCAACAAACACGGCAATTTCTAAAAGCTCAGCTGGGCTTGGCAGTGAGAACAGCTGTAAGAATGGAGGGTGGCCCTGGGCTCTGGTGGGTGCTTGAACCCTTCCAGGGAAGGTGGCCAGTTCCCCTGCAGCTGTGACTGAGTCTCTCAAATCTCAGATACTTCGTCTTCCTCCAACCAGTCTTGAGCAAACATCTGGAAACCCAGATTTCAGGTGGTAAGGTTAAAAGGATAGAAGAAAAAGCAAGAGGTGCTGAGGACTCCAGGCATTGACAAAGGCAGGGAATTTGGTACAGCTTGATGGGGGGCAGAGTTCTGTGGACAGACCAGGGTGAAAGGGATGAGAGCAGACAGTGGAAACTGCTTGGAAACTAAACAGCTGCTAGAGTGGATGCTGGGGGTTTTGAAATTGTTTGAGTCAGAAGAGAAATCAGGTGCACAGGTATCTAAACAGCCTGTGAGTAAAGTCATGCTGCCCTGGAAGTGGAGTCCCATGCTCTGCCTCTGCTTTCAGGACTTCTCCACTCACCCACACAGCTGCTGCCTGTGGGTGTCCCCAGCTGGGCCTTGAGTTTAGGAGTGACTTCTAGTTTATAGGCTGTAGGAGTGACCTCTAGCTTACAGATTTTATGTGGTAGGCCTACTTCTGTCTGACTTTGGTTTAAACAACAGGATTTAGTCATTTGACCTCCTGGGTCTACCCAGGGTTGAAATATTTGGCTGTTTTCATGTCTGTTCCTTGGCAGTGGTTTGGTGGCTCTGCTGGACACATGCCAGGTAGTCATTGGTGTCACCATGTGCTCCACAGTCACCAAGGTTCCTGCTGTGGCTCTGTGCTGCTGTATTTTTGTGGGACACATCTCTGCACTCTCCTGTGCTTGTACCATGGACACAGGCATGTTTCCCCAGGGCTGGGGAGAGGTCAGCCAAGGCAGGAGGTGAACTCCCAGGATGGTAAGAGCATCACAGTGCAGCACCTGTAGTGAGCTTAGGAAGATGAGATTTGGCCTGGACTTTGCTGGTGTTGACCCCTGTTACAATCCAGCTTTAACCACCTGATAATGGCACTGTTAAGGCATGTAGAAAATATGGTTGGCAAATGTTACATTTTTTTCCTGTGGTCTTTTCCTTTTTGCCCTCTAATGGAAGGTGTCACTTGGGCACTTTTCAGCCATGGGTTGAATTGCAGGTTCCAAAGTTGTGCTGCTCTTATCTTTCTGTTCAGCCTAGCCCTGCTCATGTGGGCACAGCTGCTAAAAAGGGCCAAGTTAAATGTGGAAATGATTAAGGCTCTAAGATAGCAGTGTGCCAGCATCTGTGTTGCGTGCCACTGTTAATCCCTGGAGCCTGAAAGGACATGGAGACCCAAGCCACAATACAGGAGATCAGCTTGGTTAAACAGATGCACTCTCACAAATCAATAATATGCTTAAATACCTGGCATTTTCAAAGCAAGCAGTCTTCCAGGAATTAACCTGTAATGGTTTTACCCTTTCTTCAGTCTGACTCATAGCAGAGAACAGATAATCTGTTTAGAAGGTAATACAGCAATTAAATGTCTGAAATATTTCAGTGCATAAATTCCTTAATTTTCCATTTTCTATTTCCCCAGGAACTGGCAAACTCTGTCTACTTGGTTATGGAGGTGAGTGTGTCTTTTTTTTTTTTAACTTCCTTTCCCTCAGTCTTTCTCTTTTTGAATATTTTAAACCCATTTTAAGCAGATCAGCATGTTTCACAAGTGGTGCTTCCTGCTGGCAGTCTCACCTGTGAGGCTTTGTTAATCTAATCTGCAGCTCAGGCCTTGGAGAGTGTGGGTGCAGAGAGCAGCCCAGGGGATTTTTCATCTTGCTGCTCTCAGAAGGTTGTGCAGGCACAGACTTAAGCAGACACTGAACCTCAGGGGTCAGGATGGTGCCATGGGGCAGTGTGTGTTCAGGCATCCACCAGAGAGAATGTTCTGGACATAGATTACCTGCAGAACCTCTCAATGTTTCCCTTGCTCTGCAGTTCTCACTTGGAGGTCTTGTTGACTTTTCCTAATGATGTGGAACATTGATGTGAGGAGTTTCAGTTTTCAGCTCTGTTCACTCCCAGCCTTTCCTCAAACAGTTTTCTGCTGCTGTCTCCAGTGGTGACCCCTCTGCTTTGTTCTGCTTTTACCTTTCTCTCTGATGTGCTTGAACATGGATGATGCTGGTGTATCATCATGCAACATAGCATTTAGGAGAAATAGGAGAGGAACCCACAGGAATGGGCTTTTCCCTGCCAACTTCTGAATATGTATTTTAACATGTGTAAATTTAAATACTGTGATAAACCTGCCACCCTACTGAAGTTTACTGTTTTTCTTGTTAATCTTTGATTTGCCCTGTGTTAACTGAGCTTTCTGTTCTGTTTGCAGTACTGTAATGGTGGTGACCTGGCAGACTACCTTCACAGTAAGTACAGCAGTATGGAGAATATCCTCTGGGAGGGTCACCCTTCATAATCTTTGGAAAACTGAGAAGCCATGACAATAAAAGCTGCTCTTGTAGTCCTTTCTATGTAGGTCAGTAGTGACATATTTTAGTTACAATGGCCTTATAGGTTCAACATATTCCAACTCTGCTAGGGACACAGTTGTCTTTTCTTGGTGACTGGAAAAAAGCTATTTATACTGAAGCCTTGCAGTTCTGTAGTGTTGGATTAAAATAAGATCCCAAGAGTATATTCTCTGTTACCCCTAAGGTGTCCCCACATCTAGGGCAGAACATATTTCCTGTTTCAGCATGTTGAGGATGGCTGTGGTGTAGCCAGTAGTGCTGTGAGGGTGACAAGACCCACTAATTTTGGGGTCATTTGGAGAGTATAGCACAAGTATCTGGGACCATGGTGCCTTGAACCTTTTGGTGAGACTCAGGGGTGTCCTTGCCATCAAGCCAAATGCTTTGCAGGTCAGCCAGCTGTATTGCTTGGACTCAGGCAAGCCCTCAAGGTATTTTTCAGTACAGCACAGGTAGAGGACCCTGGTTTGTGAAAATCACCTTGCACCTCAGTACCTAGAACAGGTAGGGGGATAAAATATTTAACAGTATACTTGGCTGCACTCAGACATAGGCTTTATTTTATTTTTTTCCCCTAACTGTGGTTTTTTCCCTTGAAGAAGCTTTCTGGTTGTTTTGCATGTTAAGTAGAAGATTACTAAATGTGAAGAGACAACTTTAATCTCATTTCATGTGTGGCTCTGGGTCATGGTTAAATAAAGTTTGTTCACATTGTTCAAATTAAAAGCTAGTCAGCTGGATAATACTTCAGGCACCTTATTGAGGTATGTGATGCCTGGAAATGGCAAAAATAGAAGGATTAAAAGATAAATTTACATTTGCTTTGCCCTACAGCTAGTGTTGGTGTCCCTAGAATAATAATTTGGGGCTTGATGCTAGCATGCCACACTCTTCCTACAGGGTAATGAATTATATTTGTGGACTTGAATTTTCAGAAAGGGTTTAGTACTTGAATGAAAAAGAATATTCTGTCTTTCATGTGTTTTGTTTGTTTAAAGTGTGGGTGAGATAGAAGTGACAGGCATTTGTTTTTTAAAATCCAGGTTTAGTGTGCTTTGTCTTAGATATGTTTTCCATCTGTTGGGTATTGCTGTGCTCTAAAAGGAGCATCTTTAGTGGTGGCAGAATGTTCTTATGGGCACCAGTGGAGGATGGTTTTGTATTTGGTACCTTCTTTTTCTTTCTGAATGGAAATGCAAATTTTATAAATAATTTGCTTTTAAAAAATAGCAAAACTTCATTTTTACCAGTGCATGGGCTTTGAAAGCTAATTTTTTTAGCTTTCTTGCACATGAAGTAAACCTTGATCTTAAAGCAGTGAGCTGTCCACTCTCATTGGCAAAATGTGTTTGCAAACAAGAAATTACAGAAACAAATGGCAGAAACAAGGATTTACAGGAAATCTTCTGGTCTGTACTACTACTTCTGTGTGTACATTGTTGTTTTCCCTTCTGCTACCCTCCTCCCCAAAAAAACCCTCAAGAAAAAAGTGAAGCATGCAGTTACTTAGGCTGTTAATACATCTCACTTCCTGGTTTATCAATTGAACTTACTCAGGAAGTTGGTGGCTAGTTTGAGAAAATGACAATGAATTGTATTTTCCAAATAAAATTCAGTTTTACCCCAGTTTGTTTGTTTGAGTTTTACCTGGTGCGAGACTTGATCTTTCTTTACCTGAGTTCATGTGAGAAAGTTATTGTTTTTACCAATGAAATATTTTGGTTTGGCAACTGTAAAGATTGTTGAGACTGAGGAGTTGGTGCTTAGTTTTGTTTTAACTCTTAACACTTGTGTGCTGGTTGCCAGTGAAGAGAACCCAGCAAGCACAAATTTCCAGGGGAAGGAGTCAGGAAGGGACTGCAGCAAGAAGGTTTAGTTACTCCCATCACTGTCAGATCCCAGAGCTTAGATAAATGTCAGATTTCTGCATCCCACCACATGCTCCTGTGGGGAATGTTCTCTTCCAGCTTCTGCAGGCACCTAGGGTGCTTTTGACAGGAGTGATTTTTCACTGAAAACTCATCTTGAAAAGTTTAGATTTCTTCAGTATTTGGCCGGTACTCAGGAGGCTCATCTCTATTGAGTGGTTATTGTGCTGCTTCAGTTATTTTGATAATTGTCTGATGGTGTTTAATTGCAGCATCTACTTTCCCACTGGCTCCTCAGACATTTGTGCTGGTAGTTCCTGTAACACTTAAGCAAGCAGCACATGCAAATCCCCTGGTTCTCATTGAGTGAGTTGCTTGTAAGCTTCCAGATCCATTCTGCCCTCTAATTACAGGCATTAGGCAATCTGGTAATTCCATGCTGAATCCAAAGGCACTCTAATTCTCCTTGTCTTCATGACTGGAGGACGTGCATAGGTGCACGTTGCAGTGCACTGTGTGTGCCTGGCTGGGTTATGGTGTTGGGCAGCCCCATCCATCTCTGTGCTACAGCCCAAGGCTCTGTGTGTTCTGCTGTGGTGGTGTCCTTGAGAGGTCCAATGCAATTTCCCTTCTGGGAGATGTCTTAGATGTTCCTTTCACTGGTGGCCATCATGTATTGAGCTGAGAGTGGCAGGTCTCTGCTGTGGGTAGAGCTGGGGGAGGTGTTATAGCAGTGACCAGCTTCTGTACAGGAATAACTGGAATTATGTCCTCAGGTACTCAGGAGCAGGCTGGGCTGAAATTCCTTCTTAATTTCTGTGAGTTGGCATTGGCACAGGCTGTTATGGACACTTCAGAAGAGCACATCTATACCTTTCCTAAAGCTGTTGCCTTTATATCATAACAGGGAATTTCTTGGTTTGACCATGACACATGCAGGGAGCTTTGATCTTTCTAGTCCATCCCAAGTGGTGCAGGGACCTTGCTGCAAACCAGAGGTGTGAAGCATTGCTGTGTAGCTTTCCTCCCTCTTCAGACAGGTAATTAAGGAGATCTGGTTCTATCACAGATATATCTGGAATAAGTGTTCTGACTTGTACAGAAGATTGAGGAGACAGGAGTGTCACTGACCATGGGTAGATGGGATAGGTTCAAAGCCAGGACCCAAACAAGTCAGCTTGGTCTCAGACTTCAGTGTGACTTGGATTGGGCCCATGTTAGAGATACTTGTGACACCTGTGGGTAAGAGGAGATGTTCTTTTTCCTAAATAACTTTTCCAAAATGATGTAATACAACGTCAGTGGGTGCACTGCAGTACATCTCCTCTTGGATCAGCTGACAAGGGCTGCTTATTGCAGTTCACCTGGCAGCCTCTTCCAGGCTGAACTTCTCAGAACAGGCTGACCAGGACACGTCTTAGGTGGCTTCATCCTTTTTCTCTGCCTTTAGAGCTCGAGGCATGTAGGCCCCACAGTGACCCAGAGTAAATATTTTCTCTGATCTACTGACCTGAGCAGTCCAAGGCAGTAAGAGTGCCTCATCACTGAAGTGGAGCCCATGAAAATAAACACAGGGATATTATTGCTTCTCAGTAATGGCAGAGTAGGGCTTGTGAAACAGCATCCTCTGCAAGAATGTATTGCTCACCACAGACATCCACAGGGATGCCCAGACTTTAATGCAGGATTAGTTTTTTGCCAGCAGTTTTCTGGTGAAGATGAGAATATCCCCTTTTTACAGGGACAGACTTAAAAGTTGCCAGTTTGAGGTGTAGCAAGGGGAGTTGTTTTGTTCTCCACTTGTTTGGGTTTTTTGTTGGGTTTTTTATTTATTTATTTATTTATTTGTTTGTGTTTTTTTTTTTTTCTTTTTTTTTTTTTTCTGTTTTTTGGTTTTGATGGCACCTAAATTAAATGAGTTTTCTGTATCTTCTCATTCCTTCTGCTGTTGGTAGCTGGTGTGGGAGGACTTTTGCAGGCCAGTATCCTGAAGTCATTGGAAATGCCAGTTGTATTTATGTTTCTGTCCTTCAGTTGCAGATTGCTGCTGTCACACAGTAGACTGATGGGCTGAGTATGAGAGATAAGGAGTTTTGTTTTCCAGTGTTACAGCCTGTTTGTTAATGGAGAGAGGTAAAAGGGTATTGCCCCTGCCCTCCCCAAGGAACTGACTGTCCCTTCTCTGTTCCTGAGGGCAGAGCCTCAATTTCCCAGTCCTGCTTTCTTGCCTGGATTTGTGAGATTTAATGCTGCCAGAGGACCCAGCAGACTTCTCTGTCTGATTTTGCAGCCCTGCAATGTGGTAGCTCCACTCTGCTACCACAGTTGCACTGTGGGAATATGTCTGCACAGGCTCAAGACACCAGTTTAGATTCTGTGTGCCAGGAAAACAGTTCTTTTGCAGGGCTGAGAACTTTGCCCAGACTTCTTTGAGGTGGAAATGCTTAAATTCTGCAGGAACAGGTAGTTTAGAAGCCCTGTTTTCTATGGATGAATGGATTTTTGTGATCTTGGTAGCAATGTTGTTGTTTTCAGTATTATGAAGAGTTAGAATTCCCATCAGGGAGGCTCAGCTGGTTTGCTGAGGGCTGTGGCTGGTGCTGTGTTAGCCTTAGAGCCCCCAAATTATCTGCAGGAGAGGGAACGCCTCAAAGCCATGGCACGCTCCTGGGACTGCAGGTCAGGACAAGGCTCTCCACAGTTCCTCTGCTAGAGGCAGAGTGTGTTTAGCTAGGAGCTGGTAATTGCCTGCTGCCTTAATAATAACAATTATCAGGTTTCAAGTCTTGCTTCATGTTTGGAGGAGGGTGATCAGCCTGTCCTTTCCTGGGCCTGAGCTGAATTGGGAAAAAACAACTTTTGAATTCCTGCTGTTTTGTTGAAATGTGGTGTTTTAACCATTCCTCTATAGATTTACTTGAGTACAAACTGCAGAAATACTACAGAGCCCTTTTGTTGGAGAGAATATTTAGCACAGCTAAGAGATGCTGGACTTTTAATAGACAGAAAATGGTATGGGACTGAGTGCACTGTGATATTTCAGCAGGAGGTTGGGAGAGCTTTGTTAAAGATGATTCAGTGCTTTCTTCAGAAGATGCAAGTGTGTTTTGAAGACTTGCATCTGAGCTGCCTCTTAGTACCCTTAAAATCCCTTCACAGAATCTCCCCTTCTTGGAGAGGAGTCTCCTGAACTCCAGCTGAGTGCCATGGAGAAAAAGGCTCAGTGAGGGGAGAGAAACTCTGTGTGCATGTGCACTGCTCTCACGTGTTGGGAGTCCAGGACCACCTGATAGCCATGGTGACACTTTAGCTGTGCTTGTGCCTCCTAGGACAGTGAGGCCTGGGAGTGGTGGGAGTTTATTTTCTATTCTAAGCATTGCTTAACTTATCTGTGTCCCTTGCTGCTTCCCATCCATGTATTTTACAAGTTAGATTTTTAATTTCCTGTGTTGTATTAAAGCTGTGTGCAGCCTCAGCTGTGTTTTCATAAGGATTCCTCCCTTCTAGCTGACTGGCTAGAATGGTGTTTTGAAGCTCCTGCCAGCCTGTTTTAATGTCTTTAGACTAGAGAACAGCTGGAAGAGCTCTAATGAAGTCCCAAGTAATTTACAGGGACCTTTTACAAAAAAAATTATTTTATTCAACTGGAATGGTGTCTGCTTGAAGCCTGACTTGCTCAGTGACTGACAAGGAGGCAGGCTGGTGCACTGTTGTTCAGCAGGCTGTTCCCAGCTTTGGCAAGAGTTTCATACATGTAGTTCTTAAAATAACGAGAGCTGATGTTGCACTGCTCTGATTAGAAGAGCCAGTTGAAAATTATTTTAATCCCTTCAATGTTTATTTTCACACCACGGTCCCTGGGAAGCCTGTATCTCAGGAGAGGCCACTCCAGAGCTTCTATATTTGCAGATTTTGATCACTAATACATTCTTTTTAAAAACTTGTGAAAATATTTTGAGATATTCTTGCTGTATCTATGGGTGGAGGGTGGCAGGTGATGGTTTGCAGGGGTCATTTGGTACAGTCTGTTGTTAAGTACTGGACTGTGGTTCACCCAAACATGGGGTTTGGGATTAGGATTCTGGTTTGGTTGGGTGATGATGCACGAGGGTTAGGCCTAGACTTGGATTCACACCCTGAAGGTACAGATCCCTGCTGGCCATGTGCCCTAACCTACTGTGAATTTAACCTATCAGCCCTTCCCAGGTCCAGGATGAGCCTTAATGACTCTTGCAGACTTAAATCCTGGTCCTAATGTCTTTTCTCTTAGCTCTACCTTTAGACCTTGTCTTTGTGATAAAGCTCTGACCTTGGGTCTCCAGCTGCTGACCATAGCTCCCAGGCAGCCACAGCCCTGCCTGGTGCTTGTCTGATCTGCCTGGCAGTTCTTGTTGAGGGAAGCCCTAAACCTCACCAGATGCCACTTTTGGACACAGTTAATAACCCAGATTCAGCACCAATGCTGGCCTGAGTTCACCATGAGAGACTCGGGGCTGAAAACAGCCCTGACCACAGAGTAAGCTGGGAATGCAAATGCTCTCCCTTGTTGCCTGTAGGAATCATTCAGAAATGGTGTGTGGGGAAAAGACATCATATGTGGGAATAAAATGACAAATTGGAGTTAATTGCTGTGAGACTCTGCCCTCTGGGCTCCTCAGAGAACTGGCACTGTAAGTTTTTCATCTGTGGTTATTTTTCTTTCCTCCTTGCCAGCTATGCGGACACTCAGTGAAGACACCATCAGGCTCTTCCTCCAGCAGATAGCAGGTGCCATGAAAATGCTGCACAGCAAAGGCATCATCCATCGGGACTTGAAGCCTCAGAATATTCTCCTTTCCTATGCTGGAGGCAGGAAATCAAATCCCAACAACATTCGCATAAAGATCGGTAAGGCACCGCTGCAAGGTCACCCAAAGCACCCAGGAGTTTGGTGATGGACACATGGAAACCTCCATCTTTGGAGAACTCTCTAGGAGGAGAAAAGCTTTTCTCCACTTTAAAAACATCCTAATGTTTCTCATTCTTAGCTCCTCTGGTAAATGTAACCTTCAGCTGCCTGCAAGCAGTTGGAGTAAAAGCTTTCTGCTCTGCCAGGACACAGATTTAACACAAAGGAGTTGGTGCCACCCTCAGTAAAAACAAACACCAGCCTGCCATAATTGGCTTGTAATCTCCAGGTTTACCAAGAAATAAGCAGAAGTTGTGACTTTTGTCTTCGGCTTTTACCAGTATTGAGGTTAAATGTTGTTGTCTGAAGACTTGACGCTAGTTGCTCTCCTGGTTGGCCTGAGAGAGTGCAGTGGGTTGTCAGGCAGACCCAAAAGAGGGAGTTTTCTCAGTCTAAACCAGAGACAGGCTTCTCAGCTACATCTTGAAGAAATTCCCATTCTGCACATCAGGCAAGGGGCACAGCTGCACCAGTAGTTGGGATGAGTGCTCCAGAAATCCAGTTACAGGGCACATGTACTCCCTGCAGTCCCTCAAAAGTAAGATGACATCACCCTCACATGTGGGCTTTTGATTATGTTGCAACTCAGAGCTGAAGCTGACACCAGTTAGGTAAAACTGTTCCTCACCTTAACCCTGTGCTGTGGAGAAAGTGTTAGTGCTTTCCTTCAGCTGGGAAATGATTTCCAGTGGAAAAGTTTGAAATGTTGCTGCTTGTTCGACTGAAGCATTTTTATGTGGGTTTTTTTTTTGTTTGTTTTTGTTTTTGTTTTGTTTTTTTGTCAAGTGCAAAGTTAATATCTGTAAGGAAGGGATTGGGAGCTGCAAACAGGCAGGAGGGCTGTGGGCACAACTGCTCTGGGTGTGATGTAACCTGCAACCCTCCTTGTGCTCCCTGAGGAGTGCATGGTCCAGGGAGAACCTGGCTGTACCAGTTCAGTAGTGACAGATGACAGTGTAAACAGCTGTGGCAATGTCCTAGCTTGAAATATCTGGTAACCTTGAGAGAACATCTCAGTGTCATATGATCAGATGCTAAGTAACCTGCAGAGGTAATTCCCCTTAGTATTCCTTGTTCCTGGCTCTTCTGCTTGCTGAGTGAACTGTGCCTCAGTTATCTGTCCTGGTGCTGGGGTTAGCACAGTTGGTACTTTTCTAAAGGAACAGAACAAGGCTCATTTTGGTAGGGCTGGTCTAGAAATGTGGGTAGTGGTGAGTAGTGGTTCCTCCTGGATGTGTTTCACATTACAGCCTTTTCAATGGAGGGCAACTTTCAGTTCCCAAATGAAAGGCTGAGACAGCAGCAGATGAACTGGCTGGTTTTGAACTGGCACATTCTCCCTGAAGTCAGGAGAACCTTCCCAGCTGACATTTCAGAGTGCAGGCAAATGGGTTCTGATCCCTGAAAGAGAGATGGGAGTTTGTTCATCTGGGTACTGTTGGGGCTTGCTCTGCCCTTTTGTAGTGTCTGTACTGTGCATTGATAACTAGAACAAGGATGCTGCTGCTCAAGGAGAGCTGTCAAAGTCTTACCAAGATGGGATAGAGGCTGCAAAGATTGATGGGAAGTGAAGGTAGAGTAGGAAGAATGAACTGGAGGAGGTGCAGGCTCTCCAGAGCTGGTGTCTGCTCCTGACCTCCCTCTGTTTCTCTTTGCAGCTGACTTTGGGTTTGCCCGGTACCTGCAGAACAATATGATGGCAGCAACATTGTGTGGCTCACCCATGTACATGGTAAGTGTGACTTTTCTAGAGGATTTTCTGTGGTGTTCTTACTTTCCTCTCCAAAAGCAAAGACTTTGTTTTTATCTAGTCTTTTCCCCAGAGGTGAAATTTTGTTTACTTGTCAGAAACCAGCACAGTCCTGAAGTTCTGGCTGCTGGTAATGTCAGACAGCAGGTGCCTGTGCTGTCATGTAACTTCCAGGTGAGATGTGGATAAGCCATGCTTTCAGGATGACTGCTTAGACTGTGAAACTGATGTGTGTAAGAAACCAAACTGATCCCTTTTGCCCTCTTTGTACTTTCCACTCTGGGATCAGGTTGTGATGAGGTGATCTCTTATTTGTGCTCATGGCACCAGTCAAGGTCTCGGTGTCACATCAAGTTGGTGAAAGGAAAGATGAGAAAACCAGACAGAAATAAAAATGTTAAAACCAGACTTGTAATAGTTCCTGGGGACGTGGGTGTCTGAGCTCAAAGTAAAAAGACGATGTGAGTCAGTTTAGGTTGAAGTTTTTACAGGTGCCCTGGTGTAAAAGGCACCTCATTTCAAACACTGTCTAATCCACCCTTAAGTTTTTAGTCTCTAGTCTTTGTTAGAGTTAGGCTGGACTGTGCTGCACTGCACAGGCCTAGTGCATCTGGTACTCTGTTCCACAGAGCCACCTCAAGCAAAACACACTTCCTCTCTCTCCCTTATTTGAAGCCTGATGTTTATTTGAGCTATGCTATATGTGAAGATGATGTAACTCTCCTCTCCTGGGAGAGTTTCCTGAGTTGTCTATTTTTAGTGATACTTTTTCTTTCGGAGTCTCTTGTGAAAGTAATTGAAAACACCCAGCTTATTTTCTGAAAGGGCTGGAGGAAACTAGTGATGATGGGTTTTTTTCTATTTGTTTTTTATTTTTATTTCAAACACTGGATGTTACAAGAAATCTCAATGTTTCATATTGTTCTCTGTTTATTGATAGGTTTGAAGGAAGATGGGAAGGGAGGGTTCAGCTGGGATTTAGGGAGGATTTTGAAGTCTTTCTTTACTGCTATTGTAGGTCTTGTTGCAGGAGCCCTGGGAGCATCTGCTGGCAAGGCAGGACTTTATTCCCTGCTCTAAATAAAGCAGCAACAGGCTGTTAGTTAATTTTGCTCTTTTAAAAAACCAGAAAGGTATTTTACCCCTACCAAAAGGAGCTTTCTGACTGAACCCCACTATGATCCATGCCATGGCAAGACTTGAAACCTCCTTGTGCAGTTCTTGTCCTGCTGCTTTGGCTTTTTTTGGTGTCATGCCTCCTTCCCTTAGGGACAGACCAAGCTCCTGTCCACAATTTACTTCTTGCCATTTTTTTTTTCCATTACGTGTGGCCTTTACTTCTAATAGAGCTAAAAAATTGATCCTGTTCCATGCTGGCAGCAGTGCAATGAAATCTGTAGTTATAAACACGAGGGATTAGCCAGCCTGCTCTCCTGTCCCTCCTCTGCTGCTGCTCCTGAGGCTCTGCCTGCTGAGCCAGGGGCTCTGGGGGCTTGCACTGTCTCCAGCTTCTGGGAGGGAGCAGCTGAGGGCACAGTGTGGGATTAGAAACCAGAGTCTGAGGCACAGCAGGGCTCAAGCTGTTGGACTGGAACACTGCCTTTGAACCCAAACTGTGACCTTGGCACCAGGCCCTGGAGCTGAATTAATGTGCTGCCATCTTGGGCTAAATGAGGGAAGTGCCCAAGTGGTGCAGCTCAGGATGGAGGCTGGAGTTTACCTGTGCAGTGGGAGCCTTTGCTGCTCTGGGTCTTACTCCTTGCTTAGCTTGAGAAGATCTGTTTGTGATTTCAGTGGGGTTTCTTCTGGTGGATTCAGCAGAAAATGGTACACTGGGAGAAGGGGAAGTACTAAGTTTGCCCAAAATACACAATATTAGGGTCTGTTTTTGTCTTCTGAATGAAAGTCTGTGCTTCCCTCTCTTAAATAGGGAAGTGGCCCTTTCAATGTAGTGCTGCAGTCTTACTGGGAGTAAACTTTCATGGTTATTGGGGAATCTAGCTCAAGAGGCTTTATAGCATAATAGTGACTTGTCTCTTAGAGTTGCTAAAAAAAAACAAAACACCAAAACCATTTTTTATAAAAGAAATCTTCCTTCTCTTCCCCAAAAGGCACCAGAAGTCATTATGTCCCAACACTATGATGCCAAAGCTGACCTCTGGAGTATAGGAACCATCATTTATCAGTGTCTAACAGGAAAGGCTCCCTTTCAGGTGAGTTGCTTAGATTTGGTGTTTATGACTCTCTCCTGCTTTTTAAATCTCTTATTTTTCCCTGCTAATCTGGTTACTCTAAGGCTTCTGTCATCTCTAATATCAACCAATCCCATAAATCCTGCCCCATCAAGGTCTGGCTTACACCTTGACAGTGTTGTGCTGTATATGTTGTAATTCTGGTTGTGTTACTAGAATGTGACTCTTCTCTGGGCTGTCTCTCATTAAAATGTATTTCCCAGTTATAGGAGCCTAAGAAGGGTCACTTATTGAGAAAATTACCATGAATCAGTTAAAGCAGTGGGGTTTTTTTAGGCCTACACTGAGAAAATCAGTTTCTATTTACAACTGTAGTCAGTGTATAATTTATAATTATAATTTTGTTGGGTATAGAAGGACTATAAGAGAGATTGTAATTGCAAGTTAATGTTCAGGATGATTTGGTGGTAAGCAGTGTATTGCAGCTAAATCAACTTGGTTTTCAGAGCAGTTAAGTAGGATAATATCAAAAGGTTCTTATCTGCCATCTCACAGCAGTCTCTTCCAGCCTGAAATGTTTATGTTCATCAGATCCAAACCCCTCCAAATATAACACAGCCCTGTAAAGCTCCACCCTGTACTTAATGCCATAACTTCTGGATGAGCTGCAGCATATCCTTTGTGAGCTGCATTCTCTGATTTTTTTTTGTTTTTTTTTTTTTTTTTTTTTTTTTGAATGGTGGAGAATTCACCACAGCCTTACTCCTGTTGCTTCAGAATTGCTTCACATATTTTTCATCATCCATAGCTGGAATTCATATAGACTCAGTGTATTTTTTTTTTGTTAGTCACACTGTGTGCTACTTCTTCCATCTCTGAATGAGATCAGCAGACTCTCCCTTGAAATTACTCTTTCAAAGTATTGTATTTGTCAGACTTTTTTTTCCCCTTGCTTTTTGGTCCTCTCTTCTTATGGCCTGACATCCTTTATCCTGATTCCCTAAAAAAGAAAAAAAGGGAAAAATCCCCAACAACCCCCAAAAACGAATAAAAAGGAAATAAAAACAAGTAGCACAAAAGAAAGTCAGAGGGAAATTTATGCTCAAGTAATAAGGCAAATTTTATGAAGTGAAGGACTTTATGAGCTTTAGTTCCACAGCTCTTTAGGATTTCACACAAGACCTGGAATGTTTATGCAGTTACATCATCAGGGAGGATAAAGTGAGTTCTGAATTTTTTTCAGGAAAGAGTGGGCAAATACAGGAGTATAAACTAATGGTATGTTTTGGTTTTGTCTAAAGCCAAGAACACTTTTTTCCTTCAGGGTAATTTTTTCCCTGCTGCTATAAGAATCTTCCACTCCAATGCTTTATATTCTGTCCACCAGCTTCCTCTGTATTTAGAGCAAGACTTCATTTCCTTTGCATGTTACTTTTTTTATAAACCCCTGCAAAATGCACTGAAACTTCTGAATGGCTTCTGTTTACTGGCTGCATCCACTTGTCATCAATGCTGGTATCTTTGTTTGAGAGGAGAAAAGGACTGTTAGGATGAAAGCAAATAAATATTTGTGTGTTCAGAAGAAAATGGAGGGGAGGAGAAAGCAAGCTTTGACTGCATGCATAGGAGAGCCTGGCACAGATTCTCCCTTTTAGTCTCTAAAGGCACCTTGATACCTACTCATTCAAATGATTTAATTACTGTTTAATGGGGTGACTTTATCATAGGGGTTCTTTGTCTCTGATTGAGGCATGGCAGTGCCCTGCCTTGGAGTGGGCAGTGAGGGACACTTCAGTCCCTGCCCATCAGCTCCTGACCTGCTTTTGTGCTTGCATCACTTGATAACTCTCTCCCATAAACATCTGTAGGGCTGGGAATGAGGGTTATTGGTTTCTCTATTTCAGTTTTCCCCTCACTCTTTCCTCTTTTGGAGGTTGTATTTGGAAACAAAATGTTGGTGACTGCAGTGGCAGCTGTGGATGTGTTTGATCAGGGAGAGAGAGGAGCTCAGCCCAGATGGTTCTTTGTGCCCCATCTATTTGTTTTGGCCATGCATGTCACAAATTGCCTTCCAGCTGGAGATGCAGGTGCAAGAAGCTTGTCTAGGGGAAGCTGGTTAAAGGTTAACTGGCTTTCTGTCTTTGTTGGCATCTCTGTGTTGTGAGAATTTGCTGATGGGCACTGAGCAGGCATGAAGCTGGTGTTTATAGGGCTTTTAGGAGAAGAGAGGGGGAGTGGGCAGAGGTGATTGGGACACCAGGAGCAGGAATGAGCTTTTAGGAGAAGAGAAGGGTAGGGGACAGAGGTGATTGAGCACCATGAGCTTTTGGGAGGGATGTCTACCAGTGGGTGGGAAGAAAACAGGCAGATTCCACCTAGTGCCACCAGCAGACCCAGTTGCACAGGGAAGCCAGGAACTGGATTTCTGAGTGAACCTCTTCAGGCTAAATCCTCACTGTGCCTTCCCTCCCAGGCTGGCAAAGACAGCCCCTCTTCTCTGTCTAGCTGAGATTCCCATGGGAATCTGGAGCTCATGCTGAGTTTGGGTGCTGTGGCTGCCACTGCCTGAGCCAAGGAGGCACCTTCAGGAGGATGCAAACAAAAAGGACTCCAGTGTTATCTGCAGTGAGGAGGAATGAGCTGCCTAAAAATAAAATAGGGCTTCGGGGAAATGGGTTAGATGGAAAAAAGATCAAATGTGTGGAAAGGCTGAGGCAGCTGTCAATCCTGAAAGTGCTTGTAAATCAAGACAGAGATGTGCATGTGCATGAATGTGATTTCTGGCTGTCTCAGAGTTAAAATTAACTATAGCTGGGTCACCCAAGGCAATTTCCCAGAGCCATTTCTGTCCCTTCCCTGCTTCACTGCACACAGAGAAGAAAGAAGCTGCTGATGCTCAGAGGGGAACAGTTGGTAGGATGGCTGGTGAAGCTTTCTTAAGGAGCTTTTTGTATTAAACATGGCCATAAACAAAACAGTGAGACTGCCATAGGGATGAGATTAATGGGATTCATAATCCCTATAAACAGATTTGCTGAGCTCTGTATTAATGTGGAATTGTTAATTTGCCTTGCCTAATAAGTGGTCTGCCCTCACATCTCTGCATTTTTGTCACTGAGGACAGGACTTGAACAGTGCATTTCCTGCTCCTGCTGACCAGACCTGGGAAGGGCCTTGGGAGTGTAGTGGTTTATTTTTGTCCTTACCTGAATTGAAAAGTTTGGGACCCCATGCCCACTATGAGGTGGTGCTGGCTGTGTAAACAAGTGACAACCAGAAGCAAAGCTGGAGGCAAGAGAAGAAAGATTTACACAAGGTCCAAAACAATCCAAAACCAATCTAGTCCTTGTCAGATGGTGTTTTAAATATGATTAGTTAAATGACCTCAATCTCCTCTTTCTTTTTTTTTTTTTTTTTTCCCTGTGTGGGAGGAATCACACTGATATTTCTGGTGGCTTCTGTTGTGTGACCCCTTTTAAATCTGGGCAGCTCTTGGTAAGCAGACACCCCACTGAGCACGTGCAGGTTGTGTCAGGACTGGCTCTGGCAGTGGCAGTGGGACATCAGATCCTGCTAAACACCCCTAAACCTGGTTGTCTGCTGTCTGAGCCCTTGCAGGAATCTGGAGCTTTCTATGGACTTGGTGCCCTGTGTCTGGGGAAGAGTGAGCCAAAGAGCAGGGAACTGACAAGAAAATTAATGCAAGTTTTTCCCTGGTCTGGCAGCTCTGAAAGAGTTAACCTGCCTATGTTCTCATCCCAGCTAGCTGTTGGGTGAAAAATTAATTTCTAAGTCTGGTGTACCAAGTTCACTGCTTTAATTCTGAGTTAATTCTGTCTGCATAAGTACTGGGATTATGTATCACTTACAGCAACTGCTATGTTGTGAAATGGCCTTGAGGAACACCAGGAAAGGCTGGATTTTATGCCAAGAATTTGAACCCCTGGTATATTTGTTAGGCAGCTTGCTCTTCTGTTCCCAGCTCTGTTCCTTTGGAGTTCCCTGTGTTCATGGGGCCAGGAATTCCTGGAACTGGTGGGTAGTTCTGCTGAGACTGGGTGCAGTGAGTGACTTGTTGCTGTAGTCAATGGAGCACTGCCTTTTGGACCAGTGTTTGTGGGTCTTACCCTGCTCTGTTGGCAGTAGAGAGAAATCAATGTACTACTAAAGAGAAGAATTCAGGGGGTGGGGGTTTGTTTGCTTTTTTCTGGTCCTTGGGCTTTCAAGTCCTCTGAATGCCAGCCACTTAATTGTGGGAGTCTTAAAATATCAGAAAGCATTTTCAGTAGGTTTTCAAGTTTTTCCCTAGAGCTGCTGAGCTAGAAACAACATTACTCACTTATTTATTCTTTCTAAAATAACCAGATCCCCTTTCTTCACCTCTAAGTCCCCAAGGAAAGGATTCAAAGAGCAGGGCAGTACCATACACCTGCTATGGAGTGTTGAATAGACAGGGCTCTTCAGGGAAGGTGTGAAAGTCTCTGGCCCTCTTCTGTCTGAATGTTGGGCTTCTGCATCCAGCCATGGCCCAAGCATGACAAATCCACTGCTGAGTGCTTTTGGAAGCACCACCCTGCCTGATTTTCACATGCAATTCACTGCCAGGCAGCCAGCACTGAAGGGGATTTGGCAGGGTTCTGCTGAATGCCTTTGTTGGCTCAACATATTTCCACTGCTGCTCAGGACAAAGTAACAGAGTGGCAGGGTTGAATTTGCCCAATTGCCTCTATATATAGAAAGGGGAGACAAAACCAAAATGCAGCTGCTCCTAGTGACATGAGAGGGGGACTGAGGGTGTGAAGTGACCTGCTGGGGTGCCCTGCTGGCCCTAGGGAAAGCTGAGCTGTTCTGCATCCCTGGTTCTGGTAGATGGGTGCTGTCCCACAGGTAGAAGTTGGCTCTCTGTACCTTGAATGGTGTGGTTGTTTTGTGCCTCTGGTGTTTTTCTTGGGCAGGGTGTATCTGCCTGGAAGGCAGATTTCAGTTTAAGTTCTTTGCTTCCTAGATGAGAGAATTCAAGTGACATTTTTATGTATTACAAACTTGAATTGTTTTTTCTCCATGATTCTTAGAGAAGCAGTATTTATTGAAAGGAGAGGTGAGCAAAGTGGCTGAGGGTCCTATTGCTTTATGAATTGTTTGACAGCAGGAGAGCAGTGGACAGGTTACTGGGAGCAGAACTGTGTGACTCAGTCAATTAATAATGAAGTTACATGAAGCTGCAGATGGTTTTACCAAATTAATGGTGATCCATGGCTGTCTGTGCTAGGCACTCACTAGAATGACTCTCTTCCCCTGGTATCTGCACTGGGACCAGCCTTGAATCACAGGCTCAGGGACAGCCCAAGGGAGGGAGTGTGGTCTGGGTGGGGAGGAGCCTGGCAGGGTCCCTGCAGAGCAAATGGGGCTGGTACTGAGACAGCAGAATGTGGAGGAGCAGCATCTCTACGGGCACATCTCTTGAATTTGTACAGAGGAAGAAAACTTCATTGAGAACTTTTTCTGTCCAAGCCAGTGCTTAGAAGCCTTCTCTAATGAACTGGTCTGCATATATGTGCTGCTTTAAATATACTCCCTCTTTATTGCCAGGAAAATTTCTGACAAAACAGTGTTTGAAGTAGATCAGAGCTTCATTGTATTTGTGAAACAATTGAGCTGTTGCAACAGGAAATGACCAGAGCAAACAGCCAAGGCTTGTATCTCTCTGAAGTGAATGAGCCCTTCCCTCCCTGGGCTGGAGTTCTGCCCCTCCTTTTACTTTGTCAGGAATATTTGTCATCACTCTGGGCAGTGTGGCCAGGATATTTGGTGCAGTGTGTATGCTTGCCTCCCTAAAGTTTGCCAAATATTAATCTAATTACATTCCAAGATCTGCCAGGGGAAGGTGTAAAATGGAGTTTTCCTGAATCAAATTGAGTGGCAGCAGTTGGAAATTATGATGCAGTTTGGCCTCTGTGTAACAAGGTGCTCTGCTTTAATTCTAATGTTCTTTTGGTGTAGCTTCTGTTGGTAAGGCTGGGTAAAAAACACTGCCCTGGTGAATACTACACAAGTGTGTTGATACTATCAGCTTTTGAGAGTACCTCTGGTTTCTTTTGAGGTTTTTTTACTGAGTTCTCAGTTATCCTTAATTTTCATCTTCAGCCAGAGGGAGTAGGTGATGTTGAAACAGCTTCTTATGTGGCTGCTTTTCCAGCCCTACAGTGTTAGTGGTATTTTGATGGCCATCTGCAGATTGGCCTGTCTGATTTGCCATTTTAAGCATCTTAATTGACCTTAAATACTTCTAATTTAGAAATAGAAGTAGGTGGAAAGCTCAAGGGGTTTTTGAGCCTGCCCTGAACATCAGGAGAAGCTGCCTGTTGCCTCCTCATTCACACTTTCCTACACACTCTGCTGCACTAATAATTGATTGCAGATGAATCCCTCTGATCTTCCTGCCCTGTTTATGTGCCTTCATGTCTGTGTCGTGCCAGCCAGCCTGCTCTGCCTTTAATAAAGCAACTTTGCCTAAGCAGAAAAGCTTGAGACACTAGGGTTAATTTACTGGCCTGTATTATTCATTGCATGAAAACAAGTGGAGAATTTATATTAGGGGATTTTTATGTGTCTGTGCTTGTCTACTGGTGATTTTATTTTTAACCTCAGCTGTAAACCTCTTGTGCCTAGCCCCCACCTTTTTTTTTTTTTTTTTTAATCCCATCTCTCAGAATTTGGAATCTTGTCATCAACATCCCCCACAGTTGTGTTTATTACTGCACAAATAAAATAGTGCTGTGGCTTGAGACCTTCTGGCTTCCTGGAACTAAAGTAGAAAATCCTAATTCAGTTGCTGTGTCTCCATGTTCCCAGCCTCTTCACAGATCCCTTGCCCATCAACAGACTCCCTGTCCCTTTTCTGGTGCCCTGCAGCATTAATCCATGTTCTCAGCAGGAGCTGCCATTCATCATTTGGGACTCCTCATTTATTTTGTCTCCTGGCTGAGGCTATTAGGCCAGCTCAAACCTGAGCATCAGAGGCCACTGCAGTGAAGCTCAGCCTGTGGAAGGGCAGAGCAGGACAGAACCAGGTCAGGGACAAAAGGGCAGCAGGTTGGAATATTGAATTTTCACTGCAGCACAGGGCTGCCTTTTCAGTCTAAAGCAAGCAGCGTTGTCTGTGCTGGTCCAGCAATTAAAAAGTGCCTCTGCTCTTCAGAGCTACAGTGAAATAAAGATGCTCATCCCTTTCCTTCATTGTCAACTGCTTCATGTGCTGGTTTCTTTCTCCCCCACAGGCCAGCAGCCCACAGGATCTCCGCCTCTTCTATGAGAAAAACAAGATGCTGATGCCCAAGTAAGAATTTTTCCAGTGTCAATGTTTGTAGGCACTTGTTTACTCTGTGTTTACACCTGTCCTTGCATGCTCCTGGCTTGTCACTTGGGGAGGTGACTGAAATATTTGGCCTCCTGCCTTTCCCCATTCCTGAAGTCAGCAGTGATGTGGCCCAGGGAAAGTCGGACGGCAGCAGATAGCCAGGGCTGGGGTGTTCTGTCTCTCTGCAGACACTGTTCTCCTGCTTTGCAAAAATTCAGGGCTGTGGGTGATTCCAAGAGCCAGCTAGAGGTCCTGTTCCACACGTGGCTCCCCTGAGGCTGAGAGCCTTGGGAGGAACTCAAGGCAGCCCTGGGACCGTGCGAGCAGCCAGGCTGCAGCTCTGCTGTAACCTGCCACACCTGACTGAGGATCACATTCCCATTTCTCACGTGTCAGGGCAGCAACTGCTTGTGTCCATCCTACTCTTGGGGGAAACACTATAACCTCCCTGGAAATGGACACTGCTGCAGTTTCCAGGGGGAAGAGAACTGCTCTCATCCCAGCAGGGTGTATGTTACCTCTCTGCTCAGTGCTGTGATTTGTCAGGGTATTTTGGTTTTGTTGCTGTGGTCTTTCCTTTTCATTTCTGAGCTCTGAAAGGAGAAGCTCGTGCTGGCTCTGAAAACTTCAGCCTGGTACAGAGACAGGACTGAAGTTCCAAATGGTATATCTAAAATCTGGATGGTCTTTTTAAAGCAGAAAGTTACCTTCCAGTTGGCAGAGCTGCTAGTGCAGCCATATATGCAGGAAGGTCATTGAGTTGCTGCATATGGATTTTTCTTTTCCATTATCAGTTCAGACTGCTCCAAGAGATAACTGGAGGGAACTGTCAAGAAGCTGGAGCTCTTATCAATGACTGGTGATATGCAGTTAATTTCCCTTTAATTACTTCCTTTTTTGATTTGGGGAGAAGGCACACTTTTCTATCAGGATTACCTCTGGAGCACCTGGATTGAACCAGAGGGTGTGATGGAGTAAAACACCTGAAAACAAACAATTTAAAGCAAAAATGTGACTGCATAGTTGGAGCCAGTCTGTGTGAGCAGAAAGTAGAGCTTCTGTTTTTCCTACACAGCCCAAAATATGGCTGCTCACCTTTGAGGTAGCCTCTCTTACTAAATGAGGAATTAATCCATAAAACTAAGAAGTTTTCTTGTGTTGATCCCACTGCCCTGCTGTTGTTTGGCTCGTGGTGCAGGGAAGGGGAAAACTGAACTCAGCTGTAAGAGGAGAACATGTCTGTTCTTGTTGGGATTAGTCCTTTGGGTCCTTCACAGTCTGCATTTGCCATTTTCACTTATCTGCACTTTTGAACTACCAAATTCTTCCAAAATTCAGATCCAAGGTGATTGTTTTTCTCACTGTGGAAGTCAGATCTGAACTGGCCTTTGTGTAAATGACAATTCCCTCTTTCCAAAGTCAGTTTGTCTCTTTAGCATGGGCTGCAATCTGTGCTATTCCTGAGTAAACATGAATAAACTCCTTGAGTGCCCTGCCAGCACAGGATGAAACACAAAACTACTCCAGAGACCTCCTTCTCAGACTGCAGCAGTGCAGCAGGATTTGGTTTCATTTTCCTTGGGGCTATGCAGGCTGGCACACACTCCCTTGCCATGGCCAGGGAAAGTGTTTTGGCTTGGGAATGGAGTGGGGAAGCAGTCCCTGGCTGCACTGCTGCTGCTGACAGATGAGGAGATGCTGGTCTGAGCATTCTGGGGAGCCCATGGAGCAGAAGCCCAAAGGCCTCACAATTTCAATGGTGCTGATCTAAACAATTAACATTCATTGTGCTGGTTTGCATGGCAAAGTACATCCAGGTCGTGGGGGCAAGGAGGCAGATTTGTTGCTCATGTTTAAAGAAGATAGTCCTAGAAAATAAAACTGAAGGGTAGCAATGCTTGATGCTTTGGACATGGGAGGTAAGAGGAGACAAAGAGTTAATCTGCACCCTCTTCATCTGTGTTGTGCCATCTGAAGTCCATGAGTTGATGTACCTGTTTCTTGGCTCTAAAACCAAGGTTAAAGTCATAGCTGGGAAATGGACTCATTTGGAATGAGAGCTTTATGTGTCACAGATAAATAAATGATGATGATAACACTGCAGGGCTGCAGGACTCCAGCACTAATGCATTTTTCAGGAGGCTGCTTGCTGTGGTATCTTTGGGTTATTCCATTACACAATGTGCTTCCAAGGTACACCTCTTTTGATGGGAGGCTCAACCTGAGGCTCAGTCTAACTGCATCCCTTCCAGAGTCCTGGTGGCCTGTGTCAGCCTGAGAAGGTGCACAAAGCCATTCTAGCATCAGGGATGGAAAAGCAGCTCCTCCAGTACAAACAAGGATGAGGGATGCTTGCCATCATTCTCTGATCTTGGCTTCAAGTTCCTGCCCCAGCAAGGCCTAGGGCTTCCCAGAGAAATAACTGGGTGGTACTGAAATGTGTAAACACATACCTTCTCCTGTTTCTGTGAACAATTTGGTACTGCTAGCTAGCTCCCTTTTCCCCCTCTCACTTTGTTTGAGCTTCTGTTTTACCCCTGTCTGTGCCAGGGTGTGTTGGTGGAGATGGTAAAAGAAGGTTTTTTTCTCCCAGCATTGGTCAGGCTTGGCCTCAGGGCAGTGACTGATGCCAGAGCCATGTGCAGAGCCACTGAGAGCTAAAATTACTGTGCTGGGCACACATGTCATTACCTCAGCTGACCCAGGATGGGGAGAGGGGAAAGCCTGGCAGAGCGTGGGGCCATGCTGGGAACAGCCATGATAAAGAGAGTTAATACTGAGAGGAGCTGCAACCACCCACGCCTCACTAGGAGAGCTCTGCCCTAGCCCAAAGCCCCCAGCAGCACTTCTGGGGATGGAGGAAAGTCAGCAGAGCTGAATCCACTTATGCAAGAGCTGAACTCTGCTTTCCTTCCTTAATCCATTCATTTATTCCCTGCATTTTTCAGTCTGCAGGGGTTATGAAGAGCTGCCCTTGCCTCTCCCCCATCTGCTCGTGGGGTGAGGGAGAGCACAGTGCTTTACCAGCTCTTTTGGGTTTCAAAGGTTGTTGAAAAGGATATTTTTTTTCCTAACTATGCTGAAAAGTGATGTAATAACTGCACAAATTTTAGCTTGCTGAGGTGGCAGTTGCTCACATCTTAGTGGCCTTTGATTAATCTCTGCTCTATATCCAGGAAGCAGATAGACAAAGGTTACTTGCTAGTCTTACATAAGCTGCACTGAAAAATAAATGCCTTAATAAAATTGTACTAATTGGTGATACATTTCACCACCCGTGTCTTAATTGGAAGCTTCCCCTTGGAAACTGCTTTGTTCTACTGATCTTATTCCCTTTAGAGCAAGTAGGAGTGATTTTATTTATTATGTGTGAAATACTGCAAGTGGAATGGGCTTAGCTGAGCACCAGAGGGATGGCAGTGTTAAGGGAAGGATCTGCAGGTGCTCATGGGAGAGGCCACTGAAGCAATATGAGCTGCAGCCTGACCCACTCCCAATGGCAGTAGGGAGTGAAAGCCAGAGACTCAAAATAAAGACATTTGTGATCAGCCTTCCTCCAGTGAGCTCCTGGTGCTCCTGGCCCAGCAGGCATGGAGTGAGTTCTGCCAGTTGCCTTCCTGAATATGGAAAAGCAGTTTAAGTAGACTGTCAGTCTCTTTATTTTGCTTTTGTTTTCAATCCTAGCATCCCCAGGGAGACATCAAGCCACCTGAGGCAGCTCCTGCTGGGCCTCCTGCAGCGTAACCATAAGGACCGCATGGACTTTGGTAAGGCCTCCTTCCACTTGGACTTCTGCTGCTCTCTCTGTGTCTTTTGGCTCTGCACAAGCCTCTCTCCTTTTGGCTGGTGCTAGGGGAAGCATCCAAACACCTGGATTTCACCTGTGCCTGGAGGGTTGCATAATCTTGGGGGTTTGAGTTTATGTGCTGGAAAGGTCAGTGCTGATTCCAGTAGAGTTTTGTAAACCAAGGAGGCTTGGCACACTTTCAGCATATGTTTGTTACCTCCATCCCCTGTCCTGGCTTCTGCTTTTATCATCTCTGAGCTGTGGTTAAGTGTGCTACTGGGTAAAATGTGTCTTGTGTATCTGTGCTTTTCTGTCACAGTTTCTTCCCAGAGCTGCAAGCTGCACTCATTTACTGAGCAATCCAGTCACTACCCTCTGCTTCTCAGGGTTTGCTGTCATAATCTGAACCAGGAGATGCAGCTGCTTGCAGACCCTTCCCTCCTTCTCCAGTTTCTGTGGAGGGAAGCCTTGGTCCTTCTCAGGGCTCAAGCTCTCCAAGCCTTTATCTCAGTCTCCTGACTTGGCTGACATGAGGATTTCCCCTTTTGTCTGAATTCCTTCCAAACTGAGATCATTCATTGTGAGTCCAGTGGTTCTGACTTGGCAGCATCTTCCAGATGTGTTTTAGCTGAGCTGAAAGGTCTAAAGAACCTCCTAGGAAAGCCATGCCCTAGAGGAAAGCAGACAGAGGTGGAGCCTTTCCTTGAATCCCTGAAAGCACCAGGTCATCTAAAGGCAAACACATCCTGTGTGTGTTCAGGGTGCTGCTTTTTAGTCAGACTTGGGTAAAATAGTTTGATATTTCTGGGATTTGAGGTTGGTTTTCTGTTGGGTTTTTGTTTGCTTATCTGCTCAGGAAGGTTGTTTCCTCCTGGGCAGCACATGCTAGGTGATGAAGAGGAATTGTTTTGCACTCTCTGTTATTCTTTTGGATTAGAAATACCAGGAAAACCTTTCTGGGGATGGTCAGCTGGATAAGCAACTGTGGATTACCTGAGGTTGATCATAGTTATCCAATGATGAATGCCAGGGACTGGTTACTGGAGTGTAGAAGTGAGAGAATGAGCTTTTGAAGAGTGAGTTGTTGAAGCTCCTGACAGACTGGCTTGGACAGAATCACCTGGCAGGGTTATTCCCTGCAGATCTTTTATCTGGGCTCTGCATCTCTACCTCTTCTCTCATGCTGCTGTGCATTTCAAAAGAAGTTGTCTTTGAGGTTCTTGATTCCCTGCTTCCAGAAATTGTCTGGCAAACCTTTTTAGCCCTTGTAAGCTGCTTTTGTACCTCTTGGGAGTAGAGTGCATGAGTCCATGTCTAACACTTGGAAATTTGAGATAGTAGCTTTTGATATTACTCTGGACAACAGTTACAGCACGTCTTGCAGTATTGAGATTTTTCCTGTCCTTAATCACATTTTTATCAATAAATTTGCATGTCCCCAGAGGAGAGGGTTTCCTGCTGTTCCTTGTTCCCTGAGACCCTTTGCCTGGAGATGTCACAGTGACCTCCACAAAGCTCAGTTAAGTCACACAACAGCAACTCATCAGCTTGAAACTTCACATACTTGTTGTGTGTCCCAGCTGCTGTTCTGCCAGGAACTGATGCTCTCTGCAATCTCAAGATTATCTAAAGGAAAACCAGGAGGGTTTCAAGTTGCAAGTTTCCTGCTGATGATTACAAGCTGGGTTGTTTGAATTTTGCTTTGCAAGCACAGCTAATAAGCAGTTTGGAGCGAGGAGTGGGGGAAAAGTGAAAGAAATCATCATTTCCACCCCCTCAGTTGAGTCAGCTTGGCTGAGGGATAGTACCCTCTTCTCCTGCAGCAGGCTGAAAAAGAAGCAGGAAACCCCAGCAGCTGAGCAGCTCCCACAGGATGGGGATGTTCTCCATCCACAGCAGATCTAATCTGTGAGATGCCAGCTTTCCCTGCCAAAGATTTCCATTCCCTGTCTTGGGCTAAGCTCCAGACCACTGCACTCTGGCTGCAGGACCCTGGCACAGCAGTGGGGAGGAGAGGCTGGGGGGACAGGGATTGTTTAAGGTTAAAAAGCAGACAAACAAAAAACCCAGTGGCTGCATTCTGGAAAGCTCAGTCCCCAAAAAGGAGCTGTTTACAGAAGAAGTTTGTAAACCTTGGGTGTTGCAACAGGAAATCCATTCTGGGAAAGAAGCTGAAGCTCAGTAATCAGTGTTGATCCATGGCTGACACTCCCAAAAGACTGAGCTGCTGATTGTGATAGGAGAGGGCTCTGGCTCAGAGCTGCAGTGAATCAGAGATGAAGGAACTGGGAGAAGTGGCTACTTGTGAGGACAGGCAAACATGCAGAGAGTGTTCAGCAAGCCAGGACAGAAGCTTTTCTGGGCCTGGATCTGTAGAATGAATTCCCATAATGAGGGGAGGAAGCAGAAGTTGTTTGATGTGAAAGGGAGAGAGTTCTGGGCTGTGGTTCTGGGGGGGGCATTAAAAAATGCATTTCTGCCCTCAGTGAGTCGTGGCTTTGAGTCTCTGCCATGGAAGATCACTCAGTGTGATCTTTTTGTCCATCATTCCTATTCCATGGAGTGAATGGCAGTTCAGTGTGACATAAATACAGCTCCCCTGGATCCCTACGTTTAGGGTGATTCACCATCCTGATCAGCAAGGGATCCAGTTAATTTCCCCTCCTTATTTCATGAGCAGTTCCTTCATCCAGTCTCCAGCCTGGAGTCTTGACCACTTCTATATGCAGCCATAGTCAGTCAGCTTCCTTTGTTGCATGGAAAAATCACTGTATAACACTAACTTCCTGTGTTTTATCTGCTTTGTAAACTTCTTACAGGCATTTTCTTTCATTGAGTCATTGTTCTTGATTTTTTTCAGATGAATTTTTCCATCACCCATTCTTGGATGCAAGTGCCTCTATGAAAAAATGTAAGTATTGCATTTTTGATTACAACTGTTTTTGAACCATGGCCTGACTTCCTTTGCTGTTAGTTCAAAAGGAAAGAAAAATACTGCTTTATGTTTCCTTAGTTATTTAGGCAGGGATTCAGTGTTTATTACTGTGTCACATCCAGATTTTGCCATCAAAATGTATTTAATTTTATTGAGTTATCTTCAAAGGGATGATTGGAGGATATTTAGAAACCTAAAGTGGAAGCAAATGTAGTTTTGAAATGTATTCAGCTGCTTTGTGTGAAGTGCTTGTAGGTACACAGAATTATGGATCATGGTCTTGCTTTTCTCACCTGTAGCACCATTCAGGCTGGTGAATGGTGGAAACTGGCACTCTTGGCCCTGCTTGCCAGGTTGGCTGTGCAAAAGCCAAATTTTGTGGCCACCAAATCTTGTTTCATCATTTACATGGAAGTTCTTGATACATCTTTAGAAAGGTTACATTTATTACTCTGTGAGAGCTGGCCAAAACAAAGACAGATTCCCATTGCAAGTTCTCTCTTCCTCCTTTTGATTCAAAGCTTTGGAAAAGTTGCAGCCACACATATTATGGTTCAGAGGTTTGATTTTGGTGGAAAACAATTCAGAATTGCTTCTAGTGCGTGGGGCATCATAGTCCTCTGGCCAGGAGACTTGGGTTAGTGGAATTGTGTATGGTTGTCTTCTCTGGAAGGATTCTCCTGGGATTTAATCTCCTGAGTAAATATAGCACCAAGAATCTTCATCAGTGACTAATTTGGGGTGTTCAGTGCAAATTCTTGGAGGATCCATGTCCAGCACAAGCCCAGTTTCCCTCTTGGGTGTGTGCCATGGGTAGACACACCTTGTGTGATATCCACATCACTCCTGACCCTCTCTTGCTTTCCTGCTGCCACAGCAGCACTTCTGAGTTGTCCCTGATGAGATTTTACCTGTGCACTCAGGTGATCGTCCTGCGGGCAAGAAAAGACACTTCTGGTTTAGGGGAGCTTTCAAAGCAGCCAGGGCCCTAAACCCCCCTGTGCCAGCAGGGTGTGGGGCCAGCCCTGGAAAACAGGGCAGGAAGGGACTCTGGCCCTACAGGGCTGCTCCTAAGCCAGCCCAGCTCCTGGCACCTGCTGTCCTGCAGCTGCGTGGGAAAAGCCCTTTGAAGTCTGATCCCCTTGTGGGCAGAAGATCTCCCCCTCAGGATGTTCTTGCATGCCCACCAGCTCATCTCCTACCTCCAGCCATCCCACTGCTTCACTGGCCAGGGGAGCAGAAAACCCCAGAAAAACAGGAGAGGGTTCTCCTGACTTGGCCACGGTTTCCAACTTGTGCACACCTGCTGGGCAGGAACCAGAGGTGCCACTATGAGCAGGAGAATGTAGCTCAGCCTTTGCCACCAGCTGCACCAAGGTTAATGGTGTGGGGTCAAGGACCAAGAAAAAAAGCACCTTCACAGGCAGGTAATGCCTATGCAAACTCCAGACCTCTCTGTCACCCTGCTGATCCTCGCCTCCGGACATACGTCCACAGCCTGGAGTCCTCTCCAGGCAGGAGAGACTGCTACTGGTTTTGAAGACATGGGAGAAATATCAACCCATTGCTGGAGATGTTCAAGCTGTGGTGCAGAGAAATCTGCTACTGGAGGAGAGAGTTCTGGTAGTCTGCTCTGAGGTCTCTGCTACTGCCAGATGCTAGTGATGGATCAGAGCCCCTCTGAGCTGTGCTGAAGAGCCTGGAGAAGAAAAGGCTGCCTGTGGTCATTTTGATTTCTGATAGGAGGGAGAAGAGCCAGTGTATCAGCAAAGGTTGGGTATTGGTGATCTCCATAAGAAGAACCCAACTGAGATTTATGGAATGCTGTCTAGCGTGGCAGTGGGCTTGACCCTTGCACAGCTCTAGCTGAAGTGTCTTGGCAGGGCTGCAGTTCTCAGGGGGTGGCTCCCCTCAGTCTGTGTGCAGAGCTAGGGTGAGTCCAAAACCTTGCTGTGCTTCTTCATCTCAACCTGTGGCTCAGCATCATGAGTGTAGGAAATACCAAAGAGAAGAAGAGCTGCATCTGAACCATGATGATCATGCTCAGACTGAATTAGAGCCCTCATGCCTGCAGTGGAGAGCTGAGCAAGGAGCAGTGTGCTTTGTATTCTTGCTCTCCTTGAGAGCTGATCATTAGCTACCACTAAGTCATTCACATCTGAGGTTTTTTTAATATGAAGGAACTTTGGAATTCTGGAAAACTGATGAGTCCTCAAATGTAGATCATTCTGCAGGTGGATAATTTTCAAGCTGCTAAGGCAGGGGGATCCCCCTTGTTGAAATACATTTGCATATTTTTTGAGATGCTTCAGCAAAATCAACATTTCTTTCAGGAGTCTTTCAATAAGACATTTCTGACAAGCACCTCTTCTTCCCTACTATTTTGAGGGATGGTGGTTTTCATGTCCCTCCTCTCATCTCCCTCCCTGGAGACTGGGTTCAGGGCCCTTGGGCTTTGTTAACTAAGATGCTGTACTTTTTTTTTGTTTGTTTGTTCTTTTATAATTAATTTTATATTGTGGGTTTTGTACCTGTGACTAAGCATGTACTTTAGATGTGTAAAAATTTATTAATAAAAGTTTTAAAATGCTGTGTCTAGTCAGACTGTTGTCTGTCTGTAGCCAGGTCTGATCAGCATATGGTATGGGGCTGTGTGTTACAGTAATAACACATGAGAAGGCATAATTAGATGCTTGTGCAAGTCTTCTCTCAGTAAACACATTGTAATTGGTACCCATGCAGAATATTTTGGAGGTTTTTCTGCTCCTGCCTTTAATGAATGAGAAGCTGCTGCCTCCTTGACTCTGAGTTAAGAGAGCTTGAAAGGTGAGCGGTTAAGGTTCAGAAGTGCACGGGTGCTTCACTCTCTGAAATACCTGTCAGGCTTAGCTTGACTTTTGCCATCATCTTATTGTACATAAAATACTCAGGTGAAAACCAGCAAAAATCCCCATGACTTTTGCATATAAAAGATTTTAATGCTGCAGACTTTTAAACTCTAAAAACACAGCTCATTTGGACAAGTTCTTTTAGAGTTTGCACTCAAACTTTATTGCCTTGTCAGAGATTGCAATTAAAGAACTTTTTGATGAGTGGTTTTAATTGAATCAGGATAATCAGGAAAGTGCATCTCTCCAGTGTATGTAGAACTCAGATTCCAAATAAAGCTTTTCTATAAAACTTGAGGGTTGGATATTTTTAGGACAACTGAGCCCCTGGTAGGGTGATGTGTCAGAAGTTATTTTTACAAATATAGGATCCAGTATCGGGATCCATACAGCTGGAGCACAGGCTTGCCTTTATGGCTCCCAGCTCTCCCATTTTGAAACCAGTTGGCATTGGTTACACAATGTGCAGGATGACTGTTTTGCTGCTGGAGCAAGTTGGAGAGGACAATTATGAAAACAGACTTATTTACATTACAATTACAATCCAGCAATTTCTGGATTTGGGTGGGAGCCTACAATTCATGTTAACATTCCCCACATTCAGACTCAACTGAAAACATGATGAGCCAAGTGTTTGCACCCTTTTTAATTTGGAGCTGGGAGTGCCTGGGTGTGTGGAGGAGATGGAAGCAGGCGTCTTTCTTTCAAGCTGGCCTACATGGCTGACACCAGAAAATGCCCCAGCAGGGATGTGGAGGTCAGAGAGGGTTTGTCAGAGCCCAGCCTCATGGTTCTGCATGCATCAAAGTCTGTTTGGACTGTCAGGACCTTCTGAGTTGGAGCTCACAGCATTAGAGTGTGAATTTGGGGAGTTCAAAGGGATTTAAATGAGAGCAGTGATTAATAGAGGCTGTATCTAAAGGAGTGCTTCATGCAGCTGAGTTTGAGTTTCAGATAATGGCAAAGTCTGCCAGCTTGTCTTCCCTCTTGATTAATGAAAAGCTATCTGAAGCAAATAGTCAAAAATAGAAATGTCTCAGTTCTAGCCAGGTTTAAATCAATAATCACAGAACCAAAATAGGCTGGAGGGGACCTTGTGAGAGAACTGGAATGACTCTAACAAAAAATGCTCATTCCAGGAAAAAGGAATGGTGATGCAAGTCTTGCATCAGGCATGTGTGGATACAGTAGAGAATTCACTTATCTTTTCTTAAAAGGGCCCTTCCATAACAGGAAGGGCTGTGTGTACACAGGTGATTTGTTCTGTAGCAGCTGGCAGGATAAATAGGGAGGGAGACCTTTTTTCTCCTCCTTTTTACTATTAAATCTGTAAGGAAGGTCTTAGGGATTGCTCTGCAGGCTCTGTGGGAGGACTGTGGAGATCAAAAGCAGTGTGATAGAGGCAGGACAGAGCTCTTCATTTTACAGGCAAGTCCTCAGGGCTCTGTGTGTGTTCCCTGAGTGTGGGGAGGGAAGGCAGCTGTGCTGGCTGTGGGCAGAGTGGCTCTCCATGCCAAGCCCCTGACCTCCCAGAACACCCATCCTTGGGGCACCTCCATCCCTGCTGCTGTACAGGAGCCAGGGCAGTGTGTTACAGCAGCACAGCCCACCAAGGGCACTAAATCTGGTGCAGAAATAGATGCAGAAGCTAAAAAGTGTGTCCAGCCCCTCACCACCATCCTGCTGTTGGTTCCTACTTGTTAATGTTGGCAAAGGCTGGAGGAGATCACTGTGACTCTGCTTAAACTGTTAAAGTGCCCAGTTACTTACATTAAAATACATATTTTAGGTCTACACTGCTTTGGCTTCTCTTGCCTGCTGTTGGATCTTGTTACATCTCTCTCAGACTGAGGAGTTCAGTGTCTCAGTGATTGCTTTCTTTGTGATAAGACTCTGGTCCAGTCATCCTTTAACCTTCTTTGATAGGCTGCATGGAAAGATTTCCTAAAGCCTTTTATTAAAAGGCATATTTTCCCATTCTTTTATCATTAGAACACTGTTTCAACAGTTAATTGCAGAGAAATTGACTTTTATTTTCCTAGCCTGTTGAATAGAGCAAGTACTTTGTAGTATCTAATGGGATTAATGACAGAGGTAGTTTTACTTCAGACAGAAGCATTCCTCTTCTGGGTGTTATTAATCTCCCTTTATTAGGTATGGAGTCATTAGCACAGGTGCTGTAAAGGTAGATATTTGATAGAAGGTGCTAATTCTCTGCCAGCTTAATGGAAGAGCAGCAAAGTGTTCCTCTCCTCAATTAAACATTGTCTCTGATCTCTGTCTTAAGTCATTCAAATGCCAAAATGGTTCCAGTGTAAAATCTGACTTCAGGCTGCCTTGAAGTGGGGATTTTGGGCTCTTCTGTGCTGTTCAGTCTTGTGCATGTGAACTGGGGAATTTGAACCACTAACTAGTTCAAAGTCCTTTGAAGAGCCGTTGTTACCTCTGACTGTCTCCCTGCTTGGCTGAGCTGAGCTCTTCTGTTATTTACTGAACCTCACTTGCATAAGTTATTTGAGTTAAATATTCTTTTCTCCTCTGATGCCTTAATCATCTTTTCTGCCTGAAGGTCAGTGCTAACCAGGCCTTTCAATGCAAGCTTTAGGCCTTGTCAGGGTTACAAAGGCCAGTGCAACAAAGAAGTGAATAAAATTGGCAGTTCCTGTACTGAGCAATAAAACATAAAAGGGAGGGATGCAGGGATGGCCTGTGCTGTGGAAACAATTTCTGTGCAAAGATACTGAATAACCAAAACGTGTTTAACTTGCAGAAGTGACCAAGTTGAGCTATAGGAAGCAATGCACTATTTCCTGGAGGAAACCCCTGGAAGGTTTTTTGTTGGGTTTGGGTTTTTGCTAGGAGCACGTGGCCTGGGATGCCCGAGTGGCTGCTTGGACAGCAAACACACAGGCTTTGAGTAGGCATGTGTTTAACTTGGCACACACCTCCCAATATTTGATGTATGTGTGCCAAGCCCTGAGGTCTCATGAGGAAGAATCTGTCAGGGTATGGTCTAGCTCCTGGCCTCTGCCCCAGACACGAGCAGCTCTGTTCACTTTTCTCTTTCTCTTTCCCTGCATTTGCAAAGATGCTTTGGAGGCTCTTTAGGGCAAAAACCATCTTGCTGCTTGGGAAGGTCAGTGGTTGAGTGGGGATCTGATCTTGGTCAGGAGTTCTCAGCCATGTGAGAATGTGCACGGAGGAGCGGATGCATGTGAATCACATAACTGAGCAGAATGCTGATTTTCTTTTGTTCTCCTTTGATTGACCATATATGATACATGAGACACATGATGGTGCATGAGATAAATCTGATGGGAAAAGATGAAGAAGACTTTTTATTATTGCTTGATCTTGGTTTAACCACTTATTTTGGTTTTGTCTTTTGCTGGTTTTAGCTGCTTCCGTGCCAATGCCTTCTTACCCCAGTTCTGGCTCTGGTAGTTCCTCTAGCAGCTCATCCACTTCCCACCTGGCATCACCTCCTGTAAGTACAGCTCAGAGGCTGCACTGTTTGTGTTAATGGCTTTCCTGCTGGTGTGTTGGAAATGAGGTCTCTGCTTCAGTGCTCTCCTGGTGCAAGTCACTGACCACTGTAGTTCTGGCTGGGCTTGGTGCAGTGTTCTCTCCAGTTGAAGAGTTTTCATGAGTTGGCTTACTCTCCCCAAGACATGTTTCAGTGTGCCATTGCCTGTTGGATGAGAAGGCATTATGAAAGAAGTTGGTATGAGCAGCACTAGCTTGTCTTGGCAGAGATGGAAAGCTCCTTGGAACCCAAAGCAGTTGCTAATTCAGGGTGTAGCTCTGCTTCCTTGGCTGCACATTCTGTGTGTTCAAGCAAAGTCTCTGCAGCCTGACAGTGTATCCACCTCCTGACCAGCATGTCCAGGCACCACAGAGGGACATTCAGCAAAGCTGTTTGCTCAGACCAGGCCTGCCACAGTCCAGTGGTCTCGTGAAAGATGATCTGAACTGATGGGTTTTCTCTCTGGTTACCCAAAATGGTGAAAACTTTTCTGGAGGGCAGAATATTTAAGTGACCAGTGTAGTGACATTCCTCCAGCTCACTGAACTGAAAGGTTGTTTTTGAAGGCTCCTGGTGAAAGCTGCCTTTGACTTTGAACTCAGGAATGCTGCTGGTGTGATTGGTAAGGGAAAGGAAAAGGATGGGACTTTTTCCTCCCTGGCACAACTGGTTTTTTGCTCTGTTCTCTGAGTTTCCCTGGGCCAAAGTATCTCAGTTTGGTCTGGGAAAGACTGAGGGGCACAGCAGAAGTTGGTGTAGGTGCTCATGGTGTGAGCTGGACAGAGAAGACAGGTCTGCTCCCCTCTGAATGTTTCATGCCTGTGTCCCTGAGAGCTTCCTCCCTGCAACCTGGAGTGGAGGGTGTTGGCTGAGGTCCTGCAGGCCATAAGACTCCAGGAATGAGCAGATGGTGTGAAAAGCAGGCTCACTCTCCTGAGCTTTACTGGTCTGGGAAGCTTAGGGATGGTACAGAATCACTGCCAGACTGGGAGGGGGTCCCATGTTAGAGGTTTGGTGCACCTTTCCTGCTCTGCTTTGGAGGTTTTGCTGATGGAGGTGTGCTGGCTCAGTCTGGGAAAAACCCCACATCTGCAGGGCAGAGTTTGCAGATTGGGTGGAAAAGAGACAACTTGGACAGATGGAAAATTCCTTCTGCCTGTATGTGCAGAGAGAGGGAGTCCCCACTGCTGCAGCAGGAGTCTCTGCAGGGTGAGCAAGGTCTTAATGAGGCCCAAGTGAAAGCTGCTTCAAGTCTTTCTCAGCCTGGAAATGCATGAGGATAAAGATTGTGATCTGCTCCGTGGGCAGTTCAGCTGCCTTAAAGCTTTCTTAAACCATCCAGCCTCCTCCATCTGTCTGCAGTGGGAGGGGATTGTGGGGCTGTTCATCATTTAGCCGAAGGCAGCAGGAAAATGGGACTTTTTAGGGACTGTCCTGCCTCTGACAGCTGTGAGCTGTTTATCTGCTGAAAGTTTAATCTCTTTTGGGCCTTTCTTTAGCTCCTTAGCAGCAGTACAGCAAAACAGGGTGGTCTTGGAAGTTCAGGAACACTTATCTCCGTGTTACCAAGTGCTGCAAAAGCACAAATAGAGACCAGATGGTTCTGTGATTAAGAACAAAATGATAAAAACACAGCCCTAAAGAACAACCAAAAGTATCTCTGAAAGCTCCTCTGGTGTTCCCAGCCATACTAAAGTGAGTTGGTAGAAAATGTGTGATTGATCCAGAAAACATCAGCAGAGGGATGCAATACTTTGAGTGAATTTTTCTTATCTGTGGAGCATCAGACACACTGGAAATATGTTTTGTGTAACAAAAGATGCACTGTTCTGACAGGGACATAAAAGGCTGTTCCTTTTCAGCAATCTGAACAGCTGCTTCTGGCAAACCATCAGCCCTGGTTTATCAGCAAAATGCTGTTTGTAGTTTGCTCAGTTTAAAGGATGGAGCAGAATGATGAAGTAGCTGTGCTGAAGGCAGTGTTTGTTTTCTCCTTGAATTAGCAGTCCCTTGGAGAGATGCAGCAGCAGCTGCAGGAGAAGGCACTGGCATCTCCTACCCAGGACTCTCCCGGGTTCCTGCACGGATCCAAGGACTCTGCAGGAAGCAGCAGCAAGAATTCCTCCTGTGACACAGATGACTTTGTCATGGTGCCAGCACAGTTCTCAAGTAAGGTGGTTTCTGAAAATGCAGATGTTCTGAGCAGAGGGGAATGTGGATGTTAAGGATAGATATTGAAAAGTTGAAAGAGTGGTTAAACTTGTCTGTTTGGACTGAATGGTAGGAGTGGTTTTGTTTTTAAGCTGGCAGAGACATCTGGCTCACTGGCTGGTTTCATAGGATGCTTTGTAATTACCTTTAAAGACAGGATTTGAGAGTAAAGATTACTTGAGGACCTCAATAAGAGGTTGAACCTGGAAATCCAACTGGAAAAGAAGATAAATAGGCTCACAGGGAAAAGTCTCTCTCACAGAAGCTTTTACCTTGTTATCCTGTCTTCAGTTTCACTCAGCATCACAGTCCAAGACAGGATTTCAGCCAGCAAGCTGGATTTTACAAAAATCCCCAAGAAAATCTAAAATATGTTGGTTTTTCTTCCAGTGCTCTAAATTTCATTTTATGACCTTGATGTGTTTATACTTTGATAGGACTTGCTTGAAAATCCAGATGTACATAGAACCAGGCCACAGTTCAACCACATGCCTAAATATGTCCATGCACAAATCTTTACTTCACCAGCAGAAGGACATTGTTCAACCTTGCCCATGTGTGTGATGCTTTGCTGAGCTGGAACTTGGTGATAGATGCTCTGATTCCTCCTTTCACAGTTACACCACTTGTATTAAAACAGGAATTTGGAGGGGTAGAGTAATCTCTGGAAGATCTCTGCAATAGTTAGGATAAGAAGGAGCTTGTGTTTTCCCTGGGATCAGTGGTGGGACCAGTACACACTTGCCTGGTGCTGGTCATGTTCCCAGTGTTCAGATGTTTGTTGTGTATCCAGCTGCCAGCTCATTTGGCTGCCCTGGATTTTTGCCAGGGAGGACAGGGATGTTCCAGAGCTCTGTGAGGACCTTGTACCACTTGTACACAGCAGCCATGGCTTGCACCAAGTGGACATGGACCTGTTGCCTCAAATGATTGTCAGGATTGTCAAACCCCCTTCCAAGAGGACTTGCTTTCAGCCTAAATTTTCCAAAACTTCAGGGTGTAGGGATTAGCAGCATCCATCATGAACTTCAGCTTCAGCCCACGTGTGGTTTGCAAAACACTGACTTCAGGAACCACTCAGCAGGGCTTGGAGGAGCAGGAAATTCTACACAAAATCTCAATTGCTATGAATGTATAAAGGTTTTAAAGAAAATTATCTTTAATTAATCTCTTTCTGCATTTCCTTGTTCCTCAGGTGATTTAGCTGCTGAGGCTGCAGGAGGGAAACCAATCCAGGACAGCCTGATGTACAGTGGGTAAGGTTACCAAGGCACCTGAAATTGTCCAGCCACTGGAGCCTGCTGGGTGTTTGGGACTGTGGGGTTCTGCTGGATGGGAGGGAAGATGTTCCTGAGTGAGCCTTGTTTTCAGGGATGTCTGTCACCTGCCTGGTTCTGACCATTTTCAGTTTCATGTGGTGGGAGCAGGCTGATAGTGCCCAGAGCTCCCACTGAAGAGGTGCTGGGCAGACACAGCTCTGTTGCTGGGCTTTGAAGGAAGGAAACAGGGCTGGTTCCCAGGCTCTGCCAGCTGAGCTCTTTCTGTTTTCCTCAGGAGTTCCCTGGTGACTTCAGCAGGCTTGGAAAGCCAGGGGAGGACACCATCTCCATCACCCCCATACAGCAGTTCTCCAAGCCCATCTGGGTAAGAAAAACTGTTTGGTGATGTTTGTGCAACACTGAGTAATCCAACTCCCATTGACTTCCAGGGGGGATTTTACTGCTCTTGGTGTGCTGGGCAAGATCCACATCTCTCCTCTTAATTAGTGGGTTACAAGAAACACCCAGGAGAAACTCCCCAGCCTTGGGCACTGATCAGTCCCAACTGCTGAGCCTGTCTCTCCCTCTTCTGGCTCTTAGGAGGGGCTAGGAGAGAACACAGGAGAGCTGGAATTAACTCTGTTCCCTGAGGGGCAGGAATTGTTCTCAGCAGAAGGTAAATGTGCTCTGCTGGCACGTTCCCCCAGTGCCCAACCCTCAGAGACGAGGAGAATTCCAGCTAAAGACCCTTGTTTCTAATTCTAATTTACTGGATAAGTGTTGCTCATCTCCCCTTGCTGTTGAAGGACAGATGAGGGCCTGCTTAGTTGTTTGTTGAAAAGCTCCTTGTGCTGTGTCTCTAGAAAGTAATGCTGATACTGGACCTTGTTTACTAATGGGGGATGCAGGAGTAGGAGGAGCATGTGCAAACAGGCATGGGCATGGGTTTCATTTCAACTAAACCAGTTGCTCTAAACTCAGTTTTGGCCTTTAGAAGTGTTGTAGGTGACAGCTGCCCACACATAACAGTACCAGCTGCCCAGTGGGGCCAGACACTTTTGTGTTCTGAAGGTGTTAATGGTCTTTGGAAGGTGATCCCTTGACTCTGGGCCCTGAAGCTTTAGGGTATGTGCTTAGCTTGCAGGGAGCTGCTCGTGTTGCTTCCCATCTTGTTCTTGCCTGCTGGGGAAGCAGGACAGCTTTCATCTTCTGTTCTGTCAATATGGGACCTGTCGGGGGAGGATGGTTTCAGGGGATTTCACACTGGGAGATGGATGACCCTAAAATCTTTTTTAAGAAGAAAATATAGTCCCAGGCTGTGTGTTGAACAAATTTGTCATGAACAGAGCCCAGAAAATGACAAAACATAGCCTCAAAGCATACAAACTTAACAGAGAATAATATAGCTCAGAGCCTGGCTGACGTGATCAGATTAATTGGCAAGTGTGTACCACAGTGTGGAGTTTAATTGCATGAGGCTTCTTATGCCATGGCCTGCTAAGCTTTTTAACAGCTTATTCCTGAACTGATTCCTTTGCATTCTGGAGATCAGTCTCTGTTAAAGGATTTGGCCTTGCTTCAGGGCAGCAGTGAGGAGAAATTCATGGAAGTTGACCACAAATGCTGCCCACTTCTCATTGTTCACCAAACTGGCCTCATTATTTTCTTGTGGATCCCAGGGTGCCAGCCAGTGCCAGAGGCTTTGATCTAAACATGTTTCCACTCTCACTGTCTTTCCTACTCCTTCCCAGCAGCTTCTGTGGAGCAGATGCCAAACCCTCTAGTGCTACTTCCCACTTTTCAGTCTGCCTTGAAGTAACACTGAAAAGCTCCTTTCTGTGCTCTTTGGGATGGGGGGTGAAATATCAGTAATGAAAGATTGGAGCAGTCACCCTGAGTCCAGAGGACAAAGCTCTTTGCTCCATCCCCTGGAAGTGCTCAGAGCTGGTGCCACCCAGGTGTGCCCTCACTGGGTGTCAGTGCCCTTCCCTGTAGATGGAACGAGACCTGTTGGTTCAGCACTTGGCTCCACTGGTGCAGAGGACTCCTGGTTTTCCCTCTGCCTGCTCACTTGGAAGCAGCATTCTCCCTTCCATGTGTGCCTCCAGGCTAGCAAGCAGTGCTGGCTGCAGTCCATCTGGGACAGAAAGCCAGGGCTGTTTCAGAGTGGCCAGCAGTGGGTTTTCCACAGGATGTCATGGTACACTGACAGTTCTCCTTGCTCCTAATTAAGAGATTAGGAACTGGGCAGAATTAGAACATGCCAATAATTGATCCCTTTTTTAAAATTCATTTTTTTTTAACGCTTCCCTGAAGATGCTTAGTAAGTCTAAGGTAATTTCTTGGATGTACCCCACAGCACTAGATTTAATTTTAAGTTTTCAAAGATCTTTTAATTACTGCCAAGTAGTTAAACTCCCTGTCCCAGTTTTATCTCTTGGACTTTGCAGGTTTATGGTCAATTGCATTCTTTAGGACTTGAGGCCATTTAGCAGGTTTAGTGTGTGTCACCTCATTTGGATAATTTCCTTTGCAACTTGCACCATGTGAAGGAAATAAGGACTTGATATAACTCTTGGGGAGAGGGAGAATCCTTTTACCCAATAATTTATTTTCTGATAAAGAATTTTGATCAGATAGAAAAGATAGCATTTGAAATGTATGTTCAAAGTGAGCCCAAGGTTTCATATGAACCTTCAGATTTCTTGCTAGGGCTTTGTTTTGTTTGTGTCTGTCACAATACCATGCTTTATACTCATGGAAGGCAGACACATCAAAGCCTCACCTTTTTGCTGAGCTGCTGGAAACCTTGAATGCCTTTTTGTGTGTGTGTCAGTGAAGAATCAAGGCATCTGTGCTGCCTTTTGGAGACAAATAGGAAATTAAGAGTGTGTTTTCTTGGTGGAAGAAATAAGTACACACAAGGAAGAATATATGGGACTTAAAAAGTTGAGAGAGGAATCATTTGATCATTCAGCCTTGATGAAAGATCTCTTCCAGTTATTTTTCTCTCCTGTGATGAAGTGTCTTCACATACACTGTGTGGAGATGTGCAGACACTTTACTGCAGATCACCTTTGTTCAGAGCTGTCACCATCAACCACAGAATGCTATGACCTTTCTCAAAACAGAAATTCTGCTAATGGGATGATTTGAACTACCAAATAAGTCACAAACCCTTCTTTCATCCCCTGAATACATTTAGTTCTTGCTGAAATAAGTATATCCTTTCATGTCATGTAAAATATTTCCATTCCAAGTGCTAGACCCCAAGGAGTGATGCTTCCATCTTGTCAGGGGCAGACCCAGGTGTGTGTTCCTTGCTTGACAACGAGGGAGACTGCAGGAGCCTTCATTGCCAATAAGATCTTCCTGTAATTGTTCAACATCCCTGCAATTGGTGTTGGCAGTTGTAAATAGCTTTGCCATGGCAATTAATCCTAGAATTCTGGGGCCTTTGGGAAAAGACTTTAGGCAGCTACTTAGTTAAATGTGGTATTTGCATGGGTTTTGTACAGTGTGGTTCATGTGTAGCCTGGTGGACAGGCCAAGAGTAACCTGGGGGAGCAGGTATCAGACATGAGCCAGTTGACCTGCTTGGATGGAAGGAGCCTGAAATTGCAGAAGGGACTTGTCCCATTTGGTGTGTGTGGTATTCTGTCTTGTCCTTGATGGGTATAGAAATACCAGCTCCTGTCCCTCAGATTTATTTTCTCCTGAGTTGCCTTCTCCACTGTGTAGTTCACTTGCCAGTGCTCTGATCTACACCCCTGCATTCCCTTCGTGGTGTGAGGCTTCCACGGGGATGCCGTGGCTGCAGCAGTGCCTGTGCATGAGTCAGCCACGAACAGCTCTTGTCAGCAAAGGCTATGCTGGTGTCCTCTGTGAGCCAGGGAAGTTTAGCCCCTGCTCAGCTCTGTCTGCTTGGCTGTGGATCTGAGCTGTTGGAAACTGGGCCAGCCATGGCCTGAAATAGCAGGGCTCTGGTTTTCCTGGAGGGAGTGGTGTGCTTGGGTGAGGTTTGAGCATCAGGCTGTAGGTGGGAATGGTGCTGGAGGAAAGGTGCCTGTTTTCAGGAGATGTGTGGTGCCACTTCCCTTTGATATGACTTTGAACCACCTCCTGCTGCAAACCCACGGCCCCAGAGCAGCCCAGGGGACGCTCCCTGCGTGCAGTTACTTCATGAAGATAAAATCTCCAATTAGCTGGTGGAAGGCCCAGCCCTTACAGGAGGTTGTCTCTGTGTGTCTCCTTTCCACAGGCGGCCAGGGCAGTTTTCCAGCAGCAAGTACGGCCACTCCGTGCCCATCCCAGTGCCCACACAGATCCACAACTACCGGCGGATCGAGCAGAACCTGCAGTCTCCCAATCCTTACTCCTCTCCCCGGTAAGTGCTGGAGCCTGGGGCTCTGTAAACAAACTGCTTTACTGTGCTTTCTGTACCTCTGTAAGTTTCCCTGTGTGTTGGGCTCTCCCCCTCACAGAATCACAGAATAATGAAGAGACCTCTAAGACCATCCAGTCCAACCTGTGCCCCAACACCTTAACCAGACCATAGCACCAAGTGCCATGTCTGGTCTTTTTTTAAACACATCCAGAGATGGTGATTCCACCACCTCCCTGGGAAGAGCATTCCAGTACTTTATTATTCTTTTGGTGAAAAATTTCTTCTTGATATCCAACCTGTACTTTCCCTGATGTAGCTTGAGACTGTGTCCTCTGGTTCTGTCAGTGCTGCCTGGTGTGAGAGACCCACCCCACCTGTCTGCAGCCTCCCTTCAGGGAGTTGTAGAGAGCAATAAGGTCACCTCTAAGCCTCCTCTTCTCCAGGCTAAACAGCCCCAGCTCCTTCAAACGTTCCTCACTGTAGGGGTGTGTTTTGGGGTGGTTTTGGGATGTTTTTGGGGTGGTTTTGTTGTAGTGTTGAGATTTATTTGTTAGCACTGTCAATTTTGCCTGTGTGCTTTTATGTGAGAAAGTTCCTGTCAGCTCAGAGTGAAGGCTGAGCCATTTTGAGTCTGACAGCTTTTCCCATGCCAGCTATGGAGTGGGCATCCAAGTGTCCAGGCAGAGAGAACCATCCATCTGGCAGATGCCTTTATAAAAGGAAAATTTGAGATAAACAACTAAAATGGATGGGGCTACAGAACCTACCTGACTTTACCTTAATTGGTTCCTGTAGCCAGTCATGCCATAGATGATGTGTTGTGCACGAGTTGCATTTTAATGTGGTTATGCAGCCAGGATTGAGTAAATCATGAGCAATTTAAGCCCGTGAGGCAGAGCATGTTTTCTCAAGGCTGTCAGGAAGACCCTGACGCCAAGTCTGCAGCAGACAGCTGACCTGAGTGCAGAGGTCATGCCTGGTACATCCAAGACATGTAGAGCTTCTGTCTCTTCTCACATGTGATTGTTGGCTGGCAGCAGCAGCCCAGGTCATGGACTGATGGGAAGGAGACCAACACAGGATCTTAAGGAGCTTGTGCAACAGGGGCACTCAAATAGAAGTGTCTAGGAGGTGTCACCTCCTTTCTAGGATGAGTTGTGTTGGTGTCTGGATTAGTTCAAGTTTAGATTTCAAAAGTAGGGTAATGCCTACATCAGCCTAAGTTTGGGCTTCAGCCAGCCTAATTCAGGGATGAGGCTTATTTGAAGTGGACCCAGAAGCAGAGACACGACATGCTGACCCTGATCAAGGATAGGGATTAGAAGAAGGGTTGGTCTGGGCCATTGTAACTTTAATACTGCTTTATATTAACTTTTTGAAGTGCGGCAGGTTTTGTGATAAACTCTGTCCTGTTTCCTATGTCCCTTATGTTTTTGACAGCAAAACTTGTGGATGCTGTTGGTTTTGGACCTCACAAGAGGCCTGGTTATCCCTGTGAGGTTATCAAGAGAGAGCTCTGGAGAAGGTGCTGTGCCAGCCCCAGAGCTGGTAATGGGCTGCTGAGCTCACAGCCCACAGCTACAGCCAGGGAGCAAGCTGCCATGTTTTGCTCCTTTTAGTCACCCCTGTGTAATGCTGAGAGTGGCATGTCCCTGCACAGGAACTCGAGGAATGGGCCCAATCAGGGTGACTCACAGGCTGCTTTTAGCCTCTTCTCAGCATCTCTGGCGTCATGGTTTTTCTGCCCCAGGAAGCCATACTTATCTCTGGCCATCACTTCCTCTAATCAGCAGGTTCAGGAGACACCCTTCAGGAATGACAGGAGAAAACTCCACCAGGCATTTTGTGTGTGATTCCACTTTTCCATCAGGTGTATCAAGCAGGCAGTTGGTGCTGAGTGCTGAGTCATGTTTGCTGAGTCATTTGATTGCAAACCTTGACGTGCACTCTGGTGGCTGAGAAATGTCCCCCTGTCACCTGGCTGGCTGCTGTGTGCCTGTGTGACTGCTGTGGTTGTGGACACATGGGTGGCTTGCTGAAGTGCTAGTTAGGTGTGTGTGCCTCTGGTGACATCACCTGTCCTGCTCCTCTACTGGCTTACCTGGGTCTCAGAGGGTGGTATTTGACATTCCACATCTTTCAGCAGCAGAAGTCACCTGGTGGTTTTCTTCTGCAAGCTCCTGATAGATAAAATTCAGCCTTCTGCATGGCTTATGGTCTGGAGAATTAAAAACACGGCAGGGCCATACTTTCTGACACTGAATATCCAGGTATCTTCTCACCTTTCTCTTTGGAAATTAATTTTGCTTCAGGGCCAGGCAGTTGATGAACATTAGCCTCTGAATCTGGAGCAACCTGAAGAGGAGTGATTTTTAGGTTAAAATTTTCAAGTATTTCCTTTTTTCCAAGCATGTGATTATAGCATGGATTTACTTGGATGCAGAATGTGGTAACACCTTGAATAGGGGCAGGGGGCTGGCAGATCAACTACTCAACTATCTCAGCTACTGAAATAGATTTATTTTTCAAAATGTATTTCTTTTCTGAAATGTGGCATGAAGTGAAATATACACCTAGAAGTGTTGTTGAGTAGATTTACTGACAGTTCATCAGGATGATTCTGCCAGTCCTGGCACTGCTGAAACCCACATCCTTTGTTCCTTCTGTTCAGATACATGAGGGCAGTTAAATGCAGCATCCCTGGCAGAGGAGGCAGGATACCTTAGTGACAGCATCTTTCAGTGGCCCAGGCAAGGAGGGGTTTTTTCAGCAGTCATTGATTCCTGTCCAGAAAACCACCTACTGGTTGAGACTAATGTTCTTGTAACAAGAGAAAAAATCTTTTAAAATTGAGAATAGAATAAAGGGCTTGATGAAAAGACTGTTCTCATATAGAGGAGTGTAATGGGAATCTTGGTGAAGGAGCCTGCAGAGGCAGAATGGCATTGCAATTTAGTTTGTGTGTTCTTAATGATGGTGAAAAGATTAACATATTGAAAAATAATAAATTGATATGCAGTAATCCTGTCTCTCTCCAGACTGATAGTGTGGATGTACTCACTTTCCCACTAGTTTCCTCTTCTGTTCCATTTTAGCACTGTCTAATACTCAAGGTTCCTGCATGTGTGGGCTTTAAAAATTAATTTTAACTCCCTAAGTTGAACCTTTACCAGGAGTTGAAGGTGTTTAGACAGGCAATTCTGACTGTCCAGCCCAAAACCCCAAATTCCTCTGGGTAGCTGTGAAGTGTTTCAGATCTGACAGACACACACTGTTGTGTTTTGCTCTGTAGCTCCTGACTGGAGTCCAAGCTCTGCTGCAGAGCAGTGCCTTGGCACACTTTGCCTCGGCACTGAGCACAGAGCTTTCTGCCTAAAGGCTGCTCTGAATGAAGGGCAAGTGGCTCAGCACAGGAGGCACACTTGAATAAAGCCCTCTCAGGGCTTTATTCTGGAGACACTGCCTACAATCAACCTCTTGGACATGGCTAGATAGGAAACTGTCTTGTTCAGGATTGATGTAGATACCTGCAAGCATCTGAAGTGTCTCTGCAAAATGACTATCCTGTTTCCAGCTAAGCCAACCTCGATTGTTATTTTCATTTATTTGAATTGAAACTTTTTTGAACAAGAATTATCATAATCTGTGTTGGTGTAGTCCTAGAACTGCGGGATTTTGATCCAGGATAAACAGTCATGAAGCTCTGCTTTTGTGGGAGTAACTGTGTGTGCTGTGTGATGCTGTTCTCCTTCCTCTTCTGCCTGGCCTCTGCAGTGACCTGTGTGCTGCTCCTGTTTCCTGTCAGGTCTGCTACGGTGCGGAGGTCCAGCAGTACAAGTCCTCTTGGTTTTCCCAAAACTGGTGCTTCCCCTCCTTACCCTGGAGAGCATGGATCCATGCCCAGCACTAAAAAGCTCTCCTTTGGTGGTGCCAAGCCGTTTATGCCATCACCACAAGGTAAGATGGCAGCTGGCACGTTGCTGTCCTAATAAAATCATTTGCCTCTTTCCTGTAAAGAGGGGGGTTTTGACCACCTGTAGCTGCCAGGCAGTAGAGAGTTCAGATTGTTGTGTTCCTCTGTGGTTCTTCTCCACAGATGATTTGACAAGTGTTTTGACCTCAGTAAAATGGAGAGAAAAATACCTGTTAGCCCCAGGAGAGGCAAGCTTTGCTTTGGTGCCTGCATCAAACATTTTGCTGCCCTCAGAAGAGGGCATCTGTAAGTGCAAAGTATCTTTTTACTGGCTCGGGTTGGGGTGAGAACAAATGTAAGCCAATTATTGTCAAAGCAAACTTCTGACCAGCATTGAAAGGGCTTGAACTTCCAGACTGAAAAGTTTTGGCTGAATATCTGTTAGCCTGATCCAGATGCTAACAAGCAATTCGAGTGGAAAGGGACAAGAGAAACCTCAATGTGCAAGGGATGCAATTTTCTGTTTTCTTTAAAAGAACAGGCTGATATAATGAGCTGTTCTATATCCCTGGTGTCTTTGATCCTGTATTTATTAGTCTCTGCTTATGGGGAAATACAGAATATTCATATTCTGTTCCTCTGAACTAATAACACTGCAAAGTCAGACTAAAACTTGCTAAACTAATACTTGGCAGAGGGTTTTTTGCCTCCTTTTACAGGAGTTGATGATCTTTTCACCACACAGCTAGGGCTGAGAAGAGATAACTGGCATCTTTCTATAAACAGGTGGTGCATAGTGCTGCTCTTGCCTATAAAAACTTAATACTGAATTAACTTCTCTTTTATTTAATTCCCTCACAGTTGGAACCATCCCAGAGCAGCCCAGCCAGACTGTTATCCCATCTTCTCTTGGAGCAGAAGTGAGGAGCCGTGTTCCTGCTGCTGGTGCGTCAGTCCTTGCCTTCCTTCATTATGGCCATGGATAAAGCCAGAGCTGTAGTCTCAGGGCATTCTAGGTTGGGTTGGTTCTGCAGCTTCTCTGGATGTTTGGCCAGCCAGGATCTCTGTGTGCTGGTGGGAGTTGGGGTTGTTCCATTCACATCCTGTCAGCCAGTATCTTCCAGTGCTGACAGACCCAGGGTTGCAGAAGCTTGAATTTGGGACTTGGAAGCCAGTGGATTGAGTGAAGGAAAAACATCTCAAAACCTCTAAAACCTACTCAGCCAAGAGGTCTGCTTGGTGTGTAGTTTCCTTGCTGCTGAGCTCTGACAGTCAGAGTTTGTATCTCTGAATGGGCAGCAATGAAAGAAAGAAGCTGCACTTTTATTTCCATGTTGTTCATATCTCATCCTCCCACAGACTCAAAAATGACCAGGCCTGACAGTGCTGTGGCTCTGCTTAGTACCATGCTTAGCTCTAGAAGGTTTTGATCTGCAGCTGTTTGAGCTGTACATCCTGGATCAGGCTGTGTCTCTGTGTTAGGACCAGGCAGTGATGTGGTTTGTCATCTGTGCCCTCCAGGTTCCTTGGCACCCGAACAGTCTCCTCGAGGGATGGGCTCCCGGCTCCACAGTGCTCCCAACCTGTCAGATTTGCATTCCTGCAGGCAGAAGATAACCAAGCAGCACTCTGATCCTCTTGTTGCTCACTTTGGTCACACCCCAGTCAGCCAGCCTCTGCAGATCCATGGCTTGCAGCACTGCCGGCAGCTCCGATCCTCACCAAAGCTCTCCGAGTTCATGCAGAGAAGCCCTTTGCCAACAATAATGGGCTCCCCTACAAAGGTGTGCCCAGGAGTCTGCTTTTGGGCCTCTCACAGCTTGATCTTCTGGGTGATTTGGGGATGAGCTGCTGCAGGATCAGGATAACTCTGACCTGGATTTATCAGCACTCGCTCCTACCCTGTGAGGGCTGTGCAGTGATCTGTGTGAAATGGGGTGGTGTCCTACTTCCCGTGGGCAGCTCTGCCCTGGCAGCAGCACTCAGCAGCTCAGCAGAGCCTGGGCTTGGGAGCAAGCAGGGGAAGGAGCTGCCCCAATGGCCAGAGTGACTGTCTGGTGGGGACACAGTGACCCAGCTGTGACACAAGCGTGTGTATGGCAGGAATCCCCAGCAGTGAGAGTCCTGTGCCTCGTGGGGAGCAGGCACTGTGACAGCATTACCTCTGCTTGCAAAATTCTCTGCAGTTCATTGTCCTTTTGTTTTAGCCTTTCTGGGTTTAGGGACAAGTAACTGTTCAGGGTGGGATTTCTATCCTTATTTCAGGCAGGTTGTTAAACAGTTTAATTTTGATAAACAAATGGGGACCAAGAAGAACCTTCCTCCTTCATTTTCTATACAGATTTCTGTTCTTTCTATTATTCTTAGGCTGTGTCCCCATTTGAGTTTCCCAAAACCCCAAGTTCCCAGAATCTCCTCACCCTGTTGGCCCATCAGGGGGTCATGATGACTCCAACCCGGAACAAGACCTTGCCAGATCTGAAGGAGATGGGTCATTTCCACTGCCAGCAGACTGGGCTGGGATTGAGGCCTGTGGAAGAGATCAAGGGCAGGTGAGCTGCAGTCTGCTTCACACATTAGTGCTTCATTCCTCAATACAGGACAGATGGGGCAAATTTCAAACCCCAGCTGATCCTGCATTTGTAGTGAGGCAGCTGTAAACATTGTGGAGTTATCTGCTAGCCCCTTTGGATTGCAAACATGTGTGGTGCAGACTTTAGGTCTTCCTCTGAAGGGACAGGCCATGGCCTGTATTTTTTAAAATGAAAGATTTTCTGCAGCTTCACAGCATGTATAGTGTGCAGTTTCATCAAGTGAGGATGCAGGACTTTGTTACCAGACAAGCAATTGCTCTCTGTGGGGCCTGTCATGGAGGAGAAGCTGTTCTGGGTGTTCCTCTTCCATCAAACAGTGGCACAGATCTTCAGAAGGGAGATCTGTTGGAAAGCCATGTGCTGGCTGTCATGAGCACTGCAGGATAGAAAGTCACTCTGGTGCTGCAGTGAAGTTTTTCTTGCATGCCTCTCTGCACTGCAGCTTTTCCCACTGTTCTGGAGGAGTCTTCTGATACTAATTTTCATTCTTTTCCACAAAAACAAATTGTGCTGTATTAATATGGTAAGGACTTGCATTACTGCAGTTAGTCATGATAGTTTTGTGCTTTCTACAAGTAGCAGGAGGTGCTTCAGATGCTCTGTTGAAAGAGTGTTTTTTCAGCTCCAGACTGTTTACTGTGGACCAGGAATAGCACAAAGTGAAGTTAGCTGACACCTTGCACCTGTTGACTTTCAGCATCATGTTGTATGTACTCTTTTTAGATCTCTGAGCACAGGCAGGCTCACTGACCTGCTCCTCAAGGCAGCCTTTGGGGCACAGATCTCAGAAGCTGGCAGCAGCGACAGCCTGAACAATGAGAAGCCAATGGAAATTGCAGGTAGGTGGGGAGGCCAGGCAGATCTGGCAGGATGTCCTGGGCTGGGGTTTGCCTGTACCCCTCCTGCTTTGGGAGGCTGCTCTGCACCCCTCCTGCTTTGGGAGGCTGCTCTGCACCCCTCCTGCTTTGGGAGGCTGCTTTGCCGGTGGCTCTTGGCACGGGAAGTGCCGTGTGTGAGGAGTGCAGTGGTGTTTGCCTTCCCCTGCTCTGTGGGCTGTGTTGTGTGCTGTGTACCTGCTGGATAGTGGTGTGATTTTTGTAGGCAGGGCTTCCTCTTCTGGCCCCTTCTGAGTGTGATAAGCTGTGGAAGTGGTGGCTTGGTGCCAGGCGGCTCCAGTGTGAATGGCTCTGCAGGGGTGGGTGTTCTGGGCGTGCAGGCAGGCAGCGAGGAGGAAGAGCAGCTGCAGCAGTGGCTGGCGCTGCCCAGGCTCTGTCCTGGGGCCCGTGGTGCTGGGGGTGCCTCTCTGGCCCATGTTGGTACCCCCTGTGTGCCAGGAGAGTCTGCAGGAACACACCCGCTGGGCCGGGCACCCGTGCTCTGAGTAACCTTCCTGTAATGCCGGTCTGCACCTTTCAACTGTCTCCCCAGCTCCCTCAGGTGCTTACGGAGGGACCCTGCACTCTGGTGCCCGGGCTGGGGGCTCTGCCAGCCCATCCCCAGTGATTTTTACTGTCGGATCCCCTCCCAGTGGAACAACCCCCCCACAGACCACGAGGACCAGGATGTTTTCAGGTAAAGGGCCGATTCCTACCTGCCTGTTCCAGTGGGATTTCCTGGGGGCAGAGAGATGTGCTGTGCTCCTTGCTGCAGGGCACTGGAGATGGCAGAAGGCTGCTCAGAGCAATCTGTAAGAGCTCAGCTGATCCCAGCACCTTTGAGGTTCCAGTGCTGGCTCCTGCCAACCCCAGTTGTTGCTGCTGTTTGCACTGGCATTAGTGCCAGAGAGTGGTTTTCCAGTACTGTAAGAGACAGGCAAACTTTTGCTTTATTGCTCTCTGCTTCAGGAATAGTGCTGCAGCTGTTCACAGAACCACTGTTGCTGAGAGGTCAACAAATGTAAAGCTGATTGTTCTCCCTGTGGGCTTTGGATGAGCTATAAAAGATGAGTGTGCCCAACAATTTCAGTGCACAAGGAGTGTTGGGAAAGGGCCAAGAGGGCTCCATATGCAAAACTCTTAGAGGTGTTACTTATGCTCTGAGCTGCTTAGGTAGGAGATGGGGAGATGCACTCCTGCTTGGCAGATACTCCTTGGAAGGCACCAGTGCTCTGGCCTTGTGTGCCAGCAGCTGAGGCTGTGGTGATTGGCCCTATTGGGATAGAGTGTCTGGGAGCTGGAGTCTGTGTTCAGTTTCAGAAAACGTTTGGACACATTTTGATTTGCATATTTGGCTTGTTTGGTTTTTTGTCTTGGCTGTTCCTCATCTGAATGTACTTGACTCTGTTGTCCTCAATTACTGCAGGGAAAGTTTGGACGTGACCATGAATAAGCTGCTTGACTGGGATGGGGGGTACATGTGGGCTTGGTTCCTGTGTATAACTTGCATTTCCATCCTAACTAAAACCACTCATGTCTTTGAATTCCTGGCAGATTGGAACCACAATTCTTTCTTTGTCTCATTTATTTGGAGAGTGAGCTTTAAGACTCTTAAAAACTGTGTGAGGGGCCTGTAGCACAGTGGGGTTACTGTCCTGGCTACAGCCTCCAGCTGCTATTGCAATGTGATGGATAGAGGATTCAGACTTCCTGCGTTGCTTTTCAGGGACAATAGCAATCTGGAAGCAGATCCAAGCACCAGATTTTAGCAGGTTGATGCTCAGGTGTTCAAGGGTCTGCCCAACAGTCAGAATGTCAGATGGCAGGTCTGGAAGAGGAGGCAGTTGAAAGTGAACCTGCAGCACACACACAATGTTAGGTCAGGGTGACCAAAGCAATGCTGCAGGACAAGCTTTGTTTATTAGGCCTGTGCAGGAACTCCTCACATTATAGTTTATGCACAAAGTTAATGGTGGAAAGGGGAGACTTGCAAGCTGAAAATTTTCACCCCAAGTGCTTGCACAAGCCATGAGTAAGGACAGTTCTAAAGGCAGAGCCTTTCTGTGAATCATCCTAACAATTTCTGCAAACAGCCTCTTGGAATTACAGGGCACCCAGAATGTGATGTTGTAGGTCCTCTCCTCTCCTGTCTCTGAGGGAACTGGAAATACTCTGCCTGTCTTTGATGATCCTCTTGGCTTTGAAGCATTGCTGCCATCATGGAGAGCTTTTGGGAGAAGAGTCTGTGCCTCTCTGCAGATCAGTTGTGCATTATTATATTGTTGAACCTTTTGAAGGCAGGGTAGGGCAGTAAATTCAGCCTGTGATTAGAAGAGAAACATCTTCCTCCAAAGGAGCAGTAAGAGTGGAGAATACCACCTGGGAAGAATTAGCAGGATGCTGGAGCTGGTACTGGCATCCCCCATCAGGCAGAATGTTTCCCTCTGTGGCAATGTGCCAGGGGTGGGAAAGCCTCTGGAAGTGGTGAATGTATTGTGAAACAAAATCTCCTTTGTGTTCCTAGGGTGGATTCAGTGGTCAAGAAGGGGAAAAGCTGATGGTGAGGGAATTGTCTAATGGACACCTCACCTACAGGGTCTCCAGAACCCTGGGGTTAGGGTCTTGACTCAGCTGGTCACTCATTCTCTGCCAAGCCTCTTATTTATAAAGAGGGGAAAGCAAAAGTGCAGGGCATTTAATGGAAAGCTCTCCTGGCTTGCATACAGGATGTTCTAGAACCATCACTTATCAGAGTGCTCATTCAGTGACAGTAATAGCAAGAAGGCAGGGAGCCATGCTTCAAGCTGTGCTGCTCCATGGTGGGGAAGGTGGCTGTGACAGTGTGTGATAAAGATCAGCCCGAGATATTGTGGCAGAATGCAAAAAAGGTTTAGCAAAAAAAGGGTAAAGAATTTCTTCTGAATTGTCTCTGTAAATGATCATCGTTCTTAAATCTGCCTGAGCTTGTCAGCCGGTCTGAGACACTGAGGAGCTTCTGGTGGGGAGTGGTTGTTCTGCATCCAGAGTCCTTGCATCTTCCTCCCAAATACCTCTTGCTGGCTCCTGTCAGACCCAGAATCCTGAATCTTACAGAATTCTCTCTTCTGCATGAGGAATGTCTACCTGACCTGCTGTTAATACCTCCAGTTAATTCCTTTGTCTGTTTTTCTTCACAGTGGGGTCTTCCAGCTCTCTCAGTTCTGGAGGCTCCTTCAGTGGGAGGCACTTGGCAGTGGGAGCTGCTGGGGAGGCCCTGGAGGGCCCCTCGAGTCTCCGGTACACTCTTGCTGATCCCATCACTGCCAATCTGGAAGGTGCTGTTACATTTGAGGCACCAGAGCTGCCTGAAGAGACCCTCATGGAGGTGGGTATGGTATATCCTAGGGGCAAAGGACAGGGGAATAAAAGTAAAGCAAATCCATGCTTTGCTTCCAGAGGTGGAACAAACAATATATCAAGTTCCAAGAGAGCAAGGCCAGTGAAGTGTTCAGAAAGCCCAGGGCATATTTAGCACCAAGGCCTTTAGTCCCTGTAACAGCCCATGACTGGAGTTAAAATTCCCCATTCCCAAAGCTGAAATTGCAGCTTGGAAGATCAGTTATCCAATTTTGTATTAAGGGCCTCTGAAGCCAACCTGCCTGCTCTGGGGCTCTCCTTTTTTAGAAGGCTCAGCATTAGTACTGGCTGACTGAGAACATGAGTAGCTCAGTGTGTCAGGTGCCTGCCTGGTGCACCTGGGGAGTCAGCAGTGATATGGTCTCTGCTCAAAGGATCTGCAAACAAAGTAAACCTGACACTTCTGTTCCTGCTGGGGCGGGGGGAACGCCGTGTTCTGCACCAGAAGAGCTGAACCAGATTGTGGAGCTGAAAGGCTGCCAGGCTCCCCTTCTTTGCAGGCTGAAGCAGAGCAAATGCTGTTATAGCTGAGATATATTTGAAATGTAGGTCAGGCTGCCCATTTGCAGTGGAGGTGGGAGGCAGATTCAGTCACGCTTTTGGCTCTGCTGGTGATACCTCCTTGGGCTGTCTGGGACTGGAGAAGGCTCTTTGTGTCTGACACTTGCTGGTGTTGCTGAAAACCCCAAGATACCAAGACAGATATGCACACATTGTTCTAAGGATGTGGGTTTGCTCTTCTACTTCCAATTTTGTTGAGCTCATTTTTTCTGTCAGTTCTGCATTGGATTGCATTTTTTGGCTTCATTACGTGTGAAGCCACAGGGCAAAGGCTTCCAGCAATGATGTGATCACAATAGCAGTCAGTTTAACTGAGCATCCTACCTGGGTGAGGTGACAGAAGTTTGGGGCCTTGCCAGCTGCCACCACTTCAGATGCTGGTCTGAAGAGAAGTGTCCTAAGGAAGTATGAGTTGATCTTGGCATAGCACTCAGCTTCTCTGGCTGTAATGAGTCATTTGGCTTCAGCTGTCATTTCTGCTGAGCACAGTAATCTGTTTGCATGTCACAAAACCTTTACAGCAGATTTCAAGACCCTTTTGTGCTCTGTGGAGTTGGCCAGAATGCAAACCTGGCAGGTTTTCTGGTTTCTGCTCATCTTTCAGGGCACTGAAGTCTCACTGTGTAGGTGCCTTTGTTTGTCTTGAGCAGCACTGTTGCATTTGGATGGGTGGTTCTTCTGTCTTTTGTGAAAGTTTTTCTTTAGGTGCAGACAAGGCGTACTGGAGGCTGGGGTTTAGTTTCTTTTGCAGGGCTCTAAAAACACAATACAGAGATGGCTACAGAAGACTTGTGATGGCAAATGAGGCCATAAATGCTAGCACAGTTAACAGAAGCTGACTGTAGGCAGAGGAAGGACTACCTGTGGGTTAGAGATAAGAGGCTGAGACCTGCAAGATCTCAGCAGTTTCCTGCTCTGCCACAAACTTCTTGTATGACTTGTTAATTACTTAATCTTCAAGTTCCTCCTCTGCTTTTAAAGAAAATTGAGGAAGATGGAGATAACACTTCCTCACCATACTGGACTGTCCAGGTAGCAAGGTGGTGGGAGGGAGAGATTCACGTTCCAGATAGTCAAAGCTGCCTGAACAGCCAAGTGCCTGAGCCAGTGAAGGAAAGAAAGCAGCTCTCACATCTTGAACATGGGGGTTTCCTGGTAAATTCATGTAGGAAACATCCTTACCCCCTTTGAGAGAACTGAGCCAGTGACTCTTTGAAGACCAGGGTACCCACTTCTCAACAGAGAGTACAAACAATGAAGTTGGCATCTGACCCAGGCAGCAATTCACTTTGCAGACCCACAGGCATTCAGTTTTCCCACAAATACTAACTTCCCAGAACTGGTTGCAGTGACTTAAGCAATGCAGCTTCCCAGAAATGGGATAATCCCCTTTGATCTGTACTAGCAGAGGAAAAACTACTCTGAAATGACCACAGCACTTGGTGTGAGCACTTCCCTCACCAGCTGGGCAGGAGTTGCTGATAAAAGGTTGTCTTTGCTGTCCCCTCAAAGAACCTCACCCAAGGCTCACTGCACTGAGCTGGGAGGGGATGAAGGCTGGGATGCAGGGTGGGAGACACTCCACTGGCAGTTTTTTGTGGTGTAGGAGGTTTTCACTCTCATGAAATCCACACTGGCATTGCTGTAGTGGGAACAAGAGCTAGGCTTATGGTGCAGATGGTCTCTCCCCCTTCCTGTCTGACTTCTGAAAGAATCCCACAGAGCTGGGATGCTCCTTGGGAAGGGAACTTGTAATTTTAGAGTAAGCCTCACCAGCTTCTCCAGGGAGCTGTCTAGAAATTTCTAGCCTGGGACTGTCTGCTGCTGTTACTGTGCAAGAGGAACCAGTGCAGGCTCCAGGCTGAGTTTGGCCCAAAGCAGAGGTGCATGAGGGTCTGGGGCTGAGGTGGTGTTTCTGTAGGTGGAGTGGGTTGCTGGCACAGCTCAGGTGAGCAGCTTTCCCTGTAACCCCCCTTGGCATCCCTCCAACAGCAGGAGCACACGGACATCCTGCGCAGCCTGCGCTTCACGCTGGCCTTCGTGCACTACGTGATGGAGATCGCTGCTCTCAAGGGCAGCTCCAGTGACATGGGCAGCTCGGTGACATCTGAGTACCAGCTCCAGGAGAGCGTGGTGGCCGACCAGATCAGCCTCCTGAGCCGGGAGTGGAGGTAAGGCCTGGCAGAGCTGCTCCTCTCCCAGGGCTTGTCGCTGCCTCCCACCTTACACATCCTTATGTACCCCCAGTCCTTGGGGACACGGAGCTGCTGTCACACTGCTCTGTCTGCTTTCTTTGCAGCTATGCAGAGCAGCTCGTGCTGTACCTGAAAGTGGCAGAACTTCTGTCCTCAGGGCTGCAGATGGCCATAGAGCAGATCAAAGCTGGCAAGCTGTGCCTCTCCTCCACCGTCAAGCAAGGTAAGGGGCTGCTGCACATATGGGGCAAAGGGCTCACCTGGAATGGAGCTATTAAAAGTGTTACAGAGGGTATGGGGGGGGTGGAGTGAGTGTGAATCCCACCGGGGTGGTGGGGGCTCATTTGTGATTGTCCCCTTGTGCAGCTGGATCTTTATTCACACTGAGCACGTTCCTCTCTTCACACTGGCTTATGGCTCAGAGCTATTGTCATGCTCCTGTGAGACTCCTCAGCACTAATTGTAGGGGGGGATGTATCTTATCTGATTCCTTGTATGTCTCTGTCTTAGGTGCTAATGTGTACTTGATGTAAGCCCAGCTTAATTACACAGTGCATGTCCTAGGAAGTGCTTACTCAGCAAATAGGGGCTGGTCCTGGCAGTGATGATTTTTTAAGTGAAACAAAAACACAGGAAGTGAAGTACTGGTAATGCCAGTGTCACTTCTTTGCTGGTGTTACAGCTTTACATTTGCATCTGACTGGCTGTGGTGAGAGCTGGCTGTGAGTCAATGATTAGAAAAAATAATTTTTAAATTCCCATTGTAATATTACTGAAGGAGCTTTTGGAAGTACTTGAAATACTTGACCCATCAACCACCTACCCAAGAGCTTTGTCTTTGCAAAGTGCTGCCTTGGGATGGGCTGTAAAAAAATGGAAGTTAAATACAAATTGCACACATATGTTGTAGCAGGCAGTGTGGAGCAAAATACACCAGATTTAGCTACACATCTTCCACAAGTTCAGGCTAACAGGAAAGTTGTCATAACCCAAATAAATCACTTCTTTTCAGAGCAGATTGCAGCTTCTAGATTGGTACTGTTGTTTCTCCTTCAGTGTGTGGGAATTGGGCAAGGCTGGCTTGTTTTTGTTTCATGCAGCATGAGGATTTTCAAAAGTGTGTGTAGGAGTTAGTACTCATCAGATGTTGGTGAGAGTTTGTGTTCAGTACTCTGTGTAGATCATGCCATGTAGCTAGGGAGACTCAGCCTGGGGCATCCCTTGCAGTTGTGGATTGTTATTTAATCACTCAGTCATATCTGATTCCTGATTCCCTATTCCTTCCCCCACGAGCTGCCCTGCTTCAGGAGAGGAGGGGGCCTTTCACAGCCATCTGTGTCCTTTCTTAGTGGGACAGCAGAGTCCCAGGAGAGATTCCCTTGCTCAGTCAGTGCTGCTGTTCCATACTCCAGGGGCTCCCACGTGTGAGCCGTGCAGCCCTTCACAGCACATTGTCACCCATCGAGCAGCAGAGGCTCTGTAACTGCTGCTGGTGTGTGAGACATCCTGCACAGAGCAAACTGCTCCTGCCTTGTGACTGCTGGGCAATAAAAACAGACCCAGCCTCAGGTGAACCAGACTTGTGTAGGAGTTGCCATATGCAGGCCTATAACTGGTGAAGGTGACAGAGGAAAGGGAAAAACCCTTTCGGTGCAGGGCTTTCCTGCCAGTCTCTTGGCTTTAACAGAACCCCGTTGTCTCCAGGTTAATCCTTTGGGATCCTGCACATGGGAATTGGGAGGCACAGGGAGAATTGTGAGTAAAACCAATTTCTTTCTAAAGTATTTCTTTCTTTTACTGTAGTTGTGAAGAAGCTAAATGAGCTTTACAAATCCAGTGTATCCTCCTGCCACTGCCTCAACATGAGACTGCAGAGGTTCTTCTTGGACAAACAGAAGCTCATGGATCGGATCAACAGCATCACTGCAGAGAAGCTCATCTTCAGCTATGCTGTGCAAATGGTAAAAACCCACAGTGCCTGGGACTGGGGTCAGCACAGAGCAGTGCTGGGCATTAATGGTTCTGCTGGTGGCCTTAGCAGCTGGTTCCCCTCATGATGCTCCCCTCTGGAGGCTGGGCAAGGGGGTGGCCATGCAGCTGAGGGACTGTGCTGGGAAAGCTGGGTCTGCTCTGGGAATAAGCTCTTGGCACTGGGTTGTTGCCCTCAGGTGCAGTCTGCAGCCCTGGATGAGATGTTTCACCACAGAGAGGACTGTGCACAGAGGTACCACAAGGCTCTGCTGCTAATGGAGGGGCTCCTGAACATCATCACTGAACAGGGAGACATAGAAAACATCAGTAAATGTGAGTATTAGGTGACTTTTTGTTATTTCCCCAACTAGAACATGTGGGCTTTTCAGGTGCATGGATCAGAAATTTCAGCTCCCAGCACCATTTTTCCTTTGGCTACATCTTGGTGGACATAGCAGAGATCTCTTGGCTTGTTGCAGCTCCTCACAGCCTGGCCTCCTGCTTTTCCAACAGAAAAACTGATAGAAATGCAGGTCCCTATTCTGAGCCATATTTTGAGAGTACTCAAAATACTTCCCATGCAGAGCAGTAGCCAGCACTTTGTTGGAACTTTGGATGTGTGAAAGAACTTGCTGAAGGAAGTGGTTTGGCAGCAGCAGGGGCCTGGGGTTGGTTTCCAGCCAGAACCATCCCTCTGCACAGAGAACTTGGGAACGTGAACCTGCAGTAGCTGCAGGGCAGAGATGGCTGCTCAGCACAGCAAGGGCTTCTTCCAGCACATCTCTGAACCAGGACTGCTCACCTGCCTGGTTCCCCAGCCCTGAGACACAACTCTTCTCATCAGCAAGTGCTTGCTGTAGCAGTGAAGGCTGAGCTCTGACCTGCCTGCTGTCCTTGGCCCTCCTCTCCCAGGCAGTCTGCTGCTCCAAGCTGTCCCCTCTCCAGTGCTCTCCCTGTCCCCTGAGGGCTGTTACTCCATCTGGAGGGGAAAGGACTGACTCACTGCTCTGAGCACACTTTTCCTGCCCTTAAGCCTGGGGTTTAATCACCTCTGTCACCTCTGACTGCAGGTGGTGGGAAGAGGGGATGGGGAATAACCATCATTTGTAGGAGCTTGGCTTGGCCTGGGCTCTGCTCCACCACAGCCATCCCAGCCCACCTGCAGCAGTCCCAGCAGTGTCCCTGTGGCCACAGCTGGCAGACCATGTGCCTGTCCCCTCTGCTGGTCACCCACTGCCTGCCTCAGGCCAGCATACAGAGCACTGGACAGCTCTGGTTGTCCATGGAGGCAGAGCCCTTGGGTAGGTAACAAGAGGAGATCTCTGGCTCCCAGGCAGTCGGTCAGTTAATTATCACCAACTTTCACAGCTGACAGAGGCTCACTGGAGGAGAACAAAGGGAAGTGGGCAGGTGGTGTGTGGTACTGGAGGGCTAAGTGAATAGGGAATGCTAAGTAGTTTCTGTTGTACTGTTTCTTACCAAACCTAGATCCCATCTTTTGATCCAAAGATACAGTTAATGCATGTAAGAGATTTCTTTTCCCAGTTGTTATCCTGGTACTGCAAGTTCCAGCTTCCTGATTGAGCTGTTCTCTGATAGGCAGAAGTGGGTGTGTGTTTCATTTAAATCTCATGTCTATGATTACATATTTCTGAAAAGTAAAATGATGAACCTAGAAATACAGCAAATGTTCCTATGAGAGGCATGAATTCCACCAAACATTTAGCTTCTGAAAGATTCTTGGGCTCAGGTGATAAGAGCCTGATGTTGTCAATGCTGGATGGGCTTTCCTAGTGTAAGCTATGGCAAATGGCACTGGAGACCCTGAGCCATTCTGCCTGCTGGCAAAAGCTGCTCCAATAACTGGAAGTGAATAAATTCTTCCTAGAGGATGGTCATCCTTTGTAAAAATCTTGATACCTCTGTCAGAACTGCTGACAGAGGTATCACTGACAGGTATCACTGTCAGATCTCTGACTGTTCAACCCTCCTCTGACCTGTCCCTTCCCAGCAGGGTGTTTCTGGTCAGGTCTTCACTGGCCTCATCGGTACCTGGTGATGATTCTCAAAGTTCTGCTTAGATTTGTTGAAATTCTGCTGTCTTTTTTCCCTTTTTTTGTTCACTCTCCAGTGGTAGTCTTTCCATTGGCAGGAAAATGAGAAGCTGATTGCTTGTGCTGTTTTTTTCCCCAGGTAAGCTGTGCATCGAGCGCAGGCTGTCAGCTCTGCTGTCGGGGTTCTGTGCCTGATTCCAGTGGTCTTGTCCTTCACACACCTCACCCCAGCTGATTGCTTTATCCCCAACAGCCTGTGCTGTGGTGGGAAACCACTCTGGCAGTAGGACACCTGGAGGATGGACTGCTCACTGTTCTGGTTTTGGACGTTTTGGGAAGTTGTTCCACAGACTCAGATTCCTTTGTGGGGACGTGTGACTGCAGCAAGCACAAATATTTCCCTGCCCAAAGGCCTGGGTGAAGACATAGCTGATGTGGAAAGGTCTCCCTCGTTGTCAGAGGGGGTGAAGGATAGAAGTCTGCTTCTTCCCAGCACTTTGAAGGATAAGACTGCTGCCTATCCCTCTTGCTTAAGAACAGGGTATTCCAGTGCTGTGTCCATTGCAGGCAATGGATGTGCTGAAACTGCTGGCTTCAGTTGATGTCCGAGTGTGTCATTCAGACATAAAGGCCAGTCTGTGTACTTTCCCCTTCCCAGCTGAGAGCCAGGCATCTTCAAGCTCCCTGGCAACTAGAGGGTCTCCTCCACTCTCTCCTTTGTCCTTTCTCCTTGTGTTTATGCCTTGGAGTGCTTGGGGAGGAGGGAGTTTGTGTTGTGAAGTAGTTCCCACCTCAACAGACTCGCTGAGTGAGGCAGAGGATGTGCGGCTGCTGGGAAGCTTGGAAATCTCATGGCTGCTGTGTGGGCTCCCTGTCTGCCTGCCTGGATGGGCAAACACCACAGGGAAAGGGGCTGTGCAGGAAACAGGAGGGCAAGAGAAAGGGTCACACTCCTGTGTTCATAAGAAGCCAAAATGAATCCGTTCCTCCCTTGGTCCCCCGGCTCAGTGGGATCAATGTGAAAGACTCGTGGCTGTTGAGCTCTCCTGTCAGCACGTTCCTACCTGGAGGAAGCACTAGCACTGTCCTGCTTTCAGCTGTTGGCTCAATAACCCCTTCCCTGGAGCCCCCCAAACTGAAAACACTAGCGTTGTGAATCAAAGGAGCACTTTACACACTATGGGAACTTTGAGAAGTTGACTTTGCATCACACAACAACCCAGGAACATCACGACTGTTAGGAATGCTGTTCTTTTTATTCCTTTCCTTGCTTCCTGGTTGTTTTATTGCACTACGTGTGTGCGTATATTAATATGTATTCCTAAGAGTGAATATATATTGATATTGATATGGTTTGTGTGTAACTGTACGTATTTAACTGTACTGTATCTCGTGAGTGTGAGGCAAAGAGCACTGCAGAGTCTGTGCTGTTCCTCCTCCACACCAGGCGAAGCTGACTTGCAGTCTGGCAGTACCAAGGTTTGTTTTTTATTTAAATGTTCTTTTAAGGACAGTCATTACAAAGCTCCGTGCTTTTTAAGAGCTGAAGAACAGGCGTTAGGATCCCACACACTTGGAAACGCATTTTTAAAGAAGTGTTACTTGCTGCTTTTTTTTTGTTTGTTGGGTTTTGGTTTGTTTTCTTTTTTATAAAGAAATCCCGTTCAGTTTTATGTTCAGCATTTCTTTCAAGGAGACTCTGTAGCCAAATGCGACTGCGGGTGCGAGTGGCTGGAGTTCTGGGTGAGGCTTCGGGTGCTGTGAGCATGTGTGTGAGAGGGGAGCTGCCTGCCTTCCATCTGTCTGTGAGAGCATGAGTGTGACGTTCCAGAGTCGTGGCAGGGTTGTGGTAGAGCTGGGCAGAAAAGCATCTTTGAAAGCAACTCGAAACCTCAGGCTTAGTTTTTGGGGATCTAAAAATATTTTGCACATGGTGGTTAAGTCCTCATTGCTTTTTCTTCCTCTCAAGATTGGCACGTTCAGTGTGATTCTTTACAAGAGTTTCAGGAGCAACTTCATGGGCTTTGGAGCTGGCAACGCATTTGGCAACATGGGTGTTTCTGTTCACAGAGCAGAAGTGCCAATAAAGAAATTTAAAAATATTTCCAGTTGCCCCCATCAGGGAAGCTTAAGTGTAGCTTTCACATATGCTTCAGTATTTGGCTCACAGTTTTCTGCTTCTGTGGCCATTTGTGCTTGTGCCTGGGAAAAAAAGGAGAAAAAAAAAGACAAAAACAACCAACCCCCCCAGCCTGTTGTGGACAGCAATGCCGAGGAGACCCAGCCTGCTGCTGAAAGGTTTGAGCCAGCTGTGCAAAGGGCTACGCTGCAGCACGGAAGCACCAAGCCAGGACTGACTCTGCAATACCAAGCCCTGCACCCCAGAGCTCGGGCACAGCCCCCAGGGGCTCCTGCCCAGGAGAGGCCCAGCCCGGACCCACATCTGCTGCCCCAGTGAGCCGTGTGTGTGGCAAGCTCAGCACTTACCTTCCAGCTGTACTTCATTACTTGAATGTATCAAAATCGTCCACATTCAATGTATACAAGTATATATTGCTCCAAAAAAATTAAAAATTGTGGTTTACAGACCTACAACTGATATATATGTATGTGTTTGTGTATATACATGCAAGGCTGTGTGTGTGTGTGTGTATGTGTGTGCATGGGTAGAGATACACACACAAACACAAACGTGTATATATATGTTTTTTTCTCTCAATACTTGAAACTTAGCCACTGTGCTTGAATTAAAAAAAAAGAAAAAAGAAAAAAAAAACAACAAAAAACCAACAAAAAATCCACACAAAATAACCCCAAAAGTAGGGGAGGAAAAAAAAAAAAGAAAGGTGATTTATTTTGCCATCACTTTGGTGACTTTCTTTTTTATCTAACTGCATGTAGCGTGAAACCAACTTTTTTGGTGAAAAATATTTATTGCTTTGTAGACAATAAGGTATGCAAAAAAAAGGAAAAAAAAAAGAAAGAAAGCACCCCAAAAACAAACCCCCAACCATTGCTGAAGTTTCTAGTGTAGTCCACCTGCTATTGTCATGGCTTTGTTGCTGTTGCAGCGTTTGTGTCAGGCGTCTTTAATAGATTTCAGGAAACCTCAGTCTGATTACACGTACCTTCAGGTTTGTGAGAGCGTATGATGATGTTCTTTATAAGGTAATGCTTGATACTTTGTCAACATTTTTTATTTGTGTTTTGTGTGACTTTTTTTTTTTGGCTTTAAATTGTACAACACCGATTTAAGACAATAAAATCGATTTGAAATTGTTAGTGGCCTGTTTTCAGTCCTTTGTGATCCCAGTTCATGTGGCATCTGAGCAAGGCCTTTATAATGTGTGTGGTTATACCTGCCTCCACTTTTGGGTAAAAAAGGGCTGTTTTCTGCCCCCTTATCACAGCAGATGAAGCTTGGGGCAAAAGAGACACCTTTCCTGAACTCACATGAAGCCTGTGAATTTGGGAAAGTTGAAGCCAGTTGCCAGGTGGGAGCTGCAGTTCCTGGTTTCTCTGCCCATATTACTTGTCCTCTCCTCCTACTGTGGTTAGGAACTGTCACAAGTTGATAGCAGACCCCTCCCCAGGCAGTTGGATGCTTAAATTCCATCCATATTTCAGTATTTGTAGGATTATATTGTCAGAATCAGCAAGCTTGTTGCTGAACAAGAAAGGGACTTGAAGTGTGGTATCATGATAACATTTGGGTGGTTTTAATTAGGATTAAATATTTTCCTGCTGTGTTTGTATGCATTGCAGTTTTGTTTTTTGAACAGAGCAGGTACATGGCTTAGAATTCTCTCGCCCATGTAACTTTGACAAAAGTCACTGAACATGGCAAAAGGGACAGTGAGGATGCTGAGAGTGTTGGTCCTGACTTCAGGTGCAGGACCAGGTCCCTGTTCTGTCAGGACTGGAATACTCTAGGAGGAAAAGCTAAGCCCTGCATCTGGGATGTGGGAGAGGTGCTAAATTAATTAGTCTAGTCCTTCCATTCTTGCAAAAATTTCAGCCACACAGCTGTAAACTTTCAGAAGCCAAATACCATAATTCCACCAAACATTTCCCAACACTCCACTTGCTAAATTCTGTGTGTTTTTGTTGCCCATGAGCATCACTGGGGAAAGTCCTGCCCACCAGGCCCTGTGTGATACAGCATCAGTCCGCAGTTACTGCACAGTGTCATGGTTTTGTAAGAAAAAATCTTGCTTCAAAATCATCATTTACCATGAGCTGGAATTGGTTTTTTTTTGGTTTTTTTTTTTTTTTTTTGCTCTGCCCTGTTTATAACCTCTGTTTCTGGCCCCTGCCTTTCCCACCCCAGGGAATTGCTCTGTGAGAACAAGAGCTCACCGCCTAGAAGCGGTGAGCTCTTGTTGATGCTGGCTCACATGCAGGGACAGTCGATCCTTTCTCCCTGCAGGGCTCCAGCACCATCAGTGCTGGGGACAACTCTGAGAAACTGCACTTCTGTGTGCTGAAAAAGTGGTGGCACAACCTGGGCAAGACCCCATGGCAGCCCTTGGAAAGCTGGTCAGACCTGAGTAATCACAAACGCTGCTGGGTTTTTTTTCTGCTCAGCACACTTGGGTCTTTGTGTTTTGAGGATTTGTGGGGGCTTTTTTTTAACATTTTTTCCCTTTTGTAGAAAACCCTTGTGTACGTTTGTTCCCTGCAGCATGGGACAGCAGTACATAATACATGTAAAAGTTTCTGATGCCGGGGGTAAGGGAGGGGGGTTTCTTTTGAAGCTGCCCATCAAGAATTTCAAAGGTGAAAACACTGTAGCCAAATGAAAGATGGACCACTGTGTGTCACATGGCTGTGTAGATAGAGAACTCTCTGCTGAATCCATTGGACTCTTTCACAGGCAGCAGAGCAGAGGGGAAAGTGCTAGCTGGGAAAACTTCAACAACAGAAATACTCTCTTCTAAAAGCACTGAACCATGGGACCTGGACAGTTCAAAAGCACCAGTGGAAATTGCACAACTTTCTGGATGTTGACTGTGACGTCATGCTGCTGTTGATTCTAGGATAAAACAAACCCGAGCAATTCTTCCAGGGCATTTGGCTTTGTTCCCCCATTTTATATTTAGTTGTTGGTAAGTACGTCAGCAAAAACAACTCATTCAACTCTGAAAGATCAGAGGTGACAGTGACATCAAGGAAGCAGAAACGGGTGGGTGGGTGTTGAACCAAGGCCATACAAAGATCAATTATTCTGCTTCCAGCTCTTTTAAAGCTTTATTTCATGAGGAGTTAACTCCTTCACAGCACGTTTGAGCCCTCTGGTGTTTAACTTGATTTTGGCTTCTTCTCAGTGGCCCCCTGTGCCTGGTCACCTCACACTCCAGGAGGGGAAGGGTTCTGTGCAGGCAAACAATACCCTGGCATAGCTCTGTAGGGCACGACCTCATGCTCTCCAGAGAAATGCTAGCAGTTGGATTTATTTAGATTTATTTCCATAAATGTAGCACTAAGCATGGGTGCCATTCCCTGGTTGAGGAACAGCACGTAGTGCAGAGATGTAAACTTCCCTGGGACATTTCTTTCTAAAAACAGCCTTTTTAGGGACAATAGAGTCAGAACCACCCCCTCTCCTGGGAGATGAAACCTGGCAAGGGATTTGAACGCTTTTACAAATCATGTTAAATAGTGTATTTCTAAGAAGGTGGTGAAGCATATGCCAAACACAGGTTTTCTCTGACCATGGACAGAGGGTAACCGAGTTCCCAAATGTGCACAATTTTTCTTCATGTTTCCAGCTAATGCCCACTATACAACTGCTGGGGAGGAGCAGAATAAGGTGGTCTTTAAGTTCAGCATGTCACCAGTTCCCAACATGGATGTAAATGGCTTTTACATTTACTATCTCCCGAACTTCTAGTGCTGTGCAGCAAAGCCCTGAAACTCAACATCAGTTTAGCAGTTTTTTCCTTCCCTTTAACAGGAAACACATGTAAGGAAGCATCTTCCATAACACAAGGTTTCCTTGGAGCCTTTTTTATTGATTTAAAATAAATTTTATTTCTCTGTGAATTGAAAGCAAATCCTCTTGAAACAAATACCTTCTTTTTCAAAGCAGGCATTGGGGAGGAAGATGAGAAAGTTGCTCGTGTGACATTGCCACAGCAGAGCAGAACAGGCTGCTCAGGGAGGGGACAGCCAGCTGCAGTGGGGCCATGGGCTCTCCTCTGCCAGCCGGAGGGGACAGTGTCCCCAGGCTGGGAGAAGTGGCAGAAGTGCCTGCCTGGCAGGGGACCCTGTGTAGCCAGGGCTGTGGCTGTCCCCAGGACACGGGACACGGGGAGGTGGCGGTGCGCGTTGCCAGAGCCCCATCTGCAGGCGGCTCCCCGCGCAGTGTGGGGCGAGGAGCGGCGCTGACGGAGTTGGGAGAACGAAACGACAAACAGCACGGCAGAGCCCGTTCTGCAGCCATTCTCCTGCCTGCTCGACAGAGGCCAGGTGTCTGCGAGACCCCAGGGGGTTGGCACCTGGAGAGCTCTGACGGTGCTGATTTCAGTGCCGAGCGAACTCGGGACCTCCTGAGGCTCCGACCTCTGGCGAGTCACTTCGATTTCCCCTACAGCAAGATAAAATAGATAAATTATACATGGGTGTTCCAAGATAAAATAGGTAAGTTTAAAAAAGGAAGAGGTAGTTTGTGCTGTGGCAGGTTAAGAGCACAGCTTGTGCTGCCTGTTTTGAAGCTTCTTGGCTGCGCTTAGAAGGGGTAAGGAGCTGGGATACCAAAGCTTTTTCCCTCATGGGATATCCATGCAAGTCTTTCTCCTATCCCATCACTGTTTTTCAAATTGACTGGTGCCTTCTTCCCTCTCTCACATTTACTGAAATGAGCCAAACTCAGAAATCAGGGTGGGGAAAGAGGAGGAAGGGATGTGGTGGACAGACAATTGCATAAGATCCACTTCCTAAGGAAATGAGGCAAAAAGAGATTCAGACACCCTGATTGCAATGATAGAGAAATTTGTATTCCTGTTTCCCTTGGCAGCAGCATTGCACTGTGACAGGCCATCTTTTATCACTTCTCTAAGCAAAGTGCAGCTGGGACCTTGTGATAAATCTTCCCTTTGCTCCATCCCGCTCCTGAAATAACTCAGAAGTGTCAGTTCAGAAAAGGACGTGCTGCATTTCTTCCCCTTATTAGCTGAAATAACAGGCCTGTGATAATCTGGCCCGCTTGGAAGTGTCAACCTTTCCATGCTCCGTCTGAATGGATAAATGGAAATACAATAATCTCACAACGTGCTAGGGAACCCATGGGTAGCTCCATCCTACAGAGCACTGGAGCAAAAAACTATTCCAGGTGCATTTGGCTTTTTGGGAGGGACATGCTGGGGCCTGGGAAGGGCTTCTGTTGAGCTCAGCTTCCCCATGAAGTGCAGATAAAACTTGCTGCAGAAAACATGAGCAGAAGGATTGCTTGAGCGAGCTGCCTGGAGGAAAACCTGAGGGGAAGTGGAGCCAGAGGTGCCCGTGCTTGGCACCGACACCAGAGAAGGTGTGTGGAAAGGGGGATCGGATGTGACATCGCTCTGGTGAGGGAACCGAGAGCTGTTACTGCAGACCTGTGTGCCTTGTGAGCCGTTCCCTCCCCTTGCCCTCGCCTCGCCGGGGCAGTCTATGTAACAATATGACAATTTTGGGTTGTGCTGGAACCCGTGTGCGGGAGGTGGGGCTGAGCAGGGCAATACCCAGACCCTGGTCACTGCCAACACTGGAGCACGGCGGGTTCTCAGGCTGGCAGCCCCGGAGCAGAGCTGGCTTTACACGCCATCCCTTTTCCCACTGAAAGGGAGCTCCTGGAAGGGCTCGGTTCGCTGTATGGACGGCGCTTCCCTCAGCCCGCCCCGCTGCCCTCACGGCGCTTCCCTCAGCCCGCCCCGCTGCCCTCACGGCGCCCGCTGCCTCCGCCCTCCCCGCCGTGTCCCCGCGCGGCCGCCGTACCGCGCACGTGCGCGCCCCGCGCGGCGCTGTCGCTGCGCATCGCCCGCGTAAGTGGCGCTTGCGGCGGCGGGCGCGGGGCTGAGGGCGGCGGGCGCGGCCTCTCCCGCCCGGCGGCCCCGGGGGCCATGCTGCGGTGGGCACTCCGTGGTTTGAGCTGCGGCTTCTCCGCCCCGGGGAGCGCGGCGTGCGCCGGGCCGTGGCGGCGGCAGCGCAGCGTGGGTACTGCCGGGCCCTGCCCTGCCCCGCTCTGGGGACGGGTCGCGGCTGGAGGGGCCGTCGCCTTCCCAGCTGGCCCGCCGGGTGTCCGGGCAGCGCAGGCCCTGCCTGCCTCCCTCCTCCAGGGAATGGTGGCGCGGCCTAGGGGGGAACGGGGTGCTCGCCCTTCCTGCCTCAGACTTGTTCGTGTGCTGTCGCTTTCTGCCCGAGTTTCTTGCCTTTCGTGCTCGTCCCATCTGCGGTTGTTTCCCCTGCAGGTTCTTACAATGGCTGAGGATTTGATAGCAGCGGTTGCCAGCCAGACAAAGAGACTCAGCAGCAGCAGCGAGGTGGTTCAAAGGCTGGAAGAAAACGGGCATCAGAACAAAAAGTTGAAGAGCGATGCAGATGAGGAAGATGCAGAGGATCAGAACAAGAAGTTACCCAAAAGGAAGATTGTGCTGTTGATGGCATATTCAGGGAAAGGCTACCATGGCATGCAAGTATGTGGTTTGGCAAAGCAGCATCTCCAGCTCGTTTTTTGCTTTGGAGTCTGTTAAGTTTAGTTAGAGTGCCTGCGTAGGGAAACACTTGAGCATTTGCAGTGTGAAAAACCAGGGCAGGAACAGTGTGTGAATGGCTTCAAATGGCTTGGTAATAACTTAATTTTAAAAGGTCAGTGATGCCTCTCTGATGATTGAAGGGACAGTGCTTTGTCATAGCACCAGAGGTGCCTATGCAGGGTGGTCTGAGGCATAGAGCTGGCTGCTCCATCTGCTGCTCCTCTCCACGTACTGCAAGCTCCATACACTTGAAGAATACTTCAGAGGCTCCAGGGGATAACTGACAATCTTGCACAAAGACAGGGAAGGGAGCCTTTCATGCTTATACAACAAAGGAGGTTTTTTCACCAGCAGTAAGCATCATGCTTACAGGCACATCAGGTGAACTGAGCAAAAGAACCCAGTCTAATTTCTCGAAGAAAAATTTGTAGAGGCTGGGTTTGGAGCAGCAGCTGTTGACTTGCAGGCACTGGGACAGGATTGGTGCTGTTTCATGCGTTTGAAGGAATCACCAAGAACCTCCAGAAGTGTTGCACAGTGAAATTAGAAATAAGCCCTTATTTGCTGTAGCAGTAACAGCTAAATCAGAACGATGTTTTATTAATACTCTGGTAAAATACAGTTAGGTTTGGTAGAGAATGCCTCTCTAGGCTGCAAAGGGAAGACTCTTAAAGAATTTCACAACAATGTTTGATTAACGGAATTTTCATCTTCACTTATCCCATTATTGTTCTATTTCTTATTTTTACTGCATGCGGCCTCTTAGAGAAACGTGGGATCTTCACAGTTCAAGACAATAGAAGATGACCTAGTCTGTGCCCTTGTTCAGTCAGGATGCATCCCAGAGAACCACGGGGAGGACATGAAGAAGATGTCTTTCCAGCGCTGTGCTCGAACAGATAAGGTGGGTTGGGCAGGGCTGTGCTCTCCTGAGCTCTGGGGCTTACACACCTCTGCTGCTGGGATGGACTGCTCAAGCATTGTCCACAGGGAGATCCAGCAGCAAGTGAATGTTCCCTGAAACTTCTCCTTTTGTCCTCTGTTAAATTAAAGTACAAGCAAATAAACTTGTTATTCAGTTATTTCAATTCTGCAGGTGTTGTCTTGGAGCGTCCAAAGTACATAATTATATGAGGTTTTGTGGATTTTTTTTGTTTTTACAGGGTGTGTCTGCAGCTGGACAGATTGTGTCACTGAAGGTCAGGCTAATAGATGACATCTTAGAAAAGATCAATAATCATCTTCCTTCTCACATCAGAATTCTGGGTAAGAACACTGAAAAAATTCAAGAAAAGCTTTTTCCTGCAGAAGATCTCTATAATTTTACTTATAAAGGGTTTAGTTTTAACACACTTTTGTTAGCTTGAAGTTGGGGTTCTTTTGAACAAATCTACTTTTTGTTTGTATTTTGCTTAAAAAATATTCTTGCTGGTGGGAGTGAGATCACAATCAGTCTGTAACCTCCTGTTTCAGAAACCTAATGTCACTTTTAAATGCAGGCCTGAAGAGAGTCACTGGGGGATTCAACTCCAAGAACAAATGTGATGCCAGAACCTACTCTTACATGCTGCCCACGTTTGCCTTTGCCCATAAGGACCATGAAGTGCAGGAGGAGCTTTATAGGCTGGACAGAGACACCCTTGAAAGGGTCAATCAGCTGCTGGCCTGCTACAAAGGGACACACAACTTCCACAACTTCACATCCCAGAAGGGCCCCAGGGACCCCAGTGCCAAGAGGTACATCATGGAGATGTACTGTGGAGAGCCCTTTGTCAGGGAAAACATGGAATTTGCAGTGATCCAAGTGAAGGGTCAGAGTTTCATGATGCACCAGATCAGGAAGATGATTGGGCTGGTGATAGCAATTGTGAAAGGTTATGCTGCTGAGTCCATCATGGAGCGCAGCTGGGGAGAGGAGAAGGTTGATATCCCCAAAGCCCCAGGACTTGGGCTGGTTTTGGAGAAAGTACACTTTGAAAAATACAACAGGCGTTTTGGGAATGATGGGCTGCATGAGCCACTGGAGTGGACAGAGGAGGAGGAGAAGATTGCTGTTTTCAAGGAGCAGTACATCTATCCTACCATTATCAACACAGAAAAGGAGGAGAAATCCATGGCAAACTGGCTAAAAACCCTCCCCATTCATGACTTCAACTCCTCTGCTGTTGAGGTGCAAACTAACAACAAAAATCCAAAGGTAATGACTGAAGCCATTATTTTACAAATGGAAGCTGTCAAGTTGAAGCATCTCTTCCCTTTGTACCCTTTTTGTTTTCCATGAAATGCTCTGGAAATGACAGTCATCTGGAGTTTGAAATGTGTATAGTCTTTTCTGTCTTTGTGCACTTGATGATAGTGGAATGAACTGTACAGAGCATTGTTTTTGCAGGGTTTTACAGGGAGTAGTTGAGGAGGGAGGAAGGAAAGCTTTAAGCATGAGCAATTTGCATAATCATAAACTGGCAACAGAAATTATGGACACATTGCCAGCCTTTGCTGTTGTGAAAGTGTTTGAGAGTCTAGGTTTCAGGCTGACAATTTTGCTTTAAATACCTGCTGCTTTTTTGAATTCTCTGATTTTGGGCTAATTCTCATTTTGTTACAAGATAAGGTTTGGGATCAGGGAAATTTAAGACCAGCGCTTTTAAATTAATCTGCCATGAGCTCAAAATAGACCATCAGAACAACTTCTGAGTAACTGGGATATTGTGGAGTTGGATTTGTGCCAACAGGAACTCCTGTGAGCTGTGAGGTGAGAATACATTTGTGCCAACAGGAACTCCTGTGAACTGTGAAATACATTTTTGCCAAAAAGGAAATTTCAGTTAAAGGCTGGCAAGTCCTTGAAGGATGAATGATGGGCAGGGCTAAAACTTCTGTGTAGTGCAACTCAGAAGAAAATAATGGCCTTTTTTCATTTAACAGAATCCTTAAAATTAGCTTTATTTTGTGTAGCAAATGGAGAATGTTGGAGATGGAGACATGGAGAAAAATGATGTCTGCCATTTTATGCATGATATAAAACTTACAGCCTTGTTGAATAGCACAAGCAAGACACCATAAATTTCTCAGGGTTATTTTTTTACTTGTGGTAATTTTTTTCTGAATTCTGGATATGTGAGAGGGGTGTTTGTCACAGGAAAAGCCACATTGGTTTGTTTAAATGGGACCCAAAGAGACCATATGGCTCAGAGTGCTTTACCTGGTGGTGTTGGCAGTACCTGGTGCTGCCAGGTTCCCAATCCCTGACATGTTCCTGAAAGTAGACAGCCTCTGCTCCCTGCAGATAGACCCAACCAAGTTTGGGTTTGGCATCACAGTTAGCACAAGCTGTCTGGGAAGGATAAATAAGGCATGATATGACAGACTCTGCTGAGATTTTGCAGGCTGTTTGCACTTCAGTGAGCTGTGCTTGCTGGTATGAAGTCAACTGTGTGAGTGACTTGGAATGTGTTTTGTAGTAGGATATTAAATGGCCAGTGTTAAATTTGTGGGATTTGGTGTTTTCAACAAGTGATGGTGAGGGGAAAAAAAGGGTAACCACAGACAAATATATGCTATAGGTATATAGAACTATAGATATATGGTATGCTAGCTTCTCTTTATAAAAATACTTTGATATAAGTCATATCAGCTGAAGTACTTGCTTCAAAAAAATACATGAACCCTCCCAAATTAACTGGAGAGTCCTGCACAGTATTGTCTTACTCCTGAAGGAGTGGCTCCCAGAGAAGAACTCTGACTTCAGTCTCCTTGTAAGTTTCTAACATTTGTAGTTTTTCCTTAGTACTACTTTGTGTAACTGAACTGACTTCATTTTTAAACAAGCATTAGTGAGCCCTGGCTTATCTGCAATATAGGTTGGACATAAATTCTCTGCAGCAGACAAAATTCTCAAATCTGGCTTTAGACAATGTAACAAGCTTAGGTTTTGAGGGACTTGCATGAAAAAGCACTTAACTTGTCTCATCTGCATTTATTTTAAATATCACCATTTCATGTTACTACCCCACTTTTGAGTTTCCCACATACTGCAGGTTGTAACTAAGGAGTTGTAAATGTTGTAAAAAGAAGACATTTCCTCTCTGATAGCTGTAATCCCAAGTATGCTTTTTGTTCCAAGAAGCATCTTTACCACCAGAGGTGTTTATTACAGTAGATGGGTCTAACCCATGGAGTTGAGGCCCAGGACTATTTTCTTACACTTGTGGGAAAGTTTGAAGTCAGTGTCTGTGGCTCAGGTCAGTGTGTGGGTGTGAATGCAGCACTGACAGAGCATTTTGTGTTTTGCTTTGCAGAAGAGCAGCGATCCCGAAGGCAGCGATGGTTGTGGTGATGATTCTGACTGAGCCAGCAGCTGGCTGCACGTGGGACCCTTGCTGCTTGCAGTTCCCTTTGTCTACAAAAAAGTGGCCTTTCCAATCCAAGAATCCACTGAAACAGGAGTTGGTGTGCTTGCAGAATGAGAACTGGATGCCCAGGAGAACCTGAGTGGGGAAGACAGTGCAGCAGAAAAACCAGAAGCTTTTTATACCACTGACTGATTCACCTGACTGATATACTTGAAAACAGTGTAGTGGGAAAGCAGCTTTCTAAAAATAATCTTGAAATGCAGGATATCTTAATTGCTATTTGAATAATGTTTTTTATTATGTTTACCTGGAAAATAGTATTTTAAATATGTATAATCTCTACGTAAAGATGGGGCAAATCATTTTAATATACTCTTTTTTACTATGAAGTTACAACTTCATGAGCTTTTGATTTTTTAAAAAATAATTTACCTTTACTTAAACTGAATCTCTAAGCTTTTATTTCTCATGTCATCCATGGTTTTCCTATGGAATAACATGCATGACCCTGAGATTAACTCAGTTATAGTGTGGTGCTAAAAATGCCAGGGTTGTGGATTCAATCCCTTTATGGGCCATTCATTCAAGAGTTGGACTTGATCCTTCCAACTCAGAATATTCTGTAATTTAGAACTATGAGTTAGGAACTCATTATCATGCTGGCTGCTGTGAACTCTTTTGGTTTTGAAACAAATTTCTGTGTTTTCTAGAGCTTTCTAGAGCAGGTCTAAAAGAAATGAATCCTTTCTCAGTGAGAGGGCTGCAGTTTGGAATGTGAACTGAGCCAAACATTTCAAGATGAGACCTTTTCTGTGGGAATGCCATCCTCCCAGCATTGCCCTGGTGCTTGGGCAGGTTAAAGGGTATAAATCCAGAGCTCCAGGTGTAGTTGTGCCTTTGCTGGCTGAGGTGTAACCCCAAAATCCTCTTGAGCCATCTCAGGATCCAGAGTTGAACTGACTTGGCATGTGGGAAATAAATGGTGCTGAATTCCCTGGGCTTTAATCAGGCCTGGGTTTGTGAACTCTTCAATCCCGTCAAGCTCCTCAGAACAGGGAATGTCTGCAGTGATATGGGAGGCACATGTCTGAGCATTGCCATCCTCTGGGAATCAATTTCAATTTTCTGTGTTTTCAGAAATTGCCTACTCTAGAGTTCATGCTCCTTTTTCCCATCAGTGGTTTAACATCTGGCTCTTGTTTCCAACTCTGTGGAGGTGGCAGAAGAAATGACACCCTCCTGCCTTACTGCCCTGCAGAACCCTACTGAAGGGTTTGAACAAGACTCCAAGAATTTGCATATTGGTACAAGTACTTGATACATTTCTCTTGCTGAGTCTCTGTGGAGACGTGCTGTTTAATATGGGACTTACTGAAAATGAGGACTCAACTATTTGTTCCCACTTTACTGGTGTTTTGCCAAAGTCTTTAATTTTATGGTTCCTTCTGGAATTATTATTTGGTTTTGCGGGGTTTTTTTTTTGGGTTGATGGGAACTTTGGGGGATTTTTTTGGGGCACAGCTGTCCTTTGAAAAAGGTTTCCTCTGTTCATTTTGTCTGGGTTTTCTTTACAAAAGCTTTAAAAGCTCGATTTTATGAAAGCAAGTGTGTGGAAGTGCTCTGGAGAGAGTTTTTGTCTGGATTTTCATTTACATCACTTGCTGGTCCATACTATTGACCTACTCTGCATTATCTTCCATTCAAATCTCCATTTCTCCATACCTTTCAATCTGAAAAAAAACATTACCTTTATCTACTTATAATACAGGCCCCAAAGCTGTGATATGTACCACAGTTGAAATCAAAGAGATTTGGAGAGAGAAAAAGCCGTGAATAACAATAATAATAAAAAATACTTAAGGGTCGCGGCTCCCCCTCTGTGCGGGTGGGAGCGCCTGGATCCCCCCATGCTGGGAGGCGGATGGTATCGCCGCGAGGGGCGGGGCGGGGCCGCGTGGGGGCGGGACCCGGAGCGGCCGTGAGGGGGCGCTGCGGGAGAGCGCGGCCGGCCCGGGGGCGTGAGGGGAGCGCGGGGCGGGCTCGGGGGGTGCGGGCGGCTCAGTCGGTCCGGGAGCTCTACAGGGTGTGCGGGATGTCGCAGGGATGTACGGGGGTAGTACATGGCGTGCGGAGCGGGTCAGGCCGTGCGGAGGTGTACGGGGGTAGTACAGGGCGTGCGGAGCAGCTCAGGCTGTGCGGGGCCGGTGCAGGGTGTGCAGGATGTCACAGGGGTATATGGGGGTAGTCCGTGACGTGCGAGGCGGCTTGGGGTGTGCGCGATGTTACAGGGTGTACGGGGTAGTACGTGGCGTGCGGAGGTGGCGCAGGGCAGTGCTGGGACAGGGGACACCCGTCGCTGGCGGGAGGTTGGTGGCGGTGAGGGGAACATGGCACGCAGCGCTGTGAGGGGCCAGGGCACTGCCGAGCCCTGCTCTGTTCCCGGGCAGCGCCGACACCCCGCGTACCGGGCTGGAATGGCCTTCAGAGCACGGACCATCCCGCCCCGCTGCTCTGGAACTGGCAGGGGTGACACCTGGCAGCTCCCTCCTGTCACAGCTGCCGTCACCTCCCGTGCGTGTGACAGCACCGGCCTCTCTCCCTGACTGCAGCCCGTGAGTCCCTGGGCCGGAGAAAGCCGAAAGCTTGGCCATCCTGCATCTTCTTCGAAGTACAAACATACCCAGTCCAGACTCAGAATGAGCTACAGCAACTGGATAAATCTACTGCGACCATAAAGAATTCAAGTGGTTAATTTGAGTTAGAAGGTCAGTTGAGATCAACTCCCTTTATAATTGTGCAGGAAGCAATTCTGCAACCATAAGCCCCATTATGTAGCAAAATAAAGTGAATGTAAAATTTAAATCAAGATGTAGAAGTGAGTAAATCTTTGGAAGTGGTAGTCCAATGCACCATTTTATTGATAATGAGATACTTTATTAGGCTAACTTTATTTCAGTTCCAGAATAGTACTTCACAGAGAGGCTCATGATTAGTTCTGACAGCAATTAAAAAAAAAAAAAAGTCATGAACTTTAAAATAATGCTGTTACATCTAGTGCTTATACTAATGGTTGAAGATTAAGTGTAAGTTTTAAGCATTGTAATTAAAGATAACTGCTTTAATGAGATTTTCTGTAATTGTAACATTATATCCAATACCAATTGTTACACATTTTAAAAACCCTCTGGAGAAAATCTTAAGATATCCTAGTAAGTGCTGCACATCTCATTTTCCATACATTGGGTTTAAATTTGTACCCTCTGAGCCCAATTTGTTGCTTTCCTTAATTAATGTTGTTGCATGAAATTTTTCCCTTTTGGTCATTTGATACCCTGATAGAGATTGGTTGTGTCGTTGACAGCTCTCTGCAGGGTGTTGTTAGCGAAGATCCTGTCAGCTTCAAGGGTGGCTAAGTGCATCCTAGACTGACTTGCTGGTTGAGTCACACCTCAGAGCTTCTAGGCAGGCAGGTCTGTTGGGGTGTGGTGGAAGCTGATTTCACCAGCTTTGTAACAGGCTGTATTTGCCACTTTCTTTGGTTCTCTTTGTCATTTCACTATTTTCTTTACTGAAATTGCAGTTTTTAAAAGTCTCTCTGCAGGTGGAATGCCTCCTGTCCCTCAAGTGGCTCAGCGGATCAGCCAGGAGGAAAACCAACAGCAAAATGGACCAAATTTGTCAAATCTGCTTGATTCCTTCCCTGCTGCACACAGCAGGAACCCAGCTCTGCCCCAGCAGGTACAACCAGCAGGATGGCATAAGAACCATGTGCTTGTGGTCCCAGCTCCAGTTCCCTCACAACAACAGGTATATTTGTGTATTATACAACATTTATAATGTACAGCATTTGTATATTATCTTGTATGGGGAGTGTTGACCTTGGTGTTTTGTGTGGAGACTTTGTGGATGGCAAAATTTATCACTCCAGTCTGGAGAGAAAGGAGCAAATAATTCCAGTATTTTTTGCAGATGACTTTGCCAAGCCTGATAATTTTCTTCAGACAGCTGTGGTATGGCTCAGCTGGGTATCAATCTTTACAAAAAGATTTTGTATTAATTTAAATTTAGAATGCTCTGTGGATACCTGTGCCTCTCGTTTGGTTTTAATTAGTGCTGCAGATATACATGATTTTTCTTGAAGAAAGGAAAGGGGTGAGAAGGAATCAGACATGTTCTCCAGGGAAGTAGCATTTGTTCCTGGAATGAAGCCCTAGAAAGAAATTTAATTAAACAGAATCCATTATTTTAAATTTTTATGCACCATTTTAAAATAAGGGGGGAGGGGGGGATGACAATGGAAATTTGTGCTGCTTGTGCTGACTTGCCAGCAGTTGCAGGATGCTTACATGTGTTAATAAAAATGCCAGAAACTAAATGTGTTTTCATATGGACTTTTTAGGGAATTTTGTCCATCTGCCATCTGGCAGAGTATTTAAATTCTGTGACATTTCTCACTGAATCAGCCAGAACTTCTGATGAGATCTAGGGGTACTATATTTTAGGAGGAAAACCAAAAGTTCTCAAGACTGAGTAGCTCTGCATCCCAAGATTCTCTGCTGATTTCTGATGTAACTTCTGCCTCACCAAGTCCTTCAGAAACTACAAAAAGCTTCAAAAAATCCATTATTCATTATCTTTTAATAAAGTGCAACTTCAGACACCATGGAATGTTTCCAAGGACTAAATAATTGATTATCCATGTAGCATTTTAACATTTTTCACAGTGGCTGTCTTGGTTTTGTGTTGTGCAGTAGGAAACATAAGTTTAATTATGTTTACTCGAAGGAAAATGAAATTCTGCAGCAAACAGCAGCAGTGGGGAAAGAAGGTTTATGGTCTCTGAAACTTCTGCCCAAACTCCATGAGACCCCACAGCACAAATCACACCATGATTTATCTTTTGGAAGAAATGCAGTGGATGGCAACAGATTTTTTTCAAGAAAGAAGATGAAAGATGATAACTGCCAAGAGTGAAATGTGAACTTGATGTTTTAAACCTGAAAAGAATAGGCAGCATTTAAATGGTTAGGATGTGATCACTGAGGATCTGGGAGTTTGGGGTTGCCTCTCCACTGTTTGTAAACTTTAAACAGTACTCCTAAAGGGGTTGTAATTATTTTCTTTCTTTATAAATATGCTTTTTAGATAGAATTGGGTAAAATCTTAAAATAATTTTATGGTTTTATTTTAGGGTTATTGTGTCAAGGTGGGAATAGATGGGTCTGGAATGCTAGTTCTACAAATGTAATTGTTTTAAGTACAGTCATTGAACTCACTGCAGAGCGTGTCATTTGAGGGTGCTGCCCTGTTTGTGACTCCTGGTAACATGAGCACAATGCTCTATTTCCATGCTGTGGGTTCTTGGAACCTTTTAAAGTAACAGCAGCTGCTCTCTGCAGTGTCACATGACACGTGGCTCTTCCAGTTCCACTTTAATTCTGCCATCAGCTGGGAGCTTTTTCATCATTCTCAGATACTGTGCTACTATTACTATTATTTTTTTAACTGCAGCTGAATAGTAGCAAAATATTTCTTTGTGGTTTTTTTTTTTTCTTTTACTATTACGTAAGCACACAGACTGGTCTCTATTTGATGTGACTGGGATGGAAAACCAAATCACTTGCTATGAAGGACAAGTGCTGCCAAAACTGAAGGTAACTGGAAAGCTTATTGAGGAGATCTTCTGCTCCCCTTCGTCACCCAGACTTGAGCCAGTGAAGCTCCAACCAAACAGGTATGCAGGTATGTTCAAATGATTGATTTATTTTTTATTGCTATTTTTTTAAAAATAACAGATGAAAAAGAGTAATATTTGTGAGGGCTGAGAGGATTAATTCAGAATTATTTGTTTATTTTTCTATCTTTTGTTTCCAAACTGATCACTGCTAAAGACTTTATGCCTTTAAAGTCTTCTCCCTCAGTCTTCTGAGGGAAAGCAGAGTGCTTCTTACTGCTAAATAGATCAAAACTGAGCTTTCATACATGAAAAGAACTTTCTGGCCACACTCAAGAATTGAAGTCATTTGTGGTTTTGATCAAACACTGAAAATTACTTCTGGAGTAGAGTTTCCTGAGCAGAATAAATCTTCTCCTTCTAGTTAATTTTCAGATGTACTTGCAAAACACTTAAAGATTTTTTTTTTTTTTTTGGGAGGGTCGGGGGTGGGGTGGGGAGAGGGAAAGGGACAGAGGGAGAAAAAATTGCTCAGTTAAATTTCGAGTTTACTTGAGTTTTGCTCCTGAGTCTTCCATCAGAAGAGAAGTTAGGAGGGTTCAGTTTTGAGTCTTGGAGCAAATGTAATTCTGCTATAGAGCAATGCAGAGTTAAATCTTACAGTAAATTAGCCCGATATGAGAAGAGTATGGTCAGTGAAGCCCAAGTCAGCTTGTGTGACATGTGGCTGTGACAGGTGACAAGGAGGATGTCCCTGGTGTTCTTAGGCTGTACTGCCAGAAGAGAGCATTGGCAGTTAATGAAATTTAGGATTTGGAAGTGGCAGCTGAAGTATCTATGTAAAACAGAAGAAGAATTCATTCTTTTTCTCTTTAGACATCTTTGGTTTCCTGGAAATAGCATACACAAAACAGTTATTGTGAAATCAGCTCTTACAGCTGCAGTGTTTTTGAAACCATACCCATAGTTAAAGCTTTTCTCCATTAAGAAGTTTGACACTAATTAGCATCTTTTGGGGAGTTCTCTTGCTGTCTCCAGACTCCAAAGATGACTAAGGGATATGGGAGTTCTGTCATGCCCCTTCCTGTAATCCTTCAGAGAGGACTGGAGCATCAGAGCATTTGCTGTACTTGAATTTTACAGTATAGTGTTTTTCTTCTGTGTGTTGAGAGAAGCAGAATCCCTCCTGCCATATGCTCTTCAGCTGGGTACCTCTTTCAGCTCAGATTACTGACTAAAAATAATATTTTTGCCAGTAGGCATAAACTAGAAAAGCAGATTTATTTTTCATTGCAATACCAAAGCTAACATTTGTCCTTGTATCACAAGTGTCAGCTTTTCTCCTGCTCTCTTCTCCATTCGTAGAACTCTTGCATTATTGTTAAATTATCCTTATTTGAGATTATCCCATAATTGCTAAATTATTCTTATTTTCTAGGGTTTTTTTGCATAAGCTTTATCTGATCACAATAGATTCAGAGAAGAATTTTGAATTTAATATTCCAGAAGAAAGAGACAACTGAAGGAACACCTGGACAAAATATACTTCTGGAATGAGTGTCATTGTTCCAGAACCCCCCTGTATGGCAGAGACCTGTTGGAAACTTGCCCTTGGATCAGTGAAAGAAAAATCTCTCAGCATTGTTCTTCCAGGATTAACAAGTGGTGCTGGGTTGGCTTTGCAAAATGCCTTCCATACTCCAGCACTTCAGAGGCTCTAAGGATCCATTGCAGGACCTCATTCTGACACTGAAACAGCAGCAGATTGCCCTGAAGCATTATTATTGTTATTGCCAGGTAATTGAGGCAAGTCCATGTGCAGTCTTTGCACAAATTTGGTGGGTGTGTGCTACCCTCTAGAACAGGGTATTTATGTGAATAACTGTAAAATGCTAAATGGGGTGCCTTGTTTTATCCCTTTTGCAGGCTGCATTCCTCTGTGTTGAACCTATTTGCATCTCAGATGTATAATATTGGATCATTCTAGGATCTGAAACTTTCAACAGTTCCATGGCAACTGTTATTAGTTATATAACAATTCTACTTTATTTTGACATATCTTGTATTTGTTGTGTTAATGCTGACAAAAAAAAATAGGAGTTTTAGTAAGCTTCTCTTGGTAACTTTATGGATAGTGGTAATTTCCTCTTCAGTTTTTTTTTCACTTACTTGATGTCAACTTAAACCTACATGTCCTGATTTACTTTCTATTACCTTTAGCCAGGTGCTTTGTGCTTCTTTGCAATTATTACTGGTTTGGAGTAGTTAATAGCCCAAGCAGTTAAAAATTAGTATAATAAAGTTTTGATTTGTTTTATAGAGACATGTGTGTGTTCCCAGCTGTAGCTATTGCTCCTCCATGTTTGTATGGAGTAAATCCTTCTTACACAAGGACCCATGGAATGAAACCCCTGCAGTTCAGGCTCGAGGAACAGAGATGGTGCAGCCTGATTCAGGTATTGAACACCCCCCACTGGTCACACCTGTGTGCAGGGGCTGTCTCTAATTGTGTCACCTGCAGAACCCTCAGGTTCTGACTCATAACCAGGCAAGCTGGGAGCTCTGGCTTTCCTGCTTTGGCAGCTGAAAGCAGAAGGGACAGCAGGTGTTGATTTTGGACACAGATGATTGCAATGCTCAACATCCTGGAGCTTTTCCTGAATTTCCATTTCCCCATGTGAGTGAGAGTTAGTGAGAGTGGTGCTCACAGCTGGCAGTGTCTGGTAAGAGGATCTTTCCTCAAGCTCACACTGAGTTGATGCTCATGGTGTGAGGGAAAAATGCTAAAGGGAAGTCTAAAACATTTGCAAGATTCATTTACATAATGTCCTTACTTATTGAAGCAAATTATGTATGTAGCTGTAGCTCAAATATGTAATTATATATGAAATATGTCAGTCATATTACTATTTGATGAGGCATCTAGGGTGTTTCCAAGGAGTATGCCACTACTTATCCTATGTTTATGAGCAATTTGTGCTTCAAATGCAGATTTTTTTTTCCACAATAGCCATTTGATTAATTTGCTTTTGCTTTCATTATCTGTAGCTATTTACATTGTTAGTAATTTAAGTGTAGTTGGTGTTTTTATGTTGGCAGTTCCTCAGCCTTACTCCAGGGGCTTTTATTTTTCGTGGAGTGCCCTGGCATTGCCTGAGGATAAATTGAAAGTATGCTCTTTTCCCTCCCCAGTAAGATTCTCTGTATCCTCTGGGGCCTACAATTTGAGCAAACATTAACAATATATTGAAGTTTTTTCTTATTTTTTTATTCCAAATTGCATCATTATGCTTTCTGTTAGATGCAGTATAAAACATAAAAGAATACTTTGCCTTAAAGCAACACAAGGCAGCACAAAAGAAGGGATTAGATTTAGTCAATAGACATGAAAAATGATGGAGCGTGTGCAGGAATAACAACTCAGTCAGGTGTGCTTAGTCATAGGACATGATGTGATTACTTGTAATAGATCTTTAGATTTTATATGGCTGACTGCACCATAAATTAATAGCTTTAATGGTAGACAGATTAATTATGAACTGCATAGATCTGTAATGTGGGCAGTCAGATAACTTGAAATGTTTGCACACTTAATGTAGGTTGGGGAACTAATAAGAAAGCAATTTTTCCAATCTTCTCACTCTGTTAAAAAAACTTCGTTTAGAGATTTATCCTTTAATAATGTCAATTTGTAATTATGTTGCTTGTTTCCCCATTTTAGGAATTCACAAAAAGCTTCAACCAAGACAAGTAATCCTTCTGTGCTATCCTGTCTTCCCACACTCCCTTTGCAGGTGTCAGTCACACAGATGTGATTCCTGTTGTCTTCTATGACACTGGACACAAAGATGGGATGGTGTGACAAAAGTGCAAGAGGAGGAGATACCCACACATCCAGGTGAATTTCATGCTAAGAAATCAATGTTTTAAAATCAAAAGTAGAGAGAACATGATTTGGGGAGAAACTAGGATTTTTGGTTGTAGTTTGTAGTTTAAATAACTTGGTCTTTGAAGAAGCCTTCAAAGATTTTATCATACCCCTTCCCTTCAAACTAGGGGGAAATTAAAAATCATGTCCTTCCCACACTGCTGCTTCTGTTCCTGTTTTTCCCTCCCACTTCCATCTACCAAACCATCTGGACTTCTGTGTTGGGACAGCCAAAGCAAATGGGTGGGTGTTTTCAGCCCTTGATAAACAAAAAATGTCATTCTTGATTCTCATTGAGTTTCAGATCCAGTGATGAGATGCTGTGTGTGTAGGTCTAAGATGTATTTGACAGCTTCTCTCAAGTGACTGTTTCTTGCCTTGGAAGGATATGCTGAGAGCCCAAGGAATGTAGTGGGTTTCTTTGTTTTACAGGCTTGTAAGTGGTAATTCTACTGAAGAGAGGCTGTTTGAAAAGAGTATTAAACATATGATTCAAGAGCTGGCTGCTCAGGGAGAGGATTGTTCAATAGACTTTTTATCCCAGGTACTGTAACATTAAGAATGTGAGCAGTTATTTGATGATACATAAAAAATAAGTGTTTTAATAGATCTCAGACAGAATTTTGTAAAGGTAGTGGTTTATTTATTTCTAGGCTTGTTTGGGAACCTGTGGTGTGTGTTCACAGTTCAATTGAGTAGAAATCCTGAACCGTCAGCTCATATAGAAAATCAGACGGTAACAATATGAAATAAATATTGATGATATTGATAAATTGTAATAAAGATCTGCATGTTCCAATTATAACGTTACCCTTTTATTAACATTGTTTTAATCAATCAAAAGCAACATCTGCAGCAAAATGTGTCAAACACATCTGTAATCTGACTTTTCTAAACTTGATTTTATGATGACTAAAAATTTTTGCGTTTTTTTCTTAAAGGTCTTGGATCCTCTCAGTGAGGTGGTTAACTCTTGTAACAATGTTTATCACTCTCCAAAGCAATGGCAAAATTGCTTTGGAGAGTGATAAAAAATTGCAATGCAAAATTGTTACATAAAAACCATTACAGGTCTAGAGGGGAAGGAGAGTTTCAATTCAAACTTGCTTTGCATTGCAAGGACTTGGGGGCTTTTGGGGTCTTTATTGTTGTTTTTTTTTTTTTTCCCTTTTTAATTCCTCATTGCTGTTAGAATACTACATGAGTGTTCACTAAGCAAAAACATAACTAGATTTTAGAATTTTGAATCAAATCTGTGCTCGTGCTGATGTAAAAGAAAAGTTTTAAGTGCGGCTCCATCTGATGTACCAGAAGTCCTTCCTCATGTCCGGGTGGACCCTCCTGAGCATCAGTGAGTGCCCGTTGTCTCTTTTCCTGTAACCTGGCACCACCGAGCAGAGCCGGCCGTGCTCCGCGCTCCCTGCAGACCCTGACAGACGGGGATGGGGCCCCCTCTCAGCTCGAGGCTGAACAGCGCCGTCGGAGATGCTCCAGCCCCTCCATCACCGTTGTTCCCCGGCTGGCCCCGCTCCAGACGCTCCCAGTCTCTCCTGCCCTGGGGAGTCAAGCCCCGCCAGCTGCACGTGTGGCTTTTCACACCGTATATTGAAGAGTAGTGACAGCCCCGCTCCGTGCGCGGACAGAAACTGCCCTTTGCTCGGTGCTTCCCCCGCCCTGCCTCTGCTACAATAAATATCATTTTTCCGCGCTTTCGCCGAGCCCGTTCCTATCGCGACAGGAGCCGCGGGCCGCCTCCGCGGAGCGCGCAGGCGCGGCTCTGGCGCAGGCGCGGCGCGGCCCGCGGGTGCCGGCGCAGGCGCGGCGGGACGCGGTTTGTCTCCTGCCGGCGCTGGTAGCGGCGCCCCCGCCCGTGCTTCCTGCCCGCAGCGAATGGAACCCGCGGCGCCCGCGGTAAGTGCGGCCCGCGGGGCCCGCCCGGGCCCGGCTGCGCGCCCCGCTCCGCCCCGAACGGCCCCCGGCAGCCCCGCCGCCGCACCGGGGGCGGCCGCGGAGGGACGGGCCCGCCCGACGCGGGGCGGGGGACGCGGGCCGGGCCGGGCCGGGCCGGGCCGGGGAGGCGCGGCCCCGGCGGGGGGAGCCCCGGTCGGGGGGAGTCCCCGCGGAGCGGCGGCGGCAGGGCCGGGCTTCGCCCCCGGCCAGGCGGCCCCGCCGCGCTGCTCGCACACAAAAGGCGATCCCTGCTTTGGGACCTCCCTTATCGGCCTGTAATTAATTAAGTGTTTTCACTGGGGCCATAAGTGTTAGTGAGGTGCGGGTAATTAAAATAATAAGACCTTGTTACTGGTGGTATCTTTTGAATCTTAATTATTTGGTACGGGCACTGTGAAATAACCACACTACCTCGAAGAACTGCAGTATTGTTACATCTTTTGGAAAATGGGCCTGTAAGGAGTGCAGTTTTTTCCCCTTCCCGCTCTACGGAGCTCGCTCGCTCAGGTTTGAGCTCCGAAGAGTGGGAGAGCTGAGACCCGCCGGGTGAGCCCCGGTGCGGGACAGTCGAGACCCGGCGGGATGAGCCGGGTGCGGGAGAGACGGAACCCGGCCGGAGGAGCCGCGGTGCCGGCTGCGCTCCGCGGTACCCCCGGCACGGAGATCCCGGGCTCTCGGCCCCCTGTCGCTGCTGGCACGTGTGTGACAGCGCTGCTTTGCTCCACCTTCCCGGACAGCCGCCTCTTTCCTGGGGCAAGGAAGGGAATCTCCATCCCCAGGGCTTGGGCGGATGGCTGCAGACAGCACAGGACAGGGGAGCGGCGGGCTGTGATGTTCTCCCTGCCTGGGCAGCGGAGGAGCGGGAGAGCCGGCAGCGCCCGCTGCATCCCGCCGCTTCCCAGCAGTGCTGCCCGGGTGCTGCTGCCTGTTGCCGCCTGCGACCAACTTGGAATTAGGAACACAAAGGAGTAGCAGCATGTTTGTGTGTGTTTGGCCTGAAATGCTAAAAGTGAAAGTGTTGCTTTTAAAAGAGGGGAGAGATTTTGAAAGGAAAAAAACCCCATCAGGTTTCATTTTCTCTTGATGCTTTTTCTGTGCTACTCCCAGCCCTGAATCTACCTGTCAGTGCATGTCATTGGAATTTTTGTTTGTGCGTAGTTGAAATACAAAACCAGAACGTTTTGGGATTTCTGGGTAGCTTGACACAATAAACAGCATTTGAAATGAAATACAATTTGGTTTTCATCTCTTTTTGTGTTCTGAAGGAAAGAGAAGGCCAAGTTAAGGATGAAGTACAGTAGTTTTACATACATTTAGATTACTTGGCCTTCAGTAGCTAGAACAATAAAGTTGAATAGTCTGTCCATTTTCTTATTTTTAGTTGTTGTTAAAACAATGGACTATATATTTTAGTAATTACAATAACTTTGCATTAAGAGTTAAAAGCACTGAAACAGGTAATAATGAACACGAAAAAAGAGTAGATGCCTTTGATACTGGAGACCATAGTTTCTTAAAGTTCCACAACAAGAGAAAAAGTCCTGTTTGTTCTTTTTTTATTATTATTTGAAGTCATTCTGCCTAGCTAAGGGGAACCCAACATTTGTAAGACTATTCAATAGCAGTATTAGCTAGAGAAATTTATGAGGGATTTAAGTAAGATTTGCTTGTGCTGGGGGTTTTGGATCATTTGAAACATTTTAAGTAACTGCAAAACCAGGATAACAGAGTTCTTACTGTAAGGTAATCCTTCTAGTTGTAGCTAAATAGTTTCAGTTGCAGAAGAGTTCTTACATTCCCTGAATGTCTGTTTTTGTGTATTTCTTTAGACTATACTGTAAAACCTTAGATCAGTGAGAATGCACCATGGCAATGGTCCTCAGAATGCCCAGCGCCAGCTGCAGAGATCCAGGTCCTTCACGGGCAGTGAGGGAGAAGAACAGCAGGCCAATTTACCCCAGTCCCCCGCAGCCTCCTTCGCGCCTTCCGCGAGCCCCTCGGCGCCGCAGTCGCCCAGTTACCAGATCCAGCAGTTCATCATGAGCCGGAGCCCCGTGGCCGGGCAGAACGTGAACATCACCCTGCAGAACGTGGGCCCGGTGGCCTCGGGCAACCAGCAGATCACGCTCACCCCGCTGCCGCTGCCGAACCCGACGTCCCCGAGCTTTCAGTTCAGCCCCCAGCAGAGGCGCTTTGAGCATGGATCCCCCTCGTACATCCAGGTCACCTCTCCGCTGCCCCAGCAGGTGCAGTCCCAGAGCCCCACCCAGCCCAACCCGGTGCCGGTGCAGGCGCTGCCCAACGTGCGGGCGGGCACCCCTGGGCCTGGCCTGGGCATGTGCAGCCAGAGCCCCACCAGAGGGTTTGTGGATGCCAGCGTGCTCGTGAGACAGATCAGCCTGAGTCCTTCCAATGGCGGGCACTTCGTGTACCAAGAAGGACCTGGGATCGCACAGATTGCTCAAGGAGCTGCTGCACAAGTGCAGCTCCCGTCGTCCGGGCCGCCCGCCACCGTGAGAGAGCGCCGGCTCTCGCAGCCTCACTCGCAGTCTGGGGGCACCATCCACCACCTCGGCCCTCAGAGCCCCGTGGCCAGCGGGGCAAATATGCAATCTTTGACTAGCCCGGGCCACATCACCACGACCAGCTTGCCACCCCAAATCAGCAATATTATCCAGGGGCAGCTCATGCAACAGCAGCAGCAGGTGCTTCAAGGGCAGCAGCTGAGTAGACCCATTGGATTTGACAGGACTTCTGGTGGATTGATAGCAGGAGTTGGAGGACCGAGCGCGTTTGGGATGACATCACCTCCTCCTCCCACAAGTCCTTCACGGGCCACTGTGCCACAGGGGCTGTCGAGTCTTCCTCTCACTCCTACAGCTAACACAGCAGTGAAAAAACAGCCCAAAAAGTTGGAGGAGATTCCTCCTGCCAACCAAGAAACTGCTCAAATGAGAAAACTATGTTTGGATCATCACCACAAGCAGATGGAAATTCTTAAGGAAACTTTTAAGGAATGTTTGATTGAACTGTTTTTCCTGCAACATCTTCAAGGGAATATGATGGACTTTTTAGCTTTTAAGAAGAAACATTGTGTTCCTCTGCAAGCATACCTGAGGCAAAATGACTTGGATCTGGAGGAGGAAGAAGAGGAAGAACAATCTGAGGTCATCAATGATGAGGTAAGAAACTTTGTTGGAATAGAATCATATATGAAGTTGTAACGCTGGGATTGTGAAGTATCAAAGAATGGGACAGGACATGAAAAGTAATTTTTGCTCAGTGAAGTATGGCAGTTTTTCATAAAACAGTTGGTCTGAAAGAATGCAGTTCTGCTGGGTAGTGTGATTCGATGGGTTGGTTTGAGTGTGCTCTTAGATTTTTGGATTGAAAATAGAAGCATAGAGAGGGAGCTTTAACTGTCCTAGCTGCACACAAAAAAAAGGTGGTAGAAGTGTGGAAATGGTTTCAAGCTCTCAGAATGGTTATGACTAGGAATTGTAGTTTGAATTTCACTCAACTAAACTTGGACAAACCAAAAAAGAATGAGCAAAAGCATTACAAGAGGTTAACCTGACTCATGTGAGTTCTAATCATAGATGTTATTGAAGTTCAATGTTGCTGCAGCCAACAAAAAATGTGAATTAATCTAATTAGTGAAGGACAACCTGTAAGGGTCCTCAGTCATGTATTACATTATTCAGGGTGCCCTGGAGCTCTGTGTGAGCTGCTGTTTAAAGGATTAACAACCAGCACTTACAGACTGGACACTGACAAGTTCACTTTGTTACTTATGCAAAGGTTTAAATTACTAACTTGAATTCACTGCTTATTGATGGCAAAGAACTTGAAAGAAGCTTGCCACAAAGAGGTGCTGTGCAGCTTTTCCTGCACTTTTGTACCCATCTGTGGGTGCTGGAGCACTGCTCTGGTACAGAGCCTGCCCACAAGCCAACTTGGCAGGTGGTTGCAGCAGGGTGGGTAGAACTGATGCCCCTGCATCACTTAGCACTCATAAATATCTTCTAAAATCTGTGAATTATGTAGCTGCCAGTTTGTACAAGAACCAATATTATGTAAAGAACCTCGTGTTGCTTTGAATACCCTTTGGAAATGAGTGCCTTCACTGAGCTTTAATGGCTCTTAGGTGTGAATCATTAGCAATCATACCTTCAATTGGAATTTGTGGGAAATTTTAACAGAATAATGGCTGAAGTTTAATTTGTTCAGTACTTTGTTGTATAAACTTCTTAATTAGGTAAAATATATTTCTGCTTGTGGTAGTTACTGACAGGAAGGAATCATTACTTTATATAGTAACATAAAAGCTAGCCTGCTACTGTTATTTATTGACAATGGATATTCAGTATTTTTTTTTCACCTGGTTTGTGTTTTGTCAAATTGTTTAGGTGTTCTTGTTGGGTTGCGTGTTTGTCAGCTGAAATAACCAGGTATTTTTAACTACCATCTGCACACTTTGAGGGATCTTCAGTGGGTGTAAATGGTACAGGTTCCTTCAAGTCAGTGGTGCTGCTGCACTTTGAATGAGTTCAGTCTCTACCCCGTGGTGTTTCGGGTTGAGAATTTGCTGTACTTCACTGCCTTCTCGTGGTGGATCCTCTTTTGTTTGTGGAAGCTTCTTGTCCCTGTAACTGCTGGAGAATTTTGCAAAGTGCAACAGCAAAAGTCTTCGTGTGTTTTCAAGTGATGAATCCTTCTGAAAGATTAAGACATCTTTTGACTATGTTCTTTCTTTGTATTTTGTTGTCGTCTTCTGTTTTATTTCCCCCTCCCCTCTTTATCACTTTCTGCTAAAGCAACGTGCTTCATCCCTTGCCTGGAAGGTTGATTTCTTTGGGAATTCGAGGGGAGAGTGAATGGTGGCTGTGCTCATTGCTTAAATAAATGTTGAAGCTCTCTTACGTTCAAACTGTCTGTCATGCTAATTTGTTGTCCGTTAGCAGCAGCAATCACTCAGTTTAAAGCACACTTTTATGTTAACTGGATTTAAGAAAATGTTTCAAGTGACAGAAGTCACAATAAACAGTCAAGGCTGTGCTCTGTTCTGCTATTAAAGTAAGACAGAACTCTAAAAATGGGCTGTGCTCAAAACAAGCTGTACTGGTGGTGGTTTAGTTATTATCCCCTCTTCAGTGAGGTACCATCAGTACCAAAGCAGTGTGTTGAACAGTTAAAAAAAAAAGAAAAACTTCTAAAAAGAAAATGATTCTCCCTTCTTTTTTTTTTCCCAAAATATTTCTCTCAGGTAAAGGTTGTGACAGGAAAGGATGGGCAGACTGGTACTCCTGTCGCTATAGCAACCCAGCTTCCTCCAAATGTTTCTGCTGCTTTTTCATCCCAGCAGCAACCATTTCAGGTACTTTTCAATGGTTCTAAAATGTAGTTTCATCCCAGATTTTTTTTCTTCATTCAGATTTGATATTTCTTAGATGAATTAGAATTTCCCCAAGAGCCCATCCCTTATCATCTAAACAAAACCAAAAAACCTCTGCAGTCTTCAAATGCATCAGTGTAACTGAAGCCTTGAGGAAGTTAAAGCTTTGTCTCCAGGTTGCTGGCTTATTGCGTTAACTTTCAGCTTGAATGTTTTCACTTTGGTTTGTTTGTCTTTGTATCCCTAATGCATTTGGTTCATTTGTGCATTCTGCGTAGTGATGATATGGATTCTTTGTCTGTGGCATTGTAATTGTGGATTTCTTCTAAAATTCTTTTCTTTTTTTTCTTCCCCTTATGTTTTGAAGGTTTTGAGTGTGGCTACAGAAGGTTTTGGATTTGCCTTCCCTGAAATGTGTTAAACAGCAGTACTAATCCTCTGACACAATTTGTTTTAAATAATTAACTGCTTTCCATTAGCTCTGCCATAAATGTTGGGAAGAAGAAACAGAAGTGCTTATTTTTATTATAAAAGTCCTTTTTAACAATTTTTTTCTATTTTCATGAGGAATGCTGGAGAAAGCCAAGAAGTAAATGTGATAATCAGTTAAAATGTTTGTGGATCAGTGATGATACAGCTTTTCAGTTCGGTGTGGTTTTATGCAGCTGCCTTCAACTCTGTTACCCAGACATCACTGCATACATACCCTGAGAAGTAATATACCCTAATTCCGTCTGCAACTAAAATATTTACCTTTTAGCTCAATGATATGCTTAGCAGGTGTTGCAGGGTGAATTACTCTGCTGTACCACAGCAGCTGTACAGGCTGTGCTGCCTTTATCTGGGCTTTGGAAATGGAAAGTGAAATGAAATACAGGATGGGTTGTGTTCCTGTGTGTAGCAAATGGGATGTTCCCTATGATATTGTACAAAGGAGTTGTGCAGCAAAGGGCATTGCACTGGGAGCTCTTCCTTAGGATCGGTTCTGACATGTCTTGGAAGTCTCCTTAGGTAGTCAGGCTTCATTTAAGCTGTTTAAAATACCTAATATTATATCAGGTTATTTATTGTAGTGATTAAGGTTACCACCAAGCTGTAGCTGCTGCAGTGGTGATACTTTTGAAGGTATTGCACCATGCAGTTTCAGGGAAACTGGTTCATGCTAAAAATGCACAAAACTCTCTGTTTGGTACTGACCTTTTAGCACACACTGATAACAGAAAGTTTCTTTCCATCAGTCTTGTTCTTTGCAATTGTTTGTGGAGAAATAATATGTCCCAGTCAGCATCACCGTTCAAATCCCAGTGCAGGAGTGCAGTGCTCAGAGTGATTATTGTGTGCATGCTGCATAATCGTGACCTCGGGACAGCTACATTATTTTAATTAAAGTTGGGACAGTTTTAGTCTAATATTATTGGTATGTGACTGCAATTTATGAAGACATGACATGTCTGCTCTCTGAAGAGTCTGGCCTGAATTACATGGTGATAATGCAGACAGCTGGGAGGCATATTCTTCAGAAAATGTCAGTCAAAAATCCTAAAGTAGAGATACAGCCTGAAACTGTGAGTATGCAGTCATCCAGAGGGAGAGAGCAGGTGAAATAAATTACATTTAATGTGGAGTTTGAAGAATATAATTTCTTAAACTGATGTCCCAGCAGCATCTGGTGCAAATGGGACATAAACTGAATTTGTTAGTCAGTTTAGTAGCATTTACCTAACCAATTCTGTTGGCTTATTTTGAAAATTCTGTAAATGCCCAGGTCTATGGTGCTCTGCCAGACACTGGCTGTTGGACCTGAAATATGCTGCATGTCTACCTTGTGACAAAACAAATATTTGAAAACCTAATCCCTATTGAGTGTGAAATAGCAGTGAACTATGAATATGAGTCAGAGATACTTAAAACCAGAATTTCCATCTTAAGGCTGTAGCTGTATTGCTGGAGTGGCTGCAAATGCCCTCAGAGCATCAAAGAGATTAAGTGTTATTAATTCATAGCTATTGATTGAGTCTGAGGGGCATGAGATATATTCAGCTCAAAAAGGAGCATTTGAAACCCAGTCATTGTAGGTGATGTTGGCTGTGATTATTAATAGCATGCAGTGAAGCACTGAAAATGCAGGATGTCACTGCTGTGATTTATTTCAATACAGACTGCTGTTTACCTCTGTGGATTTAATTTACATTGGTAAAGTTTTGGTTAAAATCAGAGGAGAAAATACCTGTGAATAAAGTAAAAAAAAAAAATAAATGGGAAATTACTGCCTTTTGTGTTGTCACCAAAAATTTTCACAACGTTTGCAAACCCTTACTATACCTCTGCATGTTTAAGGTCTAACCATTAGAAAAGTACACTTTGAGAACTAGAGTGCTAAATTAATTCATTTGCCAGGATGCAGAGACTACCATACATAAAGTCTGTGTTTGTATTTTCTGATGGAATCTCTTAAGATCTTTTTTGGGGATAGCCCTTATTTTTCTCATGTTAAGTTTCATAGTAGAATATTTGGTACAGCATGGCCAAATATTGAGGAGAAGTTAAAAATTACTTGGAAACTCACTGAAAGGAATTGGACTTGCACAGACACTGATGGACATTCATAAACACTTGCCAGTATGCTGAGGGCCCAAAGAGCATGAAAATTGTCATATACCCAAATTTGTTTGCTTCACTAATCCTGTATGTTAACCTGTCACCTGTGCTTGATCTGAAAGGATTCTCTGGGACAGGTTCTTGCCATCATTGCTGATATTAAATGTAGAGATTTAAAAATGAAGTTTGAATGCACTGTGTAACCTTACTGAAGCTAAATTCCAGCTTGCTGAATCAGAGCCCAGTGATTCCTTTTGCATCTCAATATCAACAGTGCTCTTCCAGCCTTGTTAATTCATAGTTTGTGTGCTGTTTATCCTCAGACAAAATGGATAGTAATTTCTGGTCAGCTCTGATGTCACCCTAGCCTTAGGGCAATATTGTTTCTCCTCACTGAGTTTATTCATGAGACTCATTTTGCCAGCTGTGCAAACAGGTTCAAGTCCAGCATCTGGAAAACTGGAACTGGAACTTGTGTACCTTGGCTGAGGTTCTTTATTCCATCTTCCTAGCTTTTTCCTGAAATATTTCAACAGTAACTCTGACAAAGTTCTATCCTGAGAGAGCTGAAGACCTAAATAAGCTTAAGATGTTTTCAGGATGAGGATGAATTTGTGTTACTGATGTTTCACACAGATATAATACACTAATAAAAAAGTAACAAAAAGTACTGGGCAAGTTTTTTTTTTTTAACATACCCCGTTTTCCTGAGTTTGATATCACTTAACAAAATGTAGGTGTGTATTATATATAAACAGCTTCATCACTGTAGAATTTAAACTCAACAAAGAGTATTTGTGCATTGTGGATAACTAAAACTTCGTAGCAGATAATGAATGAGTGTTGTTTCCTTTGTTGTACAGCTGTTCTGAAGGACTTTTTCTGTGCTGGCCTCCTTAGATCTGCTTGTAAATTCTCTCCTGGTGTCAGACCATCTGCAGATTGAACTTCTGTGATTTGTTTTCTTTTCCCTGTAGCAAACGCATACAGGGACTCCAGCGCCGGGGACTGTGAGCACCATAGAGATTGAAGCTTTTAAGAGACAGCAGCAGGCCCTTGCACCAGCAGGTATGTTCCACAGGCACAATTCCACTTCCATCCTCTTTTTTTTTCCAAACAGTGATCGGAGCCCACTGTTCAAAAATACATTTTTGCCTCACCTTGGGAATCACCAGATCCTTAGGACTATCTACTGTGACTGGTGCTGTGGGAAGAGTGCACTCCACTCCCAGTAGATAGGCCTGGATTTGGCAGGCATGGAGACATGGTTAGGTTGATTGTTCTGGCTGAGAAGATTGGAGATGGCCAACTTGAAGTCAGAGGGACTCTGCCCCTGGAGCATGTTCTTCATAAATGCTACACATGTACAGTAGTTGTAGCTTTCGGAGCTGACGGTGGAATCATGTGTAGTAGTTTGCTTTGTAAAATTGAACCCATTCCATTATACCATGCCATAAATGGAATTTGAATATCACAGATTCGTCTAAGAGACCACGAATTGAAGTGGGCCGTCATGGGATGGTTTTTCAGCACCCGGGTGTGGCTTCAGGAGTTCCTCTTCAACAGCTAATGCCAACGGCACAAGGTACTGTGTCACCACATGCCAGTTGCACATTAATTTCACAAGGAGATGTTGGTGATGGAACTAGAAACTTTGGCTTCCGGCCTGCCAAGATCCTAGTTCCACCACACACTTCTCCATGTAAATTAATACTTGGTATGCAATGCCTGGTTCGTTTAAGGAGCTGAGTGACGGGCTCCAAAGGTGCATGTGGGCATGGAAATACGTCACAGGTGCTGATGCAAAATGGCCAATCTGAGAATTCTGGAACTGAACCAATGATTTATGAAAAGGAAACCATCTAATTGGAACATCACAACAAATTTTTATTCATTAGTCATGCCAAGCTTTAGAATATGTGTTAGAGTGAATGTGTTCTTAGAAAGAACTAAGTAGTATTTAGACTTCATGCTGGTATTTTAGGTAAAATTCCATTAGTTCACCAGTCCTTTTTTTTTTTTTTTTGAGTATACGAAATTTAGAACACCTATAATGACATGCTCTTTTTTAGTTGCTGTGCTCCAAATTTTAGTTACAGTCCTCTGCATGAAGTACTTTGTTGTTTATTGTAATGGTGATTTATTTTGTGATTGTGATGTGGTATTTTCAAGTGATGGTGTCTTGTGGCAAAGTAAGTAACAAAACCACTCTATTCGCAGTCGGTTTCCTCCTTTGATCAACAGAGAGCATCGGACATTTTAATGTTTTAATCTCACCTGCTCGTGTCTCCTCTTGCCCTGCAGGTGGGATGCCTCCCACTCCACAGACGGTGCAGCTGACGGGGCAGAAGCAGAGCCAGCAGCAGTACGACCCCTCCAAGGGCCCTCCGGTGCAGAACGCGGCCAGCCTGCACACGCCGCCACCGCAGCTGCCCGCGCGCCTGCAGCCCGCCAACGTCCCCATGGCATCACTGCCCGCCACCCTGCAGCTCCCGCAGCAGCAGCCTCAGCTGGTGGAACCTCCAGCCCAGCCTCAGATCCAGGTGAAGATCCAGCCCCAAAGCGTGCCCCTGACGGCCGCCCCGCTTCCAGCGCCGCTGCAGCAGCAGGTGCCACCAGCGATCCACGTGCAGGGACAGGTGCCCAGCCAAGTGTCACAGCCGCAAGCTACCATACAGCAGCAGGTATGGGGTGGAACATGGGTTTGTTTCCATGGCCAGTAAAACCTAAAAGTGCTGTCTTCATTTCTTAATTCCACTGGACAATTAAATCCTTTCCTTGTAAAAATGCAGGTGTGTCGCCCTGTTCTTCTAAAGTCCTTCTAAGCCTTCTGATGTTTACAGTTTTGTAATAGAGTTTCTCACGCACTTTTCATGTAAATAATGATTGTTTTGCATTCCTTTCTGGAAGAGGAGAAAATTGATAAACTGTTAGTTTGACCAATGTGTTTGGAGAAGTAGCAATTTCATCCTCCAATCCATGGTCACTTTTAGAATTCTATAAATATCAAAGTCCAGAAATAAATGCACCTTTTTTGCCTTAGACGTCTCAGCGTGTGAGTGTCATTCATTTCGTGTCGTATTCCGACACAGGAGCACATTTGTTATTAAGTTAAAGTCTCCATTTTGTTCTGCTCTAGTGTAGATTAAGTATTGAATCCTCACCTCATCAGTAAAACCAATGTGTTTCTTGGGCAGACTGTGACTCTGACACGACCATCTGCAGATCCTGCTCAGAGTTCTCAGCGTCTTGCAGCAAATCCACTGCCACCTACCTCATCCATCGCTCCAGCAGCGATCCCAGGCACAACACCACCTTCGCCATACCCAGTGCAAACAAACAGGACCTCTCCAGCCACCAACAAGTCTCTGTCTCCTATTGCATCCAAGCCTCCTGGCTTAGCAGTGGCAGCAGCAGCGCCTAAAACACAAAGTCCAGCTCAGAATGCAGCAGTGTTGCCACAGGAAAACTCTCAAGACAAGCTGGCTGAGCAAGTCAAGCTGGTAAGATATATACTGTGTGATGCTTTTACACTTCTATTTTCCTGTCAATTAATTTAATAAAGTGGGAGGTGGGAGCAATTACTTTTTTTTTTCTCTGATTCTACAACTTCAGGTGCATTCTGCAGCTTTATTGTAAGTCTCTGTACTTCTTTTTTAGGAAAATCAAATCCACCAGCGGATAGCAGAACTGAGAAAAGAAGGTTTATGGTCCCCCAGGCGACTGCCTAAACTCCAAGAGGCTCCAAGACCAAAATCCCACTGGGATTATTTGCTGGAAGAAATGCAGTGGATGGCAACTGATTTTGCCCAGGAGAGAAAGTGGAAGATGGCAACTGCTAAGAAGGTACTTGAAAACCATTTCAAAACTCAGAGCAATAAATGTTGATATCACTCAGTTTGCTAGCAAAGCTATTGAGGTATCTTTTGCTACAGACAGAGGTAAAGAAACGTGAGGCACTAACTTTTACCTCAAATGAGAAGTTTTGTGGTCTGTTTTGTATATGGCACCTGAGACAGGATAATTGTACAGATTGTTGATGCAAATAACAGTTTGTGGATTTTATTCCTCTGGAGATCAAATAGCTTTTTTAGGAGCCCACTCAATATGTTGACTGGGTTATATTTAAATAAAAACTGGAGTTGTCATGCCTGTCTCACAAATCAGTTATTTCCAGCCAACAAAGAGTAAATGCAGAATTTTGTAAATAACTTTCTGTTGGGTGTGGTTGTCTGTCTAGTTATTTTTTTCTTAATCTCACAGAAAAATAAGAGTAAAGACAGTAGTGGAAACATGGTAGAGAACTGTTTCCATAGGAGGAGAGAGAGCAGCACAGCAGGAATACAGTAGTGTAATGAAAATTTCTATGGTGTGAAATGAAATATATAAAATCTGTTAATTTACAGTAAGCAAAGGTTTTCTACGGATACCAGATATGTTGCATCTTTTTTCTTGTTTGATACATTTATGACCAATTTAGGGTAATGAACAGAGCAACTGAAGGTCATTAGTTTAAATTGCCATGTTGTTTTCTACTGTATATTCTGAAATGATGGAAAGTCAGAAGCAAAGTATTGAAACAAGTATATTGTTTTGTACAATAAATATCTGCATTTTGAATATAATTTAAATCTGGATTTCCATTTGTGGCCAATGGTAGGTTTTTAAGAATAGGAGAAACAGGAAGGGCAAATGTGAAATGATCCTTCCCCTGGCACTTTGCTTCAAACTTCTGGAAGTCAATGTTTTAGGGACCTCCTGAGCTAAAGGTTGCAATCAAGTCAGTCTTAACAGCCATTGACTGATCTTTCACTCATGTATGTACACTCTTTTTGAACTCATTTTAGCTTTGGTCTCTGACATTTTGTGGTGTGATTTCTGTGACTTCATTTGTGCTGTCTGAAAAAAAAAGTTTTCTTTTGTGTGTTTGCTGCTAATTTCAGTGGAATTTTTTCTAATTTTTGTATTCAGACAGTAAATTAAGAGTTTCCTACTTGATTGCTTAGTTATAGTTGTATTTTTTTTTTCTTTGAGTTTCATGTCTGTTGCTTTACTGGCATGGTAATAATTAGAAATATTGGAGGTAAGTGCTATGTGTGTAAAGCTATGGTCAACATCTGGCTGCTGATAACCGCTATAAGCTTAAGAAATGCAGTGAAATGTATTTTGAGGTAACCTAATTCAGTATTTCATGGTATTTTAGATGGTAAGAACTGTGGCTCGTTACCATGAAGAAAAGAAACTTAATGAAGAGCGAGCTAAAAGGGAGGAACAGAACAAACTGAGGAGGATTGCAGCATCCATTGCTAGAGAAATAGAGTATTTCTGGTCTAACATTGAGCAGGTAAAGTACCCACTCACTAAGAATCGTGCAATTTGTGGTGGTTTTTTCATCTTAGGAGTTTTTTTTGTAAAATAAAAGTGATTTATTAGACTTGCTTTACATTTCAGGTTGTTGAAATTAAACTGCAAATTGAATTTCAAGAGAAAAGGAAAAAAGCTTTGAATTTAAAGAGATTTTCAAGGAAAGGTAATTGTATTCCATTTCATAAGAAATGTAGTCTGAATTCTGATGATATTGTTTTATAGAGTATCAATCAGTGCAGGTTAATCTCAGTGGTAAAATTGTGAGTTGCTAGTAATAGGTTTAGATCTGAATAATGAGTGATTAGATCTGAATAATGAGTTATGGGTTTTTGTGTTTTTGTGTTAGATTTTGTTAATACTTCTTGTGTTTTTCTTTGAATACATTTAAAAGTTCATGTGAGAAATGTAAAGTTGCTAGGTGATGAATACATACATCAAGTGTAATAATTTTCCAGGTAAGGATGCAAAAGAAGACCTTTATTTGGAAAAAGAAAGTGAAATGGTAAGTCTTTGTTTTTTGAAAAAGCCATCAAATTGGTTTAAATGTGACTACATATGTGAAAGGTTTTGATAAAGGTGATTTTTAAAAAAATACATGGTGATGATAAGATTTCATTGACAAATGAACATTCAGTCACGAGCACAAGCATAATTTTCTTTTCTGGTTAGGAAGGGGATTGTGGTTGGTACATGTCTTTAGTGGCTGTGAATCATTCATTCTGAGACTGAAGACCAAAAAGCTGTAAAATTAATTGCCAGACTTGGGCAGGAGTTTCATTTACAGTAGCCAGGGGTAGACTTTGTGGGGCATGAAATGTGTTTTCAGGTGTTCAGCAGAGATTTATCTGTTGAGAGATGAAGGTGTATGTTACAGAATGGATCAAACTGAATGAAACTTGGATATCTTTTTCCCTGGATGAAATGTGTGCTAAGGACTCCTTGGCTGTGTCTGTGCAATTGGAAAAAAATGGACAAGGGATGTGAGGCCCTGAGCCATCTGTTGTGGCACAGTTGATGCCCATGTGCTGAAATACTCCCCCTCCACCAAGCAGAGTGCCTGCATCTGAATTTCCTGCTAGGAACAAGCCTTAGCATAGCACTGGCTGTGAGAGTTCATTGGCACAGGCTAAACAATTCTACAGTGTGTACTGGACACCTGAGACAATTATAGGCCTGTCCATATCCCTTTTTTATTGACTAATGAAAAAATTTAGTCCTTGAGCCAGTCTGGCTAGAAGTTTTGTACCACAGCTGGACCTGAATAATTTAACCCCTGAGCAGTGCAAGTGGCTGACTGCACACTCCCATCAGTTCAGAAGCAGAGTTTCTGTTTTGGCATGACCAGGGAATTGCTAATAGGTGTTAAATGTCTATCAGCAAATGCTTTTGGGACTGCAAGGCATGTTTTGTTGTCTTTAAGAAACAAACAAAGCCCCCTACTTATCTTTTGTTTTCTCTGATATTAAATATTACAATTATTTAATGCTAGGGGGGTTCATCATCTGGAAGGAAAAGAAAGGCAAGCACATCTTTGACTGATGAGGAAGGTAAGTCACTTCCAAAATTTTGCATTCATAACACAGTACAGAAGTTGAATATTAATCCCACAAGTTTTCAGTCTGTTACTGTGTGGGTGCAGTGCTCTTCATGAAACAAATACCAACCTTCATCTATTTCTTAGAGACATTAGATAGTCATTTAAATAGTAAATTATCCCTAAAAGAGCTCCAGTGAAAATTTGAAAATAACATTATCCTTGAAATGATACTGCTATCATTATTGGTTTTTAATTCTTTCTGTCGCCATTACTTCATTTGTCAGGCTTACTAATGCTCTTGAAGTTCTTTTGAGGATTTCAGACTGAAATACTCATCTGCTTTGGGTCCTTTCTTGTTGGTGACCACTCTGTTGTGTTCCTGACAAAGGAACTCCCCTGTTCAAGGCTGTGGAACAACCCATGGTGAACATTGTCAATCAACACTTAACTGACTTCTGTCCTGAGGCAGAAATGCTTCTCTCCTGTTCATTTACCTTCAAATACTGCTTATAGCTGCTTTCAGATTATCTTGTTTTCCATACATATTTAATTCTTTCCGGCAGACTTAGAATATTCTGTGCTCATTCACTTCAGGGGGGATAGACTTACAAGCCTCCTGAATTATTGTATAATTTAACCCAAGATTTACATTTGTTTTCTTGTAGTTGAAGATGAAGAAGAAACAATTGAAGAACAAGAAGCTAAAGAAGGAAACATAAACCATCAAACTGAACTGTCTAATCTAGCCAAAGAAGGTAGGCACGTGGCTTGGTTCTTCTTTGGGCTGGGCTCTGAAACAACAGCTGGAAACACACAGCACTTGTTATATTTGTAAAGAGAATTAGAGGTGGGAGACTGCATTCAGATCTTCAGTCCTGTGTAGTCTGTGTTTAGTTTTTTCTGTTTGGAAAGCTGCAGCAGTTTATGGGGTGATGATGGACATCTGCACTTTATAAAGCTGGCTTAAGAAAAAGTCATTCTCTAGGGAAGCACTGCATTAAAACCTTACACCAAGACTCTCAACCCAAGTTCTAGGAGTGCATGATAAACACTTAACACCAGGGCTGTATCAGATTGAACATGGACATTTTATCAACTGCCTTGAGTATCCCAGAAGGGTTTTGTGACTGACTTGGTAGGTCCAAAAGGGCACTTAAGTGCTGACCTTGAAGAGAGGGGGTATAAATATTTGAAGATAAGGTGCTTTTAGGGACAGTGCTCTGGCTAGCAGCTCTCTCTCATTAGCAGAGTAATTGCTATGCTGAGCTTGATGTGTGCAAAGTAGCCCACAGAGATGTGTCACTTAGCCTGGTAAAAGCAGATTTTTAGAGGCAGGCTGCCCATTAGGCTGAGCGTGCCTGGCGATGAACACGCCGTTTCCAGATCTGTTTGTTTGGTCTGTTTGGCAGCTTAGTGGCTGCACTGCACTGGCCAGTTGGAGGGATTATAACCCTTGGCCAGTCAGCCAAGTTCCTAATGAGAATGTGTGCTGATTGATTGGCCACTGTCAGCATGTACATTCCTGCTTTAACAGCTCAGACAAGGGATCCTGGAGTTACAGCTCACTTTTGAAACTTTTCAAGTCTTGCATTGTCTTCCAACCACTCAGCTGCATTTGATGCCCCTACCTTCCCAACTGGGGATTTACTGAGGTTTGTAGTGTTTGTTTGTAATGCAGTAAAAAAGCAGAGTAGAGCAAACTGCTTGTGTAGTGCCAAATGTTCTCTGTAATTAAGGTTATTAAATAAATACTGCCATCATTCACTTAATAATTACCTCATAAGTTAAATTCTGATTAGAGAACTGACTTTATGCAATTGTGAAGAATGTAATGAGATTATAATTAATAGTATCTATTGTTCCAAGTTTTGGTATTTCTAAACTTCCATCCTTTAATGACCTTCAGCTGAATTGCCTCTGGAAGATTTGGTAAAGATGTACGAAGGTGCCTTTGCAGAAAATTTTCACTGGCCCCAGCCAAAGCCTGACAGTGAAGAGGAGAGCAGTGAGGAAGGTAAATTACTCTACATTTAGAAGTAGTTGTGCTGATTTACAGGGTGAAATAAGTTGCTTGGCTCTTCAGGACTCTGTGAAAAGACATTTTGTTCTAGGGGAAATCACATCTTCAGTGAATCCCATTTAAAATTTCTCAGTTTGTGAAAAGAGGGCAGTGTTTGCCTGTCCTAAAGTGAAGATGTGTGAGATTTTCAAGAACAGTACTGAGCCACAGAGAAGCCTCTCTACACTGAATTAAACAACACATTTCATAGGTAGCTACAATTACACCTCTGTTCTATGCTAACATGATGATGATAGAACTACATGCTTGAAGATAGGTTTTAAATAGAAGTTGTGAAAAGCTAATGGTCATGTTAGCCTAGCTAATGTGAATGTCCACAACATGTACATGAACCTGAGCTTAGGCTATTTGCATTTTACCTGAACTAGCTTGAAAATCAGAGATATGCTTTTAAAAGTTAGCTGCTTTCTAGTCCCATGTCTGAATCCTTGTTATCTCAATTCCTTTGTGTAACTGCTACTGAAGTTTATTTTAGATACCACTGTAATTTTTCTCTCTCTCTTAGAAATGGAAGACCACATGTCTGATAGGGAGAGTCCCCAGAAAGAAGTTGTCCTCATAGACTCCCTTCTCAGCATTGACCAGTACAAGGGCATGGACAGGTCGAGTCCTCCCAAGAAGCACATGAGAGACATAGCAGAAGTTGCTGCTGCAGCAGAGATGTTGTTACCTAAAGGCAGCTCCAGGATAACAACAGCAGTAAGAATCCCTATTTTCTGCTACTCTATTTGCTGATATTTACATAAAAAATGCTTTTTTCTTTATTTTTTTTCGTAGCTTTTAGCAAGAAATTGCCTTTTTTTCCCCCCGAGTTACTTGTAGAATGTTTATGCTCTGTGAATTTAACTCAGGAAAAAATACCAAATTATTCACATTACAGGTAAAATACAACACTCCATCACTGTTGTATGGGTCTCTCAGAGAATATCAGAAGATTGGGCTGGACTGGCTGGCAAAGCTGTACAGGAAGAATCTCAATGGCATCCTGGCAGATGAGGCAGGGCTTGGAAAAACAGTGCAAATTATTGCCTTTTTTGCCCATTTGGCTTGTAATGAAGGTAAGTTCTTTTGGCTAACAGTTTGAGACAGGTACTGTCTAAAACAGTGCCAGCATTATCTTTGTGAATTGCAGCCTAGGGTCATTTTTTTTTTCCCTGCTGAACCATATCAGGATTTAGTTAATGATAGGAGTTAAGGTTGTGTCAGAGTAACTTCCTGATATTTTGTGACATAAGGGTGTTACCTATTCAAGTATAGTGTCTGATCAACCTGTTACCCTCTAAAGATTCTTCTGAATTCTTACTAGTACAGAAAAACCTTACAAATTGTTTAATGACGAGGAGTAGATTAGTAATTAAAATGCCTTGGTTTGTTGTTATTGGATCTCACTTTTAATGATTAATTTAATACAATGCACTTAAAAAATCAAGGAAGACTATGAGCCACATGCCTTGTAAGGAGTCTCTTTCCAGTGTTAACTGCTGTGTTTCCCCTTCTGTAGGGAACTGGGGCCCTCACCTTGTAGTTGTCCGGAGCTGTAACATATTGAAGTGGGAGCTGGAGTTGAAACGCTGGTGCCCAGGGTTGAAAATTCTTCTCTACTTTGGGAGCCAAAGAGAACTTAGGGCAAAAAGACAGGTGCTGTATTTTGCAGCTCTTCCACTGTTCCCTATACATTTAGCCTGTATCTATCTGTCTTATATGTCTTTTCTAATGAAGAGGTTGTAAGATATTTGAGAGTTCTGCCTCAATTTTTCTGTCTCATCCTTTCTTTCCTTTTCCATAGGAATGGACAGAACCCAACAGCTTCAATGTGTGCATCACTTCCTACAAGCAGCTGTTCAAGGGCCACACAGCATTCATGAAAATGAGATGGAAATACTTAATAGTAGATGAGATGCAGCAAATAAAGAATATGACTGAGAAACACTGGGAGGCACTTTTCAATCTCCGCAGGTACAGAGCAGAGAATTGATTTCCTGCTGGCAGTGAGTTTTCCTCTTTTCATGTCACACAGTTCTCTTCTTAACAGAAAACTTGATTAAAAAAACCCTCTTGACTTAGTCTGCCCAAATTCCTGAGAATGTGCACCTACAGAAAAGTGCTTTTATTTGAAACAGTCAGGATTCAGAGAAATGCTTGAGTTCTTTTTGTTTCCACTGCCATATCACTGTAATTCTTTTTTGCTGCTACTCTGTGCTCCCAAACAGATTCCCTTGTATGTTCTGATACTCTGCAGTGAAGAAGCTATTTGGTGGTATATTCAAGATTGAAAAGATACTTTATCTTAGGTTTAATTTTATTATATCTACATAATTCTTCTGTATATCTGACAAACATAAAGGCACAGTAACCAGACAATTAAAAATCTTCTTCTGTTCACAGCCAGCATCGTTTGCTTCTGATAGACACTCCTTTGCATAACACACTGATGGAGCTGTGGACCATGGTACATTTTTTGATTCCGGGAATTTCCAGACCTTACCTGGACTTTCCAGTAAAAGCACCTAATGAGGAGAACCAGGATTATTGCCATAAACTGGTCATCAGGTTGCACAGAGTATGTTGGAATTTTTTCTCATGCATCCTTCTACAGGAGTAATGCTGTTAAGGAGAGGGGGAATAAAAATATGTGGCTCAGATCAGAATTTGTGTCTTTTCTTAACAGTTTGTTCAGTTTAGACAGTAAAATCCTGCTGAAAGCAGAAGGTTCTGCTACCAGAAGAATGTGGAGATTTCTTCAAAAAATAATACAAGGCTCAGATTTTGAAGCATGACATGCAGAAATTAAAAAGCAAATTAATGTCTATACAACTGGGTGCACAGCAGAATGATTATATATAGCATATGCAGTTTATCACATCAAATCTGTTAGGTGTGAATAAGTTTAGCTTCCTGTTGTAAATTCTTTGAAGTGAGAATTTTTTTCCTTTCTATTCTGAAACATTTCAGATGATTCAGCCGTTTATTTTGCGGAGATCAAAGAGGGACGTTGAGAAGCAGCTCACAAAGAAGTACGAGCACGTGCTCAAGTGCCGTCTGTCCAGTCGACAGAAAGCCATGTATGAGGATGTCATATTGCAGCCAGGGTAAGGGCTTGGAACAGTGACTATAAAATGCTGTCACTTCTAGTGCTTAAGCAAGGAAAGAAATGATTGTCATGGGGGGAAGTGTTTTAGTGCTTCTCTGAAATTTTGCATTATGACCTGTGAATAAAGTGTGATTGCATTATAGACTTGAGTTACAGCAGGTGGTGTAATTTTATGATATTGTGTGCTGAGTGATAAATGTGCATTTACCTCTGGAACCTAAGAATCCAGTTATGATGGGCAGGTCTTCTGCTGAGTTGTTTTAACATGTGTCTCTAATGAGTGGTTCTTCATTAGAGTTTTTCCTCACCACCCCCCCCACCAGTGGTAATTGATAGTGCAGGGGTGAAACAGAAACAAAGCAGGGAGAGGATGGGGAGCTGGATAGATTGTATTTGATTGTAAGGCAGCACTGGGTCCTTAAGTTTCACTTTTTCTAATTTACTTTTGGTACAGTGCTGCTTAAACACTGCAGAAGACCTTGGTGAAATCTAAACTTCTTCTAAGACTTTTGCATAACATACTGCAGTGCTTATCCTCACCTTGCTGATTTAGGGACACCTCCATTAAAGCTGCACATAAATCAGTGTCTTTCTGTATAATTTATTTGGTAGAACCCAGGAAGCCCTCAAAAGTGGGCACTTCATCAGTGTCCTGCATGTCCTGATGCAGCTGCAGCGGATCTGTAACCACCCTGATCTGATAAACCCCCGGCTCTCAAGCTCCTCTTTTGTCTCAGAAACCCTGGAATACAGAACAGCCTCTCTGGTGCTGCGAGCCCTGGAAAGGGATATTTGGAAGGTCAGTAGAAAAGTTAAGGTTTTTTTCCTCTCTTAGTGCCCTGGCAGAATTTCAGTGCTTACTGTTGTTTTGTTATATGTGATAAGTCTACCTGAAGTTTATAAATAGAAGGAATTCACTCTTTCATAACTGTGGCTACCAAGTGTGTTCTTGCTGCATCTTTTTTTTTTTTTTTGTCATAGTGGTTTGAACGTTACAGGTGGTTTGTAAACAGTAATTTTTCATTAACTACTTGGTCAAAGAGAAATTTCCTTTGCTTTTATCATGCTCATGTTTGCAGTAATTTTCCAACACTGAAGTCACTCTGGGTAGCACTGTGCTTATTTATGGCATTCTGCAATTTTCTTTTTGCTTTTACTAGCTGAAGGAAAGCAAGACTTATTCTTTTCCACAAAAAGAGTAAACATTCTGTTACACTGACTAAATTAGTACCCTTCTGTCAATCCATTTGAAGTACCACTGTTTCTGTTATTGTTAAACAAGTGATCCCACTCCTTGACGTGATCAGAAATATAAAAGAAGTATGAGTAATGGAGCAGCTGATGTTTTTTGTTTAATTTTATTTCCATCCTTCATATTTTTCTACTCCTAAGTTATAGTTTGGCATTTAAGCTTGATAGTTAACCTTTAAAGAGTTCTATTTAATTCTTTGGAAACTGTGATATATGAAGAATTGTTAAATGTTTTTTGCTTTAATTTCCATAACTGGCAAATGATTTCAGTTCTTTTTCTTCTAGTGCTTAAAATGGGACTGTCAGTTTAAGATTTATTTTCAAGGTTTCTAGAAGTTTTGGCTAACAATTAATAGTTTATTTCTTAAACTTACACCATTTATTTCAAGTTAAAAAGTAAGTGTATAGAAATTTAATTCAGCTTTGAATGTAAAGAGGACCTAAATGTTTGGGTCATCACATAAAACAAATAATTTTCTGAAATCCCTAGGAATCGGACCTGTCTCTTTTTGATCTCATTGGAATGGAAGACAAAATGACTCATTATGAAGCACAAATGTTGCCAAAACAAAAGGTTACTAGAAAGTTGATTGAAGAAATATACAGCTCCCCTCCACCACCAGCGAGGCCCAACCCAGTGAAGCTCAAACCAAGCAGGTGTGTACACCTACACTCCTTCTAAGATAGAATTACAGCAGCCAAAGGTGCTTCTGCTGCAATCTTCCCTGAATTCTCTCTGCATCTCTGCTAATGGGATTCACACAAAACCTCAGGCTTATCTTTGCATTTAATTTTTATCTTGCTTTCGAGTTTACCTCTGAAAATAAGAATTCTGTTCTTTGAGGCATGCAATTCCATTTGAAGTTTGTTGATGGATTTCCCACAGTCCTTACTTCAGCAGCAGATGAAATTTGTTCTTGGACATTGTTTACGGTGATTGAGTGTTGTTTTGCAGAATTAGCATGAGGGTAATTCAAGACTATGTTGGGCCTGCAGTGTCAGCTGTGCTCTCACTTGTTATGCAGGGACATATAAAGTGTTACAGCAGTACATTTTTTTGAAGTATTTTTTTTCTAGTGAAGTACTGTTCTCAAAGTAATATAGAACTGTTTTTCTAATGCAAGAGAGCTGCCTGATGACCTGCAGCATGTTGATGTCTCTCTGGAGATTATATGGGAGCCCTTTTTTTTACAGATATCTTCAGATACATCTTTTCCCAGATATTGGCCTAGACTGTTTAAGATGTTTGCTGTTATTCTGAAGCATCCTGCATTAAACTGGGTATATGACAGTGACATTTTTTTTCTTGGGTTCAGCAAAATCACTTTCTACAATGTTCACTTAGGAAGCTTGTGAAGTGATGAGTCTTGCCAGCTTCAGCCATCTGCAGGAAGATTAGCACCTGACATGATCAGTTTCTATGTTCCTGAGGTGACAGAGTTTACTTGTAAAGGCCAAACTATGCCCTTGCTCTAGACTTTGACTTTTCCTGCTCTTGCCAGGTTGTTCCAGCCCGTTCAGTATGGTCAGAAGCCCGAGGGCAGGACTGTGGTTTTCCCAAGCACTCAAGTGCAGCGCACGGTGACCACCGCAACGGTGACTCAGCAGGGACAAGTTCGAGGCAGATCCCCCATAGCCACGGTGTCTTCAAATCAAGGTAAGGCAGTCAGTGCCACCCTGGTCACCTGCACCTCGGCATAGACAGATACAAGTTAGTCTGTTTAATAGAACCACTTTTCCCTCTAGCTTATTGGTCTAGAATACTAATGGCTTAAATATACCAACAGACTAATTGCCAGTAAAATTCCCCACTAGTTTCTCCAGTATGATCTGCCAGTATAATGCAAAACTTTGTGTAACCTGTTAGCATATGGAGTAAATACGCCACAGTTGATATTTAAACCCCGAAGACGTGTAATGTTCTGTCAAAGATGGGAATGTACAGTGCTTCTCTGTATTTATTTAGCCTTTAAACAATGCTTTCCAAATAGATAATGTTGTAAAACTAGGATGGAGTAAGAGGTGTGGCTAGAAATCCCGGTGTGTAAGGACAAAGCCGTTCTTGTAGCCGTTTGATTATCCTGTTGGAAGGTTTCTTTTTAATGCAGGTTGTTTAAAAGAGCCGAGTTAAAACCTCTAACAGCTTGCACAAACAACCCTTATTGATTGCAGCTGCAGCAGCACAGTTTCAGACAACTCAGGCTTCCACCAGTGCTCCAAGACACCAGCCCGCAGCGACCTTCACCACAGCAACTAGCGCAGCCAACCCTGTGAAACCGCGGGGCCAGAGCGCGGCGCCGGCCCCGCAGCCGGGCCAGCCCCAGCCACAGCCACAGCCACAGCCCCCCCCGCACACCATCCAACAGAGTGTGCTGCCTCAGAGGCTCGTACTGACCTCTCAGGCCCAGGCACGGTTGCCTAGTAAGTGGCCTCCCCTTTCAAGGTTTCTCCCACCTTTGTACTACAATGAGGTTAAGTTACTAGGCACCCTAAGATGTGTACAGAATCGTTGTTTTTTTTTCACTCTTCTGATTAGCCTTGCTCAGTATGTTGCTTATGACCAAGGAAAATCGAAAATTGGATAAGAAACAATAGAATTGCTGTGGACATACATTAGCGGTGTCAACTTAATCTCCTATTTCTGCATGTTTCTTCTGCTGGCAAGACTTCCTTCAGACCAAATGTTTTAGCTCTCTCCTAATTATTCCTTTCATGTTAAACACTAATCCATCTGCTAAAGGCCTCTCTGGCGGAGAGGAGCGTCACCACTGTTAGGCAGAGAAAAGTGATGAGGCTTTGCTTTAAGGTTGTATGTGCACTGCCTATTAGCATGTGTAGAGAGTACTGAGCACTGATGTATTAATTTTATCTCTGGGGTAATGCACTGCCTTTACAAAAGCTGAATTTTCACACCAGTATTTTCTCAATATTGTAAAACTTGATGCTGAAATGCCTCTAACCTTTCTGCATTTAAGTCACAAAAAGCTTGGTCCTTGCCACTTCAAAGCTTTTTGGTTTGTCTAAATGCAGATTGCTTAAAATAAATCATGTTTCATCAGCAAATTTTGAATGTGTATTTAATATGCCACACATAGGAATATTTTAATTTCTTCCTTAAACCTTCCTTCATGCTCTTGAAAAGGCAGTGAAAATCACTTTAATGTCTATACTTGTTCTGTTACAAAGTGTCACATGAGTTTTCAGGTAGCTCTTAACTTTTTTGCCAAGTGAAAGTGGTAATTTCTAAAATGTTGATGTTCTTACCCTTTAAACAATCAGCTTCTTTCCAGTTTGTCCAACAAATATAGAAAGCAATACCTGCTTAACTTTTATATGACACTTTTGATGCACTAAGTATAATTATGCATGGAAGGCGCTTCAGCACCAGTTTACTAACCAAAATGTAGAATTGTGACTATTGAACAACTCGCCTCCCACTTTGATTTTTTAATGCCTGTTTCCCTCCTTAACAGGTGGTGAGGTAGTAAAAATAGCCCAGCTGGCTTCTATAGCAGGAGCACAAGGCAGGATTGCTCAGCCAGAGACCCCAGTGACTCTGCAGTTCCAAGGGAACAAGTTCACCTTGTCACACAGTCAACTCCGCCAGCTCACTGCAGGGCAGCCCCTGCAGCTACAAGGTACTTACTTCAACAAAGGCAGTTTTCCATTATTCAGGATGCTCATGTTTTGATATGGGCAACACGTTCTTTGTTGCTGGAGATTTTTCTATCCCCAGTGCTTGTTTTGTCCTGCTCTTCCTATTTACTGTGAGCCATGGTAGCTCTGGTTTGAAAAATAAATGCCTATCAGATGAAAGATATGGTTAGTTTCTTTTTCTGTATTGTATTTGAGAAATGTTATTTCCTTTGTTTCCACACCCAAGCGGTTCAGCTAAAGTAAGGTGAGGCATTATTTGATAAAAACTCCCTGCTGAGCAGAAACAGAAGAACTGAGAACATTCTTGGTTTATTCTGAAATTGTGTAAATAATACTTCAAGATTGGCATGCTTCTGAATTTTGGCCCATTTATTGCCCTTGTCTGAATGCTCTACCTACACTTTATTTTGTTCTCAAATCTCCCTTGCTGGTGGTGTGTATTGCCAAATTTAGGAGAACTGGCATGTCTTTATTCTCTGTGGCCAGCTAAATAGAGGGAATGTTAAATGAAGACTTTCTGTTTGTTTGGATTTTGTCCAAATTCTATATAATTACCTAAAATAGAATGATACCCCTATGACATGAAACTTCTCTTCAGCTATGAATACTTGGGTGTTTCCCTCCTTTTTGGCAGATTGGTGTAATGAATGTGTCTGGTAATATTTAACATACTTTGAAGCAGTAATGATCAGCTTGTAACACTAATAGATTTTGCTAGAGAACACAAATTCTTTTTCACCCTAATGTGTGTTAAAATCCTCCACTGCAGGAAGTGTCCTTCAGATTGTGTCAGCCCCTGGGCAGCAGTACCTGAGGCCTCAGGGCCCTGTGGTCATGCAGACAGTTTCCCAAGCAGGAACTGTGCAGAATGCCCTGAATGCTTTAGGAAACCAGCACCAGGCAGGTGGCCCAGCTTCCACTGCAGTCACACAGCAAGGTGGGTTCTCCAGCCTGAAGAAACGTCTGTCTAAATATTTAATTGCTAAAATAAAATTAATATATAACTCCCAAATTGTTGCAGATCATAATTCTGTAAGTTGAGCTCAGAAGTGGGTAAACTATGAGGCAAATCTTTGCAGTTTGTATTTGGTGTGCTAGAGTTTTAAGAAAATTTTTAGTACAAACTTGGGAGAGCATGAAACTTAATTATAGTTTTTTTTTTTTTTTACCCATTTTGTCTTTTGTCAAATTTTTTTTTGGAAGAAGTCAACTTGAAATACTTTATTAATTTTTGCAAGGAAAAATCAAGGGTGATGATTTTTTATACTGGCAGAGAATGTCCAGTGATTGTCTCCATTTTTCCACATTGATTTTGCTTTTATATAATTTCTTTCTCTTTTCTAGCTGTTCAAGCTACAGTTTTCCATTTTCCTCTGTAAATGTTGTTTAGGTATTTGGTGCCTTGCTATAAATGTGATCAGTTCCTTGCTTAAAAACACAACCAAGATGTTGACAAAAATAATGGAGAAATTTATGCATTTACAACAAAACAGCAGATTATTAAATGAAGATAAATATAACACTAGGAGTTCATTCCCTGAAAATGGCCATCTGCTGTAATTTTCTTGGGATATAAAAAACCATTCCTTCAAAATGGTGTGATGCTCTTTCAGTGTAGTTAACTGTCTGAGTAAACATCTGCTAATAGTTGAAATCACAAGAATGCTACTGAGATTCCATCATATGATTTCACCAATTTGTAGATGCACTCAATTGATGTGTTTTCTGAAAAATCTTTGATGATTTGCTCAAGATAAGTTAAAACAATCTTTTTCTGAATTAGAACATTTTCTTTTTTCTATTGTGTTCATATTAACATTTTCTGAATGTCAATGTGTATTGCACTACACATGACATTTTGAATAAGGTACAAATGGAGCACAGCACTTTGCTTTGTGCAAAGCAAAATAAAATTCCATTGATCTATCTTGGATTTTTGTGAGAACAGTTGATGTGAATATCTGTCAGAGATCTGTTGTATAACAAATTACAAATTTGCAATACTCAGTGGACATTTAGACTAAAAATTTGTCTGCAGCAATGATATGTTACAGCTATGAAATGTCTACTTGTTGAAAATAATAAAGAGACCAATTTTCAGATGAATAAGTATATAAACACAAGGTTTATCCTCAGTTTGTATTCCAGGTAGAGCTGCAGTTACTAACTTGCCAACTGGTGACATGGGAGCAGTGTTAAAACCAGCACCTTTGCATGGACAGTCACAGGTACTCAATTTTTATTTTCTTGTGGAACCACCACTTTTCAGAATCAATAGTAAGTCTGTGTAATAGTTGAAAGCTGTAATTTGCAAAGCTGGATTTGATTAGGGACTTTGATGATTACAGAGTAGGTAAATATCCCAACTTCTGTCCATGTTTCAGGTTGACAAATCTGACGTATTTGTAATCCATAGATAAAATAATCTGGTGTATAAAGGCAGCTGACAGCTTTCTTGTGCTGTGATAGACAGCTTCTTGTAACTGTAATATGTTTTAATTATGTAGCTATGCATAAATAAAGAAGTCATGTGGGTTTTTTGTGTTTTGAACACAGTGGCAATTGGGCAAATTTTTGTAGATTTCTAAAGTTTTAGGATAAGATACTCAAACAACTTACAAAGTGCAGGGAATCATCAAGAATATATCAAAAGCTATGAAAATATACTTTTAAAAAGCAAGAAGATACTAAACTAAGGTAGAATTGTCTCTTTAATATGAACTGAATTCACTGTAGTCTTCAGATTTTATCTGAAATTCATACCTTTAATAAGTGCTCTAAGTAGTAATTCTACTCTAGGATCTATACTCTGATTCTGAGAGTTTCTAAAGAAACTTAGATTCTAAAGAGCCTCAAATCCCTCATGTATTATTACTGTGATGAGCAGCAGATGTGGTTTTCATTCACCTTCTCTTGGCAAAGGAGACGTTTGAGGAGAAGAACCGGCTCTTGAAGGAGCGCCTGGACAGGATCTTCTCGGGCAACGAGCGCCGCTGCTCGCGGGCGCCGCTGTACGGCCGGGACGTGCTGAGTGTTTGCTCCCTGGCTGGGGACACAAAGGCCACCCAGCTGCCTTCCTGTGAGGGCAACCACTGGAGGTGGGCTGGCTTTGTCAACTGCTGCCTTTCCACAAGTGCCTGCGGAGGCCCAAGTAACCCCTTGAGGGAAATGATCCTGGGGTTGGTTCAGCAGCAGGAATCTCTAAAGGATCTTGTTAACAGGTAATGAATGACCCTGCCTAACAAGCCTTTACACATCATTTTCAAAAGGGCTTAAAACTTTATTTCTATTGATGAGCTTATTTGGTTTAGACTGGTTTATTTAGCAGTAAATGATGTACAGCATGGAAGTAAAAATAAGTCACTTATAAATAGATGTTTTCAATGCCTCTTCCCTAATTTCAAGCCCAAGTTCAGCTGACCATGCTTAGTAAGTCCATGCTTTTGGATTTACTTGAATAGATACCACTTGAACCCAACTAACAAGAGTTAAGACCCAGACATGCAGGCAGAAGCTAGTTTAGTCAAGACTGACTTTCATTGCTGTGCCTATGATTATTGCTGATCATTTTGTCTGTAGCTTTTTAAGTCAGTGTTGTCTTGTTTTTATGCTTTCCCCAGGGCTCTCTTCGTGTTGCCAGCTGCAGTTGCTGCTCCCCCATGTTTCTATGTAGCAAATCCTCCCCCTTCATACAGTCACAAACTGAAACTCCTTAAGCACAGCCTGAGGCAGAAGGCAGCTCCACACTTGCATCAGTTGCAGCAGCTGACAACTCCTCACTTGCTGCAGTTCCCTGACCTCCGGCTGGTGCAGTATGACTCAGGTAAAGGACATTTGCTGACAAGATTTCAGTAATTTCCTCTATCACATGAATGGAATTTCTATATAAAACCATTATTGGTCTTTGTGTTTGAATTATAGGAAAATTAGAAGCTCTTGCTGTCTTGCTTCAGAAGTTGAAATCTGAAGGGCGCCGTGTGCTGATTTTGTCACAGATGATTCTGATGCTGGACATACTGGAGTTGTTCCTGAATTTCCATTTCCTCACCTTTGTGAGGATTGATGAATATGCCAACCAGGAACAACGTCAGGTAAGTGTGTCCTACCAGCTGCCCACTGGTACAGCAATAAGTGCTGCCCAGGCTTTTATACTCTACAGCAGAGAAAAGAAATTTGCTTCATTTTGTATTCAGTTTGAAACACTTGACGTGTTTTTATCCCTTTTTTATTAGGCTGTAGTGAATTTGGTTTGTTATTTTATTTTGGTGTGCATTTATTTAGTCCTTGCTTTTATTGTGTTTATGTAGGAGCTGATGAAGATTTTCAACAGAGACAAGCGCATTTTCTGTGCCATCCTCTCCTCTCACAGCCGTTCCACAGGAGTCAATCTTGTTGAGGCAGACACTGTTGTGTTCTATGACAATGACCTGAACCCAGTGATGGATGCAAAAGCTCAGGAGTGGTGTGACAGAATTGGGAGATGTAAAGATATCCATATATACAGGTGATGGTGACAGTCAACATCTGCTCTTTAACGTGTTTTAATGTGAGGTTAGTTCAGATAGTGCTGCCCTGGATGATCTGGAATAAAGTGGAAACAGTGCTGAAAACCACTTCCTTTCAATAAAAAAAATGCCAGGGTATCTAGCCTATGAAAAAGTGGGGGGATTTAATACCAAATGTAATAAATGAATCATACCTGCATGGGTATTTTCTGTTAGTCTACATGGAATTTTTTAAGGGATCCTTTTCACTGTTGAGTTTTGTCTTTTTTTTTTTTTTTTAATTACATAAATTATTAAAAGAAAGCTCTAAAGTAAAGGTGGTAGTGTGTTTTTTTCTGGGCCTGCCCCATAACTAAAAAAACTCCCACATACTACCACATTTTAAACATTTAGTATTATTCTCTAGGACGCTTTGTCTTTTTGTTTCTGAAAGCTGGTTTGGAAATGACTTACCAGATTTCTACTGTTTTTTCCATTTTTTTAGACTTGTCAGTGGTAATTCTGTGGAAGAGAAACTTTTGAAAAATGGCACAAAGGACTTGATCAGAGAAGTGGCTGCTCAGGGAAATGACTATTCAATGGCCTTTTTAACACAGGTAAGTTAATATTCAGAATGCATTGAAACACCCATGTTGCAGTGTTTAATAAATTCAAGCATCTGTCTTGGAGTGTTTAATAGCAGTTTAGTAGAAATCTGTCTGGGCTAGAATTAATAAGGAGGCATATTGGATTTCATGATTGCTTGAACTCTCAGTGTTGGGGCCACATTCTTTCAAATATTGTCCATCTGTTTTGTTCTGTTATTTGCATAGTGATGCACAGACATCACCCATGACTTAATATATTGTGGTTTCTTCACCCTGCTGCAAAATTTTGCAGAGCTTGTAAGGGTGAAGGTCTCAAGAGCTTTAAAAATGTGAAATAAGTTTAATAAATGTGGATATTTAGAGAGATAGGCTCTGAATTGCTGCTCTGAAGATACACAAGATAGTTACTGCACTGGTGAAGCCAGGCTATCCTGGCTGGCACTCCTGATAGAGAAAAAAAATAGTGTGCTCCCAAAAACTGAATGCATTTCTTTTTTTTCTTTCTATTTACCAAGCAAACAATTCAGGAATTGTTTGAGGTTCATTCTCCTATGGAGGATTCTGGATTTAGAGTGAAAGCAGAAGAATTTGTGGTACTTTCTCAAGAGCCGTCTCCAGCAGAAAATATTTCACCTAAAGTTGCAAGACCATTCATAGAGGTAACACACACATTAAAAATACAGCTGTGCAATGTTAGTATTCAACAGCTGACTAATCCCATTTTTTGGGGCGGTAAATTCTGTCAGTCTCTTTTTTTGTAGTTTTATGCTCTTTTGACATTTGCCTTGTGACAAAAATTCCAAGAGCCCAAAGCTGAGTTTTATAATTTCTGGGACTGTTTCTCTTGCTGCAGCAGAGACTTACTGCAGAAATTTGTGTTGCATTTCAGTGAACTCCTCATGGAGTTTCTTTCCATATTTTTGAAGTTTTAATTATTTTTAAAATGTATCTCTCTGAAAGGCCCTCAACAGCATTGAACGGGAGGATGAGGAGTCAAATGATCACATACAAGAAACAGGATCTGAGTCAAGCATTGAACCTTTAATCTCAGAGCTCTGTGAGACAAAATACAATGAAGAGCCCTCACAGCTGCAGGAGTTAGTTGCTGTTGTGGATCAGGTACTGTGACTTCTCTTGAATAGCTGGCTAAAAAGTAATGTTTAGTTCAAATGTTTCAATTTCTTTGCAGTCTGACCTTAAAGGAACTTTGTTGTTTCTCCCATTAAATGGAAGGGAGATCTCCCTCTGCTTTAAAATGTTAAGATGAGTTTGAAGGAGAGCTTTGATACTTCATGTAATCTTTCTTTTATTATCCTCAAAGTACCATTTTTTCCCTTTGATACTTCCTTTAGCTGACTCCAATTGAGAAGTATGCTTTGAATTATCTGGAGCTCTTCCACGGTTCAGTTGATGACAATGAGCCACGGTTGAGTGAGGTAAAACAAATCTTTTTTTGCCATGTTATTCTGTCACAGAACAACATTTATTATATTTTCAATATGAATGGAAGTTTCTCCAATGATGTGGAATATACTGTGATCTTTTCTTGCTATACCTTATGAACAACGTAATGTCTTACAGAGAGCTCATTATTTTGGGATTCTGTGGTTTAAGCAGGTGTCAGTTCTTAATTTCTTTTTTATAAAATGGAAATTGCTTTCAGCCAGGCTCAGCAAATATTTGTTGTACTCCATTGATAGCAGGGGAAAAAATTTCATTAGTTTTAGTGAGCCTGTGTTCTGGTTGTCTTCATTGTTTAACTGAAATTCTTTGATTGCTTTATATTGATGGTTTTAAAACCCTCCACAAAGACCAATAAATATCTTCTAAATGGTTGGGACAGTATCTGTTAAAAAATTGCTATAAGATTCCTGTATCTGAAAAAGTCAAAGTTCAAGGCATTTATCCATAAAATTACAAATTAATGATTTCTAATCCAGTGTCTTACTGTATAAAGTTTCTAAGCAGTCTGACTTTAATCTAGATGGAACTGAAAACTGCAAAGAAAGCCTGGGAAGTCCAGCATATGAAGGAGTTAAAGGAAAGAGAGCAAAAAATGCTTTGGGAGGATGAAGAGGAGCTTCTCACCTACACTCGGGAGGATGCGTACAACAAAGTAATTGCTGATTAGTCTTGTTTTTTCTAAATAGTTATTTCTTAACAGTTAGTCTGAGAATACCTTTACCCTTCAGGTTTCAGTTGGATCATTTGAATTATGTTCTTTTTTTGCTGTGTAGGAATATGTCTATGAAGGTCCAGATGGACAAACTGAAATTATGCCAGTAAGTAAAAGTAACACCAGGCAGCCTAAACAGGCCTTTTATTTTATGAAACATAAAGATCAGTGGAGAGTTAACTTTCAGTAATTACAGACTTTATTCTGTGCAGCTCTGGACTCCTCCTACTCCACCTCAGGATGACAATGATATCTACATAGATTCTGTTATGTGCCTGATGTATGATACCACCCCTATTCCAGAGTCAAAATTGCCTCCAGTGTATGTCAGGAAGGAGCGTAAGAGACACAAAACAGATCCCTCTGGTGAGTGTGTGCTCAAAACTGTTCTGAGATTTATTGCTGAAAGTTTAAAAAATCAGAGGAGTTTTCATGCCTCCTATATATTCAGAATGCATTGAAACAGCCCTGTTGCTATGTTTAATAAATTCAAGCATCTGTGTTGGAGTCTGGTCCTATAAAGATCAAATTTGCATGTTCGAAGGGATAAAAATTCTTATCTCACCATGGTCTTGAAGCAGTGGAATCACTGGAAGGCCCAGTTCTTATGGTGTGTCTTCTCTTCAGACATAAAGATGTTCTTAAAAGGACAGTTTTAGACTGCACACATTCTGATTTGTCAGCTAGGACAGGGCTGGTCTTACTTTATAACAGACTCTGTTTAGTTCCTGGCTGTGCTTTTCAGAGGCAGTGGGGAATGCTCTGTCCACGTATGAGCATTTTGCAGCTGTAGGCAGAGGAATCAAAGAATGACAGCATCTACCAATAATGCTTTGTGTTTTGTCTTAGCAGCAGGTAGAAAGAAGAAGCAACGTCATGGAGAGACAGTTATCCCACCTCGTTCACTCTTCGATCGAGCAACTCCGGGAATGTTGAAAATGCGCCGAGAGGGCAAAGAGCAAAAGAAGAACATCTTGTTGAAACAGCAGACACAGTTTGCAAAGCCTTTGCCAACTCTTGTCAAACCAGCTACTGAGGCTGGACAGGATAATCCAGAGTGGTTGATCAGCGAAGACTGGGCACTTCTGCAGGTGAGATGATACCTGCAACCTCTGCTGTTGTTATGTTTTTATTCCTGTGCTTTATCTCTTCAAGGTTATTTCTAATTCTTAGTGGCAATTTGCTGTCATAACTTGGAACAGCTTGCCTGTCATTTGTGCTCCTCTAAGGAGAAATTAAAGGCTGAAGTAAAAAATGTATGATTAAACCCTTTTGTTGTTTTAGAAGCCACTTAATAGTTGTGCTGGCTGGACACTGGATAATGCAGCTAAAGTTCTTCCCACCTTTGAGGGGAGAGCAGCATTTGAGTAGCAGCTCCACATTGTGGTATTTTCAGAGACCCCTGTCGAAGGGAGGAATGATGAATCTGACTCCATGTTCTTAGAAGGCTAATTTATTATATTATGTTTCTATATTATACTAAACTATACTAAAGAATAGAGAAAGGATATAGACAGAAGGCTAAAAGATAATAAAGAAAAACTCATTACTCCTTCCAGAGTCCCGACACAGCCTGACCATGACTGGTCATTAAGTCAAACCAATTCAGATGTTGGATAAACAATCTCCAAGCACATTCCAAAGCAGCAAAACACAGGATAAGCTAATGAGATAATACTGTTTTCTTTTTTTCTCTGAGGCTTCTCAGCTTCCCAGGAGAAGAATCCTGGGCAAAGAGATTTTTCAGAAAATATGTCTGTGACACCCTGTCTCTCTCATACCAATCTCCAACTGTTTCCCTGCACATCAGTCAGCATTAAGGCACCTTATGGCTGTTTATTCTCTGTGACTGTGGCTGAGCTCAGAGCCTTAGCCCTGAGCTGTCCCACTGTGGTAATGGTGTGTGGGCACACGCAGGTAAGGGAAAGTTTGGAAGATGACAGCAATGTGTCCTGATGCATATGTACCTTTCTGTGTTGCAGGCAGTGAAGCAGCTGCTGGAGCTTCCTTTAAACCTTGCTGTTGTGTCACCAGCACACACTCCCAACTGGGACCTGGTCAGTGATGTTGTTAACTCCTGCAGCAGAGTCTATCGCTCGCCCAAGCAGTGCCGCAACCGATATGAGAATGTCATAATCCCAAGGGAGGAAGGAAAGGTGAGCTCACCTGCAATGATGCGTCTTTTTTTTACCTTAAGTTGTAGAGTTTGTTTTCCTTAACTCCATAAGCACTTGTTTTTTGTTAAACGTTTCAACAGTGTAAATAAATAACTTTTAAAAGATCTTTTTAAATTATTCTCATCAGGATTTCCACTTATTTTATGTGATTTCTTTGAAAAGAAAAAGCACCTGAACAAAATCTTCCACAAAAGATCATCTAACTTTCCTTCTTATTTTACAGCTAATGTACGAAGCTAATCCTAAAAAGAAGACAAAAAGTATTTATAAGGTGTGCATTGGTATTCTTTCAAAATCAAATCTAGACACTGTGGTATTTAGCAGCAATGGAGGTGGGCAGATAATTCATATGAGATCCATGTTGAGTGTTACTTGAGTTCTGAAACATCAATTAAAATTCCAAATTTATTTTTCCTTTCTTTGTTGATACAGTGGATTGACACCAGACTTCAGCTTTTGGATTTGATAGATAAATTTTAGATCATGCAAGAAGTTTGTGATTTCACTTAAACTGTAGTTGGCATTTTTCCACCATGTATCTTATTCTGATGGTATTTAAGATCTGTAAGAATGAACTTCATGCTAGAGTCTAAGTGGATTACAAATACATAGTGAATTCGATGCCTGAAACACGTTTTAGTAAATGAGGATGATAGGATGCTACAGAAACAGAAACAAATTCCATGACTGTGAACACCTTCTTCCAAACCACACAGCAATTTAGTGACAGAGTTGGGTGGAGAATCCAGAACTTCTGGCTGTAGTCCCATTCTCTGACTGCTAAGGAGGTTTGTCCCTGACTGGCAGTTTCTGCTTAGGAGAAGCCACATGTTAGACTGGCATGGTGTGTGGATGTTAACCTAGCTTTGTTGGGAGAGCAGTGCAGTGATGGTTTTATTATCTTATGTGTGCGCTATGCATAACTATAAACTAATGGGCTCTTGGTTTGGGTAATGAATTAAACTTGCAAAATCTAAACTAAAGCAAAGATTCTTTCTCAAATTAGAGTTTGCCATTTTGTATGTCCCCAAGTGCTGATGCCAGTGTGACCGTGAGAACTGCTCCTTATTTTGCTCTTTCTTTATATATTTCCCATAGAGTTTTGTGTGACAGTAAGTTATCAGTGACACGAGGCAGGAACCAGTCTGTGATAGATATGTTGGAGAGTGTTTTTAAATAATCTACGAGCGCGCCTTGTGTTTAAACATAGACAAAATGTCCTGTTGGGTGAGTTTGCAATTGAAAGTTGGTTTGTTTTCTTTTTTTAGACTAAAAACAGTCGCCCACTTCGTACCAATCAGATCTATGCTCAAGATGAGGGTGCAACCCACACACAGCTTTATACTAATCATTTTGAGATGATGAAAATGATTGCAGGGAAAAGAAGTCCACCTATCAAACCTCTGTAAGTTTACCCGGGGTCATTTGATCTCCTGTCACCACAGATCTCCTGGAAACTGTGTTTTGAATGGCTCTCAAAACCCAGAGTTATTCTGCACTCTGTTTCTTTGTTCTTGATATCTCTCTGTGTGTTTTTTGTTAATGGAAACATCTCCATATTTCATGTTTGAGACTCACTGCAGGAATTTGCTCTTTGTCATTAAGAGCAGAATTGCATTCAGTTGGCTTTTTTAATCTACTTTATATCTATCCTTTTGCCTCAATTGTAGACAATTTGTTGTCTATGCTGTTTAGTAGTACATTCTTTCCTGTGTGTCTTCCTGCAGTTTTTCTGTATTTATTTAGTATTTACTCCGAGTCTTTGTTAAATGTCTGTCTGTATGCAGGCTCTAGTACTGGCTGGAATATCATGGAAACATCACCAAATGCTAAAATATGTGAAATGAAATATTGTTTTTAAGGTTTTTCTGTCTCCAGTAATACAGTTTTTCTCAATTTCAGACTTGGCATGAATCCTTTCCAGAAGAATCCAAAGCATGCATCAGTGCTTGCTGAAAGGTGAGCACTCCCTGTCTTGAAGGAGTTATAAATTGCATTAAAATGCTTTTTTTTTATTTTCTTTTTTTTTTAGGTATTTTTAGGTTTCAGGTATTTCTAAATATTGTGTGTTTTGTCTTACTGTTGTTTCTAGTGGAATCAACTATGATAAGCCCCTCCCTCCAATTCAAGTCGCGTCCCTCCGAGCAGAACGCATTGCCAAAGAGAAAAAGGTATGGTCCCATCTCTGTGCACAAATGGCTGCAGTAATTAAAAAATCAGGCAGCAGATGAGGTGTGAGCAAAGCTGCCTCTTGGGAGAAGATTGGCAGTACAGTGGATGTTATGAGCAGCTGCACATTGTTCATGTACAGGGGTTTAGATAACCAAGGCCCGGTTTGGGACCTTTCCTTGTGCTTCTTGTCACTCTCAGACCCCTTAAACAATGAGGAGCATATTTTTGCAAAAGATGCTAAAACATTTAAAAGTGTTATTTAATTCTTGACCATTCTGTAGCCTCCTTTCCTATATTATTCAGAAAGAACTACTTGTCCTTGCTTGTGGATGATAAGTTGCTTGTTTTGTGCTCTAAGCCATAAAACCATGAGTACATCTTGTCGTTTGAAATGAGTCAGGTTGTGTAACTTGGCCTCGAAAAGTGAGGGCAGCTTTGTGAGCTGTCTCTGGTTGGAATTAAAAGAGTTTTGTGAATAGAAATAAAGAGGTTTTGTCTTGTTTTGTTTTAAAAAACCCACATCTTGCTTGTTCCATGATTGAAGACTGAAGGTGCCCCTTGCCTTGCAGGCGCTGGCGGAGCAGCAGAGGGCCCAGCAGCAGACGGGCCCCCAGTCCCAGCAGCCCCAGGCGGGCCAGCAGCCCCCCCAGCAGCCCCCCGTGCAGCAGGCCCAGGCCCAGCCACAGGCACAGGCACAAGCACAGGTAGTTCAGCAGCCACAGGCAGTGGTGCAGACTGCAGTCACTACTGTGGCCAACACAGCAGTATTGGTAAGAAAGGGAGAGCTCGATGCCTCTGATGTAGTAACTTCAGTTCTTCTGTGTGTGCTGTATTTGTGTCGTGTTTTCTCTGGAAAGAGAGTTTTAGGTCAGTATAGTGAGATCAAAGATGTGTTTTCTTGTTTGCTTTCCCTGGTTATGCTGGGTGTCTTCTGGTTCCCTGATTTATTAAGACTATTTGTACCATTGTAGCAATAGATGTTGGCATTCTGAGGTGGAAAAACACTGTGCAAAGATGGTTTTTCCCTTTTCACTTTAGACTTTTATTTCATGAAGTCTGAGTGAATAGTTGCACGTGGTCAACGAGTTGTGTTTGTACAGAGAGCTTGCAGAATACAGAGAATAAAAGAGAATGTAGCTGTAAGAACAATTCATTTAGAGCTTAAAATCCAAAGATTCATTAACCTTTGCGAGGCAAGTGAAGTGATGCATCCTGCAGGAAACACCATGGTGCTTTTACTGCAAGTTTGTGCAAAGTTTTCATGTCTTCCCTAAATCTAGAGTCTGAATGAGTCTAATGACTGGTCTGTGGCTTTTGTATTTAGAACCAGTCCAGTTTGCATAGTAATGTGTGCAGGCAGTGGTGGATTTATTTGGCTTGTTGAAGATCAGGAGTACCACAGCTTTTGCAGAAATGCACTGAGGATGTGCTCTGACCCATTAGCATTGCTGTGTATGAAGTGCTTAGTGATGTTCTTGTGTGAGTGGTTGTCCAAGGGATTGCTCCCTTCCTCTGCTAACAGGGATGTCCAGTGACCAGGGTTTACCACACACTTGGCTGGTCTACAGTTGCTCATTAGTGAGGCAGAATGCTGATTTATGTATGCAATAGTTGCTGTGATCTGTAAAGTCAATGAACAACTGCAGAAATCTCTGTGTGTTCCATTGAATTTTTGTTATTTTGTCACTCCTGGAACACAGCACTGTGTTAAGCAATGCTCAGTTTTCTTTTATTGGTTTTCTGAACTGTTACCTTAATTGTCTTCTAATTAGGCAGGCACCATCAAAACAGCGGTGACGGGGACGAGCATTCAGACTGGTAAGGAGACTTTATAATTGGGCACAGGAGGGGATGGGACATTGGGATTTCTCTCAGAATCTCACATTAATCCTGGCTTGCTTTCAGCTACAGTGAGTGGAAATGTGATCGTGAACACTGTTGCTGGGGTCCCTGCTGCCACCTTCCAGCCCATCAATAAACGTCTGGCCTCACCTGTTATACCTGGGACGCTGACTGTGAGTAGATCCTGTCACTAGTTGTGTCCCTGGACACACTGGATTGCATGTCTTGTCAGCATAGCTTTAGCTTTCCATGTTGTCAGAAATTCTGCTGCTTGCAAATGTCATGTGCATCTTGGGGTTCTTTATCAAACCTCTCTCTCTTACCAAAACATCAGAACACATTGGAATGGTTTATCAGAAAAAAAAGCTTAATACTGTTGCAAATAGTTTATAGGGAAGTGCTGCTAAAAGCAATGTATTATGTCATTAAGATTTTCAGCCTGTAAACTGTTTTGTGCTTTATTAATTATGATCTTTATTATTATGTTAATGGTTTAAGACTATGGAAAATAAAGCAAAATATTGAAAGGTACTAAAATCAAATGTCTGTAATGGAGAGAAGGGTTTGTTGATCAGCCTTTTGGAAAAAGATTTAACCACATGCTGATTTTAAGATGCATTCAAACAGATGTGCTAGACAGATTTGGGGCTTTTGTTCTTTTGCATTTTTCATGCTTGTTTTATAAAATTGCCTAGAAGGTTCATTCCATTTCCAGCAGGGGAATGTAAGGCTGGGAAGGGAGCAGTAATGGCTGTGTTCCCTTGCAGACCTCGGGAGGCACCGCCACCGCCCAGGTGGTTCACAGCCAGCCCCGCGCGGCCGCGGCGCCCGCGGCGTCCACCGAGCTGGTGACCATCGCCTCCACGCAGGGCGTGCGCGCCGTGACATCGGTGACCGCTTCGGCCGTGGTCACCACCAACCTCACCCCTGTGCAGACCCAGACACGGTCTTTGGTCACCCAGGTTACACCAGGTAATGATCCTGTATAGTGGATATTTTTGCCCCCAACGAGGGGGAGAGAATGATGCATCTGACTCCATCTTATCAGCAAGCTAAATTACTTTATTATACTCTATTATTCTTTATTATGTTACATTACATCTAAACTGAATCTGCCCAGCACTCGACTGCACTCCACTGCACAGAATCTTCTGACTGTCAGCCCACAGTCCCAACACACACACACACACACACACACACGCTTGGCCCTGATAGGCTGAGGAAACAAAACACCATCACTTTGGGTAAACAATCTCCACATTGCATTCTACTTTTGCACAAACACAGGCACAGCAAATGAGATAAGAATTGTTTTGATCATTCTCTGAGGTTCAGAGAATGTGAAACTCAGAAATATTCTTGGGAAGAATTGTGCCTTGCTTTTCTCTGTGAAGAGAAATGTGGCAACAATCCTGTGTTCAGGGACTTTTTCCAGTAGTGCACAAAGGGCTCCAGAATTCCTGTTGGTGCACCACCACCAGTCCCACAATATTGGAAGTCTGGGATGCAATTAAACAGGCTATGATTTTTAACTTGCTTTATTGTTGGTACTCAGATGACATTTATCTCCAGTATTTCTGGATAAAGTATGGCAATAAAGAGCTTGGCCCCTAGGCATTGCAATTTAAAAATATTATTAACAATCTAGCAGTAAAATATTAGAATTGACTGTCTTGACTAAAAACCATTGTGAAGAGAGGCCCTTGTATTTTATGATCTATGCTGCTTTTACATCATGCTTTTACATAATGTATTTGTGTGCTGGAGCAGAAAAATAAGCATTTAACAGCTCAGCTTCTCAGGTGAAATTCATGAGTAAAACTGAATGATAAAAAGAATTTGTCATAATGTTTTGTTTTTTCTTTATTCACAGCTACACCAACAGTCCAGCTGTCAGGCAAAACCATCACCCCTGCTCACTTCCAGCTTCTGAGGCAACAGCAGCAGCAGGCTGCTCAGGTGCAGGTCCCACAGATCCAGGCTCAGGCACAAGCCCAGTCTCCAGCTCAAATAAAAACTGTAGGGAAACTGTCACAGGTGAGGAGCCACTCATGAAGTAACCTAGCACATTGCTCTCATTACAGTAATCTTCCTTAGCAGTGTGTGTTGTGTCCTGTTTACTTGGGTACAGTGAGATGTATTTCCCTCTTAAATTTCATCCTACTAGAATTTCATGCAGGCAGTGAGTCTGACAGCACTTTCAATAGTAGAGTAGGGCAGGAGGGAAAGCACTTACTGCTGCTCACTGGAAGCCATTGTGTAAAAGAGTTACATTTTAGATACTTGATCTTAGCTCTAGTCTGGTACAGAATGTTTCTCCTTGTAAGCTTTGGATTCATCTCCATTTTTCTCCTGTAATGTAAACCCTTGGAAATGATGGAGGTGTTTGATTTTTGCAGGAGCAGCTGATCAAGTTGCAGAAGCAGAAGCTGCAGCTGCCCCAGCAGCAGGCAGCACAGCAGACACAGCAAGGGGCACAGCAGCAAACAGCACAAGTGCAAGTGCAGCAGCAGCAGCAAACCCAGCAGCTCACTGCTGTGACAGCCCCTCGTCCTGGCGCTGTCCTCACGGGCACTACGGTCACCAACCTGCAAGTGGCACGCCTGGTGAGTTGGCTTTGACTTGGCAAAAACCGTTTCAAACATCTCACTCTTGGCTGGTTTAAATGAACTGGGCACTGCTCATTCACACTCCCAAGTGCCCTTTGCATTGCTCTGGCAGTTCAGAAGGAGCAGCTGTAACATAAATAGCTTTACATTGTATTTACCCATTGATACCATCTCTGAATCGTGTCACTGTACAGGAGCCATTACATTTAGAAACATTTACAGCTATCACTTTGTAATCACCTGTTATATGCAGCAAATCTTTCTGTGCTGGTACAATAATCTTCATTCCTTATTGCTTAGACTCGTGTTCCTGCTTCCCAGCTCCAAGCACAAGGACAGATCCAGGCCCAGACTCCACAAGCAGCACAGGTTGCTCTGGCAAAGCCTCCAGTGGTGTCTGTTCCTGCTGCTGTTGTGTCATCTGCAGGAGTCACCACACTCCCTGTGACTGTGGCAGGCATTAGTGTTGCCATTGGGCAGCCACAGAAAGCAGCAGGTATGTGAATGCAAGTTGGAAATAGGAAGAGTTGTATTTCATAGCAGTCTCCTATAGTATAGATAATTTTTTTCTTGTAGGAAGATTGTTGTTCAAAAAAAAATTAGCTTACTCATGCCTGTAGATAAGAAATTTTCTCTACTGTCAAAATCATGTCTTATTCCCATTAAAATCAGTGGGTTGTTAGTGCTCAAAGCTGTGCAGATTCTGTAAAAGCAGAATCTGTGTGTGTGAGGTGTGATTACTGGTACAAAGCAATAAACTGAAGACTCTTACAGTTCTAATTATTTCTGTAATTTTCAGGAGGCCAGACAGTCGTTGCACAGCCACTGCATGTCCAGCAGCTGCTGAAACTCAAGCACCACCAAGCAGCACAGCAGCAGAAAGCCATCCAGCCCCAGGTTGCACAGGGACAAGCTACTGTGCAGCAAAAGGTACCATTGTCTGTTCTCCTGTTAATTTGTGCAGTGGTTCTGGATGACCAGGACACCCCTAGAGAGTCAGTCAGGATTTCTAGGGGTGAATCTTAGAGGTTCTCAGGTGCTTAATTTTTTCTGTAAAGTGGTTGTTTGGTAGTTTTTAGTAAGTCTGTTGTGTGTAAGAGAGAAACTTTTCATTAAATACTTTAGTTCTGAATCTTGTGTAAATGCATGAAGGCTTTCCTCTAGGGCTCATTTTTTTTTACTGCTAATCCTGGGAGAATTTTTTTTCAACAAATTAAATGTAGTTAATCTTTTTTTCCCCACACAGCTTTCTTTAAAATACACTTGCCTTTGTAGTGATTAATGCCCTTTTTTCTCTTGTGCAGATAAATGCTCAACAGGTCACGGTCCAGACCCAACAGCAGACTTCACAGCAGCAAAAAGTAACTTATGCTACACAGCCTGCCATTAAAACACAGTTCTTAACAACTCCAATTTCCCAAACCCAGAAACCAGGTGGAACCCAGCAAGTGCAGGCCCAGATTCAGGTACAGGTAACACAGGTTTGCACCTTTAAACTGTACTGGGACTGGAGAATTGTAAAGACAACAGGTGAGGTAGAATTCAGCACCCACTCATTTTAATTCTAGTCACATGTTCATTTAAATTGACTTTTTAATAAAATTCATTGGTGCTGTATATGTGGCCTTACAGCAAGTCAGAGCAACTGTTTGCCTTTTCTCTTTGAAATAAAATAATATAGTCACTCCTTTTTATTAGGCAAGGGATTCTATACTACATTTACTAAGGAAAATTCAGCCAGAGTTTTTCCTGTTTCTGGTGCTGCCTCAGAGCCTGATCTCTGTTAGCCTAGAGTAGGTGACAACTCACATACTTTCTTTTCTGCATAACTGGATCAGCCTAACCAAGGAAAAAGAAGGAGGTTAGGAATTGGAAGCCTTACTCTTTCAAAAGTATACCCCAGATAATGGAAGCTGTTAGAACTCATGTGCTTCCTTCAGTTTTCTAGGTAGTTGGGAGGAAATGACTCTGTTGTAGTTAAAATGGAAAATATTTCTCTTCCTCCCCTAGATAAGTTCTACTTTTCACAGATCTGAAATGTTTCATAAACATTCAGCCTCACTGAAAATGCCAAGCTGGAACTTACCATGAACAGGCCTTGGTGTTTTGCCGCTATCAGCAGCTTTTTATTTTGATCCAATCTTTCTTTATTTCATATCACTACAGGTTGCAAAACTCCCACAAGTGGTCCAGCAACAGGCTACTGTTGCCAACATTCAGCAGATGGTTTCAGTTTCCCAACAGGTAGGTTTTGCTCTTGTCAAATATAGCACTAGAAACATGATCTTTAGAAAGCTCATTTTTTTGGAATGTATGTATTTTTTACATCATGTGTGGCATAGGTAGTATTTTTGAAGGATATAGCAAGTGTCTTTCTATAAGAATAAGTCTTGAATACTGAATCAGTTGAGGTATATTCTCTGGTCTAAAACTTTCATAGGTGTAGCAATGTTTGTTCATCACTGTAGATAAACTGAAAAACAGATTTTTAAAAATGTTTTCTAGAGCTGAAAGGATGTTTAAAGATTGGTTTCTGGTGATAGTCAATATAGCAAATAATTGAACTAATGAGCACCATCTGAGCTTTTTCCACAAAAATTAGGACAAATGGAAGGTTACAAGTTGGTTTGTTTCAGTTCATAGAGCTGTGCCAAGTGCTCTGTAGAAGGCAGAATGGTGTGGTAGCTGTTCCAAATATGTGCTGGTAGCAGACAGGGCTTGGGCAGGAGAAGCTCAGATGGTTTGGTTCCCCTCCCCTAATGACCAGGCAGTTTAATTAACACTGTTCAGAACAATGTCATCCAGATCATTAGCAACAGTCCTAACTTAGGCAGTTGATTGGCAGGAGTGATTTAGGGTGGATGAAGTTCTTGCCTTTGGTACACAAAAATCTGGGCCAGTCAGTTCTTAATCTGCCACAGTTCACAGTGCAGTGTTAAATCTGTGACTGTTATCTCAAAATGGTGATAAAGCTGTCTGATAACCACCTCAGATGTGAATGCTTCAAGGGCAGAGTAGACAGCAGGAAGTAAAAACCTCATCAGTCAACACAACTTGAGGTGCCCTGAAGTCAGGAAGAGCTCCTAAATAATTTTCAAAAGTCATCAATGGTGGCATAACTGTTGGAGTCTGTGGCAAAAAGAGAAATAGTTTCCCTCCCATGTACACCAGTGACTTCAGTGGCAGTGGGTTTAGGCCATGATAAGTATTTTTTAAGCTATGTTCTTTATGTGTATGTGGCATTCATTTTATCTGCATTTTTAGTGTTTCCCCCTGGAATCCTTTTGGATCATTCAGGAGTTAATTTTTCCTCTGGAGAAATCCTTGTAGCTTTGTTTGGCTTCTGCATCTGACAAAGGCAGCTGAAGCTGCTCAGTTTTCATTACCTTGTCCTTTGAACAAGGAGATGTTGATTTTTTTTTTCTTCCTTGCTCTATGAAAATTAGATGTCTGGATGGAGTTCAAACTATTCTGCCATAAATTACAATAGAGAATGGCAGCTGTAGTCTGAAAGGGAAATGGCAGAGACTGGTGGGCAGCCTCAGTGGCTGTATTTATTGTCACAATATGGGTGCAGAGTCAGCATTTTAACCTCTTTGGTCCTCTGGCTGTCCCTCTGTTCTTTTCCCTGCTCCTTCACTTCTGCAGTACAGGAGTTTTCCTATATATCTGCTAGGGTTCCTGTACCTTTCATCTGCCTTCTGAGTGTATCTGAGGGCATGTCCTTGGATTTGCACTGCAGAGACCTGAGTTACAGGCACTTTGGCTCCTAGTTCTGATTTATAAGGCTCTAGAAAATGTGACAGAGTGGTGTTCTCAGTGAAACCACAGAGCCTCTGTTCCCAGAATCATTGTCTGAGATGTTTGTCAGTTAAGACAGCAAATACCTAAGGAAGGTGGATTCCTTCTGTAGAGCAGAAGTGTAAGGATTGCTCAGTTTAATGCCAAACCATTTTGTAATTGCCTTTTCCTCCTGATGTGCAGGTACAAGCTCAGCCCCAAACTGTGACCCTTTCTCAGACGACAGCAGGTCAACAGCAGGTTCAGGTGATCCCTGCAACCACTGCTACTGCTCAGGTGGTGCAGCAGAAACTGATCCAGCAGCAGGTTGTGACCACAGCCTCTCCCCAGGTTCAGGCTCCAGGTGTACAGAACCCAGCCCAGACACCAGCAACACCCGAAGCCCAGAGTCAGCAAGCAAAAGTACAGATGAGGACACCGACTGTCAGATTAAAGGCACCTACTAAACCAAGTTGAACTCTTGCAATAACAGAAACACAGTACTTTGTGTTTGCTGAGACAAGTGAGAAGCTACTCCAAACATCCAAATGAAGACAAAACACCTCTATTTTATTTTTTTTTTTTGTAGCAGAAGGTTTCTTGCTGGTGAACATTTAAACATGAAAACTCACATGTAACTTCAGTGTATTAGCAACTGTTTAGCACTCAAACTCTGTACAAGATGCATTCTGCCTGTGTTCTCTGTGCTCATTTAAACCACATAAAGTAAGCATTACTTAGGTTGAAATTCTGCCCAGCTTCTCAAAAGTGAAATGGTGATCTGCCATAAATGTCAGTAAAATCCATCTGTGTTAGAGCACCACACCTGCCTGTGGCCATGTGCAGCTCCTTGCTGTAGTTCAGTGTGTGCTCAGTACCCACAGTGAAGCCACACAAAGAACCAGGTGTAGTTGATACAGCACAGTATTTTCCACCTGTACAAAAGCTCTGTGTTGTTCTTCCCTGTGGTGAACACCCCTGGAAGATCTAATACAGGCTTGAAGTGCTCCCTGCAAAGTTTAGCCAATAAATGTGAAAACCTGTAAGTATATGTAATTAAAAAGGAAAAAAAAAGGTTTCATTCTCCATTTTTGTAAGTCTTTTAAAATGTTTGTTAGTAGTTTTTGTGTACAGTTTACTGAATCACCCAACCTGTGTGCTCATTCTCGTATTTCACTTTAAAATAATGGATATTTTAGGCATGAGCTGAGTAAATACTGTGTTGATAGTAAATGTGTATTAAAGTGTAGCCCATTTTCTTTTTTTGTAAAAGAATTGTTCAGTAGATACAGCTAAACAGATGATCCATATCTGTTTCTCATGGGACTTCTGTCACAAAAAATCTCCAGCTGATAAAATCTTATCTCTCAGTTTCATTCTGCTCTTGCAACATGTTTAAATGTTCAGTACTTTTTACACGGCTTTCAGCTTAGGGGGTGGGGGGCTGGGGGAAGGGGAGAATAGTGAAATTAAATCTAAGACTTAATTCTTCAACTGTGTAAAGAGTAAGATCTAACTTTTGTACTATTCTTTTACTAAAGCTAACAATGAATGTATCTTCAGGTGGGTATTTTGGATGTGAATAGAGCGTGGCCTCTTCCTCCAAATCAGTTTGCCTTATTGTTGTGGAGGGAAAAAAAAGCAAAAAAGCTGCATAGAACTGTGGGGGGTTTCTTTACTTTTCTTGCATACAGTGAATAACAGACTTTGCAAACAGCACTGAGTGAGGAATCAAAAAGCCCATGGTGGCTTGAAGGGATTTATTTTACTTTGGCCATAAAACTGCACAACCTTTAAAATCCAGACAAAATTACAACATTCCTTTTCTGAGATGGTTTTAAAATTATTTTTTCATTCTGTGATCTTTTTACTCTTTTAGGAAAGGAGCCTATTTAAGGGCAAGGAAAGCATATATTTTGTTTTTACCTCTGTATGTCCACACTTGTTGGTACCTGGCAATCCACATGGCTTAAACAAGAAAGAATTCTCAGCCAGCTCCTCTGTTAGTTGGGATGGGTACAGCCAGTTCTGTTCAGATCACAAATGTAAACATTGGCTCAGGCAATGTTCCTGATTTTTTTATTTTATACCTCTTTTGTCCTGCATACTTTTTTTCTTGGACCCTCAGGTGTACAAATACCAAGGGCATTTTGGATTTTTTTTAAGCTGTTTTTGCATGCATTAGTATTCCCCTGACCCTGCTAACCCCTGGCATGTGCCATCCCCTAAACTTCACGGCCAGCCAGGGAGCTGGCACTGCTGACAGCAGAGTAGTTTAAAATGCAAAGCAGATGCAGTGGTAATGGATAGTGACACTGTGTACAGTATAGCCTTGCTCATCCAAAAATATTGCTTAGGTAGCCCCAGGTTTACTTTTAAGTGTTTAGCTTTTATGATGTGCATGAAGGTCGGGGTGGGGGGGAACAGTTCCAGCAGTGGGAGAGCTGCTGGCTACGTCGTTGTGCTGGTCTGATTTGGTGTCTAAAGAGGCGATTGTTTCTTGTTTAGGTCAGTTGATGAAGATAAAAAGTCACCATTTTTTTTTTTTCCTCCTAATTATTTTTTTTTTCCTCCTTTCGATGTGTCTTTCTCCCAGGAGTGTGTTAGGAAGTCAGCCTGTACATAAGTGATGAACATTTGTACTCGACCCAGTAGGATGATAAGGAATAGTGCTGTATCCTACCTGAAGGTGTAATAAAGTGTACATTTTTATACCGCCGCCTCGCCCTGCCTTCTGTACCGGGGCGGGTTACGGGAGGGGCGCTGTGGGTGGCGGGACCGACCCATCCCCATCCCCATCCCGATCGCGATCCCCGCCCCGGTGCCGGCCCCGCCTGCGGGCGGAGCGGCCGCGGCTCCTCCTCCTTCCTCCGCGGCGAGCATGGCGCGGGAGGCCGCTCTGGCCGCCTGCCTGGAGGCCGTGCTGGGCAGCCGCTCCAGCGCCAACCGCGTCTTCGAGCTCCTGGAGCCGCTGGCGGTGCGGGCCGGGCCGGGCCGGGCCGGGCGGGGGAGCGGGCTGAGGGAGGGAGGGCAGCGCGGCCGGGCCGCCGCTCTGACACGCTGTTCCCCAGGGCCAGGAGGATCCGGAGGACATCGTGAGCGCCGCCAGGACCTGCAGCCGGCTCTTCGGGGCGCTGCTGGAGCGGCGGGAGCTGTTCGTGGGACCGCTGCCCGAGCAGGACGCCTCTCTGGGCGGTGAGCGCGGAGCGGGGCCCGCGGCGCTGGCCGGGACAGGCGCGGCCCGGCCCGAACCCAGCCTGTGTGTCTGTCTGTCTGTCTGTCTGTCCCTCACAGAGAGCTACAGCGCCCAGGACAAGTACAGGATATGGATGCGGCACCGCTACGGGGACTGCGTGCGCTGCCTGGGAGAGCTCATGGGGCACGACGCCTTCCAGGTCAAGGTGGGTCCTGAGCCCACGGGGGGGTTCACGGGGGTCCCTTGAGGCTCTCGCCCGGTATTTCAGTGTGAGAGGGCAGGCGGTGCTGTAAGACAGCATTGATGCTCTGATTCACCTCTGCTCACCAGCAGCGAGTATGCAGCTTTCTCAGGAAATAATATTTCATTCTTTCTCCTCTTGAAAGTTGCCTCCTTTGGGTTTGACACGTGGTGTTCTTGTTCAGGTGGTTTTTTTGTTTTTTTTTTTTTGGTGACGTTGTTTTCCTTTTTTTTTAAAGGAGTTGGCACTCTGCACGCTCATGAAGTTTGTAGAATTGGAGGCACAGTATCCATTGATCAAAATAGAGTGGAAGGGAACTTTAACTTTTCCATGTGACCTTCTTAAGGTAAGCTGCAGAACTGAAAAGTCCCTCCCGTCAGTGACCTGATGGCACACGCACTCATGTGCCCTCAGCCTCTCACTCTGTGCTCTAGTACTGTGAGAGTCTGACTTGTTGCTTTCCTTTCCAAACCCTTTGTTAGGTGGTTGTTGATGGTTTGCTTCCCACCACCGAGGACGCCTCCCTGCTGATCTCCCGCTTCCAGGAGTACCTGGAGTACGACGACGTGCGGTACTTTGTCATGAAGGCTGTCACTGCCAGCATCGGGCAGGTCATGCAAAAGACAAAGGAGGTAACAGATTCTTACTGCTCCGGTGGCTCTGGATGAGCTGTTCTGGGTTGTGCATCTTGTGTGTGAAGCAGGGAGGAGTTAGAAGTATATGGAAATATTTGGAAGCCAGAGAAATGAGTTGTGCCCATCGAAGGCATTGATTTTGTTTTCTTATGTACGTCAGGATGCCAAGACTGGCTTTACTCTGAAATCGAAAGTATTTCAGACACATACTGTTCTTTCTGGTCTAAGCTCTAGCTTCTGTTTTACCCAAATCTTCACAGCTTGGGTGACACACAGAGAACTTTTAATTCTGTTTTCTCTGGTGAAGAGGAAGATCCTATTTCCTTCATTAGATCCACCAGTTTTGTTAAGCCAGAATAAGTGCAGAGATAGGTTTCATGTTGGGTGAACAAGTAGTACTCCAGGCTGAGGCTGCAACAGAGAAGATACCAGTGTGTAGTTTATTTATGTAGTTTTTAATCATCATTTTCTCTTTCTCTTTCCTAAATATATTCAGTACTTGGAAACAGGGCAATATTGAAACCAGCATCTTGCTGTTTGATGTGGAACTTGCTTCATGTTTGTTTATATGCTTTTTTTCCTCAGAGGCCGCTGCCTTTTTACCAGCAGAATGTATTTTCCCTCATCTCACCCATCAACATGCCAAACAAAGAGTCTGAGATGGTCAGATTTATGGTCAAGCAAGGTTAGTAAACTCTGCATGATAAACTGTGTGTGAAAAGGAAAATTAGGTTAAGATTTCTAGTGTGTAAAGACTTTATTATTGTTTGCTGATGAAGAATTTCTGCTTCTTTGATCACTGTGATTCTAAACAGTCTTAAAAATCCACATTCCTCAGTCTACAGGGGGGTCTGTTATGGCCTTGTATCAAATTAAGTATTTTAGCCCAAGTTTTTAGAGCATCAAATGGCTAAGTTAAAAAGGGTCATCTTAATGTTTTGAATATCCATTTCAAGTCCAACATCTGGTTTCTCTTTCTTCTTAGATAACCGTGAGGAGTTGAAATTTTCAAAGCTGCAGGTAACTGTTCATTTGTGCATCAGATTTGAAATTTTCTCTGCTTAAAATAGAGCATTATCTGTACCAGTGTGTTTAACTCACTGTTTGCAATTCTGTTTTAAGGCACACAAACAGGTGTTTGAGAAAATGTGGCTGACTTTTTTGAAGCACAAGGTGAGTGTTACTTCTGCCACTGATCTGCATTGCTCTTTAGTTTAAGGATTGCTGATCCTTAGCAGTTGTGTCCAGCCTTGCAGGAAGGTGCTGGTAGAACCCCAGTATGTTTTGAGTGTTGGGTGGGGACAGCCCAGTGACCATTTCTGTTGGATCACTCTGCCAAGAAACATGACCTCAGATATGGCCTGCTTTTTCCCCTTATCCTTGAACATCTCTGCCCATAAGGGTGATCTGCAGCATAACAATCTCTGCTCACAAGTGAAGCTTCCCCAGCCTTTTTCCTGGTGGTTTTCACCATCTGAGTGATGACACTGTTAGTTGTGAGCACCTGCTTCTTGAATGAACTTCACTGGTGTCACTTGTAAACTCTCCCCTTTGGGAACTGCTGCTGCAAGCTGTTCTCTATTTTCCTGACACATTCCCTTCTGCTTGTGCACTGCCTTTTTGAGCCACAGGTTGCTGCTGCTGACTGAGTTCTCCCTGCAGTGCTTGTTTCTCTGTGTTGTTTTGTCCTTCACAGCTGCCCCCTGGCCTTTACAAAAAGGTTCTTGTCATTCTGCACGACTCTGTCCTGCCTTACATGAACGAGCCCACTCTCATGATGGATTTCTTGACAGTGGCCTATGGCATAGGTGAGTGAGAGCAGCATTTTATCCTTTGTGGTACCTCCAGCATGGGACAGATGGACTTGAAAGGTCTGCTGGATGCAGCACCACACCCTGAGTGATGGAATAGCTGTATTTTGGCTGGGATGGAGCTAAGGAATTAGGGTGAACTCCATTGTCCCTGAAAGTGAGATGATTTTAACTGTGTTTGTCAATGTCATTGCTCCTTGTGTGTAAGGAGAGTCATGTTTAAGGCTGTGGGGAAGAGTAGAATACTGGAGTGATGTGTTTTAAATATGGAGTTCAGCCAGTGCTGCTGATCCAAACACAGGATCCACAGATTCCTGCAGAAATGTCCTTTCTGAGCAGAGCTTTGCCTCCCCAGTGTGACTTTGTTGAGGAATTAGAGCAGCACATTTTGTGTCTGTCGTTGAACATTTGTTTTACTAAACTACAGCTTAATCTTTGTAAGAAACTTGGTAGTCTCTGGAAGGGTGCAGATGAAATTGTTTCACCTTTCAGCCATCACACTGGCTCTGATTTCAGCTACTGAATTTTGCTGCCCTTCTGGGAAGATTGTATTGTAGAAAAAGCTTAAAGATTATTTTTTTCTAGTTATTTTTATTGTGTTGATATCTGCCTGTTTTCTTACAGGTGGAGCAATCAGTCTTCTAGCCCTAAATGGGTTGTTTATTTTGATTCATCAGCATAATCTGTAAGTAAAAAGAGTATATTGTTTAAAGGAACATGGGGTTTTGCATTTATGTCTTTATGTAAGAGGAATTGGAATGGATTCACCACACCTTCAGGCTTTGAAATTCTCCCATGAGAAATCCAAACTGCACAAGAAGCTGTTTGGATGCTGAGCTTTTTTGGCTGTCTGATTTCTTTTACAACTGAACCTAAATAGTCTCTTCTCTAGACTGTGGTTGCTCAGCACTTAAAAACCAATTACCATTGATCTGATTACAGAGTGAAGCCATGGTCTTTGGTGTCCCTTTCAGTGCATCCTGTACCATTTGCAGTCACTGGACATGGCTTCACACCCTGAAGATGGCTGGGCACTGCAAGAGCCATAAATTCACCTTGCAGTTTGTTTTCAGGTGGTGACTGTAGAGGGAAGCCTGAGAGAGCCAAACAGAGCACAGCAGTGGGCTGGGGTGCTCTTAATGAAAGCACAATAACATTAAACACAGCCCCTCTGTACACCTCTAATGGATGTTGTATTTTTCCTTTTTTCCAACAGGGAGTATCCTGACTTTTACAAGAAGCTGTACAGTCTGTTAGACCCTTCCATCTATCACGTGAAGTACCGAGCTCGCTTTTTCCACCTGACTGATCTGTTTTTGTCTTCATCGTAAGTAGCATCTTTATTATGTATGCTCACATATTTTCCTCCTGCTTTTCTGTTCTTGAGCAGTCTCCCACACGTCTGGATTTAATGTATTCAGTGTGCCTGCTGGATTAGATACATTTTCATGTAGAAAACTGAATCCGAGGCTATTATTGTAGTCTTGGGTAATTTTTCATGTGCTATTTTTGAAGATTTGCCTCAAAGCCATAGATTTTCAGAAAGGAAGAATTGCAGTTAGTTATCAGAGTTTGAGCTGCAAGTGCTTATGGATGTGTTTTTGATCTCTGTTCCACTTTGGGTGAAAGTGATGAATTCCCTGTCTTGTCTTTGTAAAAATGGAAAAGTAAAATTTGCAGGCTTTTTATAGATTACAAAGCTGTTGATAAATGGATGGCTTTTTGCAGACACAAAGCACTGAAATGTGAAGTGTTTGACAGCCTGTCTTGATGTTGTCAGTTCATTGTACACAGGGAAGAAACTGGATAGGCAGCTGGTCATATAGTTGCTGTCATATGTTATAAAATAAACCAGCAGTAACACAGCACCAGGCACTTCATATCCAGCCCCCTTGTAGTCCTGGTGTACTTTGGAGGGAGTGACAAGACCTGTGGGTAACTTTGTTGAGCCTTGCAGGTGTAGTAAGGCCTGAGTGACTGAAAATTGTCATTTTCATTTTCTGATGTGAAGAAGGGGACTAAATGAGGTGGTTGCTGTTAGAAATTTGCATTTTTACCATTAAAAAAATAAGAATTATGCTGCACATTTACACTACATGGGAGCTTTATGTTCCCATTAACAGCTGCAGTGCTTGGAAATGTTATGTAAATTTAACACCATAGCCTGTGTATTAATTAAACCAACAAAATTACAGAAGAAGAATATAATTAAGGTTCCCTGGCCAAGCACTCGGTTAATGAAAGGACTGAATAAAGTTTGCCGTGAGAATGGCTGTGTACAGGAGCTGTGCTTGGCAATGGTGCCACATGTCAGGATGGAATCTCACAGTGATCTGAGATTGTATTCATGCACTGTATGTAAATTCCCCCAAAATTTGTTCCAGTGAGCACACATTGCTGCTTAAACTTGAGATTCCTTGTCACCGTGATACTTTCTGAAAAGTCCTCTGTGCCCAGGATTCTTCTCCTGGGGAGATGAGAAGCCTCAGCTTCTCCATGTTTTGCTGCTCTGAAATGTGGTCTGGAGATTGTTTATCCAAATATGTGAGTTGGTTTTAATTAATGGCCAATCATGGTCCAGATGTATGAGACTCTCTGAGTTTTTATTGTTCATTCTTGTTAAGCATTCTGATGTATCTTTTCTCTTTCTTTAGAATAGTTTTAGTATAGCATTCTTTAATATAATATCATAAAATAATAAGTCAGCCTTCTGAGAACTTGGAGTCAGATTCTCATCTCTCACCTCATCCTGGGGACCTCACAAACACCACAATTCCTAAAGCTTCTCTTTACTCCACAGCCAAAACAGCCTGCTGAGCCCCGTGCCGTGCTGTTAGGGTGGCTGAGGCTGCTGGCTGTCCTGCCAGGGCTGTAACAGGCTGCTCCCTGCTGTCCCCTGTCCCCAGGCACTTGCCAGCCTACCTGGTGGCAGCGTTCATCAAGCGGCTGGCGCGGCTGGCGCTCACGGCCCCTCCCGAGGCTCTGCTCATGATCCTCCCCTTCATCTGCAACCTCTTCCGCAGGCACCCCGCCTGCAGGGTGCTGCTGCACAGACCAGCAGGGCCAGCAGGTAAGGGGGGACTTGTTTAATGCCTTTAAGGCAGCATAAAGAGGAGCGTTCCTGTGGAGGACAAGGGGAGATTGCAGTTCTGAGGTTTGGAAGGATCCCTTCGTCCTGTCCCTTGGGTTTGTGAAAGGTCAGCAGGCTCCTGCTGTTAAACTCAAAGCTATTCCAAGTGCCCTACTTGCTGTGCTCTTTAAAAGTAGCATGGTTCTGTAGTGCTGCCAGCAGTGGCTCTTGGGTCATGCTGGGATTTGTCAGTTTGTCCCTGGAACCATAAATGACTTGGGAAGGAGCAGCTCTGGCTGCAGCACTGCTCTGGGCCTGTGTTCCCTTTGGGTTTATGTACTTCACACAGGAGGTGTTAGCTGTGTGTCTCCTGTTTCCTTAGATATGTCAGAAGATCCATATGTCATGGAGGAGGAGGAGCCATCTGAAAGCAGGGCTTTGCAGAGCTCTCTCTGGGAGGTTCAGGTATGTCATCCCAAAATGAGCATCTGGGTCTGGTAACGGGTCTCTTCCACCCTTGCTGCTTCCTTGACATGTGTTAGCAGTGGACAGCCCCTCTCACAAGAGCCTGCTTGACATATATCTTGCAAATGAGATGAATTCTTTTACTCTGCATAATTTTCTGTCCTAGCAGAGGATTCCATATACCCTGGAGAGATGTATATGCTATTTAGTGGGTGGCTTGGGAGCACACATTTGAACTTGCAGTTCACAGCTGACACAGACTAAATAGCTGCAAATGGACCAGGCTCTGGAGGGGAGAGAGGAACTTGGTGGGCACTGATGGAAGTGAATTGAGTAGAGCCAGGTTATCCTCTAGAAATGGCTGAGGGGATTGTGTAGAGGACTGAAGCAGCAAGAAGAATGATGTGCAGGAGCTGGAATCCTGGAGAGCTGGAGATTGGTCGTGGCATGAGGGCACTGTGAGGTGGCAGAATTGAATTATGCAGTGTAGGCATGGCCTATGGATGGATTTGTCTTGAGCTGGATGTGACCATGTGAGAGGAACCTTTTGACATGTTTGAAAGATGCCTGAAATGAGGATTTCTTGAAGCTCTGCAGTAGCATGGTGCAGCAAACGTGGATCTGATGGAATTTGGTGGTCACTGGAGATCTGACCAACAAACGGGCAGACTCCTGTGTGGAAGTGCAGATGGATGTGTGTTACCCTGTACTTTTAGATTTATCTCCCATTTGTCTTGCTTCTCCAGTCTCTCCAGAACCATTATCACCCAGATGTGGCCAAGGCAGCTGCTGTCCTGAGCCAGACCCTGTCTGAAATGGAGGATGACATATCAGGGCTCCTGGAGCTCTCAGCTTCTGAGGTAATGCTGCTGTGCCTTTGTGAATGACTGGAACCAGAGGAAAGGAGGTTCTGGATGCAGCAGCCATGTCCTGTTATCTACCTTGCTCTGGGGAGGGAGCTACACTGACTTGGTCACCCAGAACCAGGGCAAACCAGGAAAATGATCTATTAAATAACAGCATGGACAGCAGTGGTGACAGGGCTGGCTTTTTTCTTTGAAGTGTTGATTTGCTGGATGGTTTAAGACTTTGGATTGTGCAGTGTTATTGGGGTGAAGAGTCTGTACTGAATTTTGACAATATTTTCTGTTTTTTATTTTGTAGCTTTTTGATAGAGAAGTAAAGAAAAAGGCTGTTGATGTGCCCCTGGAGTTTGAGCAAGTACGAGGTTTGTTTGGGAAGAAAAACGATATTTTTGCAGAGCACTTCAGTTTAGACTGATGCCATCTCTTACCAAAACACATCTGTCAGCAGCTGGATCTTAGAGACACACAGAAAGCTCCCATGTGCTCTGCAGCCCTTCCCTGTGAGGAGAGCTGCACTGCTTGAGCTGCAGCCTTCTTCAGTGCCCCTTGCCACTGCCCCTGGATGGACTTTGCTGTGTTTCTGACAGTTGCATACTGCCACCTGGTATTTGGGAGGGATTTTTCCTTGGAGCAAGGGTTTCTGGACTTGTTCATGGCTGGGATGCCAGTCCTTCCCCCAGAGCTGCTGGGGCTGGCTGTGACCAGGGGCTGCATCAACAGACATCTCCCTGCTGTTCCATGGGACTGAGGGGAATTGCATTCTCTGACTGCTCTTATTTTTCAGATGTTTTACTTTTATATGAGAGCTGACAGCCTGTTTGTAATAAATGTCTTCAATACATAAGTGTAAACACCTGATGTACTATAATTATATTTTTATATGCATTTTTAAGCTCATCTTGAGGGGGATGTTTATCTTGTACTCAGCACTCCCACATTCAAGGCATTGAAACTGGTTTGTCTAACAACTCAGAAGGTGCTCAGTAAATCCATCTAGGAAATGTTGCTGGTGTTCCTTCCTCTACATCCATCTCATGCACTGAGGTTGCTGGATTCCAAATGCTCATGAGCTTTGGAAGTGAACATAATCCTGGTGCCTTCTGTAGCAGGGAGGCCAGCTGATGTGCAGTGGGAGGCTAATCCTTGAGTTTTGCTTCAGAATGATAAGCAGCTTGGTGTGGTTTTGCTTGCAGCCTGCGTGTGTTTTAGGAGCTCTGGCCAGAGTGTATCCAGGGGCTATAACTTTTTAACTCCACTGCTACTGGATGCTTTTGTTAATTTTTCATATAATTCCAGAAGTCATGCACAAATTCCATTTGATGGGGTTCCCCCCAAGGTTTTAAGTTTGAGATAAACTCATTATTAACAGCACAGATGAACTCAGGACTTTTTTAAAACTCATTTTCAACAACTTAATGTTACCTCCTTAGATTTAAACTCTGCTTGCATAATTTGAAATCAAATTTTGTGGAAGAGTAAATTACAATCAGGAAAGCAGAGGCCAAAAAATCCAATTTCTGGCAGCCAAGTCTGGTTAAGTCAAGGAAAACTGCAGCTGTCTTGGAGACACTGAAGTGTTACATTTTCTTCATCCAGTTTTTTCATGCTTTCCAAACACTGGACGTGTCCTCACAGTGTAGAGCTCTACATCTTTTTTTTTTTTTTTCTTTTCCTTTCTGATGCTTTTGAATTCAGATAGGGTGTTTCTGAGGGTTGATATTTCTCCTCTTTTTCTTTGGAAGTCTCTTTCTTTGTTCTCTGGTGAAAGGGCAATGCTGCCTCCTCCCTGGCCAGCCTGCTTTTCTTCTTTCTTTGAGTTCTGGTATCTGAGGTGGGAAGGCAGAATGGTTGAGATGGAACTTTCAGCTTGAGAGGCCTCAGTTCAGGTTCACCCAAGCCTTGTATTTCATCTCTGAGATGTGTCTCCCTTTGTCATGAGGTTTTGTCTGTATGTGTTTGGTAAACATCTTGAGGTGCTCTGCTGCAGCAATGAGAACCACATGGCTCACTTTGAAAGAGGGCAGTGGATCACCTCAGATGAAATTATTGACTATGTTTGAAAGAATGAATGTCTGTGTTGAATGGCTTTCTCTGATAGCTTTGTTTTATTCATGTTGGCCCCAATTATATCTGTGTGTAATTGCTGGTGGGCAGTGTCAGTCACTTCTGTGATTCTGTTGACACTCAGGAGTGTTGGGTTCTGTTTGAAAGCATGGATATTAAACCACTTGGGCATGGGGCAAATCCACATCTCAGAGTGCTGAAAATGAGGATGTTTGCTTGTGTTCTTCTACATGGACAGAGGGTAAACAGTGTCCTCAGGGCTGTGTGACCTGTGTGCCTGTCTGTCCTTCTGGGGTGTCCTGGCACCAGACAGGGACACCCTGCACGAGGGGCAGATGGATTTGGTGGGGAATGTTGGAAAGCAGCAGCTCCTGCCCTCTGCTGCCTGAGGGGAAAGCCTTGTGTCTGAGGCCAAATGACCACAGCCTAAAGCATTATCCAAGCACCAGGAAAAGGGATGCCATGGAAAGGAAATGGAAAAAAGGAAATGGAAACCCCTGTGTTTTTCAAGAGGAGGACTGCAAAGGCACTGGCATCTCCAGTGTTCCACCAGCTGTGGATGCCACACTGCAGTGAGCAGTGCCTGCACTGGAGCAGGATGCAATTCATGTTTTCCAGGGCATTCCCAGTGTGCTGGGAATGTGTGCTGCCCATGTGCTGCCCGTGGCAGCTCCTGCTGGACTGAGGCAGAGGCTCAGGCTGACCCAGGGTGTTTCCAGATTCCTCAGCACATTTCAGTGCTGAGCTGGAAATGCTGTTAACGCTGTACTTGAAGAATCTGCAGCTGACCTGGAATGACTTAATTATTTGTGATGATGCCTGGCAGCCCCAGCACAGTCCCACTGTGCTTGGTGCAGACAGTCAAACCACAGACAGCTCAGAGGAGCTTACAGCTGAAAGCCTGGGTGCACTTCAGGCAAGCCTTGAAGGTCTTCCACAGACTCCCCCAGCTCTGGTGCTGCTCTTACCTGAGCAGCATTTTTAAACCAGCCCTTAGGAGCAGATAGCTTTAAGCCCCTGCCTGTCCTTGGAAAAACATTCCACCTGGTCTTTCATCAAGGTTTTATCTTTCAACTTTCACCCCTTTCCCCTCAAATAGGAGGCATCAAGAAAAAAAATCAGCAGTTATAAATATTGAAAGTTTCATCTGCACAGAGTGAGCAAGCCTTATCAGGCTGCACACCTGCTGCTGCTCCTGCTCTGCAGGTCTCCACAGGCTGTAGATTATAGATGCTTTAATCATGGGTGTATTAACTGGAAGGCCAGATTGAAGTACCAGGCAGCGAGTGCATAAGTCACTCCTGTTATTATTTGGTTTTTATCAGATGTGGGGAGGGGGGAAAGGCCTGCTCTGGGGGTTTTTGTTATTGTTGGGCTATTTCAGTGAGCATAAAAGAGTTTTATGAAAACATTGACATAACCCTGCATCCTCCCAACCCATCACTGCCTTGGTCCTCCACCAGAGGGTAACAATAAGGTCTCTGACTCAATGGACTGCCCTTGGTTTATTTTCCTGAGCTTCCATTCAAAGTCATCCCAGCCTGGCTGCAAAATAGAGCTGCTCAGCAAGAGCATGATGTGATTTATCTGGGGAGTCAAAGGCTGAGGTGGCCACAATGTGTTAATTAGCTTAGATTCTTACTTTTAAGATATTTATTGGGAGATAGAGGGAAGTTGAAATTTACATCTGTAAATGAGTGCTGCTGTTAGCATTAAGGTGGTTTCATATCCCTGAGATAGTGAGAGCTACAGTGCAGCCATAACCCCTGTGTTTTCCTCTACCTAATTTTGAAAAACAAGCTCTCAATTAATTTACCACCCTGCTCAGGCAAAAAGGGCTACAGGATCTCAGTTCAACTGACACTAGCTTTTTCCAGCACTATCATAATCAATATTCATTAACTGAAGCCTATTGGACTTGGAGATTTACTGCTATTAAAAAGCCAACAGTCTATCTTTGTGTAGTTTATGAAGAAAGTTTGAGACCTGTTACTAAAACGAATTGCTTTTCTGCAGTTTCTTTGCCCTGTCCCTGGGCCATACTTGAACCTCTAAAAAGAGAGTTTTGGAGCATGTGAATAGAGCCAAAAGAGATAAAATCAGAGAAACTGCCTTCCTCTTCCAGAGGAATAAACCCCAGCAGACAGCATGCTCTGGTTGATGGTGCATGCAGAGATGTGAACGTCATCTCTGTCCTAGCAGAGTTAAAAGCTGCAGCCTCCGTGTCCTGCTGGTTATCCCCATGTTGTTGATAAATGCACAGAGTGAACCTTATCAAAAGGAGCAGGCTGCAGGCCTGCTAATGGAGCTGTGCTTGTGCTGAAGATAATTGATGCCTCAATACCACCAGACGTTATCCAGAGAGCGGCTGGAGCGCTGTGTGAGGAGGAGCATCAATCACAGGTGCTCCTGTAACTTTTATCAAATATTGAGGTGGGTGGCAAGGTGCATTCTTGGGCTGCTCTTGGCGAAAGAGTGTTGGGCTCGGAGATACAAAACAAATGAATCATCACATCCCTTTTCCTACATCAGTTTCCTGCACTCTGCGAGTGTGAGGATTTACATTTCGGTCATCTCGGCCGGAGCTGGGAGACCCCACGTGCTGTGGCGCTGGAAGCCGGGGTTTGATGGCCGGGAGCTGCAGCTCCCGAGCGGGAGGCAGCCTTGCTGGTGAGCAGTGTGACAGCTGCAGTGTCCCTGCAAGGAGGGCAGTCCTGCCTCACCTGCACGGGAGGGGCGGACAGGGGACCGCCCTGCAGTGCCGTGGGGGAAGGGAAAGGGAAAAGGGAAGGGGAAGGGGCTGCCCCGGCTGTGCCCGCTCCCCCTGCCCTGTGGCCAGCGAAGCGGGCCCGGTGGCCACTAGAGGACGGTGCAGACCGGGCGGCCGTGCCCGCTGCGCTGCCGCGGCTCCGCGGGGCTCTGCCCGTGCTCAAGCTGCTCCCTGCACTGAAACTGATAAACTGATAAACCGATAAACTGATAAACTGATAAACCGATAACCCGATCCCTCCTGCAGCTCCCGGGCCCTGCAGGTGCCCCCCGGGCTGGGCATCGCCCTCGGGGCTGGGTGATCACCCAGGAGAGCGAATCCCGCGGCAAAGCGGGCTGGGGGCACCTGCCCCGAGGGATTGATCCCGTGGGGATGGCGGCTTGTGCAGGGCCAAGAGGGAAAAGAGAAGATCCCAGAGCAGCCGGCTGTGTGTGCGGTGAAGGGACCGAGCCAGAGTCCTCTGTGTCCCAGCAGGTGCTGTGGAGTGGGGCAGGAGATGAGCACACCCTGTTTGGGATGAGCACATCCTTTTTGGGATGGGCACACCTTTTTAGAGATGAGGACACCCTTTTGGAGATGAGGACACCCTTTTTGGGGTGAGCACACTCTGGTCCTGCCTCCCAGCACTGCCCTGACTGGCGGCAGTGACCAGGCGGGCTCCAGCCCTCCCTCGGGTGGGTGACCCATGTGTCCCTGGCTGGAATGGCTGAATGAGCACACCCTCTTTGGGATGAGCACACCGTTTTTGGGATGAGCACATCTGGCAATGAACGCTGTGCTGGCTGGCACTGCTCTGCTGGGGAACAGCCTTCCCTGCCTCTTCCCAAATAGCCTCATGTGGCCTTTCATCCTTATGTTTTTAACCATGTCCTAAAAACGTTCAGTCCCAGTTCAGGAAAATATTCTGTCTCAGGGTAGCATTTAGATATTTATATGCTTTAAGTATCTTGGCAGATGAAATGTAAATTTGTGCTTTAGAGCACTTGACTGTCTTTAACACTCCCCTGATTTCCTTACTGCGGAACAGGGCTGCACCCACCAGAAAATGTCTGAGCAGCACCCTAGCAGGGCAAAGGCTGCAGCCCCAAGCACCATGCTTGTTCTCAGAGCTCCCTTCAACCTACACAGCAATTGCACCTCCAGAAACCTCGTGGCAAGACAAAGGACTTGGTGCAGTGATGCAGAAACCTGCTGGAGAGGCTCTGTCCCCAGAGCTGCTGGTTGTATAGGAACCCCTTTATCCCTCTATGATGCATCATGAAGCCTCTCTTGATATTTTTTTTAAACTGCATATAGCAAAAGAGATTTGGATTCTGTTTCTGTTTCAGCTGGTTCTAACACCATTCATCATTGCTGTATCTTAACAGGATCTTACTTTGATAATAGGACTCCTAGCAGTGATGAAATAAAGTGAGATTAAAATAACTACATTATAAAGTTCCAGATTAATCTGAAACTATGGTAAATCTTCCAGGGCTGTGGAAAGGCAATAGCTGAGCTGCATGGACTCAGTGTTCAGTGAATGATTGTGATAAAATGTGTTGATCCACATTATAGCTTTATGTCTGTTTAGGTATAATAACCAGAACTACAGTTCAGCTGCAGTTTGGCCCTAAAAAAAAACAACCAACCTCCTTTGAATTTATAACTTGCTGCATGTCTTTTGTTTGGCTTTTAAAATATCCAAATATTTGAAAAAAGAAGTTATAGGTGATGGGTATTGACTCAGCACAGGGGCTGCTAAGCAAATGGGAAGGACAAAATCCTCAACCCTGCTAGGAGCTCTTTGGTTGTCTTGATTCAGTGTGGGACCCCTGCAATCCTGATTTCACACCCAGAGCTGGCAAACATCAGTGATGGACAGACTGATGGACAGTGCTGTCTGTCAGCCAGTCTCCCAGTCAGGTATGTGGGGGTCAGGTGCAGTGGTCAAATCCTTCTCCCCAGAGGAACATCCCTCTCCAAGGACCCTCAGAGATGCATTTCAGTCCTCCTGAACCAGCTGATGTTAGAGAAGGAGACTTTGAATTTTGAACATGCAAGAAATTGCCCCTGTAGGCTTGAATGACTCGTGGAGTATAAATGATGCTGGAATGTTAATGCACATTCCAGAGGGATGAGAACTTCACTAAGTGCAGCCATGCTGCACCACTGATGGATTCAGCCTGGGGTGCTTGCTGGCAAACACAGCACCATCCATCCCTGCTTATTCCCTCCAGTTTGTGTCCACCTGGGAGCCAGGAGCACTCCAGAAGAGAAGCAAGGAGTGGGAAATAACAAAGATATGTCTGTATATTGGAAAGATAAATTGCTCCCTTGGCAAAAGTGATCCTGAGGGTTGGCTAGTCACTGGGAAGCAGAGCAGCAGGCTGGAGCTGGAGAGAGTCCCTGGTAGAAGAGGGGATCAAGGCTGGAAGGCTGCTGGAAGGCTGCTGGAATCAGACAGAGCAGCAGGACCAGGCTCTCCAGTGATCCAGGACTAATCCTGACCCTGCCTGTGACAGGCCAGAGCAGCCGTGGTGCAGCGTGGCTGGGAAGGGAAGCTTGATTTGCCTGGCAGAATGTGCATTTTAATTGCTCATTTTCTTGCCTTTTATATGTGATTTGGTTGTGAATTATGTTTTCTGCATTTGTAATTAGAGGGTAGAGCAGATGGCTGGGTTTTGTCTGAAGTGATGTAGCTGTTGAAGTCACTCACACTCCTGGCTGACAATTCCCTAGCCAGGGAGTGTTGGGACATGAAGATACCCTGGGAGTGGCATGAAGGGAGCCCCACTTTCTAAACAGTCTGGGACAGAGCTTTGAATTACAGAAACCTGCACTGCCCCACTGAAATCAGCATCCAGGCTGGTTCCCCCCACTGTGAAACTGTTCCCTGGGGAGGAACTCTTTTTCACTCACACCTAGAAATGCCAGCTCAGACTGTGCCTCTGCTGTACTGATGGATGTGTGACACGTGCCACAGCCAGCCCACAGAGTGTCAGTGCAGTTTGCTCGTGGGTCTGAAAGGGACTGGATGGTGAAAGCTGCTCAGGGCTTGATAGAGCCCATGGGCAGGGGATTTTCCAGGAGGCAGAGGAGCAGGATGGTGAGCTGGATCTGGGGGCTTTGCAGCCTTTCCTGCTTCACCCTCTGAGTCTTTGGCTGCTCACACCCTGACACAGCCACTCACTCAGCCACAGCCTGCTGGGACATGGGCATTCTGGGCATCTCACAGGGACAGATCTTCCCTGCCCTGGGAGATGCCCAGCTCTGCCTTGTCCTCCTATCCTGCACTGGGAGGCAGCATTTTGTCATCCAAAACTTCCAAAAGTTACAAAGTTGAAATTTGGGAAAGATAACTTGGAAAGCTGTGGGAGTTCCCCCAAGGCTGGCATCACTTTGTGCCTCTGTGTCAACCAGACACTTCATTCATCAGCTTCCCACTTGGTTGGTGATTTGCAGTGAAAATGTTGGAGTCTCAAAACAGAGCAGATCCTGACTACACTTTTGAAAAAGAGAGAAAATCCTTCCTAGGAAGTTCCCTAAATACATTTTAGCCTTTCATCCATGCCTTCTTCTATCAGGCACAAGGTTTCAGTGAGGCCAGTAGGCAGAGCTGAGAGCTCAGCTAACAAGCAGCTCCCAAAATAAGCTGTTCTGCCACCTTCCAGCCTCCCACCTGGGGAAGATGAGGTGTTTCCCATCCCACTGCCCTTCTCCACACCCTCAGACCTCCTGCTTCCCTCTAGAAATCCTTAGCACAGTGTGAGTCTGGTCCACAAGGCCCAGGAAATGCTGACATTCAGTTCCCTCCTGAAGGACATTTGTTTGTGACATTCATTTATGACAAATGGAGGAGATGTGGGGTGTCACCCATGCTGGCTCTGGGGAGCCCACACTGAAATGCTGGTGGGTGAACATCTCACAGCCCTGCCTGTCCCACTTTGTAGGAACTCCTTGTGCACTGCCACCCCTGTGTGGGATGGCACAGGGCAGTGCAATTTAAGGTGAACTTCAGGCTCTGACTCCATAAATCCCTGAGTTTCTGGGTTGCTCCACAGAAGCACCAGAACCATCTTGGTGCATCCTGACCTCCCTGCACGCCCTTATCTCTAACCTGGAACCTGCCCCTCACTCCAGAGGCAGTGCTGATGCACAGAGGAGCACTGAGAAGGTCCCATCATAAATCAAACCTACTTATAGGGGTGTGTGCCTGCTCTGGCAGCGCTCTGGGAGGAGGGGTGGGAGGTTTCCAAGGGGAGTTTGCTGGCTCTGATGGCTGCAAAGGGTCTGATGGCATCCTTCATCTTCTGGAGGGATGCAGTCACTTACCTGTTCTCTCTGGCTGGCACTTGTAAACACTCACAGAGTTTTATTTTTACTCCTTAATACAGCAGCACTGTGAGCTCTTCCATTTGTAAAACCTACCTGAAGAGAAAAAAAGGAGATATATTTGAAAATGCACTCTCAGGCACACACATATCATTTAAGACAACAAATAACTAGGAAAGAAGAGGCAGTAGTAATTCACTCTCGTTTTTCCTCTGATGTTTTTAAATGCCTCAAGTTTTCCTCTTATGGTTTATGATGCTATCATGCTCCTGTCTAAACTACCACCTTAAAATACATTCTACATGGTTATTTTCTCCATAAAATCCTGACAATAATAATTTCCCCTGCACTCCTCCTTGCACTGTAATTTTGGATCTGCCAAGCCATCCCCACCTATTTGATGGCCAGCAAATTGCAGCCTTGCAGGAATCTGCTCTCCCTGAGAGAGTCACATTGCACCACTCTGGGGACAAATGAGCTGGCACAGGTGGCCTTGGGTCACCTCAGGTCACCAGCAAGGACTGGGGGATGGCAAGAGGCTCAGTTAATGAATTTTGTCCTTTCAACATCAGTGGTGCTGCCCTGGGCCAGCTCGTGCTGGTGACCTTGGGCAGGGCCTGGCTAATACTGGTGTGATGGCACATGCCAGCTGTGCCACCTCATCCCAGCTGTGCTCTCCAGCCCACATGGCTGCCAGATGTGCCATGCTGGAGCTGCAGCAGCAGCCTGTGCCTGGCCAGGCTGGTTCTTGCCCTGCTCCTTGTTCCAGCTGTCAGTGCACTGATCCCTGGGCAGGGGTTTGGGCCAGGAGCTGCCCCAGCAGGGCAGTGCAGGGGCTGCAGCAGGAGCATTCAATGCAGCTGTGCCCTCCTGAGAGCCCTCTCTGCCCCAGCAGGGCAGTGCAGGGGCTGCAGCAGGAGCATTTAATGCAGCTGTGCCCTCCTGAGAGCCCTCTCTGCCCCAGCAGGGCAGTGCAGGGGCTGCAGCAGGAGCATTTAATGCAGCTGTGCCCTCCTGAGAGCCCTCTCTGCCTGAGCTCCCAGTGAGTGCCCAGCCCTCTCTGCCCACTCCATCCCAGCTGGACCAGTGTAGGAATGTGCCTTCTGTTGACAAAACTATCTTTTGTCTCCTTAAAAAGAAATAAGCTTAGGAGTTTTTCTTTTTGATTAGGTGGAAAAGGGATTTTACAAGCTTAAGGGACTTCACCTCAAACTTAGGGATAGCTAATTGGACAAGAGCTAAAAAGTGTCACCTAGGAAATTTGCTAGAAAAAGAAGAGAACAAAGAAACTAATCACTTTTGTGAAGTGTTTTACTAAGAGCAAAAGAGTTTCTTATGCCTAAATCTGTGTTTCTCTGTAAAGAGTTTGTTATTTTGCCTTTTATCAAAACCTTTTTTTTTCTAACACTGCAACAGAAGCTATTTTGCTAATTTAATGCTTTCAAAGGTAGCTAAGCTATCTTAAGTGAAAAATAGACCTCCAAAAGCTTATGAGACCTGACTTGAAGAAGCTCCTATTTCTGACCAGAGGGTGGAATGCAGACCTTGAGGAGGAGCAGGTCAGTACCCAACGTCCTGGAATTTGTGCTCAGTAAAACCAGAGTTTCTTGGAGCAAAATTCATCTGTTGTAGCCTGGTGGATGTTTTTTCCTGTCCCTTCAGAAAAACTGCCACATTAACCCCATCCTGGTTAGATTTGAAGAAAAGGCTTTGCATTTTTACTACTGCCAACTCATCTGTAGCAAGGAAAGAAACCCTGGGAGTATTGCCAAGCCATGAGAACATCCTCTCAGAGCCTGACACAGCTACTGCACGATATCATTTCTCCTCTAGCTTGTTTCAGCTCATCTGAGATAAGGGTAAGATTTTTTTTTTTTTTTTTAGTTAGTTAGTTTGTTTGTTTAGGTTTCAATTTGATTTTTGAACTTTCAGCTTACTGCATGGAATATTTTGGGATCATCTGAGGTTCTGTCTGGTCTTATCTCCAAAGCACACTGCTGAAAACCATCAGGGAGTGGGTCTGGCTTCAGCAGGAATTAAGTGGCTCTCTGGATTTTGAGATAGGAAAAGCAGGGTGTCCTGCTGCTTGCATTTATCATTTGTAACTTCTTGTCCAAAAGTTGCTTCAGTCTAGTCCAGGGCAAACAGAAATTCATCTGCTTCATTCAGAAGTTTTCCATGTAGGCCAGATATTGCTGTGTGCAGTGGCACCCTGCATCCATGCACTTGCCCAACAAATGTTATGATGATGATGATGATGATTATTATTATTATTAATAATAATAATAATAATTGTAAAGAAGCTGACAGGAGCAGGGGAAGGTTCAAGGGCACCTGTTGAGAAGGACAATGGACTGTTTGGAGCATCCTGTGGGGATCTGTGTGTTCAAGCTGCAGCTTTGCCTCAGATTAACTTCACTTGTGCTTGCAGAGCTGAACTGAGCCAGGTTTTCTGCCTCATTTTGCCCTTGAAATGCTGATCCAGGGGGGAAATGTGCCTGCTACAGACTTTGGGCCAGGCTCTGCTCTTGGAGGTTCCTCATTCCTGATCTTTCTGGGACGAGCAATCCATCACCCCACAGGACCCTTTCATTTCTCCCCTCCCTTTCCCTCCTTCTGTTTGTTTTCAGAAAGGAATGTTCCAGTAATAGCTAAATCACACACCACTGAGGTTTAGCAGTACTTTAGAAGAGATATTAGCAACATATTTGCTAAAAAGTCAGTGAGGGGAAGTGTATTAGCTCATGGATGAAAGGGTGTATTTTTTTCCCTTTGCTGCCTAGTTAGCTCTTAAATTTCTCTTAAAATTACGTTGACACAGAAGAGCAGAGACACACAATTTCTTTACTTTTTCCCTCTTTCCCTTTACTATATATATATATGTAAAATTTACATATATGTAAAGTATATATAAAAATATGTAATATTTATATATAACAATATAAAAGATATATCATAAGTAATATTTATAAAAATATAAATATAAAATTAATAAAACATAATTAATATAAAGTACCTATTTAACATACACATATATAGAATAGGCAGTGTTTATATAGATATATAGTGTATATAATTAAATATATAATGAATGTATATATCACAATAAAATACAATACACTAAATATAAATACAAATATAACAACATAATGGATATGAAGAATAAGACCAAAATTATAATCTTATTCTAATCAAAGATTATTTTCCAGGAAAATGCTGCGTTTTTATCCTAGGAGTATAAGTCAAAAGACCAGCACAGAAGCAGAGGTAACAGAAAAAAAAATATATCATATTGGGGTTTTGTTGTTTTTTTTTAGCATGGCAGTAGCATCTGCACTTAATTTTTCTGCTATGAACATTTGTACTTGCCAGTATTTAACAAGATTATTAGCAATGAAAAATGTGAATAAAAAAGAAATCCAATGCAACCACGCTGCAATTGTCCCATTCTCTCTGCAATGCCATGGCTTGAGGAGTTGCCCGTGCAGTGCTCATTTCACACACTAATTATTGCAGCTGCATTGTGAGCTGCACTGCTGGTGTCTGCTGGCTGCAGATGATGTGATGGCTCCATGCTGGAGCTGAGCTGGGAGGCAGAGCTGCACTGAAGGGGGAGAGCAGCAGCCACACAGCTCTCAGGGCTGCTCCTCTGGCAGATATTTTTCAAGAGTATTGTCATGACAACTGAGCCAAGGAATTCCTTCTCCTGCCTTTGTTCTGGCCGTTGGTAGGTGCGGATGGAGCCGTGGCTCTCAGTTTCTGTGGATGTGCTCCATTTCCAGCCCTGCACTGGTCCAGGTGCTGCCATGTGAGCACTTGCACCTTCCTGTGCCTGAGCAGTTCCTCCAAGCAGCCTGGAGGGAGGAATCAGCTTGCCTGTTGCTGTTTGATTTTTGATGGGTGTTCCCCCTCCCCAGGGAGGTGTCCTGGCCCAGCTTTGGCTGGGCAGGGCTGTGCTGAGGGTGCAGCAGGAGCAGTCACACTGCCACAGCAGCACTGCCACCCTGGGTGTGCAGGAGCCAGGGACAAACACAGAGCCTGCCTGTCCCTCACAGGCCACTGAAGCACCCTGGCACCTGTGCTGAGTAACCCTGTGGCTGGAAATGGAGATGCCCAGACTGGTTTGAGAGCTGGGGAGGAAGGGCAGAGACACAGCTTTGGTTTGTGCCAGCATGCCCCTGTGTCATCACTGCAGCATCACCCTTGCCCACAGGCACCCTGTGCACTCCAGCTCCTTTTTAAAGTGTTTATACTCCATCTCCTTTTTAAAGTGTTTGCTTATTTGTTTATTTCAATTTAATCTGAGGCTTCATCCTGCTGACCTGGCAGGGCAGGGCAGGGCAGGGCAGGGCAGGGCAGGGCAGGGCAGGGCAGCCTTTTCTCCCCGGGGGTGTTGCTGGGTGTGCTGGGGCTGTTCTTGGCTCACAAGCATCCCAGTGACCACAGCAACCACCAGAGCATCTGCTGTGCCAGCTGCACTGCCAGCTCTGCATGGCACTGAGCTGCCTGAACTGCACTGTGCAATAACAAAGGGTCATTTACAGAAAGGGAATTTGCTTACAAAATTAAAAATAAGATGGATATAGAAGTCAATCCCTCCAAACTCAGAATTCAGGAGCAGGAGGTGTTTGCAGCTCCTGTTGCTTTGGTGGCTGGGGGAGGAACCTCTTCAGATCTCTGCTCCTTGCTGCTACATCAGGATCTTTTGTTCTCCAGGTGTATTGAAGCTCTCAGAGTTTGTTTGCTCTGAGCATTTTGCTCCAACCCTCAGAGGGATCAGGAGCTTTGAATATCTGCAGGGACCAGCACTCTATACAGCCTTGGAAAGGGAAGGAAGAATGAGGCAGAAAATGTCTTTCTTATCCTGGGAAAGTGACTGGATGGCTGGAAGGGAAGAGCACGAGCCCCAGACACAAAGCAGAGGCAGGAGAGAGAGGGAGCAGCCTGTGCCCAAGGGGCTGCTGCTGAGGGATGTGCCCTGGGAGCTCCTTTGATCCAGCAGCCCTGAGCCAGACACCCCAAAGGCAGCACAGCATCCTCAGCTTTGGGCAGATTTGTCAGAGCTCATGGGTACAGCCAGGGGAAGGGTAAAGCCAAAGAAACAGGTGACAGAGCTCCAGCTCCTGCCCTGGCTGGGCTGTTCTTCAGGGAGTGCTGCTTTCATCCTGCTGTAAATAACCCCAAGCTCCTTCCAGGCTGTGGCTCACCTCTGGCAGCACCCTCCTGGGAAAATCAGAATTACTGCAGCTCCTCTTTCCATGAAATGGATCCATGCTCCCAGTCTGATGCACAATGGTCCAATTTTACTCTTTAAAACTTCTCTTTGTTTTTAAAATAAAAATTAACTTGCTGCTGATCTTTCATTTCCTTTTCATGCTCTGAGCAGTGAGTAATTAGAGCTGCATCACACTGGAGAAATTACAACAATATGATGTTTCTACAGTTAAATCTGCACAAGTAGAATATCTTTGAAATATAACAAGCTGCTCTAAGGGAAATTAATGATCCCATTGGGACTGTCATTATCCTGTAACAAAAGCTCTCAGTTTTCTTTGCCCACTTTCATTTTGGGCATTTCTTTCATTTTAAGTACTGGCCACATATTGCATCCCATTTCACTGTGGAACATAAATAACAACATGTTTAAAGCAGTGTAAAGTCAGTCTTGGAGCCTATTACAGCTATCACAAGAATATTAAGCAACTTTAAAATTAAGTCAAAGTGCATTTTGCAGATCTGTTGGTGGCTATATATCACTACTGTTCATCAAGCCAGTTCAGCCTCATTTTCCTTGGCTATTTTTTTTTTTTTTTTTGGTGAGTTGCTGCTTCTTTGAGGAACATGACTCCATTTATTATAACAAGCATTTATTATCATCACATTCTCTACCCAGGCACAAGCATTGTATTTAAGAGAGAATTTTTTTCTCCAAAGGGGATGGTACTGCTGTACTTGGTGCATCCCTGGATTGGAGAATCCCTCTCTCCCCAACACCCAAAACCTATTATCAAGTCTTGCATGTGACTGCAATAGCTTTTGCAGTCAAGGTGAATTCCCAGGATTCTTGCTGAATCCCTGACAGATACAAATACCTGGTTATCCTTGGCTTTCCTGCTGAACCTAATCAAAGATATTGTTTATTAAAATCCTATTGTCTCTGCAGTGAGGAGCAAGGACAAGTTGCTCTGGAGTGATTTAATACTTCCAGCAGTTCTGTGTAAAGATTTATTATGGCCAGGAGAAAGAGCAAACACAAAATGCCTGAGTCATTACTTTTAATTTGCCACTTCTTTAAAAATATGTGTACAGAAGGCTGAAACCTTCTCTGCAGGTCAGTGTGATCTCTTATCAGCCAGGGGAGCAGACCAAGGCACAAACCCTCACCCTTTCCTTCAAACAGAGGGAGGACATGAAGATTTAGCCTTGGATTTGAGAGCAGACCACCATGCTTCTGCTTAGACTGGTGCTTTTTAGAGTTTTGAGAGTTTGTAAAATAAATGGATCAGTTTTAATGATTCAAACTACCAGTTCAAACTATCCAGGTGTGCCTGGGATTCTCCCTGAGGTCACTGGAGGGGACAATGCTCCTGCAGAGGGGCTCAGCCCTGCTGTCCAGTCCTTGCCCCACACCCAGGGGACAGCAAGACCCCTCTGTGCAGGGCCACACAAACTGAACTCATTAAAAATAAAAAAAACCCTTTTTTTTCCCAAGTAATGAGCTTTTCTTTGTGATTCAGTTTTATTAAGGTTTCAGGGACTGTATCATGAGTAAAGCACAAAGATAAATGAGTGAGCACAATTAATAAATGCTCACAATTAATTCAGCTCTCTGAGCTTCTAAACTGCTTATCTAATCATGTGTAATCTTCATTCACAGTGCTAAAACCACCACATGACAACAGCTGTAAATCAGTCAGGAAAATGGCTTTAATGGTTCAAAGAAGGTAAAAGGCAAGGTGTGCTTTTCCAGGCTGCCTGTCAGGTGAGGGCAGCTCTGCCTCAGCAGCTCTGCTGAGGTCCAGCACCTAAATCTGAAAGATTTCATGAAGGAAAGCTGCTGCCCTCCCTCCCCTGTGATATGGGAGCCCAGGTGCAGGAGAGAGATGGGAGAAGGGAGAACACCACAATATTCCACAATAATCCAATGGGATTTCTCTGTTTTCCATGCCCACCTTTTCTGCAGCCTGTTAAATCACAGCAGTCAGACTCACAACCCCAAAATCTTCTCATCCTTCACCATCCCACAAGTCCTGCTTGGAACAGCTCCTTATTATGTGAAAGGAGTTTTCTCTCTGACATTTTAATATTTCCAACCACTGTTCCCAGCTCCTTTCTTTCTGACTGCTAAAGCCATGGAATTTACATTAAAGAAAAAGCCAGCCATGTGCTCAGACATGTCCTGGCAGCTTTGGTGACACTCTCTCCACTCTGCTGAGTGCCAGGGCAGGACAATATTGATCTGAAGGAAGTTCCAAGCCTCCTCTCCCATCAGGAGCCCAGTGCTCCTGGCCCTGGAAATCCAACCATTCCTGGTGGTGCCTCTTGACTTTGAGCCTGAAGTTCCCTCTCCTCACTGATTTTAATTTGCACAAAACTCTTGTGGAGAGATGCTCCTGGTTTGGGTTTCATGGGTCTGCTTATTGGATTTAACAGGGTTTCCCCAAGTAATTTTCACCAGCAAGCTGAACAGGGCTGGCTTCTGCTTGACTCATTCCCACTGCCAATCCCTGCCCTGAGAGTAAAAATGAAAGTAACACCCCCAAACCCACTTTGCCTTCCTGCTTCTTCCTTTAACAACTCACAGATTTCTCTGAGCAATAAGAATGGATTTTTATTTGCCCAGGCTTTCAGCTGCAAGAGAAGCTCTATTTTTTGTATTGGAAAAACAAAACACAGGTCTAAATTAAAAAAAAATCCAAATGTAACAAAGGCCACCCTCTCTCCCAAGGTGCAGCTCTCCTCCCCATGGGTGAGGAGTCTGGAGCTGTCACAGTGGCTGACCAGTGATGCTCTGCCTGCTCCAGGGGGCTGCCTCTCCCTCAATCTTTCCAAAGGATCAAATTTTCCATGGCCTTTCAGGTAAAAGAAAAGGAAAGTTGTTGCTTTGATTATGTTTTATCTTTTTGTCCCAAAAAGTTGCTTTGAAAGCAGCTTGCACAGCTGATCTATGGACACCTCTCTCCTGTAATTCTGCTCTGACCTTTTCACCATCCTTCCACAAGTAACTGAAAAAAAAAAAAAAAAAGAAAGAAAAAACCCCCAAAGCCAAACCAAAGGGTTATAAACAGATATTTTCTTTCTTCTGCCTTCAGAGAGTGTGGGTTTTTTTTTTTCCCTCACAAAACATATCCTTGCTTTACAGGCTTCAAATCTGAAGGAATCAGAACAAATGGTCAGAGCCATGGCAGCAGAAAGCTTTGGGCTGAGCACCAGAGAGCTGCAGTCTCCAACCAGTTTGCACTAATGAGCAATACATTTTTTACCTGTGGAAAAGGTCACCCTTGAATTTCTATTTGGTGTTTATATCCCCTGGAGAAGTGACAGGTATCTGTTGGGACAGGGGTTGAAGGGAGAATATGAATATGAAGAGGAAAATTGAAAAAAAACCCAAACAATCCAACCCTGGAAATGAAGTGGAATTTTTGGCTAAATAGAAATGCATTAAAATCTTTACTGCTGATGAAATTTTGAACACAAGCTTACCAAGGGGTTTAAGGACACCTTCCAAATATGACTGAACTGTATAATCTCTTTTTTGGTCAGATCTGGAAGCTTTGAAATATTTTGGAAAATGAGAGCTTGTGAAAGGTATTTAATTCTCTTAAAAAATGAAGAGGTTGTATAATAAAAGCTTCCTAAGATCCCCTGCTTTTCCAAGAGCACTTTTCCCCCTCACAGGGTGTATTTTCACATGCCATTTAAAAGCACCAGTTCCAAGACTTTTATATTTTTGCAGGAACACAAATCTGACCTGCATTCCCTGCTTTCTGAGAGTTCACTGTCCCAAATCCATTGTGTGCCTCTAAGCCAAGCTCCAAGCTCTGCAGATGACACAGTCACTGGTATGGATAATTTGGCTCCTAAATGTTTGCTTTGTGCCTTGAAAAAACATCTTTGAGCAGTTTCTTAAATGTCATTCCTTGCAGTACACAGAGCAGGCAATAAACAATAAAATTATTCACCTTGAAGAAACCATCTGCAGTCTTTAAGGACATCACCAGCTTTTTTTGTTGCTCTCAGTGGTCCTTGGGGATGCTGTAAGTGTCATTTCAATGCTGAGTTTCCCATCATCTCCGTGCCAGCCTCATTTTGCTTCAGAAACAAAAGTGATGATGGGCAAATTAAGAAGAAATTCCACTCTCTAATAGTCCCTGTATTTCATTTATTTTTTTGTAACTGCCTAATATAACTGCAGGCATTTGGAATTCTGATTTGGAGGCAGCAGGAGGAGGGTTTCTGCCTGGGATGAGCAGCCAGCTGCAGGCTCTGCTGTCCCTGGGGATCCTTGCTCAGGAGCCCTGACCTGTGGGATGTGCCCAGCTGCAGCAAGCAGAGGTTACCCTCCATCCAGGCACATCTGTCACCCTTTCCCTCCTGTTTTTCTCATGGGTGGAGCAGATGTTGGCATTTTCAGTGGAAGCTCAGCTCCCTCTGTCCCCTCCCTGCAGTGTCTGTGCTGCCTGCTCTGTTCCTCTGCAGGGGTGGCACAGTGACAGCAGCAGTGTGTCCCTGTGCTTGGGGACATCCTTCACAGCCTGAGGAGGGCTTGTCCCTGGCTCCCTCAGACAGCCATCCTCAGGGGGAGGCAGGCAGAGCTGCTCCCACTGGCCTCCTTCCTGCTCTGCATAAACTCTTTGTTCCTTTACTGAGTTTAAAACAAAAAGTTCAGTAATGGCCCTTAAAACTCCACCCCCACTTCACAGGCAGAACCTGAGGGTCCAGAGAGAAGTGATGGAAAATCCTGCAGGGATGTCCTCCTCCAAAAAGGCTCTCACTGCCAGGACATCAGGTTATGGGAGGTGAAATGCCCCTGCTCCCACCTCCAGACTGAACCCACCCCTGGCATGGGCAGGGCCAGGCTGGGCTGGGGGATGGAGCCCAGTCAAAGGTCAGACAGAAGCTGCTTTTCTGAGAGAGCCAGGGCTGAGAGCTGCATTTGGAATGGGCTGGGAGAAATAATGTTTTTTAAAAAATAAGGCTCCATTGTTTTTTAAATGCTGTATTTTCCAGGATGTGCCAGCTTCCTCCCAATGACAGCCTGCAAGAGCCATCACTGATGCAATGGGCTCTGCCTTGCAGGGTTCAACCTTAGTTAAAAGGTGGTGAGGTTTATTTCTAGAGGCTAAATTTACTGTATAAAATCTTTCCAAAAGCCAGCTAGCTAATGTAATGAAAAAGCAATCAAACTCTAAGAAAGAGCCATTGCAACAGAGACAACCCACCATTATTAATCCAGCTAAAACCAAAGGCTAAGGCCTGTCAGCCTTAAAAATGAAATTAATTCCTTCTTAGCTCTACAACCTTTAATTATTTTCACTAATCAATGAGTTATAAAAATATAAAGAAAAGATTTGAAGTCAAACCAGAGCTCCTTTCAAAATGAAATTAACTAAAAGCACAGTAGAACCAGCCTGAGGTTGGAGTGGCACTGGTTTTGCTGCTGTGGTTTCTGATTTCAGAGCCCTCTGTGATGGGATTGTTCCTCCATGCCTCACAATCCATCCATTACAGTGCCCATATTGCAGACTTCATGTCACAGTCAACAATAAAAACCACCCTTGGCAGCCTCCATTACATCCTGCAGTTAATTTGTGTTCTCACAAAGTGCTTATATTTACTATGAGTGATAATCATAAATATGCATGAGACCTTAAGTGAGGGAGAATGTGCTTAGGAGCTAATACAGCAGGAGGTTTGCCTAGAAGAGATGTCAAAATCAGTTCACTTTTGTTATATATGAGTAATTTAATTTCCTCTACAGTGTTATTAGGGCAAGAATGAAGTAACATTCTTTGGTGTAATTGAAGCAAATCCTGGCAAGACAAGAGGATAACAAAGCTTTTCCATCTCATCATGTCAAACTCTTACCTTCTATTCAGTGCACACAGACGGGCTCTCTGTGCTGAATTAAATCATCCAGTTGAGTTTATTAACTTGTGATGTCCCATGACCTTCAGCATATTTACTGCTGGATCTTTAAAACTGTCTTTAATTTACTCCTTCACAACTGACCTCGTTTTTGTGTCAGATCAGAAATTCTGCTGCCATTCAATCCTTTCTCAGCTCTTGATTTGTAGCAGCAGCATCCCTTGTGGAACCCTGAAGAAAGGAGCATTTCCAGTGCTCCCAGAAGGTTACAAACCCACCAGCCAAGGATTCCTGGACTGGGGAGGAGATGGTTCCATCCTTTCCCCCCATTCCTGTGCAGGGTGATGCTCAAAGGCATCGTGGTTGTAGCCCAGGGAGACCAAAGCCACAGGGAGCTGTGGCACAAACCTGCTGCTGGTGCCTCTCAGGGGGGGATTTCAGTCAGATTTAATTGATTTCAAGCTGTAATATTCTCCAAAGGATAAACTGGAGCTTTTCCTGGATCTCAGGAAATTCAGTTATCTGGAGGTGAGCCAGGCCCTGGTGCCTGAGCCCCTCTGTATTTGTTCAGAATTTCCAGCCCTGCATTCCAACTCAGAGCAAATCCTTTGACTCCAGAGCCTGGTGGCCAAGTGCCAGGGGTTGGGTTTCCCAGCCCTGCACTGCAGGCACTGACTGATGGCCCCTCAGCAAGACCTGCCTTTGATATTTATTTGATGCTCACCAAAATCTCAGACAGTTCTGCTTGGCATGATCCAGCATGGCACAGGCACATCTCCCTCTTGCTGAGTGCCATCCCTCTTCTCTCACCTGTAAAAGAGGAATAAATGCTATTCATGCACCTGGGTAAAGGGTGTGAGAGCATCAGGGGTGAGGCACTGGGCATGTGGCTGTGTCATTAGGGAAAAGGAAAATGACAGCACATCAGCAATTTGCAACATCTCCTTTTAGCCCTGTTCAGCCTGGGAAGGTGGCTGGAGAGAGAGAAAACTCCCCAGCTCTGAGCACAGCTTGCCTGAAGGAGGAATGTTCCACACACCAGGCTCAGGCAAGCCTCAGCTCACACATCAGCTTATCTTGGCCATGCACAAGTTACCCTTTCTTCACCTGGTATTTAAAACTCTTCAACTTGTACCTTCCTGAATGTGTGAGATAAAAACAAGTCATTGCAGGATGAACCTTGGCTGCCTAAACCTCCCCAAACAGGAATGGAATGGATAGAAGCAAAAAGAAGGAGATATTTCCCAGGTGTATTGGGTGGAGCCACATGTTTGTTGCAGATGCTGTGTGTCTCATTTATCACATTCTTCTACTCCTGGCTTGTTTTTAATTGTTCTCTTGAAATATTATTGCTACATAACTGAATTGTGGGACTGCTTAATTGAGAAGGGTGGTAAATGGCAGGCATTCCTGGAAGAAAGGAGTAGATAAATAGCAGCAAAAATGAAACAAATTTGAATATCAGCAAGTAAAGCAAGGCTTTCTGAAATTTCTTACAGTGATAAATCAATGACAAACTCCTTCATATCCAAAGCAGGATAAGTCATGGAAATTAGGAGTAGCCTGCTACCTTTTCTTGGACTGAATGGATGATCTACCTTTAGGTGTTAGACATTACCCAGGTGTTCAGGATGATTCAGTCCTTCAGCCTTTGCACAGGGACAGTTTGCTGTCCCCTCACCCTCAGCTCAGGGATGGGGGTCACTGCCCTGCAGGCATTGAGCTCAGCCCACCCCCAGCAGAGGAGAGGCAGGAGGTGCCTGGGGCCACCTGGGTCCATCAATAATGTCTCAGTTTAAACCATCCTCCTTGGCAAGTTAAAAATAAAGAAAAGATTAATTCTGCCCTGTCTGCTGTGCCCTGCACCAGTGCCAAAACTGCTGTGTCCTCTGTGCTCCACACACCCAGCCTGAAACCCTCCTCCAGGGAAATTAAGGACTTGTGTTTGGAGCACAGAGCTTCTTGGTGGGCATGACTGAGGTGGGAAGAACCTCAGTGTGCTTCTGTTATGTGCCCATAAATTGATGCAGTGATTCTGAGATTTTGTAAGGCTAGAAGAAAATATAATCACCCAATCTGAGCTCCAGGATCCCCTGGGATCACCCACAGGTGGTGGGTGCTGTCTGATGTTGGAGCAGGGCAGCAAAGGCTCCATCTGTGGTTTTACCCCACTCCAGACCATGGCTGGTGGAGCTGAAATGGAAACCCTTGGACTCTGCCAGATGTGCAACAGCACACTGTCTTCTGGCTGCTGTGGGCAAAACTGCACCAAGCTGAGCTACAGATGAAATTATTGTTATATTCATTGTGAGGGCTGCTATGACAACAGATGAATGCAGCAGGTAATTTAATTACATTTCTGTCAGCCCCTGTGCCTTTCAGGAGACAATGCACAAGTCAGCAGCATTTTCTTTTAATATTGCAGGAGGCACAGAAAATGCCAAATTCTCCTCCAGAGGGCCTAATGAGAGCATTTCACTTGAGTCACAAATTGTTATTTAGGTATTTTGAAGGATCACTCCTGGTTTTTTCCCAGCATTTCTGACTCCATGAGCATCCCCTTCACTCTGCCCACAAGGCTGTGCCACACACCTAGAGCTGAATCCTGACACAAGCTTTCTGCACACCTGCCCACCCTGCCAGAAAACCAGAGTTGCTCACCCAGAGGTGACCCCCCCACATCCCTTCCTGCTTCTCTGCCTCTCCTGGGTGCTTTTGGGAGCCACCACTCACTTGGTGCATTACTGGGAAAGAGCATCGAGGCAGAGAGGTCAGAAAATTCCCTTTTTCCTCAGTGCAGCAGGGAGAGGGAAACAACTGCTTTAAAGACAAGGTATTGACTTACAGAACAGAGGGAACTTAATAGGTATTGACTCCCACTTGTTTCAAGTTGGTCACACAGTGCAGGATTGCACTGCACGGCCTCTGAGGGCTGGGGGTAGGGAATTCTTGCCAAAGGAGCAAAATTTTAAATATTGTTATGTGTGTGTCATTCCCTCACACTGTGGGACAGAATTTTGCTATGCAAAAGTCCTAATTTCTGTGGAGCTGGGTGAAAACCTGCTCTGAAAACTTCAGTGGGGGCTGTGGGAGCTCAGCAGGACTGGAGAAGTGATCTTTGTCTTACCAAGGCTGGACCCAAGACCATTAAAATAATCTTGTAATTCACATTAATTAAAGCAGGAGCATGGCAATTATCTATTGTTTATCTGAGGAAACCACCTGAGGAGCAATCCTGCCATGCCAGGGTATAAACTCAGTTGCCATGTAATTAAGTCATGGCTACAGAAGCACTGAACAAATGTGCAACAAGATTCAGATAATACCTTAATGTGATAAGAAATACCCAGGCATTTAGCTGGCATTGAGGAAATTAGCCACACCAAATTAGATATCAATGAACACATTTGCTACCATGTCAGTTACCATTCTGAGCATAAATTGAAACCTAATCAATTATTTCTACAGAGCTCTGGCATAAACTCAGATTAGGAATTGAAAAAATGCTGTTATTTTATAACAGTATTCTATATTTTATGTGATATTTTATATTATTTTATAATGTTATAAATGTTGTTCTATAAGTATGTGTTTTATGGCACTGACAAAGATGGTGTGACATCACTGCCTTCTCCCTGTACCTCCCTGGAATGAAGAAAGAAAGTTGGAATAACTGCAAGACAAATAACAGCAAAACACAGTTTAGAGTCAACACTAAAGGGGGTTGATGAAACACTGAAATCTTGGGACACCTAGCCCTTTTCTCATCTCCTGAAAACCTTTGTGCCTTGGTTTCTCCTTTGGCATGTGCAGGTTATGATACTTCCATTGCAAGGAGCTCTGAAATGCCTCTCGATGGAAAACTCCCCCAAATGCCAGGGATGCACCCCAAGCTGCCCACAGCCTTTCCTCATCACCTTCCTCTCAACATACTCAAGGAAGAATTTCTTGGAAATCCTAATAAAAGCTGGTATTGCCCAGTGCCTCCATCCTGAGGCAGAGGGGACTCTCCTGGGGACACACTCCAGGATCATTAGCTCAATTCTATGAGTGTTCAGTCCTTTACAATGACACACAAACATCCAACCCACTGGATTTTTCCTTCTGCATCTTCCCTCAAACACAGCGTGCTCCATGCCCATATAATTATCTCCTAGCATCCCTGCAAGATCAGGACCCATTTCCAGCCAAGTTTCTCAAAAATGCAAAAATTGCCCTTTAACATCCCACCACCACCTCCCTCTCTCTGTGAGGCACAGCCTCTCAACTCTGACTGTCAGTTTTTACATGATTACTCACAGTGCCTTTATTCATCCTTCTGAGAGAACTGTCTGGCATCTTCCAACCACCAATTTCTCTCAGGGCCTGTCTTTTTCTCTGATGAAAAGGAAATATTTTGGTATGTGCATCCAGCCTTGCTGCTCAGACAGTTTAATGAATCCATCAATAAAGCACGGAGCAGAGAAGGAGAGGGAGGTGCACAGTCATTAGGATCCATCATTAGCATTTTGCACACCACCACAAGCTTTTGTGCAGGAGCAATTAATACAGCAATAAATACCACAAGGAGCTGCAGAAACCTCATTGAGGCTGGGAAGTGTAAACAGTGGCCTCCACTTAAAATAATTGTGAGAAGCATTTAAGAGCCTTCATGGAAAGGAGCAGCTGAAGCTTCTGCTGAAGGCACAGAAATCCATCCCCAGACATGATGGAAAAACCTTCCACCATCTTAAAAAGAAGCCATCTGAGGGAGTCAGAACAGATGCTGGCCACATATCAGCTACTGAAGCAAGTATCTGGAGCATCCTTCCAGATCCATAAGCTACCAGCCCACCTAAGTGTAAATTCTTGGTTTAGAGAAGTGTAAACAGGGAGTTTACTCCAGCCAATTTATCCCCAGACATGATTTACAGCATCAGCTGGTTTGTTCTGGCTGCATGAAGAAGGACAGGTGGTACCTGATGTGTTGGCACACCAAGAATTTTTGAACACTCTTGAACAATGAGCAAGAAAAATGTTTCTCTCTGTATTTTTGACTTGGCATTACAAACCCTAGAGCCGGATTTACTGTCCTGTAAGACCTTGGCTGGAGAGGAGTGTGACAGTAACATGGGGATGTTCTGTATGGCCAGAGACAGGGCCTGGCTCTGCAGGATCTGTCCCACATGGAGTCAGAATCCTTGCTCTCATTTCAGACCTTTGCCTTGGGTACAATTCTTCACCCATCCATCTAAAACACCTCACAAGGTTAAGTTTGCCCAAGGAAAGCACAGGCAGGAGGAATCCTCTCCCACAGCTGGCTTGTACACACCAGTTACCAGCAACTTTGTTAATAACACATTGCCCATGCAAATTAATTCAGCTTAGAAACAAGTCTTGATGATTATAAAATGCTGCAATCACAGTATTGCTTCCGGCCAGCTGAGAGTAAATTCATCAAGCATTTGTTATTTAAAGCTGCCGTGGTGATAAATGCTTGCCTTCATTTATGATTGTACACCAAGACAGGGAGAAAATGGAATACATAAAAATGACTGCATGATGGGAATCCCAACAGAAACCACCCCAAACAAAGGAGGGGAGATGGGATCTCTTCCACAGGATGCTGATATGCAGCCACTCATCCTCCTGCAACGAGGTTCTGCTGCAACAAAAGCAGCAGCAAGCACCAGCTTTGCTCAGACAGAAGCACTGGGTGTGCTCCTGTTGGCTGCATCTGATAAAAGCCTTATCATGCCAAGGTCAAGGACAGGGGGGCAGTGGTGTCTCTCCTGCCCAGCACTACACACACAGCAGCTGTTATGATTAGGGCTGCTCCCTCCATGTGTGCAGAGCATATAAAGAGGAGGATAAACTCCTCTGAGTTTTTGATAACAGCCCTGCTGCTGCTGTGGACCTTTGCTCTGGATATGACATTACAGCAAAAACAAAAGGAAAATGAATCCAGCAGTAAATACCCACAATTACACTGCACTAATTGTTTTAATGGGTTTATGTGGAGTCAACGTTTCAGGCAGTGCTGCCCATACAGAGCAAGTAATTAACTCCACTGGTATTCAGAGTAATGGCAATTAAATACAATGAGCTGTTCCCCTAATGAATGTGGTGTGAGCAGTGCAAGGCAGGGGGAGTTAGCTGTAACTTTTAATTCGATGAGCTCTGCCCAGCTGCCTCCTGGCAAGTGGCTGATGGCAAGTCCATCAAGCTGATGATCATGGCCAGTCCCAGGAGCATCCGAGGGTGGGGGGATTCCAGGAGATGGCCAGTGGCTGTTTTCCCACATTTGCTGTCAGGGCTGACTTTGTCCTGTGGCAGCCACAGGGTATCTCACCAGCAGCACTGGCCTGGGGCTGATTGGCTTTGTGAGAGTCTTTCCAAAAGAGGAGACAGGAAAAGTCCTTGTGCAGTATGGGATCTTCAGCATCCTCCAACAGGTCCCCTGGGCAATGCTTTATAAACTCCACCTGTGCTGTCCCTGGGCAGGGAGGAAATGCTCCTCTGGAGTGGGCTGGCATATCAGAGTCCTGGTCCCCTGGAGGAGAGAAAAAAGAAGATCTAAGGATAAGAGGAAGCAGAAAACCCTTGGACATGAACCTCTTGGCAAGCTGTGTTTGCCAAACCATTGCTGTCATTTATCCTAGGATAACATCTTAGAAAAAGGAGCTGAGTTCCCATCTACGGCTCTATAAGGAAATTATAAAGCAGCTATCTATTTTTTCATTAGAATTAAATAATTGAATCTGTCCAGATTCATGTACTTTCCCCCCATGAGATATCCAGGAGAATTAAGTTTCAATTGACTTTCCAGACCTTGGTTATCATAGGAAGCTTTTAAAAAATCGGGACATTTGGCAATTTGAAATTCAAATGGGTTTCAGTCAATATGTTTACTATTGCTAGACAGGCATCTTTGTCCCCTGGGTGTTCAATGCCTCAATAAGTAATTGGTCCTTTCATCTTTTATAGGCACAGAGTGAAGAGTTTATGGCTCATACAGTGAATTGTCAATACAAAGGATCTTTGCATCAGTTTTAAATAACCCAGCTCCCAGCTCCATTAAATCCTGTTTAGAATTCCCCCCTCCCTCCACACTCCCACTACAAGCCTTGAAGCACTTCTTCCCTTCCCTGATTTTCAGTGGCATCCCTAAAGTAGCTCTGCTTCACCCAGACACAGGCAAAAAAAGGGGCTGAACATAAAGAATAAGAATTTGTCCCCAACAGACTGAAATTCCAAGGATTTCCAGGAAAATTCTTGTTATGCCTTTATCCATTAGGTCTCAAACTCAAAGTAGCCAATGCAGTGCTGTCTAAACTAAAATCAGAATTTGTTTTCCATGAAACTGTCACATGACTTTTTGTGTTCAGATTTTCTCTTTTGCTGTAAGTTAAAATACTTGAGACTAATTTTCAGGCCACTGAAACATTGTGTTTCAATCAAGAAAGAAATCTGTCATTGAAACTGGACAACACTTTTGTACATTGTGCACTATATACACATTCATACCAAGTGCAAGTATTACACCCCAAGAAAATGTTTGGTTTTTTCCTGAAGAAAAAATTGTTGTGGTAATTTCCAAGAAGCTCAGAACTGAAAGTTACCTTATTTCTTCAAAACAGGCACTTTCATAATATGCTTTTTTTTTTTTTTTCAGTGAGCCAGGATTTTGCCAGAAGAGCAGCATCTCTCGGCCAGTTTCCAGGGAGGCAGGACACTAAAAAAAGCTGTTTTGCTCCGTGGAGCTCTGACTCTGTGCCACACACTGGTCTGAAGCAGCTCAGGTTTGCACTGGGTTTGTGTCAGCTGTGCCAGCTGCAGGACAGATGTCACCTGTGCTGCTGCAGAGCCACTGTCACCCCTGTGCAGCCACACTGAGCTCACAAGAGCCTTTGTGCAAGGACCAGGCTCTGAGAAGCACTGCCAGCCTTCTATATTTTCCTTTTTGAATATGGTGCTGCCTGCCAGTTGAGGATGTGGAGGAAGCCTAATATCAAAACTTTTTTTGGATAAGAAAACAAATCAGTCTCCACTGTGAGGACCCTTATCTATGAATTAATTGTGCCTTGTCTGATCCTAGGAGAAGACATTTCTCTGAGTTTTGGGCTGTGAAGAGTTGTGGGATGTGCAGAGTTTGATTTAACTTTCTGTAATGATGGGAGTATTTCTTTTCTTGTGTGGGGTTTTTTGTTTGTTTGTTGGGGGTTTTTAAGTCAACCAGCAAAAAATATCTTTTTCAGGCTAAGTTTCTAATTCAGTCAGATCTAAAAAGGTTTGGGAAGTCCCATTTCTTGAGGCCTTCAACCCAAAGGGCTGCCACATGATTCTGGTCAGTCAATGCTGCTTCTGAACCACAGAGATTTTTCCCTGACTCAGTGCACAAGAAAATATTGAGCCTCTCACAAAGGATCTCCTCCATTACCCTCGTCCTGGCCCTCAACTGGGGATTAGTAAAGAGGCTGTGCTGATTGATATCACATCTGGCAAACTGCTTGCAGAACCAGATTTGTGTTCTGAGAATGGAGAAATAACTCAGTGTTATTTTCCTTATCAGAGTGGCAGTGTGTCCTCTTGGCAGCGAGAGATCAAATGCATCTACAAGCAGCAACTATCTCATCCCTTAGTCTGTAAAGCCAGACAAAATCAGAGCCCAAGCTGATCAGGATGAAAAAACTTTCTCTTCAGTCATTTTTTCAGTCCTTGTTTGCTCAGCCCTCAGAGGAACGAATAGAATATAAAACAACTTCCAAAGGAACAGTCCTTGTATCAGCTGAAATATTACAATGAGAAACTTTGCTAGGTATTTTGCCAGCTGTGACCCTGCTCTGGGACTGTGGCAGCTCTTGCCCTCTGCTGTCTGAGCAGGCACATTGGGTTTGTCCTCATGGGCTCCTGCTGCTCGTGGTACTGCAGTTCTGCATCAGCTCCCCGTGGCTTGGCATGAGAAAAGTCTTCTCCTAGGATCAGACAAGGCACAATTAATTCATAGATGAGGGTCCTCACAGTGGGGACTGAATTGTTTTCTTATCCAAAAACCATTTCAGATTAAAAACTGGAACTGAACAACTCACAGAGAGCTGGAACTGCTGGAGAAGTGGGAGCTTTCATCCTTTGCAGATTAGGGAGACTCTCACCTGCAATCAGGGTTGCAAAATTCCCCAGTCCAGCCTGGCCACTGATCATTCCCTTTGCTTGATTCCAAGGAGCACAAAGGGAAATTTCCTTCCCTGATCAGGAGTGTGGGGAAGGCAATCACTGCCATTTGCATTCAATCAGATGTTTGCTCCCACTGATAGAAGAGCGTGAAGGCTACTTGAAAAGCACCAAGAAAGTGCTATGCCATTTCACTAATTAAACCCACCATTCTGCTCTAAAATTGATGAATAACGACACAACTTGACTCATAATCCCTTTGTCTTCTATTATTTACTCTTTTTTAACAGTGATTTAGGGGAAGGTAGTGCTTTCATTATTCTTGTTAATTACCTCTGTTCTCTACTTCAGCTTGTAGAATGTAATTGCCTGAAACATAAATCAAGTCTTGGCACCTAAGTTCACACATCATTAATATTATTCCGGCCATTCCTATAAAATCTTTATAAACCAAGATTTTATGTGTGCCACTCAGTGCCATGGTGGGTTGAAGATGCACTAAGCATTTTCTGAGGACTCAACTGGTCTGTGTATTAAAAAGTTAATTATTAAACTTCCCTGTTTGTGCTACGTGGTTATGTTTCCCTAAGGACATAAAACCCAAACAGCATTAATTGGTCAGTGACTGTAGATCCAATTAACAGCCCTCCACAATCCCAAGCCCTGCTAAGTGGCTGCTGACACTTGTGCACAGGGAAGCAGAGGCAGCTCTGTGAGCAATGAGCTCTCCTTCACTCCCCACCCCTGGAAACAATAATTTCATTGCATTCAACAATTACTAGGCAAGAGGGTAGCAGACAAATGCAGCAGCCACTCACTTGAGTGGTTACCAAGTTTCTTTCTGTAGGTAATCCCCAAACAAATTATTTTCATCCTCTCTGCACTTGATACCTTGAGTCAGACAAACTGTGAATCACAGAGAGCAGGCACCTTCCAGAGGCCCTTTTTTTCCTCCTTTGTAATTTTTTAGTATTGCTTATGATTATATTAAGGAAAAATCCATTAGAAGGAGAGGAAAAATCCATTAGAAGGAGAGGAAAAAATCTATTAGAAGGAGAGGAAAGGCATTACCCCCAGTTTGTTGTTGACATGACATTAGCTCAGTGTTTGTCAGGTTTCTGGTAGTGAACAAGTTTACACACAGCACTTCATCTCTCCAACAAAACACTTGGCTGTATGAGCAGCAGTAATATCCCAGCTGAGCCTACTGAGAAACATCTTTATTATCTCTCAATGACAAAACCAACCAAAAAACCCCAATTCATTTCTTGCAGATTCATCTACTGCATTGTTACCTGAGTGTGCCTTTGGAGGAGCTGGATCAGCTAATGGGAGCCCTTCAGCCAACAATTATTATCAAGTGTATTTCCATTAACTTCCATTCCCCACAATCATAGAAAGGACAGCCTATAATGCACTGCAATTGCATTTACAATTGTTAATTACTGTAAATTCAGTGTTTGAGATAAGAGCATTTGCTCTCTCCAGGTTTTCTCCCTGATGGATGGGGGCTGTTACAGCTTTTAGCTGGGTTTGCAGTGGTGAGGTCCTGCCTGGGGGTTTCTCCTGCCTCACACCAGGGTCCAAGGTCCAAATCAGACCTTCCCAGCACGACAGCCCTGGGAGCAGGACTGTGAGAACTCAAACAGCAATGCAGATCTGAGAGGCATGGCCCAAAGGGAAGCAATGGGTGAAGTCTGCTAAATGAAGTCAAGAGTTTTTCTCTGTCTTTTCCTATTCTTTTGTGGGCTGCAAGGAAAAATATTTCCTGCTTGAGTCCACCTGGGGTGGTGGCATTCTCAAGAATGCACTTTATCAAGGGAAGGCTTTGTAACTTTGTCCTTTTGGGGCTGTAGGGGAGTGGGGGGAACATGGAACAGGATAAGAAATATCAGTCTTTAAATCAATTTTGTAAATCTATGCCAGACTGGGGCAGGGAGCATGAAAGAGGTAAGTCAAAGGCCATAGTCACCAACAATTACAGTTCCCAGAATAAGAAGGCAGCTTAATTTCATTTTATTTTTCCCCAAGGAAACATTTCTTTCTTAAAATCAAGTCTATCTGATAGAAGCCATAGAGGCAAACCAAGTCCTGGGACTTCTCAGTGCAGATGCACTACAGAGGTGCATGTGCACCTTTGGAGATTTCAGGCTCAAAAGGAGTGGATAAATTGCACTCCAGTCCTAATTTAAATTGCTAGAAGTGGGTCCCCAGCCTAAAGCAGTAACCCAATAGGGTCAACTATGAGGCATCCAATCCCATTTTAGGCTGGTTTTGTAGGAACAATTGACTGACTTTCTTGGCAACCTGTTTTTCTACATTTAGACATTTGAGATGGCTGCTGAAAGCTGAAATTCTGCCCTGGTGGTTGAAGCCCTTGACTTGGGAAGTGCATCCCTGTGTCTCCTGCCTCCTGACCTCGCCACCATGCTGCTTTGGAATACAGGTGTCCAATGTGGATGGTCAGCAAGGAAGGTTGCACCACCAGGGGCTCCTTTCAGTCAGACACTGAATTTATTTTCATGCCAAGCAGGTCCCTCTGCAAGTGATTTAATTAAAACTTCTGAATTAAAAAGCTTATCCTTCATTAGTAGTCAGAGTAATAAAAGCAGCATGGAACTTCTCTCTAATGAAACAAAACATACCTAAAAAGCAAAAAAAGAATGTGAGGAGGCAGCTGTAACTGTGAGCTGCTGTTGGTGCATCAATGTAATGACTGTCAGGCAGCTGCAGGCTGTGTTTAGGGAGGGAAGAAAGGCTGAACAAAGGAGTGTGTCAGAAATAATGGGATCAGCTTTGGAGGTAAAACCCAGGAGAGAACACTGAGATCTGGTGATGCTCAGTGCTCTTATAAACCAAAGCACCTCAGGTATGCAGAGGTGATGGGTGCAAGGCACCTGAGCACTTCCCAGGAGTGCAGTGGAGCAGATTAGCTACAATCCCTTCTCCCTTTGTGAGGAAAAGTCCCAAAAACATGGAGATCCCAGACATGGCAGATATGAGGCCAGATCACAAGGATGTGCATCAGGCTCTTCTTTAATTCTGAGTGCATCACACACCACTTAATGCCTTTTGTCTTTCCTTAAAGTTTTCTCTTGTTTCATAGTTGTGCCCAAGTTTTACAGTCTTCTGTTACAAACCCAATGTGATTGAATCTCCTGCACAGCTGGGGGTTCCTGAAGCCAGTTTTCTAAAGAAAATGTGTTTTCTATCCATTGCTTCCATGAGCCTCCCTACTGAGAAGAGTTTATGCTTAGCTACACTAAGGACATAACAAATGCAAAAGAAAAGGAGGTGAAATGAGGATTTAAAGACCTGTATCAAATTTTATCGCTGGAAGGTCTGGCAGTGAACAAAATCCTAATTTTTTTTCTGTTTAATGAATTTTGGAGTTAATTATTTTTTTTTCCCACAGAAACCTCCACCCCCACCTAAGGGATATTTTTTGTTTTGATTTAAAGTACCTAAATGGGTGAACTGGTCAGACTCTAATTGTGTCTGAAAGGCTGCAGCTGACACACACTGGAGACTAAATTATGTAGTGTGTGGCTCCATCTGTCAGCTGCAATATCTTTTGTTACCAAGAGTCAGGCTGCCATAGAAGATGACGTGACAGATTCAATTTACTTTCACAGGGATAAGAGTCATGTGGGCATTTGAATGATGCTGGAAATGAGAACTACATTTACACTCCTTGTGTAGAAATTGAAATGCTATTTACAGCAGAGTTTGTCCAAAATATGAAGCCAAGATTGAATGGGTGGCAGTCAATGTGAAGCTGAAAACCAGGAAACAATTCATTAAAATATCATTAAATGGAGGCTAGGCTTCAACAAAACTGTACCCATGCACATGCAGGAGAATTCTGAAGAGTGCTTTTGTGTTAAATTACTGTAAACAGCAATTGTACTAAAATTCAAGCACTTCTACAGGAAACCTGAGAGCAAAATGCAAAGATCATGAAATTCCATTTGGGAGGGAGAGGGGATAAAGTTTTCCCTTAGAACAGAGATTTTTGACCTTTTTCAACCTATTTACTATAAATATTTTCCTAGACTGATGCAGATTGCTGTAAAACTCTTTGGACATGATGGCTGTAAGGTTGTCTTTCCTCTCTGCCTTTGTAGACAGCTCACAGATCACACAGTGAGGTACACATCATTCTTTCATAATTTGTGTTAACACACACCTCCCATTTCAGTGTGTGAAGCCCAGACAAACAATATGGGAAGCAAAGCAACCAATGATGGCATATTTACAAAGAGAAAATGCAGAAGAGTGAAATGTATACTACAAGGGATTTTCTTATTTGCTCTAAAATGAAGCCTTGTTAATTAGGAAATGCTTTTCACAACTGAATTAATTTGAAATTGGAGAGGACCCTTTTCATTTGCTTATAGGCTGCCATATATTTCAACTGATGAACAACAACATTATTTTTAGCAAGCTATACATCCATCACAGAGAGATGCATCTGGCAGTCTAACCTGCCATTAAGTCAGCAGGCAATAAACACTTTTGAAAAACTCCCTGTATTTATCAGCTTTTGAATTCAACAGTTGCCCAATTACCCCTAAAATTGTTATAATCTTAGTTTTAGGTGAAAAGCTTTTATTGAAAATTTACTAGTTATCTTCCATAAATGTTAGTCATAAACAACACCACTAAATCATAAAAATATAACAGCTTGTGATTAATCTGGGAAGAGATTTGCATTCAGTTCTAAATGTTCTCTCATCCCAGCACCTAGGCAGGACTGATAAATTGAATTAGCTTACTTAGTGTGAGGTTTGTTGGGAGCTTGCTTGCAAACCTCCCTGGAATTTCTATTTTAGCATCCTGGCAGAAGTGTGAAAATTCGAAATCCAAACCAGATTTTCTGCAGATGGGTGAGGATCTTACAGAGTCCTCTATCTGCACTCTCCTGAACAAGCCTCTAACACTCACTTTGGGCTCTGTCTGTGCAGGTTTTACCTCCCAAAGGCCAAAGTTACTGAGGCCAAGCAAACCATGGTTTCTCCATAACTGCATCCCCTGCCAAGCTCACTCCTTCTGACCAAACTGAACCCTCACCCTACTCTGTGTTTAGGTTTTCAGGGTGAGCTAAGCCATGAAACAAACAGGAGACAGGAGCACAAGGACCATGCTCTGGGCTGGTGAGAGCTGCAGCTCAGAGCCAGGATGAGTGAAACCATGACTTCATGACTCCACCAAGCCTGTGTGGATGCATTTCTGACACCAATTTGTACTTTGCACACCCCTTCCTCTGCAACCATTCCTTCACCCCCATTCCCTGTCTGACAAACTGTAACTGGAGCTGAAGATGAGCAAGAACTAATTCTGGTTAGTGAGAATTCACTAAACACTGGCTGGAATATTGCTCCTGTTTGCAGCCTCGCTTGAGAGCTGCTGAAGGAAATCTAACCCATCAAACCAGGGCAGCAGTGCTGCTCCAAGGAAGGGATGGCTGGAGGGAGGGTGCTGCTGGAGCAGGGGCAGGGATCTGCTCTCCAGGGCCCTGCAGGGAGGTGCCCAGAGGGCTCAGGGGGTTGTCCATGGCCCTGGGCTGCTCCAGCTCCCTCCTGAGCTGGGCATGAGCCATTCCCTGCCAGTGACAGAGCCAGCCTGTGAAGTGACACCTGCCAGCTGGCTGCAGCCCTGGGAGGAAGGTGCCTTTTATTTCATCCCCATATTTATCCTCTCCAACACCTCCCCTTTGCCTCCTTGCCAGCAGAACCCCCCTGAGGAGCCTCAGGGCTGGTGGGGACAGAGCAGGGGGGGGATGCTGCAATGGGAAAAGTGGTCCCTGCCCTGCAGACAGTTTTGTTTATCAGCCATGCAGGCACCTTGATGCTTTCCACATGCAGATAATGCTCCTTGCTTCCCAAATGCACAAATCAAGCAGAAAAAACCTCCAGACCTTTCAATTAAATCCCATCTAACTGACACCACAGGAGGCTTTTGACCAAGGCAGAGAACTGAGATATGTTTCACTTCAGCAAAATGGGTAAATAGTTTCTGCTGCACACCAGAAAAATGTAGAAGACATGCAAACTTTAAGCAGCCATTTGGCATTAAATACTTGTAAAAGCCTTTTTTCCTTAGATTAATATCTCACATTTATCTGCACTATACATTTTGGAGACATGGTGAAAATTGCTTATTTCTAATAAAATGTAGCAACAGTACCCTGAGGAAAAATTACTGTGTTATGAGATATTTTTCCCCTCTACCACAGCCAATTTAGTTTTCATTTAAAATTCAATAACTGCATCATACTCAGAATCTTCCATGACTGTCATAATGACTTTGAACAAAAAGTATGCTGTAAACAAGGAAGATTAGAAAGACATTATTGAGGTAATTTCTCCCCAAGTTTCTCTCACACAGCCAGGGATGCAGAAAAAGGATGCAACAGTTAGTGTGGATATGATTTAGAAATAAGTAGGAGAAAGCAAGCACTTTGTTCTGCAGATACTTTGGTAATAAAAGCATTACTGCCCCCATTTTATTTGAGATATGTTTTACTGCTGGGTGGAAGGAAACACTCCATTGTTTTCTCACTGAAATGTTGATGTAAGTGAAGAAGACAAACAGCACAACATTGTTAGGAAAATGCTGCCTACCTGCTGTAACATCTTCTTCCCTTGTTTCTCCCTGACAGCAGCACTGGGATGGATCTGCAGGGCAGGGGCTGCTGCTCCAGCCCCTCCATCCTGCTCCCTGCTGCTCTCTCAGCAGCACCATTTCAGGAGAAAAGGCAGAAGGAAAAGAATCTTCCCCTTTTCTCTTTGCCTGGTGAGGGCCTTGCACAGTCCCCTTACATTTTTAGAACCTGCTCTTCCCTGCTCTCTCCAGGGATGCACAAAAAGACACCTGAGCAGTTCCCTTCTCCCCAGAGAAGGACTGAGTGCTCTTGTTGAACAGAAGCATGCAAAGCCAATTAAATAAATTCTGCTCAAATTCTTTGCCTCTTGACTAATCTAATCAATGGATTTTAAATGCTGATAGCAATTTCTGGGGCTTGCCAGGTAATTAAACCAGAGGAGGTCTCTGCAGGCCAAACCCTGCTCACATTGATACCAGACAGTCTTGCTGGTGTTCTGTAGACACAGGAGCATGTTAACAACATTGACTTTGTCCCCTTTGCATTTATCAACATTTATATCCCAGGAACTGATAGGCCACCTGCAAGCAGAGGTAGATTTTTACATAGCTATGGCATAGATGTCTTCAAAAAGTACAGGAAGCTTCTATGAAAGCAAACACAAGTTTGAAAAAGTAAACCAAAGTGAGCAAGAAAGTCCTGGTGTGTTCTCTGACACACACAGAGTTAGAACCAGTCTCACTGCACAGGACTGCCCTCAAAAGATGATCTGCTACATGGATTTTCCTCTTCTCTCTGGTGGGGTGTTCTCTGCCAGTCACAAAGATTTGGGTGCTCTGGTTCACTCTCTGCTCAGTGCTGGGTCTGTGATTTGCTATAAACTCTTGTCCCTTCTCCTCAGTTTTGAGAAAGGCAAGAAACAAAAGGATGGATCCTGCTTCTTCCTCCTGCCATGCTTTTGTGCAAGAGCAGAACAATTGTGGGGGTACTTTGCTGCAGCCTGGCCACACCACACTGCTTCAACAGTTGGGATTATGAGATAAAAGGATGCTGTTCAGACTGATTAATCACACCCCCTTATGCTTGCCAAAGCCTAATTATTCTTTGATCTACATTAATGACTTCAGAAAGCATAGCACACCTGGTGGGAGTTCTCAATGGGGAGCATTTCAGACTAAAAGGAAAACTCCTCCCTGTGTCACAAAAACCTAATTTGCTTATATCAGTAGAATCAATTGTTTTATACAGAACTGTGTCTCCCACAGGTGCTGTGGGTTGTGTGGAAAGATAATGTAGGCAGCTTTTACTTTTATTTGATCAAAATGGAATTGTTTGACAAATAGCAAACTCCATCTCAGGGTGACTTGAAAAACCACATTGTTATCACAAACTGTGGCTGTCTGCAGCTTTTTATTGAACAGCCTGGCTGTAACTCACATGAGCACAGAGGTCTTATCTCATGGTTTCTGCATTCTCTGGGAGATGAGTGAGTGGCTCATACCCCAATTTAAAACTCAGCAAGAGATTAATTTACAATCCAGATCCAGAAGCATTCACATGGATAAGGATGACACAGCATCAAAAAAGGAAAGAACACATTTCTGAATAAAGCAGTTCACCCCAGCTCTACTTGATTTTAAAAAATCCCAATGTAGAGTCAACCAAAATGTTGAAAGCATAAGGTCTGTGCTTGTGCACTGGGAATTTACTGCATCAAATGGTTCTTTATGATCATCAAACAGAAACACCTAAATATCACAGAGTTTCCTCTAGCAAATCTACCTGGACCTGCATCAATTTCTAACAGAAATTTTAAGATTGGCATGAGTGACAGACAAACAGAGAGGTGTAGGTGAGCACCACAGACAATAATGGGACAAAGGCTTAAAGGTCAGCATTTGCAACCAGAACAAGTTGTGCTAAACTGATATTGCCCACAGGGATCTTGTTTTGGTCTCCTCTGAGCTGTTGAGGATAACCTTGGGAAGAAGATATCCTTTGCTTTCCAAGGAATATATGCTCAGATCCCAAAGCCTGGAGTGCAATTTCCTGAGCATTTGTGGATGAGACCACCTTGACAACCCTCTGCATTTTGAGAAGCTGATACTCCTTACAGAAAAAATTAACCAAGGAAATGAAGAACAAAGTTTTCATATCAGATAGGAGTGCACCCAAACAGGTGCTGTCTATGCAGAACTCAGAGGAAGCAAAGAAACCAGCAATCTGGTGTTTCCCTGGGCACATGAATATTTGAGAAGCCTGGAATAAATCAGTGCTGGGGTTTTGCAACAAAATGACAGGCATGAGTTGTGTTTGCCAGATAATCTTGGAATGTATCAGTTTCACAGCATCCCAGGGAGAAGAGGAGCAAACCTGCATGGCACCAACAGTCTGCCAAAGCAGAACTTATCCCCCAAGGCTCCTGCACCTCATTTTAGACCCTTTGAATTCCAATGCCCTGGGCACAACCTGCTCAAGGCACCTCTGGGCCACTCTGTGGCTGTAGGGCTGCACGTGGCTGGGAGGAAACAGCCTCTGGAAGAGATGTTTGGTAAAAACCAACTTTCCATCCAAGCCATGAGGTTGCTAAGGACCTGCACAAACAAGGAGCAGCCAGGAGCCTCTCCCTGCCAGCCCCATCCAGGGAGCAGGGCTTCAGCTGGTCTCCATCTATCAGCAGGGCTGCACTTGGGAGAGCAGACATTCCTGCCCTGCTATGTTTGCTTTGTACTATCATTTTCTTCTCATCAAGAAACAAACTCAATTATATTTTTCTCTGCTCCAGGCATAACTAATCAGCAGGCAACTCCCTCAGTAAGCCCAGCCATTTCCAACACCTCCTCACACACACAGATATCTCAAATAAGAAGTGCTACTTCTATACCCCTCAAGGGGTGCAGGCACAGTCATTAATCTTTCTTTCATCTCACAGAATGCTAATAAAACAATCCCCTCCCTATCCCTGAATTGGGTAGGTCCTAATTAACATGCTAATTGGGCAGATCTTCCCTAATGACTCCCAAACCTCAGCAGTAATATGTTATTTAGATAGAAAAGAGTTATCTAAAAGATAGGTAGAATTAAAAAACTGGTGAGACAGAGCAAAGTTTGGACAGGCAAAATACTGAAATGGACATTTCTGCTGTGAAAATTAAAATTCTTCACCTGTCTATGCTACAGATCACAGATCCAGCACCTTGCAATGTTCAGAGCAGGAATTATTTTGGAGGTAATATACAGCTGTAATAAAGAATATTATTCATGCAGAGAGAAGAAACATATGAGCAACAGTGATGTTTTAAAATATATTATTAAATCTGTTCATTTGAATATCTAACTAAATATGGCTTTTATTATCTGACACATAAATGTACAAGTTGCTTTGCAAAGCCAGCAATGCCAGCAGCTCTGGCACTTTGTATTCATGAGCAACTTCAAGGTGGATAGTTCAAGTCTTAATGGAATTAGTCCACTGGGGCTGGTATTGTGTTTATTCAGTTAGAGGCTCAATATAATCAAATTTCTCAAAGAGAGCATTTGCTCTCTTCAGAAAATAGGACTCAATAATAATTTAAATCCCCCGTTAAGCTAAAATGAAAATATTGGCAGATGCCATAAAAGTCATTGTTCTGGAGTTTTCTTTCATGCACACCTCTCAGGTAAAAGCTGAGTTCTTCCAGCAAGAAATTAGGTTTGAAACTTAGAAAAGAAAATCTTTGATGTGTATTGCTTGAAACATCCCTGCAGAGCTGGCCTTGCCCTGCTGCAGTGAGCCCCAAAAAGCCCAGAAAAGCAGAGTTTCTGTGCATGCCACATGTGCAGCCAGGACAGCCTCACACCCAGGCCAGGCAACTGAGACAAACCTGAAACTTAGGCCCTAAAATGGAAAACCTCAGAGGATAAACAGATTTTTTTTTTTTTTTGCTTATGCTTTTGGAGCACCACAAATAAGAAATGCTGGCATTGGGATACCATGATATTATTTTGTACGACTTTCTGGACTTTAGCTCCATTTAAAAAGCCATGAAAAGTAGTCAAAACATTTCACTGAGGTATTTTGTTTTCTCATGCAGAACAGTTTTTCATTAAAAGGTTTTTTTACAAACTGCCAAAAGCTAAAATGAAATGTTTTTGTCTTGTGCTCTGCTATTCTTTCCAGTTTTGATTTTTATGATCCTTGCTCATAAAACCAAGATTTTTTTCCCTCTCCCCTCTCCTCATTTTCCAATGTCTAAAAGTAAAAAATAATATCTCCAACTATTCATATGTTTTTCCTGCATATGAGATGGGGACAGGCAATGTAATTATCATTACCCATGGCTGATACAGAGCAAGAAAAATTGAGTAGAGCTGAGCTCTAAAGAGTTCAGGTCCTGTTTTTCATCATTGCAAATCTCCCCTCACTTCTGAAAGCCCATTTGATAGAGAATTTGCTGGTTTCATTTACTGGCAACTGCAGTACAAACAGTGGCTTTAGATGTATCATCAAAAGCCCTGTTAGGGGGTCAACACCCTGCTCCACTAAAGTCAACAAAACATTGATTTAAGCAAAGCCCCTGAGCCCCTCTGGCACCACACTGCTGCTCTTGCCTCCACATGAGGCAGTTTATAACACACATTTAGCTAAAATACAGAACAAGAGGCATCAGTCTGAACAGATAAGACTGCTTCAGTAATACAAAATACAGCCCAGAAGAAATCTATTCCTTTTTTATGCATGCAGGACTGAAGTGCTCGGGATCACAGAGACACATCACTTCTCATATCCATGTTTTCAACAATATCAGGGGGTTTTTAGGAGCTGCTGGCAGAAAACAACATTACAATGGAATTATTGCAGTTTGTCTGGGGCTCACCTGTGTTTTTGTTGGTGTGATGTGACATCAGGGGGCTGGACAGTCCTTGGGCCACCACTGCTGAGTGACAGAGCAGGCTTTCATTGCACAGCAAGCTCCTGTGCAGCATTCTCAGCCCTGATCAGTGTTCCAAGCACACAGAACTCTTCTCCACCTGCTCATGGTGTCTTCATTCACCAGCAGGTAAGTGATGGCAAACCTGGATGGTGTTTGCAATAAAATAAATCTTCTGCTGGTTGAATTTATAAAGCTGACTCGTGCTCCACACAAGCAATCAGACATTGGGTATTTGCCATGTGACAAGGGACAGCTTTGTGCCTGTATTTATTTATCTAAAATAGCTGTAAATGCATAGATGCACTATTTTTTCCTGCTATAGAACCTCTTCAGGAGACAGCACCAGTATTTCTGTGTAGCACACCATGGCAATGTGCTGCAAAAGCTGGGCTTGAAGGAAAGGCAGTCATGGAGAAAGGCACTCAGACAGAGGCTCAAAATTAATGTAGCCACAGAGCCTTAGGGTGAGGTATCTTGCAGGGTGTGTTTTTCTGACAGAGACACATTTCCCTCAGCTGCATTCACATCTTCTGCACACTCACATCATGGTTCACTGATAGAATTTATTCATCTTAGACCAAGCCTGCTGCAGCTGTTAGACACAGAGCACTGACCCACCATGAATTGGCTCTGCTGATTCAAATTTTTTAAAGAGTTGACAGGTTCAGTTTTCACTGTCAGGATCATGCACCAGCTGTCTGAAGCACTTTAACATTTTCTGAGATCCTGTATCCTCTTCTGCTACCAGGAAATAAACAGAAGCTTCTTGTTTTACATTTTACCAGTTCACTAGAGATGCAATTGCATGCTTGATCTGGTTCCAATCCATGTGGCCAGATGGTCCCACAAGAGCATGAATTTGGTATAAAGACTGGAGAATGACCTCCCCAGCCTGTGCTGGAACAGTTCCAGGGTGTGTTGCCCCAGGGCAAAGCCTCTGGTCTAAGCAGGGGGCAGGGGAGTGCTCAGGGTGGCAGCAAAGCCCCTCTTTGGGATGTGCAGCCAAAACCATGGTGTGCAGGTCTGAGCTCAAACCCAAAGCTGCTGCAGGCTTTGCTAGGGTTGGACCAGGTACGTAGATACACCTTAGGTAATGTGGACTGTGAAGCTGTTGAGAGGCTCTTTTTGAAAACATCCCCTTTTGCTCTTTGTTTCAGAATTTCTTTTTTCCCTTTTATCTTCTTTGGTGTTTTTCAGAAACCAGCTTTAAGAGAAAGAACTTTCAGCTGCCTGGAAAGAACAAAACAAAGAGAGGAAACTTTTGATTTATAACCTTTTCTAAACAACAACAAAAAAACCCCATGTAAAACATCCCCTGATGAGACCTGGGTCATGATGGCACCCCTGCTCAACTGAAGGTGAAATGGTTCTAAGTGAGCTCAAAGAGAGCTCAAAAGAGAAAAGACTGTTGAGCCAGCTGAGGGTCTAACCTGGGTCTTCCTAAGATGACCTGTTTATTGAAGCTGCTGTGTGGAGTGTAATAGATCAGTGGGTTTTGAAAATTCACTAAAGGATGCGTGGGCTGAAAGCATCACTGCTATGGAAATGGAAATTTTCTTTCTAAAGAGTGAAATATGCAGATTTTGCTCATTGCTTCTACATAAGCGAGTGACCAAATGAAGAGAAAACTGATCAAGAAAAATGTATGCATAATAAAAATGTGTACATGCTTCATCTAAAATTCATTACCTCCAAAGCCTCACCATATAATTACTTAATCTTGAGCAGCTGCATGCACAATAAAATTTGCTTGCACTAGGTCTGAACAGAATTAATTTTTCCTGAGGATTGTAACATAACCAATACCCTCCAACTGTTCAGCAAGTGGCAACTGAAAACACCACTGAAGTAACTTGAATTAAAAAGAACCTGCTCAAACCAGATTGATTCTGAGCTGACATTTGCTGGCTTTAATCATGTACTTCATTGCATAGCAGCAAGAGCCTGAAGAAAAAACAGAGCTGCTGCACACCAAAGTTCATTAATGAATCAGATCTGATCCCTGCCTTGCTCTGCTCAACAAACAGGAGAGGCTTTCTGTCACAGCTGAAATATTTCATTCCTGCTGTGAGCTCAGGAAATCTGGGCCCTGGGCAGGAGATTTCAGACCCTGTGCCTGTTGCCATGTCTTGGTTTCCCCAGGTTCCCAGAAACTCTGCAGGGAGGTCGAAGGGCTGGGGTCCCAGGAAGGGTTTGGGGACATCATGCCTCAGTGTGGAAGCAAAGGGAGAGCCTCAGCAGTCTTGTTTGAGCAGAACTTAAAAGGAAAGACTCTCTCCACCCTGCTCATTCAATAAAATCACCTCTATGCTGACAGCAGGATTTGTTTCTATGTGCCTCATCTTTAAAATATCAGTTCCCATCAAATTCCCTTGAATGATGTTTATTACTGGGTCACCTGCCTTGAGATGGGAGCTGCAGGCAGTGATTGCTGTCCTGGAGCACTGCTGTCCTTTAGCTGTGTCCTCAGCAGTCCTCCTGCACTGCTGGGCTGTCAGGAATTCTCTGATTAGCAGGGAATTATTCTAACAGCCCTCTGCTTGCTGCCTGTCCAAACCACACAGGAGGAGCCTGACTTGTTTCCACTGGAGCTGAGAGAATGTCTCCCACTGGCTGGAGCAGACACCAGGTAAAGTGTACAGAAAATTCAAAGTCCCAGTCTGGTGAACTTCAGAGTTTAAATTTGTGAATTAAAAAATTTACTCCAGTAAGAGGAGCTGCTTGACAGAGATTCAGCTCCCACAGTGAACAAGGAGCTGAGGGATGTCCTGAATTTCCCAGGGACAGCTCTTCCTCACAGAACCAGGCTGCCCACTGCCACGCTCAGCTGTGAAACAAAAGAAGTTCTACACTAATCACAGGACCAAAAACTGCCTTTCCCCTCCCCAAAACCCAACTGAGTTCAAAATGCTTGGGATGACAGCTGACAACAGCCACAGCCAGACAAGGAGGGTAGTGGCCCGTGTAGTTTTGTAATTAAGCTAGGTTTGCAAAGTTTTTATTTTGGAGGAAAAAAAACTCATCAGGATCTCTTATAATTGGAAATGAAACTAAATGAATGCCACTGCTTTTATTCTGGCAGCTGAATTCCAGTAATGCTTAGCAATTGCTGTGTTTGTGATGTAAATTTACTACTGTCTCTGCACTGAAATAGATTTCTTCTTTTTCCCTACTCATCAAAGTAAAAAATTTGCTCCAGCTGCTGCTGATGAAGGACTTGGAGAACATTACCCAGACTATTAGTATTCAGCACACACTGCCAGGTGCACAAATAACTCACTAGAATCCTTCTCAACCCAGTTAATTGAATCATGGCTTGATTAGGTTCAACAGACAATACAAAATATTTTCCAAGTTTGAAAAGTTTGACCTACCTTGGATGAATAAAGAATGATAATGGACACGTCCACAATAAAAATCAACTTTTCCTGTCTCATCTGAATCCATGTTCAATTTTCTGAGCTCTCTGGTTTTAATTTGCTTCCTTCTTCCTATTTCTGTTAGTGCTGGAAGACAAATGAGCTACCAGGTGCCACAAAAGGTCAAAAGACAGAGCAAGAGAAATTTCAGCATAACTGGATTTTCTCATCCATTGCATGATTCTGCTGCACACAGATGGGATTTCTGCTCTGGCTGTGCTCTCACCCAGGGCTGCCACAGCTCCATTTGGCAGAGCAGGAAGGGATGCTGGGGGAGGTTTGAGCCTGGTCCATCCAGCTGGGTGTCCTGCCTCCCCCAGGAGAGCACCAAGGACTGCTCCAGGCTGCAGTGTCTCAGCCTACAAAATAATTCTGTGGCTTGGAGAAAGCCCAGGTACCCCCAAAGACAGGGAGAGGTGTTGGTTTGCCTGCTGAATTCACCTGGAAAGGAAGCAACTGCAAGGGAAATGAGGGAAAGTTACAGGAGAGAGGACCTTTGCTGCTGTGCAGAAATGCCAGACCTGTTCTTAATGGAAACCCCCTTTTTTATGGGAACAGAGAGTCCTGGGCTCCTAATTGTCCAGAGGGTTTGTGGATTTGCCAAAAGAATCCTGGAAATCAGCTGTGCCAGAAGAACCCCTTCTCCTGCTGTGCCTCCAGCTTTCCTTTGCCTCAGCTGACAATTCCCAAACTCCCTGTTTGCCATCTGGGGTGACCCAGAGCATCTCTCCCAGCCCAAACCTTGGATTCAGTCCCACCTCCAGCACAGCCACAGCACTGAGCCTCTGAAGGGAGACCTGAGAACCCCTGCAACCTCAGCCAGACCTGGGGGTTTGAGAAGTGGTGCCTGGAAAGGAGCAGAAGGTACCAGGAGTCAGAGCAGGGCTGTGCTGCCAGCACCTCAGCCCTGACAACTCTCCAGTTTCTTGGTGACCTGGGATTGTATTTGCAGGGTGCCCAGATGAAGGAAGGAATGGTGGATCTGACTCCATGTTCTCAGAAGGCTAATTTAGTATTTTATGATACTATATTATATTAAAGAATGCTAAACTCTACTGTACTAAAGAATACAGAAAGGATACAGACAGAATGCTAAAAAGATAATAATGAAAAACTCATGACTCTGGAAATAGTCCTGACACAGCTTGGCCCCAATGGGCCAATGAGTCAAAACAACTCACCCCAGAATCCAATGGAACAATCACCTGTGGGAAAACAATGTCCAAGCACATCCCAAAGCAGCAAACCACAGGAGAAGCAAATCAGATAATATTGTTTTCCTTTTTATCTGAGGCTTCTCAGCTTCCCAGGAAAAAAATCCTGAGCAAATGGATTTTTCAGAAAATATGAATGTGACAACCTGGCACCTAACAATGGTGATGAAGTCACCTGGAGGCCCCTGGGAGGTTGGTTTTGGGCCAGCATATGCATTTACTGCCTGCTCTGTGCTCAGGTTGGACCCTTCAGACCTATCCCCACTGATATTTCCCCACCTATCACCCCCTGCCCCTTCTCTGGACTGCAACAGGAGCAGAGTCACAGTGGCTGTAAACCACAGCACACCTCCAGCAGAACTCTGGGGCTCTGCACAACCAATCTCTCATGCAGAAGGGCCCACAGATCTGAATATTTTGTGAAATACTAGGAGTTACATATCAGGGATGAATTTGGCTAATTCTGACAGAGTTGGAGTTCCATTCATTAGCATCTGTATAATATTTTCAATTTCTTTGTCTATTGAAAATTGGGATTTCCTACATATTCACCAAGGGTACTTTTTTAATAGACACCAGCCTCAAATAACTGTCAATCCACTCAAATTCTATTTAATAAGCTCTGGAGTAGAGCTTTCTCTTCCAAATCTTGTTCTGTTTTGGGCAAACTTCAGTGAAGAACAGGCCAGCTCTTAGCATCTAGCTTTGTTGTGTTAACTGCCAAGTGGAAAAAGAAAAGGCCCATCCCCTAAAAAACAAAACACAAATCAAGAATTAAGAGCTTTCAGCTGCATTCAGTTGTCAAACAGGCTCTGGAGTATTAACAGATGGAAACAGTACATATTTTGGTGTGATAAACACAGAAAGAGAAGAGTGATGATGCAGAATTAAGCCCCAGATTCTGAATTAAATCCAGGTTTTATCTGCTTGACAGAGGTGTGCTTTACTGCAGCATGACTCTCACCTGCCCAGACACAGTTCAGGGTCTGTCAGCATTTTCCAGTCTGTGCTCCAGAGAGGGAAGGAGGGCTGGGCTGTGCCCCAGCTGTGCCCATCCTTTCCACTCCCTGCTTTGGCACACAAGCTCTCCTCTGGGAACAGCAGTGTTTGTTCTGCTAATTATTTTTCCAACTGGTTTGACTTCCTTTTTTATTTTAAAGGAGAGTTTGAAAGGAAAAGTATGTGCAGGTCAAATTGTGTTTTCCAGAATTTCTGATAACTTTTTACTGCTTGAGATATTTTGGTTTTTTTTTTTTTTTTTTTGAGAAAAAAAAAAATTGTTTTTCAGTAAGCCCAGAACATGGAGGAGATGCTAAATACTGAAAATTGAGAATATGCCCCTTCAGGTAATTGATTCTAACTCTTCCCAGAAAAGGCCTTAAGATTATAGGCTACAAAGTAAGGACTAATTTGGATTCCTTCAGATCCCAAAGATGTCAGGGTGCACCAGTTTGGTTTGGGTGCCTGTTGATTCAGACATCTTTGCAAACAGCACTTTTGTTTTCAGTGTTTTTCAGGCAGGCTAGAAGAAAGGCAGTAAATAAATAGAAAGCTTCTATCAGCCACATTACTCCTGAAAATTTTTGAAATGAATATGGTAATTGGAAATTGTCAAAAATTGATAAACACATGTGAATGAAAAGGAACTGCTGTGAAGCAATTTAAACAGAGAAACCATGGAACAAAGAAAAAGCAGCAATAGAAATTTTTTTGGCACATAAACAAGTTTTTCTTCTTAATAAGTGTATGCACACACAAAACCAAAAGATATGGGAGAAAAAGTTGGAAAATGTTTCCATGAAGGGACATGTAAGATTCATCCAGCCTTGCCTTTGGAATCAGAAGATAAGGGATGAGTATTAAATTAACACTAGCAGGGAACTGGGTTTGACTCCATCAGTTATGCTTGTGCTGAACTAGGAAAAAGTTTTGATGGAAAACTTTAGCTTGAATTCTCAGGAGCCTCAGAAAAAGAGGCCTGATCCTGCCACATCTGGGAGTTTGCCTAAGTAAGAGTGGTACAAAAACATCCAGATTGAGAAGCTGCTCTGTAGAAAATGCTGATTTATGACAGCTTGCCCTCACAGTCAGAAATTGCAGCCAAAAAGAAATTGCAGTCAAACTCCAGAGTATCTGAAGATAATAATAAAATGAGATAATCAATAGTCAAGATAATGAATAAAACTTTTTAAACACATGAGATTAAACTGGGTATAAGGTTTTAAAGAAAACTCTGCTGGCTGCAGTGCATAGAGACCTTATAAAGAAAAATCTGTTCTAATTGTGGATTCAGAATGCTGGTGAGAAACTGGCACTAAGCTTATGGCACAAATTTGGCATGTCCAGACACAAGAAAGAAAGAGAGGACATAGCTAAAGAAAAAACTGAACCATCCCTGTCACCTGCAGTTACAAAAGTCCGGCCAGAGTCTGATTTTCCCTGAGAACCAAATACTTCTGGCAAGGTACTCAGGCCACCTGTGGGAGGTGGTTTGGAGCAGTCTGAACCCTCAGCAAATGATGTTTTGTCATAAAACCCTGGAGGATCCTTCTCTAGACACTGATGGGGTGTGGGGAGATCCATTTCACCACGGCTCTCCTTAGAGGACTGAGGTCCAAGGACCCCAAACTGCAGGCAGATGGAAATTCATTCCTCCTTAAAAGCTGGAGGTTTACAAACACTTAGCAGCCCTTCTGGGTAGGTGTCATTTTTCATCTTCTTTGACTGTCATGAGGTCCTACAATATTTACAGCAGCTCTGCAATATCTCAGTAACTTATCCAAGATCCAGCAAGTTCCCCCATCTGTCACACTTTGTGCATCCAGAAGGAGACTCCTAAAGAAAAGATGCTCTTGAATTTCTCTGCTCCAACCAGCCTGACTCAAAGACCAAACACACCCTTCAGAAATGGCACAAAGCTGATTGTTTACACTTGTAAGGATATATTTGTGCCAAAAGTTACTTTGGGCTCTCATTCCATGTGTGGCTGTGCTCATCCTTGAGCAGCATTTTCAGACTTTTAATTGAATTTGTTTAATCCATTTAGAAGAGGGTTTTATTCAGAAAAGGCACTCCTCTTCCAAAATAAGAAAAAACAACTCACAGAGCCAGCTGGGAGCCAATTATGGCCTGACATTCAAACTTAGCATCTTATTCTACACTTCCTTGAGAAGAAATCTTGGCTCACCCCTTTCTCCTTCCCTTACCCAAGGCCATTTGAGAGAGATAATTCAGTGAGGGGTGAGATAACACTTGCCTGACTGCAGACCCTGTTAAGCCTGCTGCAGATGCACATGGAGAGCTTTCATCCCAGCTTTCATCCCAGCCCCTCTCTCCTGTGCTGCCACAGCTCCTCCATCAGAGGCTGTCACTTTGCTAAGGCACACGAAGCTGCAGCCATCTGCTTGCTTTAATTAATTACAACTTGCTCCTGAGATTTCTGCTGGGACTCTCCTTTTGCAGGCATGCTGAAATGAGAGCTGCAAGCATTAGGGGAATTGACCATGCTGTCCCACCTTTGAAATGAGAATAGAAACAGATGCCCTCACTAAATAAGAAAAATGTATCATTTCAGCTCCCTCAGACGTGTCTGGAGATGTCTTTCTCTGCAAATGACTTCACCACTTGTACAAATAAGGCTGGGAAAGGCTGCAGTGTCAAGAATAGTTGAATTTTCAGCTACTTGCTCTTTAATAAATAATGACAGGCTGCACTTGGAGTTCAGCAAAGAAACTCCATTGCCTTTCTGCTGCCAGGACATCTAATGCATAATTAGAGGATTGGACAGAAAGTTTCCTGACACAGCAAGGTTAGTGCAGTCATGCACTTGAAAAGAGAACCCAGTGAAATTCAGGGTCGAGAGCTGATAAGTATTAAACTGCTCAGGTGTTATGCACTTGGGTTTTGACCTGCTCCATTTGCATGCTTCCTGGAGATGTGTAATGGGGAAACTGGCCATGAGCACAGTGACTTTGGGGGCTCATTGTAAAAGAGAAATGTTCTTAGCTCTGATAGGGAGATTTTTCTAAATACCTAAGTTGAACAATAGTAATATAATTTGCCAACATTGAAGCAAAACTCCTGGCTCACAGCCTAAAAAATACCATGGTATTTTTCCTCTCCTCCCAAATACACATGATTAAGGAAGGTCATGAAACAGAAAACCCCCTCACCCTTAAATGAATGCTCATGGAAGCATATGATGTTACAGCTTCTATCCCAAAAATATTGAATCATCTGCCTAATAATTTCCAAATCATTGAAGTAAAGTTTCCATCACCTACTTCATCTGGACTGCTCTGTGATCAGATCCTGGAGAATCATTACCTTGTCACCAGCCTTATGACCTGCTGTGAGCACAGCTTGACACTGCAGCATAAAGAACCAACCAGAATTCTGCTGGATTGTTCCCAAACTCACTAAAACCTCCTTCTTAGCTGCAGTGTGAGGCTAAACACAAAGAGGAGGCTAAGTCTAAGTGCTTTGGTGCTGCTCAGAGTCAGCCAGCCAGCAGCTCCCTAGGGTTCCTAGCAGATTCACCCTTCCTTCCCAGGAGAATTCAGTGCACTTGTTTATCTTAGACTAGCATCTGCTGGCTCATCCCAAACACAAAGAGAAATCTAAAAGGAAAAATGAGTTTGCAAAGCTTTTCAGATTTGTGTCTCCCTGTTTCCAGCCCCTGCCATGGAAGAAATGAGTTCCAATGCCCTGAGCTGGAGGGGAGCACTGGGGTTGCAGGGTGAAGTGAGAGCAGCTTCATTAGCAGCTCTGCTGCAGGCAGGAAAAGCTCCAGTGCCTCTCTCAGTTTAGTGTGCATGGGAGAGGAAACCAGAATGGAAATCAGAGTAACCTGCTCCTTTCCCACTGCCTTTGAGAGAGCCACTGCCTCCTCCACCAGCAAAACCTGGCACCTTGCTCTGAAAGGCAGAGTTAGGAAATTTGGAAACTTCTGAGGAGGACTGGCACAGTTGATTAGTTTCTGCCTTTTGTTCAAAATGTGTGCAGGCATCTGAAGTCTAAAGGGTCATAAAAGTCACTGAACAAGTGCCACTTTAAGAGATCAACTGCAAATAAAGGAACATATATCCAGCTGTTAAAATGATGCAGCCCATAAATGCCAAGAAAGAGTGAGTGTTTATAAGAGCTGTACATCTGCTGCTTCTCCCTCTCCTTCCTATCCTTTCTGGATGCCCTTCAGAGGCTTCCTTCTTGTAAAAAAAGGAAGGGGGAAAGGGGGGAAAGATGTGAAGGAAGAGCTTTAAATCAGAAAGCCAGGTTGTGAACTCTTTTTTGACAGAGAACTGAGAGTCTGACACTTCACTAGCCTGAAACCTGACTTCTCTCTCCCACTGCCAGCACAAAATGAAGGAGATGGCAGGTTGCAGCATTAGCACATTAAAGTCCCTTCTTAATCTGTTCTTGCCAAGCAGCTGATTTTGGGTGAACTTGCTGACAGCTCTGTAAACCTTTCTAGACTGATCTCTGCCAGTGACTGACATTCACAAGGGTTTGATGGTCAGATTACAACCTTGGGCTGGAACTCCTTTACAGATTCTCAAATTCAATACTCTACTGTGAACAATTTAATTAGAGAATCATCTCCAGTCAGTTTAACAAGAATGTTCTTCACACTATGTTCTAGAATTCACTTTTCTTCAATAAATCAGGAATTTATTCTCACTGTCACACATCATCTACTTGTTATTTGCTTGGCTTAAATATTTCAGCAAGTGCTTTAAGAACTCTTGCTGTTAAAAAATTTAGGTGGTGAATAAATATGCCAGTTTCTTATTTCTTAAGCCCCACTGATGCCAGGGACCAGATATTAAAGGCAACACTTCTGCTGAGATCTCACCACTAGAATTATACATTCACAGTGTTGTCAGAGGGCTTAGCACTGGATTGAATCAGTTCAGTGCTCTTAGCACATCATCCCTTTAAACATCTGTAAATGAATAAAGCATATTTAATGAAAATCTGTCATGCACTAGTCATCTGCATTAGCAGGTTTTAGAATTTTAATGAGAATTATGTTAGGCCTTAATAATAATAAAGAGCCCAACCTTGCCCATATGGAACATGGGGGAATGTTTTTTGCACCCAGATTAAAGAGTTTTAAACATATGAACCAGACAGCAGAACTTACACCAGGGATGGTGAAGAAAAACATCCATGGTCTTGAAATTATTCACAGGATACAAAGAACATAAGGTTCAAGCAAGGAGAATTAATAAAAAGTATGTAGAAGGAAATTGATTTATTCATACTCATATGGAAAAGAGAAGAAATAGTAATGCTCATTTTAGGGAGACCAGCCCACACCTCATTAAATCCCATGTACCTAAAGCTGGGTACCCCTGGACATTTGATTGAGGTCAGCCAAAGGAGAAATGTGAGAATTACTTTTTGGGAAAAAGCAACTCTGTTTTGGCCAAGGAATTATCCTCACCTTGGAATGGGACCTGTTGGTTCTCTTGGGGTTTATTTCCTGATAATTGTGGGTCCCAGGAAAATACCACTCATTAGTAGTAACAGCTTAATGAGTCAGATTCTGGGAAAAAAATTAAACCATACCCCCATGAGATTTTATCAGGAACATAAGGTGAATATTAGTGACTTCTCCCCTCTTTACCCAACCACAAACTATCCATGTGCTCGAGCAGTGGCCCAAACCAGAACCACAAACGTCTCAGAAGTCAGCTGAACAGTGGGATGCCTTTAATGTTCTCCTTTCCTGGGGGATCAGTCAGAATGACAAGGAGCACCCACTGCTGGCAGCAACAATGATTTTATGGAGCTGCCAGAGCTCTGCCCAGCACGTGCCTTTGCTCAGGATGTATCAGCCACCTTCTGAATTCCTGCTTCCAGGTGTGGAAAACAGCACTGGAAGGTTTGCCTCACTACAGAGCAGACAATGAACAGTAATTTAAGAACCTGTCTGCCTAAACAAGACTTGCAAGAAATGAAAAATGACATTCCTGATACAAGGTAATTACTGTAGTTCCAGCCATCCAGTTAGGGGCAAGGTACAAGGGAAAGCTTCCTGCTTTTCATTTCCTACAAAATCACAGGTATTAATTAACTTGGCTTTTCAAGAGGTGCTGCCTTTGACGTTTGAACACATGCAGATTTCACAGAGGTTTGTAACCATCTGCTTTTTGAAAATTTACCCTGGTTTCTGTGACCTGACTGAATGGCCATGCAGAGCAGCATTTAACTGCTGAGAAACAGAATGATTTTTTCTTTCCTTGCTTCATCCCAGATATTTAGCAGCTGTACTAATGGAACAAGCTCTGGTTCAGATAAGTCTGCTGACTTTTCAGAAGCAGCAACAATTTCTGTGGACATTAGCCAGGGGAAGTAAATAAGGAGCAGATTTAGAGCTCATGACCATGCTGGTTTTCTTAGGAGGTGAGTTAAATGATGAGATTTAGGTGAATCTTTCTTTGAATAATGAAGCACTAGAAAAATTGTGATGCCATACAAGATTGGCAAACCATGGCTATTTTTTCCTCCACAAATCCTAACACTTTTTCCAAAACAAAAGCCTCTCCTAGAATGAGAACAAGGCTGGTAAGCCTGGCTGAGGGTTCTGCTCTTCCCAGAATCTGAAAGGCAACATCTAAGAGCCTTGACTTCTGTAAAATGAAACAATAAAACCTGCTGTTTCAGCTCATGTCACATCCCAAGCCAAGTTTTCATCTAATTATCATTACACAACAGCAGCTTGGTCCTTCCCAAGGGGTCAGGGCAGTAACTTTGCCACATCCCCACGGGCAGCAGGTACCACCCACCTCTGAATATGAGCACAGCTCCCCTCACAGATTGGCACAACTCCCCCACATCAACTGCTGCATCTCTGCTTCAAATTCTCTGCTTTCTGTAAGGAGGGAAATGCCTTTGTCTGTCCTGAGCATCCCTGGATGAGATGGCAAATTTAAAATCTGAGCTGTGGTAGCCTTAATCTATGGCTGGCACGAGGCCTCCAGAGATGCCCTGTGAGCTGATCCAGTGCCACAGCTGCTGACAGATGTCACAGGCAGCAGCCAGGTACCCACACACTGAATGTCCTCTCTGCACAGAACTGAATATTCCCCTGTCTCTCATTAGTGCTCCTCACCATTCTCATTTATGATCTCCCCACCATACTTACAAGTGCCTGGCTGTTAATAAGCACTGTCACACCAGTTATTATGTTTGAGATAAATACATTGCAGTAATTAATAGAGAGTAACAATTTGATTTTAAAGATATTGACTGTGCCCCAGTATGAAAAATGACTTGACTGTCACTGCCAGCTCAGCCAGTCCTCCTTTAGATTCAACGTGCACTTCGTATGGGGAATGGTACAGAAATCCCTCATCAGTAAAATTATATTCATTAGCCTGCAGTTTAGAAATGAAGCTGGTAAACCAACTTTATCTGCTCTCTGTGGGGTGAAGAGACTTTTGATAACAGCTTTTTAATTAGATGAGGCTCCTTAGCATCAGCATGCAGATAAGTGGAACTGCATGAATTACCTATACTTTGTAGAAGTAGATCTTTTGATTTGGAATACAACAACAACAAAAAGATTTTAACATCAAAAGTACTGGGGACAAGGCTGCTTGTGAGTAATAGCATCTGTATAAATTATAGCAGGAGCAGCTGCAGCAGAGATGAATGCCTGTAAAAATGAGCCTGCTAGAAGAAGCCTGTTCACATCAAAACTCAGAAAAATCCAGTGCCAAGTGAATATTAAAACTTCCAGCCAGTTCCCACTCGGATGAGAGCTGCCTAACACTCACTTTTGCTTGTGGGACCTTGATTATAAAACATTTATCACATTTTCATCCCTTGTTAAATGATTTCTTCCAGGGGAGTTCTTCATTGGCAAGCATATCTAGTGATTCCATATGCCAAGCAGGCAGGGAAAACTGCAGGAGAATGGAAAGGCTGAACATTTCATCCAGTCCCTGGTTGCACAGGTTTATGCTTCTGGAGCACTCAGCACAAGACACAAGGTTTAAATAAAGCTATTTCCAAGAAAAAGGCTGCTAAGTTTCCCCCTGGTTGTGTGAACCAGCAAGTCACACAACCTCTCAGGTGGGAAGGAGCTCAGAGCAAACTCAGTGGGTCCCACAGGAGCACTGAAACTGGGCTCCTGAGAAAACTCACTTCCTCACATCAAGTTTTATTCACACTGGAGGCTTTCACAGACACCCCACATTCTCCCTTTGCTGCTCTCTGTGTAGAGACAGGAGATTAAAACAAGGTCTTGGCCAACGAGATGCCTGCAAAGGCAGCTGTGGGAGGAGGAAAGGATCCTTCTCTTTGCCTCCTGGTTTTGGCAGCAGATTGCTTTCCATGCTGGCTTGGAGCCTCCTGTTTGCTCACACATGGAGCTCCTCAGGGTCTGGGCACTCAGAATCAGGAGATTGCTGCATTTGTCTGTGCCTCTGAAGATTGTGATGGGCACCTCTCTTTCTCACAAGGTGAGTCTACACACACTGAATAATGTGTATTTTCCTACAAAATCACAGGTATTAATTAACTTGGCTTTTCAAGAGGTGCTGCCTTTGACGTTTGAACACATGCAGATTTCACAGAGGTTTGTAACCATCTGCTTTTTGAAAATTTACCCTGGTTTCTGTGACCTGACTGAATGGGCACCCCAAGCTCCCCTGAACTTCCTCTCATCATCCCCATGCTGTAGGTGCAGAGACAAAGTGCTGCTGGCACTCAGGCTCTGAGCTGCCCTTCCCATGGGGAGTGTCCAAGGGCAGCATTTCCAGACTCATCAGTCACACCTCTTTCCCCTGTCAGACCCTTCCTGGCTGCAGGCACCCTTAAATAGGGGTTACCTATTTACCAGAGACTGGGTTCTGAAGGCAAAATGTAACACTCCAGCAGCCACAGACTGGCACAAACCCTGTGCCCACAGGGGCTGGAATCTTCCTGGGTAAAGGCTGACCACCAGGTGACCCAAGGCCCAGCACTGAGGTGTTTTACAGGGACAGAGCTTGCAGGGGGAAGCAGAACAGCAGAAGCTGAGCCATAGGCTCTATTCTCCTTTCCATGAGGTTTGCACCATCCAGCCTGGCCCAGAAACCACCCCAGGGTCCTACATGTGGCAATTGCTCCCATTTCTGACCATTCTGGGTAGAGAAAGATTATTGTCATCTAAGGAAACTGCAGAAAATGCATTTTCTAGAGGCTCCAGAAACTGCAGGATTTCTAAGGTGCAGGTCAGGATGAGACAGGTTCTCAGCTCCTCAATGTGAGTTAGGAAGCACAAGCATCCTCCTGAGCAGGCACTCCTGTGACTGAGTGACTCCTTTCAGCACCAGGATGCTGGATAGGAAAACACCAGAGCTGTGTTTGAGCTGTATCCAGGCCCATGGGGGAAGGCAGGAGTGGGATACCTCGGGTCTGATCCTCACCTTGCTGTTCCAGAGTTACACCATGCAGACCTGCTGCAGGAAAAAACCAAATGTGCCAAATTCCAGGAGCTTTTGGTGTCCTCCAGCAGGCACCCAGGCCCAGGATGCCTCTCCTGGCCCTGCAGCCCTCCCTCCTGCTGAGGATCAGACCCATGAACTCACTCCCTCTGAAGGATTCCTCCTCTCCCACTGCACATCTCTGAGGCAGAGAAAGCCTCCTGCCACACAGCTCTTCACTGAGGCTGTTCCTGTTATCAGCAAGTTCTTCTGAAAATTCTCTAATACTCCCCTGTCTGCTCAACACTGAATTTTGTGGGGAAAGGTCTTGCCTGGGTTTGAAATAATTGCAGGGAGAGAGGAGGCGAGCAGAGGAGCACACACACCTTGCTGAACAAAGACAGATATTTTACATACCACACAGCACCACTGTAATTTAAATGATGTCAAATGTAGCTCTTAGGAACTCTCTGCTCCAAGAAATAAACTTGCAGACAGTTTTAATACCATTCAGTTGTCAAACAAAGTAGTGATTTACATAATAGCACACTACTGAGTCTGAAAGTCCCAACTCTTCCATAAGGCTCCTTGGCATACCACTTCTGCCTCCAGGAATATTTACATTATTTTATTCAGCACAATGCAGCTCTGTGGGTCCCAGTGGACTGAGCTGTACCAAATGTATTTTCTTTGAAAATATGGAAGTCTTTTGTGCTTTTTTGACAGAAGAAACTCGATCACCTGGTCTCAGAAGATTTGCAGGAGCTCACTCTTGGCTCCAGCACACACCAAAGCTCCTGCCTGCCAGCTCAGTTATGGAAATGGCTCTCATGCATCCTCCAGCTTCTCAGCAAAGGAGAGCTAATGAGCAGAGATGGGAATAATTAAATCCCAATTTTGATTCCTATTTTGCACACTAATTCTGCTTTGTAATCCACACCCCCCTGTGCCTCCCAATGCACTGTGGCTAAAGAGGTTTTTGTTCAAGCAGTCAGTAGGGAGGTGACAGCACTGACCACATCAGTCCCAGCTGCTGGGGACACAGCAGGGCAGCCACACCCCAAGCAGCTGGCTGTCATTACAGTATTGTGTAATCTGATTAACAGCTGCATTCTAAATATCCATAAACTCTTCTCATGCTTTTTTTTTTTTTCTCCAGCAGCATAATGTGATGAAAAATAGTTAAAAAAAAAAGAGTGCCTGGAAGAGAGTTGCCACCCCCCTTGTTTTGGGAAGAAGGGCTTGTGCCCACACTGTTCTTGCTGGTTCAAAGGAGCAGCTTTGAGCACACACTCTGGGAGAGCCTCTGCTGCCCTGAGCAAGAGCCACTGGGAGAAGTTCCCAAGAGATGGTGGAAGTCAGGGGCAAGAGGAGATTGTGGCATCTGAAGTGACTTTCTGAAGGTCACACATTCTGTTTGCACAAATCTTAAGAGTCCTGTCACCCCAGCTCATTTTCAGCAAAATGAAATTGTTTCACTTTGAGGGAAATTTTCCACCAAGGTATTTTGTATCTGAACCTACATTTTCCACCCAACATTTTCCACACAAACCCATGAAGTTCTTAAGAGTAAAGCCAATTTGAGAGATGCTTATATTGTCTGGAGTTTTACAAAAGAATCTTCTTTTTTGGCAGGTACATGACCTCCAAACTGCTCTGAACACTGTAATTTCCAGGAACCTCAAGTAACCTGAGTTTGAAGGACAGGCTGCTGCATTTTCCACTTCTGCAATGAGTAATGTCAGGAAAAGCACAGTGATTCTAATCACAGTTGTGCTTCACACAGGGCAGAACAAGGAGGATATAAACCAAAATGCTTTACCATGCAGAATGGATTTTGGATATATATATTGAATAGTATAACTATGCCAATAACATCAGTGACTGATCTTAAGGTCAGGAAAATAAAATATCCTTCTCACAGGTGTAGGACACCACCCTCACATGGCAGAGCAGCTTTACCAGACACATTCAAGTTCATTATTGTATTTCAGCCACCTTTTTGTTCTCTTGGCTGCAAATTCTGAATTGTGGGATCATCCAGCCAGTCCCAGAGCTTCCCTTTTCACTTGAGCATTACAATAGGACAACTCCCTCCAAAATCCCCCCCAAAAGCTACATTTCAGCTTGTGAAAAATCATCTAGAGCACTTCTCCAATGGTGTGTGCACATGGCTAGCCAAGAACAGCTCCACTGTAGAATTACAGCTCAGCTATCTCAGTGTTTACTTTGATGAAAATCTAATCCTTGTTCTTGCCTCAGCAGGGCTGTCTTGGCTCAGCCTCTCTGCTCTGATAACCTTGCTCAGCACACAAGTAGCTGCAGCTCACAACTTTCCAGTGTGTGTGTGTGTTGTTTTGTTAGGTGTATGCTGAGCATTTTAAAAAGTGCTGCAGTCATTAATGAACAGAATTTCAATTTACTATCATCTAGCCATTTAAATGTGGGGGCTTTTTAATTCTCTGCTGTTAAAACCCTCACGCCTCATGTTTCATATTGGCTTCCAGGTATTAAAACTACTGGTCTTGCATGTAGAATATTATTTTACAGTATTACATCTTGCTCAAGTAAGTCTTCATTGAAGAAGCTGAAGGTAAAATCCTCAATCTGAAGTTAAATGAAGCTATATTTTCATTTTTTCACTGCAGAGACGTATAACCAACTTCAGGAAAAAGACATCTTAAAATGCCCCAAGGTTTTCAAAACCAGGATAAATAAAGCCAAAAAGACAAAAGAAAAGATGTGTTACAAGCCTCAAACAACCCTTAACACTAGGAATGCTAAAATATTTCAGCCTCTGTTCCTTCAATTCACCCATTACTATCAGAGCACTGCTCTAAATAGTTCAAATATTCATTTCTCATTTTGATAACTCCAACAGAGTTCATTGCATTTAGCACTGAGGAGACACAGACAGAGATCCCTTGAAAGTGGATTGAACTCATGTCCCCAGTGGCTGAATCTCTCCTGTATCCCAGCATGGGTTACCCACACAGGTAGGCAGCCAGAATCCAAATAAATTTACCTAAGTAAATCATCTCACTTTGGGTGAAATTCTCTCTTTGCCAGGGGAGCAGGAGTATTTATTTTAGTATGACAAAACTTCTTTGCTTTCCATCCTTTCTGCTCTACTTTCTTCAGAAAGCTGGGAGGTCACAATGGCACCCAGATTCCAGTTTCCTGGAGAAGCTTGTGCATATGAGGAGCAGGGATTCAGAATTCACTCTTAGTACATCACAATGTCAGTGTCAGAATAGCCTGCAGGGAAAAAACCTCTAACTTTACTGCAAGATTTTTTAGCACTTTCTTACATATCCACATATATACTGTAGTAATAGGGTTTTTGTTTGTTTTTGGTTTTGATTTTTTTTTTGTTTGTTTCTGTTTTTGGAGATGGCAAAGGTGAAACTGATGCAATTCTCAAATAAAAAATGTGGTTTAGATATTTTGCAAGGTCACCTAAACCTTGGAATAGCTGATGCTTTGGTAGAGACAGAAACAGATGAATCAACACACAGTCATTTTTCAGAGTGTTCAGCTATGAATTGGTGATTAACCTTTGGAACATATCATGAGGGAAAGAGGCTGATTCTCCCTCTCATTGCCTTCAAATCAAAGCTGCTCATCTTCCATAGCCCAGACCAAGCCACTGTGCTCAGCACAGGACTCTCTGTCTGAAATCCTCCACCCCATTCTTTGCAGCAGAAGAGACCACATAAGCATAAAATATTTTCCAGCTGAAACTGTCCTACCATGGAATATCATTTCCAGTGCCCACAAGGCACTGTTTTAGTGTCCATCTCACAACCTCATTTCATCTTTCTTTGATACTGTGTGGAGAAATTGCAGTGTGTTGGTATTGCCACGTTCTAAGCTTCTAGAACCAGGGAACTTGTCCTGAATTCTGAAATTTCCTAATGCCTTTTGTCAAATTAGATAGATTTCACCTGAGATAGATATCAATGGGTAGTGGGTAAAAGAGAACCAGAACTGAGCTGGCACAGAACAGAACAGTGGGAGCAACACCTAACATTGGCAGAAAGCACTGTCCATGCTCTTTAATTAGAATGAGCACTGTTTATGAGTGACAAATGAATCATATTCCTTATTGGCAGTTTTTGATTTTTGGTGTACTTGGTCTTCATGGAAATACAGCAGAGACCTCTAATTTGTAATGAACTATGAGGACTTGCCCTTTATACTGTGAATTTTATAAGAGGGAAAAGAAAATTTGATGTCAAAATAATTCTCAATTAAGATTGTTCATTCCATCTGAAACAAAGTTTAAAACTGCAGAAATCTTTGTTAGATGGCTAACCACAATATGTGGGCAGGTGAGTCTGTCCAGAGATCCTCTGGCATCTTGCTTTAGGCTGTGCTATTGTTTATTTTGGAAAAAAAGAAGATACAGCAAATACTCCTGGCACACCTTCTTCAAACTCAGTCCTCTGGGACAGGAGTCAGTGGAGGATTTGCTTTGTACTTGACCTCAAAGAAGGACATTTGACTTTTGAGTAACCATACCAGAAAACCAGGTTAAGAGAAGAACTTAAATGAGAACCAGATGCTGTATCTGAACTGAATTTTCATGAGTTCATGAATAATAGAAACCCCAGGGGCAGAGGTGGTATCAAACTTATAATTCAATTTCAGTTGCTATTTCAAAGTCCTATTCCAGCACATAGAGATCCAGGGGGAATCTGAACAACTTTTGTGAGGAGTTCTTTTTGTTACATTTGAATACCAAATAATTCACTGATTTGCTTCACACCTCAGATAAGAAACCTCTAGTTCTGATTCTTCCTCAGCTATCACAGCAGGCAGTTTCATATCCAAACACCCTTAATCTGGGTAGATGTCACGTTTCACCAGTGTACACATGGTTAAAGAATTTACAGGGCAGCTGAAAAACAGTTTGTCTTTGAAATCATGCTTAGCTTTGCTTGAAACTTCTCCCAGCTTTGCTGGATGCTTTAAAAAAAGCAGTCAACTTACAAAATATTAAATAAAGGCAAGCACTAAACAGCCTTCTCATATTTTTGTAGAAGATTTAAAAACACCATTGCACTCCCATTATTTTGAAGATGCTGTTGGTAACTACAGGAGGTGGAAAAGGCTTTTTCTGCCTGTAAAATCTGTGCTGTGTAATTTTGCTTCACTCAAACATGACTGTGTGCACATGGAAACAAAACGTAAAGTTCTGAGCTTATTTTTCCTCTTCCTGGTGAACTGATATTGAGAGTGGCTGTTTGAAGTCAGCCCTTTTATTCACAAGCCAGGAAGGTGCTGGATAAAGCAGGACCCTGCCTGACAGCAGCATTTTGCTGCTGCTCTGCCTCAGGGGCTGCTGGTGGAGAGGCAAAGGCAGCAGTGTGGAGCAGATGGCCTGACGTGCTTCAATAACTCATGGAACACACAGTGCTGTGCCTCTGCACAAAGCTGCACTTCCAACCTCAGGCTTCTCAAGCCCGGGTCTGTCTCCTAAATTATTTATTTCTCAGATCAAGCTTAATAATAATGTAGGGAAGGATTTGGTTTTGTGATGAAGAGAGGTTTAACAAAGCTAATGGCGTGCCTACAAGCTTTGCTGAGGCTCTTCAGCACAGAGGTGAACGTTCTGCTGCTCTCTAAATGGTTATAGGTAGTCATCAGGCATTAACCAGCTGTCATGAATAAAATCTCTGCAATCTACCAATTTCTAGACACATAATTTGGGCTATGGACAAAGGTACTCCCTTCTGGACCAGGTGGTAGGAGCACAAGATGCTGCAGTTTACTTCGGGTTTGTTTTCTGAGAAACTGGCATTCTTTTTGTTTGGATCAACCCTAATGAAACATCTGCTAGGTTTTAATTAAAATAAAATGGAATGCAGTTTCCTGAGCAGGTGGAAGCAGGAGATGATATAGCATGGAGCTGAAATCCCTCCATGTGTTCAGAGACTTTGCAGAGTCCCAGCTATCGCATCCATAAACCAGCGACGGAGTGTGTCAAGAACATTTTGATTGTGCACACGAGTCTGCTTAAAAAGGCATCTACTTAGTCAGGGAACAGCAGAAAGATAATGTTCCAGCAGCCCTACATCACACCCAGGTAATGGCTTCTTGCTTCTGATGTACTACACGTGGTATTTTCCAGCTGTGAGAATTTGGACGGCTCAAATCACTCACAATAAAAAACCTTAGACACCAAAATATGGGCCAGATATCAAAATACATGAAGCACATCATGACTATGATATTTTAAAAATTGCAAACCCACCAAAATCTTGATTACTGCTCCCATCCTGTCCCCATTCTCTGCTGCAAAGAGCCACCCCAAGAGGTTGTGCACCTGGAGCCAGCTGCCAAACAGAGCGGGGCAGGATCAGCGGCTTCAGTTCCTATTTTGGTTAGGCACAGAAGAGAGGTGGTGCCCTACAACAGTCTGCTGCTGCCCCCTGAATTTGGCATGAGGGTAGGACCTGCCATCTGCATGTGGAAGGAAAGGGAAGGTGATGAAGAGTTAGAGTCACACAGTCCTGGCCTGGCATGACAGGAAAGGAGGTGATTCTGAGATGTGCCTGGTAAGTGCCTGGCGCTATCATTTATGGACAATTTCAGCTTCCAATGACATAAGTGAGCTTAGAAAACCTGTCCCTTTGCCAAGGAATGCTTAATACTGATTGCTTCAGATTAGGTCTTTTATGCATCTACTGTCAGGGAGCCTGTAAGTGTTCATCTATTATTACTTTGGTGGGTACTTTCTTCTAAAACTGTAGTTCCAGAACTAACTAAATAAGCAACTAACTATCACACATGAAGAGTGCAAACCTCTCTCATTTCCCTCTGAAGAAACATGTCATGAACTATTCCTGCTGCAAATAGGCTACTGCATAGATCCTCAGTGTGCACCATGTTCATCAGCAGATAAAAGATATTTAGTGCATGGGGTATTTAGCTTTAATAAACTTTTCAGTCTATCAGGTTGAAACAGTTCAATGTTATAAAATACTCATGCAAGAGTTGCTTTCCATACACAAACATCCACTAGTTCTTGAGACATATCACATAAAGCTTTTCTGGTTTTTGCTTTCAAGATATAAAAAGACTTCTAAGGACTAATGGTTTGTAAAATTTCAGTTCAATATCAAAGAATAGGGGAAGGCACATAGCATGCTGCATTTAAAGGAGTTCTTCATTTCAAATAACTGCCAGGATTGTAATTGTGTACCATAAAAGGTAACATATGGAGTTGGAAGTTTGACCTGCAAGCCCCCTGCTAGTTCTGCTTGCTCTAAGCTTTGTACAGTGGGTTGATTACTGGTTATCTCCTGTGAAACAAGGACTTGTCTGACATGCTCACCTCTGTAATTTGTAAAATGCCTCGAGTTTGTGCTTTGATTTAGAAAATGAAACAGCAAGAGTATAAAACCATATAGAACTTGAGTGAAGTTGTGCTTTCCAAGGGATGCCATCCAGGCCACTCCTGCCAGGCAATGGGTCATGGAGCCTAATGAGGCACAAGCCTGACAGAAGCTGGTAATTGAAGCAATTTCAGAACTGCAAAAATGGTCTGGAGACAGCAGAGCATTCAGAAGGAAGGATGGCCTTGGTACGAGGCAGTTCCATACCTAACCCAAGTGCTGCCCTATCCAAGGGCAAGGAAGTCACCAGGCCTCATTAATTATAACAGGTAATTGAGCAGGTTTAAAAACACCTGTCTGTGATGTTTCAGTCCATGAGATAATTCAGAAACAAAGCACCTGGAAGGTGGGTTGGTTCTGACCTCCCATATTGAGGGCTATTTCCATAACTTTTCTTGCAACATCTTCACATCCCAGATGGAGTTTAGGGTCGAGCCAGGATTTTTGGACAGGCCTCCCACAAAGCAGGCTGCTCTAACATAGTTTAAAGCCATGTTTTCTTTCACTCTCCCTCTGCCATCTACATTTGCAGATCACAACTTCCCTGGCAGCTAAAGATTGATTTTCTACTGGTTCTAATGCACAAAGTAACACTTGATATGGAAAATCCATTTAAAGAGTTTTTTTATTTTTTAAATCAGTGTCTGCTGTCCTAAAATGTGAGTGATACACATTTTAAATGTCACAGTTTATTTTTGAGTGTGGATCCCATTCCACACTAAACAAGAGAAGTCTCCCAAGGAACCTTACAGAGAGTGGTGAAGTGTAAGTATAAAATTGCACACTGTTATAGGAATACAGTTGCTAGATAGGGATATTTAAAGCTCTGGGCCTGTGTGATCCAGGTCCCTTGATGCCCTGACCCACCTCCCTTTGCTACACTCCTCTGTGCTTTGTACAACCACTGTGTTAAACCTTTGCTACAACACACAAAAAGTCAGAAAAAATATTTTTGTCCCTTTGTGGTCATTTGCTCTGCCAGTTTGTGAAGCCAAATGCTCAAGAACACAAAGAATCAGGTAAAATAATAGTTATGGGGCAAGAGAGGAAAGGCAGGGAGGTCCAGCAAATAATTAGACCTTTTGTGATGTGATAGCTGACTCAGAGCTCTTGTAGAAGTGAAAGCAAACACACCTTATATTGCACAGGAACAGCCACAGGTCTGGTTCATGTTAGACAAGAAGCTGGCCAAGGTATACAACAATGGGCAGAAATAGGAGCAAAGATGGGAAAGACTTGAATATTGGGTCTGAATTTACTTTTATGGCAGTGGCATGATCCAAGCTCCTCAGGTAACACCTATAAAGTAGAATCAAGACCTGGGGCTTGCAAAGCAGCCTGAATTTTGGATTTTATTATGTACCATTAAAGTGGATAAACCATTTAATCACAAAGGCACCCAGTGTTCTGGTCTGGAAAAAGAAGTAATTGCAACCTCTCATCACACATTAGCATGCAAGCTAATCCTGTGTGGGGTTTCAATCAGCAACCACAAATGCTTCAAAGAAAGCCAGAGAAACTCCACAGCAGACAATTATACAACACTCCAGTGGAGATAAAAGTACTTTCTAACACAGTCAATGCCTTTTTTGCCCAGAAGCCTGATAATCTGTATTGCACCAAACCAATTTTCTGTGCAACTGAAGGAGGATTTGGCATTTAAATGTGAAAACATAAGGCAAGTTGTGTCATCAGTGCTGCAGATAAAAGGGTTGTGCATTTGCACAGGTTGCATCTCTCCAAGCTCTACAGGAGATTACAGGGATAGCAAATCCAGCTGGCACCATTCTCTGTGTAAGAAGAGACTGATCTGGAAGACCACTAAGCATGGTTTTCTTGTTTGAGGTTTACAGATAAAACCATTCTTGCATCATGAATTTAAATATTTATATTATTTGTAACACAGGCAAGCAGATGTCTCTGGCTTCTTTGCTATATGAACTCTGTCAAGGCAGTAAATTCTCAAGCAGCTTCTAAAATAGATTAATTCCTTTTCTTGGACAGTCATGGCAAGCAGCAGGGAACACTGAATTTACCACAGCTTGTAGCATCAACAGGATGTGGTTCTGAATGCACATTGCTTCCATTCTGTAATTGGGTCTCTCAAGTATTTTAGGTTAAAGGTCTTCCCAGATTAAAAAAGGAAAAAACTTCTGGCTCTCTAGTGCTGTGGGGGAAATAAACCACCCCACTTTTGGACTCTATTTGAATACAAAGTGTTTCTCTGTGGGCAAGTTCTGGGATTTGTGGGAAGCACAAAAGGTTGGGAATATTTCGTAAATCAGGGATTAAGTTGACTCAGTGAGAGTGAGGTGGTTGAGGAGACTCTGTCAGTGATGATTTGATTCTCTCTTCTCACCAGTTTTAATAATGACAGTGAAATGAATCCCCAGTGTGCCTTGTCACTGACCTATCAAGCAAGTTTAATAGGCTTTCCTCTTAAATACTATATTGCACAGGGCCTTGAGACATCTTTTCCTATTTATAACCTGTCCCAGGCTGGGCTAACCCTTTTATACTTTTTCAATCCCATTCTTTTCTTCCCAGAGATACAAACTTGGAATCTGGAATTCAGGAGCACAGGCACCTCCTGCCTTCCCCAGTGAGCTTGGTGTGAACATTACTTACACCTCTGCTTCCCAGCTGCATAAAAATAAAAAAAAAACCCCAAAATCTCTTCAACACTTGCAATACTCAAGCCTAGCACTTAATTTTACTAAACCAGAACAGATTGCCCTACTTTTTTACATCCTAGTAATTGTCCATTAATAAATCCTACTCCTGCTCAGCCTTATCCTGCAGTTACCCAGCACCAGCAAGATTAAATCTGAAATTGTTCCCAGGAGGGCAGTAAGAAGGAAGTGAGCTTTTGCCCTTGGCAGATGTCAGTGATAATGGTGAGTGCTGGGTGCTGACCTACATCCATCTCAGGGACACAGGAGCTAAAGGAAGCCTTGAATGGCAGCACTTTGATCTGTTCACAGGTATTGCAATGTCACAGGTTGGGAATTAGAGAGGTTTTTGATGCCAGTAGGTGGGGGAGCCATGGAAATTGTGCTGTGTAAGTAAACAAGCCAACAGCTCCTGGGCTGTCCAGTCACTAACCCTTCATGGCTGAAGAGAGGAGCAAGAGTGAGGGAAGAGGACACACCAGCATTACACCTGGAGCAGAAAATCCCTTCACTCTGAGCCATGGAATTGTTCTCAAGCCCTCTCGTGGTGCTCCCTGCCAGCTGCACTGCAGAGGTGTCATTGCAAAGATGCTCAGCACAAGTTCTGCCTACAAAACAGCAGCTCAGGGAAGGCAGCACTTGGTTTGATCTAAGCCAGAGCCTCTGTGCCCTTCTCATCTGTGGTGTGGGGAGAGCAAAAGTTACAGGAGTAGCTTCTCCTTGTCCCCATCCTAGCCCTGAGCACCCTCCTCTCCAAGAGATGAGGAAGTCCTTTTTTAAAATTATTGTCCAGCAGCTATTTGAAATCTGCTTTGCTTACAACTCTCTTCTCTTTCCTTGCCCTCCCCTGAGCAAACAATTTCTTTCTCTTCATTTGGTTTCCCCAGCTTCCAAAACAAAACCTTTAAAAGAGCACCTTGACCTCCACATTTGTGCTGCATTTTCCAAATCTATTTAGACAAACTCATTCCAGGCTCTGTGAGGACAAATCAATTTTAGTCAACAGACAACTTAATTTTAGACTGAATTTATGAAGAAGACCCAGAATAACCCCAATTTAAAATAAACCATTTTTCCCTGAGATAGTAGAGAGCTAGTATGAAAATGGTTAAATATCCCACATTCACAAAGGCAAAGTCTCCATCCCATTCTCAGTATGCCACTAGAATTTCCATCTAAATTGCTGAGAGTCCAGAAGAAAACTTACAAATCAAGGTCCAACTGGGAAAGTTTAGCTCTTTTCATTCCCAAGCTGAAAAATGGCAATAAAGAGATAACATTTGCTTCAGGGAAAAAGCTTTGGAACAAGTGTCACCCGTTTGATCAACGTGCAGTCTACTTTGTCTGCCTCTCCTCCTTTAAAAGGCCAATAAAAAATTATTTCTTTGGAGACTGCACACCATGATAAGTGCCACAGAGCTGCAGACCTCTAGTGAATGTGCTTATCAGCCACTTACAAAGGGCATGGAAATGAACAGCCCCTGACTTCATCAGCAAATTGGGAAAAATTGAAGCACTGAACGTGCCAGGTATTGCCACCACCAGAGCTGAGGGTCTGTCTGAAGGCTCCCAGCTGCTCCAGCCAGGGACATGCAGGGTAGCAACATTTAGATTAGCTTCTAAATTTAGCTCCCTCCACCTCCAAACAGATTTTGCAGCTCCTGCCTGCTCATGTGAGTGTGCCCAGCAGGAGCAGCTGGTTCCTGGCACGAGGTTTGTCCTTCTTGGGTTGTGCTCTCTGTCTCCAGCTCGCTGCTGCTCTCTGTTCACAACTGCATTTTCTGTTATTTTACCCCAGAGCATCTACAATCATTGTCTCACATTTATATCCAGGGAGGAGGCAAAGAACCCCTGAAAAATTAAAGTGTCTGATGCTCCCAAAGATGATCTTAAATTTTGAAGCTTTCCCAGAGCAAGTACCATATTTCCTGTGGCACTGGAGCTCACAGGACACTTCCCTTAGAAAATACCACACAAGATTCATTTAAACTAAAATCATGCTGAATTAAATAAGAAAAATGAGCAAAGATGACCAGTGGGAAAGTGGTACAGAGAGCAGTATTCTGGCCACACCAAGAACTGCTGTGCTGAAGGCTGCTGTATTTATGTGCTTTTCTCACTGGTGAACGTCACCATTTCTAAGCAGAGCACCTTAGCAGCAAGCTCCAGGCACACATTTCCATTTAATGGTTGGAGGAGAGAAGGAGAAGGCAGAAAAATAAAAGGAAATGAAAAAGTAAGAAGGGATTGTTTCTCAAAAATGAAGGTACAAGCAGGCAATCAAACCCCACAAACACAGCCATGCTGCTGTCAGCCCCACAGCTGCTCCTTTTGGTGCCTCATGCTCTCAATCATCCCCTGCATGTATTCTCTAAGAAACATAACTCTGCTTCACATTTGTGTTTATTTTTCAAGCTCTATTTGCCTTAAATGAGTTCTAGCAAGCTGATCTTTGGATCAAACAACAACCAGGCTAGCACTCATAAAACAGGTTTATGATTTATTAACCACTGGTTGTGCCCCCTCAGCTTCACTGCTGACATGTCTCTAGTCCTAGAATTGGGCATTTGTTCTGTGGTGTCAATCAGGACACTCCTCAAGGGCTCTGTGAAGAAGAGTAATGTTGAAGGAGAACAAGTAGAAATGATGGACACAGTCTGTCCTTGTCATCCATCAGCAGAATGTTGAGCTGGGAGTCCTGTCCATGCATTTTACCCCACTGCAGCTTACAGTGCCGTGGTCTTCCCTGGACCCCAATAAAACCCAGCAATCAGAAGCCCCAGCCACACACCTCAGCTGCAAAACCAAACCTCCCTCCACTTAATTTCAGTCCTAGCCAGTAAACTTGGCTCTTTTTCAGTGCTAAAACATGACTTTAAGGGCTTAACCTGACACTGCCTGCATTTTAAAGGGTCTCCCTGCCTCTCTTTGTATAAAATAAAACTGTCAGTCCTTCAGCTCACAGTTAATTGAAATGGGTTAGGCTGTGCAGGGTTCTGCTGAGGCAGAGTCAGCTGTGCTTTAACCACTGCAGGGAGCAGGGCAAGGCTGGCAGAGGATGTTTTATGGGGCAGTGCTAATGGATCCACACTGACCTTGCTGAGCCCAGTGCTTGCACAGCTGCTGGTGGGATTGCTGTAACCCTGGGGTAGCTCTTACTGCTCCCAGCCCTGGCTCACACACTGCCTCAGAACTCAATTTACTAAAATAGAAAACTGTCCACCAAGCCATCACATTCTTCTTTGGGGAAGTTACAGGACTTTGGATATTTAATTTTTTTAAATTATCAGCTGTCCACAGTGCCTCAATGGACACAAATTCCTGCCTGCAAAGGCTCTGTAAGGAAACAATGGCACTTTAAAGATGTGCCTGTATAAATGTTTCATGGATTAACTCTTTTTGTTGATCTTTTCTATCCAGCTCTCCACAAATGACCTGCAACTGCCCTAAAGCAGCATGATTTGGAGGTGCTGTATTATTACAGGAGCTTGATTAGGGCTTATTGAAACTAATGGAAAAGTTGCCTCTGACAGCTTATTTTTGCTGGGTCAGTTTCAAATGTTTTCACAATAAACCTGCCCATTTACATAGCCTAGTGTCTAATTTTGGAAGATTGCTTTTGAGGCAAGCAATAATCAGCCAACCTCAATATTTCACAGAATCCAGTGAGTAAAACTGGTAGTTAATGCCTTTACAAACAGCTCCCAGTGCCATTTAGTTCTTACAATGGGGAAATTGGTTCTTTCTTGGCAATGAAAAGCAGAAGAGAAAAAGACCTTATAAGACTACAATCAAAAATACAAAACAGGAGTTGCAAAGCAGACAGTTTTTCAGGCAATGAATATAAGCCCCAGTTCAGAATGCAAGGAGCTGCAGAAAAATCAATGCAAGGGCTGAACTCTTCTCCTGACACCTTCCCTTTTCTGAATGGCTCTCATAAATTAGTTTTTTAGCTTCTTGGAGTGCTTTGCTTCATAAAAGATTTAGCACTGTCTGCATCCAGCATTCTAGTCACTCCCCAAAACATAATGTACTTGCTCATCCCAAAAAGAATTCTATAGAAAGCAAATTAAAAAATGCAAGATATATCAAATCAAGGAGAGTCGGTCTCAAATATTAATGCCTCATGTCAAAAAGGTACAAAATTATAAAAACACTCCTTTTAGGCAATTGAAAAAGCAGCAGCTTGGCAAGAAATCAAGAAAACTGAGGCCCTGGTATATGGGTCTGCTTGAAGTGGTTCAGCAGAAAAATGAGGCTTCTATTCCATGGAGTACATAAATGGGTGCATAAATCCCATGGTTTCTACCTGGATGCTGCATTTGCTCACATGTTTTGCATCACAAGGGTGTCAGGGAGGTGAACAAGAATTTTTGGGTTGGGGCTCCAACTTTATGTAACATGAATTGGATTAGAGCAACAGTTTCATGTTTAAAGCAATTCTTTAATGGGGAGCCTTGGAAATGTCACATTTTCTGTTCTACTTGTTTTGTCTAAAGTACTAGTACAACACAGGCACAGATTTTTATTCTGTTTTATTCTCCTTCAATGGACAAATGAATTCTGTTCATTGAAATCTAAATCAAAACTGTTCAGACAGGCCACAGTCTTAAAGGCTTGAAGGGACAGGCAAAAATCTCTGTAGCAACATGTTCCAAATGATAATTTTGCTCAGCTTAAAAAATTAAAGTATAAATACCCCAGTTAAAATGTATTTGGATTTCTTCTTCAGCTCTTTGGCCTTTTAAGTTCACTTGAAGTGAATGAAATCCATCCAAACACCAGGAGAAATTTCAAAGTTTAGGTACCCACTCTGTAGAGATCATAATAGTGGGACACTTCTGGGCAGTGACAGTGGTCTTGGTTCCCTTTTTTTAGTCACCAGAAATTTGTAAAACTCATCAGGGACTGCAAGCAACAAATTTGCTGAATAAGGCTTTCTAAAACACCTTTTACCTGCTGGAACCCTTCCAGGAACGTGTCAGTACAAGTCTCTTAGTCATTGCCATACCACCACTGACCTCAAAGTAAATTCACTTCTCCCCCCTCAGTCAACAGTGCTGGATGAACACAGCAAGGGATTCTGCCTTGAACAATATAAAGCAAATAAACAACTTCATTTTACTCAGGGCTGAGCTGCCCATGCTCCTCTCTTCTCCTATTTGTTCTTTTTTTTGTCTTGCCATGAATAAGTCTTCTTTGCTTTTACAAGCACCTTTCATTTTAAAAGACTGTGGTTTTATTCCTCTCCTTCAGGCATCTTCATTACAGAGTACTTAAAAAAAAAAAACAACAACAAAACCATAGTGCAGTGTGCCAATCAATAGTGAAATTATGAGAAGTGTAATCTACTCTTCCCACCCTAATGAGCTGATGAGTAAATAACTGCCAGGCCATTGCTCTGGGCTATTGATCAGGGCTTCCCACAGAGCTGATGCACTGCAGAGGCTCCTGCTGCTAACCAGCAGGGATCGATACAGGAACCTTCTGAAAACAATCAGCAAAGCTCTCAGGCTCTTTCCACGCCTGCTGCCGTGTGCTGGGCCAGCAGATCTTCATTGCAGGATCAATTCTCACTCTCAGATCACACCTCCCACGCTGCTCCCTGCCTTTCACCCTGCAGAGCTTGAACTTGTCCTGTAAATGTGCACAAAGGGCTGAGCAGGGGGAAGTGTAGGGCAGGGAGTGAAGCTGAGGAACTTCACCTGCAGTGAAGGCTCCTCCTCAGAGACCCCAGCCTGGCCTTCTCTCCTCTACCCAAAACAGCCACACATCACACATTGGCTTCTGCCAAGAGCCAAGGACTCAAACTGCTTTGGAGGGGCTCCTCCACTGGATATCAGCCTGTGCCACTCCTCCTCCATTTTCCACACTCCCTCCCTTTAGGATATTGTTTCACTCCTAAATTCTGCTGCATGTTTCCTTTTTTCCCAGTCTTTCTTTTCAAGTATCAGCTGAAAAGATTTCTCCCCTTCTAGACCTCAAAGTATAAAATAATCTGCCCTCTGATCCTATTATTCCTTGAGATGGTCCAATTTTCTCAAGATTTATCAGAGCTTTTGCTTTTGTCCTCACCTCTTCTCTTTGAAGCCAGGGACCGATGTCAGACTTAAATGTTAATTTTGAAGTTTCTTTTGTATCTTTTTACAAAATTACATTTAACTTCAACTCTTATAATATTTATTCAAGTCCATTACTAAAATGAGAAGGTAACATTTACTTTTTTAATGAAAAAAGGTTCAATTTACATAGCTCCTGTTTTAAAGCACTAGAAGGTCTGAACAATTGCTAAGAATTTATTTCATTTGGTCATTTAAAAACCAGTCCAATCATGAAAAGTTTTTATATGCTGTAAAAATAATCACATGAAATTCAAGTCTCTCATAGTTAATTCAAAACCAGGTCTAAATCAAACTTCATGTGGAGAGAACCAGATACCACGTCTAGATCAACAACATATGGGAGGCCTTTTCTCCTTCCCACAGAGCTGAGAGTCTGTAAACACAAACATAAACTTTGTCTTTTATTTATGTATCATCTCTCAATGACAGAAACCCTGAAATAAACACCCTGTCTTCTTTCTATGGATTGCTATTATCAATCTATATAATATCAAACTGACCACAAGGAAAACCAAGGTTTCCTATTAGAAAATGGGGCATGTACTATTTTTAAATACTTTTGGATAGTATTTTTCAAATGGGAAAATTAAAGAAAACATTTGTGTCTTTCCAAACAAACATGGAATTTTGGTAGCGTGGAAAATCTTCCTTGCACAGGGAGCCCTGATGCACAGCATGTTTTCAAAAGATTAAGTACTAAGTTTTCAAAATCAGCAAAAGTTTCCACCCTGATATATTTTTATGTGACAGAAAAAAGTTTCAGAACATCAGAGTTTTCTGCAGGATTAAAGTTGCATTTGGTGACTTGTAACAATTCTTTAAGGCATGCACTGCTTCACCATTAGTGCCTTTTCCCCCCCAGCATTCTTTGTATGCTCTGAATATTTGGCTTCCTCACATACCCCAGGAGGACACAATTGCAACAATTATTTTAAGTAATGTCAACTTTTCCTGCTCAAACTCCATAATTAAAGCTAAAAAGGGAAAGTGGATTGGGCCAGACACTGTATCCCTTCCTTTTACAGTGCCCCAAATCATTCTGTCTCAGGAAGATGCCTGCAGCAGATGGGTACCTGTCTGCATTAAAATGCAGCAGAGCAAAGTCTAAGAATGATCAAGGGGACACATTGGAGTCTTCATGTTAAATAAACAAGAGAATTTGATGTACAACTAAGAAAACAGGGAGTGAGAAGAAAGCTTAGGCAAGAGATCACAGAGGATAAGTTGTCAAACAGAAGACCTTGAAGCAAAGCATATTTTGTTCATTTCAATAAAGAACAGAAGATTACACACAAGAAGATGGAAGAAGATTATTACTTTCTCCTCTGACAGATTCATGCTTGTATCTTTTTTAAAATTTATTTTTATATAGCTGTACTATAATCAATTCCCTCTTTAGTCTGCACTCCCAGGCTGTAGATCTCAAGTCCCAAAAGCTGGAATGCAGTTGAAGTTACTCAGTCAGGAGATACTGTCAGCTATGACATTAAGGAAAAAAAAAAAAGAAAATAAGAAACCTGGAAACCACAAGGTCTTTAAAATGAACAATGGACAGCAGAGCAGAATGCACTGAAAGCTATTGCATGCAGCAGGACCTAGACTGTTAAACTTGATATAAATAACTTCCAAAAAGTAAAAAGAACAAGTATTTATTCTTAAGAAACAATTTATTGCAATCTAGACTCCCAACCTCATTTGAGCCATAGGTAAAGAGGCATAAAATGCTGTGGTATAGATCCTGGTAACATTCAGCATTGGTTGCAAGGGCTCATTTCTAAGATTTTGGTTCATGGACTAAGTGGAAAGATCTAATCATGCAGAGTGTGAACTCTGCCTCTCCTAATTGAGGAGAAGCACACCCACACTTCAGTGAAAACAAAGATGATCTATGAACACAGAGGATGGGAGGGACCATGAAAAATGCCAGCCTCTCCTCTGATATATCAAGCAGTAATAAAAAGAAAGTAAAAGGCATTTTTACACATAGAAAGTAAAGCTGGTGACCAAGCTGGACCTTGTTCAACATTAGAATCCCACCAGGTTTCTCCTCACTTTCCTTTGTGAGGGTCACCTTCCTCACAGAGCAAACCTCAGAGTCCTGTGAAGTGATAATCAATAATTCCAGGACGAAAGATGGAAGATGGTAAAATTCTCTTCCCATCACCTTGGGAAATGGTGCTAATAGACAAAGAAGAGCTGTGATAAGTCTGCAATCACAAAGGGATAATCTCCCTGTCAAACAGAACGCCAGCAGACATCAGAATACTAATGAGGGCAAAGCTTTTCTAGTGCTCCTGGATGTGACTGGCATTACACTGTTGATGTCTGGAGTACAATGGTTTTACTGCCATCAATCTGGAGGTGCCATGTGTTTTCATGCAGTTAGGATCCAGCACAGGTTGGATTTTGCCTGAGAGCTCATGCAAAGCATCATAACTGCATTTCCAAAACTTGGATATGCAGGATAGAACAAAAAACTCCCCTCTGTATTTGAGGCTTGGGCTGCCATATGCCAATCCTATAGCTAGGGGTGGTAGCCAACACTAATCAGAGCTACAAGATGGCAGATTAGGGGAAAAAAAAAAAAAAAGAAAACCTACACTATGCAGGCACTTCATCTGACAGCATGTAATTAGGCTGAGAAATTCATTGGCCACTGGATGCTCATTAGGGCTGAAACCATCCATCCAAGTTGGAGGGGGAGGGGGTGTCAGACAGTTATGCAATGTGGGCAGATGACCCCAAACCTTCAAGGTCCACTAAATCTCCACTTCTTGGTCTTAAGCCATGTGAGGCTTTTATTTTTATTTTTTTTTAAGGTAGGGGAGAGGCAGCACAGGTTTTTCCTCCTCCTAGCTTTATTCTGGAGTCCTGTGTTTCACACAGGAGATGAGTCCAGCAGGATGTAGTAACTGGATGGAGGCACAACCTGGCCATTGCCACATCCACAAATGATTCCCAGAGATTCCTGGTGCCATGCTGTGCCATTGTTCCTGGCATCCACTGGCTGCTGTTCCCAGGCACAGGAACAGCCCATATTCTGCATTCCCTGTGTGACAGGCAGGGATTTTAAACACATTTGCTGCCTTCCCATACACCACACAAGAACCCCCAGTGACTTTTGCAGCCTCCATCACCCCATTCAGGCAGTGCAAGCTCAGCCTGTGCTGAACCAAAGCTGGGAACCAAGGTAATGAGGTCTCTCCCTTCCTTTCCCCCAGGCTCCTTCTGTAGGCTTCTTTCCAGCTGGAGGGATCACAGGACAGGAAAGGTTGGTGGGCTTCTTTCTTGCAGAACTGGCCACAGTCCACACCCAGGCATCTGTTAGAGAGCTCACTAATGCTCTTTTATAGCAGATTTGGCCAGTAAACCTGGTAACAGCTGCACGAGCTGTGCCTGTGATCCATACAATTAATTTGCAAGGCTGTCATTGTTCATCACTAGATGACAGCAATGCACTTCTGAGCATGCCTTGAACTGTTACTGGGGCACCACTCCAAGTGGCTCTGTCACTTGTTTCCCTGCAGTAATCACAGCTCCTCCAGGGAATGGTGTGAAGAGGATGCACTTGGGGAGATAACTCTGCATGGATGAGGTGCCACAGTCCCAAAGGAAGAGGAAGCATCAGTTCAAGGGAATACTGATTAAAATTAACAGTGGTGGAGCTCAGGATTTATCCCAAAGAAGAGACTGAGATATTGGCTCTCCTCTTATCACCACAGGGACAGAGGAATGATTTCCCACATCCACAGCACAAGTGCTGCTGCAATACAGAGCAGAGACATGGAAGGAGAAGATTTTAACCATAAAACTCTCCCTAGCAGGGACACACATGCTGGCTGAAGAAAACAGGTACCACAGGAGGAGTGAAACCATGGAGAGGGGGATGGAGGAAGTAGGAAATAAAAGTAAAAAAACCCAAACAAATCAAACAGAGTGGATGCATGACCAATTCATAACCAAACACTGCTTCAGTTGGAGCAAGTATCATTTAATCCTCCAATCTCCATAGGAAGGCAGCCTATAAATTTAGTTGCATACATATATATGTACACCCACATTCACATAAATCCTTGTGTGAGAACCAGGAGCATGAATATCTGCAGCTTCAGTAATTCCTTGCCCTTCTGGCAAGAGAAGAATAATTTTTTGGTTTTTATGTCTATGACAAGCCATTTATTTACAAACAGTTTTTTTCATGCTGCCCTTTTCCCTTCTCACCTGAAATTTTGCCTTTGCTGTATAGTTTTTCACTTATGATAATTACTTTAATTTTGAAGTAAGCTTTAGGGTAGACAGTCTTACAGAATATAAATGAAGCCCTTGGCCATTTGAGGTCATTAGACACTCCATGACAAGGAAATTATTTATGAGCAAGCAAAGTTAGTTTTCTCTACCTGCACGGAATAAATTGATCCCTGGTAAGGGGAAAAAAACAACTAAACATAAAAACTTCACCAAAAAAACTCCTCCAACAGCCCCCCAAACAAAGAAACACCACCCCTTCCAAACCAAAACAGCAAAAAAAAAAAAAAAAAAAAAAAAAACCAACCCCAAAAAATAACCCCCAGCTATAAAAGTACAGGGAGATAGGTTCAATTGAGAAAAAGAAAAGACTCGTGTTTGCACTGCTTCTGACATAACAGTTTCTCTGGATTATCCACTCACAGCTGTCAGGGAAGCAAGCCTCCTTTCTCTCTCACTTTAGTATAATAATCTATGGTTATTTCCTTCTGGAGTGGGATCATCAACTAACAAGCTGGTCATTTTGTCCTAGAGGAAGCCATCAGCCAGAATTGCTCATCCTGCATAAAATATCTTTATAGAGTTCTCATTACTACAAGAAGAAAATCTTCTTAAAAGAGCTTATTAAAGGAAACTGCCAGTTCAGACATTCACCTTCATGACTCTCATAAAAGTTCCTTTTTTTACAGAAGTGAGGGAAGTGGAGAAGGTAATAAACATACAAGCAATATTAATGTAATGAGTATTGATGGCTGACTGGAAAGAAAAAAAATTAAAATAGCAATTTTCAGCCTCACAGGTCCTTGTAAGGTCTAAGAGGACCCAGTCTGACTTTCCACTAGGCAAGGTCCAGAGATCAGAAGGCAGAACAGAAAACCACAGAGGCTGCTCCAGGAGATAAATGCCCTCTGTTATTTTGGCTTTGATTTGTCTAGCCAGATGAGAAAGAAGTGGGCTGCTTTCTTCAAGAGAAATAGAATGAGTTACCAGAAGCTGAATCCTTGAAATTTTTGGCAAAGCAGTGAAAACAATTTTCTGTAGAATGAGAAGGCCTTAAATGAATGTCATCCTAGAACAGCCCCACCCTCTCCAGAACTAATCTAATTAGTTCTTCAGTAAATGAACCCAGGTGGCTTTAAAGTCACGTTATCTTTTCAAACTGAGCACTCTCCTCTGGTTTTATGATTGTGCACAACTTGTGTTGCTTCATCCATCAGTGCAACACGTGATCCAGCAGCCCAGTACTTCACTGCAGAACTCCCTCATGCTTTTTGGGCATTTCCATTCTCCCTCTTGTGAAATTCCCTGCCTTGTGTTCACTCCCCTCCCCACCAGAAGCTGCATTTGCCCCTCAGCCCATCAGCTGGTCTGCAGGAAATCCCTCTTCCAGCAAGCATGACACTCATCCCCACAGCCCATTCAGTGCCTTGTATCCTGGAAAATGAAGTTCCTTAAGAAAACAGGAGACAATGTCACTGTGCTTAAAGGATGCTAATGGCTGGTGGGGGACTGACTGCTCCCTGAAATGGAAGGGAATGTGGAACCAGCCTCAATTTTTGCAGCTCTTCAGGGAAGGGTTGTTGTTTTCCCTCTTTAAATAAATTTCGAGCAGACGACAGGTGAACTCTAACTGCAACTCCCTCTGTAGGCAATAAAGCCTCTGATGGAATTTCTGCACATCTGTGAGTGAAGTGATATGGATTAATCAACATAGATCATCATCTACATGGAATGTATTAAAGCCTCCCCTGGACTGCTGTGCAAGTACATCCTCTTGGCATTATTTTGATATTCATATCTCAGCCTTTATTTGTTCCTCATCTTTTGGGGTGATAGATGAAGATTAGAAAAAACAAATCTCAGAGAAGAGTTTTCATTTGAAAAATATTTGCTCCAACCTTGCAAACTGTATGTCAGGGCTGATAAAACCAGATTAATTTTCTCCATTGGTTTTCATTCATGGGATGGAAGGAAAAACTGGCTGGTCATTTCTTGACATTTTCCATCTCCACACCTCCAAGTGGAAAACATGTAAAAGTGACATTTCTTTTCAGAGAAAAGGTTTGATTTACCATTAAAATCTCCAGTAAGTTCTTTGTAATTTGTAGAAAGTTCATTTTAACTTACAATAGGAATTTGGAAAAATGTGATTGCGAGTTATTTTTGCCAATATGAAAATGTGAAACTGAGATCCTCTGAAATGGTTGAAATTTACAAAACAGCACCTTCCAAACTTCATTGGGGTGGGAAGTTCAGCAGACATCAGGTTGTGGTTTGTCAGTTTGAAAAGACATAGTTTTTATCTAGTAAAATACATTTAAATAAAAAGACATCAAAGATCACAGAACTATAGAGGAAGCTGTGTTTGTCTCAACACAGACATAATTTGATTAAATCATAGGGATACTGGAAATATAAGTGTTGATTTAAAATTTTGGCTTTAACAGCATCTCCCACTGAGTCTTGAGACAGTCTTGCAAGTTTTGGAGGACCAACTTCAAAGAATAGCAGCCTGTTCTTTGATGTCACATGGGCTTTCCTGTCTCAGGCTGATTTCAGCCAACTTTCTCTAAAACTCAGTTTTGTCAAAAAAACCCAGCCAAACTGAAGCACAATTTAAGCCATGATATAATAGTAAGTCTTCAAATTCCAGTCTAAATTTATCCAGAGCCAGCTTTTACATGATTTAGTGTTTTCTCATCAACACCATTCTCCAGCCCAAATAGCTATTTCTTATATCTGTAGTTCCTCCTGGATGAATCTTCTGCACCTTAAAACTACTTTTCAGCCAACCTGGCTAAATAAATGGGCCTATTCATCAACTTATCTTCCAAAATGTTCCCAATTATGAATGTGGTTCAAATGCCAGATCAAATCTTTCTAAATAAGCCTCCTCATCAATCTTAGTGGGTAAACATCTGTCACACACCTAAGTAAATGGAAGGGAAAAGGAGATTTGTGGCCAGGCAGGTACTTGCTGTACTCAATTTCTCCTCACTGGCTCATCCCTCTGGGTTCCTGCAGCTTGGCAGGGGCAGGAAGCACGTTTGCAGCAGCCAGCTTTGTGTTTGGGAAGGTTTGCTAACACCCTTTTTATGGCTGTGTGAGGACACAAAGTCACATGGGAGGTGTTTTAAGACAGACACCAGGACCTGATCAATGCCACCAGCAGCAGGACATGCTGGAAAACAAGAATATCCCAGTGAGAAGAATGCCCAAGTCCAAACCTAGCCATGATTAGAGCAACTCAAAGAGCTGGTGAAGGTGTTTAACCCTGCCACAGAGCAGCAGCCAAGCCCTAACAAAGAGAGCTCAGAGTTTAACTTCTGCAGGTCCTGCACTGCAGCAAGGGCTGCAGGCACCAGAGCTGCTGGTGCTACCAGTGCTGGAGAGAAGCCACTGGACTCAGCAAACTGATTTTTTACATTACAAGCTCCTACACAACTCCCTCATATGTGCTTTTCTGCTTAAATCAATGACATGATAAGGAAGAACTTGCCATGTGGCAGGATTGTGGTTTATTGGTGTCACCTGACAGAGAAGAGAGGAAGGGGCATTAAGGAATCTTACAGCCACCAAAAACCTGCTGCTCCACCTCAGCAGCTTGCTTCCTTTACACTGGCAATTCATATCTCTACTGCTTGTCAGCTACAGAATAGAACAGGGCATCTTTAGCAGCAAAAATGTACCCTAATTAGAATTTTAAAAGAAATTACTTGCTTAAGAGCTCACGCAACACTATTAGGAATACACATTACTTTTTGTTATAGAATGGGAGTGTTTTGGTAGTGACAGCATCTTTTGACTAAATTTCTCTCTGCATCCTGACAGAGTAATGTTGATTTAGCACTATGCCTGTCAGTTATCTTAGGATGATAATTCTGTCTCCCAGCTGGGGAATAAAGCTTTAATAAAAATATTTATGGAACATATGAATTTTCTTAATGATGCCTAAGTTGGGCAGGCTCAACTTACAGTAGCTAAACAAAATGCCACCCAAAACAATTAAAATCAATTCTTTTCAATCTGTCAGCAGTTAGATTTGAAGCATTAACAAATGCCAAATTGGGAGCACTTAGAGCAAAGTCACTGAAATTAAACCAGCATCAGGGAAAAGATGTACTAATCAGCAATCTGAAAGAACTGCTCTGCTACTGCTTGGACATCTGCACCCTTAATGCCTTAGGCTGCTTTGGTTGGGTCTTTTTGAATCAAATACTCAAAAAGTCACTGCTTGGCAGTTCCCAGAAAGTGACATTTAAAAATGTGGTCAGGGGAAATAAAGTGAAATACAACAGACAAGGCTCAGCAAAAGAGCCCATTCATCTTTCACAAATGAGCAGGTGGAGAAACCAGGGCAGACTTACAAACACAGACAAAGGAAGAACCAACTGAGCAAACCAAGAACATATGGTCCAGAGCTGCCATTGCACCATCTGCCTCCATTTGCAATGGAAATGCCAGAGATGGGAGTAAATCCATCTCTTGAGCAGTGGCTGGGCAGCCCCTCATTCCACAAGGAATGCAGCTCCCTGAAACAAGACATTCCTGGAAGAACTGTTCTTGCTTACTTATGAAAAGGTTATGGTTTAACTTTTGGCTGCTCTCATCTAAAGCCTTTCTATCCTGCTTCCATCCAAACTGCACATCTCACAAAACTTATCTGTCAACCCTAAAATCAGGAATAGCTGCTAGAACAGCTAAAGCAATCTTTGTAGTTGGCTGAAAGTCAGCTGAGACTGCTTACAATATTCATAGAAATGTTGACTATAAAAAACCTCAAAACAAACTAAAAATCAGTTTCATCAGCAGTAACATGTTTACAACTTGAATGTTTTTATATATCCAGGAACCAGCAAAGAAAATCAGCAAAAGTGTAAAATGAATGCTGTTCTCCTAGGGCTGAAGATATTTTAGAGATAGATTATCTCCAACTTTCTCCACAGGAGAAACTAAAGATGATAGCCAAGCCTGATACCACAATCCTATTTTGCAAAGTGGAAATACTCATCCAAAAACTTTTGAAAAAGAGCAGCATTTTCCTGGCAGCTAATCAAGCAAGAACTACTGTTTTTCTCTAGGAATGACCAACTCATTGTTTCAATGTCAGCTTTTATTTGGGGAATACACCACAGTACATCAATGAAGATGTGCAGGCATGCAAACTATTCTTTCTGACAACTGTCATCTTCAATTACTGTTTTCCTGCCTACCTCAGCCTTCTTGTCTTAACCTGTTGTAGTGTATTCTAAAATCCCCCTTGGGACCCTGCCATCGTGTAACAGTTCCTGGCAAGGAGGGATTCCAGCCTGTCTCAATTAGATCTGTGACTTGGTGCACTCATTGCACAATTGCACAGGAGCAGCTGGAAAGAGTGAAAGTAGAATAAAACACACATGCACAAGTGCAGCCCAGAGACACATTTCTGTGCATTTGTAAGCTGTATTGTCGTAAATTAAAAATTATACTTAAAATTACTCCAGAGTTTTTAGCCAGCAAGCAAGATCAGCACAATCTCACCCAGAGATATTAAGAGGCAGCAGTGGTTCCACTGGTGGAAACCAAATGAGGGCTAAATTTTGATAAAATAGGAGCACACATGGACTAGAAGCAGAGACTATGCAGCTACTATAGCACTGAACTAATCTCAAATCCCTGTGAAAAAACCCACTGGGAGTTGAAACAACTTTAATCCATTTTCAAGTGCTTGGAAATCAATCAATAGATTTGTACTATTGGCAAGGCTCAGCCCACATCTTGTGAAAGAGCTGCTGATTTGCTTTGGAGAACAGCAGCTTTGTCTTTTCAGGAGAAAATTTTGTTTAGCTACAAGCCCAAGGAATTCCCTCTGAGAGAAGAGATCAGCCTGATCTTCAGCCAGATGTCTGCCATTAAAAGACAAAAAGGCACTTCCTCTGTATGGGGGTCATTGGTACACCCAGAGGCTTAGAAGGGTTTCCACAGCAAGACAGCTCAGTTTTAGTCCTGCAGGTGATGCAATTCTTGTGCTTCTTGCAGTGTAACCTGGACCACACAGGCCTTGAGGAGTCAGAGCACTTGTGTTGGAAGAATTTTAAGTACCCTTACAGTTAGTCCAAGCATGAACCAGAAAGCTGCTGTAAAAACATCCCCCAATGTCAGTGGGACAATATATGATTTACTAAACTGTCCTGAATCCCAGAACAGAGGAAAATGCAAGAACTTTTAGCAGCATTTAATTCTCTTTCCTTCACACCCAAATTGCCTATTCAGTTTAAGAACAGATTGCTACTTTCCCAGTTTCTTCACAATAAATCTTCATTACAATCTGATCGATACATGACCCTTGTCCCCTTGCAATCAACTTTGCCAATAGTTCCAGATGCATGATCCATGCCTGTGTTTAAGCCTTCCCCACTCTGCTGTTAGTTACACTTGTAGCACACCCCCTCACTCGTGTTTACCCTACAATAAACAGGTTACTGATGTAAACTTCACACACACCCAGCCCTACAGGATCTCCGTTTTCCCTGGGAAAGGTGATGGCTTTATAACTGAGAAATTCTTGAGAATATTATTGTCTCACAATCACCAAAACAAGTAGATTCCATGAAGGAATAACTCTGTAGGATTTTATTTCAAAATTAAATCAGAAAAACAGGAAAATGGTCAGACTGTACAGTAATTAAAGTAATGAAAATAATTAAGTCACATTTTTATTTGTTGCATTTTCCTAGCTTGCCTTGGTCACCAGGAAGTTGTAGTTTACTCTGCTTTAAGTGGCAGCTTCCAGTGCTCATTTATATACACACGCTGTGCACTGACACACTCACAGGTGTGATAGTCTCTCCTCTATCAGCTGCCTTTTTTTGACTCAATAAACCCCACCATAAATTGACCTCTTCTGTCTTAGTTAAGGCTAATCTCCAGCCTTACAGTTATCACAGGCAGCAACATTTAATTACCCACCTGAATTTATTCATTTTCATTTAGGCCTGCTGCACCTCCAGCACACTGTGACTGATGTGGTCCAGGAAATAATTTGCTCTAAAGAAGAGTAAGAGTCCTTGGCATCTGTAAGGCAGTTATCACCATCAGGTGCTTTCACTGAAATCACAGGGCAAACTGCTCCTTACAACTGCAATTCATACCAAATCTAATTTCCAACATGATGTAAATTCAATGTATCATGTTGGACTGTAGAAGAATCCATTTGCCTGCCTGATTTCAAGGTTCATCTTTGTTAGGACTTAAACTCCACGGTTAGCTACAATAAATCAGCTCTACCAAAGGAAAAAAAAAAAAAAAAGGCTCTGGTAGCAGCAGGTTTCCAGTCTTTGTTTCAAATCATCTCTACCTGTAATTAATGCTTCATCATTGTCCTTGAGGGAGAGCATCTGTTTTCACAGATCATGCTAATGCTTGGTTAAATACAACCATCTTTACTGTTCCCCAAAACATATTTGGCAGATCTTAAAAACAGATTGGATCAGATTTTTCAGAAGGTTTTTACAACTGCTGTCCTAGACACTTTATCATTCCCTTTGCAGGTCTCGAGCAATGTTTTTTTCTTTTCATTAACTGACAAGGAATTCCATCCTACTTCCTCTGCCTGGAGACAGAGTTGCAGTATAGACCATTATCATTATTATGTTATCATTATTCTCAATGACAGTAAGCCACAGTCACAAACAGTGCATGATATTAGCAGCCCACCTATTAGTACAGGGCAAAGCAAAGGGTGAAGATAATTAGTAAAGGGATACCAAAACTTGCAGCAAGCAGGCATTCCTCAGTGGAAGAATTTCAAACCCATTCTGTCCTTGAAGAGAGACCTTTGCCTACAGACACAATGAAGAAAAGGCATTAACTCCAACCACAGTTTGCTTAACCCCTTTCTTTCCTTATCAGCCCAGCTCAGCTGCAGAGACAAAACTCAGGGCCAGTGATCACTTGTTATAAGAGACCTGAGTGCCTTTTTTTTTTGGTGTGTGGTTGTATTTCTTTTATTCTGCAAAATAGTGATGCTTTCCCTGATTTCTACAGTTTCACCACAAAGCACAGAAACTGCACCCTGGTCTAACAGGGCAGTCCCATGCAACACCAGCAAAAAACACAGATTATTTTCCTGCTGCTGTGTGGGAAAAGAGCAGCTGGGAACTCCAAGCTTATGGCTCCTGGCTAAGCTCTCATGAGCCTGAGGTAGGAGCAGAAATGGCAGGGCAGGCTCTGACTCACCCTCTGCAGTAACAGCTGCCTGGGCTCCAGTGGCTCACGCCACCTTTCTGCTCTCCCTACACTGCAGGCAGAATGGGGACAAACAACAGGGATGTAGCAGCTGTGGGATGTACCTCCTGCATCCAGCCTAAGCCTGTGCAATTATCAGAAATATCTCATTCATTAACACAAATTACAAGTATTTGCTTGCCCCATTGTTGGTAGAATAAGGCTGGCTCAGAATTTCATTTCTCTAATGGTTAAGAGCCACCATTTTGCTGTACATTACTAAGAGAAGCACTGGGAATTAATCAACACCACATTGATCTCCGCTGTTACAGATCTGCTGAAATAAAAGAAGATATTTAACAGCCAATATCCCGTGTTTCTGGGAGATGCTTAACACCTACTTCCCATCATTTCACTCTGCAAGTTGTGGTACTTTGAAGCAAGGTCACAGCACCAGCACCTTCAGAAAACTCCCAGCTTAGACAGATCATAAGAATGTAATATTCTTGAGATGTTTTAGTTTGATATAGGATTAAAAAGAGCATAGACTCCAGGAACTGTTGGTTAGGGCATTCGGGGTTGAGCCAACACAAATCCATTGTCAAGACAGAAATTATATTTTAACTGCAAAATGAAATAGGATAATTCTAATGATCAGAGATTACAAAGGCAACAGGCTTAGAATCAAATAATCATATTGCCAGCAGAACCATTTTATGGAAAGTATAGCTCATGATAGAGTTTGATAAATAGCACCTCATTAGCACAGACTCAAGGAGCCAGAGGTTAGTGGGAGTTAGAGTCCAGCCAGATTTGTAACATCGTTTTCAAATTAAACCATTCATTTAAAACAGCCGGCCAAACTAAAAGCTGAGTTTTACACTTCCTGCACATTTGTTACCCTAATCAGGTATCAGCCATCATTTTCTCCCCAGTATACTGCAAAAAGAATGATTTTCCCTCTCCCCCTTTTACATTTGTACAATTGTCTGATGTTTTCAGGTAAAAGCTTTAATTGTCCGTACGTGGCAAGTGTAACAATGGGGGAATTTGCACATCTGATGTTCCTTAAACAGGAAGCAAGCCTTGCAATCCAATTAGCTGCCTTTCATGGTAACTCTAATTTCTAACCTTGGGTAAAGCTCTTTCATGTAAACCACTTTGTGCTCTGATCTCCCAGGGTGCCTGGCATTTATTTGTCACTGTCAAAAAATAATACCATAAACTAACATATTTTAACTCTAAAAGTTAAAAAGTAAGGGTATTACACATGCAGCTGATAACAGCATTCACAATCCCATTCCAAGCTTCTATTGGATTAGTTATTATACAGAAAAGGATAATTGAGCAATAATATGACAGGGATTTCTGTTAGGGAAGAGTCTGTTATGAATTCAGACACCCAAAAAAAGAGCAGGAGAAAGCTAAGAAGATTCCAAGTCATCCCAGTAAGAGAGCAAAAAAGGCAGCAAGTGATCTACCAACAATGGTCCAGCTCCAGCAGAGTGACAAATTCATGTCTGGAGCCTCAAACTGTTTTGTCCACCCCACTGAGAGAGTGACAACATTTAACTATAAGAGTATAGAGGAATGAGAATGTTAAACTGTTGTCTCCTTCTAACAATGACATACAACTGATTATTACTTCAGAAATTGTGAAGGCAATTTCTGTTTAATTCTTTCAGAAATTCCCATCTCACTCTGAGTTACACCTGCAGGTGAACTCATCTGAAACCTCTGAGGCAGTGAAAAGAGACTGCACAGACAACAGAACCTGGGAGCTACAAAGCTCCTCACTGGTTTTTCCTGAAAGGCTCCACATGACAAGGATCACAGACAGCACTCACACATCAAAGACTACCCCAGCACCAGGCACAAGTTTTAAAGCTTACTGCAGCACATAAATACCACCTACCTCCCATCCTGGTATCTTAACTTTGACTTGAGGCTTTGAATCCACATCAGGACTTTCCTCTTACTTTGATTCAAACAAAGCAGTAAGGACATATGTACTTTGCTATCAGCACATAAAATAATCCTTTGCCTTTTATCAAATTAGACTTGTTTTGTTGTAAGACTGAATGATCCTTAGAGAATGAATAAGCTTTTTGCCTCCCCTCATGTATCTATAGGCAGATGACACATCACGTTATTATTTGGTGCAGAATTAGGTCCTAAAGCAATGAATTGCAAAAGATAAAAAATAAAATAAACAAAATAAAAGACCAGGCAAAAAAAATTATAAGGGAAAACAAAAGGCTCATAGCCCTTATGAAGTCACCAGTACAAGTTCTCCTGAAGTAGAAGGATAATTCAGTCCTCTGCACAGCTGACAGGAGTTGCCTCAAATTCAGTCAGCAGCTCTCAATTTTTTTTATTCCTGGATGTTCTTCATATTACAATATTTTACTTCTGTGAAACAAAGTCAAGAGCACTCTTACATGAACGAGAACAGAACAAAAATAATTTCCCTTTCTCTATAATTTCAGAAGACTTCTCTAAGCTCTTAACAGACTTAAAACAGAGCAGCTCAATCACCACCCTTTTGTATTGCTAAAGGTTGCCAAATGCTAATTGAGGTTAATCAGATTTCAGTTAGGAGAAGGGGCCTTTTCACCTTTTCAGACCAAAATCCCTAGGACTGTAGCTTGTCCAATTACCCTGCTCTAACTAGAGAAGAAGCTGCCTGTCTGAAGTTACCTTCTGCCTTGCTGACCATTTCTAGTCGTGGCACAGAATTTGCAACTTGCAGTTGTTGACTTGTCTGTTGCAGTTACAGAATTATCTGTGTACACTTTCTCTAATAAATTCCTCCTGGTTAGTATTTTAAAAGCAAAAGAAACATATTTTCAAAGTAACACATAATTTTACTGAAATATTCTGTTAAATAAAAAAATTTTCTAATTAAAATGCTATTTTAGTGAGGATAATTCCTCTTTGTAGACAAGTACTTTTTAACCGTGAAAAGAAGTTCTTAACAGTGTGTATGCTCTCATAAATATTCTTAGATTCATTCTCACATATTTAGCAGTGTTCTTGTTGTTTAGACTTCATTTGTTTGCACTTCATCAGAATTGCAGTGGAAGCTGGCCTGCTGCTGTGATCCATATCATTCCTGGATTCTCTTTCTAGTCTGATAAAACATTAAATAATATTAAAAAAGAAGAGAAAACAAACCGTGAGTTTTGTTTTATGAAGCTATCCAAATTTTCAATTTTCACAAATAAAAAGACATCAAATTCCGGAACAAATAAAAATTAGCTCATTATTATAAAGATAAATTAACTATAAGTGAATAATAATGTTGATATCATGGGTGCCTGATTTGCAATAATTTACTCATTGAAGAACTGTAAGCCAGACAATTTGCATTAGAATGGTTAAGTACTTTAATTCAATTATAGAATTACTATTGGGTGATTAAAGACTGAGAACAAATAACAAATAAGTCTGAATTCATTTTATTTATCTACTAGCTGCTAACTACATGACATAGCAAGCAGTTTAATTAAACTCATCCCCGTGGGAATTTATCTGGTATTGCTAAAAGTAAATACGTCCAGGAATTCACCAAGGAATGACCTTGCCTTCCTAGGAATGGTTTGGGAAGCAAGAACTTGTCATTTTTCAAAACCATTGGGACAAAAATCTTTCATGAACTTCAGGTTATAAACCAAGAAGAAATATCCCCACACTCTCACTTGGGACTTTTATAAATAAATCCCTAGAAAACTGGATGGAACACAGAAGAAAATAAAAATTGGACCATAAATCTGTGGCTGGCTTCTCACCCATGGGATTACGAAGAAAGAACAAATGCCTTGCTCGTGTGCAAGGTTTTAGACCAAAGTGAAAACTCTGCTATCTGTTGGGAACCTGGCTTAGTCAAATGGGTATGTAGTGAGTTCCAGGTTCCTCTTCTGGCAAAAGTGGATTTTCTTGCAGTTAGACACCCAGCTTCATGAACAGGCAATTCCTGCTCCTTTGGGCTCCTCCTGGGCCCCAAACATTCCTTGGCTGTGTTCACTCTTGGAGAAAGCCAAGCTGGAAGTTGGTATATTTTTCAGAGAGGCCAAATTGTAAAAATCTCTTTATTTAATGTATTCATCCTCTCATTTGTCCCTTTGGCACTCCAAGGTGATTGTTAATGAAAGTCACGATTCTGCAAAGTATTATTAGATTTCCTTAATGGGCAGCAATTTGCATTGAATGTGCATGTGTTGTGTGAGCACTCACACAAATCCTCCAAGACCACCAAAGTTATTGGACTGCAGTTGTGTTCTTTGGCATGCTGGAGACCACTTGGCAATGGCCTGCAAAGCTGGAGTGTTTTGATCACTAATTATAACTCTGCCATAATTGCATTACTGGGCTATTGACTTCTCCCTCACCCCTTCTCTTTAACTGAGTCTGTCATTACAGCCCTGATAGATTGTAACAGTTTTTTGGGGCATCTGCCTTTCTATAAATGCTCTGTACAACACAAGCTATGATGGGCCTGACTCCTCTAGTCACACCACAGACCAAAAAAAATAAAAAACATAGAAATTTTAATAACAGTAATCATAAGCATACAGTTGTGTCCCAAGGATAAAATATGGGCCAATGTATATGTGCATTCAAACCTGGCATTCACAGTATTTTCCATTAAATATTTCTGGTCATTTGCTCTTATTGTACCAATCACATTTCTAATTTCTCCCAGGCTCTTCCAAGAAAATGATTTAACACACAGCGCAGATCTTCCATGTAAAAAAGACCAGAATTTTTTAATTACAGTAATTTCAAAGGATCTAATAGCAATAAGGTTCCCATAAATGTTCAGAATCTAACAAGCTTCATAGCACTTTGCAAGGAGTAGCAATCATTCAGCAGAAATGTTAGAATGCCCTTTATTCCCTTTCTCTATTTCCCAGCAAGCATCCCAGGAGAATCATGAGTTTTAAATTTGCTCAGGCATGAAGGGATTGTGCTCCCCTTGAGCCTTTGTATTATGATAATGCATACATAAAGGTAAGTTTTATTAATTGGAGATCTATCCACAGGGGTTACTGCAACAAAGGAGGCAGGGGAAAGAGAACAGAATGGAAGAAGGAATGACCCTACTGTGCAGTGATTCCAAGATCCAAAATTCAATCCTGATACACTCCCCTTTGAGCCTGCACCTCTTTACTTGTGCACTGATTTAATGTGAACTGTTCCAGGCAGCACTAACTTTTTACAACTCACTCCAATCTATCCTCTTTTTAAAAAAATCAATACTCCAGACTCACCTTTGTACTTATCTTAAGAATTGCTCCCAGGCAAGATTGGAATTCATTACTGTAGCCTTTGCATAAAAGTACTGTGAGTTCAGGCTCTGTGCCTTTCTAACAGCTCTCACTGCCTTCTTAACACCAGGAGCACAGATGTGATAGATTTCTTAGTATTTTCCTCATTGCTGTCAAATTACATTATATTTCACCCTTTCTTATTTGTGTCATATCTGTGACTCCTCTCATTATTGCTTTCTTCTTATTTCTTTCCACATTTCAAAAGCTCAGGGACATACCAGGAAGTTTTGATGGTGCCAGACTCCTTCTCCCATGTGCAAACATGAGTAACCTGTTGCAGATCTTTTCCCCCATCCCCAAAGACTGAGCTTTAGAGGTAAGCTTCTGCACTTTGGGAAACAAAACCCTACATGACAAATGCCTTCTTGCTTTCATATCAGCTAACCAGGCTTTAGAGAGAAGGAAGAAAATAAAACATGGTGTCAAAGATGCTCTCCTGCTCCATCACTCACCTGCTCCAAGAGCCAGCAAACTTGTGCTGTGAAAACAATCTGTGAGCTCTGATTTGTTAGGAGGAATGACATTGTGAAAATGTTCCATATTCACCAGAGTAAATTAAAAAAGCACCTGCATCCAGCAGATTGCCCTAATTATGCTGTCACAGATTTGTAGTGGTTTCAAGTGAGACACCCAGAGAGCCCCTCAGGGCAGAGGCCAGTCCAAAGACAATAAATACTGCAAAGAGCCTTGTCATGTATCAGTGCACTTGAAGAGGGGAGCAGGAAACAACTGGCATAGGTTGGGGACATACAAATAAGCCTTCAGACATATTTGGATAAATTAGAGATGTTCTTTAGGTAGCAGGAAAAAATTGTGCTCTAAGGGAAAATAAGCAGGTTTTAAAATTCTTAATAGCTAAATTCAGTGTTATGTTAAGAAATCACATCAATAACAAAATTCCTTCTAAACCAAGACTACTTGTGTCAAATTTTAGTTTGGTATGAAAAGCTAAAGTGTGGCATTCAGGCAAAGCTGAAAGAAAATTTGTTTCCAGTTTAAGCCACCAAACACAAAAATCCCCATTATTTGCTTGGATCTTCTGTTGTCCTACAGAAGTCAAGATATCAAATATTCTACAAAGATCTCTTTATACTTTATTTCATATCATTTCAGTGGAACAGCAAACAGTATGATCAATAAAACCAAATGCTTTAAAGTGTCTGCAGCTTTCTGGGTTGTTGCTTCTGTCTGTGATGCTTAAGCAGAGCCTTTTCACAGTTAAAAATTAAAACACTTAAGGGGCTCTTTCCTCTGTTTTCTGCTGGAGACTCATTCTCTTTTGAGCTAAAGGGCACAAGCAGAGTGTAGCTAAAATAAACTTTGTAGGATTTTATAGCTGACAGCTGTAGTTTTTAAGATGAAGTTTGACAGGCATTTGGAAAGGCATACAGTGACTTCAGGAAATTCAAGCAGAATCAAAGAAGGCATGAAATGGGCCTCACTCTTCCATCCTGCTCTGTGGTTGGCCCATATGTTCTGGGTATTCCCAAAGCTGGCTCTGAGCAGAGAATGCCCTGAAGAGCCAGCAGTGTTTGTGCATCAAGCTACAGCAAAGGGAACTGGGCACTTAACAGATCCCTGTTTTGCAGGAATTGAGCAGGCTTGGTCCCCTCCCTCCATTATGTTCTTAGGGCATTCTGTGCCTTGGAAATAAACTCCATGTTGTACAGCATATGAGGGCTGGTAAATAAATCTGACAGCACCAAACAGAGCTTGAATCAGGGATGTCTGTCTCATTCTACTATCAGCCTGGCAAAGATGTTGTTTTTCATATCATGCTCACACACATTTGTCTCAATGGCATCTGAGCATCCTTGTCTCCTGTACATTCACCAGGTCACAAAGCAAAGTCTTGGTATTTAACCTCCTGGCTCCATTTAGCAACACCCTACCAATCCAGCTGGAATAGATTATTCACAAATTTTCATCAAGCCCTCCCACACCTGCCACATATCAGAAAAAGAATAATTTACTAACAAAGGCCTTGCATAGTTGAAATCTCCTCAGGTAGCTCCAACCCTGCTGGCCCTCCGAGTCACTTCAGTGCTCCAGCAGAAAACAATAAGCAGCATTCCATTTCCTAACCTGGCAAGTAAGAGAAAATTGACTTAGAAAGTTTAATTATGTAAAAAAAAAAAAAAACCCAAAAACTTATGGCATTGGTTGCCATGGCAACACATTCTCATTAGGTGGCTCAGAAACAGCAATACTGAAGAAACAGCCTGTCTTTGTAAATGCTAGTCCCACAATAAAATATGATTATTAACTGTAAATGCTTTTTTCCAGTTTAGAACTACAAATGCAACAGCCAGGGATTGCTTTTGCATGTAGTGCTACAGAAATTTGTGTGCTTATAGTCCTGTGAGCTGCTGCTGAGGCACTGGGAAAGAACAAACTCTGTTTGTGTAGCATGTGACAAAAATGATGGGTGGGTTTGGAGAATTGGGAACAGCTCGCCACAGTACAAAGTTTGATTACTCAGAAAAATATTCATATGAATGTCCTGGTCTTAGTCTTTCCTCAAAGCTGGCTTAAAACTGTCCAGGGACTGCCAGTGCTTTAGGGAGGGGAAGTGGTAAAGCAAACCAACCAATGAATAGGGAGCCTGGAGCACAAGTTGCCAAAGGGGAAGGCAAGGTCCAGTCTTCTGCTCTCATGAATGTGGAATCCTCACTTCCTTCCCCAAGTTTTCCTCTTTTTTTGGCCCTTCACATTTCTCTCATTTTCTCTCAGGATTAAAGCTTAGGTTTAAAAATGTATCCTGGAATAATCATCTAGGGAACCACTGACAAAGTGATGCACTGTCTGAACATAAGCACTTCCTTTTTGTTTAAATATTTTATAATTTAAATAATAATACAATTTTTTAGAGTAGAAAAACCCTGCAGTTCTCCTTTCATGATTTTAGCTCTGCCCTTCAACAAACTTGATAGGTATACATGAAGCATAACTCAGTTCTCAATTTTTACTTTCCTACTCTTCTTTCCTTTCCATCCCCCCTCCCTGTCACACAGTATCCAGCTGGTAAATTTTTGCTGGCTTAAATTTAGTCTTAATTCATGCTACCTAACCCTTGTTTACTCCAGAACATTCAGTTTTGAGGAAACTTGCTGGGTGATAATAACCAAGGTAAGCAATCAGTTCTTTAATAGAATCTGTGTTACTTTTTCTTAGAACAATTGCAAAAGAAAACCAAGAATAGATCAGAGCTGCAACAACCAAAAAAACAAAACAGAGGTTCTCTCAGTAAGTCTATATTGTGCAAAACAGTTTCAGAAGAAAAGATCTATTTATGTTAAGTGAAATAAAATATAATTTTAACCTTCTAAATTATGTATATTTTATATGGCATAATAATAAGGAAGCAGAATTTTCTCCCTTATTCTTGACAGGATAAAAAGATACAAACTAACCCAAGTTTAATATTACCATCCTCTCTTTCAACTAACATTTCCCAAAATGATATTTTGCTGTTAAAAATTCATCTGGTAATGCTGAAGCCTTGCCCTTATCAAACAACACTTTGGGATTTAACACGGCTGAAAGATTTTCCCTTGCAGTTATCCCTGGATATTTGTATTATAATAACCAAATGAAAGAACATATGTATAATGAATATATGGCACAAGCTTCCCCCCAGCCTCCAAAAGTGCAAGACACAGCATTTTATGAGGATTTTTTTTAGCTTCTACATTCTAAAGTCTTGAAATTCACAAATTATATGCATTTTCCCCACTTTGCTATTGACATATACCCGGAAAAATAATAGGGAAAGGTCAAGAAGTTTTCCACAGAACCTGGTAACTTGAGCCTGTCTAATGACATAAACAAAGTGATGAGTGGATTGAAATTTCTAGAACCAGCATGCAGTTTCTGCAGCACAGAGCAGCTATTCCACCTCAATTTATGCTTGGCCTCTACCAGCTGCTCCTCCTCATGGAGGGACTGCAGTCACTGCTGCACTAAATCAGCCCCTCCAAGCAGCCAATTTGCACCAGTGGGGAAAGACACTCCCAGTATTTCTATGTTGATAACATTCAGCTACAATGAGCTGCATAAAGATTGATGCATCAGCTACATTTTGGGCTGATTTGGAAAAAATAAATAATCTCTTATCAGCTGGACCAGTGCCCTCAGACCACAGCAAAGCACTCTACCCCCTACCCACGAGCTCCTCAGCAGCTTTCCATCAACCAACACCTATTTAAATTCTCTTGAAGTTATTCATGTAGGGTTTGATAATTTTGTCTGTCCTGGGGAAAGAGCAGGTGCCAGATGTGGTGTGGAGCTGTCACTGCTTCTCACCTCTGTTGTTCACTTGGGCTGGCCAGTGCTAGATCCCAGTGACATACAGACCATGCCTGACATTTATCTCCTGGAAATCAATAGGGATGGTATTAAGAGCCTATCCAGAACAGCATAATAGCATGCAGAGCAACTCAGGAGATGGAAAGAATAAAAGGAAAATAAGTGGGGTCACAGCTGGGTATCAGAGCTGGGCCACCCAGAGGTCAAGCAGGTCCCTTGCCCAAAGGAGCCCGTGAGTGAAAATTTACAAGCAGAGTTCAAACACAATGAAGTAAGCAGTGGAACTGTGAGATGGGGATTTCAAGAGAAACCTGTCAGGGCCCTATTTCTTTTCAGCTGTTAATGCTTCAAGGTGTGGAAATAATTGAGAAATTTTATGTCATATTGTTTAGATAAAAAAAAATCTGGATTTTTCACAACAATTTGTAAAATTACAGAGGAGACGAAAGCACTATTTGGTTTAAGGTTGAACATCCGGAAGGAAAAGAAAAACCCTATATTTTATTGTATTGATTTTACTCGTTGAGATCATCAAGATCCTTTATCTTTTTCTAAAGGAAAGAAAACCACTATTTGCAGCTGAGTACTGGGGTTTGGAAAGGACAAGTTTTGCTTTTGTTCTGTCAATATATTTCTGAAAAGCTCTAAGAGAGTCTGCCTGCAGGTAAGGATTTTGCAAGCAAATAAAATAAACATTTTCAAGTGTCTTTCAAAAGCTGACCTGGGAATCCTAATGGTAAGTACACATTCAAGGTATAAAGTTATCCCCCATATAAATGGCTCTGAAATATTCTCCACTATCAATTTTGAAAAAAATGTCCCAACAGTGTATATAACAGCAACCTGAGATTTCCTGTGGAAGGCATTACTCTCCTATTTGTCATCCAGCATTCAGAAGAAACCTCTTTGGGTTTTGCTTTATATGAAGACTAGGAAAGAGCTTGTCATGCTAGCACAGTGTGGAAAACACAAATAGATATTGGATTGTTCCTTTAATGCAAAGGATGAGCAGATAGTCATGCAATATTTATCACTGAAGGGCAGAGGAAGCAATCAATAATGGTTTCCCATGTGGGCCATTTTTCTCATCACTTTATAGAACAAATCCAGATCTCCAAATATGTGAAGCATAGAAAAAACTCACCCCTGCAGTCAAGGCCATTGTTAAGACTCATCTGTTTCTCCTGCCCTGATTTGCAGTCTGAACTCTTGCACTGGTTTCTGTTTTGCCCAGCAGATATCAATTACCCTGAAGCAGAGCCACGTACAGGCTTCTGAATTCCACCAGTAAAAAGGCTCATGTAGAAAAAGATATCAATGCTCAATGGCTTGGGTTAAAGAAGAGAAAACCAAACCTGAACAAACAAAAAAACCCTACCTAAAGCTTGACTTGCAAGCTGGGAATAGTCAGTCTTTCTTACCTACATTAATCTCCTTACCTCCTACTTATGCTTTCCTTGCTTGCCTTCCTCCTCAAATCCAGGTGGAGTTATTCCTGGTGCTAACAAAATTCACCAGCTTCAGCTAATTATTGCAAATATAAAACAGGGGGAAGGAAGATCTGGGAAAGGAGATGAAAACACCTAAACAGGAACAATAAGAAATAATTATCCTTCATATTTATTTAATGACAGGGAGTCTTAAAAAACAGGAATTTATTTGTATGGGTTTCATAGCATGCACTGTACTTAAAAAAAATCAAATAAAGAAGTGCTCACATAATTTGAACTTAAGCCTTAATGATAAGTTGTTAAGAAAAATGCCATCCAGGAGCAGTTCATTATTTGACAGCTACAGGAAAGGAGAGAGAAATCCAGGCTGCCTGCAGTTCAGCAAACAGTTGCTCTCACCCTCAGAATGTGTATCAAACCAGACCCCCGGGGTTCAGAGTTTAGCAAAATCTCCAGCTTTTCTTAACTCATGAAAAATAACATTTGGCAAAATGTCATAAGTTTGCTTTATACTGCTGTTTTGAGGATTGCAACAATAAAGGTATTTTCTTTAAGTGTCAATTTAATTAATTTCACAGTTCTCATACTTTCCCATATTGCCAGCAGCCTTTGCACTTGAGCAAACACTGAACTCCTAGAATGGAAAAACTGTTAAATTTTCTAGTTTTTAAAGGAGCAAGCAAGCAAACCTTCATTTCAAATGCTTAAAAGAAAGACTGGCATTATTTTTCACTTGCATGCATGAGCCTAATGGAGTTTGATCACAGCTTTAGAAATTTTCAGGTTTGAAAAATACATTTTACACCTTGACTCAAAAACGATCTTCTTTTCAGCATTTTCTTTTGTTTGCAAGGTCAAGGCGAGGACAAACCCTGTTTCTCTGATTAAAATCCGTTCCTGTGATTAAAAGAAACACTACAGAGCAAAAAAGTGTAGTGGGAAAAGGCAGATACCCATCCACACATCATTACACAGCCCTTTCAGGAGGCAGGCAATGACCAGCAGTCACCCCTCCAAACTGACCACCCTGAGCTCTGATTCTGCTGCTCCAGAGCCCACGGGACTCAAAACCCACCCAGTCACTCCTCAGCAAAGCTTTTTGCTCCTTACTGCACCTCCAGCACATCACAGAAAACCCCAGCCTGCAATCTTGCTACAACTGGAATTATCTTTAGCGCAGTAAGCTGAAGTCATTATTTATTTATTCCCTGCCAGTGTAGGTGGATAATTAGCACATAATTTGAGGTTTCCTAGGCATGACAGCCTGCTCTGGTAGCTGCCCCTAGTCCTGATTAAATCTCTGCCTTGGATCTCCCAGTAGCACCTCATATAGAAAATTCCAGGCTCTGTCAGTATCAGGCTGCTGTCTCAAAGTTTGAAACCTTCATGAATGTTTGGGGAGGGAAGACTGGGGAAGAATTCTTCCCTCATGGGGAGAGGGAAGAATTTTAGGAACAATTTTATTTTATTTTATGAAGATTTCTTTGTCTAAAGGTTGCATGGCATCCAAAGAGCCTGTAAGAACACAGATCTGACTGCAGGGGAGCCAAAGGGATATTACACCTGAGTCCTTAAAATAGCTTTGGCAACAGAGACCTGCACAGGCTTCAGAAAGGAAAACAAATTTATCTGAGTGCTAGAAAAGTGAATTCAGGGCATGTAGTGTATTTAGACTGCTCTAGCCCACACCCCACAGAGAATACACAGAGCTGTTACAATGAGCCCACACCCCACAGAGAATACACAGAGCTGTTACAATGAACCCAGTCTGTGCCCACATTTTGTGCCTCCTGCACTGCAGGGCTCAGCTTCCCAAGAGTCCTGGACTGAGCAGAGGCCATTGTCTGGCTCTGTGGGGCCAGCTCTGCCTCCAGGGATGGACAGGAAGGGCAGGATCTGTGGCACCAGATTTCTGGCTACAGAGAGCAGCACACAACTTTCCCAGGCATCATCCTGGGGAAGGCTGTGAGAAGATCAGAGAAATGAATGAGAAACAATTCTTATCTTCACTTGCTGCACCTGCTGTTGTGAACATGTGGAATGTGTTATGGAGATTTGTTTACCATAGGATGGTTTCTTAATTAGCCCATGGTGATGGTGTTTGGATTGGAGGATCAATTAGGTCCAGTTGTATCATAACTGTCTATAAAAGCAATGGGTTTCTTAATAAGAATAGAATAATTATAAATAGATTGATCAGCCTTCCATAAATCATGGAGTCAATGCTAATTATTACCCAGCCAGGGACCCACTGTTACAACAAGGATCCTCCAGTTTTCCCAGCAAGCAGCTCAGAGCACCCCTGAGCCTCCTCATGGACACCACAGGGAGCTGCCACAGCTGACACTCATGAATGCTGACTCTTTTGGGGGTGCACATGGGATTGCTCCTCCAGCCCCTCAGGAAAAGACCTTTATCCCACCCCTCTGAGGTGGCTGGGAGCTCCTGCTTTCCTGGCCCTCCTCCAAAAGTGTCTCTGTGGGATCTGTTCCAGGATCACACAGGGACAAAGGGACAGTGGCTGTGTCCCAGCTAAGGGCTGCTCCAGGCACGACAAGGCCCCTCCACAGGCGGAAAAGGCCTCAGCAGTCATTTGCTTGAGGCCTGGTCCCTGAGGTCTTGTGCTGTGGGGTTCCAGCCATGGCCCCAAACCTTGGGACACAGGGACACACACAGGGACACACAGGAACAGTGGCTGTGTCCCAGCTAAAGGCTTCTCTCAGGCAGGACACAGCCCCTCTGTAGCAGGATTAGGCCTCGGCATCTGCTTGCTTGAGGCCTGGTCCCTGAGGGCCTGTGCTGTGGGCTTCCAGCCATGGCCCCAAACCTTGGGGCACAGCTCTGTGTGCCCACCTGTGCCCCCACCCCGGGGCAGCGGGACGGCAGCTGTGCCTGGGGTTAATGAGGTGACACTTTTCCAGATGGTGGCAGTGCTGGTTTCTGCCCTTGGCGCCTGGATTTGTTCACTCTGTGTGAGATCGGCAGCTTTTCTCCATGGCGCTGGGAAAGGTCGCAGCTCTCTGGAGTCTGCAGGCTGCTCTGCTGTCCCCTTCATCCCTGAGCCACTAAATGCCACTTAGCTGTGTGGCCTCAGGCAGCAAATTAAAACCAGTGGGTTAAAATGAACTAGCATCTCAGGTGCATGAGTGGGGTTTTGTGCAGATATTTTTTTAAGGATGTTCTGCTCCCATAAAATACCTGAGTTCTTACTGATTTTTTTCTCCACACTGCTGCTCCTCTTTTGTTCCCATTTCCTTACTGATGGGGCTGTGCATGAGAGTGCAGGAATAAATGATGGCAGAGCCCAGCCCAGGGGCTGCTTGGGTCCCCAATTTTCTGTGGCTCACCAAGTCAAAATTCCAGCCCTGTGAGCCCTTCTGAGTGCCAGGTGAGGAGCATTCAAGGGGAGAGAGAATCTGACCCCTGTTTCATGCTCAAAATAAGGAAGATTAGGCAGTATGCAGCCATGGTCATGCCATTAGGCTCCAGGGGAGATTATTACTAATTTTTTTAAATTCACAATTTCTTCAGAGTGTGTTTGGACATGTCCAGAAGTGGTAGTGGAAGGTAGTTGTGTTATTTATCTGAGATCTCCCAGGTCTCACACACAGGCCATTCCTGAGCATCTTCACAGCACAGGAGATGCAGGACAGCTGTTCTCACCTGCTCTGTGTCCCAGTCTTGCTCATATGGGCACCAAAAACCTTCCTTTGGGTACCACCAAGGGACAGAGGGATTCTGGCAAACACATTGCCTAAATCCATCTGCGGATATAGATTTGATAAAGGTACCCTTGACAAAGACTGGCTTCTGGAGGCCAGTCCAACACCTCAATCCATAGATGTTGAAGAGATGTCACCCCAAACTCCCATCCCAAAATATTACCTCTCAACACCTTCATAAACACACTTTTCCCCCTTTCCTTGGACTGACCCCTTATTACATTTCAGGGGCTAGTTTGCAGAGGACAGGTTCATTTGCTAATACATGAATCATTATTGCTTTGAGCCCCTGAGCTAGCATTTTTATGAGCATATTTCAAAATCTATTTGATTGCTGTTAGAAATCATTTCAGTTCACGCTCGACAACCAGGCCAACCTAAGCCAATATGCTCTGCCTGGCACTGTGGAAGGATGTTGTGAGAATTTAATTATTAACTGCAAGTTACTGTGCATATGGCAAATTTCAAGTGTAGTGGGGTTTAGTTTTTGGGGTTTTTTTGCCTCCAAGATAAAACCACCCAGTTGTTTAACTCCAGCTTATTAAGATTTCTATCTAGAGATTCTGATAAAATTGTTTCACATTGTACACCCTACAGAGAACAGCATGCTGCCTTTTCCTATCCACGAGCTGCTTTCTGGCCATAAATGTCATCCAAGCCAAAGTGAGCCCTCTTTGCCCTTCTGTAAGCCTGATTTGAATGTTAGAGATTAGATTTACTTCATTGCCTTCATGTAAGAAAGCTTTTGGAAAAACATTTGTTTTATGTGATAAGGTACAACAAAACATCACTAGAACAGAACTTAGTTCTGGCAGCAAGAGACTCACCTTGGGGAATGAAGGGAGGGAGGGAGGGATGGTGGAGATGTAGACTGTAAAAACATATTTAAAGTAGCTTTTACTTGTCATCTCCTTTTCCACTATTATGATGCTGCTGATGCTCTTCTACTGTTTGGCCTCTGTGTGCCATGAGAGCTCTGTGGTATATGTCACACTGATATTTACACACCAGGTAAGTCAGAACCTTATCTTGAATCAGAATCCATCAGCACATTAACAAGAGGAGGAGGAGAAGTAGTTTTTAGAGTGTTATTTATTTTAGAGTATTAATATATAGATGATATGTGTATATGGCACATCAAATCCACAGGTTTTCATGGAGTCCTCAGGCCTGGCACAAATTAACTGATTAGGAGCCTCTTTTTCTAAGCAGCCAGCATTTTTCTACTTAAGCTCAATCTTCAGAGGATGTATCAAAGAACAGTTCTGTGAGACACGATGCTGTGTGCATTTGCCTCAGACTAAATTTATCACCCATGCATTTATCAATGCATTTCAAAGGAAAAGAAAGAAAGACAGCCTAAAGGTCCACTTTGACTTGTGCTCAGGCAAAGGACTTTAAAATTTACTTCAAAAACCACTAGAATTGTAAGGTCTTGTATAGGCTTAATAGTTACATAGAGTTATAAAGAGGGAGAAAAGCCTTGTGTCACCCTGGCCTGATTGCTGGCAAAAACGATCTCTGATTCAGACTTAAGAAAGATTATTTGGCTCCAGGATCAAAACATGAAGCAGGCCCCTTAGAGATGAAAAGTGTCGTGACTTTTTTCCAATAAGGCTGAACACGACACAAATCCCTCACTGCTCCTCAGGAGCCCTCTGAAGCTTTGAAATTCCTTTCTTTTCAGCAAAAGAAGGCACAATGCAGTATCCTGGGTCTCACTATTATGATAGCTTGAGACTGTGAGGAAAAACCACGGCTTGGACATGCTAGGATGTATTCTGAGTATTTTAAACAAAAACTCCAACAGGGTTATCATTCCAAATGTACCTTTCCAAAGAAAAAGGAAAAACATTTTCAAAATACCTGTGCTACTTTAATGAAGCCACACTCTGCTCTCAAGAATGACTCAAAATGACTTGTACCATCTAAAAAGAGAAAAAGTGGAGCAGAAGTTATTTAGGTTTAGATTCACAAAAATATCTAACTACTCAATTGTGGTGAGTTGGACCTCAACTGATCTGCTGGACTTGCATTTGCACCCTTGATGTGGATTGTAATCTCATAACTCTCCATTTGGTCAGCAAGACCAGAACATCCAGGATCTGCCTAGCTTTGACCTCCTCTGCAGGGTGAGTGTGGCCAGGTCAGCCCCTCACCCAGAGTCATCCTGAGTAGACCCAACATCTTGCTAATTGCCTTTTTAATACAAAACAATCAACTTTGCAATGAAAATAGCAGTTTCTCCAGTTTAAACACATCACTTTGGTGTTTAATTTCCTCCTTTTTGATGATAGGTGGCACCAGCTTCTCCTCAGAATGCCAATGCTTGAAGTACACAGAGAATTTCAATAGGTTTTGGCAAAGGTTTCACTGCTACACACCACAGCACTGACCTGTGTGTTTTGGAGCTCTGTCAACAGATTAGGCATATTTCACTGCAATAAACTGCAAAAGCAGAAAAATCTTTCCTGAATCCTGATTAAAATCCCTTTATTAAAACTCAGTTATTCATGTAAAGATGCCAGGGCATTATCACCAGGTGAATTGCTGTGTGTTAGTTCATGCTTTCCAGGTTGGACAGTGCAGCTCAGTCTTTAACTCCCACTTTTCCAGCTCAAGGGAATCCTGATGTGCCTTGTCCTTCCCTTCACATCCCATTACTGGAACTCTGAGTTCCTCAAGAATTTTTTCTGCCAGCTGGGCCCACCCAAAGAGTCATCTTGCAGCCTCCACTGTCAGCAAGACAGAGGCTGTTAGGAAGCCCTGCTTGGCTTTTTAAAAATAAATAATGTTGCACACATGGTCCAATGAATGTCACATCACTTTGCTGGTCCCAGCTTTATCCATAAGTTCTGTAAGTGACGGAATTTTGTTAGTTAGAAGGCTCTTTTTTTCCCCAGTGCATCTCCTCTACATCAGTAACACACCTGAAAGTGATAGAAAAAGACAAATCCTAAAAGGAAAATGGTAGGATTTGGTTAAGCAGTAAAAGTGGGCTAATGGTAAGAAAGTCCAGCAAAACCTTGCACTAAATTTTCATGGGTTTTGTTTGCTGCTTCTTAGGATTACAGTTAGTTTTAAACACTGAAATGAACTCTTGGATTAATCCACAAGTTAGAAATGTTTCATAAATTCTAGAATAAAGAAAGGGGGTTTCATTTGTTTGTTTGCTTTCACCTCAACAGGTAGAAAGGTACCCCAGTCCTTATTTTCTTGCTTTAAATTCCAGATAATGAATCAGAATGCAAGGCAAGGCTGACTAATAAAGGTGCTATGTTACAGGAACAATAGACAGCCAAAACAAAACAAAAACATGACCAAGCCATTATAGGCTGAAAAATCATGATCACTGCCAGTCAGTGCTCAGTTACAGACACATATTCATGATTCACAGTCAATTAATGTAGATTTATTGAACAAAGGAATGCTACATCCACAGAATACATTCTTCACAGTGAAAAAACTCATGCTTAGGATAACTTCTGCAGTAAAAATGTGGTCAGATGCAGAACTGCTGACAAAATATTTATACAAACCTAATCTTGCAGGATATTATTCACAAAACATTCATTCCAGCAAGCATATGGTACCTTCAAAGGTGATGTTTCTCCTTCCAAGAAATGCTGGCTTGATTACAATAGGAAGTTGGGTCTACAGAATACCTTGGCTTGAAACAGAGCAGTGTTTTTACACAGAGTCCTCAGCATGGAGTTACAAAGAAATGGGAAAGAACACAAAGACTGATCCTGGGGATGGAGCTAAATTTGCCAAGGCTGTATCAGGCCATTCCTTCTGAGGCTGGTGGTATTGTCAGCAACCTGAAGGCCACAACCAACCCCACCTCCTCTGGGAAAACCAAAGAATCAACCAAGGAGGCTGCTCCTCCACTTAGGCAGTCACTGTCCTTGCAGAAATTGGGAAGGAAAAAGCTTGGGCATTCCATTCAGGTGTCACCCAGGTGATTCAGCTGAACCAGAGGGATGTAAGAGAGTCAGGAACAAGGGCGCATGTCCCATCCTGGTCACTCACCTGTAATCCTGGGTGCTCCACAGCCTCCTGACAGCAGGAGCAGCAGGGCAGGGAAGAGTAAAAGAGGGACTTGGATCCTTTCTCAGAAGCTCTGTTCTCCTTGATCACAAATTGCAAACTTTGTCATGCACATTGGAAAAACAGCCTGGCTGAGATCCAAAATCAATGTTAAAGCCAGCAATGTATGTTTTATCCCGCTGAGCAGCTCAGGAACCCGATGGGTTCTCACCCTGCTATCACCCAGCACAAGAGATGACACAGACCATCTGCTTGTGCAGTTACAAAGTTGTTTGCTGGTGACACAAAAAAAAGCATGACAGTCAGTTCAGAAATATATTTTAAAACAGGATGACAGAGGTCAGACTAAAAAGGGTGTTAAAAAAGAGTTGGCAGCAGTAATTCACAGCTTTTCACCATAAGAGAACTACAGGGCATCCTATGGAATGAGAGGCTGTGGTACTGACTCACAGTAACTGTGCTATTTATTACAGAAGGATGTTGTGATACCCAGAGCTCTGAGTGGATTGGATACATACAGGCCCAGTGTCATTACTGTGGTTGGGTTGGTGTGTAGAGCCTCTGGCTTGGGAAGGCCTTACCCGGAGAAAAAAGGGGAAATATATGGTGAAAGGATCATTCTACTTTTACCCTGCATCCCATTTCACTGTTCTAAACAGCAATTATTGACTGTTTGCAGTGGTGAGATGCTGGGATATGTAAGTGACAGTCTGCACTGTTATCAATCCAGTTTTGGTTGGGCACCCCAGGTCCAAGTCTCTTACGAGTGTGCAGTGACTGCCTTTCAGAACACAATATGTGCAATTTAAATTTTAAAATGCCCATATGCTTTGCTCTTCTAGTTTTCCTTTGTGTGAATCTTGGAATTTTAATACATATGTCCAAATGCACAATGATAAAACATGCAGCTCATGTCAGCATTAAAATGCATAGTAATTTATTAACTTTTTCAGTGTGAATACAAATTGCTTTGATGATGTGCCACATAATGAAAAAATATTTGCAGTCACAACTTGCATTCTAGTTCCTGCATTTTTTAAAATTAAACATTACAAAGAGTTTGAAAACTACACAACACTTGTTGATGGGCAATAGGAAACACTAATACTATGAAAAGTAATCAATGCTTCTACATATCTTTGAAGACACTCTTGATTCAGAAATTGTTTTTCAAAAGCAGGTTCCCATATATTGTTTCACTGGGTATTTGTAAGCATTCTTGGCCAAAACCCATTGTTTTTATTCAGGACAATCCCTGAACTCAATACCTTTTAGTTACATGTCATTAATGCTTTTGTAATCTAAGTCACTGTATTTTATGAAGCCATTCTGAAATCCGTTATAATGCACTAAAGAGGTCACTGTAGTTTGGGATTCTTTCCAAAGAGAATTTTTGGGTATTAAGTTTCCTGTGGTGCCATCTAGATCTAGAGACATGTAAAGACCTGATCCTTCCTTGGTTTCTGTCCAGCCTGTTAGCTAGATCTAATTGGCAAGACCATCTTTTATCTGTGGTATGACCTCTACCATTGACTTTGATCAGCACTAAGAAGCAGGCAGTCAAATTAGCAGCAGGCAAAAATAGAACACCATTGTTAGAAGCACCTTCAATCAGGTGAATTCTGGGAGTTGTTCTTCCTCCCAAAGCCTCTGATGAAAAAACAAAGGTATTTGTGCCCTAACTGAATGATAATATGCTAAACTCCCTCTGAATTACAACTTCTGTTGTAGTTCTCCATATAACCCAACTCCCTGGATCCCGAAACTGGCCATAATGCACTTTTGTGTGCCTGCTAATGAACCATTTCAAATGAATAGTGGATACTGAAGAAATTACACACTGTGTGATTGATCTAAAGAACAGATTAGGACTGGTGCTATTTCATTAAATCTGACTAGCTATGACTTCAGTGCTTAAAATTGCAGCTATCCTGTGTCAGATAGATTACACCCCTTGTCACATGGCAAGTGAGGTTTTCATCTACTAGATCACAGTTTTTTAAAAGGGACAGGCCAATGAAAAGGACTGTAAATGAAGGACCATGAAGGCTCCATCTTCAGCCACATTGAGCCCCAAATTATTCATTCAGCAGAGAGAAATACTTCAACACTTTTAAAATATGTATGAAAAGCTGTTGTTTGTTTCCATATTTTGGTCTTAAAACACTTCTGTGCCACCTGAGTTTGGTTTTTTTGCATATGGAACAGCCCTGAAGAGTTCTGGTGGGTGAGCACAACAGAGAAGTTACATGATTGCAGGGGAATCCAGTGGGTCCTTCCAAAACATCAAATTTCTCTTGTTGCCTTCCCACTGGAACTTAGAAAGCCTCAGGAACCAGCAAGCCAGTAATGCTAGAGGACAGTCCTGGCTGAGGAACAAATAGATTCAACCAAACCAAAATAAAATTCAGCTTGGAAAATGGTTTGTAGCTCTCAAAAAAGAAAGGGCTTTTATTACCTTAGGACTCAAACTCATTTTTGGGGACTCTAAAAAAAGAAAAATGCTTAAAAAAGAATATTTTTCCAGGCTTGGCTTTCACAACAGTGTGCTAGACTTTCTTACTGGTGTGCTGGTCTTTCTTACCTTCTGTTCTTTTGTCCTATGACCTAGTATTTAGCTCCATAATCCCCTAAATCAAACAAAATAGCATAGAAAGTCTTTGATCTGATTTTTCTCCACAAGGCATATTAGACTACACTGAATACCTTTCATGAGATCTAGAATGCTGCACTGTGGGAAGCAAGGCTGAAAATTTGAACACCATTAAGCAGGATTTCAGATTATACTAAGGGGTGAAATACTGACAAAAGAACCATAGACTTTGGTTAAAACAGATAATACTCAAGGCTTTTTTTATTATTATTCCTTTGACGAGAGAATATTTAAGACCCTCTCACATGCAGAGTCACCATGTTAGCACCACAGCCAAAGCAGTGGTTCATACAGATAAAGAATAAAGTAAAATTAATCCAACAGATGTGTTTTGCAAATATAAGAAATTGTTCCAGCAAGTCTTAAAAAAAGGACAATCACATAAAATACCAACTCCACCTTTTAAGAGTTATTTGATTTCTTTTATGTTATTATGTAAATCTCAAAGCCATTTATCTACCACAAAAACCTGTTTTCCTTCTTGTACCCTAAGTCTGGTTCTTGCAAGCCTCCTGCAGCTGGTGGCCTTGGCACTCAAACCTGCCAGGACTGACCACTCTCAGACAGGGTGGCCACAGTCAAATGCCCTGAGGGGCAAAATTCCAAGACACCCAATTCTCTCTGATCATGGTGGTGTCAGATGAAGGTTTGAAATCTCCCTGAAATCTCTGCCAGTAAACACAGATTTATCTGGTCCTCTCAGCTTCAAAGCTCCTAAACTGCCCATGCAAGACTCCTTTCAGGAGAGTAGATTGAAACTCTAAATTCCTCTAAATATTCAGCTTTCCTTTTTCATTTACCCAGGGCTTGAAAGGCTTGCTGCCCTACTGCTAACCAAGGATCAAGTGTGGATTCTTAATTCAAGACAAGAGAAAATAAAAGAAAAAAAGAAAGCACATGGCATGTTTGCTTCTGTTCAGTCCTGTAGCTTCATACTCTAATAGGCCACACTGATATATATAATTAATTTCTACTTCCTGCCATGTTCATATAAAACAGTTAGCACTTACTCACTGGAAAGACTAAAAATGGGTGTGAATGACCTGTTACTCCCCCAAAATCTCACCTGGTGAAACCATCTTTTGCTTTCTCACCTCCCTCAAGGAGTAAAACTCCATCAGAGCAAACAAAAGGAGAACAAAGCTTTCATACACTTTAAAAGGTGGAAATTGTATTTGGAGAGAAGATGAAAACTCACTTACAAACTCAGCTTATCATAAGGAGGTTAAATGCAGGGCAGCTGTTCCCAATCTATATTTAGCCTGAAGTTTCCTACCTGTTTTGGACCTGCAGGAAGGCTTGAATACTGAGATTGTCTGTGATTTTATACAGTATTGCTTGATTTATTAAAGATGCCACTCTCCCTGCAGGTCTTATTACACTGTTCAAAAGGTTGTGTGCAACTTACCACAAACACAGAATTTTAAGTATTTTTGTATCTAAAACTCACCCAGAATTATTCTTTTGCATATGTTCATGTGTATCCTGGTCCACGAGACATGAATAAAGATCAGCAATTAGCCACAAGTAAACTCCAGGAGAATTGGCTTTGTATTGCATCTTGCACACTCTATTTCAAGAATAAAATTGGACCAAAACATAGGGATATGCTTTCTAGAGGCTAACCAAGATTTGACAAGACCTGATGGATTTTGCATGTTAAAAGTAAAAATTTTATTACATATCACGCCCTTGAAAAATTAACTTTGTTTCCATTAAATTTTGTTCAGCATGCCTTGAAATAGGAATGGCAAAAGTTATTCAAGGAACAGATCACCAAGATTCATGGTACCACAGTGACTGCAATTAGCTATTTTCCTGGCTCAGTAAAACAAAACAATTTTTTTTTTTTAACTATAAAATATTAAGTTGTGAAATTAACAGATACCATCTCTGTCTCTCCTTCAGTATGACTGAAATCATCAGTACAGAAAAGCTGTGTGCCACGGACCCACACCCAAAACCTGTTGACGACAGTGCTCATCAATTTTGGCAGCCTTTAGGATGAGACCTTGTCACTGCTCTGTCCATGTGCACTGACCCTGCATGAACCACTGGATACATTATTAAATTCAGGTTTACAAAGATGCTGCTGATGGGTCAGCTACAGTAAAATATTTGTATTTCAGAGTAACAGTATTTATATATGCTCCCTACCTCTTGCTCTAATCTGCCTTCTTATCACCAGGCTTGTGTTTGTTTTTCAAATGCTGAAAAGACTTTGTTGGTTTATTCAGGAAATTTGTCTAGACAGTGCTCACACAGCATATTTGCTCACATTTGACATTTTCACAGGATGGAAAACAAAATGGAAGATCCAAGTTTTTAAGCTCCACAGATGGCACCTAAGCCAGTCAACTTATTTCCAGAATAAGGAGGATTTGGAGTATTCCTGTTCCAGGCAGTCTCTGGAACCACACAACAGTGACCTGCAGGACAGGACACACACTCCGGGCTTTGGGGCCAGCTGAGGCCTCCTGAAATCCATCCATCCACCAGGACATCTACTGCCTCAGAAGAGCCAAATATCCAAGTGCTAAACTGTGATGTCTCTACAGCCAACAAATGTAAAATGTGGCAATATAACGGAGCATGTGGCTATTTTACCTATTCAACATTTATCTGTGTCTAACTAGAAGAGGTCTCTAAAATGCTGCCCTCCAGCAGCTCAAAGGTTGAGAACCACCTGTAAACATTTGCAGAACAGTCCCTTTCTAGAAACAGAGACTCCTAAACAATCAACCTTGAAATGTATCATGTATTATAATATATTTCCAGTGTTATTTACAGATCTTCTTGTTTAGTACAACGAACCAGACATGCTGAAAAGGTGGGATTTTTCCAGTCCTCTTTTATACGAAGTACAATAAAAAAGGCACATAATTATTCACCGTAGGAGTTGTGCACCAGTCCAAAACTTAAAGCTAAAAAGCTACCCAGCAGAGAACTCTCTTTATGAGGCAGTATTGGGATGTCTCTTTTCAACTCAGCATGGAAAGATCTGTCGATTCCCCTAGGAGAGCTTAAGGAATCCACTTTCCTGTTGTGTTCTGGTCTTCACAAGATTTCCAAATCAACAGAAAACTCTTGTTTAGCTTCCCACATCATCTGCTGGAGCAAGGAAAAGTCAAACAGAGCGTTTGTGTGTCTGCTTTCCTTTTTCTTCTTTCTTTCCTTGGAATGCCCAACGATGGAGGACCCTTGAGAGCCAAGACCTGTTCAAACTAATTTGCTTTGAGACAAATGCCTCAGGAGATATGGCACACTGAGCAATGGACAGCAGCAGGACAGGCAGCTCAGCCCCACAGTCAGTGCCGACCATGCTTGATCCAGTTTCTAATCATCCATTTCTGCCCCGAGCACCTTTGTACGACTAATCTGAGCCCAAAATTTGCATCCTTTGACATTTCCACTTCTAGACAACGGCCTGTGTCTCTGCTGATGATTGGACCATTCTGGGGAAAAAAAGAAGGGGGAAAAAAAAAGAATTAGAGGAAGGAATGGACTAGAAAAAAACCAGTGCTACATCTGTAATTCCTTAAAAAACATTGTAAAATGCATTTCTGTATATATCATGGCCCAGAAAGTGCTAGAAATTCCTAGGAAAAGCTAGCTAATACATAAAAAGTACCACAACAATTCCTTGATAATTGTACATTTAGGAATTGCTGGGAAAATCCCCCCAAATCATTAGAAAATCTCTAAAAAGTACTAGTGATTCCCTACAGAGCTAAAGAAATAGGAAATCCTAGAGACTGCAATCATGCTTTTGAAACTCTTAAAACTGTTTTGAAGATTCTAGATCTTAAAAAATGCCTATAAAGGTGCTAGAAAAATTCTAGAAAAGTTCTAAATGCAAAAAAACTCCTGGACAATAAACAAATACAAGCATGTTCTTGACAATCAAGACAGAAATTGAGACTATTCCAAAACAGAATAAACAAAAATTCCTTGAAATCATACCCCAAAATTTCTAGTAATGATGAAAAAATATTCCTGGGTAGCACCTGATCTATGGAAAACATATCTGACCATTTCTAAAAAGTACTGGGGGTACTGGGGGGAGTTCCAAAGACCTCCTTGGCATCATCCCTCTTTAATTCATCTCTTCAAGGCTTCCTCAGCTCTTCCACACCTGTGTGAAATCCCAGAACCTCTGTGCTGGCCTCAGGACATCTTCACACTTCTTGAGGGTGGGTGTCCTGCCCTTGCCATCGTCCACCAGGCATTTGGAGTCGGGCAGGAAGGCGGTGGAGCCCAGTGGCCCCAGCTGCAGGACACCTTCCGAGCTGTAGCGGACAAGCTGGGGGAGAAAGGAGAGTTCTGAGCTGCTGAGGAGCCCTTGGTCCTGCTGCACAGCGGGTCTGGCACACGCTGCTCAAGGGCAAACCTTGGCAATGTTGGTAAAACATAGAGCACAATGTTCCCCTCTCCCACTCTTCTGCTCCCCACCACTCCCCACCCACTATGTCACTGCAAAAAGGGCAATCAAGGAAGTGAAGTAATCAATATGTAAATCGTGCCCACTCAGCAGGAGTTGATTTAACAAGGACACGATGTCAATTTTGTCGTGCAGTTTGTTCTGAAGAGCTCTGTTAGAGGCTATTGATAGCAACAAGTCTAATTAGTTTTTGTAAATAAACATTACTGAAAAAATCCAGCCATGCAACGCGTATCCAAAAATATGAGAGGAAAAAAAGAAACCATGAGGGAAATGGCAGCAAATTTGCTAACATATGCTTCAGGCCTACATAATAAAGAATGACACTCTGGTATTTCAGTTTTGTGTAAAGCACATTAAAGCAAAAATGCACGATGCTAATTTGGCAGCAGGCCAATACGTCAAATCAGACTTATCTACTTCTCACTTCTGTGCTTAAACCCAGAGTCATTAAACCAGCATAATATTTTGCCCTTCCTACTCTGAAAGTGCAACACCCAGGTGCCAAAAGACTGCAGAGTGGAGTCAGCTACGTGGCTTGTGTGCTGTCAGCCTGGATGCTGCAGGGTGAGGATCTGAGCCACCGAAGAAATGCAATTACCACCCAGGAAATTCACTGCCTGGCTGGTCCTATTGCTGTTATATGGCTGAAATTACTTAACAAGAAAGGGAAGGAAGGTCAGAAGTGCCTGCCATTTATTGGATGCCACTGACCAGTGTGTGAGATATCATTAAGAATCAATCAAAAAAACTCAAATTAGAGTCTGGCTTTCTACTGCCATCCTTATTAACCTCAGAAGAATCATGCTGTGAATAATCATTTCTTGCTGGTGGTAAAAAGAGCATGGTCTACTTGCTCCCAGACCAGATGCTCTTTGACATAGTATGTGTTCATTTTCCCACCTGCCACTTCTGTTCAGAGCAGCCATGTGAAGCACAGAGGTAGAAGAGAGCCTACATCAGAGAGATAACCACATGAGGATGCTCTGGGTATGAATGGTGCCTCTGTCATGGCACAGTCTGGACACACTTCATCAAAACACTTCTGGGGTTTTTTTCCACTCTGAGGTTAGGAGGGACATATGTAAAATAAGCTCAAGCAAGCAAAGTAATTCAAAAAAAGAAGGAACTGCCAGGTCAGACAAATTAACTTTGTTTTTTCACATAAGAAGGAGCTGTTTAAAAAAATGCAAATCAAACACAACATTTTGTCTTTTTTTTTTTTTTTTCTTAAATAAACCAGACTGTATATTTCACACTTCTATTTAATGGGTTTCCAGCAGAATTCAAATGAACTGCAGGAATGGCTGAAACACTGACCAGAAAATATATTCATCTTGCAGTCTTTATTATCTCTCTGTAGTCCCAAAATACTGCCCTACAAGCTTGTTGGCTTTGCCTTACGTAGACAATCAGAAGAAATGTTTAGAATGGGCTATCTGCTCTGTGGGATAGGATTGGTTTTCCTTTTTGAGATGAGCAGCATTTTCTGTAGTGGTATTAAAATGGTCTAAAACATTCTTTGTCATCAGAATCTCAGTAGCCAGAGTTCCATGTGCTCTGTATCACAGTGGCCATGCAATTTGTTATAGAGCAGCCTGTCAGAGCAGAAAGGACCAGTCCTGCTTAGGCTTTAGAAGTGGAAGGTGCATTAACTCAATTCTAAACTATCTGCAGTATTGAAAGTGGCAGTTTGTGTTACAGCTCAACAGGGTCAGGGATGGCTCCGTGCAGGAGACTCTTATCTGTACAATCTTGAGACAAATGGAACAGCATGGGCCTAATTTCCTGAACCTGCACTTTCTGTCAAGTTTTTATGGCTGTTCCAACAGTCATGAAAACTTAGACTGATTCCAAATAAAACAGAAATAGAAAAAACCCCACCCACAAAGGATTATCTCACTTCAGACCATATTACATAGGAAAGCTGTAGAGCCTGCTTCTGCAAAATCAGACCAGAAATTAAGGTTCAAGAAACTACTATATGATTAATAACATCTCTCTCCAAAGATTTTCTGTCTTAACTTCCTAGAGACAACATAAACTGTGAAAATAAAAGAAACATTAAAGGCAATGCTTATTTTTAATGCTTATTTTAAGCATTAAAAAGAAGTTGCTAAATACTATAGGATAGAAAGCAAGAACTGGGATACAGCCAATGAAAATTGTACCTCCTGTTTTCAAACTTGATCTTAAGTGTCACAAATATATCCACAAAGAAATAATTCCTATTTATGTTAGAACTGTGGGCATGATACACCATGTTAAATCTATTCCCAGTGCCAACCAGCCAAAATCAAACAATAAAGTTTCTTTTGTTAAGAACTATTAAATCTTATTAATAAAAAAAAATATCTGTGCAGGTTTTGTTGGGCTGAGATCCTTAGATATCTACACACTCCAAATTGCAAGCTGCAGAACAGAAGCACACTTTTATACATCACATTGGGATGGACCCTTACTCAGGTTTCTCTCTTTTATCTAGGAAGAGCTGAAGGATTCAAATGACACTGAAGCCAAGTGCTCTATTAAATACTAAAGATCTAATCCTGATACCATCTGCTCTACTGATGTAAGATAGGACAGTTTTCCCTTCAACATTCAGAAATCTGAGCAGAATGCAAAGGATGTGAAAGGTTTTTTATCAAAGCCACCATACCTGGATCAAAAATAGTCAGTGCTGCTGCCTATGGAATATGATCCTCCAGGAATATTAATGTGGTAAGAAAATGGCAACTTTAAACTGGAGGATTTGACTTCAAAAACATCCTTTCCTTCTAACTTCCAGTCAAGTGAAAAAAGCACCAAATGATTGCAGGTAATTGTTTGTAGGAAACAGTTACTAGGATGGGTCTGGTAGCTTTCCACACTAAATTTATCTTCTCTCTCTCACTCTTGTTCTCCAGGCAAAAGGAAATCTTTAATGGTTCCTCAGCCCTGCAGTTAAGGCAAGTTGTCAGCTGCCACAGGACTGAAACAGTGAGTGACCCCAAACACCCTACATCTCCAGAATACTGTCCCCTCAAGGCAAACAGATCACAGCTTATCAAACTTCCATGTTTGCTCCAGAATCCCACCCAGCTCTTCCTGCAAGTGGAGAAAGCACCTGTTCATCCACCCTGCTGCCCTGCACAAAAATCTGGGCAATCACATCAAAATGTTAAATACCTGCCCTCTAGCAACAGTTTAAGCAGAGCCTTTCATCTCCTCTCACTCTGTCTGTGTAGCTGCAGCCCCAGGAATCCGAGCAGGGAGCTCTCCCTTCCCTCTGGTTGTTGTCAATGCAGAGGGAGTTCTCTCTTTCACAGCTGCAGTGCCTCCCCTCTCTGCTGTGAAAGGGAAGGGAGGAGGGTGGCCAGGAGGCTGTTCACCCTGGCCCTTCTATCCCACGATGCCGTTGCATTATGTTCTCCTCTCCCTCACATACCATATAATCAGCCCCACATCATGGCATTCAAGGCAGGCTCTGAGACAGTGAATATTTCCACTGGGGCTGTGTAGTGCTCTCAGATGCTTCAAAACCTGCATGTCTTGTAACCATTCTATGAAGCTTCCAGAACAACAAGTTCCCCTTTTGGGGGCGTTGTATCTGTCCTCAGAACCTCTTTTTTTTTTTTTTTTTTTTTTTTTTTTTTTAATTATTTTACAACAAAAGTTTGTAGTACCACTGGGCTTTGCAGCTGATTGCACAATGAAAGCCACACACAGAGGCAGAGCAGTTCAAGCCTCCAAATATACTTCTTTATTTACAAATCTTCTGTAGCCCTGGACTGTTTCTCCCAGTAGTATTTGCAAATGTTTTTTTCCTGGAAGCCATTAGACTCAAACTTCAGATCCAATGAACACATATAAAAAGGACACTACTTTGCTCTAAAATAGGATTTGAAATCGACTCAGACTGATGCAAAACCTTGTCTGGATATTCTTAGCTGTTAGCTTCCAATGACTTAGCTCAAGTCAAACTCATTAAACTAAATTGATGTAAACTCAGGCTAAATGCATTCCAGAGCATCCATAAAAGAGCTTGTCCCTGTTTGAATAAAGAAATTTAACAGCTGATATCATTACAAAGACGTGATTTATCATGGTGAAAACTGATCTTGGAAACACACACAGGGAAAGGCAGTCACAGTGGAGTGGTTTTATTTTACCACTGTAATGTAGGACAACAACATCCAAGGGAAACAGAAAGGTAAGACATAGAGAAAAAGAACATTTTATCACAGATGAACAGTAATCTTATTCCTAACTCAGCTTTCTTTAAACACCTGCCTGACTTGGGTGGGTTTCAGTGGAACCATGTGTACACTAAAATCACTGGTAATCTGCTTGTCAGAATTGAAGAGTATGGAAAACAAACAGATAAACAGGCAGAGGCTTTCCCACTGGTAGGACATGTGAACACCAGTGATAACCCAACTGGGGAAAGGGAGTTCCATATTTATATGAATTTATATTCAGTAGGCATGTACAAATAACCCAAAACTCAGCTCAGTAGGGGTATTTTATGTTCTATGCTTGAGATGAAAAATGTCAAAAATGGAAAGCTAAATGCAGCAGACAACTATGCTCACCCAGCCTGATTAGAAGAGGGGCTTAAAAAATGTTTATTTAATATATTAAAATGCTTGCTGTCAACACCTTTCGTGCTATGTGCTTGAATATCCTTGATTAGGGTTTGTGCAGCTGTGGTTCTCACACTGAATTAATTTTGTAAATTGTGGTGAGATTATAGAAGTTTTCCAGCTGTGTAATCATTAATTAACTTGGCTGCATTTGAGTGGCTCCAACCCATGGTTGTCTGTGAAATACTCAACTTAGATAAAACATCACCTCTGCCTTCACTTGGTGTTTCTTGCAGAATGAAAACTCTTTTCCTGTGTTTTGTTTGTTTGTTTGTTTTAAAGGGAAGAATTCACTGTAACTTATGCCCTCACCTATTTTCTTCCTGAAGTCAAAGCCTGCTCTGTGAGACAGGAATCAGGGAGGCAAACAAGTAGGTTAAGGACTTAAATTGCAAAATAAATTACAGTCAGAACCATTTATTTCATTACTTTTCTAAGTGCTAGCACACTATGATAGAGATTAGATGTTGCTAAGGGACTTTCAGGAAGGACTTAAATTTGCAACTTTCTGTTCTGATTAGGATGGAGCAGGAGACTGAGCTCTCTCTGAGCGCCTTGACATCTCTAATGAGAGTCTTCTTGAGAAGCTAATTTACATCTACTTAAGCAATGCTGTTTTGTTACCTTATTCAAAGGCTGCTCCTTCCACCTCTACTAGGAGAGTGTCAGTCAAATACTCCATAATGATCCTGCCAAAGGTGGACACTGTGCCAGGAGGAATTACTGTCTCTGTCACTTCACCTCCATGGTGATGCACGAGCCAGGACTCCCAATCAATACATGCATGACTGAACCTCAGATAATTGTTAAGCCTGATAAGGTCACAGTTTATTTACACATGAGAATGTTCATTAATATAGGTTTGATTCAGATGCTACTTCAAAAGAAACAAGAAGTGCATTTCAGAAAAAGCTCAAGTCCTGGATTTAAATTATATCTAACTTGTATGAGTAAAATCACTATGAGCATGGAAAGAAGAAATGTCATTTTTAAATCTTCAGACATCTAAAGAAAATAATAATATGCACAGGGACTGACAAAAAAAAGGAAAAATCTATTTTAGAAAAGTCTTAGAGGATATTCTTAATTCCCTTTGAAGCTGATGTTAAATATGTGCTTAACTTTTTGCCTACTTGGGGAATCAAATCAGCAGCTTGATAAATAATTTCTGCCCAGGAGCCTGTTGGACCAAGGAACAGTTAAATTAAAGAGGCACCATGAATAAGTCATGTTATAGCAAGAAGAACTGCTCACTCACACAGACTACCTAAATTAATTAATCTTGAGTGGATCCCTGTTATTTAAACAAGTAATGTGATTCTTCTGTTTTCCTAACTGGCAACTTCAAAGTATGGATTCACATGCTGGACAGCCTTGGAAAAGGTACTTGACAAGACTGGAGCAAAGCCAGACATTTGCCTTTGCAGCTCAGGAATTATACTGCCAAACTCAACCCAAATACATCCATTTACTCTTTGTTTCTTCTGAATATTCTCTGAGTTCAAGGTTTCTCACTCATGATGGGATTTTCACCCTTTACCTGGGAGGACATTCCATGGCAGGGATAAAGGATGGCTTTGTCATCCTCTTCGGCCCCCTGGTCCAGGCAGTAGCCACTGGCTTTGCTGTTCCTCACCTGGAACCAGACCAGAATGAAAACACTTCAGCTGGAAATTAATCCCCATTTTAGTCCAGTCCAGCTAAATCTCAGCTGTGATACAGCTCCTGAAAAATGTACTATGTAAAACTGCTCTCTGAGGGACACCTGCTTCTCCTTCAGCTATGACAGGGTGCCAGCAGTGAATCTGCTCCAGGAAAAGACATTGTTTGGACAAGCTGCTCTCTCTACACACCTTGGGTCAAAGGTACATTTTTGGCAATTACTCAAGGATCAGAACTTCCTAAAATTCACCCAGGCCAAGTTTTGCTCCAAATTGCCCATGTGCAAACATAAATTTTGACCCCGCATGTTGAGAATGTGGCTTTACAAACAGGTTAGGAGCTACCCAGGATTGGTGTTGGATCTAACATGCTTTTGTTTCTTCCTATTGCTGATATAAAACCAAAAAAAGCATGTGAAAAATTTTTATCTGAACTGAAAATATGGTACATTGTTATGTACAGAAGTGACATAAAGCACATTTTATGAAAGGACACAGGTTCAGAGATCCAAGGAAGTAAAAAATTCCTGTGCCTCCCTAGACAAGAAGAATTTACAAGTCTATAAAAACTGGGATGGAGCTCTTGTGAAAACCCTTCCAGCCTTTCTCTTGAGGCTGGAAGCATTACACACATATTTTCAACATAGAAGAACTTTAGAGATATCATAAACAAGAAATTATTTAGACAGACACCTCAAAAGACTCAACAGGTCAATTTTGGTTTAGACTGTGAAGTACCTGTCTGGCCACCCCTATAATTTAGAAACAGCAGCAGCATAAGATGTCAGAAAAAAATCAGTATATATTCCTTCATATTACAGTGTACAAGCATAACAGGGAATCCAATTGGATAAGGGGGCCCACCAACAACTAAATTTTAGGAGGTTTATTTTATGTCTTGGGTACTATCAAGGCTAAAGAAGATGAAGACAGCTTTATGAGATGGCTTTAAAAAAAGGGGAATTGAGTCACTAGGAAATATATTTTTACTACTGTTTCAATCTGTCTCCCATCTACTCAATACATTTATTTTTCTTGAAACTCACAAAAATCTAGACATCTTTTCCTCCAGGAAAATAACCAGAAGTACTTTACAACAAGCTTGATGTCATTAGGATGAAGCCTAAAGACTGAAAGAGATCTAGGTTGGTTTATAACAGGTAAATACCTTGTGTGGCTCTAGTCTATTAAAAATGTTAAAGAATTTGATATTTGCATCACTGAACTTCCTGCTTGACTCAAGAACCTTCTATGTGACAGCTCAAGAGGAACAAAATTTATTTTAGAGCCCAGATTGCTCAGGGTCTGGTATAATTGACACAACATTGGCACTTCTGCCAATGTTCTTCACTGTTAACGACCTTCTCAGAGCTGACAGATACCAACAGCTCCTCTTGAATTTACTCAATGGCTTTTCTCAGTTCCTGATGGGGATAGTTAGATTAGGATGCAAAGTGATGTTATGGAATAAAACTTCCACTTTGTGTCACTGTCTCAAGTGCCTGACTTATTTTTGTATGAAGTCAATCAAATGGAAGAGAAATGAACAGTCTCCATTTAGCTGTCTCGTGGGAAAATATATCGCCTTCGGATTTAATTGCAGCTCATGTAGACAATTATTTGAGCTCTGCTGACCACTGACATTTTCTTTATGATGTCCCTTGCATCTTCTTTGGGAAAATGATTGCCTCAAACTTATGTCTCAGTGTTTTAAAATGAGAGCCAAGGAGGTTGTGGGTCATTGTCAGTAAAGATGACTTCAGGAGCATCACCATACAATATCAGAAGGCTTCAACCCACACAGAGTAACATCCTATTACCTCAGAGGGCTTCAAACACCCACTCCTGTTCTTTAGCCCAACCTTTTATACCCCTCATGTTGATGCACTGCACCTGTGTGCCCTCTGCTCCCTTTGGTGGTTGGTCAGTGCCCCTGGGCACTTCATGGCTCATTGCTGTCAGTGCTGCTCACCTGCTGCTCACAGCTGTAGCCCATTAAGGATGAGGCTCAGCCACAGCCCCACTCCCAACCACCACAAACTGTGTGCCTACAACCTGCTGCCCTCCAACAAAAGGAACAGGCCTTCTCAAAGCCACACTCCTTAGTGTTGATTAAAAGGAGGGGAGGGCATTTTTGTCACCACTGCTGCGCTGATGTGTAATTGCTCTGTACATCCTGATAGGCAGCTCTGAAAGCAGAGGAGTGCTCGAGTGCAGCTGTGATGTGTTTCCAAAGACATGCTGTACCTCTCCATAAGTGACTGTGTTATTGTAAACCCTCATCTCAGGGTACACGTTCTCCAAGTACCACTTAAAGCTCCGGCACTGCAGTCGCTGTCGCAGAGCAATTCGTTCAGAAACGTCTCCAAAGTCAACTCCGGGGTTCTGCAAAGCAGAAAACCAATAAAGAAATCTCACTGCACTGGTTTGATGGTTGCTATCTTTACTGAAATCAAACTGGAGTTCATTTTGTGTAGTAAGCTGCATTTCCCGCTTTTCCTTCTTTTGTTGTAAGCAGCAGCTCATCAAACAGCTGGTGTTGAGTGCAGAAAATAAATATTAATGAAAGCCAGTGGAAAAAGGACATAAAGAATAAAAGAAACCCCAAAATAAAACAAAATAATAAGAATACAATAAGAATGTTGTTACTTACAGCATTTCTAAGTGTTTGCAATCAATCCTGAAGCCTTTGTTTTCAGATTAATTTAGAATTTCGGCAGTAATTCTGATCTAAAATATGGCAGCTTGGTCATGCCTTACTCCACTACGAGATTTGAGTATTCAGTGAAGTAAATGATGTCACAACAGATCTGTTAAAACTTCAAAGCAAAGCTGCTCAAAAATCATTAAGCTCCACTAAGCATTCATACTGACCAGCATTCAGTTTTTACTAGAACTGGAGCTCATTTGCAGACTTGAGCCGTAGAATGCAGTTAAACTCAAAACCTTTATAATTCTACTTCAGAATCTAATTCACATTTAAATACAAATCCCATGAAAGACACAGGCTGGAAGATTCAAGTTAATATGAACAAAGTCAGCCATTTAAAACTGGTGAGTCCCGAGTTGGAGTCTGTTGATTTAAAGTGTTATAAATCATCACAGTTCAACATTAAGACAGTAAGAGTTACCTCACCCAAAAACCTTTTCTGACACTATATTAATCAAATGAACTGAAACTGGGGAGTTTTGCATGAGATCTCTCTGAAGTGCCTTGTGCTTTTCCTCCAGAAGAATATCTGTACATTTTACAGATTGTTTCTAATGCAGAGTTCTAAGACAGCAGCAAATCTTAGCTCAGGGTTTATTAAGATCCCCAACAGATGCCTGGTTTTCAGGAGAGAATACAAGTGTAATACTGAACAGGTTTTCCTATTTGCCACATAAAGGGTTTGCTGTGCTCACTGCTGCTTGCTGATGCACGTTCTGTCAGGAGCCCTCAGTGCAGCATCCATTCAAATGAATGTTAATTGACGTGGTACTTGAGGCTGTGTGCAAGGAGAGCAATCCTCTGAGGCACTCAGTGCAATAAATCATCCAGTGTAAGATTCCTTTATCACTAAAATTGTCGAGGAATAAATCATAAATCAATACTTGGGGATCTACCAAGCATTTGGTTAACTGGAATAAAGCTGTGCTGACCTGCTGCTGAAGGTTATAGGAACATGATCTTGCAGGTGTGCCCAAGACCATCTGCTGAGCTAGAGAAACATATGCACACATTCTCAATAACCTGTGAGTTGTGAAAAAGATGGTGGGAAGAAGAGTTAATGTGGAGAAGTTAAAAATATAAGTTATAGAAGAGTTGATTTGGGTCAGTTTTGTGATATGGGAAAATGCATGTGTTTTACCTGCCTCTTTTCTGCCCTATTTAAAATGAGGCAATACAGTGCCCTTTTTTGCTGTGCTGTTTCTACTGCAAATGGAGCAGCTGTGAAAACAAATTGAGCTGTGCTCACCCTCTGTGCCAGCTGCAGCCACCATGGGCAGGTTACAGTGTGATGGCACAAGAATGAGGTGTCCCCAGGATTTACTTTATGGACATATTCTTTTTAACCAGTTTGTAATTCTCCTGCAGAAGGTTTTTGTGATGGCTTATGCCAAAACTGTACTTCTGTTATCTGTATTGAATAATGTCATGAACACTAACATCAGCTTCCTTTTCCTGAGAGCTAATAGGCTTATTTTTATGATGCACATTTTATCAATCAATCAATTTATTTTATGAAAAGGAAATTTTAATGTTCAGTACTTCTGCTGATTTTATGTCTTTTATTGTAGATGTGCCTGGGTTTTTTTTTTAAAAGCTCCGCTGTATAGCTGAGTGCAGAAAACTGCATCAATAAGCAATCTCAGAGAGATTAAAGGAAATCATGTTTTGGCGTAAATGCTTATTTAAATATCATCTTTTCTCAGAATTCATTTGCACATGTCATCAAGCAAGCAAATTTACAGAGGTTAGTTTTTCATCTCCTAATTGAAAACTGACCATTTTAGCAAGTGTATTTTATGTGTTCAGACAGGGCCAAAATGCTCATAAATTTTTAATGGACATTGCACTGTCTTCCTCCTACTGTCACAGAAATCTTGTGGAAAAAGTGATGTGGCATTGCCTTTTGTTAAGGCAAAATAATTCTCTGTCATTACCTCTTGGGCCAAAAGAAGTCACCAAAACCACATGCACAGAGTGTCCCATATTGAACAGCAGTGAGTGAATTTAGAGCTGTGAAAATATCTGGCATATTCAGACATCAAATGGACAAAGAGGAAACATTGCTCCTTTAAAATGTGTATTTTAAAAACTGTAAGGGGAAAGAACAAAAATGGGGTTTCATGTATTAACTAGGCACCAAAGTATGAGTAGATGTTTAGGACAGACTAAATCTAATGGAGTCTTGACAAGACTCCCATGACTTTGATGAACTCCAGGTCATAACTGAATATTCCCAGACACCTCTGGGTTTGCATATTTTCCTGCTCTGATAGGAACATTCCTGTTCCTATTTGCTTCAGCTCTGGCCAAGCCCCTGCTGTAAGGGTTAACTAAACCATCCTTACCTACAGATTAGTGTATGTTACCCCTCAGCTGCTTTCCCTGTGCCCCTTCATGGGAATAATTCGGATGCAAACACAGCCAAAGAACACACCAACAGCCAGCTTCCACCTGGCTGGGCTATAACATAAAACTCTTCAAGAATTGTGCTCAGTGCAGATGTAGCATGTGATATACTTACAGAACTAAGTGATAAATGGAACCTACAGTTTTATCTAATATTTATATTACATGGATTCCTAGAGGCTCCCACATGCCAGCTACAATTCGTATGCACCGTGAGAAGCAGAACGTGCTCACACTGCACCTCTCAGCCTGTGGACAATAAAACTATTTAATGTGTGATTCTTTTATTGCATACTTCGTTTTTTATGCTGGTGAGGTCTACTGAGTCTCACAATGAATGATGATATTTATTTATGGACATTTCTGTTGTCCCCACTGTTGTAGCATATGAACACCTCAGAGTTTAACAGTGCCCCAAATTAACGACTTCTGGGGGAGCACATAAACCTGAGACATTTTGCTCTGGTTAAATTATAAATCTGTGTCACTCCTTACAACAGTCAGGACTGAGTGCACAACTAAACTTAGACTGAGGAAGTAAGTTCTCCTGGCAGAACTCTCCATACTGAGCATGCACCAAAGCACTTTCCCTGAGCTTTGCCCACTTCCTTCACCTGTGACCATGATATCTTCTGAAAAATCCCTTTGCCAGAATTTTTCTCCTGAGAATATGAGAAGCCTCAGCTTCTCCATGTTTTGCTCCTCTGGAATGTGGCCTGGAGATTGTTTATCCAAACATGTGAATTGTTTTTAATTAATGACCAATCACAGCCAGCTGTGTCGGGACTCTGGTCAGTCACGAGTTTTTATTATTCATTCTTGCCTAGCCTTCTGATGTTTCCTTTCTCTTTCTTTAGTGCAGTTTTAGCATATAATTTTTTTAATATAATAGAATACCATAATATAATAAATCAGCCTTCTGAGAACTTGGAGTCAATTCTCATCTCTCACCTCGTCCTCGGGACCCACAACACCACAACATTCACCTCCAAGAGCTAACTAGGAATGGCTTCGTGTTTCTGCCTGTGCTCTGGCCAGAGTGTGGGCTGTACTTACTGCCATGGGGATGTTCCAGGCCATGCAGACGTGTGACTTGTGCTCAGGGCAGAGTGTGGGCTGTACTTACTGCCATGGGGATGTTCCAGGCCATGTAGACGTGTGACTTGAAGTCGTCCATCCAGACCTCGGCGGCGCGCAGGGCGTTGCGCTTTGCATAGTAGTCGATGTCGTTGTTGTAGGGCTTCTTGGTGCGCTCGATGTGCGCCACGCGGGAGCAGGGCAGCACCTCCATGCTGCCCCCGCACTGCCACACCTGGGGGAGGCACACAAAACAGCTGTCACAACCCAGGACATTGCTCTGACTGCCCTGGATGGCTCCCAACACTGGCAGGGGGCTCAGAGACCTTGGCACGGAGTCAAAGACATCTGTGGCTTTGATCTTAGCCCGTGGAAAAAGTTATCAACTTTGTGTGAGCAGTTACAAGCCACTAGGGTTTGAGTAGAATGTTAGTGAATTTATCACAGGGTGAAAAAGTAGAATTTTGGGGATTTAGAATCGGGGTTCAAGAGGCAAGGTGGAGGAATCTGGGCATGTCCTGTCTTTTTTCTTCTTCTTGTTCTTCATCTTCTGCTGTGATGGTGACACTTTCAGATTAGTTTAGAGTAGAGACAGACTGTCTAACATAGGTGATAGGTATTGGGAAATTATTGTAAATAAAGTACATGTAGTTTTTAGTATAAAAAGCTAACAGCACCCCGAGGGCGGTCAGTGTGCCTCAACCCGACCTGCTGGACAGACCTCAGCAGGTCAGAAAAAGAATGTACTAGGTAAGAAAAAATAAACAGCCTTGAAAAGCAGAGCCGAGGAATCTCGACTTCTTCTTTGACCGTAGGGCTGGGAAAAAAGACTTTTTACTACCTTGGGAGCCATTCCAGCAACATGAAACCTAAGAAACAGCCACGGGGCTTCTCTTTCCCCCCTAGAGGCAATACAAGTGCTTCTGTGCAGGAGCTGTGTGTAGGGTGTTTGCTAGTCACTTCAAAAGGATTGCACAGTTCTCCTCTGGCTGCACAAGGCAGGTGGGTCTGAGGGGATGCAGATAGCTGCATTAGGTACATAAGTTGAGGAGCCATAAAGAGACAAGTCCTTCACCACAATATCACTGTTCTTGGGACCATGGGGCAGAGAACAAATTTTGAGGTGGTAACCTCTACCATGGGTGCTATTTTAATTGAGTGTTTGTTACTGAAACTTCAACAAAAATCAGCTGTGTCATCTGGCTGGGTTTGACACATGAATGGGGTATGGAAAGGGCTCTAAGGTCACCCCAGAACCTTCTCTTCTCCAGACTGAACATCTCCAGCTCTCTCAGACTGTCTCCACAGGAGAGGTGCTCCAGACCTCTCATCATCTTATCCCTGTGCCCCTGAGCTGATGAAGTGGGCTAAAAGGGGCTGAGTGGAGACTGTGTCACCCAGCCTGCCCAGACACCATGGAACCCACACAGAGCAATTTTCTCCCTGCTGATTGTTTACTGTCTGAACTCCATGGCAGGGGACAATGAGGGCTTGTCTCTTTGCATCAGCATCATCTGGAGTGATGCAGAGTGTGGGAGGTGTATGGATCCAGCTCCCTCAGGTCTGCACCTAGTAGAAAAGTCTGAAAATGAAAGATATTAAAATATAAGCAGTACTCCAGTACTTTCCAAGGTTGCCTTTTACTGCGAATAAAAGCACATTTCCATAAAGATGCAATCCAGAACTACAGCAGGACATTCTCCACCTAACCTGCCTTTTCAAGGACAAAGATAAAGTGCTTGGGAAGTGGCAAATAAAATCTCTGCTCTGGCTTTTCTTTCTTTAATACTTTGTTGGGTAATATTTACTTGCTGCTTTCCAAACAGTTCCGTAGTAAATCACTGACTACTGAAATTTACATTTGATAAATGGAATACACTGAAAAACACACTGCTCATAAATTTGGACTGACGTGTGCAAAGAGGAAGTGCTAAAAAAAAGAATTAACTGATTTTCACAATCAGAAGGAGAAATGAGCAATACACTTTAGAATGCTGCTATTTCCCCAACCCAGCCTGAAAGTCAACTGTTTAATGCACAGCACACTTTCCTTCCTATTGATATGCCTAATGACCTTGTAACTCTTATTTATGTATTTTGGTTCCAAGGGCAAGTACATTATCTGAGTGACAGATTTATTTCCTTTGAATGCCAGTGCTCACACAAACCTGAAAATGAAAAGGTACTAAACTGCAACATTAAAGAAAACAGTTTAGCTCATCTGTAAATTCAACACAAACAGTTATTTATCAGTGATAAATTCTCCCCATATGAAATCCACAGGGAACACAGACACCTGGCTTTGAAGGAACACAATAAAACAAGGCAGCAGCAGCCTCAGGCCAGAAAACTCTCACTCTGTCTGATCCTGGTGCTCAGCTCTCAGTAGGGGTCTGGCTGTGGTGTGACTGCCCCATCCATAATCTCTTGGACTGCTTCCCCCTGACAGTCACTTCTTCCCTCTCTCCTCAGCCCGGTTTGCTCTTTAAATATCCAACACCTGCTGAAGAGGAGCAAAGAAGGAAGGAAACAGCCAGGAAATACTCAAGGAAATTTTTCTTCCTTAGAAGATGCTGAAATTTACCCCAGATGACTTGGAATTTTTTTTTTATTTGAATATCTAACTTTTAACACCAGCAAGGGATGTTTTCCAGGGTAAAAATGGTATTTCCAATTCCAGAGAAAGAGAACTGGATGCAGAGCACAGGGGCAAGGAGTCAGATATCTGTGTATCTCTATCACCAGGTGAACATCATTGTGCCACCATTTCTCCACATCCCAGACAAATGTCACAGCTCCTCAGCTGTGGTAATTTCTTTCCAGGCCAGACAAGGTCTCCTGTTTCATTTAATGAGGATCAGGTTGTGCTCAGTGAGCACAGACATGACTCAGTATCCCCACACCCTTCCAGCACATGGCTAAGTACAGGGTGAAGACCTTGTCTCCTTCCCTTCCAGCCCAATAATCACTTAAACTTACACTAAAGAGAAGAGTTCCTGTAGTAGAATCAAACATGTGCATCCCAAACTGGGCAAGATCCCAGCAGCTGAGAGCCATCATGTGAGATCTGGAAGAATACCTGAGACTTGTGCTTGAAGGAGGAGGATGGGATGCTCACCTTCTCCTCTCTGGACACAGAGTTGAAAGGCAGAAAACCATTCCCTGTCTGCTTCTAACCAAGGGTAAAAGAATGAGGGAACTTTTATTGCATGAATCAGGTGAGTCAGCAGCAGATCCTGAAACTGGTTGATTCCCGTCCTCTTTTCCTTCTCAAAACTGCACTTAATGACCCATTTTAACACTACCAAACAACACATTTCTTTCCACATCAAACTATAAAATTATGCCAGGAAAATAATTACATGCCTCAGTAAAACATTTATCTAGCAGGATCCTTAAAGTACCTTACTGGGGGAAGCAAACTATTTCTAACTGTGAACATAAAATGATGCCCAAGGCCCTCCAAAGAGACACATTTCAGGCAATCAGAGAAAACTGCCTTCTGTATCTTCTGGGAGAACAACACATTTCCAGCCCAAGTTATTCCTCTCATATGGAGCTGCCAACAGTAAATGTGTGTCTCAAGGTTCATTTACTGAGCTGGTGGAAGGGTTACAGTCTTTGAGCTGCTGCCCACAAGGCTGCACATGGCTGAAAATCCCACTCTGCCTTCTTTTCCCCCATGCAGAGACAAATCCCTGAGAGCAATTCTGGGTTTTTTTTTGGTTTCACAGCATGTACCCATCAAACCTCTACAGTGGGGCAGCAGCCCAGGCTCCATGAAAGGCCAGGAGCAGCAGCAAAGCAAGATGTGCTCTCCTTGACTTGGTGCAGCTGAGCAGCCCAGGGACTCAGCTTTGCCTCTGTGAGCATCTCACTGTGCAACATTTTAAGACATGATCAAGTAATTCCAAGAGACACTCAATTTATTTGCTAATTGTAGCTAATTTCTAATTTCAGCACTGCTCTTTAGGCTGCTATAAACAAAATTGATGGCAATTTAAATGTTACCATAGCCGTGTTACCTTAGCATTTTTACTGCTAATTATCTCAATCAACTTTTCTATAAACAGACATATTAAGTATTGAGAAGAACAAGTACCCCCATCAGGAGTAAATTACAAACTGAGTGATTATGTTTGTGGCTTGCACTACAATGATTTACTGACACCAATTATCAGCTATTCCTGTACACCTGAGGTGTGCCTGTCCTACAGGAAAATGTTTATTTATGCAGTAGCCAGCTGGACATCACATTTTATGCATCAGAGAAAATCTGAGATGAGGCTGTGTCTTGTCTACCACGGCCTCAGTTGTGCATCAGCAAAGTGTATCAGCTTTCAACTCTGAAAGCAGGTTGGGTACATTATTTAGAAAGGCTAATAAGGTTCCAAGATTTAATTCTTGCCAAACAAGAAGAAATTTTCCGAGGAAACACATTTTCCCACAAGTACTTCATGCTGAAGGTTGAAACTATCTTTATCAGGATTTTAAAAAATTAGAGTTAAAAACCTGCTGTCATTTCAGTCTCTCTCTCCAGCCAGCCATGAACCAACAAGGTCTAAATCAGAAGAGATTTTTCAAAATATATTTGAAAGGTGACAATAAAATCCTTTCCTACCTGAAGAATGGGAGCTATGCACTTATCCTCCAGTCCTTAAGCCAACCCTTCTAGTGCCAACACTAGAACCCAGAAATTAATAGGAATATTGCACACTTACTGTTCTTGCATCTCTGATATTGACAATTGACATAGTTCACTGAAAACTGATCTTTCCCAGTAATTTATAGCCTGACATTTTCTTGTTTTCTAATGGAATCTTAGGGATATTCTCTCCTGCACGGATTCTCAGAGCTGCCTAGAGACTCATATTTAATCAGCTGTGCTAGATAAAGTGCTCCCTCTCTGTTTTTCACTTCACATAGGAAGCTGTCAGAGACTGGGGAGCTGTCATAATCAAACACATCATATGGCAGAATTAATCACATGCTCTGCTTTTGTTCATCAACTGCATTTTTATCATTGTCTTTAAAGGCAGCCCTAATTATGGTTTAAAAAAGTCCCAACTGTCACTTCTCAAAATAGCCTGTGCTAGTTCATGGTGCACTTCTAGAGCAAAAATCTCTCCACCCTGGGACAAACCAGATTACATCAGAGAGAATTTAGCTGCCAAAAAGAGACCTGAACAAAGGAAGAAATCACATCTCAAGATCCACAGATCTTTGTTTTGTCAGAAGTTTCAGGATAAACTTCTGACCTATGCTTTCAAATTGCAGGACCCAAAAGGGTCCTTGGTTGACTGATCCTGACATTGACCTGGTGACAATCCCTCCTCTTTGCTCTCAACTCCTGCTCAAAGCAGTTTGCAGATAATCTGCTCACGGCAGATGTAGAGGGAGTGTGACAAAACCTCAAATATGAAAGGTAATTCTGTTATTTGGAGTCTTCTAACCCTGCATGTGTCAGTACCCATCCTTTACTCTAGCTGCCCTGGAAGGCTGGAAACACAGAGCACTGTTTTTGGACTAATGATTCTTGGAGGGTTGAATTTCACCTGGGGCCCTCCTCATGTATTTTTCCTGGCTCAAACAACAAGAATTTAATTTGAAGAGAGAAGAAGAGATAGAGAAGTGCAGCCATACAAGTCTTTAGGATATGTCTGGCTCTATTACTGCTTTATGATTATTTTTTTATCAGTATTTCAGTTGTCCCAATGAGGAATACTTGGAAGCTTCCTGCTTTTCCCACAACTATTACAACAGAGTTCAAGGGTGTGCTGCAAGATTCTCCTGCAGAGTCATTTAAAGTGAATTTCATGGCAGACTCAGAATGATACCTTTTCTTTATAGAAAAGTAAAAGAATTTTTCATAGGTACTCCATTAGCCTTTGAAATTTGTTATAATTTTTTGGAGTTTGAGCTCTCAGCTTTGATCCCTTGGGGTTTTCTGGTATTTACAGATGATTTGCTTTCAGAAAAAAAAAAAAAGGCAGTGGAACAAGAACATTCTTGCAATGAGACACTCAACACATGCATGTTTTATATCTGTCTGGTGGCTTTTCAGCAGCAAATTTAGAGGCTGTCCTTCACATGTTTCTTAGAAGTTACACAGAACCTCAAGCCAGTTAAGATCTCAGATGTGACAACAGAGAGAAGATAAAACCCTTCTGTTAACCCTCTTACAGAGGCAAACAGATAAGCAAGAAGAAATTGAAACATGTTCTAGAGAAACTCCCACTCAGCAGCTCCTATCTTGCTGTAAAGATAAACTGTGTGTGTAAAGAACTAGGGCTGATAAATTAATAGACTGGCTGCTATGCGAGGGAGGAGATAGGATTTAAAATCATATTAAAAATGCCCCAAATGCTTTGAGCACTAATCCCATCTCCATAAACCCATATTTTGCACAACTTTTACAAAGGGTAATGCACCTTTGAAAAGAGCATGTCTGGGGAAGAAGCAAATCTCTCCTCTGCAAGGAAAATTCCAGACTCTGAAATGCCTTGCTGCTGGGGGATGGAAATTGAAAACCCTTCAAGGCAAGAAGAGCAGGCTGACCCTGCACAGGCAGGATGCCCTGTGCCACACTGAGCTGTGCTCATGGACTTCAAATGGCAAAGAGTAAAATGTGCCAAGCTCCAAAAGGTGGTGGTGGTTCAGGAATTCTTGTTTCCTGCTAGGGAAGTTCAGTCAGTGATGCTGGACAAGCTCCCCCTGATCCAATCTCCCAGACATCACTGCTCAGGGCCTGGCAGGTGAGCCAGCACTGAGGAATGGGAGAAGGGAGAAAAGACAGCCCAAGGGGAAGGTTCTCATTTTCCAAGGCTTGTTTTTCTTAGCAAATTAATGAATGTTGGCACCTCAAAATGCTCCAGGAGATGTTAACAGCTCCTACCACGTAAATGACAGGCGTAGGAAAGAGACTGCTTTGAGGCAAACCCTCAAACTTCACAGGCTAGAGATAATAACTCCATTTTCTCTGAATTCTCCTCAAGTCTAAAAGAGGCTGAAGATTTCTTCTGGTCTAGCACCATCCATACATGTTGTGTTTTGCAAGCACAAATCATTTTTCCTCTATAAAGTAAATGAAATTTGCTATCTCTAATGTGGTTTGCTAATTGTCCCAGGCAGATGCTTCTCATGATGCATTCCTTCAGAATGCATTTGATGAGAATAATTTTCTGCTTTCTTACAAATTTACTCAACTTTTTTCCCAAATCAATAGCATCACTGTCAGTCATTTCTGTAAATATGCCAGCACAGATCCTGTTTGTACTGTAACTGTTAAAATTCAACAAATTGGCCTTGGAAAAATACAATCTATATGGGATATATGAAACAGCCTGTTATTCTTGCTCCTCACATCTCCTTCATGTGATTGCTTTAGGTTTTTTCTCCTCACTTATCCCAAAAGACCATAGAGAAAATCTCCCTCTAAGTTCAAACCCCAGCAAGGGATAAAGTCTTATGTACACTAAGCTTACATGAGAAAATCTCCAGCTGAGCTCCTGCAACATTGAAGTTCTTAGGAAAATACCCCTTTTTGCCAGGCAGAGCTTTGTTAACCTGCACCAAAGCACCAGGCAATGCTGACTGGTCAGCTCAGCAGCTGGGACACAGGAACAGGACACTCCAGCCACAGTCCAACCCACAGAAAATGCCCAAGGTTAGATAAACTGAGCAGGCTGCAACCTCCAAACCACGTTTAATCTCTGGCAGATGCCAGGGGAAGATCAGCAAGAATACCTTAGCTCAGAGTAGGGATGCCTTGCTTGACATAGAGGTGTTCAGATGACCACAGAAATCTCTTGAAAAGCACAAAATTAACCTGCAACAGCATCTCCCTTCAATTGTCACCTAAACTAATCCTCCCTTCAATTGTCACCTAAACTAAGCCAGAGGGAAAATAAAAAATAAAAGTTGTTAAACTTTTTCTTTTTTCCACCAAAGTGAGTTCTCAACTTTCCTGTGCAATACCAGCAGTTCACACTTCCAGCCTTTTGCTAATGAAATAATACTTCCAGTGTGCTCAGCCTTCAGTAAGAAGGCTGGAAAATGATAAAATGCTTCCTGACATTTTAGCTGAGGCCACAGGGAGGAAGAATAAAGACTGGAATTTATTGATGCTTCAATTAGAATAAAGTCATTCTTGAATGAGAAAATATTGAAACAGACTGACTAATGAAGTGATCACAAAGGGTCTTTTCAAAGGACCCTAAGTGGAGTCATCCTCATTTGTTTTCCCTTTCCACAGCAGACCCTTAAATGATCTTTGCATATTGTCTCCACTAAATCCTGCAGGGTTGCTATTTCATTTTAAAGAAAAAAGCTTTTAGGCTGCAAGGGATTCATTCAGTGAGAGCTATTATGCTTATTGTGGCTTTGCTGCAGAGCCAAGGGATTTCCTATATGCTCATTAGACCCTGCTTTGTTCCAAAACAATCTTTTACGATGCAAATTTCAGCATGCTGATCTACTTAAAATAACATTTAAAAAAAGAGAAAAGAAAAAAAAAGAAAGAAAAAAAAAGACTATTAAAGTAAAAGCTTCTTCCAAGGCAGGAACACTACAAATTCAGATTAATTACTAATTTTTTAGACCATGAAAACATCTGATGTCTCAGCTTAAATTCATCTTTGGGAATGGTTACAAGAAGTCCCAAGAATTTGGTGTTAGAGGCACAAAGCAGGGCCATGGGTGGTGACAGAGCTCAGGGGCCACATTAGGAAGCCACCACAGATGAGGCACATTTGTCACTTGGCTGCTTGGTGGCTGAAGCACAAAAGGTTTGATTTGTTCAGGCCTTGGCACCTGAGGCATGCAGCAGCAGAGATGTTCACTCACAAGGTGGGAGCTGGGAGTTCTCCCCTGCTCCATGATAATCTCCAGGGCAGTGCTGACACAAAAAAATGGAAAGAAAGCAAGGTAAAAATGGGGAAAGTGGCAGAAAAATGGCAGAACCCACTGTCCTCAGGCTGGATGTGTGGCACTCAGGGAGCTGTGGCAGTTTCCATCTCTTGTCAGTGCTCTTTGAACTCACCTGCAGACTACTGAGGATGAAGGGGCACTCCTGTTTTCCAAAGGATTAATTCCACCTTGTTCCTCCTCTGTGACCTTCCTGAAGGAGCAGTTGTATGAACACAACCATGAATGTTATCATCCAGGAGATCTACCTGATAGCTCATCCTTAATAGTTCCATAAATCTTGCTTAGTCTTGGTGCTGTAGGTGTGCAGCAGAGATAATCCTGCTGTGAGGAGCTGTGTGAACTCATCCCTCACCTGCCCAGAGCCCAGCCAGGCTTGTGACACCACACTAAAGCACTCTGTGCCCTGAACAGCAGAACTCAAAACTGGAGCTGGAATCTACACTGAAAACTGATCTCTAGCAGGAAAATCAGTAAAATATCTGAGGTGGACAATAAGAAAAATATCAGTTAGCATGGAAGTACTAACAAATCATTACAGTGATTCCAGGCAGCCCTTCCCACACTCCCATTCTGAATTAGAGCAGCAAACTAAACATGCAATTTATACTTAAAAAACTCACAAATCATCACCTGCTTCTAATGGACAAGTTCAGCTAGAACTGTTCATCACCTGCTCACTAAAACAGCACATGATTACTGCATTCAGCTGGTGCCCTGCTTTACACACTAAGTGCCAAATCCTTAATAAACATTAGATGCAGATGTGTGTGAGCATGGCTTTCACTGGGAATGCTTATTTACTTGGGATGACAAACCCATGATTAATATTCTCCTCCCAGGGCTATGGGAAAGTGCCAGAGGAGGGGCAATGCCTGGAATAGGATATTTGAAACTTGTCTGAAACTTGAAAATGCCTCTGCCTACACTGTACTCTCACCCAGGCCCCAGCAGCCTTGGCAGGTACCTGAGCTGCAAAAAGAACATGAGGAAATGCAAAAACCCCTCTCTGGTGAGTCTGGTACAACATGCTTTGACTTTACTTTCCTGACTATCAGACAGCAGATGTCTGGAATGGTTTTTGGATACCTCAGAGAAAAGGCAAAAAGGCAGAGAAAAGGAACTTTTTGAGAAGAAAGTGCCATTATATCCTAGTGATTGACTCTGCTTAAATGCTTTATTGCTGCTATTAATGGACAGATATTAACATTAATCATAGGCTGTGAAATGAGTGACAAATGAAGCTATTTTGTACATCACCTAAAGAGCTGCTAAGGGGATGCAATTTGGGTAAAACACAAAGGAAAAAGGCTGTTTGTGATTTTGATGGACAGCTCCCTAAAGAATCTCCAAATTCCAGGCCTGCAAAGTAGGCTGTCAGGTTTGGAGATTTGTTGCCTCTCCAGGGAAATTTGAAGTGAGGTGTATCACCAGCCAAAGCCTTTTACTGGTTCTTTTAACTTCATTTCTTCAAGATCAGTTACTCCCATTTACAAAGATTTAGATTAGGGTTTGCTTTAGCTGACAAATTGTTTTGTTTGTTGGATTTTCTTCCTGATCTGTATAAACCAACAGAAATTTATCAACAATGACATATAAAAGACTTTGCTAGACATGTTTTTATTCTTTTAGTTGCCTAGGCCACATTCCATCCAACATAAGGATGTGAAAGCACACACACACATTTGGCAGTATTTTTCCCAAGAGTCAGAAGTGTCCTCACAATTGAACTCTGCAAATATTAGCTTCAGCTTATGGGGAAGATAGTGTCCCATATTATAAAAGTGCTGAGCAAATAAGGGATGCTCTTTGTTTGCAAGAGATTTCTAGAAATTAAATATATAGAGATACAGACAGGGTTTCAAACTGAACCAAAATGGTGCTTGACATTTCAAGGTGTTTGACAACTCAAAGTATGGAATGAAGGTTCATTTCAGATCCAGCAAAACATTTTGTTTCAACAATATCTGAAAAATCACCTTTTTGAGGATGTAATAGAATGGCTTCTCCTTTCTCAACACATGCACTTAGATATACCTCCTTGCCAAATCTATATTCTTTCTCAGATACATTATTTGGCAAATTAATGTTCCATTATAGACAAAAAGATCATTAGTTCATTACAAAGAAGGCATTAACATTTACCTTTTGCCTTTCTCAGCTTCCCTAATTAAGTCATTCATCACCCTTCTCCACTTGTATCAGCACAAAACCGACCCTAAAAGCATGTCAGATGGGACCAGAAAAATCCTGCACTAGAATAAATACCGAGCTTGCATGGTGACCCACAGCATTTCATGTTCCCAGACAGTGCCTGCACTTTTACTTCAGAATATGCACTTCAGCTTGGCTAAAATAAATAACTTAAAAACAATCCTCTGTTACTCCAGTAATTTTTTGTTTCTGTAGAATGGCAGTGATCATTAAATGCTACTTGGCTTCATTAAAGTCTGAATTTCCAAGAACTGAAAGAGAGAGTGCCACAGGGTTAAGTAATTCTTTCATCAAATGGCTGATGTGTTTTATCCCTGCTGGGTCACAAGTCCTCTTCATTTACTGAGCTCCAGGTTCCATCCAGCTATTTATTTGTGGAGCCTTTGTTGTAAACATTCTGAGCTGCCAAAGAAATTATCAAATGTCTTTCTTATTCAACCTAAATACAACTCTGTCAGGAAAAGGAAAAAAAAAAAAAAAAAAAAAAAGGTTTTCTGGTAAAATGGGATGGATGATAAAAAATAACCAAACCAACAGAACAATTACAGAGGCTGCATTGCTTTGCCTGTCATCTATTAGAAAATCTGAAAAAAATATAGCTTTACATCATTTTTATGAAGGTACTTTTCTGGACTTGCAGTTCATTTAATTTTGCCCTGGAGCACGTTTGCTGTGAGTAACATGGAATACAAGCTACTTGTCTGTCCTCTTGTCTCTAAATAATCTCTTTTCATCTTCTCAGAGTCAGGCTGTCACAAGCAGCTAATACCCCTGCAGAGATAAAATAAGACAAAAGCAATAACCACAGTCAGGGCCCCTGGGGATTTCTTCACTAGCTCTAACCACAGTGTCCACTCTATCAAAATCCTGCCTTGTTGCCCTGTGTCAATGTTTACATGCTCTGCTGCTTCTACCACTTGTGTTTTCAGAGGGATTCCAGCCTTATCAACTGCTCTGTCAGCTGATGGCAACAACTATTTCCTTCCCCATCTCCCCTGCTTCTGTCACCTGCTGCCACCCAGCTCAGCAACAGCTCCTGCTCTGGACTGAACTGTGCTGAGCAATTCCATTCTTAGAAAGATCCTGTGTTGGAAGGAATAATTCCAGTACCCTGAGGCACAGCAGCAGAAAGGGCTTTGTGTCCTTTCTTTGTGTCCTTTTTTTGTGTCCTTCCTTTGTGTCCTTCTTTGTGCCCTTTCTTTGTGCCCTGTGTCCCATTGCTCAGACTCCACTGGAGGTTGGGTGGTTGATTTTGGCCAAGCCAAAGACCTGATCCTAGAGGTGTTTGTGCCAGTCCTGGGTCATTCCCCCTGCCTTCCATATTCCCCCATCCCTGCTGCTTGAGCTGGCTGTGCAAATGCTCCAGAAGTTGGGTAAATTATAATTCAAGATGACACAGTCTAGTTTAAACAAATATTGTATAATTTTGACATTTTTGGGAAGGCTAAGCAAGCAGCTGAGGTTTAAGCAAATGGCAGTCTCTGTTTCAGAATGAAGATGAAGAGGAGATAATATTTCTGGTAGCTTTGCTGGAAACAAAATGCCCAACTCTAATTTCTGTTGGCATGCACCTGTTAAAGGGTAAATTTCAGTTTTGTAAAAGAAGAGTACTGTGGCTGTTAATGTGGCAGCAGTTATGGAAGCCTCTATAACATCCAGATGCATTTTGAAATACCAGGAGCATTTCATGCTCTGAAAGATGGACATGGACTGAAATAAATATTTCCTCCCATCTGCCATAGGAAAAAAAAATAATATACAAAAATATAATGTCTTATTCAAAGTCAAATCTGAACCTACAGCAGAGCCAGAAAAAATGAGCTCAGGTTTCCCAATTTTTGAAAATCTTTAGCCAAAAAATGATCCTAACACAGCCAGCTGTGGTGAGCCTCTGGAACAGGCAGAGAGCTGTTACTCATTAGCAGATCTCTGCAGGATTTCTGGCTAGAAAACATCAGTTCTGCTCAGTATTTCAAAGTTAGTGTTCAACCCAGTCTTTCTCAGCTTCCTTGTTTTGAAGAGAAATCCCCCTTGGTGCTCTGACAGGAGCTGAGCAGCACTGGCAGCCCCAGGTGAGCCAGGCCAGGGCCCCAGGGAATTCTCAGCCTTTCCATGAATTTCCAGGGTCCCCAGAGCTGCTCCTGGAGCATCCAAAGGGGCAGCCAGGCAGCACCAGAAAGCTCTGCAGATAAACCTGTCCCATCTCTGCACTTGTCAAAGTGCTCAAACTTGCTCAAACAGACAAGAAAATTCTTTCCTTCCTCTGACAAATTAAATGTATTTTACTACTGTTCCTCCTAAATAGCAGGAGTGTTTTTTAACCTCAAAAATGTGCAACAGAGTGAGATGTAAAAAGCCCAATCTATTTTCTGAGAGAAGGCCAAGAGACAGTTTAATAAGCAGCTGCATGGGAAGAAATTCCTGCTTGTAGCTCTTTAATGTAGCAGAAGAAGACATAATGAAATCTAATAATTGGTAGATCATGCTAGAGAAATTCTGACTTCAGAATAAATTGGAGCTTTTTAAACAACAAAGATAATTATAAACTGAACAGCTTGCTGACCCTCTGTGGCAAATTCTCTACTGCTTTGAGGGATTTTGCAGTCAGAGTAGGCATCTTCTAAAACCTACCAAAAAACAAACAGAAATGATGGGGCTCTCTGCAAGAAATTGGGGAATTTTACTTTGTACATCAAATTCACAGAGTATCAGGGAGGAAGAAAATATCACAGCTCAAAATGAAGGCCATCAATTGGCAAATTTTACTTTTCCAATGTTTATAAATGATACAAAAGTTTTCTGTAATAAAAATTAACCAGGCAAGCTTCCTAGCCTGGGCTAAACTCAGCCTAAATGATCCTCTGATGTAGAATTAGAATTTCTTCAAAAATATTTCTTTCCTCAAATTTCTCACACTACAATTACTAGTTTCAGGGCAAGAGATACAGGTGGAGATGAACAACAACAAAAAAATAATGAAAGCACAGTGCATCAATTTCTGGCAATCCAAGATACAAAAGAACAACCTCTTTCTCTGCTTGTCTCAGCTAAGGATGTGCAGGAAACCAAAAATTATCAAGCAGAAGACACTTGCTGCACCTGTGAGTGGTACAGTCATGGTTTTATATTAATAAACATGGTTTTACATTCATAAACTCAAGAGCAGGCAGCAGATAACAGTTATAACTAAACAGGAGGAACCCTGGCCAGGACTGAGCTTGCTGTGTGACAACAGCTCCCAAGCAAATGTTCTGTGAATGTCTCTCTCCAGTGGAAAGTGGAAACTTAATTTTGGAGCTGGCCTTTGGGACAGCCATGAGATGATGCCAGGTTAAAAGTGCAGTAAGAAAAGCTGGCAGCAGAGTTTCTGGGCAGGGGCAGTGAGGTGCTCCCAAAGCCACCTCTGGGAGCAGCAGGGCAAAGGCACCTCCAGCCTGCCAGGGGGACTGCAGAGACCCTGAGGTGTCCCTGCAGGGCAAACCAAGGCAGATTCCCCTGGATCCCCTTGTGGATTATCTCAGCCTGGACCTTCCCTCCAAACTGCTCTGCATTTTTAACCCTTAGAGTGCCCTTTGCCTGCCTACATCAGGAAAATGTGCAGAGAGAAACTTTTTCTCTCCTTTGAGATCATTAGGAAATGATGCTTGGCTGCTGCTGCAGCGTGGCCTCACTGAGGGCAGGAAAGCAATTTGCAATTGCCTGTAGTTCCAGATCCAGCCAAGCACTTGACTGCTTGCCTAACTGCACAGCTCTGTGTTATTCCATTGACTAGAGCAGGGCCACTCACACAGTTAAAATTAAATGCCTGGTTAAGTGCCTTGTAGGTTTTTGGCTTGTTAACAATTCACAGCCAATACCTCAACCTGCTTAGGCTGTCTCTCCTTCTCACTGCAGAGCTCCTCTGGAGTTTAAAAGCTCCTTTTAACTCCAAATTGAACAAGTAAATGTGCTCCTGAAAACACCCCTGAGAAGATCTACTGAAGAACCTGCTATCTTTCCAACTTATGTAATTTTTTATAACAGGTCTGTACATCACACTTATCTCATTAGCAGTCATCTCCTCAGGCAGCACATACAGTGTGGGTGGGTTTTCCTTTTTTTGATTTACCTAGGAAGTCTTGCTGTCTCTAATTTTCCATGAATCTCATGAATTGCCACTGAAATCTTTATAGCTACAGTAGCCTGGGATGTAATGTTCTAAACCAATTTTATACCCAATAAAACAATTTAATACCTAATAAACTTTATGAAGAAAGTGGCATATTTCTAAGTAGCGCCTCTTGCTAATGAAATCAAGCCAAAGATGCCTGAGGGAGAAAAGCTCCATGTCTGTGTGTAGCAGCCTTGGGTGTGGGCTGACACTCAGGACATCAGAGACCCCCCAAACCAAGTGGGGCAATCTGACTGCCCAGCCAGCTTTGGCAAAGCTGCACCAGGAGTTCATCAGTGAAGAATTGCTAATTGTTGTCAAAACAGGCACGACCCCCTGAAGTGTTCTGCTGCAGGTATGGAGGGAGAGGCAAAATGCACCAAAGTGAGGGGGCAAGGAGAGCTCCTGCCTCTGTCCCACTGCCAGGTTAACTCTGGGTGAAGTTGCCAAAGGCACCCCAGAACAGCAAGGCTGGAAAAGGCACAGAAACAGCCCCACCCTCCTGGTTCAGCTCAAGCCTGAAAGTGCCTGAAAACCACCACAGATGTGAAAAATGAGAGTTCATCTTGCAAGAACTTTCTGGAGTTCACACACTGACTACCAAAATTCTGGGAAGAGATGATTTTTGGGTTTCATTTAAACAGAGAATAGCACATGTTAGCTCAGGATGAAATTGGCATTCTTGAAAACAGAACTTCACTTGGGAGAACAGTCCCATCATTTTGCTCCGCGGAGCAGCATGTAACAGATCTAATCAAATAATTGTAATATGCTTCAGCTAGAAAGAAGGGTAAGGAAGAAAAACTGTGTGCAAAGGAAAAGAGGATGGGTCACAATAGCAGCAATGACTTATGAGGGTTATTTCTCACATCTGAAAGCCCAATAACTCACAAGTACCCTGGCCATAAGGGAATTATATGAGCCTTTTGTGCAAGTAAAATTTTCCATTATGTACCTAGTCTGATGCACTGTAACAATTTGTCTCTTTTCACAAAATCATAAGGAATATTTCCCAGAGAACATCCAAAGCCACAGAGGGTAAAAAGCTTCCTTGCCTGAGAAAATGCCCATACCTCAATCATCAGCACTGCTCTACATTTAAAGCTGCCTCAGTGCAGCATCCCTTGGATGCTCTCTAGGAGGTGTATCCCACACTACATCATTGACACACAGTCTATATCCTCTGCTTCCTTCTCTTTATTCCTCTGGCACTAAGACTAAACTGCACTTCCAGTTTGGCTGCTGTCAATTTGCATTGACTCACTGACTGTGCTGGAGTTACTCTCAATCTATACCAGCCTAAAGGCAGGCAGGAGCTGGCCAGAAGAACAGCTTTGGTAATCCTCCCCTGTCACCTGATTACTTAGCACAACTGGACCTGGGAATGCTCCATGATTTCAGCATATTAAAAAAAAAGCCAACTGATAACAAAACCACTGGCTTATTTCTGCATTTTGCCTTATGGATCTCTTGGAGCAGTTTGGATTCTGGGCTCAGCTGTGTAGCGAGGGGCTTCATGTTTCTAAGCTTACCTTAAAAAAAATGAACTTTAAAATGAAATTTCTACACTATTTTTTATCTTAGGGAGAGGCATTGTAGAGGGTGATCATGTGCTTTCAGGATAATAGTACAGATAATAGTGCTGAACTTCATTTCTCAGTTTCTCAGCTGACACTTCCAGGGTTTGAAGAAAAAGTCCTCGATGTCATAATGACTGTAGAGAAGTAGGGACCCCTGAGTGACCTCATTCTGGACAGAAAACTGCTCCAATTCCAACCTCTGACTGCTTCAAAGGCTCATTCAGAACAGCAGCCCCTGTTATCTACACCAAGCTGGAAAATGCCAGCCCTGATTCTTCACTCCAGCTCAGGATACTACAACCTGAAGAAATCAATTTGTGGCACTGAGACACTCAGTCTTGGCTAAATAGCTGAAGTTTGTGCTTTATACTATGGTAACAAAATCTGCACATTCCCTCCTGTCCATATTCTGCTCCATCATCCATTTCTTCATTTGGAAAAGAAAAGTGAGGAAACAGATGGGTGCACAGACTTAAACACATGCACACTTTTAAGCATTTTCCCTGGCCTGAGTGAGAATTTAAAACTGTGCTCAAAAACCTCCATTGTCCAGGAATGGAATTAAATCTGCCCTGGGTGCTCTTGCATCTCTGTGAGACAGATCTGTGTAATCATCTTCCACTTAATCAAAACACAACGCAGCAGAGCTGTGATTACACAATTTCAGATGACAAGTAACAGTCCTCATCGTTTGTTTTGATGAATTCTGAGTTCACTATGTAGATAACATGGTTAATTTGTTATTCAGATATGGCATTTAATCATTGAAGGACATTCTGTGTCTGACCAGGGGGAAAAAAAAACCCCAAACAACTCAACAACCAAAGTAACAATAATCAAGAATTATTTGATAAATGTGATATGTTTTGAACAATTTTGTTTAAAGTGTTGAGCTTAGCAAAAGCAGGCTAAGTTAGCAAAAAATATATTAATCACTGAATGGAAACCCTCCCCTAATCCTGCCTTGTTTCACTTCTCTGATATTTCACATCTGCAAGTTGCTGCACAGGAGTTGGAGTGTTTTTTTCCTAAATTACAGTGCTTTTGTATTCTGAACAAATTCACTTGCTCAGCAAGAGAAATGGCATTAAACTGCTGACAAAATGTACAAAGCAGAGCTGGTTTCAGATATTCATGCTTTAGACTGTGTCAAAAGCACTGCAAACATTAATATCAAACCATGACTACTTCTAATAGAAACTATGAAAGAAGCCAAAATAAAGTGTGTTTTCTAAAGCAAGAAGCTGAAAAAAACATGTCTCAGCATGATAAAGAGACAGTGGAAAATTCAGGTACTGATTTCATGGGTATTAACTATGCATAATATACCTGTGTAAAAGGCAGCATAACCTTGTGGGTAGGGCATTTTGGAGAGCCTGAGAAGAGGAGCTGCCTGGAATCCTTGCTTCTGTCAAATCAGAGCTCTGCAATAAGACACCCCACACTTCAGTGTCCTCCATGTAAAGGGCAGATAATAAAATTGCCTTCTGTGGAAGACACAGGAGAATCAGAGGCTGAAAAAATACAAAGCAATTAAAAGACCCTGGAGTGGGGTTTTTTTGTTTTGCTTTTAACAAAACAACATCAGAGTTTTAAAATACTGACCATTTGCTCACACATATTTAGGCAGGGCTTTCTGTGTTGATTTAGAGTGAGGGTCCTCCAGATATCCCTGATTATTGGGGGGCATATGGCAGATCTGGGGCTCCTCCAAGTCAACAAATGCATCTCTTTTTAGCCACCTGCACTTGCTTCCCAATTTAGCAGCAGCAAGAAGATGCTGGCTGAGCAGGGTGACCCCCTTTGTGCTACTCCCTACCTCAGCACACTGTGCAGACCTCACTCCTTCTCCTGGGTGGATCATCCCCACTGGAAGGGCAGATGCCATTAAATATAATTGTCCCCTAACTGAAGTGTCATCTGTGAAATGGTTACTACTCCCAGAAATTTGAACAAGACACATATTAGGACAAACCAGTATTTTATGTCTGCAATGGATGATATCTACACCAAAAATGAAGCAAATTGTTCTTCTTTAAGTCTTTGATCTTTAAAGGCAGCAATTTTTAAGACACAGTGACCATTTCAGTGTGTACAGCTTTCATCATTTCCAGCCATTTTTAGCCACAGAATGGGCCCTGTCTGTAAAAAGGTTAGCATCAGGGTGACTTCTGTTTTCAGTGTTTCCCTAAGCAAAATTAAAAGTGGCATCAGGTACTGGGAGAGCAGAACTTGGCTCTCAAGTAGGTCCAGAAGAGGAAATTTAGTGAAGCTTGAAGGAGAAATTATTCAGTCTCCAGCTCCCCTTGCCTTTTTACAGCCCTGAAAAGAACCAAAGCATTTACAGCCCAGCTGCCTGGGGGTCCCCTGGGTAACCTTAGCACCTGGGGTAGGTTTGAGCACTCAGTTTGCTCCAAGTTGGATTAGTCTGGCCCATCTGTTGGGGTGGAAAATGTACCTGGAAAGAGAGGAGCTCTGCAAGTGCTTGGCTGTGCCATTAGGGAGGTGATTAGTGGCACTGGCACACTGGCAGGCAACTCTTGCACTCAGAAGGAAACAAAATACATTTTCATCAGCTGAAACACAGAAACTGAACCCATAAACATAAAGCATCTGCTTTGTGAAAGTGAAAGAAAAGAGGAGAAAACCAGAGAGAAACATCATGGCTTTAAAATGATAAAAGCCCTTCTAAGAACCACACTCTGTATTTGCTGCAAAGTCTGCAGCATCGTTTGTCAGGTGTGAAATTTAAAAGTGAGGATGTGAAGATGGAGCAGGTACATGACACCACTCTGGTTTTGCTCTCTGGGAGCCTTGCAGTGCTTTCAGCAGCAGAGAGGGTGGAGGTGCTGAGCCCTTTGGGGCAGACACTTGTGGGCACTGGCAGCAGCACTGGGAACCTGCTGGGTGCAAGGAGCACAGGAGTGACAGCTTTGGACATCAGAGCTCATCTCAGGGCTTGCTGCTGAGGAGGGAGCCAGCCTCTGCCACAGGGACAGCAGCACCTCCTACCAAGGTCCCTTCTTCTCCCATAACCACCCTGGTCCTGCCACACCACCAGGGAACTGATGCTTCCACCTGCTGCTCTTCAAAACCCAGCTAAAAATGCAATGGATTCAGGAAAACAAGATCTGATATTTCTGTTTACACTCTTTAAAAGCTGCCCAGGGCTGTAAGATTTTGCAGGAAACATCACTCTCATTTTCTCCAGCTGAATGATACAAAACAAATTTCACCCCTGCTGTAAAATGATGTTTAGGGATGTTACAGCCATGCTGTTTAGGGACAAAAACAAACTGAAAAAAGGTCTCTGTGCTCAAAAACTTCCTACTTTTTCTATGCATATCATTCAACTAATATAACATATTCCTCCTATTGAATACATGACTCCCTGTCTGCTTTAACATGACTGTTTCCTTCTTGCACAGCAGAATTTTGGAAATCCAGTCTTGGACCCACAGACCTTTGGACCTGGCACTCAGAAACAAAGAGCCCATCAAAGACCCTCTCTTTTCATCCAGTCACACATCCTGGCATCACAGGGTGACAGCCCAATGCAGAGACAGAAATACCATGAGTGGGATCCAGACTCTTGGCTCAGCCAAGTGCACAATAAAGACACCACATAAGAATTTAAATCAAAAATTGTGGCTGAAAATCCCATGAACAACCCAACTTTCTTATTGTTCTGATATCACCTGAAGGGTGCTTCAAAAGAGAAGAGTGGCAAACTGCACAAGGAAGGGCTGTAGCAGTGTGGGTAAAGTATTTTGCTGCCTGAAAAAAAAAATAAAATTAAATGTTTTAAAGAAAATAGAGCAAGAAAAAGGTCTTGGGAGAAAACTGCCAAAAACTGATGAGAGTTTTGCCTGACTGAATTCAAAATACAGCCCTGCTCAGCCCATCTACTGAAAGACAATGCTACAAAAAAAAAGTGAAATTCTTCAGAAGACAAATCTGATTGACTTGTCAGCAGTTCCTTACTGTTCTGCAGTTCCAATAGCATATGATATGAGAATCAAATATTAATGACTCTGTTTCTCAGGAGTTCTGTGACATAAGGAAGTGTCTCTCATGAACCTGTTGCTCAAAATTATTGGGATTTTTCATCTCGGATGAGCTCTGAAAGCCAGCACCACTAAGTCAGAGGGAAGCAGCTTTTGCAACTCCTTCAAGTCATTCAGCAGAAACAAAGCAGAGGCAGAATTTGCTGATTTGAGTCACTGAAGAGCACAGGCTCTGACACTTGTGCTTTTCTCAAGGTGCATTGGCTCACTCCATCACTCCTGGCAGTGCAGCATCACACGAGGGCATCATTGCACTGTAAACACAGAGAGGAAACCAGCTCCTGCCTCCAACACTCACTGTCCTCTCAGACAAAGGGAGAAAACAGAGGAAACAAAGGCAGGAACTTCCCTAAAAGCTCAGTTTTGATCTAAGCAAAGAGCAGTAGAGATGGTGCACCTATTTAATAACACTTCCCAGTCATTTCTTCCTCCCTCCCTCCCAGTCAGCATCCCTCACTGTTATTCATTTTCAGGGGAGGACCACGATGGTTTGAGCAGCTCCCTGCTGCTTTCTCACAGATTTCTTTGTGGTGTCTTTGTGAAAATCAATGCTACAACACTTCTCAAATGTAACTGTTTGGTTTGAGGCACTCATTTTTTGCAGGCTAACACAGAGAGGACAACTCCCAGCTCCCTGCATTCATCTCCAGCAGCAAAACCCTTCAGCAAGTGCTTGAATTTAACTTTAACCAGGCACTCAGCTCCTGCTGACATTGAGGGGACTTGCACAAGTGCTGCACTGATGGCAAAGCCCCAGAGATGCAGGAAAAGTTTGGGTCTGCCCAAATGTCTGCCCAAAGCTTCTCCAAGCTATTTAATAAAAAATCCACATAAACACAAACCACACTGTGTTCTCCTACCCAGGAAGCCAGGTTAGACAATTTTAAGATAAATGCTTTTTTTTCTATTGTTGTTTTTATATGTGAATCCTGTTATTGCTACATGTGAATCACCAAGCAGGCAAACAGGCTGTGGGTGCTCTGACACACCATTTAAATTTTGGGAGCAGGTTTCCTTGTCAGTCATTGAAATGACATGGTGCTTACACAGATTTTGATACAAAATATTAAAAATCACATAAACACATGTATAATTTCAGGATATGGTGTGTATATCTAGATATATAGATATACACACACTCCTAGCATTCTTCCACAAAATGTTTTTGCTTGAGGGAAAATGCCCCAGTGCGAAGTTCCAGATCATTCCAACTGAACAAACACCTCAGCAAAAGTAACACCACGAGTATGAAATTAGGTTTGAGGTGTGCTGCAGTACTGGAAGCTCCCTGCAGAGAGGATCTGACAGAACTGCAGGCAAAGTGTTACCAGAGAAATTTTCAAGTGAAAATTCACTGGGATTTGGACATCCAGGTCATCAAACATCCTCTGGAAAATGTCACCCTTTTTATTGATTATTTCTCAGATCAGATGCACACCAAGCTTTATAAAGAAACAGAAATGTGACAGCACACGTGCTTGGGGAGGGGGAGAGGAAGGAAAAGGCACTAATCTGCCAGCCAAAACAATATTTAATATCACAATTACTTTATTGCTTCCACTCCACTTGATTTTTTGGGCTAGCAATCAAGTCAGAAGGATTTATATTATCAGAGGACCTGGCCCTCATTTTTCTTCTGAATTGTCTCTATTGGCTGCACATCAAAATAAATATGTCTTGGGCATTTGACAGGGCAAAGAGCCAAGATTGCAGGTTCATGGAATTTATTTTTTGTTTGTGATTTGTTTGTTAGTTTTCTTAAGCTTCTTTTGGAAAGGTTTAGTGGTATTTATCCACTGCAAGCAAGTGGGCAGGGCTTACAAGAGCAGCTTTGTTCAGCAGGCTTTGGTGTCAGGGAGGCTTGCTGCCTTATTTGAGTACCTCTCCTTTGTGTAAGGGATTTGTTATTTGTTTGTTGTCAAGATGCCTCTGGGCATTAGCCCCCACTCCTTATAAAGAGATTATTTTTCTATTATTTTCCATGCTGTTCCCCCTCAGCAGTTTCAGCTGCTGTAACACTTGAGGATGCTCCAACAGGCAGACAGATAATGGAGGGACACTGAAAGAATTCAACATTGTGCCTCCAGATTTTCTTTCCTGACATCATTTTCCTTTGAAGTGGCTTCTCAGTCCCCAGATACTGACTCCTCTTTCCTTGTCCTGCTTGATCTCTACTTTAATAATTTTTTTTTAAGTGCTGCAGCTTTACTTGTGTCCACATGGCCCCACACTGCTATTACCAGAGCCTGCAAAATAGAGAAGGAACAAGAAGCCTACCCCTCCTGGCAAGGCTGACCCTGGAAAATGAAAAGCCTCTTGGCATTTTGATGGAAGTCATAAGGACTTCATTTTCTCCAGAACAGCTAATTTTCTCCTTGAGCCACTTACCTGGGAACTGACCCAGTTTCAGCACCCAGGTCCAATTCCTGTGTGGGATCACACAGCCCTTCACAAAACCCAGGTCTTTAAAATGGGAGGGAGAGGTCACCCTGGACAAGAGGCTTAATTTGGAAATAAAACCCCAAGTCAGCAACATGGGAGATGCCATTAGGGTAATCCCAAGGCAAGAGTAGGGGGAAGAACAGGCAGACAGGGGAAGAATTAATATTACAAGGTCCTATTTCACATCTCAGCAGGCACAAGGTATGAACTTGACAGGTTTGTCCTCTGAGCAGCTGAAGGAACGAATCCCATGCACAGAGCATGAGTTCCAATGGCATAAGGCATTTCCAAGCTGTCAAAAAACCCCCAGCACTAAATTCAAGCTGTTCTGATTCACTGGTACATGACTATAGAAATAGTGAGTCTGGCACCTTTCAGCTTTCTTCAGGATTGCAGCTCTAAAAGGATGATGTCTGGAAAAACATCAACAGCTTTCAGCTTGCTAAGGCAGAAACATTTCACACAAGGCTTTTTAACACATTTGAGAAATAAATAAAATTTAAGTGCTACATGCCTCTGGATCCAGTACAGCTTCCTGGTTTATACCCTGAACTGGCATCTCATTATCAATCTGAAGGGAACCACACTCATCTGTCAGCTGAGAATTGGACAGAACCCCTTTTTCACTTTCATAACCAAGCTTTAGGACATCTCTCAGAAGTCAAAGGAAATGCAGTATCAGCAGGTTTACACAGGGCAGATAAAGAAAAGCCTGGAGGAAGTGGTGGGTAATAACTGCACAAAGGGCTAGCTGAGGTGCATGAGAAAGAAACTTGCTTCACAAAAATCAGACAGCAACACTGCTCAAAAAGAAAGTTATCTTGAGAAGCTGTACTAAACCTGGTGATGAATGTGCTGATAACTCAATACTTAGCTTTGTGTCACCAGTGTAAATCAGAGGCAATTTTTCAAAAGTCTGAATGTTGTTCTTTCTTAGTCCATCTTCAGCTCAGAGTTCTCAGCTCTAATGGCAAGAACAAAATTTATAGTCCAGAACTTTGAGCTGATTCTTGTGCTAGATGGGAGCTTGTCTCCAAGAGGTTAGGCTGGCATATTTCTTACTCTCACAGATGCTTAGAAGTTGTTAAGGAAGCCTGAGACTGACAAAAAGCAGAACAAGATATAGCCTAGGACTTTGGGAAGAGATAAGAATCAAATTTTAAACACTTTCTAATCTTTGCCATGCAAATTCTTCCTTCTGGAAAGGTTCTCTGGTTCTTCACTACCAGACCAATATTTTAGAGTCCTCAGATATTTGTTTTCATATCTATCATATATATTTATTTATGAACAGAAGTCACTGAGGCCAGGGCTCTCCCACCAGCACAACAGAAAATGCACTTCAGGGTTCAGTAGTGCAGGACACAATATAAAACTTTTCCTTTTGATCCAGATACTTTAGGGCTTTTCAACACAAAGACAATTAAGACTGGTTAATTGATAGATATTGAAGTGAATGTCCATAACTAAACAAACATAGTGGGCTACTCTGAAATCTCTGATTGAGGTGGAAGTCTCTTTACATGGCAGATCTGGGTTAGCAGACTAAGGGAACTTTGCACACAGATGTTTCCTTCACACTTGGAATTGATTCACTCTTTCTGAATCAAATCAGCAAGACATTAGCTTCTTTGACATCTCCACTGAAAGGATGTGTCAAATTCTGAAAACACTTTGAAATTTGTCACACACATGTAAGTGAGAGAAGTGATTTAGTCTTCAGTGTTGACATGAATAAGTGGTTTAGTGGCACCCTTTTGAAACACTGCACAGTGAAATGCATTTATGTTGGCTGGAGGAGCAATCTAAAGCAATCTGAAACTGCAGTTGGTAAACACAGAGACAACAGGCAAGAAGGAAAACAACCTCATGAAATGCTTGGAACAAAGGCAGAGAAAAGCCTTTGACACTTTGCCAACCTACTGCACCCCTCTGTACAGCATTTAAAAAAAAATACAATTAAATACAATTACATGACTATGCAAAGATGGCTCAGCCCTGACCAGATGTGCTGACAGCAGCTCACACACCTGAGCAGACCAGCTGGGCTGGGGATTCTGCCCACAGCAGCTGCTCAAAGAGGTGGGTAACATATTACTGAAAACTTCACCTGCAAAGCAAGGTAATGTCAGGCTCTGATTCAGATCTCATCACTGAAGCCAAAGACATGGATCTCTTTAATAGATCCAGTTTTTAATTGGCTCATCAGAACCATCTTCTCCCACTTGCACATACAAGGAAGGATAAGACACTTGTGATAACCAGCTCTGTTCACATGTCTGAATCATTCCATCAGCTTTTTTCCCTTTGTGACAAAAGAACAGTGCAGATGACACAGCACACGCTGAGAAAATCCATCTAATGACTTCATGGATATCTCACACTGGAGAAAGTGGTAGATTGAGCCCAAGGTTTGTATTGCAGCCTGGCACTGATGCTTTAAGCAGCCTTTTCTAACTCACTCACTGCCTTTCTAACCCTCTCTGGAGGGGCTGAGTTACAGCAACAAACGCTGCCACTGTGTGGTCAGTCTGTTTTAGCATTCAGGTAAACACAACGCATTTCTGTTCTTTATTCCCTCCCATCAAAGGGGAAACTGAGAAGCAAGTTGATTCTTCTTGTTCCAGTGATGACCTGGATGCAGGAACAAATTCAGGCTTAACATGTGAATCTCCAATACCAGCACATCCCACTCTGCCTGTGAATGAACAAACCCTAATGATCTGCACACAGAGGCAAAGATGAGAGAAACACAGCTAGATGTAAATAAAGCAGAGAAAAGGACTGAAAAAAAAACCCTGATTCTTTTTTCTTCTGTATCATAGGCATTATTGAAATGCACTTTTCAATAGAGAAAAAACAAATTACAGAATGAATCAATGTTTGAAATCTGTCCCATTTCAGAAGAGAAAAACAAATGCATATTTTAAATTACATTGATAATGTGTTCTTTCTTCTCATCAAATTGATTTGCACAGTATTAAATATCTAATTAAAATGCAACCACTGAATTGTTTCTCTGGAGGACAGGGAAGCAGGCAGGACAGGAGGGCAGAACTGAGGCTCAAAGAGCTACAGCACCACAGCTTCACATCTGGCCTTAATCCCAAGCAGCTTTCAGGGTGTGAATCACTGAGATATTCTGTCCATGCAGGGCACAGCTAACATTTACCCCTCTGGGATAATTTCTCTTCTGGTCCAAGCCCACGAGGCCAAGAGACAGAGTGCAATAAACAAATGTTAATGTGCCTCATTCTTGCCAGTTAATTAATAGTTCTTCTCAGAAACCATTTAGTAAATTATTTGGATGATGCATAGTGCTTTGAAGGCGTTTTGCAGTTACTAATAACACCATTCTCCCTTCCTATTCTACAGCTGGTTTTAGTAATGGAATCTTTTTATGGATGAGGGCTGATCTGCAAGAATATTCACAAAAATAACACCCAGAAATATGTTCCATATAGGTTGCTCTGAATGCCTAACCTCTGAGAGGCACAGCTGTTTCAGGAAGCCATCAGAAGAGACTGACTGCCTTCAGGAACTCAGAGCCTGACCCTCCTGGGTGAGAAGGTGCTTGCTGTGACTTTTGTAAACTTTCCAGAAGACACCAGAGTTCCTAACAAGGAAAAATTCACTTGCTCCATCCCTTATTGAACTCCACCAAGTCTAATGGGCTCTACTGATTCATTTTCACTTAATTGGCTCTAAGATGCTACCTCATTATTAGTTCAGCTGCAGGCACCCACACCATCCTGGAAAGGTAAATTGGACCTAAAACCAGGGAATTACTCCTTTAATTAGGTTGGATTGATCAGAAAGGCTACAAAGATCACCTGCATTAACTACAAATCAGCACATGTAGCCTGCTTGGAGCCAGGGAGTGACAAATGACCACAGAAGCCCTATCTTGTGGCACCCAGCAGTGTGAGAGCAAGCTAGGGGATGTTCCAGTAAGGCCATCCATCCAAGGGGCCACAGACTGCAATCAGGCTTAGCTGAAATTTGTTATTGTAATGAACTGAACCTTCTCAAAGTAGCAGATGCCAGGAGGGAAGGATGTTATATGGATTTCCAATACCAGCCAAACAGCCTCAAATCTTGGAGCCAAAATTCTGTCACTCTGATGCTCTGTGGAGTGTCTTGTTTATGGACTTTTATTACTTACTGGGCTTTGTAAACCACTCATTCCAGAGCTCCCCGTGGTAGCAGCAACTTATCACCACTTGCCATCAGCTGCTGCATATTATGTACATTAGTAAAGTTCCCCACAGAAACAACAGAAGCAGTTTGGTTTATTTTCCCCAGCAAGAAGGAAAATAAAAATCAAGATTTCCACAGAAATAAAGTCCTGAATATATAAAAATTAATAACAAGGCACTAAATGTTTCTGTACCAAATGAGAGAGTGGGCAATGAAAAGCTCTTCGCTGTGTTGGTGCCTGGCTAACCTAATGCACTTTCTGGGAGGGATTTTAAGAATTGCCTCGTGCTCCTGTGTGTCCTTTTCCAATGACATCAGTGTCACAGCTGCTCAGGTGATCTTCAGGATTCTCCCTTTTTAGCACCCAACCTCTGCCATCAGACAGCTCTCAGTAAGAGCTGAAACACACAGTGGGGCAGGCAGAAGACACTGCTGCTGGGATGGTGCCAAAATGTATTTTAGGAAGATTCCTGTTGCTTTATTAATTTCAAGTTCCATTGAAAACCAGTCCTTAGTTACAATACAGATACCCCTGCTTGCAAAAGCTCATAAAGCAATCTTGGTTGCTTGCAAAACATCTGTACTCTGTGTGCTGTTATGGCTATAAATCTGTATTATGCTCCTCTGCACACCAGTATTTATCTTTGTTGTTTAGTGCACCCCTGCACACTGGAGAATTCATTAGGAAAACGACAGAGTCATGCAGTGTGGCCATAAATTAGTGTGCTGCTGCCTGAAGAAATGCTATTGATTTTGCATGGTACTCCTGGATTTGCATGTTTGCAGTCAGCTTAAGCATAATACCATCATGTGTATCAAAAAATACCCTCCAGAGTTGAGTCTGCAGCCCAGCTAAAGGTACATTCTGGCAGAATGTGAAGCCTTCACAGAGTGCTAGTGAGGAAAGAGGCCCCAAACACAATCAACTCTTAGATTTAACCAAGCATGGGAAAAAAAAAAAAGAAAGGGAATAAAAAGGACACTGCTACACCCAGGGCAAAGAAGGAAGTCCCTGCAGGACTGCTGGAAAAGCATCAACACCAGGAGATAGAAGGCAGGAAATTCCAAGGAGGAACATCTGCTTGCAAGCCTTGGTTTGTGCTCTCCATGTGCTGCAGCTGCCTTGGCATTTCCAGCTGGGACAGGGACACCCCTGTGTCCTGTTGTCACTTGGCTACAAAAGCTGTGAGTTGGCTTTGAGTCTTTGGCAATCAATTATTGCAGGAGAGCCAACTGATCACAGATCATGATTAGCCAGATAATTTGCTTCATATTTCCATTAAGGAGCCCAACAGGCATGATTAATTGCTGCAGGGGGTAGAATTTCAGCATGGCTAGTGGGGAACTTGCTCTGTAATATTGTGAATCCCATTACTGTTAATGGAAATTTAACAGCCAAATCCCCTGTGGATCACTTAGTAAAAATTACCCCTTAAGGTTAAAGGGGATTTCATTAATAGTATTCCAGGGTGCTCTGATTTAAAAGTACTGTGAGTCTTTAGTGTCACACAGAAATATGCATCCCACTGTTTTCTGCATATCCCTTGTTATTATATCTATCACTTTACCCTTCTCAAATGGAATTTCAAAACACAGCTCAGCTTATTGAAATGTAAGGCACATTAAGGGTAAATTTTCTAAAAGTTATTCAAGGAGATTTATCTGCTAAATTCCTATTAATATTAATGGAATTGCCTAGACACTACTCTGAAAATGAACCCCACCAACAATTTATCAGTTCCCTTAGCTCTTGATGCCTACATACAGCAGAAGGTGTGCCACCTTCCAGCCCAGATTTGGGCTGGAAATGTGGATACCACGTTGTCACAGCTGATGACATCTAATGCTTCATCTGGCACTGCCCTGAGATGTAGACAGCCTTATAAATGATTGTCTGGAGCCAACACATGGGTGTCACTTCAACCTAGCAAAAGGATATGCAGAAAAGTGTTCAGTTGTCACTCTGGAATGCCTTCCTGGCTGTCAGTCACTGAGGAACACCAGTGACAGAGTGCTCCTAGTGTTGGGCAGTCAAGTTGATGGAGAGTTAAGTTCCCCTGAAACACAAGGCTGATGTTCCCCAGGGGCCAAAGCCCATTAAGACAGACACCCAGAGGAGTCACCTCCTAAATAGACATGAAACAAAAGCATAACTGCAGACACTAGACAGTGTGCCTCAGACTGATGGCAGCCATCCTTTAGACTGGATTTGGCCATTTGAATGCCAGCAGCATTGCAGTAGGTGCATGGGCTCACTCACTGAACCTCCACCCTGACCATTCAGTGAAAACACAGCCTTGAGTGCAGGCAGCTGCCTGTGACCTTCTGTTTGATACCAAATCAAATAGATGTTCAAATCCTGTGGCATTGAACATCCACTGGAACTCCCCCCAGTAACATTTTACTGGTGCAAACCAAGAGAAATCCACAGGTGATTGCTTAAAAAATAAATGAATAAATAAGTACTTTGATGTTTTGGTTCAAAGTGAGAGAAAAGACTGACTGGATCAAAATTCATAAGCTGGCACAGTTAGTGTCAGCCACAGCTTGATGCCACCACAGCCAAGTTATTGGCAAAACCCTGGACTAGTTTGGGAATACTCATGCACATGAGCTGAAACATCCAAATTAATCAACCAAAACAACCTGTCTATGATATCAAGCAGTTATTAGCATTAAAACCACCCCTAAAACAATTTGGCTGCCCTGGCTATGAAGAGGGATTCCCCCAGCCCACATTTCCAGGATTTAATGACACAAGGCACTGTAAGGATTTAAAATTTGTTTTCTGTTCCACTTCTACACCCCATGCTTGTTTTTGCACTAAAACTGTGTCCATATTATGCAATCTGCTCCTTGTGCAGTGTGGGGCCTCAAGGTCTGTTTTCATCAAGTGGGAGGAAGGCAGCATTGGATTCTCATTAGCATGAGATAATTCCAAGCTACTTTGTCCAACTACCTGAGGGGAACGAGGGGATGAAAAGAAAGAAGGCAGCATTAGAAAACAAGCAGCCACACAGAGAAAGAGAGACCAAAGGAGCAGAAGAGACACTCAGGCAGGAGATAACAGAGGTATAATAAGGGATACAGCAGACAAACCTCAGAACAGGATTCATTCTTGAGACCTTGAGGGTTTCAGAGAATTCTCCCTGTGCATATGAGTCAGGTGCATTAATCAGATTCTATTTACTCATTAATCAGATTCTATTTACATTCACCTCTGTGTTCATTTCCTGAGGTCACTATTTCAAATTTTACATTCAAACAGAACAAGCATAACACCTCTACAAGTCTTTACCCCACTATCTTCCTACAGCCAGAGGGGATGTCCAAAGAAAGCTCTATGATCCACAAAGGCCAATTTCCCTACAGAACATAAGCCTCTCCTGCTTCTCCTCTGCTTTAATTTCTGTCCAAACTACAACATTTCCTTTACATTCTCACTTCATGTCACAGACAGGACACCTGCTTAGTTGTTCTCACAATTAAAAAGGCAGCTATATTTTTCTACCACAAGTAATAGGTTCTCCCCTTCTCATCTCGTTAGGCTTCTCCTATTAGGCAAGAAACTCCTCAAACCTCCAATGCTTCTCTTACTTTGAACATCCATTGTGAAAGACATTTATGAGTTTTCCTGGGAGTTGCTAAGGTGCTTAAGAGGTCTGGTGTCCACAGCAGCACTGAGCTCATAAGTCACTGGCACAGCCAGAGGAGAATGTGGAGCATTAAGGCCTGGTGGAGCTGAGCCAGGAGAGGCAGAGGGAGGGAGAGGAGAGTGATGAAATAGAAGGAGATACATTGGCAGGAGCAGGAGACAGAAGGTGGAGAAAAAGTCTAAAGACTTGCCAGAAAGAAAAGATTTAAGACTGGGAAAAAAGCTGAACCAAGGTGGGAAAGTGGTGTGAATTTTCAACACAGCCCTTGGACAGCTCAGGATGATTTGGTCCTGGCCATTTGTCTCACACACTCCAGTGCCTCATCTCCACCATCCCCACAAAACACTTCCTTTGCTGCCAGTTCCATGTGCAAAATGCAAAAGATTTCCAAACCTCCGAGGCTGCCTTAGAGAGGATTTAATGAGTGCTGCTTGCATACCCCACCTGCCTGCCAGGGCTGAGAGCTGAGCAAAGTCAAACATGTCCCTACCTCCCTCTGCATCTCATTTCCATGGTTGCCAAGCTGGTGCCCGTCACACAACCAGCCTGGTTACATCTACACCTTCCTGAGCCCTCCTTTGGTTCTGTGTGTTGAATCATTGCCAGGCAGAACTGACAGCAGATCCGTGCTCAGCCCAGAGACTGTAGTGAAAGCACCTAGGGATAAACAGGGATGTGGCTGACAGACAGCCCTCCACGTCTAGATTGTAGAAAAAAATGCCAGTGCCCCACGAGGTGTGCAGAATGACAAAACTTTGTGTAAAGATCTAAGAAAGCCATCTTAATAAGTGTGAGAATTTGCTATATTTTCATGTAGAAACTGCCTTTGACATCTGACATGACAGGAAATGTTGCTCCAGTAAGATGGACAAGAGGGCTATGCCTAATTAAAACAGGCAGAGGGAATGGAAAGGGAGAGAAAGTAAGTTATAGCACACTGACACATCACTGCATCTTCCTGAAGAGATACTGAATAGGGATTAATGAGGAAAGAGAAAAATGAACCACATTTCCCTCAGCAATTATTTTTGCTGTGCTTCCAGCTGGAGACAGCCACGAGTAACCTGTACAAATGAGAGCACCTACAATGCTACAGGGCACACAGTGACACAGCCTGGGCCTGAATGCAGCTTTCCAAAATCCCTTCCCACTTCTGCTGCAGCTCAGGGAACGCCTCAGCACAACTCCAGAAGCAAAACACATTGACCCTCAAGTTCAAAAATGGCCTAGGGAGGAGATGGGAAGGAGGAGGGAAAGTATTCAAAAATGGCCTAGGGAGGAGATGGGAAGGAGGAGGCAAAGTAAAGGAGGAAAGGGAATGGACTGAATCATTCTGGTTCTGGCTTAACACTGAGGGCTTGGCTCCATGATCCATTCTCCACAACTCCATCCCCTGCAGGGGTGGCCAGGTGCATTTCAAGCAGCTGGCACTACCAGAGATAGTTCCCAAACTGACTTTACCAAAACTCCACCTCTCCTCTCAGCAGGTTCTTGGCAAAGCTTGGTTTGACACAGAATCAGAGCCAGGTCCCAGCCTGCTGCCCTGCCCCCAGACCAGAAAAATAACAGATATTATGAGTGGAAACAGGGAAGCACTTTTGTAGGAGTGCAAAAAACATCCTTAATAATCTCTGCAGCCTTTTTGACTGAAGATTGTTCGACTCTTATGAGCAAATCCCTCCACATTTCATTTGGCATGTGTTCAAGAAGCCCCAGTTCTAGCAATTCTAATGCTTCTCTCTCTTATCTGTTTACTTCAACAGCATTTTTTTCTGCAGGTCCTAAGTCTGGCACAATACTTCCCTGGCCCTCAAAATATAATCTTCATTCTCCTCCCAATCGCTTTGTAAACATTTATTTTTTTCCCTCTAATACCAGTAATCAGAAAAGCACACATTTTGAGGCTTGGAGACACCTGCCTGCATTGGCTAATCTTCCCAGAGCTCCTCTATGATTCTCAAAATCCTTCTTGCTAGGCAATTTGCTTCTTCCCACTCAGCAGCACGGCTGACCCTTCTTTCTGTCATGCACCCATTTTCTGTTCTCAACACCATCCTCAGCCCTGTGTGTGCAGGACATCATCCATCGGGTGAAGATCTTGCAATCCAGATAATCACCTTATTTTTATATTAAAAAAGGCATTTCTATACAAGTAAAAATCCCTTTTAGTAACTCCTTCTATTCTAGCACCACACATGTATTGAAGTTCATCAGAGCACCCAAACATTTTGGCACATAAACAACAGATTTGTAATAGTCTCTTTTAGATGACACTTATGTTATTGATTATGTGTATTAAAGGGACAATTTATGGACAAAACTGGTGGCTGTGTATTTATAGTTAAGACAATGGAGCTATGCAGAACATTAAAAAATGAAAATTTAAAATCTACTGAATTTAGACTATGCTCTGCTTTCCTTTTGTAAAATTGATTTAGGCAAACCCAGAGTTTCTCTCTTTAATTCTCTTGCTACAAAATATAGCACATCCATACCTTTCTGCTTTTGGAGAGAAAAATGCTTCTGCATTTGAAATTGTGCATTTCAGATTAACTGTACTGTGAAGTTCAGTGTCTCAGCATAAACCCAAGTATTTCACAGAAGCCCTTGTGAGGAAGAATGGCCCAAAATGAGCACTAGTCCATGATCTCTACTTACATATAAATATGTATACATAGACTTATGTACACAAACACACAGATGAGTTATCAAGATGGGGAGACAGAATGTGTGCATGGTGCTGCAGAAAGAAGACATGCTTAATTAAAGGATATCAGTAAAAGAACAAACTGAAATGTCTGTGACAAAGTCTGGCTTTGTGATATGTCATGTTGGAGAGGAATACAATATTTGATTGCTGATTTAAGAAAACTGAAAGTTTTTGGGTGGAGATATAGGAAATAGGACCAAAAAAACCCCACCCTATCCTCAAATTCTTTTCACATGCTCATTTACCAATCAACAAAAGAGGAAAACCTCTTATTAAAAATAAAATTCACTAGTGATTGGCATTGCTAATATTTATGCATAAGAGGGAAATGAAGCATCCCAGCTACATCTCACAGGAAATCCTAGAGAAAGAAAGCATGTACTCTGTGTCATGTGAATTTCTCTAAATATCAGCACTGGTTCCCAAGCAAAAAGACCCTGCAAAGCCAAGATCTGGCATGCAGAAGTCAGTTGTGGCTCGACAGTGTTCAGCACAGAATGGCAACACACCAAGAGACACTTCCAACGTCTTCCACTCCTGTTTTGCTGTAGTTGGAGACCTGCCTGCTATTTGAGACCCAGAAGACCTGAGCCCAGGCCAGTTTTACAGCCCTGCAAGGGTGGGGAGGGCAGTGGGTGGGACAGGCTCCAGAGCTCTCTCACTTCACAGGGCACAGCAACCCAAACTCCTTCTGACAGAGGAAATCAATACCACAGCCGGAGACGTGCCCCGGCTTGGCACAGAATCTCAAATGAACAAAAGGCCTCCTCCTGCCTGAAGATCACCCCTGAGCACAGTATCAAAGCTCACCTCATTTAATGCAAGCATCTGCAGAGGGTATTTTCCCCTCCAGGCCTTCCACGTCCTTCTCTAACATTTACTGCTGGAGATCAGTAGTCTATACAATTTATCGCACCTGTCAAGGCTAATTTATTCATGCGATCTGGCACTAATCAAAAAGACTGAGATCGATGTGCCAGCAAACCCTGACATTTATTCATATTTTAAAGTCCTGTTTGACCTTGAACTGCAGCTCACTGGAGCTGAACTGTCAGCATGTCTCTGAGGCTCGGGGGCTCTGGCAGATCGGCGCCTCTCGGCTGCAGGGGCGATGTCAGGGCAGCAGAGCCTGGGCCAGCAGCAGGGCAGGCTGAGCCACAGACAGAGAACACAGCACCACTCACAGCTCAGTGCTCACACACCCACCAGCCAGCCCAGCACATGCACCAGTGCAGCTGATGCCTTAAGATTTTAGATTTTGTATTTTTTGAGTCCTATATTGTGTCAGTGCCCAGCTCCAAACTCCATGGAAGGCGTAGCTCACTGTCTTCACATTTTAGTTAGGCAAAACAATCCCTCTGTGATCCAAGGACACCTCACAGCCTCAGGCCCTGAAAAGCATGGACAAAAGTGAATTGGGGAAGGAGCAAACTGGGGGAATGAATATGACTTCATTACCTGAAGCTGTAATTGGAGGATTAATGCCTGATATGCAAACAGACCACACTTATATCTGTGTGAAAAACTTGTGACCATTGTCCATCTTGTGTAGCCTCTGCAAGGCTTTTGGCTGCCCAGAGTGTATCTATTGCAGGCATTTGATAAAAACCCACTTTTTCCTCCTAACTCTGTCCAGCCCCTGTTCTAGGCAGCCATTCCAAGGCATCACTGCATTCCTGCAGTACAAGGGTTCAGGAGCCAATGGATTTCTTGATGAGGGATAAGAAGGGTGAGGGAAGGGAGTGGAGCAGGAATAGGAAGTGTGTGTGTGTGCACAGGCAGGATACTCCACGCTGTCCTCAGCTGCCAGGCTGGCCCCAAAGGCTGTTCTTGGCAAGTGGAGGGGAGGCAGAGACAGAAAATGCCACCAGCTCTCCTCCCTGGGGGATCAGGGACACTGGTGGTGAGCTGGCCACAGAAGATATCTCAGAAACTCTGCAAGCCACCAGGAACCTGCCAGCACAACGTGGCAACTCCAGCTGGAAGCAGGAATAGGAAAAGCAGATCTCAAGAGGATTTTTGAGTGTGTTTTGCACTCCTACTCACACCCAGAGCTTAGGACTCACTCATTCCTTCTGAAATCCATCACCCTTGTCCTTTCCTCACTCAACCAGGCCCCAAAGGAACACAGGAATTCCGAGTGCAGTTCTTATAATGTATGCAGGTGCTGTAACCTCCAGGAATCATTTCAGGCTTTGAATTCAGACCAATTTAGTAGAGAAATACAATAAAGTTTGTTTTAAATAGTTTCAGCCTGGCTCTGCCATCAGATGACTCTCAGACATCCCATGGGGACATCTTTGGAGCCTTCTGCCTCAGTTTCCCCTTGGATAAATGAAACCACACTCATTTACCTGCTTCCTCAGGGCATGCCAGGAATTACAGACAAGACCTGCTCTGAGGCTATTGAATCTTTTGCTTTTCTTCTGATAGGAAGGTATTTGTGCAAATGACATTCTCTCAGAGACACAGAGGAAATCTGTGGCATTTTAGGTAGAAATATGCAGCTACAGTTTTACTAAAACACATGAATAAATTATTTTATCACAGTCAAAACACTTGACTATGTGATATGCAGTTGCACCCAAAACAGATTTTGCAAATGGATTTTGTTGCTTCTCTGGGTTCTCCTTGGCTGCATTTCTCATGCTATAAATTCTGTATGTCATATTAAATATGATTTTTCAGTGAGATCTGCTTTTTCTAAGCCTAGAGTACAAATAGAAATGACAGTTATGTCACTTTGTGTTTGTTTTCCCTCTCTTTTAAATAGCTAACACCTTTCCATTATGTTGAAAGAAAGCAACCAATGGAAAGCAATTGGCATTTTGACCAATGCCTTTGTGCACGTTAAATATATGTCTAACACTGCCATGAAATCTAATCTGATATTCATGGAAGAGAAACAATGACATGTGAGGATGCAGAGGGAATTTATGTATGTGAATCCAGACTGGGCTGCAGTATGCCAGCAGTGAAATTACACACAGAGCTGGGTTACAACAAACATGCTAATAAAACATTTCAGCCAACCTGTTTCCCCATTTTTCCCGTGTAGAAAACAAAATTGAAGAGCATCGTGAAATGCTGTGGCTTTAAGTATTTTAATGAAGTTTTTTTTCCTGTCTGTGCCTGGCCAGATAAGGATCTGGTTCCTCTCAGAGGAGCTGCCAGGTCTCACTCCTCTGGGAGCTCTTTGGAGGAGAAGCACCAACTCACCTCTCACTGCTGGCTAATCTGCTGCTGCCTTCTGCACAAAATGCTCTTTTCCAAGCACAGTGTTAAGCTGCCTTTTTTTCATGTGTTACACACAATGCAGATAATGATAAATTTGGCACCAAGGAGTGGACCTTTATACAACAACACAGCTACATGAATTAATCCTTCCCTGCTCCTCAGCTCAGAGGTACCTGTCACACAGGTCAGCCCAACATGCTCTGCCTTATTCAGGTGAACACTAGTGCAAAGATAATTATTAGTCAGTTAGAGATTCCTTTAGCAGGCCAAAAATGGTACAGGGAGAAAATGTCACATCACCTTGCAAAGCCTCCCAGGCAGAATTAAAACAGAGCCAAGCAAACCTTGGCCCCACAACTCTTAACCCTCCAAGCCTACAACTCTCAAAGATCAGCTCCCATGCCAAAAACACTTCCACTTGCCAGTGGTGATGACTTCTCTGTTTAACATCATAAATAATGGTGACCTGAACACTCCTGCAGGGGTAACACCCAGCAGTGCATTTAAATAGCTACAGCCCACCTCCAGACCTGCACTCAGCCTGGAGGAGCTCAGCCCTAAGGCTGCAAAGCCCTTTCCCAGTGAGCTCACTGGCCCTGGTCCCTGCCAAGGGGAGCAGCCTGGGCTGTGACCCACACAGCCACCGTGCTCCTCCAGAACTTACCAGGCTGCTGGGCTGGGGATGAGCACACAGGACACTGCTCCAAGCCAAATCTTGGCTCCAACTGCAGAAATCTGGGCTGAAAGGACTCCTCCCATCTTGAGAGCTCTTTATATTTCCTAGAGATTCCTGATTAAACCTCTCATCCCCCGAAAAACACGAGAACCAGCTGGGGAGCTACTCAAAAAGTCAATTAGGAAAGGGGCATCCCTCTCTCTGGGAACAGCTGGTATCCTGGATCACTTTCACATCCTGCTTTCCTTTTGAGTGGAAAAAGGATGCTTTCCACAGAACTGGTTTTTCATTTTTTTTTTAAGGATTCTGAGAGAGACTCAAAACGGTTCCAGAAAAACTCAAAGAAATCTTTTGCCAGGTGTGCTGGGACCAAGCTGAAGACTGATAGTTGGGCACCTCTGGGTACAAACCAGCCCAAGCCAAGCTTTCAGTAATCAGCATCACAATTTAGAGTTCCACAGACCTTTTGGAGCTCTGGACGAGCTGTTATTTTGCAACACAAAATATGTTGTATCAGAAAGTTTCTGAGCAGCTGTAGCTCATCTCTAGTGTTTGGTTCAGACTCATCATTAGGCAAGTGAAACCTATTTCAATCTCAATTAACACTCTCCTCTTCATTTTCTCCCCCCCTCCCTCTCATCCAGTTCACACTTGCCTCTGAAGAGGAACACGTGTTAGACTGAGATCAAACCTGCAGCAAAGGGGCTGAGAAGAAAGTGGCAAAGATTGAGGAATCATTTATTTCCCCCTCAGTTCTTTTGCTGTTGATCTCTTTCTGAAACTTCCAGCCCTGTGCTTTGATAATGTCCTGGTACATGAAAGAGTTTGTAACATAAAATGTTACACTCGATGGAGCATGATGTGATACAGGAGCCAAATGGCCAGATGCTCTTTTCTGAGCCATTTCCAAAGCTCCCACTTTACAGAGGCTTTTTAAGGGGACTCACAAGCTCCAGTCCTGTTCTGTGCTGGCAGTTTCCTGCTGCAGCACCACTGTGCTGTGTTCTGATGAAACCATTGTTTCTCATGCAAGGTTAAAGTCATCCTTATTTCATTAAAAAGAAAAATAATGAAGAAAAAAAGAAAGAAAATAAAAGAGGACAGTATGGTTCAAAGAAATTGCAGACAGGGGATTTGGGTTCTGTCCCCAAAACCAGGATCATACATCCCATTAAAAGTAGAATTAAGGCTATATTAATAATCTGGTCAGAGAAAAACCCAAGTACTCTTACCTTGATCAGAAGAGGCCCAGGGCTGTTTTTGCTGTTTGGCTCTGCTTTACACTGTCTGCACATCCTGTTCTTTCATGGGGGGAAGAGCCTTACAGAGGGAACCCTCTGCTGTCAAATGTGGCTGAGGTCAGACCTTTGAGCCCTGTCCCAGTGCTGGTTATCACTGCAACCAGCCTGTGCTCACCTGCTTCCCCACCTTCTCCCTGGCTCAGTTTTGGGGCTGGGATCAGTCCCTGGCAGTGCTGGCAGCTCCCTGCCAGCTGGGAGCAGAGACATTGCCCTCTGCAGCCCACGGAGCTGGTCACTGCCCACTCTGGCCATGGGCAGCCACCAGTGCTGACTCTGGCTGGGTTTTGGTGACTCTGGCTGGGTTTTGGTGACTCTGGGTGGGTTTTGGTGACTCTGGGTGGGTTTTGGTGACTCTCCAGGGCTCAGCAGGCTGGGGTTTAACACCTGCAGGGGCTCCCTCTCTTGCCTCAAAGTCTGTCTCCATTTCCAGACAGAAGCTGTGACTGCTGGGCACAAATGCCTGATCCCATCCTGCCTGAACCTGTGCAGCTCCAGTGCAATCAGGAGATGCTGAGCCTTGTGCTGAGGGCCTGGCTCATCACTTCTGCACATCAGCACAGAACCAGCTGCTCCAGCTCCTGCTCTGAGGAGGGGAGGGAGCTGGGAATTCATGGAATGCAGGCACCACACTTCAATCCTTTCATGATTTCTTCATGCTTGGCTCCACAAGCTTAGCACCCTTTACCTTAGGAGATACCGAAGGAACTGCTAAATTAAAGTGGGGATGGAAAAGGGGACCCCTTTACTCACACACTTGATCTGGAGGGTGAGACCTGGGAGATTTATCACTGAGATCTTTGCAGCCTAAGCACTGGGGCAACTTCCAACACCAGCAGATTACATCCCTTACCAGGATTTTCCTTAGGCAGAGTAGAACTGCTCAGAAACATTTTAGTAGCATTTAACTTCATGCTGAAAATGCTGATTTATTGCACTCCAGTGTGAATAGGCATGTCTGAGGACAGAGCACACTACTTTTTCAGATGTCAGCAACTGTGGGGTTTTGTTAACATAGTTCAAGTGATTAAATGTCTTTGAACTAAAAGGCTTTAAGACTTTTAAGTCAAAACTGAATTAATTTATACTAAAAATTAAATCTTGGGAAAAGTCCAAATAAAAATGAAGCATTTTCAGATTCACCATAATAAGACACTTTGATTAACCTCTATTTTTTGTACAATTTTCACTTGTATTTTACGTGTGAAAAAATGCTGGAATTTTGAGTAACTCACCAAAACTGAGTTTCTATTTAGCTCTAAGACTGGGGACCTGGCTTCATGAATCACACAGAGCAAAAAGCATTGTCCAGAATTCAGAATTAAAGTTTGCTATACATAAACCTTGTGACATTTTTATTACAGCATACCAGTCTGGAATCTGCATTTAAAACACTGACTGCTCAAAGGAATCTAAATCTCTTTTGCTAAAGGTAATAAAATGAGGTCAAAAATTCACTACTCAACAATCCACCATTAGCATTTCTGCTCAGAAAAAATGTAGTTCATCTATTTTTAAAGAAAGTAAAGGCAGGGCATATAACAGAAGTTGGGAAAGTACAAGGATGTGCTTGTGGATGGAAGTCCATTAGATAATGAGCTTCATTTCCTCATCAAGAGATTTTGGTGCATCTGCATTGTGATTTTTTTTTACAGTGCTTGTGTAAGCAGAAGTGGGAACTGCATTTCTGTTAACACAGCCCATGGTTTCAGCTTGGCCTCCATCACCAGCTAAACCCCAGCAGCAGAGAGCACACAGGGTCTGAGCTGGGGTCAGCTCCTTTCAGGGCTGAGGAGCTCTGTGCTCCCAGAGACATTCCACTGACAGTGCCACAGAACTGGCCAAAGCTACCTGGGACACACCTGCTGATGTGACTCAGTGCTACTGACAACAGAGCAGCCTGATAATGGCCACGAAAGAAAAGTTTTACTTGCAGTTACCAACGGGACAACATATTTTTTAAAATTTAATCTGTTTGGATTCTTAATGGTGGAAGCAGAAGTTAATTTCTGCTGCAGCATCCTTTAAAATAAATGCTTGATCTCTTTCCAACCACCATTACAGCTGATGGGCACAAAGTAAAAAGAACAGCAATTCATTCACCTTATCACTGGAGCACCAGAGGAAGAGAGGGATCCTTAGTGCAATGATTAATGACTCACTATAAAAAGATGCATCATAAACTGCTTGTATTAGGTTAAATCATAAACTAGGCTTTTAATGTTTATATGATCCCTTTCTAAATAATTAAGTGTGTCTGTAGCTCCCACTAGGAGTGGAGCTCACATGGTGCTTGCAAAGCATGCAGCTTCTTACAGGGTCATATTGTGGGACCCTGACTTAAAGGGATCCCAGACTGCCTCCACATTCCAGCACTGCTTGAATTTCTCTTCCTTTTGGGACATCTCTCTGCACTTACTACAGGTCAGAGAGACCATTTGGTGTTCAGGAGCAGCAAAGATGATCTACCCTGAATTTTGAGTGCCTTCTTCAGCCTGTGCTCATGAAGGGCAGCTCATCCACAGAGGAGTCAGCCAAGACTGGATGCTGTAATTTCCTGTGTCCAGGTGCTAATAATAACTCCCATCAGCTTCAGTAGTGGTAGGAGAGCAGTGAGAGAATAGCACCATTTGTCCTAACAGAATTCCCCCGATTTATCCTCCTTGTGGTGAAACTGCCACCTTTAAAAAACACAGTACAAGGTGACATTATGTGAGTGTCCATCCATTTCCTTACTTCACAAGCCTGCAAATGTGTCCATTTCCCCTTTATTTCCCAGAACAGCTGGTGGTTTTTCTCAACCAAACCAGAATTTCCCTCTCTTGGCAAACAGACATTGGCTTCAGTGTGCAGCCACCCCATCAGGAGAATGTTGCAGCTCTAACCACTCTAACCACCATTATTTACTCAAAAAATAATAGGAGTTTAAAAAAGAGCTGCAGACCCCTAAATACCTTCAATAGGCATAGCAGGCAACCCCAGTCTGTTCTCCACTGCTTATTCATACTCAGTACAGAAAATCTCTTGGGTTAATTATTTAAATAGTTCCATCTATGGAATTTTGAAAAGTGCAAAGCCAACAGTGGAATACCCAAGGTCACAATTTTTTAATAAACAATAGATTTCATGGGAATTAGCTGGGTTATCAAACAGTATCCTCTGAAATCAGCTCATTAGTTTCACTGAGTTTCCCTATTTCACTTTATTAAAACAATTTAAACAAGAGTTCACTAGATGCACTGTAATCTATTTCAGACACTCCAAGCCTAATCCCTTTTCTCTTAGCATTACATGATAACAGTTTTCAAAAAAGTAGAAAAGGATTAATGTTACAGCTATCTCCAACAGGGACTGTTTGCAGCCAAGCATGGGCCACCCCTTTCCCTACATCTTATTATTTATTATTATATTAATTTTTGTTCTTTACTTATTCATTCATGTATTCCTTCCTTTTTCTACCTTTCATTGCTTCACACAAGCAGTCACACAAGGTGAACAGCATCCCTCTGAGCAGGTGGGGGGAGGCACTAAATATCCCTGCCTGGGTCATTGCACCAGGCCTTAGGAAAGGAGGGATTTTTTTTTTTTTGCAATTTTCTTGGAGGTTCTGGAGTTAAAAAACCCCAACTTGGTAAATTCACAGTGGTTTTATAAATAGCCTAGAGAGAAGGGAGAAGGTTCCTGTGCATTTTCACACTGTTAGCTCCTGACAGCTCTGAAAGACTCACAGGAGGGGATCACACACAGGATTTGCAAATTAGGAGGCAGACACTGTATATTACTTACCAGGCTGGAAACACAGAGTAACAGGCCTGTGCTATGGACACACAACTCATTTCACAACAAACCCATACTCTTGTACTTTCATAAAACCTTTTCCAAACAGCAGGGGTAGCTTTTCTCATAGGGCAAAAAAAAAAAAAAAAAAAAGCCCCCAACCAAAATAAAACCCAAAGAAAAAGAGCTGGTTCCTAGATCCAAGCTTTCTGCAGGCTTTAGCAGGCTCCCTATCCCTGGAAACCCATCCCCACTCACCTCAAATCCTTGTCTCTTCAAGCAAGTGCCATTCCATAATCCTATTAAAACCTTTGCCTCTGTTTACCAGGAGCTCTAATCATACTCAGCAAGTTCTCCTGGCCTAAGGAAGAGCGACAGCTTTCAGATTTCTTGGGAGCCTTATTCATCAACCACGCCAGAGTTTTGCCAGAGTGTTCAATCTATTCTGGGAGCAGCCATGTGGAAAAAGCTTCAAACAGCTCAAAGCCCTGCTCAATGATAAAGGAAAGCTCACACAATCCTGGTAATAGCCTGACCCTCTTAAGGAAAATTGGATGATTTGTGGTAGCAGTTTTTTCTGTCCCCTCTGTGAATTCTGAACCTTAAAGCATAAGCAGTGTATTCACACAGTCCCATTACAAACCCCATCCCTCTTGCAATGCTGGAATAACAAATACACACCCATATGTGAAAATAAACTCTGGCTGCAGTGACCTTCCTCCTCAGCCCAATGGTGTGAAGGAGTTTGTAGCCATTTTAGGAAAAAGAAGAGCCAGATAAAGAATGGACTAATTTGATGTTCAATGTTTCACCATGAGCAGAATATATGCTTTAATGAGCACACTACATGCACCAGGGATGTGTTACTGGGAAGCAGGGGATAAAGAGTAAAGGGAAAATAATTAAGCAGTCAGCTTTATAATGAGGGAACTCTGTTCATGCAACATTAGGTGGCCTAATTTTCAAATGCTAAGCAAAGACATGTTCCTTGGGCTTCAGGAGGACTTGCTGGAAAGCTCCACCTTGAAACCAAGGGCAAGGGATCACAGATATCAAACCTCCTTTAGGTCCAGGCCACAGGGACTGATATTCCAAAGTCATCTGTCCACACTTCACACTGACCTGTCCAACAGGATTGAACACTTGCACCCTGCATTCTTATTCTACAAGGAGGATCCCTAGAGTTGTAAAATATCCCAGCATTCATAATGTGTGTGATGAACATTACAAGTGATTTCTACCAGCCTGGCCTCAGTTTTCTGTAGGTGTTCCATCTGTCAGAGCACAAATGTACACCCTCAGCTAAGGGCAATGAGCACATGGAGACTTGGAGTGGCTGCTTGCACCAGGAAAGATACTGGGAAAGGGGAAAACCTTTCTCCCTGGGTTCAGACACTGTCAGGATGCACCAATAAAGCACATTCCAATCAAGCATATTCCAATCAAGCATATTCAGTTCTCTCAAGGCCAGGAACATTCATTTACTGGCACTGGCACTTGCAGATAGTGCTGCAGCATCAGCTGCTCCAGCACAAAGCCCATCAGTCAGACAGCAGCTCTGCTGGGCCACGAGCTGCCCAGCACCCTTTGCACATCCACAAAGTCTCTTTGTTACTCACTCTCATGCCTAACTCGATGTTTTCTCCTCCATACACCTCCATGCCAGGGTCCAGCAGGCCAATCTCACCAAAATACTCTCTGTCCACCACAAAGGAGCATCCAATCATGGCTGGTGTCCTGCACAGAGAGATCAAAGCAAAAAAATTGAGCCATTCATTAGCTCTTACAGACCCCAGCTCATAACAAATGTACACAGACTAAACAGTTCTTTGTTTTCAAGTTTACATTCTAAATTTACCTATTAGCATCAATCACGTGGCACTTCATGTGTGCAAGAAATTCCAGGACTTCTCTGTGCTGTAATTTCTGAAGACTTTCTGTTGAATCTTTCTCTAATCAAAGTGGTCTCAAAGCTCTACAAAAACCACACAGGGCCCTGGATGCTCCTGGCTGGGCCCTTCCATCCTCTGCTGATGCATATATTTATACACCAGGATCTTTGCATTTATATATTCAAGTTATTTGCTGAAATGCATCTTCCTGATTCTATTTCCCAGAGCCAAGCCTGGAAACAGATTTGCCTGAAAAAGCTGAGAGCTCTCCTGTACCCAGGATGAGACACATCCTATGTACATCTTGATTTCACATCTTGTACCACTGAAAAGCATCTTAGGCTAACAAGGAATAAATTTGGTCTTGGAACTAAAATGAAAGAAGGATACAACCAAGGTAAGGAAATTCAGTACCTTTGCAATGAAATAAGCCTTGGAGGGAATATTTCAGGTATAGTTTTTAAGTTTTACCCATGATAAAAGAGGGAAGGAGAGGGGGGAAGAAAACACACACCACTTTCTTCATTTTCCTTTTCATGTATTCCAAACTAAACACAGGCTTCCCTGGATCAAGGCACCACTGCTTTGCAAAACTGAGATGCTGGTTTGGGCTTGGACTCATTCTTTTTCCAGCCTGTCTCCCCCACAGAAACCCTCAGGAGGCAGCTCCTTACAGCAGCAGGATGCTCCCATGAGGACATCTCCTCCCTTTCTGATGAGGAATGGCACTGCCAGGCTTTGCAGGCTGCTCTCAGCAGCTGGAATCCCTCTCTCTGGGGGGTGGATTGCTGCAGCTGTAGGCTCTGTCCATGAAGAGCCTGAGTTGTTAATTGAACAGGGGTGGGAAATACATTTTGGATGCAACTACACAATCATCACCCAGAAAACAAATGCCACTGAGTGTTTGCAACTCCCTCTCTCCCTTCTAGGGTTTATTTCTTCTCATTATATATATTCAAATCTAGACTTCACAAGTTTCACAGCTTTTTCAGGAAAAAAAAAATGTTTTCAGGAGTGAGCAACAGCAGAATAATGACAGAAAGAACCACATCCAGCTTTTATAATTTTATACTGGACTACAGAGTCACACTGACACATCAGAAAAACATCTAAAAAAATGTGCTTGAATTAAGCTTCAGGCCCTCACTTGGCATTGGAACTGGGTTTTCCCAGTACCTGAAATACTCCAGTACATCCACCACTTTTAGTGCAGTGCAGCAGACTTATCTTGAAAGCTGGAAATGGCCACAAGAGCCAAAGCAGCTGTGTTAGCTCCTCTTAGCCCCTGCTCACTGCCCCAGGGGCAGCACATGAGAAGGAGAGTGCCCCCAGCACTTCACAGCTTCAGAGCACAGCCTATTAACCTCCTTTTCCCTCCATCATGCACTCTCCAGTAAAACAGAGACACTTCTGGAAGGAGAAAGCAGCAATTAGAAGTGCACTGTTTTTTGCCAGCACCTCAAAGGTGATGTGAAACTTAATTGATCTGTGGAATATTCCTTGACACAATGGAGGATGTTATAAGGATTAATGATAATCAACAGGAGCACTCAAAGGATAATGTGGGGAACACAGCAAAATGGGTTTTGCAGCTGAAAGCTGAAAATGCAGCCTAGGGTTGTATTGATTCTGCACAGCACAGTCAGTTTGGGGGAATTACCTGACAGCACTGCTGTAGCAAGGGAGACATGAGAGAAACATTTCTCTGGGTGATGCCCTGGGAAAGGGAAGAAGCACAGAGAGGTTCCTGGTGGTGAACCCTCCCTCCCTGCAGCAGGAGGAGAGAGATGCCCTGTGTGGGGAGGGCAGTGCCTGCCACGGGATGGGGCACACTGGCCAGGGAAGAAGGAATTTGCTGCAGGTCTGGGTCAGGACTGGTTTGTGTCAGGGAGACCCCCAGGGGCACAGCTCTGCTGGTAAAATTCCAGCAGGTGCTGACACCCATTTCTCCAGCCAGGTGCATCCCCCTCCTTCCCCTGACTGAAGGGAGGTGCCTGGGGGCTTCACCAAGAGCCAGTGAAGGAGAAAGGGATGGGGACTGTACTGCACGGGGTACAGCCAGTCTTCCTCTGCCTTATGCATCCTTCTCTCCTGCCTTAAGGCCAGCATGTATTTATGTTTATATATTTATATATACATATGTGCACAGTGCAATCAGGTCACATTTGAGACAGTTTCCTGAGCAGCCAACTGCAGTTTCCAGGAAAACTGACAAACACTCACATTAAACACATAAATTCAAACACAAATAGAACCATAAATAAATATATAAGCATAAATGTGTATATACAGGCATAATGAGAGAGACAAGGAGTTTCAAATGACACATCACACATCCTATCTCTGAATGTTCCACCTCTCCCAGCAGGATGTTTCTTTGATTCAGACTCTCAAGCAGCAACTCAGCCCTGGTCTGACATGGAAGTGGGGAAACCTGCATGGTACCTGCAGAAGCATTTCTATTTTTCTTACAGCTCATGTCTTCTGCAAGAAAGAGTCACCCCAGGCCCTGAGAACAGAACTCAAGGGCAGATTTGCTGCTCAGAAGAAAGAGGGGGAAAAAAAAAGACGAGATGACAAGCTAATGCTGATCTAGAAAGGCAGAGCAAACAGGGATGCAGAATAACTCTCTGATGCCCTGTGGAAGTAAATTTTTTGGCACAGGCAGGACACCCATCAGAACCTGGACAAATAAAAGCAAAACTGCTTTGTAAGAGGCTCCTGTGAACCAGAAACTGAAAAGATGGCTCTGAGCAGTCAATAAACACTCCCCAGTTTTATTATTACATGGCAGCATGGTTTATCATGAAAGACTTCACCTCCTGAGCTCAGGTGGATTTCTTCCCAGAGCAGTGAGGGCTCAGACTGGCTGCATCATTATTACTGCAGGCCAGCATGGGGCCTGACTTGCACATGAGATGGGCACACACGCTCCCAGATAGAAGCAGCAGCACAAAACACTTCACTGGGGGCACATCAAACTCTAATTTATGTCCATGGGCAAGGCACTGGCACTCTCTGGAGCAGCTGATGCAGTGCCTGTACATGCACATCCCTACTGGTAGCAAGCTATGGTATATTAAAGCAGTAAGTGAGAACATATGCAACAATGAAATGCACCACTGCTGCTGGAGGAAGATAAAATGGAAAGCTGTGCAGTGCTTGGCTGGGTGAGGCTGACTAATGACTCTCATGTTAGTGGCTGCTGATCAAGAAATCAAATGCAGAGCAGTCCATCATAACCACAGCAGGTGAGGGAAGACAAGGCAGAGCCAGAGTTCAGAATACCAAAAACCTTCCTTGCTGTTCCAAAATCCAGGGAAAAAAAATACAGCATGCATTAAAAAAGCCAGCTTGTTTCAATGCATAGTCAAATTCATCAGAAGCCCTGTGAAACAGATCCTTTGTCACACAGTGTGGTGCCAGATGTTAAGGACATTTTTGGGCAGCGTGCTCGCAGGAACACGAATGGAAAATGACGTGATGGACACAGCGTGTCAAAATAACAACCCTCATTTAAATCTTCACCTTACAGACATATTCCATGTCAAATGTCAGACATGGAAAATGGATTGCCTGCAGAAGCAGGGGAACATCAATTGTCCTGGAGTTCAGAGAATTAACGTGGGGGGGAAGAAAGAACCGACTTTAAAGTGCATCAGCAATCTTTAGAAAATCTGACACCTTGTTCTTGCTATTTCTTTACCTTTGTTAGCACTTCAAGGCCATGTCCCCTTTGTCACTTAGCTCACCACAGCTGATGTGACATTTTATGGTGCACACTTGACATGACTGCCCATGAATGACCCGCTGGCTTGAGGGACAGTTGCTGCTCTTTCCCAGCAAGGCTGAGTAGAATCACTGTCAGTGCTCTAGAAATTAGAGGATCAGGCTTAAAACAGAAAAATTCTTAGGAAAGAAGCACATCTTTTGTGTAGTCCCAGAAGAAAACAGGAATTGGACCCTGCTTTCCAAATGCCTCACCCAATTCTGCACATTGGTGATATTTATTCATACAGTGCAAGCAGGAGAAAGGCCAGGGCTCTGATCCTCACTGATACCAGGGTACACATGTTCTTTAATGCTGAAAATCTCTAATCCCTCTGGAGATCTGGCAGAAAGTATTCAGCTACACCAACCACAAAGCCAGTCACAGGGTTATTTGTTACCAGACTTTTCTTTCACAAAACACACAGAGAGGCACAAACCAAAAAACAGGGTCAAACAAAGCCTTAAGAGGGACAGTGGTAGCAAGGGCTAAAAGGACTTGCAGTTTTCATGCTGGTGAGCAGCTTTGCAATCTTTTGAATGCACTGGACAGACACATGGATTCAAACACCATCAAAGTGCACAGTTTCTGTCTTGCAAAGTGGACTGAAACAGGAATCGTGGTTGCAATATGTGATTTGGAAAGCTGGTTGCAAAACCAAAACCTGTACCAAACCAAGTCACATCTGAGATTTTTTTTAAAAGTTGCTCACTAGCCTGACTTTGCCTTCCTTCTGAAAACACTCTAAATATTCCACAGCAAGTAAGTTCCCACCATGACCACTTTCAGATCTCAGTCCCAAGGACAGACTTCCTGATTGTTTCCATCAGTAACACTCCCACAGTCACTCTTTCCTCTACCATAATTACACTGGCATATCACTTAAAAGGCACAAAATCACATTGCATTTCCACAAGCAGGAACAACACAACAGCCAAATGCTTTAGCCAACCCAGGCAGGTGCTAGGGCTTCAGAGGCCCCTCAGCACACACTGCAGTGTGGCCATAAAGGGGATGCTCTGCTCTCCTAAATCCCTGCCTTCAAAGAACTTGTGCCCAGGGAGACAGGGACGTGTTCATGGTGGATCCTCTGCCTTTTAGGGCATGGAATTGTTAATTTGCAGAGGAGATGGTTGGGCAGTGGCAGTGTGTCAGGGCTCCTGATGTTTGCCAGCCAGGGTTGGGTTTTCTCCTCCTTCTGCTGCCTGTCTCATCTGTCTCTGGGCAGTTTCTGCACTGTTGAACTGCAGGGTTTCTTTATTCAGGTTCAGAATGAAATCACTGCTCTTGGGAGCCAGCTACTCATGTGCATCAGATTTTAACTCTGCTCAGTGCTTGAGTTTGGATTGGAGTTTTTGATTTTGGATTGAGTTTGTTCACTTCTGTGTCAGCCCAACTCAGTGCCAGTGTGGCACCAGCAAGAGCCTGAATGTAAATCTGAGGGAAGTCCATGGTAAATCAGGCCCTTTATTGCTGAGGTTTAACCTCTTAGTTCAGTCTTATCTGTTATGAGATCATTGTCTCCAGAACAGGAGATACTGAAATACTGGAGCAATCCATGGGAAAATTACTACAATGATTTCACATATAAATTGTGAGTCATGAAGTGCACAAAACCTTTCAGGAGTGAAAGCTTTGGGTGAGTAATTTTCCTTTATCAATAAACTTTCTCAGGGCTGACTGAAACAGGTATAAAACATCTGCACTTTTAAAACAATGTGAGGCAAGCAGGGCATGTTATCCAGGAAAACTGATTTCCTAAGTAATTACTTCCCTGCTTATTGAGGTTTCAAGCCAAGCAAAAGGTCAGTGATGATGGACTGTGCTGTCCTGCAGTAAATAAGGTTAATATTTCTGTATAGCTCTGTTCTGCAGTCACAGAGCATGAGAATGAACCTGAGTACAATTTGCAACACTTGGTGAAATACAGATTAAAATATTTCTCTTCATGAGGATGCTGTGAGGTGGTCCCATCCCTCTGACCACTGAGAAATGTGATCAGTGTGTCAGGGTCTTTCACTTCCAAAGGATCACTGGCATTTTTTTCAGGTGGGTGTGTTGTTGGAAGTGCTTGGCTGAACTTTTCAGGATCTGGCAACTCAAGCTTTGCACTGGAAGGGAAGCACATCAGCTCCTCTGCCAGAGCCCACACTGGGACCATACAGCAGAGTTTTAGCTTGCTTTAAGATGATGCCAATATACAAGAAAATGAAGATGACTTTAAGCTGGTAATTTGTGTCCTTCTTAAGAACTCTTAAAAATAAGAGCATCCTAAAGTGCATGCTTAGGCTTCAAATTTTTTAGCATTTATTTCTAGAGCTGGTAACAGCAGTACCCTTAACCCAGCACAATATGTCCCAGAGGAGCTGTTAGACAAACATCTGCACTGGAGATGAAAGGCTAGGAGATGTGAATTTTCAAATGGAGGGGAGAGAAAGCCCTTTTCACATCAGTTCCAGTTTTCCCACTGTAACAATTCTCAGAGACACCTTCACAATTCCTGTAATGGCCTTTCCTCAGAAAATTTCATTTCTGTAAGGTATAATGTTCTCTTGTAGGGAAAAGCAAATTGACACACTGACTGCATGGTCTGGTGTGGGTTTGTTTTAAAATTCAACCAGTAGGAAAACTCTGAACAAGTGCAAAGTTCTCAAAAAAAAAAACCAAAAAAAACCCAAACCAACAAAAAAACCCCCCCAACCAACCAAACACAGCTCCTAGTGATGCTCCAGGAGAGCTCTGGTTTGCACTGATGACCAAGACTGCTGCCCACAGACCAGGAGTGAAACCAGCCTCTTTCACTTTGTAATCCCACACACAACACCTTTGTTTCTCATGCACACAATGGGCCAGAGCCCACTGGAAACCAAAAGGTGAGATGAAAAGGATCCTGCTAAGGGCCAGAACATGTGCTTGGAGCACACACCCAGAGCCAGAGTACTCCTGTACACTGTGGGGCAGCTCTGAAAGGCAGCACACTCATCCACAGCTTTTGTGGAGCCATCAGTTTTCCCCAGTCTCATTATTCCTGCACAAAGTCTGTAGCCTCGTTTATAGTGGATATTCTTGCCCCCAACGAGGGGGAGAGATGAATGCATCTGGTTCCTTCTTACCAGAAGGCTAATTAATTATTATACTCTATTATTCTAGACTATATTCCACTATATTACATTACATCTAAACTGAATCTGCCCAACACTCCACTGCACAGGATCTCATGACTGTCAGCCAACAATCCCAACACACACGCACGCCTGATAGGCCAAGGAAACAAAACACCATCACTTTGGGTAAACAATCTCCACATTAGCATTCTACTTTGGCACAGCTAATGAGATAAGAATTGTTTTTTCATTCTCTAAGGTTCAGAGAGTGTGAAACCCAGAAATATTCTTGGGAAGAACCGTGCCTTGCTTTTCTCTGCGAAGAGAAATGCGGCGACACTCGTTCGGACAGCCGGGATGGAAACACCGCTCTGCCCGAAGTGACGGTGCAGGGGGGATTTACCTGATGGGAGCTGACTCATCCCCTTTATCCAGCCAGTCCTGTGGTGGGATGATGTACATGCACCAGAGCCCCCAGTTGTAGCCGTGGGCGGCGTTGGCGTACTGCTGCACCTCGAAGGTGTTGTACTTGATGTTGTCGATGGCGGGCAGGATGATCCGCTTGCGATCCTCCTTGATCCGCGTCAGCGCCGGCTCCGCCCTGAGAGCAACGAGAGCAGCACAGAGGGTCACAGCCATCCAAACCCCTGCTTGGCAGGCTGGCAAAAGGACGTTCTCTAATGCCCTTGAGACATAAACTTTAAGGAATTTAGAGATTTTAGAGGAGGTGAGGTTTTAGTTAGAGATAAGCTTTATTGGAGTTAATTAAAATAAATGGGTAAGCTTGATGAAGTTAAGAGTTGGTAGTTGATTGTTTGTCAACACAATGTTTGGTTAGCTGGGTTTATCATGAAGAATATAGAAACTGATAAACAGCTTTTACAATTTTTTTGGTAGGTCTCCTCTGTTCTGAAACCAACTGACGACGGGGAATGGGAGTTCTACCAAGGGTTCATTTGTCATACTTGCATTCAAAAGGTAGAACATTCAGAATGAGGAAGACTTCATTTACTTCCTCATTTTGGGACCCCTCCCCATGAAAGGGACCACCAACCCTTTTCAAGGAACAAACTACACATGCTTAATAGCTTTTGAACTAATTACCATACAAAATGAAGAGGGGAATGGGATGTGCCAAAGTTATGAATATGCATTTGTATTTTGGGTACTCAATACTTGTATAGATAAAAGGAGTCTGTAATCACCTGTAAATCACAGTGTGTACTTAGGAGCTATCCCACAATAAACATACACTTTCTAACTTTAAACTGGTAGAGAGTTTTTGTCCATCACAGTTGGATATCGGCACTAGATCAACATCCATATTTTTAAATAAATCACTGTGAGCATCAGCACAGTGAGACGGAAAAGCCAGAGCAGGGCAGGGAGGGACGGGGTACAGATCACAGCCACACTCTGCAGGACTGCAGCTGGTGTGGGACACTGCACACAGCACCTGCACAGGAATTACCACCTCTGTGAAGCTGTGCCAGAGCATAACTGTCACCCTGATTTTTTAAGATTTTCTAAGCCTTCTGATGTTTACAGTCTTGTAACAAACTTTCTCACACACTTTCTGTAAATAACTTATTGTTTTGCATTCTTTTACAGAAGAAGAGAAATTTGATAGACTCTTAGTTTGTCCAGTGTCATTGGAGAGGGGGCACTGTCACCCTCCAATCCACTGTCACTTTTAGAAACCTATAAATGTTAGAGTCAGAAAATAAACCTCCTTTTTTTGCCTTGAAAACAGCAGTGTGTGCATCGTGTTATTTCGTGTCCTATAGTGACACCTAACAACACAAAATTTGACCTCATATTTTGCTTGTTACCAAAAATGTCCTTTTGGGCCAGCTGAAGATCCTGTACATGGTTCAGACTATCAATTCCTATGGGTTTTAGGCCACATTTGTGCACCCCCATGGAGCCAGTGTGACCTACCTCATCTGGATAAGCCATCATTAGTATGAGATTATATTTATGAGATTAATTAGCACCTCTGTGAAACTGTGCCAGAGCCTAACAACACAAAATTTGACCAAATACTTATTCTGAGGCCCGGAGATTGTTAATTCATTTCACAATGGACAAATGTTGAGAGACACCATCAGCAATAGCAGCTAAATGGTCTCCTACTGGCTACACCAGCAGGATTCCTGGCAGCAATTAAATACTGGCTGGCACGGCCTGAACACACACCAGGGGCTGCAAGAATCTGAAGGTTGCTCAAAGATTTTAATCCTGTTTCCCAAGACTGACCCCATCACACCTAGTTTGAATGACAAATGTGGCTGCATTATGCCTTCTAAAACCTCTTTGGTGATGAGAAGATTTCAGGTGCCAGATGGTGCAAAAGCAGCAAACTGCAGGAAATGTTCAATCATTTCAAAAGGCTTTAAAACATCAATGTGCTTTCCACAGAAGTTACATCCCAAAAGGAAAGTAAAAAGCTTCAGTGCAAGCACTCTTTTCTGACCAAGGCAGTCTGAGTTTGCTATGAATTTACAGAGAAACTGATCCGAAGAGGCAGCAGACTTACATAAGGGTGGAAATCGTTCCTCAAAGCAGGATTAGAAAGAGCCACTGCTTCACTCCTTTGTGTGTTTCCCCTTGAAATGTGCTTTGAAAAATTTGCAGAGCTCTCACATGGATCTTTTAGGGAAAGGTGCTTTGCTGAGACTCACAGAGGTAGGAGGATTTGAACACTGATCCTTTCTCACTTTCTTTTGCTGTTGGTCAGAAGACAATTGCTCCTTTGTGGTTTCAAGTGTTACCTCATATTTTGCCTGTTACCATAAATGTCCTTTTAGGCCAGCAGAAGATTCTGTACATGGTTCAGACTCTCAATTCCTATGGGTTTTAGGCCACACTTGTGCACCCCCATAGAGCCTGTGTGACCTACCAGATCTGGGTAAGCCACTTCCATTATTAGGATGAGATTATATTGATGAGATTAAGACTTTTAAAAACCAGTGTTTTTAAAAGACTGTGTGTGGGCTGCAGAAAAACTCTTGCAAATCCAACAAAGCAGGGAAAAATGCAGAAAAGCTGAATCTGCTTTGTTCTTTCCATCATGTTATCCCTGCTCAGCAGCAGCAGAAAATACAGAAGGATGGACATGCCATTGCTAGTCTGGTGACTCCATGCCTGGACATAGAAACCCTTGGGCAAAAAGCTCTTCTTCTCCCTCTAAACTCTGAAACAAAGGATTTCAAAACACAGACAACAGGTACAGGTGTCACTAATTGCTTGCTTGACTCCCATGGGTTGAACCAATTTCTTATGTTTGGGTCTGATTTCCAGACCTGCCCTGCATGCCTTCTGAAGCAAAAATCTGTAAATGGCTTTCCTTTGCAAGAATCAAACTCTGTCATTCACTGCTGTCTGATTCTGGAAGCAGGTCTTGGACAAACAAGGAAAGAATGGGAGTTTTTCAAACTAATTTATGTCTCTTGTTGGGAATTCTTTGGTCACCAAATCCTCAAGTCCTCAATTAATGGCAGGTTTGTGTTGAGACAAAGCAAGCCTGTTCAACCATCATACTCAAAACCATCCTGGAGGTTCCATGTACCTTCTACAGTTCCTCCCAGGCTGCTCATTTTTCAAGGGTAGATTGAGATTGTGGAATGAAAAAGCTGAAAGAAGATAAGGATTTCTTCTCCCTTAATGTCAGATACCTGCAATGGACCCCCCACATGCACAGTAATTGCCTCAAACTTTCATTCTCAGCAGAGAGAGGCAGAGGCTGGCACTTTTATAGTCAGATGCTTCTCATAATAATGTAGACACTGAGACTGGGTGAGATTAATAATGTTCCAGAGGAGCCTGGTTTGAATATAAAGGGAATTTAGCCTGCTACTTTGCAAGACATCTGAAAATTGGACTGCTGAAGTGTATCCCAAATAATGGTTAGAGAAATAATGTGAAGAAAATATTCAACAGTCACATTAGTTTTTAGCCCTTAATCATATTTGTGATTGTGTTAATCCAATACTTGAGTCTTGGAAATGCTAACCTGGGACCTCATTTTCTTCTTTATGTGAAGAACAATCCATTCCCAGCTCTGGAGCTGCTCTCACACAAACTATCACCAAACCACTCCTGTCACTCTACACCTGAGGGATTTCTGTGCTTTCCCATTTTTGTGGCCCACATTTATTACCACCTCACTTGGTGTTTTGCATCTGAATGGCACAAGGGGGGATCTCTGGATTGCAATACAACAGCTGGGGTCAAAATGCATGATGAAATTCCATTACTCTCTACCAACCTATTAATGGAAAATCACAGATTCTGAACTTCCATGAAATCTGAACTTCCATCCACATCTGTCCATGTGGTGGATGTTCTGTTTAAGTCCCCTGCACTCAAGAAATGTAAATATTTAAGATATTGCTGCTTCAACAAGAGTTGGTTTCTCTACCCTCAGGTTACAGTGAAGTCAAGTGCCATGCCAAGGTTATGGAGTATGAAAGCAACTGCTGGAGCTTCATCTTCTAAACCTCCCATCTCACCCATGGAGGTGATTTCCTAGCTCTCTTGGGACCTAGATGTGTGGAAATCACATCCCTGCCTCTGTTAGGAGCAGGAATATTGAGTATCTGGACAGACTGCACAGCTACCTAATTTCCAAAATATTTCCACATCCACAAGTAAGAAAGTAGGCTCTGAGTCACAGATGGAAAGAGAAAATCCAGGCCAGAGCTGTTCTTTTAGCAAAAATGCAGGATGGAGAGCCTTTTAATGAAACATTGCATACCTGAGAGATTTCACAGCCTGTCCTGCCCTATAAAAGACAGCAGAGAGAGCAGTGGGCTATTCAGAGGCTCAGCCCAAGCTCATCTCTGTGGGATCTGCAGGAACACTGAAATCCCAGACCCTGCCAGTGCCCTCTCTCTGCCAGCACTGCTGGTGGGCTGTTTGCCTGCCTGCCAAGATCCCCAGGTAATGGCCAATAAAGGAGGGCTGTGAGTTTGAGCAGGACTGGGCAATGCACTCTGTTTGCATTGCTTATCTCGAGTAATCCATGGAATATGAGAGGGTTTCATTGCTAGTCAAGGCTGGCAAAGCCCAGCCTCAGAGTTGCTCTATAATGCTGAGCTGAGCTGCACATTCATCAAGTCCTTTGTCAGCCTTCCTGGTCACTCTGGCTTTATGTAATTGCTTCAGATTTTAAAAAGAATTATGATTAAATCTTTCTAAGTAATTTCTAATTTTTTCCCCTAATTTTAAACTGCTACTTTATTGTGTAGATTTACCCCTCCTCTTTATAGACACCAGCATTCTTTCTGTGGGTTTTTTTCCCACTTTTCTTTTTTCTTCTGCTGTCCATCTGCAGAAGTCAGGTGCTTCTGGCAGCTCACAGGACTGAAAGGATAAGAGGAGAAAAGGTTGCTGAAGCCCAGGGATGTCCTGTACAGTGAGCTGATGAGCTGCAATACGTGCTTGGAGAATTGCCTTTCCTCATGGCACTCAGCCCTGCCTGATCAGGGGCATAAGACAGATGTGGATTTTGGGATCCATCTCCATTTCTCAGAGTGCAAAAATGCCAGGTTTCCTAGTTTGCATCTGAGTCAAGGTACTTTATGGGCAAAGAGCAGCATGCATTGTTAACAAGTTATTTACTGGAGCAAGAGGGAAAGTTCTCCCAGGCTTATTCATGGACATGATGGATTTCAGTAAACTAAATATAATCAAAAGATTCTGCTTTAAAGGTAGTGCTTCACATCACCCAAGTGGGGTTTTTTTTCCACTTAATAAAAACCAAGCAGACAATTTGGACTGGAATTTGAGTGACATATGAAGATCCTCTCCCTTCTATCCTCTCTAAAACTGCATATTTGTCAGTGTCCTCCTCTCTCTCTGAATAGATTGTTGGTGAATGGATAAAACCAGAAGAGAAAGGACAATAAATTTAGTTCTCTTATAGACTCCACTAGGCTAAAGGGTATTTTCACTTCAATTTTATTCACTTTGATTTGTCCAAGTCTGTTGAGCACATCACTAAACAGCACATGCACTCAATGCTTTTGCCCACCAGTGGAAAGATTTCTTCATTAACAGCAGATTTTCCAAGGTGTTGAGCACCCATAATGACTTTATTGGGAGTTCCAGCAATGCTGGTTCTGTGGGATTCCAAGAGTAAATGCTCCCAAGATAAACACTGGAGGTGGGAAGAGAGTTGGGAGGCAGAATTTGAGGCAGAGCACAGAATAAGCCTGTAAGAAGATTGAGAGCAAAGGCAGGGGCCATTCTGTGATCACACAGGCCTCTCTAATCCTATTGTAAGTCTATCTCTGAACATATATGCATTCTGTATTTAACACTGGCTTGATTCAGAGCAGCTCAAACCCCACGGGAAACCACAGCAAACAAAAACTCTGTGTTGTCTTACATCCTTATCAGATTGCTGGAGAATTCATGCCAAAGGGAAAGCCTGATTTGTCACAATGCTAAAAAGAACAGCTTCTTCCAGATAAAAACCAGATAAAAAGAAGTTAGTAATGAGCTCCTCGGTGCACATGATTATATAATTCACCTTTTAAAATATGTAAAAACACCTGCTGACTTCAAGCAGGCTTTGAAAAAGGCACAACATCAGAATAAATGCACACAATCCAAGGGAATCCACATGCATGCCACAGGCCAGATCTCTGCTGCCCAGCTCTGCCACTTCAATGGCCTTCACAGCTTCAGGGATGCTTTGCTGACTGAGATGCAGACCTTACCTTCCAGTTCTTAGTTAGAATGGCTGTACAAGGCATTTGTCAATAAATTCCTCCCTGCAGCCCAAATGTCACTTTTTCTAAATTTGTTCAAAAGTAAATCCTTTCCTAAATGACAGGAATTACACAGGGAAATGTGTCTAATTCTGCCCTGTCCCAAGTGGGTATATGCCCTGATCTCTGGGTTCTTTTGGGATAAACATGCCTCTTTCTTTTTCTTCTCCACCATCACTATGCTACTTTTTACTCCAATAAAAAATGAAGAACTAACATTGAAAAAACCCAATCTTCTTTGTCCTGCTTTCACAAATCAGAATTTCCTCTTGCAAGCAGTCAGGGAAGAGTCCTTATAAGACATAAATGAAAGACAACATGGTCTCATCTGCTAGATTTTATGGCTCAGTGAGTTTAACACCGTATTTTACTCTGGCTCTACCATGTCAGGTACCATGAAGTATAAACTGAACAGAGAAATGTAAGAAAAAAGAAAGCTGTGTAAACTGAAAGCTTATTTTGCATGATTTTGCACGCTACCTCCCATTTCACTGACAATTTACATTTATCAGAGGCAGACAAGCAGATCTACTGACACACATAATTCTTCACTGAGGCCATCTGCAGAATATTTAATGTGGAATGCCTTTCCTGTAAATAAGTGTTCAGAGAACTAAGAAAGAAATAAATTTCATTCTCCCTTCCTCAGTCTCCAAGAGAACTCCCCCATCTGTCCTGCCTGACATCTCTATCAGCATTCCCAAGTGCCCAGGGAAGTTTCAGACCCACAGTCCCCAGCTGGAACAGAGGGAATGCAGCACCAACACCTGCTGGAGAGATAAAGATCATCTCTCTGGCTGCCAGACCTCAATGGCTCTTTTCTGCACCACTGAAGAGGATGAGGATGCTTCAGTGAACATTCTAGGCTGTTGAGGAAGGTGAATAGTCAAAGCTGCTTTTGTGGGACATGCCCTGGGTGTAGGCTGGCACCCTCCCATGGATCCCAAAGGCCCACGTGGCTTCTGTGGCATGCTCCACTCAGATTATATTGGTTTTGCTATCTAAAACTTGTATTCCACTAAGTAACCAGAGTGATCCTAAGGCTTTGGATGAGGAAGAACTCCCTTCCCTTTTCATCTGTGTTTCCCAGGTCAGCCTCAGCCCAGGGATGCCCAGTGAACCTGAGCATGAGTGATGTGCTTGAATGCTCCAGAGGGGAGAGACTGCACAGGAGAAGGACTGCAAAGGTAATCTCACCTTCACCACTTCTCTCATTTAGAAGGAAAGAGCCACCTGGACCTTGTCATGCCCCCAGAGAGCCACCTGAGCTTGAAAAGCAGGGACAGGGAGTTTACCTGCAGGTAGAGATTGGCTTCCAGTGCCCTTCATGAAAATGTCACCAGGGAGCTCTCAGGGGGACAAAGACTCTGTCCCCAGAAAGAACAACCATGTCTCTGTTACAGAGTACTTGGGATAACCAAAGTCAGCAGAAGATTAGGAGGAAATCAGGTTCCTTTCTCCTTTACACACCTTTTTGAGAATCCATTGCTTATGGCCACCACAACAAACTGCATTACACCTTAGAGTATAAAATGGCATCTGCAAAGTACCATCCACAGGCCTAGGGATCTTTAGCTCTTCTTAGTTTATTAAAACTCCATTTCTGTATCTTTTTAAAACACTGACAACTTCAGGGATAATCCATAAAGATGGGATGTGTGTGACACAATCTGATGGACACTCAACTTATATTTCATGTTCTCTTTCTCATGTCAGGCTCTGTCTGGCTGGTGTGTTGAAATCTTTTGATTAAATCCTCTTACTTCACTGCTTCCTTATTGAAACTCACCCTTTGTCTGGCAAAATTTTAATTACTACAGGACTGCATAACTCCATTCAGTGCTCTGATAATACCTCTGTGATAGGAGCAAAAGCCATTCCTAAGATAGAATGCAACTATAATACTCTGTCATTATGTCTTCTTTTATGGCTCCTAGCACCCTCTTTATGGCTGCTAATATATTGTGGTTTCTGCCTTTCACCTACTGATTTCTGCTCTCCTTCACTCAATGTGTCCTTTTTCTCACCCAGAGAATTAACACCCTATCTCTGCAATCTCTTTCCTGCTCCCAGAAATAAAGTAGGGAAGGTCTCTTCCCCTTGTCATGTTATTCTTCCCCATCTCTCCAAGGCAGGGCTTTATACAATGCTGTGCATGTTCTGCAACACAATCAGCATCCAGGATGTGCTGCTCTGCTCCCAGGGGGTGCCTTCAGGCAGGCTGGGTGGACCTGACCCAAAGGTCAGAGCAGGAATGCTCTAATCTTCAGAGGACTGAAGGAAAACTGAGCTAAACAAGCTTAGCTACACCCTCAGAGAGGAAAGCACAGCAGCTTTTCCTCACTCCTGGTTCTGCTGGGTTGCTGACTCCCACTGACATCAAGTAACCATTAAAAACAGACCAGGTTCTACTCCAACAGGACAGGCAGAATTTTAGAAATGAAATGTACACATACATTACCCTGCAATTCTAATTTAAAATTCCATTTGAGAATTAATAGCAATGGCCTCCCTTTCAGGCAGTCCTCTCCACTTCCACTCTCACAGCAGCTGTATTGGCTCACACTATCAAAAGCCTTAAGGGGAACAGGTCAGTTGAAAATCACTGCCCTGAGATAACATATTTCTACACCTGAGAAGCCAAAAAGCAGCAATTAAGCACAGCAAAATAAATAATTCAATAGCTAATTTGACCTGCCAGGTTGCAGAGTATTTTTTTATATCCTACCAGATTGTAATTTAGTTTAGAAGAAGTGTCCCTGGAGAGCAATGCTGTGAGAGCCCATAAAATGCTGTAGTATGATATCAGGCAAAAAACCACCTGTAAATGGGCCACTATTGTTTAAAGAAGTTTTTTTTTGTTGTTGTTGTCAGTCCTGCATATTTCATGAGAAAGTGATGAAGTCCTTCTTTGATTTTTTATGAATTAATCTGCCAACTGATTAGGCAGGTAAAGCAGCCATAGATTGGGAAACTAAATTGTACTGCAGGCACTTGACTTTTAGATGGAACACAAACCAAACAGAAAGCTAAATGCTCTTTTCTGTGGTAAAGGAATTGGCTTCTTTTTAATTGCCTCACAAATAATCCATAGACAGCTTTTAGTGGGAGCAGTCCATGTGGCCTCTGAATGCATAAATAAGCATTGAAAATGGGGGGAAATATTCATGCAAGGTGCAGCTTAGTGGGAGAATAGAACAGCAGGGCTTGAACAAGAGACTCCCACCTGATTCCTGTGGAGTGGGGGCAGTGCTAACCTGGTGGGAAAAAATAGAGCAGTCCAGATGGAAGGACCTCAGTTCCTCCCAGCCAAAGGAGATGAGATGAAAATGGAGATGACAGGCAACCCCATGTGCCCAGGTGAACAGAGCTGAGACTGGGAGAAGTGGATGGAGCAGGGTTTGAGATGGCTCTGAGCAGCCACAAAGGTTGGGTGGAACAAGAGGAGAAACACCAGGGAATACTCTGAGCCCACAGGTTGAAATGAAGGGATGCAGGAGGCTCCTGGAGCAGGTTTCTGTCCCCACTGAGTGCCCCAGAGCAGGGGCAGAGCTCTGCTGGAAGGAGGGTGCACCAGGCAGGGGGCAGAAAACACAAACCTTTTATCTTGGATATACAACACTCATTTACTGGGCACTCCAGGTTCTTGCTATGCTGATCTCAACCCTTCCTGGCATTAAGGCAAAGCAGTACAGTAAAAAACCAAACCCTAACAAACCCCAAAGCAACCACAACCCTTTCCTGCTTACTGACACCATTGCTGGTCTTCCCTGGCTACAGTACATCAGTCAGATCTCAAGGTCCTTCTAAAATAATAACAAAATTCTCCTCAAGCCCCAAAAAATGCAGCTTGGGCAGGACAAGCACTGGGGCCAGCACCCAGAGCATGCTCTCCCCAGTCCCTGATCCTGTCCCATAGCTGGTATTACCCTAGATGAATGTTTGAAAAAATTTGAAAGATCTACTTGCTTTAAAAGCAAATAAATAAATTAAACCAGCTCTTAAGCTTGTGGAAAATTACTACAGCTGCTATTATAGTCTAACATAGTCCTAAGGAAAAAAAATGGGATGATCATAAAACAGGTGCACTACAAGACTTATTTTATTGCATCTCCCATTTTATAAAGATATTCATGAACATATAAAAATAAACACTCTACTCCTTTGCAATTAAGTTTCTCTCTAGTTGTAAGTACAGCTATTTTTAGTTTTAATTTGAGGATATCTCCCAGAATTGCAGAGCATAATCATTCCCACCATAACTCTGCATCATCATTATCAAATACCAGCCTATCTTTGGAAAATGCATGTTTTACATGCTGAAGGTCCCAGAAGTCCTTTTGCAGCTGATGGTACAGATCAGCTCCTACGGTCCCAACTTCCAGTAATGCCAAATATTGGCCACCAAGTGGTGCTACAAAGATTTATTCCAAATGCAGTTCTGGCCCATTAAACCAAAAGGGGATGGGGAAAGTCATGCTAATTTCAAGCCCTATTAAAATTGCAGGCAATAATTTAATGTTTCCCTCAAATGTAAATGCAAGGAAATTTATGAGGAAATCAGATTGGTATTCAAGTTTCTAAGAAGAAATGATAGAAAATGAGGAGGAGGTAAAAGAAGCACTTGAAATCCTCCAGCCCAGAGCCTCCTTAATGGTGTGTCCCCATCTGATGGCTTTGGGATTTCACACCCATTGGGGTTCCAATTACTCCTCTCTCCACAGAGCCACGCTAGACCAGGCACAGCAGCTTTTTTATGGCCTTGCAGCCATTGCAGGAGCCTGTCAGCAATGTTGCAATAATCAGGAGCACAATTCAGGAGTGCTTGCTGAGGTGACCCCTGCAGCCTCCTGTCACCGACAGATTTTCTGAAAAATACCTTTGCTAGGATCTTTTCTCCTGAGAAGCTGAGAGGCCTCAGAAATGAAATGTAAACAATAATTATCTGCTGCTGTGGAATGCAACAGGTGCATCTGTGATTGGTCTCATGTGGTTGTTTTTAATTGATGGCCAATCCCAGTCCGGCTGTCTCAGACTCTCTGGTCAGTCACAACCCTTTCCTTTTTTTTCCTTTTCCTTTTCCTTTTCCTTTTCCTTTTCCTTTTCCTTTTCCTTTTCCTTTTCCTTTTCCTTTTCCTTTTCCTTTTCCTTTTCCTTTTCCTTTTCCTTTTCCCTTTCCTTTCCTGCCTTCTGATGAAATCCTTGCTTCTATTCCTTAGTATAGTTTTAGTATATCATCTTCTTTTCATATAATATATATCATAAACCAATCAATCAGCCTTCTGAAACGTGGAGTCAAGATATCATCTCCTCCCTCATCCTGGGACCCCAGTGAGCACCACCACAGCCCCTCATCCCTGCAGTGACACAGCCCAGTGCCACTGTCCCTCTGGGCACAGCCAGCACTCACCAGCCAATGTTGAACTCCACGTGGGCATCAAAGAACCCCACCACAGGGGATGTGGCAGCTTTCCAGCCCTGGATCCTGGCTCGGATCAGCCCCTCCCGTTTGTTGTTGCGCACGATCTTCACCAAGCCCGGGTACCTCTTGTGCACGTACTGGTCCAGGTTAAACTTCAGCTCAACTGCAGGGCAAAACCAAAACCCACACGGGCATTTAGAACGAGAAAGGCCCTGCAATGGTGTGGTTTAAATATTCCCAAACCCTTGGTGAGTCTCAGAGATACAAACTCAGGACTGGAGCTGAGGCATGGAGCAGTTCCAGGGGTTTCAGCCCAGAGAAATTCCCCACTCACCAGAGACTTGGCCAGCTTTAACATGGCCTGATGGATCTGAGTATAGTGTTGAAGAGGGAGTTTGTCTATGTATTTTTAAAAAATTCCTATTCTGATTCTCTGGTGATTTGCATTAGGTTACAACTGGCCTCTGGAAGAGCAATTCCGACCATAAGCAAGTGTACCATGGCAGTCTGGTGATTTATTTTTTTCTGATTTATGCTGTTCAGTGGGAGTTAGAAAAATAACCTCGATGGATTTTGGGTCAAGAAGTAATTCAGATCACAATTAACTTCCATTTATTTTCAGGGTTTCCCCTTAAATATAATTAAGATTTCTCAATACCAGGCTTCTTTCCTTTTTAACTAAATGGATATTGAAGATCTCAAATAGACTTCTCTTTTGTTCATTTTCAGGCATTCAATCACAGACGGAGCAGAGCTCATTCACCCCTTTTCAGCTTTCATTTCAAGAGGCTTATAAACAGGCAAATTACCAAAATGGTCTCTCTATTTTTTTTTTAAATCAATGTAGTTTGGTAATTCATTTACACTGCAACTTATTCATAAAGTGGCTTTTGCCTAAATATCTTTATCAGAAAAAATTAGTAGAAGCTTCCAGGACATTAGCAGCCTCATTTTTCTGATCTATATTAGACAGTAGAATCATTATCATTAGAATCAAAGACTTGATAAATCTCCAGTTATTTAGAAGAGTGGCAGAGAGAAGCCATATAAGAGTTCACTGAGAAATAATGAGTTCAATTCTCCTCAGGATTGCCTTGACTCAGACACTTTGCAGTCTCACATAATTACTCCACAGGTTACACTGCCATAACTGAAATCTGAATTGCATAAACATGTTCTTAAATCTATAGGTTTTGGAGCTTATTTTCATTTGAGTTGTCTCTTCTCTCAGTTCTCTCTTCAAGGATCTTGAGGAGTAAGAGCAACTTTAAACTGAAAGAACTTAGAGGTGTTGGTCTGAGGAGGAAATGCTAAATTTTAGGCTTAATGGAAATAAATATGATTTTAGAAGATGAATCAGTTCTGAAGTGTAATACACAGATTTAAACACGACAGCTCTAGTCCCTTGTATCCTGAGAATCTTCAGACATGGCTGTATTGTGAAACATGCTGATAGTAGCACCCTATATGCTCACCAGTATTTGGATTTTGGATTCAATCAAGAAGAAATGATGTGCTGCCATATAAAAGAGTAGCAACTTTCTTTGAGGAGAATCTGTAGCCTCGCTTTCCCTTGGCAGCAGAATTTAAACTTTTATTCTATTGATGATGATATTCCTCTGGATTTCGAGAAAATGTCCTATTGAGATTGCCTACTAAAATTAAGATTGCCTATTAAGATGTCCATCCATTTTGTTAGGATTTCAATGAAATCAACAGGGTTCATCCACATAATGTTTATTTGTTATGCAAACAGTCAATATTCACTCACAGCTTTGTGCAAATGGCTCAATCAACCCTCTCCTCAACAAACACCTTTACATTTCACACCTAGAAATCACACAGGGCACCGTGCTAGAGGCAAGGTGACCAAAGCTCACCATTGTCACTGTTGTCATCCACCAGGATGATCTCCTTGAGCAGGTGGGATGGGGTGTGGTTGACCACGCTGTGCACCGAGCGCAGGATGACAGAGAGAGCCTCGTTCACAAAGATAAACACCACTGAGATCTGGGGCAGGTCCTCTGGGTAGGTCATCTGCTTGCACCTGGGGAGGGGAAAGACACAATTAGAACCCAAGCAGCCACTGGGAGCCAAAACAGACTGAAGAGCATCCTCCCCTCCTTGCTCTCCATCCAGGTAGGGATTTGCAGACTCTGTCTTTTCTTGATGCTGGAGGTTTTAGCTTTTATATTTTTCAGATTCTGTGCTGCTTTGGTGTGTAGCTCTGAGCTTCATATGAGGGGATGGTGAGCTCTCTGCACAGTGTAGGGAGACAAAACAATTCCTTCTCTAGCTGGGGACCAAGGACAAATGATCCAAATCTCAGGCCAAAGAACATAAACAATGTGGGCTGAAGAGAGAAAAACAAGAAGGATGGAACTTCGTGGGCTAAAGCTATAATTGGACAATTAACTCCAATATGCTAATGGACCAGAAGTTATAAAAAATAGAGATCTTGTGATCAGTTGTCCATTTTGGGACCATTTTGGTTCACTTTTGGTGCAGCCCTGGCTGGGCTCTTGTGCTGCCCAAGGTGCATCCATGGAGGCCTTTTAATAAATCCCTACTTTATTCTTTAGCTCTGTCCAGTCTCTGTTCTAGGTCAGCCTTCCCAAGGCATCATTCTGACCCCAAGGAAAGATGTGGTAAAGGCTCTAAAGAACCAGCCTGGTTAGGAGCAGCCCTCTCCATCAGCCCAGCATGAAGCCATGGTGTGGGCATGCACACAGATTTGTAGCAGCTCTCCTTCCCTGTGAGGTTAGAAGCATCTCTGAAAACCAAAGGACTATCAATGGCTGCTCAAAAACATCCTGGAGAAGGCTTACAATGGCACACCCTGGCTGAGCTCCCAGGGGAGCCACCAGCAGCTCTGCTGCCAACTCACAGCTGCAGCAGAACTTTAAAACCAGCACTGGCTCAAGCACATTCTGCATTTGCCCACAGAGAGAGCACTTGCCACCCTTTCTGACTGTGCAGCTTGTGCAGCAAGAACAAACCCATGGTGGTTGTTGTACAGGTCTGCTCCCTCTGAGATGTTGCCTTGCTAGGCTGCTCCATCCTCATTCACAATTTGCTTCTGTGCTGCTCACTGATATTTGTATTTTACCACAGACCATTTTGAGAAGAAACCCTGAGGCCTGGAGAAGTTCCACAGCACAGAGCAGAGCTCCTGCTTCCCAAGCCCTCAGCCCATGCCCCTCTGTAACACCACACTGCCTTATTTCAGTGGGATTCTCTCCCATCAGCAAAGAGGCTAACTTCAAAAACTACCTACCTGTTCTCACAGTCAAAAAGCCACTCAGAATTACCATAGCAATTGCTGAACTTGCTCTCTAAAATACTGCTAATGATATCACAGAAAATGACTTCTGCTCTTATCAAACTTTCTGACCTCTATGCTCATTACTTTGGCATAACAATCACTTTTTTCCCCACTATCAGCAGTCATGGGGATAGGGCAGGTGACAAATGCTTGACTGCTGGGTAACCTCTGGAAGTCAGTTATGAATTCTAGTAAAGTGTAATTATTCATAATTCCTGATCCCAGCACTATTTGCTCAGAGACCTGAGCACTCATCATTGATTCCAGGGCTACCACAGCTACTCACTGGCAGCCTGCTGGTGGCCTGTGCCACACAGAGGACCACTGTGTTAAACTTCTGGCTAAGCAGCATTCTTACACAGCCCAAAAATAAGCCTGGAACAAGGACAGAGGTTTTCAGGAGGCATGAATGCTCTGGCACAGAGCATTTTTTAATTTCTTTTTTGAATTTCTTTTTTGAATGCAATTTTCCTCTTGAGCACACTGACTTATCAAAGAAGTGCATCAGGAATACTGCAGAACAGGAAAGAGCCATCAGCTAAAAACATGGACCTTGCAAGGTTTCCTGTGATGAGGGACATCTTTTACCTGATAGCAATTTTCTCCAGAGTCCCACAGATCCCAAATTGCACCTCAGGAAACCAGAGCAGTCCCCAGGGAGAGGGTGCACTGCTGCTGCAGGTGAGGCAGAGGAGGGAGCCCACCCCAGGCCATCCCTCCTCGTGGGGTCCTGCAGCAGCACTCAGAGCTGGCAGGGAAGGAGGGAGGGAAGGGTGAAACCCATCTGTGATGCCTCAACTTTTATATTTTTCAGATTTTTTACTGTTTTAGTGTGTAATTCTGAGCTTTATATGAGGGGATGGTGAGCTCTCTTCACAGAGCAGGGAGACCAAACAATTCCTTCTCTAGCTGGGGACCAAGGACAAATGATCCAAATCTCAGGCCCAAGAACACAAACAATGTGGACTGAAATCAGACATGGACTGGCAAGTGAAATGAAACACCCAGCACGAGTTCCTGGTCAGACTGAGAGGGGAACTACAAGTGGGACTAATTTCAATGCTTTTCTGCCATCCTCCCACTTTAATTCAGAGGGAAATAAAAGGAAAAAAAAATCTAATTCCAGCTTTAAAACCAGCACACCTAAACCACAACCTCCTAATTTTTGATTTATTTGTTCTTCATCACATTAAATCAATGCATTATTGTCCCAAGTGTGGCTCCATGGCCTTGCTGGCTCACAAGACTTTTCATGCCTTAGTTCTCAGTGATTACTTAGACTGTAGGGCATCAGGGACTGCTTTAGATAAAAAGCTGGTTTGAATTTCTTATTCCACCTGGATGAAGTCCTGCCTATCACTTCTTACTGCAATCTTTTGCCTCTTAGTTCTTCCCTTTTTTTTCTATTAGCAGGACATAGTTGAAAAACTGCATTTTGACTGCATTTGGAAAGAGCACTCTAAACAAAATATATCGGAATATCTTTGGTAGTCCCACTGCAACAGGAACCCCTAGATGGGAAAAAGCAAACCTCAGAATTCAGCAGTAGTTTAAAACCTGTCATAAATTTATTTATTGCAGTGAGGATGAAGAACAGCAAAAGCAGCTGTCCAGCTGAGCACTTTCCAAAGCCCAGCAGTGATTTAAGGGTTTATTTCCTGCAGACTTCAAGTCAACCTTGAACTCCCAACTCCTCAGGTCACTTCACAAAATGGGATTGATGTGCTGAGGTAGTCAGGAGAAATTACTGGTCCACTACCAAACACTTCTGCTGATGTTTGAGAGCATGAGCAATCCCAGTTAAGGTCTCTTTCCTGAAAAACCAGTGGGTGCTTTAAGTGCTTTGCTGGATTGTTGCCTGAGTTCTTCCCAAAGTGTTCTCTAATTAGACACCAGCCACAGCAATTTACAGTTAATCCTTCCTTCATTCCAAGAAACTCCCACCAGAGTTTGACACTCCCAGCCAAACAGTGACATGAGCAAGCCCCACCTGCCAAAGCACAGCACCGGCTGTCACCTCAGCCACCTCTGCTCAGCCAGAGCCTCACAAGGGCACTGCACTGGGCCAGCAAGGGACACAAAGAGTGACAGAGTCCTCCTTGCAGCAGCCCTGGACTGGCCCTGGAGGAGGCAGCAGGGGACAGTTCATTCCAGAGGGAAAGGGAAGGCTGGAACAAGCCTTGGCTTCCCACGAGCCAAAGGGCATCCTACAGAAAAGGGCTGGAGCAGCAGCCTGGACACAGAGGAAAGCATCAGGCAAGGAGCTGTGAGCTAATGAGGGGGCAGCTTGGCACAAGATTGGCCACTTTTATTATTTCTTTTGAGAAGGAAATTACCAGAATGAGAAGAAATCAAACTGTACAAAATGCACTAGCAAGGCACACCTCCATAATCCTCCAGCCCTACTGCCAACAGAACCCTGCTAAGAAATTTGGAAATCATCCTTTTTTCAGCCCTGATGCTGTGCAGTGCCTGAGTGTTTGAAGCTCCCAGTGCTCTGCCAGGGAAGGGAGCTGGATCCCACCACAGTCTGCACTTCTCTGCACCAGGTCTGACCACACTGTGAACTGTGTGAAGAGGAACAATTTCAGCAACTGACAGCTGAAACCTGGTCTTGTTAACATCCAATGGAGTGCACATCTGACCTCTGTGGTAGCTAAAGATGGTGTGAGCTGGGCAGGCACAGCTTACATTCAATATTCCTGGGATTTAAATCAGCATCCAGAACTGTCAGCAGGTCCCACAGAGTGCAACCAGCAGAGGAGCCCAGGTCTGCAGGGCACACAGGTACCTGGGCAGGGACACAATGCTGGACTAGGGATTCCAGCAAAGGCTGGCAATGCCATGGCTAATCACTTCCAAGGGCCAGCTGAGGATGGATTAGACCTGATATGTGAAACAGCCCTGCAGGCTCTTTTCATACAGCATGCCAAGCTTTAAACCTGGGGCATCCTGCTGTTGTCTTGGGAAAGGTCTTTGAGTGTTCTCATCCTGTATTTGCTACTGCAGAGCTTGGCTGGCAACCCAGAGGTATTTCCTTTCAGATCATTTTTCTCTATTCTGGAGATGATTTTCACTCATTCATTCCCTTACATTGAACTGGCTCCTTAAATGAACATTTCCCAGGCAGCCTCCTGAGCCCAGCTGTGAGAACTGTCTTGCAGGCTTCATAAGAAAACAGGAAAAGCTCTTTGGTTGGCAGATCAGAAACCTGGGGAAAAAATCATGTACTGACATGAAAAGGTCATAGATCAGAAACTGGGACATGAGAAAACAAAAGGTTCTCAGCTGCACATGGACCTGCTCATGGCAACCCTGTAAGCTTGGAGGAATTAAAGGGAAGGAAATTTTCTTCTGGCTGAAGCTTCATTCCCTGATAGATGCATTCACTCTATTTGTATCTGATCCAAGAGAAACACGTGAAGTCCTCTATTTATCAGGCTGCTCCTACAGTCCATTTGGGTTGCACTATTTTTTGTGAAGGACTGTCACTGCAGCCATGCAGGTAGTTCAATGCACTACCAAAAAAAAAAAAAAAAAAAAAAAAAAAAAAAAAAAAAGAACCATCTTCCCTGCTCTATTTCCCCTGCCCTTTTTTCCTGTCTCTAAACTTGCTAAACTCCAAAAATGAGTTTTGCTCGCAGACCTTAATATACTGAGTTTGGAAATGGATTAAGCAATGCATTTAGAGATTTCTGACAGCTTTACCCTTCAGGAAGAAATGCAAACAAAATTAAAGCTGCTTCATGAATCTTTAAAGTGTTTAATACAAGATATGTTTTTCCAATGAACTACTGGGATGGAGATGACTGAAGGTTTTTCTCCTTCACAAACCTGATGAAATTGCTGGGCTTGAAGAAACATCTGCAGTTCTGGCAAAAAAAAACCAAACAAACCTCTACCCCTACATGCTCTGTACCTTGAAAGCTTCAGAATGATCTGTGTTCATGTTTTATAGCCACAGCAGGAGAACAAGTTGGAACAGCTCCTTATTTGGTACACGATCAATGAAAGGACAAAGATAAATATTTTAAAAGATTATTGAACTCTTTCTCTTTAATGCTAACAAATACTACTTTTAATCACTAGGTCAATATGTATTTTGAGCCCTGTTAAACCAAAGGCTCAGACTAATCTTACCTACATGGTTACCTTTTAGCACCTAAATGCTGCTGTGACTCCTATAGGCACAGACGATTTACCACAGCTAAATCACTAAATTTAGTGTCTAGCTCAGTGCCTGATTTCTTTCTCCAGAAACCCACTGAGGCTTTACAGCTAGTGCTGGATGCAATAGTAACTTTTGAGCTGCAGAAATAAACTAAACATTACCTTCCTCTCCCACCCTGGCCCGACAGAGGAGACGTGACAAGCTGTAAATGTCTCGTTCCCCAGCATGGATCCAGCTGCTGACCAGTCTGCAGCAGCAGCAGTGACAGGCCACAAAACTGATTAGCTTCATGGATCATGAATCTGTCAGCCAGAGGCTCCAACTCCTTCCTAATTAATTCTCCTTCTCAGCAGAGGATGTTAACTGTATTATGGCACAGCATTCTCTTTCTGTTGAGGGTGGATTTTCCTGCCCTATCCAAAAACCCAAATGGAAAATTTTTGAGTTCAAGGCTTGCTCTTACTTTCTCCCCCTGTTTTGCAGCTCAGGGATATTTCCTAAGAACACATAATATAAATAAATTTCCTATACATTCATTATATACTCAAATATATATTAATTTCCTAAGAGCACATCCCATAAATACAACTGTGAACAAGAGAGCAGTGGTACAGAACACTGATGCTCTATTCACCTTGAGAAACACAGCACATTGTATTTACAAGTAAGGTAAGAAGAGAAATGAGCCATTTTCAGAGAAAGCCTTGAAATCATGGTGATAGCAAAGATACCTTCTTCCCAGTCTGTGTTTCTTATGGAACAGCTTCCATTTCGAAATATCCTACAGCAGAAAAATCAACATTTCCTTCCTGAATTTGTTTGGAGAATTGCAGGTACAAGATCCAGTGCAATTCATGTTGGTGCTGTAAGTCTGAGGAAATCCATTAAAATAACCTTTTCTCCATATTTTCTCATACACAGTGATGTTGATGATCATTTTCCCATAAAGTGAAATCTTAAATCTACTCCATACTGTGGGAATTCCCACCAGCTTTTTTCACGTGCTCCTTGACGTATTTTTTTCTTATTTTGCATCCAAAAGTCTAGGAAAGAAACCCCCTGCACTCACCAGAAAGAAACCAGGCCAAGTCCTTGCACCTGAGCCAACCTCAAACATTTCCTGCATCAAGGAAAAATGCCCTTTCATGTCAACCACAAACAAATGACTGCAATGTGCAATGAGTTTTCCAGAGCACATCTGGTCATGGGAATTTCCCCACATTCCCAGGCTGGACAATTGGATTTGATGTCTGTAGGATTTGCAGACTGAAGAACAGCAGCAGCCTTCCTAAAATAACTGCCTATTGTACCTTAGGACTCTTCACTGTCCTATTTCCTACAGGAAAGACCAAATTTACAGGAATTCTGTCCTGTAATATTTTTATGAAGGAGAGAGCCCTTTCCAGCTGGACACAGGTAGGTTAAAGCTCCCCATCAATTTTCAATAGCACACATTGGACAAGGGTTTCCTGAGAATGACAGATTTGTTTTTTGTTCTTTTTCCTTTCTTTTAAATTCCAGGCCAGCACAACTGTGACTAATTCCTCTGCTCATAAAAACCCAACACATGTTTGTGCCTTTTGTTTTATAACACGTTTGCTCTATTTGGTTTAATTCCTCCTTTCTCTAAGCAAATTATTTTTATATTTATAGTAGAAAGCCCTGAGAGCTGTCAATCAGTGACTGATAGCACACTATATATGCATAGTTAACATATGCAGCAAGATGACTCTACTTGTAGAGAATATTAACCCTTATATTTAAGATTATTAGACTCTTCAAAAGTAGCTGCTGCACACATAAAATAAGAGGCCTTCTATTTCACTGAGCTATTTCTGGTTTTCCTCAGGCAAACAATACCAGAAACATGCCATTATGTCTAATACCCTTATTGATTTATACATATAAAAATGCTAAAACCAGATTCAATCACTTTTAAAACAAGCCTCTTTATTAACATGAAAAATGGCTCAAAGCTCGTGCTCACATCCTTCTGTAGTAAAAAGTCTTTGCCTTTTTTTTTTTTTTTTGGTAACTTAACTTGAGTCACTAATATGTTTTGAAATACCATCTGTAAAAAATTTCCACTCTATCCCCCAGTGTGCCTGTCTGGATCTGCCTCTGGCTGTATGCATGCTGCATCACAAAGCATTAGGCTCATTGGAAATTAATGGAGAGGCTGAAATCTGCTTTCAAATGCTTTCCAAAAATCCCCAAAGAAAACAGATCCCCTGTGCAACTTCATTTTTAATGGTGCTGCACTTAAATTTAAGGAGGAGCTGAGCTAAATTCCAAGTGAACTGTATTCTGCCTCATTTTAGGTGATTAAAACAAATGGCTTGTTTAGTGATTCTCAAGATTTTGCAAATATCTTTGCCTCTGTTCCAACTGAATTCTTAGCTTGCATCCCTTTAAAGTAGAAACTAGAGAAGAATTGTCTTTTAAGAAAAAAGCCATAAAGGCAGTCTTGGAAAATTCTGCTTTGAGATGGGAGAGCTCTTTGAAGTTAAGTGCATTATAAAAATCGGTGAAACTGATGAAACTAAATTAAATAAAGGCCAAACTAAAGGCATTGTGTCAATTTGATTTGAAGATCTTACCAGAAAAATACATTCAGGAAAACACTACTTTTTATGCAGCTTTTTAAAAACTTAATTTTGGGAACCATGTTTTCTGTGTGGAAGAGAGAATAAAAACTCATTTCAGCTTTGCCAAAACTAAAATCTCGAATTTCAGACAGGGAAGGTTCACAAAGAGCCATCCAGAAAGCCAGAAGATGTTTTCCAGGGTGCATTCACAAAATTGGCTGCTGCCACCAAGGGTCACTGCTCTCCAGCCAGCCACGTGAAGCCTTTTAGCTGCACTTCCAGCAGTGGCTGTTAGCACTTTTCCCATCAAAGAAGTACTTTTCCACTCAAGGTGATGCATCAAGATCCCAAAAAGGTTCTTTGTGGCAAAGGGATAATTAATCCCAGCATGTCTGCAGGGGTGAGATGGGAACAGCCCAGATATCCAGGAGCAGGGTACATATCTGAAGGGAGCACCTCCTCTCCCATTGCCTACTGAGCCCGTGCCAGACATCATGGAAAAACAGTGGAATTGGTGAAATCAAAGGAATTATTTTCAATAATTAATGCATAAGAGTAAACTCACCCTTTTCCATTTGCACAGAAGAGTTTGCTGTACCTTTGAAGCTATTTGTTATTCAGATAATAATATGTAAATACAGGAAGTTATCCTTGACTATTAAAAATGTACTGCAAGTATTTAACATAAAAAATTCCAGGTACTTTTGTTTAATTTTGACTATCTCTCTGCCTCAGCTGGTGTTGCTGGTGCTGGACAGAGGCTGAGTATCAGAGTGTTACCTGGAAATGCAGGGCAATAAAAAAAGTTTTCAAGGTAACTGCTGCAGAGCTCTTCATGAATTTCATTAAGGGTTTGCTGTCACGTTGCACTGTGGTGGTAAGGAGGAGAATAGAGGGATGCAATATTTTTCCACTATCACTTCAGCTAACAATGTTTTTTATGGTCTGGGGAGGATATACAACAACGTTTGGCAAACAATCCCTTCTTTAATAGGCTCCAGTGTATTTCACAGGAGACCAGCTTTAATCTTTGGTCAAATTCAGTTATGCAGCAGAATGTTTCTTTCTACCTATGTACAAATCCAGGATAGGTGGAGGAGTAAACCACCAAATGGGAGGTCAGCCATAAACTGGATAAACTCCACCACTGCCTGCCAAAATTGTAGTCAGAAGCTCTTTAATCCTGACTTGTCCCAGCTGCTGCAAGGCTGGTGTAGCCCAGCAAGATAATGCTCCCCTGGTGATCCCAGCACTTTTCTGGGGTGGTGCACCAGCTCATCTGACTAACCAGCAATTATTGATACCAGCAATAAATATAAAATAAATAAATAAATATATTGATACCAGCAATAGCCTTGAAATGTTTGAACAGTAGTCACGGGCTTCCTCCTACTTTAAATGATCAATTCCTATCAGAGTAAAAACAGAACCAAGTTTATGGTATGTGGGAGGAATTATGGTTCAAATAGAGCAGTGTTCCAAGAACAAATGCATAAAGAACATTGATTTAGCACTGAAAATGGGAGTATTAAATCCAGGATGTTTAGATGCTTTATCTGGGATTGAGGAGAGAGCCTGGTGGCAGCAGCAGAGTGTTCATAAAAAGTCTGAGTCAGGCAGAGAGGACAAAGGAAGGTGCATGTGCTGTGTGTGGGTAGGAAGCTGCCTGACAATCAGATGATGGAGCACTTCCAAAGCTCTCCATGAGCTCTAGGTCAGGATCCCATAGGATAAATCCTTAGGCAAGAGCAGCCAAATCCTGAAGTGCAGATGGGACTTTATCTCCCTACATCTTCCCCAGTGATACTTGCAGGGTTGTTCTCCATGCATGACAACTACTCTGTGAAATGTCCTGTTCAAGGAAAGCACCTGAGCTTGTCTTAACTTCTCTGAGGTTATTCATACACTTAAAACTAGGAACATATTTAAGTGCTTCCTTGGACTGGAGCCTAATTGCACTTTTATAGCTTTTGTTTAAATTAAAGGCTAGTTAGAGGTGAACAGCACAGTATTTGACAATTTCATGTACTTAAAAGTTAAATGTTAACAACAGTTCCCTTCTAACTATTTATATTGCTTCAGTCTGTATAACTTGAGAAAACTCTTGTGTTTTTATTCAGCTTTGGTTACTTTTAGAAATGAAAAAAGTTTTAAAAAAAATCCAGCCACGTTTACTGTCTAGCACACAGCTAATACCTAGAGCACACACTTTATAGCAGCAGAACAGTGCAGTGCATGGGGATTTTTTATATTTATGAGCTCTTATCCTAATTTAAAGGAAAAAACAGGTCAACATGTGCTTGCTTTTCACTCAGGTTGACAGAAATTAGGCACACATCCTAGACCAGGCAACAAACTTAAGTAAGGCTGTGAATTTGAGCAGGCCAAGGACAATCAGAGCCTTCTCCTGGCTCTGAGATTTGGCCATTGCAGCATTTCACTGTTCCTGCACAAACCAACCTGCTGAGAAACAACTCCCCTCTTCACTTCATGTTGCCTGGTATCTTTTCTATCACTTCATGTTGCCTGGTATCTTTTCTATCTTGTCCACACACATTTTAAATTCACACCCTCAGCGTTTGCAGAGTTAAATTAATTTGCCATCACAGAGAAAGGCAGGAGTGAGTACCATTACCTGCATGCCCAGCAATCCTGCCCTTCCTCATCCCTCACCTGCAGACACACACATTCAACCAGATCCTTCCAGGCTGTTTGCTCAGCCCTGCACTTAGAGAAACTTTCCCCCCAGAGCTTCCATGGATTGCCAGCTCTGTCAGGCAAGGGAGGGGAGTGCTCCTCTCTGAGCAAACAGAACACAAATTCCCTGTCTCTTGGCACACAGGTTAATAACTCCAAGGCAATAAGGCAATGGAGTAGCTGGAGGTCAAGCATTTGTTTTCAGGCAGTGTAGAAAACACAGGAGCAAAGCTTCAATGTCATTTTTATCTTGGGTCTAATGTAAACTTCAGCATGACCCTCTGGGAGAGCTGTGTCCTAATGAAAGATCCATGGCAGGGATGAGAGCTTGCTCCAGTCACTGAATGAGACAGCTGCTCACTTTGTGGATGGAAATCACTGAAATTTATGCCTTTCCTCTGAAATTTTAGGGGTACAGACTAACCTAGCAACAACACCCCGGGGTATTTTAGTGCACTGTTTTAATTACAATTGCTGCTATTAATATTCCACCATTATTCCAGTCTGAAGCACTGTGTCTGCCTGAGAGGTGTGTTTCATACCACCCCAGAGGCCAGCCCACTGCTGGGGCCTTCAGAAGACAAAATGCATAAATGCAGACTAACAGAAGGCTGGTAGCCTAGAATAAATAATATACTCACCCCCAGGAGCAAAGGAGAAAATAAACTAATTAAGGAACTATTTGACAACCTGAAGGCATCTCTCACACAGGCAAAATGCAATTCCAGAAAGAGGGAGCTTGTGCAGAAGCAATACAGAGATGATGTCTCCAGTAATTTAAAGCTGCCTAGAGCCTCACTGATAAATCCTGACCCACCAACACCACCTGAAATTGTGGGTGCACTTAGACCAAGCTCCTCTGGGGCTGCATTCAGCAAGGTGGCCTGGGCTGTCTGTGGTTTGGTTTTGAGACCACAGCAGAAGGTCTGGAAGCAATGCAACAGAAGACAAGAACATTTCAGAAAGCAGCAGGAGCAGAAAATTGAGTCCTCACCCCTCAATATCATAAAACTTTCAAACAGCTGAACTGGCAGGTGCTGTTTCAGAGAAACCAAACCTTGGAAAGGATCTAGATCAAGCTAACCAAGACAGGGAGCTAACATTTGCCAGCCTGTATCTGTCAGGTACTTCTGGCTCTGGCTACTTTTAAGAGTCTCTCACTTTTATTAGCACTAAATTCACTCAAAGCAGGAGACACAGGCAAAGCAAGCACGAACTGACACTATTAAAATGAAACACTGCATCAACCTGGAGTTCACAATTCAGTTTTATTTCAGGCAGAAGAAGAGTAAATTGTCTGACATTTTGGCCTGCTCATGTTTTTGTCACAGAGACACAAACAACAACAACAACTGAAAAACCTTGAGGTTATGTGGCCTGAAACCTTGACTTTCCTATACTATGAAACCTAGCCAAATAAAATAGGAATAAGAATTCACTAATTTTTAAAGCTACATCAGGAAGACCTCTGGAGATAACACACACCTTACACTGTCAGCAGAACTAAATCTGCATAAACCTTTTAAGAAAGAAATGGGAAATATCATTTCAAACTGTTGGAACTCCTTCAAAGCCCTACAAAGAATCTCAGGTATAGTGTAACAGAGGTACATGCAAGGAAACATAAAAGGAAAAGAAAAACCACCCTGAATTCATTGCCTGTCTTGTTCTGTTACTTCTTTTTATCCTGTAATGTGATATCATGGAGTGTAACACAACATGACAGTTCAGAAATTTACAGGAATATCCTTTTCTCCCTGGAAGTGATAGCAGGCAACAACCAGCCATGGGCTCAGGGGAGGGAAATGAAAGAAATTCTCAAATGCCAGCACTCAGCTGCAAGCCCTGGCTGGATCTCAGCAGTGCTGCTGCACTACAGATATGCCTTTACCTCTGAAAGAGCAGCTCACAGAATTGGTAGAGAGCACCCCACCATTGCTCTTCTTTAGGAGGAAATACTCTTTCTGCCATGGAAATACTGTGGCTTTCTGGTTTCAAGTTCAAAAAATTACCACAGTCTCTAAAGCACACTTTAAAAGAAAAAAAAAAAAAAAAAAAGAAAAAGTGGTGCTTAAGGTGGATGTGCAGATCACATGAGCCACATTTAGTCTGAGGATTGATGAGGAAAATGGAGGGATGCAAAGCAGCTTTTTGCTCATTGTTTCTGTTCCTCCCAGCTGACCAGGCTGCCCATGCTGGCAGGTCATTGTTCAGTGAGTGCTGCTAGCACAGAAATCTGGCCCTGTTTCTGCATGCCTTGGAGCATGTACCACTTTGGGCTGGATCCACCTGCAATCCCACTGAATCTGGCTGCCCATGGCTCCTGGGGGAGGGACCTGCAGAGGACATTACACCCTGCCCATGAGGAGCAATGCTGCCATGGCATCTCCATCCTCTACACAGGCAGCCAAGTCCCTCACCCCAGATCAGATGTCTAATTTCTGGTCCCTGTTATGCAACCCACCTTAGGTAAACTATTCATGAATTCAAGAGTACATTCTGGTGCAGACAAATTGCAGGGAATGGCTTCCAGCCTCGCTGCATTTAAACACAACATTGCAATCAGTTATTTTTCATACTCCCTAGTTAATCAAATTCAGCCTTCACTAAATCTACATTTATTAGTGCTGACAGTCATGCAGAACTTGTCTTCAACAATTAGTATACACAAAGGCACTGCAAAAATGTAGAACAGGAAGATTACTGCATTTGAACATAAGGTGGCTTTTTGGAAAAGGTTGTTCATTTTTATGGTTCTTTTTAATTTAGCCTTTCTGGTGCTCCTTTCATCCCACAGGTCAGTGTTAATAATCAGGAGCTATGTTATACACTTTGCAGTATAATTAAAGTCACTACTTAATTGGAAAGCCCAGCACTAAACAAAAGGGAATCAATAATGAATCTAATGGGAAAAGCCAGAGAAAACATCTATTGAATATCAGAAATAACTGTGAGACACTGCCATGTGTCCAGCACTGCTGCTATGGAGACAGCATGGAGCCTGCTGATGGGGAGGCTCTGCTCATGAGCCATGTCCTGCAAAAAACTCTGGTACTGGCCTCAAAGAGGGGAGGGAAGGTTTCTCAATATTTCTTTTTATATTATTGGGAAACACAGTCATTGTTTTAAGCTGTTCCTTAATCTTCTCACTGGAGCAATTTAACATTGCACAACTAACTAAAGATACAAAGACCTAAAGGTGGCCTGAGATTGGGGAGACCAAGGTTTGAGCCCACATTCCACCTAAGCAACCATTATTTGTGCAAGGAGAGCAAAGCTCCAGCAGAGGTTGGGAGAAGAACTGAAATACTTTCATAGTCAGGGTCAGGTCATCACTCCAGGACTCAGCAACAGCTACAGAGGCTGATACAGAGCAGCACCTCTGATTTCCTCAGAGTTTTCTTGCCCAGCCAAAGAAACAGGTGAGTTGTTCCTCTCCTTTGAGGGCTTTGCACAGCTCCAGCCTGAGCCCCTTACAGCCAAGCAGGAAGCATTTCCCAAAAGGCAGTGCCAAGCCTGTGGCACACACAGGGATACACAAAGAAGCACAGCTGGCCCAGGGGCAGCAGAGTGAGTGAATTGAGATTGTCAGCTGAGATCCCAAAAGGTCTGAGTCAGAACTACAACACCAAATGCTGAGGAGGAGCTGGTCAGAGCCCAGCTCACTGCAGAGCACAGGGATTTACTCAGTCCACACCAGTTCCTCCTGCTCTTGGGCAAGGCAAAAATCAGCTGAAATTGGCTGCATCTCTCTGGGGCTGCATCTCCAGTGGTTCACACAGATAATGTGCATGCAAAGGTGCTGCTTGTAGGGGGTTCACAGCCCGAGGAAAATGCCCAGCCCATGGAGCTTGACAAAGCTACAGAAACTCCCAGAGCATGTGACTGCACCCCTCTCCTTCACCCTGCTCAAAATCCACATCTGGACACTGGTTTGGCATCTAATTAAAACACTTCAGTTAGTTTCATCTCTTACTGAATTTCCCTCCAATAAACAATCCTAATCTGTTGCCCAGAGGTAATTCTGTCTGCTCCATTTTCTCTCTCTGTTTTTTTCCTTCTCTCTGCTTCAATTTACGTCATATGTTCAGAGTGGCCAGAAAAAAGGATTTTTCAGAATTCTAGCATGGTTTTTTAGATTGATTGAGAGTGGGTGCAAAAGAAAAAGTCAAATGCTTTCCTATAAAAAATAAGCCTAAGTGAAATCAAAATATCGTGCCTATACTTTTATTGTGAAACACTGTTCTGCTTAAAAAAACCAAAATGCTTAATTTCAATTAATGTTTCATTTAACTGTGACCTGATACTTAATCTGAAAGTATTGGTAGAAGCTAGCAGTGGAAAATTCCTAATTTCAAGAGTGATTTTTTAAAATGGGAAACTAAAGGTTTCATTGGTCTAAACTCTTTGTTTAAACAGACATCTCACAGAAGATGTTCAGCCAAACACAAAATATTTTTAGGCGATTTTTTTTTTTTCACTTGTCATTTTCTGCTAATCAGAAATTCTGATTCCTGGAAAGCTCTGGACATCAAATATTCCTTGTGAAAAGGCCCATAACATTGCACTCTGGTTAACCTGGAAAGAATCCTAAGGGTCTGTTTTAATTTGGAGTTCCTTGTGTCGTTTCTCTAAGTGGCTCAAAGAACACCCAGCATCCCCAGAGGATCTGAAAAAAGGGTCACGAGGCAGAGCAAGCAGCAGCAGTGGGGAAAACCAAATAAGCCCAGACCCAGTTTTGTGCAGTGCACTGATCCAAAAGCTGATGCTCTGTGAGAGCCATCTGCCTTCGTGCCCTGCTCCTGCAGCCACGGCCAGCAGAGCATGTGGCCATCCAAGCCCAGCACAGAGAAACTGCAAACACACCCATGGTGGGGCTCCAGAGAGCTGCTGACTGTGGCTGAAACAGCACAGGGACTCTCCAGAGATGTGCTGCCCAGAACAAGGGTCAGAGTTGAAGGTGGTGGTTCTGCCTTCAAGGACAGCTGGAGCTCAATGGCCACTGAGGACCATCTCTGAGAGCTCCCCAGCTGCTGGCCTCCCTGGAGCTGCTGTTATTAAACCTTTGAATGAACAAATCAGAGGTTTATTTACCAAGGCTGCCCCCTTGGTAGCACTGTTTGATCAATTCCGGAATTCTTTTTGATAGGTAATTAAAAAAGCTTTTCCTTAGGTATGGAGTGGATTGAACCATTAATTACACTTCACAGCCCTAGAGAAGCAATTCTTTTGCTATTGTGAAATGTCTATGGCAAACCACAAAAATGCTTGCCTCCATAAAAGAACTGAATAAATGAAAGCAATTTCCTCGAGACCCAGATTTCTCTGAGTTTTATGGCTAAAGACTTGAGTTGCCACAGCATTAATAAGTTTGTTCTTTAGGGCTGAATTTTCTCAATACAAACGTCCCTGACTGTAACACAAAGAAATATCTTCTTTGGCTGATGAAGCCAACAGACTGAATCCATATATTAATATTATTGTTATCACTGAATTGCCACAATGCACTCTGCATCCAGTTGCTCAAAAAAAAGATCAGTTAAATTAAAGATCCTCACCAAGCAGCGACAATTTTGTGTAAAAGCCAATTTAGCCATTATGGAAGCTGCAGGATCATATTAACTTTTCTCCAAAGTATGCATAATGCATGACAGCAAGTGGTTTTGACAAGTGCCTGAGTGTGTGTGTCTGCATGTGTGGATGTGTCCTGCATGTAAAGAAAGCCCTGAAGTTATTTAAGTTGCAAAGTCAAGTGATAGAAAGATAGAAAATGCTGGATTTACAGGTGCTGCACCTGTTCATTTCAACCCCTTGCTATCCAGGCTGTACATCAAAAAGAGCAGGGGAATTGATGGGATCCTGAGAGACAATGCTTATGTTTGAAAGCATCTGGTTAGCTGACACTTCCCAATTTTCCAGCATGCTACACTGTACAACAAACAGCTTTTGTAAGTTTGGGGGCCTTTACCCCTGTCTTTGAATGACATTCCCCAAGGTTTTGGACATTTCTACTTTCTCTAACTTTGATAAAGTCAAAATCTCCTGTCACATGGGGCTTCAGCACCTCTGCCTCCATGCATGACTGGGAAGGACTGAGTCTGATATTTTGGCTAGAGCTGCCAGCAGTGGAGGCTGTAATTCCCCAAAAAGGGCAGGAGGATGAATTCTGCCAGCCTGTTGTAGCCACACAGGGAAACCTGCTCTCCTCTGCCCAGTGCCTGCAGGGGTTTAGGTGCTGACCCTGGCAAGTGCAAAATCTCCACCAAAATCTCAGCTCTGTTGCTTCAGGTCTGGTTTTGACCATTCAGTCAAACATCTTCCCTTTGGCATTATGGTAAGAGAGGCATGGACAGAGCCCAGCAGATTTTACAGCATTCCCAAAGGCAGGATTCAGGACTATTCTCCACCTAGACATATTGGCAGGGATAGCTGCCAGCAATACAAGTTCTTATGCTTTCCTACACACAAGGTTCATTGGCATCAGGAGATTATTTTCACTCAGTGCTCAGGTTTTTTCAATTATGACACTCATTTTATATATGGAAGAACATATATGGAAATTACTCCAATAACACTCCACCATCAAATAACACTTCTCCCAGAGAACCACAGAACAAGCTCTAGCTGAGCTGTGTGCTTGCAAAACAAAAATAACCTGTTCCTTACAAGAAAAGCTTCTCTTCCTTCCATTTCATAGAGGAAATAAGATGTGCTAGTGAGGGCTAAAAGTCCTGCTAATACTTTATTGCTGTAAAGAAAAATCAGGATGTTAAACATTCTGAGATCCCTGCAACATATTTTCTACAGTGGTATAAACCTTGAAAAACTTAAAATAGTATATTATTTATATAATATAATCAGATAATATAATCTCTAATAGATATTTGAAAATCTCTGATATTGAGAAGAAAAAGCTGGGATGTATTTATCATACCATGCTAGAATGAAATTGTAATTTTGTAATTACTGTGTGATTGTAATCACAAGCAAGAAGTTTACTGCCATTGCCTCTATTTGGCACACAAACAAAATTTGCTGTTGTCTCCTGTACCAACAGAAATTCGTATCCTAAAGAAAAGATTTCTGAGCTAAAAGGAATAAAAGCAGAACAAAATGTGAGAAAAGCATCTTGAGGGCAGGAGAACCCCCCAGGCTTGAGGCTTTGCTGCAAGGAAGGACAGGGGGAGGTGACTCCAATTTAGGAGCTTCTTGGTCACGCTGGCTGACTCTGCACCTCTGTAGTGCAACATATTTTTTAATTTGCTGCATGGGGATGAAAATACCTCCTGAAAAGCAATTAAACTGCCAAGTGTTTATGAACCTAGGCTTGTGGATGGAATAGAAGGCTTATTCTATCAGAATGAGAGAGTGGACACTGGTAAGAGGGGAGTTCAAATGAAGTAAAATACAATATTTCTCATCAAGCTTGGAATATTACAAGTCCTGAGTTTGCATACTGAAATCATGTTTACTTTCATAAATTGTGCCTGTGCAATGTAGACTCGAGTAGAAATTCTCCCAGTTCATATCTTTAATACTGGTTTGTGAAAATACATAGATTGAATATTTCAAATGGAAGCCAGAATGGGGAGAAAGCAGAGTTTAATACTTTGGGAATGCAAATTCAGATGTTTTTATTCACATGGACTTTGTACATGGCCTTGGACATTGATTCTACCTTGCTCCTCAATTTAAAAATGAAAAGCCCTCTCCTTTAAAAAATGAAAAGTTCTGGGAACAACGTGAATATAAATCACAAGCAAACTGAAAAGCTCAGAAATGGAGAGGGGAGACCACTGGGCAAGTGTGCACACAGAGAAATTGGGCAAGAGTGGGATTTCAAAGTCTGTCTCAAGCTCATGGAGGTTCATTTCTCTCCAGAACACAATTAGAGCAGAGTGTGTAAATCAAACAGTCAAGCTCAGCTTTGGTACATGTCCTCCTTGTGCTGGGGGCCACAGAGCTCGGTGCAGATCCAGGTGGTCCCACAGGAGTGGGGCAGAGGGGCAGGATCCCCTCCCTTCCCTGCTGCCCATGGGGAGGGCTGAGCCCAGGACAGGTTTGGCTTTCTGGACTCTGAGTGCACTGGGCCATGCTGAGCTCCATGGCACCCCCACATCCTCCTCAGGGCTGCTATCAAACCTTCTGAGAGGGCAAAATCTTCTTCTGCAAAGATCTTCTACCTTCTCCACACTCTCACTCATTTTCCACAGCGAATTCAGTCTGAAGGGTTTTCCTGTGACTCATCCAGAGGCAAGTGCATCAATTGCAGCCTCTAGATCTAACTAGAGCCACCTCAGGAGTGTCCAAACATGACAAGGGAGGCAGTTCTCCCAGTAACACAGAGATTTAATCATGTGGCATGGCCTGATGAGATACCCTCAATGAGAATGTCAAAAGCTCATTGGAATGACTCACCAAAACTCCTAAGCAAAACTGTGGGAGAGCATCATCTGGAGTGAGACACCACAGCACTGCACATGGTCTCCTGCCTCTGACAGCTGCTGAGCTGGATTTGAGCTCTGCAGCCTCTGCTTTTGCATTTCCTAGCAGAACACATCTCATTTATCCTCATCCCCTGCCCACAGCAGCAAATAAGAGCCAGGTCAAACCTCACCGAGCTCCACGGGGGAAACTTCACTGTGACTTTAGGGGCTCTGGGGCAGATCTGGTGCACAGCTCCAATATTTGCATAACTGCAGGCTCCTCTTTCCCCAGCATAATTCCAAGATGGATTTTTATGATCCATCAAGAGAGGAGAGGTGAGACCATTGAACAAATGTGTACTTGCATCAAACGTGGTTTCAAGGCAATACATTGTTTTCTTTTTGTCTCTTCTGATACCTGAGGGTTTTTTCTGTAGCAAGGGTTTGAGAAAACAAATGCTGAGTCAATACTCCTGAGATCACTTTAATATGCAACACAGCTAAAGAAATTTGTAGTTGAGCTGAAGTTTTGTTTTTGGCAGCTTGAACTGCCTAAAATCCTAATTCAATTGCAATCTACTCACAGACCACAGCTGTTTAGCTTGGCTAAACTTTTCTCACCATTTAATAAGATACTTTTTTATTTAACTTTCAGTTCTGCCTAGGAGCCCCAGTGGGTCTTTTAAAACAGAAGATTATTATTAGAAATTAATTAAGTATTCTTTTCAATTCTGTCTCCTGAGAGCAACTAGGCATTGTTGCTGATCTCCTCTGCATTAAGACATTACTGATTGTCATTCATGGGATGATAGTGTGGATGTCTCATCTGGAAAATATATAACTCCATAAATATGAAAGATTTGAAAGTTATTTAATACAAAATATAATAAATCAGTGCAAATAATAAACATGTAATTGCAATGTCAAGCACAGCACAGGCGTGTGAAGACTATAAACACTGGAATAAAAATAGACACACATTCCAAAGACAAAAAAAACCCTTCCTGCAATTACAGGACCCCGATAGATTGCACTTAGTCCATGTTTCAGCACACTGCAAACCCTGACTAAACAATTCTAAGAATATCAAATGCAATTAAAGACAATTGATTTGATAAGCTGGGGTTATTTTTAATGGACCAGTGACTATGAAGCGTTTGTTGCACTGCCCCCCTCCCACTGCACGTGACTACAAGAGGCACAGACTAAATCTGCCCCCTCTGAAGGCTTTTTCTAAATGAACCAAACCCAAAATGCACCGATGTCCTGATGTAATTTTGATCTGAGGCATTGAGCATGCATATTAATGTACTACTGACAGAATTAGCTATGCATTTAATTTGGCACTTCGTGCTTGAGGTGGCAGTTGGTGTATTTCATTTTCACTCAGCTCAGGGGTATCTGTACAAGTCACTGCTGTCATATTCCAGCCAGGAAGGATGTGAGGAATGCCACCATGGGTCAGAACAACAATCAGTCCCTTACTCCAAATAATAATGCAGAATTCAACTTACTTTTTAGGTCTGTAGTCAGGGATGGACCTGTCCAGTGATATCCTGTCACTGAGCTGGGCATTGTAACCATATTCTTCATACTTAGTCTCTGATTCATGGCTGTCATCTCTCAGGGTAGCAGCCATTCCCCCCTGGCCCAAGCCTCCTGGACCTTCAACTAATCCCATGGGCTTTGCCAGACCTAAAGGAAACAGATAAAAAAAAAAATCAAATTAATAATATAAAAGGCATAGACAGAACCTCTTCTGTGACACAGAATGTTTTCAGATAAATGAGGTCTGAACTCCCAGCTCTTAAACCCTCATGGCTCTGTGGAAATTATCCTCAGCTTCTCAAACCAAAGTCCAAATCAACACATCTTGTAGTATCTGTGCATAATGAGCCAACTATAAAGAATCAATTAGCAGCTTTCACGATTCCTTCTTTTTCCAAAGTGGCTAATTATTGTTAAGATAATTAAGAAAAAATTTTCCCCATTAGAACTGGAGGGTTTCCCCATGTAGCCCATTAAATCTTCACTCGTTTTAAGGGAGAGATGTTGAATTTCTGCCACATGTGGGTGTGCCAGTTCAACTCCATCTTATTGTCAGTTCTGGTGCCTGCTCTGGACCACTGCAGCCCTGGTCCAGGTTTGGTTCCTCTGGACTGGCCACCAGCTTCTCCTGGGTAGGAAATACAGGATAAATCTGATTTCGTTGCCTGAGTCAACAGATGGGTCATTTGGACTCAAACACACACCCTGCCCAGCCTGGTGCCACAAAGATGTGCTAAAAGTATTTTAATGGAGCTGCCACTCCACCTGGGAATCACTCCAGATTTCCTCTGCACTTCACATCTGACAAATGAAATATGTAAGATACTCAGCTCTGTAGAGCTCACAGCAGCAGAAAGTTTGGACACTCAGAAATTGCTGAGAAATCAGCCAATTAACAATGCATTTACAGGTTTCATTCACTGGTCAACTCAAAAATAAAAATAAAACAAAACTTAACCAGCATAAAATGCTTGCATGATCACATCACCAGGAACTTCTTCCATGGCAACAGGCATTTAATTTGGTGCTGAATCCTCATAAATAAGTTCCTCAAATAGCCTGTGTTTAATGTCAAAGCTCTCCTTTCCAAAAGGCTGGCTATCAGCAAGTCATTATAAATGACAAAGTTATTTATAATAACCCTGGGAACACCATACAGGAATGTGTGACTCTCCCCCAAATCATTTACGACACCAAGTAAAGCAATTAGAGCTTGACCCACTCAACATTTTTCAAATCAAGACTTTTTCAAGAGGAAAATGTCATTATTTCAACTAAATGATTAAAAAGAAAGAAAGGAACTGTCAGCATTTGGTAGCAACAAACACACATGGCAGTACAAACGTGGGACTGCTTCTCCAAGTCCCATTAAGGAGGGCAGTTCAGACCCCTGGGAGGAAATTCTCCTGCATCTCACTGCAAACAATGTTCTTGTTACAGCTCCATCACCATCTCTGTTTAGTGATAGGACAGCCCAGAGTAAAATTTTGCATTTTCTGCTGCAGTGTTTGTGACAAATTCCTGTGCTGGGGTAAAGTGCAACAATACAGAGAGTCACAAATTAACATAAAAGGAATTCTGCCACTGAACTTCAGGCACTGCTGACAAAAATGCATAAATGCTGCAATCAGTGGTCCTGAGTCAGGACAGATCTTGATTTTGTGTGTGTCTTTGATGCCTTCCTGCTCCTCACCACCATGCACTGAAATGACTAAAACTCAAGACTAGTCTGGATTTCAAACCAGAGAAATTCTTCTAGCTTACTAAGAGAAGCACTTCAATCCATGTTCAATATTCTGAAAATATTTTAGGGAGCTTCATTTTGAAGAAAATGGCAACATTTGTCCTTTTTGTTCCAATTTAGGATGAGAGGCTACTTGGCACTTTGACCTTCCTCTGGAAAAATTTGAGCAGAGGGCTCTGCATGCCTGGCCTGACAATGATTCCTTGCTTGAGTAATTAGAGAAATTACATGTCTGAGACTCCACATCTCTCCCCACTCCAAAGGAAAAGCAGAGCAGCCTAATCTTCCTGCATGATTCAGTCTTAGACTTTACAGGCACCACCAGCAGTGATGCTGCAAGCTCTGCCCAATATATGGAATCTAAAAGGGGCTCAGCTTCTGAGAAAAGTCAGCAGTTCCCTCCAAAAAAAGAGTCAAATGAAACACTTTAAAAGTCAAAACCCCAGAAAACTTGACAAAGCCTATGTCCTTGAAAGACCATAAAGTGGAAACTCATTTGATGATCATTTGGAATCATCTGGGCTAGGTTCTGACGGTACATCAAAGCAAATTGAAGATGACTTCATTAAAATTAACCGACCTGCTTTAATGAAAGGGTCTCCAAGATGAGGTGTGCTCATTTGACTTGAAGCAACAATCTAATTCCAGCAGTTGAAAACTTTCCTCTCCATACTCTATGCTCTTGCAGTTTATGGAACAAATCACTTGAGTCTTTATGGCACAAGTAATGTGAGAATGAAACTTGCAGCCCACAGGAAGCACCAAGCTTGGCTATTTCATCAAGCACCTGCCAAACCATCCATGATGACAATTATTTCATACACCCTTTTCTAAATCTGATCTTCCAGCTCTTTGTGCTGCTGATCTGATCTTGTTGTGGGAAGGAGTCATCATTTGTCTGACTTCCCCTCAGAGCATATTGCTGTGAGCTTTTTGCTCCAGCTACCAAATTGTAGCTGAGTCTGACTGACAGTTATCCCAGTGATGCAGTAACACTGACCAAAATAAAGCAGCAATTAAATAAATGATGTCACAATGCTGCCTTCTTCAAAAACAGCACCCAAGTGTCTCTGGAAGTTCTTAGGAACAATGAATATACTCTATTTTATATATGTGCATGTGTGTGAGAGGCAGCAATTACAGCCAATGCTCCTCAATGCATGGTTGGTTAGCCAGACCATGCCTCACATATTTCCATTGCATTTTCCATCTCAAAGCTGATTTGCTGTTGCTTCAGCAGTTGTCTCCTCAATAAAGAGCTTTCTCCCATCACTTTCTGTGTCACAATGAGGACTTGCTAACCCCCAAATCCACTGCACTGGTCAGCCTTAAAAAAACACCAAAAAACAAAAAAAGAGACACACAGAAAAGGAGTTTCAGCTCAGCTGCATCTTCACAAAATAGGATGGTGTAGAGATGGGATCAGGGGACAGGTGATGGGATGAGCATCCCCAGCCTGGCTGAAGCAGAGGCTGCTGGTGAACACCTCCCAGCACATCCTCCAGGCCCTCATCTGAGAGCACTTTTCTGTTTTCTTCTTCTTTTGAAGCTCATTGCAGATTTCCATCTCCTTCTCTTACCTGTGGGTAACTCACCTGCAGACCTCACTCTCACCCATTTTTCCACAGCATCAGAAGCCAACGAGGGCAAGGCCCAGAGCCAAGGATTGAGATCATGGGGCCACTCTGCAACGGGGATGTGCAGAAAGGGGATGCCCAGTGAGCAGGTATTTTTCAAGCTGTCTTTCCTTTAAATTTTCTAGACTAAAAATATCTGCAGCTGATACACTGGGAATGGTCATAGACTGTTCCATGCTGCAGATGACAATGAGGTCACAAATAATTAGTGTCTGTCATTCATTTCAAATTTATTGCTCTCACTGCAGAGATTTCTGTGTAGGACAGAAATTGTTGGGAGAATGGAGAGCAGAACAAGCCAGCCTTAGTTCCTTAACCAGATTAATTACTCCACAGGATGCATCATTTTCTAGGAGGAAAAGAGATCCTCTATTTTTCATCATAAACCCTGTCACAATGGGAAAAGTACTAAGGAGATTTATATGAGATATTATGGAAAAATCTAGATCAGATTATGGCTGTGATTATTTTACTATAATTTTTTTCTTTTTTGCAACACAAATACAGGCAGCTGTAAATCAGGTTCAGCCAAGGTTCTCAGACAAAATTAAACTTCTGACAAACCAAAATACAAATAAGTGATTGAAAATAATAATAGAATGTCAGAACATGGAGAGAGCTGCTGCAAAATCTCCAAAATGCCCTTGCTGGCCTGTCTCAGCCCCAGCTTGAGAAGGGCTTCAAAGCCAGACTTCTGAGCTTTAGCTACACATTTGAATAGCTGCAGAAAAGTATTTCAGTTTCTAGCACCTTCAAAGGAGGGGATAAAACATTTCCTTCTAAAACACCTGGCATAGGTCAAAAAACCTGACACAGTCACCCAGCAATTCTACCTGTGACTTCTGAAACACTTACACAGGAAACATAAAACTCATCAGAAATCAGTTGTTTCCTTCCTTCTCCCATTATTATTTCTCAGCTGAAAATACCACTGCATACCATGCAAAGCAATAAAAATCTCTGGATCCTAGCTTTAAAAGATAAAAAGAATAAGGGACAATAGAAACTGCACATAGATTGACAAAGTTGACTTTCAGCATTTCCAGTTACAGCTTTGCAAAGAAAAGGAAAAGGTTCAGAGATTCTGGACTAGGTTCAGTAACAGCTTAAACAAGACTCAGCTTGCAATGCCTTTTTAAGCTACTTTTACATAAACCCACCTGTTTAGAGGCAGGAATGAGAGCAGTGGCAACTATGGAATCAGCCCCAGTGCTTATACCTTGAATTACTGCATTGTGCTAATTTTGTGATCTCGTTCTGTTGCAGCTAGAAACTTCAGCTGAATGTTACAGCCTCAAAGAATGGCATATCTGGAGGCATGGAGGGAAGCACTGATCTTCCTCCTTCAGGAGCTGCATCTCAGAGTGAAGCAGGTGCCCAAGAAAAGCAGCTGGTTGGAGGAGGAGAAGGAAAAGTGCAATACAGGTGAGCCATTCAACACTGAGCTAAAGGTCTCAGCTCACCAGCTTCATTTTAGTGATGCCTAAAAACAACTATTAGCTGATGATTTCTAAAAGAACACACTCACACCAGAGAAAGGCTCTCTGCTGTAAGCAGCCCCTTGCCTGAATTTATCCACTGGCATAAATTCAGTGAATGCATTGGCAGTTCACTGCACTAATGTTAAACCTGAAAAACTAAAAGCATTTCTCTGTTGCAAGCACGAGGATCAACAATATGCAGGGGGGGAAAAAATAAATCTTATTTGGAACAATTTCACTATTTGACAGTGTTTCAGCCAACTTTGCAAACAGCAGCATGCAGCATGGGGAGTTGCTGGTGTCTGGCTCATGATTCAATCTAAATGTTAAACAGAGCCTGGCCCTTAATTTCTGCATATCCCAACTTTCCATATCCCAGATCAGGTTCTCCCACCACGACCCTGAAGCAAGCTTACATAATGTGTAAGGTTGGCTGCCCAGAGAACTGATCTGAATTTTGCCCATATCAAAAGGTGCTCACTTTCTGAGCTAGAAGGAATGCTGAATGTGGAGGAGATTTATTTTACATACAGCAACATTCAGCAAATCACATCCCACAGGGATACAAGCTCCAATTTTGGGAAATTGGAGAGCAACAAACAAAATCCCATCTAATTTAAGTGACTCCAGCAGCTCCATTTATCTGTAACCCAAACACAGTCTTATTTTTTTATAGTTGTACTCAAGTTTGCTGCATCCTTGCTTGAAAAGTTTATGTCCCCTGGTGCCTGGTATCAGCCTCAAGTATCTCTGCAGATTTATCAGGGAGAAGCCAAACAGCATCCTGCAGCTGATGGCTTGGAAAGGACAAAAGTACAGCACTGAAGCACTTGATATGCAACTTTTTGTCTCTAGAAACAGGAGGTGCAGTGGTTTTGTAGCTCAACCTCATCTCCAGACCCCAGTGGAGAGCCTGAGACAGCATTTCTCAGTCTTGGAGCCCAGATGAGAGGCCATGCTCTAAGACATCCCTCTGTGAGCAGGTGAATGATGGGGAAGGGATGAAGAGATCTGGCAGCTCTGCCTGTGGGGGGGCTGCTGCTTTCCCACCCCCAGCAGCCAGTCAGGCAGAGAGTGCAGAACCAGGAGCCTGGGAAATTATGTGGATTATCTGGAACTAATCCAACTAATATCCAACCCCTTGTGTGCTTTGCCATATGTTTCTTCTTCAAAACAGGGACTTTTCCAGGTTGCAGAGAGCACTCTGAGACACAGCATGTGCATATCTGTCAAATGCTCAAAACACATTTTATGGAAAATTCCATGAAGATGCCCTGGGCTGTTCTCACCAGCTGGGCTGGAAGCTGACCCTTTTTCCATCCTACACACTGGGCTGGAAGCTGACCCTTTTTTCCTTCCTACCCACTCTGCTCCCACCATATTGATGCTTTAATCCTTAAATCCTCCATGGTAACTCCTACCAGGACAGGATTTGGCCAGAAGAGTTTATTTCCTTGGAGTTTCCATGGGATGTAGTCCAGACTCAGATGCTACATGAGCCCAAAGAGACAGATCCCAGCCCAAAGCACTCACCATCCATAAGGACAAGAACCAGATGCAAGAAAGATAATGAAGAAAGAAGACATGAAGACAATATAACAAGGTCAAGGTGTTTCTGAAATGATCCTTTTTGTAGAAGAGCTTGTGATAAAAGCTCCCTAGTCATTCAGGTAATTTTGAGATGATAAAAGGTGGCAGTTCTGTGTCTGTAGAGGGAAGGAGTTCACCTCTGGTAAAGCTGCCCCGTGCCAAATGCAAGATTTCATACTTTGAGGAAAAGGAGAGGAATATCTGAGGAAATAAAAAGACTGAGGTGCAGGAGACAGGCATGGCAGGACAAACTGTGTTAGTCATCTTGGCACAACGTGGAGGGGGATCTGGTCCATCAGTGTTGACAAAAGGCCTGCTGGGGACAAAAAGGAACAGGATGTCCTTGCAGAGCCATGTTCTCTCTGAATCTGCTGCTCTGTGGTGCAGCACACACCCCACTGCCCTCTTCCAGTTGCCTCCTCATCTTTTGTTTTCTTGGCTTCACAGAAACTGCAGCGCTGCGTAGGCTACTGCCTCTCTAGACACAAAATTCATTAGTGCTTTTTAATTGGAAGAAATACTGTGTTTTTATGTACAGATATCTAATATCAAAAGTAATTGCTTTTATAGAACACTCATTTGGAGCTGGTTACCCCTTGAGATGAGAAAATGTATTCTAATTACAACAGATAATTCAGGAGGAGATAAACAGATTGAGGACTGGAAGGACCAAGAAATAGCAGCTGTACAGTCCACTGGAGATGAAGATAAAAGCTCATTTGTGAGGTAGGACACTGATCCCAAATTTACAGATAATAAGAGAGGTGCCAGAGTTTTGCCAGAAACTTGATATAAATAAAAACAGACTTCCTCCTTAAGCAAGGAAGAGCTATATAAGGATACATCTTGAGAGGCAAAATAAAAAGCCCCTACCCCAGATGCATAATTTTAAATTATATGTGTGTGACTGATTTTTTTTTTTATTTTCCTTTCAATGATCAAAAAGTTCATTCACAGAGAAAGATCTCTCTGTTATCTTTAAATAAATAACAGATGCCACGATTCTTCTAGAAGTTTTTAAATCCCAGATGACTCGTGGTTGTTGCTGGTGAAACATTAAATGTATTTTTCTCTTCAGGGCTTTGGAGGAAAGCCAGAAAACTCCTCTGGTGATGGCATATATCTGGAGTTGAGGGGGAGGAGCTGAAATGTTGGTGTATCTGCCTGGCAGCCCACTGATATTAAAAGGAGACAAAATCTGAGTGTCATCAGTTTGGCACCTGTCCCCTGGCAGTGGCCAATCCCTGAGGCTTCAGAGGAAATGAAACACAAATGATAAAGCACTTGGCCAATTAAACTCTGCTCAGACCCTGGAAGCAGAGCTCCCTCTGAACCCCAAAGGCAGGTAACTAAAGCCCTGAAGCACAATATTAGATTACCCTCATTATCTTAACTCAGACAGGTAGAAACAGGGCATAAAACTACCCAGTGTCCTTTAAAAGCCCAGCCACTAATATTAGATTCAATGGGCTCCTGCAGCAATGAATTCTCTGCTGCTGTCACGGTCAGAGTGTCACCAACTCACATGAAATGGATCATCTGTATCAATATATTAGATTTCCTTTAATTTTTCCAGGGAAACAGAGGTGAAAACTCCTGGCTGAAGTGATCATTAAAACAATAACAGAGCCATTCTGGAGGAAGGGAGAGCAACTTCTCCTTGAAAAGCTCCGTGGTGCAAGAGATGGTGCATGGTGTTTAATTAGATTCAGGAACAAGCTGGTTCAGCCAAGTTAAAGGGTTTTAATTTCATAAATGAGTAAGATATCTTTTGAAAAGCGAGGAGTTTGCTTGTGTTAATCAAAGGTGGGGAAAGGAAGCAGTGGACCATGGTGGGAAGGGAGTTGTGACCCAAGGTCTGACAGGATGGAGCCACAGCTGGAAAGCTGCTGTTGGATGCAATGACATTTCCTTGACCCTACAGAGCTGACTGCACACCTCTAATCACCAAAAATACCCCTTTGACTTCTGGTGCAATCCTAGATGAGAAGTCCCTGACTGCTCCATTCTCAGACCAGCTCCACTACAACAGTCAATCCCTCAGGCATGGGTTCCAAAAGGGAAAAAAGAAAAAAAAGCTTTAAACACAAGGGACTAAAAAAAAACAATCTAATTTCAGGTCCTATGCAAGTTCATACTGTTCTGGACTCCATTGTGCTGATAACAAAGTCCAAACTCATCAAAGGCTCTACCACATCTGACATTGCCCAACCTGCCAAATTACTGCCCAAGGCTCACCCTCGGGTCTCTGTCTCAGAGGGATTTTGTCCAAGGTTAAGGAAGATTCTTCTCTCCTGCTCAAGGGTGTTAGGAGAGCCCTGACAAGGGCCAGACAAGCCCATCTCCTGCAGCATCATTCTGCAATCATGCTCCACATTATTTGCAGACACTCATATGCCTCCCTGCTCATTTACCTAAACAGCCTGCTATTAAATTAAACTAACATAATCACACAGATAGCTTTCCCAACAACAAAGTCATATAGAACACTTTGCTATTTGTATGGCTGGAAAGCTCCTGGTTGCTCAGCTCATTTTGCACAGCAGAGGATGGCAGCATTAAACCCAGACATGGGAGCTGCTGGAACTCAGAGTCACATTGTGCATCTCCATTTTCCACTCCTGTGAAATTACTCACTGAGTTCACCTCTGGCAATGCCTCCACAATAAAGAGCCAATGTTAACAACTACAGACCTGGCTACAGCCACTGCTCTCCTTCTGTGCTCCAAGAGCCACAGCCTGCTCTTCCTATTGGCATCAGAGGATGAAATGATCTGAGAATGTCCCTGGTTTGTCAGAGCAGGGCTGGTTCTCTACCTGCTGCCTCTCCACCTCATCATCAGACATTTCTCCTTGGGAATAGATGGGAGAAGACATCAGCTGCTACTGAGGATGAGAGATTTCAAATTCTTCCACCCAATCTCTTGAAAAACAGTTAATTTGGATATTGGTTTTCTCAGGAGCCAGAGAGAGCCTTGATTCCTCCCCTTCCTTTTAGTGTGGTATTGCCTTAAAAGCTCTGTAAGGGTGACATACTTTTTTTTTTTTGCATCATTGCACATTGGTTTCAAAACACACTCGTTTTCCTGACAGACTGTCTATTTCAGATCTGTAGATCTGTGTATTTTTCTTGACCTGTCTTTGTATTCCTCTTTCTCAGCCTCATCTTTGACACCTCTCAGGGAGCTTGGCTTTTGGCTCTCTGCTTTTCCTCCTCTTTCCTGCCTTCACTTTATTTTCATATCTCATGTCAACATACACCACAGCTGTGCCTTGCTTGTCAATGCCAGGCTACAATGCCTCCTTCCATCAACCTCTTAATGTGTGCATGATTTAATTTCCTACCAGCAGGACAAGTCAGCTCCAAAACAAATACAGGACACATTTTAAACAGCAAAAAGACAGTCCTGAACCCAGCACCTAAACAAAAGTGCTTACAAATTAACAAATTGTGGCATGTTTGAAGCTAAAATTGATGAAGTTTGTTATTCTGCAGAGTCCTTCTAATTGATGAGATGAAGGGACAGTCACATTTATAACAGGTATATCTGCTAGAGGATGTGCCCAACTAGAGGTCTGAGTTTCTCCTGCTAACAAAGGGGGAATAGAAGGAGATTCCACAGTGCTCAGAATCTTACTTGGTTCTGAAGTGCCTTGCTATTGTTAAAGGAAATGTTGAGTCTGGGTTTGGTTTTGGCTCTAGAAAGGAAAGCTTCAGCTCTTGATATTCATAAAAGAAAGCCTATTTAGAAATGAAAGCCACGACGTTGCATGGATAGCCTATAACATACAATTAATCAGGGATTTATCAAGGACAAATAAAAAGAATTAGGTACCACATTCTCTGGGGGAAGCAAATCAAAGGATGAGATAGCTTTGCAAAAGAAAGGCGAAATGATGATAAATAGCAATTGCCAATAAATTTGAGAAAATAAAGATGTAATGTTAGGGGAAAAATATTGGCACAATGTTTTATTTAAAAGCGGTAATAAAAACATTGCTTACTTTGATTTCTGCCCTTTCTGGTTTATTGTTGATATAAAGATAAATTGACTCAGACTTCCAGGAGCGGGAAAGCTACAATCTACTATTACAGGCACTGTAAAAACCAGCTCTCCTAGAATAACTGATTCATTATTAACAAGATTGGCTTCATTGCACGTGGGTATTTGTAGGAATTGACTGTGACCTAGGGCTGATTTGAGCCCTGACAAACCCCCAGCAGGACCCCTGGGCTTGCCTTGGAGAAGACAAGAATGCATTTGGTAACAGCGTGATGCTTTGATTCACCTACAGAGCACGTTTAAATTACCACATATATATAGAATTCAGATCATATATAAAGACAGTGGCCAAGTTTTTGAAGTTGTGGATCAACCTTCTTCAATTTACCTTCCTAATACCACTGACTGCAACAGTGCTTATCTGGTTTTCACCAAGGCAATGTAAAAAGAAACTCAAGTTCTGAAACTCAATTTTTCTTCAAGCTTTCCTCTCCTTTATGCCAAAAACCCATGAAAGAATGAATGTCCCTGTCCCCTGATGTGCCTCCGGTTTGTGCTTACGACTACATTATGAGGTGTTAAATTACACAGTAAAAAGAGAAATGAGGACAGTGATAGAAGGTGCCTTTATACAGCAGAAGATCATCCTTCAGTGGAGAGACTGGCATGAATCAAAATTTGAATTTCAGGAACCCGAGTTCTGAGTTTACAGCTCGGGCTCATCGCTCCTCAAGGACACAAAGCAGACGCGCTCTCCGGTCACGCTTAAACCTCAGGTCACACCCACATTTCTCCTCAGCAGCAAGAGCTTCCCAGCACCAATGGGGCCAGGGGAAGGCAGGGCTGAGCCCTGGGATGGGATGGGATGGGATGGGATGGGATGGGATGGGATGGGATGGGATGGGATGGGATGGGATGGGATGGGATGGGATGAGCAGCAGGATGCGCGTCACGCTGCTGAGCACAGAGCACCGGGATCGCTGCTCTGCTCGCTCATAATTTAATTATTCACTGCACTGAAAGGCACTGAGACAGGCTAGTGGGACCCCAGCCTGCCATTTCAGCAGGATGGAAATAAGGCAGGCTCTCCTGCAGTACTAGTGTAGTGTCAGGGAAATGTCATGCTGCTGTAGTTATTAACTGAAATAAGCAGGAAAGTAGAGAAAAAATGCTTGTGCTAACATATTGCCAATTAACAGAGCAAGCAAAGAAGTTCTGTGTGTGGACATCTGAGTCTGGTTCCTTTAAAAGCTCAGAACTTAATTTTCATGATTGTGTTTAAATAAGAAAAAATCCCATTTGTCACCAATATGATTTTTAGCCTGGTTTGCTAAGAAAAAACATTTTGTGGGATCATGCTGCCTCCATTTGTCTATCAGTCTGCTTCCCTCTCCATACCCTCCCTTCACACTGCTTGTTAGATTTCAAGGACTGCTTCTAGCTTCAGCCAAAGCTTGGCAGACAGTCAGAGGTCTCCAAAAATTGCATTTCTGTGAGTGTCACAGAAGCTGACATCTGGGAAGAAAGTGCCATTAAAATGTTCCTACTGAGAGAAGAGGTTTGGTGAAAGATCAAACACAAGAGTCCTGTTGGAGCTCTTAGAGACCACCCAAGAATTCACTTGTGGGTTGCCAACCCACAAGAAATTGAGTTTTCTTGGTTTAGCTGTTCAAGGAAGTGAAGACATATTTTTAGAACTAAATGTGTTAATTACTGGGTGTCCAGGTCTGTAGGATTCCTGGCTATCCATACACCACTAATTAACAATATCACACAGTTAACCTGAGGACACAGGGAAGGGGAGGGGATCAGGGGAGCAGAGAGATGAGCTGTCACCACAGATAAGGACCCAGCACAGCCCCCCTGGAAATGCAGGCCAGGTCTCCTGGTCTGGGACTTGGATTTCAGCAGCTTAAAATCTTTTCTTGGCCCCTTCTGTCCCCAGTTCCAGTTTCTGTGAGCTCACACACTCTGCTTCTTGTCAGGGGCTAGTGGCAATGATGAGAACCAGGGTAAGTGATAAAAGAGAGTGTTTTCTGGTCACAGGTTAGGGGATTCCTAATGAAATAATGAGGATCCCATTTAAAATGACTTTTCCATATTACAGAAAATTCACATGGAAATGCCTGACTTGCTGGATTAGCACTGCTACCTTTGGAAAGGGAGAACACAGGCTTGGAGGTGAGGCACCCTGACAGCAGGGCACAGCACTCCATGCAGCTCTGCCTCTTTCCCCTGGAATTAATAAAATATTAATCCTTCTGATTTCCTATGGTAGGAGTGCTTCTCCCCCCCCACCTTTGAAAGAAATATCAAGCAAGGTATCATCCTAAAACCCACAAAGCCTCATGAGCAGAGCAGAAAACAAAACCTCTCTCTCTCTTTTTAACAGGGAATCTGTCAGTTCAGTATCTGTCAAAATACTTTTGAAAATAATCAGCTTCTAGTTTCCCTACCATATGCTGAGGCACTGAGGAGCCACGGGCATGCAATATCACCCGTCAAACAGATTAGAGGCATCTTCTTCCAGGGACAAAACCAGAACATCATACACTGATTTCTGCTTCTAAAATGAATTTCCATCCTGAAATGTGATTTTGCTTTATGACAGTACAGTGTGTGTCAGCCCAGTCATGTCTAATTGGTGCTGATCCTGCATGAGCTGTCCTCTCCTCTGGGCCTGGTTCTGACTTTGCTACTCAGTGTCATAAGGAAGCCCCACAAGAGCTTTTCTCTCCTGAAACTGGTCCACAAAAAACCTATCAACACTCCAAGTTAAGGTGCACTGTCAAACTGTGGTATGGCTGTCCCAGAGTGACCTGTTAAACACACCACTGATTAACAATATCACAATATCATGTGCTGCTGCCATGGGGAGCTCCACCTCTCCTTAGGGCCAGAACAGCTCTGCCATGAGCTGGGCACAAACCCTGACCCCAGCTCACTCACCCATGAGCCCTTCCATCGACCACAATACGGAAAATTTCACACTGGCCTCATTCTCCCACAGGCTCCACTGTGCCTCTTTGCCTCCATTTGTGCTCTAGCTTCTTGTCAGGCTGATTAAAGGCTGAGAAATGCCTAAACAAGTAGTCCTGTAGCATATGCAAAAATCCTTCTGCAATGATCATCTCCTTCTCTGAGGGCTGCATCACTCAGCCTGTGGCCCTTGGCACGCTGGGCTGCTCCATCCCAGCTTCAAAGTTAGGGCCATGTCTTTGTTCCCTCATAAATATTTCTCCTCTAGTTATGCCCATCTTTTGTTCACTCTTCTCACTGTGCAAAGAAGAACTGGAAATTCTCACTTTGTGAACTTTTTAATGAGTGGCAGAAAGAGGGAGACAAAGAATCCAGTTATTAGGCAGATCAGGTTCAGAATGAATCACAGAGGAAATTCTTCCTTCCATGATCTCATCTGAGAGGGCTCTCTGCAGCCTGGCTTTGAGTTATGTGGGCCTGGAATGGGAATGTAGCTGTGAATATGGGACCCATACCAAGCTGCCTCTGTCAGGAAACAGAAGGTTTTGCACACAACCCCACTGGATCCAGGCATTAGAAAAGGCACTTCCCTTCCAGAATTAATTTTCTGTTGAATGGAAACGCATTGAGCCAGATGGATCTATTTCAGGAGGAGCATCATGCTGGCACAGGTCTAAAATCAAAGATTATTGGGTTTGTGTATTCAGAGCAGGAATGGCTGAGGGTGAAATGCTCAGTGCAGGTGCTGCCATGGTCACATCCATGCCTTTTAAAGGAGCACCCCACAAAGGATGTGTTGAGTGGGTTTGCCAAATGTTAAATTGAAGAAATATGTGGCATTTGTAATTAATACCTGCAAGCATTTTCACTGCTCCTTGTGATACCAGCAGTGAATAAACAAAAGACATTTTTCAACTGCTGAGAAAGTTGCAACTTCTGGCAGATGCAAAAGTTCATTAAAGAGTGATGGAAACGACTGGCCACCTGGAAGAAAGGTGGCTCCAGTGGAGAATTTGGCTGCCCACATCCCTGTGATGGTTTTGGAAAGTCAGCAGCCTAAATCCCCAGACCTGGGCCCTGGGGACTCTCCAGGTGACACACAAATTTTGTAACAGAACTTCCTAAAAACAAAGTGGTTGCCATAAGAAAGGCTAGCACAGGCTCACACCCAAACCACCCAACCACCCATTTTCCCACACCAAACCCCCTCATTGCTTGTGAAAATTGAAAGCATCGACTCTTTCAGCAGCTGGGCAGCTCAGCATTGGGCTGTGTAATATCTCCAAACCACTCAGCTCTCTCTCCCCTCCTGCCCCACTCCCATCTGTTCCAGGGAGCCACCTGCAATCCATCAGCAGGTTTGAGCATTAACAGCTCTGGGCTGGGAAATCTGCTTTTCCTGTTAGAGGTGTGAACAGTGCCTGGGCCCTGCTCTGCCACCACAGCCAGCACTCACCCCCAGCTCACAGCAGAGCCATGGGAGCCAGCATTGGCCACCAGCTGATTTCTGCTCCTGGCAGCCACCAGTGGGGCTGAGTTTTGCAGATACAGAACTTTGCAGCCATCAGCAGCCTCATTTTACACATGGCTGCATGACCAGAAATCTGTCTTGCAAGGAACCCACGGAGCAACTGCAAATTTTCATCCTGAGGAAAACTAACCTTTGGGTTATACAATGCTGTTTCAATTGGGGATATTTTTAGTCTTATCACTGCCTTCAGTTCAGCATGCACAGGAAAGAATACCACCAATCTTTGCTACAACACAAGGCTTGCTTGAAAATGAGTTAATATAACAAAAAAATACATTTTTATTTACAAAAGCTGTTCATCCTAGAGGCATATGAGAGCTGTAGAAAAAAAATAAACTCAATTTCTAAAAGGGCAGTGAGGCCCCATTGCCAAATAAAATACAAAACCAGCATAAAAAATCCAAATGAAAAACAACCAATTAACCCTACCACCCCACCAAAAATGCTAGAGGGGAAAAAAAAAAGAAAAAAAAAAGAAAAAAAAAAAAGAAGAAGAAACAGCAAACTTCCCCAGTATTGCAGGAAAAGGCTTTCCAGCTGTCTTCATGGATATCTTCCAAGAGAAACAAAATCCTGTGCAACAAACTCCCTTTTCCTGTGCAAGTGGTCCTGCAGTACCACAGGCAGTGCAGCCACCATGAAGTGCTATTCTGACCTGGTCTGAGAACTTCTTTTTGCAAAAACAGCACAAACACAGAAGCAACAAGAGCCCCCAGGATTAGGAGTCAGAGGCAAAAAACCCACAAAATTCACCAGATCTCTGCTAGAAAGGAGAATCCTTCCCAAACCTCCCAGGAGGAAGGGCCCTGTTCTCAACCATTCTGGAGCAGCACAGGGACACAGCAAGGCTTCATCCTTTGTACCACATAGACATCATCAAAACTACCAAACCTGCTCCTCATCCTGTGGCAAAAATGCCTTCACTTGGCCAAATTTCCTACTGGAGTTACTGTACTGATAACTACAGACTGTGCTGATGCCTTTGGATCAATAGCAAAGATTAATTCAGGCAACTGATTTCTACAGGACCAAGTGCACGGGCGAGCTGAGGAGAACTGGAGTCATTGCTGCAGTGATAAAACCCTGCTGGAGGCAGTCACCCTGTGCAGGCAGCAGTGGCTGTCACCCCCCTCACTGCCACAGCACAGCAGGGCTGGCAGCATCTGCACTTTGCTTAGAAAGCAGTGCCACTTTTGCACCTGGCTTGGATTCCCAGCTGAACACAAGTGCTGACTCAACCACAGACGTGGCAATTTCAACAGGAACAGGATCCAGCAGCACACTGGGAACCCAGAGAGCCCAGCCAGCTCTGTGCTGTCAGTCCTGTGACCCACAGCTCCTTTCCACAGGGCTGGCTTGGCTTTGCACAGGGGAAGGAGGTGTCAGGAGCCTGCTGGGGGACAGCAAGGCTTGTGCCAGTGCTGTGCCATTCTACAGGGGCTGCTCAGCCCGGGGGAGAGCCTGCTGCTGCAGCCTCTTGCTCTAACCTGCAGCCCAGGAGGCTGAGACTGGAGCAAAAGCACACTAAAGAATGCCAGAAGCCCAGCAAGCTCCTTTGTATCCTCCTCACCCACCAACTCTGGGTTATTTAAATGTGATTCCAGACTCTGGGATTCCAAACATTGTGCTGTGAAACGGGTAACACTGTCCTGTAGTACTTTGGCATCCAGAATCTCTGCCTGACAGAGCCATTTTTAAGTAGCAGAAAACTACTAAAACAGAAGCTCTTTTGAAAGTCTTTTCCTGGGTTTAGTTTCCTTCATCATTGCCCACTCTCCCAGGATGACATGCAAATTACAGCTCATGTATTAAAAGCATAAATCAGACCAGTGGCAAGTGAAAGTGCTTCTAGAGAATGGCTCCATGGGAGGTGATACAAGGCTTAAGATATTCAGAAATCTATATTCTCACCTTCTCCAAAAACGTTTTGCTCATTTCCTTCAACAACTCTCCAGCCCCCAAGAGAACTCTGCGTCCACACTGCGCACGATGACAAAGCAGAATCACTCTATTGTCTCCTCAGCTCCCCACCCTGCTGCTGCCCTCAGACTCTCCTTCAGAGCCAGCAATCAAGGACACATTTGAAGGAAAAAAAAAAAAACACCAAAAAAATCTAGGTCTTTTACCATTTGTCAGGATTCTCAAGACCAGCCCATTTCTGCTGCATTTTGCCCTCAACAGGGATACAAAACAATTCATGGCCTCAGGCTCATCCTTGGTTTGTGAGAAGATCCCTCAGAACAAGCCATCCAAGTAAATGAAACACAAACACAGAATTGTTCAGAAATGAAATGGCCTGACAAGTGCAGTAAGAGGGGCTGGGAATGGTGTGGGAGCTCCTCTGGAGCACCCATTCCACTGGGTTTTCTTTGCATGCACAGCAAGGAGTCCAGCTGAGCTGAACCAGGTGAAATAAAAGTTAGTGTGAAGAACTGCAGGAAGCAAAATCCCCTTCCTCACTGTGGGAGGAGAGCACCAAACCAGAGGGATAAGAGAGCAGAGCTCAGCTCCAAAATACCACTTCCTTGGATATCTACAGATGTCCTTGGATATCTACAGATGTCACAGCTTGCTTCATCTGGACCTGTACCAGATCAGGGGTGTGATGTCACTTCAAGAAACAAGGATCTGAAAGCCCAGCAGATCAAACTGAGAAATAACCAACAGAACCGAGGCTGTCACCTTTATCCCCAGCAGCACTACCACGTGTTTAAACTCCAAATAACCCCAGCTAAATCAGAGGGCCCTAGACCAAGTGGAATCATTGCTGCCTTCTGTTGAGTAAGTCCAGAAATCTTGGCTCAGGAGATGGCCTTGCACTCTTTAATCTCCTACAGGACTTGCTGAGTAAGCAGTAAGTGCCAGTTGTGCTGTATCTTGTCTTCAAAACTGCCTGGAGAACACCTGGATATTCCAGAACACCCAAAAGGATAGGAACTCTAGGGCAGGAAGACAGTTTTAAAGCTGTTTGCACCTGCCCTGCTGTCCTAGAAATGGGTTTTGCCTCCACCTGTGAAGCTTTCAGGTATTCACAGGCATTTCCATGGCACCACAGCTATGAGTTTTGGGAAGAGCAGACACATCCAATTAGCATTTGGCTGGTTTAGCTCTGTGCTCTCAGGAGAAGATGACTTTGGGTCACTGGGAGGGCTTCTCTGGCTTTCTCTCTCAGGAACTGGAGGGGTCTTATTTCAGAGGAGAGTTTTGATCAATAGGACTCCAACAAGGTTGGAAGCTGCTCTGCTGTCACTGGCTCTCTTCCTTCCTGTTATCCAGAACATCACAGGCTCCTTTTATTTCCTACTTTTCCTTTTTTCTGTCCTTCAGTGTGTTGGTTTAAACTAAATGATGGTAATGACTACCAAGAGAAACCCCACAAACAGCAACAATAATAAAAAGTATGCCAAGTATGCTGAGAAAGAGAAACTGAGTGCCCATTAGTAAAGTTAGAGAGAAGCATTAAAAAAAAAAGGGCAGATTTGTTAAACATGACTCATTTATTTTCCTCCCTTTCATAAATCTTAGTATTTCCTTGGATAAATGCCACACATTCAGTGCCTGGAATCTCATTCCAAAATGATGCTCCTGGTTCAACTGCTACCTGCCTTTCTTTACTAAAAGATCAAACAAATAAAACTCCCTAAACTCAAAACCAGCTTCACCTCTCTCCATCCAAGGGTATTAAGTTAAAGCCAGGTTTCCTAATCCTCTGAAGCTGTGCAGGGGCTGTAGGTGTGCAGCCACCACACTGCAGCTCCTCTCTGGGAAGATGACAGACCCATATTTGCTTTTCCAATTCCAGCTGAATGTACAAAGAAATGGAAAGATACTGAACCAGACTACAGCTGAAAAGGCAACAAAACCAACATCAGGCAAAGGTTTCCTTTCTGCCTCTGTAAACACTGCTTTTAATCTCATAGGGTACAAATGATTCAAGTTCCACACAAATGAGTCAATGATAAAATTACCACATGATTTTTTTTTCCTGTCAAAATACGCTTTCTTCCCAGCTACAAAGGCAAAAAGCAGAAACATTACATAAAAAATAGTTACCACTATATGAAACACAGAGTAGAGGGAAAGACTTTAAAATCACTGAAGTGCTGCTGGAATGGAGACATATTTTTTTGTATTTGTCAATATTTTTCAGAGCTGAGTGCAATTGTGTCTGTTTTACAAAAGAGAGCTGCCCTCTTTTTTAACTAAACTTCTAGAACTTCTCTTCCTAAAGTGCCTAAATAGAGTAATTCTATTTCAAATATTACCTTATATTTATAAAGGGGTTATCCAAATATTGGCTCCTTACGTTTTCCTTCTGTTGTTTTGGGGAATAAAACCTTGCCCTTCCTGAAAGCACTGATTGTGAGTTCCCTCAGCTGCATAAATCAATACTAACACAACCAGAACAAGTGTGATGGGGAAATTGGTCTGTTGGACTTGACCATCACTTTGCAATACAGAAGGTCAGGCCTGCATTGGTAAGTCAGTGGTGACTTACCCAAGCTTGAGGAAATGACCCAGCACTAGAGAAAACACTGTGTAGTGAACCAAGAAAGGGCAGACAAATTTAAAAAAAAAAAAAAAAAAAAAAAATAGCATTTTTCCCTTATGCCTTCATGAGAACCAACCTTGCTCTTCTTTAAAAATATCCTAAAAATTAGATCACATGAAGAAAAGCCCATCACCAGAAGGAAACCACATGGCTGAGAGCAGAGCCCACAAGTGAGCTGGTATTTCTGGAGATATTTAGGTGTTAATTTTGCCAGATGTATGTTAGCAGCAGACCATAAACACACAAAATAGAAATAGTTATAATATGTGTGGGTATGAGAAGGTGCAATTTCATTGGTGCAAGACTGCAGTGACACTAAATGTGACCTGTGCATGAGTGGCTTTACCTCTCTCCTCTGCCAAGGAACTGCTCTTCAGCTGCCAGCTGTAAAAATTTCTTTTTGACAATGTGGACATGTGACAGGGACATTCACATAACTCTCTTGCAGCCTGCTCCCAACCCTTACTTTCAAACATGGAAATTTGGATCCATTTCCAGCCAGTCCAGAGCTTATGAAGAATAAGCTGCTCTTTAAAAAATACTACTGTAACTTTTACCTATGCAGATTGCCAGGCTGAATCTGAAATGCAATCACTTGGCTTCCAGTGCACTCTAAAAATCAGGAGTCCCAGTCAGCAGGAATCACTACTCTGCACCCAGGACCTGCTGTTTCCATCATTTTAAGCCTCTGTGCTGCAATTATGTGAATTGTCCACTTCCCCCAGCCTCCTCCATGAAATGCATATGTAATGTAAACCCCATTTATCACACTGGAAATTGTTATTGCATTTAATCTTCCCAAAGAGGCCAAAATCAAATTATGATGTGTAACGAATGAGAACCTGTCAAATTCAAGGGAATACTCCCAACTCATCCCTCCACATTTAAAACAGAACAGGTCAAAGGGGTCTGGTGTAGAAGACATGGGTAGGAAGACATGATGTGAGAATACATAATGAGAAGATGAAAGCTCTCTAAATCTTTGCAGATTGAATGAAATCTAATTACATGCTGTATTGATTGTTGTGTATTACTGGAAAGAGACAGTGAGAAGGGAAAAAGGCAATTAGACTGAAATTGTAGTCTGACCTTCAATTGCTTTTGGCATGAAAGGTTATGCTCTACTTGGGGCATCAAAAATTCTGTATCCTTTATGGTGAATCATTAGCAACAGACTTAGATGCAAAACTGATTAGGGGAAAAAATTCAGTCAATTCAATTATTTTTTAATTTTTCCCCTTTACAAAAAAAGTAAAGGCAAAGGAAAAAAATACTAAGGTGTTATCATTATGACATTTAATAAATTGCTACCAAGTCTAGCTGGTATGAGTTCTGTGTTGAATGACAGTAAAATATATCCATCAATAGCAATACCACAGCAAAAATAATAAAAAAAGAATATAGATATAGATTGCTCAACTAGGTCTATAATAACTCTGGTTTTCAAAATAAACACTGTACCCAAGGTCAAACACCAGGAGGTAATACAAAGTCTCACCAAGAAAATTCCACTGACACGTTTCATCGCTTTCCTTTCCCTTTACATGCTCTGTTCATTTGCTCCCACCAAACCCAGCAGCAGCTGAGGGAAGAGAAAGCTTTCAGAAATACCATTTTTCCCAAGGTGATAAAAAACCAGAGCACGAGCCAAATGAAAACTATTGTTTGGGTGGATGTCTGCACAACTCTGCAGGGATCATGGCAATTCTCATTCATCCTCTTCTAAACACTCTTGTTGTGCCAAAGGTAATGGCAAGGACCAGCTTTGTCCTGACTTTCATCCATGGTCCTCTGTGTTCTGCACACACCTCCACAGGCACTGCACTCACTGATTTCATTCAGCCTGGAAAGTTAATGAGTTCTCAAGTGATCAGTTTTGGGTTGCCTCTTTATACATTTGTAATGTTACTGTGCTTCTTTTCCTTGCAGAAGGCACACACTCCTAAATAACAGTTCCTTGATGGTATGTAAACAAATATGTGTGACAGAAACAAAATTCTGTGCACTCACAGAGTGGTGCCTGGAAAATCCAGGTAAGTTTTAAGAGTTCAGGTCTCATCTGAATAGAAGAGAAAAATAAAACAAAAGAACACTGAGATATTACCAAAAATGTACTTAATGGTTAGCTCTAAATTTGCTGATCTCAAAGATAAAAGATGAAGAGCAGAAAACTCAAATACTGGGCTGAGCTGACCTGCTGCAAGGATAGCATTGAGCTGGACTCAGCCTCCTGGAGCTTTGAGGGGTTCTGGGTATGCAAGGAACTCACATTCCTCCTGAATAAACCCTGTCTACCTGTGTCTGTCTCTCCACATGGAAGAGACTTTGTCCCACCTCATGAAAAAGTGACATCCAAGACAGCCTCAGTGAGCTCTCTAACCCTGTGATCAGGCAGCATGTGCAGGACTGGGAAGCCTGACTCGACCCTGAGGTGAAGCTGCAGAGCTGCAGAGCGTTTGTGTCACAGCAGCCCTGCTGTGTGACACAGCACAGCCCTGTCAGACAGGCTCCCCTGGATCCCAGGGCTGCCCATTAATGACACAAATAATGAGTCATGGTTTGACAAACAGAACAGCAGCCAGCTAAAGCCAAATACAGAGGCTTGGTCCTGATTTCACTCACAGCAATGCAGCTCTGATGATTTCAGTGGAGCATCTCCTAATTTCTTAGGACTTTTTCCTTTTGTTGAAACATGATGGGGGGAAAAGAGTATTTTTTTTCAGAATGATGATGAAAGAGTTAGTTTATGTGTAATAATAAGAAACTCAACAATCACGTTGCAGAAAAATTAAGGAGAAATAAATAGGAAATTTTAACAGCTCAGCTTGAAAAACTTTCTGTATTTTCCTGTGTAAGAACTTCCTGGAAAAGAAAACAGCCTGCCTTGTTTGATATGACCTGAAGAAGCAATGTAACACTAAGTTCAAGTAATTTCACCATGAAGATCCATATCCAATAAATGGAGTTAAAGAAGATGAAGAAAACAGCTCCCAAAGAGAGGCATGCTTCACAGAGAACTTGCAGTCATTGCATGCAATGGTGCCTGCCTAGCATGGTAAGGACTCTGCTGATTCTCCAGGGGATGCTGTGCCGAGATGAACACAGTCAGGGAAATCCTTCCCTGTGTGAAGAACACCAAGAACAAGTCTATTTGGATCAAATCCCCCATTCATTGAGCTGGAATGGATATATCTTGCAGAGCAATCTAATTTAGTTTGTGAACTTTGCAGCTTGGTGGAATTGATGAGAATGAAGAATGTAGGATTTAAGAGGAAAATCAAAACTGTTCCAAAATATGGTCAGAAAACACAGCTGTTGACACTTTCTCTCTAATTCCTGAATGTGTGGGTTTGGGACTAACACCCCACTCCAGGTTCCCCTTCTCTCTGCCCTGTTCATCCAGAGTAGAGCGTGAGGGGATGCCTGTTCCCTAACACTTGCTGGCACAAACTGCACATCACCTAACAGCCTAACTTAGCTAGATTTATACATTCATTCACAAAGTAGTAATAGGAAACATACTTTATGCTAAGCCTCCTATTTGTCTGCATTTTGAGGCTACAGTAGCCTTTCTAAAATCAATGTTACAAGTAAGATTTCCACAAGCAGCCTAGAAGCACATATTAAACATATTTACTCTGAACATTTTATTTGCTGGGAAACACTAAATGTTACATTTATATTATAATCTCATGCAAAGTTCACTCCTTCAACCTTTTCTTGTCCAAAACACTGCTGTATTTAATCACATACTTATTTCTTTGATGTCTCACACTTAGAACTTTACAAATCCATGCAAATACAAATGCAGTCATTTTGAAGAATTAGTTTCCATATTAAATGTTTTCTGTCCTATAACAAGTTTGATGGCTTAGGCTGTTTTAACTACCATGGAAGGGTTCTTTGCTTACCTAGCAATATTTTTAGAGGCTGGTGAATTAGAATGGTAAGTCATAAAAAGAACTGGTGGATGCTTCCCCTCCTCATCAATGACAACAACAAATTTAAATGGCAAAATCATTAAGGAAACATATGGGTGCTATGTTTAAACAGACCATTAATAGTGCACAATGTAAGAACTCAGCAGAATGTTTTTAAAGTAACTCTGAAACCAAGTGTATGACTTCCAGCTATAATCTAACACTGTATTTGCTATACAAACAACTTCCTATGCAGAATTAATATATCCAGGCAAACTGTAAAACCTGGTACAGTTTGTAGGGACTTTGTCTGATCCTGAAATCCCTGAACTGCAGCCTCCTGAACTTTGCACCTATTGAGGAAGTCCTGACTTTGGACCAAGAGTTGGCAGAGAGGCAGGGTGGTGGTGGGAGGCTCGACAAACCCCTCCAGAAAACCCCCATCACCTCTCACCCTGGATTTTCAGCACTTCAGCTCTGGGGTCGGTGTGAGCAGTGCCCGGGCTCCCCACCCCAGCGGGGGGACACCTGGGGGCTCTTGCCCGTCCTGTAGCACCCTCCCGGGGCACAGGACATCCCCTCCCCGCCCCTCGTACCATTGAGCTGGTTGTAGACCACTTCCTCCAGGTGGTCCAGGCGCTGCAGGATGGACTCCCTGTCGGCCAGGCTGCCCACCTTGGCGCCGCGGCTTCTGGCCCGGCGGTCCGCGCTCCGGACGATCTGCACCAGCTCCTGGGAGCGGTCCTGGATCCTGCAGTACACGGAGAAGAGGATGATGCCCACGAAGACCAAGATGTTCACCGTCAACAAAGTTTTGATTTTCCGTGCCACCGCCATGGGAGCCGCGGGCGCGGTGGCGGGGGGCGCATCCAGGCGCGGCGAGCGGCGGCCCCGCGGCCACCCGGCGAGGGGCGCGCCCGGGGCGCGGAGCGGAGCCGGGGGAAGCGGAACCGAGGGCAGCGGAGCCAGGGGGAGCGGAGCCGAGGAGAACGGAGCCAGGGGGAGCGGAGCCGAGGAGAGCGGAGCAGAGCGAACGGGAGCGGAGCCGAGGAGAGCGGAGCTGTCCTTCAGCACCGCCGCGCCGCTCCCCGCCCCGCGCCCGCCGTCGCCCCGCGGGGCCCGCGCCGCGGCGGGCAGGGCGGCATGGAGCGGGGCCGAGCGCTGCTGCTCCGCCGAGCTTCCTCCTCCTCCTCCTCCTCCTCCTCCTGCTGCTGCTCCGGCGGCTCCCGCTCGCCCGCCCTCGCTCGCTGTCCGCCGCCCCAAACGCAGAGCGCCGGTGCGGAGTGACGTGCTCCGGGGGATCTCATCTACATGCACACGGCGGAGCCGCGCCCGCCCCGCTCCGCGCCCTGCCCGGCGGCCCCGCCGAACGCGCCAGGGGCCATCTTCTCGCCTCTGCCCACCTGGAGAGCGCCGGTCCTGCCCACGGGCAGCTCCCGAGGGCGGCAGGACCAAGGTGTCCTTGGCTGCGGTGCAGCCCAGGAGGGGAGGTGATGCCCCACCCGGCTCAGCGGTGGAGAAGAGATGAAACAAGTTCGCACGCTCCCCAGCAAGAAGGAGAGCTGGTAACGCACTCTGCTCCGTGGGTTTCCCAGCAATCCGAGCACGGCACTGGCTTGGGATCCTACATGGAAGTGACATGGTTGGGACCACATGTACAGGCAAGAGAAGTTCTTGCCAAGCATCCATGGAAATATAGACTCATAAAATAGTTTAGGTCAGCAGAAATGTTAAAAAGCCCATCTGCTCCAAGCCCCCTGCAATGAGCAGGGCCATCTTCAACTTGATCAGGTTGTTCAGAGCCCTGAGCTGACCTCAAATGTTTCATATAGAAATCCACCACTTCTCTGGGCAACTTATGACACCCTCATCAGAAAATATTTATTGAGTCTAAATTGATAATCTCTCAGGTCATAACCATTAACTCTTAAATCTCAATACCTATAGGCATTAAATATGCCCTTTCAACAGCTTCTCTGTTCATGTTCACAGTGATCCTCCTTTTAGACAAAAAGATATACCCATTTCACTTAGAGGGTTGCATACCATAGCTTGTATCCTGGTGCTGGGAATTCTTCTTCTTTCATCCTTCCTTCTTGGTTTCAGGACCTGCCAAGTCAAAATCTAGCAAAGGTTACAACCTCCCTGAGTTCGTTGAAACTTGGCAAGTCCTGCTCAGGATTTCCTGAGATAGAAATTCTCCAGTGCTGGTCCTGCTTCTGACCCTCCTGCTGCTTACCTTCTGCAAGGCCCCTGAGGGTGCAGTTTCTTGGAGAAGATGTTTCTGTCCTAGAGGAATTCTCTTCTCCCCTGGTCTTCTGAGGATCACCAGTGAGACCAGTGTGTTGAGCAGAAAAAACCTAAACTGGAGTTTCACTATCATCTAATCTTATCCCTGGAAGAAGATGCCACAAGTTTCTGCAGTGTCATCTCTTCCAAGTATGGAAATATGTACAGGATTTTGTTATTTCCTACATTACTGGATTCTTACACACAAATAATGCCGAGGTGCAGGATGAGATCTTTCACTCAAGCTGTAGCAAAACTCTCTTGGTCACTCAGCAGAAGCAGCTCAGAATGTGAAATTTTCCAGTGCTTTGATTATTTCAGTAGTATTCTTATTGCAAATCACTCACAGCATTACATTTTCCTAGCATATAACAATTTGGTTTAAGAAAATATTGAACTAATGCTCAAGTGCAGCTTATTTGATGGCTCCTCAGCATTTAATATATTATAGCAACACCTGCTGGTCTTGATATGGTTAAGAATCTGTTATATCCCTATTTCCATTATAAACTCCAAGTTCACAAGCTGGCCACAAGAATTCAGATTAGATTCTGACACAAATTTATAGTCTGTCCCAAGGCTTGTAAAACACCTTCAACATTCTCAGAGAATTTACCAAGTTTTGATGAGGATTTTTTGCACCACTGCAGTTTTAAACTGGCTTTCACAGACATGATTTCATCCATGACTGGCTTAGCTGAAGGAAATCACTTTTTTACCTAAGTAAATTTCTTAAATGGTCAGCTTAAAATATTCTCATATTCTTCTGTACACACCACAGACTGTGTTCACATGGCTGAAACCTCACCCAATATCACTCAAATAATAGCTAGCTTGTGTAGCTTGCTGTTCCTTCAGACAACTCAAAACAAGTTGCAAAAGAGATACCAGAGCTGACTGAAGGACAACAGAAGTGTTTCTGGACAAATTTAATGATCAAATGATATTTTTTCTTTTTTTCCTTGGAACCAAACAAAAAAGGCACTGCAATATTTTTTCATGAACAGCACTTGAGCTGAAGCTGCTGTTTCCTGCCCAAAAGGGCCAAGTTCCAATTTTAATTCCCACAGAAAAGACTTATGTTGCCAAAAGAAAATTTGATAAAAGTCAATATATATATATATATATAACAGCTGGATTTCAGTGAAAATGTTTTAGCTGAACCCATAGGAATCAGCTCTGATTGCTGATCCATCCTGCAAAGGGAGATCATGGGAAGGCATTGGTAGCTGCTCCCAATCAATGGATCCAGCCAGAGGCAATGCTGGGATTGCATTCCAATCCACAAATCCAGTTTCTCTCTCTCTCTCACTGATTTTCACTCCTATTCATCTCCACAGGGTTCCTATTTCCATTCATCAATGAAGGTGGATCAGGAGGATGCTGTAAAGGCTCCCCAAGACCCCGTGCATTCCAGTGGCAGCCCTCAGGTGATCCCACTCCCCATCCCTGTGCTCCCCCTGAGCTCAGCCAAAGGGAACACCTGGATGAAGGACAGCTGGCTGCAGATGGAGGTGGTATCAGATGGAGGTGGTGTCAGGCAACACTCTGAAACATCCATCTGCCACAGCATCTCCCTGAGAGCAGCAAAGGTGGGTATTGCCTTGGGGCACTCTGAGCTGCTACTGAGCTGTCAAACAGCTGAGGCTGTAATGGTAACAGCAGCATGTGAAACCAAACCTTGCTGTTGTCTGAGCCTCTTCTTGAAGCTGTGCTTGGTCTGGTGCAGGTTGGCCTTCCAACATTCATATTTGCTTCTGTTAACTCTTGGTTACTGCAGAATGCTCCATCTTGGCATGAGGATGTTGATAGAGAGGAGAACTTCAGCTGCTTCTGCATTTAAAATCCTGCTCTACTTAGATACTGAGCTATCGGACAGAAAATTTCACTGAAAACAACAGGGAACTAAAATATTTTGAAAAGAACTTGAGTAAAGCCTCAGTCTTGCAGCCATGATGTGCAGAGCCTATCATGCAGCTCCTCAAGGCAACAGACCCCAAGTCAATCCGACCCAGCTCATTTGGAGCTACAAAACTCAACCAATACTCAATTTTTTTTATCCAGCTACTGAAATCTGTAGATTGCACAGCAACTGAGTAGGATCAACATACCCTCCATCATCTGGACAGTTCTCAGGTTGAGTTTTCCCAAAAAGTGCTCAGAAAAATGTATTAAAAGAGACCATATGGAAGTGCCATCCCTACAGCAGAGCCCTTGGAGGCACCACACCTTCAGTCCCAGGTGTGGTGGGTACGTGCTCAGACAACCAGTGAGTTGAATTTTTCTATGAGGGGTTTTATGTTGAGTTTCATTTCAAATGAGATGAAGGAACTGGCTGACAAATCAAAAAAAAGTAAGATTTTACTTTTGAGAAAAGGCAAGAAGAGGCTGATTAAAAAGTTTCTTGAAAGTTTTTTGAATTTTAAAAAGCCTAGGTTGGAAAAAAATATTGAATTCAAGTTAATAACCATAAAATCATTCCCAACCACTTTTCCAAAAGGACAAGAATTGATTTACCATTTCTAAAGAGACATACCTTTCTGATCATCCTACTGCACGATATGAGACATTTGCAGGAATGAATAATGTGTGGAAGGGAAGACTTTGATGTTTCAAATATTTGAGCACTAGCTTTAAAGAAAGAAAAAGACACACAGACAAAATATTATGCCAGTGATGATCTCCCACTGCAGATTCCAGCTGTAGCTACTCACACACAGACATCACCCACCATTTTCCCAGGGAAACCCCAACTGCATTTGCCAGCACTTTGCTCAGAGTTTTAACACAGCCTAATATTTTTCTACTTCATTTTCCACTTTTCTACTTATTTAGAAGAAAATAGCAGCAAAAGCAGCCAGCAGTCTCAGATCTGTGAGCACCCAGACACACAGAGCTGAGGCCCTCACCCTGTTGCAAAGAGGCACTGCAGCCCCTCAGATACTGAGGTGCCTTAAAATCTGAACATTTCAGAAATTTTATATATATATATATATATATGTGTGTGTGTGTGTGTAAAATCTGTGTATATATCCTTTTAATTTTGGCTGTATTAGTCACTTAAGATTACACACAAGTTTCATAAATGGAATTTGGGATGCTTCCTCTAAAACTGCAGCAATTCCCACTGGCACATGGGACAGCTCTTCAAATGTACAAATCATGCTGTGTTCTACCACCTGTGGCTGTGACACAAATATCACTTCTTTTATGTTCTTCCTGTTGCATTAAAGCTACAGGTTGACCCTGCAGAGTGAATTTAGAATAGACAGCACAATTGCCAGCAGATCTGCTGCTTTCAAGCCTGTGAGATTGTGCTGCTGACCACCCTGTAGTAAAAGCATGCAGATAAAACTCAACAATTATCCAAACGTGCATTAAAACCCCCAATAAAACCTGTCATTGTAAAACCAGGTTATAAATAAGGCCAAGACTAAAATATTCAACCCCCATACTCACATTTTACAAAGGTCTAATTAATAAACATTACAGCTCTCACCAATTTTAATAAGAACTGAGTGGAGCTGCCTTTTTAAAATCCAACTGCATAGTCCTCCATCCATTTCCTATTATTAACTCCTCCTGTAATTCCTGAATAGGTGCTTGTTTGCTAAGAGAGGATTATCACCATTCACCATGATCAAAAATTACTTGCAGGGACTTAGATTTACCCATGCAACAGGAGAAAAAGCATCTTGGGGGACCTTGTCTCCCCCAAATGACAGAGGCTAAGCCCACCAGCACCCCAGCAAAGGGAAGGTGGCTGGGACCTGCCTGGCAGCTGCTGCACTGGGATTCTGAGCTGCAGACTGATGGTTTTGATCATCCCATAACTTACTGCAAGGAATTTGAGAGTTTCTGTGATAAGATAGAGTCTCACCCTGGAAATAAATCAGGGAAGCTTTTCAAGGATGGCTTCTGTGTTTATGAGAGTTGCAATAAAGAAAATAAATGTGCAAGAGATATATAAATGTAATTTAATATCCAGCTATTACAGATATAGAAATTACCTCATTATACTCCTTGAAATCCATCTTTACTTGTTCTTGATGCCAAAAAACTTACAAAGCCTTAAACAATGGCTAGGCTGTTAGCATGCTGAGACTTCTACTTTTCACACTGTCCAACATCATCTTCTGGTTCTGCATGTTCCTTCTTCTGCTGCTCTCATGCACTGCACAGGCTTTGAAACAGAGACTGCTTTTTTGATGGGGCTGTTTTAAAAAAGGGTTCATGAATGATGCTCCTAATTCCAAGAGAAAATCAATTTTCAGCTCTGTCTGTGACACGTGTGGATTATGATCCTCAGCTCCTCCTTGGAATCCATTTGTTTCATTTCCACTTCTACTCTTAAACAACCAACCTTATGGAGGCACAATTTCCTCTCAGGACTTTTATTAGTCTTTGATCAGATATTATTTTAGATCAAGTTTCCTATTCCAGCATGTTTTTAATACAGCAGTGCTGGCTTTGGGGAGAAGCCTGTTCTCAGAGACACGTGGGACTAAAAAGGAAGGATGGAGGGAGGAGGGATGGAGGGGATGGAGGGGATGGAAGGGATGGATGGATGGATGGATGGATGGATGGATGGATGGATGGATGGATGGATGGATGGATGGATGGATGGATGGATGGATGGATGGATGGATGGATGGATGGATGGATGGATGGATGGATGGATGGATGGATGGATGGATGGATGGATGGATGGATGGATGGATGGATGGATGGATGGATGGATGGATGGATGGATGGATGGAGGGGATGGAGGGGATGGAGGGGATGGAGGGGATGGAGGGGATGGAGGGGATGGAAGGATGGAGGGATGTTTCTCCCTGTCCAATCCAGCTAAAAGCTGATGAAAAAGCTGAACGTTATCCCTGGCTTAGAATAGTTTAAACTATTTTGCTACTGGAATTGCTCTGAATCCAGTAGGGCACATTAATCTTTGGCCATCACTGTAGCAGTCCCAGTTCTGCCAGGAGGAACTGCCTTGTGGGCTTGTGCAGGTATTTGTCCAGGCTGATCCTCTGGTAGGAAAAGAACCTCATGCAATATTCATTACTGACTCCTCTCTGTCTTGATGCACATTATTAAGAGCTGCCTGGCCCTCCAGCAACATCTTCACCACAAAATTAAGAAACACAGCCAGCCATCATGTCAAAGACCTGAGAGATTAAATATTCTAAGTGCAGCAGCACCAGGGTAAATTAGTATTGTTACCTCCTGACCCCCAGAGCTGCACCCAATGCTGGCTTTAAACAATAAAAATAATGAGATTTTTAGATTCCATTTATTTTGAAACAACAACTGGCAGCTTGAGAGAAGAAAACATGTTTTGGCAAATAAAGTTGACATTGACATTTTTAGTAAAGAATAGCTTTATGGTGCCTTGTCACTGGGCAAATCTGAAGAATCACTGCTGCCTCTGATGTATGATGTTTTTCACAGGGACAGTGGATGTATGAGTAATAAAGAACATTTAGTACAGTTTGTATCTGCCTTTAACAGAGATGTTCAGAATATTTAAATAGAAACCAAAAAATTTCTAGCATTGAAGTCTTCAATGTATTTTTAAAATACTTCATCTTAAAAAAAAAAAAAAAAGTTAAAAGCTGATGCATGATAAAATTCCATCCTAAAACTATGCCTGTGAGAAGCCTTGACAGATGGAAGTAGGATGACAAAACCACATTCATTTAGTTGGGTTGGATTCCCTAATGTTCCCAGTAAAGGGCAAAGTCCAATTTAACAGTTTTGGAGAGAGTTTTTGGGGGGTTTGGGGGTTTTTTTAAACACACTTGATAATGAGCCAGTCAGTAGGAAAAGAACATTTAAGACTATATTGGACTATACAAATGCTTTCAGAACTCTTCTGTCTTTTCCTGCTCCAGACCACACAGCTTCCCCAGCTTTCAATTTCTCCATCTGAAAACTGGGGACAGCTTGCCATAAGGGAAGTGACAGAATTTGCTTTTATTAATCTCCCTCTCCATTGATTTAGAGACCATATGGAGTTTAAAACAAAAAGAAGTCCAAACCAAGAAAAACAAGGAAAACCAAGGTGTTAGGAGGCACCCAAAGTGCAGGGGTGAGGGGAGCTGCAGGTAGGTAATAACATGCCCACATATCCATCACCCTTTTAGCTCTAGATGCTGGGAAGACATTCTCTATTATTCATTAATTCCATGGTGAGCAGACAGATTAAGCATTTTTCCCTATTAATTAATCTTGCTTTGGGCTATGGAATTGAAAAGCTTCATTAATTTATATTTTTTTTTTTTTTTGAGGGAGAACAATTTCTCAGCAAGGCCCTCCCCAGTGAAACTGCAGCATCAAAGCCTCTGGCCAAGCTCCCAAGCATTCCATACTGTGCCTGCCTTCAGCCACTACATCATGATACAGAATTACAGACACAGATCTCTCACTGCTTCTGATACTAAACACAGGCAGATATTTGACACTGGGGGCTTGATTGTGGCACAGACATTAATGCCAGATCACATCCCACTGTTATGCAGGAAATGTGAAATAGATCAGGCCTGTAGTTTTCTTTATGTTGTTTATTGTTATATATTCCATCCAACACACATCCAGTGGTATCAGCTCACAACAAACCATCCTGACATTAAATCCTTTCGTGTCCATTGAGCTGATTTTGATTTGCACAAACCAAAGATAAGCAACAAGCAGGGTGTGAGCAAGTGTTTGACTGGTGGTTTTATTGCCCTCCACTCCTGAGGCTCACAGACCCCAGCTGGACATGGCTGGGCTGAGCTTAGCAAGGACCTGCTTTGGCCTGAGATCCTGGGCTTTCAGCTGCTCTTTACCAGAGCCTTGCAGGGAGCTGCACTGTTAGCACACGTTGTTCAACACAATTAGTACAATTCCCTGCCAGAGAAAACACCAAGGGATAGCTCAGTGACAGACTGGGGTTATTCAACTCTTGACAAAAGGTTAGGAGAATTCTCTTGAACCAGTAATTGTCTGTCACATGAAATACTGCAACTTCTTGAGCACTGGAGGAGGACAGCATAGCATGAAGTGGATTAGGGCAGAAGGAAGCTACAGGCAGGCAGGTTAAGAGAGAGGAATTCAAAACAGTCTAGGGAAGAATGGACAAAAAATAAAGAATAGAAGTTAATAAGGACCTCAATTTTTTCTGATGTTTGTAGGTAAAATAACTGAAGCTGGTTTCCTTCCAAGTCTTCAAGATTTTTGAGGTCAGAATGTGCACAGGAAATTTCTGTGGTATTGCCCAGAGGGGCCTCAGAGGAGCTGGCTCATGAGCTAAAACAAGAATGGCATAGGAAGAATAATGCATTTCTTGTGGTGACAATGTGGACTACACCATGAAAGGAGACTCACATCACCAACACATCATCCCAGAGCTCCAGAGCCCAATCCAGACCAGGTGCCACTGTTCCCTGGCTGACTGCAGGCAAGGAAGTGGATTGCCTGCCCTGGAAAATGCTCTGCAGGTTTGGTTTGAGCAAAGGAGTGTAGGAAGCCTTCAGAACAGAGGGTAAGAAAGGCTTCAAGTGAAAATTTGTAATTTAATCTTGTAATGGAGCCAGAAGGGATGTTCACAGCACACATTTCACTACTAGCTTTAACTGGTCACAGATCCAACTGCTGATTACCACTAAATTAATTCTGTTGATGAATCCTCCAGTATGTATCTTACAGTCCTCTTTTCTCCCCCATGACACTTCCCTAAATTTTCTGTTCTCAATGCCTGAACGGAGCATTTATCTGCAACAGGACCCTGATCTTGACTGGGACAGGGAGCTGCTTCCACCTGTCACACACAGACAGGACAAGTGATAGCAGCAGTGATAAGAACAGAGCATCTTCAACACCCACTCTATGTAGGACATAAATGAATACATCAGATTATTCTTTAAATAGCCTACTCTAAAATTAGCTGAGTGAATGCTGCCACATAAGACTAATGCTGATGGAAGAGCTGGATACCAGGAGCAGACAGTGCTGAGAAAATTCTCTGCCTTGAAAATGTTAATTCATTTAATTGCCACTAATTGTACATAGCATCAGTGCAAATTCAAACAGGAGAACTGAACAGGCAGCTCTGAGCCTGACCTTTGCCAGGCAAAACCTTCAGTTTAAGGAACTCTTTCTCAGAAACAGCAATGTATTCTCTTTCATGCTCACCCAGCTTTCCAAAGCACACTCCAGAAAAGCCCAATAGTAAGGTAAGTGTAGCTCAAATTCATCTCAAAGTGCAATTTCTGTGGCACACACAACAGTTCTGAGCCACATCTTCCATCACCTTGTTCCTCAACTGCAAGATTGGGAGCTTGCAGCAAACTTGGTGGTGTCTTAAATGGCCAGAGAAGGAGCATTGCCATCCACTCCTCTAAACCACAGCAAATCCTGTAATAGATAATTCAGTTTTTAGGTTGGACTTTTCCAACAGAGAAAAGTCCAGCAGAGAAGAGAGAAGACCCCTTTGTTTTGTGGAATGAAAAACTGAGATCTGATAGCCAGCAAGACACTGAACAGAGCCATGATGGACCCACTTTGATATGCTGGAGGAAAATTCTTTAGTCTTTGGGGAATTTATTGTCACAAGCCAGCTGCTTATACTGGATTAGAAAGGGAATTAGAAAATACACAACCCAATTAAAAAGTAATGTTTGTTTGTTTGCTTCTTGCAGTTCTTTTGCTCTTTCATACTAATTCCTTCTCTTTTTCATTTTTACTGAATTCAATATTAATATTGATAGTCACAAATAAATCCCAAGATTCTTGTCTTTTTAAAATGCCTCTGGCATTTTTTTCACAGCATGGCCTGATGCTGCAGCTGGGAATGGAGCAGCTCAGGATGCAGCCCCAGGCATGGCTTCAGAGGGAGATGACCTCAGAGCACAGTGACCTTTCCAGAACACCAGACCCAAATGAAAAGGTGCCCCAGCCTCTCAAGCAAGGACATGAAAGGAATCAATACCACTTTGCACAGATTTACAGCAAAGCTGAAGGAGGGATCATGCTGAAGGCAAGACAGAAGGGGAATTTTTCTCTGCGTTTTTCTGTTGGAGGGAATTGGAAATGGAGCTGGCATGTAACAAATGCTGGTGGTTAACTCTGCTACCCTCTGGAATGGGCCATTAAAATAACAAGGACAATAACAGGTGATATTTCAAAGCAGCACTGAAATTCCAGCAAACAAACTGTAGGACTGACTGTAAATACCTGCACAGACTTTAAAAAATACCCATCTCAGATTTACCAGATTTGAGGGTAAATTCCCATTTTCCATCAAACTACAGCAAAATCAAATTACACAACTCCTTAGACCTATGAATTCTCTGTTGCTTTTAGAAGTAAAAAGGTTTTTAAAAGTTCTTCCTTGTTGAAAGGAAGAAAGAAATCCAGTAATTTATTAGGTTCCTTTAAAACCTGTGAAAAAATTGCAGCTAGAAAGCTTGTGGCACTCTACTTATTTTTACTTTCATGAAAGAGCTCACATGATTAGGAAAGAAACACAAACATTCCATACTGAGTTGAAAGAAAAACTTCAAATAAGAAAAGAAGAAATAGGAAAAAGAAAACTCTCCAAAATGATGGTCTGGTCTCCATTAGTCTTCAGATGAATAAGAGGATAATATTGAGATGATAATATTTGATTAGATGATAATATTGCATCCCGTTGTCACACCTGACATTTTGAATGGTTCCAATCCTGATAACTTCTCAATTTGGGAAGTTTATACAGAACAAGGACACATTCAACACTTACACATTTGCAAGTCCCATTTTTTCCCATTTTTTGTGCCATTTCTGCTGTCATCCCCCACCTGGCTGCACAGGGGCTCTGCTGCAGCCCTGCAGCACCATCAGCTGCACTCTGGTGAGCTCAGCAGGGCAAGGCATTTGAATTTTAAATTGCAGAGTTCCCTCCATCTTTCAAGTTATTCTTGTTTAATGCTCAAAGCCAGGAAAGTCAATTGAAACTTAATTCTCTTCTTCTTTGATTTATAGCAGCTGTGGATTAAGAAGCTGATTTGGGACAGATTCAATTGTTTCCTCACTGAAAAAAACACCCCAAAACATGAGAGCTTTTCTAAAGGTTTGCACCTTGAATAATGGTTCTGTGGGTTTGACTGTATTGCACCACTGTATTTTATTAGAAGGCATTATTCAACCCTGAAATAATCCTGGAATTCCACCATGGCCCATCAAAGTGCTGTCAGAATGTGGGAGTGACTGAACAGAACTCTGTGCTCAAGACAAGGGGCTTGGCTGACCTGGGATTGCATCCACTGAGAAACAGATCCAGGCAACCCAAAATGGGCCATATCCATTCACTGCAGCTCTTAGTAGGAGCTTTTTCCCCAAATAAACTTTAAAAGGGCGACTTTGTTTCAAAATTTTCCCATCTTTCAAGTTCTAAATTTCCAGATGATGCCATGACATGAAGTGGGCTAATTCTGACCCTGAAGAACTTTCACTTTTATATACACATACATATATATGGATTTCACTATATATTTTAGTGAAAAAGCTTAAATAATTCATTTTGGTCTGGATATTTCTCTTTGCCAATGTTTTGATTTAGTCCACAAAGGAACAAACAAACCAATTATTTGTATATCTCCAGCCTCCTTAGTAAAGCCTTCCCTTTTCAAGTTTATAGGAGACAGCATGCTTCAAAACAACCCACTCTGATCTGGGGCTTAGAGAAAAAGACGTTTAGTTCATATAAATCAATATACCCTCACTGAGAAACATGAAACTGTGCTTTCATGCCAGGCCAGGATCCTACCTGGTTTTACTATCTCAATTCAGAATAACTTTTTGTTTGAAAATTATGTGTTTCATCACTCACAAATATTCAGTTTAAAAAATAATTACAGAAAACATGAATGCTGCATTTCCCTAAAATATGAACATGGAAATGCACAAAGAATTGGAAAACAGGAACATGCTGTACAAAACCTAGGACCCCTTGACAAAAGAGGGATGCTTTGAAAAGATAAAGGGAAGATCAATATGTTCCATCTTTGTAGGCTCTCATCTTGTATTCTCCTGCAGCCTCAAGTCAAAGCCTACTTTTGTCTGTAGTCTAACAAAGAGAATTGGTGTTATGAAAGGTACAGTGGCTCCCCTTCTTTATGCTCCCTGATAACTCATCATTTACAATCAGCCTGAGATTCAAAACAGATTCTTCTTCACCTGCCTGCTCTCCTTGCAGAGCAGCCCAGGCTCCCTGCAAGGCTGCTGCTCCCTCCCTGCAGAGCCAGGCTCAGTTCCCTGCCTACAATGGCCACAGCAGAAAGCTGGGGGGAAATAAATCTGTTCATCTGATGTGCCAGGGACTGCCATACCTGACAGCTGTGTTACACACTGAATGAAAAACACCCCTCAAGAACACCTTCAGCACAGGGGAGGATGTAAACCCATCCCCATTCACCAGAGCTGCAAACACAAGGGGCTGGGGTGGTGCCACATCTACCCCGAGGATGCCCTGCCTTGCCACAACAGCTGAAAGCTGAGGCACCCACAGAGATTCACCTAAGAAACCAACTTTGCATCCTGAAAGTCCTGCTAGGTAAATATAAACCAGCCCTCTCAACAGGTAAATATAAACCAGCCCTCTCAACAGGTAAATATAAACCAGCCCTCTCTACAGGTAAATATAAACCAGCCCTCTCAACAGGTAAATGCAAACCAGCCCTCTCAACAGGTAAATACAAACCAGCCCTCTCTACAGGTAAATACAAACCAGCCCTCTCAACAGGTAAATACAAACCAGCCCTCTCAACAGGTAAATGCAAACCAGCCCTCTCAACAGGTAAATACAAACCAGCCCTCTCTACAGGTAAATACAAACCAGCCCTCTCAACAGGTAAATATAAACCAGCCCTCTCAACAGGTAAATACAAACCAGCCCTCTCAACAGGTAAATGCAAACCAGCCCTCTCTACAGGTAAATATAAAAGAACCCTCTTAACAGGTAAATATAAACCAGCCCCCTCAAGTGCAACCACAGCTGCCCAGCAGTTACAGAACAAAGCTCCTTCTGAGAGAAGTACCTGGGTGTGACAGCAATCACTTGTACAGAGAGAGACACCACTTTTTTCCCTTTTCACCTCATTATCTGTATTTAAGCTGTGCCTGTTTACAAGGAGTCATGCAGGATGGGAAAGGAAGTAGAAAATCACACTGCCTCTTCCACAATAACCTAAAATAGCTTCCCTGGAAACACAGAGTCCCTGTGATGTTCCTTGGTGTCTCAGCCAAGAAAACTTTACCAAGTCCTGAGTCGTGAGGTACACTGTGACTCTGTTATTTTTGCTTGTATTTATAGCAAGGTTTTCCTCTCCATTTGAATAGCATTGGTATTCAGCACTATTCTGAGAATTTCTGGAGGAGTTGGGGGGAGGAGGAAGGGACAGGGGATGGTGGGTGGTCTGTCTGGGAAGAAACATCCCTCCCTAAACTCATGGCAAGGCAACTTGCTGGACCACCTACATGAGTTGTCACTTTCTGTCTCTACAGACAATTCCCTCAAGAAAAATGAATTCTCTTCAAACCCAGATTGATTGATTTCTTTCTTTCTCATGTGTCACCATTCTGGCTAATTACAATTACATCAGGAGCAGACTGGTTAGCTCAGAACATTCTACAGCTACTGCACAAAATAAAGAGTGGAGTGTTAGAGGGTGCAAATGAACTCCTGCAAACACAGTGTTTGTCCACCAAAGCAGCCCCACTTACAGGAGCCCAGAGCTGGAGGCAGTGGAAGGTCCTTGTTTCATTCCTGAATCCCAGAATCCATCACTGTAACATCAGGGATTGCAGGGAATCCGAAAATCCTTTTCCATGTTGGCTCTGATCACAAAACCCCAGCACTCTGCGCTCATGCAGAAGCCCATGGAAGTATAAGATGGGCTTTTTTAATCTGAAACAGCAGTCAGGACCTTCACCTGTCCCTCCTGAGGAGAGCAGGGTGCCCACCCCATGCAGAGGGCAGCCCCTGAGCCTGGGCAGCACGAGGAGCCTTGCACTGCTTCCTTAGCAGAGGCTGGAAATCAGACTCCTGCTTTCCCTGACATAATTGCATTTGCTACTTGTGCTACAGCAGATAAGGAATTAGCCAGCAGGACCACAGAGTAAATGATGCCCACAGCCAGCCTGCAACTTGCAAACACACAAGAGCACCTTCTTTAGAAACTCAGAACTCTGCTAGTTGAAAGCCTGAGTTCTTGATAAGGAGGCAGATGGGTCCTTGGAAGAAATGCTAAAAAGAGAAAATCTTTTTGCTGCAGACAAAGAAAGGTTCTGAGGACTGAAACCCATTTCTTATTGTCCAGAGAACTGTTTTGTCTGGATGCTATTAGCACAGCATTCCTCTGATCATTTGTAAATGTCATTTACAAACTCTGGCCCAATTGTTCTCTGCAGAACAGATGACAGGGTCCAGCCTTCCTCCTTGCAGAGTGCAGCCCATGCTCTGTGTTTGATAGGGATGTTGATGTTGGGCTCTTCAGTTCATGCCCCAGTGCCCAGGACCCACGTGCTGCACTCTAACAAACTCTGGGGAATGTGGGACCTGGGACCCACAGAGCATCCCACTCCCAGTTTGAGAACCTGCACTCCTCTCCTCCTAGAGCTTCCCCTGAGGAAGGAATTAAAAAGGAATTAAAAACCACTGACCCTGGCTGGCTCAGAGAAGTGAGCTGAGCCACAGGGAGCCAGCTGCCTGAATTCCCTGTGCTCACAGCAGTCTGATGCACACAGGGATTTCTGGCCTTGTTCAGGGCTGTCTTCACACCTGGGTTGATCCCTGGCCTCACACCTCCCAGTGTAACATCAATTTGCAGTATTTTTTATACTTGTTTTGGTTTTGCCAAGAATATCACAAATAACAACTGCTGTTTACACAGACCAGATTGTCATTTGTGTTGTCTCCTCAGAGGCACTGAGGCAGACAGAAAGGGAAGTTTTGATTTTGATCCTATGCTAAGAATTGCACATTTCTTGACCCAAATCCTGCCTGCAGAAAGATCAGAAATTCATGCCAGCAGTGTCCATTAAAGAGGTATTTGACATGCCACATCATTCTCTCTTAACCAAACCAGGGCCCAGCTACCACACCAGGGCATCTGCTCAGCAAAACAAGGAGGGAAGAACAAGAGCAGACATGGCAAATAAAGCTCTTGGGATGGCACACCCCAGACAGAATTCTGTTCTGGATTTAATTGCTGCATGCAGGCAATCCAGGTATATAGAATAAAAGTAGTGGATGCTCCACCAGCCATTCAGATGGGGGCTGTATCTGCTTGCTTAATTTTAAAATTCCAGTTATCAAATAGACATGCTGAACCCTGGGCCACAAGAAGCAGATGCTGTATGTTTACTTCTGCTTTGAGCTGCAAGGTGTGCTTTTTTCCTTGGTATTTTAGTGACAATGGCCAATTCTGAAAGGCACTGGCTGTTTATTAATTTCAAAGGAGGAAAGGGAACTCTCTGTTGAATTAATTAATTTCCTTTATTTCATGCAAGGCTTCAACTTCACAGTTTGTGATCAAAGAAAGGACACCTACAATAATGTTAAATATGGTTTAGGTTTTACAATGTGCTATCTGCTAGTTTGGTTTCCACTCCTCTAACAAATCTTTTGCAAAAATATCATGCAAGGGCTCTGCAAAACACCACAGAGGAATGACAGAGGGAGGGCACTGGAACCAATGCTGAAACCAAACAAAAGCCATTTACTGCCCTATTATTACCAGTTCAGAGCTGAAACAGCATAACATCTCCTAAAAACTACCCCCTCCAACCTCCTCAAACCATCCATGACAAACACCTTCAGCAAGGGGACTGGTGCCATTTCCTCTAGAGCAATCCCAAGCCAGGTGATTCCCAAATGCTGCCAGGTACCAGATCCCATCCTGGTGAGCCCTGGAGTTCTCTGGGAGCTGCAGTGAGCAGGTCCCAGCCAGAAGGGAGTTTGCTCCCTCAGCACCCTCCAAAGGTGTGGAGCTGCTGAAACTCCAGCACCAGAGACTCCACTGATTCCAGCCCAACACAGAGAATTATGTCATGTTTGCCAAAATATTAATGTGTGTTATGCTCCAGTGTTAACTAAAAACATTTCTTAATCCGTTGGCTAATCCAAACAAACAAATTAGTATAATTGGAGAGTTGTGCTTGTGAATATAAAGCACAAAGAGAGGGAACATGAATTGTCTTGTTGTCATTCCTCTCAGGCAGCATGTGCAGCTAGTTCTGCTCCTTGCAGTCTGAGCATACTGGTATAATTGATGGCAACATTTATCATAACAGCAGCACAAAAGCATCAACTGCTTGATGAATTTATTTACTCCTGCCCAGAAGTGAAGCTATGATTGGACCACTCTATAAACATCAAACTGCTGTAGACCTGCTCTGTTGCTGTTGATTGCACAAGGGGAAAAGGAGGGGAAGAAAAAAGAATTAAAAACAGGGCAAAAACCCCTTGACTGGGAGGCTGGAGGTTCAGTGAAAAGACAAATGTCTTTCATTAGAGGAAAACAACCATTACTTTATCTAATTAAAAAAAAAAAAAAAAATAATGACTCTTGCATCCATGACCAACAGCTGCAGCATGGTCTGCTGCAGAGTTTAGTCCTTTCTCTGGCAGGTTTTTCCCCCCCAGCCCACAGCACTCCTGGAAGCAGAGAGCTGCAAAGCACCAGCCTTCCAAACTAACCTGACAAGGACACTGGGCTCAGCAAGGCAAAGCCAGGAACAACACCACATTCCTGCTTTGGCATCTCCTGTCTTCCACTGAGAAATATGGGCTCATGCTCTCTTTGCCCTGACACAAGATGCAAAACTCTGCTGCTTTTCCTGGGTGGATTCTGCACTTTTTGTCCCCAGATGGAAGTAAACCCAATAGGAAACAGGTCCAATGGCTCTACACTTGCTAGGTTTCCAGGCTGTATCTCTAAAAGGGTCTGAAAACATTGCTTGAGATGGAATGGTTTGCCACACTCACTCTGCACACTAATTAAATATCATGTTTTTTTCAAATAATAGTTTAAAAAAAAATTTCCTTTCTCCCTGGTTGGCTCCTCTGACTCCCCTCTGGGAAGCACAGAGGACAGCAGTATCTGGAGATGAATTTCAAACATCCAGTTGCTGTTTGGAGCAGTCTCTATCCAGTCTACAGCAGAGCCAGCAGCATCATCACAGGATGATTCACAGAGAGGAAAACAACATGAATTCCATTACAGGCTTCTGCAGGGTAAAGAGTTCACCCTTAATGAGATCTTAATGTCTTATACCTCACCAGATAAAATTTAGTTTATGATATTTATGCTAAGACACCAAAATGCAGTCAGCCCTGATACAGCCAGGCTCTAAAGTCCATAATGAAGACTCAGGGCTTCAAACTGCTGAGAAACTCATATCTGATTTTTTTTTCTTTAAAATAATAGGTTCTGTGCTCAAAGGTGTCAACTTTCACAGCACTGGGACAAGGAATTCCAAACATAGCTTGCAACAAATAAATTTAAAAGCTCTCAGGGGTACATCCCAAGGGAAACAGTGGGGAGCTGTCCTCCAGAGGCTGTGCAAGCTAGCAGGGGTGAACACTGCAGGGCAGAGACCAATGTGCTCCACAAGCAGTGGAACAACTGGCAGCTGCTGTGTCAGGCCCCAAGCAGGAATAAGTGGGATTTCAGGAGCATCTCAGGCCTCAAGAACACAAAGGTCACTCCATTTCTTTGTTGTTTGCATTCCTTAATGACTTGGGAGGGAGCTTTGTACAATTCCTGCTGAAACCTTTTAAATTCCCTTCCTAATTATGCTGCATCCAGCTCTGAGGAGGGACACACAAGGCACTGTGGAGAGAATGGTACAAGCACCATGCTCCCAGGAACAGCCTGGGAAGGAGAATGGGAACAAGCACACTGCCTCCAGTGCCTGCAGGACCTGCCTGGAATTAATCTAAAGATTCTTTTTATGAGTGGGACTCGTCTCCCCTTATTGCTTTATGCAGCACTTCAAACTCCAGGTCAGTGTCACGCAAAGAACAATAAGATAATCATAGTAATAAAATGCTAATCTATCCCATTAACCTCTGCCTGGAAAATTGCAGCAGACCTGGCTTCCAATAACAATGCAGGGAGGCCTGAGGAGAGGGCAGATTAGACAGATTCCAGCACAGGGAAAGAGCCCACCAAATCCTGCTGCATCCACTTGCTAATGGTATACACCCCATGGAAAATTGGATGACAGCAGCAAGAACTGCTGGTGGCACAGTTTCCATGCTGGCTGCTGAGCACAGGAATTGAGTGAGCCCTGGGCAGCCCAGCCAGGCAGAGGGATGGCTATTAATGGAAAAGAAAAGCCTGCATAAGTAGGGATAAGCAGTTTCCACCACACTCGTTGCTGTTCCATGAAAGGCACAGCTGCACCTTTCTCTGAGTTATCAAAGATTATTTCAAAAGAGTACAGAATGGCATTTACAGCAAGACACATCCCACCCTCTCTTCTGTTAATCTGTTCTGGGATGTGGTTCCCTCCCTTTGGCAAAAGCCTCTGGGCCAAAATATTGCTCCCCACTCAAGGTGGCTGCTCACAGGTAGCCTGGCCTGACTCAAGTCAGGAGGCTGTGCTCCTTGTTTTTTGGTTTTTTTTGGCAGAGAGAAGCCAGATTTCCAACAGTTGGGACTTAGAGGAGAATTACAAGTCTCAGACAAATGCCTTGGTAGATGAACCAAGGCTGGCTCTGCTTGTCCCTGCTAACAGGAGTCAGCCCAGGCCTGGCTCTGCTGGGAGCTGCCACAGCAAAGAAATGCTGGGCATGGAGGAGCTGAGCACAGCATGAGAAACCCCCAGAGCAGGTCCTGTGCTTCCCTTTTCAGCATGAATCTCAGGGCTAACTCAAAAACCTATGAAGGGAGGCAAAGGGACTCTCTACTGGCTTTCAAAATTCAAGAGGCTTTTAACTGCAAGGTACAAATATCTATCAAAGACACTTATTTTTCCTTTTAGTCTAAGTAGCTCCTTAAAAAAATATAACCACAACAGCACACAGCAGCTGAGGTCTTTGCTTCCCCCATACCAACAGCACCTCTGCTGTAATCTTTGCTTTCCTTCCCTTTTGCATGACAGAATGAAAAGGTGATGGCATTTCCATGTGGTTACTGCTCTTTTCACTGAAAACAAAGAGAAGAGCTTCTTCTTGGAAGTCTGAGCAGCTCTTCAGCCCCAAGGGCAGCAGAGGTCCAGGGTGTGCTCATGGCCAGCTGGCTGCTCAGCTCAGCCCAGAGCTCTGGAGGCAGAGAGGAGCAGCCCAGAGCAGCCTGGCACTGCTCACAGCCTTTTCAGCACAGGCAGCAGGGCCCATCACCAGTTCTGGGAGCTGCTCTGGCTCACATGCACACACCCTCTCACAGAAGGGAAAACCCCATCCACCATGGTTTGCAGAATGTCCTCAGCACCACCAGAGTGAATCCTTCCTTGCCATCCAAAGATACTCTTGAGGGATACTTTATCATGGCTTTAGCAGGGTTTTTTTAAATCATCATTATTGTTTATAGCTATGAATACTCTTTCTACATTATTTAACTATTTCACAAGCTTGCAAAAGCCCAGCCAATTAACAGGCATTTCTCTGCAAACTATTAATAACCTCTCAGGCATGCAAGACTATTTGCAAGCAACAGTGGGATGTACAGCTCAGGGCAACACCAGGACCACACAGCCAGAGGCAGGAACAAGGCACAGAGCTGCAGTCACACTTTCTTAGCCCGGGTCTGCTGAGGGAGACCTTCTCCTGCAGGAGATGGAGCTTTCCTGCAAAAGCACACCACCATTAACCACATTAGAAGGGCATGAACACTTTTGCTGTTTATTTTCCATTGTCCTTCTGCATGATCTCATTCACTTTCTCCTGCTTCACACACCAGAAGGATCACCAAGAATCACTCACCCTCCAGCCTGGGGGGAAAGGGGAGCAAAGCTTTGAGGAGCTCAGAGCTGCTGCAGTCAGAGAGGAGCCTCAGCTCAGGTGCAGGATGCCCTGTGGCCATGGCAGCACCAATCCCTGGGGAGATGAGCTCTCCCAGGTTCCTCCAGCCTTTCTGGGGAGCTCTGGCTGATGGAGCTGCCCCACAATGAGGATGCTGTGCACCACATCTGCAGGCAATGAGAACCAGCACCAATGCCAAGGCAGATTTATGCCAGCTGAGAAATCTGCTTTCTCCCCAGCCCACCCTGCAAGAATACAGCATTTTCTTTCCTCAGTCATGAGACACTAGCAGGGCTTGCAGGGCTCTGTCTCCAACTCCCTCCAGAGCCAGCCCTGCCTCCTGAGGCAGCAGCAGTCTCACCCAGGATGTTTGGTCTTTTAATTCAATTCCCTTCAACCAACAGCACTGCTGAGGCTTTCCCCTTCCATTCTCATTAGCAGACCAAATATGTTCTAGAATGAATTGCATAATTATATCAGCAAATCCATTTTCTCCTGCATTTTTTTTCCCAGTTTCCCAAACTGCAGGGCTTCTTTTTCCCTGCAGAACTCCCCAAAGAGATGCCACAAAGCAAAGCAATCATGCAAAAAGATTTATGACAGTCATTTGTATACATGAGTATGCTCACAGACATTCAAGTTCCCTCTTCTGTCTTCTCCTTTTATTTAGTGTGAAAGCACAAGCTGTTCCCAAGTCACATTTATACATTTTTCATAAATCAGATACACTAGTCATATCATTTTAAAGATGGACATGGGGGGGGGTTGTGTGTTTTCTTGTTTTCAGAGTCCCAGCACATCTCAAGCTTTGCCTAAAGTCTTTAAAAAGCATCAAATTTAACCAAAAGGGACACTCACCTCCTCATTAACCATGACCTGGACTGAGCCTTTGCTCAGTGTAGCACAAAGTGAGAGGCTGGGGAAGGAATGGTGCTGCAGACACAGCTCCTGCCTCCCCATCCCTTGTCTGATCCTGCAGCTCTCAGCAGGTACAGGCTGCTCTCAGGGAGTCACCTTCCAGGTGTATTCCTGCTCAGGAAAAGCAGGACACAGAGCTGAGCACTGACACCCCAAAAAAGAGCAGGACAGGAGTTCCTGCAGGGCTCCACCACAGCCTGGCTCTTCTTTACCCATAAACCAGACCTGGTTAAAGCACATGACTCATGAAAACTTACACAGGTTCCTGCAGCTGCTGTGGACTTGCAGAACAAACACAGAAATCTCCTCTAGGTTTTCCCCCACATCAGTTCCCTATGTGCAAATGCCTGCCCTATTTTACAACACCACACAGCAAATGTAGGACATTTGTTAGAAACAAATTCATCCTCAGGTTCTTCTCCTCAACCCATCTTGTTCTCCCTGGAAAAACAGTGGAAGCTGAATAAACTGGGAAAGAATTTTTCCCTAAAAACCCCAGCAGTATGCATACATCTCATCTTGCAATCTGCTGGAAGAACAAGCCAGGTCACAGCTTGATTAGCCCATGTCTGTCTTGTAAATGAAAAAAATGCTCAAAATGAGAAAAGACAGGTTCAAGTTGGAACCCTGATGTCCTGGATGGAGTTTGGGCTGCTCTGTGATGCAGGGAGAGTCCCAGCACTGGCACAGGTTCCCTGAGTGCCACAAACCCAGAAGAATTCCATGGCTGCATGTTACAGATCACACACACACAACACACAGGACTGGAAGCAGCAGGCACTTGCCTTGCTCTGCTTTGGCAACTCTCCACTCTGATCACATCAACATCTAAAAACCAGGCAAAAGGCAGAATCCAGGGCAGAATCCTCCCCTGCTTTGCATCCTTCCTGCACAGGCACACAGCCCCCTGTAGGGCTTGGCAGGGACTCTCAAACCACAGCACATCACTTGTCCTGTGTGCCTGGAGAGGAGCTCAGCTCACTGCAGCTCAAACTGGACACACAGAGGCACTGAGTGAGCTCCTGAGCAGGATGGCTGCCCTGGTCACCAGAAAATATCCATCTCCTCTGCTCCTGGGAACATGCAGCATGGAGAGCTGAAGGCCAGGGAAGATCTCAGCCCTGCAGAAATATTTCAGTGCTCAGCACAGAACCTCCTCTTCCAGCTGCTCTCTCAGGGTTTGACTGACATCAGTCACCCAGAGCACACAGATCCATCTTTATCTGTGTTTATCACATGTTTTGTGCTACTTAAGGCAAGTGTCTTCTCTGCTGCAGCAGAACTGCCAGAATTAGGATTAGTTAGACAATTTTTTTTTTTTCTTTCTTGGGGAGAAGTTGAACAAAGCGTTTTTCATTCTTGTCAAATGTACATTTGCAAAACACTGGCATCTATTAGACAAAAAAAGCTAAAGAAGGTGACATTAAAAGCCGGGTAAAAAGAGAGTTTAGACTGTTTCCTGTGAATAAAAGACAAAGAATTGCTAGACAAAATCAGATACTTTCTGAAAACATTTAATTTAATTGGATATAAGTCGTTTGCCTGATGATGATGATGTTTGCCTGGTAATGATGTTTTCCTAATACACAGGATGCTGAAGCTCTGTTCAGAAAGGCTTTGAAATGACACTGAAAGATGCCATTTTTGTACAAGAGCACTATCAGAAAATGTGCCATATTTTAGCAGTCCAGAGTATCAAGATCACTTAGCAGTGGAAGGTGGTGAAAGGAAGAGGCTATAAAGTTATCAAAACAAGAGGAGAATCTGTCCAGATTAGAGAGAGCTGTGAACAGAAAGTCTCTTTATTTTTAAATACTATATTATTAAAAGCCTAGCATGACCAAATTATGCTGAAATTGTTGCTAAGTGTTGAAAGAATAAAGATGAATATGACAAGAAGAAGGGGAAAACAAATCACACGGTAGGAAAAAACCACTTTCTAACTGATGGCAATTAAAGCTGGGTCTGAAGGTTAGTCTCCTGATGTGATTTCATTTCTAATCACTGCAAAGGTGGCTGTCTGAAGCTGTAAAGCCAGTCAAAATGTGTCTATCTCAAGATCTATGGATTATACACTTGGCAGATTATTTCTTACAGGCACATTATCAAGCTGCCGTTCCCAGTGCTCTTTTAAATAATCCTGTAAAGATAACAAGTAGTTCTCTAATTAAAAACATTCTTTTCCATCATGTAAATCACTTTAAAGATATCTGTGACTGATATGATGGACATTACAAATTCTGGTAGCACCCACCCAAGCCTGTGCCAGCAGCATGCTGGTATATAATTTTATCTAATTGATCAATTAAATTAAAATAATCTTTGAAACAAGCTATAATAAGAGTTGTATAATTCCAGTGGTACCTATTATATTCCTTGCCTCTTTATCTCCTCTGTCTCATTAAAATATTCATCCAGGCCCTGGCTGAGTAATAAAATGGCAGCTCTGATGGTTTCATGACAGAGCAGTGGATGAGCTATGGCTGAACAGTTCCATTAATTCCAGCCTCTCCCCATGTTAACTGTTTCTTACTGGTAGAGAAAGGATTGAACCAGGTCCTTTTCTTCACCACAGTCATTTCATTGCTTGCAGCAATTCTCAGCCTTTAGCAGACAGCCAAAACTAACACACCCCCCCAAGAGAAGGCAGCTTCAGACAGCAGGTTCTTCGTGGGGATGCTCTGTGTCTGCTGGGTGTAGACAGGACCTTCTAAAGAAAAACTCACACTGCATTTTTTTGTCTCATCACTCTATGAATAGTGTCAAAATGTGATTATCTCCACCTGTCTGTCTTTTGGAAGAAACAGCACATGTGATATCCTTTTGCAGGTGGTATTCATAGGCAGTTTAAAGTGAGTTCTGATTGCTTTGCATTATTTGGGTACAAAAAAATCCCATACCACGGAAAGCTGAGAGACACAGATGGTCTCAGGGGTTAGGGAAAAAAAAAAAGAAAATTAGAAGAAGGGGAATAAAGAACCTGGAAGAGAAACACTGCAAAAATCCCAATCTGACATCTCTGACGAAGAAAATTTTGTCTTTAATATTAATTTACAATCATTTCGTAAACCCTGAAGAAAGAAATCTGAAAAACTCAGTCTTACATGGCAAAGAAGGAAGTTAAAAGAGACATGCTGCCATGCCCAGATGACCACAGCCTTTTTTGGGATGCTGATCTCAGGAGGGTGAAGTTTCCCATTTTTTCCCAACTCAGTATATTGCAAATGAAATCTATTGGCTCAGGCCGACAGAATGGGGAAATTCTATTTCAGTCAGCCAAGATCGATGAGCAGACTACTGACCAGTAAAAGAGTCAAGAATTAGCAAAGCAAAGGACTTTTTAATGGAACTTTATATTGTCAATCTCCATCTGCCATCCAGAGTCTTCAGTCAAAGCAGGAAATTTATTCAGACATTATAACCACCTAGCCTTACTCTGACATTGGGACTTAACATGCCTTCTCTTGTTAATATCATTCAGCAACAGCTGCATTATATTACCTGTCAAAAATTATTAATCCAATTCTGTTTTCATGTATATTTATCATTTCCCTGCCAACCACAGTCAAATGGTTCTGTAAGACACATTGATTTCCTGAATGAATTAAATGAAAAGTGTCTGTCATAAGTTTTACAGACAGTGGAGTGATTTTCAGGTACTCTCAGTTTTTTGCTGTATTTTATTCCCAATAACCTGCGGAAAATAATCAGGGAACAGGGAAGTGCACATTATGAGACCTTTTTGCTTCCTTAAGTTTTACTTGCTTAGAAGAACTGTCCCATGGAGCCAAATATTCTTACTTTCCTCACACTCTTACTCCATTTCAGGCAAGCTCCTTGGGCAAAATACTATTTTACCATAACTGCTCATCTGAGTAGTTCCCAGAATCAGAGATAACCAAGTTACAGAACCACAAAAGGGTTGGGTTGGAAGGGATCTTAAAGCCCATCTTGTTCCAACCCCTGCCATGGGCAGGGACACCTTGCACTATCCCAGGTTCCTCCAAGCCCTGTCCAAGCTGGCCTTGGACACTTCCAAACATCCAGGGACAGCCACAGCTTCTCTGTGCCAGGGCCTCAGCAGCCTCACAGAAGAGAATTTCTTCCTAAAACCTGATCTTCATTTGGAAGCCATTTCTCCTTGTCCTGTCACTGCAGTTTTCCTGAAGTTCCATTTTAACAAAACCATTCTGTGCTCCTGCCTTCCATTCAAATCAGGACACCCAAGACATGGGAAGTCCCTGCCCACCTCCCAGCACATCCCAGGACAGCTCTCACACCCTGTTTAAAACAAAACACTGCCCATGTGGTGCCAGGGGAGCACAGACTGCACTCTGCCTTCCAGAGCTGGGCAGCTCCATGGCAAAAAGTGCAACACAGCTCCTGCAGTGGATGAATATTTACCATTTACATTCAGTATCCATAAAGAGAATGTCATGCATAGCAAAAACCAAGTGGGAATTGCTGAAAGACAACTGGAGGTCTTGGTCATTGAACTCAGGGGTCCTGAGGAAACAGGACACTTCTCAAGCAAGTCCCTTTCATTATTTTCTTCAAATGAAATGATAATAAAGTTCACCGTGCCTAAAGCAAAAATTAAAGTCCGCAGGGGCTTCAAAAGTGACAAAAGGATAAAAGTTATGTTAATATGAACAGAGAGTTTCCTTCAATCCAGAGCAGGAGGTGCCAATCACCTGGAGAGAACAGACAGAACCTTTCAATGACATTAACTGACTGGTGAGGAGAAGTTATTTTTCTGGAAATATCTTTTCCTTTCAAGTATTGATGAACTGAACAAAAACCTTGACAAGTTTCTTTGTGTCCCCTCCAGCCCATCTCCAAGGGCATCTTGTAGATGCCCCAGTGTTTGGAAGATGCTCCATCACAGAGAGGTTCAGCTCTTGCACAGGACCACAGCTGAGTGGGGAGGAACAGTGACTGATTCATCTCAACTTGACCATGCCAGTGGGAACACCCAGGTGAGCCCAGAGCTGCTCATCCCTCAAGCTCCCTGCCTCCATCCCATTCCCTAGGACACAGCTTCACCCATCCTCATTATTTGCAGGCAGTAAATCTTCCCCACCCTCCAAAGGGCTGGGATGCCAAATGAAGCCTTGTTTCCAGGGCTCTCAGTGCCAGCAGCTGAGTGATGCTTCTCAGAACGACACCAATGAGCTTTGGAACACAGCCTGTTATGAGTTGGACCTTGAGTGCAATACATCAACCTTTTAAATGTGAGACACAGCTCTGTGCAGGTGAGGTTTGCAGCACAGGCTGTGGGACAGGCATGGTGCTGAGCTGGGGGAAATGACAGCTCAGCAAAGCATTTGCTGCCTGTGCTCTGGGCTCTGCACTTGCAAAAAGCACAGCAGCTCTGACCAGGGCCCTCTCTGGCAAACAGCACATCCCCAAACAACTATTTCACATTAGTAAACCAGACAAAGATGCATGTACAATAATTTTTCCACGTTTTCCACATCAATATCTAGGGAGAGTTTGTCCCCTGCTATTCATTCAGGTGCAAATACATCTGGGAGATGGCACAGGGGGACAAAAATCTCTTCCCCTCCCCATCCACCTCTTTTGGTCAGCCTAATCTTACCCAAATAATCTCTTAGCAGGAGAAGGTGAAAGGAGAGCCATGACTTGAAGGAGCTCCCAGGAAAACTGGCAAAGTGAGAATCAGAAAGATGATTTCAGCATTTGTAATTGTGTCTGGGTCAGGCAGAATTATGCCAATTTTAAAGACACTGAGAGAAGGCTACAATATTTTTTATTTGAAGGCATGACAGTCTAGATAGGAAACCTGACTGAACACAGGAAGAAAAAAGGCATTTCTTGGAAGTGATAAAGAAAATAGAGTCTGTCCACTACCTGAAGGAGGGAAGGGAATTTGGGGTGAGACAGTGAAGAGCTGGTGTCTAGGTAATAGGTCTAGGTCAAACTGAGCATATTTCCTATGCTACCCCTGATGCTTTATTGCTGAGGTAAGAGGCAATGGTTTCACATCCCCAGCAGGCAAAGCAGATCAGGATTTCTCCAGGATCATCTTGATTTCCTTCTTCTCTTTGAGTTCCAGCTCTCTGCATTTGGTATTTCCTCAGCAAATTTATCTGTAGCCACCATGAATAACAAAACAATGCTACTTCTACTCCCAGTATTCCCAGTTCTGCTGCTGCTATTTGCTCTGGAGCTCTTTGCTTTGGCCATATTGACTCAGGTATCCCACAGCCCCAAACTGCTTCAGTTCTGTTTGCAAAATTGAACAGTTACTTACTGAAATCCTTCATTTCTCACACCCACCATTGCATTTAGAATCATCTCTCTGTGAAACAGCTAGGAAATATTCCTGAATAAAGAAGTTGGCTTTCTTCCCCTTGTCTGTCAAAATGGGAAATAGGAAATCAGAGCCCAGTGACAGCAGAGCCTTAGTTCAGGCTTCATTCAGGCCTTTGAGAGGTTTCCTCCCTTCACAACCTGCAGGGAAAGCAATGTCTCTACAGGTGTACAAGAAGTGCTGCTGACATCCCATCACACTCCTGCTGCACACTGAGTAAATCACAGAATGTGGAGCTGTGCAATCATTCCTTTCTTTTCCTTTCAATATTACAATGAGGGCTTATGCAGCTGCTCAAGGAAGCTGAAAAGTAACCTAGAGTTGGATCAATGGAGATTCAGACTCACACCATGTGTGTCCTGAGTAAAATCTGTGTCCCCTCCCAGAGCAGCTCCCCAGAGCTGGGGCAGGAGCAAGCACTGGATGTGAACACTTGGGTGTGGATTTGTGCTGTGCTCAGAGGGGACAGCCAGCCAGCTCAGCTGGACAAACCCCCAGCTCAGCTCAGCTCAGCTGCCACTGGGAAGTCCCACAAGTGGTTATAAATAAAGTTATAATTGCTAGCCAAGTGCTCCTGGGGACAGGAGGAGTTTGGAGTTCAGAGCGTCGCTGCTCCGCGGGGCTCCGGCGCCAAAACCGCGCGCAAGCCCAGGGGGCTCTCCGGGGAGCACCTTGGTTTGGCTGAGCTCCTGTCCCCAAACCAGCATCTGAAGCTTCAGCTGGAAGAGGAAACGACATAGTGTACATATTAAAACAGCTACAAGGGAGGAGGAAATTGCCTTTCATTAATTTTCCATAAGTAGATTACACCAAGCAGAGTGTAAACAGTCCCACGGGCACCAATTACCAGGCTTATTCTATAACTGAATTGTCCTAAACAAGCACCATTTTAATTTGAATATCAAATACTTTACACAGCAGGAAAGAGGAGGAATAAACCAACCTAACAATGCATTTGTTATGGATTTCCACAAAATTGTTGTGGAAACCTCAGTGTCCCCAGTGGATTGTGCGAGGTCTCTTCCCACATGCTCATGCTGCACATCTCCCTCCATCACAGCAGAGGCAGAAGGGGCACGTGCCAGCCATTGTGCCATTGACAAAATGGCCTCAGAACCTAAGGAGAGGCCAAATAATGAAAGCAAACCAACCAAACTAAAAACCCACAACAAAGTCCCCCCCTACATTTAATTAGATTTGGCATGATTCCCTTGTTTTCCTTTTTTTCCTCCTCTTAAGAGACTAACTTACTAGAGCTATTTGCTGCTTCTAAAGGTCTTAATGAAATTAGCCTTCAGGCACAATTTTTCTCTAATAAACTGGAATGAATAAATACCTCATATGTCCAGGAATGAGTGAAGCCAGTGGCATTAAAGAAACAGAACCCAGCATTATCCAGGTCAGTTCTCCAGCATAAAAGCAGCAGCACACATTCCCATGAAGATCTGGAAAATCCTTCTTATTTCCCAAACTCTAGCTTGTTTGTGGACCATGAACATTGGCAACAGCAGCAAAAGGCCGAAGATTCAATAGATGAAACTAGAAATGAGATAATAAAATGTTCTACTCTGTCCAAAGGGAACTTCAGAGGACTCTCCACAACTCTTTCAATCCTGGTGAAACACCAAGTTTTGTCCTCATATTTGTGTGTAGTACAGTTGTGGCAGACATTGTTGAGAGAGAAACAGAACTAGAAACAAGTTTCAGAGGATGGCTTTGCAAATAAGACTGGATACTTTGGAGAAATAGAACTCTGAAAAATGCATTGTAGCTGGACCCACGAGAGGCAATTGTAGATGATTGGTTTTAAGGCATTTACAGCATGGTGTGGCTAAAGCTGACAGGCCAAGAAACACTTATAATGTACTGTAATTAGGAAATAAGTAGCTTCTGATTGTAACAGCATGAATTATAACACCTGTATTGTCTCACCCTTTGCGTGAGACTGAAAATGGAATAAAAGTTTTTAAAAAACACCTCTCAGTTACCCCATCTCTAAATCAGAGAAGAGCGTAATCCAGATTTATTGTCATTTATCCCATGTTCCTGTATTCTGCTGCATGGATCTGACAGGGGCACATTCTTCTCTCTCAGCCCCATCCATTATTGCCACTCCAATGGAAAAACCATTCCAGGTCCCTGCTCCAGCACAGATTTCCATGTGACCTTGACCAGGTCACTGTACCCCAGCTGTTCACCCCAGGTCTTACTTCAATAGATCACTGAAAATACAAACCACAATTTCCTGGAACAGATAAGTTACCAAACACAGGGACAGGGATTAAGGGTGGTTAATGGGCTGTGCATGCTAAGCTTTCCTACAGAGGTCACTGGGTTCTGTCCCACACCAGAGCCACTGTGTCCCAGTGTCACACAACGTCACGTTAGCATTCCAAACCACATCCAAAGCCTCCAGCTCAGCCTGTGAGAGGAGATCTGTTGGATGAAAAATAGCAGCAACGAATTTCAGGCTCAGCAGAGAAGCTGCCTGTATATTTATGAGCCTAAGTCCAACCTTTAAAAACTCTCTTTTCCCCAGTGCAGTTTTCTTCAACAGGAAGTCATGGATAAAACAAAAAGAAGGTGCTAATGATAGAATAGTCAGGCAGAAATAATAGATTTTTACTTTTTTCACATCCCTAGAAGCACAATTGAAGTAGCAAGGAGCATCAACAATTTATTTATTGGTCTTCAGTACCCCATCCTGCTGTTTTTCTACCCCCAAACAAGACCCTGTGGGTTTAATTAAGTTTTCAGAGGAGGCTTGGGAGACACGATTTCAGTCAGTCTATGTCATTTATTCCATGTTTTCTATGGATGCACGGGGAAAAAAACCTACACAGCAAAATAAATCAAACATGTTCCTGGTGAGCAATACACAGGACAGACATGGCAACCCTCCCTTGTCCTCATGTTCTCACACTGCAAGAGCACAGGGCAGGGAAGGCCAGGAAACCTCTGCCTGTGCATTGGTGAGGAAGCCCTCAAACCTTAGCTCCTCATGGACACCATTCTTCACCAAGAAATTGGAATAAGATGTCCCTGAGCCCCCTGATGCACCTTTCCTCCCTCCCCTGCCACATCCACCTGCCACTGCCTTATCCCTTGATGTCCCTAACCAGGCTGGCATTTCCAGGGTCACCTTTGAGACTCCCACAGGCCATGAAGCAGTGCTGGGGTCTGGCCAGATCCCCCAGGAGCAGCTCCAAAGCAGCACTGAGAGCTCTGAAGGGGCACCTGCAGCTGGAGGTGCAGCACCTCCAAAACCCAGCAGCAAATGGACACGGATCTCAGGATGAGTTAAGGACTTGATATAGCTGGTCCTGTACTTGTGCCTCAGTGCATCACCTGCACTGCAGGAAAACAGGAGTATCTGACCTCAGCACCTTCAGACTCACTGAAATGATGCTACAAAAGTATCAGGATTCTTATTTTTTTTACACCTTTCTGATGAAAGCCTAGCCTTGTTAACAACCCCCTTTCAAGCCAAGCAGCCAGCCAGTGCTCCTGTCTCATAAAATTCTGTGTTCATGTTGAACACAACATGCTCTTCAGAAGGAATGAAGCATTTTTTTTTTCAGCTTGTTTCTGACAGAACTGGTGTCAACAATCTAAACCTTTTGCCTCCACTTTTTTTTTCTGACACAGTGAGTGTGTTCTGGCCCCACAAAGCACATGCTAAAATATGTTCTTTGCCCCAGCATTTTGAGGTGATCTCCCACCTGGCATCATCTCTGTTCTGAAGCTCTGCTTCATTTTGGGCAGGCTCCAGGTCAGTACCAAGAGTCTCTTGACTGTGTTCAGTTGTGAGCACACTGACTCTGCTGTTTCTCCAGAGGGAAATCCTCTGCCCCGACTGATAATTACCAGCAAACCATTGGAATTTCAAGGCAATTGTGCTTTGGAGTTTTAAATGGCCAAACAAGAGAGACCATTTCCTGTAAAAACCAGGGGTTCCTGTAAAAACAAAGAAGTTCAGCACACCTATCCAAAACCTTAGCTGAACACTACAAGCAGTAAGAGGTTCAGGAGTAGTGCTTTTAGAGGTATTAAGGTCAATCCATATTTGAGGAACATGGCTAGAACCCCAGAACAATAACTGGAAATAATTCCAGGCCTAAGACTTCTGTCTGCCTCTGCAGGCAACTCCCCCCACCCTTAAAATACTTCATCTCACAGGCCCCTGTCAGTGTATTTTTCATTATTTAAAAAAATGACTGGGTTTATTTTTCTCTCTTTGTTGTTTTTAAGCCAATGTCTTAGAAGGCTGAAAGTGAAATATATTTCTTTATCAATCCCTTGTTTTTCTCCTCCTCTGCCACCCATGCACAGTGCTTTGCTTGCTGAGGCTCATTCATGTGTAGGAGCTGCTGGCATTGATGTATTTTCTTAACAGGGTGGAGGGTTTTGGTTTTTTACATTTTTAGAGCTGGCTGGCACATTGGTTTAGGCTGGCAGAAAGAGCAGATGAAGATGATGTTAATTTTACAAGCAGGGATAGAATGCTGGGCTCCTCTACCAGAGACATCCCAGCTGGCTGCCACACAGACAAGCTCAGGACTTCCAGACTGGAATTCCCTGCCAGTTTTACTGTGACTGATGACCCACAGGTAAAGGAGTTCACTTCCTTTTGAAAGGATATTTTATAGAGATTCTGTAATTGTTTCTACTCTGACTCATGGAACACTGCTGGTCACTTGTAGGTAAAACCTGGATGTGCACAGTGGGATTGGGAGCTCTCTGTTACTCCAGGAAGAGGGATAAAACCAATTTATCCCTTCCAGCCATTTATCAGCTCATTCATAGCACTACTCAAAACTCTCTTTGTGGATATAACACACAGCAACCCAAACAGAAACAAACAAAAGCAGTGATTTAAGGGTTCTTTTCACAGGAACACCAGCCTGGGAGTGAGCACTGCCTTCCTCAGCCATAGCACACACACTCCAAGCACTGTCTACAAGCTCCTGTACCAGATTATCTCTTGCACAGAGATAATCTCATAAATGATCTCTTGCACAGAAGCAGCTCTGGAGCCCCTTAGCAGGTAGCAGCCCGTTCCAAGCCTTGTGGCAAAGATGACTCACAGCAGCACTGATAAAAAATGCATCATCTCCCATCAGGTCACAGCCTGCTCTCTAGAGAGAAGAAATGTAAACATCCACTGGTCCTCTCCCATCCCCAGCATCACTGAGCAGCACCTGAATAACTCAGAGTCACTGTGGCCAGGGTGAATCTGATTACCTCAATTAGGTTCAAGCTTTTTGGAGGGAGGCTTTGTCTTCTCTTTTAGGAAGAGCAGGGATTTTGATCTGGAGGAACTAAGACATAGCAGGGATCCTGCAGAGGGGCTCATGGTGCTCCACTGTGAGACAGAGCCACAGGGAAAACACCAGAAATCAGCTCCAGAGCTGATCTTGGCACCTTCAGGTCCTCACTGAGCACCTGTTTAAATTTCACAGAGGGGTTTTTCCCCTTGCAAACACCCAATGCATTGCAGAACAAAAGGACTCCCTTGTCTTGCACTCTGCTTCACCCATCTCCAGCCATAGGAAAACCATGCAATATCAGTAACTCTGAGTTTAAAACCATCTTTTAGCTCCAGAATCTCTCGTGGCTGCTCATCTCCATCTCTGCAGGGGCTTTGGTTGGTGCATGAGGCCATTTTGCAGCAGTGCTTTGCACAAAAGTACAAGGCACAAACTTCAGACCTGCCCTGAAAACGTGCCATGCTCCATCTGGATGTGTTCCTGAGTTAAATTTGTCACCTGCCAGGGAAAGGGTGAGTGTGTGAGATCCTGCAGCCCACTGGAGGCTGCCTTGGATGAAGAGCAGGCTCAGACTTGCACCAGAATTTCCTCTTCTCCAACAACAAGGACAACTCAGAAGGAGTCTGAGAACACAGTGAGTTTCATGCATTGCTTAGGGTCTCTTGTAATATCACAGATTATTATCCCTCCATATTTGTTAGAGGAGTTTGGAAGAAAGAGGAAGGATTGCTGTAAATTGGCTTTTAAATCTGGCTTCCCCTGAGAAAGATGGTCATGCTCTGAGGTTTGTGGTATTACTTGATAAGCAGTGATTAAAACAGTAATCCTGAATTGTAATCAAAAAGCAGTCAAGGCTCTGAAATTACTTTTTACTAAGCTTTTTTCCCCTTTCAAAGACAGCTCTGTATGGCAAAAGATAATAAAACACCACAGAGGCTGTTCCAATTTCATTTAGAAATATTTGAGCCATTAATTTATAGTTTGGAAAGGCTTTTCCTCTTGTCTTTAAATCCACCTCAAAAATAGGTCTACAGTCTAGGAGAAAGGAGGAAAAACTCTTTCCTGTGGCTATATTGCCCTTGAATACCTGATTTATTTTTATGTCATCACAGTATGAAGCAGAGAAAAGGTTTCCCCCTACCCAGTGAAAAGCTCAAGTCAGCCTTGCCCAAGCTTTCCCAGGCAACAAAAAGTCAATGTAGGATTGTCAGCAAGAGCCTCTCCTAATTGATATGGCTTTGAGATTTCAGAAACACAGAGCTCCTGCTGGCTTGATTTCACAAGGAGAATTCAGTGCTCTGATTCAGGGTTGCTGTCTGCAGGTTCACTGGAGGAGGAGACCAGAGTGGTTGTGCTCAATAATTCTCCTCCAGCCCACTCAGCCAGAGCTGTGTGCTCACCTTTCCCTCATCAGATCAAAAGCACCAGCAAGAGCTCCTGACAGTTTGATTTTCCACACAGCAAATGGCCAAACTAGCAACCAGTTTGTTTTAAAACAATGATGTTGCCAGGGGGAAAAAATAGTAGCACATGTGCTTCTTAAAATTTCAGATGCAAGTACAAAGCTTTCATTAAGCTGGAAAATTTTCCATAGTTATGTGCAATGATTTGTGATTTTTCCCCTTTGTGCTGATTTTGCAAGAGAGCAGAAATAAAATTCATCAGGCTGTAAAAATCAATAGTGATGCTTTGTCCTGTGTAATAGAAAAACTGCACAAGTTTATCAAGCTGAACAGCAAAATTCACAAAGGAGTGCAGGTCATGTCTGAGGGAGGAACTCAGCCTGCTGCCTGTGTGTCCCAGTCTAACCCCACACTCCAGTCTCAGTCTTTATTAGGGACAAAATAAAGACACTACAAGGTATTGCCTTTTCCCAAACATGCCCTTATAGCTCTGCAACCCCATTTATTTAGTTTTGAAACAACTTAAGAGATTTCTGCTTTGTCAATGCCACTCATGGGCTACCCTGAAACACAACTCACAGCACTGCAGGTCTCACATTTCCCCCAAAGATCAGTCAAGTGGTTTTTTAACCATACCTCTCCACAAGATAATTTTCAGCCTGACATTTCCCCACTGCACATTTCCTAAAGCCAGCTGAGGAATCCTGAGGAAACAGGATCAGCTGCTCCAGCCCAGCCTGAGGATGAAGTGGGGATCCTCCCCATCCTGAGTGCCTTTGGAAAAATGTGGAAAGGAAAGCAGCAAACTTGTGTGTGTGTGCTGATTATCCAGTCACACTCCTGACATTAATGAGTGCCCTTGTTTTACAGAACTTGATGGAAGCAAAGCTATAGCACAAACTCCTAAAAACCAAATTTTCTCGGTGATAAATGCTCCCCTTCTGTTCCATTTAACAGCTGGATAGTGAAGATGAAGACAAAGCACACATTTTATCCCTGGATTAAATTAAACCCTAGATTACAAATTGTAATTGAGCATAATTATTTCAACAGCAGAAAAATTTAAGGTCATCCTCATGAGGCAGAATTTGCCCCACAGAGCAGCATTAACATGATCAAAATGGTTATTTTCTACTAACACACATTCTGGTATTCCATTTTCAAGCAGCTAGCAAAACATCCTCCATTTCTTGTGGAGGAACAAAAAAATCCCCAGATACCTTTATGTTCTATGCCACTCTGTAAAACCAGCAAAGTGTAAACTCCATGAAATGGCTTTTAATCTAGCACAAGTTTACTTTATACCGTGTGATACAATCATTCAAGATAAATGTTGGGGGTTAAATTTGGAAAACAGAAGATGAAACCTAAAAATCCTCTCCCTTTTAATGTCTGAAGAACAAACCCCAGCTGCCTTTCCTAAGCAGAAGACTTCAAACCAACAGAATATTCTATCAGCAGTGCTGCTCAGGTTTGCTTTTCTCCTCATAGAAGGAAAATTCCTGCTCTGCCTTGGCTGCAAGAGAGCTGCTGCTCATGTCAGCAGGGTAAACAAGATCTGACTGTCAGAAAAACAGTTCTGTGTAGGATACAGAATCTGTGATAAATGCAAATGTCCTTTCATTAATTCATCGTTCAATCTCATGACCTTACACTTGTGTAATTGAAATAAGCATAAAGTAAAAATTAAATTAAAAATATATGAGTAGGACTCTGCTAGAAATCATAAAAGTCAGGGCTACATCCAGGAGGAAATTTATTTTTGAGCACTGAGTTCATGGCCTTTAGAGACAAAAATAGGTACTCTGGACAACAGACAGAAGTTGCTAAGCAGGCATCAGGTTTGCTGTAAGGACAGGCAACTCTCTGAACATGTCTAAAGTCATCAGCTCCCAGGACATGGAAAATCACTAGTGAGCAGCATCCTCAAAAACCCTAAAAACCCCCATAAAATCACTAGGCTGCTTTTTGATTTATTTTTTTTTTAAGTATGGCATGGGTCAAAATGTCAGCATATTAAGCGGGATGTCATGAAAGTGAAAGCACTCAAAGGCAAAATTGACTCAGTTACATTTGTATTCCAAATAGCAAGAAGCATCTGACTCATCAGAAGATGATTTCATCCAGCCTTTTCAGAAGGACAGGCATGAATGTACTCAGCATCCCTCAGGATGATTTGGGATGCTGTGGGAACACTCAGAGCCCCAAAGATCAAGGGGAGCCCGTTTTTCTGGGCAGCAAGGGCTCCTCTGGAGGCAGGGGAGGGATTGCAGACACAGGAGAGAGTGGGAAGCTGCTTCAGCACCAAGGGCAGTGCAGCAGTGGCTGCAGGGCATCCTGCTGAAGGGGAAGGGAGCAGTGATTTGGGAATAGGAGAGGGATGGCAGCAGGAGAAAATCTGATTAGCACAGTGGAGGGGCCTGGCTTGATGGGCTGCAGCAGAGGAAGCTCTCCCTCATGTGTAAAGGAGGCAAAATAACCAAAGAAGAAGATAAGTCCATTCCAGACATCAACAGGAGTAAAACTGCCTCTAGGACAAAAACAGGATCACAAAAGGCAAAATGAAACCTGAGAATAGGGAATGCCTAGAAAAGAATCTCAGTTTGGCAGAGAATGAAACTGAACCTGAGACACACTGGATAAGAGGACAAATCATCAGGGAGGCTGAAAAACACAGCAAGGAAAGCTGTGAAACCTTCAGCTCTCTAGGCTCACAAGGCACTGATAGACAATTCTTGGGTTAACATTTTTGTTTCTGGGAGTTTTTGGGTTATTGCTTGTATAACTTTGTTTCCATTGCAATAAATAAAGCAATATACTAATAATTACAATGCAGGCTGAGCATTCCTGCCTGATGCTTGTAAGGCATCTCCAGATGGGAACAGAAACTGTCATGTGCCCACACACCATCCAGAGCCATGCACACACCACACATAAACCTGGATAAAGGTCAGGTTGTGTCATTAATCTGCTTTTAGCATCCTTCACAACACATCAGGATCTTACTGCACTAAAAGCAAGAGCTCCAACCATATTATCAGACTAAAAAGTGGTGGATCACAAGGAGGAAAGCAAGGTGTTACTGGCTGGCATAAAAGTCACCAAAATGAACTCTGGCAGTGGTCATTCAGAGGAAGACAGTTTGAAGATTTGAAAGAAATGAACAGTAAATCTCTATGGACTTTTAACAGAAAGCTTTTCTAATTCATCTCAGAAATCCCAGGTCCTATTTCCCTCCCTGTCTCCCTCAGAGCTGCTCTAAGTGCAGCTCTATAAATTCACAGATCTATGCAGAACACAGGTGTGTGCCCCACTTCTGCCTCTCCCTCTACACAAGTGAATTGGGACCATGATTTGCAAAAAGAGGAAATTCTCACTCTATATTCAAAAGGTAAATAATGACTCTGACCTGCTGTTCTGACCCAAGACAGTGCAGGCTGTCCTTTATCCATCACTTACTCTCACAGCATACAGAGCAGTGCAACCCAGGGAGTAAATTAATCATTTTCTCTTTCTGCACTGTACAGGATGGGGACTGCTCTGCTGAGTGACTTCTTCTTTATAAGATAAGGTTAATCAATAAAGATAATTAGACACTTCTGGTTAATACATCCACATCACTGAAAAAAACCCCACATTGTGTCCTGGCATTCCCTGCTGAAATACAAACAAACACTGGAACAAATCCAACTGGTATAAAAATGACCTGACTGTATGGCATTGAAAAACTCAGATTAAAAACACTGTGTGGTTCAGTCCAACCTGAACATTCCTGAATCTCAGAGGAAATCACATCCTGCCTTATCTCCCACACTCTGAGCCACAAGGTTAAACCTCTGTGTTCAGCCAAAGCCTTCCTGATTTTAGTGGATCTTTGAGCAATTTGTAGCAAGTGTCAATTTGTCAAACCCCCAGAGCTGGTATTTGGCATCTGGGCAAAGCCAGCTAAGAGGAAACCCAGCTCTGTTTTGGGCACAGAGGATCAGCCACAAAAAAAAAATAATGCACCCTTTTAAGATTGACCCTTTTTCATTGTTTCTGCGGCATCTCTGCACAGCAATTACAAAACCAAAGTCTGATTAACCTCACTCTAAGCCCATAACCTCTGCCTGCTCAGGCTTCTTCTGATGCCAAGGGAGGCTGAAGGATGGGCAGTTTGTCCAGGGCACAGAGAGGTTCTGAGGTGCCCACCCTGCTCCTCAGAAGGAAAGTCCTTCCTTGCCATTGCACCTGTGGCACCTACAGCTTTGATTTGTAATTCCTGTGATCTGTCCCAGATCACTGCTCAGCTCTGAGCAGGGGGGCAAGATAAACCTCTCCAGCTACCAAAGAGAAATCTATAGCCATGGACAAGCAGCAGCTCATCGGGCTAATCTCCTCCTGTCCCACTTTAGCTGGAGCTTTTAGCAAACAAATATCGACCCATTGTTCCACAGCCACAAATCCTCAAGTAATTCTCACTGAAAAGCAATGCTTCTTTTTGTCAGGGAAGCTTTCTTTTAACCAAAAAGAGAGAGAGAGAGAAAAAAAAATCAAAATATTTTTTAAGATTTTATAAGACTGGCAGTCACAGATATTTTCTCCTGCCCACAGACCAAGAACTCTCACTAAGTCACACAATCCTGTTTTGCTTCCACTTCCCCTGGGTAACATTTCATCCCCCAAGTAGAATTTGGGCATAATTTTACTTTTTTTTTTTTTAATACCTATTGAGTGTCCCCTGCTTTTCTTGCTCACACTTCACCTTTTCACTGGCACTGCACTAGAAGCCTTCCCTGGCTTTCTCTTCTGCCTGCAGAGTTTTCCCCTTTCTCGACCAGAATGAAGGTGGCAGTGCCATGGCTCCATCTGAGATGTCACCCTCTTATTTTTGCAGGTCCCAATACACAGCCACATGCAGCACTGGCTGCTCAGAGTTCCAGGGCTGCTTTGCCAATGCCTAATCTAAAATATCCAACTTTATTTTTTTTTTTTCAGAAATAAGAGATAGTAGCAGCTTTAATGAAAGTGGAGAAGAAACAACAACAAAAACAACATAAACCCAGCAGGAGCCCTGGCTGAGAAAGCTGTTGCAGAGAATGAGTATTTTACTTTTCCTCTTTAGCAATGATAATAGTTTCTTTTCTACCAGCACATCTCAGCATGTCCACATTGGGGTTATTTTCACCTCGGTGGCTGAAATTAAAACAAACAAACAAACAAACCCACAAACAAACAAAAACCAAACCAAACAAACAAAAACCAAACCAAACAAACAAAAACCAAACCAAAACTCAATCAGATAAAAAAAAATAACAAGTGTTATGCTGGAGGTGGAATTACACAACATTGTGAGATGATGACCCCAACCCAGAGGAAACATTCACAGAACTGGGGGTACCAGAAGCCTGAAATGATGGGGAGGAACCAAACCCAACTGGGCCACCAAGCCCTTCTGATGAAACCCCCCTGAGATGCTCCACAGCAGGAAAATGGTGTCAGTGATTCCACCTCCAGTGGTGCCCTGGTTCAATGGGAGAGGGGCTGAAGGAGCACAGACAGGACAGTGCCAAGAATTTATCATCACAAAGCAGCACAAACAGAAGGAAAGGGAGGTGGGAGATGAACCTCATGCCTCTATTTTATTAAACAGAAGAAAAATTTGGCTAACAAAAAGACATTTCAATGTTCTCATAGCTCAAAAGGTCTCTGTTGCCTACTGAAATCTAACTTGTGTTAGTTAGCAGGTGGATCTCTCATGAAAAATTACAGCCCTTCAAACTGGGGCTGTAGGTGACACTACTGCCTGCATTGCACAAAGGGAAAGCAGATGATCACCACTGATCCTGAAGAAAATTAATTTTTTTTCAGATAAACAGACTTTCACAGTCCAGAAGAATCAGAAGGGAAATTCTCATCTCTGCCATTTTTAGTTTTAAATGTTTTTTTGCTCTTATTCAACTCTGAGGTCAGAGACAATTTCACTATAATCAAAATCCCAGATCTACTAAAGATTATTCTGAATCCTTATGTCACCCAGTTTAATTGTTTTCATTATCTTTGGAGTTTTATTATTCTAATTATCTGTGTGCTTTTATTATCCTAAATATTGATCTTTCCTTCTAATTAAGCCTATAGTTAAGACAGGAATATATTGAATTCATTTCAACAAATGAAGCAAACCTTTATCCACTGGGTGTTGGAATCCAACATCTGGAAAACTCCTAAATGGCTGAATTTTGTTTACAGGATGTGAGAATCTGAATTTTAAGCCAGTTTCTACCCAGAACAGCTCCCTGGCACAGCTGGGCTGCAGTGGGGAGCTCTGAAGGGAAGAAAATCCTGATGCACCCCTGAGCTGAGCTTGGCACAGCTCATCTCTCCTGGGCTACACTGGGTGTCACTGCAATGCCAAGGCTGGGCAAGCAAATCCTGCTTTTCTGGGCCTTGCTGCAGCCTTGGGCTCCAGTGCTTAGGAAGTTATCATGGCATGTCATATTTCATTTGGAAAAATCTGTTTTGCATGGTTCCTTCTGCAATTTGCATGTGCTTTGCTCGCTCCTCACAACGTTTCATGTGTGACAGGCACTTGTAGTAAAGGAAGAATACACATAGCATGGTTTTCTCTTCAAATTTGGTTTTGTTCCTGCTGAGCCAAGACTTTGATGCTAGGCAGCACTGGAAGGAATTTCTGAACTCACAGCATTTTAATTTTTTGTTTTGTTTTGTTTTTTGAAAGATTTACAAAATGCAATAAAGTGGTGTATAAACACAGAGTATTAACAATTCTGTGGCAAATAAATTATCAGCTCTTTATGTTGTATCATAATATTTCTCTCTTGCATTTTCTTCACAAAGGGACTCCTGTTAAATATTTATGCAATAAAAGATAAAGATGGTGATGCTACAGAGCAAACAATTAGGCTTTCCTAACAAATTCCTCCAGTAAATTAAACAACATGTTCCTGAATTTTGAAATCCTTCTCCACTAATTATTTGAAGCTGCATTCCAGGATTGCATCTAGCTTTTATTGCACTGTTTTGCATGGAATTATATAGGCACAAATAAAATAAAACTCAGGATAATGATCTTTATCCTAGGGTGGGTACAGGAATACTGCAAAGAGTCCAAATAAGCATAGAGGCTCCTGTGTCTCATCTTCTAATGCACAGATGGATTTGGGATAAAGCCATGTAGGCCTTCAACAGCAATAAAAAGTCCTGATCAACTATTTTCCATCCCAGGGCAGGGGGAACAAAAGATGGATCTTGTGCAACTGCCTGAGCAAGCAATGATAGTGTGAGACATTGCACCAAATGAAGCAAATCCATCCTTAGAGCCAGCAGAAATTGGTGATTATTTTTACACTCCTCAGGTTTTCTGGTGAGCAAGAAGCAGCCCTGGCCCAGCTGTGCAGCAGGACAGGGCACAGAGAACTGCAGAGCTGCATTCTTGTTCCTAAACTAGGACACACCACAAAGCCTTATTAATAACTCAGCCCATAAAATTGTGACAGTCCCAATGATTTGTAAGGAATGCAGAAATCCCTTAGGCAGAGGTGGACAAGGAGCCAGTACCAAGCTGAGTTCTGCTGACAAAACATTATCATTGCACCTGGAGAAGTAAAAAAGGCCATTGAGTTCCAGAGGAGGCACATTCCAAGTCCTTCTGCAAGAGCCAGACACATTTCTGACTTCAATTCCAGGGCAGTCTCAGACAAAGCCTGGCCAGACACCACACTCTGCATTTCCTGATCCCATTCAGATTTCAGCTGAGTGCACCCAAACTCCAGACTGGGAAATGCAGAGCAGGCTCCTGCCTTGTGGCAGCTTTATCACCTGCTGGAGCAGCTCAGTGCTGCCCATCTGAAAGGACTGCCAATTCAGTTCAAACTCGATTCTTAAAAGCAGATGCACAGCTTCAAAACCTCCTGGTCTGTCACATATGGAGATGCCATCTGCTTTGTTACTGCCTCAGTGTGACCCAGTCACTCAGCTCTTTCCTTCAAGATCTACTGAGTGCCAAGACAAAGTGAAGTTGGTGATAGAGGGGGGAGGAAATTCAGATTTACTTTTCATTCTGCCTTGACTTAGAGGATGAATAAACAATAGAGGTTTATTCTTAAGTACCACATAAAATTAAGGATTGCCTATGAAGGACAAGAGTGGCTGAACAGTTAAATCACACAGGAACCAGCATGTTCCTTCATCTTTCACTGAGAACCTGAAGTGCCTATTCTCTCCTGAGGCCAGCTGTGCACAGCTGATGGTTCTCCAGGAACAAGAAAAGCATATTTACTTGCCACCCTGGTTTCTTCTTCAGTTTTGTTCTGCATCAGAATGGTACAGGTAAATAAAAATCACCTGCTGAAACATTCTACCCATTCAGATAAATAAAGCATTCAAGCTTTAGGTTGACCTTGAAGTGCACAGCCAGAACCTGGACATTTAAAAGTTCAGGCACAAGGAACATGTTTTTCTTGAACAGTGAATAGGAAAAACATGATTGAGATGTGAAGCCATTGTTAAAAGTGGCATAGAAAAATCCTGTCAATCAGGATCCTAAGGGGGGAAAAAAAAAAAAAAAAGAGTCCTATGGGGTGCTTGAAAACTTGATGCTTAGCTACCCATTAGATTAGGAAGGATGGTAGAATCATTTCCATGGCTCACACTATTTATAGACTGTGCCTATCATCCCTAAAAAAAAACTCAGAAGAGCCTTCTCACAGCAAAGGAAGAGAAGATCTAATTCAAAATCCTGGATATCACCAGCCAATTAGCAGCTTCAGCACAGATGTGAGCTTTCCTCCTCCCTGCTGCACATCTTGTCAGTCATGCACAGGTAATGCTCACTTCATCCTTAGTTTCTCTCTTTTTTCAGCTTTCCAGGGCAGTGGCCATGGGAATAAAGGACCCTGTTGCTCCCACAATACAAATGGAAGTCAGCACTTGCTGCTGTACATGGAACAAGAGGAAATATAAAATGATTGTGAGGGGACATCAGGCAAAAGAACACTATTCAGCCATTGTGAGGCCATCTTTAAGGCAACTCTTTATAAAGATAGAGAGATTGGAATCATATATTTAGAGCCCGCTATACCTGGGTATGGTCCAGGCCTGGTTCCACATCTTTGACAGAACCTCTAAAAATAATCCAGTGCAGATGCAGCACCTGGAGTCATTGATATGAGCAAATAGTCATAACCTGTCAGGGCTTCCCAGATAGTGAAATGAAATATTAATAACAAACCTAAGATATAATTCCTCTGATAAACCAAAGGATAATGCAAAAGCCACACTGCTGCTGTCAAAAGAGCTTTGCTTTGAGAAACCTCTGGAGTCAAACATGAGTCACATTGGCTTCCCACTTGCAGAAAGCATCCTGGGTGATTCAGCATCTGCTAAGATGTCACATCACCCTTCAGACATGTCACTGCTGCTGCTTCAGGAAAGGTCTTCAAAGCAAACTCTTGTCTACAGACCTGGAAGGCATTTTCTTCTCTTTTGCTGTTACTAAACCAGTTTGGACCAGATTAAAAGAGCTACTCCACACAGGCAAAGATCTTGTGTTTTACTGAACTGCTCCCATGCTGCCCTCAGAACTTGTACTTGTCCAAAATTTCTGTTTCAGGATGGAACCTGGCTGAGGCTACAGACTGCTGGAAATGGGGAAGCCACCACTTCCTTCTGGACCTTTTTGAAACCCTTTGCTGTGTGCAGTCAGGCTCAGCAGTGACAGTGCTGCTGGCTCTGCTGTGGAATCAGTCAGGTGAACCTCCTCCCTTTGCCATGCTCCCAGATGTGTGCCAGATGTGAACATCAGCCCAGGGGGCTGCAGTGCCCTCTGAGAACTGCTCCAGTGCCACTGTATTTGTCACTAAAGGTGCCATGATATCAGAGCTGAGCCCACAAAGGTTAGATCCCACAGACAGCACACAAATTTGGATCCTTGCCCCTGATTACTCCTCTAATTGCTAAAAGGAAACAACTTCTGAGCAGAGAGGATACAAACCAGCACAGAGTTTAGTGATGAGAACCTCAGGGCAGTCTGTTAGCTTGGTCACCCAGAGACTTAGCAAAATCTCAACAAGGAAAGCTGATTGCAGCATGATTAATGCCAGTCCTTCACCATTCCTCCCCCACAGCTCCCAAGGATGTTTTCCACCCTGGCATCTCTAACACAGCTCCTGCTGTGTGGCCAAAGGCAGAAGCAGGAGTGCCCAGAGCCAGATGGGAGCAGAGGAATGCAGGGTGTAGTTGGCTATGAAATGGAGATGATTATGGGCAGTGCAATTAGCAATCTGTCTATCTGCCTGCCTATGACTCCCCAGGTCAGGACACACTCAGATTGTTTCAGGGCTGAGGAACAGTCACTTGCTATTGCAAGGGGATATGGAGCAAAACCCTCCAAATAACCCTACCCTGAAAACATTTATCCATCAGTGGCAGGCAGGAGAGAACCCCACCACAGGGTGATGTCACTACAGTGAAGACTACAGCCAGAAACTGCCCCACACCTCCATTCTGGTGAATGTTGTCCTCTCAGGGCTGAGGGTGCACAAACATTACAGCCACCTGCAGTGGAAAGATTCCTTTAATTCAAGCTCAAGTCAGGGAGTTGCAACACTGCACAATTTTTCCCCATCTTGTCTCAATCAGGTCCATTTCTATCATTTCATTGTGCCCAAGAGCTGCTCTCTCTGCAAACAGGCAGAATTCTCACCTTCACTGAGCACAATACCCAAATCAAAGAGGCTACAAAAGGGAGGAGGGGAGGATTGGGTTCTTCAGGGCTGATGCTCCAAATTGATTTCAATTTCAGAGAGCATTAACTTGGGTCTGGCTTTTCAAAAAGGCTTGGCCCAGCCAGTTCATGGCAAGAGCTGCACTGATGATGGGATTGTTGACACCTCTGAAGGTGCTTTTCTGAACAGGCAAAAACTCAGATGCACAAAAAAACCACAACAAGCCCCCCAAAACCCCAAATATAAAAACAAGCCAAAAAAGCCACCCAGCAGAGCTAAGGCAGGAGATGTGATAAAATCCTCCACATAGCCTTCATCACTTATTTTTTCCATGTTCAGCTTTTCAGTGCACAAAAATCTCAGAGGAATGCTACTCCTTTTCTGTATCTTTTCTGAATGTGGCTTTTTTTTTTTTCTTATGGAATTTAATATATTCCTAACATGAAACATTTAATGCCTGTTGCACAAATGTCTAATAAAATTCAGCCCCGTGGCTCTTTTACTGTCAAGCTAAATAGGACCCATTTGAAACAAACGTGCAGCTTTAAAATTTCCTCATCTGAATGCTCCTGTCTTTGAAGGGAGCAATTCTCCTCTCCCATCCCCTACAGATCAACAGGGATTTAGAGGAGCAGGAGGTGGGAATCTTTCAACTTTGGTTTTGTTTTGCCAACCCAGGGTTTTAGATGGCAGAGCTGAGGAAAATGAAACCTTCCTTACAGGCACTGATTTTTGCAGGTATTAAAAATGTACACAGACACAAGAAGAAAAGCACCCCAGATATTTTCAAATGAAGGAAAAGAGGGGTTGGGATATGGCACAAAGGATAACCACTGCAAAGAAAAGTCTTTAACTTAGCCCTCGCATCACTCAGGGCAAATTAATCTTTCCCTAACACTGAGGAAAGCTTCAATCTTTGCAGCCAGCTTTAGTTTGAAGTTTTGTTCAGCAGTCACCCCTGGAGGAAATCAGTGGTGCTTAGCAGGGCTGGTTTTCCTGGGACTTTTTGTTGCCCTCTAAATCTGGAAGGCTAGAGAAGACTCCCAGGAAGGTGTCATTAGCTTTCAGGATAGCATTTCTGGAAGGCAGAATTGTCAGAGCACTTGCTCAGTGGTGGCCTCTGCTCCAGCACTCACAGAGGTATGTAAATAAAGAGCTGCATTTAATACACTGATTCTCTGCTGGCTCCTCCACAGGGAGGCTGATCTGCACAGCTCATGTTTCTTTAACATCCAGCAGCATGTCCTCTTCTACACAATATCCAGAAGAGACACCTCCACTTTCTGAATAATGAAGCATCTTATTACTTTGAAAGAGGAAAAAAAAAAAAATCTGATTATAAAAGCCCCTGCTGCAGGTAATAATGGGTTTAAGAGATTTTGTGATTAAGCATGTAAATGCAGTTTTACAGGTGGTAAATAGACTGCTATGACTTAACTGGTACATTTAGAGAGTGAAAAGGAAGTTATTAAACCTTCCTTTTGTTAAATGTGTAGGTAAGGAGTTTTAAACACAAAGAGGGAGAGAGAAGGATATTGTTCATGCAAGAACTTCAGACTTGGTCTTACTACACTGAACATGCAAACAAAGCTTATATCTAACTAAACATTTCTTTTAAATGAATCGTGATATAAAAGCATTAATCCAGGCTTCTAATTAATTTTCCAAAAGATATGATAATTATATTTCTAACAATTAGCATTTCTGGTTTGCAAACACCTTTTAGCCACTTCATTCTTATGCAGCACAAGAACGAGAGCTGAGAGCAGAAAATAAGTCAATAAACCAAAAACTCCTCAGCACTGCAAAACACAGGATGAAAAGGACAATGGGAACTTCCAGTGGCATGCAGAGCCCTCTGGGGCTCATGGGCTTTAATTGGGTAGCAAAGATTTCTGCACCACCAGCTATCAATCACCAGATTTCTCACATCCTCCTTTTGCCAGGGGCCATTTCTGTGGAATTCCTGCAAACTGAGGTCACCCTGAGCTCTCAGCACGAGGTTTGTGTTCCATCTCCCCCTGGGAGGACACAGTGGGACCCCCCTGGTGTTCCTGGAGCCCTGATGCACAGACTGCTGTGCCAACACTCATGGCTCAGATCAGAAATGAAGAGCTCAGTCATAAATACATCTTTGGGCACAGCTTAAGCACCACTGCACAGTAACTCCTGTATTTTAAAACCCCTCACTTTTGCAGCCAGCAGGTTGTGCAGGGACCCTTGGGCAGAGCTCAGCTGTGACCAGTTCAGATTTACAAACCCAGCTCTGTGCCAGAAGTCCAGAGTGTGGCCTTTGCACCTACAGCAGTCAGGTTCACTGAGAGGTGGTGGGGTCTGACAGAGCCAGCACCCACAGCTCTTCCACAGACCTCATCCCACCCCTTCCTGCCCCTCTTCCCAGCACAGAGGAGTCTCCAGCAAGACCCTTTTGCATCTGAGCACAACCACAGAGTTTCCTTTGCCTTTTATGACAGGGATGTGCTTTCCATGCTCACCCTGCTCAGCAAAACGTGATCCCTTTACACTGAGGTGTTTTAAAACCTACCCAAGCTCCAAAGCTGGCAGATGTCTCTATGCAACCACAACTCTGCAATCACCATGCCCTGGTAATTCAGGGTGGAATGGCACCATTGCCTAATCCTTCTTGCTTAGTGATTTATAAAGTCCTAATGCAGAATAGCATCAAACTTCAATGCCTGTCCCTAAATTCTCTCTAATATTTATTCTGCTGTTTTCTCCACCTGCAATTTTTTTTTCCTTTTTAATAGGAGAGTGTTTAAACAGCTCTTTCAAGTATTGATTAGGCTGGTACTCAAAGAAGAAGGGAGGTGATTGATGAATATACCTGTTCATTTAAAGCAGGTCTGAGGCAGCAGTGAAATTAGTTGCTGACTTAAGTAATTTGGTCACAAAATTATGCCCATGTAAGTAGCAAAGAGAGAATTTCTGCTGTGCAGTCAGAAAGGCAACTTTGGATGCTCCCAACAAACAACAAGAATTGTGTGTGACTTTTTTACAGCACCTTAGATCAGTGTCACACTGGTGGATTTATGCAGGAAACACACAGTTAAGGGTTGAAGCTCTCTGCTTTTTTAGCCAGTGATAAATCATCCCCTGTGCAATTTGTGAGGCTTTTATTTGTAAAGCTGAATGGGGAACTTACACTTTTTCCTTTTTAAATACACTTTTTCCTTCTTAAATACATGTCAAGGCTAGAAGGAATTACAGTGCTACACACACAGTGAAACCTGCTCCAAGCCCCTTGACACATTGATAAGTCAGAAATTACCTTTGAAAGACTTAAAAAAAAAAAAATCCTGTCTTGATTGTGCTTGGTTTTTAATAGAGCTACAGCAGAAATGCTTTCACAGCTTTGGAAACTGCTTCAGCAGACACAAAAGTCCAGGTGCCCTGGAGGACAGAGAGGTTGGAATGCTGCTGGACTCCATGGAAAGGAAGGCTGGCCCATGCTTGCAGCACTGCTGGCCAGGGGTAGGGAGGCTTTGCAGAGGAGTGAGTGCCCCCACCCAAGCTGTGGCAGTTCTGGGCAAGCACTGAAGGTGCTGCTCAGCCTGTAGGAGTGGAAAAGGGCTGCTCCAAGAGCCCTCCCACCTCTGGGCACCTGGAGGTGTCCAGCACCAGCCACTGCCAGAGAAGAGCCAAGACTGGAGGAGGGCTGTGCCCCAAAGGAGCAGCTTCTGTCCCCAGCAGGTAGGATGAGACACAGGAATAGAAAAAACATCAGCTGCAGTCTGCAGAAACATCTCTGCTTTTGTATCACTCCACGTTTGAGGTCCCTTTCTCCAGATCAGAAGTGGTCCAGCACACGTGCAGAATAAATATTTAAAGCACAAGTGAGAAGAAAAGCTCCCTTGTCTTTGCCAATCTCTTCATCTTTCAGCATCACTAACAGGCCTGCTGTTTACAGAGCACTGGCAAAGCCTGATTAGGGATGCATCTTTAAAAAAAATAATAGGGGGGGAAACAGGAGCACATATCTTTGAGATCAGATGATTCCCCAAAATGTTTGATCCCTCAGATCAAATGCAGTGTTTTTCCTCCCACTGTGCCTCTGTACCAGATTACTTGCAGGTACCACAGTCCTTAGAATTCCTGATCACAGTCATGGGGGAATCACCACAGAAAGGAACAAACATTGTCCATTAAAAGACAGCCTTGAGTTGTTTTTTGCCAGTTTTCTGGCTTTAGGCTAATACTTTGGTGTTCATTCAAACCACTGAAGTCTCTTATCAGGGACAGCACAGCACAGAACTTGAAATGGAAAACACAGGCAATCTGAGTTTCCTTAGAAAATATTAGAAGCCTAACTTTGAAATGCCTAATTTTGAATTTCTTTCTTTTCCCAATTATCATTCCTTAAAAGCAAAACGATGTCAGTAAAGTAACAGAAGGGGAAAAAAATAGAGGTGGAAGAAGAAGGAACTAAAAAAGCAGAAGAAAAAAAAACCTGGAATGAAAATATTACTTCCCCAGGGTTCCTATTCTGCTTTTTCCTATATATCACCCTAACTGCAGAACACGAAAATGATCTATTAATCACATTAAGCTTAACCATCCATTAAAAAGTATTTTAATATCACCTGTCTCTCAAAACATAAAGATCTCCTGACAGCCATATTATTTTCCTGACTTTTTGCTGAAATGAAGTTTATGCCAAAGAAAAGCCAGGGATAAATGAGGGTCTGTATCACCACATTCCCAAACTTTGATGACCTGGAGTGCCTGGGGATAGGATTGCAATGGTCAGAATGAACACTTCCACCAGAGCACAGGGGGTTTTTGTCCTTTCTCCCCATGAGTGAGGGCTCAGCAGAGTCCTCACCAGGTCCTGCCTTGGTGTGCCTGTCACCCTGCCAGCTGTCCCTGCCACATCAGAGCAGTGGGACACACACTCCTCATCAGTGCTGGGAGGTTTTCAGCTGCAAAGCTGAGTACAGCAGTGCCCCAGAGGAAATGATCTCCTACCCCTGCCTGATACCCAGCAGGGCTCACGTCCTGCCACAGCTCAGTGCTGGTCAGACTGTGAGAGGTGGAGAAATTCAAATGCCTCTCCTTGCTGAACAGGCCTCCAGGTGCAACACCTTTGGTCAACTACCCAAAAGAATCTCATCTTTTAAACTCTCCTTTTGAACCTATTTTGGTTTTCAGGTAACCAAGAAACTCATCTTTATTCGTTGGTGATTTTTTTTTTTTTTTTTTTTTTACAGCTGCCTGTAATCTCCCAACTTTCAGACTGGAAATCATTTAAAAACAAATGAGCTTCCCTGCAGATGAAATTCAGAGTCTCTCTGAGCTTTCAAGATAATAAAACTAAAAGGCAACGTTAAGTTGAAAGGGGAGATGAAAAACAGAGGAAACCAGCAAGTCCCATAAAGTTCAGAATTAAGCCTTAAGGCTAGAAGAAATGGACAGAGAGTAAATTCTCCTTTTCAATACACTCTTTTATGGAGGTGGGATGAGAGCAGCAGCAGAGCTCAGTATCTCTATCTTGTTAGCACAGTTCATATTCTCATGTGTTTCTGGATGAGTGTGTTTGTACTCCAGCTGGGCCTACTGCCATCACACATTAGATATTCACAGCTTCAGACTTCACAGCCAAGATTTTCAAAAAGCTCCAGTAGCTGGAGGGGCCTCCAGTGCTGAAACATCCTCAGGCAAGCAGCTTGGCAAAGGGATTTTTAGGGCCTCTCAGGCTGGATATTCAAATGGCCTGGTCCTCATAATCATCCATTTGTGACACAAGCTGGCAGGGGCAGCAGGCACATTTCCATCTCTATCAGCTGCTGATGGAGTTGCTGGGTGGCTTTGCTTGGACACTGCAATAACATCTGATATCAAATGCAGCATAATTGTAAACCTGCCTCCCTCCTCTCCATCCAGCACTTCAGCATTTCAATGAAACTGCTCTGGGAGCTGCACCTCTTGTTTGTCTAATACATTGGAATACATTACTTCATTTTTCTGCTCTTTTTACAGATACTTGCAGACTTGAATAAGTTGTATGTGTGATACTCAGCATATGATTTTTGAGCTTTTACAAAATTTCCCTTTTAACTTGAAGAAGTACCTTGGAAACAACTGCAGTTCAAACATCCTTAATCATATCCTCTTCCCATGAAAATTCAGCAGTACAGCCTCATCCTTGTTTAAGCTCTTTAAAACTCCAGGATGTGTCTCAGCACTGTCTAACTGCACTTGAGCCTCTTAGACATTTGTGACCATATTTAAAAGATCAAAGTCAGTAAGTGGAGTGGGTTTTCAGCTACACTGCCTTCAGTCAATTAAATACATCTTTTCAGAAATAAGAAAAATGTAATTATTTGCATTGGATCAGCCAACTCAGCATGCTAGTCCTGGATTATCCCATCTTTCTCTAAAAAGAAAAAAATTACAAATACCCAGCAGAATTGCCAGTCTGGGCCCAAGATCCAAGCAGGACTGAGAGAGGGGTCAGAGGAAGCATTGTGATAAAGAATTGCCAGATCATTTGGGAGAGGAGAACTGCAGGATTTGCCACCTGCAGCCATTTTCAGAAGTGACAGAGACAGCACCTCCACCTTTATCAGCTGGAGCCAGAAAGAGCCAGTCCAAGGAAGCACTTTGGGTTTTTTCTGCTGCTCCTGAAGAGTAAGGTGAACCCTAATCAGCAAGGCACGAAGCTGAGATCACTTATGAAATGCTGGGAAAGGTCAAAATTCTCTTGACTTTGCAGCAAAGTCCTGCAGCAGTTTTGCTCAAGATGGTGAAGCACAGATGGAGTTAAAAGCCAAACCCCCAAACAGCCTGATGCTGTGCTTAGTGGAACCTCACGTTATCTAATCTAACTATAAAATATTTAGCAGTGTAAAATTCAGTCTTGTCAGCTGGAGTCTAATTCCTCTTTCCCCTGTGGATTTCGATGTCTTTTTGAAGCTTTTTGGCATTAAAAAAACTCTGCTTCCTTCCCTTTTTTTGGGAAAAAAAAAAAAAAAGGGAAGGAAGCAGAGTTTACAGTAGGACTTCTGTGCTTCCCATTTGTGCTAATAAATGAGGGGTGGGGGACTTGATTGAAAGAATAAAAGTGACAATTAGGATAACATACACAGCACCTAAGCCAAAGACTCATTCAGTCTCTCAAAATGGATATTATGCACTGATTCATCTCCAAGAATGAACATTATGTACAAGACCCAGGCAGAAATAACATTTTTCCTTCTGTAAATTTTGAGATTTACACTTGCTTTCATTTCTTAGTGAGAGAAGAAAGAACCCCCAAACCCTCAACCAAATAACCCCAAAATCAGAGAAAAATAATTCCATAATCTAGACTAGAAATCACTGATCTGGAAGGTGGCAGAGATGAGTTCAAATCCCACTTCTGAATCATTTCAGCCTAAGCTCTGTCACATTTCACAGTTATTTAAGTGTACAGCTCAAAAAAAAAAAAAGCCATGACCAAAAATTAATCCATGACAAAACAGAAAATTCACATCAACGTGGCCTGGTGGTTAAACCCCACACCTTCATGTGTGTTTGACAAATCCTTTGCAACAGCCTTTCAAGGATTACTGTTCTGCCTTGTCAAGATAGCTGGGAAATTTTCCTGAAGAAGTTGTCTCTTTTTGAAACCACAGTTACATGTGGTTGAGAAATGTAAAGAACTGGACAAGACAGAAGGAGTTTTCAGCCTTAGCAGGGCAAACCAACAGGCTACATTAGAAAAAAGATGGAATGCAATGAATCAGCAGCAATGAATTTTAATTATTGGGCCTAAATTCCACCATTTACCTTGTGCCCTGCTTTGAAAAGAAGGCCTGAAAACAAAAAAGCCCAAGGAATTCTGGAATACTATCCTGATACAAGGATCACCAGAATTATTCAAAGGTCTGCTTACATGCTGCTTAGGTCACAACACCAATTAAAAATTGCTGTCACCATTAAAATTATTCATAAAATCATCATTTTTTGCCCTGGCTAATAATATTCATAATATCAAGGCAGCTGAGCACAAAAAAGTTTTAAATTAGGAAGTGGTACACCAGGCTTTTATGGCCTCCAACACTCGAGGCAGTTTTCCAATTCAGCACAAATCTACCTTAGAACTAAATTCATGACCCTTCTGTTGCTGGATTTTTGTTGTTGCTGTTGTATAAAGAAACCTCAATTGTATTTCATTTCCATCAGAGCACCAATCAGTTTTTTGTTTCTTCAAGCATGATCTGAATGACAGCTCCTTTTGCACTTTGATTTTGATTTCTGTTGGCCGGTTCAAAGAGCAGGCAGTGGAAGAGAAGGATGTTGAAATAAGATGGCAAAGTCAAGAATTTTCAGTCATGATCTACAGCAGATGTCAAAACTCTGCAGTGCATATCCCACTGCTAATCTAGGTTTGCTAGGATGATTAGAGGAAATCATCATCATTTGAAGTAAATAAAATAATTTGCTAAAATCTATGTCACCTCATGAAGATGCAGACATTCCCATATTTTTGCAATTGCTTCTTAGCAAGGAAATAAATACTAATTCTACTGGAGGAAAAGAGATATTAAGAATTCAATCTTAAACAATACTTGTGCTCTAGGAAATGGAAAACATCAGAATTCAGCTCTTGCTCCTGTGACACAAAGAAGAACAAGAATCTCTCATCTGAAACAGCAAAGACTAAGAAGCTGCAAAAAGATATTTGGGAAGAGAGGGAGATGCCATGTTTGAAACAAAAGCTTCTGTTCTTTAAAGACAACAGATGAGAGTTAATTGCTTCATAATGGAGAAAGTATTGAAGTATGAAAACAATCTGTATTTTGGAGAACTGTTCTGTGTCCACAAGTTAAGAGTTCATTACTAATGTTTTATTCATTTCTTTTAACAACACTGCAATAAATTCCTACAATAATTCATCAGCTTGCATCAGATTTTCTTGAATTTTAGCAGATCCCAGTTCCATTCTGGAGGTGTTGGAAGCAGATAACAAAACAAGTGTTTATGTGGATACAGCTGCTTGATAAACCAAGCTAAGCAAACCTCCTCTTTCCTGCACCTGGGAAAGGCACTGAGGGTTCCAGTAAAAGAACCCCTCAAATAAACAAAAACAGGCATCAGGAACTTCTCAGCTACAAAATCAGGAGCAGTCATTGTCTGGTTTTCTTTGAGATTAAAATAAAAAATAAAAAAAAAAAGAAGAAGAAGAAAAAAAAGAAGGAGAAAAAAAGCACCCCAGGCATTAACACAGAGAAAGTCAGCCATAAACCACATTTTACAGCATCATTAAACTGACCAGAAACCACAGGTTTGCCATGGTTAGTACTATACATACCCTTAAAAAGTAAGCACACACACAGACACAGAGTTTGTATTTGGAAAACATAAAACCTGTAAGAAAAGCCATTCTTGGCTCATTTCTGGAGGTCTCCTTGCCCTTTTCTGAGATGACGTTGGAAAGGAAATACAGCAAATTCTCCTCTCAGCCTGGGATCCACCAAGCATCCCCCAAGCCTTGCTTTGCCCTCTCTCACCACAGCTCCCCATCTGCCCAGCTATGTCTGTTCTGTGATTCTTGGGCACCTCTGGCATCAATCTCAGTAAGAGAAGCTGCTGATACCCCCAGGGAGTGCAGGGTGCTGAGCCATGGCCCTTGGAGGCAGTTTTACCTCTGTCATTATTGTACTTCCTACCACAGGATTAGGCACCTCAGGAATTATTCACAATTTGGAATGTCCCTGTCCACACAATGAGTTCATCACAGTCCTTCCTTACTGAAAGGCTTTCAATACTTTCACTTGCTGTGGCCATTGGAAACCTCAGTTCATCCAAAATTCATCCCTACAGGCAAATGATGCAGGATGTTCCTCCCCACACTTCACTGGCTGATGCCTGCTTTGGGTGCCTGTTTCAGAAGCATGGAAATACAAACCTAAAAGTTTCCTTTAAAATACAATTTTCAAGCCTGGGATGTTATTTATTTATCAGAGGGAGATGAAACTGTTTCCATATTTCCCAGAAATAAATGTACCATGGAGTATTGAGTTAGTTTAACTAATGTTGCCTTTGGTTTGACCTGCCTGCCAGCTGCACAGCAGTTCAGCTGTTAATGAACTCACAGACCACACCTCATCTCCAATAAAAACTGGATTCTAACATCAGCAAGTATTCTTGCTGCAGAGGCTGCATGGACCTTCAAAACCCCAATCACTGCAAATTTCTGCTAAACTAGCACAAAATGCCCAGGAGCCTGGGAGAAAATGGGAGTTAATTTCTATGTAGACCCAAGTAACACAGTGCTCATTCTCCAAGCCTGACTCACACTGATAAGCTGTTAGCCCAAATAAGGGGGGGTGAATAAAATCATCTTTTTTTAACATAAAATTAGCTGTTGAACACGTTGCTCATTCTCTGTGTGCCTGGTCTGAGCTGTCTCACTCAGGGATATGGAAATCAACAGGGCCAGAGAGCAGCACTGGGGGCCCCCAGGGTGTTTTGCTCCACTCCTGTAACAGGGGAGGCTTTGGAGGATATCACAGATCCTGGAAGGGAAGAGGTGAAGTTAGTCAGCCACAGCAGCAAGGAAAAGGACCTTCAGGCAGCCTAGAGGGCTTGTCCATTCCTGCACAATCCATGGGTTACACCTGGATCTCCCTGGCAGGAGGGGAGGGTCTTCCTGCCCAGCACCCAGCTTGGCCAAGATTGCACCCCTGGGGACCATCCCTGCTGCTAATTAGTCCCCAATTATCTCTAACACAAGATTTTTCTCCAATCCTCTGTCCTTAGGAACAGCCTTGGAAAACATCACCTGTGACCACCCCCAGGTACTCTCTTTGTTCCAAATCTTTCACTTTTTCTCCTTTTCCACAGTTCCAGGCACTGGGTTTTTTCCTATTTTTTTTTTAATTACTGCTGCTGGAGGTGTCACACCTCACCTATAGCTGTCCATCCCAGGTGGAATTCATTTCTCCAGCTCACTCTGACCATAGTGTTGGGAACAACTCATCTTCTGTATCTGTGGGAAATCTGAAAACTATGATAGACCCCAGGACAGATGTGCTTGTTTTTTCCTATTTTGCAAACACCTGCAAAAACTCCTTGATTTCCATTAAATTAATTTAAGTCATATATACTGTTTGTTGTTCACATTATTTTTCTTTGTTTGAAGCTATTATTTCTAACACATCAAAAAAAAATTCAGTTAGAATGCTGGGGAGAAAATATTGAAAGCTGTATTATATTTAAGTATTACTCTAAAAATAGCATGATCATAGGTGGAGTTGAGCATGAGTTCTCTCCACAAAGTTTTGTAAATGGTATTTTCATACCCTTCTCTGCTAAGACCATAACCATCCCTCAGAAAAACTAATTAAGCCCAAACAATACAAAACAAAATCCTGTGTCATGTTCAAGGAACCTGCTGGGACCTATCTGAGCTACTCTAAGATAATTTAATGAGCACTCATTAAATTAACATCTACCCCCACAGCAAGTTCAGCAGTGAGAGATTTGAGCAGAAGAGCTTTAAGTGGCTTTTCCTGCTCTGGGGGCTCCTGCTGCCTCATCTGGCTCAGGCAGCTCCAATCCTGTGCCTCCACACTCTGGGGAAGCCCAGGCTGGCTGCAAAAGAGCTTCAACAAAATTCATTTTTACTGTAAATTTCCAGCATTAAGAGGAAAAGAAGATCTGTTAGCCTCGAGCAGAGCTGCCTGAGGAATCCCAGTGCTTCCCCAAGGGAGGTGTGCTCAGAGCTGCTCAGCCAGGGCTCCCCACTGCCCTGAGCTGCAGGAGGCTCAGGGTGGAGGACACCCACCCTTGGGGTGTCCCTGCAGCCACCAACCCAAGGCTGTGGTATTTACATTGTTTGAACATGATTTTACATGATTTTTTTTGCTTAGGATTTTTTTTGGTCTTTTTTTGTTGTGGTGGTTTTATCCCAAAGTTAAAAAAGAGAGTAGTTTGTGGTATTTTCTGAGTCCTCCATCATTGGGAGGAATGACTGAATCTGACTCCATGTTCTTGGAAGGCTAATTTATTATTTTATGATATTATATTATATCAAAGAATACTATAGGAAAACTATACTAAAGAATAGAGAAAGGATATAGACAGAAGGCTAAAGGATAATAATGAAAAACTCATGACTCTCTCCTGAGCCCTGACACAGCTGGATGGGGATTGGTCATTAAATCAAACCAATTCACATGAAACCAATGAAACAATGACCAGTTGGTAAACAATGTCCAAACCACATCCCAAAGCAGCAAAACACAGGAGAAGCAATCAGATAATTGTTGTTTTCATTTTTATCTGAGGCTTCTCAGCTTCCCAGGAGAAGAAATCCTGGCAAAGGGATTTTTCAGAAAACATGACAGTGGCAGTACTTTATCTCCAAACTCTAATATTTATAGACTTTCAAAAGTGACCATGGATTGGAGGATGAATTTGCCACCTCTCCAGCTACACTGGTCAAACTAACAGTCCATCAATTCTCTCCTCCTCCAGAAAGGAATGCAAAACAATCATTATTTACATCAAAAGTGCATGAGAAACTCCATCACAAGAATGTAAACATCAGAAGGCTTAGAAGAACTGGGTGACACAAGGCAGGGTGGTGCTTCACCCACTCTGCAAGCTTTCACTTGGCCTGTTCATCCCTGATTTCCCAAGGGCAGGATGGTTTTGTGGAAGGTGTTTGTCTAGTGGGAAAAACTCCTTGCTGGCTTGGAAGAGCCCTTGGCCTGTAAATGGCTTTTTGTCTTAGAGAGCCAGGCTGGAGCCAGAGGGATGCAGCTGAGACAGGGGTGCAGTTTGGTCTTACTCAAACTGGGTTTCATGGGCTGCCCACTAATCACAAGTAAATAAATAAATGAATAAATGAATGAATGAATGAATGAATGAATAAATAAATAAATAAATAAATAGGCAAGCAAATAAATAAAGAAATAAAAAACCAACCACCCAAACAAACAAATATTGTCCTTCTCTAGGAGGTGGTTTAGATGCACTGCTAGGGCACTGTGGAGATCAATAGGGAGGTATCAATGTTTCATAGCAATACTTAGATGGACACAAAGAAAACTCAGCCAGGTTTTGTGCTGACTCACATGCCCTGGGGAAAATGGAGGTTAGTTCCCTTTGAACTCAGAACAGGTTTGTTTTCACAGCCTGCCATGCTGTTTGCTGTCTGGATAATGGGCTTGGTTCAAAAGGCATCCACAGACAGCAGGCTCTGCAAAAAGGCAAACTGCTTGATACATTTTTAATGCTAAGGTAGTACAAAACAAGTTACCAGTGTTCAGGATCACTCACTAGCAAACAATTATCAGCAAAATGCACCAGGAATAAAATGGCATACTGGGGAGTCCATCACTATGTGAAGGACACCCACTCTCTTACAAACCCATTGCTAATACCTCATCTGGGCTCACACAGACTTCTGTCACTGTCAAAGGAGCATCCAAATGAAATTAATTCACATACACACAACCCTGAATGATACTGAATTGTTTAAAGAAACAGTATGTGTCACATTCTGCAGAACAAACTGAGTGGTGATGGTCAGAAAAGCACTCCCCAAATGCCCTACAAATGCCTTCCTGGCTTTTGGAGAGCCTAAAAGGAGAAAACACCAACAGCTGATGAATCTTGTTTAGGCTTTTTTATACCCAAAACAATCCAAGGGACTGCATTGTTGAGCTGGCAAGGAGCTCCTTCCCAACTGCCAGGCCCTCCAGTCTGGCTCCTGCTGCCAGATTTCTGCATTCAAAGTGCAGCAGCCCCAAACTGAGGGGCAGCTTTTGGGGACTGTGCTGCTGTCAGCCCCAGAGGTGAACCCAGCCAGGGAGAAAAGGAGATTCCAGAGAAAAAAGGAGATTCCAGAGAAACCCTGGCCGGGCACGAAGCTGCCCTTTGCTACCAAACCTCTCTCAGAGACAGGATTCTAGCTTCTCCTCTGCCAGATTTTCAGAGGCTGTGCTGGAACCATTTGGGAAATAGTGCCTGGGGCAGTCTTGCTAAGAACAAACAGATCCTCTGAGCACAACCAGGACACGGCAGAACGGCGCAGGGAAATCAAGAAACAAAACTCTGCAGTGAAATTGTGTGGACACAGCTTATCAAAGTCTCAACAGCACTTTTATTGCTGCTTGCAGTAGGACTAAAGCAGTGACTTCCCAAATGATTCTCTCAAAGAACAGAGATGAAGACATTTCTATCCTATAATGAGAATTTGGGGGTGGAAGGATTTTTTTTTCTGGAAAATGAAGTATATTATATCTCACCTAGAGTGATAGGGCATAAGATATATGTGGACCTGCGTGGCAGCAGAACAAAAAGTTGTAAACAAGAGGCAGGAATAGTCTTTATTCCCTACAGAATGTTTTGCTATGTTTCTGTTTGTTTTGCAACCACATGGCAGTCCTGTGCTCACCTTGGCATGCCTTTTGTAGCTGCAGCCTGCTTGGAGCTCTGTGATGTTGTGAACCCTAACCACAGGTGTAAGTCTGTCCCTGGGAGGAGCAGGAAAATCCTCAAGGGGTGAGGCTGGTGCCAAGCAGAAAGGTGTGGAGGGAGCTGTGTTGTGGCAGTCCTCTGTTCCCCTTGGCATGCCTCTTTGTTGCTCCCTGCAGAATGTGTTTGTTTTGTTCTAATGCTGTGTTTGCCCCTGGGACAGTTGTCAGGCTCCTTCCAGCCAAGCTTCTCAGAAGGCTGTGGAAGCAGGGAGGCTGAAGCCTGGATTGCTTTGCAATAATGCTGCAGCATTTAGGCTCCTGCTGCTGTTAAATCTGCTTTTATGAGTGGGCCATAAAGGTTGATGTGGTGGAGCAGGATTGCACCCAATGGCCAGGAGCAGTGCCCATCAGCCTGGAATCCATGCCCACAAACACAGCTTAGGGTAACAAGCAAGTTCAGTCTGGTTAAATAAAGCTCACTGTGACACAGAGAGGCTGCTCTGGGACTGACCACTCCTTTTGGTCAGGAGAGCTGAATTACTGTAGCCCTTGGGGAAAAAAATGTTTCACTGATTTTTATATGAGATCCAGATTCTTCTTTAATGAAGACCCAGACCCAGATTATTTTCTGGCCCATATTTAGTACATGAAAACACCAGCAGGCATCAACTAGCCCAGCTTATCCTAAATACTCCTTCCAAACTCAGTGGAGTTCTTCAGCTTACAGGAAATACAGATTGCCAGGCTAGATGCCTCTCACCCATATACAGAGTTTCCATCCAGCATGCTGTCCCAAACCAGTCCTAGAACAAAGCAGCACTGATTTTTTTCCCACCTTGCAGTCCCCATTGTCCTGGTAGTCCAAGCCCCAGAATGATGACAGCCAAACCTCATAGTCCCAGGTCAAAATGTGCCCAGACAGACCTGGGTCATCAATAGGAGTGCTTGGGTTTGGCTCTTTCTGTCCTTTACCCAAACTAAAACTCCTATCCAACAGCTCTTCCCAGTCCTAAATCCAATCACTGTCCAAGTCCAGACAATGCCTCTAAGGCCCAAACCCCACATTCATCCCTATTGTCCCCAAGAAGGAGCAAATCAAATCCTTCCTGTCCAACACCAAAGCTAAGCTGGCTGCTCATCTTAATTGGTGGCTTTCTGTCACAGTCACACTTCTGCTGATTCTTTATCTCGGTATTTCTCCTCCTGCCTCAGGAATTCACAGACACAGAGGAGCTCATTGCCTTCACCAGCTGTGAAGGAACATGAATTACATCCAAAAAAGAGAAAGGCGTAGGCTGAACAGTAGGAAGCATCCTGTTCTCTGGTGGGTATTTCCATTCAGCTGCTGAATCAGGGAACACTTTCACATTCGTGCTGCCACTGTTTGGAACACACTTCCTAAATGATATTGATTTCCAGCACCATGAGCTAATTTGTTGAATATTTGCCACTTAACAGTGTTTTACATGGAGTTATCATCATCATCCTCCTGGTGGCATTAGGAAAGCCCCATTCTGGAGAAACAAGCTCTCAGGGAACACAGCTACAGCCAATGAACACTTAGTCATTAATCCATCTTTGTGAGGTTTGTACCAGGCTGCACAGTCAGATGGATCCTCACAGGTATCAGCTCTGAGGGACTCACAGCAGCACACATCAACAACCTTCAGATGCCTGCAGACATCAACCTTCAGATGCCTGCACTCATCAGAGACCAGAAGAGCCTTGTTCTCTGCTGTCCACTGCTGAAGCACAGGCCATGGCTGGAGTCACAGCAATCTGCACCCTTCATTTCCCTTTGCAGAGCAAAGGAGCCACTCCTGACAGGGGAGATGAAAGGGTTTGTAGCTCTGAGCTATGGGCAAATCCCTTGAAGCTGAGATGCAGAGCACGGAGTTAAAGACATTTAAAGTCTTTCTGCACAGCAAATCCATCCCTGACAAAGCAAAGGCCCAGGAAACAAGCCCTGCCTCAATTAAGAACAACAGCTCTTGCCAAAAAACACCCCCGAAGCACAGAATATATACCTCCCAAACCTGATGTGCACTTCAGCAGAAACAGCCTCTGCTGTGAGGGACCCACTAAAGGAAGATAGCATTTCAGGGCTCCTGGCAGCCTTAGCCAGAGCACATCTCTACAAAGCTTGACACGAACAGGGCTGTAATTCCAGTCCTGTCATCTCTGTCATCCTGAGATGACTGCATTGCCAACCACACAGGGAATTTAAAAGTCACCCCCAGCATCTGCTCCTTGACTGTCAGGAGCCATCCAGTGAGAAGCCTTGCTGTTTGCAAGTTTCCTTACAATTTAACCTGGCTCAGGGCAAACAGAGATCAGCTCATTTTTTTAAATTAACCACTCTATGCACTGATGTGCCCAGGCCAATCCAGTTGCTGATGGCAGCACACATCAGCAGCTCTGATTATTCCAACCTAGATGAACACGTGAGACAGTTTGACAAGAATTGTGCTGGCAGAGGATGTACCCAAGAGGCAGCTGCATGGCTGGGCTCTGGCTTAGATGATAGCTTGAACAGAAAAAAACATGCTCAGAAGAAAATATTTCCAAGTGACCTATAATGCAAACATGATCACTTCTAAACAAAAGCATGCAGGAGAGCTCATAAAACACTGCTCTCCTCCTGGGGTAGCTGCCTTTCTACACACAGTGCCTAAAGGCAGCACACAAGTGCACAGTCAGAGGCATGTTCCCAGGACCAATTGATTGGAAATGTGCTAAGACACAACCTCTTCTGAATTGACCCAAAATCCATGTAATACCATGACTTTTTTTTTTCCAGCAGGAAGGGATTACAAGAGTCAGAGGCCAGTTTTTATTTATACACACAGAAGCACACGGTGTGAGTGCACACATACACCCATCACTGCAGAAGAGTCTCTCACAGCCCAAATTGAAAGATTAGTTCAGGCTTTCTTTAATGTGGCACCAACTCCTGACACTTCCTTTGTCACTGTTATCATGCACTCTGGATTTGCTGCGAGCAGGAGCTGCCAAAACCCTTCTGCTCAAACTCTGCACACTCCCTTTTGCAATTGCTGCCAATCCCTCTTGGACACTGACACCTCACCCCACACCCACAGCAGGACCTCAATCCAAGAGCCAAAAGGAAAGGGTTTTCCAGGCAAAGGAACAGATCAAACAGAAACAGAACAAATCCCACAAAGAATTTCTCTCTGCACAGAATTTTCTGCCAGCAGCAACCCCCAGTTTATAAAAGGAAACATCTTGCTTGGAAAGAGATGATCAGCCTGGGTTGTGCACTGTGCAGGACTTTTAGGATGCTTAGCTCTCTACAAGTATCTCTTTTCAGAGAAGACTTGATTTATGGCTTCATTGACCTTGCAGTGCAGCATGACAGCACTGGGGGACAGTGACAAGGCAGCAGCAGAGCCTGATCACTGCAGCCTGGAGGAGGCACAGGAATGCTCAAGGATGAAGGGCTCTGGATGGAACAGAACACAAGGAGCAGGATGGCATCTCACAGCCTTAAAAAAGGCATCAGTACCACTACTAGCACCCTGGTCTCCTATTCAAGACCTTGTTCAAACACATCAAAATGATGCAAACCCCAACATCAAGGGTATAATGCCCCACAGTGAATTTTTGAAAGTCAGCAGCATTTTTTGGCAATGAACAGTGGTGCTGCACAAACATCTCAGTGACCCAAGGGAAAAATCAACATTACAGCAGCTGAAAATATATAACTATCAAATATATGAAGATAGACTCAGACTCTGGAAAATTCTTTACTTATGGGCAGTGTAACTCCCAAACAATTAGTCCTACTATTATCCTTATCTTACTTCAAATATTCAGAATTTAGACACTTGCCCAAGCTCTTCACTCAGCTGATAGTAAGATTAATTGGTATGCTACATGCACCTCTAAGTGATATTTCCAGTTATAAATACCAACCTGCATTCTGCCACACTAAATTTGATATGCACCAGTGATCACATGAATTTGAAAGTGGTTTTTCTCAGCATCCATCATAATTTTGAGTCACCAAAAATAAGAGAAAAAAAGGAAAAAAAAATTGTCTTATAAAACTTTTGCTATTTTGCCCTGAATTTTGTGGTAGCTGATATCTGTCTCCCTTCAACAGACATATCAGCCACACTTTCCCTAACATTTTTTCCTGGAAAGTGCAATTGTCCAATGAGAACTGTAAAGGGATCTGTGCTCATCTTCCCTGGCTATTGCAAAAATCAAATCCTTCTCAAACAAAGTCCTCTGCAAGATGAAATTAAACACAAACTTGTGGGCTTAATTGTATTACTTGGAATGGAGTATTGATTGCAGCTAATTTTATCCCCCATTTTGAGGGTTTGCTGGCTAGCTGTCACTTTGATAAATGGGAGCCAGTGGATATCTGAAGAGGGACTGATATTCATAGTTCAGAAAATATCACCACCAAGTTTACCATGAGGAGTAGCCCCTCCTCTTTACTAACAATCACAGGAGCCATTAGGTTTGATGAGGCACAGGAACACCCACTGTAAAGCAGATGGCCAGCTCAGAATGCCTGGCTGCCTCAAAAGGCATTGCCCAGCAGTCTGTACAGCCCAGGTGAGTTTGGGCCCTGCTTGAGCAGCAGCTGCCACTTGGAATTTCAAAAATACCCACTGCAAAGGCCCTCAGGACAGCCAGGCCATTTAGTCAGGACAGTGACCATCCAAAGGCTGAGGGAGAGACATGAGATAAAAATGGTTCCAGGATTTCAGCATCAGACACTGAGGCTGTTTGTCAGATTTGGGGAATTATTGTTATTCTTTGTATTTTCATAACTGCAGGTAAAGTTTCTGTGACTATAGAGGATCATGGTTATCAAAAAGCATTTGTTAAAACATTTTATTCTACAATGTGAACAAAAGTGCTGTCATTTTAAGATTAATTTCAGGCACTATATGCATTTAGGGCCACCAAATCCTACTATTAGAACTGTGTCTTATATTTAATCCAAACCTTTTCTTTGCAGACCATGATATTCAGGTCAATTTGCATATCAAGTCCACTTAATGCTGTCCAACAGCTATGACTGAAACTGATAAATGAGGAAGGGGCCCCAAGGCACAGAGGGGTTGGCAGAGCTGTACCATGAAAACACCCACCTGACAATTGATTAGCCCAACTTTGTTTTTTTGAATGAAAGTTATTCATACTCATAACCATTTCCATTGCAAATATCACAAGGATTATCACTCTTATTACACAAGGATTATACTTATTATGATTCTTTCAGCCACAATAGCAGGATTATCATATCAGATGAGTCTCAATTTGCCTGCCTCCCCTGACTTTGTGGCTCTAATGAACCATCTGGGTGACCTCCTTCTCTCACAGCAGCTTTTCAACATACAAAGCCAACATTAAAAGGAAAAGGAGGAGAACAATGCAAAACCAGGCTGAACAAGCAAAAACGCTCCCCATCAATATCCCAAACTAGCCAGTAGCTGGCACATTTGTTGCCACAAGCCACACCAGAGTGGTGTGAGCAGGCAGAACACCTCTGGCAACAGCAGGCAAGCTGTCCTGCAAGAGCAGCAGCAGAGCAGGCAGGGAGCTCTCAGAAAAACAGCTCTGCAGCCCACCATGGGTCACCCACCCTGACCAGGCTGACAGGAACAGACACAACAGCAGAGACTGAGCTCCGGTGGAGAACATGAAACCAAAGAGAGAAGGGAGACAACAGGGGAAAAAATATTAGTGAGATTTTAAAAAGAGATAGGGAAAAGTGGGGGGAAAGATTGGTAGATGCAGAATGCTGGAGTGAGGGAAAGAAAGGGAAAACTGCAGAGGAAAAGAGAATGAAAAATTAATATTGGAAGAATTTAAAAAAGCAAATGAAAACCAGGAGAAGAAATGACTAAAGGAAAGAATTAAGGAGCTTAGTGCAATAGCTTCATTATTCCCTGAAAGCTCCTTTAGTACTAATAAGAGGAGAGATTAAGGGTATTTCTTTCAACTAGCAAATTTAGGAAATATTTCCTTCTACTATCTTTCATTCCAAATCTAATTTCCCCAACCATTAAATCAGGACTAGGAAAGACTTTCATATATGACTAAAACTGGGATGAAGTCTGGAATAGACATCAAATGGCAGCATCTTGAATAAGGCACCGTGGCTTCTGAGGAGATTTTTGTTTTCTTGCTTATTTGCATTTTAATATCAAACAGACTTTGAATTCTGAAAATAAAGGCAGTGAGTTCCACCTATGCTGAACCCCTTCCCTTTCCAAGATGCAGCAAATCTTCTACTGAAGTCAGGCAAAAAACCTACCACTGAATGTATAGAAGCAAAACCCTGTCACAGCAAGACTAAATCTGCCTTTATAAACCCTGGGCTGCAGCTGGTCTCTCACAGCTATTTCCCAAGAGATTTCCTTGCTCCCCAGCTCTAAGCACAGACATGGAAGGGTTCACAGGTGACTCTCTCAGAACCTCAACATCTCCTGCAGAAGCTGCCTTTGGAGCTCCATCAGAAAAACTTGACAGTTTTACCAAAGTGAGGCAGGAATATTGGCCACACATGACCACAATGGGGGAAATTCTGACACAGAAGAAGTGTTTTCTTCAAACTGAATAAAAATGAAAGTGTGACTTTAAAGATAAACAGTGGGGAAATATTTTTCTGTGTCACCTAAACATTTGTGAGGGAAAAGGAGGCACAGAAAATCCAAGAAGCCTTTGGCATTTCAGGATCTCCTCCTTCCAGTGGAGGTGCTGCCAAGGCCAGGGCAGGGCCAACTGCCCAAAATCCTGCTACAGAAATTCAGGCTGGAAAAATTCAGATGTACAACACTGACCTCCAACCTTTCAAAACCACATTCCTCATTTCTATCTTCACCTTTCTGCCCCAGAAATGCAGCAGGAAGCCCAGAGTGCTGGAGCACACCAGTGGAACACACAAGAATTTGACCCTCAGCCGTTTTCTGGGATAGCTCCTTTCCTTTTGGAGAGTCATTTTTGAAGGCAAATAGAAAGCATATCCATGACTGGAGAGCACAGGCCAGTCAATAAAATTAATGGTTTGTCTATGAAAACAAATGAAATGCCAGAGCCCTGTGCTGATCACGTGAGCCTGCCCAGGCTCCTTGATAGAACCTGGTCGATTCCCTGGAGTCCCTGCTGGGATAATAGAACAAATGCATTTGTACTGACAGCCATTGGTAAATGGCTAATCAATCCCTCAGTGCTGCTTAATTAGTGACTGCAGGAAACCCTTTTAATTGGCATCTGATACTTGATTTGAACAGACAAATAAAGTGCCACTCAGTCCTTTATTGCCAGTGAACCCTTTTTTCCCCCCTGTTAACTCCACTGTAGCTCCTGAAGAGCAGACCAAATTACCAGCTCTCTGTCACAGCCTAGCCTGACACCCTGAAGTATTTTATCATGATTTCAGTGCTGATGTTGCATTGAAACACTGCATATGATCTGCTGGTTGCTCAATATGGTTTATATTAATACCAGTTGTAGACTGTCACTGTTCAGAGAGTAGGTAGTTACAAGGAATGCATTGGTTACATTATAACTGGAATAATTTATTATTGAGCAAGCAAGTTCAACAAGCACTATAAAAATCAATTTATAATTTTTATGCACTTCATCTGGGCTGAAAAATGGTTTTGTTCTCCACTATTTTCTGACTAGACCTCTTCGACAGTAAAAGGGGGAATAAAGCTTTTAAAATTGCAGTTTGGTCAGCAATGCACTCTGGAAATCGAGATTAAAGATGACAGTTTTCAGATGCATAAGTTATGCTTACTTTGTTTTATGGACCTAAGGCCACCACAGTGCCAGGCAGTCCCTTGGCAAAGAAAATCAACGAAAGGTTAAAGAAAGAAACACAGTTTGAGAGAGTCAGCCAAAACCAGAGGTGACTTGCATCAGCTGAAAAGCTATTCCACTTCTGTTTACTCCTTCAAATCACTGATTCACAAAAGTAAGTTATTAAAAGTTTCAAGTTTTGGAGGAATTAAACAAGGAGTACAAAAATCTTCAGTGGCTGTGCCTGCAATTGCTATGCAAGGCACAAACCCCACACCTTCCCAGGAGCATGAAATCCAATTAATACAGTCCTGGGAGGGCTCAGTGCTCCAGCTCTGATGAAGATTTAAAGGTGCAATGACAGATTGTAAGAGTTAGCTGGGACTCACACCCTTAAAGACCTTGTTAATACTGGCAAGATTTACTTAGCATGTGTCCAGCTGGTCAAGATGAAGGGAGAGTTCATCATCCCTGTGGACAGGAGGGTCTGATTGGCATTGTATCACCAGGCCGGGCACAGGCACCTGGCAAGAACCTATTCCAGCAAAGTTCACCCAGAGTGTGACACTGGGACATCAACCTCAGGAGGGGATCCCACCATCACACACCTCTGAGCTCTTCAGGGAGTAATAAATCAGTCACCAGATTGTCCTGCTCAGAAGCAGACCCAGCTGCTCAGTTCTGGGGTGCTCCTTGTGCTGTGCTGCATCTGCAAAATGAGCAGCACCCCTGCCAGGATCCAGCCCCTGCCACCACCACTTTACACCCTTTTTTATTAAAAGGGCCTCTGAGCTGTCCTTGGCAATGATCAGCTTTGATGAAATGGGAGAGGGCATGAGAAGACACTGTCTGAAAGAACAAGCAGCTCCACAAAAAAACCCAAAACCTATTTTGCAGGTAAAGGAAGAAGTGTGTGTGTGTTGGAGAAGCTTTGAACCCAGAAGCTGGTGGCAGGTAATACACTCACACAAAAGTTCAGGCTTTGCAGGATCATTTATCACCTGTGACTGTGGCTTGCAGTCAGAAAAGTTCAGCCTGTGTAAAGCATCAGCACAACTTGCCTTCTGCAAGTTTTAACTGTGGATTTTCAAAGTTCTGCCTATCAAACTATTTAATACAAACACATATTTCAGAGAGGCTTAAAACATGAAAGATACAGAGGAAGGTTCCAATTTGAATTAACCAAGCATCTTCCTCCCCCCTCCATAGGTTTCCTCTTATTCAAATCCACCAAACCTGCAGACTTCAATGTGGGAGGAACTACAGATTCTTCTGGAAAGGGGAAGGAGGGGACATGATCATAATTTTGACAATTTTGATTTCCTTGTTCACCACCAAAGACAACCCCAAATATTTTTTTTTGTCTTTATTTAACAGAGGACAGGAGTTGGGCAACAACAGCAGTGACTAGGAAGGAAGAGAATTTCAAAGAACAGAAAAGTAAACTTAAGGTAAACAAGTAATCTTTTAGAAAAAATGCTATCACTTTAGAAGAAAGTGATATAAGAAGGTTCTAGAGAAAAACAAGTACAACTGTATATATCTTTATTTTCAAGTGGAAATTTCTGCTTCCTATTCCAGCTCAGAAGATGGACCTTTGTCCCTGAAAGCAGAACAGTTCTGGTTTGGAAGTGTTGCTGCCTTGCCCAGGGAAATTGAAGTTTGGCTGCTCTGTTTTCACTTCCTTCTGAGGACCAGGACCCAGCTGGGCACAAACATTAACAACACCTCAATTTCTCCTTATCACAACCAAGAGGACCAAGTTATTCTTAAAGGAATCTCCCAGCTCAGTAGCCCCAGCCATAAGAGAGAGGAGAAAAATGAGTTCACTAAAGGGAAATGCCTCTGAAACACTCCCAGAGCTATTCTGTGAAGAGCAGTGATTAGTCAAGAACCTTTAACTCACAGAATGAGACATTTCTGCTGAAAGGCATCCAGCCAGGCTGGAGAAACACAGCTCTCCCCTCCTTGCTGCTTCATCAGCTACACCCAGAGCAAAGGGAATCTGTGTCCATTCTGCAGGGTGGCTCTGGCAGGTTCAAACCTTCCAGCAGAGCCCTCACCCCCACATCTGCCAGCTCCAGCCTCCTTGCAGAAGACACAATTAGAGCTGGGCATTATTTAATGAATGTCACTCCCAAACTTCATCTCTGCCTGCATCCTCTCCAAATCAGCTCAGGGGTTGTCTCTACAGCTACACCATTTAGATGGCAATGGAGCAACAAGATGATCAACACCTGCAGGAAGGCTTGAGCAGTCTGGAAATGCAATTACTGCAAAGCTGGGCACGGATCTGGACAATCAGATCAGAGAGAACTCTGCTCTCAGACTGTGCAAAGTAATTTCCTGGGCCCAGCTTTGCCCCAGCAGCACAGGGCTGAACCTCCACAGCTCCTGAGGGAATGCCTGAGTGCAGCTGGAAGATGAAGCTCCAGGATGCACAGGCACAAACCACAGCTCTCATCTGCCTGGCACAGGCTGGGAAGCTCCAGCAGGGCACTTCTGAAACAAAGCCCTGCATTCCAGCTGGAGCCAGGGCTGGTTTTTATTCAGCACCTTGGAGATGCCTCCATCACAAGGCCCTCAGGATCTGAGCTGTGGAGGGGAGAGGCATCTGCAGGGATGGTGCATCTCTTCGATCTCACCTCTAAATATCACATTAAACTTTGAAGAGCAATGACAGAGCAGCTCTGCTCTGACACTGAGACATTTCAGCTTTGAAATGCACTTTGCCCTGACAGCTTTAGCCAGGGAAGCTGCAGAGGGGGAATGATGCTGCATACCAAGAGGGATTTGTCTCTCCCAGAATTAGGGTCTATATCATTGAAAGTCATGCATACTTACACTGCCTGCCTTTTGTTGTTATATTTTCCAAGGGCTTTTTAAATGGCTCCAAGAAACATTTAGGTGAAGAAAAATAGCCTGAGATCTGGACTCTCCAAGATATTTTTGCATTAACAGATTAGAAAATTACCCAGGGAGGGTCAGAAATCATTCCCTAAGTAGTCTCAAAGGTAATGAAATAAAACCCACTGAAAGACAAATTGGAACATGAAGGCCTGAATATCACTATTTCTGCTTTAATTGGATTTCTGAGAGATCTAAATCCACTAATGCTAAATAGCAATAAACAATAATAGCACTTACATGGACCTATTCAACTCTGAGGTGTTATAGGCACTCATTTATGAGTGCATAGCACATCAAAGAGATACGTACTGTTCTTCTGTATCACCAATATCAGCTAAAATTGGAATTTCTGTTCCAGAAGAAATGCTCTGGGAGTGCAGTTTCTCTTCCAAGCCATAATAATTCTTCTAAAAACTTAATTTCATGGGCATTTTTAAACACCCTTTGCTTCATTTTAGCTGAAAAATCATGAAAATAATTGATGCCATTATCAGGTCTGCTCCACAACTTCCCAGCTCTAAAAGCTGATCCTCTTCAGATACTCCAACTCCATTTTTCTTCCAAAATCTAGTTTCATCCAACTGCCTCATACTGCAAAGTTGAATTCTGATAAAGCTGCTTTTTCTAGAAGAGAAATGTGCTGGTGAGAAAGAAACTGCTGCAGCAGGAAGGACCGTGCACAGTTCCTCACACAGCACCCCATTTTCCAAATAAAACACAATCAGATATTATTACATGACCAAAAGTTGACAACCCAGACCAAGTTTACAAATCAACAAGGATGAAAACACCTTTGGCTGTGCAGGGAACACAAACAGCAGAGCAGCATGATAATTCTGCCCACAAAAAGAAGTTGACTTGGAGTGACCCAGCCAAGCAGAAGCCAAGCCATGCATCCCCATCACAGGGAATTCCTTCTCTCCAGCATGACTGGTTTGCAGTGATTAGCATGGGAACCATTCACTTCCACCAGGCTGGTTCAGGAGTTATTAAAAACACACACACTCACACACAAATTAGCCTGTCTTAATTATGTCTTCATCAAAAGCAATCACAGTGGCTGCAACTTTCAGCTCACCACCTTGTGCATCAAAGGCAATGCAATCCTTCAGGCAAAATGTTTACCAAGCTGAATGACCCAGAGCAGTGGGAAACCAGTGTCACATGAAAAATTAAGAGCCCTGGTGTTTCTAAAAGCCTTCCAACAGTGGGGGGGAAAAGCCATCATAATGCATTAGCAGAGGAGGGTATTCACACCTCCCCCCGACCCTTTTTTCAAGCTATAAAAGCAAACTCTGCATGAGCAAAGCAGATAAAGCTTGAATGGGCAGGATTAATTAGAAAACAAAATAGTAATGGGAAAAGCTGCTGTGCTTTTTTTTTGACCCTGCAATTTTTTGTTCAGTAAGTGGCCACTTATAAAACCCAAACAAAGCACTCAAAAAACCTACCATGGGATGACATCTCCTCGTCTTTCTCTGAGTAATGAACCTATTTTCTTCTTCCTTGAAGATAAGACAACTTTTGACTATGAGAAATATAGGAGAAAGTTTTCTATTATATGTATAGGTCAGCTAGAGTACAGAGGCAGAAAATTGCAATACAGCAGTGATACAAAGTTGTGGAAGATAAGTTTTCCAGATGCTCTGCTACACTCTCTTCTCAGATTCTACCATTTCAAGGGCAGTTTCTAGAACTGCCAACAGATAAGAAAAGTCTCTGACTGGAGTTCATTGATTTCATAGATAAAGGAAGGAATGGATCACAGGGGTGGGGGAGAAAGGGGAGTGGAGGAGAAAAAAAATGGAAATAAAATTCCATTTATGGGAGGGAGAAGCCTGGCCAGGGGCTATTGCTCAGTCTAGCTGGACCTGAACGTGAAACTTCAGATCTTGGTGCTGGTTGCTCCCCTGCAATCAATGGATACAGAGCAAATTTCTCACTTTGTGCCCAAGTTCTTGGTCCTGCCAGCAGGATTTGAAAGCCAGGTGTCAAATCAGGGAGCTGTTTAAGCAACAGATGAGTCAAGGATTTTGTAACACACAACGCAAGACTTGGTGACACCAAGGCAGAATAAGAGATGGCTGATTAGCTGTGAGCTGAGAGGCTGTGCCACAGCATCTCTGATCCACAGACATCATCCCAGTGTGACAGGGTGACACGAGAGATGGGGGAGAATTCTTCAACAGCAGCTAAGAAAGGGAAAAGATTAAATTCCCTGTCACTCAGATGTAAGTGGTCTAATGAAGTGACAAGCAGATTTCCCAGAGTAAAAGCAAGGCATGCCTCTGTCTGAATAAGGACCAATAGACTGGAACATGAAAGAAGCTTGTGAGCACAAATGCTGAACTGGAATAATCACTTTTTCTAGGAAAAAAAAAACCAAAACCACCAAAAAAACAAAACAAAACAAAACAAAAAAAAAAAACCCCAAAACAAAACAAAACAAAAAAAAACCCAAAAAACCCCACCTCACCAAGATTTTCTAGCAAAATGTTTTCTTGTCCAGGCTGGATGGTTCAGCTCTGTGCAGTGTCCTGGGGAAGGAACCCCTCTTCTTCTTCCACCACAAACAGAACTACAGCTGTAAATGCTCTCTGCTCTTGAATCAAGCTCTCTTTTCCCAATGGAGAGATTTTTTTTCTGGTGGAGAAACTTCCACAGAACCTCTCCAAGTTACTCCCTGAATTAAGACAATTAGTGGAGTCCAGGGCTGACAGAGCTGGATCCCTTCCAGAACCCCCCAGTCAAGCAAATCCAGCCCTCTACACTTAATTAAAGCACTAAAAATTTGTTTCATCACCAGGGTGCCCCACCAGCTCAGAGTTTTCCTTCCAAATGACCTAGCCAGAAACCACAAGTGATCTGTTATTAGGAGTATTTATCAGCAGGCAGGCATCTCAGCTCTCAGAACTCTGCACCATGGGGAATTGAAAGCTCCAGCAACCTGTCAGGGCTTGGGGAGAGGTCTCCAAAGCAGGGCTGAGCCCAGGCTGCAGGACCCCAATGCCATCACCTCCCTGCCCAAGGGGCTCAGCTGGCTCCTGCCCTGGCCCTTACACAGCTCTCACACCAATATATAACATACATTAGATCATATAGAGCACATAGCCAATTAGGAAATGTGTTCATTTATGTGTTAGCAACATGGGTTTGTTTCCCTGAGAGACTGATCTCAGCCCTGAGTCCATTCACTGACTGCTTACACACAGAGACAGTTCTCAACTCACAAACTGCCTCTGGAAGTTTCATTTCCAGCTTGTCTTATTTTCCTTTCACTCAGGGATGCAACTGAATTGGCTCAGGAGGCTACACATGATTCTGGGAAGAGGCAAGAAGGACAAGACAGTTTGGGGAATTCATTTTAACACCAAGTAAGGGTGTCTTTTCATTAGTTATCTTCTTGGAACTATCCACACATCAGCAGCTCATGACCCATGTAAATGAAAACAAAGGGTTTGGTTTCATTTTTCATCCATTTTAATTCAGAGCCTCACTCAAATCATGCTGTAAACTGATCAGAGATAAGCCACAAACACTCCAAATTTATTTACAGTGGTAGACATTTCCAATGTTGATAGCTCTCACAGGTAATTTGCATAGCAATTGGCCTTTTGTAAAATAAAAAAAAAAAAAAAAGCAAAACTAACAAAGGAAGAAGTGTCACTTTGGGCCACTTCCAGTGCCATGAATTACACAAGGCTGGATTCAGCTGGAGCACATCCCATAAGGATGCATTAATTCCACACACTTCAAACCTAGCCACGTTGGACAGATTTATCAGGAATAGACAATTCAGAGTGTAAGAGTGATTTAAGATGGAGCACTGGGGCACATATGCTGAGCCTCTCCTTAACTGGCCAATTTTTTTCAGCTGAGCTATCACTGACTGTGGCATATTTCATTACTGTGGAAACCCTCCTTGGAAATAACATGAAAGGAGAATGCTCAATCCCATGTCTATGTTAAAGAATCTGTTACAAGTTCCTGTAGAGCAAAAGAGGATTTCAAGTACTAGGATTTTTTTTTTTCTGTAGTCCCCCCAGAAATTGAGACATATTTTTTTTTTACATTTTGAGGTTGAGCAGGGAGCACCAACAAAAGCCTTGGCACCATTTCCATAAAGTTAATGATTTATTTGATTTTCCTTCTGAGCTTAGGTAACACCCAAAAGGCTGAAGGCCTCCAGCAAATCTAGAAACCTTCAAAAAACCCTCAGTTTTGTCATCTACCTAGAGAGCTCCAGGACAACCCTGTTAACAAGGCTAAATGACTCTGAGACACTTGAACCCAAGCCCTTGCATGTGGGCACTTGGATCGTGCCCATCATCAGGGTATTGTTACCCCTCACCTCAGCATCTGCCCTTTCTCAAAGCTGAGCTGGCTTGGAAAGGATGGAATTGGCTCCTTGTTCACAGCATTTATCGACCTGGAGAGGTCATTCTGATAGACTGCAAGTCCACAAGTCTCTGTACTCCAGTCTGATCTCCATACAGTTATAGATTTTGTGATTACAGCTGCTCTGTAGAGGTGCATTTAGCTACCAACTGCAGCCAGGTGCCCAGCCCAGGCTGGCTGAGGGCAGAGCCTGCTGAGAGCCTGGTGCAGGGGCTGCTCTCAGCTCTTGCTGAGCACTTTGCAGAAACACAGAGCACTGGCCCATGTGGGCAGAGATGAGGTGACTTCATGCTGGAAACCTCCAGCCTCAGCTACACAGCTCCATGCAGCCCCAAGACATGGAACAAAGCCATGAAAAGGCCATGACAGCACCAATCTCACCAGGATGTGGCTAATCTGGTGTCCAGGACTGCCTTCAGCACTTCTACCTCTGCTCACCAGCACTGCCACTACAATAAAGCAGTGCCAGACATTGAGAGTGCACTCTCACCTCCACATGAATACTGAACTGGCTGGTATTTCAGGAAAAAGGATGGGCCTGAGTGCCTCAAACTGCATTTTCCTCTCCTACAATGAGATCCATGGGTCTAGCAAGAGGTGCCAGCCCCACCTAACACACTGCCCATGTTTTGTGCCATTGTTACTCAGATAAATGTCCATCCCCAAAGAGATTAGGGCACTAACAGGATGAGATCCTGGCCTGTACCCTGGTTGCTTGTCACAGTATTTTAACTTGTGTCTTACACGGTATTTTTATTTGCTTGTAAAAAAATATTATAAACCTAGATTGAGTTTTCCTGGGAGGAAATTACAGAGACCAAAGTATTGCCATGGAACACTTTTCCTGGCTGAGAGAAAATTTTAAGGTTTTTGATCACAAGACTTCTTAAAAACCATCAACTGTTCTCAGAGGAAAGACTCAAATCTCCACTTTTATTTGCTAACTTGATTGGTGCTTTATTTTTCTTTCAAGATTCTGCTGAGTCTGCTTGGCTCATGGCCAAGGGATGCATTTTGCCTCTCTATTTGTATCAAATTAAGAATGCCCATATCCAAGTTGATGGGGAACAGGCTGATAGAGCATTAAACAAGCTCATTTTTTTAGCAACATTTCCTTCTTCTCTGGTACTTCTGAAGCTTTGGTTTTCAGCACCACTCCACACTGACACAAACTTTCTGCCTCTTGACCTTAATTGGAGCTGAGCTGTGTCAACACTAAGTGTCAGATTCAGATGGAGTAAATTGCTCTGAACCTCACCTTTCTCACAGCCTTCCCTGCAGCTGACAATGCTTCATATTGCAGGAGATCATTACCCAGAGGAACCTGTGGCATTTAACGTGGATGAACCCGTGCCCCAAAGGGCACCTGGACATTTCCAGCCCTGCATTTTTTATTCAACCAATGACATCCTTAATTAAGGCCAAGTGAAATCTTAATCCTGGATGTGCCTGTTGCTAAAAAAAAAAAAAAAAAAAAAAAGACCATTAACTCCAAGCAGAGAGTGCATCTGATCAGGGTACAAAAGTTTCTGTGCTCAACATAAAACCTTTGGTAGGAATGAAGATGGTATTTCTCTGCTCCTGGAGCAACTAATTAGTGCTCAGAGCTGTGTTCAAACACCTGCCCCTAATGCAGCAGACACCAGCTCTTGCTGCACACTGAACTTCACCTAAGCCTAAGATCTGTAATGTCTGTTTCTGTAACTTAACAGAGGCAAAGATAAATCCCTTCTCAGAAGGAGAAAAAAAAATCACCAAAGCACAAAGGGATTTAATTAAGAAACAACTCCTCATTTATCAGTATTGGTATGAACATGTAAAACCACACAGGGGCTCTCAGCAGACAAGAGTCTCAGGAATGAGAGGACCTGCCTTTGGCAGGCTGTGGTTGGTTCTGTTCTCATCAGAGGTGACAGGAGCTGCCAACACCACACAGGCACAGTGGTGAAAACCAGGAGGAACCTCAAGTGATCCAACACGTTTTCTAAGAGAATTCATGTGCTTATTTTTTGATTTAAACCTTCTGTGGATCAGATTCAGTTTGGGGTGTGAGGTTTACACACATTTGTCTTGAGAGCCTGAGGTGCTGTTAATCCCTTTACCCAAGCCTGATTGACTGTTAATTACTGCAGTCTAAACAATTGGGAATAACCTGATCCAGATCCAGAGTTACCCCCTTCACATTAGCTAGGCAATACCTGGCCCAGCACCACCAGCCTAACATAGATCATGGTTTCTATAATTTCAGAGATATTGCTCACAAACTCAAACTTGCATACAGGTGGTTGCAGTACAAGCCACAGAATGAGGAAAATTAACAGGGGTGCAACAACTCTGCAAATCTTCCATTTGCTTCCATTTTGCCACTCTGAAACAGGTGTTCTGCTGGGCTTCCCCCTGGATATGCAACTCACTAATTACCAGATTTGTCTCAGGACCACTGGCACTAATTAACACTGCAGTCTAATTAATCAGAAATTTAAATTCCACTGAAGAGCTTTCAAGGCTATTTTTGTTAGGCACAATGGAGGGCATTTTATGTTGTTTGGTTTGGCTCTTTTGATAGTTGTTTTTGCTTTGAACTAGTAGCAAGATTAATAGTCTTGATATGAGTAGAATTGATCACTTCCTATTAAACACCTTTTTGTCTATGTGTTTTTTTTAAATTGACATTGTTCTTACCAAACTCAAATACATACCCTTAGCTTGCCTTTGATTTTATTCTCAAAACACAGTGCTTTTTTCATATGACCTTAATCAATATGGTAACTGTTGCTTGCCATACAAGCTTCCATCTCCAGCCTGTGAGCAGGCTGGGCTTAACCAAGGAATCATCCTGGCACAGATTTTGAAGGCTGAAGTATCTGCAATTCCTTCCTGGTCAATATTAATTTCAGTCCCATGAGAGAGAAACATAATTTTTTTTTTTTTTTTTTTTACCAATGCAATGATTTTTGGAAGATGTGAAAATATATGAGTACTGATTGCTTTAACTACAAAAAAAAAAAAAAAAAAAAGAATTTCACTGGCATAATAACAGATGATAAATGCTATCTGCTTTAAATAATCCTCCTTCCCTACTGTTACTCCTCTACACCTCTGTGCAGGTTTATCATAATCCTTAGCCCTGCAATCTACGATTAAGGTGCTTCATTAGCTCTTTGCACTACTTAAATCATTCAAACACAGCACTACACGAGCCTCTGCTCCAGAGGCTTACAGCAGACATGGCTTTGAGGAATTCCAGCACAGCTTGGTCACACAGAGTTTCACCAGGCCAAGACAAGCCCTCAGTCCCCATCCAGCAGGACCTCCAACCTCTGGGAATGCCCTGTCTGATTTTTCTGGGACAGCAAGAGATCATCACATGTTGTGGTGTGGGTTCAGTTTCCATTTGTATTGTTTTCCCTGTTTGTATTGTTCTCCCCATTTTGTAATGTTCCCCACAGTTGTAATCCTAAACCTATTTTGATGGTTCAGTCCTGGTTTCCCCCTCTCCCTGAAATGGTTCCCTCCCAGTCTGGCCATACTGCCAAGCCCTTGTCTCCACCCCCGTTCCCTTAGCAACCACCCCACTTGTTACATTTTCCCCTCCTCCAGAGCCCTGTCCATCTCCTGGGGCCCTGCCCATTTCTCCAGAAACTTCTCCCTTCCTCACAAGGTGATTGGGCAGGTGCTCCGGGCCCCTCCCTAGCTCTTATATCATTAGTTCTCGACCGTGTCAGTTATGTCCGATTCCCCTCCTCAGTTTCCCCCATTGGTTCTTGTACCTATGTTCCACCCCCTTTATATACTGCTGTTACCCTTTGTTCTCTGCCTTTTTCCGCCTGGATCCCCTGGAAACAATGAGACAATAAATCCCTGGACTGCACCAGGCGAGTTAAGACCCTCTTTTCTCTCAAGCTTCTCCGCTTTTGCCGCTCCTCTCGATATTGCTGCCCTGTCGAAGGCGCTGCCCAGACGCCCCGGCGCATCAGGGTAGTGTCCCCAGCTGCTAGCTGCTGCTGTGCTCCCAGCTAGCCAACGCTGCCTCCCCCCTGCTCTCAGGGGAGTAAAGTGCACTCGACGCAGCAGCGCGGCAATCACAGCAGTGGTTAGTTTTGGGAAGCACAGACACACCAACCAAAACCCAGGTACACTGCCAGATAAAAACCAGGGAGAGAAACCCTGCAGTTAGGTCTGGGTCACTGAATGGTTGGGCAGCTGAGGCAAAGGGAGCTACAGGTGCTGCAATATCACACCTCACCTGGGTTAGGGGGAGTCCCACAGGCAGGGCTTAATCCTGACCCTTTACTGAGTCAAGACAAACAGAAGTGAACTATCACCTTGCTGGCTTCCATGTGGGGTAACGTGGCACATCCTGACTGGCTGCACACTTTGGAAAACTTTCACTGATTTAAGAGATTAAAATCTAAATCTGAACAGGCACCAACTTGCAGAAAGGGAGCTCTGTGTGAGAGCAGGAGGAGGCACAAACAGCAAACTGTGCCCCAAGGCACCTGCACTGAGACAAGCCAGCCCCAGAGAAGCAGCTGAACACCAGCAGCTCCTCCACCAGGTACAGCCTGGCCCAGATGCTTTTCCACTTGTACAAAAATAACATCATGCAGGTCTTGTACCCCTCTAAAAACCAAGGCATGTTTTCCATCTCCCATTACACATCCATGCATGGCTGCATTTGCATTCCAGGGTTTTTGTATGGAAGGAAGAGGGGCTTTGCAATCATCCTGCTGATTACACCTCCAGCTGGTGAAAATTAGGGACAGCCAGATGGTGTCTCACCAATTGTTCTGCAGCTGGCCACAACGAAGGCAGCTGGGGGAGACAAATGCTCCCACCACACTCATCACAGAGAACAGCATGGAAAAAAGAAATAGAGCTCCACAGAGCAGAACTCCAATTCATTCTTTGAAAAAAAAAAAAAAAGAGGATGAGGAAAATTGTTTTGTGTAATTGCCAGAGGAGAAAGAGGAGAAAAAAAATTACCACCAACATAGAAATACAGTGGTATTATCAAACCAGTGCAGCAAAACCTAAGTGAATGTGGTTAATTCCCAAGACATGGAAGTGAGGGATGGTCCTTTGGCTGCAGATGTGCCAGCCACGTGTGTTCCTTGTGAGGCTGCACTCTCACACCTGCAAGCTCCATTTCCTCCTGCCCCCTGAACTGCTCAGCTCATTCCCTCCCTACAGCACACTCCACAGAGGGCAGACACAGCTCTGAGGCTCACAAATTGAACAACCCCTTTCTGAGCAAACACATGCTCCTGACAAAGAGAACCATCCATCAACACAAGCAGTGAGGGGTACCAGGGGCTACAATGGAGCTCTGCTCTATTGCAGAGCCTGCCTAAAAACCCAGGCTTTGGATTTCATTTCATGGGACACACACAGATCTGTCCTTGGCTGTCACAGACACCACACTGAGCCTTCCTCCCACCTGAACGAGCCCAACAAGGAATCTCCATCCCAGGCTTTCCATAATGCTCAAGCACCAGCTGACCTGGAGATGGGAACTGTCATTGTGATGATTTCACAGATGATTTGGAAAGGCAATTCCCTGAAAGGTCACTGATTTGTCTCTCTACACCTTTAGCTTCACTGCATCCAAGGGCTCTCCAAGCTGCTGAATCCATTCCCAGAGCACTTTCCATTACACCTCTCAGGCCAGTCATGCCTTTAGCCTTACAACCCTAAGCTGATATTCCCATAGCCCTGGATAAATTGTGCTTCCAATCTCTGATTTCTTATTCCAGAGCTGTGATGGCAACAAGCACACCAAAAAATGTCTACAACAGTTGTGCAAATCTTATTATTCCCTTCCCCCTCCCACTGCAGCAGAGTCTCTTAAACTGCTCACAAACACTCAGGAGCATTTCCATACCTGCTGAACCTTCACTGTGTCAGATAACTGGTTGGGATCCATCACAAAAGGCAGGGGAAAAAAGACCCCAAACATAATTTCAGCCTATGGCAGATTGAAGACCACCAGCATTCTTCCAGCATGACAATACAACACTGAACAAAGCCTCTTGTCTTTGACAGAAATTGCACAAAACTGCAAATGAAGCTTTTGAAATGTTCATTTTCTTGAGAAGGAAAACCAGAGCAATCTCCAGAGACATGGTGACAAACTATCACAGTTCTTCCATCATGCCACATGATCAGGCATTTGTTCTCTTCTGACATTCCATCTTTTCAATGCACTCAGAGTTTCTGGTTTTAGTTGTTGGGTTTTTGGTTTTTTTTGCAGCCAAGTAACTGCTCAGCACTACTACAGAGCTTCTGCATTTCATCCCAGAGGCTTCACCAGCTAAATGACAAGGAAAGGGAATCCTGTGCATGCAGATGAGGCAGCTGTACCCTGCAGAGCCAGCCAGCATGAGACTGAGGATCTCATCATGACCAGAGCTCATGAAGCCTCACAGAGTGGCTGCTCAAGCAGGGGCAATCTCATTGCTTGTGCATCTCACCCCAGGAAGAGGGAACACACTCAGGTTATTTGGGAAAGGCAAATGTGGGCACTGACACTTGGGCTGCTCAAGAGGCTTTTCAGTCCACAGCCTGAAGAATATCATTCCCCAACTCAGTGCACCTGGCATTTAAATCAGAGGTCCTGGAAGGCAAGTACTTAATAAAAGCAGTATTTTGACATTGAACAGTACATGAGAAGGAAAATTTCCTATCAACAGCAGAAAAGTTATTAGATCCCCCATGCTTGTCCCCATCTTTTTTGAAGACAGGTTCCTCCATTAGAGAGAACAACACAGGGCCATACATTAGTCTCAATTTTTTAATAAGCCCACACTTATAATGTGCTGAGTGTTTTCACTGAATGGTTATCAAGGGTATAATTGTGTGGGCTTTAGCTAAAGGAGGAAGAAGAGAAATAGGTCAAACTTTTCTGCTTTAAGAGTATCTTTGTGTTTACTTTTGTTTAATTAATATTGCTACACATCTCTGTAATGAACTTGCAAGGACAAAAAATAACACCTCATGAACTTTTCCCCCTAAGCTTCCCATACCTGAATGCAGATACCAGTAATGATCAAGAAGGAAAAATGGAGACAGATAGAAGTTTCATGCAAGAAACTTTAAGACAGTAAACTCAAGCCTTTCTACAGATGATGATTCACATGTTAAATCTAGAAAGATTTCCAGACACTGAAGCAGAATAATGTGTCTGTGTGGGTATGGGGTAACTGGAGAACTCCTGTGATGGATAGCTGGAAATGTTAAGATTCTATATTAAGAACATACACTTATGATCAGAGCTGAAAAGATTTGCAAATACCCCCAGAAACTTAATGACCATGTTTTGCCTGTATTTGATTGATTTACCTACAAATCAAAAGGATTTCCTATAAATCACCAGTTTGGTGAGCTGCAGGGGGAAAAAAACCTATTTCCTCCCCAGGACCCTTAGGACTGGAGCACAGTGCCCACACTCCTCCTCCCTGAGGGGACTCCCAAGGCAGCCAGCCTGTCTGTGAGCAGCTGAACCACACACTGCTGGCTCGTGCAGGCTTTAACAAACCTCAGTGTACTCCTGGAAGTTAGGGAAACACAAATATTGTGCACACATAGATAGATTTCTCATTTTAAATTGAGGTAGGTAGATAGAGAAACACAATAAGCAAATAGATGAAGTACCAGAAAAGAAACCCAGACTAAATTGATGCTGGGACTGCTGCTCTGGGATCTGCTTTCAGCACACCACATCCCCAGGGTGCTCTCAGCCCACGCTGAATCATGCCATATCCACCAACTCCACATGGACCAGCTCCTCATCTGGTACAAGCTGGCACTGCTCCAATGACTTAATCAGAATTTTGCTAATTAGCACCAGCACACGACTGATGGCTTTCTGCCTGAGAAGATGGGAACGTTTTTCCTGCCTGCTGGCCTGTGAAAGCTTTTGCTAGCATGGGATGATCTTTTCTGATGTGGTGCAAACACAGCTGTGTGCTGCATTTGCATTCCTGGAGAGGACTCCAGCAGCTCCTTGCCACCCCAGTGAGACAGCCCCTAGCAGGATGCAGTCCTGTAAGGCCCAGGGATGTCAGCCAGGGCACTGGGACCACAGAGTCAGCTGGAAAAGTGCATTTCTGACACCCTGTGCCAGGGGAAACGAGCCCTGCTGGTCACTGGCATGGAGCTGTGCTGAGCCAAGCAGGGCTCCCATTGCAGTGAATCCCAGCACACCTGCAGGGCAATTAACAGCTCCCAGTTAACTCTGGGAACTAAATGATCAGGGAACAAGGGAGCAGCTCCAAGGAGGGGCAGGGGACAGCACTGCACTGTCTCTGGGAGGGGGCTGTGTGCACACAGGCTGATGTAGCTCTCTGCCACCCCAGCAGGATTTATTGATGATATCTGGGACAAGAGGCACCTGTACAGTGCAACAGGGGTGGAAGCCAACTGCAGCACACACAGGCTCTGCCTCCAAAAGCACAACACACAAATGACACAGTGACAGATGAGGCCTTTGTTAGTGAGGCATGGACAGGTTAAGTGATGTGACCAAGGTAACACTGACAGCCAAAGGAGGCTGAGCATCTGTTGCAGTCCCCTTTATCCAACACTGGTCAGCTTGAAATACATTCCCAGATGGAAACAGATAATAAAAGCAGATTCAGTACTGCCAGGAAGCCTAGGTTTAACTGCAGTCACTCAGATCTGCAGAACTGACTAGAAAAGCTCATCAATTTTACTAAGTGAGCATTTCATTAGATATAAAGAAGATGGACAATAATGGGCATGAAATTAACATAATAAAGGCAGTCCAGGATCATATAAAATTACAGCATGATTGGTGTCCAATAAAATGCAACATTCAGAGAATGGTAAAGGCACTGCCACTAATGAACTAAAGGTGTTTGATCACATCATCTTGCTCAGACATACTCCAGGTTGCAGCTGCAGCTGTGCTGGTATTCAGTCAGAACTGAGGCAGTGGAAAAGGCAGCAGAGCTCTTTCAGCTGACCTGACAGTACAGTGCTCCCACTCCCATTTCAGCTGCTATTCCTTCCAATGCTGCCAAATGTTAAACAGACCCTAGGAGCAAAGAGCTCAGCAGTTAATGGGGTACAATTTACAGTAAGAGCTTCACCTATGTAAAATACAGCTCTTGTCACCAGCCTCAGCTGCATGGGTCTCACACAGAACACACAGAGGCTACTCTAACTCCCAAAGTTATAACTCAGCAGCAGAGATGGAGCAATATTTTATTATGAGAGGCTGCAGGCTTATTTATTTATCCAGCTTGTGCACCAGGCAGGGGCTCAGAAGAGGATGCAGCCTTTCCCCCAGACTCACACAGCTGTGTGACCAGCTCCCTCCCAGGGAGGGGATGGAGCCTCAGCAATCTAGCAGTGCAGGAAGGCAGGGCAAGCCAGGGAAGGATGCTGTGGGAATACAGGGTAGCACCACGATTCCCAGCTTTTTTCCAAATTCCTCTCTTTAACATTCAACTGAGAACCAGTGGCAATCCAGAATTACATTTAATGGCTCGATAAGGCTGTCAGAAAGAAGCCCTGTACCAACAGGATTTTAACTTCTCCATCTTGGAGCAAGCACAAAGTGTGAGAGCAAATGTGACTAGAGGGGTGTTTAATGGATGGGTTTTGTATTTGCTTTGTGTGGAATCTCCTCAGAGCTTTTGATCCAGATGGAAACCAGCAGGGACTACAGGGTGTACAAAGGCATCTGTTGGGTACAGCTGCACAGGTACCTGACCTGCAGCATTCAGACATTGCATGGGGTGCTGAGATTTGTGCCAGGGACCTCTTCAACTGGCACAGACTGTCACTGTCCTCAAGGGGCCACTCTTGAATCCAGGAGTGACTAATCACAAGGGAATCAGCACAGGCAAGCACTGGGTTCACCTGAGGATTCCCTCTTAGTGAACTTCCATAATCCCACAGGCTGCTTTCATGGCAGCTCTGCAGAACAAACTGTGCTCAAGGAAGATATTTCCTTTCTGGAGCAAGTGCTGGAGTTGCAGCAGGGCCCTGGGGAGGTTCTGAAGGGGACAGGCATGAGAGATTGCCTTTTAAAGATCAGGCCACACTCTGGCCTCTTCCCCAGTCGATTGTAGAGCTCACAGTGAGTTCTCCCCTGTTCCACAGCCATTCCCCAGGTCATTAGCACACACCAGGACAATGGGACCTTGGCAGGGAGAAGGTCTGCCAAGTAATGGGTCTCTACAGCAGCCCTTTCACCTCACTGGGACTTATTGCTTGTGGAGTTAACTGTCCATTTGCAGCTTCCAAATGAAAGTTGTCAGCTGTGTAAATACAGCTGGTCCCAAGGGAGCTGAGTTCCCAACCCCTGTTCCAAATAGCAGAGAGGATGGGAAATCTGACAAACTCAATTCTTTGTAGGCTCCCTCTGAAGTGTTTCTGTAAATGATAGTCTGGAGCATCCTTCCAGGCTTTACATTTTCCTTCCTTCCTGCATCTGCAGGCAGCACATGCTTGGCAGCTGTGTCCCCACCTTCTTCCCAGTGCCAGCTCCTGGCATCAGGAAATGCCAGCTCCTGGAAATACACTTCTTTGAACTCCTCTACAACCAGGACAAAATTCAATGTGACACACAAAAAAACCCGAGTGCTTGTTTTTTAGGCCTGGCTGCAATTTAAATCTCACGAGCTGCAAGATCACCTGGGGGGTTCTAAAATTACTTGTGTACAGGTGAGAAAAAGGTTCATTTATTTTCTGGCACTTTCTCCTGGAGAGCTGGGTAGCATCTGTGAAAGGCAGTGATTTCATTTTGATTAACGAGAAAGCTTTGCTGAGCACATATGGAACAAACCCAAAACCACTGTGAGCACAACTGCTGGGTTCACTGCTACCAACAGGAAAACACAGCACAGGAGGGCAGGGAGCTGGCCCCACAGCCAGATGTGGGCATGTCTGTGCATTTCCATGAGACACAGCCCTAAAGGACTCACAGTCCCTAAAGCCAGCAGCCACAGAGCTCTTAGGACCACAAGGACAGGCTCAACCTCTAGAAGGATGAAGTCACCATTACTACAAAGGACTTTGGCCTGTTTTAATTGGTGGTGCCAATTTATGCCACCTGTCATTAACCCAGCCCTTTCCCTGCTGATGGAGGTAAATCAGGTATGGGTTATAACTTCCATAGTGAGCACTGGCTTCCACCTAAAACAGACACAGATGAGATCAGGCTGGTGTTGAGGCTCCAAGAGGCATCCTACCAATGCTTCCCCCTTGGCTATCCACTTTCTGAGGTTTTCCAGTTCATTCTTCTTTTGTCTAAAAATTATTGCTCGTACTTCCTTTGAAAAATCCACTTTTTCAAAGTAGTTTTTCTGTCTTCTTCCATCTCTGTTTCTTAGTTTCAGCTCACATACTATTTCTAACTTGCTCCCACACAGCTTCAGTCCATCCACCTTCCCTAGAATTTTACATTTGAGTCATGTCCTCTCTTAATTTCCTTTCTTCTAATGAATTCAAGCCTAATTTTCTTAACCTCTCCACATGGCTCTAAACCATTGAGACCTTTTATCCTACTGGTTACTCTCTCCTGCACCTCCTCTAATTCTTCAATATGCTTTCTGTAATAAGAACAAACTGCTAAAGGCAAAAGCAGAAAGAGATTAGAGAGAATAGAAAAATTCTCATGGCAGCCCTATTTCCTCTCTGTGAGGACAGACAGACACCTGCTTGCAGCCTGAGCAGACCCCAAAATATCAATCCTGCAGCAGAGGCAAAATGGGAGCAGCTGATCTGGAGGGGATTCCTTCTGATTCCTCATTTCCTCACACTGCACTGACTGCAGCTGCTTCTTGCCCTGCTAACAGAACAGTAAAAAGTCTGATGTCCACTTCAATAAATATTCCACTCAAAGTGCAAGCACCTCGCAGGCTGGGACAGAACAAGTTCCTTTCAACAGTTTTACCAATTCACTTCTTTCTTGACCTAGAGAGATGGGCTCAAGCATTTCACTCTGTGAGCATGTCTATCAGCCTCCTCATCTATTTCTTGGCAGCACAATAGCACTGCAAATTCAGGACAGAGATCCATCTAAAGACAGCAAAGATCAGCACCTTTACATCCTGGGTGTCACCTGTAGAGTGGCCTAGAGGTTTATTCATCCCTAAAATAACTGCCCTGAGCAAAGCCCTGGGAGTGTCCTGGGGGAGTTACTGCAGTGTCACAATTAATGGGTGACAGACAAAGCAGTTCACAGAAACTTCTGAAAGACCTTGTCAGGCATCTTCATCCCACCGAGCTGAGAGAATATGAAGGAGACAGAGCTTTTCCCTCCTCATCTTCATTACCCCAGGAGAAGCACTCTGCAGTGACATGCTGCCAGCTGCCATCACATTCTGCCTGTTAGTCCTCACAGCAGGAGAAGCAGCAGTCTCTGGATTAGAAATGCCTCTAACCTCGAGAAACGAGTCTGATGCAAATCCCTGAATTACTCTGACTCTTCTGAATTACCAAAGCACTTAAGTTCAGCTCCTAATTCCCCATCTAATTCATAATTTGTAAAACCTGGAAGTAGACACACAAGGCTAAATTTTAACCAACCTTGGAATTCAAATCTGGATCAGAGCTTCTGCTAGAAAGGATCAGAGCACTTGGAAGCTCCATGAAAAACATTTGCAGTAACAGTAACTCATGTTGCTAGGCTATTTTTTTATTATTATCTGATGATTTTACAAATGAAGAAAACACAGTAATTATGACAAGTAATTAAAATATTTTTTTCCCCTTTCATCCTTGTTTCCAAGGTGTACTCAGAGTAAAGACAGTGCCCCAGTGCTAGGAGCTGCTTTCAAGCCCAGCTCCTCCTGCTCATCACTCAGCAAGCCAGAGTGACCAGGCTGCTGAGGCCAGAAGGAGAACAAACCCTGAAAATACAACACCTACAGAACACTTTGATTTAATTTTTTTTTTTTTAGTTTCACCCAAACTTTTAAAAACCATACTGTTTTTTTTTTAAACCATACTGTTTTTTAAAAACCATACTGTTTTTTTTTTTAACCATACTGTTTTTTAAAAACCATACTGTTTTTTCTACCAAGCAATGAGCAGTTCCAGCTGCATTTTCAGCAGCTTCCTTTGGTGGAGGGCACAGCCTGGTAGAACACAAGGACATGAAATCAGGGATTCCTCCCAGAATGATTGAACCCATCACATTCCATGTGATTTCTACATTTCATTTAGCCTAAAATAAAACAAAGGCTGTGTGTCTTTCCTGAGATTTTCTTTTCCCTAAAGGACTGATACTCTCAGGAGGCTTCTCTGGATCAGAAATGCACTGAAGTACCTACATATTAAGAGGGGTTTGGGTGAGCACAGTGACCTCACATTAAAAAAGAGCAATAAGAATTGCTCAATAATTTCCCAGTGGCCCTTGACAGACCTTGAGTGTCAGGCTACAATGAATAGTGTATAAACACGGCAGGGGGGGGAATTGGAAATATTTTATCAAGTTTAACTGGGCAAACTTCCATCAGGAAAAGCACCAGGAGCACCCAGTGTCTGCTCAGCGCTGTTGTAAAATTGCTTCAGAACCTCCTGAAGCTTTCTGCCTGCAGTTTCCCCTGGGTGAGAGAGGTCTGGCTCAGCATGGGGTGCAAGCAGTGCCTGGGAGATTCAATGCTGCATTTCAGTACCAGCCCACGGAGCAAGCAGTGAAACTCCCTCATTAGGCTGCTCTGAGATAAATCAGGGCTAAACTGTAATTGCAATTTGCTTTTCAAGAACACCCATTTCTCAGAAGTCTATAAAAGTTCAAGCTGAACATCAACGAAGCCAAATTTTCCTCTTCAGCCCCTTTGTTTTTCTGGATTTGAACTATCAACAATTACCTTCCTTACATACCCTGACATTTATGAGATCTATGGGCAATGTGTTGTGTGCCTTTTGGCAGGAGCACAGCATTATTCACACCTCAGACACCACTGTCTGTGATAACTCAGTCAGGGGAAGGTGTAAGCACGGCAGCCTGGCCTATCTGCAAAGAAAAATAACATTTTCCTCTTCCATGCTACAAAAAAAAAAGTGTGGTTTTTTTTCCATTCACATCTAAAAAGAGAGCTTTGGGAGACAAAGGTCTCATTTTGAGCTCCATACCCTCTGAGGCTTTGGAGAATAATCTCAGAGGCATGAAGGGGGAGAAAAAAAATTAAAAATTACAGTTAGCTCTTCCTGTCCAAGTCTGTCATTTGCTATCACAGCCAGACACACCTGCCCTGTGTTTCTGGGATCACATCTCATTATCCAGGGGTCACACATGCCTGGGGTAATCAGTGCTCTGCAGAGAGCCCACAGCACACAGCACACACTGCCATTTGAAGAAGGGAGCCATTTGGAAGCCCATTTCCCAAACAGATGTGAACAGTTTTCTCCCAAGGCTCACAATGCAATGATGTCCTTGGCATTTCCTTCCTCACCACAGAGATGCCCTCAGGAACAGCCTCTCTGCAAAGCAGAGCTGGCCAGACACAGCCTGATCTGCAGCAGGGTCCTGGGGATTCCCTGGCAGCAATTTGGCATCCTCTGCCCTTGGGAACACTTTCACCAAGAGCCAGATCTGCTCTGTGCCAGCTCTGGGACAGACATCTGGGCCACTTCCCCAGCATGGAAACAGGGAGGGCTCTCCTGGTGGAAAACTGCAGCTGACACAAGAGAAGTTGAGAAATGAGAGGAGGATGGTGGAGTCCCATTTTGGAAAAGACTCTCTGGGGAACATTTCAGTGGAAAACCATATGCTCTCCTTTCATATCAAGTTCCTGCCACTCTGGAGTGCCAGAAAAGGGAGCTGTGCAGTTAGCACAGAGAACAGCTCTTGCAGCAATGATGTGGGGCTGTAGAAATGTACACACTGCTGCAGTGCATGTAAGGACAGAGAGTGACATTGGGAAAGAAAAAGGGTGGTGAATTGGATAGACATGGAATTTGGAGAGAAGAATTAATCAACACAAGGTAAATTTCACCACTGGCACTACTGCATTCCTTAGCAGTGGCAATTTTGTCACTTTGGACAACAGAAGTTACTTTGGGCAGTGTCACCTTCCAGTTCTACTGTACTTAGAGATGACTTCTGTGAAGTTCTTGTTTCTAGAACACAAACTGTACATTTCTTCCTTTTCAGCCCATTGTTTCCCTTCTCCATTTGTGCCTTAGCAAACTTAGTAGGACAAGAACCTAGTGATGCTTTGAGCTGATTCTCAGTGCACACCCACTCATCCTTGCTGCAGATACTTGTCATTTAAATATGTACTCCTCATTTCCAAAATGTAATAGTGAGAATTTTGCATCAATAACAGTATGCAAAGAAAATGGACTGTTGCTACACTGCAAATAAATTATAGTCAACCCAGCCAGCTGTGTCAAGGAAAACTTGAATTCTATCTTCATTATCTCCACTATGTGCTTATAAAAGAGATCAAACCAATGAATCCTACTTAGAATTTTTTAAAAACGGGTGGAGGAGGTCAGGGAGAGATATTTCCTTTAGCACTGACTTGCTGATTGCTAGAGAAATAAGTGTTGCAGAATTGCTCCATGCCATGGAGTATTTTAATGGGCACCCTCCAGTTTGTACTGCAGAGAATTTCATCTCTAGGATGTTAAAAGCTAAGTTGCATAGTAAGACAGCAGAAGCTGGGAGATCACAGATCTGTTTGGGTTTTGTCTAGCACAATGGAGCAGCATTTTTCACTTCTGCTCAATATTTGTCATCCATTAAATCTGCTTAGGAGGTTAGTCCAGCAGCTCACACACACTCCATCTGGTTTCACAGAATGCTGTATCCCTTGGTGACTGGTAAAGCCAAGGAAATCAAACAAGTGACTAGGCTGTGTGGCTTCAAACAGTGCAGAAACACATGGAATGCTGAGTTACATCCATTTCAGTCTTCCCTCTGCAACACAGTGTAAAATGGCAATGAGTGCTTTATGATGCAAGAACTGAAATGATGTATTTGCAGCTCCCCTGTAACAACCCAAAGACACTTCCCCCTTTCCTGAGGAATTACAATCCCCTCAGTCTCAGGGCCTCTCACTGAGAATTCCCTGGCAGCATTTGGCCCTTGTTCTGCAAGGCTGCACAAAGCAAGCAGGAGGGAACACACTGCCAGGGGGGGCAAGGCACAGACCTTCCTGTTTTAATTATGGAGAAGAGAACAAGGTATTCTGAGAGATGCTGGCAGACTCATTGATGATTTCTTTGATGGAAGCCTGTCCTGGTGAATGGAGTGTCTTTCAGTAGAGTGGAAATAATGAGCTCCCCAGTGTAGGCTCAGCTGTTTTTAAGAAACCATTTTCTTTCTGCTCCACAGTTATCAGCCAAGCTACACCAAAATCCTTTCAAACACGGCTCAGGGTAGAAAAAAGAATAGCTGGAAATGCATGTCAGTCCAGCCTATCATTATGGACAAGAAAACACACTGTGCCAAGCAGCACGTCACTCTCTGATTCAGAAATCCCACTATTTGATCAACAAGGCCTTTACAGCCACAAGCAGCACAGGTTTCACACACACACAGGATTCAGCATCAGCTTCATTAACCTTCAGATTGACCCAACACTCTGCCCTGGACACTGAGCTCCAGCCTTGGCCATGACTCCACCAGGGCACCTTCAGCTGAGGCTTCAGGCTTTAGATTTTTCTGCTGGATTCCCAAATCCACCACAGCTCAACTCTCAGCCACAGTTCCCGCCTTCCCACAATTTATTTAGGGTTTGCCTTCTCTCCAGGGACTATGAGGCCTCAGATTTCTTTGGAAATACTTTAGGCAGCTCTCAATAACTACTGTTTGACCCCTGCCTATGTTAAACCACGAGGACATCAAGAGTTTCCCATGACACACAGCTCCATGCCAGGCTAAGGAGATAATCTCTTGTTCAAGGGCTGAGTATCTGTTACCCTAAAAATCAGATTTCTCCATCAACAGGGCCAGTGTAACTCAGAGCAAAGCTGATTGCATTGCACACTGGAGGAACAGAGACCAACACCAATGCCAGGGCAATGTTCCTTGCAAATGGCAAAATTATAAGCAGACAGGAGGAGAAATGATTAATGAAATGAATACTGACCAGAATACAAGTGTAAGAAAATGAACATCCATTCTAATTATGAGAAAGAAGTAACTTTCAGTAATAGCATAGCCTTAATTAACACCTACAAAGGAAATGTAGTGGTAAAATAGAACAAAAGTAAAACCTGCAAATCAGAAATTAAGTAGTATTTTCCTAGAGATAATAGGTGGGTTTGCCCCCTCTTCCTTTCCATGCCCTTAAATATAATACACTCCCTGAAATCATTCCAAACCTAATTCTCCTTTTGAATGAATCAGCATTGATGCAGTAACTTCAAAAGCAGATGTACAAACCAGAGACCTAGTGCTGAAACTGAAATGAAAGAAAAGGTCTTCTCTACCATCATTTATCTTTCATGAGCAATCCCTGATTCCTGCAAATTTATTCATTATTTGAAAGCATTTCCCAAATAGGCAGCATGAATAATTTCCAGACTCTGGGCAGTTCACTAAGATGTCCATTTCAGCAGATGCAATTCAAGATTGGCACTTTTACAGCACATTTCTGCTTCTGCCTCGCCACCAGAAACGTTTCAGAAGGGCTCTGATGAACAGCAAGGAGAGAGGCAGTGCACATCCAGCATGAGCTGCTGCTTTTTCAGGAAATGGGGAATATTCTTCAGGGAAACCAGACACAAAGATGAATTTCTTATACACTGTAAGCATCCTGAATATCATAAGCAAATTATTCATGAGCATAATTGAGAGGGATGTGGTGAGTTCAGCTGCATCTTGCAGTCAGAGCTGGGACCCTCTGTCAAAGGCCTGGCCTCTGTATGTGAATCACTGAGTAGAGCTCATTAGCCTGAGTTATAATAAAAGGTAAAGATTAGATGATGAAGTTCTTAATTAACTAGAAATCTCTCTCATAATTCTCTGCTTCTGAAGTACACAAAGTGTACAAAGGGGTGGCCAGATAGCAGAGTAATCCTTTAAGACTGACAGCCATGCTTGGTGCACCTGCAGGACCACAGCTCTGCATCCCCAGGACAGTAACTCCAGGAAAAACCTGGATGCAGAGCTGCAGTTCTCCCCTGCACAGATGCTCCAGTCCAGAAACCAAGAGGGTGCAAAACCTACCAGAATAAACCCATGAGTCAAAACCTGACTCAGATTTCCCATGAGTCAAAATGTGCTGGTACTTCAAAAAAAAAAAAGGAAGGAGACCATGTACCAGGCTGCCTTCAGCTGCCACTCTCCAAAGATGGATACATTCTTTTATTTCAGGGAAAAACTCCTATAACCTGTGCTCTCAGCAGATTATCCTATGGATCACAACTTTGAAATTACTACTTGGCCTGAATCTTTTTAACCAAGTCAGCCTGATTCACTGAGAATTGTTAACATTTGGAGAAACTAATAAACCATGCCAGACAGGTTGGGTCACTTCAGCTCCACGTGCTGGTTTTCACAACTACTGCAACTCTAAGAGGAACATTTCTTCATCTATCCAAGGGCTGTGGAATCATGCTCATCCTGCAGCATCTTGGCACAAAAATCTTTCCCAATATTGAGGAGATCACTGTTGCAATAGGACATGAAATGAACAACATGCACACTGAAACCTCCAAGGTACAAAAGAAGAATATTTATAGAATTGATATTTATAGAATTCCAAAAGTGACCATGGATTGTAAGATGAAATTGCCACCTCTCCAATGACACCAACGGTCCATCAAATTTCTCCTCCTTTAGAAAGGAATGTAAGAACAATCATTATTTACATAAAACTGCTTGAGAAACTCCATTACAAAACTGTAAATATCAGAAGGCTTAGAAGAACTTAGAAGAGCAGGGTGACAGATCTTCAGAACCTCTTTGCTGGTCAATACCTGGTCCACCCTCAGTTTGCATGGGAAGAAATTGGCATTGTACTGACTAACTCTGAGGGTACAACACCCAACAGGCCCTGTGTGTGTTGTAAACCCCCCTTCTCACTCACTTTGTGGTGACAATTTCTACTGAACCATTTGAGTCTCTCTGCTCACAAGACAGCCCAGAGCCCACGTGCAAACCCAGCCTTTACCTGAATTTTGTTTCACTCGCTGAAGACCATTCACCCCCCTGACAAGGCAAGTCACTCAAATTTGATGGATTAGAGTCCCCACTGTGGGCAGGAGGGGATTTAGCTGAGCTACAACACAACTGAGGCCAGCCAGGGAAGCTGCACAGGACCCTGAGCGCTCCTGACAGCCGCGGTGTCGTTGCGTTGCGCGGCTCTGGCCGCGTCTGACAGCTGGAGAACAGCAACGGGGAGGGAGCCTGACACATCAGCCTGGGCTGCCTCCAGTTGGACTGGACTGACTCCCTCTCTCCCATCCCGAGGACAACACCAGAAATTTGAGCTGTACATTCTGAAATGGAGCTGGAAGTAGATATGAAAGGGGCTCCCAGGGGGCTGGGTGGTCGATGCACTCGGACTCAGCGCTCCTTCCCAGCTGTCACTCAGGCTGTGCTTGCTGCTGAGTGCAGATAAAAGTTGTTTTTTCCTACCCAAAGACTCCTTGATTGCTGTTAGGGAGCCTGATCCAGGCTGTGAGGAGGAGGGAGAGGCAGAGCTGTGAAAACAGAGGAGTGCCTCACTCCCTGCATGTATTGTTTTAATTTATTTGTTTACCACTATCCAAACCTATGGCAATTAGCAATAAATTTAAATTACTTTTTTTTTTTTTTTGAGTCAAGCCTGTTTTGCCCATGATGGTAACTACCATTTGTCTCGATTACAAGATTTTCTATCTTATTTTCTCCCTACCAGCCTCCTGCTGAGGGGGAATGAGAGCACAGCCCTGGAAACCAGCCAAGGGTCAACCCACCACTGGAATATATCAAAATCCACTGCCTATTCTCATGTTTTTCAGATAAGAGGATTTAGATGAAGGCTTTCTAAAACTGGGGAAAACAAGGGAGACAGCAGCAGAGTGCACTGGAGAAATTTCCATCTTGAGATGTCAAGATGTTTTACAGAGATCAAAAAGCACATAATATCTGGTTTTATGGAAGTCTACAGGAGCAAAAATAAGAACAGAATAACAGCTTCCTGGGCCCCACCCAGTCCTGTTTGTAACATACCTGGCTCTACTGCTGCTATTACACATGAGGACCATGAACAATAGAAGTTAACACATCTGGCATCTCCTTGACAGAACTACAGGAGGGAAATACAGGTCTAACATCTGGTTTGGGGTTAGGGTTCCTTGGCACCCAGCTGTTGGGAAGCACAATCAAGACACACTTGTGTGGAGTGAAACTGTCCACAGCTCAGCCTTCAGAGGTATTTCCTAACTTCCCCTTTATCAAAGCAAACCAATTCTGGACATTTTGCAAAGCTTCAGCACCATGGAATGGATAGTAGAATGAAGAAGAAAAATAAAAGCCAAAATATAAACCCTGTTAAAGAGGGGAAATTGTGCTTTGTGAAAGTTTTCATGTTAGAAAATGGTTTGAGGGGAAGAGGTACATTGACCTTACATGGGATGCACAAGAAGTGGGAGCAGCAGAGGGCCCACAGTGTCACTGGAGAACAATGTTATTACCTGAGATATGTGCATTTTGTGTCCTGACAAACAAAGTGTAGCATTCCATAGGATATGAACACAAAGGAAGGAAGAGCTACACCAAGGTCCAGCAACAAAGTGAGCATGGAAGAAGCACAAACACTGCTGGGCTAGGGAGAATTTTTGAGGTTCAGAGTAGCAAAGTGTGGTTAGCAGAGCTGATGCTCAGTAAATTCATTGGCACAGCTGACATCCACTGCACTGTCAGTTTCAGGAATCCAGATGGAGAATCTGATGATATCAAATTGGGATCCTGAGCACTGCAGAGCTCCACAGTGAAAGAGACACCCAGGCAATGAGGCAGTTGCCTCCTGGTCTCCCATTCTGTCACGCTCAGAGCCAGGGGCATTGCTGCTGTCTCTAAAATACCTCACTTTAGGGCATGCACTGCCTGGCTCTGCCTGGGGCTGTGCTGGGCAGGATCCCATCCCTGCTTTGATTTCTTCAGCCTTTGGCTGGGCTGAAGAAACACAACATGATGAGAGGCTGCAGACTGCAAGAGAGACAGAAGCACAAGGCTTCAAAGCCCAGCTCCCACCTGGCTCTGCAGGAATGAGGTATTTCTGTTCAGCACCATCAGGGCTTCAGAAATGTTTTCTTCCATTTTTCAAAAGGAAAATTCTGCTTTTTAACTGCAGTGTTTTCAGTCTGCTCTGTGGAGAGGAACAACTGTGCTCAGACCTTTGCCTTTCTTTAGCCAAGGATTCCTATCACCCAGAGCTGCAGCATCAAGGAAGCCATGGAAAGCTTTTGAAAGGTAATACTGCACTTTTAAAGCCTTGAAACATGCTGAGAAGGAAGCAGGTCACCTTTGCTACATCTATCAGCAGTGAGAGCTGTGTTCCCTGCAAGGGAAGCAATTCTGTGGGCACAGGCTCCTGTGTCTGTGTGCCTATTTCTAAAACAGCTGTCCTGCAGATGCCACAGAGACATTCCTCTGCAGCAGTCACCATGTTATAAAATTTGCTTTGTTGTAGGAAACCAAGCCCATCCCAGGAGCCTGCAATTGAGCTTGAAGACTTTTCTCCTGCCTGTGCTGTCTGTCCATGCTGTTCTGTATCACCACAGCACTGACTGCTGGCACAATTTGCTCCTGCTGCTTCTGAGCCAAAGAGAGCTGAGCCCATTAACTTAATTCTTCTCTTAGCCAGCCCCATCTGATCCTCCCTCCCACTCCACCTCTGGCATCACTCCCCTCAAGCTCAAATCTGCAGATGTCATTCCCATGGAGTTTTATCAATGGCTATCAGCTCCCTCCTGTGAGTTTCTAAGCCTTCCATTGACTTCTAAGGCAACAGGAATCATCACAATTGCTCTCCTTAATATTTATATATAACAATATTTCTCCTGTCACTTTGCAAATGCTTCAACTGGCCCCAGCTCCATGCCTTCACTCTTCCTGAGCTGAATCCTTTAGAAGTTGTTGATTGTGACTACAAATCTCCTGGCACATAACCAAATTTCTTCTTCACAGTGTTCAAGCCTGCCCAGCTGCCAACCCCCCCTTTCCAGGTACACATAAATAAACGAGCTGCTGAGAGCATTTTCAGCCTGTTATCACTGTATTGGGTGTTCCACACAGAGAAAACTGGAGCAGCTACAACTCACACTCCTTTATTTAATATGTATCAATGCCAACCAGTATCTAATGGACACAATGATTGAATACTGACAGGCATATTTCTCCAGCCTAGTTCTCCTTTGGCAATAATGCCTGACCAAGATTGATGACTCTAATACCAGAGCAGGCAGTTTGTTTGTTTCTTCTATAGGCTTCATTTTTCAAATAGCCTCAGATTCCCCCTCCCTCTCTCCCAAAGAAAAAGGGAATGGAAAATTGCAGTGACTGCTGAGATACCTGTACAAGTGCTGCTCCTGTCTCCTCAGGCCACCAAACCACAAAGGTCAGATTCACTAAGGTGCTAACTGGGTTTATTCTGCCATAATTCACAGGGTTTTACATCAGTATCAAAGTGGTGTGTCACAGTGACACATGCAGCTCCCCAGGTGAGGATTCAGCCACTGGAGTGGAACAAAACCTGAGCAGGTCTGAGCAGATCACAACGGGCACATTTCACAGGCACTCCTCAGGTGCCCACACAAGATTCCAGGCAGTTCTCAGCAACAGGAGTGTCAGCAGCACAAACAACAGGAACAGAAGAGGCTCCACGAGCAAGGCATGGGTTTTCTTTTCTGCCCTGTCTTGAGGAATCAGCAGCAGATGCCAAGGACATCAGAGCAGCAAGGAAACATTGATGTGCAGGGCTGAGCTAGGAGCCATTTTACAGCAGGGAGCAAGGCTCAAAAATGAGATAATTAAAGTTTGTCTTGCCTCAGGACAATCCACTGGGAGGCAAAGTGCACTGCTGCATGCTCTCACCTAGACAAAGAACAGAAAATGGAAGAAGACTCTAAACCAGAAACTTGTTGGTATATTCTGCTCTTTAAGGAGAAACCCAGAAATAATTTGCATTTGTAGATCAGCTCTCCTGTGTTTTTATCAAGAATGATGTGAACTTACCCTACTGCTTAGTTCTGTGTTCTACCACTTGCATTTTTTATGTGCATTTTACAGAGTTTTGGGGTGCATTAAAAAAATTCAGATGCAGGTTTTGCTCCTTACTGGCACAAGGGAGATGCTCAAGGACTGGACACAGGAATGTGGCAATACACAGAGAGGCAGAATTTCCTGTAATCCATAAGCAGAAACAGCCTCTCTCTAAAATTTCCTGGGTCTTATTTCCATGAGGTCTTAGACAGCAGCAGTACTTGTACTTCACAGCAAAAGCAAAATGCAATTGTAGAGATGAGTCCCCAAAGGGATCTTTGCTCATCCTCAGCCTAGAGAGCTCCTCACCAGTCTATTACACTGCTCCTAATTTGCAGCAAGGAGTGCCATACAGGAAAGGTTAAACAGGACTGATCAGCAGGAGAAAGTGCATTTTACACTGGATTAGGTAAGGCTAAACAGGAGCCAGCAGCTGTCTTACACCACAGAGCTACACTAGAGTGACCCCACACTCTTCCCACAAATCCTGTCCTGAATGAAGCATCACTAGACACTCACACACCTGGAAAAGCTCACAAAGGATCCCTGCAGCTGCATCTTCAAATATCCCTTTAAGGGGGGAAGAGACAAGACAGATTTCATTCATTCTTGAGGACCTTGAGCCACAATTCTCAGTCATAAATCCCCAACACCATTGCCATCACTTTTCATTCAACCCTCTGACTGTGCCCCACTTCTTTGTCTCAGTTTCCCCCCTAGTTCCACCAATTATTGAAAAGTCCTTGAAAAGCCCACAAGCCTGTAATCATAAATACAGATTAGGCAAAGGTCATTTAAAAAGACTGCACTGAGTGCAAGGACATCTGGTAAATGTCAATTAGAAAACACAAGAGCCACAAAAATAAAAACAAAAAACCCCCAGACTTTTATTGCTCTGAAGCACCTTTTGCACTCTGTAATACCTAAATCTAACTCATCCTCCTCTCACTTTATTGGGAGGTTTTTCTCAGAGCAGAGGTGCCTTTGAGCAAAGGTAGATCAGCCAGGAACAAAGTCTCACTGGTAAAGAATCTGAGAGAGGTTAAATGCTTGGAAAAAAGGGCAGCAAAGTAGGAGATGCACCGTGAAAATATAAATACTCAGAGTTCATTATGCAGACACTGGAAATAAAACCAGAACAAGCTCTCACTGTGTATTTAGTGCTGTAGTTGTCAGGGTGCTGCAGTGAACAGCTCCAGAAACACAATGGACATTCTCATGTGACCTCCACAGACACAGGTCCATTCTTACACAACCATCTTTGTATTGGATGAATCCTGAATTTTAAGGTTTGAAACCAAACTAGCAGCTGTATTACAATCCAGGCTAAAACATTCTTATAACTATGAATTTAAATGCCAGATCAAAAACCTCTTGTCCCAGAATCCACAGCATTTGCACCTCAGAGATCACTTGTATCTGTAGGGTTCTGGTTTTCTTTTCAGCTTGGGACTTAAAAAAAAAGTATTTGCTTTCACATTGTAATAAAAGACAGCCACAAAACACCACAGCTTCTGGAGAGTTTTGTATACCATGAATTTAAGCTAATTCTTAATTATTCATGTGTATAACATGTGCCAAGGGCAGGAAAGATATTAAAAAATTTAATAAGCCCATTTTTCATTTAGAACCTGGATCAGGCAAAACTTTGCCTGGATGTGCTCCTTCTCCAGGTGCATCCAAGAATTTATTGCTAGCAAAACATTACTGTGAATAGCCCAGTGCTGTAAAACACAGACAATCAGCATCTACAGTATCTGAAAAAAATGTGACAGAGAGAGCACAGACTCAGCAGCCACTGAGCAGAGGGACTTGGATGATGTCCTGCAGTGCTCTGGTCAAAAGAAATGCATGAAAAGAGACTGAAGAGCTGACTTCTGGCAGCTGAGGTAGGAGTGAGGAACTGAAAGGACTTGGGAGCAGTACAACACTCTCAGGGAGCAAACTGAAAACAGTTTTGAACCATTTCACATTAAGCAGAGGCTGGGCCATTACTGATGTGTTTCAGTTTCTTCAATAAAAATTTCCAAACAAAGAAATACAGTCAAGGAATACAGACAAAATAAAGAAATCTTGCTGCTTATCAATGACACACACTCACGTTTGTTTGGCTTTTTTCTTGACTTCACAAATGCCTGGCTCAAATTCAAGATGTGCTTTCCTCACAGCAGCAGGGAAGTCTCTAACATTTCTTGTCCTTTGCACACACATATCTGACACACAAGCAAGCCTGACACATTTCTGTGTGGCTAATTCACAAGAGTAATTCTGCATCATTGCTGCTCCTATTTGGCTTTTTCAGCAGCAGCACTAAGGTGTTGAGAAAGAGACCCTGCACAGTGTCTAAAACTGACCAAATCCCTCACAAGAGAGTCCCAAATGATCATAAACCAAATAAAGGATAAAAAGCCTTTATGAAATGCACATAGAGGGACAGCATGCAGGTAAGGTGGTAATTATTGGTATAGATCACAACTTTAAATCACTGCAACCCACACTTTTTTATAAAAATAAATATGTATCAGCAGACCTCCAAACTCTGCTCAACACACTAAAATTATCAGTAACTGCCTTAGGTCTAACAGATGTCACAGAAGTGGGTCTTGAAGATAGAGCTCTCATAAAAGAAGACCTTTTCCTCTCAAAAAACTGCTTCATATTTGCAAAACATGGGGGATTCCACACAAATTGCAGCATCCCAGATCTCCAGGTCCTGGGAGATGCCTCACTGCTTGTCTCTGACGTGGCACAATAAACTCTGGTGTGCTCTAGTCCCTGTCCAGTGTGGTTCTGCAGGCTTGCCCTCTGCACACCAGGGCAGATGTGCACCTCCCTGGGAACTGTAACTCATGCAATAACTGGTTTCTCTGAGCTCCTTGGAAGCACTGTTACTATTCCTGGGATATTTTCTACCAGCCCTTGCTAAATGATCCATATCCTCTGCTGCAGCTAAACAACAATTGATTTTTCTGTTCTTTCTAAGCACTGTCCCATTGCCAGCATATATTTCTCATTTAAGTTCCTGGAGCATTTTGTTGCCTCTCCAGCTTAATCTTGCCTTTCCATAAACTTCCTTTATGAGCCTCCCCATCTGTTTCTGAGATGTGTGTGCATGTTGTGTGGATCTCTCTCCCCAGCTATTTCCCAGACAGGTGTATGTTTGCTGACTGCACAGCAGGTACATGCAGCCTGTCAGGAAAATGAGATTCTGAATCTGCTTCACTGCTGCTCCTGCTCCCTGTTTCATACCTGTGACCACAATGAATCATGTTGGACACCCTGAATCACAGCCTGCAGCTCTCTCCCTGGTGCTACACAGATTGTTTTGAGATTACAAGCTCTTTTTCTGCATTAGAACTCAATTTCTGGCCCATTCCTGTTGTGGGTTTTATGCTGATAGTAAAGCAGGTTGTTAGCATCACATTCCTTCTCATCTGTTTGCCAAGGACCTGTAATATTGAAATACTGAGTGAGGAATCACTGCCCTCCCTGATCCCAGCACCCTGGGGAGCTGCATCTGACACAATTAAATCAAGGTCAGTCCTAACTGGGTTTGGCCCTGAATAAAATGGATTCTCCACCTCTTTGGAAAGAAAAACGATTACTAAGTGTCCCCAGCACTAACAAAGAGCCTCCTGCTGACATGTCCCTGTGGTCAGGGTCTGCAAGCAGCCCTGCTGGGCAGGTGTGGGCAGCAGCTCAGAAACTGCAAGAGCAGGTACCCAGGACCTGGAGCAAGAGCAGGTTGCAAGGGCTGCTTTGGTATAGCAAAAAGCACAGGATGCAAACCCACAGCTTATTCTAATGTTTTTGGGATGGCTTTGGGGCTCAGGTTAGCCAAAACAGTAGCAGCCTGGAATTCCTTGCTTGAACTACTGGTCTCACAGGCAGTGCTCTCTGCCTGTCACCATCCCATCACATCCTCACAGCTCTATGCTTGCCATGTTTCTGGCTAGGGTTTAAAAAGAGAGCACATGAAGCTCTTTTCTCACCCATCACCTCAAAGCAGGATGCAGGATTCATTCCCAGCTGATTCATTCTGCAGGCAAGCCAAGGATTAAAACACCTCACCAGATTTTGTGTCTTTTCCTGCCCTTTGGTGATTTTTCCTAACAGAGGATGTGTTTCTCTTCTTCAGGTCCTCAGCTGGGAATTTCACCTCACTGAGCTGCTGCTGTTGCAGGGACCTATGACCTCCAGCATGCCTCCAGGCCCTCCTGCTCTCTTCTTACAGCACACCATAGCTGTAGCTTCTGATTTTTATTTCAAGTCTTAAAGTTGTGCAGGGAAGTATTTTGTGCTTTATCACTGTGGGAAGCCATGGAGGATGGATTCTTTCAGACACTGCATTTTCCCCCACCCCCAGCTCTTTCCAAACTTGTCTTTCCACAAGTTGAAAGCCTCTCTCATTGGGAGTAAAGAGCTGAAAAGAAAACCCATTTCCTCTGAGAGTTTGCAGACCAGCCTGGTTTTTTAGGAAGTGAGCATTCCTCTCTCTGCAGATGAAACACCAGGATGACCAACAACTGCAATTTAATCATCAGGGAAACACACATTCCATCCCAAAAGCACCCTGTACTTGGAGAAGGGTCAGGTGCCCACTTGAGCAGACCCCAGCAGAGTGAGGTTAAAGTCTCAGGGAAGACACTTTCCAATGAGTACCAGAAAAGTACTCCTGGAAGTACTGGAACTGTCATTAAACACAGCACAGGGTTCAAGTGCTGGAGACCCTGTTTAAGTTCAAGTATTCCCTGCTTCAAAACAAAGAACTTTCCTGCCCTGCAAAAGGCAAGATCCAGCCTGTGCCTGGCATTCAAGGCAAGTGCTCTTAAGAGAGCATTTCTGCACCCACCTATGCTCATATTTAATTTTTAAGATTACTGCAAAGCAGAGAAAGAACTTTCAGCCCAAGGATCTTTACTTTGCTACAAGATGCATTTTCCAAAGACCTTCTGCCACTGCCAGGCCATGTGTCCCCAAGAGATGGGGGATGACAGAAAGTGATGGGGCAGCACCTCTGACATTGCTCAGATGTAAAAGCCAGGGTGTAAATAGAAAAAGGCCATCAAATTAAAAGGTTTGTTTTGCTGTTGTTTTTCTCCCCCCCCACCACCCCCAACAAATTAAATAAAAAGTCTAAAGACTACAGCTTGCATAATTTAACATGCCTGTAAACATGGAACATGCATAATTGATGTTAAACAACATGCTAATCACCTCTTAATGTGAACAGAGGGGCAACCTACCCTCAGTTTATGTATAAGTAACAAGATGGAAGCCTGCTGAGCTCTGGATAATAGGTTCCCCCCTCCCCACCCTTGCATTTGTGTCTCAGCATGATGGTAAACCACAGCTTAGGCAGGAAAGCTAATGTATTATTTATGCCAAGCTTTGAACTGAAATGCTTTTCCCTGTGTTATATAAATATATATATTAGCCCTTCAAACACAGTGATTGATTCTGTCAGGACACTGTGAGAACACATTCCCTGCTACCATGGGAAGGAGCTGCCATGCAGGGAGCTCCAGCAGCACTGAGGAGCTGCTCCCTCCCTGCACAGACAGTCCCAGACCTGCTCCCACTCCTGCAGCTGCCTTGGCAACTCCACAGAGGCCCGAGGAGTTGGACAAGTGCTGCCAGAGAAGCTGCAGGGGTGTCTGATCTCTCACCTCTGCCCCTTGCATTGCTGAGTGCCCTGGGCAGCAAAGGGCCCTGCTCCAGCCAGGTCTCTGCAGGGAAGCAGAAAGTGCTCCAGGATGCTGAGAGCAGGGACAGAGCTCCTGGGGACTTCAGAGCTCAGCTGCAAATTTAACAGCAATTTTATCACACTTTGTTTTCAAAAGACCCTGCAGCTGTGGGCTGGGCAGAGCTTACAGGAATTGAGCACAACACAGCAAAGAATCCACAAGTGCCTTCCACCTAGCTAACCCCACAGACATGACTTTTGTCTTGTCAGAGGTCTGGCTTTAATTAAAATCAATCTTAAATAATCTATATGGCATTCCATGAGATGTCTGCTGGGCTGGATCAGTACAAATCCATGTATCCAGGACATGAGCTGGGAGGCTGAGGTCACAACAGGGCATTTTGGGCTCTCCTTTTTGGAATCTGTTGTTTAAAGATGGAGCACCAAACCATCTTTAACCTTGCCCCAGGCAGACCAGCTCTCTCCCATGCAATATGTTAGCCAGATAATTAAAAGACTACAGATAGCCACAAACAGATGCAAGGCATTTTGTTTTAATGCCAGAGCTGTTTCACCAGTGGCAATTTAGAAATTTGACATCAGTTCCAGCATGCCCAAATTGTGCTCTCAGCTGAAAAAGAGGTAAATATTTAATGCTGGAAGGAGTAAATAAAATTTTTTAAAAAAGAGAGAACAAAGTCTTGTATGAAATGAGAGATATAAGCCCTAAAGGAGGCAGCCAATATAGCCAGGTTGAAAAAAAAGTGGCTTTTCCACCTCTGAATGGAATTCATCCCTTTAGAGTGATGGCAGTACTGCTGGAAATTGTGCAACTCTAACTCCAGGCTCATCCCAGTGCCCCTCTGTTCATTTATACTGGGGTGAATCTCTAACTTGGTTGATGTGAACACCAACATCTTACACAATAAATATGGTATTTTTACTGCTGTGGGGAATTTTGGGGCAGGAGGGTTCCAAGGCTCTTGCTGTGAGGATGCTGTGAGGATGTGAGCACCAGAGGAGGCTCCAGGAGGAACAGCAAAGCCCTCAGTGAAAGGAGCAGGGTGGGCACACAGCAGGGGAAGGTGGAGCTCAGGGAGGGAGCTTGGTGTGAGGATTGCATCCCTGGGAATGAAATCCAGCTCCCAGGCAGATGGAGCTGAGTTTGTTTATGAGCCTGGGCTGTGAGATCCTCTCAGCCCATCTGGCTGCCTCTGAGGGGAAGTCCTGCCAGCAGATACCCTGGAAGGACCAGGCTGCTCCAGCCTCCATTCCATCATTGCACAGTGATCAAGGTGCTGTCCAGCCTGCTGGGGAGGGCATCATGGAGAGGAAACAGCAAGCTATGAAATGCAGCACTCTCTTCCTGATTAATGCTAATGACTAAAACAATTAGAGTCTCTTGAACAAACCCTGCCAAATTTCTGCAGTCTCTGCAAAGCCTCACTTATACAAAGATTACTTCACAGCCCTCTTACCACTTGCTGCTGCCTTATCGTGGCTGTAAATTGAATTAACACCTCCAGAGCCCTGCAGCACTGCCAGGGGATTTAGAGGTCTCAAGATCAACAGGAGTCTTCTTCTGGGCTAATATCCTGACCATAACCACACTGATGCTGGTGAGGGAAGATACAACATCCTGCTACCAAGTGATGGGAGCCTTCAGGAGATTGTTCCAGAGGAACAGTAACAGGTACCCAAGGAAAAAAAAAACAAACCAAAAAACCAAACCAAAACCAAACAATAAAATCCTTTTGCAATGAGTTGCTGCCAGGCAGTAATGAACAAGGGGGTACCTTGGTTTATATCCATTCCCAAATGAGATGATGGAGGGCCACCACAAAGACAGAGCTATGTACTAAACATCTGTGCATGCAGAGAGTATTTCATATTATTCTAAACGAGTTTTCATGGTTCAAACACATGGTATAATCACCAATAATGAAACTCAGTGAAGGCACCCAAAATAAACCCTCAGCACCAGTGGCACAACTGTTTTAGTCTCATTTCTCTCAAGTGATGCTGGCATAATATCCCAAATTAAACAGGATGGATGAACTGAACTGTTCCACATTCGATGTGAAAACTGCCCCTCAGTTCAGAGGGGAAATAAAAACAAACCAAGAACCTAAGGAGGGTGAAGGTGCTGATTTTTGCTCTTCCTCCAGCAGAGCCTGGCTGTCCCCAGTGTGGGAGCAGAGGAATTGCCCCATGGCAGAGCCCATCCCCAGCACACGGGGTCCGTGGGACAGCACCGTCACCTAGTGGGCATCCGAGAGAGCACCGACTGTGCTCTGGGACACACCCGGGAGAGCAAACTCTGAGTGCCCTGGGCAGAGACACCAGGGTCACTCTGCTCCTCATCACCTGCACCACCAGCCAGGGCAGGCAGCAGCTCCCTCTGGACTGCCAGACAATCAGGCTGCACAGATTTCCTGGGACAGAGCTGAGTCTGTCACACCCTCACCTACTAAATCTCAGATATTTCTATTTGGCAATCAACAGAAAGACTCATTTTGAATAAGGGTGAGGAGTTCAGGCAGGAAATTCATTGGCACACATATCCAGAGGTATTTTTCTAATTAAAGCTGGCACACTACACCAACCTTAGAGATCACCTATTAGCACTACTGCCCTCTTCCAAGTAACCCTTCCTAACAAAGCCAGAAAAAGGAGCTTTCAGTGACACCAATCCATCACTAAATTCTCCTTTGGGAGGAAACACTAAACCCACCAAGGGTTGCAAATCCTCCTGAATCAGAGTGCTTAGGTCTGCATCCAGGTGTTATTCTGTTTGTTCAGCACCATCAGTTTTTTTTCAACCCTGTTCCTAAGACAATATTGTCACCAGGCCCTGCCTTTAGGCCACTAAACATTGGACATTTCTTCCAGAGGATGCTTAGCAGTGGAGCTGCCTCCTGTCTTAGCTGAGGGAAGCATGAGCAAAGGAATGAATTTTTACTACAGTTTTCTATTTTGTCCCTTTTTTGTACTCCCCCTCAGTGGCAGAGCCTGGATGAGGACAGAGCTAGCACTGGGAGTGCCCTCTGGGAGTCAGAACAACTCTCAGTCTCTGATGTGCTGCTTGAAGTTCCTGGTTTCAAGTTGAGCCTCTGCTGTCAACACATCTGCCTAGTTTTGAGTTGTGGGATTCTTCTTCCACATTCCCATTCTCCTCACAGTCCCTCTTTCAGTTTTATATCCTCAGCAAAATTTCCCTTTATAACCCAGTCTGCCCCTCCTCCAGAGATATTAACCCACTTCATTTGCTGCTTGCTGGATAAAAAGATAAAAGGGCTCCACTTGTGTCAATTTAAACTCTCTCTCAGTAAAGGGAACCAGAGCATTTATGCAGCAACTCTTTACCTCCTTATGTGCAGTTATAGCCAGGCATGTGCTCCAAGCTTAAAGCAAGCAGCTAAAATCCATTTTCTGTTTCTAAGAGAGGGAGTGAAATCAATTCCTAACGAGACTGCAAAGTTTCCATTCCCAGCAGAGGACAGAGCTTCATTTACCAGGGGAACAGCACAAGAAAAGGTGGAGGTAATTCCAAAGATAACTCCAAAGCAAACATGAGAACACAAATGAAACAGCCAAGGTGAAGTGTGCCACACTGGGATCACCAATGATGAATTTGTTGTACAATCCTCATCAGACCCTGGGGGATTTAAGGATGCAGGAAGGTCAGACATGCTCTTCAATTCTCCACTTACACAGAGAAGACCAGCACACTCCATCCTCTGGGTTCTACCTTTTGCCAAATAATTGACTCTCATAACCTAAAATGATGCACTGATGCCTTCAAAAAATGCTTTACTTGAAGTTTCACCTTTTTTAGTTTAAATCTATGAATGCAGTCAGAGAAGGCATTTTTCTTCTCTTTCCTCTGTGTAAGAGTTTTTCTGTCTCCCAGATAAACACTTCTGCTCTCATCAGATAAATCTGGTGCTGGAAATCCCATAGACATTGACTTTAAGCTAAAGCCACTCCAAGTATTAGTTGAGCTTTGTGGTGTACAGGCATTCATTTAGCCACAGAGCAAAAATTGTTCCTGAGCTTATCACAGCCTCAACTAATCTGAAGTTATCATCCCAAAAAACAGCAAAACAAAACAAACCTGAAGAAGAAGCATTCAGCTTGCAGTATTTATTAAAACGGGTAGGTGGCAGTGATTGAAAATCAGCAGCTGGATCTCTAGCATGAGAATAGCCAAGGAGAACCCTCACTATGCATTTAAGTGCTCTCACACAAGATTATCCCAGAAGTCTCACATGGTGCCACTAGATGTCATTCTTGGACTTTCAGTTGAAACAATTGTTTGGCTTTTATTTTTTCCTCTAGTTGTTACGCCAGTTGCCACAAAGAATGAAGACCTTGCCATGATTCTACATCTTAATTTAATTTGATAGTTCCACGAGAATATATTTGGCTTAATGTTTATGGGAGAAGACACATGCCAAATTCCTCCAGGATGAGACAGGAACTGGTCTGCTCATAATTCAGCCCAGTATATAATCTTTCTAAAAGGAACACAGGCTTCAAGAACTTCTTGTTTAAATATTGATCTTATCCTCAGCATTGTTTAATCCCTCTAAAAATATTAGAGGAAAGCAGTGCTTTATTGTGGGGAAGCTCTATTTATTTGAGGGTTTTCTGGTCATCTCCTATTTGCCAAAGCTGGAGGTGTAAATGAAATTATATCTCTGAAGTTCTCATTATTTAATGAAACTCTGATGGAGACAATGTGCACAACTACCCACATTTTAAAATGCTTCCAATTTCCATTTGTGAGGGGGAACAACACCAGGGGTGGAGCAGGGAGGCATAAAGCAGCAGGATTGCAGAGGGAACAGAGCTCAGCAAGCAGACAGGACAGGACACCAGGATCAAAGGGAATTTGAGAAAACAACTTTTCAGATTGCCAGCACCAGGCACCTACACGTGGCCACAGGGAGCACCATGCCAGAACTGGTGTGCATTCAGAAACAAGAAGTGGTTTGGGGTCAGATCCAGCCCATGCTGCTCCCCAAGCTCCAGACATCATTACTGCAAGGCCAGGGCTAGAGACAGCCCCTAACACACAGGGATTTATATTTTTTTGCTGTGAAGGTTACTTAGATGCTTGAGTAAATCCATCTGACCCTTTTTCAAGGTTGATTAATCAAAACACTGGATAAACATTCCCTTGCTAGCAGCAAGTGCACTTAGGCAGGCAGCTCTGTGTCCCAGAGCTGATCCCAGCAGGGAAGGTCACTGCAGCACAGGCACAGCAGCTTGGGCAGGACCAGGGCTCACAGGAGCACAGCTTCCCATCCTGGCAGCACTGTCCCAGCCCCTCAGCACCTTGCAGCTTCCCTGCATTCAGCTCTTTCAGGGACAGGGGGGCACAGAGCTGTCCCAAATGCCAGCTCCTCCAGCTGAGGGCTGTTCCCTGGGCTCCTCTGTGCCTTTCTGCAGCCAGGCAGGAGTTCAGTGATCACAGCCCTGATCCCTGACCACAGCCCTGATCCCTGACCACAGCCCTGATCCCTGCCTGCCCCTGAACAGAGTGCAATAACCTGGATGCATGGCATAGGCTGCCTTTCCCCCACTGATGTGCAGAGGGAGGAGGGTTCCCTTTGCCAGAGCCTGCCTGGTGGCTGCAAATGAGCAGATGTGCTCCTGTCACTGAAACCCATCCCATTTGTGCTGGCCATCACAACACCCATCTCCTGTTCCACTTCCCACAGTTTAAGCATGTGGAAGTGATGATCTAAAGATCAATACTCCCACTAAGAGAGGAAAAAAAAATTGAAAACATGAAAATTCTAATCTAGTCAAGAAAGAGGAAAAAAATAGCAACTTGCACAAGCAGGAGACTCACAAGAGAAAGCTGAGCACAATCTTTACACACAGAAACAACCACAGGGTAAATAAACAGATCTAAAGATGCCATTTGTGTGGAAAGAGAGCAGTTTTTACTGAAGGAAAACCGTGTGTAACATTGAATTTGAAATAATCCATCCAGCATCCATGAAAGATCCCATTCCAGCACTCACTCTCCTGAGGCACATTCAGAAGTGAACAATTCATGCAGGGGTTATTTCATTTATTGCAATCTACAGCCACCAGCCATGGGGAGCCTGGTGGCCACTGACCAGCAGCTCCACAGAGGAGCTCAAGATGAACTGAACAAAGGTATTTCTCTGGACATGAAGTCACCAAACTCAAACCCAGCACATTCTGTAGCTGAAGAAGCTGCAGCCATCCTCAGGATGGACACCCAGCTACAATTCCAGCTCAGCTGCTTGCTCTCAGTCTTGACTCAGTCTTTTTTATCATAGGAAGCTGCTTCCTACATAAGCAATCAACCTGACAAACACCCAGATGTTTCCCCCCCCTCCTGCACTACAGCAGCTCCATAAACTATGGAGCCCTTCAGCTTCAGCATTCCTTCTCCTCACCAAGAAATAGGCCAGCTGCAGTTGGAATTTGGGACACAGCATTCCAGACCTCTCTCAGAGGCTGCCAGCATGTCCCAGTTCTGTTCTGGTGCTGTGAGAACAAGGGGCAGAGCCTGATTAAAGCAGCCTTGATTTATGCAGTCGACTGGAGCTACAATAAATAGATTTGTAACAACACAACACAGCCCTGTTACAAGGGGTAGCTGGGGATGAGTTCAGGCCAGGTGTTCTGCAGAATTTATAATCCACATCTGTATCATGAAGCAGCAGGCAGCTTATTTAAAATGACAAGGCTGGGGAAAGTCTGAACAGTCCACTTTTCCTTTTTAATTTTTATTTTTAAACACAGGGAGGCTGGTAGGGAGAAACCCAGCCAGCATTTGCACTGAGCCAGTGGTGCCACTGCAGTTCTAACCTGCTTAACATAGGGGAAAACATCTTAAGGGAGTGAGTGGTAATGGGCCATGAAGCATATGGCAGTGTTGTGGCATCTCAAGAGCCATATGCACAGGCCTACAAACTGTTGGGATGTGATACACTACAGATAATATCCGTGATAAATTATTCACTTAACCAAAAATTGTACATCAACCCTCAACAGCTGGTAAAAGCTGGATCCTTGCCCAGTACATTAAGGAAGTTTGCTTCCTCAAAGCTCTACTGTTCTTTAGGGGATTTGAATTATGCATGTTACCATGAAAGCTAATGCTGTACATATGCATTCAAAGTTATTATTAACCTCATCAGGCAGGGAAGGAGGGGAGCAGGCAGCTGTTTTTCTAGCTCATGTGCTTAGGATGTGGTGATGTTTTAAAGGACTTGCTGAGAGCAAGGCTATAGGAGAGCTGATTGTCAGTAGCCAGTTCAGCCTGCAGGGTCTCTGGGGTGGTCATTGACAGAGCCAAGCCTGCTCTGTAATATTTTTACACTAGAAGAACTAAAAAGTAACATTTTCTGGTGACCCACGTTATGGCTATGCTGTGCCTTTCATTTAAGGATCTGAAAATGCTTCCCAGACACGAGGGGGACAGGTCCCCAACAGCAGAGCTGTTACTTTTAGTGACAGCACCAAACTCCACTGCACCTCCCAGAGCCCCTGCCTGAAGGGGAACCATTGCAGGGTTTCATTTCATGTGGACTGACCAAGCTGTCTTTGCTGGCAATTGCAGCAGCAAGGACCTGAATCTTAAAACTTCAGCACACAAAAAAATCAGCTTTTTCTCTGCAATGTGCAATATCCAGGATTTTTCCCAGCCACCAGTTCATCAGTCCCAGCCCCTGGGACCACCTTCCCCCATCTGCTTTAGGGAATTGTCTCCTCATGACAATACTGTACATTTTCCCTCAAGCATCCAAATTCACCAGGCTCCCACCTCCAATGTTTACATTTCATTATACAAATTCTGAGTTGAATTTATTATTACAGATGTAAAAACAAATCAAGAAGCTTTAAAAACCTCTCCTTGTCCCCATCCCAAATTCATTGGAGAAGCCTGACTTGCCATTAAGGAGACTTTGATTTTTCCTGTGCAGTTTTAAGGCTGCATCTTCAAATGCTGCCTGCAGGACTGACATTTTCCTCTTCATCCCAAACAGCAGGAGCAAGGCTGTGGCCTGAACTGCAGATGGAGAGCCTGGGACAGTGAAGGTGGCACCATTATCTCCTGCCTGGCATCCACGTGCTCTTGGCATTCATTTTTTGAAGCACCCCCAGCATTTCATTTCTCTCCCTTTCCAATATTTTGCCCTGCCAAGAGATCCAAAGCCAGGCTCTCGGGGTAAATGGCCAGCTGGTGCTGCAGCAGAGTGGCACAGGCTGGAAATGGGTTTGGAGACCAGTTTGGGGGCAGTTTGCCTCCCCTGGCCAAATGAGAAGGGGGAGGCAGAGCAGACAGGCTGCTGGGACTGCAGTAAGATTCTGCAGCATTAACTGAGCTATCCCAGCAGCTGCTGGATAGAGCAATAATCTTTGAACGTGACTTCCTGGTCTCCTCTTCCAGAAAGACAAGCTAATTAAAAAGGGGTTACAGAGAGATTATGTGGACCAAGGGGAGATTTCTGAAAGGCATAAAGAGCAGCCAGATCTCCCCAAAAGTCAGTGTGAATTAGGCAACTAACTCCCACTTGTCCTTTGAAAAGCTCTGCTTGCAGCTTTTAAGGCTTGTCCTCTGGGTAAAAATAAATAAATAAATGCCAATTTCTTCTAGCAAAGCTGTGCAGCACCTGAGACAGATTTCTGATCCTTCAGAGGATGAGTGCACACACACTGTGCAGCAATTTTTGGTAGTTCTGTTCCTCAGATGATCAATTGTGCAAACACAGCCCATGGACCCTGGCTCCACGCTCGGCCAGAGGTGTTGGGTAAATAAGGCCAGCACACCCCAGGAGCTGTGCTGCACACAGGAGCAGCACTCCCTGCCTGAGTGAGTAAATCAAAGTGTCCCCACCTCTTCTGGAGACACAAAAGGAGGGAAAAAGCACCAAAGTGAGAACAAGGCTCACCCTCCTCCCCAAACAGCCCCAGCTGGCAGCAGCAGCTCTTTGCTGCAGGCTCTTCTCCAGGGCACCCTGGGAGGAACCAGCATCTCAGCTTGAATGTCAGTGTCATTTACACAGCAAATGTCACTTCAAGCTAACACCAGAAGGAGCTTGTCGGGGTAATTCACCAAGAGGCAGCAACAGCAGCTCTTTCCCCCACACATACATAAAAAATAGATCTAAAATTGGGTTTAGGCTGTGAAAGGTTTTCCAGTGACGACATCAGAGTGGTGAGTTTGATTTTACAGCACCAAAATCAACATGGTGCACTGGTGTGCCACAGGCCTGCCATGGTTTAGACACTGCTCCTGAAGATGCAGGCAGTTTATGCTCAGTGCTGGTCAGCTCTGCTCAGAAAAGGGCCCAGCTCTGCCAGCGGGGCTCAGATGGGATGAACTCCTCCATAGCTGGGCTGAGGATTGTCAGCACATCCTGCACTGATCACTGCCACTCCAGACAAGTGACAGCCTGGATTTCAGCTGGCAGTTGGAAACAGGACAGTTTCACTCCAGCAGATTGCTGCTGCCTCAGCCCAAATGTCAGAGCTGCACCTCTCCCCTTCAATCAGCTGCTAGCCTGATGCCACCACAGCACACAGAGTCAATCCTCCTGCAGAGAGTCCAGCAGACACTCACACCAGTGCTTCTGACAGGGGGAGGGAAGCCCAGCAGACAGACTCCATCCTCCCAGCCTGCAGAGAGCCCTGCCACAGCCCATTTCCCCTGCAGGCTGAGGAGGGAAGCTGGAACTGTGCCTGGGGAAGCCATTTCAGGTGCTTGAGGGGCTGAAAAATGTTCACAGCATTTCCTACAGACACAATCTTACACTTGTAATTACCTCATCTCTTGAGCCACTAAAATCATGTGGTGTGGTTTTGTAAGATGCTATTAGTGCCGATTGTTCCTATTAGTGAGGAGTGTCCGAATTGGCCGATGAGTAGGATGGGGCCGAAGGGTCCGAGGTAGGAGGAGTCCGAGGCCTGAGAGTAGATCCGAAGGGTCCGAGGGGAGGAGTCCGAAGGGGCCGAGGGGGATGAGGCCGAGTGGTCCGAGTGGGATAATGCTAATGGGCCGAGGTTATTATCCTAATGTTCCTATGGTGAGTATGCCTAATTGTCCGATTGTAGGAGTCCTAATGTTCCTAGTATATGCCGAAGTTTCCGTAGTGAGTGAGTATGCCGAATGTGCCTGATTATTAATATTCCTAATGTTGTCCTATGTTGATTATTGCCTATTTTCCTATGTTAGTATTCCTATTTTTCCTATTGTTATGATGTCCTATGTTGCCTATTGTTATTATTCCTATTTTCCTATTGTTATTAATCCTAATTTTCCTATTGTTATTATTCCTATTTTCCTATTGTTATTAATCCTAATTTTCCTATTGTTATTAATCCTAATTTTCCTATTGTTATTAATCCTAATTTTCCTATTGTTATTATTCCTAATTTTCCTATTATTATTATTCCTAATTTTCCTATTATTATTATTCCTATTTTTCCTATTATTATTATTCCTAATTTTCCTATTATTATTATTTCCTATTTTCCTATTAATATTATTCCTATTTTTCCTATTATTATTATTTTCCTATTTTTCGTATTCCTATTCCTCTCAAAGTCTTTCCTGCAAGTTACCTGGGACCTGCAGAGCAGGCACAAGGGCAGCCTTTGGAAGAAGAATTACAGAAGAATTGCTCATCATCAGACAATAAGGGGACTAGAGATTCATTCAATGACTCTAACCCAACCCACGTGCCTGACACGTGCAAACAAAACATCCACCTGTTGAATGGAATTACCTGTGGTGATGTGCAATATATATTTTTATAATGTAAAACACAGATTGGAGCCTTCATTTCCTCCTTCCTTGACAGGATGCAGCTGCACAGAATAGAGACATAACAAGGGAGCCTCATGAATCCAGAGCTAAGCTGCAGGAGACCAGGAGCAAATAAATATTTCACAAAGTGTTAGCACAAGACACGACAGCATAAATAAGTGTGAGGATAATGGCTCTGAATGCAATTTGGCTGAAGTCATCTGTGCCTTCAGAAATAGAAAGATGATTTATTTCAAGCCTCAACGACCTGAGAGGGAAGCAGTGGGGGTTTTCCTGGGTTATTTATTTATTTTTAATCATTATCTTTGACCTTTCTGCAGGCAGCAAAGGGAGCAGGGGTGGTGGGTCGCTGGTACAATATCTAGGTTAGCACTGGAAATATTTCTCAGGGGTCTGAGAGATCCATGAAGTGAGTGGAGGTGATCAGAGCAGTCCCCAAAGCCCCTTTTGCTGGAACCTGTTAACTGTGTGCCTGTGCTGTGAGCCCATGCTGTGGCCACAGCTGATGAAAGCTTTCACATTTAATAGCTCTCAATGGACATTTCTTCCTTCAATGCATCCAGTTGCTTTCTGACCCACAAAAACTCCACAGCTCCCACCCCTGTGGCAGTGCCAGCACACTCTGTGAGGAAGGATCTCCTTTTTAATTGGGGCCTGCCCTCTAATCCCCCTTCAATCACACCCTAAAAGAGTGAATGCATGGCCACCCCCTGCTCAGTTTTCTTGTTCCACTCAGGATTTTACAGCCCTTGGTGATATTCTCTTGGGTTGTTTCTTTCCTAGGAGGAGACTCTTGGCCCTTTTCTGGGTCTGCTGAGCCCTGCTTGAGTCAGAGCAGAGCCCAGTCCCTACACACTTGTCCTGCAGCAGATGTCCCACACATTCAAACAGTGGCAGGACAAGGCTGGACATGTCAGAGCCTAAAATGAACCAAGCTTCTGGAGTGAGGAACACAACACTTGAAGCAAAAAATCTGCTGAAACAGTGCCCTAGATCTGGCTCACTCCAAGATCCAACCCCAGGTCAGAGGGCTTGGCAATTACAGCAGAGAAAAAGCATCTTAAATGTATTTTTTATCTCAAGGCATTCCCTGGTTTTGGGGATTTTTGTATTGCCACAGTTCATACAGAATGAAGCAACATAAAAGCCATGGGAAATCTTTTGCTGTTCTAAAGCCTTCATCAAGCATTAACCCTTAACCTGAAACACTGGAAAGAAGTAATGAAACAAACACAAAACTGTGGAATCCACAGCATTGAAATGAACACAAACTTTGACCCACAAATGACTCTCAGGTCATTGCAGGGAATCCCTCCCAGAAAAGCAGGCTGGGCTTCCCAGCTGCACACACCAATCCCAGGCACCACGAGAAGGGGTTTGTGTGTCCCACACTGCTGCAGGCTGAGTTTTCCACAAGCTCTGACAGTGCTTCCAGGCAGTGCCAGCCCTTCCCCAGCAGAGGAGCCTCTCCCTTTCCCACTGAAGTAGCTGGAATTTACCCTCTGGGATTTCAGGCTGGCAGGCTGCCACCCTGTGTCACACGGAGCTGGTGGCACCCAGCCAGGGGCAGAGCTGGGCTGGCACCTCCAGCTGGGAAAAGCACAGTGGGAAAGGTAAAAGCCACATCATGCTTTGGGTGAGAGTGAGAGGAATGGAGGATTTGTCCTTACAAACAAGCTGGGGGTCTGCTGGGAGAAACAATAAAAGAAACAGTGGGGAGGATTCCACTGATTGATGAATGGAAAAAAGATATTTTACAAATAAACTTTAGGTTTGCTGATAAATTAAATTAGATATTGAAAGATGAAAGAAACAATGGGGAAGAAAATCCCCTAAATTCCATATCAATTAACAATTAAAAGGGAGTGTTGTACATTAGAGGGAAATCTTTGGTATCAGGCAGTCTGTACCTCTCAAGTACCTCAGCCAATGGGGAAGGAGAGAAGGGAAATTGGGATAAAAAGGGAGGCTGCATCCTCCAGAAATTGGAGAGATCCCCAGGGGAATGCCCCAAAGCCTTTCCCTTTATTCAAATAAAGAGAAAAGACTTCTCTGTCTCCTTTTTGGACATAAATCTGGTGTTTGTGGATGAATTTTCCTAACAAGAGGGAAGGGCTGTGCACAGCCTGCTGAGGGAGGAGGAGGAGGTGCCTTTTAGGACAGTGAGCACAGCCCCCTTCTCTCTGCCCCTCTCCCCCATCACTTGTGCTGGAGGATGCCCCACTGGGGGATGCTGCCCTGGCACAGCAGCTGCCCTGGCAGCTCCTCCCAGATGCTCTAACACTGGAGTAGGAGGCAGGTTTGAGGAAGGAGTGCACAGATAATTATTTCCTCCTCTGAAATCCCTGCTGGATTTGGCAATCCTGCAGCCAAATCCTCAGCAGAGGCCAGCCCTTGTTTGGTATTCCTGCTTTGAGTGACTGGCAATAACAAACCCAAACCCTGAACACCCCCTGGCTGAAAAAAAAAGGCAAAAAGAAAGAGAAGCTGCACTCCTGGAAGTGCAGTATCTGTTTGGAGAGAGTGGCTCCCAGGCACAAAGGCAGCCTGCACTGCTGTCCCACACTGACAGCAGGCAGAGCTGGCAGCTGAGCATGCAGAAGGGCTGAAATGCTCTTTAATGGCAAACCAGGCACTGAATGCCTGCTCTGTGCCCACAGATGGATCTGTGCACACCCTGCAGCTCTGGCAGCACGTGGCAGGGCCATGGAAAAACAGCTGCCAGGACATGGGGACAGCAGCCAGCCAGGAGGCAATGCCACTCCCTTGGCACTTGCTGCTTCTTGACAGCCATCCCAGGGGGCTGGACCCCAACCCAGCACCCCCAGGCAGGGCAGGACAGGCACTGACACAAAGGAGGAGCTTTCCCTGCCTCTGCTCACCCTCCCTGTGGGCAGATGGAGCAGCTGATCCCCAGCAGCTGTAAACCAGCCCAGCTTCCCTGATTTGCAGGACTGCAGCAGCTCCTCAGCTCCAGCCTAATTGAATCCAGCCCATCAGAGCCTGGGCTGGAGGCAGGAGCACAACAAACAGCCCCTGCTGCCAAGGCCAAGGCTGGATGCTCCTGACAGCCCTGCCCTTCAGCTCCCACGGGCTGGCTCCAGCTCAGCAATCTCAGAGCACAGCAGGGCTGGAAATGGGACTCGGGAAAAGCCATGGCCACCATCTCAGCTGGTAGAACCTGGCTCTACTCCACTGGCTTCTGGGGAGCAGCAGCTATCCAGAGCAGCTGACAATCTCATCTAATTGCCCTGCTTTGGCTTGAGAGAAGGTACACAGCTCCCAGCCACAGGGGGCAGGTCAAGGCCATGAACACACATACAGGAAAAAAAGCAAAAACTGTCTCCAAAAGAAATTGTCAGATTTAGTGAGAATACTGTCCAAACCATTGTCTGGGTCAGGTACATTAAAAAGATGCTACAAAAGACTCATACTTGCCAAGGATTGTACTTTAGGCACTTCCCCTTCCCTCTCTTCTTGTGCCTCCTTCCCCAAAATAAATCTTATCTCATGCACACGTGCCCTACTTGCAAATGCTCACCCTCCACAAAGCAGTTTTATGAAGAGAACTCAATTACAACAGGTAAGGTTCACATAGAGAAAGAGCTCCACCCAGGCAGGTATGTAATCCAAGATTAATTAGCCCTACTACCTGACTACACAGTCTTTTTAAATCTGTTTAACAGGACAATTAAAAAAAAAAAAAGAAACTACAGAAAAACCCACTAGATCAAACAACATTCAATATCCAAAATTAGCTGCATTACAAATATTGTTTTATCCAGTGTCATGATTTATTGGTCTCCTCCCCCTGAGAGCTCCTACTGACCTCAGATTCACCTCAATGAATCTTGATTTTTGAATGAAAACAGCAGTCAATAATATTTACTTCCTATTGACTTCATCCTCAACAGCACAAGGAGAAGACTGAACTATTCCTGACCCCCCTGTCTCAGTTCCAATCACAGTGGTGAGATCCAAGGCCCCATCTCTGCAGGTCACAGAGAGCAGTAACACCCTGCAATGACCCCACCAATGGACCACTCACACACCCAGCCAGTTTATTTATGCAGAGAGGCAATGGATTCCCTCACATCTCTTGACCACTTCTGTGTGACAGGAACTTTAGTTTGAAAAACACCTGATCCTGCTCCTGGCTAGTCACATCTGCTCAATCTATCATCAGGCAGCAGCAGCCTTAAACCATGATATGAAGACTTGCCATGAGCATCTGGCAGTCAAATTTACACAGCAGGAGTGATTCAATTGCATGCCAAGGTTAGTGCTGCTGTTTATTTACACCTTTCCTGAGGATCCAGTGGTTTGAAATGGAAAAGCTGCCATGTGCTGCTCCTCACCCCATAGGCCTTCCATCATCAGTTTGGCAGGCAGGTGTCTCTCAGATGCTCAGAGTCACAGGCTGGCTTAGCTGTGACTGTCAACAGGAAACCCAGACCCTTCCCATCACACCTAATGAACAGACAGAGCCTCTCCAGTGCCAGCTTTATTCTCTGCCTGTAGGATTATCTAAAACCAGACTTGTCAGCCTTGATTCACACGTGGTGGATCCTAGGGAATGCATCAGGCTCCCTGGGAAACCCAGCCCTTGTATTTACCAACAATTTCCTGATCTATTAGTCATGACTTCATTCTTAACTTTATTAGACTCTCCCCTTCAAATTCAGCTTGTTCTTTACCTGAGTAAAAAGTTTGAGTTGGCAAACCCAACTCAGCTGGTGATGGGCTGTGCTTGGCACCCTCCCATGTTCCCATCACAGAGGCCATGTGTCCTGCCACAGCCTTTCAAGGTGAGTCCATCTCCATCCTCTGCTCACCTCCCAAACCATGGCTCCTGTGCTCAGCCTCCCCAGCTCTGCTCCCACTCCACAGCATGTCCTTGCTCAGGCTGCCTCTGAGCCACCTGCTTAGATGAGATTGTTTGGTGTTGGGGTTTCCTCTTCTGACCCACCTGCCTCTGTAGAACTGTGTGTCTAGACACGTTATCAGTCTCTCTTTACAATAACAAGCACTAAACTGAGCCTGCATCCCTCATTCTTGGTGCCATGGGCTGCAGGCAAAGCAAATGTCACCCTCAGGGAATGTGGGCAAGTCCCATGTGGCCAGCAAAGCCAGTTGTGACAACACAAACCAGCCTGCATCCAGCAGGCACCAGCTAAAATAGGCCAACTGCCTACAATTTTTTTTTCCCTTGGTACATTCAGGCTCAGGGAAGCAGTTCCAGGTTACCCCTCATTAGGCAGATGTTCTTTAAATGATTTATGCTTCTATCAAGCTTGATATCCCCACAGAAGATTGTTAGTGAAAAGCTCTGTGTAATCATTTATAGTGGGATTTATGATGTTTAACTTAGGAACTCTCTGCAGGCCCTCTAACAGGATGGAGGTGGGCTGTGGGCAGTAAAAGGTCAGTCCCAAAGGAAGCCAAACACGATGCTAAGAGGAAACCAGAATAGGGCTCTGAAGGGCTTTGTTCACATTAGAGGGGAAGCAGCACAGACTTTAATCATCCTTGCCAAAGGCATGCACATGTGAGGAACACAGGAACCAGGCAAGATTCTGCCTCAGATTTTCAAGGTTGGTGGTAAATGTTGGTTTAGGCTGGTTATTGAGCTTAATCTTGCCCTCTTTTCTTCCTTTGTTTAGATTAAATTGCCTCAATTACAGTCCTGTATTAAGCAAGCAGTCATGCAAATGTTTTTGTTTGGTGAGGGCTTTTTAACATACCCAATCTTAAAAAAAATCCACCAAAATATGGGATAAATAGTGAGTAACTCACGACACCAGACTTTGGTCCTCTCTTGCAGCACTAGCACAGACAGAGGTGGGAAGAGCTGTTAAAGTCATCTCAAGGACATCTGCTGAACACCAGGACATTCTGGCATTAAATTTCCAGTTTTAGTCATCTTTTTTACATCCCTGTTTCTTTACTGGGAGGTAAAGTGTTAGAATACACCCAAAAGAAAACACAAGGAAAGCTCGATAACTCCAGAAGCAGGAATTCCTGACAGGCTCCTGGGAACATCCTGAACTTTTCTGCTCTGCAGTGTAGCCCCCTCAGTGCTTGGATAATTCAGTTGTTTGCATTTTACCCACCCAGGCTAACCTGAACCACCTGGGAGTGCCTGCTCCTGCAGCCCAGGACCCTCCCAGTGATTATTGAGGGCACTTGAGCCACCCTTTCTCCAGTCTGAGCTACTGCAACCCAGCCAGACCCAACAGCATTGCTGGGCAGGCTGGGAATGTGCTAAAGAAAATGGAATTACTGCTCATCTAATCAGAGCATCATCCCAAAGTACCTGGGGGAAGGAGCAACCAGCTGGATTCTCCTCCCCAGCATACCCACCAAGGTTCTGCAGGGCTCTGCTGAGCTCAGTTGCCTGCTTGCTGCCTCAGTTTCTTCACCATGTCAAAACCAAGACGTGGTTTTGTTTAAAATCCTGCTTCCAGAGCACTCTGTGGGTGCTCTCACAGGACTGGAAAGTTCACACATCTCTTACTGGGGATGGGACACATTGCTCACAGTTCCATACAGCAAGGGATGCTTCCCACCCCAGAGAGGGAGCAGGCAGAGCAGCCTGGACATCCCACAGTGGTGGGAGGGAGCAGCAGCAGCTCCTGCAGCTCAAGCCCTGCTCAGCACCCCCAGCCCAGGCTCTGCTGTGAAGGCAGCTCATTAACAGAGCTCCACCTGCAAACCTGGCTTCCCCACAACCTCTACAGACACCCTGAGAAAAGCCTCACTGCTTCCTTCCCACCCACTTGTCCCCCAGGCCAGCTCTGCTGGAAAATCCCATCCTCCCTCCCACACAGCACAGAGCAGGGCTTTCACAGCTCCTGGAAGAAAATGTTTTAACCACACACTTGCACCTGCAGCCTGGCCCTGCATGTCACAGAATTCAGAATTAAGCAGCAGAGCTATTGTAAAAATGAGTTACAGCACAAGCTCCTTCATCTCAGTCATCACAAGGGCTATATCCCACTCCTGTTTTGGTACCAGATGGCTCAAGGTCTATTTTTCAACAAGTGCTGTCTGCTGCACTTGCAGCAAGTCCTTTGAGTTACAAGGCAAATCTCTTCCCTTAATATCTTTTTCATCCTTTCCCCCTCCCCTCTTTGAGCTCACAGGTACATCTTTTCTTAAGAAACAGAAAAAATCTATTATTCTTCAAAGGCCCAGTTGTGTCCTTCATTTACTGAAGTAGTCAAAGAATATTATGGGTCATTTTGTCACCATGGAAACCACAAATAGACCTTCAGGGTTTTGGAGAGGTGATATTATTTTGGAGAGGCTGTGCAGGGCTCTCTGACAGAAAATAATAGGGATGGCAAATCAAGGAGACCTTTTATACAGACTGTGTGAAATGCAAAGGGTATCAAACATCATTTCTCTGCCACCAAAGACTACTCCAGGCAGCAGTTTAATATGGTATCCTCTGACAGCTGAGCCCAAATGGAAAATTAATGAGGCAGCATGATATATGAGTCTTTTTAAATCTCATAACCAGCCTCCTTTATAGAATAAAAATGGCCAAATCAGTTTAATATTAGTGGAGAGGTTCTCTGTGTGTCTTTCTTCTGAGCCTTGTCAGTGCAGTGCTGAAGAGACAGTTTTGGTTTATTGACTGTGTAAGTCCAGCTGTTTTCAAGTTTTGGACTGTCTAAATCAAGATATTTCTGAGCTTTATTGGTTTATCAAAACCCAGAAAAGATATGAAAGCCTAAGGAACACCTGGGATCTCAGAGGGGCCACATCCTGCCATTGAGGAGCCCTGAGTGCCCCTTGTTGGTGGCCTGGGACAGCAGCTCCTGCCCTGCCTCCTGCCAGCAGGGCTTTCCCAATCCCACCCACCAGAACAGCTCCAGATTTGTCATTTCTGTCCTGAAAAGAGGGGCTTATGCACAGTGAGAGTGCTGGCTGCTCTGAGAAAAGAGCAGAAAACAGGAGAACACCCTGAAGTGAATGTAACCCAGCCCAGGCTCAGTCCCTGCCCATGCAGCTCTCTCCTCTCCTCTCCCACACTGCTCCATCCAAATCCTTTGGGTTTGACCTCGTTCTTTTGCAAGGGAAACTCCTAACTGCATAAACAACTAAACCCATGCAATTCTCAGGCCAGAAGAGCCTTTCTGTAGGCATTCTGGCAACCAAATTCTCACAACTGAGTCCCAAGCTAAAGACCTACAGAGAAGAGAGCAGAACCAATTACAAAGTTCACACAAAACTATGGCATGTCCTACCTGGTGATGGATGAATTCTAAACCTACTGGGTACCCTGGCACTTCCAAGGTGTGTCTAATTCTACTCTGAATTAGAACAAAACCTTAAAATCTCAAGTCATTCTGCAGAAGAGAAATTTCAAAATGCTTCTGTTTAGAAACAAGCAACCACATCACTGAAACACTGAAAGAAACCAGCTCAAACAAAACAAAGGAGTCAAAACAAACACCCCTTTCCAAAGTTTTCTGTCAAAACATCTTTAGATGAAGGTGAAATAGGCACCTTCATGCAAAACATTTCAGTTGCAGAAAATTGCTTTATAAAAGATACTAACTCTGGCAGTTTCTTCCACAGAGCAGGTGTAAGCAGATCCATGGCACACAATCATCCACTGTGGCTCAGTTGTGCTTTCCCTGCTTTTCCTGGCACCTCTCAGCTGGCACAGAGCAATTATTTGGGCACCTTCAGCACCCTCAGCACCCAGACCCCCAATAAAACACAGTCCCCTAAAGACTGGAACTTCTCAACATGAAAGCAGAGGGATCACCAGGAGTTAGACAAATAACACTTTGCTAAAAGTGAACCCTCAAGAAAGAAAAAAATGAGCATTCAACAGAACAACAGAAGGAAACTGCTGTGAATTCCACTGCCTTGTTCAGACAACCTCAGCCCCTCCAAAACACCTCAGTGGCCATGGTTCAAACACCCTGATGGCACTTTGCCTCTCATTTTACAACTTACCCTGCTCTGGTCCTGCTGAGCATCTCCAGTAAGGCAGAACATTTCAAGCAGGTTTGGAGAAGCAGGAGGAACTTGAAGTCACAGCCCTTCACTCCACTCAACTCCAGCACAGATATGTGGCTCTTTTCCTGATTTCTAGCCCAGGAAAATCCACAAGCAGAGGGCCCAGGGCAGGACCATCAAACAGGAGAGCCTGGAACCCCTGGTGGGCTGCTGGGCCAGGCAAGGAGGAATTGGATGCAGCTGTGTGAAAAGGGGTGGGGAACAGAGCATCAGCCAAGCCTCAGCAATTTCACAATTGCCCACTTTGATATGATTAAGAAGGATGATGAGGGGGAAAGAAGAATATAAGATTTTAAAATAACTTTCCATGATTTCCCTCATTCCACAGCTCTTTTGAAAGAGTGAATGCTTTGCTTTTAACACTGCTAAAAGCTCACACTGCAACCAATGTTTGATGCACAACAGAGGACCCAGCTCCTCCAGCACTTTGTGGAACCTCCTGCTCCTGTGCCAGGCAGAGCCCTTTCCCACATTCACAAATGCAGATTTCCAACACTGTTAGGAACGTGGGTGCTCTAAGGTTGCCACAGTGGATGTGGAATTAGAAATACACAAAAAGTAGCAGAGAGAAATGTTAGTGTGAGAGCAGGACTGCAGCTGCAGCAACATCCCAGCTACCAAAAACATAGGAGATGAATTCTGGAGTCTTTCCTGTGAGTTCCATGAAGATCCCCATCTGTTTCATTTCTCTAATGAACAGCATGATAGTATCAATAAATGTATTTATTGGCCCAAAACCATCTCCATTCCGATTTCATTGAGGCTTCACTCAGAGGGTGGGAAGACAAGAAGGTCATTTAATATTTCATGTGAAAAAAAGTTCATTCCCCAAAGCAAACAGTAAATGTAGAATAATGTGAGTTTGTTTCCTTTATCATCTGATGCTGTGTTGGTTTTGCTCAAGTTGTAAATGGCTGTTTTGTTCCAAGCCCTCCTGCTCTCAGCACCAGTGGCTGCACACAGGCTGAGCTAAGACTCTGCCTGCTTTAGGCATCCCCAGCAAGCAGCAGCACCTCCCCAGAGCAGGGCTTGAAATACTGCCCAGTGCCAGCAGGAACACAGCAGCCCAGTGTTTAACTTCTTACTCCACTAAGTACTTGGAGACCTTTCTTTCCCTAGGCTCCCTAAATGCTTTATAAACATTTATAAACAGGCAGAGTGAAAAATCAATGCAGAGATACTGTGGGGAGGAAGAGATAGCAAGGAAAGGAAAGACAAACTCAATGAAAAATGAAACAGTGCCCATATATTTGCTACCAGCAGCCTTGCTGTTCCAGGCTTGCTTTTTCCTCACTCCTCCCTATCCCAGTCTTTCTGTGCAGGAGGCAAAAAGCAGGAATTTTATTCTGATCAACTGCAACAACCAACGTGGTTTTAATAATAGGAGTGTTTTCTGTCCCTCCTTGAACTAAGATCAGGTTTGGAAACTCACAGACACTTGGAGAGTTCTGCAAATAATTCCAGGCTGGAGCTCTGAGCTGCAGTGGTCAGAGCTCAGAGACTCCCTGGAGCCCTGGGGTGGACACTGGGATCCCACCCCCCCATTCCAGAGCTTTTGGGAGGAGGATGAGCAGTGCCAGGGTCTGTGGGTGAAATCAGCAGGGCTGTGCAGACATAAAAGTGAGATGAGATCAACCAGACCTCACTGAAACCTCATTCTGCTGCCTGCATTGCTCAGGTGAATTCAGAGACTTTTAAAAATTACTCAGCCACACGAGCTCAGAGCCTCTGCCCAGCATAGAAAAGACATGGTCTTGCCCTGACATGCTGCTGGGAACTTCACTTTTGCCTTCCCCAGGATCAGCAGCAGAACCTGACACCAGAACACTGGCTGGGAACAGGCTCAGTGCACCTTGCCCAGGTGCTGTGTTTTCTGTAGCCTAATGCAAACACTGTTATCTCCCTGACCCTGGCAGACTGCTAATAACAAGTTTATACAGTTCATCCTAAACAAATATTGGGAAAGTCAGTCCTTGCAAGGTCTGCTAAATTGCAGAGACCTCTGTGCAATTGCAGCTGATGACACAGTGTTGGATTATACAAAGGAAGGGGTCAGTGCCAGTCAGGCTGTTTCTCAGAGCAGATTGCATGGAGGTCTCATTTAACACTGCCAACTCTCAACATGTGCACTGTATAAAGCAGAGCTTTTATGGTTCTATCAAAGGTCCCTAATTTGGCTTTAGGAGCCATCTGCTGATTTAATAGGGAATCTGGATTGTTAGGTTGGGCTTGGTTTTTTGTTTGTTTTGGTTTTTTTCATTTGTTTAAACACCTAAATCTTAGGCATTTAATAGAGAAAAATATTGCAATAAGTTAATCCTCAGTGTGGTAAAAAAAGAGAAAATGAAGTGTTCAGCTTTGTTTAATTTTGTCTCCTAAGCAACCAACATATTGGATATTGTGGGTACCAAGCCTTAAGTGTGTGAAAGTCATTAAATTAGCCCTTCCAAGACTGCTGCAACCATATTCTTAGGAAATTTTAGATGAATTACACTGTCAAGACTGTTAAGTATCACCTTGTGCTTTTGTCAGCCACTAATTAAGACTGAAACAGAATGTTAATGCCCATCTTACTTTGGCTAAACAAACAGAGATAATACACACAATGCCAGCTATATTTAAATAGGCCCAACACTCACAATGCACATTACTCCTCTATTTCCCCACGCAGATCTGTGTGATCATTAAAAGCCCCCTGATGCCAGAATAAGGAACCTTGAAAGGATATTTCACCTCCTAAGCACGTGGGGCTGGTGACCTTTCCATTTCTCCTCCAAGGTAACAATCTGAAGAGCTCCTTCTTCAGGAGGAGCACAGTGAGAGATGTGGGCTCAGCCACAGCCCCAGAGCTCCATCTCTCCACACAGGTGATTTGCTGGGAATTTATTAAAAACCTGAGCTGACACAAACCATCACAGGATCTAGTCTGAACAGAAGTGCCAGAGCAAACCAAGGATTGCACAGGATCATTCCAACAGCTCAGACTTTACAAACACCAGGGATAACCCATGATGTGCTCCCCAAACCCACCCTCCATCCCTCCCTCCCTCCCTCGGGTGCCAGGGCATCAGCTTTCCAGCAGCAGAGCAGAGTGAAGGCTTCATCTGATGCAAAATTACTTTCAGTGCCACTGAAATCAGCTCACCCTCACTGGGGCTCCAATTCAATCACATTCCCTCACTTATAAAGAGTCTTGAACAAACATTTTATGAAAAGGTCTCAGATTTCTCCTTTCAAGGGCTGTGAATCTCACAGGCAATCCCATCTCCACAGGAACTGGGCAGAGGAATTACCTTTACCTGGGCTGCACCTCAGCTCCCTGGGGATTTCAGGGCAAGCAAGGAGTTAGCAGCTGAGCACTTCCCCAGGACATTTTGGATGAAATCAAGGGCAGTTTCAGCACTCACATGTTGAAGCAAGATTATGAATGACCACTGGATGTGACAATTTACCTTGCCACCAGGATTTCTCCAAGATTTGCTTTTTGCCCTTTATTCATGCAGTTGTTTGCAGGTCAAACATGTTCATCTGTTTTAGTTCCCTAATTCAGAGTAACAGACAGGAGCACAAATAAGCAAACAAATCCACCCCCCACAAAAAAAAACAAAAAAAAAACAACAAAAAACCACAAACCAAAACTAGAGACCTAAACTTATAATTTTTGTGTAATAGCAATCAAGATGAGAGAGAAAACAATTTACCAACCAACTTACTGGAAAACCATGGGACATCTCCTGCTACTGCATAATGGAATATGCTTTGAAAATGGGTTTCTAGATTCCTCATTTGTGGTGAGCTATGAGCACACATGGATTTGATATGGGTAAAACTGTTAATTAGACAAGAAAAGGTCTGCCTGGAGTTCATAATATCCTGTGATCCAACGTGATTCTTTCTCATTCTCAGCCCATGGTTCAGCCAGACCTGAAGCATTTCTGAAGCCCAGAGGGGAAAAGATCCATCTTGTCCAGGATCTGAACACATCTTAGCTCAAGGAAGAGGGATTAAATTAGTGATGAATTACACCCTGAATGAAAGCAATCCTTTTGATGTGCATTCAAACACCATGAATGTGTGTTCTCCCACTGCAGCCAGCTGGGGCAGCCACAGCCTTAATAACCCTTAGTTATCCCATAGGCCATCATTTGGTGGAGCCAGTGGGGCAGCAGCAGGTCCCTGACTGGATCACACACAGAACAGGACTGGAATCCTGAAGCCAAAGACTTACTGCTGCTTTCTGTGTGATGGCAGAGTTACCCCTTAGTGCTCAGAGGGGCACAGCTCAGAGCCAAGCCCATCCCAAAAACCCCAGAGTGCTTTGTGTTGTGGTGGTGTGGATTGCAAAGAACACGAACTGGACCTGTCCCCAAGAAGAAAAGGGGGAGTACAGGAGCAAAATACCAACAGAACTACAATTCCTGCAATTAGCAGACTGCAAGAAGAAAGCCAGGAAGAGGTGGGAAATTAGAGAGGAATGAAGCCTTAGCCTGGGAGCTGGGCCTGTAGGTGTACAGGGACAGACCAGAGAAAGCCTGATGCAAAACCTGGCACTGCAATCTGACACTCTGATTGACCTCTTGGAGGAGATAACTCAAGAGTCTCTCTGTTTTTGTTCTCTTTAAATACATGTACAGTCTGCTCCAGCTGCTTGGCTCCAGTGTCAGCTCGTGGTGCCAAGCCAGACATATTTGGCTTTGATACAACATTGGCTCAGCCTTCAAATAAACCACTGCTGTATTGTCATTAGGAAACAGGAGCTCCTGAGTGATTTCATGGAGAGGTCTGGGAGCTGCAGGGGCTGGGGCACAGCCCAGCCCAGCCCTGGGGCTGAACGTGACTGGGAGCAGCAGCTGCTGGGGAGAAACCTCTGTTCCAACATCTGCTGTTTATTGCTCAGCCTCACGTGGTGGGTGACACACAGAGCAAGAGCTGTTGGGACAATCTGGATCTCAGACTGGCAGCCTGTCAGGATTTGGGTCTGTTCTAATTGATTCAAGGGTTTTTAATGAGTTCACTCTGGCCCAGCCTCGGGTTGGTAATGCTAAACCTGAGCTACACAGGAGCTGTGCTAATTCATTCACTCAGTTAAACCTGGAGGGTTTAGCAGCCAGGCTGAGCAGAGTGAGGGCAAGGCCTCTCCTCCTGCCACCACAGCACTTGGGATGTGCCTTGTGGCCATGGTCCTCTCCCTCTCCAGGCAGGATCACACTTTGAACACTGCTGTCTCAACACCTCCCTTCTGCTGCTCTGTGGCAGATCTGACATTTGCTGTCAGCCCCAGCCAGCTGCAGGAGCCCATCAGGCTTGGGGTCACCAGGAAAGCAAGTCCCTCTGCCATCCCAGTGTGGCCACTCTCTGTCCCCTACTTCTGCACCTCTCACCCCAGGCCATGGCCATGCTGGGAGAGGAGGAACTCGTGAGGTTTGACTGCAGCAGTGCTGCTGGGCCAGGGCACACAGGGAAGCAGCAGCAGAATGGGATTGAGTCAGAAATACCTGCCAGAAGCCAACAGTGAGCTTGTTTCATCTGCTGACAGAAACTCTGACAACTGTGTATAATCTGCCTGATTTTCTCTAGCCCAAATAGTCTTTAAAATAGAAGGAGTTTAGCTTTTACAGGAGTTGGCACTAGAGAACAGAATTTGACTAGACAAAACAGTGACCATGGAGGAAGACTCCTCACCCTCACTCTTCCCATCTCTCCAGCATAGCAGAACCAGAAAAATAAACACATCCAGCAGACTGTTCCCCTGAAGATGGCAAATGAAAGAAGGGAGACACAGAGAGAGACTTTGTTCTATTTTTAACACTTGAGAATGGCTCCAGAACTACTGAGAATGGCATTGAAAGCACTCAGTAAAAAAAAAAAACCCAAGTGCACATCCAAACTCCAACTGGCTTCACCCCAGAGGAGGCAGGGATGTTTTCTCTCCCTCTCCATGGGCTGAGGGAGGAGCTGAGACCTGGGAGGAGGCTGCTGCACTGCCCAGCCTGGCATCTACCCCTCCCCATGCCCTCACCTCAGTGCCTCACACAGCAGCACAGCTCAGTTTGCCCCTGCTGCTGTCCCCCCCTTCTTCTTTTGGCCTCCAAGCCCTGTGGACATTGCCATTCCTGCTGCAGGTTCCCAGCAAGCTGCAGGGCAGAGGAAAATAGGGGGAGGAGGTGTGTGAGCAGCAGAAGCCCTGAAAGGAGGGATGTGCCCTGCTCTGAACTGCAAAGGATGTGCTTGCTGGAAGCCAAGGGCAAAAATTCTGAGTGATATCAAAGGATTCAGCAATTTTACTCACTTTCCTGAGCTCCCAACATTATCACAACAGTCTGGCAAACTTTAGGAGAAACTTATTTAAGATGTGAGAGTAGGCTTTTCCAATCATAGTCTGGGATTTATGCAGGGTTGGGAACTAAAAGTTACAGCTGAGTTATGGATTTCATCAAAAATTTTTCTATTGAAATGAGAAATGAAAAATCAAATAACTATCCAGATGCTAATGGAAAGCAGGTGTTGGGCTTTAAACAGGAGAGCATTTACTGCTTTAGCCACATTAATATTATGGTTGAGACACACTGTACTGATTACAGCTTTAATTCAATAAAAGTCAGTGGTGCAGAGCATCATATCCTTTATTTACACATGGCACCCTTCCTCTGCAGAATGGAACCAGAAAAAACAAAGGGACTTTGACTAAGTGAAATTCACCTCAGATTAAAGAAAGTTGAAGGTTTTAATAAACAACATCATGTGCTGCTGGACTAATGGCACCACTGTATTGGGGGGGGAGGGTTAATATCAATAAATACCAAGGTTCTGATTCTGTAATCCTTCACTGCCCCTTCCCCATCAGAGCTGATGGTTCCTTTTACCCTTTTCCTCACATAATTATTGTACAGTTTAGTTTGGAAGGACTTTGGGACCTTCTGGTCTTGCCCAAAGCAATGCTGAGCCTGAGTTTCTTGGGACAGTTTCTTTACCAGAACAAACTGCTCAGCTCAGGGGATTCCAGCTACTGGGAGTGACTGTCAGCACCTGCACTCCCCTTCTCCATTCATTTTTTCCCTTCTGTGTCAGGAGGAACAAGGCCAGGATCATGGTCAAAGAAAAACTTGGTGTCTGTGGAACATAGTGCACTGCCTGCTTAGGTCAAGAGGAAAAGGCAAAGGCCATAAAATTAAATAAAAAGGGAAATTTTTCTGCAAAATTAGGGAGAAAGGTGTCATGAAAGCCTGATGCAGTGGATTTAAAAAGAGAAAAAAGCCTCAAGAAATCTCAGAAGCCCTGGGCAACCTTACAACAAAATAGAGGAGGAAACCGAGAGCGCAAAAATGACTTTGAAAAGAAAAGCAGCCAAGCAGTGCCACGGTGTGAATTAACCCCACAGCACCTCCCTCAGTGTGCAATGAACCCCCAACCAAAGCTGCCACTTGGGAGCAGGCCCTGGCTCCCCCTGGAGCCCCCCAGAGATGACCAGAGGAGCTCCAGAGGGCCAGGGGAGGGGAGGCTGATGGCCATTCCTCACAGCCCCTGGAAAGCAGGGTTTGCACAGCCCCCAAGAACAATAGCAATAACATTCTATTGTCTCTAGGTTTTAGAGCCTCTAAGACTAATGAGTTCATTTATAGCCCTGATGGAAGTAATTAAATCTGAAAATCAAAGCACAACATTCTTGTTTAGTGCTCTTTGAAACCAATATTCTAATGGAATGCTATCAGCAGCTAATTGAAGCACTAATCTTGCCCAGGGTTGGGCCCATTGCCCAGATGGCTCATACATCATTTTCTAGTCTGGCAAGCAACATATTGCACTGGCTGGATGAAGCTGAGATTAGATATAGCTATAGGATACAATGGAAGCACAAGAATTTTTCCAATCAATATTTTGATAAAATTGATATTTAAAGTCAGTCTGCCAATAAACTTCTTGCTGAAGTACAAGGACAAATCCTTGGCTTTATAAATTAAAAAAAAAAAACAAAAAACCTGCTGCCTTATGCAAATAGAAGCTCCTACCAACTGGGTAGTAATAGCAATACAGAAACATTAGCAAGATAAATGCCCAGTGAGTGCCATGAGGACAACAGGGAAGCTAAAGAGCTTAATCTTCCTCCTAGAGCTGAAGCACTTAAGAAATAAAAGTCACATTTTTCTGCTGCAACATGTCCTTTCTTGAAGTTTTTGCATATTGTATGCTCTGTCAGGGAGGGGAGGGTGCAGTGGTGTGTAAGGTACAGCTGACAGGGATGTCTGAGCAGGCAGCAGGATTCTTGTCCTCAGATTAATGAGCTTGAGGTGCAACATTCTGCTTTCCTCAGAACTGGAAGTTCAAAGTATCAGGAGCCACGCTACCAATTCTTATACCCAAGCAATAGAATTCCATGTTTTCCTGGCAGCTGTTAATTCCTTTGTGAAATTCAGTAACAGGACAGAGGTTGGCATTTTAGTTATTCAGCAGCTTTGGCCTCTCTCATCAGCTTTTTCTACCTTTTCCCAGTCTCAGCTGTGGGTGTTTGCCCAGGCAGAGCCTGCCCTGGTGTCTGAGCAGAGCTCAGAGCAGCAGAGCCAGCTCAGAAAGGGCTCCTGAGGCACAGGGAGGCAATGGAGCAAGAGAACTGCAGAGCATCCTTAAGGAGCCCAGGGATCTGTGTCTGCACTCTGAAAATGCTGCTGAACTCCAGCCTGGAGCTGTGAATTCAGGACTGCTCTCAGCACGAGTTTTTCCCTGTCAAGCACTGCACAAATCCTGGGGTTTGTGGGCAGCACAAACTCTGTTCTGCTTCTGTACTTGAGCTTGCTGCTCACACAAACTTTTGAAACTGTACAGTTGTCTGTGGCAGCACCCAGTCCTCTCTATAAAGCATGAATTATCTCAAAAATATCCTGGTTTATTGATATTTTTGCTGCTGGCTGGTTAGATAGAGTGTTTTGAATTTTTTTTTTTAATACCAGATGAGATATGGTTTAATGCCAGTAAAAGTCCAAATGCAGCATGATCTGGAGACCTAGCAGGAGGCAGCATGATACACAACTCTGACTTGAGAAGACAAGAATCTGCCTTGACAGCTGGTGAAAGTGAGAGAACCTAACATCCATGTTCATCTGTAACTTCTTTTTGAATATGTAGATCAAATACTTTTTATTTCTGGCCCTTTACCCTTAATACTCATTTTTTGTTATACTTTGCAATTTAAGCTTTCCACTTCCAGTTAAGCTTTAGTATTTTCCCAAGGTGTCTAAGTTAAAAGCATAATTATTCAGAACTCCCTCAGTGGCAGAGAAAGAGAGAGGCAGCTTCCAAGGACTGCTCAGCCCATCTGAGACCTGAATTGCTTCTCTCCCTGTCTCCCTTTGTCCCTCCACTAAGTCTAGGAGTAGCCTAGGACAGGAGTTTCCCAACTTACACATCACTGATTATTTGTTCAAATTCCAGGTGAACTGGAAAATAAAGGTTAAATGTGATTTCTGACCCTCAAAAGCTCAACAACAAGTAGGTGAAAGAGTGAAGGCATGCTCATCCTGCTTCTTCAAGAGCCCTACTACAGAGGAACATTTCTGGTGGAGTCAGGCTCCTGGGAAGCCCTCTTCAACAGGCAGAAAAGCAACCCAAAAATCAACTAGCTGAAGATGCCAGAGATGCATTGGCTTTTAATGGCAAAGCACATAATTGTCTCTCCTCTAGTCCAAAATGCTGTTACCAGGACACATTTCCTATTGCTTTCTTGTTACCATCTCCATTTAAGTTCTTAATTAGGCAGAATCATTCCACCCATGCACGGAGAGGAAAAAAAAATCCCCACAGGCGATATTTTAACTAAGAATTAAAAGGCTCAGCCAGGGATCCTTTGGCACAAGCTCAATACAAAAAATATTAAAGCATGTCTTGAAATGTGCCCAAGGGGTGGAGCTGCCACGAGTGAGAGGTCCTGTGGCAGGAGGGGGCAGGGGAAGGGCTGGGGCTGCTGAGGTGGATGTTAAGTGATGTTCAGCAGCTCGGTGATAGCTGCTAAGAATAATGAACCTGACCTTGTCAAAGGCCGTCATTATTGATAATAACAAAGTTCAACAGCATTATTATAGGATTTTACAACTGCTAACCTTTATTGCTGGAGGGCTAATTGTGACCTTTCTTGTGTCTCCTTCACACCTAATTAGGTTTCTGTTGTAAAGAGATAAAAGAGTGTTTGTATCAGTGGGGCATCTTTTCCTGCAGCTGAATGAATTCATGAAAGACTGAGATTGTTAAGTGTGAGAGAGAGAGAGAGAGAAGAGGAAATACAGAAAAAGGCAGGAGGCATTAATAGACTTTAGAATAAAATCCTGACAGATTCAAATTGATTCTGCTGCCTGAGAAAATTGAGTGTGGAGGGAATTAGATTTATGCACTGTTAAATGTAACTGCCTGGCAGTATCCATACAGAAAGCTGTTAAAATGGTAATCTTTAGAGATGTATGAAAATTGTGTGTGAATAGACCAATGAACCATCACTCAGAGCATGTCTCTTCTAGCTGAATAACACAAGACAGTATTATTATTATTAATAATGTATTACAAACACTATGCATTATGTATGTAATTTAATCACAGTATCTAAATGTATAAACAACAGCACAGGCACGTGGTAACTTTTTCGTGCTTGTGGTTCTTTATTCCCTTGTTCTCTTTGAGGACCCTCTGAGGGTGCTGCTGGTGCAGCCTGTGACCAGCTGAGCCAGGGGACCCTGCACCCCTGGAGAGCCCAGCTGGCTGTGAGGGGCTGTGCAGGGTGTCCAGGGTGCTGGTCCTGCAGCCTGGGCTCAGGATGAGAGCAGCAAGAGGCCTGGAAAGGGGCTCCTTTCTGGCAGGGAGGCTGGGCCACTGTGGCTGGGCTACTGGGCTTTCTTGTAGGCAAGAAAGGTGCCTATAAATAGGAGCCAGACCTGTCTATGGAACTTTTCCATCAAACTTTAATGGCAAGAGAAATAGCACTTGGCAAACTCTTTATTGCCATCCTGCCTGCACTAACTTCATGTGAAAGCAGGTAGGAGAATCAAGAAAAGATTTCTTTTATGTGTTCACAACTCCCTTCTCTTCAGGCTTGCCTACCCAACAGGCTGGCTGCTGCTCCTGTGTCACCCCTCTTGGTGCATGCTGGGGTTTGGGGACAGTAACACCTGCTGATCCCATCCTCACCCAGGCACCTCTGCCTGTCCCCAGATCAGGGACAACTGGATACTCCAGCCAAGCAAAAAGCAGCATTTTCTTCAGAGAAAAGAAAAAAAACCCAACTCAGCTCAGAGCTTTCTCCCACCTCAGAGACCCACCCACCAAGGGTCTGCCCCTGATGAGGTTCCCAGCAGGGGGGTCCATGAAGGATGCAGCTTCCCTATGGCACAGAAGGCTCTGGCCCAAGCCAGCCACTATTTCTGAATTCAGAAAAACCTTGGACACACTGGACAGACAGCCCAAGTACCTCTGACCTGGATTTTTGTTGTTTTAATCCAGCAAGGGGCACAGAGCACACCAGTGTGGGTTATTGGGAGTTTTGAATTGCCATCAAGGCTAGGAACAGGTTTCTAATAAATATATCCATGGCTCAGATTGAGGGGAAAAAATCAAGCTAGAAATAACCTCTTGATTCCCCTATTTGAATTCAGATCTGTGGTTCTTATGTCAAGATTATCCCTGGCATCAAAGCAGCTGGAGTGAGACAATGTTCTCCCTGATGACAGGGACAATCACTGATTGATCTTTCATGACCTGATTTAGGTTAGATGCTGTCATAGGCTCTTTTTCTGACTCTAATGGGGGTAAGTTTGCTCTGCCCACATCTGGAAGTGCACTTGCTGCAGTAATTGAGCTATTGCAGAACAGAGAGTTGCTCTTTGGTTCTGGCTTTATCCCATCAAGCAGAGGGGGCTGTGAAAAGTTGTAAATCCAGAAATGCTTCCAGGTGAGCCATGGAGTTACTTCCTTTGAATCTCTCTAGAGCCAAGTTTGAGCTCCTCATGTCCTCACACACTTTTTTCTATTAAGAAAATGCTGTTTCTACACAGAACATCAAGACACTGAAGTTTTGCAAACAGCATTGCCATTTCCCAGGTCCAGCCTGTACCCAGTGCAAGGCCTTGCCAAAGAAACACATGGGTGTAAGGAATGGGAGTAACACAAATTAAAGCACTAAAGCTGCAGAGAAAAGCCCAGCTCCCAGCCTCCCCTGCAGTCAGGCTGTTTGTGTCCTCCTCTGGGAGATAAGATACCTTATCTGCTGCATCTGGTTCCATGCCAGACACTCCAGAGTCAACACACTCCACCAGGCTTCCTGAAGCTGCTAGGAGAAAATCAGGGCCAGACCATCCACCCTCTGCCAGATAAGGAAAGAGCTTAATAAGCAAACAGAGAAAGAATTTTGTTTTCAAACATCTTGGAGGGAGCCACTAAGTGCATATTATAAACACAGGAAAATATCAGAAACTCTTAATGGTTCCCTACATCAAAAATATCCAAAATATCCTGGTTACAAAGCTGGAGGGGCTGATGGATGTCTGTCTTTTAAGGGATATAGTCTTGACTAAAAAGACATTTTCATGCATATTTCTGGAAAACTTCCAGAAGAATACAGAAATTAGGGTTCCAAGTACTCAGAATTACTGGGATTTCCTGCATGGGGATTGTTTCACTCTAGTTATAGACAGATATAAGGTATTTTCCACAACTGTCCTGAGGACACCTTGGGGGAGCAGAGGCATCCTGAGAGAGGCACAGCTGGATGAAAACAAGCCACAGAGGAGAGCTTTTGGGTTTAGTGTTTCATTTTTGTTGAGCAGATGTTTTCTGGGCATCACAGAGCCCTGCTTTAATTTGCCTTGCTAATAATACAGAGCAGAAAAACCTGCTTAACAAAATAATTAATGAGCATTTAAAGCAAATTTTTTGGTAGCATATTTCATTCTAGTGAAGACTGTAGGCTGGCTCTCAGAAGTGGAGGAACAATTGGGACACAATACTTCAAGGAGACACTTTGGCTGCCTATCAATGCATGGGGAATAAACTCCCCTTTTCTCCCTTGCATGTTCCCCCTGGATTTTGGGGTCTGGAATTGTGCAGTGCTGCCTGCTCATGACTCCACCTCAAACTGACAGGAAAAGCAAGTGCTCTGGGACTGTATGAAAACTGCTTAAATAGGCATATGCAATAACATGCTGACTAAAACATATGAGGAAAATATTCCTGGGGATATTGCTCTGCAGAGATGAGTATGCTAGCAAAAACAAGTTATTTACCAGGCCAACTCATTTTCAGACTAGCTTTCTATAACAAAAGAGTTTAATAATAATGTTGAAGGCAAGAAAGATGCCTATAAATAGGAGCCAGACCTGTCTGTGGAACTTTTCCATCAAACTTTAATGGCAAGAGAAATAGCACTTGGCAAACTCTTTATTGCCATCCTGCCTGCACTAACTTCATGTGAAAGCAGGCAGCAGAATCAAGAAAAGATTTCTTTTATGTGTTCACAACTCCCTTCTCTTCAGGCTTGCCTACCCAACAGGCTGGCTGCTGCTCCTGTGTCACCCCTCTTGGTGCATGCTGGGGTTTGGGGACAGTAACACCTGCTGATCCCATCCTCACCCAGGCACCTCTGCCTGTCCCCAGATCAGGGACAACTGGATACTCCAGCCAAGCAAAAGGCAGCATTTTCTTCTGAGAAAAAAAAAAAACAAAAACCCAGCTGAGCTCAGAGCTTTCTCCCACCTCAGAGACCCACAGGTTCCCAGCAGTGGGGTTCATGAAGGATGCAGCTTCCCTATGGCACAGAAGGCTCTGGCCCAAGCCATCCACTATTTCTGTATTTAGAAAAACCCTGGACACACACACCAGGCCTCTCAGAATGAACAACCCATTCATTCCCCTTCATCCATTCAGGTGGCCTTTGCTGTGTCTATTAACTACCAAACCTCCAGCCTATCTGAAATGCAATCTATCTTCCATGACATTAAAGATTTTATCTCAGTGCCTCAGCACACACTGCTCTGTGAAAAGGACAGGGATTTCATTCTGGGCACTTCAAATGTTACACATAGAACATTTGGCATTTCAGGCAAAAAAAAAAAGGTTTTTTACAAAGCAATGGTATTTCTGCAGTTATTTCCAATTTTAATAATTTCATTGGTGTATATGATCCATCAACTAACAAACATTGCTGATAGGCATCTTCTTTTTAATGACTTATGACTAACACTTATTTTAAGTGGGATCCTGCAGATTGCAAAGGCCTTTGTCCCTCTTTCCTCTTCAGCCCCTCCCTCTTTAAATCTTTGCAGTGCCTGTAATGAAGGAGCAGCATGCCCAGCCTGAGACTCAGAGAGAATCCAGAGCTGCATTTCTCCTCCTGGCTGCTGTGCATGTTTATGTGGACACAAAGATTATAAATATCTCTACTTTTAGTTATTTGGGCTTCCTAGAACTATACAGGAATATTTCTAGTTGGTGCCACTGCTCATCTCTCAGGCACCTCAGTGACTTTATAGTGTGTGTGTCTCTAGTCCCACAACTCTTGTCCTCCCAGAGGTTTTATTTTCCTTTAGATGCACTCCTAAAGAAGGATTAGAAAATGTCACATATCCCCAAGTGCTTCTACTACTCCACTGTAATGTAAAAAAACTGAAATTTGCAAAGGGAGCCTAAGGGAATCCAGCCCCAAATCCTACTGATGGTCAGGGGAAGCAATACTCTCAGCCTAAAGAAAGATTGCAGAGTTGATCAATTCCCAAATATTTCATAGCAGAGCCAATAATAATATCATGTTACTTAATAACTAGCAAGGGAAGGGCTGGGCAAAGCACGTTTGCAGCTGGAATTTGAAATGCACTGGAAAGGCCTGTGCAGTGCAGGAGGAAAGGGACTTGGTGGTGCCTGGAGTTTGCACATGAGCAGAGGAATGGGGAAAGGCCAGGCAGGGAATGTGTATCCACCTGACTGACACAGAAGAGACTTGCAACAGGGAATGTAAATCCTGATGCTGACAGCTGAGCCTAGAACTCCTCCTGCCCCTCCTTCATTCATGATCAGTATTTCAGGCTGCCACTGCAGAAACAGTGCTTAAAACCCAGCTCATGCTCCAAGGAAAATCACTTTACAGCAGGCACACACAGAGATGCTTGGATCCCAGCAGCTGGGAGCAGAGCAGGGGATGGTGATGGTTTCCTTCATCCAAGAGGTGCTGGAACCTTGTGGCCAGAGAAACAAACCATTTTCTCTGGGGCATTTTCCAAATCATTTTCCTGGCAAAGATGATTTCATTTCACAAGTGCACGTGGCGGTTGGGATGACCTCAGTGTCTCAGCCAGCTGTTTCCTTCTGCCAGGTAAATAAATCCAGCAGTGCCGCCCATTTTAGCAGCAGGGTTTGTGCTACAACTCACCCATTTTGTAGAGCTGGAGCAAAGCCTCACTCCCAGCCCTGTTACTCCAAGTCTCTGACAGGTCCTGACCTTTCACCCCCATCATTCCATGCTGGCAGGGTCACTGGGTGTTTCCCAGGACAGGCTGGTGGCTGCAGGAGCCCCAAGCCCAGCTCAGTGTGTCCAGCCCGGCTTGACAGAAATGTCTGGCTGGAAATCATCAGCCCCTGCTCCACACCAGAGCCCAGCCGTGTTTACCTAATCTGCAGACCAGGCACATCCACTCAGGGAGAAAAAAAGAAAATCACAGGCAATTTGTCAGAGCATTAGCTGATAATTCAGACAGAAATGTTAGATCTTGAGGCATGGCTCGGGGCTGCAGGGGGAAATGTTATTGACTCTGACAGATCCCTGATGACAGATCCACTCCCTCTCCCAGGGGCAAGGCTACATTTAGATACACTTAAATTTTCATTGGAATTCCAGGGTAAGCAGCAAGTGGACAGCAGGGAAAGAAAGGGAGAGGTTAGTGGAGGAAGAGGGAGCTTGCATGGTTTGGCTTTTCATGCCACCCCTGTAATTGTGGGCTAATTATTTCCTTTTAAACTCATTGACTTCGCCATGGTAATTATTACTCAAGCTTAGAAATAAATATCCCTTCTGCTCAAAGACAGCCATTCCTGCCTACTTAATGCTACTTTACTCCATGTAATAGCTCAGAGTCCAGATTTAGACAACAGTGGATTCTTTTCAGACTTGATGAAATGTTCCACAGCTATTTCCCAGCACCTCTGGCTTCCCAGCCAGGTGCATCAATTCTTGTCTCTCAGGCAGAGATTTAAGAGCCTTCAGGTTATGTTTTTCTTTTCCTTCTTCTATGTATTCACAGCATCCAGCACAAAGCTGTCCTGAGCCTCCAATGGCAGCTGTTAAGTAGCAAATAATAGTAATAATTGGAGCATTTCTAATTGGGCTGTAGTTTTTAAATTTGAGTGCCTGAGGAGATGCATTATCCTTGAACATGGCTCTGCCCCTAATTCACTCAGGTTGCCTTGAAAATGCCACACTCCCAGGGTGTTTAAGCACCTAAAGAAAGATCTTCATTTTTGAGGGGGCTGAAAACAAATTCTAGTAGAGCTTAGGTCTGAGACCTCTTCACAGGAAGAAAAAAGCACATTTAATATGATTTTTCATCCAAATTGAGCAAAATTCCTCAATTAAAATAATTTACAATTTTTTTTTCCCCTAGTGGTTTGGCCCCCCCATTTGTCAAAACTGACCCTTGTTTATATTGAAAGATGGAAACTTGAGCATAAACTTCTGCTGCCCAGTGGTTCTGACAGCACTGAAGGCACATCCACCATTTCATTAGCCTACATTACCTTTCAGGCTGGATATTCCTTTCATGCCTGCTCAGGTATTTCCACTTGGGAATGCTGTGCATGAGTTGAGCTCACAGCTGCCTGTCTTTTGGCAGGTGACCAGCCCCAGCTGCTCTGGGGGCTCTTTGTGTGTTTAAAATGGCACAGAGGCTCTGCTGAGGCAGGCACAAGTGTACCCAGGGAATCAGGGCCACAACCAGCAAGAGGGAAACAGGAACCCCTTTAATCCTGGACACGTGCAATAATTTAAAGAAGCTTCTCTTCCATCCCAGCCAGCACACGGGGTGCAGCTGTTAACTTCCAGCAGGCTGAGGGCTAAAGACAATGAAAAATCCAGCCCTGGCAGAGGTTAAACCAGTGCATCATTTGCCAGGGAGCTGTGAGCCATTAACCTTTCCACTGGCACTGGCAACCAAGAGCTGGGAGATAAACATGTTGGGGAGGAAACAAATTGGTTCATTGGAACACTATTAATGTGCCTGCCCTTGGAGGCCACGTTTATGCTTTTGGAAAATTACACATTCATGCATAATGAAGTGAGATGGAGCTCACCGATTGCCAACAGGGTGCAAAGCCCACAATAAAGATTTATAGCAGGTGCCTAATTCTCTAAACATTTGCAAATTAAGTATTTAAGGGTGTAATGCTGGCGATTTTATTGCCAGTTTAAGTTACCATCATTTGAGCTCTTTATTTTGCACTGAAACTGAGCTGAGCGTTTAATATCCATGATGTGTAATTTATTCAAGTATAATTTGGTGATGTTATAGTGGGAATTAGGGCAATACCCAGAGACCCTAATTATGGCACAACTACAGATAAACATAGGAAGAAATCCCCTGTCCTAAAGAACATGTTCTTAGCTGACAAAACCAGATAGAGATTGTAATAGACACTGCAGAGTGGAGAAATGCTGTAAAGGGAGATTGAATGACTTGCCCAATGACACATGAAAAGTCATCCTGTTATATAGATGGAAAAAATCCAGACCTCCTTCCCCACACACCTGGGGCACAAAAGTAGCTTTTTCTACCTGCTCACAGAGGATGGGCAAGTGTCCCAGCCTGAAGAGCCTGGCTCTCAGTGGTACTGAGCACAGCCACAAAGCACACCCCTGCTACTGAAATAACTTCTTTCCTTGGGGAGCTGCCACAGCTCACAAGTGAGCTAATATAAAGATTTCCACTAACACAGAATAGACAGAGGTGAAAGTATGGCTAGAAGAGAGCACACCACCTAAACATTCCTGTTGCAGCTCTTTCCTGTGGAACATTCAAGGCAAGTACAGGAATTCACTCTGAGTTCCATAAGAGATTTTGCACAGCAGCACAGGAAGAATTTTCCCACATGCTGTGCCACCATGGCTGTGCCTGGGGAGCACCAGCTCAGCCCCAGAGAAGAGCTGGCAGTGCTCAGTCCCACCCCAGCCCACTGTGTTTAACATTCCCCATCTCTCACCACAGCTGCTGCAGCCTGGCTGGACCAGGGGAATGGGTTTGTTTTGGAGGGTATCCAGTTCTCCCCACAGCTCCATCCACAGCTGAAGGGAGCATGGATGGTTGGCTGAATTTGAGCCATGGAATGGCTTCAAAATTCAGCACAAATTACCCTCAGGAGGAGCAGGGATGAAGTGATTCACAGTGGTGCTCTCCTTGCAGGTGGAGGGAGCACATCTGTTTTCCTCAAAGGGAAGGAGCAGGCTCTCTGTGCAAGGGGCTGGTGACAAATTCAACCAACTCCTCTGGATCCACTGCTCTGCAAGGGGCTGGTGACAAATTCAACCAGCTCCTCTGGATCCACTGCTCTGCAAGGGGCTGGTGACAAATTCAGCCAGCTCCTCTGGATCCACTGCTCTGCAAGGGGCTGGTGACAAATTCAGCCAACTCCTCTGGATCCACTGCTCTGCAAGGGGCTGGTGACAAATTCAACCAGCTCCTCTGGATCCACTGCTCTGCAAGGGGCTGGTGACAAATTCAACCAAGCTCCTGATCCACTGCTCTGCAAGGGGCTGGTGACAAATTCAACCAACTCCTCTGGATCCATTGCTCAGCCCTCCAGCTGCAAGAGAAGTAACTTCCCTGCCTCCTCATCATGTGCTGAGGAGCTAACAGCTCAGAAAGAGAGGAAGAGAGAAGATTACTCATTCATTAAAAATGTGGCTTTGAACCAGGCCTAAAGTGCTATTCCAGGACTCTCATAATGAAACACATAAGGGCCACTGGCAGCTTTCTCCCTGTGCTGAGCAGCACACCAGTGCAAACCCAGGGATCTGTGAAGCCATTCCTCAGGAGACATGTGGAGGACCTTACCTGATGTGAGCATTCCTCACCAGCTCCTCACCATTCCCACCAGCTCCCATGGCAGCACACTCTGCCAGCAGCATCCTAACCAAATCAGCTCCAGGGACACGACTCACACAGGCAGCTCATGAGAGATGAAATCTCTCTTGGCCTCATCACCTCTTAGACCAAATCAAAACAGAAACTGCCTTTTGACATTGTCCAGATGTGTGTGAAAGGAGCAGGCTGGTCTTTGTTGCACATAAATACAGCTCCTGTGAAACATGATAGAAAAATCTGACACTTTGCCTACCTCAAAGTTTTTAAAGATGAAGAACAACTAATCCAGACGAGTTCATGCCAACCCTGGGAGCCACTAAACATATCCAGTATTTCTGGTTGGATGGAAAGTGGATAAAATTACATCATTATGGGAAAACTGTTAATGCACAGTGGTTCAAGAAAGAGGAGAGGAGGGAATAAAAGCAAAAAGGACTGGAACTACAAAGCACTTAATCTGTTTTCCAGCCAACATGTATTAAGGATGTATTTACAAGTGTAGCAAGGGATGCTGTCAATAACTGTAAGTAAGCCCTGATGCCAAGTGCTGCATATACATTTAGAACAACTGACACTTGTAGAGGTTAAAATGGACATTCTTCATCCATGAGATGCTATTCTGGTCTCTTCCTAAGATGCTGAATGAAACACAGGTAGCTACAATGACAGATTCAGAAGAGCTGTTAACACAAGAGCAGCATTTGGAAGCACCTATTTTCCTGGGAGAAGCTAAGTGGGGAAACACACACATGGCTGTAATTGTTTTCCTTAAATCAATAGTTCTTTCCACTCTCTCTCATGAATTTCCCTCTCCTGGGAGAGGCAGAACAAGAAAGGCAGGCAGAATTTTCAGCTCTTGAGCTGAGTTGGGTGACAAAGCAAACAGGTCAAGGCTGTGTGACTTTGAAAATCCCATCCATTACCTGGGGTTGAAGCAGTGACAGGAAAACAAGAGGAGAGATGGAAGACACAGAGTGCCATTCCACTGAGATCAAGACACATATCCATCCACTGGCAGAAATCTTGGGGACTATTCACAGACCTCTTGGACCTTCCCAGATGATTCAATATGCAGCAGTAAATTCCCTCTGTTTAAATCATTCCTGATTTGAAACTGTTCTTATGAAACTCTTTCAGAGAGTCTGCTTTCCCTTCTAAAGGCATAATTCTCATCCCCCTGTCACTTTACACCCATGTAAGCTTGGGATGCTAAAGAGCTTTACAGTGTGTTATAAAGACACAGGGTACTCTCTTATCTTCTTATCTCTTCTTTTTTTTTTTTTTTTTCCCCATTATTAATCCAGGTGATTGTTTCATTGGATTCTGCTGTGAGCTGTTTTCACTCTGGCCAATCAGGCCAAGCTGTGTTAGGATTCTGGAAAGAGTCATGAGTTCTCATTATTAACTTTTTAGCATTCTGTAAGTATCCTTTCTGTATTCTTTAGTATAGTATGGTATTCTTTAATATAATAAAATATCTTAAAATGATAAATTAGCCTTCTGAGAACATGGAATCAGATTCATCATTCCTGCCTGCCACAGGGATCCCTGCACATAGAGAAGTGCAGTGCTGCTGTGGACAGACACTGCTGCCAGCCCGAGCACAGCTCAGGGCAGCACAGTTACATCTCTTAATTATTACCAGCCTGGCTCCCCCAAAGTGCACATTTTTTCACAGTTACTAAATAAGTTAATCACTTCATGAACAAGGAAATCTGCAGATGCCTTTGAGGCTTTGTTAACATAGTGCCTAAGCCAGCTTTACACTCTCTTCTAATCCTCTTTAAGACCGTATGAGGCAGTGAAGTAGCCTATAATCAGTTTTTAAGGTTATAGACAATATCCCCACTCAAGCTGGTTGCCTAGAGCAACAGTGCAGGAACTGAATACTAGCAATGAGATTGGATTACTTGCCTTGTTTATTCATCCATATATATTTATCCTCTGCTCTGCCTACAGCAGAAGCAGGGATTTTTGTAGCCTGTGCCTTACACGTCTGGATGCAGAGCAGAATTTATGTAAAAAAATGCAGACAGGCTCCAAGAATTAATCTCCTTCCATTTCTGATTCCCTCCATTCCCTCTCCACCTCAATACCTGAAGGTTCAAAACACTCCCAGAACTAAGATTGCCTGCAGTCTCTCAGCAGCAATAACAGCCTCCCACTGCTTCTCATCCCCATGGAGGCAGAAATCTCTCTTCCAGAAGAGCTGGCATCACCAGCAACATTTCAGCAGCCTGGGCTGCCTCCTGAGCTGGTGCCTGCTCACCAGCAGGAGCTGCTCCTGCACTTTCACTGAGGACCTGTGCCAGCCTGACCCACAGGAAACCCCAGACACCGTTTGCATAAAGCAAACTGCTCTGCATTTGAAAGAAGGCAGCCCCTGTTCCTCTTTTGCTCAGACACAAGCATTCTGACTTCATCTTCTTCTCTGGAAAATTTGGATTTTCCCTCCGGCCAAAGCCACTTCCCTTTTGGACTTTAAACTTAGGCATAGCTTTAAGCAGTCAGTGGGATTTTGGTATGCCTTCAGCCTCTCTGGAAATCCCAAAATGCAGAGTCCTAGTGCTGCCATGCTTCTGCTCATCTGAGCCTCTGTGGAATTCACACCTTCTGTATCAACCTTTCCAATCTCTTCTGTGCCAAAATACCTGCCTGGAGCTCTCTCCAGCCACAGACTGCACAGAAACCTCCAGATCAGTCATGAACAGAAAAACTGAAAGGAATTTCTTCACCCCTCTCATTCCCTGGAGCATGGCTGTGTTCTATGGCCAGAGCTGACCTCTGCTGTGCAGCAAACACCATTTAGCAGAGTCACCTCTCAAAGAAGAGATAATTCACCCAATTTCCTCCCACAATCAGAGCATCACATCCTCATGCAGCCCTGGTACAGGAGAGCTGGTTTTTATTGCACATCAACTCACTGAGGAGCTGGTGTGGGCAGCTCTTGGAAAGAGGGGCTGTGGGAAGGCACAGTGAAGGGCCAAGTCTCAGGGGGACTGCCACACACTTCTTCACATTATCTGGGATATTTCACCTTGTAACTCACTTCTTTACCAGTAAAATGTTGTATTCATTCAAGCAAATAGAGGTTTAACAGAAAATTGCTGAGAAACCAATTTGTAAAGAGATGCAAGTGAATGGCAGATAAATTATGGGGATGGTTGTTGCTGTTAGCAAAGAGGGTGAAGGGATGTGAGGCTGCTCCTAGGAAGGAAATCTAAAAAAGGAGTTCAAGACACTTCATTTCAGGACAGGACTGGTAAAATCAAAGGCCTCATTTTGGGAAAGATGAAATGTATCCCTGAAGTCAGCTCAGCTGGTTGAAGCATGGTGCTAATAAAGCCAAGGTCATGGGTTCTGATGGGTCATTCACAGAAGAGTTGGACTCAGTGATCATTGTGGGTCCCTTCTTACTCAGATCATTCTCTGATTCTGTGATAATATTTTCAAAAATAAACTTTTGTCTCCTCTGTTTGAAGTGGTTTTTTTCCTCTCACTAAGAGCCACCTAAATTAAGAGGTAAATCAGGAGATAAATAACCCCATATCAAAATAAGACTGCTTCATCTTTTGACCTAATCAAAATTCCAGGTTGACCTGAAAGTTTTAAATTTCACTGAAAAAACTGAAAACAAAAACAAATCTGTCTCCAACTGACATGAATCATTTTTCCCCACCCATCCCAGTTTGATATCTGTCTGTTTTCTGCACTAGAAGATCAGCAATTCTCACACATTCTTGCTTGGTTTCTTGCATCACTGCCCCAGCTGGTGATGCACAGCCCAAGCTGTGTGTGCCCCTCTACCAGGTGTCTGTAAAGTCTCTCCCACTGTGGGATTTGGTGCCACACGCTGTCTCTGCTTTTCCCAAATCCTCAGAAAATCAGCAGGTAAATCTGGGAGCCCCTCTCCTGCCCCAGGCCCCTGTGCCCCTCTCCATGGGCCTCCCTGCAGATGGCACTGCAGGAGCATCTGAGACCCCCAGAGCTGACAGAGCCTCTGCATCCTCCACCCCCTGCCTTATCCCCTGCACTCACATCATTTCCTTGGCCTACTTTCTATTTAGGCTTTTTTTTTTTCCTCCCAGAGAAATTATTTATCATAGGGATTGCCAGCGCCTAATAAACATCCCTCCAAGAATAAATTTGTTTATCTAAGGTATTTTATTATGCTGCCTCAGATAAAAGAGAGGGGGGGAAAAATCCTCCCCAGAATATTTTGACTGTGCAAACAGTGGAAGAGCAGTGTCCTTGAGCACAATTTTCAAAGGGGAGGTTTGTCAGAAGCCATTTCAGCTGTTAAGGAACGAGTTATCTTTCAAATGAACAAAAAGAGGTGGCAGCACAGGCCCTGGCAACTGATCCAGTGTGACAGAGACAGATTTGAGAACCTCAAAGCATTTTGTTCCAGGGGCTGCACTGGCTGTCCTCCTGTTTCACCTTCTGTTTTCATCCACACTGCGTGGCAGGGCAGGAAGGTGGGAGCATTTTAAATTCAGATTGCACAGGTTCGAGTCGCAGCACAAGACAGCAGGTCACGGGAAATCAGGACTTGTGTCACTCAGTCCCAGGGTGGTTCCTGCCTCTGCCTCACCCCCTGAGCTCTGCTGGAGCAGGAGCTGTGTCTCTGTGCTGATGAGCAGCACAGGAGCCAGCAGATCTGCTGCACCAGGCAGGCTCCCCACGCCACAAAGCCATCGAGTAACACCAGCTGGGTCCCTGGCAAGAGCAGCCCTGGGCTCTGGGAGGAGATGATGCAGTGAAAGGAATGCTTATTAGAAGCAGGAAGCCTGACAGTAGGATTTCTCATCCCAAATACAAGGTTTGCAGCAGTATAAATAATGCATGTCAATTGCCAGCATCCTGAAAATTAGTTAAAGTAGGTTAGGGGGGGGAAAAAGAGAAGGGAAAAAGAATAAATCACAGTCTGCAATGCTCTCCATTGGAAATGAATTAGCTGCTTGTAAAGGGGCCAGTATGGAAAGAGGAGTCAGTAATTAAAAACTCTTTTTTTTTTTTTTTTTTTTCAGGAGAATCTGTTGGCAAGAGATAGAATATTTTGCAAGTTGTTGGACTCATCCCTTCAGCTTCTTGCCCTGCCTGGAATGTGAATGGCAAATCCTGTGCCTTGGGCTGGAGCTGGTCACCTAGAGCTCTGCCTCCAAGAAAGCACCTGGGAATCTGCTTCCCACAGCTTCAGCACTGCTCAGGGATGGGGCAGTGTTTCCCTGAGGATCCACCCTGCCCTGAGAGCTCAAACCCCTCTCAAGTTCACAGCCAGGGAGCAGGAGGTGGTGCTCCAAAGCTTTTAAAATTTGCACTGAATTGGTGCTTTCAGACCTCTGAATTCTGAAGATTTCTGCCAGAACCCTCAGCACCTGAAAGAGGGTGAGTCTTTGGCTGCTCCTCTCACCCACAGCAGCCCCAGCTGGGCACTGCCCCAGTCCAGCACTGCCCTCCAAAGCCCACAAATCCAGAGCCAAGGGGAGCTGCCCATGCTGGGCTGGCCTGGGGGAAGCAGGACCTGCTGGAAGCAGAGCTGGCAGCAAGCCACCCACCATGGAAATGCAAAGGACAGGCATGAAATGCACCAAATCCTCACTCTCTGTAGTGCTTTCAATGAATTTCATCTTCGTTTTGGCTGACAGGATTTGCCAGGGAAGTGCTGAATGCCCCCAGCATTGCTGTCAGGAACATCCTTGCTGCACGTTGCTGCTTGAGTGGAACCCACCTGCAGCCTCTGCAAAAAGAATGGATTTTGGATTTTCCTCATCCTCCTCCAAGAGCAATCTGAGCACTGCAGATACCTCAGCACAGGGGAGGCCAGCAGCTCCCTCTGACTTGTCAAGAGCAATTTCATTGCCAGCAGCAATTCAAGCAATGAGTTGTCCCTTTCAGATCTATCCAAATTCCAGATCCCACCAAACTCCCCCCTCCCTCAGCTGCAATCTTCCTCCTGGTCTCATAATAATCCCACCAGCAATAAAGCCCAGCCATGCTGGTAGAATGCTTCCCTGCTGAAATGCCTCTGTGCACACCGGGGATGACCTCTGTGGAGCTGCTACACTTAAATAAATATCCTCCAAAAATAAATCTGAAAACCCTGCATCTTTTTCCATTTCATTTTGATCACCATGGCTGACTTCCAGCTCCTCTGTCTAAGCATACAGGCCTTTGGAAAATACCAGATATCATGAAAAAATAGTCCCCAAGGAAAGCTAAGCACTAAGCCAGTGATTGCCTCAAATAATCACCATGTGCATGAAAACATACATCTTTCTGCACATGGCACCAAACCCTTCACTCCTGCTGGACCACACATTTGTCTTCACACAGATTTTCCAGGACTGAACTCCCCTTCAAACACACAGGATAGCACTGCCTGCTCCTCCAGGCAATGAGCATGTCTTCATCACAGTGTCTGCTAGATCTGTCAGCATCACAGGAATTAAAAGCTCAGACTCCATCACAGCTGGGTTCTCCAGAGACTAAAACTCCTTACAGCATGGGAAGCAAGTTGACTCAGAAAATACAGAAATGTCCCCATCTGGCTTCCTGTCTATCCTGACCCAAACTTTGGATGCCATTCAAAAACACATCAGGGATCCAGAAAACTGCTGGAGCTGCCTCTTTCACGTTGAAACAAAGTGTCCATTCAAAACAGGATATTTTCTGGTTTTCCCTGGTACTTCTGGAGGATAAAGTTGCATGAAAAACAAGTGGGAATTAGGCAGGGTTTTTTCTTTTTCATATATATACATTTTTTAAAAAGGAACCTGTCATTTTTATCTGCAAAGGCCAAAGCATTTGGCCTGAGAAAGGACAGAAGATGTCACACATGGCAGGATGTCTTTCTCCTGAGCTGAGTTGTGACCACTTTGGCTTTTTCCCTAGGAAGGGCTCTAGATATTCACTAGATCCCAACACTTATTACAGTCAAATTAAAAGTGTTTTGGTTGGGAAGCTCTTTTCAGCTGGGTCACATGCTCTTTGCTGTTAACCCATTCAAGCTGTACTTTGCATGAAAACAGGGCAAAGCCCCTGCAGGTTTTGCTTCACATTTCCAACCAGAAGGGTGAATTTGCAGAGCATGGGGACAGAGCATTGATTCCAGGGACAGGTGAGGGTTACAAACCACATTTTTATACTTTTTCAAAGGATAGCCAGACCCTGGTGCTAACACAAGATAAATGTTAATGCATATGACCAAGAGAACTGCCCAATCCATCAGCCACCCCAAGCACACCAGTCAAAGGCATCACATACAAACCAGCAGTACCACAAATACCAACCAGAGTGCCAAAAAAACTAAATATGTAGCTGAAGAGAAGCCTGGTTTAGGTCTTCAATGGCATCAAGCCCCACAGGACAAGGCAAAGACATGTTTTAGGTGTTTTCTGGGCAGGAAAGCACCTGGATTGCATCTCAGGAGGCTGCACACAGTTCCTGATTGGGTCAAGCCTCCCAAGCCACTGTAAGCAGTTGTATGTCTGTGCTGCCCCTCTGTAAAATAGCAATAATAATTCCTCCCATGTCCTTTGCCCATTTCTATGAAGACTGAGCTGTGCATGGCAAAGAGCATCTCTCACAATGGGTAGTAGATGCAGCAGCTGGAATAATTCACCTTCCCCACTTGTCTGCTGAGATGCTTCTAAGATAAAACTGAATGACAATAGTGTAACTGAGTTCATTTTCCACTTAAAAGAGAAGTCTCTCATCACAGTGCTGCCAAGCTTTGTAAGGAATGTGCTTCCTGTGCTATTTCATAAAAACAGTGTTCAGGGAAATGTGTGTCATGATAAATACCCATGTTAAAATGCCATTTATATGTTACTTTATGGCAAGTTCAAAAGCAGAGATTCTAGCATTGGGACCAGACACATTTCATAGCACAGACTACGTTTAATAGAGTTGTAATCACTGGGAAATTTTGTGGGATTTGGAACAGAGTATGGATAACCTTCCACAGGTAGAGAAGAACATAAACCAGCCTAGTGTGACTGTGCTCACCATTCCCAAGCAGGCACTGGGGGATGAGCAGGCTCTCAAGTCTTTTCTCCTATTTCCTTAGGGAGCCTGGTTTGAATTCTTAATTTCCACTGATCAAGTGCAGATTTTTTTGCTTAAGCAGAACAAATAAAACCCTAATATGAAAATTGCTCAGTCAGTGGAGCCTCCCAGCCAGCAGAGGTGTAGGATTGCTCCTGGCCTGCTGCAGACTGGTTGCCTTACATGCCCCTACAGTGCTGTGTATTGAGTACAGTAATTACAGCACTTCCTTCCCATCTGGGACTCAGTCCAAAGGCATTTTACCAAGTAACAATGCTTTCTCTATTCACCCTCTTCAGAACAGAATAGCATTGTTTAGTTTAAGTGGGCTTCCAGCCAGAAGAAGGTCAATCATAACAAAGTAGTGACATTAAGATAAAGGCTAAAACTATGCTTTATGAAAAGCATCCAACCCTTGACAGTTGGCACTTGAGTGACAAGTCTGCACTGGGGGTGTTTCATGTACTTAGCTTTTGTAATGTGGGTAGTGTTCCATTTCACATTTGTGTTTGTTTATTGCAAACCACTGAATCACCCTCCAGGTTTTCTCAATTTTCTCTTAAGGAAAATACAATGTTCTATTGCAATTAAGTAAACAAAGTTGGTTTTAACATACACTTTAAAAAAACATTGATTTTTGAGCCTGACAGTGGCTCAGCTTGTTTACAGCTCGTGGTCTCAGGCATTTTCCCTGTGGTTCTCTGCATGGCAATTTTGCAGTAGAAAAGAGCTGACATTGTCTGGTCCCCTTTTTTAGGTGTTGTCTGCAGGGAAAGCTATCTCTAATAAAGCTGTAATGGTGAGAATATCTTTCCAGCTATCAAACCCCTGCAGATTAATGCAGCTTCTTTTATTTCTGATTTTCTTCTTTAAAGCAGCCCCCCCTGACATTTGATCTGAACTACCCCTGGTGTTTCCCCTCTGTGCTTTGATACACACTGCTCTCCTATCAGTTCTCCAACAAGTCTCTGCTATCTGGATAGTATCCTCCAGAGCACTTGTTTGAAGTTTTGCTGTGTCTTATCTTTCAGTCTCTCTATAACTGAGCATTTTTTTGCTCCTTCAGTGGAGGATTAACCTTCTTGGCTAATTTTTCTTCCCCTCTAATGCAGTGGGTTTTGAATTGAGATCCAAGAGAGGACAGTAACAAGTTTAAAACCCTAGACAGAGCTGGGGAGGATGATTTTCTCTACACTTTCTTGTTTAACCTTATGTGTATCACTTGATATCACAGCTTCCATTCCCATCTATAAAACAGGACAATCCTTTCATTTATTCTAGCCTTTTTTTTAAGGTGACAGGGGTTGCACACATCCCAGCATGGTGGAGCCCCATGTCATCTGGAGTTTCCAGCTGCCAGTGTCATAAAACCAACACAGAGCACTTGCAGAGCATCCTTCAGTGATGCTGTGTAGCAGTTTTGCTCTCTGATAAACACTCTGCAGCCACCTGGAGCCTGTGACAAGTGAAAAGGTTCACAAAGAACTTTTACCATGCTGTCACCACCCTCTTATTGCCAAAGGGGCCTCTATTAAAAACGATAATATATTTTTGAAAGATGAGGTTTTGTGGTCCACAATGTACTGGCCAAATACTTAATCCATGCCTCTGTCCAAAATTCCTCCAGTGCTTCTCATCTAATCCTCCTTTAAGTGCTCTCTATACACTACACTGTCTAATGCTTTTCCCTCTGCAGCCAGTAAAAGAAGAATTAACACCTCAACATTACAGTCAAAGGCACATTACAGACCCAGATTGCTAAAAAGTTTAGGGGACAACCCCTACTGATCTCAGCTGCTTTGCACAAGAGCTGCAGCTAAGCAAGAAATCAGCAACAGCTCCCAGGAGCTCCTGGACTGTCACTTCATGGACATCCCTCCTGCCCCCAGGCAGTTCCCTCTTGAAATATTCCAGGGTCTAGTACACCAGCCAAAGGTGTTAAGGAGAAGGAGGTACTGCTTCTTGTTAAGACAAGACAGGAGAAAATAAACTTCCAGGCACAGAGTCTGTTCAGACCTGTCAGATAAAGACATTTCTGCCAGCTTATCAGAGCTGGGGAAGAGCTGTCAGCTGAATTAATGCAGGCTGGGCTGTTTCCCCACAAACCTTACAGCTCTTATATCCTTAAACCACTGTAATTCATTTTGAATAATTTATTCCTCCTCCTTCCTGCAAACCTGGAAATACATTAAAATATTAATTTAAAATATGCATGTCGAGGAATGGTGGGGAAGAGAGGAGAGGAAGGCACGTGTGCTCTGGGGGCATCAGACAACACTGCTGGGAGGATGGCACTTCTCTGCCTTGCACTGGGCTCTCAGCAGCCAAACCATCCCCAGCAGCCCTGCACACCCCCTGGTCTGCTGGAAGTCACTGAGCCCTGCTCCCTTCAGCAGACACAAATCCTCAGCACAGAATCCATGCTGGTACCAGCCCAAAGCCCTCCTGAGAGCGTGTGCTAAGCACAGCCCAGAGAAATCAAAGCATCCTTCATCTGTGCACACAGAGCCTGGCCAGGAGAGGGTTAATGAGGCTGCAGATGCTGCCTGGGATAACTGCAGCTTGTGGCACTCTGTGTTGGCTGCTGGCTCCAGTCTCCAAGCTAGTTAAACTGGTTTCATTTGTCAGGACTAAAATTAACTCACACAGATTCTCAACGTTATCTTAATTTGCTAAATTCTACAGTTCAACCTAGATTATCCAAACTTCAATTATCCAAAACTCCTTGGTATTCAAAACAGGGTCAAGTCTCTTGACATCCATTAAGTACATTGAAAATTCCCTCAGTTATCAGAGACCTCATTTATATGAACATATTCCATATCCCCAATGGTTTTTATATAATTGAGGCTGAATGTCAGTAAGGTTTTGATTTCAGGATATTTTGACTGATAATTGAAACTTCCAGAGATAGCAATTATTTCACTATATTATTTTTGGCTGCCTTTTTTTTCCCCCTGTCCTGAGAAATCTGTTTTATTAAATATTGAAATTCTGACTCCAAATTCCTTTTGACATGCCACCAAGCACTTCCAGACCTTCAATGGTACCTGAATGCATCCCACTGCTCACTGCAGGAGCTCCTGGAGGCCCTGAGTGAGCTGGGAGAGAAGCACAGGGAAAGGGGGTGCCTTGGGGGGCTCCTGGAGTGCTCCTGCAGTGGGCAGGAGATGGGAGCTGGGGTGGGCTCACATCAATCACAGAATTTACAGTCACACTTGGCTCAGCCCAATGAGCTGAGTGCACCTTGAAATGGAAATTTTAGCACAGCACAAGGGACACAGAAAATGCAGGTTTGATAACTGAACCTCAGCCCCTGCAATACCAGGCCAGTGCCCAGCCAGACTGCCCTCCTGCATGCTTAACTGGGATGCTCCCTGAGTGAGCATCTGACTCTGCAAGCTGTTCCATGGGTACCTAAATATTTTTTCTGTAGCTCAATGCAGACAGAGACCAGCTCTGTTTTCAACCAGTGAGACAAATTTCATTGAGTATATAGAAAAATGTGTCCAAAGCAAAACTGATATGAAATTCAAATACTTACAAAATGTGAGGCTTACATAAATATTGCAAATCAACTAGTATTACAATTTGCATTCCACAGTTATTTAATTTAAATATGATATGTTGCTATGAGTATAGGCAAAGCAAAGTGTACATTGTGCACAAAACTCAAATCTTTTCAGCTGTTTAAGCACTTCTGTGTTGCAAACAATTTGCATAATGCATGTTGATGTGGTGAGCACGTCCCTGGCAAGACTCACCTGTGAATGTGAATTTTGGAGCCACAAGCCATGAGCAGAGCATGTCCCTCCCCAAACTCCCCATGTGTGATGCCACCAGGGCTGGAACAGGTCTGCAGAGCTTTGGGTGAGCCTGGCAGGGCTGGGGAAAGGTTTGGGGCAGGTTTGGGGAACAGCAGCACTCCACCATCTCCTCACCCACACCATGGGAAGGAATGGGGGCTCTGGAGCTCGCAGGATGAGAATGGGTGCTCCCACTCCAACTGGCTCGTGGTTATGCAGGCAGATATCTCCAGAACTTACCAAACAGAAGTTTTTAGGACCCCAAGGCTCTGAACACAGCAGCTGTACAAATGGGAGTGAACAGAGAGACAGCCTGACATGTAACAGGATAATTCCAAGGATCTCCCCCCACAGTACAGTGCTACCCAAGGGACTGGGCTGCAGCTCTGGCCATCACACAGAGCTTGAGATTGCCCACCAAGGCCACCCCACAGGAGAGGAGGCTGAGGAGGATCATGGCACTGCATGGGAGCTGAAATGTAACACCTGAATTCACTTTATAAACTGTTTATATAAGGGAGGGTAATCAAAAGCACTAACACATGATTCATGGCTGCACTAATCAAATTTAGTTGAAGCTCCCAGACAGGTCACAAGGCAGAAGAATTCAAGAGGTTGCTCATCAATATTCCTTTCTTCCTACCTGCAACACCTGCTCCTGATGCTTAGAGCACACACGCTGCCTTCTCTGTAAACATCAATAATATTTGTTAATTGCTTATTACTCCTTCCACAGTGGAACCTTTAGGAATGAGCCTGGGCATTTGGGGAGGGAAAGATTGCCCTTCCCACTGGGATGGAACTGTGCTCTGGAACTGCTGAGCTGCTTTTTTTATTGCATGCTGTGTGCATGAAAAACACGTTCCACAGCAAACTGAACTGTTGCTCCAAGTACTAATTCAAACACTTAACCATCACTTCTGTATAATACTGAACTCTCTGCTGCTGTCAGCAGGAGCCACAGTGTTTGATCCAAGAGCTGGTGTTGGTGTGTGTGTGTGAGATCCAAGGGGGAGGTGTTGGTGTATGTGCCCAAAATGAGGGCATTGCACAACGTGACACAATTTGTCACCACCCCTCCCATCCTCAGGCTCAGGATTTTTGCTGATCCTGTATCCAGGCTGAGAAGGGCTGGCAAGAGCAGAGCAGCAGTGCTGTGCAGCCCATGAACAGTCTGGACTCTTTTTGGGCTCACAGAAATTCCAGCTGATATGAAGTCACTACGCAATGACAACCACAAAAATGTCCTTGTTAGCAGTGTCCTGGAAAACGAATATTCTTTTTGCTTACAAAACATTTGGTTAAAAATGGGTCCTTGTCTAAGCAAAGAGCCTCAGCATAGTAAATTTGTTTGCACTGTGGGAGGACAGCTCATCCTTCAGCACAAAAAAAAAGAGAGAACAAAGTGTAGGGATGAGAAAGGAGGCAATAAAAGTGGAAAATTAACAGCAACAGCAATAAAAAGACAAGGAAGGTTGAAAAAGATCTCACGGGCGAGCCACATCCAGGAAGTCTGGGGAAGGAGGAAGGAGGACTGACTGTGCTCTTGTAAGAAAAATCAGATCCCTCCTGAACACTGAACCAAACAGCACCAGAAGAGACAAAACAAAAGGTGTCCTGCTGCCTGGGTTTAAGATAGAAAGCTGACTTTGGGCATCATCTGCAGATTTTTCTAATTATTATCTTTTTTATGCTTTAAATAAAACCAAGAGACACTGAGAAATTCTGGAAGGTACATGAGAAAGTTCTTAGGGTTACACTTTGCAGATTTAGTTCAGGAGTATTTCAGGAGAATGTGTGTGTTCTGATGTTATCCTGAGAAGCAAAACTGGATCTCTGGGAAGAAGAAATACCAGAAATTAGGTACTTGTGAAGTTCTAGCAATAGGGGACCCAGACATCTCCCTTCACCTTGCACCCAAAGTCACAGCTTGCCAAAAAGCAAGTCATAGAGGGAAGTTTCCAAAATTTGCTCATTTCAGACAACACAAGCCAACCACTACTCAGAGGGGAAAAAGAACTTTTGGATTATTTTCAAGACTTGGTATCAGAAGGGGAATGCCAGTCTGTCCCTGAGAGCTGGAAAACCCCCTTGCACTCAATAGCACTGACTAGAGAAAGAATTAGAGGAACAGCCCCGGATCTGCTTTGGACACAAGTGAGGCAGAGAGCTGGCAGGGGAGGAAGGGACACTTCCCTGTCCCTCTGGTCAGCCTGCAGCACGCTGGCCTGATCCAGCTGGAATATCAGTCTGGAATTGCCTGCTCTGTCAGGCTTTCTCAGGCCAGGCATTTCCCAGCAGTGTGCAGCTGCCCCAGCAGGAAGGGAGCAGCTCCCCTCCCGGCCCGGTGCATGCCTGCAGTAACCACATTAACCACAAAGCATGTTTTTATCTTGTTAAGCTGCTAAGCTCTGAAGTGTTCCGTTTAGCATGGTAATAACAAGGCTGAGTGATAAAGCTTTTAGTGGCTAGAGAAATAGCAGCCAAGATCTCCTGTGAAGGGGACATGCAGTTTGTTTTCTTTACAAGGATTCTTCTGGACATGCCAGCACAGAAATAAATCAAATTCCATAGGCTAGATAACACCCTGGCTGTGAGACAGACCAACAAAAGCTGGGAACTCAGCAATAAAGAGATGCTGTTAAGTGACTTGGGCCAAGAAGCCGACCTGTCAAAGCTGATAAGGAATATCATCTAGATATGAACCAACCAATAAAATAAACCACACTATTTAGGGACTTGACTGGTTTTCAATAAAGCCAATATAATGTCAGCACCTGCAGAAATAGGTTATTTTTTCCCTGTTTTTGGTTCTGCATGAGCAGGAGCAGTAAACATCCACCCAATGTTCCGACCCCACCCACAAAACAGTCACTTCATCCACCCAAAATGCTCTCACCATCCAAATCAGGAGCCTGGCTAAGACCCTCTCACTAGTGATTTAAACCTGGAACCAGGGTCACTAATAACCACAGTGGTGTCTCTGCCCTTGGGCAATCCAGGTCACCCCTCTGACCCTCCTGCCTCCCAAAGAGCCACCTCCACTTTTCTTTTATCCCCAGCAGTGCTGGAGCAGGTTGTTCTTCAGGGTTCAGATCTTCCCTACTGCTCTCATCAATGTAAACTGCTTTTCATGTTTTGAGCTCAGGCCTCACTGATTGGAAAGTCCCATTATAGATCAAAGGGGATGTTCATTTGCAACCCAATTTAAAGTAATGGAAAGTTATTCAAGCATCTATAGATGAAAGAGTCCAGCCTTTAATCACTTTGATTGCTATCTCACCCCTCCACTTTCAACTAGGCTGCTTCAACCCATGGCAGCTACTCCCAGACAGGTGCAGATCAGTGGTTCATTTCTCAGCACTGCACATTTGTGCTCTCTGTCTGTTGATGACCATGCCCTGCACTCTCAGAGCAGTTTCTAACAACGTGTAAAAAGGACAATTTTCAGGTTTTTGGTTTTTTTTGTTCGGATCACTTGCAACAGAAACTAAACTGAACAAGTCAAAAAACCCTCACAGAAAATGTAGAGCACCAAACAGAATGCTCCAGTGGTGGAGCAAGGCCTGGGGATGTCAGCACTGCCCACCATGCTGGACCAAGAATTTGGCTGCTTTGCAAATCAACAGGATGCAAACACTCAGAAGGGTCAAGTGCCTTCCTCTTGTTGGTCAAGTGCCACAGGATCTTTGCCTGAAAGCAGAGGGTGGAATGCAAAGAACAAAAATAACAGAGAATAAACCAGTATTTCATTTTTATTTTTGAGCAGAATGGGTGGCCATTCTGACTCTTTCAGAAAACCATTCCTACTGCCACCCTTGCAGCTGCCCAGGAGAGCAGGACCTGGTGCAGCACTGGCTAAGCTGGAATTATCCCAGTGTGCCTGGCAGCTTGGGCTGGCTCACAGCCAGGGGCTGCCCCTTCAAACAGCTCCAGATGGCCCCACACCTGCCCTGGCTGCACACACAGCCAGGATTAAACCCTGCCCAGCCCACTGGGGTACCAGGAGAGGCTGTAACCTCTGAGAAAAGGGACTGAGCAGAGAGAGAGAGACTGCCTGAGGAGCTGTGGTGCTGGGCTCTGTCAGGGGAGCCCTCATCCACACACACACAATATCCACATACAGGTATCCACACACAGATATCCACACACAGAATATCCACCCACAGACATCCTAACAGTGGAGGAGTAGGCAGGCTCCATCCTGCAGCACACCAGCTGGGTGAGGAAATGAATCCCCTCCACCTTTAACAAGCACAGAGCCAGGCTGATTGCCAGTCTCCCCACTTCCCCCTGAAATACTGAGCCTAGAAACAAAAGGGAAACCACTGACCAAACCACTGCAGCAATCCCCTGCTGCAGCAGCTCTGAGGCACTTGTTTCACATGCCAGGAGTTTTAAGCAGGACCACGGCAGCTCACTGCAAACTGCCCCATGGAGACTTCTGCAGCTTCTGCACTTCTGCAGCTGCACCAAGGAGCAGATTTCCAGGTGTCTCAGCTCCCTCTTCACACCCACTACTGCTCTGCTCAAACACCACTTCACAAGCTGGGCCACTTTGCTGCTCACCCAAGATTTACCAGCTCCACACTCATGGACTCTGGTGCAGAGGGAAACACCTGGTGATCAAATTCTGGGACCCTGGTCTCTTCCCTGATTCCCTGCTCCTGACATTTCTTGTAGTTCTATCAACCAACTTTGCACGTGTCTTCATAATTTCACTCCCCACAAATATTTTTGCTTCTATTCCCACCCTATTTTTCTGCATCCAGTTATCTCCACATCATGTATTTATTCTTACTGGCCTTTTCCCTTGCCCCCTTTCTTCTCCACCTTGTTCTGAGCACATGCTGCCCTGCCTGAGGCTGGATTTGGAAGAGCTGTGAGTTGCAGCTCACCCGTGTTACCCACTACCATAACCCATGCTGAAGCTGCAGAGGAGTTTATTGGTGTCACCTAGAGAGGGGCTGACAGCAGATGACAGACTGCAGAAGACACTGGGCATGTCTCCAGCACAGTTCCACTCCAGCCCCTGTGGACACCTGCCCACTTGGGCTGGGAGAGCTCACAGAGCAAGGGACACTCATCAGCTGGCAGAAAGCAGCAGCAGGCACTCCTGGCTCCCATTCCCTCCTCATTAATGACAGCTGGAAGCTTCCTACAAATGAGCAAAGGGGCAGAGGCAATGGACAGTAACAACCTCTCCATTACCTGTTGTGATTTGGATAAAAACCATCCTGAAACAATAATCAGAAAGTGAGTAAAACCCCTGGGTTTGTTACAAATTCTTGGACAAACAGTAACTTTGCAGACAGACTCTACAAGAACACTTTGGTGCCCACAACCTCTGAGGCAGGTGTTCATTTCCATGGTATTTTATCTCCTGTTTAAGCTCACAGAGTGCTTGTCCCACCAATGTCTGCTGGGCACTGCTCTCACAGTGGAAAACTTGTCCAAACCAAGCACACACCTGAACCTCAGGGGGCTGCAGAGCACTGTGAAGTCAGGAATGCAGACAGCAGGAGAGAGTGAAGGGAAGAAAGGAGCAGAAATTAAGATCTTGGGCTTTAAGGTTTGACTAACTGAATGAGACAAGATTATTAAAGAAGTGGGAATGGTAAGCAGGGGAGGAAAGCAATTTTCCCTACCCTGCCCCATCTTGCCATTAACATTTAAATTAAAATGATGAATTGCTGAAATAGCCATGGTCAAGGCCTCTGTGTCCTCCCCCATAGCAAGTACCATGATGCACTGTCATGTGCAAACAGTTCCTTCATGAGACACCAAAAGGCTCTTAATAATGGATATTATACTTCTGCAATGATCACAGTGGAAAGCACCCAAAATTACCAGCTTTCCTTGCAGAATAATTTGTTATTTTAATGCTGTCAACCTGCAGAAATAGATTTATTGTTATTAATAATAGTGATTTGCCACATTTTGCTAGTTAAATTACAGTGCTGTATAGTTAGTTCCACAATAAAGGACTGGAAGTGTGCCAGGAGATTGCTCATAGCTCAGAGTAACAGCAGTTGGCACTGTTCCCATTAAGGCATTAAAATTTGAGTCAGAAACATAACAGATGCAAAACAAAACATGAGGTCGCTCGCGGGGATTATATAAAAACAATTAAAACAAATTAATTACCAGTTATGTTAGTGTTTCTCAGCGTACACGTAGAATGATTACAAATCCATGCAGAGGTCTTTTAAAGACCATAAAAGTCAATAAGGATCCCTGAGGGACTATGAGGGAACTTTTGGTTTCCAGCATAGCAGTGGGTTTACAGAGATGAAATACAGGGAGGCACAGGCTGTGGGACAGCCCCAGGAGCAGCAGCAGCTCCTGAGGAAATCCAGCTACAAAGGTTCCTTGTACAAAAAGTCACTGTCCCTTGGTGCTGCAGATGGCAGAGGTGCCCAGGGGGTGGGAGCTCTTCAGGGCAGCCCTGCCAAAGCACCTTGACTCCACCTCAGGAAAGCTGAACTGGGATAAACTGGAGCCAAGGGGATGCTCAAGAGCTCCCAGCAGGACAGACTTCTCATAAATGAGGAGTTTCTTGGAAGAGGATGCATCAGTTTTCTCCCCATCTTCCCCCAAGCAAGCCTGAAGGTTTCTAGTCCCTGATGAAAATTCACTGAAAAGCCTCTGCAGGGAATCCCTGCCAGGAGTCCAACCATAACTAGAATCCTTTGAAGAATCAGGACTTTCTGGGGACAAACATACAGTGGCTGCAGCTTTCACCTAGAGCAAAGTTTCCAGAACTGAAAAAAACCCTCCTTGGGCAGCATACAAGGTGTTACCTTTCTGTTTAACTGTTGTTTCTAGTTTTATGTTACCAGGGAAAAGAAAAACTGCCTTGGTATTTTAGCATCTGACTAATGGTGTGAAAACATTATCTTCTTATTGCTCTCCAAGGGGTGATTTAGTTCTTTGGAAAGAAATAGGTATGGAATAATCACACCAAGGCTGCTTATTGTGCATGTATAATATCTAATAATAAAGAAATTGAGTTCAGCCTCAGCACAGACCTCTCCTGCTGTCCCCCATGTGTGCACATCCAAAGCATCCTTTTTCTTATTAGTTCTTGTTAAGCATCATTTAAGTGCTTGATGGAGCACAGGAGAGTACCCAGTCCCTGTCCTGAGGAGCACAGCTCTCTCTTCTTCCAAGAGATGTAACAGCAGGCATCAAGTGTTCAGCTAAGCACTGATCCTGGGAGGTGGTCCAGACACCACTTAGAATCGCTTGAAGGGGAAAATAATCTAATTTCTTTCCTGCAATTCACATGTTTGAATCAACCCATAGAAACCTTTTTTTCAAACCTGTTTCAATTTGCACAAATACTGGCAAGGAAGGAGGAAAAGAGGAAATATACACCTCAGTGGCACATAGGCTGAGGGGTTCAGAAGGGTCAGTAAACATTCTCCAGCACCATTTGGTGGAAGCAGATCCTTTGTCCCAGATCACATCCCTGGTGCAAACCAAGCAGCACAGCAAAGCCATATCGAGTTAGGAAAGAGGAAAGATGTGTTATCACCTCCAATGGCCCTTGCCCAAGAAGCACCCACATTCCCAAGCCAAAAACAGGGCAAGCTCCTGTCAGGAGCAGCCCAGCCAAGTGCCTTGCTCCAACTGACTTATTAAGCAAAAAGGAATTTGCAGAGTTTAAGTCCACCCTCTTAAAGAGCAGAGTGAAACAGTAAATATTGATGGGGATCACCAGATGTCACTGTTGTACAAAGTCATCCAGCCTGCACATGGTAGACTTGAAAAGACACCTGGAACTTTGCAGCTGCCCACCCTCTGGCCTCCCTCACCCCCAGCAGCCCAAGGAGAGTTTCTGCCAGGGGAGCAGCAGCAGTTTGCTCCCTGGGTGGGTTTAAAGCCCCTCTAAAGCAGAGGCACACCAGGCTGTGGTTTGGGGAAGGAGCCACAGTGCACCACAACAGCTTTTGTTTCAGGTCTGGTATGTTTATATTGAGCTTGATTTTTCCAGTTGTGTTCCACTACCATTCTTTCTGAGGGAAAGCTAAATTGCAGGGCTCCAGCCACTGCTATCAGCTGGCAAAGAGATAACAATAATTAATACTTGGTAACATTGAGCCTGGAATGCCTTTTGCATGATGCTGCCTTATTACTTTCAGCAGGGATTCTCTGAGATAATCAAACCCAGGATTTTAAAGTTCATTTGCTTCAAGCCTCATTCATACAGATTTTGATGTACTTCTAAGATGGCTTGGAAATGAGCATTTGCCTTCCAATAATATTGTTCCCCATCTGCAAGATATCTACCAGAAAAGAACAGTAGCTAGATGAGCTTAGGTTTAAACAAGATATGCACAGAGCAGCGTCCTTTCAAAAGCAAATCTGCTGAGGAAATAATTTCAGCTAAAAAAATAAACACTACTGGCACTGCATCAGAAGAGCAGCAAAATAATGTTGATCCACTAAAGGAACACACTTAATGTTTTAAATCAAAACAGATCTGTGCAAGGAAGTGCTTGCTTAAAATCTGTGTGTTTTTATTCTGCAAGTCACATTTAGAAACAAAAAGAAGACAAAACATACAAGGATGAGGCCCTTCAGCCCCAGCATGCTGCTGCTGGTTCGTTGTGTATCATCTGCTATTCCCAAGGTGCCAAGTGATATCTGGATGCTGCTTGTCCAGTAATCCAGAACAAATTAGGTGTAATAGTTTTCTGTGAAGTACATTGTAAATATAAAGAAAGCATGCTGATTGAAAAATGCACTTCTCCACGCTTGGGGCTGATGGTGGCACAGGCTCAGTGGTTCCCTGCCCTCCTTTGTGGCCACGTGGACATGGAGCCAGCAAAAAGGGACAGAACTGTGCTGGACTGATACCTCTGGTGCTCAGTGACTGCAGCACGGGCCAGCTGTTTTTACCTTGAGCTATTTTACTCTACTCCTGTTTTCAAAAATGCAGAGCAATTTTTTATTACTCATCAGCTTCCAGTTTGGCTCAGCTACACAAAACTCCATCCCTGTATAAAACTGCCTTAAGCACGAGGAACAAAGGAAAAATAAGGACCAGAAATGCATCAGCTTGAAGGGAGATACTCAGGGGATACCACAGGGATTTGTCTGGAGCCTAATACAATTTAAATTATTTTTATTAATGTGCTGAAAGTAGTGCACAGAACAAATGGCACAAGAATTAAGTTTGGATCATTCCAGAATGGAAAGTGTTGCAAAGAGAAATCGAAGAAAAATAGCAAACCTGGTGAAGTTCACAAAATATTAGCATGAAGTAGCAAAATGATATTCCAGCCAAAAAAATGCAGAGTTAATGCACAGCGTGGAGGCTGGAGGAATAAATCTCATGTGCAGCAGCCTGAGGAAAAGGAAGATGCTGCTGAGGCACAGTAAGGGGAGTGCTCTGAGCTGACACCAGCCCCTGCTCTCCAAGGGCCAGCCCAGCACCACTGCCTAGCTCCCTCCTTCTCCCCACCAGCCCCAGCTTCTCCATGGGTCATTCTGAGGGACACAAAGGCAGTGGAGACTTCTAATGAGACAGCATAAGGCAAAGAGCTCTGGGAGAAAGACTCCTTGTTTCAAGACAGAAAGCAAGCACAGGCTACCCGAGGTCAGGCAGCAGCAGCCCACATCGGGCTCTAATTGCCTGCTGCAGGATTTCTGACATTTTTGTCTAATACAGCTGGTAGCACAGTGGGAGACAAAATATCAGACTCTGATCCAGTCCATGAGTAGACTTAATCTCTCATGCTCTCTCCCCCTGCCATCCTTCAGCAGTATTTTCTAATAAAACAGAAGCCCTTGTGCTTCCATTAATAAGAGCTCAATTTTTTTTTTTTTAAAGCTTATTTTGAAAGTTTGAAGCTGCAGCCTTAGTAATGCCAAAGCAGGGTCAGCTACAGGAGTTATCCCAAGGTCAACCAGGCAAGCCAGGGCCAACTCAGCAAACCAACTCAGATCTAAACCCCAGCCCCAGCTGCCTGAGCTCCCCCTGCAGCTGCACAGATTTTCTTTTGCTCTCAAAAGAGGCCACTCACTGCCAGCAGAGATGAGCAGCACAAGTTTGAACAATTGTGACCCTGGAGGCACGGCAGCAGTGCTGCAGGGAGGGATCCTACTGACAAAGGGGCGTTACAGAGCTGGAGCTGCCCCTTGTCCTTAACCCTTGCAGGAGGTTTGGGAGGGCAATTCCAGCCTGTCAGAGCTGGAGGCTGGAGCTGCTCCAGGCTCCTCAGCCCCTGTTCCCCAGCTGACACTGCACCCCAAACAGCCCCTGCAAAGGGAATGCCAGCCTTGTTGTTCCTACACTGGGGACAGCTCGGCTCTGGGAGAGCCCAGCCAAGTGCTGGAGCAGCAGCACTGCATAGATGCTGTCACCAAGCCAACAGCAGAGCCATCAGGGGCCAAAGAAAAGAGCAAATATTTGTAATCAGAGCTGCTGCAAACCTACTGGTTCCTTGCTAAGCCCTAAGAAAAACAAGGAGATGAAAAGTTGGCTTCTGCTCTTTTAAGTAGGCACTGGAAATGCCTTGGCTCGGTGCAGAGCGATGGTGTTTACACAGCCTCCCCATCACCTCCCCCTGCACTCACCCCTGAGCTGCTTCTGCTGACAAGCAGCAGGGAATGGGATCTCTGTCCATGAAAATGGATGATGTCAGGGTTAATTAACCCGACCTGAGGTGACACAGCCAGCAGCAGCCACTCCATGGGCTGGCAGGGAGAGGCTATATATAGTTCTGTGACACCATGAGACACATCAGTCACGGGGCACAGGAAATACAAAGGCACCATGATTTAACAGCAAATTCTGCCTGGTGATCCCAGGAGGGCTGGCCAGCTGAAACAGGGCACAAAGCACAACACAGCCACAGTGCAATATGCATTTTCAGCATGTGGCATTTACTGGTAGCAGTTTGCACCTAGAATGAAGGAGAGAGGATTTGTGCATCTTCAACAGGGAAATTTCCTTCTAAGTCTGGAGGTCACAGCTGTGCAAAACACACAGCAGCTTTGCTTCCCCAGGGTGTGTGAACTTTGTGCTCAGTTCAAGCTGCAGACTTTGTCTCCCCCTGATTTCTCTTGCAAATCTGCCTGAGCCCAGAATACAAAGCAGAATTCAGTCAAATATCCAAGCAAAGCCACACAAAGCCATGAATCTCATGTGGTTCTTGACAGGAAGATATAAATCCATCCAGGACTGCCCCCAAAAGTATCCCAAACCTTCAGGTGACTTTTCAGCTATTTATTTATGGGATTCTAAACACAGGACACAGCTGAGCTAAGGTGACTCTCTCAGGGTGCTGGGCTTGTCCCTGAGCATTTTCAGAGCTGATGGGAAAAAGCAAAAAATCTTCTCACTCTCTCTTCCTTCCCACCCAACTATCTGAACACAAATCTAGCACCTTCAGGAGGCAATTTCAGGAGCCCTTTGATGCTGTTGGACAGAAGCCTTGTTTTGGTTGCAGGTTGTTGCTGCTCCCTGGGAAAAAAGTTGGCAGCTCTGAGCAGCATTTGATGGGTGGTTGTGGGCAGCTCCTGGAGGGAGGCAGCTTGCCTTCATCACATCAAGGGAGAGCAAGCTTAAATTCAGGCAAACCCCACCAAGGAAACACTTGTCCTTGTTGCTGGTTCCTGCTCCAATCAAGGCATTGATCCCAACACCCCAAACTGCAGTTGAGATCAACAGCAAGGAAGGTTTTGTTTGCACTGCCTACAGGCTCTGCTGGAGAGCTGGGCTCCAGGTGGGGCTGGGGCTTTCCACAACCTGCACTGGGGAGAGTGGATAATGATAAACACTCCCTCTCGGCCTTCAAACACATTAATCCATAAATATTGATAGCCCTGAAGTGCTCTGTTTATCCAAAAAGCAGGTGAAATCTTGGCAGGAGCCAAGTACCTGCCTGGAAATGGCTCAGGTTTATGTGCTTCCCCAGCCTGGGGAGAAGAAACGAGTGGTGCAGTGCAGCACTGGGTACCCAGAGATTGCCACCTGCTCCAGCACAGCCAAAGCAAGCAGCCAATTTGTGTTACAACAGAAGCAGAGCTGTGGGATGAGAGATTTTCTTGCCTTAGATGAGGGACAAGAAGGCAAATTACATAAGGAAAAAAAATTAAATCCAACAACACGCTGCCTCTGAAGACTCAAGTGACTGAGCAGGGCAGGTGCAGCAGGGATTTCTCAATGACAAACATGTGCAGGCAGAGTGTGTGTTTATCCTGTACATACACTGAGAAAAATATAGCCCCCATCAGCAGCACGCCTGAGCACACAGCCTGTGCATCAGGACAGCCTGACAGCTGGGTATTATTTATGGCAGCTTTTCCAACTAGGTAGACATTTACAAATCAAAATAACTGTCATCTATGTTGTCTGAATGCAATTTTTGGTGTGTTCTATCCTCTGCTTTCCCCTACCTACTGTATTATTAACAGCCCTTGGCCTCTCCCTGCCAATCCGTGCTTCCCCGTGGATGTTTTCTCTGCAGCCACAGCCCCCAGACCAAAGCCCCTCGCCCAGCAGATGGCACTCAGAGGCTCCAGGAAACCCACACGCTCCCAGAAATCCCCTCCCTCCGAGAAAATGTGGGGTAATTGAGATTTTGTTTCTGCCTGACACCATCTCGGGGACGCTAAGCCTGAGAGCCCCCCAGGGCTACCCAAGAAAAACTGAGGTTGCAGCTCCCCCTTGTCAGGAGGGCTGCTGGTCCTGGGTGGGTGAGGTGCAGCCACCCCAACCCCTCCATGGAGCCCAGCCTGAGCTGTGGGACAGTGTCTGACTGCAAGGAAGGGTGAATTTTGTACTTTCTCTCAAAAGCTCCAAGGACCAAGAGGGGAGGTGATAAAGCCACTGCATTTAGAGGAGGGATGCAGGAACTGTCCAGCTTGTGGCCACTTCTTCCCTCTAGGATGCCTGCCCTGCAAAACCAGGCATGGGGCAGATTGTGCTACAGACTTGGGAAATGCCTGCAGGGAATTTGGCCCAGGAGCAGGATTTGGCCAGCAGCTGCTCCTCTAGAGGATAAAACTTCCACCAGCACATGGCAGCTGATGCCAAATTCACCTGTGCTCTCCCCCTGGTTTTCTGGGCAGCCACACAGCAGCAAGACCCAGTGAGAACAAAGCAAACTCCCCTTGCAGTTCTGTTTGTCCCCACAGAACTTTCATTACAGGAATAAAACTGAACAAATAAACCCTCTTCACCTCTACTCTCCAAAATAATAACTCCCAATAAATGTGCACTGAAAATTTATTTTTACCCCTTCACTGCCACGGGAACATGCTTTTGTTTCCTAAAAACTGCACCTCTCACCTCATGCCCCATGACCTGCCCAGCAGGGCTGGAGCAGGGCATGGAGGGCTGGGAAGCTGGCAGGGGGCTGGATTAATGAGGGCACAGGGAGGCTGCAGCCCTCCCCATTAGCTCTCTATCATGTGCAGGAAGAGCAGCCATCCTACTGTGCAGCCCTTCCCATTCCCATGGAAACCACTGGTGCATCCCGCCAGGAGTATAAATAAACCTCTCACATGAACTTCATCCCCTGTGCTGTGCCACAGCTGAGATGTCTGACACTCACTCTAGGGACACAGGTGCCCCTCTCTTTGTGCTGCATGGACACTGCTGCTGCCCCTTGTAGCTAAAAACAGGCCAAGGCTGGGCACACAGGAAACCAGGGAAATGAGGGACCGTGCCAGGCAATGTAACACACGGTCAGACACCACATCTCACAGCCACAGTGAACAAAAATAGCCCTGCCACCAATCCTAATTGCTGTTTAAGTGTCTAAGAACAGCACTGAAGAGACACTCAGAATGCACATAAGCTAATTATAATGAGCCTTGCAAAAACTAGCCCTGCATCTTCCATTCCTGCAGTGCTCCCCACGCTCTGCAAGGGAGGCTCAGTCCCATCTCCAGGGTTCTGACTCCTGTTAGATATTTGTGATTGGCAATATCTGTTCCAAACCCACCCACAGCACAAGCCAGGGAGCTTGGGCAGGAAGGCTAGCACTCAGCCAACAGGTTTTGTTTCATTTTAATTGGGATAACTTGCAGATGATTTTTAAAAAATGTGTGGGGGACACAATGCCCTTAACTCTTGGAATGGTCCATGTTTTATCTACACACATTATACCTTCCCCACTTCTATCCCCCTTTCCATAACCATTTTGTCAGTAAGGAAGGTCTGTCCCAATAATTTCCATGTGTGCTTTACACAAAGGATTAGACACTGCACAATGTAAGATCACCTGCTGCTGCACCTCAGGATAAAGCCTGTAAGTGTTATCAGCTGCCACACAGGACTCCACATCCCAGGGTGTAGCCCTTACACACAGGTAGAATTAAATATCAGAAGCAATGGTAGCAAAGGAAATGTCAAACCTTTCCAGGTTTGGGGGTTTTTTTAGCCAGGTCCCTCAAGCCTGCTGCCACCTGCACTTTATCAATTATTATCTTTAATAATTATCAGATTAAACTCCATGAAGAGAAACTTCTCCAATTAATTACAGCCAGAAATAGTAACGACAAGATCATTTCCAGACCTAGAGCAGGCTCCTCAATGATTCTGTGAACCTGTGAACCTGAGGCTCTGACAGCAAGGGAAAAAGCCCTGCCTGACTTTGTTGGAGTAATTTTATTAACTCTGGCTGGTTCTGTTCGTTGACAAAGTGACAGGATCCTGGGGAAAATTTCTCTGTGTGTTTAGTACATCTTTGGCAGGTGTCAAGGTATATTCTCTGGCTTGTCACTCACTGTGCTGCCCTTTAGATAGTTATTATTTCATGTAATTATGATTATTACATGTGGAGATGCCACCCTTATGAATAGCCTCTGGTTGCTGTCACTCACTGCAATGTGATGCAGGGGGATGAGTTGTCAGGAAGGAACTGCAGGGTATGAAAAATTGCCTCATTTCTCTCCTTTAAAACAAATAATCCATGTTTTTGCTGGTCATGCCTTTTCACTTAGCAAGTGGCATGCTCAGGACTGGGCAGCACAGCAGAAAATCACCATGCCAGAGTCACAGGGTAAGAGCACCCAGAGAATAATTGTGAAAGGAGGAAGGGTAACAGCCCTTGAGCTGCATCCCCATGCTGTGCTGTGAATCCTTGTGGCAGTTCTGCCCCAGAGATCTTTCTCATTCACTGCTCAGTTCAAAATACCTCCTGCAGGTGCCCATGCCTGCCCTCTGGGTGAGATGCATCCATCCCACCTTCCCACACTTCCCTGGCAGCTGAGCTGCCTGCTGGGGGTGACCCACACTCCATTTCCTGCAGAGCAAGGGAATTACACAGGATTTCACACCACCTCCTCAAAACTTCAGCATTCCAATAAAAATCCTCAGTTTTGCAAAGCTGGGTTTCTGCAGCAGACATGCCAATAATTCCTGCTCTGGGACTATTTCCCACAAACCAAAGCAAACCAAAATAAACTATGATTCTTTCCCAAAGTCTGCTACAGACTTTAATTGACCTTGGGCAAGTCATTTTGTATTCCAGGGGCCCTGCTGGAAAATGGAAGTCAGGGAATTTTCTGAAAACTCTTTGGCCAAGCATTCATTGCTACAGTAACCTCTAGAAATAACAGCACAAGGAGGCTGCAATCTTGACTAAAGCCTTTTAGAGTAACTGCAATGTTAAAAAAATGCACTTTCTCAGTCGATTTCAGATACCCAACACTTCTACAGCACACAGCTTCCACAGGGAGTTATTCACAATTACAAATAGATCAATATTCATAAATCGTCTCCCTACCACAGCTGAACAAATCATTTGTAACGATTCATTTCCTTGATGAATTTCACCTCTTTTCCAGTTTGCAAATTATGTGTGAACAGAGCTGGATTTTCCAAATTGATTTCCCCCCCCCCAAGCCTTTTTCCAACCCGTGTAATTTCTGAGAACAACTTTACATCTTAAAAGAACTCCAGGTCCTGCATTCTTGCCTGGCCAGAGCTCCCCAGCAGACCCGAGCCATCATTGGCAGCAGCCCCTCAGTGCAACCCCAATTCCCCTGCTCAGTTTAGTGGTGCTCATGAGCTGCTTGTGCTCCTTGCCAGAACAAGTGCAGCAGTCACCATCAAGTTTCTACAGCAAATACTTCAAACATCTCAGTTTGCAGTCCTCTTGGAGATTAATTGAACAAATATTTCCCTTCCACATGAACACGCTCCTGCCAGTAAACGTGCTCACTAAAATATTCACAGCAAGCTAACACAAAAAGGACAAAGGAAAGGTAATATTGAAGCCAGGCCTGCTGAAGCATTTTCTCAACTCAATGCCTGCTCCCTGCTCACCTTTTTTCACATATCTGGACAATACAGCAAAGCACCCCAACTCCTTGATGCCCTGATCCATGGCTGTATCTCACTGCCTGCTCCTCAGTGTGCAGAGCCATCCCAGCCCTGGCACATTTGGAAAGGACATCTCTCAACACTAAACACCTGCATCCCAGCCAGGTTGGCTGTAAGCCCTGGCCCCCCCAGCCATGCTGGAGGGTTCCCCAGCTCCCTGCAGCCCAGGGCCTGCCCTCCAGCCAGCTCTGCACTCTCCTCCCACAGCTGCCAGGGATCCTGGTTCTGCTGCACCAGCACTGAGACCTCCTGTGCTCCATGGGGGAAAGGCAGATTGATAATTAAATCCACTATTGAGATATTCACATCCTGTTCCCTTGCCATTTATGCCGACATAAAACATTTTATTATTCTGCTGATTTAGGAACCTGAATTTAAATATTAGAGTATTAAAGCGATACTTAATTAGTTGACTGAATGTTCTCCCTTTTATCAGTGTTGACAGATCTTAATTATAGCATGGGCTGTGAAAGCTGATAGAACAGCTGATGGCAGCAGCACCGCCAGGAATACTAAAGTGTGTCAGAATTACTTGTCTGTTTCCCTCTTCCCTCTTCTCTGTTCTTCAGGCATGCTCTGAAGTCCTTGGCAAATAAAGCCAGCACTGCAGCCAAGCCTGAGCAGTTTGGCATTTACTCTCAAGGACATCAGAAACTGCTTGCCCTTGAGAGAGCCAGGATAATCTACAAGCCCAGACTTTTGGGAACAAAAAAAACCCCATAAAACAACAGCAACAACAAAAAAAACCCCCATATGATGGGAAATGATCTCCTAGTTAATAATTTTCCTATCCACTAATCAAGCAGACACAGAGATTGTGGTGGAGCAGGAGTGCTGATGTTAGTTATTCATTTAAGCCACACTTTAAAATGCAATTCAGACATACAGGAATGGTCATCCCAATGAAACCTGCCCTTTAGGTTTTCAGTTGCCATCATCCTGACAAGTCCCTGCTGCAGGATGGCTCTGGGAACCAGCCATGCCAGGCAGACTGAGGCACACCCCTGGTTCTCTACCACCTCAGCCAGTGCCAGCACTGCCCTGTTTTGATGCCACCCAGAAGAGGCTGAGGGTTCAGCCTCCTTATCCACAGCAAGGACTGTCCTGTTCCTGTGCCACAGCACAGGGATGAGGGCTCGGGCAGGAGGCTTCTGCTGGGGTGAATTACATCCCTCAGCAGCACATCCTTCACCTGCCTGGGATAATAACAAATGCCCACCTTCAGGGAAGGTGGCTGGCAGCAAGTATCTCTTGAAGAACATATATTTTACCTGCCCCCTGCAGAGGCCAAGCCATTCTCTCTGAAGCAGCAGCATTTAACACAGCTCAGCAGCAGAGGCAGTGACAGAACACAGCACTTGCAAGAGGAATGAGGAAATGACAGCTTGGGTTTGGGCTGGGAGCCCATGAAGGTGGGCTGGCCACTTCTCTTGGATTCCTGACTTGCTAGCCCACTTGCCCAAAATCTACCATCCAGCTCAGCCTAAGAGACACCAGTCTCTGAGTTTATTTTTTGTAGTTCTTTTGATGCAAATTAGGAGATCTGAAGCTTTAGTTAGATCCTGGCATCCCACAAGGCTCCACCAGAAGAAATTCACTTTCCCAGGAAGGATGTTTAGCCCCATATCACCCCAAATGTTTTAAGTACAGCAAATACTGTCCCCCTTGACTGCCCAGGTGGGGATGGGGAAATATCACTGTGCTCCAGCCTCATTTCTGCAAGTTCACTTCATAGAATCCAGGAGAATACAACCTGCTTCCACTACACTGCCTGCAGAAAAAAAATTGCTATGAAAAATGTGAAGAAAATGAGGTAGGAGCAATGTGTTGGAGGCAGTTGTCTAATCAGCTAAAGTTACAATCCTAAACCAGTCCCTAGACACCAGAAATACAGCTCAGTTCTCTGAAGTGCTGAGTGCTGACTGCATTTCAGCTCTGCATCCCCGCCCAGAATACTTCAAGCTTATTAAATCACCCAGATACAATTTTATTCTGGGGGAAAAGTGTGGTAAAAATAGTGAATAAAATCAGTAATTTTCATCAGTTTGTGTATCCTGCCTTTAGCTCCTTCCTTTTAAGGCTGCAGAGAACGAGAAGTTGAAATCCCAGTGGTACACTGATGCTTTCTAAGTTATTCCAGCATGAATGATCTCAACCTCAGGAACGATGTGTGCAAGCACTGCCAGAGCAGAGCAGACAGGCATGGAAGAGCAGCCCCTTTGTTGTCACGACTCAGGCATGTGATGGGTTGTGACACCTTTTCTGTGAGTGCCATCCATCACTCCCAGGTGTTAGCACAGAGCCACGCTACCTCCCCACCGAGCAGCTTTTCATTTCCACTGCCAGGCACAGAGGGAAACAAGTGCTTTTTCCAAGAGATAAGGAATAACTTTGCACTTTGTGCATCACAGTGGGCACAAAGAGGATCTGTGCACTGGCTGAAGGCAGCTCTGCTGCCCTGTGCCATGGCACTGGTGCTGGGAGTGCAGCCTTGTCCCCTGTGAGGGCACCAGGACCTTGTCCCCGCTCTGGTGGTGGCCAGCACACTCCAAGAGCTCAGTGAGGAATGCTGCCAGCACAGTCAGTGCTCAGGCCTGACTCACATCAGCCTTTTTTAGTTTATAAATTAATCTAGCTGGGGAAAATGGTGCCCAGGCTGCATCCCCTGCCACTGGCTGTGCTGCAGCAGCAGGGCTGGATCAGTGGGGCCTGCCTGGCTCCTGGCCTTGCCTTTATAAACACACTTAATGATCAGCAATGATGTCTTGGCAGCCTCAGCCTCTCTCACTAATGCCCATGTGCTAGGAGGGCATTTTGCCTGCTCTCAGACAAGCCAATCCCGTTTAACAGGGCAGAGATTTAAAAGCAGCAGCCTGAACAGCACAGCCCCGTGCCAGGCAATCCTCTGGCTGCAGCAGCCAGGCTCCCTGCTGCCACAGAGCTTCTCCACCTAATGAACCTGCCTCCCAGGGAGGGAAAGGCATCCAGGGGACAGCACTTGCTGGAGTCCTGCTGGTGCTGGCTCACAGCAGCCCTTTCTGACAGGCAAGGAGACATTTGCTGCCTCCCTGCTCCCCTGTGCAGCACCACCAGGGCTGGGCAATGAGGTGATTTATCTAGCTGAGCTTTGCAGGACTAAATGCCAAGGCAGCATCCTGCCCTGGTGATAAATCCACCCACACGTGGATTCAGCACGGTGTGCAGGCTGCAGGCCACAGGCAGGCAGCAAGGGAAGGGGTCTGCCTGCCCTGCAGCCCCCTCCACTCACCAAGGACACCCTGATGCTCAGGTGGTATTCTCCATCAGCTCCTGGGTGAAGCCCAGACCCATAAAAAGGCAGCAGAACACAGTTACCCCTGGCCTGGGGCTGTTGGCTCTGAGGTGTCACCAGTTTGCACTGCTGGCAGGGAGGTCTGACTGGCCAGCCCCCCAGTTTCACTCACAGGAGGATGCTCAGTGAGTGCAGCTGCAGCTCAAGGGCTTCCCCTGAGCAATCCAGCCCTGAGTGCTTCAAAGGATAAAGCCATTTTTCTCCAAGGTATCCCATTACAGAGCCATTCAGGGCAAATCCATCATGTCACACAAGAGCACATTTCAGAGATCACACACCTGGGCAATGCCCACGCAGGGAGAGGGAGAAGAAACAGCCTCCAAATTGGACCTTGTTTGCCAAGTCATCTCTCATCACCGACCTCAGCAAGCTTTTCTCCCACCACCACTGCTTTTCTGCCACTACAATTACACTGAATGAGTTGTAGCATCTTCCTGGTGTGTATTGCCTTCCCCTGGCCACCATCCAGTGTTTGCCCCACGAGTTCCCAGCCTCTCTCCAAGAAGCTGTCACAAATGGAGCCACAATAAATGTAATACACAGACCACAGCTTTCCAGAGAGCTGGCAGGCTCAGCCAGCAATGATAAAAGATCAATGAGAATTTCAATTGTTGTTTTAAATGCCTGTTGGGCTGCAAGCTCCCTACCTTTGATCACCAACCACGCACAGTGGGTTGGTTTTTTTCTTTATTTAATTTGTATGCACAGGATGGACGAGAGGTTTAGGATTCCACAGTGATGAGGGCACTAGAAACAAAAAAATGCTGCTCGTGGAGTCCTTCCCTCAGTGACAGACAGGCTAAACTGGAAATACATAACAAGAAACAGGCAGGACTAAGCAGAGAGACTAAGAGAACCTCTACTGAACAAAATAAACACAAATGCCTTTTCCTCCAGGTTTCTTTGCATTTAGGACAATTATTTCCCCTCAATATCCATCAATAGAAAGGAGTTAAACTGAATTTTCTCAGTCCACAGCCTGCAAGTGCATTGTGCTAGTGCAAGGAGCAGACCCCTCCAGTGCAGCACACCAGGCATGGGCAAATGCCAGCTGGTGCAGTGCTACCCTGGCCTGTGCCAGCTGAGGCTGTGACCCTCCTCTCCAGCTGCAGCTGGCATTTCCCAGCCTCCTGCTGGCACTGCTCTCAGTGGGCAGCAAGAGCTTCTGCAGCACTGTTGTGATGGGAGCTCGCTATCAGAGGATGAAAAACAGTTTGCAGCCAACTGTAATATCATTCCAGCAAACAGCACCATAAATCAATGGCTGTAAATTAAGCATTTTGTTTACTCTCCACACAGCAGGGCTCTTCCCTGGATGCAATGCCAGCATCAGTGAGCCCTGCCCAGAGGAGCTGCCTGGCACAGTGAGATTGTGAGGGAGCTGTGCCACCCTGCCAGGCACAGTGACATGGGGACATCCATCCACAGGACTGCTCCCATCCTGCCCTGCTCCTGCTCCAGGCAAGCAGCCCTTTGCTGATGCCATGTGCACATTTCAGTGCTGCCTGGAAGGCTCCCAGGGACAGGGATAAGTCTGTCCCTTCTCTGCCTCTCCCCAGCTGCCTTTGGGAGGGCACAGGAAAGCACACGAGATCCCCATGAATGCAGCAGTGGGGCAAGTGGAAAGGTAAAAGGGACCACCTTCTACCAGGGAGCCCCAGGCTCACTTGCTGTCTTTGCTGAGGCTGTGACAGACAAGAAACTCTCTCCCCACCACCCCAAACCTGTTAGAAGGAGAGGGGATGCTCCAAGCCTGAAAACCAGGAGAAACAGAGGCTGCATCTCCCACTGCCTCCACGCTCAGCTGTCAGTGGCACAGTGGTTGGCATGGGGCATTCCCTCCCCAGGGAGGGATTCAGCTGGGCAACATCCACCCCAGCATCCCTAATAGTGCTTCCAATGAGCCTGCAAGTGGCACTCCAACCTCCAACCAACCCTCCAGCTGGCACTGCCACAGAGCCTCAGCAGAGTGGGATCACTCCCTGCCTGTTCCCCATCCAAAGCCCTTCAGCCCTGCTCAGCCCACAGTGCATTGATGCTTCCCTCACTCCCACCCCCCCACTGTGGGAGAGTCAGGACTTTTATTGGTGCCTTTTATGATTTCCTGGGAAGGTGTGTATGTCTCCCTTCTGGCACTTTAGAGCAGAGGTGAGACCTGAGCTCCTATAAACCACCAACACCAGGAAGCTGAACAAGTCCCTCTCTCCACATAAAGAGTGCAGAATAAGCAGAGCAGTAATTCAGCCATGCTTCCAGGGATTCCACCCCCCCACCTTTCCTTTCATCTGAGCTGCCACTCTCCCTCTCCCTCACAGTGCTGAGCTCCCCCATGTCCTGCCTGTGCTATCCATGGCATCTGCAGGCAGGCACTGGATTAAGGAAAAGCTGCTATTGTCCATCCCACAGGGTGTCTGTTCACAGTTTAACCATTCTAATCCCTGCTTTGTGGGCAGATGTGCCTTCAGCCACACAGGAGACGAGCTGGAAGGATCTTACACCACTGTTTCAAGCCAGGGCTTAGAAGTACTTGGGTATCAGGGACCTCAGAGGGTCACACTGAGACACTGATGGACACAAACAGAGGTAACCCAGAGGGGCTCACATGGGGACAGGCTGGGAGAGGAAACAGAAGCAGAAAAATGAGGAGAGGAAAGAATTCACACAGTGAAGCACAACACCTAAACACCTAATACAGCCCTAAAGGCCTGGCCAAAAATCAGCACATCACCAGATCCTGCTCTCATTAGGGGTAGAAAGCCTGTAAAAGGGATTTCTCCTCCTGTCTCTGGCCAATAGCTGGTCACTCCTCCAAGAAATGAGCAAAAAGCTGTTTGCTGGTAACTCAGCCATGCAGCTCCTTCTCTTCACTCAGGACACAGGTGCATTTGAGCAGCAGAGCAATCCCTGCACTTATTTGTAGTTAGCACAGAGGCTGCAGCCCCCTGGGACTGGGGACCTTACATATGTGAATGACAGCAGTATTTCAGAGGATGACAGTGAAAGCCAATATAGACTGTTGAGTTCCCTGTGAGGAAGTATTATGGAGCCCATAAAAGCTGCAAAGGACTTTGCAATTGCCAGCAATTTAATGGGGAAGATGCTGCAGTGATGGGCAACAGGCAAAAACCTGAAAAGAGATTTTCCAGCTGAGACAGGAGGAAAATGGAGCACCCTGGGTAAAGACCACAGGAAGAAGGGACCAGAGCTGAGAATTGAACACTGATTTCTGCATATCAAGTCATAGCCACAGGCTATAACATGATAAGATATCCAAGAGAATTCATTCAATAACTGACTGGGAGAGCTTTTTTTCATTGTGATTTTTTTTTCCTGTGGACCGTTGAAAATTGACTACTGTGTAATTATTTGTGAACACAACTTTCCCACATTTTCAGCCAGCTCCAGGGAAGTGAGAAAGCTATATTTACTCTGGTTCAAGTGCTTGGACTCTCAGCAGATCAAGTGCAGCATAAATCCCCAGGCCTCCCAAAGAGAGTGTGTGGACCACTCTGAATTTATCAACTCCTCTGCACCCTCAGCCCTGGATTGCCCCTCACCTCCCAGCCCTGGAAACACCACCCCATGCAAGCTGGGAGAACAGCTGGGAGCCTCTCTCATCTCTCAGATAATGCTTTCATTTCAGTGAGGTGGGTACAGGTACCCTGGGATGAATTCAACTGTAAATATTCAGAGTGATTCATTGTTTGGCTTTCCTCTCCAATCTAAATAGTTGGAGCTGTCAAAATTGATCTGAGTTTTTATGGTACAATACTTTAGAGAGAGAACAAACTGTGGATTAAATTTGCTGTTGTGGCCCAAAATAGCTTTCAAATATCAACACAGGCAAGATACACATAAAAGAGACTATTTCCTTGTGAAGCAAGGCAAGCCCTCATATCTCCATTTAACTGTTTCTCCCTGGAGATGCACAGCACTAGGCTGAGCATTTGAGCTGCCTCCTTCTTCCCTTCTCCCTTCTGACTGGGAGCTGTGTAAAAATCTTTTGCTCATAAAAAGTTCCTGGTTGGGCCCAGTAATCTGTCCAGGGTGGGAGCAGAGCCGAAAATAATGAGTGGCCCTTGCTTTCTTACCATATCATTAATGTAATGCTTATTAGAAGAGCAGATTATTTTTGTTCAGTGGTGTAACTGTTCTGACTTCTATTTCTGTACTCTGCACCCTGCCAGTAAAGAATAAAAAGGAGTGTGGATCATCCATACTTAGGTTCAGGGACATTGATGGCTTTGCACATCTCTTTCAAGCATCCTTGTAGGGTCAGTGATTCTCTTTCCCCTTCCAACAAAAGAGCCTGACTCTGCCTCCCCTTCCATGGCAGGGAAGCTGCAGACACAAGAGACTAATGGCAGACTGGAGGAAAAAGAAAAAAAAAACCCAAGGAAACAAGGAAAAAACCCAAAGAGCAGATAAAATCTTGTCTGGTAACTCCCAGATTCCTGAGGTCTGGAGTGTTGAGTTGTCCCTGTGTGATTTTCCGCTGATGTTGCACAACAGCTGTGTGTCCTGTAGGTGTCCAAGGACACACAAACATTGGCCTGTCCTGTTCTGGTGGGGTGTGTCCTGCATCTTGGGGTTTAACCTCAGACACTGCAGATGACAAACCCTGCCCTCTGAGGCTGCCAGGGTGGCATTGGTAACTTGGTCTCCATCACCTTTCTTTGGTGTAATCCTCTCTGCATGGATTCCCAACAGATTCCCCTCTGGCTGCAGCTCTGCTAGAGGCAGCAGGATATGTTCTGTCACTTCATGATGAGAAAGGAGCACAACAATGAAAAAAAATCCCTGTCCAGAGGGAAAACATTCTCAATTTTAAAAGACAGAAGAAGAAAACTATTTTTTTCCAGCTGGAAAAAAAAAAAATCCATGGGTGTTTTTCTAAATGTGAGCTACTGCTTAGGTGAGAAGCAGTCAAAAATACACATGGGTATAGTTGTAATCCAAGGCAGTCCACATCCCTACTGTGAGCACAGCAACATTCCAATTACACCAAGTGCTAGAGGAAAAGATAACATTTTCTTTTGTTGGTTTCACTTAAAAAAAAACCAAACAAAATAAACAAAAAGACCAGAACAAGGCAGTTTCTTGAAAGAAGGCCAGCTTTCACAGGAGGCACCTTCCAGAATTTCATGCAAAAATTATCAAGCAAGCCACTGTGAGGCGATATTATATTGAAAAAGTACAAAAAAAATAAAAAAGGAAAAGAAAGCAGTAGCAGGAAGGGAAATTAGAATTCTTCACACAAATGCACCACTGTTATCAGCTCAGGGACTGTGCATAAGCAGAAAGGGACACAAGAAAAGAAAAGGCCAAAGAACACTCCCAGTTTCTACAACAATTTTTCATTGTTCTGTTTGGATGTCTCCTAGTAAAGCTTTTTCTTTTTTGGGGGGAGCAATGTGAAAGTCACCAAATGTGTGTTTTAACCTTTAACTCAATAACTAAGCTCATGTTGGGGTCACAGGCTCCCCTGTGTGACTTGGTTAAGACAAGCTTTTAAATCAGGTGAGCCCCCAGTGCTCCCACAAAGACCAAGGCAGAGGCCAAGGCACACTCCTTGGCTGGAAGATCTGCAGGGATTGTTTCAAGATAAACAGATAAAGCAATTAATGCTCCTTACAGAGATTTGAAATGAATTGTCCCTCACCCAACACACAACCACATTGCAGGTCAGACCAACAATCACCTCTGCAGCCAAAGTGGTTGACTAAATTTTGGGCATGGGAGCAAAAGATGAAGCAGAAAAGCTTGGTGACAAGAGGGAAAACAGTGGCCTAAGAAAGAACTCTTTAGGCCAACTATGGGCTGGCAGAGGCCTGGAGCCATGAGCAGGGAAACACTTCCCAGTTTAAAACTGGAACACTGGAAAAAAGATGATTTGGTGCATCCCTGCTAAAATACCTGTGACAGTGACCATCCCCAGATTTCCTCCCAATGACCAGGACAAGCTCTAACAAGAAGAATACTATGACAAGATGTGTGTTGCACATCCATGGTCATTGTATCCATGTGACAGCATAACTGTGCCTCAGTTTCCCCCACAAAGGATGAGGCTACAGCCTTGGCTTTGTCCAGTCCCTTGCACTGTGGCAGGGGAGGTGAATGAAGAATACTGGGTGAACTCCCTGCCCTGTGGCTGCAGCAGTGCTTGTGACCACAGCCACATGGACACCATGCCATGGGGAGGAGTTTTCAGGGCAAGAGGGACATTTATTCCAAGAGCCCTGGAGGCAGGAGGAAGGGGCTGCTTCCCAAAGCACCAGGCTCCTCTCCAGAAGCCCCGCTGCGTCCCGCTGGACTGCCAGCAGCAGACAATTAATAATGGAGTGGCTGTCTGCTCCTGCCAGGGACCCAGGGGAGGCAGGCCAGCAGCTGCCTGCTGCTCCATTATTGAACAGATCTGAGAACAAACGTAATCTGTTTTCCATTTACTCTTCAGGGATTACTGCATGCTGCCTTTGTCTAGAAACTGTCTCCACTTTGCAAGCCTTTTTCCATCCATTTGCACAGGCCTGGTCAGCCTCTGGCTTCAGAGGGGCTCCTGATTTCATGGCACATCTCCAGAACTCTGGACCTTCTAACTAAGCCAGGCTGCAAAAATAGACAATGAACGACCAAGAACTGGAAGGGAGGACCCAGTTTCACAGGGTTCCTCTGCAGAGCATGTGAAGAGGAGTTACAGGTGTAACATTTGGGGAAGGCTTGGAGATATAGTCTTACATCTTTTAATTTAAAAATCAAATAACCCAAAAGACACAGATTTGGACTTATTGGAGCAAGCCACCTGTCCTCACTATCAGCATCAGCTGACAGGAGATGGTCCCACACTCAGGACATGGGCACAGCTCCAGGCAGACAGGGGCAGAAGAGTGGAAGAAGACAGTATCTAACAGGATCCCTCTGAAGTGGCTCAGACTTTATCTCTGGCACCAAGAACAACACTCATCTTCCCAGCAGATCATATTCATCTGGTTCCCTGGGGCTGTCCTGCTACAGAGCAGTGCCACTCCTGCAGTTGATGAACAAGGCTGGTCAGAGCAAGGCTCTGATTTGTTATTGCACTGAGGACAGATGGATGAGAAGGGTAGCTAATCCCTGATCACCATCCAAAAGCTTTTCTGCAAGATCTGGAGCAGAAATATAAAATTTCTATTCCCCAGGCTATTTCTACACAGTTGCCATTTGCATCTGTCAGCAGGTGGCACAGGAAAGAGAATCTCAGCTCTGCTGCCTGAGGCAAGGAGACCATGGATGACTCCTGCAGACACCAGCTTTTCTGAAAGCTATCTGTAACTTTTGGGTTCACTCAGTCCCTCCAGCACTCAGTATTCCTTTTCTACATGAAGAAACAGCTTAAAGTGCTGTCATGAGCTAACAGACAAATGTTAATGGGGCTGCACATCACCACCCAACCCGCAGGCAAATGTTCCTCTGCATCGAGGCAGGGCTGTGAAAGGAAGGACACCCTTTGGAGTATTGCTGGCACTCCTCACACCAGTTAATGCTCTCCCTGCAGAGAGATGAAAATTTGGGAGGAGAGGAAAAAGAAGAACAAGATGAGAATGAAGAGAAGAAAAATAGATGGAGTCTGCAGGAGTCATGCCGACCTCCCTGTGCTTGAGAAAGGACATGTTACCATGGGTTGAGGTCTCAAGAACTTGGCTGCTGATCCTGGTAAGCACACATTCACTTTCCTGGGTTACCTGGCTTCTCTGCAATCACTGCTGGCTGCCAGCATTTCACTAGCTGAAGAGTGAAGCCCCCACCTAAGGACATGCTGCCCAGAACAGGACCCCAGCATTACTGTAAGGTGCTGTTACTTTCGGGTCTGACCTCAGAGCTGAACAGATCAGAAGAGCTTGTTTGCAACAAGATATAAGAGACCATTTGAGAGCTACTCAAAGAGGCTTCCTAAAGTCCAGGGCTGAGAACAAAAGCTCTTTTGGTACAAATCCATGACAATATTAATGTGTATTAACCCATGGCACATAAATCCTTTAAACAGCATGAAGAGACCATTAAGCAAAACCCATCAAATCCATATAAAAATCACACTTGCAGAGCAGGAAAGGGGTGGAGGAAACATACAGTGCTTTCTGAATGTCTGGCTGAGGAGGAAATGTTTGCAGAAAGAGTGCAAAAACCCCAAGGAATCCATTAAATTCAGCATCACCACAATGCATTGCCGGTGTGGAAGGCCTCATTACTCTCAAATCACAGCCTCTAACCCAAAGCACAGAGCTGCTGATTTTCCCTGAGATCTGTACCTGGAGAGGACAGGCAGTACTTCCTTTCAGAGACACTTGCTGTCTACAACCTCTTGCTCTGACACAAGAGGATATCTGATGTCCACGTGCACTGCACTGAACCACAACACACTCCCATCTCAGCATCTTGAAATAATTGAGAGTCCTTGGAGCCAAAAGCAGAAGTGGCTTAGCAGCTGTAAGGCAGCAGCACTTTGTTCCCATGCTGTGTGTTCATAAGGAAGACCTCAAATCTCTTTGAGAACATCACAGTGTCATAAGGGCCTTGCTGGAGCCATTATTAAACTCATTTAGCTGGTGTGTAAATGGAGGCCCAGAGAGGATAAACAATCTGTCTGCTGAGAACTGATCACCTCTGAAATGGCAGCCCAAAATGATTAAAACTCCCATTTTCTTTACTTATCCCAAACATTTTTCCATTTCACTGGTGAGGCAAGGGGACATTATTGCAAATGTTTCCCCATCCAAAGCCACTCTTCATCCCTGTCTGTTTTGAGAGAGCAGAAACAAAAGAGTTCCCATGAGTGGGGAAGGAAGCACCTCCTTCCCCTTTTGGGTGGGTCAGCACACCATGGCTGCTTTTACTTCTGTGCTCCTGCACAAATGCAGTCACAACTGGAAATCTCTACCCTCAACCTACAATTGCCATGGGCACACCAGTCTGTAGCCTAACAACAGGTTTTGGTAAGCAGGAGTGCTTGCCACACACCAAAGTGCTTGGCTGGCCAGGCTGGATACACAGAAGTAATGGAAAAATGGAGCCATCCTTCTGCCACATTAAGGACATTGATCAATGAAAATGCTGCATTGAACAGCCTAATAGTGTTGTTAAAAGATCATTGCTGCTTCTTTAGCTAACAAGTCAGCTTTTGAAAAATCATTTTTTATGGAACCCAAGAAGATATATCAACACTGGCTGAGGTCGCCAGCAGGTGTAAATTGATGTAGTTCCACAGATGGCCATGGAATTGCCTTGATTTAAAATCAGCTTATAACTTAAGCATGTAGTATTTTGCAGCAGTAAATAATAGCCATGAAAATTAGACAGGGGGTGAGGGGTCAGACAGGCTAAAGCTCTTTTCTGTCTGTAGTCTCCATGCTATTTCCATGCTGTGGAATTCTTTCAATAGAGCCAAGATACTCAGGGTCACCTGCAGGGTCCTAGCTGGTCTGTGACACTCATCAATCAGGCTGTTTCCTTCAGACTGAAAACCAGAGAGGGCTGTGGTGGCAAAAAGGAAACGCAGGATTCCTTCTCTTGCCATAGCTACTGGTGTAACCCCAAAAGATTTGACCCAGTGCCGCTCCAAAAAGAGCTTTATTTAAAAAAATGGGGATGGCTTTCATGACCCTTCCCACTTCAGAATTCTTCACCCTGATCCCAGAAGGTTCTCTGAAGGAGGAAGAACCTTCACCAAGAGAGCAGGCTCCTCAGGGACCATGCACTGGGGTGGGTGCCAGATCAGAAAGCAGGGGTGGTTTGTGAAGGAAGCCCCTGCTGTGCACACAGCAACAGGATCTGCACAAGCCCTAATCCCATCAGCTCTGGTTAAACCCACAGAGACCATTAAGATTAGCAGGATTCCAAGGCATGGTATCCAGCTGACTTCCCACGGGAATTAGACAGCTCTGCTCTGGATAGCTTCCCCTCAGGCTCAGGTACTGTGTTTCACTTTCCTCAAGCAAACAACACTGGAGAGAATACAATCAACACAGCAAAAAACAAGGCAAAACTTGGAACAATTTCCTGTATAATTGCCCCGTGTGCTTTGTCTGGAAGTGGATTCTGAGGACATGAGTAATGGCAATCCCAGAAGAATAAAAGGCAATGTGACTGCAGCCCAGGGAAGGAAGCATCTCCTGTGAAACACTGGAAGCAGACCAGCATCCCACAGAGAAGAGCACTGCTTTTGCCAGCACGATCCATGAATGCCAGCAGCTCTGCCCAGCAGCAGCCAGGCTGCTACCACCCCTCCCAGGCTTTGGAATCAGCCCAGAGGTGAGAGCTTGAGCTGATTCCTGCCCTTGGCTGGGCAGCAACTCAGGAGCTGAACCTGCCCTCACTGCCCATTCCAGCACCACTGGCTCTCTGTTATTGCCCTGTGTTTAACTCCATGAGCCCCAGAGCTCAAAAAAAAAAAGGCTTTTTCATCTTCCAAAGGAGGAAACAGCTTCACCAAGAGGGTAACAGTTAGAGGGGTATTTATCAGGGTCTGTTCCTTTATAAAAAACAACAGATAAGGGGGGGGAACAGTCCCATTTTTGCTCTCTCTCTGCTTCTCTAAGCACCACAGACACATGTTCAGACTCCCCTGTGGCTGGTGCCTGAGCAGAGCAGAGCAGAGGAGCTGCATGCAGCCTTTGCTGGCACCATGGCTCTGCTGCCTTCCGGACGCCTGGCAGGCAGCAGCTTCCCCAGCCCATCAATTGCACAGGACTCACAATGAAGTCTCCTGCCTCCACTCCTGCTTTATTAACCCCATGAGGCATTAGGAGATCTTTTAAGAACCAGAATGGCAGATAAAGGGAAAGGTAATAAAGCAGAATTGGCTCTCAAACAACCAAGCTTTAGTCCTCAGGAAGATGCTTCTGGTCATATCTTTGAAATATTTATTCTGCCTACACCAGCCCTGCAATAGCAATGCATTCAGATACCAGCAGCTGATGATTTTCTAAAGACTGCAGCATAAACATGCAACAACAAGAAGCAACACACCATGTTGTATGCAGCAAGACATTTCAGGAGCATCTGTGCCTTGCCAAATCAACTCTCTATGATCCAGCACCTTGGAACACCTCACCAGGAGCTGGACTGTAGATGAAACCTCTCTCCCTGGCTTTTAGGAGGAAAACCTCCAACAACTTCAAAAGCAACAACATTTTCACCTTATGTGAGGAACAGCTGCACAGGTGCAAGCCAAAGATGGTTTTATCACCTAATACCACTTGGCATAAAGGATGGCACATGGAAGGGCCTGGTGTCACTTCTGTCCCATTCCAGCTCTGGTCTCCAGACACAGAAAGCACCATGACACCCAACCCAGGTTTATCCACCTTCCTAGCATCTACCAGCACAACAATGCCAAGGGATGTAATGGTGACCTGTATCTCATAAGCTGCCAGACCTTAAGGTTCCTTCACCTTGGTTCATCTCACTAACCTGCTTATTTCACCTCACCTCTGGCGGAAGATTCCTGCCAACAGCAACAAAACCCATTCTGTGTCTCAGGTACGCCTCTCCTCTCCACCAGCCAGCCCCTTGTTACATCCTGCTCTCAGGAGAAGGGAGCCTGCCTTGTTTTGCAGTTGCATGCCCCAATCTCTTCGGACAGATTTCACAGTAATTGCAGAGCCGAGCCGCCCGGGCTGCGCGCGGCGCCTTCGCTTCCATGTTTATCCAAGGTGCCACGGATTTCCAGCTGTGATCTGTCAGTGATTATTTCCATACCCTTCACTTCACCCCTGTATGCAGGCATGTACCGAGGAGAGAGCAGTAATTAGAGGAATTGGGGTCTATTTAATTACCTTCTGACACGATAACACAGCGGCTGCCTTCAAAGCAGGGAGACTCCCAGCAAATCAGCTGGAACGGCCGTGGAGCAGCAGCGTGGGACCTGCATCACATTAGCACAGGTTGCCTCTGCTGCCAGGGGGGATGGAGCACTTGGTCCTGGCTGGCTCATCAGGAGGCAGGCTGGGCTTAGAAAGGAAGGGGGTGTTGCCCAAATTCACCCCCAAGAGCCAGAAGGAGTTGGTTTCACACAGATTCATGACAGTTCATCCCTCAAGCGGAGGAAAGGTCTCCTCCCACACAACTTTCCCCTCTCTCCTCAGCAGCAGTGCCTGATTTCAAGAAGACAAGAACAGCTTGGGAAGGCAATGGATAGTGGAGGTTAGACCTGCACCTTCTGTAGCCCAGAGATCCACAGAGGACCCTGGGGAAGTATCTGGACTGTTTAGCCACTGCCTCTTCCATGGGAGAGCTGAACAGTGAGTGTCAACCACCCCACAGCCTCAGGAGAGGCACCATGGGGTGAGTGGCCAGAGAGAAAACTCGAGTGGCCTGCAATCCCAGGGTGAACTCATGCACTGGAACACTGGCACTGAGCTTCTCACATTTGTTTCTGTGTCAGGATGTAATTGCTTCTCCACATCACCCTTTCACCCTGGATCCCATGGGCTGGGTCTATGTTTGTACTTGTGGAAGTCATAGTTCTGCTAAAGGCATCTTATTTCTGTCTCCAGCTCAGGCAGAGGGCACAGAGCTCTGGGGAAGGATGCCCCACTGCCCTGCCTCCCAGCTCTCCTGCTGCAGGAGATGACTTTCAGCAGCTCTCCTTCCCTAACAGGTCTCACCTCTGAGCTGTACCCTCGATCCTTTTGGACACCTCCTGCCTTAGGAGAGCACAATTATCTTCAGGGATGTTTGGAAATTAATAAAGCCTAGGTGATGGCTGGAAACATCTGTGCCAGGACCACCAGAGCAGCCTCAGGCTCGCTCAGGGCTGCCTTTGAGGATGCTGGCTGGCTCCCCACACCAATCTGTTACAAACCTGTGGTGAAGAGGCAGGATGTAAAACCCACAAACTGTTCCTCTGCAGAAAGGAAATGAAAACCAAGCAAAAAAATCTAACCACACATGCCCAAGTTTGTCAGGAGACAACCAGAGAGAAGGAAAAAAAGGAGATCCCTCAAGATGACAGCAGAGTCTGTGCCACAGCCTGATTCACACCGACTCCAGGAGGAGCTGCAGGTGCAGAGCACCTCTGAAGACAACATGGGTTTAGCTTCATAAGTCACCTAGGAGCTCACAAGAAAGACACCCTACCATTTCCTCCTAAACAGAAAGCCCTTTCAGAGTCTGTCAGGATATTGAGTTACGTGAAAGTCTCTTGCCCAGAAATGATTCCATGAATTCTGTCTCCACTTCTCTTTTGGTTTTACTGGTGCAAAACAAGAGAAGATGATACCCATCTTCTCCTAAGTTGTTTGCTGGGTGTGTTCAGAATATAGGATATTCTGGCTGATTTTGGATGTAGGAATCAATGTCATGTCTCTGTTATGCAGAGGGTGGTTTCTCTCAGAGCCTAGCAAGAATATGCACATCTATGACTTGAAATTCATTCTCTGGAAAAGTCCTCCATGCTTTGTTTAAAATTCATTGTTTCTTGTAAAGCCATTCGCTAGAATATTAATGGAAGGAAAATATATAAAAGGAAGAAATGCAGCTGACAGGAATTTGGTTAAAAATTTAAACCAATGTTCACAGTACTTTTCAATTTCTCAGCTCTGGGTTGTGTAATTTTCAATGCACAGGCCCTGAATCAGGCCTGACTTCTAATGCTATTTTGAAAAGAAAAGAGATGATGAATGCTTTGGCAGATTCTTGATTTGCTTTTCAGCTCACCATGAAAATATGATTGAAAATGCAAAAATGCCATTAAAAAAAAAGGAGATGAAGGACAGAACATTACACAGGAAAAAAGAGCCTGCATAGCCAAAGAGGTCAAAACCTGGATTTCCCTTAGTGAAAGACTTGGCAGTGCTAGGTTAACAGTGGCTCTGTCATCTCACATAAATGATTCTGTGGTTCTAAGTTTGGGTCCAAAACAACAACAACAAGACCAAAAGGTGCGGAGAGCAATTGATAAGACCAGTGGCTTGGAAAGCACCTGCAGCTCCTCTCCCACAGCCACCCTTTGGCTCCACAGTGCAGGGGTGAGTGATGCCTGAACCCGTGACCAACTCATCACAGCATTCAGGTCCTGTACCTAATTTACATACCACTGCATGTATTTCCATTAGACAAAATAAACACACATGATTCTATGAGTAATATCATTCTAAGTTGCAGAAGAAAAGAAACTGGGGTGGGGAAGGCAGGAGGGAGAAATGACTGAAGCAGTTATTAATGAGAAACTACCCTGTAATTACACAGATTACCATTACCCCATCAAAAGGCAGCAAAACCACACTAAATTAACACCCAAACACTCCCAACAGGCACAAACTATTTCATAGCAGAGCTCTCCTTACCACAGACCCTGCAAGTAGCAGAAGACTTGGTCTCACAGATGGCATCTGCTCTCTATCCACCCCCTATTTATCTCCAACCATAATGAGGAAAAACACCAGCAATCAGAGGCCATCAGCTGCTCCCAGCCCATATTGGAACAGGGCTGGAACAGCTGTGTCACAGCTTTGTACCATTATCCTTCCTCCACCTCTCTAACCAGTAACAGCTTCGTGAAGAATAAACCTTGCCACACCTGAAATACTTCAAAATAAAGGGATGGCCTGGCTCTGCTTCAGGAGCAGCAAAAAGGGGACAGCACCACAGTGAGCTGCCTGACTGGATCTGTTCAGTCACTGCTACTGGTGTTAGAAGGTGCAAAGGCTTGATGTGACTGTGTCACACCAAATACAGCAAAGATTCCTCTCAGCCTTTATCCAAGCAGTTAACCAAGATCATTGCAACCTTTCTGGGGCTGGAACATGACCCACAGTAATCAAACTCACCAGCACAGGCCAGAGGAGGGAATTACCCCCATGGGAACTGCAGCTGCAATTTCAAATGAGCAGAGCACAACCATCTGCACTGGGGTCTGGCTGTGACAGCTGATCTTCCAGACTTCTTCAGACTTCCTACATCCTTTCAGCCATCTTTCATTTGCTGTGCAAATCCCCTCCCAGAACTCAATCCCATGTAAGAACACCAGGAAAAAAGAACTGTTGAGTGTTGGCTGATTGCAGGGAAAGAGCAGAGCCAAATTCAACACCATCCTCCAGGAAGGGCATGACCAGGGAAGAGCTGCTCAAGGGCACTGGTGAGCCAGCCCAGTGCTCTCACCCCACTGGCCACTGAGAGCAAAGCTGAGGAGTGCTGCAGCCCTCTTCCTTCCTGGCTCTGGTCCCTCCTGACATGTGGGCTATGGCATCTCCTGTCACCCATGGCCTGGCACTCCCTCCCTGCTGGTGGCACAAGAGGAGCACAAAGCAGCAGCAGGGAGCTCATCCATCGAGCACTGGGCCACTGTTGGGTAGACAAGGCTGGGACAGCAGTGCCCCTGAGCTCCCAGTGCCCAGTGTCTGAAGAGTGGCTCACAGGGAGAGCTGCAATGTGCAGCTACTAACTGCAAAAGGAGGTCTCAGCAGTGAGCAGTGCCACCCTGAGCAATGCTTGGTGGTGTTACTACCTGAGTTCCCAGTGCCATTGCCATGGTACCTGCCCATGGCACCCCAAAATCCTCCAGGCTGGGCTGGGAGCTGTGTGGGTGCCAGGGAAATCCTGTCCCCACATGTAGGGCTGAACCCAATCCAGATCATCTCCTCTCCCACTACAGCCACATGCACACTCTTGTGCAGAAGGCAAAACACTCCTCGTGGAAAACTCAGAAATGGCTAGTGTTAATTTGTGAGTGTGGGGGAATTCTTCACTGGTGAGAAGCACTGGCAGAGACTCTCAGTGTGAGGCTTTGCCAGGACAGAGCCCACCCTGCCCAACAGCTCAGCCCCAGTGCCCAGCAGGGCACAGACAGGACAGGCCCCCAGGTGTGAGTCTGCATCAGCAAAGTCTGCACAAACCACAGAGCCATTATCAGGGGTAAAATTAGCTCCTGTTACTGACAGCATCTATCACTCATTCCTACTCTAATCTCTACCAAGGGAAGGATTTACAAGCAACAGTGATGAAAGAGAAAAGGGAAGGGGGGAAAAAATCAAAGCAATACAGAGGGGAGAAGGAAAAAAAAATCAAAGCCAAGATAACAAAAGCATTTGTGAGGCTGGAAGAAACAAACTACATTGTATTACAGGGACCAAGGGATCCTTATCATGCCCAGATAAGATTTTCATTCACCGTGTTGGGAATTATTTTTTTTAACTGCTTAAGAAGATTCAAATACACTGCCAGGTACCTTCAGCTCTATAAGGATTTCCTTTTAGCCATGCACCATTGCAGCAGCTTGTCCTAATAAAAATCCTAGGGAAACACACACAATGGGAAGCACATCAAAGGGACACATGTTGTAAGCATCCTACTGAACAGGTATAAGAACTTAAGGTGGGGAAAAGATAAAGATCAGATTTTATGTCAGTGTTATTAAGAGGTTTAGTCACCCTTTAAAAAAAGGATTTATTAAAAACCTATTATTCACATAATAACCAGTTTTGATAAACCTAACCCGTAGATCAATGGATAGTACTACTATCCATTACTAGATCCATTACTATCTAGTACTACTAGATGTGTATCAGTAAATGATTATGTAATTCAGACATTAATGAGCCATTAGAAAATTATTATAAAAATATGACCAAAAGAAGAAAGCAAACCACCAACAGTGTTGCTGGTTAGCTCCCAAATAAGCTTTGCTTTGCTTGCCCTTAATAAATTCCTTCAGTTACTGGCAGAATTAATCACCACAACCAAATGTAACTCGTGGATGCACTACTCTGTGAGCTGCCCAGGGAACAGAGCCTTCCTTTCCTGAGAGGACACACCTAATGCCAATGCCACTGGAGTCAAAGGCACCTCAGTGACCTGCACCAGCACCATCCACAAAAACAATCTGTTTAAAATGTGCCTTTTATGCACAGGCCCCAGAACACCTGAGCAGTGATTACTGATGGAGCTGTTCAGCAAACCTACCCTGTCCTGCTCCTGTGGCCACTGCTGTGCCAGGGGAGAGCCAGCCGTGAGCTTCCAACCTGACTTGGTGGCACGTAGCCAGCTGGAGCTGCCTGGGGCCTGTCTGGATCAAAGAAAGGAGAAACAAATCAGAGTGAAGGGCCTGCCCTGTCTTTACAGCTTCACCCCAGGCCAGTCTCCCACGAGGTTTCTCCAGCATTGTACAGACTTGTGCTCCTGAGCACCCATTTGGATGGGGAGGCCTGTAGGATATGGGCTAGTGAGAGCTGGGAGGCAGAAAGCCATGGGCTCAAAAACCATATCTGCTGGAGCTGCTGCCAGGCAGGGCCTCACAATGAAGAGTAAAGAGAATATAGGGCTGTCTGACCACCCAGTAGTATCCCCCTCATCCCTCTCCCTTCCCTCCTGGCAAAGGGAAAGCATCAACATCTCTCTTGTAACAACATTGAAATAAATGTGAGGAAATTACCCATTTGCAAAGAGAGGTGATATGTATGCATACGTGTGCTGGGAAGTCTCATTTGCATTTCTGGGCCTCAGAGTGCCCCTAATAGAATTTACAGTGGGTTGTGAAGATTGCCATCCCAGCTAATCAAATATAATAAATAGCTCTGACTGAGCAGATGACTCTCCTACAGCACTGTGGTTATCAGAGGGATCAGTCTTAATTTGAGACTCCATTCATCAGCCCTGCTAACAGGATTGTGCAGAGAGTGATATTTGACAGAAGTGTTTTCGAAATTCCTAAATGGAGAGTGTGCATTGAGGGAGACAAGATGGATGTTTCCATTACAGTGACCGTGCAGGATGTCACAGCAGCCCTGGCTTCCCACCCAGCCACAAATTACTGACAGGCACGTGCCATTAAGGTGAATGCAGTAGCCACAGATTCCTTCTTGTTTTCTTTATCTAAAGGAAAATAATGAATTAATTCTAGGGATTAAGTGTGACAGCAGCTTGTGCTTCTGGCTGTGCATCACAGGTGCAAGCAGCTCTGAAGCTCTACCTGGGGACAGTGGTGAAGGTAGGGGAGACCTGAGGAATACAGGCACATTTGTGCACATGAGCTGCTGCAGTACCTCCCACAGCCCTGGGCCAGGGGGTTACTAAGGATCCAAGGGCAGAAAGGATCTCCTGATTTAATAATCCGTGTACTCTGCAGGTAGAAACATCTTAGAATCCCCTTCTGCAAGTTATCACATGTCTCCTTAAAACCAGTTGGGTTTTTGGACCTCACTGCTCCCACTGGGCACTCACCACTCCATGTTTTGTCTTGATCTTGACCTGCAAGAATGGTTCTCCACCCTGCCTACAAGGAGCAGCAGGAATCCCTCTCAGTCTTTGCTTTGCTAGCCTGAATGTCCCTTTAGTCTCTTTAACCTCCACCCACAACATAAATTTCATTTTGCAGCCATGCCAAACTGAGCTCAACATCCTTGGTCACCTGGGGCAGCACCTTACTCCAGGTGAGTTTATGCTTGTCCTTCCCCACCCCTCTCAGGATCCTCCAGAGCACTGGAGCTGTCTCCAGTTTGCCCTCACTCCACAGGGAGAAGTGCAGGGAGACTCATTCAAGCTGGGAAGAGCTGTGATGAAACCAGACCTGTTTGCTTTGAGAAGCTCTCCCACAGCAGATTGATAAGGGGTTAATGAAAGATGTGGTAATTATCACCACCACCATCATAGACCTGCACAGTTTTTTAGACACGGTTGATAGCAACTTTCAGCACAGAAACATCCTCTTCCATTTCCTGGGAGGAGAATAATGCAAAGCCATTTTCTCCTTCTGTCAACAGCACGGGCTGAGGGGCAGATCAGACACAGCAAGCTGCTGAAGGGCAGCGTGAGAAACACCACTCCTGGCCCACTCTGCAGCAGGCAGGTAGCCAAGTGCCCCACAGAGCATCTCAGGGACTGTGAAGGTTGGTTGCTCCTGAAAGAACAGGGCAGAGGAGCAGAAAGGAGCAATAAAACCAAGGAATGACCAAGTTGTCTCAGACCCATTCATCCAGGCGGGTCATTTTACCCCAGATTCTGTAAACAACACGGTGGAAATGGTAAATCACACTGTTAAAGTGACACTCAATACTCTTCCCATCTTCCTTCTCTTCAGAAGAAACAAAGGGAACATGAAACATGCTGGAAAATGCTTCTCAGCTCTTGCCTGCTTGTTCCACCTTGAATAGCCACAGAGCTGAGAGCTGCTGTCCCTGTGTGAAACAAGAATCACTGTGAATCCTCTTCAGAGACAGCCCCATGCTCAAGGGACAGAGGGGAGCAGGGGCAGGTCAGTAAGGAACTGGAGAAATATATATAAAAATATGTTTTTTCAATGTATTAAAAAAGAAAAGATAAAAGGAAAGAGGGCAGCTTATTCTGCAAGTCAAAAACAGTTTGGCATTTCCAAGTTAAATAAAAGTGAAGCCTCTGTCCGCATGCTTCATTGTAACACTGTTGCTCTAAATCCCCTTTTATCCCTTTAATTATGCATGGAAAAACCACACGACCTCCCTGCTCTATGCTCAGCCGAGCAGTGGCTCACAGTGCAGCAGGCTCATTATACAGCTTTAGTGGGGCTGAGTGCTCTGAATTATTTAAATCTCCATTAAGCCTCCACTATGGCATATCTGTGTGATAAACGGATCAGGTGCTGCTGGATTTCTCCCCTGGCCAACCCGCTCTCCCTTCTCCTTCCCTCTCCCCCTCTCCTTCCTCCTGCAAAACTCAGTAGGAAGGGAGATAATTGCCAAGAGGGAAAGAGTTTGCACTCGTGCTATCAAGTGTTTCGTTGTCATTTAAAAAAGGCCAACTGAGCCAAGTAATAAAGACACTTAATCAGGATTAGCACTAGAGGGCATGGTAAGGTGGTCAATGCATAACTTGTTTAATGGTCATTTTATTGTTTAAATTAAATAAAACTTAAATCATTATGTTTTACTTAAGCAGTGTGAATGCCCTGTCCCTGTTCCCACAGCACAGAGAAGAAATGGTGTATGGCCAGAGATGGGGCAGTGAAGATGATGAACATCCCAGAGTGGGGATGTTCTCATTTATCCTCCCTGTCCCTTGTTCACATGCCTACTGTTGTACAGGCCAGGATCATCAGGAGAGCAATGATCCAAGGAGGAGTGAGGAGAGGTGGGCTGAAAGGTCTTGGAGCACAAAGGGTGAGGGATTTGTGGAACAGCCTTCTGGATCCACAAATGGGGGAAGAAAAATAATAATAACCACAGTGAAACCCAGCAGTCCCTGCAGCTTCCCTGGGGGCAAGGGAGTTCATCTCAGACCAAGGAGAGGCCCTTAATCCCTGTGAAGGGCAAGATCAATCCTCCTTAGAGACAATTTCCTGCTGCCACAGAGCTCTTCAAGCATGAAAGGATGGGGAAACTGGAGAAAAACTCTTCATATTGCTATGCAAAACACTCCTCAAGGCACAGGCAGACCTACCCAAGAGCACACCAAGGGCCATGGAAGGAAAGCTGCAGGTTAACACTTTTGTTTTCCTTGATTTCCTATTGCTAGGAACAAGTAGGCATGGGTGATACCAAGTCTGGGCACCCATCAGCCACAAAGTCTGGAAAAGAATTAAGAAGTCTCAGGTAGAAACACTTTCGGAATGCTTTTGGGTTTGGGGGGAAAAAAAAAACCTTTTACTGAAAAACACTGCCAGTGCTGAATATACCTCCTTGGTTATCTCAACAGCAGGGAGGAGGAAGGATCCTTCCTTGGATCCCACCACTGAGGACCAGCACAAGTTACTGAGAGCTCCTCACCACAGCACACTCAGCTCACCAGGAGCTGTGTGGCACTGTCACATGCCCCAGGCACCTGTCACCTGAAGTGCACACAGCCACACAAACACATCTCAGTAAAACAAACCTCCACAGCCAGCCAGGCCACAATGGCTGTAAGGGAAGCCATCACCCAAAAAGACAGTTGTTGTTGCTGTTATGTCCAAGTCACAATTCCCTACCCCCCAAAAAAAGTGAACAGGATTTAGCTGCTGACCAACACCAAGTTCCTGAGTGAGCATGAAAAAGTCCCAGATCTCCACAAGCTTTGGCTCCTGGCCTGCAAGATGGAGCTAAGGGTCCATGTGTTCCCCCCTCATGCTGTGGAAAGGCTGGAGGATCCTGAGGAGCTGCTGGAGGCTGAGATAACTGCCTGGCTCCCCCCATGGCCTCAGGAAGCACCCGCTGAATGGGGCAGGAAGCAGGTGGAGACAAGGAGGTGCATTAAGTTATTTATGAAACTGGAAAATGTGCTGAGGAGAGGGGAAAAAAAAGTCTTTTGTGTAAAAAAATAACCTTTGCCTTAAAAAAATATTTAAAGGCATCTTATTTTAGAAGTTTCCCTCCATATTTATGTGAGATAAATGGAGGCAAGCACAGTGGCAGCATTTTCTTAAGATGTGAGAAATAGATGGCAGGACTCTAGGGACAGGTTTCTCTCATATATCATTGCCTTCCCCTCCCAGTCTCTGGGGGACACGTGTTGCTGTGACATCTTTTACCAAGATTTACAGAGCAGTCATCCTGTCAGGGATGTGAAGGCAGCCTTGCTGCCACAAAGCTGCTGTCAAACCTGCCCCATGTTCAGGAGGCAGCAGCTAACCTTGTTTTCAAGCCACAGCTTCTACATACAGAGGCAGCAGAGACAAAGAAGGAGCCCAGTCTGCCCCACTTCTTCTGCAAAGGGACTATTTGCTGTCTACTTACAGTTTTTTAAACTGGTATTTATTTTGCTGCCCTGGCAGTGCTTATTTCTTCAAGATGCAGGAAAGCGATTAGAGCTGGGCATCCTGTTCCTGGCTCTGCTCCTGGCTCCCTCTGGTTACCTTTGGGGATGCTGTGGGGGAAGCCTGACCTCAGGGGCAGAGCTGGAGCTGCCTTTGCTCTCCCTCCATGCCTCAGTTTATCACACTCTTGCCAACTCCCATCTGTATTTTTAAAAACAGCATGAGTCAAGCATGAGTCAAAGTCTTGAAATGTGAGGAACTGGCTTTAAATTCAGGCTGCATTTTAAGGAGGAAGGTGCCAGATTTTGTGTTTGTGAAATCTCCAGCAATGACCTCTAGGTTCTTCTTCTAAAAGTCTGAGATAAATAGTAACTATATAATATTTACAAGCACAAATTATCTCAATTTGCACAATATGTTTTCCCTTTTGCTGACAACTCTCAAACTTGACTACCTCAGGACAACCTTTCCCAGGTAAAAAACCAGAAGGCATTGTCTCCCATGAACAATAAAGCCACCATAATATTAGGCCAGAAAGGGAACTCAGGCCTCAGGGCTTCAATGGGTGCCTCCAGTGACTGTTCAGACCAAAGCTCAAGGGCTCAGCCAAGGGGAGGGGAAGCCTCAGCACCCCCAGTGTCCCATCTGTCCTCCTGGGCAGCCACCATGCCCATGTGCTGCTCCCAACTTCCAGAGACTGATGACGAGCAAATGCCTGGGAGATGGATATCCAAGAAAGTTCAGTATTAAAAGAAAACCACTATCAGTTTCTAACACAATTAACAGCCCCCTGCCAAGAGAGCCAGTACGAGCACTTCATCAGACCATTATAACCCTGGAGGGTATAGAGAGGCTGCCACGGTAACTCCTTTAATTGCCCTTAATGTTTCATTAAACACAATTACATTTAAACCTAAACTGCGCCATTTGTTGTGGTTTCAATTAGACAAAGGGCAAGATAAAAGGATTGGAATAACCCTCCTCTTCCCTCCCTCCTGTCTACCAGGGACTGGCCACAGTCAAACGGGATTGAAATAGGGAGAAAAGGAAAAAGGATGGAAGCACAAAGCACATCCACAGACCTGTGCACATGGTAGAGAGCAGCTGGACCTGAGCTCATCAGAACCTGATGGGGAAGGAAGGCAAAGAAGTGGCTGTGCCTCTCCACAGACCTTGCAGTCCCCATCCTGGGGCTGCCACCCACCTGCTTGCAAGGTGTGTGCCACTCCTGAGCCCAGGATCCCCCCTGGCTCTGCCAAGTCTGTGCTGCAGTTATCCACCTGTGGTAATTTGCTTCAGCTAGGGCAGCCCAGGCTGGATTGGGACTCCTCACTACAGCCACACCTGAGGACAGTCCCAGCACAGGTGGGAGCTCTGGATGGACACTGGCCTGAAGGAAAGGCATTCCTCTACTTCCAGAATCCCAGTGCTGACAGCAAACAGCACTCCCTGAGCTTGTGCAGATCACACTTACCCATTTTATCCATCTGAAATCTTTACAGTGATTTCCCCTCAATACACTCCCAGTTACACCCCTCACACCACAGATTAAAGTCTCTCCAAGGTCACCAGCTCCAGCAGCCTCTGCAAGGAGGGCTGGCAGCACCCTCTGCTCTGAGCCTTTCTTCCAAGGCCAGCACCCCTTGCTATAGCTCCAGACCTCTTTTTTTATATCCAGTTCTGCAGTTTCTTTGGCACAATGAGTGATTCCCATGGCCACACACTCACACTGTTACTGATGCCTTTCCTCTGCTAGGAAGATGCATCAGCCCAACTCTTCTGAAGAGGGGCTGCTGTGCTGGATGTGCTCTCAGTCCCATAAGCCTTTAAAGCCATTCTTGAAACACACACTGAAAAAGAGCACGCAAACACTTATTTCAGCCTAATAAAAAGAAAAAACATACATAATTTATTCAGTACTTCTTTAAGTATTGCTTCAAATTAGGTCTGAGGCTTAAATGCTGAGACTGTGCAGTCCTATTTGATGTTGCACACAGCTTTTGCAAACCAGGCTGTCTCCTCCATCTTTTCTGAGCCTTTCAGTGACTTACAGGAAAAGGAAAAGAAGATTTAGCTGCAGTGCCACACACCCAAATCAGAATAAACTGCTGAAATGCTGCTCTGTTCAGAGATTTATGATACAATTAACATTTTCGTTGGTTTCTAATGACTTCTTTCTTCCTTTCTGAAGCTGACAAGAGAGTAGGAATAGCCACGGGGTATAATCAGGCTGTCTGCAAGGTGGAAGGGAAATGAAGCAGAGCAGAAAGGGACTCTCTGAAGCAGCCAGGTATCATTATTATCTCTTTGTGGGAGCATTAGCACCATTGGAGGGCACTCGGGCACCACTGGAACAAGAGCAGCATAAGAACTTGAATAGAACCGAGGAGAAGATTAAAAGAATGAAGCAGACACTCAGTGACAGGTCTGAATAGTCTCCTTTGTGCCACAAGACTTGCTGAGATTTTGCTATCGCTTGACAAGTGCCAAAACTCCACAGGTCTGATCCGAAGACTACACGTGTCAACAGGAAGCCTCCCATTAACTTCAGGGAAACTTAGCCCCAGCCAAGGTGTAATAGATCATGTACCACCATTACAGGGAAATAAGGGAAATCCATCTTGGAATTCTCACTACTAATTTTCAGCAATTTTTCACAATATATCTCATCATCACAGTGTCTACTCACACAATAAATCAATGCTTCTGCAGAGCGGCGAGAAAAATGAGGGGATGGGGCGGGGGGGAATCGTGTGCCATGGCTGAGCAGGGAATTATTGCAGCAAGAACAAGCCTCCCTTTGGCCCATTAACACAGCTAATTGCTGCCAAGGTGCACAGTGGCATCACCAGTTAAGAGACAAAGCTTCAACTTTGCTGCTTGGGAGGAAACTGAGGCACGGAGATGGCTCTGCCAAGGTGCTGAGAAAGGAACAGCTCTTGTGAGATTGCTGTGGCCATGGCTTGGTGCTCTGCATGGAAAAACTGCCAGAGCAGGGCCCTCCTCCATCAGTGGAGGCTGCCTGTCTCCAGTGAAGCTCCAGGTGCTGCTGGAAGAGCACGTGCACATGCCTGCTCCTGCCTCCAGGATTAAGGGGTGACCCTTAGGTTTGAGCTTTGGGGAGCCAGAGGGAGTGAGGGGCAGAGGGGTACGAGGGAGTGGGGAGAACAGCTGTTAAGCTGTTAGAGATAATAAATTGAATAGCTCTGAAATTGGACCCACAAGGATAAAAGTGATTTTAGTGCCTATAAGACCGACTATAAACTCAATCTGTCAGACAGCAGCAGCTGTTAAAGATAATGGTCCTGGTAAATTTAACTTCCAAACTGCCACAAAGGGACTAGTGTGATGTTAAGTTTCTCCCTTCTTTGAAAGGGGGTGGGGAGAAAAGGCATCAAAAACCCACAAGATCTTAAACATGCATCTCCCATCAGCTCATCAAAAAAACTGCTTTGAAGAGCCAGGATGGGCAATACCCCCATGGGGGAGAGAGATCTCCCAGAGGCTTTTAAGCAGATGAATACCTCTGGGCTGCTTTGATAGGATTCTACAAATAATACCAAATATTTGCTAATCAGCCAAGGTCAGCAGGGAAAGAAGTGACTCTCTGCTCCAAAGCCAGGCATCTCCTAATTATTTAAGTCCACGCTGTGACTTTTTCATCAGCTCTAGGCAAAGAAAAGCATCTAGCTGGACTGCTCCTGAGCAGATGGTGACTCTGAAGTGCTCCCTGTCCCTCAGCCCTCCCTTGTGCTGGCAAGGCACAGGGACTGCTGATCCTTTCCCCAGAGCTGCCCAGCACAGAGTGCAGTGGGACAGTGATGGGGGCAGCCCCAGCACAGCACGGACAGGCAGCCCCTGCTCCTGCTATGGATGCACTTGCCTGCTCACAGAAAATTGTTGCTTGTACCAAGTGTGCCACTAAAAACACAAGGAATTTTACCACTGAGCCCAGCAGGGTCAGGGTGTGGCTGAAGAAGAAAGTTCTAGAGTGGCAAGTAATTCTTCCAAACCTATTTTCCCTGCCAAGCAGGTGATAGAGCATGGCTAAGGACATGTTTTACACCAACCACTGTCCCAAATAAGCCATTTGCAGCAAGTGGTTTTAACGTGACAATCAGAACTACTTAGGCAATTTTGGAAAGGCAGCAGGATTTGGCCACAGGAACTGAACACAGTCCAGTTAACTTCACCTAACAAAGCAGTGATTGCAACTACAGAGCCCTCACCAATTTCTTACAGAATAAAGCAAACAAGACCCAAATGGCCTGGGTGAGAAAGGAGGTCTGGTCTTGCTGGACTGCCTCCTCATCCTTGCTTGGCTCCACACCTCCAGCATGGTTTGCAGCATGCCCACTTCTACACCCCTTCCCAGGGCACACCACAGGGACATGAACCTCTTCTACATGAACCTTTCCTTAGCACATATTCTCAATATCCTGCTTGCTTCAGGATCAGAGGAGGGTTTCATCTCAAGAGGATTCCTACACAGCTCATTTTTCAACTGCCTGAGTGGTACTCTTGGCCTCTTGCCACTCTGAGGGAAGTGGTTCCTTTGGAAATGTTTTTATCCCAATAGAGACGAGATTTCTCATGTGCTTAGCACAACATCTGTGCCTGGATGGATTTGGATTTCACTAGAGTGAAGGATATGGTGTCAAATGCATCAATGCTTCCAACCAAGGTCTTGGGAGAGGACCATGCAACTGCTTTGAAGCAATATCCTAGAGTTACTTCCCAAGCCTGGGATATTTTTTAAGGAGCTGGAGGAATGACTCCTTTTGGATGCACTTCAGCAGTACTCATCATTTCTAACCAGTAGTCAGAGGGTTGAAGGTCTCAAGTCAGAAGCAGAGCTATGTAAAATAGCTTTAAGCTACTTTGAGTTAAAAAGTCCTGATTTGATTAAACACTATGGTTATTTATCACTGTTGCTGTCACCCAGGGACACAAGAAGAGTCCAAACTTAAATACATAGAATACCTAGGGGGGGCATTTACAGATATGCTAATAATGGAAGAGAGCAACCCCAAACCCCAGTGATTTACACATTTCATTGTCACTGGAAAGCCCCAATTCAAGAGCAGCTCCTCCAGCCTTTTCTGTATCAGTGACATGTAAGGACAGTATGGCAAGGATAGAGGGTTAATCCCTGTGAAATGATTTATCACTGCAACCATGTACAATACAGCCTCTGTCACAGCTGTCTGTCACTTCCCAGCAATGAAGCAGGGAACATTATTCTCAGGAACATCCAAGTTTGGAACTGGAGTTCCCCTAAAGCCATTCCCCAGATATGAGCAGCCCCATGCACACAGCACACACTGGTTATCTACCTCCCATCACATTTCTTTGTGCTCTCAGAGGGGGAAAAAAAGGAAAAAAAAGGCAAGGGATGGGAGGGGTAGGAAAAAAAAATAGCCTCTGCAGGCCTCCGGGTTAAACTGTGACCTACTTCAATCCACACTGCTGCCCATTATTACCAATCCAATTATTCCAGACAGGTTAACTCAGCTTTAATTTATGTCAATCCAATTACTTTTTTTTATTATTTATTAAATAAAAAGATCACTTCATGCTTCAAATGATTTATGAATACTGGGTCAGCATCCCAGGGAAAGGACTCGGGAATGCTCAAGGTCAAGGCTGGCCTCATGCAGGAAATCCCTCCCAGAATTGGTGGGGAGAGCTTTACTCACCTCATCTCTCTTTTTGCATTTTAATTGGATCTCTCACACAAAAGCCTGTGGCTTCCAGGACTCTGCTCAGTGAGCAGGAATGGTATTCCAATTGCAAATATGTTTCAGCTGAAGTAAGAGGCACTTAAATTAACTAGATCTCCGGGTCTGCTGCAGTGTAATGGGACAGTCTAGCACACAGCTTTCCCCTTCAGGGGAAAAATGAATCCAGAATGGACATTTTTCAGAGACAAAGGGGAGTCAAGTATCCAATTCCTGCAAATGTCCACTTTGCCTCCCTTTGGTGACATTCTCCAGAAGGCAACAGCAGAACTGTTTTAAACAGCCCTATCCCTGCTTTCACTCCTACCTTCAGTCACTGCCAGGATTCTGGCAAACTTCCCTGGGAATCAAGTGCCTTGTATCAGGGTGCTGTTAAAACATGCTCAGCAGCTCCTCCTCAGCAGGCACAAAGCCTCAGCCTCCTCTTTGCCTCCAGAGCCAGGACTGAGGCACCATGAGATGCTGGGTCTGCTTTCTGACACCTCTGGAACAGAGCCCACCTCCCCCCAAAAAAGAGCTCCAGATGATTCAGGTCAATTACTGCCACTAACCCACCCCCTGACCTTGGCAAATTCTTTCAGACTTGGGTGCCCTGGTTTCCTATCCCACAGAGCCACCCACCCACTCTGCCTCCCAGCCCTGCTCAGCTTGGGCTGGTCACTACAGCCCCTGCCAGGGAGCAAGAGAATCTGAGACCCAGCATCCTTCCAAGTGTCTCTCTGACTCCCAGACAGGCCATGAGCAGAGCTGGCTCAGTTTTTAACACATATTCCTCAATTCTTTTCTCCTCAGTGTTTCTAATTAGGACCAAAATAGTTCTACTCCTTTTTTTTTAAATCCCGTCCAGCCAATCTCAGCTGCCATGGCAGCAGAGCCAGCTCTGCAGATAATGTGGATGCCAGAGCATTTCCAAGGCTTTGAGTTAAAACCTTGAGAGGTACCTTGAAGATAAGCTAGAGCTGCTGAAGTCAGTGAGACCCAGTTTCCCAAGCCAAACGGCAGCAGCCAGGAAGCCACACTCTACAGGGGATGGTGCTTCCAAGAGAGCCCTGGAGCACAGCCTTGGGGGTTGAGGCCACGGAGGCATGCTGAGTCACAGGCAAGAGGATGTAAAGCCTAACTGCATCCAGATGGGGAAATACAGGGAAAAGAGATTTCAAGGATAAGCATAAAATCACTTCCAAAAAAGCATCTTCCTTTTGGAAAGAGAAAAGGGAAGAAAAAGCATTGCAAATCAAGAATGTGATTTTAACAGCCTCCTCAAAATGCTTCCTTCATCTCCTTACATGAACAAAACAAGGACTACCTACAGCTCAGCCTTAACCAGACAGTTGGACAATAGGGTTATCCAAAACCATCTCAGTCATGGACAGCACAGCAAATCTTCTGCCTGAAAGCCTGTCCAGACATCCAAACACTGAGTCACTTCAGTATCCCAGCCAGTGTGTTCTTGGGGGAGAAAAGCCAGACACTCAGCTGGGACACCCCACAATGCCAGACACCCCCCTGGGGCAGAGACCCCTGGGAGCAGTGCCAGCCAGAGGGAGGATCTGTGATAAGAGGTGAGATCTTGTATCCCCGTTTCTCAATCTCTCCTGCCTTTTCATCCTCACACTACCCACTATCTCTAGCAGCCTGGGCAGCAACTCTTTCCCATCCCTCCCACATTGTTTTGGGAATAGAGCACGTCTGTTTTCATCTAACATCCTGAGAATAATTATCAGTGTGCACAGATTGCTTGTAGCTGACTGGGTGTTGCCATCCTACCCCAGTTTTAGATAGGACAGCAGAACAGGTCAGTAGGCTACTAATAGGTACTCAGTTCCCAAAGGCATCTCATGGGGTGAAGGACTTTAGAACTTATTCAGTACAAAGCTAAATGCTGGATAAGGAAAGTATCAACATGCACAAGTCTATTATATTATTCCTTTCCTTATCCTCAGACTGTGCCATTAGGAAAGTACATGAGAAACAGGAATTTTGCTGTATGGCTCCAATAGACATCCACGTGCTTCTCAAGGACTTTTTGGATACAGCTTTGTGGAATGCACAGCCCAAAGTCATTATGTTCTGAAGCAGTTGTTGAGTTGTCTGAAAGCAGACAAATGGAAACAGAACCCTAACCAAAAATTACTAACTTTTGCAAAGAGGGATTTTTCAAATTCAGGAAATGCGTTACTAAAGCCAGAGAACTTAAAATTCATATTTTGCATGCCACCAAAGAAATGTGGATAGGCCTCCTTGGAGAGAAAAAGAAAACAAACACAGGGGAAAAAAAAAACTAATAAAAAGAAAAAGTACATGTCCACCACGTGGCTTTGAACTTTCCATCCCAAACACCAAGATGGCCCCCTGGGCTGGGACAGCCTTGTTTCAATTAGTGCTGCTCTGCCCAGCCTAATTGTAAGAGTTGGGAACAGCCAGCATTCCCTAGGGCCATGAGCTCTTCCCCCTATTGTTTTAGGATCAGCATTGAGAGCAAGTGGAGGAATACCAGAGACTAACAGGAGGGAGGCAGCTGTATTCACTTTCCCTAGGGCTATTTCTGCCAAATCTTAAATTAATATTGAGATCCTTCACCCTCCTCCCTCCACATTTTCTACCACAGACACCAGGTTTGTCCCAGTTTTTGTTGTCTGTGACCCGGCACTGCATCTCCTGAATGGAAGCCCCCCCTTGTGAGGGCAAAATCTAATGCAGGCAGGTGAAAGAAAAAGCCTCACAGCTCCTGCCTTTGGCTGAGTCCAGGGAAGAGTTTGCTCTCTGCAAAAAGGGCTGGAAACACTTCCAGTTCCAGGCTGGAATGCACTGAGGGGAACCAGTCCCTCAGGACCCCTTCTCTGCCCTTCATTTCAGAAGAAGTCCCTCAGCAGGCTCCAGCTCAGCATGTGCTGTCAGTTCACTCATGACACGTGCTCGTGTTGCTTTTCTGCCAACCCTCTTCAAAAGCAAAGAGGAGGAGACAAAAAAAAAAGAAAAAATAGTACAGCAAAAAAATGATGCCACTCTCAAGAAATGGCACTTTAGGCAGTCTCCACTACATCAGTAATGACAGTCAATAGTGCCTCCAAGGACTTCCTTTCTTCAAGTCAATACTACATTCTGACAGCCAGTTTCTTCCTGGGATCCATGAGCCTCTCTTCCAGATTCAATCTTGCTCAGACAATCATTCCTCCAAGGCTTTTATCCAGCTTACAGACAGTGCAGAGATACAAGAGCCAAACTGTGAGGAAATCTTTCTGCTGCTCTCCAGAAATGCACTTGTTTACTAAGTGGCTTTTCTTACCCACCAGGGTCACACGCAGCACTAATCAAGCCAAGGGTCATGACAAATACAGCAGAGATGCTTAAACAAATACCTCATCCTGGATTCCACACAGCTTAGGCTTCAGGTGATCCCCTCCTACAGCTTTCCCTCTATGGGATTTACTGGCTTGCAAACACATGCACAGGGGGAAAGCAAGCCAGAGAACAGGACCTTCCAGGAAGACACCACAACTTAAAATCTACAAAGCTCATTTCCCTGACCTGGCTGCCTAAGCTAAAGCTGTCACCAGTTCTGGTGTCTCAGCAAGGAAGGTCCCATCTTGTTAAAGAACTGTTCACCTCCATCATTAAAAACATCTTTAGCAGGCAGTCCTTTTCCTCAGGCACCAAGGATGAAACACACAGTCATCCTTTAAAGGAGGCTTGGAGAAGAGAAATTGTGTACTAATATAATTAAGTTCAGTGCAACAAGCCCCTGGCCTTCACCTGCAAAGACACAAGTGTAATTGCAATATTAAACAGACACATGAAAGGCCTCCAGGGCATAACAGGTTTTGCAGAGATCAACAGCAAGTCCTGTGCCTCAGCAAGCACAGCCTTAGCAGCTTCCACACCAAAAGGGAGGTGCTTTGAGATCATCTCCACTGATGTCCTTATTTTACTCACAGGAAAGCCATATAATGCAGTAAATATTGGTCAGAGCCTTGTTTTTAAGGTACAGTAAGGACCTGTTCCTGCTTCTGCAGAAGCCTTGTTTTGATGTACCTGTGTGTTGTGCATTGCCAGGAGGAGCAGAGGGGTTCCCTGCCAGATGGTGAGCAGCACAGGCAAAGAGAGCCACTGTAAATTAACCTGCTGCTCCCAGCTTTGGAAAGCCACAGCAGGGAAGTCAGATTGCAGTGCTGTCCTTGAGGTGCTCCTCCTTTCCTGCATGCCAAAAGCCTTTTATGACATGAAAGCTATCTATCAAAGAACATCTCAGCAGCTAAACTGGGCTCTGCCTCATCCATCACCATCCTCCCTGCACATCTGGATACTGATACCTGGAGCAAAGGAGTGGACACCAAGCCCCAGTGAGGGCAAGCCTGAGAAACAAGGAATGAGATTTTTACACCTACCTCTGCAGCACCAGTAAGAGCATTACACACCCATGGGCAAGACTTTCTGGTGTCACAGAAAGTTCACCATCTCAGAGTGAGAATGTTGGTGACTCCTGGGGGCTGGGGAGGGAAGGATTACTGCTGTTTGTACAGCTTTATGGAGGAAGCTGTAAGAGAGTTCTGTAGATGAAATCAGTACATATTTGCACATTAATGTAATTTAACCTGAACTCATTCTTTCTTTTAAACCTCTGGAGTGGCAGGGAAGACCCATGAGCAAACAGGCAAAGAACATCTTTATTAAGGGAAGGCTAAGGTGGCAGTCTGTAACATGCCAGGCAGCTAAGGCTAGCAAGAGGCTGTAGATCCATGGAAGAACAGATTGCAGGAAAGAAATGTCTCAAAAGTGTTCTCCAGTGCCCACACAACACAGAGAATTTTACCTGGCAAATGCAGTTAAAGCAGTGTAATCCTACACACTGAGGAATAGCTTGTTTGCATGGCTGTTCTCTTCGAAGGAACTGCTTTACCAAAAACAGATGTTCACACAAAATCCCCAGAGGCTTCTGAAAATCCCCTGCAGTTAGGAGCTGTCATGATCAGTATTTTGTACAAAATAATGCCAAGGACTGCTCAGCTCCCCACAGGGCAAGGGAGCTCTTAAGAGATTTTGTTATCTCAGCCCTGCTCTTCTCGTTGTGCTGATCCAGGACAAACTCACCTTGGTGGCCACAGCAGTGAGGACAGGCTGGCTGTGCTGCTTGGCTTTGTCCCAGCTCAGCCTGTCCTTCCACAGATGGTGCATGAGCACGAGAAGTCACCTCAGGTCCTGCAGCTAATTCAGCAAATACGAGCATAGACTGGTTTAGCTTGTCACACACACAGCCTCAAATATTATTTTTGGTCACAGTGACCTCTCTGTCACAACACCTCTGTGGAGATGGCCCTTCCAGTGCCATGCAGACCTGCACCTCCAGAGCAGCCACCCAGCAGAACAGACACACCCTGAGCTGGGACACCCCCCAGCAGCAGGCAGGGGGTCTGTAAGGGCTCTCTGCAGCTCCCAGTCATGCTGAGCTCCTCACTGGCCCCACTGGGCAGATCCCAGTGCCTGGCACAGGCTCCCACCCTGCTGTGTTCACAGCCCTGACAACATGAGTCCAAGCCCAAAGCTGCCAGCTTTGTCCAGCTGGAGTTACAGCTCTCTACCAGTAACAATGATCACAGCATTCCTAGGAAGGGACTGACTCAGAACAGACCAAGCAGTGGATAGAGCTGAGTCAGATGGGATAAACTCTTAGCATAACCTACTTTGGAGAAAGCCACCTCCTCAGCAGGAAAAGGAAGGAAAAAAAGTATTATCCTGGGAAGTGATTAAGGACATTGCTAAGGAAAATGTCCTTAACGAGTTGCAGGATTTCCCATCACAGCTTCAGGGTGAGGCTGCAGAGACAGGACACAGAGCTCTCTCTCCCACACAGTCCCCTCATTCTGTGCTGCAGCCTGCAATCAGGGAGAGCATTCCAGCACTCCTCCAGCCACAGGACTGCTGCTCCCCAGCCCTCTGACCACAGCTCCTCCAGTCAGGGAGGCCAGAACTGTCTGCACTACAAGCAGGACATTTTGCCTGGCCCCCTCAGACTTGGATGTGCAGCATATCCCAAATGCCAGTGATCCTGCACTCTGCCCTCAGCCCAGCCACAGCTCCCAGGGGCAGGACAGTGCCCAGCTGACCCCCAAATCCAGGGAAGCACACTGCTGCCTGCCAGCTTGTCTGCACTCAAGTTACACCAGGAGTTTCAATGCCTCTGGTAAATACTGCACAGACTTGTTTAGCCTGTGGCTCTTTACACGCACCCACCAGGCTCCTCAGATGTTCCAACACAGCTTTTCTTATGGAGAACAGAGTTAGGAAAGGCTGAGCAATGAAAGCAGAGATTGTTACCAGCTTTAACAGGCTTTGGATCACGCCAAGAACAAGTTTCACTGTTTTTGTTGCTTCAGTATGATTAATCCCACATCTTTCCTATAATAATCAGATGCTCCTGCAGTCAGCAGCAGAAGACAAAATGAGTAGTAAAGAGACAGGCAGCAATCTCTTCAAAGAGCTGAGAGGACTGCCAAGAATATTTGTAATCTGATTTCATCCCTTGCCTTCCCTGACTTGTCACTGGAGCTCAGGGTGATCTACACAATGAGTTTCAGGTTTTGGTACACAGAACACTTCTGAGCAAACCAAGGGAAGCCAACTGAGGGGCAGGCTGAGATTCATGACAGGCCTACATCACTGACCTATGCCAACCCATTAGCTCATTTATGAAGGACTTTCACTTTATTACCATTTATGAAGGAGTTTCACTTTATTACAGGTCACTGAAAAAAAAAACCCATCTAGATAGGTGATTATTTATTTTAGAGGAAAGATCCACTTAGTAAACTAGGACCTGAACACCAGTTCCTCACTGTCTCCAGTGACAAAGACATAGTTGAGATTGAAATAAATTTCTAATATATTTTTAAGACTTCCCTTGAACAATATTGGAGGTAAACTCCCTCATGGGGAAAGAAAAAATTATTTATCATTTGCTCTCTGTCACAGCAGTGATGAATTGAGAGTCCAGCATGACCCTCCCTGTGCAGGACAGTGAGAACTGCAGCCACTTGTCACCTCCTCCCTGCAAGTCTAAAGTGACACAAGCTGATGATCTTTTTGAGGCATGTAATACAACACACAAAAAAAAAATCAAAAAAGCCACTCCATGATTCAGTGGCAGCACAACTGTCTTGCCTTGCACAGGATTGCTCTGCTCAGCCAGGGACCTTTTCTGCAGAATGCACAGTAAAACAGCTGCAACAAGAGCTCCATGCCTTCAGAGGGATAATAATCTTGACAGTAAAAATATGAGCCCAGCACAGCTATTTGTGCTCATTTACAAACAAGACACTGCACTAATTTATGCTCATTTGCACGTGAAAATTGCTGGAGTATTTACTGTACATTGGGGTGATCAGAACAGCTTTGGAGCTGCTGTCCTGTGACCATCACAGCAAACAATTAAATACATCTCATTACTCATTTCAGGAAAGGCACCCACAGTTGCAAGGGAGAGGCTGAAGTGGATGACAGGAGTGTTACATAAACGTTATTGATTTTGTTTCTCCAAACATTCACAATAAACACACCAACTGGTTTTGCTGAACAATGCAATGCATCATTCAGCTTTCCAACAGAACATATCAGACATCAGCTATGCACAGTGTGTTCACTGGATGCTGCCATGAAGGACTGAGGAAGGGTGAAGTGGGGATCAGATAAGGGAGTGCATTCACTCCTCTGGCAGCAATGCAGCGGCTGAATTTCCCAGCAGCAGAGAAATATAGTGGTACTTCTCAGGCAGAACTTCCATTCTAAAATATATCTTAAATCAGCCTCTTTCCTGGCAACATCTGTAGTGACACAGGAGTTCTGTTCATCAACACAGCAAAAAAAAGTCTCCACCCTAGTGCTGTTATTGGAAGTAGGCACAACAAAGGAGGAGGGAGAAGATATCTTGTTCTTCCCCCTTGGAAAGAAAAGATTCAAGTGTTTAATGTGGTCACACACCAACCAAAAAAAAAAAAAAAAAAACACATAGCATTTTTATGTTAGAGGCAGGAAAAACAATGCTGAGGAGAAAATATCACCGAAAAGCGCAACAGATACTTATGGGCAGATCATCTGCAAGAGAGGGCGTTCCAAAAACAAACCTACCCATGTGGCCAAGCACAAGGATAATGTTGTCCTTGTTTCACCCACACCTTCTTTCCCAATATGTCTCTTTCTTCATCAGCTAGAGATCTGGTTAAAAAAAAAATCTACATTTAAAAAAAAAAAAAAGGAAAATTATGTAACTCACAATTCTCCCATATGCTCAGTGCCTGTTTAGCTCACAAACCATGGAATTGTGTTAACTGCCATGGCAAGGGGTGGATGGACACACAAAAAAGCAACAAAGACTGGTTTTGGTATGTAGAGCCTTTGGGTGACGAAGAAATCTGTCGCTACATGTTTTTAACACATAATGGTTTATTTTTCCTTACTGAACAGAGGGAGAAGAAGAGGGTGCTGAAGATGTGAAATACTAACCACTTTGATCTTTCAAGGATTTGGCAACAGAATTTGTGCTTTGATACATCTAGTTCCATAAATCTCAAGACACAAGGAAATAAAAATCAATGGGTAAGAGAGATGGATCACTCACTGGGACAGAGAGAAACGAGTCAGCTTGTATCCAATCAGCCAATGAGGCCTAGGCAATCTGTCAAAATGCATTTTTCAGGGGCAATAATCTCCTTAACCAAGGGGGAGAAGCCTCAAGTACCAAGGAGATGAAAACTTAATGAGGGAAGGTAAGAATTCTCAAAACACTTTGGTTAATTTTTTATATTTTAACTCTGAAGCATCGTTCTTAACTCTTTCACTCCACTGAAGAAGGACAGGACACCACAGTCTGTATCCCACTTCAAATGGAACCCTTGTGGCTAACCAAAAAACCACCCTACATATCATTTGTTATAAAACTCAGAACAAAGAAACAGACTGAGTCCTTGCCCTGCTAGGGATAAGGAAAATGGCATGGAAAATCCAGCCAGCTGTCTCCCTGCAGCACCCAGCTCTGGGGCAGGGGCTGGATGGCATGTCCCACAGTGCTGCCATCCCCTACACACCCCAGCTGGTACCTGCCCTCAGAGAAAGACATCAGCAAATGCCTTGGCACACTCAAACCATTCACAGGCTCCTTCAGTAGTTCAAGTTTCCCCTCTAGTAACTCAGCTGCCCCACCCTCGTGTATTTTTAGCATGTTTAGGTAAGACTTTTCTGGTATTTCCTCACATCAGAATTTCACCTGTTGCATCTTGCAGTCAACTTGGGTGGGGCTTTTTTCTCTCTCCTTTTCCTCCCAGAGCATTTTGTGGGCAAGCACCTACTTAGGTGTTGGATGTGGGCCACAAAGAGGAAGGGAACGCAGGTGGTAAAAAACTGGAGATGCTTTTCCTTCTGTTTTTCTGTGCTGGCAACAATAACTGAAATGCCACACCAAAGCCACCCTCTCTGAAAAACCTGAGTGGGTACAAACACAGAGGCCCATCTGCTTAGCAACACTTGGTGCCAGCAAACAGTTTCCAAGCCTCAGGCTGAGGCTCACAGATATGGCAAAGGCACATTGGGCTCCCAACTCCACAGACAGCCATCCAGAGAGGGGGCAGGGCAAGAGTGGCCTCCCCACAGCAGGCAGGTGCCACCAGCAGGGCACACCTCTTTCCCTTTTGGCTGCTTCACACAGCAGCAGCCTGCTTTAGGATCTCCTGTCTTCTGCAATCCTATTCAGATGCACCCTCTTCCTCTGCTCCTCCAGTACAAGGATGCTCTGTGCAAGAACACCTTTCCTCCAGCACAGGAGCAACATCTCCAGTCAGACACCAGCTCCTCCCCTCCCCTCTGTCCCCATCCAAAACACGTCTTCAAATGCTCCCAAATGCATTTTGACACCTGACCTGCTCTCCAAAGCTCATTAGAAATGAGTCTCAATAGCATGAGCTACACCTTACAAGGGTCCCATCACAGGGGTGCTCCCTGATTTCCTGCTCTCCTTCCCATCTCCAGTGAGCCCCTTCACCTTTCTTAGTGTCAGCCTGTCCCAAGTGCTCAGCTCACAGCAGCTTTACCTCTTTCCTGGGGCCTCTCTGCTGTGCTGGGCAAGGATCAAGGCACACATGTGCTGTCCCACACCTGTCCCTGCTGCCCTGACACAGCTCAGGCTGACAGCACTGCAGGGGAAGTGGCTTTATGGGATGTGACTGCAGGATTTCTGATGCATGTCACCCTTGATGCCAGCAGCTGCAACAATTCCCCACATTAGCAAAACACAATGAAAGCTGCCCTGTGGGTCACCCTGCAGCTCAGGGGATGGGAGCTGCCTTGCATAATGTGAGTCAAAGCACTGCCAGGGAAACCTGGCACAAGGTTGGCTTTGTCTGAGAATAAAATCTTGGGTTCAAATAGAAAAAATCCCACCCAGGAGAAAGCATCTGAATGCTCTGCTCTGAAGTCCAACCCAGGAGAGACATCCTGAGGGTAGCCCAAACACAGCATCCCACAGCCCTGCTTTGGCCTGGGAAAATGCAGAGCAGGGAGTGCTTGACCAAGAGAAATCCAAGAGCAGAAAGGGGCCAGTCCACAAATCAAGACAAATAATGCACCTGAAGTCAACAGAGCTATTAGCTGTTCATAACAATCCAGGTTGCTCTACAGGGTGACAAAGTTGTGGCACTTGAAACACACTGTCAATCAAGTGGGACTTCAGAGAGTTTATATTAGGGAAGAATACACTTGGTGCAAAGTTAACCAAAACACCTGTGCCAAACATTAAAACCTTGCACAAAAAGCCAGAGAAAGTCAAGAACAGACAGAAAAAAGGGGAAAATACGCAGTTAGAAATGCCTGAGTGATCATAAGGAAATGATGTTTTGTTGTGTGATCCCAAGCCCTCTGCCATAGGTGTCATATAAATAATTATTAATTATGTTGTTGATTATCTGTGTGAGCAATAGAGCTAATGAGCTGGTTCTTACAGGATATAAATACAGCTTCTAAAGAGCAGGGCAGCCATTCTGCCAATGGCAAGCAATTAGAATTATTTCTTCTCTGCTGAGAGTTTGATTTTTTTTTTTTTTTAACCTGAGGACAACCAATACACACTGTAGATATTTGCTATTAAAAAATCTACTCCCTTCACAGTCCCAGTAGACATAAACTGAATTTCCTTTAATGACTGGGCCCAATTAACTGGAACCTGGAGCTCCACTTTGAAAGCAGCAGGGTTCCTCTTTGGAGGCTTGGCCCCGATGGGCAGGAGACATCCAAAGGTTGAGGATTAAAGTTGCTTTGTTTCACTGAGCATGTACACCATATTGCAGGATGGTTGGCATGGGAACACAGCTATGGAGCAGCCTGAAGTGCACAATAAACAGTCTCCATGAAATACAGAAGCAAATAACTGGAGAGATGAAGGGTAAACCCTTCACCTATCATTGGGAAAGCTCAGCAGATGGAGGAGGAAGGAGCAGCCCTTCCAATTCACAGCCCTTCATCCACACCTGCTTCCAGGATTTTTGTTTTAACATTAGTGCTTTAAGTGCACATGTGTACTCGACCCATTTCACCATCTGGTGTCCAAACCACGGGATCCAAAAGGAAATTCCACTTTAGCTGCTGTCAGCCTTGAATTGCCACATCTCTCAAGGTGCTGGTTAATCCCAGGACAGAATTTGAGAAGAAGAGGGTTGGCCAGCAGGGGCTTGAATATCCATCAATAAAAGGAAAAGGGCAAGTTTCCTCTACAGAAAAATACTCTTTTTTCTCAGAGTCATAGATATAGGTTAAAAGAGGTTGGGCCCTAAGTCTAACTGCCAGAAAGTGCAGTAGCAAATCAGGAATAAAACTCATAACCCTGCTGCTGCATAAGAGGGGAAGCGGGGGGAAAGGAAGAGCAGGGAGATGGAGAACAACCTTAGGAAACCTGTAACATCTCTATTAACACTTTGCTTTGCTTCTTCTTTTACAACAACAGGATTACCAGATGAAACACCACAAGCATCTGGAAGTTCCTTTTTTCTCTGATCTCACCCATGGCTGTTGTTCCAGCATGCTGACCTTCCATCTGTAGAAATTTCCTGATCCTGATCAACACACTAGATAAAACTTGCAAAACACTGACCCTGGGGATTTGCTCAAGAGACAGGAACGCAAAGATTCAAACAGGAAAAGCTGGAATTTATGGGCTTGCCTGCAGTCTGGCTACAGTGTGGACATCAGCCTTCTGCAAGGGCTGAGAAAAGTCATTCTTAAGAGCAAGACAGACCAGAACAGACAGCATCCTCTGCAGACCCAAAATTCTGAATGCTAAATAGCACCCAGCCCCTCCACCAGTAAAAGCAGAGATTTTACACCAACCTGCCCTGAAGGTCTTCTGATGCAGCTTTGTCCATGGTTTTGAAGTGTGCAGTAAGAAACTATTACATTTCCAGGCCTCTGCGTTAGAATTCTTTTCTTTAGGGAGAAAGCCCATGGTGCACTGACACAGGAACTTTAAAAATGCAGCTTTAAAAGGAGCACCCTGGGCACTGACCTACACAAGCTGCTGCACTCAGCCAAGCCATCCACTTCTTTATTAGACACAATCCACAGTACTTTATGCATTCCCCTGCATTTTAAAGGGGTCAGACAAGAGTTCCCAAACAGGCTTAGAGCTGCCAAGGAGCCCTTGCTTTTTCCTCCCTCTTTTGTTCTTCATAGCTGTGTGCTGGGAGCAGGGCTCTGCATCCTGAGGTTATTACACATTTCTCTAATGGATCTCCATGCATAATAAATTAGCTCATTAATGAATTGATTTGAAGGAAGAGTTCACTGCAGGGGCTAGAAACCCAAAGACACACGCCTGTGACTGAACAAATAAGTCACTTCTGCAGCATCACATTGTGCATCCTGCTGGTGAAGGCCCCATTAAATCACCTGGCGCTGCTGCTGCCTGTTCTCCATCCTCACCATTATAAAAGATATATGGGAACTGCTTTTACCTCACAACTGCTTATTTGTGGAGGTCTGCTCTCATTCCTTACAGGCCTTTTCCATTTGGGACTGTCAGCTTTGTCGTTCACGTTGAGGGAGTTTGTAATTCCAGCACCAGCTTTTGCAGGGTTTGAATTATTTGGATTGCGGCTCATTTGGATTGCAGCGAGGGACTGCAGGTCCACCCTGAGGATTGTTACCAGCCTGAAAAATCTCAAGGCTGTGGTGTTTGCCTGCTATTGCTGCCCAAAATGAGGGAATCGTGTCTGAAAACAGCTGCCCTGAGCTGCTAACTGAATATTTCCAGATGATCCCAGGAACCTACCTCCATGCTCCAGCACCGAGCGCTACCTTGTAAACAAATGCCCTTATATAGGTCTGTGTGGGCAAAGTTAATTATCTCCAAATAGCTTCCAGAAGCCTCAAATCAATTTATGAAAACAAAAATTAACTTTCCATATAAACATAATTACAGTCAGACAACAGTATCCAGCCTGGTGCTACTGCTGTTTTTGGAAGCTGGGCAGAAAGCCAAATGAGTTCATTAGGCAGTGTAATTAATAATGGTTTTTTCCTGCTTTAGGAAGCCATTTATGGTCCTAAGAGGCAAAGGTACTGGGGAAAAAACCCACAGCTGACAAGTTTTAAAAGGTGCTTCTGCAACAACAATTTATTTTAGAGCCTCCACGAGAATATATATCATTTAATGAACAGAAAAAGAGCAGGAAAAAAATTACACTGCAGCAAGATCCACTCTGCTCACAAAGATGTCTTGGAAGAACTTTCTTGAGAAGGAACCACCTAGTTTCTGCTCCAGGAATGAGCATCTCCCACTTCATAACCCAAGAGGCACAAAGACAGCGCCACATAACCAGCTTCCCCTGTTCAGTTCCTCATGTCCATTGTGCCATGGCCCTAGAACAGCACAAGATCCAACAAATGCAAGAGAAGTCCACAAACAAACACCATTTCGTGGCTCTGATCCCAGAAAAACCCTGGAAGTTTCTTTGGTTGCTAAGTCTATCTGATGATTACTTATCAGCTCTGAATTGCACTCTCTCAGGTCACAGAGACATGCTTTGCAAACACAGATCACTTTGTCTCTCAAAGTGGCAATACACAAACTGAAGTGGAGCTCATTCATGTGTGAGAAAGCCACATCTGTTACCCTCTGTCCCACTGGGCCAGAAGTGTGTGTTGATGCCACCAAAGAAGTGCCAGCCAGTGTTGATGGACACTGCACAGGGTGGTCAAGGCAGAAGAGCACCGGAGTTGAGCCACTTCTCACTGTGCACTCATTTCTGGGGAGGCAGAGGGTCAGAACTGTTCAAGTCACCAAACATCTACTTAACAGGACAAATTAAAAGCAGCTAGAGACAGCAGCCATCTCATCATCCATATCTAAACATCTGTGTGGCTCCAAGCCACATAAAGGGAATATTTGGGTGTGCATGCACCAAAGCCAAGAAAGTTGACAATCCCTGCCCTCTAACACCCTGACTCAGCTCTTGCTCAGCTGCTTCACCTCCCCATAGCAGAGGGTAAATCCCCCTGCCATGGGTTGCCTGGTGGAACACACAAACCCTGGCTCAGCCCTGCAGCACAGCTCTGTAATCTATTTATGAATGGCAGCGGAACTCCGAGATTGAATTACGAGGCAGGTATTCAATCAGGCAGGATGTGGAGCTGCTTTCTAACAGACTGGAGGATTAAGAGAGCGATAGAATACATCCTTTCCTTCCACATGACAGCATCTCCCTCTTCTCCCCTCCCCAATCAAGAAACCAGCAGAGTCTGTACTTGAAGGGAAGAGGATTTGCAATGCTCAGGACCCACAAGAAGGATTAGAGAAAGGTTAAAGAGAACATGCACACAAAAGACAATTCTCCTGTATCATCCCCAGCAGAAGAATTATTTAAAAGCAGTCTGTGCAAGACAGTGCAAACAAACCTGAGCTACCAGGAGAAGAGGAGGTGCAGCTGGAAGACCTGCCAGCTGCTCAATTTTTACTGTGTCTGGGGTAAAACCACAGCACCTGTTTTTAGCAGAGCTCCAAGATGAGCTTCACAGTTTTTAAAAGGCCTCTACAGTGCAGGGAATTGCAAGCAAGGGAGCCTGCAGTCAGCTGGTTTGTATATTCCCCTAACACCCAGAGTTCATTGCCTCTAACTGCTCTAGGTCCTGCACAAGCAGAAGACAGGCAAAGTCCCTACCCAAAAGAACACATCACATGCAATCACAATGTAGAAATTCCCATTTTACCCACTGCTAACATTCCCAGGGACATGGAATGTCTGTGCTGCAGCAGAGTATGACAAGGAAATATGGGAATTCATGGCTTAGAGCCTAGAGAAGAACCATAGTGCATGGATGTGAAAATCACCTGATGGGAAAAGGCTGCAGTCTGGTGTAAGAAGACAGAGGACAGTGTTTCACATGGTACAGGGAAGAAATTCTCTATCTGATGCAGCAGGATTACATCATGTCTGATGGCAGAGGCCCATTGTGCTCTTGCTTGTAAAGGAGGATTACTGTATATCTGATCTGCAAGAAGGATTATTGTGTTTGAAGCAGGCTCACTACAATCTGGATGAACTGAAAAGCAGTAAAATATGCTGGTGGAAGGTTTCACTGGATTGTGACAGGGCAGATGCAGAGCTGTGTATCCCTCTGGCACTAACAACAGTGCATTCACACATTGGAAGAAGGCCCCAGACCTCCTAGAGATGATTTCAGTGTGTGCCACAGGCCCACTTCACTGACAGCCCCCAACTCACTTCACAGGTCACTGAACGTTTTAAACTTATGCCTTAGTCTATAGCAGAAGTCCATGTAGTTCTGGGAAGAAATACCAAACTCCCTTAATTCTCTCGATTTCAGTTTCTTTTCTGTCCAAGCTGACCCAGAACCTATGCTTAGCCCTTTCCTGATCATAATTTCCTATGCTTGAATGGCTAATTCTTTTGATTTATAATTAAAACCTTAATTGGATTTGACAGTGATAAACATGCAATGCATCCTTTAATGTCTTACAATATATGAACTCTGGGACATGGATCTATTGCATTCTCCATTATCAATAGTTCAATAAACTTTCTGTTAAACCTTGTTGTAAGAAAATTGAATTTGCATCAAAATCACAGGACTGGCCTGTTATAGCAAGAACCATATCAGGGAAGACATCACAGCCACCCTCACACAACACAAGCCAGACAGCTCTTAACACAGGGTGGCATTTATCAAGATACTTCTATCACCACTATAAATCATTGCAAATGGAACTGAAGAAGGAGGACAGGTCTAGGGCCTGTTGGGATCATGCAGGCTTTGTTTTATTTTATGCTGGGTCATCCCTAGGTTTATCTTCAATAATTTTCTTAGTTCTTTTTAAATACCATCCCATCAGCAGGAGAAACCCTGTGCCTCACCACCTGAGCTGATGGTTCTGCATTAAACTCCACTTTCAGCACTTCAGCTGAGGCATAACACCCATGGGGACTTGGCAAGACTTGTGCCACAGAGAAGAGAGAGAGCCTATGGACTGCAAATAGCCCTCCCAGCTCCTCATCTGAGCTGCTAGGAGGTTCATCCTCAGGTTTGGCACAAAAAAAACCTCTTTATTAATATTCACCCACAAACACATCTCATTCTTTCATCCTTCTTGCCAAATCCTCCTGCTAGAACCCATCCTTCAGGGAAAAAAAAAAAAAAAAACTAGTAAAACTCTTCAGCAAAGCAGGCAGACTTGCTGCACTTGTATTTGACAGAAGGGAGAACAGATTGGGACTCCATGAAGAGTGACTCATTATCAGCAAATAGTTTTAAGTGATGATTGTTTCATCACCACCCACCCAGCTCTTCCCTCTGTCTGCAGGCTAGCACAAAAACTCACTGCGAGAGGATGACAAAAAAGAAAATTAGGCAGACGACCTTACCTCTTGCTTCCTCTCCGTGGATCGTGAGCAGAGCTGTCTAAAAAGGGATCTGTAACCTTGGGTTACAAATTGAGCGCTTAAGGGTTTTCTTTTCTTCCAAAAGCAGCGTGTAACATTGTCTCCCTCCTTAACCTATCCAAGAAAACGCTGAAAAACATTTTCAGATAGCTGCCCTTTTCCTGTGCAAGCATATGCTCAGCCTAACCCTTAGGGACACTAACACCCTTGCAGTCATTTAGCAGATAAGCCCTTGCTGTAGGATCAAAGCTCCGTTGCAATGTGCCAATTGATGTTGCTGTAAATGAGCATTAGCACATTTGGGATCCAGCAGGACTGGTGCCTGAAGGTGAAGAATCCCATACTTGGAGTCAAACACATCAAAACTCCATCAATAGCAGGGTACAGAAGGTTACAGCAGCAAAAATGAAACCCTGGCTGCATCACGTTGCTCTCAGCAACTACTTCCAGCAGCGAGCTGTGTTCAGAGCAGCTGCAGAGCAAATGGAGAGAGAGGGAAAGAGCAGAAAATCATCACACACACTCTACCTAGAGAGGGGGTTTGGATTGAAACGGCCCAAGGGCAACCGTATAAGAAAATGGAGTTGTCTGGCTCCAGGCACAACAGACGAGCTTCTCCTGTTGTAACCAGGAGAAAAGAGAGAAGGCAAGAGAATGAGGCAGCCCCCCATGGTGGTGCTCTCCCACCCACACAGCAGAGGCAACAGGGTCACAGACATGGCTTTCCAGAACCGTGACCCCTCCTGACAATAAAAAGCTGTTTCAGGTTCCCAAATGCTTTCAAAAGGATCCTCTGCAGGGAATCCTGCTCACTGAAGAGCTATTCCAGCACCTTCCCAACCCTTGCCAGGCAGAGAGGCACAGAGGAGTTCTGTTATCAAAAGATAATCACATCCCCAGGGCATTACCAAGCACAAAATGCAGCTGTGCCTCTGATCCTCTGGGTGCAGTTACCTCCTCATTCACTGTGCTCCCACCTGCCCTCAAGCTGCCTTTAGTTCTATTAGGAAATTGTTTGTACCTCTAGATTGCTATAAATTATTGAGCAGTATCTGAAGCCCCAGAAGGCATTATTTCACCTATCCAAAATGAGTAAATAAATAAACCCCCTTTCTATCAGGACATCCACTTAGACCTGAATATTCCAAAACCAAACAAAATTTACACAAAGGCTTAAAAAATTCCTTGTGATATTAAACACAAACCCACACCATAAGAGACGACTCACAACTCCCATCATTTCAATACCCAGATATGCTTGCAGGCATTTTGCATCTCAGCTCCCAGCGTGGGCTGTATTTTGCAGGCTTCACATTGCTACCAAAGCTGGAGACAGCCGTCATTGACTCGTTTGCCAAGCAGTGATACAAACTTAAAATATTCTTCAATTGCTTTTTTTGTACTGAGGGCTATCAGCCTCATCTACTTTCTAACCAGTGAGATGTGTATCTTTTGATTTCTTCTGAGACTCTGAGGAATATAAGACCAGGTACAGTGGAAAGGAAGAATCATGCAGTTTCTCCTCCAGAATTTAGTGATAGGAAGGATTCAAAGCCAGATGAGTTTGAGATGATGCCAGCTATCTGTTTTCAGGGAGGGGCAGAGCAGGTGGTTACATCTCCACCCTCCCATCACCTTCTTCAGGATTTGACCCAAAAAAAACCCACACTGCCATGCTGGCAGCTGCCACAACTTTGTCCAAAAGTGACTTTAGAGGAGAACTGAAGTTTTAATGACTTTCTGTTCTTAGCTTTCTGCCACTGTCCCTTAAAACATCTCTACAACATGGAAGTAGGGAGCAAGGAGAGAGAAAAACTGCAGTCAAAGTGACACGGCTGACCTCCCTGCCTGACAGAGGTAGTCTGAAAGTCTCCATTATCCAACAACTCAATCCCTACAGGGTCATGCAAGTCACCCCACAGGCCAAGGTCACCCTTAATCTCCATTAGCATCAGCCCTTGTTTATTTTCCAACCTTTACTCCCAGGAAGCTGAAAGCCCAAAGCAGGGCAAGAAATACAATTCCTTTCCCTGGACACTTACTGCATTATTAAACATGGATTTAAACAAGGTTTTCTATCTGTATGCTAAAATGCCTGTTTTGGTTTTTTTTTTTAAAGACAACTTTGCCTGAGGGAAACCACTCTTTGTTTTGGCTTAACTGAACACCCATTAATTTTATAGGAAGGTCTTGGGGGAAGGGCTGGTGTCTCTACAGATTTATAGTCTTTTCATGCCAACTGGGAAGGAAATTCTCACATGCTCGTGTAGCATCAGACTTCTCCCACAAAGCTCATATTTACAGAAGAATGCAAAGCTCCCCCAGGGAGTCTAGGAGCTGATGAGACCATGAGGATCTGTTATTTGTATTATAACAGTGCCCAAGATTTTTGGACATTGCACAAATTCAGGGGAAGACGCAGCCCCCTCTGACAGGGTTCACGCTCATAGCAAATTACTCACTTTCATGGAAATCAGCATGAGTTACACGTGGTTTTCTGGAACAGAGCTATGAGTTCACACAATCAGAGGCAACCTGATGCCTACATCTCCCCACTCCAGCAAACAATGAGCCTACTCATTCGGGTCATGGCTGCTGTGCCCAAACTTGCCAAACAGGATTGTGGTGGAGCAACAGAAGAGCCATCCTGTGCCAGATGCACCAACACCCCCTGGGAGCAACTCCACTGGATTTGGTCACTGGTGCTGATTGTGAAAGAAATTTGTGTGCAATCTGACTGAGTCTGTGAACTTGTTGAATTCCTGAGAGAATGCTGAATCAAAGAGCTGCCAACAGAGCTGGTGTCATCACTTTGCCTTCAAGCCACGACTGATTCACCCCAGTGAACATAACCTGTTTTCCACTTGCATGTGCTGGGAGGAAGGAAAGCTGCACCATAGTTTGCCCAAGGGCCAGAGAACCCTTTCTTTTTTTTCTTTTTCCTAGGAAAATCTTTATTGAAGGGACACAAGCTATTTCACTGACTCCAAGGCACCCATTGAGCTTACAGAGCCTTGCAGTATGAAAAAGGCTGATATGGATATTATCTTTTCTTTAATTCACTTTGAATTTGCCTGCAAGTGTCTGGTGCAGGTTCTAAGGGAGCTTTCTGAAATATCTACAGGAGAAAAGAAGGGGGGGGGGGGGGGAAGACAGCACAAAGACTATTCAGGAAAGAACCAGAATGGGTAGGGGAAGAAGGGAAAGGCCCAGTAAGGGTCAAACACAGAGCAACTTTTGCAGGCTGCAAAATCCTTTTCCTATTTGCAATGCATGTGCAGAACACAGGAAGGAAAATGTGAGTCAGAATGAAGAAAACCCTTCCTACCAGAAAGATCAAAATTTGTGAATAAGAGATGCCATGGCACCTCAGCTTTGGAGGTCTGCAAAGAATTGCCCAAGTGCACATGGTCTGAAAAAAGGACCAGACAGTTACTTGGAGTCCCCTACCAGTCCTACAATCAACAGAAAACTCTATAAAGAAATGGTGGAGAAATTCAAAGCATTTCCTGATGGCAGAGCTCTGGCTGAGGCACACAGGGAGTGTCACCACCACTTCCCAATCTCTCCAGCACACCCCAGACAGGCTGCATGTAATGACAGAGCTCCAGGAGGCAGCTGGAACCTGCTCAGGGGACCAGCAGAGCCCTCCCATCCTGACACCAGATTTGAGAGCTGAGACCAGAGGCAGCACAAGCAGGAACAACTGTTATTTCCCAAATCTTGCCCGGGGCAACTCTACACACAGGGATTTAGCCAGAAGTGCTCTCACTCCCAGAACAAATCTTCCCACAACTCAGGTTCTCCTGGAGGTGACTGAGCATCCCTGCCCTCAGGGTAGCAGGCAGGTGCTTACCAACTCCCTTTCCACATCAGATTTTACTTTTTCTCATTACTTTTAACTGCTGATAGGAAGCAAAGCCCATTGTCATGGAGGGGTTTGTAAGTGATGAACATTTGTCTTTCTGCCCACGGAAAGCTGCCAAATCATAAAGCTCCATCCTGTTTGTAAAATAAGCCCTGGGGTATTATTTTTCCTAAAGTCAATGATGTCACAGAAATACTACTTGAAAACAGAATCTAAAATTACACTCTTGAGTGCAGTGCATTCTGGAGTTTTCATTGGCACTGCTAAAATTGTTCTGTTGTGTTTTTCTGGCACAGTCCATAGTCAGATAATTGCTTGGGGCTAATCTTGAGAAGGCAAAATATACACAACCAGCACAATTCAACTTCTGCTCCATCTTCTATTAAGAAACAAATATTCTCCACAGCATGAAGTCAGTTTTTTGCCAACAAACTCTACTAAATGGAGCAGAGTGAATTTGGGGGAGCAGGGAGTGTACAATTTTGGCAAGGCAAAAAGCTTTTGTGAATTATTACACGGCCAAACTGTTAGCTTTTTTTTTAAAGGGGGAGAGGAAAGGCTATAACAAGAGGTCAAAGAGTTTTGTTTAGTCTAAAAGATTTCTGAATTATTTTTCCCTCCAGAAATACATATGAATGAGGGAAAAAGGGACACTTAGACTATTTACCCTGCTCTGGCTCCAAGCAGAATTTCATGACTGTTCCAGACAAGTTCAATCAGCCATTTAAAGACCTTTCCACCTCCTACATTTACTGTGCTTTAACAGATTTGCAGTGCAGTATTATTCCACCCTATTTCCAGTAGCAGTGCCAAGAGCCAGAGCACACCAAGTCATGTTGGTGAGGTGGTAGCAAGCAGTGCCAAGTCCAGCTTTCAAGAATATGCTTGCAACACCACCAGCATGAGTGAGCCAGATATTGTGTAATTCAAGCAGATATTCACTTTACCTTGTCTGGCAGAAACAGCCATCATTCCCAGACGGTGTTTTCACCTCAGCTTTGCTGTTGGGTGACTTACAGAGACTTGCTGCTTCTCCTGCAAGCACCCATTCCTTCACCTGACTTTTTCTGTGTGGGGGAATAACCTTCCTTAAGCAAAGCAACACATGCAATTTGATTTAATACACTCTTTTCAAAGGTCTTGCAGAAGTTAATACAGCTTTAAAGGCTGCACAGTTTTCCTCCACCTGTGAGGAGATATTGAGTGGGAAGAACAAAAAAAAAAAAAAAAAACTATGACCACCAAACCAAGATACTGGTCACTGAATTTGAGACCAGAGCACCTAAATTGGATCACAAAAGTAATCTATAGGATTTAACCTGTCAAAATAATACAAGCTGAGATTTCTATAAGAAAGGCCAACCTCTTAGACTTGGAGTGAGAAAACCAAAGAGTCAGGTAAGACCCAGCAACTCATGCTGAACCAGTATTTCTGGTTGTATGTGGCAAAGTTCACATTCCTTTTTGAACAGAAAAGCAAAAGCCTGCAGAGGAGAAAGCTGGAGAGAAACACAGGGGATGTCACCTCCGTTTCATATCCCATATTGCCAGATATTCCTGATTCAGTGTGTTTAATACCAACTGGTGTTTCAAACATGGGATGCTAACTTGCTCCAGCTTCTCACAAGTGAGAACACTGAACAGGGCTGAGCCCCAAAGCCTGCACCGTAACACAGCTTCCCACCTCTGCAGCTGGCAGGGGCAAGGCACTATTCCTCCACTCCCTATATATCAGCACAATAATTAATAACATTCTGTAGGGGAAAAACAGCAGGATGTAAAATCTGCTTATTTAGGTGCACTGCCAATGCTTCCAGTGAAACCATCCCATCTTCCAGCCAGCTAAGATTTCTAATTAGAATATGAGGAAATTCAGCTTCAGCTGACAGTGAAATACTTGAATTAGCCACAAGCCATGGTAATTTGGGATCCTGGTTTCTGTCATCCCCTGCAAAGCCGACACTACAGTATGCAATTTCTGCAAAGGAAAAAAGTCAAGTTTGTTCAAGATAAGGCCCTGACGCAGTTTATTTATTTGCAATCTCTAGGGACTGCTTAGCAAGCTCTAGTAACAGGCAAAATAGAGAGTAATATGATGAATTCCATTTATTTAACCCATCAAGGAGACTGCACACACACCCACCTTCCCAAAGCAGCACTCTTCAGGTAACACAAGTCAAGGCACAGCCAGGGTGGTGGAGGGGAAGTTTGCTTTCAGCCCAGGAAAAAGGGAGTAGAAAAGCTGAGAGCTCCTTTTAACACTTAAACACTGCACTACAACCAACCAACAAAACCAAGTAAGCTTCCTACCCATCAAGGACTGCTGCTACAATTTAATTCAGAGAAATGTAGCATAATGTCAGAGAAGTTATGGCATTTTTTGCTGGCAAACAATCTAGTGGTGCAGTGATGCATGTTTCTCAAATGCCAGTAATTGTTATTTAGGTTTCACCTGAGCAACATCTCTGTGGGCTGGGATCTTCCTTGGGAGCCACAATGGGTGACCTCTCTTTCCAAGCAGAAGGACTCAGTGGCCGTTTCATTGTCTCTCCAGAGACAAGAAGAAGGGGGAAAAAAGAAATCTTACTGTGTGCCTTCCTCAGCAATTTATCTTAGAGGCCAAATGCCTCCAAGACAGTGATTAATATTTCAAATAAAGTCCCTTGATTATCCTCCCAAAGCTTCCCAAAGGGGCTGGAAGGAAAGAGATGCTCTGTGCTGATCTGGACCGCTGGATTCCCTCAAGGCAGATTGTTCCACAGTGATGTAAGGAAACACTCCAGCTAACAACAGGCCCTCTTACTTTCTTATTTTCTTTGTGAGGCTTGGAAAATCCCAATCCCAGCCACTCCTGCTTTATTTTGGCACCTTTGCTATTGATCCCAGATGAAGCCAGATACCACAGAGCTGTGGAAACATTAAAGAGAAATGCACTACACTTCATCAAAACTCAAACCCCAAATCCTCACAGTTTGGGCAAGTACACAAGTCAGTTTTATTCATCTAGAGGTTGATCCTAATTAGAACAAGCAGATATGTAAAGAAAAATATATGCAGAGCCCAAGTGTGCAGCTAGTCAGGGAACACAGAGGTCATACTTCAACCACTCAAACCTGATTTCAGGCTGGGATTGGAACCCAGTGATGAAAATAAAAGTGAATACCTGGAGATGAGGCTCAGCACAGGAGCAGAAGTTTTAGGAGCCCCCCAGGAAACTCACATGCTGTGGATTCCCATCCTCCAGGTCAAGATCAGCCTCTGCATTTGATGCCAAACCAAAGCAGAATCTCAGGTTTCTGAGGTTAGGTCAAGTCTAGCTTATTATGCTGTGCTTATCAGCTGTAGTCATCCATGCAGTCACAGAGGAGTGCTCTGGTGGAACTTGGTCAATAGTACTCAGACCTGATGCTCTTTGGATTACACCAGGGATAGTGAAGAGCATCAAACCAAAGGAAAAAAACATCTGGGTGTGGAGCATGGAAAAAAAAACATCTAGGTGTGGAGTATGAATCTCCTCCCAGCCTGTTAAAGGCTACAACCAGCTCTTGATATAGCATGTGTCACTGCTGTTCCCCTCAAGCCAGGGCTAAGGACTCCACTCAGTGCTGAGAACACTGTAGTGCTCTATTTCTACAGCAGCTCAAACTGGCAAATCCCAGGATGCTGCAGGTCTCAATTCCCTGCTGAGCCACATGCTCCCACATGCTGTAAAATGAAGGCTTCCAAACAGGAGGGCGCAGATCTTGAGTGGCCACACAACCCTTTTAGCCTGGGGATCATTCCTTCAATAAGAGTTACTTATTGAAGTAACTTACATGAACTTACATAGCAATTTCATGGATAGGAAGCATCCTGGATCTCCCCCACCTAATATTCAACAAAACAGAGAAAGTGAGCATGGTGTCCCTGCCCCAGCAGCTCACTGAGACCTAAAATGCCCAATGAGTGCCATAAGTTGGCTCCTGAATTCCCTCGGGCCAAGGCTTATTATACACAGAACAAAGAGGTTTTTTTATGTGTTTTTTTTTTTTAACTCTCAGACAAATAAAAGTCCTGCCTTTTGCCTGTGGGCTGTGCTGAGAAAAGGGCTGTGCCTTGCACAGTGAACAAGCTGCCCTGAGGCTGACAAATGCAGGGAACAAGGCAGCTCAGGGTCATCCCAAGGGGGCTGAAGGACTTGGTACCCTGGTGAGGGAGCAGCCTCAGCTGAGGGGGAGCACCTTGTCCACAGCTGCATTTACCAGCAAAGATGGGACCTACAAAAATGGGATGACAGTTACAGGCAGTGTGGGAGTCATCTTCAGCTGTATTGGGGTGTGTGTGCTTTAAAGACAGAAGGAGCCCTTTAAGTGTAGGAGATCTGCTTTCAGGATGAAGTGACACCTTTGCAAGGCTGGCACACGAGTCCAGCTTCAAAGCCAGGAAAGCTAGAGGCAGGAGTTCTGGAAGGTTTCAGCCTTTCACAGGAGGAGGTCCTGTTACCTGCACATCTCTGTGCTGCAGTCTCACATTCCATTTCCTCCAGCATCACAGGGAACTCCACTGCAGGTAAGCAATGCTTTCTGACAGATGGATGTGCAGAGAGGCTGGAATAAACATCACAGCCCCACTGGCTAACTCAGTGCTGGCCCAGGGGCACAGATTAAAGTGGCTCACAACCTTTGCTCAGCCCTCATCCCCACAGTGGCCAGAAGATGACAAACAGCAGGAAAGTCAATGCCTTGTAGTCATACAAGACAAGCAGTGGCAAAAAGCTCCATGCCCAGCTGCAGCTGGTCAGGAAGCATGGCCACAATTTTTTTTCATTGCAGTTTCACTTCATAACAATCAAAATTTTGCAGAATGGTTTGAACAGGTTCTAGAGTTGGCAAGACTTCCCACAGGCAGCCAAAATATCACACTTCTGTCAAAACAAGGACTTGAGCCCTGTTCTCCTCAATCACTGGCAACTTCTGAACTGTTACACTTGCTATTCACAATTAAAGTTCATGAGGCTTACAGGGATATCCTTATTTTGCAGGTGAAAGCCAGTAATTAGAAAATAGGGAGTTGTGTGAAGACCTCCAAAGGGAATGGAGGTCTCCCCACAAAAAGAAGAACCTCAGCATTCTCATGAGAAGCATCCAACCCCTTTGCCTCCATCAACTCTAAGCCACTTTGTCCAAGGTGAGCACTGTGCTACAGCCACCAAGCCCCAGCTGAGAAAGCAAGGTGGGGATCAGTGCTCTCCAGGGCCTGCCCAGCTGCAGCAGGAGAACTGGAAGTTGCCACCCGAGGGCTGTAGCAGCAGCACCATGCCCTGCTGATTCAGGTGGGTCACAGTCACTTCCCACAGTTTGCTCAGCCGAGTCCCAGGAGAGTTTGGTCACAGCCAAGCCCCAGCCCTGCTGACAGGGGAGGCTTGCACTGCACACAGAGGGCAGCCTACAGAGTTTGAATCCAAGAGCTGTGCTTCAGCAGTGCCCAGGGCCCCATGCCATCAATAAGAGCCCTGTCAAGCCTCAGGCTGTACAAGACAGACAGGTAGCTTCAAGCCCAGGACAGAGATTATTTCAGTTTAAGATAAAGCAACAGGGGAACAAAGTAAGTAAAAAATGAAAGTGGGTAGCATGAAAGGAGCAGTCCTTGGATGACAGTGAATAGGTTTAAACCTGAACTCTCACTAGTGTCAGAAATGCTGGGCTAGCTGCAGCCCTTGAACAGCTCTAGGGCTTGTGCAGCCATTCACTGTGCAAAAATAAACTCGAACAAAACACCCACTCGCTCTTCTAGCACTGAAGTAGCTGCTAGAGATGGACCAGAAAGGCAGAAGCATGAGAGAGAGTGGAAAAGCTTCTCTTTTGGTTTTGGTCTTAAGAAAATACTGTGGACAAGAGAGGTGGTCCTGCAGATATTTAATGGATGACAAGCGTGTGCCTGAACACGAATGGTGAAGACATTCTGCTTTAATGTGGCAAACAGGCAGAGAGAGCTGCAGCTCTGACAAACAACAGGGAACAGCAGCACACAGAACAGGGCAATAAGGGAAGCACTTTATGAAAGGACTGGAGAAAGCTGAGGCAATCAAAGTGACTACCAGCTTTTTGCAACAACATCTGGACATACATTTCCTGAATGTACCAGTGAGTAGTGTGGAAATCCCTGGAAGATGCAAGAACTGGAGCAGAGATGGAGCCATGACATCTAATCTGGGGTGACATCTGCCTCTGGGCTAAAGCAGAGAGATTGTTTTTGCCACTGCAGGGAATGAGAGTGCTGTAGTCAGGAACAGAGCTGCTCAGGGAAAAAAAACAAAACACAAAAAAAAAAAAAAAAAAAAAAGCAGTAGTGAGAAGAGAAAGCAGAATTCAGTGTTATTCAGAAAACTGAGATGCTAACTGGACATGATCTGTAGAACAAATAAAGAAAATGCCAGTCTGTGATCCTTGTGGGTTGGACACAGTGACTGAGGAAAGAGTGACTCAGTTTGGGAGACAGGCCAAGTACCTTCTGTGTATCACTCTGATACTTCAGTTGTGGTAAGAGCCATTTGGAACAGACACCCTCCTGAAGTGGAAGGACACAGCTGCAAAAATGGACACCACTTCCAATAACGCAACCTGCAAGGTATGAAATCAAGAGAGAAGCAGGATGGGCACAGGCAGAGGCATGGAATAACCAGATCAGATCAATTTGGGCTTAAAATGAAAGACACGTTAGAAAGTCAAAATGAAACGTGTCTGTTTATTGATAGATCTTTGAGACTGAGCTAAATTTAAATCAAGAACACTTGAAAATGAAACATTCTGCAGAGATGTGGTTATTTGTACAGCTTTGGTTAACACCCTTCCTGGCAGTGAAATGTGCTTTAATGTGGTAAAGGCAGTGCATGAAGAATGTTGCTGTCTTCTTCTCACCGTGCCTTACACGTTAACCTTTTCATTTTGCTTCCAAAAATCCTTGCAGATTTTTGCCCCATGTGTCTCTGTGCAGCCCCATCCCCCCAATCAGAGACCCTAGAAGTTTACCCAAGTACCAGAAGGTCTAAATCATCAGTTCTCAGCACTTCATTACATCCCAACCACAAAACAGGGCATCCAGAACAACCTGCAAAGCACAGAGCTCCCTCAGCATCACCTAAACCTGAAGAAAAGGATTCTCCTTTCCATTAAATCCCAAGTCTGTCATTGCAGAGGGTCAAGGCAGACTCCTCAGAGAGTCACAGGCTTCATGCTGTCACTCATATTAATGATGCAATGCTTTATTAATTGGAGTTTTCCTGAACAGCATGTGTAGTATCAGTGACACTCATAATTAAATAGGCAGGCAGCATTTTTTTTTTAAATGAGCTGAGAGTTAATTGAATTCTGGAGTCCCTGTGATCAGCTGTGAAATTTATACCTGCAATTTGTGCAGGCAGCAAGAACTAGAGCCTTTGGGGCCTTGTTATTCATCAAAAATAGGCTGATTTATTTGTGCCAAGTATCTCTGTAGGAGGCTCTTGGGCCCGATGTACAGTCACTTTCCTCCAATTAACCTCCCTGGCCTAGAGGGAAAAGAGAATTAGACATCTGTTAAAAGCACAAACCTAGTCTTCAGGAAGTAGGCACATTTCAGTGGAAGCCAGCTCTCAGCTGAGTTAACCTCTGGCCACCACGGGCTGAGGAGTTCCCAGCATGAAATATGTCAAAAACAGCCCACACAAACTACGGAGTGAAAGCAATCACAGGTGATAAGAAGTGGAAGGGTCCTAGAGCAAGTCAGCTGGACCACTCTGCTTCACAGAGAGCAGACCCCTCTGGATTAAGGGGAGGACCCCTCCTCTTGTTGACAAGTGCTGGTAGGACAGCAATTCCTCTCCTCCTGTTTCCTATCTCTGCAAAATTCACTTCCCAGAAGACTGGGTGCTTAGCACCCTCTTTTCATGCCACCCTCCTTTCTCTTACTGCTCAGCATGGGTAGTAAGTCTTTGTACAAGGACTGGAACTGGTTCAGTTTTCTAATTTCCTTAGGTTGGGGCTGAGCACAAAGCATCTCACTGTGGTAAAAGCAGTTTCTCAGTAAGAAGTCTACACACACTTTCAGGAAGTTTTCCAGCCACAGAGCACTTTGTGTCAGAATCATAAGGATCAGCCAGAAGCTGAGAAGAGATCTTGAGGACTGGAGCTGTATCTCCATTCTGTACAAATCCTTTTGGGATCCCCTCTTAGGGCCAATCATTGCCTAAGAGCACCCATGAAACGGTACGGCAGAGCCAGGAACCAATAATACTCCCTGCTCAATGGATTTTCCAGTCCAAAGTTAACTCTGCCAGCAGTATGACAACATTGTTCCTCATCACTGAAGCACGGCACTGAAGCATTAGCTAATCCCTCTCAAGTGTGTGGGAAATAGTTTGGAGTTCTGCAGTTGGCTTTTATAAAAGCGTCCATCAGAAATGGCTCCAAGGCACAGACAGATCTGCCATGTGGCCGTTCTGGAGAGCCCAAAACGTGACTACTTCTGCATGGGAGAAACACAGGCCAGCATTTGTTTAATAATGTTTGAATTCATAGGAAAGTCTGAGATCGAAATGGCACCTGCTACCCTCAAAAGTACACCAGAACAAGCACAGCCAAATTGTCCACCCTGCTTTTGGTCCACAGCAGATTGCATATGGTCTTTATCTTCACCATACTTTGTCTAGCTATGGGACCTGTGACTTTTGGTTGGGATATTGTTTGCCTGTTTTTTCAGTGCTGGATTTCCTTTTAAAGGCTGTGATTTAGTTTGCAATTTAATTTGGGTGACTTGGATATAAGGTTTACTCTGTCCACCACCTAAGAAAGCCCATATCCATGTCTGCTGGAAGTCATGGGTGGCCAACATGCTTCTCTTGAACAGTTCTTCTCCCCCATCCAGTATCACTGGTTGTTTTGGACACTGGTTGTTAGGGGTAAAGCAAAAACCCAAACACACAAACCACAATGCATACACCATATTGACAGCCTGATCAGCTGGTAAAAAGCCTATCTTTCCTTATGACTAAAAGCAGCCACTTAAAATCAGCAGTCAAGATTTGTTAATGACTCTTGTAAAGATCTTCAGTTATGCCCTATGACATCATCATCACAAGGATATGTGTAAAATCTGTTTGTATAGAAACTGGTCTCACAGACAGTTTCATAAACAGTTTTAGAAATTCCTTTGTATTTCAGCTGGTATTTGTTTATGAACTAGCTCAAAGTGCAATGCAACTCAACCTCTAAGCAGCTTAGGTGGTTGATTACAAAGAAAATGGCAGAAGCTGGTCCCAGAAGTCAGCCTGGGAACCTCTTTAGAAGGACATTTCAATCCCCCAAGACACTCCAGCCACTGCAGAAATGCAGCTGCAGCACAGCAATTGTAGCCTGCCAGCATTAGATGGGATCTGCAATAGATTAAGAATGGCTCCAGTGATCCTGGACTGTTTCTGCAGTTTGTCCCAGGAGCACTTCATCATTGAACCATGCTTTAGGGTACTCTGCTTTCAGCAGGGGTCTTAGCAGCTACCTTTGCTCATTAAAGCAGACAACAGCCCAAGATTTCCTGCTGATCCAGGAAATTTCCCTGCTAAACACAGAGCAACCCCAGAAGCACACAGCTTCTCATCCAGCCACTACCTACAGTGCCCGAGTTCAGCGAGCAGCAGAAACACCTCAGTGTATCACCAGGGAAAGACACGACACAAGGATAACTGCAGAGGATTTACATGACAGGAGTCAAATGCTTAAAAGCACGAGGTCCACAGTGAGGTAAAATAAAATCCCACAGGAAACAAGCTGGCTGCTAACTAGGAGGATGCAACCAGAACTTACCAAACAGCTCCGGGTACTTTCAGTGTATGCAAAGCTGTATCTTCTACTTCAGACATTTCAGAGGGATTTGAATAAGCAATACAAGCTATTTGCAGCAGAGAACTGGGTACCAGATACCAGGCTCTGCCAGCAGGGACAGGACCATGCCACCCCATGAATGAGCCTCCCACCCTGAGCCAGTGAGGCTGGGATGGCAAACGTCACTGCTGGCACTTGAAGCTCTCTTGGATCTCTGCAGGCAACAAGCTGGAATGAGTTTGGAGCTGGCTTCCAGAAAGTCTTAGACAGTTCATGGACAGCAGACTAACTCACAGCTATGTTAGGGAGCATCATTCAGAGAAATCGGGGCACAGATGCAAAAAGGACAAAGTTTTCAAGCCATTCATGGCAGAGGATCACCACTGAGATTTTCTGTGTTGCTTTTGTTGTTGGGGTTTTTTTAAGGATATACATACAGCTACATGTAAACACGCTTACAATGAAATCAGAACATGTACCTTGAAGTTATTTATGCAATCTCTATAGGTTTAGTCATCATAGACAAAAACATTGCATCCATCTGTCATGCTGGATCAGATAACCGATCCCTCAAACCTAATAACTACTTCTGGAAAGCAGGCAAAAAAACACACTTGCTTAATTCTGCCTCTTAAAGACACAGCCACTTGTCTCAGAGTGGGCACACAGGAGCCACCAAGGTCCAAAAGGACCACAGGGCATCAAAGGTTTGTTTCAGATCTTGTGAAAAAAAAAAAAAAATCACCAGGAAACATAGAAGGATAAAACACCAAGAGGCTCTCTTGGCGAGCTGCCCAAAAGCCAGCCATCAAGAAGTGACCCTAAAAGAGGTCATATCCAGTACAGCTCTTCCTCATCCAAAATCATCCCAGATAACTCAGCACCACAAAACCTCCAGCACTCCCTAGGGTACTGGGAGCAAACAGCCAAAACCCCACATACCTCATGGTGGGGCTCTGCAGACCTTCATCCCAATGGGGATCACAGCAGACTCTGCAGACCTTCATCCCAATGGGGATCACAGCAGACTCTGCAGACCTTCATCCCAAAAGACGTCACACAGTGGGCTCTGCAGACCTTCATCCCAATGGGGATCACAGCGGGCTCTGCAGACCTTCATCCCAATGGGGATCACAGCGGGCTCTGCAGACCTTCATCCCAATGGGGATCGCAGCGGGCTCTGCAGACCTTCATCCCAATGGGGATCACAGCGGGCTCTGCAGACCTTCATCCCAATGGGGATCACAGCGGGCTCTGCAGACCTTCATCCCAATGGGGATCACAGCAGGCTCTGCAGACCTTCATCCCAATGGGGATCTTGCAGCAGGCTCTGCAGACCTTCATCCCAACGAGGATCACACTGTGGGCTCTTGCAGACCTACGTCCCAAAGAACTCACAGTGGAGCTCTGCAGGCTTCATCACAGCAGAACGCACACAGGACAGGTTCTACATGCCTTCATCACAATGGAAGTCCCTCTGTAGGGTTCTTCACGCCTTCCCCGCCACGGAACGCCTGCACAGCAGGGCTCTGTGCCCCTTCTTCCCACGCGGGCAGCTGCGGGAGCTCTGGGGCCACCACCATTCCACCCCCTCTGCCCTGCAAAGCCACGTAAACCTTCAAATCTGTTCTTTATTGGGAACGCGTGTGCCTGCCAGGGAGCTCCGACCCAGCTGCCCGACCCCGAGCCGGGGCGGCGCCGGCCACAGGTGCCTTGGCTTTGCCGCTTGCCCGGCGTGCGGGGCCGAATGCGGGGCGGCCCCTGAGGGCGGCAGGAGCCCGGGGCTGGGACATCCCGCAGCGGGTCCCGCACAGTACCAGCCCCGGAGGGCGGCAGGAGCCCCGCAGCCGGCCCGGGGCTCTGGGGCCGCCCGCAGCGGGTCCCGCACAGCCACGGGCCCGGGGCGGCCACCAGAGGGGGACAGAGCACCGCACTGGGCCGGGCCGGGCCGGGCCGCGCTCCCCGGGCCCACCGCGGCCCTCCCGGCCTGGCCCCTCGCCCTCCAGCCGGGCTGGCCCCTCCGCCGTGCCCGGGCCGGGCGAGGGGCACACGGCAGCCTCTAAAGGGCTGCAGGAGGTTCCCCCGCTCCCCGCGGTCCCCCCGTGTTTGGGGTGTTGCTGTAGGGTCTGCCCGCTCTATCGGGAGCTGCCCGGCAATTCGGACCTACAGCTGACCCCGGCATCGCCGTCTGATCAAGCACCGCAAATAATGTTGTTTATTTAAAAAATACTAGAGCAGCTCTTTGCCATAAGTGACAAGTCATTATTTAATTCCTTTCGTATTCACGGAAATAACATCAATCAACATGAATGCATCTGCTAGCTAAATATGAATGTAATCATCCATTAAAATGTTAACATTTATGAAAACTGTTTATTAAAATAAAGTTATAAGAATCTCATTGTGATTTGATAATCAGCTAATGTCCCCTTAAGGCAGAATTTGAACATTTGATGTTTGGAACTAGATAACATTTTAAATGCCCCATCAGTTTATAACTCCAGTTATTCTGAAACATGATTAAGCCTTTGTGTTGCAGCCCTGGAAACAGATCTCCTTTTTTTAATCCTTGTGCCCTGTGTAAAATGGGCCTCCCCCCTCCTCTAAAAAGACCCAAATTCAGATGAAGAACCAAAGAGGTGAATGTATGGAGATAAACTGAAATCCAAATGAGGTGATCTACCCTACCACATCTAGTAGGGCTTGTGTGACAACAAGAAGTGCTGAGTTAGGAGAGACCTTTCCTTCTGGCAGGGTGATACTGGAGGGGGTGACAGAGAAGCATCCTTGGTACAATGGGCTGTGCCCACGGAGAAACCGAGGGGACCAAGAAGCCATCCACGTACCCAAATGTGCCTGCAGCTGTGGCCCTACAGACCACACTCTGTCCTTGTCCCTGTGTACCTCCCAGCTGGCATCTCCACCTGCATATGCACGTTGGCATCCTCCACCTCAAACCCAGCTCCTTTTCCAGGAAGGGAGATGTAATACATGTGATTAGGTACCATTTTGCTGTAAGACAGCTGACAGCCATCAGCAGGTTTCATTTTGAGTCATGCTTTCTATTAAGCCCATACCAGGTCTGCTTCCCTGTGCAGAAGCCCCAGCTCCCCAGGCAGCTTGCTGTGTGCCCAGCCTGGCGTGCAGAATTACATGGTGCATTCATGTGCACTGAGATTTTTGGCCTTCCCTGTTCTGATAACTCTTCACCTCAGATTCAAATGTGACTGTGACAAATTCAGTTGGCACCTGTTTGCTCCATCCAGCATTCCAACAGGCAGCTCTGAGGGGAGCCAGGCTCCTAATTCTTGCTATGCTTTAATCTCCAGACTCAAGCCAGCTCTGGCATATCTGCAGAGAAAGCTCATCCATGCCATTGTCCTTGACAGGTACAGTTTGGTCCTAAAGAACTGTCTCCACCACAGTTAATAATGAATCATAATGAATAGACTTCACAACAACTTAGGAACTAAACTGTTTCAGACACCCCCAGAATTGGTATGATTAGTCATAAAGTCCTGTGTTGACATATGAAACATCCAACACTGTGTGGGAATAAGAGAATTATGTATCTTAGTCTGGTTTGTGTGTACTTTTAAAAAATCTTGAGAACTGTTTCACATAAATAGGGACTTTACAAATTTCTGAGTTTCAGCTGTTTCAGTTGAATTCAGTAAACTGCAGTTTCATGATTCCCAGTCAATTCAGCTATAAACCCCCAATCACTGCCAATTCATTACATATTAGTTTTACCAGAATAGATCCAAATTCCTTTGATAACCACGAGGAAACTCTGAGCACTGTCTTTGTTCTGGAGAATTTCCACTATCATTCAGCATTAGTCAAGCACTAATGGACATTAAAAAATAAAGAATTGCTGTAGACTGTAAAAAATACATAATTTCAACTTTCCCATGTGACTGACATCTTGAGAAATTGACTGACATAGCTATAACAAAATAATTATCCTGTTATAGCTGTGCCTGTATAACTTCTCCACATGGACACTCTATTCTAAAATTTAAGTGACTTTATTACAGAATAATTACTCAAGGACTTTAGACCAGAATGAGGTTCTGCACAGGAGAGTTCTGCTGGTGTGACTCTGGTGATTTAAATTCACCATACTAAGCAGGTAAATTTTGCTGTGCAGACTCTCAGGAGAGCCTGCCAGCAGTATTAGATAAGACATCCCAATTCTGTATTATCTGAAAATTGAACCTCTGCACTGTACAGGGCATAGCATCCTATTTGGAATGCATTGTCAGGCAGGGCTTTTGCCTCCCAAGGGAATGTCTTCTTGAAGCTCAGAAGGAAGGACAGACAGGCATCGCTCAGTTGTAAAGAAGTGAGGATAAACCCAGAGTCACATTTTCCAAGTGCACTATCACTTCCATTTGCAAACGTGAACTCTGATGTCCAGCCTTCCCACCCACTTGCCTATACTTTTTGGCTAGAAAAACACACCTCTGAGGCCAAATTCCTTTTTCCTTGCTGGTATTCTCCTGATGGGCTCTCAGGAAGACGGGTTGCCCAGGTGGCCTTTCAGACACGCCGTGCTCCCAGCACACGCTGTTGGACGTGCTGCCTGCCGAGCCCCTGGCTGGCTCCTCTGCCCGCTCCTGGCTGCCAGCCCGCGCTGCCTGAGTCACCCTGGCCACAAATTACTCACTCGAGCCACCGAGCATCATCACAAGCCACATTCTTTTAACAAGACTTCACACGCCTCTGCTAGCAAATGTCGTGATGATTTGGGTCATGGAGACACAGCGAGAACCTTAAGTGTGGAAAGCACAAAGGACTTGCAACTTCCTCCTCCTCCTCTTGGCATCAGCTGGGTTCTGGCGGGTGCTGGTTGCTGTGGAACAGGGAGCTGTGTTTTGCCTGATCTCAGCAGCAGGAACAGCTCTGGTGTCTGCACAGAGACCACCCGGGAACCTTGGGTGCTCCAGGCACAGAGTCATTTACCACGTGTTTGAAATTGAACTAGTGGAAAGATCTTGTTCGGTCCCAAAACACAGCTGAGCTAACACACAGGAATCAAAAGAAACAAGCAGCCCTATTAACAGCAGGATCAGTGAAGCCTGGTTTGCTGCACATTTGTCTTTCAAAGATGAGCTCCTCTGTGGATTCCCTCGTGCCTAAAGACTGAGTTTGTTCTTTTTATTTGATGGACAAGTGTACTGGGTTTGCATGACAAGGTTTTGGTGGCAATGGGGCTACAGAGGTGGCTTCTGTGAGGAGCTGCCAGAAACTTCCCCTGTGTCTGACAGAGTCAGAGCCAGCTGGCTCCAAGATGGACCCACCACTGGCCAAGGCCCAGCCCATCAGCAATAGTGGTAAAGCCTCTGAGACTTAAAAAGGGGCTTTAAAAAGGGATGGTGGGGAGGGGGTGGGGGTGCCTGTGAAACTGCAGCTGGAGAAAGAAGCAAGAAAAACAGCCCTGTAGGCACCTACAAGGTCAGTGAAGGAGGAGGAGGTGCTCCTGGCACCAGAGTAGAAATTCCCCTGCATCCCATAATGAATGATGACCGTGGTGAGGCAAGCTGTTCACGTGTCGCCCATAAAGGTCCAGGGTGGAGCAGATGCTCATCTGTAGCCTGGGGAAGACCCCCACAGTGGAGCAGGGGGATGCCCAAAGGAGGCTATGACCTCGTGGGAATTCTGAGCTGGAGGAGGTTTGCTGGCAGCTCTTGTGCTCTCCCTGGCATCCCTGAGAGGGTCAGCCTTCCACTGAGCTGTGGAGCACTCCACAGGACAGCTGGGGGGGGAACTGGGCTGGAGAGATGGGAGAAAATAGTTTTCTGTAGATCTCTTCTTAGTCCAAAATCAGGGGGAGCAGCTGTACATGCGACATCCTGTTTTGAAAGAAATTTCTTAAAAGTAATCCTTTTTTCCCCCCAGAAATTCTGACACTTCCCATTCTGGACTCTACTCACCATAAGTTTGTCATGGAAAAAGAGTTGTGCAGGATTGGAAAGCAAGGAAATACTGAACAGTTCTTGCCTTGCAGCTAAGTGTGATCCAGTCTGCACTGCAGTCAGAGCCAGGAGTCCCATTGATGTCAGTGAGGCAGGGATTTCACTTCTGAAAGTTTGGTTTTTGTTTTGTGTTTGTGTTAAAGAGCCTGAGAACCCATGCTTGATAAGGTCAAGCAAGCCCAGCAGGGTCGATACAATGCTCTTCTCCCCTCCCAGATCCCAGGCACAGCCCAGACCACTCTGTGTGTGTCTGCCTCTGAATTATTTAACTGTCCAGCTGGTTAAAAATAGCACAGCAGCAACTCCCTCTCCAGCCTGTGACTGTTAAATGGGCCATCAGAGCCCAGCCAAGGCCGAGGTTGTGGCCTGGGCTGCACATGTGGCCAGGGTGAGCTGGATGCCAGAGGGAGGGAGAAGCATGTCACCGCAAAGCCTGGTTCCAGCATGATGATATCAGCCTGTGAAAGAAAGGCAAAGCAAACTCAGAACACTATGAAGCTGCCAAAGAAAACACTGTCTTCACAATAAACAAAAGTCTGATTAATTATTAATTGCCTGGCAGCTAATTAGCATTCCCTTGGGCAGCTGTCTACAGAGTGCCTTATATTTCCAACACACCGTGGGCCAACATCACCGATGCAAATGGCTTTGGATCAGAGTTAGCAACTGATTTGTTGCCTGAAACATGTTGTTCCCCTCCCATCTCCCCATCTCCTCCTGTCACCTCTCTTTTCTCCACCCAGGGACTTGGGCTCATCACAGTGTGAGCTGAGCAGAAACATCCCTTGCTGATGAATCTCCTTCCTGTGGTGCTTTTCCAAAGCAGGCGGACACCTCCCAGCAGCCACCCCTGTGCACAACCCCAGCCTGCATAACAGGAGGATGACTGCAGTGCTGCAGCCCTGGAAAAAGCCTTCTTTGGCTGTTGTGTGGCCAGAGGGGAGGGGAGCAGCTCTGGGTGGTGAAGCACTGATCAGCTGCAAAGGCAGCAACCCAGTCCGGGCTTTAGAACTCAAGGCAGCATTTAGGGAATTCAGCATCAGCTAATCATGGAATTGTTTAGGTTAGAAAAGACTTGTAATATCATCGGGTCCAACACCCTGCCAAGGCCACTACTAAGCCACGTCCTTAAGCACCACATCTACACATCCTTTAAACCCCTCTAGGGATGGTGACTCCACCACCTCCCAAGACAGCCTGCTCCAATTCTTGACAACCCTTTCAGTGAAGAAATGTTTCCTAATATTCCAGCTAAACCTCCCTGCTTGCATTCAGCTCCTGTTAATGGGACTTAGGCACGTGCATCAAGGGCAAGCAGACCCCTTACAAGAGCATAAACATAAATTACAGCTATGTACAGGCAGAGCAAGCCTTCAACTTGCTGTTTTACTATGCCAAGAAAGATGCACTTTCCATTTTAAGAACTTAGCAGGTTTTTTTTTTTTTAATAGAGCAAATCAATGGAGTTGGTAAAATAGTGCAGCACAATCTGAGAGTTTCTCAATTTCCCATCACACCACTTGGCAAAGGCTGTCCACAAACCTGTGCAGACTAGGAAACAAGTTTAGGATTACTAGTGTCTCCAAAATGTACCTTTCTGAGGTTTAAGTAGGTGTCATGCTGTCCCTGCAGTACAGAATTAAATTCAAAGAGGTTTTGACATTTTCCCTGAGGAATTCACCCAGCCTCTGTATTTTACACTTGAGTGTACCTGTCACTCATATTCATTAGATGAAAATGTGTCTGAGAGCTTAACAGGAAAGCAGGCAAACTTTAAAAGGAAAGATGATGAAGGAAACAAGGATCAGCCACAGAGCAGGCTCAGGTGTCAGCTCTGGCCTTCAGGAGCCAGGAGTACCAGAGAAGGTGAGCTGACCTGGAATCCAGCAGAGGTAATGGATATCACCCCAACAACTTCACCAGAGCTCAGGCTGATGCTCCAGAGATTAGAGGTATGATTACTTCCCTTGCAGACAAGGCCAGGTGATAAAAGCTGCCATGGTGATCAGAGAAGCCCTCATTCACAGCAGCACAGGATGGTTGAGCCAGAGAGCAGTTTCCTGGTCTGTTTACACATTTTTTAGAACAAGGAGTCCTGCATCTAAGACTCTGTGTCCTGGCTGTTACTGCAATATAAACATCATAAAATGACTGTTTTCCTACCCAAAAGCCAGAGGATAAGTGCTGATGCAGCAAGATGATTGAGATAAGAACAGTTGTTTTCAGAGTGAAGGGACACAATCTGTGGGAAGTTCTTTGTTTCTAAGCAAAGAACTTCAGCTACCAAGTGAAAAAAAAAAGCCCACGGTCAAGTTTCCAGTTCTTATTCCCATTCCACAGGTTTACCCTGCCTGCTGCCTTGCTCTAACTCTACACTGTGCCAGCGAGGCAGCACATTAGTCAAATATGAGACCATTAAGTTATATCTCAGTAGATATGGGATATAATCCCCTGAAATATATATGCACTGCAGAGGAGCAGAGCATGGTTCTGTTGTACTCCTGTTAACAGTCCTGCAAGGAACCTGCAGCTACGATGCACAGCCAGATATTTTATTGGACTCCATTTCTCCTTGCATACATGAGTCACATAAAGTACATAAACTCATGAAGTCCATCTAAGACTGGCATAAATCAGGGGTAACACCAGTGGAGCCAATAGAGTTGCACTGGGGTGAAAGTGGCATAAATCAGAGGCTGATCAGGTACACATTTTCTTTAAGGTAGACAGACCATTAAGTGGCTTACATAGACTTCTTATCACATTACAGTTCTGTAAGGTAAATAACAGTCACCAAGCACTGTATATAATGAATTGCAGCCTGCAACATACAGCAAATGGCCATTTTTCTCTGGGAATCTTTCAGCTCAGAGCTCTGAGACCAAAAATAATGGGCAATATTCTCCAGCATTCATGTGTGACATTCCCATTAGTATTAACAGGAGGTATGTGCCCAAAGTCAGGATGTATTCATCAGCAATCTGAATTGGATATTACAGAGGCTCCCAATGAACATTCCAGTTTCATCCCCAGCCATGACCCTCCTAGGGAGCAGCCTCAGCTCTTTACTCGCCTTTGCACAGGAAAATATTTATTTGGTGTCAGCTAGAGCTGGAATCAGAGGAAGCAGGGCAGTCTGGTATCTCTCACCTCTGAGCATCAGCCCCCAGAGGAGCCTCAGAGGGGCAGCCCAGCTGGCAGCAGGACTCACTGGTGCATGCACTGGGCGTCTATCACAGGAAACAGCATCAGGACTTGGGGGCTGCATGGCAGCTGAAGCCTGAAGAAAGGAAGAGAAGTGACCACAAAGTTACAGGACAGATAAGAATTTTACACCTTAAATGGCCAGCCTGTTTTCCTCTCAGTAAAGCCTGCTTTCTGCCTATATACACATTTATTGTGTGTTGGAAGGGCACCAAAGAGATCAGAGTTTGTTTAGATTGAAGTTTAAAAGTAATTTGTCGAGATCAGGGTAGAAAGATGCTTCTTGAAAGCTTAATATACACATTCATTGCTTAATTTTTAAATTAGACTTCAAGGTGACTGGAATACAGAGTTCAACAGGCAACCAAAGTGTAAGTAACACAGGCAGAGCATGCATGTGTACACAGCTCTGTTAACAGGAACAAATTGCTTCCTGCCCTGAATTGCTCCTAAGAAGAGCTGGTTCAAAACTAAATATACACCACAGCATATGTACTTGCTAAGAAGGTCATTAGAACACAAAGCTTGGGGAGACAGCTGTGCCAGGAGAAAATAAATATAAAAATAAGATGTAGTGGAATCTGTGCAAGAGAAAATAACTGAAAAGACACAGAAGGCCAGGGAGCACAGCTGCTTGAAATAATTCTTTAGGAAAAAAAATGGTGCAGCTGCATGCCTTAACCTAACCTCCTGTCTCTGAAGGTATGAACCTGGGCAATGCTATTCCTGCCCTACTCAAGTGTAAGCATCTGGCACTACAGAATGCCTTATGGAGGGCCAAGGATGAGACTGCCCATCCAGCCTGAAGAGTTAGGTTATAAGATTCTGGAGGTCTTGGCTTTGCAGTTTAACAAGTCTCCCTAGCAAAGACTTTCTCCACTGCACTAATACAGACTTCTCTCAGCTCTAAATGTGAGGGCTTAATCCCAGAGTTACTGGCTTGTCACCAGTCTCCCAGAATACTGTCCATACCTTGGACAAGCTGCAATCAGTGTAACAGAACAACATAAACAGGGCTCTAACCTAAACGTGACTGGCAGTGATACAATAGAGGGGTCAGGGGGAAGCTAATCCAGAAATTCAGCGTGCACCCCCTTAAACAAGGAATTTGAGTGCAACTAAAAATAGAAGGTGAGACTGTCTGACAGCTAAATTGCCAGTGGTAGCTTAGCATGGATTCGGTTACATTGCTCAGCGACCCTCGGTGAATTAAATAGATTGAAATGCTAATGATAGAGTGAATTCCCAGCACAGAGGCAGAATAAAGTAGTCAGATTAGGCTTCAGACAAGGTGAGTTCAACGGCAGCAAAGAGATCAGAGTTTGTTTAGATCAAGGTACAAAAGTAATTTGTCTAGATCAGGGTAGAGAGATGCTGCTTTAAAGTTTAGGGGCTCCCCGATGTTCAGTAACATGTCAGAAGCAGTGTAGACCTGAGAAGCTATTTCAGTGACTGCTATTTTCTGTGATTTCTGTCAACACTGGAACATTTCTCACTGGTCTCAATACACTCCTAATGGCATTGTCATTTATCTCCTAATTAATTAAATGCTGCTCTGGTGACAGATGTGTGACAGTTCACCTGGGCTGTCACTCAGACTCTACTTGTTTCTTCTCACTGGGTATTCCAGCCAGGGTAATGCTGCAGTGAAACCATAACTGTGGCATTTCTTCTCTTTGGGGTTTACAGGTGTTCACCACGACATCACAGCTTCACAAGCACACAGAGGCTCATCCCCACTGCTCCTCCTAAAGCTCAGGAAGCACAAAGGAGTCACAGGCTTGATCAAGTGCCTTACCTGCCACTGCAAAGACCAAACACAGGCCAGCTGCTGCACAAAGTTTAAACCTCAGGCTAATAATAATGGAAAGTGATACTCACAAAGCACACACAAAAATTAAGACCTGAACTTGAAACTCCATTCAGGGTTCACTTGTTCAAAACAACTCTAGAGGCTCTGCAGAGCAGGTGTATTAATACATAAATTCCAGGATCAATTTAGCCTTAAACATCTGATCCATCTCTTCTCTTCCAAGGTCACAAGGCAAGTCAATGCCATTAGATTAAAACCAAACTTGATATAAGATGCACTGTCCTCGCAGTGAGGGCAATTAAAGACCTTACTTGACAAGATAGCAGGCTCACCATCACTCAGAGTTTTAAAAATGGGATTAGGCATCTTTCTAAAGGATGTGTTTCAATTCACTACCCTTGTAATTCAGGATAGTTATTCTCCCAAGAAAGTGACATTGCAGCTTGTCATTCACCTATCAATCAGCAGTGTCATAATACTTCAGTGTCAGTTGTCTGTTTCCATTACAATAAATAAATAAGAATTATGTATTCTAGTCAAGAAAAAGCAATGTAAGCCTGTGTAAGGTCAGGGGAGGTGTAACATGTCATGCCCATGGGAGTTGCTTTTGCTATAGTGCTTATATGAAGCCGAGAGCAAGAAATCCAAGCTCTGTGGCACCCGTGTTTTCAGGCTAAGCACAAGACCTCACCATCTGGTCATTGGGTTAATTACCATATAGGAAAAACTACAAGAAAAAACATCTTCCAGAGTGATAATTTGATTTAGATTGCCCTGCTGACACAAACAGGACCAGTTCTGAGATGGCAGCTGACTTGGCAGGAGTCAGTCCCTGCATTTTGAGCAGTCACTTCTCAGACACTGCATATGGGATGGGACTCACTTCTGCCTTCCTCTTCAACGAGGCCAGTTGTTGGCTTAGTCTCAGTATTACTACAGGAAAAGGCCCTGTGGCCAGTATTTAAGAACTGTATGAGGCAGCTTTGATGGCTTCCCATGGCACCACCCTCAGCACAAGCAGTTAGCAAGATCTAGGACCAGTGAAAATCTGAGGAGCTGCAGTCCCTCAAGTACAGAGAAGCTGACAGCAGAGTCTCACCCCTTGTGGTTCCAGGCCAAAATGAGATGCAGCAAGTGGAAATAATTCTTGAGAAGCAGAGCCCTGATGTGCTTTCTCCATTCATAGTAACAGTCCACTTTATGCCAAGTGACTCATTACCGTGAGTGAAGGGAACGTGATTCAACCAGAAAAGCACATGTAATTTGCATAGATTACTTTCCCACTTGGTTTCCATGCTGTGAAGTAACAGGGACTGCCTTCAAGAGAAAAAAAAAAAAAAAAGAGTTAATCCCATGAGTAATTCTTTGCTTAAGTATTAAGATGTAATAGATTGAAGAGACATTTGGATATGGCAATCTAGAGGAAATAAAAACAAACCAAGCATTGTGTTCCAGTTATTTCTAGTGTTGCAAAAGTGAACAGAAACCATTGTTCAGAGAATGCTTCCAACACCCTTGCAAAAGAAGAAATAAATGTTTCTGTGAGCCCATGGAAGAAAGACAGAGGGGGCAGACTCAGCCATGAGTTGCTGGGATTTCAAGATTTGTTTTCCTTCATCAGCTGAGTGCATCTCTTGTTTTTGTCAGTGGTGACACCGCCCTTATCAGCCTCTGAGGAAAGACCACTGCAGAGCTGGTGGCTCCCTCTGAGCAGGGTGTGTTCTCCTTCAGACTTGCACCTTGCTCTGGACACTGCAGCATTTCACAAGATGAAACTCAGAGAGCTTTCAGCATTCATATATCCAACCATTAACCTAAAACTAGGATGTGATTTCACTCATAATGCACTGAAATGCAGTGGCTGCTGTGGGTAGTTTGCAGTTCTTTTGCTGAAGCACTTGCTGGAAGAATTGTGATAAGAATAAGCAACTGGTTCCAGTAAAGTCACAAGGGCAAACCCAAACTGCTTACTTTGTGCATAAATGGTTTAATGTGACAGGGCATGGGGAAAGCAGAAGATCTGTCAGAAAAAATAAACAGGAAAGAAAATATTACTTCAGAATAACTCATCCCAAGTAAATTGAGCTTTCTGAAGAAGCAGCTTGTAAACTACTGGGTTTCAAGAGTTGCATCCTGGCTCCAGGCAATGTATGATGCTTCACTTGACAAACAAACCAAGCTCAAGAAAAACAACTTTGCTAGATTAAGACAGCAAGAAGGTTTTGGGAAGAAGTGAAGTGACACACGGCTCACCAGATACAAGGCTCATTTCACTGCGAGAGAGCAGTCAGGCTCCAGATGAGGCAGATAAACAAAAAAACCTGACACCCACAAAACCTTTCCCCAGACTTTGAACCAACTGAAAACATTATTAACACCATATTTTAGGAAATGTGCAGAAGAAAAGTCGCCCCTCCTTACAGCAGCACAATGAAGACATGCAAATCAACATGCAGCTACAAGCCTGGAGCATTACTCAGCTTTCTATCACCTGGCCTGCATCTCCTGAAGCCTTCTCCCTCTGCCTTGCATTTTTTACTTCCAGCTCTGTGGCTCAGAGGTGGTTGCATACCTGAAATTGTGCTGCTGAAAGAGGAGGTTCACCTCTGCTGTCCTGAAGGATAGGAAATGCCACCGCAGAGATGGGCAAAATTACACCTCTACAAAGCACTCCCTTAACATTCCATGAAATTTATTTTGGACCTCATGTATAAACCAACTGGAAAATAAAGAGAAGACAAGTAATAGAAGGGCACTGTAAACAGAATTCAGCAATTGCAGAACAAAAAATAAATCCTGTGAAGGCTCTGATCATCAGCTTCACATTTTGATCTGGTCCATCTCAGCACATCCCAGCATCTTTGGCAAGTGGGCCATGTTTACAAGTGGCAGGAGCTGGAGAGCTCAGCTCCAACTGAGATCTCCTTGGGCAGAGCTCCCTGAGGAAACAGCAATCAAAATGTGCTGGGTGAGAGTTTACAAATGGGGAACTGAGGCACAGGAAAGTTAATAATAATGCTACTTCATATTTCTGTATTGCTTTAAATGGCCCACACCCTTTACAGACGTTGACCCTCCCAGTCCCCTGGGGAGAGGTGACTGGCTATTATTATCCTGTTTTTGCACCTCTGGGGACAAAGAGGGTGAAATGTGTCATTCTTCAGGCCATATAGCTGACAACTGATGAACATAATTCTCTGTTTCAAGTTCAGCCCTGGTGCTCCATGAAATATCATAGTATTCTCCTCCTGATCAACCTTGTCTATTGCTCCTCCTAACTGCAGACATTTGGAACATCCTTAACTCTTCTGCTGGAACAGTTGGTTGGAGGGTCTGTCCTCACCCATCGAGGACAGACAGCTCCTTTCCCTGGGACATTCCTCTCCCCCAGCCCCATCTGCCAGCAGCATTCCAAGTGTGTGTCCTTGCTGGGCTCGCTCCTCCTAAACCTCTTACCACTGATTTTATTGCTCCAGTGCTTCCTGTAACAATCTCCTCCTTTTCCTCTGCTTTTCCAGCTGAAGGAGGACCACACAGGGCTGGGAATGGGGCTGAGCAATGATTTCTAGGAGGATAAATAGAGAGAAGGGAAATAGCTACCAGGCAATGTTGACATAAGTCTGAGTGGAAATTAAACAGTTTCTCACCAGCAGAGTAAGCTTCTGGAACGGGCCTGGGAGAGCAGTAGTGGGGAGTAAATATCAAGGACAAAAAAACCCTCAGCCAACCTATGTAGTTTTGAGATGGAGCTTGTTCAGTCTATAGGGATGGGCCTTATCAGGATGATCTGCTGATGGAGGAGGCCTCCCCAACCTGGAACTCCCTGTAACTTCCTTGAAAGCACTGAGCTGTGAGCTCACAGCCACCAAGGGTCATTTGGCTGCCAAACAAACAAAGTGGTCATCGAGAAAATTGCATTGCAGCGCTCAGCTCCAGCTCTGTTCCTGGCACTTTGGGATCTGTGTCTTTATGGCCTGAAGGAGTGCCCCCATCCCCCCTGTGCCAGGGGCTGCTCGAGTCCCACCTTAACAAGCTCCTGGGATGCTTTGCCATAGGGCTGGCAGTCCCTGACTCCAGTGGCACTCAGTCTGCCTCCCTGTGTCACACCCAGCTGCTCTGATTCATTGTGCTCTGCTCCAAAATAAATTTACAGCCAGGGCTTCCTGTGGCTGGCATGTCCTGTGGACACGGATCACGGGCCCCTTTGGTCAAGCTTGTGGAGAAGGCTGTAACAACAGCGAGGGGAGTTGGTGTGATTTAGGAAATGCTGGGAACTTACATTCAAGAAGGCAGCCCCTCCACTCCCCTCCTTGCTTTCCCAGGGTGCAGACTGCCCTCATCCCCCCAAAGATCAGCCATGCAGTGGGCACACTTCCAGCCAGAGGGGATGAAAGGGACGGGTCAGAGGCCAGGTCTTCCCGCCTGACCCAGGGGGTGTCAGAGGCAGCCAAAAGCCATCCATCAAATGGAAGTGCTTGGTTATCACAGAGGGAGTGCTCAGGGCTTTGTCTCCATGGGAAGATTGTACTGGGATCGTTCAGGGTATGAACACAAATTGCTGTGATCCCTTGGGGCCCTTCTGAGCTAGAAAAATGTGAGTCCTTAATGCTCATTAATTAACTCGAAGGAGGCTTTGCGGGAAATGTGCAGTTTTCACATGAATCAGGAGGTTATATTAAAGACCAGCTCTGCATATGTTATTGCTGTATGATTCAGCAAAACTCAAGCATGCACTTAAGTTTAAACATCTGCTTAGAGCTCAGTGAAGTCAAGGGAAGGCTGCTAAAACACTTCAGTGAATTGGAGCTTATTTAGACTGGGTGTGATTAGACTGGGTGTGATTTAGGAATCAGCAATCAAAAATTTCCAATACTTTACCTTGCACTGTAGTACCTGAACACGTCCTCCTTTCCTTTTGGCTGGAAAACTGCTAGCACTAGGAGAATAGATAAGACCCAAGAGCAGAGGAGATTCATGGCTGGCAGTCACAGCAGAGAAGTGCATGTTTCTCTCTGCAGGACTAAATCACCCCAGTGCAATAAGTTCTCCTGTGCTGGTTTTCTGCTTTCCTGAAGGCTGTTGCACTACAGACTGAACTGCTTTGTGCCAAGAGGCTCCAAGGCTCTGCCCAGATATGCCGAAGAGCCTGTAAAAGTGCTGTGTGTGTTTAAGGCACTCACTGCCCTGGGATGACAAGGTACTGCTGTAAAGTTGGGAAGATCAGCTGTGCTTTTCTGCCTGGATGGTAGCAGGCATAAAGCACGTGCTGCCACAGGAAGGCAATTCCTGGAGCTCTCTTCTCCTGCCATAAGACAGTGATACAAGAGGGTCCCAAAACCAGTAAAAGCACCATCCTTCCAGCTGGGGCTGACTTGAAGCTGGGGAAACAGATGCAAGACCCAGGCTGTTCCCCACTCAAAGGGCTCCCTTCCTCCACCAAAGCCTAATGATTGTTATTTAACCTTAAAATATGACAGCCCTGTGCTGCACTTCTGTGATCCTGTAATCACATCTTCCTACAGACACCCTTCTCGTGCAGCTTAAATATTTTACAAATACATGTCTAAGTACAAATCTTCCACATTAACTCTTGTATGGAGGGTACTTATTTTCAGCTGTGTGGCTGGGATTCCTATCAGTGTAATTTACCATGCAGCATGACAGAGCTGAGCTAGAAGGCACAGCTTTTACTAGCTAAAATACAATAAAATATGCTACACCGTGTTTCACAGATGAATCACTTCTAAACCATGCCTTTAAGTATTGTCTGTCACTGCAGTTCCTCATTGTAATACTTTGTGAGAGCTAAGAGAAGGAGAGAGAAATTGCCCTTTAAATCTCTACAAAGCCTATCATCTAGAAGAAATTAGGGACATTTGTTCTTGGAGTCAGGTGGGTTATGTAAGAGAAAGCTTATACACAACAGGTTTTATATGAGTGGAGGTCAGGCTAATGTGTTTTCACTTATTATGTTTCTTTCTAAGAATATTCAAGGACCAGCTCACAAACAAAACAACACCCAAACTCTGTAGGAAGCAGCTGCAGTCCAAAAGGTGCAGACAAGTGTTTGCTGTCAGCCCAAGCTGCCAGGCCACCAGCATAGAGACCCCAGGAGAGCAGAACTTCCTGGTACCTGCTCTGAATTAGCTCCCTAGGGGAGAGTTAGCAGCTTGTGGACAAAGCAGAGGAGCAGGTCAGACAAATCACCAGCAGACAGTAAGGCATTCCCATCTGCAGTCAGTGCCAAATGGTCTTTGCAGCCCTTGCTGCAGAGGACAGCACTGGAAGTGCTGGCACGAGCCCCCAGCAGCCACAGAAAACCTGAGGAGCAGACAGCTCTTTGGGAAATGGCCGTGCAAAACCCATGCCAAAGATCTCTGAACACTTCCCAATGTCTAAAATCAAGCTGAAGTATGCAAGACCCAAAGTTACAGGGAGAGAGCAGTAATGATCTCCAGTGGGATGTCTAGAGTCTGGCCAAAGTCTTTATAATTTATGTGATTGGAAGGCACACACTTCATTCCTGCTACTAAATACATCTCCACTCACCAGATACCCAGATTTTCCCTGCATTCCCTGGCTCCCCTGCAAGGGCCCTGGAGCCAAGAGTCAGGTTATCCCCGGGGCTGCTGGAACCCTTCACAGGCCCAGCAGTTTTTCTGTAGATTGCAGCAGGTTGTTTCTAAACCAGCCTCTCCTGGGCTCTCCTCTCAGTTCTCTAAAGCTACCTCTGAAATAATGCAGGAAAGACAAAGCTGGAGCAGGAGGGCTGTCACAGCTGGTGGCCATAGCTGCAAGTTTGGGCCAGAACACATTTTTCTTCCTGCTGCAGATGCTTTCTGTTAATAAGACTCTACTACAGAGATCTTTTCTTCTTTGGGGATCTACAGCACAAACCAAAACCAAGGTCAAAGAAAAAGTCCATTTTTTCATTTACCATTTTGGAAGGATAAACAAGAAACGCTTCAGTCCCATCTGACATAAATTAATAATGCTCCTGTTATTCACTACCTGTCAAAAGTTTCATCAAGCTCAGGTTTTGAAAGATACCCAAAGGAGATTAAAATGCTGCATGATAGAGAAACACTTGACCTTGAGGGCAGAGCTGCTGGGCAGCAGTGCAGGAGCTGTGCATGGCTGCTGCACGGGGGTGCACACACAAACAGCCTGGTCCCTGCAGGGCCTGGCACTGAGCTGCCAGCCAGGGATGAGTGCTGGAGCTCCCTGTCCCCTGTCACTGAGGGCACAATCCAGAGTGTCACTCCAGAAGCCTCCTCCCCTGCAGCTCTGAAATCCAGTGCAGCAATCATTTCATGCTGAACCACAGCATTCAGCTTCAGAGATGAAGGCCCTCTGGGTTGTGTGCCACTGCCTTTTGGTCACACAGATCTGAAAATAACATAATCAGAGGGGAAAAACTGAGTATCAGCTCAGTGACAGTCCTCTCTGCCAGCCTCAGAGAGAAGTGCAATTTGGGGTTGCTGAGCTCCCTGTCATGCCCAGGGCTGGTGCCAGGCTTGCATGCAGCCCTGGGTAGCTTGGTGCAGCTTCCCAGATCACTCCACCCACAGAGTTTGGTTTTCTGTCTGGGGCTGCACGACTGAGTGTGCCTCAGTGCCAAAAGCCAGCTTTAAGTTAGTTGGACTGGTGCCTTCCTGTACATTTTGTAAACAGTTTGAGACCACAGGGTTTCACTATGTCTCATGGCTTCTGCAGAAGGAGGGTGAGTCAGAACTGGCCAGTGAAGAAAGCTGTTGTGTCTGGGACCCTGCTCCACCAGTTTCAGAAGCTGGAAGGTGCAGATTATGCTTTGCATGTATGTTTAGTTCACTTTCTTCAGCTGCCCTAGTGGTCTGGGAAGGGGAGCCATGAGGAAGGGAGAATTTTTCCTTTTCTTTTTTGACAAAACCAGAAAAACCCCAAAACCCTCAGAAGTATCAAGTCTCAGTTTTATGCAAGAACCTTCACAAAGCTCCCCCAAGCATTTGCATCCAGAGTAACTCTGTCTCCTGCAGGCACTAACACCTGCTCACACCCATTTCCATTGAGCATCACCTCACCCTGTGGTCCCTGCAGTCACAAAGAGCTCAGACCAGTGCAGGACAGAGCTGACAGATTTTCCAGCCCCTCAGTGCCTCCATCCCAGCCATGCAACACACAGGAAGGCTGTGTGAATTTGAAGGCATGCAAATCTCTACCTATAAACCTGGCTCTGCTCTGCTGCTCTTTCAGCCCAGAGATTTATGTATCCCCTCTCTTTTAAGTAAACTCTTTTTCAAGAGCATGACTGTAGAGGTAAGTTCAGCCATAGACCTGTGTAAATTATATGGTTTGAGCTCCCCAGGGATCAGCATGGTTTCTGCAGTCTCTCCACTGCTCAGGCTCCCCCGTATGCTCCATAATCATTTCCAGGTCCCTTCATGCTCCCTGACTCAGAGCTGTAACTCAGACTGTCACCCTCTGTGCTGGAGAGGCCCCTCTGGCAGCTCTCAGCCCCCCAGGCAGTTCCAGCTGGGAGGAAGGAGGTGCCAGTGGCCTGGAGCAGTGGAGCCCTCCCAGCTGCCAAGGTGGTACTGGGAAAGATGCCCTGAGTCACTGGGGGACACGGGGCTGTCAGCTCAGGGGACCTGGGTGTTTTTAAAGATCATCTATTCTACATCTACGTTGTCAAACTGAGTAAAAGTTGCCCTTGTAGCAAATGACTTCTCTAAGGATCAGAAATGGATGTTGCTTATTGCCTATTGATTTCCTGGATGAGGAATGTGCACATGGCACAGAGCAGAGCGTTTGCACTACAAACACTTGTGTAATTATGGGAGAAGTACACATTAATGAGGGGCTGACTATATTTTCCTTAAGTGGAAAGTGTATTTAAAAGGAGAAGGCTCCTAGAGCTTTTGAAGTCAGAAGTTGTTAAACAGTCAGCAGCTGGAAATTTAAAATTCCTTCACATCAAGGCTCTGTGATCAATAGGGATTAAGTCAGACAGGACCTTTCAAAGCTTTCAAAGCTTCTAGCCTTATTAACAAATAGGTATCTGAAACACAGAGGCACTGCTGGAGGCATCTGTGAGACCTTGGTGCCAGGAGAGAGGCAAGGGGACAGAGGCTGTGGCAGAGTCACGACCATTGTACCTGGCTGACTCACCTGCAGCCAAAGCTGGGTGCCCATTTCCCTTCTTTTGCTGCTGTCTGACACGTGCCAGTCCGAAGAGGAGGGACCCTACTCCTGAGTGTGCCATCAGGTGCCCCTTTCCCACCAGGAGCTCTCTGTTGCAGCTCAGATGGTCACAGAGGTTCCAGTTCTGGGAGCAAAGACCCTTCTGTGGGCAGGGCAGGTGCCAAGAGCTGCTTTGCATTTGCTCCACTTGCAAAGCTCAACTCCCCTGGTTTTGTTCTAAGAAAACCTGATCCAGTTGCTTGTTTGGGTTTTTTCTTTAAGCTTAAAGCTTGTCAGTGTTCTTTGGGGACCAAAGCTCTGTCTGAGTCAGGGTGCCATCTCAGGGGATTCCATAGGTGCTTCCAGGGCCTTTCCTGGAACTTGTTTCTTCTGCTAGTTAAAGCCCCAAGGCCTGTGAGCTACAGGTGGATTCCCTGTGCTACAAGTTCACATCACAAAGCAAGGGGACTGATTTGTAAAAAGATCAGCAGCTCTGCACCTCTGGCCCCACCTGAGTCCTGTCTGAGGACTGCTATTGTAAATGCCTGGTTCAGGGATTGCAAGTCTTCACTTTCTCCTGTCACCTGAGAAGCACTGAAAAGAGGAGAACAATGCGTCTGAATATCTTTGTCTTTTTCTAATTCTTTTAAAACAAGAAAAGAGAATAAATTAAGATCCTTTCCTGACAGTTTTCCATTCAGCATGGACTGAAAAAGCATTAGGTCTTGGGCCCATAGAAAAGGTGTCCAGGCAGCAATTCTGTAAAAGAGGAGCAAAGATTAAGAGCTTTGCTCTGATCAGTTCCAGGAATCAATTTCTTCTTCTTCTTGTAGGATCTTTTTTTTATACAGCAGTTTTGCAGTTTTACTAGAGTTATAAATATGCAGTCTTTTGAAGAAAAAAATAGATTCCTGCAAAATTAAGAAATCCAGTCCCTTTCTTTTCTTTGTATCTAGCAGGTGCAAGCTACCAAAAGAGATTTCCTTCTCAGCAGCCACTGTATCCAAACACTGCAGTTTCATTTACAATATTTCCTGCATGAATGAGCATAGCCCTGTTACTGCCATGTCTTTGGATTTACGATGTGGCCAACAGTTTGTTATTTTCTTCTCTGCCTCCCAATCGCCTTTGTCTCGCTCGGGTGACAAGGGAGGCTGAGGTGAGCCATGTGGCCACTGGAGACTGCTGTGCATCTTCCCCAAGTGGCAGTGGGAGCTCGGGGAGCCCGGTGATGTCTCAGCCAGAGAGGCAGTGCAGTGACAGATGTGACACCAGCACAGCTCAGAGCCCAGCCCGCTGTCCCCAGCACAGCATCGCCACGCTGACGAGCAGAGGGAAATGTCTTCTGTTGCTGTGAAAGGAACCGACAGGGCTGGAGATGGAATCATCTAGGATTCATCCTGGCACAGTGCCACTGGTGTGTACAAACAGAGCATTCAATGTTTAAAGCTCTGCTCTGGCTGTGCCCTGACCTCGGTGTGCCATGGCACGGTGGGGATTTCTGATGGTGCAGCCGCACGTGGCATCGCTGCTCACAGCCTTTGGGGTGGGACAAAAGCACCCACCCTGGCACTGCCCTGCCCTCTGAGGGGCTGGCACCAGGGACTGTGGGAAAACCACCCACCCTGGCACTGCCCTGCCCTCTGAGGGCTGCCCAGGTCTGTGAAACCACTCACCCTGGCACTGCCCTGCCCTCTGAGGGGCTGGCACCAGGGACTGTGGGAAAACCACCCACCCTGGCACTGCCCTGCCCTCTGAGGGGCTGGCACCAGGGACTGTGTGCAAACCACTCACCCTGGCACTGCCCTGCCCTCTGAGGGGCTGGCACAGGGGGGCTGGATGGAGAGCTCCACTGGTGGCTTCTTGGCGTGGCAGCACGTGGTTGTGGTGCACAACGTGACGCTCCAGGATGTGACTTCACTGACCACGCTGGTCTGTGCCTGTTAAATAATGTCAGAAGTTCAGAAAGGACATCCTTCTGATAGTGTGGCACCTGCTCTGGGCAAACAGGACCATGTGGAAAATAAGGTTACACCAGCTGCAGCAGTTTCCTCTTCCCCCACTTCTCTCCAGGTCAGCTTCCCACAGCTGGAGACCACAGTAAGAGAAGACTGCAATCCTGCATCCCTCTGAAAGCACCAGCAGACCTGGGTGAGGAGAGCTGGATCTCTGCCTCACATTGTGCAAAAGTAGAATGTGTACTAGAATATTATGGAAATTGCATCAAATGGGGAAATGCCTTTTTTGTGCATATATATATATTTTTTTTTACATTCCTCTCCCCAGCCCAGCAAAATGACAGACTCCTACAACTTGCAAGCTTCCTGAGGATGCCTTTATCAGCCAAAACAGGGATTGTTTGTAACATTCCTCTCTTTCCCTCTTCCACATCACTTTTATTGGCTGGCTCAGCTTCCGCTGCCATGTGCTGCTCACTCCTCCAGCAGAGGAAATGAGCAGCACACACAGGCTAGGCAGGAGAACAGTATTAATGAAAGAATTGGGAACCATTTAATGCAAATTGCCCTGGGATCAGACTGAGCCTAGCCACTGCTCCCCATCTAATATCATTTTTGTTTTTAAGAAATATCTAAATGCTGGGAGCAAATTTCAAGTGTTGTTTGTACTTGGCCCCAGCGTGGGTCAGACAATACAAAGCAAACTCCCACGTGCTCTGCCCCAAGGAGGCTGATTTCTTCTGCACTCTGATTTCCTCCTGCCCTGAGAAGTAGGTGTTATTTGTTACTCAAGCATTTCAAATGCCAAATGTGGCAGGATTTGTTCTAATCAAACTCAGCAGTACTGCTGTGAAAGCAGCTCTGAATCTGAGATACGTTTTTTTCTTTGAACATTTCCTCTCCGTTGCTAAACCTTACAAGCACTTTTAGCATCTGGCAAGTTTCTTGGTTGGGTTTCCTGGGACCAGACCTCACAAAACCACACAGTTCATCACCTTACCCAGGGACAGTCTGGGTAACAAAGTCAACCCTGACAAATGTTTACCCTTTTTAGAAACCTTCCTAAGATGGAGGGTTTGTAGCCTCCTCATGTGAGCCATTTGAGTGCTTCATAATTGCAGAAAATACATGACACCTTGGGAAAATCTCCATGATATTACCTCAACCCCATTCTACCATCTGCTTTGGTTTTAGTAATGACATCTCTTAGCTCAGGGAAAATCTCTGACTCGGTGTTTGCAGGACAATGGCACACACAGGTATCATTGCAGGGGGAAAGCTTCCAGGAACAAGTGGATTTAAAGAGATTTGCTGAGCTTTACTTGTGAGGTTAACTCTGGATATGAGAAGAAAGCACAGAGGGACTGTGAGGCACCAGAAGAGCTGAGTTAGACAAAGAGGTGTGGAATGGTGTAAGAGCAGAGATGTTCTGTCCTCACAGGCATCATTACCCAGTGGGAGGAATGACCTTACAGTGGGCAGGACTGCAGGCAAAGGTCAGCCTGTCTGGTCAGAGTGTCAGGACAGCCCTTTGTACACCCTAGCTGTCACAGCTTCTGAGAACCAGACAGGACCTGGCCACTCCTGAGGCACTGAGCCCCCTCAGGGAACACGAGGAGATTCACTCATTGCTGACATGGTGAGATCTGGGAGCTCTGTGGTGGAAGGGAAAGCACCTCTGAGTCATCCCTGCTCTGTTTGCTGTCAGCAGTGATGCTGAGAAGGGAGCAGCCTCCTGGGGCACCTCCTGCCCCAGAGCCACCTCCAAATGAGAGCAGAGCAAACAGAGAGGCTGCTGTGGCCAGGAAATTCCTAGTGGGAAATGGTTCAGAGCAGGGTGAGGCTCACTGTGGTTCCAGTTTGCACGTTCCATTGGCTTTCACCTCCACCAGGTGCTCCTGCATGCCCTGTTCTCAGGAGTATGTGTATTTTGGGGCATAATTTAATTTCCCTGCCAGGCAGATCAGCTGGGTTCCCCTCTAAAACACTCAGCCAACCCACTCAGAAGGGCTGGTACTCCTCACTCCCCAGCTCCCAGTCCCAGCTGCTTCTCAGAGCAGTGGTTGCTGCCTCACAACCTCCTCATAGCTCAGGTCCAGGGGAGAGGACAACTTCTCCTCTCCTCACAGTCACAGCACCCCTGGTCTGGTCCCACATTCCTTGGCCCCACTCAGCTCCAGATGCTGAATGTCACCTGGTCAAAGCCAAACCTGTGGATCCAGGGCTTGGTCCCAGCTGAGAAAAGAAAAGGAAAGTCTCAGGAGCACAGAGGCAAGAGACAGCAGGCACACTGTGTCCTATTCACATTCACACAGGGGTGCAGCTTGCCAGCATTTGAAAGTTCCCATGTTCTAATGTATTTTTTAAAACAGGCTTTTTTAAAAGTCCTCTCACACAGAGAGGATTTTTTAATAAAATAGTATTTGAGGAAAGAATAAAGCTGGGATTTTGTAGAGGCCAGAGGGCCTAGATAACACTACTGAGTAATGAAATAGTGCTCAGCTAACCTAATGGGCTTATCTGGATGGTCTGTGGGTTTCCCTTTGTCTCCAAGCCAAAACTTGAGAAAACACCTGCAGCAAAAATCTTATCTGCACTCTTCAGTTTTCTTCCCTCCCTCATCTCCTGCACTGTGTGTTATAAATAGTTTCCTTCCCTCCTCCCACTATCCCATTTATCAGCACAGCACTGGTTTTGTTAAAATAACACTACATCTAGAACTAGGCTCCAAGCCTATTTGGAAGGATTTGTAAGTATTATACATTTCTTTTGTTCAGCAAACAGAAATAAAATGGGAATAAATCTGTGAAGGAGCTTGAGGCTGATACCCTGACCCCCCCAGCAGAGGCTGTGCACCAGCACCATCAGTTCTGGCAATTCTTCTCAGCAGGGGTGGCACTGAGCTGCTCTGAGTCCCTCTCAGGTGGCAGTGCCCACCCAGGGCAGGTACAACACAGATGGAAAAAGGCAATAAGCAAAGCCCAGGAAGGAACTCTGTCAGCTTACCAGAAGTTTAAGGAAATTTTGAGTAAATCAGAGCAGGTTGTGCTGGCCTGGAGAAGACAAGGACACCTGAGATGTGTGCAGGGGGCTCTTGTGGATGGTCTGAACAGGGAACATGCTGACTGCAGGGAAAGCAGGTCCCCAGCTGTGCTTCAGTGCCTTTGGGAAGGAGGGATTCACCAGAGGATAAAGCAGAGCTCCAGGCCCAGACACAGGTTTGGAACAAAGGTGACTCCAGTCTGATGACCCTGAGGAAGGAGAAGCAGGTTCTTGGGAGCCATCCTGCAGGAGGAGCTACAAGGATAAAATGGCATCTCAGCCTCAGGTAAATTTATAAAGGGAAGCAAGAAGAAGGGGACAGAGGATGTCAGGACAATGTGCAAACATAAGAGCAGCTGACTGTGCATACCCAGAAATGTATCTGAGCTGGGATGCATCTCTGTACTTGAGAGGAATCTCTGTCCCCCTCATGGTGACTCTGGGCTCCCTTTATAGTCACAGCAGAAAAAGGGGCCCATTTACAGAATGATTCATCTGACCTATTTTAGACATTTACTCTAGCATCCAATGACTCATGTCCTTGGGGTGCCCATTTCTTTCCTATAAACAAGAGTCTAGACAAGTAACTCAGATGTAGACATTCACAATTAGATGTCTACGTTTGGACAGATGAATTCTGCCTCTAATGTTCAACCAGAAATCAGCCTAGAAGCTCTGCCAAAGACAGCTCTGGTTGATAGCCACGACAGGGAAGAGAAACAGGGTCATTCATTCTTTTTGATGGTGCATAGCTCCCTGCACAAAACGCTCAAAGCACTTGCTGGAAGATTAACCATCCTGTGAAGGGCTGTGATAGCATTCCTGGAGCAGCAGCAGGGACCAGTAAATGCAGATTCATTATTGCAACTATTTTTCTAACCTGTCCCTACATCTAATTAACTGGTGTCAGATCCCTTTTCCATCAAGGTCATTTGGCAAAAGGAAAGACAAATCAGATGAGTCTGGTGTGCCATCACCTCTCGGGGTGGTTGGTGATGGTACAGATGTGCATCTTGTGTGGGCCTCCACTCTCCAGACTTGAGAGGCTACAAGAAAAGCTGGTGGCAAATCTCTTGCTAATCCCAAGGGTCCTTTCTGCTGGCAGCAGAGTTGATGCTGTGCTTTCCAAAGCAGAGCTCTCAGAAGCTCCTCAGGCTTGGAGGAAACTGGCAGGATCTTGTGATGCTTTAGGAACCAATAATCTGGACAAGTCAGGCCAGACCACTGGGAAGACTTTTTGTTTTGACAGTTTTAAAGTGTTTCTCATTTCAGCCTGTCAGTCTGATTTCCTATGGCTCATACATTCACACTGGCTGTGTCTCCCTCAACAACTTTGAACTCATTGAGCAATTTCAGCCAAATTTGACAGAGAGATAACAGCCTCAGAGACAATTCAGTTCCTCAAAGGTTTGCAAAAATAAACATCCACGTAAAGGAGAGAGATGTTTTGAGTAACCCCAACTGAACAAAAGGCTGCAACGTGAGCTCAGCCTTGAGAATCAGCACTAGATATTCCTCAAGGGAAGGAGTCTTTGCAGATCACTCAGACCCCAACCCTGGGAACAGCTTTCCTGATCTCCTCAGCAGCCCAGACACACCACCCCAGAGCAAACTAGTTTCACCCAGCAGCCACAGAGCACCAGAGGCACCACACAGGGCCATGGGCACTGCCAGAGTGAGGAATGAACCCTTTCCTCAGCACCACACAGCCATGGGCACAGCCAGAGTGAGGAATGAACCCCTTCCTCAGCACACACAGCCATGGCGCTACCAGGGTGAGGAATGAACCCTTTCCTCAGCACACACAGGGCCATGGCACAGCCAGAGTGAGGAATGAACCCTTTCCTCAGCACCACACAGGGCCATGGGCACAGCCAGAGTGAGGAATGAACCCTTTCCTCAGCACACACAGCCATGGGCACTGCCAGAGTGAGGAATGAACCCTTTCCTCAGCACACACAGCCATGGGCACTGCCAGAGTGAGGAATGAACCCTTTCCTCAGCACACACAGCCATGGCACTGCCAGAGTGAGGAATTAACCCTTTCCTCAGCACACACAGCCATGGCACTGCCAAGGCTGGGAGGCAGCAGGAGGCACAGAGCTCTGTGTGTTCCCCTCCTGGCCAGGTGGTGGGAGCAGCCCCAAATCAGGTCAGGATTTCATCATGGCCAAGCACGGGTTTATCAACCCAACCCAAACCTCCCAGCTTCTGGGCACTGCAGGGCACAGGCTGTGAGAGTGAGGACTGAGAGGGAGCAAATCCTCCTCCCTCTCCCTGCTGCAGCATCATCTGATTCCTTTTGCCACCTGCCAACCCTCCCTTTCCCTTCCCACACCAGCCCAAGCTGCAGCACCTGCAGAAGCCCCAGGACAGCTCTGCTGCCCCAGAGGAAGCAGTGCCATCAACAGCAAACACAGGGCTCTGTTTGCTGCTGCAGCAATCCAGCCCTGCACAGCCAATGCCTGGAAAATTCCTCCAGGCTGCCCCTCTGGTGACCCCCAAGTGATGAGATTTTATTCCCTGTCTGACTTTATCACTCCCACAAGTGGCAGAAGCCAGAAAAGACCAGAAATGTGTGCTTGCACTGGGCTGCCACAATTTTGGCAAAAATCAAAACGGCATCAGGAGTAGAGGCTGAGTCTGAAGGAAGAAACAAATAAAAAGTTCCAGACATCCTGAAGTGCTCAGACAACTAAGGCAGGCTGTCGGCCACCCTGAGAAAACACAGATAAGCCAGAAACCCCCAATTCCCACTTGCCAGAGTTCTGTGAGCTGGAGGAGAACTCAGCCACTCCACAGCCAGAGCTGCCTGCTGGCCAGCAGCTCCTCACCAGTGACAGGGGAGCAGCAGCAGGAGGGGAAATGCTCCTTCAAGGCACCACCAAGATCATTTGGACACACACCAGTCACAGAGACACCAACTTATTTTCAATACATCTCTTTCCCCCCCAGCACAGCTTCTGCAGTTCAAGCAGCACGAGTGGTGCCTCTCACTGCCTCATTTATTTTAAATGAGATTTATGTTGGCATTACTGAAACTAAGCTGTCATCCTTTCACAGCCATAACATTAATGGACAGAACCAAAACCCCAGACCAGGCTTTCTCACCAGCTCTGCTGCTCCAGCCAAAGGGGCAGAGGGACCTAAGATCACACCTCATGCTCTCCCAGGTGGGTCCTTCAGCACTGCCCAGTGCCCTCTGTTCCCAGGTGGCATCACATGGCACTTGGTGCCATGGTTTAATTAAGGTGTTTAGGGCATGGGTTGGACATGATCACCTTGAAGGTCTCTTCCAAGCGAGTCCCTCTGTGATTCTCCCATGACACATCAAGGCTGCAAAGCCTCCTCTGAAACCCAGAGGAGAAGGGAGCTTTGCCCAGCCAGGGAAGCCCCTGGCAGTGGGGTGCAGAGTGTGGGAGAGGCTCTGTGTCTGCAGCAGTGGCTTGTGATGGTTCCTTCCACACTGCTCTGCTGATTGATGGCTCACCAGGAGCTGTTAACGCAGCAATATCCCAGCCCTATTTACAGACATCTCTGCACATTTACTTTGTCACAAGTAAACTCTGCACACGGCAATAAAGCTTAAGGTAATGACTTCTTCAGCACAAAGCCAGCAATTTCCTGTCAGCTTGGTTTACAAATGGCCAACTCTGGGCTTAATTTCCAACTGTGGCTCCAAAGATGGCTATGCAAAGTGGGGTGAGGGGAGGGAGAAACTCCAGGCTGTGCCACTCTGAGCCCTGGCAGCCCTGCTCTGAAGGATGAACGGGGTTGGGCAAATGCACCCCATGCTCACCCACAGTCACAGTTTTCCTCTTATCCCATCAGTAGGAAAGCCAAGGAAAGGCAGCCCCAAGCCTTGGGATAACTCCCACATGTTCCTGTGGCTGTGTGCCCTTCTCAAAGCCAGCCTGGCTCTGTCACAGCTGCCGTGACACAAGGGGAGACCACAGTGGGTTTCCTCTCCAGAGGCCTTTCTGAGGGAGATGCAGGCATCTCATCCCACTTCCCACAGCATCCTGCAGCAGCCCCAGTGTGGCCTGGGTGGGAATTGTGCCCACACTCCCTCTACCATGCTCAGCATTACCAGAGACAGAGCAGATCATCAGCCTGGATAGGCCTGGGAGTGCCTGCGTGGGCTTCAGCACCTTTCTCTGGAGCAAAGGGAATCAGGGCAGGGAGGCCACAAACCAGGGAGCTGGGCTGCAGATCACCTGCACACAGCTCACTGCAGGCACCCTGCTGCCAGCATCAGGGAAAGCAAAGGGGGTATTGCTGCTCTCCCCTGCAGCATCAACCTTCACGTGCTGAAACTGTGCTAAACATCTCCAGCCTCCTGCTATAATTAGTGCAGAGAGAGGATGTCTGAGAAGAGGAGTCTATTTTAGGTGTCATGAGTCACCTTCCAGAGATGGGGATTTTTATTTTTTTTCACACTGACCATATAGAAAGATCTGAAAGTAGATACTTAAAATAGACAGTATAAATATGCATTGAAAGCTTGGAGCATCCTGCCCTTTAACTGGGTTATGATGTTCCTCCTTACCAAAGGGTGTGAAAACACTTTGTCACACTGAAATCTAAGCTGCTGCACCTAGGAGGGCTGTCAGCAGCCAACTCAGGTACAGAGGGGACAAGATGATGCTGGTGGAGTTTTTCCAAACCATCCTGAACTAGCATCTTCATCCCACTGGAAAACAGCAAATTGCTTTCCAGCACAGACCCTGAACTGTGAGAAAACAGCTTTGGCATTGTTGAAAAGGGGGGGGAAAGTTAATTTATTTCTATCTGTGAAAAAAGGGTCAAAAGATCAAGAGCTCTTGTTGGCTCAGTCTCCAAAAGGCAGGTCTATAGGTAATGTTTTCATTTTAAGCTGTGGCTAAAAGGTGAAGAAAATAAAGATGGGAAAAGGCATCCTCTTGATGCATTAGGGGAATGGCTGCAGTGAAGCCTCAGAGGTTTTCCAAACTGCAGCCCACGATTTGGGGTCTTTCTTCCCATTCTCCTCTTATCTTCCTGGTTTTTCTGATTTTTACCACTTAATTCCCTCTACCCTTTCACAACAATTTCAGACACAAAAGTTGTGTTGGCTAAATGAAACCCCTGCAATTGCAAGAGCCCAGTCTTTAACATTTTTTGCTTATTCTTATTGATATCTCACTCCCATTGTTTAATTTCTACTTTGAAACCCCTCAGTCTCCTGTTTCCACTATGAGCTGTTGTCATTGTTCCTTTTCATGCCCATTCCAATTCACCTCCTTTAAAGTTCCTCCTTTACCCTCCCAGCTTCCATGAAGACTCCCTCAACCTCTCCTGTAAATACTTCAAAGCTTTAGAGAATGAACTGTGCTTCAGCTCTGCATCCCCTTAAACAGCTCGCTGAATATGCTTCTTGTTATTTTTAAGAACCTGTTAGAATTAAATCCCTGTAAGAAATGTGCCACCATTGTGGGGGAGAGCACATTAATCAAAGACACAAGCTTCTCCCCAGCTGCCTGGGCAGGGCCCAGCCTGGGATTGATAAATTGCACCTGGAGGTAACTAATAAATCTGAGAAGTCATTTGCTTTTTATGAACAGGAGCGGCAGGAGATGCAGCTTCCAGAGGAATTTGGGTGGAAGCAGAGCAGTGCCTGGAGCCCCCAACACATCCCTTCCCATTCCCCTGCTCACTGATGTCCACCCCTGACCCACTGCCAAGCACAGCAGGTCCTGCCATGCTCAGATGGGGAATATTTCAGGGAATCCCTGGGGTTTTTCCTCCACCTGCCAGCACAGCCTGCACTGCTCCAGCAGGAGGGGAGGATGCCCTGCAGCTCTGTCACAGGGGCTGTGACAACTGGACACACCTCCTCCATCCACACCTGCCTGTGCTGGAAGAGGAATTCTGCTGTTCTCAGCCTCGGCACTGCAGAGAACCAACCTCCTCTGAGGGACTTGGAGGTGAGGTCCTGAGATTCCCCAGCTCCTGTCACACAAAGGTCAGCACCTTCCCCCTCACTGTGGTCTGAGCAAACTGTCCCCACTCCCCACTGAGCAGGGGCTCCAGAAGAGTCCCCCATTGTGCTACAGCCTCAACACCATCACTGGGGACCCTGCTTTCTGTCAGCATTACCATCATGTACATGTCAAATAACCAACCCATGGGCAGCTTTCTCTCACTGCCAGCACTGTCACCTCAGAAGTTTAGGAAACACAGTCCTTGTCTTTCTTAGTTGGAAACAGTTACATGGTGCCTACATCATAAAAATCTGCAAGAACTAGGATAAACCATTAATTACACATCTGATCCTAGAAAATACTGCAAATGACTCTGTTCAAAAACATGGGGTCAGTGAAAACTCATCTTCTGTAGCACTGTCCAAATGTTATTTCCTGTTTTCCCCAGATCACAAAGTCCCATGGTGAGCAGCCTTTTGTACCCATGCACTGCACAGAACTGAGCAGAGAGCTCTAGAAAGCACACACCAACCACCTACACTTCAGAGAGCCAGAAGGGAGGATCAGACAGGATGTGATCACAGGAGAGATCATGCCCAACATGGGTTAAGATGTTTCCTCCCTCCCTCTCTTTTTCTTTTCATGTGAACATCATTAGGGCAGGCTGGAAGAGCTTTCCTGACACGAGCAGTGCTTTTTCCAGAAAGCCAGGACCAGGCTTGGGCAGTGGGGCTCAGGTCCTGGGCACACAAGGAGCAATCTGCTGGCATCCACTTGATCTATTGTAGGAAACAAATGCTTTTCCCTGATACATTAGAGCACAATTTAGACACCACACTCCAAATCACAAAGCTGCATTACAGCCTGTATTTCCCCACTGACCTCACTGCAAGAGAGGATCAGAAACATGTTTGGAAATTCAGAAGTGTTTGGGGTCGTGCTGAGAAAGAGGCAATCCTTATTCTGCTCCAGGATTTGCTGGCCTCTGCCAAGGCTCTGATTTAGTGACTGTCAAAAAATATCTCTGCTATTCAAATGTCCCTTTTCTCAAAGTCATTCCCTCTGTGGGCAGGGAGAATGAAAGAAAAGCTTCATCTGCACCTCTCAGTGCCACACCTGGGGATAAATGTGTCCCCTCCCCTGAGGAACTGTGCAATAATTCCCACTCATCCAGAGATGCAGAGACACAGAGGAATCCACATCACATCCAGTGGAAGTCCTCCCAGTGCTCCTGGCCATGTCCAACACCCACACCACATCCATCACTGTGGAACATCATCCCCAAATCCACCCCCGTGGTCATAATCAGCAGCTGTGACTTTTATTTTCCCTTTCCTACACAGGAAAGGGAATAAAAGTGCTCTGATATTTGTTCACAACACGGGCTGTGTATCACATCAGAGGGGAATTACTTACTGCCAATTATTACATTAAAGTTCAAGTGGAACGAGGTACTAATTGTCTTGTTATAGCTATTAAAGCTCTGGTGTGCAAGCAAGGCACTTTTCAGATTATCTGCATCCTCTGTGGTGACACATGAAGCATAACATGATCTACTAAGAAGCAATTGCTGATAGTCATAGACTCTTTAATAATATGAACATTAAATCAGCAGATATTATATATACATCTAATAATAATTATGTATATATGTAAATAACAGAAGCTTTCAAGTTCAAGATTTGCTGGGGGTTCTGCAAGCTCCTGGAAGCAGCTGCTATCTCACTGCCAAAGCAAAAGTGCTTATGAGGTACTGACCAAATCCAAACTTTCAAATACAGCAAGAAGTACCACTCTAGTAAGAAGAGGAGATGAGACATCTCATCCCTTCCCAGCAGGACACTGGCACAAAGCCAGCCCAGGCATTTCAGTGATCCCTGCCTTCCCCAGGGTCTGATCCCTCACTGGAGGGTTTGGACATATGTGTGTAGGAGAATCCTGGTGAGATTTCCATGCAACTCTGAGCTGTCTCTGCCATCTTTGCAGGGAGTTAATTCACTTCCTTCCAAAGGGCTTTAACAGGTAGATAAATGTGTGAGCTGCTCCAGGGATTTCCAGCTACAGGGGGCAAGGTGATATGAATGGCACCATGACTTTCTTGCAGCTAGAGGAAGAAAATAGCCCACTTACTCCCTGCTTCCCACCACTGGATCAAAGCAACCTCCTGGACCAGCTTTGGGGCATGGCCATTCCCTGGCCAGATTCACACAGAGGTGTTTTACAGCTGGGAAACGTGTCCAGCTTCCAAACACACAGCTCAGTCCAGCACAGTGGGGTCTGTGCCTAGAAAAGGCCTCCCCAAACTGGGGACCATGTGTGATGCATCCCACTCATCCAGAGATGCAGAGACACAGAGATCAGGATGTCCCATCCAGTGCATTTCCAATTTCTGGATCCAGCAATCTCTGAAGCAAAACCGAGATGAAGCAAAGAGCACGAAGTCCCCAGGCCAAAGGAGGGGGACCTGTGTCCCCCTACCACATCCACCAGGTACCTCTGCTCCTTGCACAACCTCCCCATTATCAGCAGATACCTCCCTCACTATTGTGTGCCAGAGCAAGAACCAAGATCTAAGTCCTTATTTCTTGAATTGCTCCTCCACTGGTTCAGGTTGAGGATGCCAGCAGAGCAAAATCTGTCACCAGCAGCTTCCAGTGGGGATGGCTGAAAGCTTTTAGAGATTAAAGGAGAAAACATGGAGAAAGAATCTCAGAAACACACAAAAAAGCTTTCCACCATGCAGGAGAGGATGAGGATTTTGGGGTGGCCTATTCTAACACCCAGTAAAGTCAGTGAAAATATTTCCTGATTATTTCAGTGGGCCCAGCAGAGGAAAGAGTAGTGTTTAAGAAGTCCTTTAACCTTAAACTCTTCTAGACCAAATCTGTTCAGATTGCTACTTTAGTGGGTTTGGGGAGGATTGATTGAGAAGAAGAGGCAGATAAGAGCTGAGTTCCAAAAAAAAAAAAAAAACCTTTGTTTTCTTTGTGACTATTTGAAACTGTAACTTAATGTTATCAATCCCTTGGCCTGGTGCAGCTTGGTACCAGCTGGGACCGTGCAGGCTGGCTGGTGTCACCACTACAGTGTGATCCTGCTCTTATGGCTTTGCCTCAAAGGGAGGGCAAAGCAATGAACTCATTTTGGCATAATCTTTGGTAAAACAGAGGAAAAAAAGTGTGAGCAGAAAGTGGTATTTTACAAAGGGGGTAATGAGAGATTCAGTAATATTCAGATGTAAACAGGAGCTCCTCTAAACGACCCAAGTTAAACTCCAGTCTGAATACATTTTATAGAAACGATGCATCACACTAGACACAAATTGCAACTAAAAATAGTCAATTTTTGCAAGGAAACAACACTGCAAGCTAACCAAACAAATGGCTTCCCACAACTTCAGCCCCAGCTTTGTCTTTCTCCTGGCCTGGGTCCCCTTTCTTAGCACACAGGGCCCTCTCACAACAACCCACATCTGTGTGCCTGTTTGCAGGGATGGAGCCAGCTCCCCCAAACCCCATCAATCCCATCTGACGTGGAACAGACAACTCCAGCAAGCCCTCCCAGAGCCAGCAGGGCTCCTGCTGCACCTCTGAGGTCTGAGAGGGGACAGCAATGTGCCAGCATCCCCCTGTAACCCATCAGGGTGTGCATTAGAGCCCCTGGGGTGCACCCACACAATTACCACCCACAGGGGCTCCTCACCAACCCAGCCCCTGACAGCCAACAGAGCTGCAGGTTCCAAACCTGTAAGGGAAGGAAAACACCACCAAATAGATTAGCTCCACAGTTGGGCTCTTAATTATGGGTCATTTAGTTCAGTTAATCAATAGGCAGACTTCTTTAACCGGCTAATTATGCCAAACTGCTTCCACAATGAGCAGGTTTGCTGCTGGTTGTTAACCATGAAGGGATAATATTTCACTGTAAAGATAAGAGAAGGCTCCCAATCCTCAGACAAATGCTTTGCAGTCACAGGCTGCAAATTTAACCCATTCCACACCAAACACAGGCTCACAGCTAAAGGAGCAAAAAGGCACCAGCAGCATTGGCTTCTCAGGGCTGAAACACCAGGGTGAACATTGCCTCGAGTGAATCACTCAGATCATTTACTCTGCAAATCACTCCTGTTCAGGCTACACAGGAGCTAAAAATGATCTATGCAAATCAACCAGCTGAACTTCTTGGTGGTGGCAGGCCTGATAAAAACCAAGCAGCCTCTGTTGCCTTTCAGGCAAGGAATGCAATTCCCTCCTTTGCTTTGTTGTGTGAGACAGCGAGTCCCAGCTGAGGCAGGAGTCTGGAGAGCCAAGCCACATCCTCCTCCCAGACCCTGCAAGAGCAGATCAGCATGCAGAGGAGGAGGTCTAGGCCCTCATTTGTCAAAACAGATAAAAGACCAAGACAACCTCTTGTAACTTTTAGTTGTTTAGAAAAAAAGAACAGATTTTGTTGCAAACTTGAAGAACTGATTGCTGGATTCAAGGCCTCTGTTGAGGTCATCAAATAGTTATTGCAATAGAGCAAGATAAGAGCTAAGTGATAGCAAAAGTTTGTGGCTGAATTTCCTGGATATTTGTTTGAACAGAACAAAGCAATGTGTGCTTGGGGTTTGCTGGTAAATTGCTGTAACTGGGGAATAACAGAGTGCTGAGAGAGCATCCCAACAGGGCCCCCTCAGGATGCTGCTCTGCCAGGCTGGCATCCCTGTCCCACTGCTGGGGTTTCACACACCCCTCTCCTGGAGGGCTCCACTCCCAGCCAAGGATAACTGGGACTGTCCTCAGTGCCTCCCCTGGCTTCTGAACGACTGCAAGGCAACTCACAGCTCCTGTCCTACCTGTATCCCCTATTTTGATTTCCCTACCTCATTTCACCTTCTTAACACCCACCTACCTTGGCTTTTGCTGCTTGAGAAAGTCCATTAGTGGAGCATTAAATAGAATCCCTGGCCTTAAGAGCTGGCTAAAAATTTATCTGCGAGGAAAAGTCACCCTGCTGTAACTTCCACCAGGATGACTGCTCCAGTTTGATACTGCCACAAAACCACAACTGAAAGCAACAAATCCCTTTAGCAGTAGCAGCAGCCATCTTTGTGAGGAGGAGAGTTCAATGATTTGAGCATTCAGAATAATTTTGGAATAAATCGCTGTGTGTCTAATTCAACCCATCACACCAGCACAAAACTTGCATTTCTGCAGTTCTTGGTAACAGGGGAATCCTGAAATGCAGTGCCTGGGGCAGAGATGGCCCACAGGCTGCCTCTGTCACCTCTTCACATCTCTGATGACCTTTTTGGGACCACTTCACTGCATTCTCAACCGCAACAGACCTCAATAGGTACAAAAATTAAGATTTTTTGCTGTTTGAAGTTTACCTTTGCTCCCCATCACCTTCTTTTTGGCATGTGAAGCTGCATTGTTTTCTGAAGAAGCAAGGCTTTAGCTTCAACATTTGTCTGCCATCAGCTTTTTCTAAAATATCTGTTGGAGTCAAGCTTTATGTAAGCTTTACAGTTTTAGAAGCTATTTTCTAACCTCCTAAAACATTACAAACATTGCAATGTTGACTGGAAAAAAAAATGGAACAGACTTGTAGAAAAACAGGCATTGCTGAATCACTAAAAAGATCTTTAAAGAGCAGTAATGTTTGTATCCTAAAGTGCATAATCTGCAGAATTTTCTTGCTGAAAAAACAGGCTGCTATCAAAAAGGGCTGCAGTCAGATTCTAAGGGAGTTTAGGCAGAGCTGCAGGATCAGATTCCAGGCTAATTCCATGTTTACTCTGGAAAAAGTGCTACTGAGATTCAAACCCACTATTTCTAGTACTATAAACCATCACACATTCCCACCTGCAACTGATTTATTAAACTTTAGTGCATCTGCCAGCAGCAGAAATATCAAACTAGAAACTGGGAAACAGAAGCTTAATAGTTCATGTTTAAGAGAAAAAAAAAAATCAAGACTGTTTTTACCCAGATCATGAGAAAACAATGGGATAAGGGGTATTCCTTTGGGACATGCAGTGCTAGATTGCAGATGTGATTCACAGAGACATTCAATCAGATGGCACATCAAAAGCAATGGTAAATTACATGTCTTCAATAAAAAAACCCCACTAACTCATAGATAGTTGGCCACAGAGGAAGGCAATTAGACTTAGCATTATTTGTTAAACAACAGGCACAAGATGATACATAGTGAATTTTTTTGCAGTAATAGCCATTCCTGGTCATTGGTTTTGAAGAGAATAAATCTGTCACTTGTGTGAAAACAATTGACAGCACCATTTATTACCTTGCATGCTTCAGAATAACAGCACAATTTACATGTTGCCCTTTGGCACTGGGACTCTGAGCTCGCCCAGAAACAAAGCAAAAAATATCTACAGACCTGGTAGCAGGGATTTAAGCAGCAGATGACCTTATGGGGTTTATTTAAACTTCTATAATGGTGCACTCTTGTTCTGCCTCTGGTTGTAGAAGAAATAGGTTCTTCTGGAGAATCCACAGCCTTGAGACTCTGAAACACAAAGGGTCATGCAGAGGTCTCTGTGTGTAATAGTTCAGAGAGTAATGTTTTAGCTCTGATCCTCTGAGATATCTCCTGGGAATTGAAGATATTTGGTTTCCTTTCAGAGGCTTTAAAGGGCTGGGTCCATCAAAAAGAAGGAAATTTTCCCCTAGCTCATGAAGATAAATCTTTGTGCTAAATCTTTCTTTTCCATATGAAAAGGCCAGGTCCTCGGTGCATCCAAACCATTTAGCCCTATGGAAAATAAACCAACAAAGTCTAAGGGAAACATTACTGGAATAGAATATACTCAGCCAAAAAAGAGACTAAATGTCCCCAAGATGCTGCCTTTGACTTTGTGGCTAGTGCTTCTTTTTGAGAAGGTGTCCTATGGCACCTGTTCCAAATACACGAGGCACTCAAGTTTGGGTTCAGTTTTAATGGAGGAGAAGTCTGAAAACAATTTTGGAAAGGCATTTTAAAGGGATAATTAGCTCTTTGAATCCAATAGAAACACTTAGGTTGAGAGCTATTATAAACCTCTACAAAGCACTTCTGTCTACTTCAGCAGCAAAAAGTTGTCCAGAATGGGTAAACTGAAAATACCTTACACTCACCCCTATGGAATTAAACTGGGATTTCAGGTCTACAAATGGGTGCTTAGGACAGCCAGGTGCTGGCAAGGCTTCCTCTCTGCTCAGGGAGGTCTCCACAAGTCAGCACACCCTGCAAGAGCCAAAACACAGCTTTTCCCAGCACAGAGCCCTCAGTTTAGCAGTGGCCACTCCAGCTCAGAGGGCTCAGGCTGCTCTTCCCTTGGGCAGTGATGCCCTGAGCCTGAAGGAAGGGCAGGCCAGCACCCAGTAACCCCTTTCCTTGGTATAATTACCATTAGAATTACCATGGACTGGGCTGTTTGGTTTCATTTCCCACCAGTTCAGGTCAGTCTGGCCAGTTACTGAGGAGCTCCACCAACCCCAAGCACTGCTCTGCACATGGTGAAATTCCAGGGGATTATTACAGCTGGAAATAGAATTTACATTTTCAACTCACACCTTGTGCCTCCTCCTGCAGCACCCTGGTCCTTGTAGAGATATGAAGCACCTGTCACTCTGAATTTTCCTACTCTCAGCATTGTGATATTGTTATAATAAAGTCAATTAAATCCTGGGTTTCAAGTACCTTGACAGGTTTCAGCCCTGTGCTGTTACAGAACATTTGCAAAGATCCAGGCAATATCTGCTTTCCTGGTGTTTTTTCCCCCTCATTCCTGGAGATGCTAACATATAACCAAAATGTCTTTTTTTTTTCCTTTTTTAACAGTTGTCACCAACCTGTAGTTATGTTGTCAAATAAACTGCTGATACAGGTGTATTATTGACTTCAATTTCTAGCAGGGCTGAGAGCTGAGTTTCTATTGTTGGGTTGGGTTTTTTTTCTTTCTTTAAACCCCACAATGTAAATTCCCACCTGACTCACATGTCAGTTCAGAGCTCAAAAATACCCCAAACCCCTGTGAATAGACTGAATGAGCAAGAAACACATGAGAGGGCTCTGGACAGCCCACAGCCATGAAAGTCCCTGTCCATAACAGCAGACAGAAACCACCAACCAACCACAACCCCTTGTTACAAACACCTGGAGGTTTGAACCTCTCCAGTAAAATCAAGAAACAAAGGCTCTAGGTAGGGATTATTTAGCTATTTAACCATTCAGCTTCCAGTCAGAAGAGCCAGGGCCAAATCTTGCAGATGTTCTCAATTTTACAAGGAGATTTGCACAGCAAAACTCTGGGCAATGGGATTTTTGTTTGACTTTATTTCCTCTTCCTCATGTCTGACACAGAGATTTTCAACAGGAATTGTGCCTGGTCTGTGGTGTATAAGATGCAAGCTAGATCTCCTCACATTTAGAGTTCTCTTAACCAGCCCTGATATTCTTTATCCAGTTCCCTTCATTGTGCTCCACATCTGCTTCCTCTTTAAAACAAAATTTGGCAGTGGATGAAGCAGCACAGTACCAGTCTTGTGGGGCAAACAGAGGTCACATAACCTGTCTCTGCCTGTGGAGTCTAAAAGCAGAATACTTAGTGTTATTAGCTTTTCTGCATGAGTGATCAGTCCCAAATTGGACATATGGGTGCCATGGACAGACAGATAAAAGTAGCATTTTTTTTTTTCTGAGTGAGCTATTTACTACTTACTTGGGACTGCAAGAGCAACTGTAGCTCTCCTGCAGAGATGTGCTGCTATCATTCCTTGTGATAAGGCTGAAACCATTAGGCAGACAATAAACAAACAAACAAATGAATAAATAAAGGGGAAAGTGCTCATGTAAATGCTAGGGGAATACTTGAAGGCAAAGTGGATGTCTGCTAAGAGAAATGACACCTCTAAATTTTGTCCTTCACAGGGCTACTCCTGCTACCTCTCTGCAGGGATATCTGAAGATTTTAAATAATCTAATACCTATTTTAGGTAGATATCCATCCTCAAAGGCTCTACTACACCAGGGCAAAAGACTGCTTCCCTTTCTCTAACACACTCAAATAACAAAATGCCCAATTCTTGCACTGTTTTCCTTCACAGCCTTTGTTTATCCTTTATTTCATAAATGGAGAGACAAAGTCACAGCCATGCTGTGCCAGGCAGCACAGCTGAGTTTCCCCATGTACAGCTGTGGGACTTTGCTCACAAAAAGAATTAAAACCCCACCAATGAATCACATTAAAGCTCAGATGACCAACAGCAAGTCTCAGAAATTAACTCTGACACTTACACCCACACAGCTTGTAAGGCAATGGGAAATTATCACCCAGCTTTGACACATGGTCTTCCCAGGCCTTTTGCTGTTCAGATGAACTTTCTCTAAATTTGGGAAGTTTCTGCCTCCTGGGGAGCAGGGCAGCTATATCCAACAGAAGCACTTCTTACCAGGTCAGGCCAAGCAGTTATTCCTGAAGGTGAATTTGAGGCCCACCACAGCCCTTCTGCACTCTTCCCTATTCTCAAGTGTCTGGAAGGAACTGAAAGAAGTCACATCCTGGAATCAGGGAAATCAGAGCAGGGCACTGCCTTCAGCCCAGTCATGGCCCCTTGCATCATGAGATCAACACCAATTTCTTTAAAACACTCACCCAGCTTCTGTTTTTTTGTTTCACTTCCCTTTCCTGCCCTACCCTTTGACCCTGCAGACCCCAAGTTTGGACTTTAGCACCCAGGAGCCAGCAGGCAGACAGGCCTGGGTCACCTCTGCACCCAGACCAGCAGTGCAGGCACACCTGGGTCACCTCTGCACCCAGACCAGCACTGCAGGCACACCTGGGTCACCTCTGCACCCAGACCAGCACTGCAGGCACGCCTGGGTCACCTCTGCACCCAGACCAGCACTGCAGGCACACCTGGGTCACCTCTGCACCCAGACCAGCACTGCAGGCACACCTGGCCCCTGCCTGGCCCAGGGCTTTTGAGGAGCATCTGCTTCACCTTAGGATATAAAGCAAGAAACAGTCAAAGTGCTGAAATTCCTACTTTGCCCTTTCCCAGGTAATTCCCTTTATAAGCACTGTCCTTTCTATATGGCAAGCATACCAACCTGGATGAACACTTTGCTCCAGAAAAATCTTTTCCCAACCTTCACCCCCAATAGGAAGCCACCCCACAGGAGCTGATGGTCACTGCTGTCTGAGCACAGTGGACACCAAAGGAGCAGAACAAGAACCAAACTCTTTACAAAACAGTGCACAGAGTTTCCAGGAGCCCCCACATAAATCATCTTAAACCCACTGAAATCACAGCCCAAGCCAAAAAAACTGTTCCTTTTAACACTGGGACATTTTTAATTTTTTTTTTTTAACTGGCAGATTAACTGGAAAACTGTTTTCATTTCACATGGCTTTACAAGTTTCTCCAAGTTGTTTGCAGCCCAGCAATTTGAAATGTCTGCTCCTGCAAAGCTGTCTACATTTCTTGGCACAGCTGAGTTTTCCACTGCAGATCCCATGAAATTAATCTGGTCTTTAGAAAGTGAAAGTCAAACGAGGAAGTCCAATTGCAGTTATGGGAATCTTTTCATGAGCTTTAAGAGAAACTGAACTAAACACTGGGATAACTCAAGACTTTGGAGCAGTCCCCAGGCTTGAGGCAACAGACTTGGGGGATGGACTGCAGTGATTGATGTTTTGCATCCCTGGATAGTGCTACTCCCAGCTTGGACTGGCCAGCATGGAGCACACATAGCAGAGCCATGTCCCACAGGCTGTCTGGGGGGTTATGATGGTTAAATATTGTGGATTAATAAATGGAGACAAGCAGGACAAGCACACACCCACCATAATGCACATTGTATAGGTGCCAGGATGCACAGCGTGCTGGCCCTGGCAGTTTGTGTCACACACCCCATGTGTGAACCCCACACACACTGCAGCCCACCCAGAAATCTCCTCAGTGGTGCATCCTCCCAGCCTCATCCCCGACTGCAGAGACAGCATAAACCACAGGGGACAATGTCAAGGGAGGCAGTCAGCCCAGGTCTGGGATAAATCTCAGGAACAAGACACCTGGCAGGTCACCTTGCTCTGCTGCCCCAGCAGAGGCTTTTGCCTCTCTGGTGGAACTGCCTCCAGCAGCCATCCTGCAAGAGCTTGTTAAAACAAGCCCAGCAGCAGCACTGCTCCCCATGGCAGAGCTTGAATCATGAGATCATAAACAGGGCTGATGGGATCATAACTAACACAGCCGACAGCTCTCGCTGCTCGCTCCGCTTTTGTCTCACGCTCTGGGGACAAAAGGGAGCTTGGAGCTGAAAGAGAAGCCCAGGACATGTCCCTGCAGCCTCAGAGGTGCTACTGGGCTTGCTGGGCAGCAAACACAGCTCTTGTAGGGCACTGGAAAACAAGCTGCTGCCTTGTGCCCTGCATGCCTGAGCAGCTCAGGCCAGGCTCCCTCCCAGCACAGCAGCAGGAGCCACGTGGGAAGCCTGGGATGGAGGGAGGGGGCAGAGAGTGCAGCACAGCCCATGCTGGGCTCTTCAGCTGTGGGAATGTGGGAATCACAGTGAAAGCAGATCCTTTGACTATAACCAGAAAATGAGAACCATAATGAGTCATAAAAATGAAGGAAACTGCTGAAAATCAGCAAGAAGTAGGAAAATACACTTCCTTTCTGCATCCAGAAAGGATAGCCAGGGTAGCAATATTTCCTTAGCTGGACAGGTAAAACACTCCTGTGGGTCTGCAGTTATTGGGTTAAGAGATCTTCAGGGACTTGAGGAACAAGGCCATGCTCAGGGGAACAAAGGCCCCATGGGGTAAAGGGCAGGGCAGCTGCAGGAGCAGCCCAGCCAGGCACCTCTGTGGCTGTGGGATGAACACAGATCAGCCCAGAACTGAGCCAAACCAGGCTCTGGTACCCCAGGTGTAGCCCATCATCACTCACATGCAGGTGAAGCTCTCACACACTCCTCCAAAAACAACTGCTCTGCAGTCAAGGTGTGACCCCTGCCAGGGGGGTGACATCTCCCACTTATCATGTCCCACTGCACCCAGCTCAGGCTTCCATCCAAGGGCAATCCAAAAATGCAAGTGGGTCTGCAGTCCCATGAGCTGTGGAACTGAAAGGAGATGAAGCTTTTCTACAACTGCTGATTAGGTTATTTTCATGGATAAAACATTAATGATAGGTTTTTGGATGGTAAATTGGTATGGGAGGAGATGGATTTTCCAAGGTGTCAGAACATTTTGTTTCAACATTTTTCAAAATGGAAATGTTGACATTTTGCAAAGAAAAAAAAAACTAATTTAGATTTTAGTTTAATATTAAATGCAGATTCATCAAGAGGAAAACTCCAGAAAATGATCCATTTTATGTCAAGCATTTTAGAACTTAGGTCAAAATGAAATTGGGTTGAGATTTGTTTAATTAATTGAACCTGGAAAGTACAGCTTTCAGCTGGCCTGAAGTGATACAACCCAGTTTACACATTCAGGCATGGAGATAGAGAATTCTACATTCAAATTAAAGGGAAGTGGGGGAAGATAACCCAGCTTCAAAAAGCAGTATTTACTGAAACACAAGGAATAGGTTGGGAGAGGGAGTGAGATGTACAGGACTGAACAGTGCAAATGTCAGGGGAGAATATTCTAAGTAAAAAAAAATTATGTACAAGGGCATAGACCCCACTGGAAAGGGATAGAGGATTTGGCATTATAGGGGAAAAGTAGGATGCAGAAGACAAGGGGCTTTGCAAGCTTGCCTTAATCCCTTTGCATCCTCAGGCTAAGCCTAGCTTCAGTAGATATAAATGCTTAAATAAACATGAGTCAATTTATTATTCCTCTGTGTTTCAGATCCTCCTCACCTTCTGCCTGGCTCATTTACTGCAATTAAATGCTTGTAAACAGATTATACCCTGAAAGCTGCATTTTCCTGGTAAGTGGTCACCTTAACCTCCTCTGCTTTGACTGTGGCTAATATTCCCCAGGTCACACAATAATCACTGAGTAAGGGAGCAGAGTGAATCACGAGGTCCCTTGGCTGGACAAAACTCTCCAGCATCCAAACCACATCTGAGGCTGGGCTTTGCTGGTGACTGTGACAAGCACTGCTTACACACTCAGGAAAAGGATTGCTAATGTCATAATTCTTATAAATCTGAACAAAACCTGCCCTGAGCACAGGACACACACTGCTGTATTGGGCTAGTAAGCACAATGACAAACTCTGCACTCACAGGGGCTTGCTTTGTGCTTGGTTATGGCTTTGTACACCTTGTGAAAACAGCCAAGTGGAGCCTGCTGTGACACAGTGCAATTTTCTGGAAACCAGAAAAGCTTCTCCAAACCATTCTGGGAACTGGTGTTTAATTGCCTTGGTTTTAACTCCCATCAAAATATTTTTCCTCACAACCAGTACAGGTGTGGGGAATTGCATGGCCAGCTTGTGGAACCTTCAACAAGCCTGACTTTTAATGCTTTGTTTGGTTTTAGAGGCAAGGTCTGAGCTGAAATACTACTGACAGGGACAGAGTTTATTATGGATTCTCAAATGGGAAGCAAGTTCTGAGATGGTGTGGATGAGCAACTCCCCTGAATCAAGTGGGGTCACCAGTTTACCATAATTGTCAGTCTTGCTCTGTATTTTCTGTCCTCTAACACTGACTCTGTCAAACTGCATTGATTGTCTCTGTCAGAAAAAAAACCCCAAAACATATTTGTATATATTGGGGAGAATAAACAATCTTTCCACATTCAGGTTAGAAGAATTTGCTCTCCTGAGCAAATCATTTCTCTCCTGTATCTCTCAGAGCCCACCCTTCATTTCCCCCAAACACAAAACAGCTCTGCAAAAATGAGTAAGGAATGTGAAGTTGTCATGGAAAAGAGCTACACTGCCTAAGCTGAGCTTGTAGCATGGGTTTCACAGCTGAGTGGTGCCTGTCATGGGCTGATCTCTCTCCATCCCTTTGGAAAAGCAGCCTGAAAGTCAAGACTTGTGCTCTCCCCCAAGCCAGCACACTGTGCTGCCCTTCACTGCCTCAACCCCAGCAGAAGAGAGGAAAGGAGGCTGCTGCATGCCACTCACTGCAGGAAGCCAGCTCTTTGTTTTTACATAATCATCTCTATTCTGAGCTTTATGAAAAGTTCATACAAGGGAAGGAACAGAAAGTCACAGTGACAAAGCAGCCCAACTCAGAGATGCAGTGTGGTACTTAGCAGTGTTTACCTGCTCCAATAATTCTGATCCCAGGGCAGAGCAGTGAAGATTAGCTCCAGACCTCATTAGGCAGGATAGAATTATGTGGGTTAACAAAGTAATACTCTTGGCTTTCTCTTGCATTTTAAAAGTGGCTTGAGACCTATAAAATCCCTTTGAATTTTATTAAAAGTCTTCTGCAATCATTTTTCATCCTGCAGCCCAGTTGAGCTGAACTAATAAATTAGCATGTTATCTGTGTGGATATCCATTAGAGCTTCAAATGAAGATTATTAGAGCCAAAGAACTAACAATGCCACTTCCAGCTGGGGAGGAAGCAAACTGCTCCACTGAGCACTGGGCACTGAGGATAAGGAAGGAGGGACAAATCCACCCCAAGAGCCAGCAGGATGTGGGCAGCACGAGGAGGAGCAGCTCCAGTGCCCAAGGGCAGGCTCTGGCCACCCTGGGCAGGCAGCCAGAGGGAGGAAGAGCCAGGCAGGAGCTGCTGGAAGTGAGTTTGTGTGAGAGCTCCAGTGAAGGCAGGGAGCCCAGCCATCCCACAGGGTGGCTCTGCTGCAGACTGCCAGCTCCTGGGCTTTCCCTGCAGCAAGCTCATCACAAGGCAGGGCTTTAAAGGAAATGTCATCACATGCTGCCTGGTTCACTGAAGCACAGCAGCTCGGTTGTGCTTCCCTGGGCTCTTTTCTTCCCCTGTTCCAGGGCTCCAGCCACAAACTCACTTCTCAGCCCCCACCCACATCAACACCAATCTGACATTCATGTGGGCATGGGTTGTTCCTTCCCAAAAGAAAAGAGCTCCTGCCTGAGCTTGAGCTTCATGATGTGATACCCAAAGTGAATTTCAAGATACATCTCCAAGCTGCTGATCTTCCCCTGGGGTCATACAGTCAACCATTTTAGAATGTCTTTATTTCCAGCCTTCCTTCTCTTCATCTAATTCTCTTTCACCTCCCACTCCTATCCTTTATTACTCTTCTATTATTTTCTAAGAGGAAAATGTTTCTTTTTACTCTCAGTCTCTGTTCTTTTCCTCCTGTCATTCCCTTCATGTCTCAGCCATGATGATATTTTTGTTCATGCAATAACTAGTTTGCTCTTTCTCCTCTCCCCACTGGGCTACTTTGATCTACTGCTCCTGTGTCTGTTTTACACATTCCTTTTCCTCCCTCCAAAGACACATCAGCCTATTTCCCCTTCCCTCCTCCTTACTCATCTCTCTTTTCCTGCTCTGATCTATTCTTGCTGCACCAAGCTTGTTTCATGTGGAGATGGTTTTAAAACCTGCTCTGCTGCCCGGATGGGCACTACAATGAGTGCTGAAGGACGTGGTCTGTCAGTCCAGCCACCCTAAACCAACACAGGATGCCACTGTAACACCCTGCCCATGCTTTATTGAGAACACCACCTCCCTTCCAGAGGAAAGCCTAACCCAGTGAGCACTAGGGATGTTAATCCCTCGGTCACTGCAAGTTCAGCAGATCAAGTTGCAGCACAAACCTGGAAAAGCCCCCAGGGATCTGTCTCACTGCCTGGATCTTTGGCAGGAAGTGTGCCAACCAACAGGAATGGACTTTTTGTTGTCTGTAATCAAGTAAATCTCCCCAAAATGAATAAAATTTACTAGCTTCAGAGCATTGTGGGAAGAAGAGCTTTTAGAGCTGTGTACAGTTACAATAAATCACAGCAAGATTTGATGTCAAACAGGAGGGAGTCTGTTGCCCCCACCAGAATAGGAAACAACCTGGGGGTGGAAATTACCCTTCCCCTCCACATGGCAGCCACTTGTAACCACTGTCCCTTGCCTGAGAACCTGTCCAAAACCTGGTTTTGCTTTTCCACCCTTGCCAAACAAGACATCAGCACTCCCTGCACCTTCTCCTCCTGATGAAAACACACTTCCACCTAACCTGGCTGCTTCAGGGAGTGAGCAGGTAACAAATGGCACAGAAACTGCTGCAGCATCCTATCCTGAGACAGAAAAGTGCTACCTCAGGGGCAGGCACTGTGAAACAGGGCCTTTTGCAGCCAGAACATTTGGGCAAAGAGCTCACATTTGACCATTTGGTGCCCAGCAAGTACCCACTGGGCATCTGGACTGGCTGCCAGGCCATTTGTCCAGCTGCCTCACCTCTGGGCTGTGATGAGCAGCCCTTAATTCAAAGGTTACAACAGAATGTTTTGGCCACTTCAATCCACAGTACACCATCCAGTGATTTCATTAATGCTGTGGAGCTGTGGGACTCTTACCAATGCTGGCATTCTCCTGGAAAGGAGTAAAGAGGCTTATTGCATTTTCCTTTTTCCAGACTGGAGAATAGGGGAACAAAGTGCTGTGCTTGTTGTGATAGGAGTGCTCTGTCAGCAGAGCAAGTCTAAGCTAAAAAATGCAGCTGATGGCAAATGAAGAACAGTTCATTTACCAGAGCACTTGCAATGCCAGCCCCAGAAACCTGGACTTGCTTCTTTTACCTCAAACCACCACGTGAATCAGTCATTTCCAAGATGAAAACTGCAATGAGAGTCACAATAATGACAGGAACCTGCAAGAGAGCTCTGTGTGCACTCCAGCACCCATGAAATAGCAAAGTGGCCACAGCAATCTTTGTGTCACTGCAAAGGTTCAGTGCAGGCTGCCCTTTGCATGCCCCAAATGCAAACCTGGGCATGTCTGAGTGGGGAGGCAAGGGGAAACTGAGATGAAAGAAGACTCAGTGATTGCTTCACACACACAGAGTGCATTGTTCCATAGCAGTGGTCTGAAACATCACAGTCTCACAAGGCTGTAACTGCATCACTTAGAGCCATTACACAGGCAAAATGCAGTTCAATTTGGCAGCATCTTGCTTTGGTTTTTTTAGCAGATAGGAAGAACTAGAAGCCTCATGGACTTCTCTGAGCCCATCCTAAATAATTTCACTGAAATGTAAAGTATCATGCCTCAAGTCAGTTCAATCTCTGGAGCATTAAATTAGCCCATTTGTTGAATAAATATCATTATTTCTATGTAGAAGGGAGAAGTTCAAGTAGCTGACAAGCATCTATTGCCACTTTGACATTCAACTGTGCCTGTTGTAATGGGCACAGATCTCCTGCATCCTAGATTCCAGCAGTATGGCCATGTTTCAAATGCTGTGGAACATCAAAAATGTCACAAGACACCAACACTGGGGCACCTGATCCACTGCCACATGCCCCTGCAACAGCAGGTGATGTAACATGATAAATCTCAGTGTGGAAAATCCCTCCTCTGCACAATTTCCAACCCACTTCTGACCATGAGCTCACTGAGGTCTCAGAAAATTACCTCTGGGTACAAAGAGAGTTAATTTAACTACAAAGTCATGATTATTAGTATATTTATGTATGGCTTCAATATTGTATATATTTGTGTCTCCCCTTTGCATTCTACTTACCAAAGGTGACCAAATTCTGTCCTTGGAGGTGTAGTGAAAGCCTGAGGGCTCAGGTCAGGCTACAGTCAAGGGCAGCAATTGTTCATAAACTGAAGTGACACAGGTTAATGGGAATGAAAGATAATTCCATTACCTGCATCTGAGCAGATCTCATCATATAAGAAAAAACCTTAATGCAGTGCTGATGGCAAATAAGAGTAGCTACCTTAATAGCTGTCATCACTGCCTGAACTGTATGAACACCTAACACAATTGCTGTGCTACAAAACAGCTTTTGACCTGCTGGTAACATTTCATTTTGAACTCAGCACTGGCCACAAAACCCAAGTCCATTGAGCCTCTAAGGATGTACACACTGCACAAGCAGTGAACTCCTAGCCTTGAGGCCAAATGTTGCCTTATTTGGTGAAAATTGATTAGATTTGTCAGGTGAATAAAATTCTTTATTAAATTTTCCCAGCTGAAACTTTGCCTACATATTTTATTTTTTCATTAGAGCGCTGCTGAATTTGTCTGAAGTAGTTAAGAACATTTGTAAGTCATATGGCAGTAACAATTGGACCAAGCCACAGCAAAACCACCCCAGGAGAACTCACTTTGCCTATGGTACTAAACTCTAAATTCTGCTGGTTTCAGTTTCTCCCTGCCAGAGGGGACTAGAAGAGAAATTAGGCTAGAAAGTTTGGTGGTGGTTTTTTTTTGGTTTTTTTTTTTTTTTTAATTTTTAAACAAGAGAAAATAAAACCCTTGAAAACACCTCTCCTCACTCAAACACACAGACTGCCAGGAGGGACAGCACAAATATTCCAGAATTAGCTGTGAAATCTGGCAACAAGAATCAGGGCCAGGCACTCAGCAGAGCTGCCTCTCACCCTCCCCTCTGTGCTCCCCACTGCCCTCTCCACACCAAACACATCCCATGCCTGGGGAATCATGATGCTGCAGTTGCCCCAATCTGATTTCTAATTATGATGCAGGATGCAGGGTGATAAATTTCCTATGGGATACTCATTATATAGAGCACATGAATGTGCTGTAATCAGGCGTGTTTGTTGCTATGGAAAAACACAGCAAGCATGCAGAGCCTTCTGTGTGGCATCTTGAGTGTCCCTGCACTCAGATTCCTTGGCAGTGTGTGGCATAGCAACATGTGATCTGGCACCAAAGCCAAGGACCATGCAAGTTTCAGCTGGAAAACTTGAGGGGTTTTTTAGCCTATTGCCACTTCAAGGGATGTGGGATGTGATAAATTTGCATGATTCTCTTTCAAAGCAAAGAGATCAAAGAAAAGGATCACAGAAAGCAGGAGGTTTGGAGTGTGACCTTTCCCTCCTCCTGTTTGCTGCCTTCCTCATCTGCAGACTGGCCACATCCCTTCCAGGAGGTGGGATGGGATTGCTGGAGATGTATTCATGTGCCATGGTGTGGCTCTCCGTGTAAAGGGGCATTAGCCTGAACAGCACAGGGCAATCCAGGTAGGACACACCATGCTAAAGGAATTAAAAAAAAAAAAAAATCCACCAACAGAAAAGTCACTCTGTTTGTTAATTAAATCCCATGTTAATCCCTTCTGTGAGAAGCTGGTGGAGGTGGAGAAGGTGCCAAGGCACAGTTCTACTCTGTGCTACTGAATTAAATGGATCTTGGGGCACATGGGAACACTCAGCCTGTTTGTTTTATGCCTCCCATCCTCTAAAACACTTAACCCGTGGCAGCAGAGCACATTCCCTGGGGGCTTGCACAGTCTCCATGGAGAGACAGGACAGCAGCAAAGCCACCTCTCTCCAGAGCCTGCTTCTCCAAAGGGACAGGGAGGCAACACTCCCTTTCATCTTCTCTAAACAACTCTCAGCTCTCTATTTCTGGAGGCTCTGACCCAGAGACAACACCACCACCATCATTACCACTGGGGGCTTTGGATTTAAAAGTTTGTGGTGGCCTCTTGACTCTCTGCTGCTTATATTGATATTTTTAATCTCTCTGCTGAAATGTTTCATAGTCCCACGGGGCTTGATGTGAGGAGTGAGAGGGTGTAGCTAAAGAACTGCCTCCACACCTGTATGTGTGTTCAGTTTAGCAGAAGTTAAACCAGGACAGTCTCTCAGCAGGTCTCTACTGGCATGGCCAACCACCCACCAGAGGGATGGGGATCCTCCCAGCTAAAATTCCTAGAAATTCTTCCTTTCAGGAAAGCAGGGTCAGTCCTTCTGGTGGACTTTTGCTAAGCTATGTGCATGAAGCTGGGAGCAGGCCAGTTCATATGCATAACACTGTAAAATCAGGGCTCCTCACAGTGCACAGCTCCCACAGCAGTCTGGCACAGAGGCTTGGCTTAGCTTGAAGCCTGACTGCCCAGAGAGGAGCACTACTGATGAGGGACACACCCATCCAGGTGGCCTTGTGGCATTGCTGCCATTCTTGTCCTTATTCTTACCTGAGCATCTCAGGATATTCCAAAAAATCAGATTAATACCATCACTCCTACTCCTTTTAAAGACTGGGAACCAGGGAGCAAAACCTAAAAAGTTGTGTTTCATTTTCCTGCCAGCTCCTCCTGGGTTTTGAGGGGACACCACACTGTTAGCCATGTGTGTGTACAGCCCCTCACTCACCATCCCAATATCCCAGATGGATCATATAATCCTGCTCACTCCATAAAATTTTACCAGCATCTCAAGCTCATATCATATCTCCCTCCAGAACAAGTTCACTGATGAAAACTCATCTGCAAAGAGGCTGTGATGTTAAACTGAGCTGACAGCAAACCAGTGACTGCCACACTCCCCAGCCCCTGGCAGGCAGCAGGTTAATGGTGAAGTGCTATTCCTCCAGCTTGAAGGAAAACTGTTCAAAACATTGCTGGTTTTGTTAGCAAGCTTTACACAGTGCTTATAAATGAGGAACTGGATGAGAAATGTGAATGCACTGTTTCTCAAACAAAGCACACATAAAAGAGTGAAACTCCCCTCCAACTTCAAGGGAAAAGTGTCTCATTTGCTGATGCCAAATACTGATTTAAAACACTGACAGACCCAGACCACTAAAACTTCCCGTAATAAACTGTGGTTTTCAGTGTTGGTAAAAAACCTCAAAACACAACAGGAAATGAGGCAAAGGGTTTGTTTTGTTTCCCCTCCTGGTGCTTATATAAAAGGGAAATCGTTATTATCTATGGCTAAATCCATAACTCAGAAAAAAAGACCTGATCCTTCCACTCCCCTGCCCCTCTTTGACCCCACATTCCCAGGGAGGCTGCACCACTGAAAGAGGCACAGGTCCAGGTCATGCCAGGTGCAAATGAAAGCAGAAGTCTGCTTTTTTTTTTTGGAAAAAACATTCCAAAACAACTTTTATTTTCTGTCAGTTGCACGTTGCCAGCACCACCACCATCATTACCACTGGGGGCTTTGGGTTTAAAAGTTATTGGTGGCTTCTTGACTCTCTGCTGCATACATTGATATTTTTAATCTCTCTGCTGAAATGTTGCATAGTCCCATGGGGCTTTTCTCTCCCCAAGCAGAGGAAAATAACACCCATAAAGTTTTTTTCCAACTCTAAATTGAGGGTAAATATAAGCATTTGAGGTTGCACTCTCAGTCTTGGGGACCAATCACACTTCTGGGCTAAGATTTACAAAACTTAAAATGTAAAAATCTGCTTTTTGCAATGATTTCTGCCTGGAAACTATAAATAGATATTTTTTTAAAAATCCATAGAAATATTGCAGACACATTTCCCCAACTGCATTTTAATTAGCTATGAATGGAGCCAGCTAACTAAGGCAGTATTAGCTCTCAGCAGCATTCATCTGCCTGTGTCACACTGCATTTATCCCCTAAGAACAGCAAACACATAGGACCAGCTCTCTGGAGTGAGGAGTGCTGCTGTCCTGTGAACAGGAATTACCTTGGTTTTGAGGAGAGAGCCCAAAAAAATCACAGTAAAGATCCTTGCTGCATCATTTTGGAGCTCAGCCAGAAGGTGCCATAAATAAGGTCTGGAGGCCAGGATGCATTAGGGAGGCATGAGGACAGTGCTCCCATGAACAGAGATGGCAATCTCTGCTCAGCTGCAAGGGGCTGCAGCTGCTGAATAATTGCTTCAATACCAGTGGTTTCAGAGAGGGCTTATCAGCCTGCCCTGTCCTGCCCTTGGAGTGGGAGGTTAAGGTCCAGGGACAGAGACAAATTTAGAGGGACAAAGAGATGATAAGTAGAAGGAAGAGGAAGGCCTCTGCTTGCTTCCCATTCCACTTCTAGTTTAGAGAGATAAGGATCCTTTTCTTTTTGTCAGACCAATAAAAGGGAAATGGATTAACTGTGTTGGCCAGGATTTTGACTGTGGAGCCAGAAGGAGGGGGAACAGCCAGCCTGGGTTGTGACTCCCTCCCGATGTCTGGCTGTGGCATTTCTGATACCAACTGTCCTGAAGGTGAGCAAAGCCTCTTCCCAATGGGGATTCACCTCAGTGTAGCTACTCATTATTTAAGGTGAAAAAAAAAAATCACTGGTTTGTATACTTTTGCCAGAGCAGATGGGATTTTTTTAGCAAAAAAGCCAGCACAGATTTATTAGCTGGGGCACAGCAGTGAGCTGATGCTACTCTACAGCTTCCAGGTAGCAATAAAGCAATGCCCAGCAGTTCAGCACACAGGAGCTCATCTGTGTCTGTTCTGGCTTGAAATAAGACACCTTAAGAGCATTCAAAATAAAAAATAAATAAAAATACATCTTTTAAACCTGCATCTAGCAGCAGTGAGACAGAGGGCAGGTAAGTGGGAAGAGGGAACCCAAAAGCTTCCATGAAAAATTTATGCTGCCTTCATTTTCAGGAAGAAAATATCCAACAGTACATCATGCTAACGCAGCACTGCTGCGCTGAGAAAAAACCTTTGCAGTGGAAAAACCCTCTCCTTTTGGCAGCAGAGCTGCACTCTGCTGCTGGGCTGAGGCTTGTGGAGGGACCATGTGCCCTCAGCCCAGGACCTCCCACTTCATTTCACTGCTGGGAAGGGCACCGTGGAGGGGCACAGATGATTATCTTAGAACAGCATTTTTTAGTGGTTATCCATGGCTACACTCAGTTTTGTCAAACAGTACAGCACTGGGATGATGTCACTTCTTAAACCACAGTTTAGCATAATTCTTAGGTGCCTCATTGAACTCACAGGAAATTAAGCAGATGATTATCTAATCAAGAGCACAAACTGCAATAATTTCCCCTTATCTCCTCATCAGCCTAAGATCTCAAAGCAATTTACAGAATGAGTGAGTCAAGACATGCAGCTCATCTCCAAGGGATGGTACTGTGCCATTCTACAGATAGGGAAACTGAGGCACAGGAACCAAACTTTCCCTTTACACTGTGACCACTCATCCAAATCAAGGTGGGTGACAGCTGACATGGGAGGATGAAGGGAAGAGGGACAGCCCCAAAAGCCTGAGTTACAGATCAAAGGGAGGATCAGAGCAGGAATTCCTCAGGAGCAGCAGCTGCTCGGTGCAGCCATGGCTCTGCTCTTCCAGGCACACACAAAGTCTCTCCCCCTGCATCAATAGGTACAACACACACGTGTTGCTCTGTGAAATCCATTCCTGCAGCACACTGGTGACTTCCCAGCCCTCTGCAGCAGGGGAGGGTGATGGATTCACATTAACATGCATCCCAGGAAGCAGGCACATCCCCAGGGGAGCAGCATGATTCATTTTTAATGATACTTCCCCGAGTCTGTAGGCCCATAAGCCAAGAATTACAAGCCTTGAAAGTCATCATCACTGACTGAGCTGTTGTTGGTGAAGGAGGGTTTCCAGCCCAAGTGGGAGTCGTTACAGCAGAGGGATCATTTTAAACTAACTGACAAGAATCTATCAGGGGAAGGAAAATTACACTTTCCAACAACTGAAGAAAATAAAAAAAAACACTTCCTGCCAGAATTTCTGATTCAGAAACAAGACAAGAAGGCAAATTGCATCCCCCAGTCGACCCGGCATGGAGCAAACCTACACACATAGGTCAGAGGCCTGGCAAGAGCCTGAGGCTAAACTAATTATTGTGATTTGCTCGTCTTTTGTAATTAATCTAGGAAAGGCTTAAGGCTGTTAGCAGCTTTAAAGAAGTAAATCTGAAGGACCAATTAATTAAGAACAGCAGTGCTTAATGAGGACCTTTTGGTTCTCTCATGTTGATTGTTATATTTGTTGAAAGTTAAGTTTCCGCTGTCTGTCAGATCTTGTCTAGTCTTGTAAAATAGATCTTCTTACTTGGTGCTTAACCACTTGACACTGGAACAAAAGCTTTCGATTACAAAGCAATTTGTGGGGATTATAAAGGAATGAGCTACGCCCACACTCCCTGATTTAACAATCAATTTGAAGCAATGTTCAGTTCAACCCAGAAGGCTTAAGGATCCTGAAAGTACAGTTTGGATCTCCTGGTTCCCTGCCTCCAGGCTAGACCCCACTGGTGGAGCTAGGTTGAAGCATGCACCTCAAATCCTGTGAAAACAAAACAGGGATGTGTTTTTCCTTACTCCTTCTTGTCTCAAATTGGCAATTAAGCACCCATCTCTCTCCACATTTTCTGTGTGTCAGTCTGGTGCAGACCAGGAAAATCACAGCCTGCTGCAAAACCAAGTGAAATTCAGCTGAGCACCACAGAGATACAGACACATCTTTATCCTCTCACACCAATCATGGAGCCAAACAGTCAAGCCATGTCCTGAAAGAGATCCTGCCTCAGCAGAGCCCTCCACCTGAGGCAAATGCAGTTGGGTGCAAGAGGAACAAGACACTTGAGATGTCACAGGCAGAGCTGAGAGGAAAGGCCAGTGCTGGTTCTGCTGTGCTCCTCAACACCTTATGCAATTTTCTCACACGTGTGGAAAAAAGTTGATGCTTCTATTTATTTAATTGAAGGAACAAGTAATTCACCCCAAGAACAGCCTATTTTTTTCTGCTTCTGTTAAAATGGATCTCTGAACCAAGTCAGAACAGTTCTTCTGTGGGGGGAAGCACAGACAAACACATCACCCAGAGGCCCTGAGCACCTTAGAGAGACCAGCAATGTCATTCATCAGCTGAGGGAGGCACCTGCCATTCACAAACACCAGGACCTCCACCTGTCCTGTCTTTATGTAACATGCACACCAGTGTTTTGTGCTGGAAGAGAGAGAGCAGCAAAGGAGTAAACCAGTCTGAAAGGAACAAAGATCAGGTTACCAGCTTTCCTCAGAAACAGTCCTTTGTGAACAGAACTGGACTATTTTGCTTTGCAAGGAGAGGAGACATACCCATGCTGTTCTCTTTCAGACACCTTCCCTGTCATCTGTCCCCACTGCCAGCATTTTTCACATGCAGCAAATTAATTTTACATTCTCAGCAGGCATCTCTTCTAGAGACCAGCCAACTTCCTGATATTTTCTGTTCAGCTTTTATATCTGCAGATCTATTTTAAATAAAAAGCTATGTGTTTTACAAAACATGAGTGCCAGTAACACAGAGGAAGAATGTGACATTTTTCTCCCCAGGATATTTTGACTGACACGTGAAAAAGTCTATAATCTTACATAGGCTCAAGCTGCTCATGTTGACATCCAAATGTTTGATGAAAAAGAGCTTGACTGCCTTCCATGAAAGGTGTAGTCTTCTGATTTAGTCTCTTTAGCCCAGGAAAAAAAAAAATGACCCCAAGCTCTTTCTCAAGGTATTTTATTTTATTCCCCTGTCACAAATGCAGCAGATGAATTGTGGGTGAATTGACTTTCAACTGCCTAACCAAATCTCCACACAACACCTTGTTTATTTTCATCATGTTCTCACACTACCAGCTGAGCCTGTTCCAAAAGCCACCTCAGCTCAGTGCTCAGCGTGGTGGAAATGCTCCTTGGCTTTTACAACTACGTGATCATTAACTCAGCAGCCTGCTTAGAAGCTCCTCACAGTGATCCCTCATCATCCTCCTGGACAACCTGCCACCCCTGCAGACAGGGAGCAGCTGACTGTGAAGTGAAAAAGCCTTCCCTATGCCACACCTCCACTGTCCTGCCCCATCTCAACATTACTCAGATTTAAATTCCTCCCAGACAGCAGCACAAAACTCCAAACAGGAGCCAGAGCAACATTTTATAAAATTTTGTTTCCTCTGGTTCTGTACTTGAGTGAAAGCAAAACAAAAAACATCCCCCAAGGGTTTTCATCCTCAAACACCACAGTGAAAACTCTGTGAGCTTTGAGTCATTGTTTCAGACTTACTGTGTCATCAAATGCTGGGAGAAACAGAGGCAGAATTCACCACTGAGCATTGCAGGGTAAATCTGCTGGAAATTGGGTCTCTCTGAGCAGGACCCACAAAATCAGCTCTGCCACCCATAATTGTAGAAGTAGATGTGCTACCAATATAAACAAGTAGCTAATCTCTCCAGGATGAGGACAAACAGATTTCATACTGACCCTTGCAAGGTGTCAGCACTTAGGAGTTCAGTTTGTGCCTGAGCCATATCAGCACATAAGACAGGAAATAATATAGGAAAGATAACAAGCTTATTCTGCAGGGAGAGGTCATCTGTCTGTGCTCCACACCAGGTTCTGAATCCAAGCACTGGGGCTGGGGCAGCTGGCAGCTCACTGCTGCATCCATGGACTCAAACTGTTGGATGTAACTGTGTCAGCAGGTGTTACCATACTTCACTTCAGAGAAAGGAAAACTTGGGGCAAACGGTGGAATAGGGAGATTTGTTCCTGGTTCATGCAGATAGACAGAAGTTGATTGAGGGAGCTGGTGAAGGGGATAAATGCACCTCTTCTGATCCTGGGTTTGGACATGAGTAAGGTAATTTTGAAAACTGCAGAGCTAGAAGAGATTGCTACAGAGTCACAGCAGGGCTAATGCCTGAAAGGACCAGGGCCTTAGGATTAGCTCTGAGCATTTCATGGTCACTTAACTGTGGCTAACCCCAGTTTTGATTTACTTTATGGTAAGGGAAAAAATAAAAAAGGTGTGGGGGAAGGACAGTTCACTGCAGAGCTGTTAAAAACAGAGCTAGCCTGAGGGATGAGGCTGGCAAAACCTTACTACTTATACTTAGTATTAGTACAAGCACCACTGGGCATTGCTGGACCCAACCAGCCTCAGAGCTGCAAAGGCTGGATGTTTCTATGTGCTCCCAGACCTGTTTCTTGCAGAGCTCCTGGTCTGAGAAAGCAAATATTTACACACAAGTTTTGTCCTGCTTAAGGCCCAGCACTGCAGGTCTGGGTCTGAGCCAGCTGGGCACCCACAGAGCCCATCCCTGCCCAGCCAGGGCATCAGAGCCAACCTGCTGCAGATCCTGGTCCTGTCAGCCCTCCCAGGCAACAAGAGCAAACACAGCCTGCACAGAGGAGATAAACACCCAGAGGTGAGGTCAACAATTTGCGTCTGTTGATACAAACACAAGCAGACAGAACCGTCTGCCACAGCACAAACAGGAGCCCTGCCCTGCCTTTTAACTTCACTTTCTCCAGGACACTGGGCTTCTTTTCAGCTCAGAGGCATGAGGGGAGCTGTGAGCTCTTTAGCTGAGTGCTAAATATTAAACTCACTAAGATATTTTTCTTCTTGGCATAAGATTTCCCAGAACCCATTTTCCAGCAGATCTCAGCTTGATGGTCAGCAGTTTTGCACACACACACACCCCAGCTTTGAAACTTCCCAGCCATAAATGCAGGACATGCAGAAGGATGGCAAGATGGTGATTGCTCTGGCTAGGTAGCAACTGGGAAGGGAGCAAAAAAAATCCTGGTCCAGCAAGGTTAATTCCTTGTTTGCTCAGTTCAACTTGCTAAAGACCATGGCAGCATCTAGCTGCTTCTAAACAGAGAGGACAGAAGTACATGAATATCTAATTTGTGGAGTATTATCTCTCCAGAGCTGGGCCTCAGCAGCTCTCTAGGACTGTGATTTCTGCACATTCACTTCAGAGTAGGGCCCTCTTGGGAATGAGGGAATCCAGCAGTTCCTGGAAACACTGACCCCCTGCAAATCACAAAGTAGAAAAAAAAATGTGTAGTGACTGTTTTTGCCATAATTCAGAGTAAATAAAAATCTAGTAAGATAATCAGGAAGGGAACATCTAAATGCTGTCTGTCTTATTCAGGACAAGAACACTTGTTTGGAAGCAATCAGAAGATGCTTGATAACATGTTTGCAGCTGTGTCACTGGTGACCTATCAGTCTCCTTACATATGAAGATGGATGTCAAGGCTGAGCCATTGTGCATTCTTGAGATACAAAGGAGAATACTTTGAAAAGTAGTCCCAGAGCACTCCAGTCATCACCATGAGATGAAGTACAATAAGACATGTGAAAAGCTGTGGCAGTTGTTTTATGTCTCATATGTGTCTTTGTGAATAGCAGCTTCAGTAATTTATGTTCCTGGTTGAAAAGCTTTTTGTAGCCTTAATACACAGAGTGGTTAACCCTTCTAACTCCTCAGCTCAAGAATCTGTATGAATTACAGAAGACAAATAGCAGCATCCTTGGCTCCATCTCCAATATCCTTTTTTACATCTGCACCCCAACATCCCTTATTTTCCGGGCACATAGACTGGCTGCAACCTTGAAGCACAGAAGATACTTCACAATACTTCTTTTAGGGTATCAACACATGAATTTCTCTACCCTTCTGCCACCTACCTCTCCTTCAACATCCTTTGTTTTATTTCTTTGGTGCTGTATCCTCTCCTTCCCGAGGAATTAATCTTTTCCCTTTGCTGCCTGCACATAGCCTGCCACCCAATCCTTCCTGCAAACACTTAGCAAGGGATCAATTCTCTACAGATCAATTCAAAACAATTTCCAGTCTTTTTGGGCAAATACAGGTCTTTCAGAATGACCTCTACAAATCATATTGAGATACAAAGAAACCCAAGTTGCACCCAACAACAACTCACACTTTTTAGCTGGTAGGATTTCAACAGAAGTAGTGGTTTTGCACGTGTGTGCACATGCATAAAATGGAGGAGATGGTGAAGAGAACAGCATCACCCAAAAAAAAGAACAGAGAGGATAATTTGTTGTAATAATATCAGTAGAACAAGAATTTTTAGTGCCACATGCTGTAAAACCAAAAAAAAAACACTATCTTTAACTTGTAAAGGGCATTACCTTTTACCTCCATGCCTCTCTCCACCCTCAGCCTGCACAGGCCTGTGCCCAACTCTGTGGGAGAGTCAACAAAACCCTCAGAGAGCCAATGGAGGGACAGGAAATGCACTGAGACATGTCTGCAGGAGAATGTGACACTGCCTCTGTCCCATCCTGCTGCCACCACATGTCACTGTTAAGACAGAATGGCAATGAGTGACAGGGATTTTTTAGGGAAGGCTCTAAACTTCTCATGGAGATGGACCCCACAGTCCCCAAGAGCTGCCCCCAGCTGTACCTGAGCCAGCCCCACTCTCCTCAATAGCTTTTGGGCCAAGATGAAAGCAGCAACAGAAGAAAAACACATGCTTGGAAGAGGGAAAAGGGGGGGATATAGATGTGAGAAAAAGGATGTCAAGGGGAAGGACAAAGAGCAATGACTAAAGACCACTTGCAAGCAGAGCTAAGTTAGGTCCTGACCTTTGACAATGTCTATCAGCAATGAGAAATTTCACAGCAACACAACCATATATATTTTAGTATTAACAAAAAAACCCCCAGAACCTTCAGTGTGCCCAAAATTAATAGCAGCTAAACAGGGACCAGCACCAGCTACACTTGGCTGGTGTGTTGGCAGCTCTCAGCAGCACTGTGACAGCACAGGCTAAAAAAGCCATTTTGAGAATCATCCCCTCTGCTCCTGCCCCTGCAGCCACAGGAGACTCTCTGCTCCAGTGCAGGTTCTGGAGCATCTTGTGCTTGGCCTTGTGTGCTGGCCCCATTTCTAGTTATGAGATCTGGGAGACTCATTTGAGATTAAACAAAGGACTAAAGATTAGGTGTTCTGTAATTTAGTACTTCCTTTGCCTGCTTTATGTTTAGCAGCTTTTGGCAGAGGAAAGGAACAGCAGCAGCCAAGATGGGCTCTCTCTGAATCCACACAACCTAACCAGAAACAAGAGCATATACTTGACTCTAGTTAGCAAGGGAACTTTCATCCAGGGTCCCTTTCCAAACACTACACTTGCATTCATTTTGCCATCAAGCCATGTGGTTGTTTAACTAGACTCATGGAAAACACATTAAAAAATAAACCATAGAGCAGATCCAGATGTTTTTAAATGCTAAACTTAGTGCCTCACACTCTTCCCTCCTCATCCAGCTCAAAAAAATTCCTGAAAAACTCAAAAGCATTCCTGAACTGGTTTGTCATGAGCCATTACTTCATACCAAAAAGTATACTCTAGCACAGACTTAAATAATCAATCTTATAGCCATAAACACAATTACCAAAACACTTTGAAGGTTTGGATCAACTTCATGAAAGGATAAAAATTCTCTGCTCTCTCTCCTATTTTAAGTAAGACTCTTGTTTCCAATAAAAGTTTCTTTCCACATAGAAAATATACACAGAGAAGCAGGATGATATCCCTGAGTTCCAATTTCAAGATGATAGAGTAGGCAAGGAAGACTGGAAGAGAAGCAGGCAAAGGCACTTCACACATGATTTGCAAGGTGTTGTGCACAAAGCAGGAGAAATAGAGCTCAGCATCACTGCCCTCCTATAATACCCTCAAAACTGGAAGAAAACAAATTTTTGCTGGTTTTACTTAGTTCTGCAGTCAGCTGCTATTTCCACGTTACTCCTTTGTCCCACTCCTATGTTTTATTTCCAATGCAAAGATTTTTAACCTGATCTCCTTCCCTTGAGCTGGCCAGGAACCTCCTCAATTCCCTCCCCACACCACATGTCAGACTCTTAATTTAAATGGCTGCCAAGCCAGAATCAGTTACATCATTTTTCCCCCCTTCTTTTCCAGGTATTCTTCTAATGGTTCCTAAGCTCTCTCCCAGAATATTTCCTACAGCTTTCAGGCAGTCTGAGAAACAATGGAGATCACAATCTATTTTTTATAATCCTAGATGTGGTAATTGAAGCCTTACATCCCTGAAAAGCAGTTGAGGGTTGCTCACTGGATGAATGTCAAGTGCATGAATATATCCAGCCTAACATTCAGCCATGAAAAGCTTTACTGGGAAAGACATTAAGCCTAGGTCACCACAATGAGACAACTGAGGTGATGGCCACCCTCTGTGTCCCTCAGGCCCAGTTTGCAGGTTTATTTATGCACAAATACCAAGAATGAATGAGTCAGCTTGTCCAGGTGCTTTTGAGAATGCCCTTAAGGTACTCATCACCAGCTATAAGCACTTCACTACCTCTGAAGCCTTGATCCACAAGCTCTCTTTTACATATGGAGCACAGAAACCCCATAAGCCACCCAAACTTCCTAAAAAATGAGGGGTTTTAGTCAATGAAATGGTCTTTGCTTCAAAATCATCCACTGAGATACATAAAAAGGAAGGGGGAAATTATATCTTTTTCTAACAAAGCTTGCATCAAAATTGTCCATATGGTATTCCTAATATCAAAACTCTGGTCATGTCTGTGTATCCTCTCTGCACTCTTCTCCCTCTTTCCCTCAACCCATTTGGTGCCACTTTTTCCAGGCCAATTTGTGGTCAGTGTAAATCTTATATGCATCAGTGAAGATTTCCCCAACAGGGTTTTCCTTAAAAGCAAAGGATCTGTGTCTTTGAGACTTAACTACACGTTGCAGATCAGCTTTAAAATCAGCTCCAAAACATTTGGAAATTGTTACAGTCCGCTGGCTCTGTAATTATAAAAAGCTGAAATTACTTTGAAGCTTCATTTAGAGAAGACTTATGCTGCAATTACTCAACAGAGCCCTTTGCAGCCTGATTATCAATGAGGGCTGTATGTTCCTATCTGTGCACAACCTGAGGCACAGAAGGGCAGACAGACACCACGAGCCACCACCCCCAGGCACCTCATTAAGTGCTCCCCCCATAAAACAACTCTGCTATCAGCTAAGAAAATAACATACTGCATGCTGGTTTAATTGGAATTTACAGTTTCCTTGTAAAGCAGCGCATGCAAGAGGGCACTGAGAAAAGCTGGAATGTTTTACAGAAGAGCCCAGCAAACTGTGGCTCAGCTGTATGGGAGTGATTAGCACCTGCCTGTCGGTACAAAGCAGCAAAGCCCACAAACCATGAGCTCAGCTTTTGGCCAAATGCAGGGACTGAAAGGCCTTAAGTATTCCTGGGCAATAAATCCAGTGATTACTGAGATTATATTAACTCAAATTAACTCCCAACGTGGCTGGTTTTTTTTTTTTTCTTCTCTTTTTGTAACAGCACACACAGCCCTACTCAGATCTTGCCCTGTTGGACACAAGCCTTAAAGGTATTGCTTCCTGTGGGAAGGAGAGATGAGTCACATAGGAAAACCTGACCCTATGGCCTCTACTCTACTCACATGAGTAGGCTCAAAGCCCTGATAAATCTGCTCAGCAATCAACTCTCCAAATTTACAAATATTCATGATGAGAAAAACTTCAGCAAAAAAAAAAATCATTAAAAATCACTTTTCTATTTTTCTTTAAATACACACACCACTAAATTCCTTCTGCCAGCAGAGAGCAACTTTTTAGCAATTTACTGACAAGGAAATAGTTTTGCCAGAAAATTCAGCAAAATGAAAATGCAGTTAAAAATAATTCCTGTGTAAAAGCAGCAGTTTGTTTTTTTGAAGGGCTGGGTTGGCTCAGCTTGGGTTTGAGTTGTGTTTTGTTTGGGTTTTTTTCTTTATTTGTTGTTGGGGTTTTTTTACTCTGTTGGACTCATTTTAATTACAAAGCTAACTGTGAGAGTAAAGATTGCAAAATTAAGGTCCTTGAGTTATTTGGTTGCTTTCAGCAAAACACACCATAATCAAGGGGACTATTCTTCCCCATGAGGAAGATGCTGTGCAAGGGCCACCCCGAGCCCTGGTGCACCCAGCTGAGATGCAGCAAAAGCATTCACCAGGAAATCTGCTAGGTCATAATGTTATTCATCCTCCAATTTATATATGCTATAAATTAGAAAAAAAAAAAAAAAAAAAAAAAAAGGAGTTGCTGCTGTGGCAAAAGTGCTGGTTAGATGGAAACAGGGCTAAAACACCAGGCAGAAGCATCAGTATTCCCCCACAAACACACAGGGAGTGAGGAAGAGGAAGGCAACTTCCCACCCCGTCACTTCTTGCAGGTTTGGTTCTACTTCCTTTTACAGGCAGCCCTTTGTCATTGGTGGGGCTGTGTGAGCATTTAGGGCAGGAAGGCCCTAAATTCTTGTCTGTTTGTTAATCTTGACTATCTTGGAGAGTGGAAAATGTCATTCTTCTGCCTATCAGTGCCAAGCAGACGATGAGTTTAGCAGGAAAAAGAGCAGCAGCAGGATAACAAACATCTCCATCTCCCAGCACCTGCAGGGAGCTGGGGAACACCTGGATCAGCCTCGCTGCTGCTCAGAGGCTGCTGATGTTCTCTGCACAACTGATTCCTCCCCAGCAGCAGCTGGCTGCCTGCAGCACACCTGGGCTTCAGCACCCAGCCAGTCCCCAAAATTAAACACCTTGAACACCACGCTGTGGCCTCAGCACGGCTGCAAACATCCCTGAACCAGCAGCCCTGAGATCCTGCAGCCCCAGGAGGGCTCGGGCAGACAGGGCGTTGCCACACGTCTTCAAGCAGACAGCACTTGGGAGAGAATAAAGGCAGCGCTTTCTCCTTGGGTAATACTGACACTTTCACTTAATTAAAAGCGTTTAATAGGCATCTCCCTCCCTCACACCTCCCTGTTAGCAGGCACTTATTCAGAGCAGGAAGATTAACAACACATTTGCTACTTTGATGGTACCCAGCACAAATTAAAAGTTTAATGAATCGAGTTAGTCACTTCAAGTACAATACCTTTTGTGTTACATTACTAGTTGGGTTTTTTGTTTTTTTTTTTTTTTTTTAGCCTGACACCCAAACTAGAGAGCAATTGGATACTTGTGTGTTCACAGCATTCAGATCTTCTGTGTTAGTGTAAACCCATCTTAAAGCTTTGACTCAAAGTCATGAAGCCACAGGTATATGAGGAGGGGGAATCATGAAATTGTTATGCAAATTATCGACATCACTGGTTTACAGTTCTGTTTGCCTCAGGGGCTCCTTTCAATGCCATGTCCTGTTTGGAAATTCGATTTTGAACCAGAACAGATACAGCACCACAGCAACCACAAAGCCAGCCTGAGTATCCCTGAGGATGGAGATCCCACATGCCCCCTGGGCCCCAGCCCCAGGGCTAGACCACCCTCATGAGGAAAAATAATTAACAAAACAACAGCAGTTCTCATACTGTAAGGTCGGCAAGGGGATTTGACTGTTAATCTTTTATCAAATGTGCAGTCTGAAGCAGCAGTGGTGTGATTGCATTTCTGCCTGAAGCCCTGACCTCTGCTGTGCAGGGCTGCCAAGAACACATGCACGAGAGGGGAAGAGAAACCCTTTCAAGAGCATCTTTGCTTGCTGCCCATTTGATTGCTGAGGGGTAGGTTGTTCCTCTCCCTTCCCATGGAAGCAAGCTGTTGTTTCACTCCTCCGATAAAGCTGTTGGTGTGGTAAACCCAGCACAGAGATGCAGAGTTCAGCAGTTCAGGGAGGGAGCTGTGAAGCAGCCCTGGCAGCATAGACTGCTCAACCCATGTCTATTAAAAACTTTGCCCAGAGCTGCTCCCTCTCTCCACGTGGGTTTTTAGGTGTTGCTTTCCTCCCTTGACAGAAGTGCAGCTTGTAAACTGGGAACTGGAGCTACTCCTGTTAACAGGCTTCTCTCTGTAAGCTGAGCCACACTGTTCCTCTCTGAATATTTTATCTGTTCCTAGCATCGAGGAAAATTGCCTCCTTCCCTTTGCCCTCCTGTGTTGACCAGAAAAATGAAGTTACAGGATGAAGTATCTTCCCAGCAGCAGCACAGCCACATCACCATGAACCAAATTCCCAGTTTAAGCTAAGAGTTTTAAAGAACCCAGACTAATGGGCTCAATAAGCACTCGTGTGCCCATCTCCAAGCTCTCAGACAGGATCCCAAATATATCAGACATCAAACCCAGATCCAACCACCCTCTCAAACTCTTCAAGTCATCACTCCCCACCTCCCGTGCTTTTCCTCATCTCTCTGCAGGGCAGATGCCACTCTCCAGGGCCATGAAACTTTACCTCTGTCACATTTTCTCATCTCTGTATAAAGTCACAATCCCTTTCTTCCAAAGGCAACCATGAGACTACAGTAATGCTCGAAAATGAAAAAGCCTATAAAAGGTACAATAATTAAAACTCCATTTTAATTCCTCTGCACAGGGGAAGGAGACGAGGTCTCCAGCACATGTTCTCCCACCGCCACAACAGTTCGTGCATTGTCTTATAAAATTTTTTCAGTGCCATTTATTTTTATTTGGCCTGTGAAATACTTTGGGGAAGGCCTCCTTGTAAATGGCCCATAAAATCTGACAGGAACTAAACCTCCTACTGTTTTTGTGACTGATATAAAAGAGAACCAACTTAGTTGGCACCCTTAATGCATGTTTTATGGGAAAAGGAAGACTGTCCGCTGCACAAGCAGCCAGCTCCCGAGCAGGCCGAGCTCAGGCCTGCAAGGATCTTTTGTGGCCTTTTACGAGGTAAGGCTTTCCCTATAAAGCTCGGGCCTCACCACAAACCCACTTCCCTCTGGGCTCATCCATTAATAAGCACTTTCATTAAAATTCCACCTTTCTTAGAGAAACAGCCGAGCTAATTTAGCAGGAAATTGACTTTCGCCCTCAGCCGCGCGCTCTGGCTGCGGTGACACGGCCGGCCTGCCCAGAGACATCCTGTCACCAGCATTCCTCCTGTCACCAGCATTCCTCCTGCCACCACCATTCCCCCACCCGCCACACCATTCCCCCCTCCCGCCACCACCATTCCCCCTCCCGCCACACCATCCACCCTCCCGCCACCACCATTCCCCCTCCGCCACCACCATTCCCCCCTCCGCCAACCACATTCCCCTACCACCACCATTCCCACCCCCGCCACCACCATTACCCCCCACGCCACCACCATTCCCCCTCCGCCACCACCATTCCCCCCTCCCGCCACCACATTCCCCCTCCCGCCACCACCATTCCCCCCTCCCGCCACCACCATTCCCCCCCCGCCACCACCATTCCCCCCCCCCCGCCACCACCATCCCCCCCCCGCCACCACCATTCCCCCCCCGCCACCACCATTCCCCCCTGCCACCACCACATTCCCCCCCCTGCCACCAGCACTCCCCCCTGCCACCACCATTCCCCCCGCCACCACCATTCCCCCCGCCACCACCATTCCCCCCCCCGCCACCACCATTCCCCCTTCCTGCATCCATTTGCAAAGGCCACAGAGCTCCCGACACGGTCTGGGGGAAGAGGAAATGGGACAGGAACCTGGAAAACGCAGCTGGTTTCAGATAAACACTGAAAAGAGGTGGATCTCTTGCATCCTTGGCAATCAGCAGCCTCAGGAAAGCAAAGGAGCAGTGATGAAACTCGAAAATTGCAGTGGGTTGTGTGTCCAGTCAAACACAGAGATGTACAGCAGGAGGAGAGCTGCTTAAGGGGGATTAAGGGCAGGACAGGGTCACACAGGCTGGGGGCAGGGATCTGGCTGTCTGTCCATGGCATGCAGGCATCGTTCTCCTCCTCAGCTGTTACTACACTACCAAAAGATCAGTCTTACAAAGAAAAACTCCAACCTCCTGAGACAGACTACATTCCAGAAAATAAATTTCATCATCATGCCAATGCTTTCGGAGCAGAGTTCATTAAATACATTATATGCATCCTGTATATTGGCAAATTTCAAAGAATTAAGGACTTTTTTGGCTTTGTTGTAAAAATCTATTTCATTCTCTTTTGGCTTCCAAGATAAGCTTTCAGGTGGAAGGCTGTACATAACACCACTGTATTTAGAAATGAGAAATCAGAAACTACACTGACTCCATCTGTCCATAAAAAAAACACAGCATAAAAAATTCTATATGAATTTATTCTGCATTCTAGTGAGGTATCTCTCTGCATTTCACAAGAAAATGTCCAGGGAAAGTGACAGGTTTATTTTTAGCCTTTCTTTAATCTTTGCAGAGTATGGCAGCAGATTGCAACCCATCATGAGTATCCCAAACTAGGCTGAGATATGCTGCTGAAAAAGAATGGGTTTAGATTGACTGTCATACTGCAAAGATATGGAGATGTTCTTAACAACCAGCCCCACTCCAGCTATAAGAAATTTGATCATATGCATTTCATTCTCAGTGTCACATATAAGTGGGAGATACATTTGTCACTGGATAATACATTCAGAATTAACAAGAAGAACTTGTCAGGTTTTGGCTGCAGCCACTGAAGCTAAAGCCTAGAGCGAAATAAACTGTCAGATCAGAGCTTTGTTAAAAGGATTAAACCCATTCTTAAGGGTGGAGCTGTGGAAAAGCTTTTAAGCTTTATACTTACACCTGAAAGGGTTTAAACCAGGTTTCTAAAAAAGACTGACACAAACCAAACATTTTAAAAAACAACAGCTAACCTGGCCTCAGAAGCAGAACCATCTCCAGGATCTGCTGTGTTGTGAGCCCTGCACTGAGTAAATGCTGCTGGAAACCCTGGATCCGCCCGGCCGTCACTAATTATTGGCCACATTTTTTGGCATCTGCTCAAGTTGCTGTAGAATCAGTAACTGTTTTGTGGGTTAGTCTCATTACAGACCTACTACAGTAATTGATTTGCACAGTGGCCATGTGGTAACTCATAAAACTTTTCACAGGAGTCCCAATTCTGCAAATATTTCCTCCTGAACTCACGGGGAACAAAGCACCCTCTAGAAGCCAAGGAGTTCAGCTACACGCCCAGCCTGCACGGAAGCACTGGGAGGGTAGATCACTGCAGTGCAGCCTTTATGTGAGGGGAAAAAAAACCTCCTTTCCTACATTCAATTAGTTGCAAATTTGCACCACACAATACCCCTGAAAATGAAGAAGGTGTTACCATCCCACTCCCCTGGCAGCTGGGGAGGCAGGGCTGGACTCAGAGGGGCAGGGAGCTGCTCAAGGTCACACAGTAGCTCAGTCATAAATAGCACCCAGGTGCCCAGCTCTGAGCTTCCTCACACTGCTTCTGCAGCATTTTGGGAGCATAGCTTCAGCTGCAAACAGGTTTTGAACACTCAGTGTTTGGCCTGTCCTGCATCTGCTTCAGGATGGCAAAGAGCACAATCTCTACAGCAGGGAGGCTGATGGACTCCAAAGTAGCTTGGGGGGGCTGCTGCTGCACTGCCAGGGTCCTCCCTACGCTGACCCAAAAAAAGTGCATGAAGAGGGTCATCTGGAAGCAAGTGAAAGGTGAAATCTGCAAGGAAAAACATCCTTCTGCAGCCCTAACAAATATCTCCCACCAGGGAGGCCACAACTCCAGCTGTCAGATGAAAGGCTCCACTATTACACATAGCCTGTGGGAAAGATCTTCCCAAGTAACATCTGAAAATTCTGCACCCAAAATCAGCCAAGGACAGCCTGGATGGGACCAGTTTCCAGCACCTGGTCTAGTGGAAGTTGTTCCTGCCCATGGCAGGAAAAGTGGGACTCTGTGAACTTTCTGATCCTTTGCAATCCAAACCATCTTATAGTCAGTGAGATACAAAGTTGGGTCCTTCAGATGCCTTGCAAAGCCCAAACACTCAGATAGCTAAGGGTGACCTTTACCTCACCTGTTTGGTCTCAAAGCAAGGTTATTGGGTTCTGCAGCTGTGGGAGCTTGTGGGAGTTGAACTTCACAGGACTGGACCCAAGAAAGAAGGGAGAACAAGCTGCAGACCTCCTGGCTTTGCAGCCTCTACAATCCAAGGACAACGAGCTAGAATGAGCGTGCATCACACAAACTAGATGTTTTGCCAGAAGTGCCATAAAATGAATACTGATAATACTGAAAAGATTAAAGCTTAGTGATTCTGAGAGACATCAGGTAGTCCTTTGACACTGTAATGGGATCACGAGACCTGAAGTCTAATTTCAGTACAAAATTGGTACAGCCATCTAGGAATGTGAGCAAGTCTCTTCAGTTCTCTGTGTCCCTCTGGCACATGATAGGATACATCTCTATTGACTTGATCTGTGCAGGTTATCAAGCCATCAGAGCACAGCCTGTTGCTCAGCAGTGCAGCCCCCAACCACAGCCTTCCACAGCAAGCTCATATTTAATGCTGGCCTCTGTGTGGTGTGGACATTACTAAATCATTTTAAGGAATATGTTCAGGCTTCTTAAAGCAAGAAATTCTTGTTTCACATTTGAAGTCAGTTTTGGTTCAAAAAGGCTTAGTTGCTCCACCTGGGAGGAAAAGCATCCCAGCTTTTTTAGTGATCAAACCAAGCTCTGCAACCTCCCAGCACCTTTAATCACTGTGTACCATAACTGTGCAGCACCTCCCCCTGTGTGAAACTCTGCTCTCACCCCTCCTGCTATAGGGCTGGGTTGCTTCATTGTTTTTTTTAATACTTGAACTCAGTTGCGGTAAGCATTGTACACTCACTGAAATATCAATATACCCTTGGCCACCATTCCTGCCAGGTAATTAGGTTTGTTGCTTTTAAAAAAATAGAAAACAAATAAAATAAAAAAAAAAGTGTAATTATGGCTTAGAAAGCATTGGTCTAAATTTTTCTGTTCTCAAAAGTCCTCTAGGGAGACCAAGAATGAGCGCTACTTATTGATTTCATCCTCCTAACACTCACACACAAGACTTGCTGGAAAACAGGACCCCTTGCTAGAAATCACTGCTGTCCTCAGCTCCCCCGGGGAAACAGGGAGGGGGAAACACAACTGAAGGCACTTGAGTTGAAAAGGAAAAAAAAATAGAGAAGGGGAAAAAAAAAAAGAAAAAGAGGGCAACAGTTTCAGCTTTCATTATAAGCACTGTTATATCAACAATGGCTGGGGAACAAAGGAAGCCATTTCCACTAGTTCCTGCTTCAATTAGTTATTTGAACTAGTGAAGATTGTGCCACTTTATCTCCCCCTTGTAACATAATCATTGTATTTTACATCTCATGAGAAAAAAGGCCTGCCAGAGGACGTTATCTGGCTCTGGGTCATACATCACAGGAGATAACATCGTTATTCATGTCAAAAGGGATGATCAAGGTCTTCCTGTTTTATCAGCGATTAGCCAGGAAAGAAAAGCTGCTGCTGCTGCTGGCCGGGAGCCAGGCGCTGTGCAAATCACAGAACGGTCCTTCCGAGCCATTCCAGCCCCGCTGCTCTGCCCATCACAGGAACGGTCTGGTCCGGTCCCGTCCTTCCGAGCCATTCCAGCCCCGCTGCTCTGCCCATCACAGGAACGGTCTGGTCCGGTCCCGTCCTTCCGAGCCATTCCAGCCCCGCTGCTCTGCCCATCACAGGAACGGTCTGGTCCGGTCCTTCCGAGCCATTCCAGCCCCGCTGCTCTGCCCATCACAGGAACGGTCTGGTCCGGTCCGGTCCATCCGAGCCATTCCAGCCCCGCTGCTCTGCCCATCACAGGAACGGTCTGGTCCGGTCCGTCCATCCGAGCCATTCCAGCCCTGCTGCTCTGCCCATCACAGGAACGGTCTGGTCCGGTCCCGTCCTTCCGAGCCATTCCAGCCCCGCTGCTCTGCCCATCACTGTTCCGAGCCATTCCAGCCCATCTGCTGTGCACAGCACAGGAACGGTCCGGTCCGGTCCATCCAAGCCATTCCAGCCCCGCTGCTGGGGAGACGCTGAGCCCAGCCGGGATCTTTGCAGAGAGGGTCTGATCCTGCTCCCACCTCCAGCTCCCGCTCTGTGGAGCAAGGCTGGCAGCCAAGCCAGGCTTTTAACAACTTCGGGTAGTCTGGGAGGCACCCAAGTCCCTTGGGAAGGAGCCAGCCTGTCCTCTCACCCCCACATGGCCTCACCTTGGCTGCTGCCATCTGCGCTCCCCTCCATCTGCTGTTTGCACCGCTCGGCTCATCCTGCCCACAGATGGCTCTGCGGTAAAGCTGGGGCACAGCTCAGCCTCTGGCTCTGCCACTCGCTGAATTATTCCACTTCCCAAGCCCTTTCCCTGGAGCTCAGGGCTCTTCACTCCTGAATACTTAGCATATTCCCATTTTAAGCATCTCGAGCAGTTTACCTACTATCTGAGAGCAACAGTAAAACCTACACACCTTATCTCAGCTACAAGCCCAAAGGGAGTGAGAATTCAGTGCCTTGTGCCTCCAACACTAACAAAAAGAAGAAAACGGCTGCCATTTGAAAAATACACCATGTTGAACTACAGAGGTAAATTCCGTGGTGGCTTCCTGGAGCTGCTGAGCTTTATGTGCCTGATGCAGGGTTCACTGAACCAAGAAAGTGTTTCCACTCACTTGCTGAGCTCCAGCACTGTATCCTCTGGCAGTAACACAGCATCATGGAAATACAGTGCCCCAAATCACCAGGCAAGGCTCATCTGAGCAGGGCTTTACTGCTTCCTCCCACCCAACTGGCAATAGAGAGGTCCATTCACCATCAGCACTGTCATAAATCAAAGCATGCAGAAGATCACGTACACGAGCTGGGTAATTCTTTTAAGAGGAAATATGTACAAGGTGTTAGCATTGCTAAAATGCAAAAAAACCCCAAAACATTGGTGTGACAAACAAGCACAGAACCCCATAAGGGAGACACAAGCTCCTGCTGTGGGGAAAGAAAAAAGTCCTTTGAATGAATGCTTGGGATGGATGCATTTTGTAGGTTTTTAAAATCTTCCCAGATTATCTATTGTAGGCCAGAGATGAGGAAAGACACACAGGAACTGCTGTATCAAAACATTCCAAAGTTATTCTAACAAGTTACCCCAGCTCAGAGCCCAACATGCAATTGTGCTATTGCAGCAGCCAGCCTGAAACTGGAAGAGTGTTAATAGCAAAAATAAAGTGTGAACCAAAAGCTATTAAACCTTGCCATATGTTAAAAATAATAACATAAGAAACCTGAGACCAAGTGCCATTTCCCTTCAAAAGGAGATAAAATTAAAAAAATGACTCAGCAACTATGAGTCAGGACAGGGAACTTGTCCCAGAGCCAGTGATTGTAGCTGCACTGGAAATGGGCACAAGGCTCGGAATTGCTGCTGCTGGCATGTTCATCACTGCCAGCCCTGCCAAACACAATGTGTGACCTGTCTGCAGAGCTGCCCAGGACCAGCTCACCACAGAGAGCCTCACAAAGTCAGATGTTCCTCCAGATGAGTTATGAAAAGGAAACATAACTGCTCAAACAGACCACAAAAATAAGCCCGGTTAAGCCGGCACAGCTGGGGCGCTCTCAGGTCACACAGTTAAACAGAAAAACAGCAAGTTTGGGGCACAGGCTTTGCTTTTTTTTTTTAGAAGGGGCTGTGATGGAAGGCTGGGAGCAGAACTTGTCTAAGGGCAGAACTTTCCTCCTGCCCATCCACAATGCTGAGGTGATGTCCAGCAACTGTACCCCAAAGGGGAACCTGAACCTCATCATCCTTTTGAGTCTGGGCTTGGGCTGTGGGGAATCTTGTCTGACCAGCTGAGACAGCTGGGTCACCCCAGCTCTTACAGCAGAGCCATGGCTTGGGTTTGCCACAGAAAGCACGAAAGCAGAGCTGGAAGCAGCACCCTGACACCCAGTAGAGCTTAAGGTCCTGCAGTGCCCCTCCTGCTCCTCACAGCACCACAAGCAGCAGGTCCTTGCTTCTTTTTCATCTTGGGGATGCACTTTGCTGCCTTGCCTTGCCCAGGAGGAATCTCCTCTGCAGTTTGGTTCAAACTCAGCTGATGTCCTGGCTGCTCATGAGGCAAATCATGAGAAGCTGAGCTGTACAGAGGGAAGTCACCTCCACTGTCACCATCAAGACTAAGTCAAGCTGATAATTGGGCTTCCACCCACAGACATCCTGGGCAAAAATATTCAGCCCTCATGAGCTCCAGTCACTAGAAATCATGGGATCCAAACTGGGAAAGGCGGGCAAATAAATCCATGAGGGGTTAGCAAACCCTACACTGCTCTTTTGGAGCAAGAGCCAGGAGATCACTATCTAGATAGAAGAATTCATAAAGTTTTACTACAGAGATCATATAAGCCCTGCAACCTTTAATAAAGCCATTGTAATTACAGAGGATTCTTATTTTTTAAATCAAACGTTTCAAGTAGCAGGTATAAAAAAACACAGTTGCACAAGCTGCCAAAAAAAAAAAATCAAGCAAAATATGTGCTCTCCCAGTAATTAGTATTTATTAGTGGTAATTTGCATGCAATCCCTCATCAGATCTAGAAATGCCAGCCCTGAACAACTGCCCAGTTTGTCCTTTGGGCATACTAGCCTTGCTCAGATCCTGTCAAACCTCATAGACCTCAAAGACCAGCAGCAAGAGCTGGTACTTGCTGCCACAGGAGGATCCTTATCCAGCATGTAGCAAACTCCTCATGGGGCACAGCAGCAGAAGCTACAAAGCAAACCCCATATCTGAGCTCCATTAATTAGCTGATACATCTTGAGTTTATTCTAATCTTTTCCTCTTCAAAGGTGGTCTAGGCCATCCCTCTGGTAGAGGGAAGCAAAGTCTCTCTTGCAGGATTTTCCCACCCTGCCTGGAACAGTTTTCCCACAGCCCTGCGCATCCCATCAGGAGCACCCTACCCCCAGAGCTCCAGCCCTGCAGAGGGGCCCCACAGCCCCCAGTTAATGGGATCAGCCTGGCTGCTGGGGGATCTGCAGGAGCAGAGCCAGGAGCACAGAGCTGGATCCAACCTGGCAGGGCCAGCCTGAGTGCAAACCAGCCCTGATCCGAGCTGGAAGGGTCTGTCACAGAGAACTGCTCCTACACCCACCCCAGGAAAGCTTTCTGGGGTTGAGTAATGGATATTAAAATACCAGGGAGATGAAATCCATCTGCAAGTGTTTCTCATGGAAGCATTGTGCACTACAGAAACTGCATACACTGCTCCAAGCCAAAAGTGTTATTTTGCATGGGCTGTACCACATGGTTATTTTTATTACTACACTTCATAAAATATTTCTGAAGTTTCCTGGAAGATACTGTTTCACATGCCACCAACAAACACAAAGCTTGCTCCAAGCAACTCCTGACACATATGCAGAGGAGAAGAAAAACAAATAATCACCTAGAGCTTTTTAATAAACCACATCTCCTGTGCACTGCAGAGATAAGAGCTGTGACTTGTGATGGATGGGGCCATCACTGGAGTCCCACTCATGCAGGGCTTTGCCTGAAAACCACATTCTCACTCCATCAGGGGTCTCACCAGCAGGGCAGAACAGTTTTCCACACAAGTTTCCAGATGCACTCTGCCAGCACAGTCCCCTCTGCTACCACACATGGTCACTCTGTGACTGCTGCAGCCCAAGGGGAGCCAGAAGGGGTTTTTGGGTGGCAGCAGCAAACCCCAAAGTGTGCTGCTCAGAGCCCTCACCAGCAATCCATCCCCATGATTTTCACTTCTAGTCCTGCAACAGCTGGACCTCAACAGCACAGAGAGAGCCCTGAGCACCCACACATTTATCTCAGCCCAGCTCCTGAGCAGCCATTGCCCAGTGTGGTTTTATAGCCTGGATCTGCCAGGGTTAGCCCAGCAGCTTCAGCTGGGAGAAAGGGAAACACACATTTAAAAAAAAAGAAAAAAAAAGCACAATGGTGTTTTAAATAAATGTGAAGTGATAGCTCTTCTTAGAAGTGCTGCTATTAGGCAGCAGCTTGGAAAAAAAAATAATGTCTGATTTAAAAGAAAGCATTTAAAGTGGTGCTTGTTTATTCACTGATTTCTTAGGTGTTTATCAGCTTGGTATGGGTTAGCAAGGCATAGCAACACAATGAAAAATTACTTTTAAATTTCACACTGTGACAAAGTAATAGCTGGATAATAATGCAATGACTTAAAGCCCACTTAACAGGGTATATTAATGAAGATATTCCCTAACTTCTAAATTACTGATATTGATTATATCTGTATAATGAGGATGGATAGGATTTCAATTTGAGAGTTAATGCAAGTGCTGAAATAATTGCACATGAAAATACTTCCACAACTCAGTTACTTTTGTTTCTTTAGAAATGCAGACTTGAAACATATTAACAGATTACTGAGACCTTAAAAGAGAACATCCCAAATTCCTCCTTGATGTTTCAGTGAAGGGGGTATTTCCTCAATTATTTCTCTGTATATTTATTACAAGTGTCACACACAGAAGAACATGGATTAAATACCTCAGTCTGAGAAACTGTTAATTTTGTCATACTTAACTGAATTTTTTATCCCTGAAAAACTGAGGGGCTCCAGGCAGGATCTAGCTATAAAGAAATATAAAATCTATGATTCCTCTATTTCCTTAGGAGCCAAAGGGAGACTAGAAGGAAGCAATGCTAAAAGAAATAATCATAAGACTAGACATCCAAAGGACCTTTAGTCTGTGATTAAATGATTAAACAATTTGAATCCTTACAGTATCACACAACAAATGAATGTGAATACAGGGTCATTGTCCCATTGCTACTGGCTAGTGGTGCCAGAGTAATTAATAACTCTCTCATGGATCCAAATCCAGACCCTGGAAAAGTATTGTCTTTGCAAGTATACAAATGGGGAAAACCAAACATAAAATTGTTTATCCACATCTCTGAAATAGAAGCACAGATTTATTTATTTAAGCCCTTCTTCCAAGAATTCATTTGCCAGAGAGCCCTAATGCCCAGAGAACATTTATAGTAATAATTATCCATAACAGTTATGGAGAATGACACTAAGCACTAAGTCCTAGACTTACTCATTGCTCCTGCCTCAAATCCCCTTGCTTTTTCCTCTGCTCTACTTTTACTTCCTGCAGCTCATGCACAACATAAAGAAACCTTAAAGTACTTGGTTTCAAACTTCCTATTTATCCAAGTTTCTATAATTAAGAACTTGCAAACAGCAAGCTCTATGCCTTTCCATTCAGCACTAACCACTTTGGAATTTACAGATTCTTTTTTTTTTTTAATTAACCCCCAAATTCCTGCCAATATTTAGGGGAGATGTATCCTGGAAGGGAGATACTTAAGATAAGAGTGAAGATTCCTGCAAGGTTTTTTTTCCTCAGAACTTTGCATACACAATCAGTAGTCAGGGTTTAGTTTATTGACAAAGTTTGTGGCAGATCAGACAAGGTGTTTGTGAGATATGGAACTCTGAAAAATGAGGTGCAATTCAGCCTTTGAAATATTCCTCTAACAATTTATCCTGGAGCCATATCTCAAAACCTACTTGACCTAGAAACTTCAGGTTTGTTTTATTCAAGAGTCCTTGGCTAGATTCAGTGCACAGAAATACTTGAGATAAGGTCAAAGTCTTATTTACTATATGCTACCCCCCAGCTGGGTTTTTTTTTGTTTGTTTGTTTATTTTTCCCCCTTCCTTAATCCATCAAACATCCCTTCAGCCTGTACAAAGGCTGTAAGACAGGCTCTGCCAGGGTTTTGGCAGGGATTAGTGGCTGTGTGGGGATGGGGACACAGAAACGCCATCACTGCTCAATTAGCTTGACTTCCAGAAGATTAATTCCTGCTCCCCAGCTATTCCCTGGGATCCTCACACACACTGGCACTTGATTCACTCTGCTGGAGCCACACAGACACCAACACAGAGCCACTCTGTAAAGTCCATAAGGAAAATCACTGCTGACCAGAGCCAGCAGGCATCAGCACAAGCAGCAGCCTCCACCCCCACAGCAGAGGGGCTCCCCAGGACCAGGGCAGGAGATTTCCAGACAAATCTCACACCCTTCTATGGGAGAGAAAAGGAAAAGCCTTGGATGCAACATTTGTTACCAAGGTTTTCTGCATCACTCAACTCCAGCTTCACCTGGAGCATCCAAGATTCACCCAGCACAAAATCTGCTGGAGTGTTTAGAGAGCCTCACTAACTCAGACCAGCTGGCACCCTCAGACTGAAGGCAGGAAAGCTTAACAGGACAAACAAAGAACACAAATTCAGATTTGTGATCATACAGTGGTGTGGGTTTTACCCAGAGCAGGAGGGGAACCTGAGAGTTTCATTTTATTCCAGCTATCGTTTAGAAGAACAAAAATACAAAGGCTGCAACTGCTGAAAGAGTAACTCCATCGCAGGTTTATGGATGTTAACTTAGCTTGTTAAAGTCTTCTGCAACAGGAGAGAACTCAGATGTTCTAGAAATGCTCCTCGTGGCATAACATCTCCACTTAGTAGCTAACATTTAGACAGACACATTATCTCACCTTTCCTCTCTGGTGCTGGTTTCTGGCAGATAAAAAGCACTCAAACTTCTGGAGTCAGAAGAAAAAATGGAGGGGACAACAATCAGCAGCTCCTTGGTGCCTCAGAGGACACCAGCCAGCTTCCCCAGCCAAGGCTTTGACTGAAAACCCAGGGATGAGACACCTCACCCCCAAGAAAGGACCCAGAACCCCTCCCTGCCTCTCTTTCTCAGCCCCTGCTTTATCACTCCCATCAGCCTCCCCTGCCTGCCTCACCTGCCCCTCATCTGTGTACTGGGCCAGCACTGGCTGTAAATTGCCATCCATGCCAGATGGATCCAATTGCTTTTGACCTTACCATTCCAATAATCAGGTAGGCTTTTCACCTGTCACCTACCTTGACAAGCAAATTGATGTTGTAGATGAGGAGAAAAAAAACAACAAAAAAACAAACCAGCAAGGAGGAGGGGAAGAGAGGGGAAGGGGTGAGAAATGACAAGCTTTTCCTGTCTTGCCCCAGGTGAGTGTTGCAAATTGGCAGCAGTGGTGAGGGAGTCACCCAGGGTTGCCATGCAGTGATTTGAGTATTAACAAGCATCCTTCATTGTTTTAATCCATAATGTATAATTAACCCCTTGGAGCCAACAAGTCTGGGAGTGCTCTTGTAAGGGCTGATGTAAAAGACAGCATGACATGCTGCACTGGGAATTCCTTACAGCCCACCATCAAAGGTTTAATCATATGCAATTTATGCCTTTGCAGTTTATTATATATTGGGGCTTGCTGGAACCTCTCCTGTTATCATGCACCAACATGCAACAACTCTGTGTAATCTCCAGCTGAGAGCATTGTCTCACAAGTGCCCTTTCCCCACAGGAAAAAAAAAGCCAAGCAATAACAAGGCATTTTTAAAGAGTCTAGACTGTAAATTGAATAGGAGAAGATGGAGGCTGAGAATGGGAGATATGAATGTAGCTCCTTTAATACAGGAGATCACGCCTACATAACTTGCTTTAACTCTTGTGACAGTTTTGGAGCACACAGAGGGATGCCTGAACAAAAAGGTTTGATTTTTATGGGCTCTAAAATGCTTCCATTAAATATGTACATATCCCTTTTCCCAGATGGAATTTCTTAATACCCAATATATGCATTGTAGCAGCAGGTAACAACAGAGAAATATTTATTAAGATACAAACTCTACAGCAGCAGGCTGTCCAAAGGAAACTGCTGAGACTCAGCTTTTGTGGACAGTATCAGCTCCAAGGGACTCTGCTCCAAGCTATAGCAGAAAAAGCAGCTTCTCTCCTGGCTCCAATGCTGGTTCTGCACAGCAGAACATCCCCATGCACAACACTGATGAGTTGAGCCTGGAGAAAGTCACAATATCAGCCCAAATTTCTTTGTATTTTAAGACATAGCAGATTCCAGCTATCTGGGGATGGATCTTTTTATTGCACTGGTGCTAGTGATGTTCTTTTAAAAGTCAAGACAAAAAAAAAAAAAAATTAAAAAAAAAAAGTCCAGAGAACCCAGGAGCCAAGATTCTCAAAAAATCAGTGAAGTCAAGAAGTTGGGATTTAAATATTGCAGAAGATGTCATGAAGATCTCAGTCTGGTTAGCAGTGAACTGGGGGAAACTGAAGCATGTTCCAAACCCAAAAGTCAGTCACCTAAAGTACTTTATTGGTTCCAAAGAGTCTGCTGAGACTCCTGCCCCCCAAGAAAGCCCTGCCTGGACCACAATGTGATCCACAGAGAGCAGGAGATGACAGGGAGAAAAAATGCAGTATTATGTTACAGATGAGGAACAAGACAATTAAGTGACTTTATATCACAGGCAATATATATTTAAGTGGCTTTAAATCACAGGCAATATATAACAAAAATGAGGGGTGAATTTAGACCTCCATAACTGTCATCCAAGATTATTGGCACAAAGCTGCCCCAGAGTGCCAGAGAGAAGCACAGAAGAGTCACCCAGAAGTCGCAGTGTTGGAAATGATGGACAGCTCCCAGATAACAAATGCAAATAGATCTTCATTGCAAAACGTGGCAGGATGTTTTTCACATTATCTCCTCTCAAAGACAAGGTCTCAGTGCACACAGGGATGCTTCCAAACAGAGAGGATTGACTTGTTCTTGCAGCAAACACTGAACAGGGGGTTTGCCTTCGCTGTAGCAATGCCACTGGAGGAATGTCATCCTCACCCAGGCCTGGGAGTGACACAGGAGCTCCTCCAGCAATAAGAGATACAGGATCACATGGCAGAACACCTGTGGTGGGAAATGTCTTCTCAAGGGGTAGCTCAGCTCTTCTGCTTTCTGGTTTGTGGAGGAAACAAAAAGCAAAGGTGGTTTGAAATTATGGAAATTCATCAGGAGGGCTGAGTGCTTGCATTATATATTAAAAAAAAAAAAAAGTTGCAAAGAATCCAGCCAAACAGGCACATTGCTCCATTCCCACTCAGAATCCATCTCCCACATCCCTCCTGCAGGGCTGTGTCTTTAAATCTCCTACCAGCACCTCCTTTCTTCCTGCAGCTCCGTGCTGAGGATGTCTGTGCCGTGCTAGCAGGGCATTTCCCGGTGGGTGGCAATGGATTATGTATTCATGGCTGCACAATGCAAACTCTGCTGGCAGAGGAAGCAGAGGTCACAGAATCGTTTGCTGCTGCTCACCCTGTGCTGGGCTCTCACGCTGGAAGGTGGGGTGAGCTCACATCCTCACTCCCCACCCCAGCACGCCCTCCCGGATGGATTTACATCAGAAGCAAACCCGAGGGGCTGAAGTGCTTGATGTAATCAGGGAACAGCTGGGAAAGGAGCAGCAGCACTGGGCTGCTGGAGGGCTGGGGTGTGACAGCTCAGCTGGGGCTGGAAGCAAAGCCAGCTACTTCTTAGAGCTAGTCTGGAGGGGTTTGTGGGGAGCAGCTCCCCTCTCCAGTGTTTATCCACTGCAAGCTGGATTCCAGCTCATCCCTGTCCTAGATGTAATTACCTCTGAGTAGAAACAACTTCACCAAAAGACAAAAAGATAACATCTCTAAGCTAAAAGCCCTTATTCTGATTTTTGCAGACTTCTCACACATCCATCCTTTCCCCTCACTTTGAACAGCTACTGTCCCATCAAAGTTCATAACTTCAAAGTTCATAACAGAGCTATCTACCCAGGAGCTGATCACCTTTCTCACAACCAGGAAGCCATTTGGGCTCTAACTTCTCCATTCTGGGATCCATGGCAGCAAACCACTCTTCCCAGGTCATTCCTGGTGTATCCAAGCCATCTCCCTGGGTGCTAAGAGGAAAACAGTCATTAAACTCAGAATATCCAAAAAAACCCAGGTCCAGTTTAGGATAAACAGAACTGTTGTAATCTCAGCTGCTTGGGTTTCCATTGCCAGACACACACACCCAGAAATCAAACATTCCTCTGCACTTCAGAGCAGGGATTGTGACAGAGCACAAGCAGGTCTGTGGGTGTGTTTCCCTATCTCCCCTTAAGCCTATTCTCTTGGCATCTATTAAGAAATCACTGTGCATTATTAAGATATCTCTTAATTAGCATTAACTGCATTACACTCCAATTTTTCATCAACAAACCAGATCTCTTTACAGCTGCATAATGTCAATAAATATCAGATGAACCTCAGCCTCACATATGTTCAGCTTAGAAAGAAGTGTAGCTTCAGTTTGAAGTGTCCATCATGCAGAAGGAGATCTGATACAGAAACTCTACTTTGTCATCATCCTCTGGCTGCTCCCTGAATGGGAGTGCAATGTACAGAGCTTCAGCTGAGCAGAGCACCTCCTGGAAAAGGGTATGGAAACTATTAAAGTTTAAAATGCAATCATGTGCATGGAGGAGAGGTCATTCCTTCATACTGCTTTGAGTTCAAGGAAAAAAGAAAACAGTAAAGTATCTCAGCTGATTATGGAAAAGGACTAGAAAATGGGAGAGGTGGGGGAGAGATCCCAAAATAACTTAGGCTGCAGTGTCCACACGATGCCCAGAACAAGGAGCAGGGCAGCTTGGTCAGGGCACTGCACATTCCTTACCCTCTCCTGGCCTCAGCTCACCCAGAGAAGGCAAGGCAGGGCAGGGCAGGGCAGGGCAGGGTTACACAGGTGTGCCCAGGTTTTCCTCAGAACCATCCCAATTTCAAAGTGAAAAGTGTCAGGTGAGGTGCAGCTCACATGGAAATAACCAGCCACTGGTCAGGGCTGGCCTCTGTCCTTGGCCTGGGTGGAGCTGCCAGCACAGGGCAGGGATGGACAGGGACAGGGGGACAGAGTGGGGACACCTCTCCCACCTCCCCATAGCCTGTCCCATGCTGGCCTGGTGGGAGGAAAGGTGAAAATATGGAAGAGACAGACCCTACCCTTGGGGGACATCATGTATCCCTGCCCAAACCTGAGGACAGGCAGGGGGTGGAAGGATAAAATTGAGCTCCCAGCTGTTCCATGAGGGAGCAGGTCAGAAGAGGCAGCTTGCTGTATTAATAAACCAGGACAAATAGTGCCAGAGCTGAGGAATACCTCACCCTCCACCTCCACAAAACTTCTCCACAAATATAGGGGTGTTATTTTTTAACAGCAAAACTCCAGAAAAATGGGGGGGAAATGGTGAACTGTGCCTCTCCAGCAGCATAAATATACATCTATTTTTCATAACAGAATTCATTCTTAACCCAGGTCTCTGTCAAGCTCCAATATTGGTTAAGACCTGTGGAAGCAATAATTTATAAATTACTAACAGTAGCAAACAAACAGCTTTTTCAGCATTTGCCATTCCTTGTGACAAAAAATATATGCAAAGCTCTGGAAATCACAAAGTGTCACCTGAAGAAACATGCCAGGATGAGTTTCCCCATCCATCAGAGTGACCAGCACATCTAACCACAGCTCAGAGCAGCAGAAAACAAATGCTTCCAACAAGCTGCTCAGTATTTGCTCTGGTGACTAACAGCTCAGGGGGGGAAATTTTGCAAGCAATTTATGAGTGGAAAAAAAAGGTAACACTTGAATATTATTCATTACAAATTATTCATGCTCTTTTTCATGCAAGTAGTCTGCCCATTCATCAAAATTTTTGCTCCATCCAGGGCTGGGAAACAAGCTGTTACTCATTTTTATTTTCTTGTATTGCACTCAAGGTATAATATATGAAGAAAGTAATATTCTGCTGGTGCACAGGCAAAGGGCAGAATTACAGAGTGGAAAACTGCAGGCAGCAGAGCTGTGGGGCTGCAGGCAGCAATCCTGGGGAAGGGGCAGCACTGTTGGTGGTAAATCCACAGAGGAAGGTCTGCTGCCAGTGGGGAAAAGCCAGGCTTTGGATGGCACCCCTCCTTCAGCACTGGGGTTAATGGAAAACCTGCAGAATCAGCTGTCAGCCAGCACAGAGGGTCCCAGCACACCAAGGAGCCTCCTTGTCCCCCCACTGAGGGCACAGTGAATGGCCACCAGCACTGCTTGGGGACACAGGGCTGTGACTGATGGGCTGAGCTGCTCCCCTGGCCCTGCTGCACATGCACCTGCCCAGGGATTGAGTCATTGCATGTGGCAGGTACCAGCCGGGCCTTTGCATGCATAATGAGTCAATCTGCACCGGTGATAATTGCCTGGTGTTATCCTGGGCTTGTTAGACTGCTGATAGAAAGGGAAAAAAAAAAAAAAAAAGATAAAAAAGAAGTCAGACTTGCTTATGCATTCCTGTTTTGTTGTTTTTCCATCTCATTGATTAAAATGTGAGAGTGGATTTAGCCTTAATGAATGTCAAGGGCTCCCTTGCTGGAAGGAGAACCAGTTCAGGCAGTGCTCTGCAAAGTCCGGGCGTGGGGCTGTGCCAAGGCAGAGTGCCCCGACTTGCAGAGCTCCAGCCCCACCAGAGCAGGGCACAGGGGTGGGAATGCTGCCTCCCATCCATCCCCTGTGCCTGAGCTGCCCATCGAGGGGGGAGCAGTAGGAAAAGCCAAGCCAGGCTGGCGTGGAGGTGCCAGAAATGCTCTGACTGTGGTTCTGCTCCTGGAGCACCCCCCAGCCCAGGCAGAGGCAGCAGCTCCTGCTCTGCCCTTGCAGAGGGAAGTGTTTACCTCGAGCCCTGCCTTTCTGCAGCAGCTGGAAAGTAGGCTGAAATACAGGAAACATGACATCATTTGCCTTCTCCCAGCACAAGATAGATTAGCTCCTTTGTAAGGGGAAGCAGTGGTGAGAAACACACACCCCCAGCAGTAAATTCCACTATTACAGAGACACATTTATTGGGAGATAACAAAAGAAAGCTGCTTCTGCAGTGACTTTTTGGACAGAAAAGAGAAGACATCTATTTTATTCTTTGAAGTAGATGCTGTGTAGGAAATGGCTAGCTTTTTACAGCTGGCTGTGTTTTCAGCTATAGCTCTCCCCAAACCTGCTCCTGAAGCTATGTGCTATATGAGTCACTCCATCAAATAAAGAGCAATAATAAGTTATTGTGAGCACCAGGCTTTTAGATTTCTCAGTCTTCTCATCTGAGGAATAAAAATTACCCCCTTCCTGACTCCTTAACTTTGTTGGCCAAACTTTAAAGCTGTGGCTGAAAACCAAGCAAAACTACCAAGCATGCTACTGTAGTGCAACTGGTTTCATGTAGTTCAAAGTCAACATTTCTGGGTTCATTTCCCAGCTCTACCATGGCCTTTTCTTGTTTTTCTTTTTTTTTTTTTTTTTTTTTTTTATTAAACCTTCTTCAAGTCATTTGATGAGTTTTTCCTCTGAAAACAAGCCTGTCCTGAAGGACACCAGGAGGTGCAGGAATTCATACAAGCAAATTGCTTTAAATCATTCTTTGCTTGTATAGAAAGTCAAATAATGAAATGCTTCTTCCCGAGAAATTAAAATTTAAGCTAAATGTAAGCCCCTATAGCTGTCACATCCAGCATTTTTTTTAGGATAGAGTGCAAAGCTGAGCAGACCAGGGCCTTTGACAGGTCAGCCTGGGTTAGTTGGATTAGTTCTGGGAATATTTCACAGGTTTTCTGCAATTAGGCTCTTGCTGCACTGTTTTCTGCATTTTCCTATTTCTGATACCAAAATCTCCCTCCCATCAGCCAGCTCCATCCCTGCAGCTCCACTCCTCAGTGCTGGGATGGCTGGGGACAGGATGAGATGTCCCACCAGGGAGGACCCACAGTTTGGGCACTGCTTTGGGTGTGGGGCAGCCTTTTTGTCTGCAGCAGCTGATGTAGCTCCACGCCTTGCACTTCACACCCAAACAGAGAAGGGAAACCACCTCTGTGTGCCTCTGCACACTCTGCTAATTCCCACAGAGCTGGGGAACCTGCCAGGAAGGAGGATTTTTTGGTTTTTTTTTTTTGAGAGGGCAGATCCTGGAGAGGTCTGATTTCTAGCTGGGAAATGCATTATGCATCTGGTACCTTGGGGAATCCATAGAAGGCTGAGAGAGGCTGGCAGTGGGTAGCTATTAAATATATTGCAGCTATTATTACTGTGGAGAAGGCAGGCACCAGAATATCATTGAGGGGGGCTGAAGAGGAGAAATGCAAGCAAAATACAGGCATCACAGAGGAAATCACACCATCTTCAGAAAGGAGCTCAGGGAAATGCAAAATGCTGGTGAAACGAGCTGGAGCAGGCAGTTTTTCTGCAAATGTTTGCACATTGACCCCTCCACCTGCTCCTCAGGCACCATCAGAGCCCCATTTTGCACTACAGTGGAATGGTTAAACCCAGCAGAAAGGCAGCAGAAGTAAAGGTTATGTGCTCAGTGTGAGATTCTGCAGCCAAAAGAGCTCATTGACTCCAGGGGTCCCTGGGTCAGGGATTTGCTTGTACAGATTTGGTTGGAGCTATTCTGGGAAGGATGTTGGCTTGTTCTCCTGCTCTGCCTGTGCAGCCAGGTGCTTTGGGAATACCTGGCACCACCATACCCTGTGAACACTGGTTCTCAGAGGTCAAATTGCCATGTCCTCAAGGACTCTGCAGTTTGGAGGAGGTGGCCTGGGGGCAGGAGCAGGCAAAGTGCAGGGCTCTCCTTCATTGGCTGGTTTTGGCAGCATTGCTTCCTTAGAAATAAGAATTAGGGCTATTCTAACAATTTTAGAATTAAAGACTCCACCCAAAGCCCAAGTGAGGAGGAAGGAGAGATTCCCAGAGAGCTGAGAGTCAGCCCACAGTGCATGTTGCTCTCCTGATTTATTGGAGACTGAAGCTCACACTCCCATGGGATCCCCAGCAAAGAACAAATGAAATTAAGGCTGCTGCCTTTGGAAAGCAGATTTCAAGACAATTAACTGCTGCAGAAAGCTTGCTGTTTGCATCACAGCCCCTAAAACTGCAAAATTCTGCCTTTTATTCCTCAGAGGTCTGGTGCTAGTTCATAGTTCTGTTAACACAAACAACCCTTTCCCCCCATAAATACCCCTCTAGCTTTCACCTCTCAGCTTTTTCTGTTAGTGTCCTAGATCTGCTGCCAGGAAAGCATCCTTATTATTCCTTGTAAATATTGCCACAGGAAAGTAGATACCCCGTGATCTAAATGCTGCACTGATGGGAAGTAAATCACTGCATTCTCACTTCAGATGTGATGGCATTCAGGGCTCATGTCAAAATCTGGATCTCTCTGTGCATGGGGCAATGCAGGCTTCCAGCAGATAACCCCTGCACAAAAGGCAGAAGGAATTGGAATAAAGGTGTGTTGAAAGCACCCCTTTTATTCCACTTTGTTGAAAGAAGAAGAACTTTAGACATGTTCCCACTCCTTTCTTCTAAGGAAATCAATGGGGCTATTGTCACCATTTTCAAAAGAAGCAAGATCAGGCCTTTCACTGAACACACCAAAACAGAAAGGAATCCACTTTCCCTTGCCTGGAATACTGCTGCTGCTTGGCCAGCCCGCCTGCCCTGCACAGACAGGTGATGCTGTGCCAGCTGCAGCATGCTGGGACATCACAAAAACCAATTACACTGAGAAAATTCAGTGTATGGGATTGTCCAGCAGCCAGGTCCAGCTCAGATGGTCAGATCTGTCTGGATGGCAGAGCTGAGGATAAACATTTGCCACCCAGCTCCCCTGCTAGGGACAAGCAGGTAGATGGAGGCTAAGCTCTTCCCATGCTTTTCTCTCTCAGAACTCTACTTCCTTGGGAATTCCAAAACAAAGCTGCCTTTATTCCAAGCTAGACTGGAAATTTCCCAGAGGAAATGTCATTTATGCTGAAGCACATGCCAGGCTGCAGTGTGGCCCAGCCCTGAGCAGTGGAAATCCAGGGCTTCCTTGGCTGGAGCAGAGCACAGAGCATCTGTTCTGTCACACACTGGCAACCTGCTATCTGCAACCTGCTGTTAATTGCATGGGCACTGGTTTTACCAGGTGCTTCCACAGGACAGTCCTGGGTGTTCTGCTGGAGCCCCTCAGGAGGGATCACACTCACACCCCCAGTGCTCAGACACAGCTCCCAGCAGGCAGGAGATGCAGGAGCTCTCCATCTCTGAGCTGCAAACACTCCTGTCCCGTGGAGTGTGGGGTGAGCAGCTGGCTGAGGTGTCCCCCAGGGCTGGGCAGGTATTTACAGCCAGAGGGTCCTGCTGGGGGCCCTCAGACAGCTCCCCTCACCCCCCATTACAATATTCATGTGCATTTGGTCACTGAGGTGTTACGAACACTGCTGCTGAAGGATTTTCCCATGGAACAGCCCCATTCTGAGCTATTGGCCAAGGAGAGCACAGCTCCAAGCAGGCTGCACTGATGTCAGCACTGTCCTGACCACCCTGCAGCCCCTCCCCAGTGCCCTCCCCAGCACATCCCTTCCTCAGCATCCCAATGTGCTCAGCAACACAAAACAAACATTTTTTCAGCAGGCTTGCTGGCCCTGGGCTCTGTTTGTGGGCAGGCCAGGGCCTGTGAAGGCAGCACCTCCCTGCCTGCAGGGTGCCTGGTGCTGCCTGTGCCTTGTCAAACCACTCGGGGATTTCAGCTTCCCTCCAACTTCCTCTGAAAAACGCAGCCCCAAGGTTTCTCTTTCCCTAGCTCACACAGAGGGAAGTTTGGGAGAGGAGCTGGGGCAGCCAGGTTTACCTCTGCAGGGTTTTAAGGACCTACCTAGTTTGTACAGTCTCCTCTCTCCAGCCAGGGGAGGAGTGATGCTCCACGTGGTCGAGTCCTATTCCCCCTTTATCTTTTAATTTCCAGCCCTGCAAACAAGTACATCTGCCAGGCTGCATGAGAACAGAGTGATGGGTTCTCTGGCCAGCAGGAAGGGATGACTCATTAATTGCTTTACCCCACACTACAGAAATCCATCAGTGTCTGCTATGCCAAATCTCCTTGTAGGAAAGACATATTTGGACTTCATTGCTCAAAAGAAGTTTCTGTGTGCTCCGCCACTGTTTGCTATGCAAATTTTGGTGTTAATTGCACCAAAATGAGAAACATATTACTTAAATCAGTGCACTCCTCAGATGGGCATCAGTGTGTGTGTGTGATATTCTGCCAGATGTTATTTTATTACTGCAGTTTAATACCTAACCATCTGCTTCCTTCTTATTTTGTCATGGTTTGTATTCTCCCTGGGACCTCTTTTCTGTTACACTGCCTTTTATCATCTGCATTATGTATTAGTGTGGCCAGGGCTAAAGGCTGGCAGTATCCAGAGCTTGGGATTTGAGCAGAGAAGCAAATGAGCAGCAGATCATTAAAGGAAGAGAACAGAACTGATACTCCAGTTGGATCAAAGAACAAAGTTGATAACAAAAAGATAAAATCAGAGTTGAATGCTCAGGGATTAGCTGTAGTGATCCCAGCTCAGACAGAGCGTGCTGCGCTCTGGCAAACACCTTGCAGCTTGCACCACCTTGTAGCTTAAAAAATACCTATAATATTGTAAAACCTAGGAGGGATGGACTGAAAAAAAAAAGTATTTTATGCACTTATTTGAAATGGCCTTTTTTTTCTCCTTTCTCTTTCCAGGCTGCTCAGTGCTGCAAATGCCCAAACACAGACAAAAAGGAGAGACAGCAAGAGGGACTTTAGCTCAATTTCCCCCTTGCTTTACCATGCCACCAGTTTGAGCCCTGGCACCTTGAGAGCTCTGAGGTGCAGCACAGCAGCTGCACAGCTGCTCACACTGTGGTGGCATGAGGGCAAGTGAGAACAGAAGGCAGTGGAAAATGCAAGAGAAATTATCAAGATGAACACTTCCATATTTCAGGAGGACAGTACTGCTAACTAAAACTAGGAGAAGGAAAAGCCCTGTTGAGCATGGATGTTCCCAGGGGGTTGCAAAACCACAAAGAACAACAATTACAAAATGTTTGCCTTGGACATACACATTCCTACCTCACCTGCTTCAATCCCACTTCATAAACCAAGTTCTTCATTGACAGAAAAGAATGTAAATACACCATCTCATAGCCACCCTGCAGAGGTTTTTATCAAATCTCATTTGTGCCAAACAGGGCTGTGTTTCACTGCTCTTGATATTGGCTCTGAATATTTCCTGATACCCTGTAGGATTGCACCACACATGTCCAGGGAAGGGAAGATGTTGAGCCAAATAGCCACAGGGGCATAAAAGTGAAAGCAGCAGTCAGATTGAAACTTTCATTCTTATTTCTCTTCCATTTTTCAAGATAACTAGAGAAGTTTTATCAATTTTCTCATCATTTGCATGGAGATGTTTTTAAGGGTTTAAGGGACCACCAAAATCCAGGAGCCCACCTTTCCCAGGTTCAGTCGAGGTCTTTGAGGCAGTTTAACATTCCTGCTCTAGAGAGGAAATTAGATAGTTCAGATAATTCATTTTATGAACACATAAAGCAATATTTTCAATAATTCTGTCCAGTTTTCAATTTTATTATCTAGTAAGAAATAATGGACAAAAACAACCTGACCTTTTTGTAAGTAAAATTCCACTGGCCACACATAAAATTAACCAGCACTTCAGAGCTTCAAAGCATCATACAAATACCAAGTGTTGGTAATTTTCCAGTACACTAGAGAGCAAAGAGTGCAGCATTTATGGGAAGCACTGGGACCACAAGGTATAAATCTCACTGGTTTGGGGACCATATTACACCAGGGTCATGTCCTTACCACACTATCCCAGTTTGCCCAGTGGTCCTATAACTGCTGTGAATATTGCCCTGTAAGGCCATAAACCAAAACCAGTTGTGTAACAGAAACCTATTCCTGGCTCCCTTTCAGTTAAGAACAAAATTAACTTTCAATTGATTAGGAATTTAAAACATGGCAGGGAATATAACCCAAATGCACTGCTCGACGGGCAACAGACCTGAGCACCAGAAGCTTCTGCCTCCAACCTTTAAAGCTATTAACCCTGGCATGAATTTTTATTTAGTGTTAATTAGGGGACTGGCAGCAAAAATCAATTAATTAATTACATCTCAGATCCACTGGAAAGCATAATGGAAATCAAAGAGAGTTAGGTTATTCTGCCTCCATGCTGCACAGCCCTTGGTGATGGCACTCCCTGTTTCTTTAACTGTAAAGAAAGAAGTGTTAAAAACAGAATAATAATTTTAAAAAAGCAAGAAAATTTCCCCTAGTTGGAAATGCCAAATATCTTCTTAACTTGGCCCATCTGTCAAGGGCTGCTGCTTTCAGTTTTGCTTCTGGAGCTCTCTAACCCTGGGGATTTCTTGCACCGGTCCTACAAAGTTCCCCCTCCCCTGCCTGCTTACAGAGCACCATCCCCACCCTGCCCACAGGTCCAGCTGTGGGACCAGTGGAGAAAGCCCAGAAGTCCCCAAGGGAGATGTTTCTGCAGGACTCAGAAGGAGCCACATCCCTCACAAGAACACACACATTTGACTATTTCATCTATTTCAACAAAATAATGTGTGAGATTTCGGTTTGCTTGGGTTTTGAATGCCCAAGGTACAATTAGCTAACTCACATGGCTGGCAGTGATTAGTGGGTGCTAATTACAATAGAATTCCTGTCAAATTACACGGTGCATAAGTACAGCCTGACAAACTAGCTCAATTTTTTAGGGAAGAGGGGGTGAGTGGAAGGGCTGGCAGTGCCAGCAGGCGTCTCCAACATTAACACCCCCCTCATCCTGCACCGTGTTTCAGGCAGCCAGCTACCACAGAGGGATTTTTATTTGGGCAGGACGGTGGCATTTGTCCCTTATGACATCAAGAGACAAAAACCAAGAGGTGAGCAAGCGTGTGTGTTTGCGGTGGGCATCAAGAGCTGCCCAGAGCACAAAACTGCTGCTGTGGCAGCTTGAAAACCTTGAATTTCAGTACAGGGACACTTGAGGGCAGCTGGTTAACAAGGTCCTGAGTGTCCTAATTGGAAGTGGGGTTGATCAAGAGAAGGGCTGTGTCCCTGCCAGCCCAGGAAGGTGCTGGTGCCAGAGCCCTGTGCTCCAGGAGAACCAGGCAGAGGGAAGCAGCTCCACGAGCCTCTGCTGACACTGCTCAGCCCATTTATCAGTGCCACCACAGAGAATAAATATTTATAAATGGTGTGTCAGGTCTAATGTGATAAATTATCTCCAGTCATCACTGAGATGGTTCAAGATGTGTTAAGCCAGTTTTAAACATTTAGCTAAGAAAATGTCTGAGAGTGGAGTTGAAGGAGGAAGGACAAGAAAAAATCCCCACATGTGCCAAAAAGAGGACAAAACATTTACCTGTTTGACTTTGTACCATTCTCCTGGCCCTGGGTTTGTGAAGTGCAAGTAACCTGTCGAAGTACATTAAAACTCTCTTGACTTACCCCAGTTTATTGTAAATATTACAGCAAATCCACTGTAAACAGCAGCAAGAGGCTTTTGGGAACCCATTAATCAAAATAAACTGCTCTGGAAAATGCCTCTGCTCAGCTTGTTTAACTAGTGCTGCAGCTCCATACTGCATAGCTGATTTCAAAATATACAATTTATTGCCTTGGATGTCTTTGCTCAGAGCTAGAACTAAATTCCTCTGGGTACTTTAACATACAGTTAATCAAAGCACAATGCCACCCCTATCATATTTACAATCTGGCAGGCAATTAGTCAATAATAAATAAAATGCATTGGAAAGACAAATGATATTACTGTGTATGTATCAATGGGCTTATAGGCTCAAAAGATTTATCAGTACCACCGGAGAGAATAAATATTTATAAATGGATGTGTCATTCACAAAGTGATAAACTATCTCCAGTCATCACATGAAGAATGCATTTTTTCAAGTTGACATACTTTATTATCTACCTAATCATTTTTCAAAAGGTGTTTTTCAACTTTATTAGCCTTACTTAACAACTGGAGGAACTTATGATCATCATCACTGCTTTGAGGTTGTGCAGCAAAGCCCCACTCAGGATTTCCACTGCAGGTTGAACACAGAGAATAATAGATTCCCTTTCTGCTTTGGCCCCAGACTACTGAAAGACCTTCAAACCCTATTTCTGTGAGTAAAACCACTTAAAAAAAGATTAAAATCCATAACCTACCCCCAAATAAAAATTTCAACATTCGCAATGTTTAAATTTCAAGTGCCACTGACATACAGATACTGGAAAACCATTGGGACTCAAACATTTTGATTAGTTCCACCAGAGTTCCCTACTGGGAGGGAGCAGGATTTGAAACATCAGTACAAAAAAGTATTTTCCCTACAATTCTTTTCTCACCATCTCCAAAAATAGGAGCCCTGTTTCTACCCAGTCCTGACAATCTAAATGAGTGACTTACAGTGTCCAAACTAAGGATTTTTTTGTAAATATTTAAATAAGAGTACTTTTTAGGAAAGTAGCTTGTGTTAGCAAAAGTGTGAATGAAGTTGTATTTGCATAAAATTTAAGCCAATATAACTGCATCCACACACAGAAATGTTCACAGCAATCACACAGAAAACCAGTAATTCTTTTCTGCTTACATCCTCACCAACAGATCATTAGCTAATGATTAACTCAGCCATATTATTTATAGAACTTTGATTTTCATCTTATTATGTGATATTTTATTGACTGAAAAGCTGGAGTGGTTACATTCTGACTTATCCACACAACTGTTTTAGGGCCATTAATAACCCAATAATGAAGCTTTTCTTCAGAACTAGAAATGCCAGGGGTTTGTCCTTGCAGGAGTCCAGACAGACAGCACATGCTGTGAGGACAGATGTTTGGATGGCTGCTGCACCTCTGGGTTTCCCTGCCCTGGGGGATGGAGCTGTACTTGGCCTGCACACAGAAGCTTGTGAGTAAGCAAAGGAAACTGGATATTCTCCACATTTGAAAATCCACCATGCCAGTTAGACATGATAAAATTTTAAATGCTCCCTTGAATGAAGTTTTTTAAATGCTGCTGTTGTTATCCCACTCATTTTACATCGGAGTTTGGCAGCGGATGCCATTAGTGAACATTCAGTGTCAACAGTGTCATGATGTTGCTCTTAGAGATGTGTCAAGTACTGTAGCATGATCTTGTTGCATTTAAAATTAACCACAGTGGTGAGGCTGTGCCAATTTCTTGCATTAGATCCAGAATGAAGCCAGCAAACGTGTCAGGTGCACAGAGCGTGCTTCAAGAATAAACAAGCAACAAAGGAAAACTCCTTTCTTCTGCTGCTTTTTTCTTTCCAGCACATCTTGTCACACAAATTAATTGTTAGGGAAAAGCCTTTCTTCTGCTCTGCTGTGCTGTGCAGCCTGCCTCTGCAAGGGGAGAGGAGAGGTGGTTGCCAGCCAAGGGCCCCAGAGCCCTGGGAATCCTGTAAGGCAGCCACTTACAGCCTGGGCTTAACTTGCTTCTCATTCAATATTCTTCACAGAATCTTTGGAGGCAAGACAGGAATTTAGATAAACCACACAGATCTAGTTCTCTAGGATAAGAAAAAACCCTTTTATTTTAGAAGTGTGGTGCCCAGGCCACGTTAGTTAGCAGATCTGACTAAATGTGCTTTTTTTTTTCCTGACCTAGTCACAGAGTTTCTCTCTGCCAGTCGTTTCTCTGTCTAAATCTTCAGTTTCTTGGAAACCACATGACTGATGGTCCTGACTGCTTGAGCTTGAGATAATCTATTGCACTTCAGCTGCAGAGTTGCCCACTCAGCGTTATACAGGGCTCTGCTTTGCACCACTTGTTTTATGAGGTATAATACCAGCTTTATATCCTTGCTAGCTGAAACGCTGACGATTTTTTTTCCTCTATGATTCAGACCAGGGGAAAGAAATGCATTTGTTGAAGTGAGAAATTCTCACGTTAAACCACTTTAACCTTGCTTATTCACATGAGAAGATTTAGGATAGAATCCCTCTAGTGTGTGTGCAGGACCAGGGTTGAGGCAGAGACCTGACATGTCAAACACCAAGATCAGTTTGCCCAGGGTCACCTGGGGCTGGCAGCAGGACTTGTGTGTGACCCAGGGACTTTGGCAAGTCCAGTCACCCTCAAAGCTTTTGAAAAAACCAACTCTGTCCCTGTTTTACAGCAGAGTGATGGAGACCTTGCCTTCCTAATGCTGCTTCTTGCACAACTGGGTGCAAGAAACTGGAAAAGCTGCTGGAGCCCAGCCCAAAGCCCTGCCCAGCTCCTGTGAGTGCAAGGCAGAGCTCAGACCCAGTAAACCCTGTTGTGTTCATGCTGGGCACAGGGCCAGGCTCCCCACACTGGATGGGCTCTGGTGGCAGTGGGGCAGGGGGCTCCCAGGGCCACATTCCTCCTGTGGGAGCAATCCCAGCCTGGCTGTGTCTGGCTGGGATGAGGCTCAGTTGCTGCCTGCCCCAGCCTGGCTGTGTCTGGCTGGGATGAGGCTCAGTTGCTGTCTGACCCAATGGAGATGTTTCCTAGGGATGAGAATTTTTTCGAGAGCTTGCAATAAAGCAAAGTGCTGGAGGCAAAATAACAAAACTGGGAGTATGAGCTCTTCCAGTGGGTCAGCTGAAGCTAATGCTTTGAAAACAGCAATCTTTCATCCAACTGCATCTCACCAAAACATTTCCAAGACAGATATCAAGCGACCTGCTACAAATCACCCAGGAACTTAGGTTAGAGCTGAAATTCTAAGAAAATCTGAGCTCAGGGAATAGTGGCTGAGCTCATATGTGGGAGGGTAGGCTTGTGCTGTGAAAGGTTATTCTGGTGTTCAGTAACAGGGGGGGAAATGATCTTTCAAGTTAGAGATTTCTCAGCTGAGGGTGGCTGTTGAATAAGCCGACACCAAGGCTCAGAAGGACATTTGAAGGAGCTGACTCCTTACAGCAGTGTGCCATGCAACTGGCATTTCATTTCTAGCAGTTGAGCAAAATTGCAAACAGCTGGTGGATTTTTGGAACATTTTAAAACATTTCTTTCAAGGTACGTTATTGCTTCCTTAAAAATAAATACACATGCCACACATTCCTCCTTTTGCAGCTACAGTGTGTGTTCCAAGCACCATCTATTACTGTGCCACAAAACCCCTGTGCTACAGCGGTGGGACTCAAGTTTAATTCTTCTTTTTTTTTCCCTGAGGCCTGGTAGTCCCTCTATACCAGGTGAACAAGTGCATATGGTAAAGGAGGAGAGGATGATCACAGAACAGTTGTGTTATTATTGTTCTCTCCCTCTTGGGGCACAGCCCCTCAGCAGAGCATCCCAACTCAGCAGGGAACCGAGAGGGGGTTTCTAAAAGGTGACTGGAAAAACCTGATTGCTTTATGCATGAGGGACTTGGTTCAAACACTGCTGTGAGGACTCCCCAGAGGTCCTAAAAGCTCAGGGTAGATTGCAAAAACTGCATTCTTGCATGTGGAGGGAGGGACTGATGACTGCTCTGCTCAATTCCCTATAGCAAAGATCCGGAATAGAAAGGCAAAAATTAAAATCTCAGCTCACAAATTGTCTCCCTGCATGAATATTTTGCCTCCAGTTAACACTTACTGCTGCCTGCCCCCAAATCCTTCATCTGGCACTGCTGAGAACACAAACATCCTCTCCATCACACAAGGCTGTGGCATTTCTCTTCTCAGAGAAAAGCAAGGCACAACTTCCCAAGGAGATTTCTGGGAATTGCAGTGAGTAACCTCAGAGAAAGAAAAAAACAATTCTTACCTCAATTGCTGCCCCTCTTGTTGTTCACAGGTGGAATGCATCGTGGAAGATTGTTTACCTGAAGGGAATTGGTAACTGGATTCTGGTGTGTTTTGATTCCCTGACCAGCTGGATCCAGGTGTGTGTGTGTCAGGACTGTGGGCTGACAGTCACAAGATGCTGTCAGTTGAGTGGAATTGAGTGCTTGTGCAGATTCAGTTTAGATGTAATGTAATATAGTATAGAATAGAATAATATAGTATAATACAGCAATTAATTAGCATAGAATAATGTAGTGTAATAAAGTAATTAATTTGCCTTCTGATATCGATGGAGTCACATACATCATTTCTCCCTTTGTTGGGGTTGCCTTGCTTTTACTACACAAGGTCACCTCCATCCTCCAAGCAAGGCCCTGTTGTGCTCACCCTCCCCTAGGTCTGCATCCTTTGCCAGCACCCCTTGCAGTGCAGAGGGAACAAGATGGGAACAAGCACAGACAAGGTGAGGCGACCCTCCAAGGCTAAGGGCACCCAGTCAACAGCACACAGCTGCTGGGAGCTCTGAGAGCAGTGGGGGATGAGGAGCTGCACTCTGTGCATTTTAACACAGCCTCTAATTGAATTCATTATGAGAACCACATCCCCACATCATCAACACCATACGGTGTCTTGCAGCTGTGGTCGTAACTCAGCTTCATCCACAGCCTGCAGTGGTGAGGAGTGAGCAGCAGCAACGGTGTGTCACTGTCAAAGGCTCTTGTGCAGGGTAGGGATGACAGGCAAGTGTGGGCAAAGTCAAGAGGAAAGCTGGGGGCTTTGATTTTCTTAATTTTGATGGCAGTTTTGATATATCAGAAGCAGAGACTCTTTTGCATATGGACACATTTTTTAAAAAATTAGCAAATAACAATGGAAATGCAAGGTCAGTGCTGTGGATGTACCTGTGGGCTGTGCTGCACCAGGGCCAGCTCATGGAAGTGCAAGGTCAGTGCTGTGGATGTACCTGTGGGCTGTGTTACACCAGGGACAGCTCTTGGGAGTGCAAGGTCAGTGCTGTGCATGTACCTTGGGCTGTGCTGCACCAGGGACAGCTCATGGAAGTGCAAGTTCAGTGCTGTGCATGTACCTTGGGCTGTGTTACACCAGGGACAGCTCATGGAATTGCCAGGTCAGTGCTGTGGATGTATCTATGGGCTGTGTTACACCAGGGACAGCTCATGGGAGTGCAAGGTCAGTGCTGTGCATGTACCTGTGGGCTGTGTTACACCAGGGACAGCTCTTGGGAGTGCAAGGTCAGTGCTGTGGATGTACCTTGGGCTGTGCTGCACCAGGGACAGCTCATGGAAGTGCAAGGTCAGTGCTGTGGATGTACCTGTGGGCTGTGTTACACCAGGGACAGCTCATGGAAGTGCAAGGTCAGTGCTGTGGATGTACCTGTGGGCTGTGTTACACCAGGGCCAGCTTATGGAAGTGCAAGGTCAGTGCTGTGGATGTATCTATGGGCTGTGTTACACCAGGGACAGCTCTTGGGAGTGCAAGGTCAGTGCTATAGATGTACCTTGGGCTGTGTTACACCAGGGACAGCTCATGGGAGTGCAAGTTCAGTGCTGTGCATGTACCTTGGGCTGTGTTACACCAGGGACAGCTCATGGAATTGCCAGGTCAGTGCTGTGGATGTACCTTGGGCTGTGGTACACCAGGGACAGCTCTGGTGCAGTCGTGCTGGTGTATCTAGGGCGTGTCAGTGCTGTGCATGTACCTGTGGGCTGTGTTACACCAGGGACAGCTCCCAGACTGAGCAGTTCAGGATCTGTTGTTGTCACAGGGCCATACCACATTCAGTCCCACTTGTCTTCCCTCTTCTCCATCCTTTCCTCTGCTCTCAGAAAACAGCAATTTGCAGCATGAGAGACATGTTGGAAGGCAGGAGTGAGTCCTGACAGTCCATGTGCTTTAGCAGCTGTTGCCTTGGGATAATGAGGTCAATCCTTTCCAATGTGAACTTCACAAAATCACCCTTCTGTCTGCAGTGACACACAAGGACGTCACAGCAGACCTGCCACAGACATGGCACAACATGTGACACATTTCCACAGACTTCAGTTCACTAAGGCCTCATGGAGCTCTCCTGCATCCATGTGCCCAGGCAAGGACATCCCAGGGGGTTTGGGGGGCTGTTCCCCCACTCACAGGGATAAGCATATGAGGGATAGGTGGGTGGATGTTACAGAACCCTTTAGAGGGCAATGACAACACTTTCTCTTTTCCATCATACAGGTACTCAAAACTGTCAGTCTCTAGAGACCTCCCCTGCACCATGCACGTGGGCACACTTGCACACACTCATCCATTTAAATAACTCCTGCTTGATCCACACCATTTAAAAAGCCTCACAGGCAGTGGCCAGGACTCCTTTCTTTCTTTGTCCTATGAGAAAACTTTGTTCAGCCAGCCAAAGGACAAAACCCCTGGAATTTCATCTTGGCTGATCATCCCTCTTTCTTCTCCCTGTCTCAGAAGTGCAGTTGCTTCCAGCAGCTCTTCTGCCTTGCCTGAGGGGAGGGAAGGTTTCTTTAGGGGGGAAACCACAGTTCCCTTAAATTGAGAGGGGGCAGAGCTGAAAAAACTTGGAGGTTTGGCAGGGCTTAGATCTGAAGCTTTAGTATGAGTCCCTCTAAAGACTGAGAAAAGGAAATTTCACAGAATGGGTGTTAAAAAAAGAAAAAAATCTGTAATCAGTCTAATTTGATAACCAATTTGTCACAGCCATGCTCTCACCCTTGCTTTTGAAATGAATCTTGTTTGGAGACAAATGTCAGCCAGCTAGGCTGGAGTGTGAAATCCATCACAAGCACAGCCACCAGATGTGCTGGCTTTATGAACTTCGGATTTCCTGAGCCTCTTGGTTAAAAAGCATCTGTCTCCATGACTCGAGATCAGGAGTGCTGAATTCAGCAGCTAACAATCAAGTTGAAGCTGTTTATTGAGAAGTTTCTTATTTCTTGAGAAGTCTCATCAGATGAGGTTATTCATCATGGAATACATGCTCCATTCAAGCAGTTTGAAACTTTCCAACAATTATTTGGTTCCAGAATCACAACCTGGGTGCAAAATACTCTAATATAGTTATCATTTCCAGGTGTAAATGTTCAGTAATGAACCCAAACTTGTCTTTTGTTAAAATCTCACAGCTGAGCTTATGACATTTACTAATCTTCAGAAGCACACACTTCTGATGCAAACTATAAAATTATCCATTTGAGGCAAATCCTGGATCTTCATTGGAAAGGCTTGATTTATAGGTTGTAAAACTCTTGCAGGAAGCATGCAGTCTTTGATTTACAAAGAAAGCTGGAAAGAGGAAGCTTCTTCATTTGCAAATTCAGCATTCAAGATCAAGAGCAACATTCTTGTATTCTGACTTCCCTATAAAACCATTTTAACACCACACTGAGCTACACTGAATATGTACCCATATTTATATAGAACTTGCTGATATTTCTATCATACCAACGTTTCAATTCAGCATTTTGGCTTATGCCACCTCTTGCTCACACAGCACACGTGGGAGATGTCCCTTTTTTTCCAAAAAAACTCTGGAGTGAGCAGCTCCCACAAAAAACCACTGGCAAAGCTGCCCCAAATCCAAGTTCAGCTCCAGGTTTGCAATCTTCTGTCCAGTAATACTTGTTACAAGCACACACTTACACAAAGCTGGCTGGATCCATATAGGACAGGAATTGTAAGTTTTAAACATTTTGTTCTCAAATTTCTCTTCTGGGGTCAAGACAAAACAGCTGAACTGCTCGTTCCTCCTCCCAAATTGAGTTCCTTATGCCTGAAGGGCACAGGAAGCACCCCCTTCACATCCCCACATTTCAGGGCTGGTTGCATTTCTCCCAGTGGAGAACATGCTCAGGGAGGAAATTTCTCAGCAGCACCAACCCCACTGAATGAGCCCCAGGCTGGGCACTGCCACAGGTGCCACCACAGTGTCCCAGCACAGCCCTGACATTCCCATTTTTCTCTTACCTCCTCTCTGCTCCTGATGATCATTCCTGCTCCAGAAGGCGAGAAAAGCACGGGGGATGCTGCTCCTTGTCCTGTTTATCTGAGAGCCCAGCACAAAGGCAGTTCAGGAGCAACTAAAGAGTTCTATAAATTGATGATCAGGCAATAAAAGTGTCTTTACATAAGTGGAACAGTTTGCATACGCCTTTGTGCCTGCACCTGCCTGTTCAGCCAGTCATCACTCATTTCACAGCTCATTTCTCTGACTGTGGTCTGCAGGTTTTATCTCTTTAATTGGGCAAACAATACACACCTTGTCTCTGCACATAAAGTCCAGGGCTAACCTGTGTGTCTCCTGCAAGTTGGTGGCTTGGCTCTGTTTTAATCAGCCCTAAGTAATGCTGAGCATTTAAGGTGGAGTGGGTTTTTTGTGATTGTTCCCTGCCTGCATTGCAAAGACTCAAATTTCTGCAAGGATTTTGATTCTGGCCAATTTTTGAGAGCCCCCATCAGCCTTTTGAAGCCCAGGGGCAGAGAGCCTTTGATGTCAAATGGCTTTGGGATAGACCCAGCAGGGCTAAAAAGAAAAGACAAGAAATGTGAGTTCCCCTCCCTCCCAAGCGAGGAGTCTAAAGCAGAATAGTGTAGTAGCAGAAATTTACCAGTTACCCTGCTTCAGGGGGTTTCTGTGGGAAATGATTGGGTTTTTAAACTCACAATCAGACACAGGCTTTAGCATCTGCAAGGCCAGCAGAGTTAATGCAGTTACAGCCTTGGCTTGAGGAGAAGTTAATGCCAAGAGCAGCTGAACAGAGCAGGGTCCTCCAGCAGAGTGCTCTCCCTCCTGCTGCCCCTTCCACTGCTCCCTCTCCCAGTGCTCCCAGTCCCATCCTGCAGGGCACTGTGCATCCCACAGGATGCACCATCACCTGCCAAGGGCTCTGCACAGCCCAGCTCTGCCTGAGCCACCAGGAGCCAGGACAAACAGCACAGAGTGGACGAGGCTCTCTGGGGAAGGATGAGCCCCCATCCCTGCGGCAGTTTGAGCAGCAAGGCCGGAGAGAACCACTCAAAAAACCACCCACCCACCCAGGCTTTGCAGCATGATTGGGTTTTGGCGAAGACACACGGAATGCAGGGGGGGGAAAGTGCTGTCTTTGTTCGAGGATGCAAATGAGCATCTTTTTTAGAAGCTGAGAAAGAGCCCCGACTCACCAAAATTGTGCATTGACTGAAATAAGCCAGGCTGCCTTTCAGATGTAGACTTCAGACAGAAAATGAAACATATCAAAGTGTCTGATTTGACGTGGCTTGCAGCTGCAAGGCAAAGCGACTGTCCCATTTTTTTCCCCTGAGGCAAACACTCAAGATTTTCTTGATCTTATCTTTGTCTTTCTATAAGTCTTTGAAAACCATCTGTAGAGATTCATAAAGGGTATTTGTGTTTTAAGTAAACTGCAGAAGTGATCTATACCGAACAGATGGAAACAAATCAAAAAGCTTAACGGGATGCAGAAAAACAGCAACACTTAGAAAAATCCCAGATATGGATGAGGAGGCAGGTTGTCTCCCATTTGTATTACCTTTGGGGTGGCATCTCTTTCCCGGAGCTCTCCCTGCAGCCTGCACAGTGAGCTCTCCTCGCTGCTCTCCTGTCCTTGTTCACAGGCTGCAAAACACTTCCCTGGCTGAGTTTGCTCTTCTGGACAAGCATCCCTGTGATGGGAATTGTTCAGCTCCTTGGCAGAGCCCTCCTCTCCACCCGGAGCCCTCAGTGCAGCTCCCTCAGAAATAGATTGCATTTGACAGTAAAGGGTTCTGATTTTTCACGACTTGCCAAAACACTTCTGCACAGGGAAAGTGGGGGAGAAAAGTGCTACAAATCAATCTCGGCGTGCTCGGGGAGGCTGCGGTTGTTTGTTTGTTCCTGGTGATGTTTTTTTCTGACAGACGATTTCAAAGAAGCACAAGACTGCTTCCTCAGTACCAGCTTTTCATAGAAGACACAATAAGGTGCAAAATGATGTGTCTTACTGGAGTGAGTGGGCGTTAATGGGACTTCCTGCGAGTACTAGCAAAACCCACAGAGAAAAAGAGAAAAAAAACACTTTAAAAATTTTTCCCCCGTGTTTCAGCTGCAGCCTTGCTTTTTCTGTCCCCATTAGTCAGAGCCCTGCGTGCCCAGTTTGAGGAGGATGCTCTGACACTGCAGGGGAGCACCAGCCCTGGTTCAGATCAGCCATTGCAGTGAAGCTGTGGCCAAGGGTGGGTTTTGCTCAGGGTTACAAGGACAGTTTTTATATCAGCGTGGCTCTGACTTCACAAAATTCCCAGCAGTTTGTTGGGAGAGTCTGGTCCCTGCTAACACAAAGTCTGGACTGTATAATCTCCTCCATAAATTTATCAGCTTCCATCATAAAACCACTCGGACACAGGGTTGCTGCACAGCTGTTCCATAACCTCAACCCTCTGGTGGCAGCAATGCCTGTTTTCTTTCCAGCTTACATGTATTAATGGCCAGCTTGTACCTTGACTTCCCCTCCTCCTTTTCCTTTCTTTACTCACCAGTCCCTAACAGGCCCAAGGCAAAGGTTAAGGTAAATTCCAGATGGGGATGGAGAAAGCTGTTGGAGTGACATCAAAGCACTCCTCCACTTTGTTTCTGTAGGATGTTACATGATAGAAGTTCAAAATAAATGTGTGTTTCTATTGAGCTACTTAATTTATTACAAAGCCAAGACACAGGTTCTGCCTAAAGGATCTCAGGGGGTGGGTGTAATCCTGCAGTCCCCAGGACAGGTCCCCAGGAAGGACATTAGGGACAGTCCTGTCCCTTTAGACTGAGACTCTTTGATTGGTGTTCCCAGACACACTTCAAATGAGGGAATGACAGGATATGCTTTGGCCCCACGTCAGCCTTCCCCCACCAAGATGAAAGTCCAGCAGGTTTGAGCTCAGGGCTGAGCTCAGTGCAGACCCAGATGTGTTCCCACTGCTGTCAGAGGGAATTCATCTTTGGCTTTGCTGGAGCTGAGCAGGACAATGTCAAAAGCATCTGAAAACTCAGTTCTCCTCTCTATGCCAGGAGGCAGGGCCAGAGCATCCCTCCACTCCCTCAGCATGGGGCTCAGGCCAGGAGCAGCTTTTCCATGGGAAAGGCCCTTCCATGTCTACCCACCAGCCTCCAGGACAATCACTGTGCTCTGCCACCCACTTTTGCCACTTTTGCAAGGAAATGAAGCATTCCCACATTTTTCTCTGCCCCTTCCAAAGGGGTTGTTGCCTTCGCTCAGTCATGCCAGCTTCCTTCTCCAGCAGGGAACAGGCCAATACTGATTTCCCCCCTTGTCCATCAGGCCACACTCATGAGACCATGCACAGATGACATCTGGGGCACTGTCACCCTGAACACACCCACGTGCACCCCTCTGGAGCTTAGCCAGCTCCACACTCTGCCTCCTGAGCAAAGCACAAGGCAATCCATGCTCTCATCCCAACAGCCCTTTGGTATTTGGGTCCATGTTAGTGCAAATTCCCAGTTCTATCCATCTAGCAGCCTGGAGAGCCTTGCATGCAAAAATAGAGGCAATGCTGTGACTGATATTTTTAGAAAGGGAATGCATATGTAAATTATTCCCCTGAAAACGTCTCTGTGCGTCAGCCTCTCCCCTGATTCAGAGAACATCCCTTCTATCTTTTCCTCAAGTACACGCTGTGTACAGAGAAGCTCAACATCTCAGGCAGAGAAGGTTGCTGCAAAAGTGATTCATCTATCACATCCTTCACAGCTTCGCTAAACGGGAACGGTGCGAATCTCTGCCCCCAGCCTTGGCTGCTCCAGAGCTCCCGATTCCCTCCCATTCACAGCTTGGTGCGCGCAGGGAAGGCGAGGAGCGCTGCTGGCTCCTCACCCCTCCGGCCCCAGCCTCCCACCGTGCGCTTCCTGCTGAGGATGCGGGCACAATCCAGACAGGCCCATCTGCCCGAGCTCCTGCCCGGCCGGAGCCTCGGGGCTGCGGATGGAGCTGTCCGGGCGGGGAGGAGCCCTCGTTGCCCCTGCAGCATCCCAGAGAGCATCCCGCCCGTGATTCCTGCACCCAGAGGATCCCGCCCTTGATTCCTGCACCCAGAGCATCCCGCCCGTGATTCCTGCATCCAGAGCATCCCACCCGTGATTCCAGAGCATCCCTCCCATGATTCCTGCACCCAGAGCATCCCATCCGTGATTCCTGCATCCTGAGCATCCCACCTGTGATTCTGCAACCTGAGCATCCCACCCGTGATTCCTGCACCCAGAGCATCCCACCCGTGATTCCAGAGCATCCCGCCCGTGATTCCTGCATCCTCTGCATCCCACCCGTGATTCCTGCATCCTGAGCATCCCACCCGTGATTCTGCAACCTGAGCATCCCACCCGTGATTCCAGAGCATCCCGCCCGTGATTCCTGCACTCAGAGGATCCCACTGGTCAGAGCTGAGCCTGTTCCAAGCTGCTCAGCCCCAGGCAAGAGGGACATCCCTCCCACCCGTGATTCTTGCATCCTGAGCATTCCATCCGTGATCCTGCATCGTGGGCATCTCACCCCTGATTCCTGCATCCTAAGCATCCGACCCGTGATTCCAGAGCATCCCACTGGCTCAGGCCCTGGCAGGCAAGGCATCCCACCCGTGATTCCTGCACCCAGAGCATCCCACCCATGTTTCCTGCACCCAGAGCATCCCAGCCGTGCATCTTGAGCATCCCCCCGGCTCAGCCCCGGCAGCCGAGGGATCCCCTCCGTGCTCAGCACTGGCGATGGGGAGGCTCCCAGGAGGAGGAGGAGGAGGAGGAGGAACTCCCAGGCACCACCACACACAGCTGTTTCTCCACCCCCTCACATTCACATCCTCCATCCGTGCAAACTGCCCAAATCTCGGGTCCCAGAGGCAGCTCGGGCGGGGCGGGAGCTGCGCCCAGGGAACTCACAGGGCCCTGAGCTTTGGGAGGTAAACAGCCCAGTCCCCGACGTTATGTTCCATCACTGTCCAGAAGCTATTAGGAGGCTAATTAAAATGAATAAATCACTTAAGTATTCAGAGTTCATATCCCATTAATTCAACAGTGCAAGATACAGAGGAAAAGACAAAGGCTGAAGAAAAGGCCAAGGACGCCACTGAAACGTTCTGCAGTGTGGATTTTTTTACCCTCCATTCTTGTAATACAAAAGATAAGTCTGTCTCCTGCCTTATCTAGATACATTTGTAAAGATTAAAACCACACTTCTTTGCCTTTGCATTCTGCTGTAAATGATTAGCCCGTGGTATTGTTAAGCAGGCAATCTGCCAGTCCCAAGGTGCTGACTTCAGCCACAAAAAGAGGGAAATTCAGAGGGGAGCCTGCTGCTGCCTGTGAGGAGCAGCCAGGCAGGCAGGACATGCCACTGCCTTGCCCTTGCAGGCAGCTGGGGAGATGGGGCTGCACATGCAGCTCAGCTCTGCAGGAGAGGCTGGCCCCTGTTCCTGCACCAGGAAAAAAGAGCATTTTCCTGCTTTTTGGGGCTGTTTGGGAACATGGACACTGGCACCCAGGCAAGGGCATATCTCCCACCTGGAGCAGCCCTGTGACCTCACCTCCAGGACTCCTCTCTGGCTGTGAGGCTGGTATGAGATGGGAGCAGCAGTTTCCAAAGCCCTGGGCACGATCCAGGGAGGTGTCCCAGCAGAGAAACCTCTGTCCCCAAGCACATGCTGAAAACCCAGCTCAGCAGGAATGAGCAGGCTGCAGGAGAGGAGTCAGGGAGCTCAGAGGGTGGGAAATGGGATCACACCTTAGAAAAGCCACTGAAAGAGCTGCTGCACAGCCCTGCAGCCTGCAAGACCTGGGTGTTGCTCTGCTGCAAAGATCTGTTTGCAATGGTTCAGCGTGAGGCCTTGGAGAAATTCAAGAGTGGCTCTGGTGCCGACCCCACCTTGCACTGCCAGGTTTGGGCTGCTCTGTCACCCTGCTTCATATTCCTTTTTAAAACTGGCACTGCAGGCACCTAATTCCTCTCTGGCTCCCTGGAAATATTGCTGGGTCAGAGGAATTCAGCTACAGGCAGCCTCCTGAAGAAAGGCTGTGCTTGCACCCCAAAAGACTCCCCTCATAGTCCCATGGTTTGGAGCTGAAGAAAACCTAACTCCAGGAAAGGCATTCCTTTGTCACATTCCAGACCAGCACAAATTAATGTATTGGCATTAAAAGTCCATGAAAAATGGGGTTAATTACAGAAACCATGACCTTTATATACTGCAGCTCAGGCATGGGCTGCTCTCATACATCATCACGTTAGGAAGAGCCACTTACTGACACACAACAGCAAATAATAAATAATAAATAATTAATCCATCAAACTAAATTGAACTTTGTGTAATGTAGTCCTGACAAAGCATAGATTAATTTGCCTAATCCATCATCTGTTAATCCTTCATCCCCAAGAAATGCACCCAAGTGCTGCAACTGTGTCATTCAAGTCTATTCCTACAGGCAGGGTGACTCAGGTACAGTCTTCCTGAAATCCATCAACTGAATTTCCCACCTTTAGCAAATACTGCCAGAGCTTTGCAGATTCCATATGTCAAAGGTGGATAACTGGAGCATCAGAAACTCTGGATTTATGAAGCCACAAAAATAACAATCAGGGGTTTATATCACCTGTAACTAAGACAGCTACACTGAGTTTAGTGCATTGTTTGCACTATATAAATAATAAATGCTAATATTCAATGTTAAAGGAAACTGGAGCTGTAACCCAGCCTAGTAGATCTACACAGGAAAGCTCATTGCATAAAGGCCTTTGGTAAAAGGAGGAAATGTGGAGAATTCCTAGGTTTCAAATGGATTTTATTCTGAGTCTTTTCAGGCTTTTGCAGCTGTGGGAGAGGTAACACAGCAAAGCTGGGGAGCTGCACCTGGAGAAGACACAGAAGTGGTGGGTGTGCCCACCTTACTGCAGATCCTGGAAAGTGGCAATGTATCTCTGTAGCCACCAAGTGAAAAATGGTCCCAGAAAAGAACAACCACTGGATTTAAGTGCAATAAAATCTCCCAAACTTTCTGTGGCAATCAGAAGCTTTTGTGTCCAACTCTGCTGAAGTCAAAGGTGCAAACCAGCAGCTGGTACTGAGCCCTGCAGCAGGAGACAGGCAGGAAGGCAGGAACCCAGGCAAGTTTGCTACTCAGATTTACTCAACTTCCCAGGTTAGTGAGGATATTTGGTACAGAGTTCTTAAATACTACAGAAACCCAGTAATTTTTTCCCAGATCATGCTGAGTAACAAGTTCCCCAGCAGTGGAAATATTCACTTATTCAAACCATTATTGGACACCAGAAAGGTGCATACTCCCACACAAGAGCTGGAAATCTGTGTCTGATTTAAACAAAAAGCCAAAAAAACAGCAATTAAATACTTCCCCTTCCTGCAACAGATTACTCCAAAGTTGTTTCCCAGTCTTGTTGTCCAATCTAATTAATTTGTTCTTTGCAACATCGCTTGCATTTGCTTTAACTGTCGAGTGACACCATGAAGTGACAGTGGCAAACCTGCCCAGGAGCTGCAGAGGATCCCTGCAGCCCTTCTGCATTCAGCATTAACCCCTTGTGTTCCCTCTCAGCTTGTGCATTGTGGCTGCTGGATCCTCACTGAGCAGCTGGGAGGGTGTGCAGGCCTGCAGGCTCCTTCCCTGGAGAGGGACCAGGAGGATGCCTCTTGTGGCACAAATCAGCAAAAAAACCAGCAAAAATCTTGAGAAACCTTCCAGAGATGGCAGGAGCAGCAAGGACAGCTGCTGGCAGGGGGGTCATGTTTTGCTGCCTTGCTTGGCAGCAAAGAGCAGCAACTTGCATTGGTCCTGCCCCACTGCAGAAGTCTCCATCCCCAAGCAATAAATATAGTTGGAGGGGAAAAGCTTTCAGAATAGAAGGGCAGGACTGCTGAGTAGGAGACAACACAAACAATCCCTACTACACCTCACTCCTAATGCTCACTGCACTCCTGATGAATCCCTAGGGTAGAATTACAAAGTATTAACATGCTCGTGTGCAAAAAGTGCAGGAATGGCTGAAAGCTGGAAAGCAAGGGTTAGTGGAAGAAGCCAGAGTCACCTGTGCAAATGCATATTTAATGTTCTCAGAGGACAGCTATGCCAACTGCTCAGCAGCCAGGAACTCTTTCTTAAGAGCTACTGTTATAAGCTTCTGATCTAGCTCATAAATAATCATCAAATGAAATGATTTGCTGAACTAAAACTTTCTCTGTTCTTCCTCAGCTCCTCTTCCATGTCAGGGAGAGGAGGGAATGCAGCAGAGCTGCAGGAGCTGGGGCTGATGTCACTGTCCACAAGGTAAAATTGTCCCTTGCTTTGCCAGGGGCAGGGTAGGCAGCTGAACCTGGCACAGGGATGCCCATGGGATGGACTTGGGGACAATCTCAGGGCCCTCCTTGGGTCCCAATGGCCATGTCTATATCTGGGACCTGGCCCAGGCTCCTGCCCTGCACAGCATCCCTCAGGTCCTGCCTTGGGAAAGCTTATCCCAAGGCAGTGATGGTTGGATTGTTACTCAGACTTTAATCTCAAAATCCCAGTCCATTTTCTCCAGTTATCCCTTCACTCAGAAGAGCCAGACTGAACATAAATCGACACCCAAGTGTTATACAATTATCACTATACAAATAAATGTCATCACATTTAAATCACAACCCAGTCTAACTTTGGGGTCAGCCCTGCTTTCAGCAAAGGTTGGACTTGGTGACCTCTTGAGGGCCCTTGCAACCTAAATTATTTTTTAATCTGGTGTTTTTTCCCTAGGAGAAATTTCCATCTCTTTTAAGAGAAGTAATTTATTGCAACTCTCAAGAAGAAGAAGAAAGTTTAATAACAGGTACCTCCTATTTTGGAGCTGTGTTGGACTCAAAGCTTTAGGAGAAGTAAATACATTTAAAAGACACTGGAGCCTTTAACAGAGGGCCCAGGTTGCAGCACTCTGCACAAGGCAGGCACCCAGTTCCAGTGCTGGCATGACTGCTTTCCTATCCATTGCTATTTGATTTTATAATGGTACCCAATTACCTTTCATAGCATAGAGGACAGACTTAAAATATGCCCTACATTAATTTTTTTCTTATTGCTAAAACCCAAACTTGCTTGTAGCAATTCACAGGCTGCCCTCCTGCTCCTGTGAACACCAGCCAGCTCCCAGCTGTGGAATTTGTAGGCAGCTCTGACAAGGGAAGAGATGAGAATTTTGACTCTATGTTTCAGAAGGTTGATTTACTATCTTATGATATATATTATATTAAAAGAAAATTATATACTAAAGCTATACTGAAGAAAGAGAATGGAGACTTCAGAAGGCAAGAATGAATATAAAATCTGGTGACAGACCAGAGTCTCGACACAGCTGGACCTGTGATTGGCCATCAAGTAAAAACAATTTCACACGTGGGGTAAACAATTCTCCAAATCACATTCCAAAGCAGCTAAACATGGAGAAGCTGAAGCTTCCCAGCTTCTCAGGAGAAAAGATTTTTCACAGAATACATCAGTGACACCCAGCAGCATATTTTTGGTATGTTTACAGACCCTCGGGGTCAGATGGTTATTGTGGGGTGGGCAGCCCCTTGCTAAGAGACCCCAAGAGCTGCGTGTCCCTCCTGCCAGAGCCAGGGCTGTCCCCAGAGCCCCCCCTGTCCCTCCAAGCAGCCGCTGCGAGCATCAATCCGCGCTTGTGCCGGGCTTTGATGTTCCCAGGTGGAGGCAGCTTTAGCTGGAGTGTTGTTTTTACACAAGATTTATCAGCACAGTTAACACAGCGCCACGGAGCTGCTCCCCGAGCGTGCCCTGCATGGCAATGAGCGCCGCAGGTACCGCTGGCACTCACCTTCAAAGGGCTTTGCCAACAGCAGGGGCAGCATCACCCCCGGCTCCCCCAGGAGAGCCCGGACAGCTGCTGGCAGGGCAGGGAGGAGCAGAGGCCGTGGACTGGCTTTGTAAAGGGCTCGGGATTCCAAAGAGATTTAAGGATTTTATCTTCACACAGAGGGCTTGCACATTGTACTGCCTGGAGGAACCTCGCGCTTGGGCGGCCCAGACTTTGGGTGGGTTCGGGTGTATTTTATCCTGAGCTGTGAAATTTTGCAATATCCAACAGGATGAGCTGCTCTGTGAAATAGAGTTCTCAAGCAGAAGCTTTGTTGAATTTTAACAGAGACACATCAATGAATCCACACTGAGATCCCAGGGAGATCAAACAGGAGGCTAGAAAAATTACAGGAGAAAGCATCTGGGATCCTTTGGGGGAAAACTGTCAAAGTGTCACAGGAAAATATAAAGCTTGATGGGGTATCAAGAGGTCATCCAGTCCAGTGTTTATACACCTTTAAAAATCACTTAACTCTTTAATCTAGAAGCCACAGACTACTTTGTGCACAGCTGCCTCACTTGCAAACCTAACCAGGATTTGGACCAATGCTGAAACACATTTTTTCTTCTTTGGATTTTTTTTTAATCTCCTGCATGATTTATTCCTTCCTGGTTGTCTTCTGAGCTACCATGGAAGTTCTGTGAACACCTGGCCTCACCTTCCAAAGTCACAGGTGCCATCAAAACCATCCACTCGAGCCCAAGATAAAATGCTGTTCCCCTCAGTGACCTCCAGGCTCCATCCCACACGTCACCCCATCATCTGAGATCAGGGCTCCTGTGGCTTCCCTGCACAGGGACTTGCTCCTATTCAGGCTTTTAAAAACAGAGCATCCCTTCCTATACCTCTTGTCAAAACATCCCCAGTTTCCTCCCATCAAAGCTGGGATGAACAAGTCTAACAAAAGCAAATGGGTCTTACTGAATTTGCAAAGGGAGATTGCTTTGAGATACCAGAGTTATCCCTGGACCTCTGTGGGCAGCACATTTTACAGACCCAGCTGTGCTGCCAAGAGGAAATCCCAGCAATTTAAATCAATACTATGCCTCTAATCCTTGTTGCTCACTGTCCTGCCCAAATTTGACTGTCTCCTGATACCCTTTGCTGTAGGAGAGGCTTATCAATACCAGGCATTGGGAGAAGATAATCTGGGCAGCCTCTGTACAAGATCCTCCTGGTGTCACCCAGAGCCAATCCCACCTCTCCTAACTCCTGGTGCAGGACCCTGGGCCCAAAACCATCACCCACCAGGACACACCACCTCTGGGACGACACCCAGCAGCTATTCTCCATACCCATACACAAAACCATCCCCTCATCAGGATTCACAGCCTTTGATATGACACCAAGCACTCTTTGGGGTGGTTTTTTTCCACATATTTGGGCAGACAGAAGCAAGCATTTCCCACACCTTTCCCACACCTCCTCCCCGGAACAAGCCCAGCCCATCCAACTCCTTTCCCAACCGCAGGAACCGCAACCCTCGGCGATTTGTGTACGTAACTAACACGCCAAGCTCTGCTTTTTGTTGCAAGAGCTGTGAAAAGCAGAGAGTGTGCTTTAGCCAGAGATATATTACACTTGATTAGCCGGGGCGCTGGAGCGCGAATGCTACAACAGGAGCCGGGCGTGCTCAAGCGGCGGCGTGAGCCCGCGCCGCGCTCCGCGGGGTCACGGAAAGATTAACTGGATCTGACTGCCGTGTCAAAACACTCCACTGCAGCCTTCAGAAACCCACAGAACTGGTTGTCTCGCTCGGCACAGCAGATTTATTTCCCTCCCTGTGGCTCCCACGGAGCCAAGCGGGGCGGTTGGCGGGGCCAAGTTTGCTTTCGGCTCCTGCCAAAGGGCAGGGAGAGCCGGAGGGTTCAGGTGGAGATGGGAGGATTTCAGTAGCTTCAGAGAGAAAAGGGAAATCTAGGGGGAAAGGTGGTGGTCTTTCAGTTGCCTCTGCTTATGGCTGACCCATGGGCAGATGTGTAATTCAGCTCTGTAAGTCAGCTGGCTAAACACGGTTTTAATAGGAGAGAAAATCCCATTTCCCTGCTCTTCAACACATGTAACACACACGTAATAACTTCTGGTTTACACTCCAAAACCTTGTGAAAAACAAAGTCCTACTTTTCACACTAGGGATGTTTGGGGTTTATTGCTCTGTAGAATCCCAGAAATGTGTTTCTGTGCAAAACAAGTTGAAGGTGACCCTTGAAGAGAGATTCCCGAGGGAGCTCTCCCACTTCAAAATCAGCATCTTTTCAGGATGCTGTGTTTAAACTCATGGTTTGATTTGGAACTGCACATACAGCTCTTGAAGTGCAAGTTCTTTTCATCTCAGTACACATTTCCACTGGAAAAGATTGAGTGATGCCCAGTGTGAGCAGACAGCTGCAGCATGTGGCCACTGGGAATCAGAATTTGGACAACTAGGATCACTACTTAAAAAACCCAAACAAAATAAAACCCCAAAACCAAAACAACAACAAAAAAACCCCCACCATCTCTTCAGCTTTGTGATATATATGACTAAGGAAAAAGGCTTTGCTTCCCTTCCGCTCCCAAATTCAAGAATTTTTTCTCAGCATCCAGACTCAATTCTATCCAACTTACTTCAGATTCTTCCATATCAAACTCAGTGGTCACATGATGTTACTGACAGCTTCTTCCTCCCTATTTCATCTGTGGTTTCAGCATCAAGGCCAGGACTGGAGATGTCACCAGCATTTAAAGAGAAAGGTGCCAGACATCCAGGGTCAGAGTCCCAGGAGCACATCTCCTCTTTACCACCCACACTGCAGGTACTTTAAGGAGCTATTGCTCCTCATGCTCTTCAAAAGCAGCAAACTCTCTGTATTTCGAGCCTGTAAGAGCACTTTTGTTTCCAGGGGCAGGACCAGTGCATCCAAGAGATACCAGAACTAGAAGAGTTCCTCCCTCAAAGCCTCCCAGCTCAAAGCACCCTTGGTTCAAGGGTTCCTGCTCTGCACCCTGCTGCTCAGCACAGCTGTGCCCACGTTAGCCTGGCAGAAGACACAGACACAACTTCTCCACTCAAGTCACAGGAATGTCTCTGGGTAGAGACTGTCTGGATAAACCAGATCCTCAGCACCCTGAGCTATGCTGCAGGGGTGCAGTTTTGTTTTTAAACTGCACTTAGTAGCGTTCTGACTTGCAGGTTTCACTTTTTAATAGTAAACACATTCTGTAGGTGCCAGAGAACATTTCAAAGCACTTCAGTGGAGTCCTTTTACCTCCACAGCCTGGGGGCACATACACTGAAACAACAGCTGAAATCCAATTACTGGGGAATATTCCCAAGTGCATTTCCATAGGTAATTTGTTAGTCTGTTGGAACATGCAAAGTGATTTTTCTCCACTTCTTGATGCTGTACCACAGGCTCCTAGGTTGAAGATTTCTATCCAAATTGCTAAGTAACTACCACTGGAAAGGGAATCCACTCAACCAGGGGAACAACCTGCCAGCACTTTCCAGGAGCCAGCCCTCACCTTTGGTTTGACAAGAAGTTCATCAGCCCAGAGCCACCACAACCCCTGCTATCACCCAAGTTTCTCATTGCCCAATCAGTTTGATGCATAAAGACATGAGAAGCCTGAAAGTATTTTTCCTTCAGCATCCTGGTTATTGATTTAGCAAGGAGCTGACACAGATGTGCAGTTCCAGAGACAAGGCGTAATGCAACCCCTTCATCTGCTGTCACTCAACATCACACTGGCTGCCTGCTGCCAGAAGGGGAGGAGTGGCCACCCTGCTCCTTTTGGGACTGCCAAACAACCCAGCCAGGAGCTTTGTCCTCATTAGGGAGGCACCCCCTGAGTGCCACCTCATCTGTGCTGTGTGTGCCATCCCAGTTCATCAAACGCTGTGCCCAGGACACCTCCAGGTGCTGGGTGCACACAGAGACAGCCACAATGCCCTTCCCTTCTCCCCACAGCCAAAGGAAGGGAACCATGGCAGGAACCAGCCCACTGGGATGGCCTTGCTTGGGGGGCTCTCCCTCTCTGCTTGGGGTACCCACACCTCCAAGAAGAACCCAAGAGCCCCAGCTGGCCACGTCAGTAACACAGGACAGGTTGAGAGCAGGGGCTGGTTTGCAAGTGGGAGTTCCTCATCCACTCACTATCATCCCCACTGGTGAAATATCACTGGAAATTGGTCCAATTTCAGAAAGAGGAAACAAAAATTAAACAGACAAAGTTTGGGTCAGAGTGACAAGGAACATAATCAGAAAAGAGCATAGATGAACTGCCTGTGAGTTAAAGATAATTCAGGGCAAATTAAAGCATCTGAACTCCTACTGAGAGCCACTGATTTAGAATTATGAAGTTAACTTACAGCAATCATTTTCTATATGAAAGCAATTATGGATGGGTTAAAAGCTTCTGTTATTATGGATTGTGTATGGCTGCCACAGAGGGTTCAGTCTCCCAGGATGAAATTTTAGCCTTCCTGAAAAACTACTCCATCCTGGATGCCAAATCTTGTTCACCCATCAGAAAGTCATTGAACATCAGACATTTTATTAACCAATGCAAATGCAGGCAGCCAGGGAGAGGTAGATAGGGAACATCCTGCTCGCCAATAAAGCACATACACACAAATCACCATGGTTCACTTCCCAAAATAATCACACAGGCTCAAACACACAGCTGTGATGGATGGCAAATTTCCAAGTCTTAATGCATCAGAAAGCAGAACTGTTGTTTGAAGTGGTCATCTCTTGAGGAGAAGAGAAAAGCCAGGGGGAAAGCTTGTGAGAAACCTGCAAGCACGGGGCCATCCCCAGGAGCAGCCTGGTGGTGCCCTCAGCAAGGTCACAGCCGTGGTGACAGTGGCCTCCTCCTCCTGCTGCTGCCTGGGCAGAGGCACCAAAGCAGCTCCAGCTCCCACAGGGAGACAAAGGGAGGTCAAACAGCAGCACCCCAGCTCCTGCTCCCCTCCCTTGGCAGGAAAAATGGGGCTTTTGGGGTCTGGGGGCACAGCCTCTGGTGGGACAGACCATCCTCATCTCCACAGCCCCCAGCCCTGCCTGCCCCCAAACCAGCCCTGGCCACTGGGTGACAGAGCAGCAGCTCACAAATGGAGCTGACGAAACCACTTACCAAAACAATCTATTACACTGAGCCTCTTCCTTCTCTTCATCCTTAATTGGGCTTTATTTCTTGTTGGGTGTTTTCTGAGCAGTTAAACGAGCTGACAGACCTTTTGTTTCTGGAATGAAAATGAGATCTTGACTGCAATATGCATGGCAATGAGCCCAGTGTGTGAGGGCATCTCCATCATCTGTCTTTCAGGGAAGAGATTTGGAAGAGGGGGGAGAAAAGGGAAACCTGTCCAAGACCTGCTGGAAACCAGAGGTTCAGAGGTGCTCTGTGCAGGTCCAAGGGTGTAGATACTTGGATTTCTCCTGCTGCACAGGCTGTGAGAGAGCAGGAGGGCTGTGGAGTCACAGCCAGCCTGGCCCCAGTGTCCAAGGAGCAGCCCTGGGGCACTGCAGGCATCCTCCAGCCAGGGCAGGGAAGCTCTTGCTGCTGCACTGGGGCCAGCAGGGACTCAGCACGAGTCCCTGGATCCACAATGGACAGTTACAACAAATGAAACAGAGCAGCTGAACTCAGAGGGCTGTGATAGCAGCACTGAGCCAGCAGGGCTGCAGGGGCAGGAGGAAGCAAGGCTGGTGCATAAAGCATGAGAGGGAAACCAGGGCACTGACAGCGAGGGCTAAGTGTGCTTACAGAGAGGTGGAGGGCAAAGATCCCATTGGATTCAGTAAAATCTGAGTCCTAATGAGGAGACTGGGCAGCTCACTCTCATTACCCCATCCTCCACTCCATCCTTCCTGAGGACAGCCCAGATCCTGCTCCTCTGGCTCACCTAAGGGCAGAGATCTGGCAGGAGGGCTGGAAGCCTGAGCACAAACCCTCACAGGCACTTCTGTGCTCTCCTGCTCATTTCATCGGTGCAAGAGAATCTCTGCATTGCCCAAACACAGCCATCAGTACCTGTGGGTGCTGAGATGGAGGCTCCTGATGGCTTTCCAAGGGCCCTGCTGAAATTCTATGGCAAAGCACAGCCCCAGGCATGAAATGAATAATGGAGCATCCTCCCTGCAGCTTCTGGGAAACTTTAGGTGCTGGTTTCCTGCATGGGTCCCAGGCTCAAAGGTGAATGTGATAAATGAGTGAAACAAAGCTTTGCATTCCCAGAAATCCCCTGCTAAGGTGGATTTGGAATCTTTATTACCACCTCAAAAGTGCTGTTTAAAGTGGTATCTTTTGGGGGAAAATCCCCAAAGTGGCCATAAGAACTGATAAATGGTCACTGGGAAGCAACAAAAGAAGAATCTCAATCTTTTTCCCTTTCTGCTCATCTTTCTTTGCATGTTTTCCATAGCATATTCAGCACAAGAAATGGCACCTATTTAGCACTATTGATCCAGCTTACTTCAGTAACAAACCACATTAAGTTAAAATCAATACCAGCCACTCTTAAACTGATTTAGGAGTGTCCACACAAAGGGGCTCACACCAGTTTAGACAGATTTGCTTTGTAACCAGTTTAGTTAAAACATGCAATCTAGGGGCTGATCTGTGCTGTGAACAGCTGGGAGGCATTAATTCCTGGGGTTCAAAGGCATCAATTCCCAAGGGTCATCAATGGCTCTCAAAGGACAGGATATGGGAAGTGTCACTGACAAACATCCATCTTTCTTGGCAAAGCATACAGGTCTCCCTCACTCCAAAAGCCAAAAAGATGGGGGAAGAAACAACAACAAAAAAAAAAAGCTAAACCAAATCAACCTCCAAGTTAATTCTATTTCTGCAGCTCAAACTTTGCATTAAAAAAAAAAAAAAGGCAAACTGAAGCTGCTGGAGACAAAGAGCTCAGAAAGCTATGTTTTATTTTTCCCCCTGGAATATTTACTCCACAAGACACATGCACTGCAGATCACTGTAAATTCTGCAGCTCAGGTTCCAGCCAAGTGACCAAGGTTAGGGACAGAGCCCGAGGAAGGGTTGGGCAGGGCTGTTTGTCACAGCAGCCTCCAGCTGGCTGCACACCCCAGGGTCTGAGGGGAGCCCAGCACAGATTTCATCACACACCCTGGCACCATGGCAGCCCTGAGCAGGCTGTAAATCTCCACAACACACGGGCATCTCACTTCAGAGGAGATGAGGCTGCGGTCTTTACTCAAGTGCAAGGGTCTCCATCAGATGTGATGCCAGGGAAAGGCTCCAAGAGAACTTTTGGTGTTACCCATCCTGGCCAAGGGGAGGGAGCCCAGGCCCTGTGAGGTGCTGCTGCCACCCCTGTGCCTCAGCACCCAAAATTTGAGAAATCAGTAAAGACTATCTAAGGCTTGAGCTTCAGAGGGAAACCATCAAAAGTTTGCTCAGGACTTGGGGATTCTTGGAGCAAACAGCTTGGGGCAGGAAAAGTTCTGGTTCATCTATAGCAAAGGAGAGAAGAGGAAATCAGGCTCCTCATCCTGTGCTTTTTGCCCACAGCATCATAAAATTATTGCCTTCTGAGCTCTTTTACACCTTGGAGAAAAATGCAGAAAAGCATCAGGCCAGTGATGTTTGTTTGGTTTAAAACCAGATCTTTGGTTTAAAGCCAGATCTTTTCAGCTGTCCCTGGGTTAGTGGTGGTTACAGAGCCCCCACTCAGGGCTGTCAGATCAGCAGAGGCAATAACCCCCAGAGCCCTTCAGGAGCTACACACCTCCAGTCTCTAAGCCCTGCTCATTTATTTCTCCTCCTTTCTCCAGCTGCAGGCACCATTTCCCATCCCTGCTCATTACCTCGGGAGATCAGGATCAGCCAACCCACTAAAAGCCTTCCAAAAGGCAGGAAACACCACACTTCATTGCTGCTTATCCACCTACAAAATATGCATGTTCAGGCATCTTCTCACCTCAGCTGCTTTTAAACTGCCACTCAGAAGTGGTTTGGGGCTGCAGTTTCAGGCTGTAACCCTGCTTTGTGATTTTCGGGATACCTGGAAGAGATTTTGAAATGGTTTTCCCTGCTGTTACCAGGTAATAATTTGTTTCACAGAAAGAGTCAAGAGTTATACTTATGTTGCCGAATTAAACACAGGAATGTTTTGGAAATAGAAATAAACCTTTTTTTGGGTTTTATTATTTATTTTGCTTTAAAGCCTCAGGTGCTAAAAATTAGTTTCCACTGTTCCATAAAAATACAAGGAATGGGTCTTTTCCCAGAGTAAATAAAATAAGTAAAGAAAAAAAAATCAGTTTTCACATATTGCTGCTGGGTATAAAGCATTCCTAAAGAGGGACAAATCCTGCCGAGATGTCCTGCCTGGGGTCTCCAAGGGCAGCAGGCACTGGGATGCCAGAGCCAAGCAGGGTTTGGTGCTTGCATCCCAAACTCCTGGGCAAGGGGTGGTCACAGTTATATTTTCTGGGATTCTGCTCCTGGGAAGCTGAAAAGCCTCAGAGAAAACAATTCTCTGCTTTGCTTCTCCTGTGTTTTGCTGCTTGGGGATGTGTTTAGACACTGTTTACCTACAGGTGATTGTTTCATTGGTTGCATGTGAATTTTGACTCTTTGGCCAATCAGGGCCAAGCTGTGTCAGGGCTCTGGAAAGAGTCACAAGTTGAGTTTTCATTCTTATCTTTCAGCCTTCTGTAAGTGTCCTTTCTGTGTTCTTCGGTATACTTTAGTAGAGTATTATTTCATATACTATAGTATCATAAAATAATAAATTAGCCTTCTGAGAACATGGAGTCAGATCCATCATTCCTCCCTTGGTCTGGGGAACCCCGTGAATGCAATAAGGGGTCATGTGTGTGATATGATGACATCTCCTCATTAACTGCTCCACCCCCACCAAATCCCATCCTCACACTGAATCAAACACCTCTGGGAGCAGCCAGTGCCTTTGCCCTGCCCTGGAACCCTTCTCTGTCTGACAGAACACAGCCCCAGCCACCCCAGGGAGCACAGCTGGAGCTGGGGGGACTGGCACCTGTCCTCAGGCTGAACCTGCAGCTGAAGGGCACAGCCCAGCATGACACAGGGCCACCAAGGACACAGCCACGTGCTGTGATTGCTATCAGGGCTTCTTGGCAGGGAAAGGCAGCACGCAGCTCACATGGCCATTTAAGGCCTTCTCTGATGCAGAGAAGGAGAGAAAATCCCTTCTGTGGCTGCTCCATTGCAGGGAAACATGAATTAAGATGCTTCCTGTGGCGAGTGAGTGCTTTGCAAATCACCAGATCTAAAGAGAAGCCCAGACCCTTCTGGGCACAAAGCCCACGTTTGCAGAAGCTGCTGCTGAGGATGCTGAGGAGATCCTCATTGCCAAATGCTGATGCCAACTGCACTGGTGGTGGTGAGAGGGGGACATTTGGTCTGGTCTCTTTCTTTTCAGCATGTACACTCATTTTACACAGCCAAGGGCACTTTGCAACAGGAGGAGTTAAAACCCAGTTGCAAAATACGCTGCAAGCAGTGATAAGAAATTAATCTATTTTCACTGTCTAATCTAATGTGTGTGGCAAGGATCCCACCACTCTGAGCCAATCTGAGAGAGCCCAACAGGCTCTGCCCAGGTCATTCTGTTCCTGTTCTCATCAGAGCCACAACAGGAGCTGGAATGGGAAAAACCTGCAGTGCTCCAAAAAACCACCTCCAGGCCGAGCATCTGAACCCCTCACCAGAATTTCTGGTGTATGCACCCAGTCCTTAACTCAGTTTCATTCACTGAAATGCCACAAGCCAGGTTGTTTTTGCAGGATTCCAGAGAAAAACAGAAGCATTTTGGGGTTGGTGGTTTCAAAGGAGGCATTAAGTGCCTGTTGAGCACATCCTCCCAGCCATTCATTCCTGCTAGGAGTTAAATTCACATGGCCCTGCCACAGTGCCCCTGCAGCAAGGGCTCACCCCAGGGCTCAGGCTTGCTCAGGGTGCTCTGGGGGCTGCTGTTCCCATCTCTTTTGTGTCCTGTCCCACTGGGAAGGTCCAAAGTTACCAGAGCTGCCCAAGGCATCCCTCAGGCACAGCCCGTGGAAGTGCACTTGCCTCTGGGCAGCCAGGCAGGAAGAAGATGAAGCCAAATACTGAGAAGAGAGGTGGTCAGGCTAAGGCAGACCCAGAGACTTCCTGTGCTCATTTTTTGTGTGATTCAGGCTGATGGTGCAGCAGAGGCCACAGGACAGGCAGAGGCTGTCACAAATCCCCCTTCCTGCCATCCTGTCCTGTCTCCAGCCTGCTGAGCATTCTCAGAGACACAAAAGTTCCCCTCTGACTATAAATTCACTCTGCCCAGGGTGCCAGCAGCTCCTCTCCCCACTCGTGTGTCCCACACAGGGACACCAAGGAGCCTCTGTCAGTGTGAGATGCCACGTGGCATTCACATTCTCTGGAAAAATCTCCTTGCCCAGGATTTCTCTCCTGGGAAGCTGAGAAGCCTCAGAGAAAAAGGAAAACAATTCTTATCTCATTTGCTTCTCCTGTGCTGTGCTTATGTGGAATGTGTTTGAAGATTGTTCCATTGCATTCTGCTGGGAGTTGTTTTCACTCTTTGGCCAACCAGGGCCAAGCTGTGTTGGGGCTCTGGAGAGAACCACAAGTTTTCATTATTATCTCTTTAGCCTTCTTTAATATTTTATAGTATGATCAAATAATAAGTTAGCCTTCTGAGAACATGGAGTCAGATTCATCCTTCCTTCTTTCATCCATCAGGACACCCCCCAAATACAGCAGTGCCACACTCACAGGTCTGACCCCAGCAGGGCTGCAGGGATGTCTCCCACCTCTCCCCTGCCCTGGGGCATTCCCAGCCCAGGGAACAGGGACAAGCCCAGGTCACTGCACAGGCACATCTGGAGAGAGGGACAGGAGCCACCCAGCCCTTGTGCTGTGGTCAGCTCGAGGGCTCCTGGCTCTGTTTGCAGCACTGCCATGGATTCAGCACGCTCAGCGATTAAGAAAGCAGCTTTACCACATCCTGGCAATATAAGGATTTTTAAAAAATAAAATTAAAAAAAAAAATCAAAAAGCCATTACCTAAGGTTTGTTTAATCAGGATTTGCAAAGCAGTGAGAGATACTCAGGCACTGTTAAGTGCAGACTAACATCTCTAATCGCAGAGTGTCAAGATGTACAGAGCTGCCTATAGACATGGAGAGGCACTTAGCCCACAAAAGCCCCCCTGTTCCACAGCTCCTGGAGTATCTCTGTGTGCCTGGAGCTGGATTTACCAGATCTGATGCCTCCAGATGAATTAATGGGATTTGAATGCACCTGGGATGGGGCTTCAGCTGGGGGACAGCCAACAGCATCAGGCCACTGTGGTCCAGGGGCACCTTTGGGTTCTCAAGCTGCTTTGGCTGCTGAAACAAAGCACTTAACCTTTGAGACAGAGCACCAGGGGAACCAGAGCATCTCCAGCCACCCTACCTCAGGACTAAATCATATCTTCTTTTCCCTACCTTCCAAGCAATAAATGCAGGAAAGGATTTATTGCTTTTTAACAAGTGCCACAGAACATGCATTTCATTAATTTAGGAGGGAAGTGGGGGGAGGCAAAGCCAGCTCAATGGATTCTCCCAGACTACTGCTTTGAAACAAACAACTCTGCAGATCCAGCCTGTGGATGTCACAGCAGAGGCTTTTATCCAGATGAGCTATGTGTTCAACAGGGTGAGTAAAATGCTTCAAGAAAATGAAAAAAACAAAAAAAAAACCCCAAGAAAAAACCCAAAGAGGGTGGAGACAACAGAGCCACTCTCTACAAAAGGCAACGTATCACTGACACGTTGTTTGAACTCCCAGTGGTGTATTAAAAAAATAAAAATAACCCCCCTCTGAACCACAGCTGCATCCTTAGCTCTCACTGCTGTGTTATTTTAGCTTGGAGGGAAAAACGACATTGCTAATGCCTTTTCTTCTCTCTTCCCCCCCACCCAGAGAGGAAAAAGCATTTGTTTTTCTTGCAGTGTGTACTGTGTGGATGGTGCAGCTCCACTCCCTTCAGACTGGGGAGAAAGGGAAGAGTGTTTGGAGAGGGGTGGCTTCAGGGTGGGATCCTTCCCATCTGATTTACTGGGCAGGCCAGAGCAAATAAAAGGGATAGTCTGTCCCCCACCCCAGCACAGCAGGGCTGCAGATGTGAACAGTGAATACAAAATCCCGCCTGAGCCCACAGCATTTCTTTGACAATAGAAAATAAATAGCTCCATATTTGTTTATTTAGTTAACTTCACTTCTGAGGGATTCATTTTGTGCTACTGAAGAGGAGGAAATGGGGATGAGATGAGGCTGGCTGGGCAGCCCTGCAGCCCCTGCTGCTGCTGCTGACACCAGTCCTTGCCACAGAGCCTGGTGCTCTCCTGACTGTGCCACCCCAGGGAAATCCCCAGAGATGTGGTGCCAGCCCTTTGCTGAGCTGTCTCAAGGTCACCAAACATCCCAGGAGTGATGTCTCACAGAGCCAAGTGGTGCTGCTCAGCCAGCCAGGCACTCACAGGGGACCCCAAATGTCCAGGGCTCAGCCCAGCTCTGCCCTGTTGGTGACCAAGCACCACCACCCCAGCTGTGACCCCTGCACAGCCACGCAGGCTCAGCAACACAGACCCAAACAGGGCAAGGCTGGCTGGGAGAGCCTTTCATCCCTTACCTGATGCCCAACAATTTGTGCTGTTTCCTGCACATCACCAGTGCAGTGAGGGAACAGGAGCACCTTTGCCCCTGGGAGGGGTGGACTGGGATGGGGTGAAGCCAGGGTGGGACAGGGAGTGTGATGGGGACATCATGAGGGGATTTCCCTTTCCCACATAAACAGCTGCACGAGGTCAGAAACGGGCACAGGACCACGGAGGGAGCAGAGGCAGGAGGATGGAGCAGTGAAACATCAATCAGAGCTACCCAGTGGCTCTGAACAGAGCCAGGACAAGAAGCATTTTCTGTTGGCACCTCCTGCCCTGCTGGTTTCCATTAGATTATGGCATAAGGACTGGCACTTGAGATGCACAAGCTCCAAGCACCCCAGCTTCCATTTCACCTTTCCATCTCGTGTCACTTCTCTCTCACAGAGAGCAAACCAGAGGCAGACAGACAGCAGTGGGTGCAAACTCATCCTTACCCTCACCCTCCTGAAGAACACCTCAACCTGCCACCAGCAGCTCAGGCACACACTGCTCTCAGAGCCATTTGTCAGGCACAAACCTTTCACTTGCACACCTGGTTCTGAGCTCCAAATCAAAAGCATCCTCTTTCCTTAAAAATAAACCCCAAACGAGCCAAGTAAGCAAATCACAAAGTCAGTGCAGGCCCTGCTCCTGAGATGGGGAAGAACAGACAGAGCCAAGGGTGCTCCAGGCCCACTCCAGGTTTCTTTCAGGATCAGGGCTCAGGCAGCACAAGTTCACCACCAGGTTCATTAAGGCAGGAGGAGCAGCAGGGCAGCTCTGGGGCACCATCCTGAATTACCCCTGTCAGGGAGACACCATCCTGCTGGGGAGGAACCTTCCCCCAGAGCCTCATGGAGCATTCACTGGCATTTGAAATGTGTCCTGTGTTCCTCTGCCTCCTGGGAGCTGGCTGGGTGCCCTCCAACCCAGCACTCCCCATTCCATGGGCTTTTAACACCACTACCACACTGTAACTCCATGTGGAAATACTCTCCTGGGATTTCCCATTTTCCTTCAGGCTCTGTGCCTCTTCCCCCTGCTCTGCAGAGCTCCTGGGCACTGGCAGCCACTGTCCCCTGCTGTCTCTGCAGGCAAATATTGAAGGTAAGGCTTGCAGGTGTTCATTTAAACAACTGGCAAATGCATCACCCTTATCAGAAAGTGTTCTCTTTGATCTGCTTTGCCATCAGATAAGAGTAAAAGCAGAGGGGTTTGTTTAAAAGTGTACTTTTTCTCCCCTCCCACCAATAATTACTGTTGAAATGATTCTTTTTATTTTCTGATGATTTCCAGACTTGTTTTTAAAAATCTTCCCTCAAATACCAACATTTCTGCTCTGCTCATTGCTGCACCTTCTCAGCACCTCACAAATCTCAATTAACCTCAGCCAGCCTGGGAGGAAAAGCCATATTAATAATCCTGTCTCAGATATGGAGAGACCAAAGCTGTTAGCAAATGAGGCCAGCACTTCACACTGAGTGCCAGGGGCTGACACTTGATTTGGGGAGCAGGGGGGCAGAGTAGGAGCTTCAGGGCTCTGCACCTTCCCAGCAGCATGTCCAGAGCACACAGCACAGGGAACAGGCTCTGGGAGCTGGTGGCAGAGCCAGTTCAACTGGAATCATTCTGCTAATTGCATTTCAGCACCCTCACTGAAACTTTTCTGCTCAACAAGATGCAACACTGAAACCACTAAATCAGTTTTTCCCAGAGAATTACAGATTTTGAAACCCTCACTGCTGTGTGTCAACCCTAAACTGAGTTGATTCCTTTCCCCCATCTTTCCCCATGCTCTGGTATGGATCCCATCCTCACTCCCTCATCACTGGGCTGATCTGCACAGAATCCCCAAGATAACAAAGTGCTGTTATCCCAATTTCACAAGGCAGGAGGGGAGCACAGACAAATTAACTTGGTTAGCTGCTATCACAAGCATCTATGGCACAGCCAGGGGAGGGACACCCCAAGTCAGAACTTAACATCTGTTCTATAATTCCTCTGAGATATCAGCTGGGATTTGACCTTGTAGCTACTTGAGCAGAGATAGTGAGCTCTAGCACAATCTCCAGAGAGACAATATTCCATGGCTGCTTCCTATATCACACAAAGATAACACTGGTATGTTTTTAAATCATGTGTTATAAAAGAAGGCAATGAGAGATTAAGGCTACTGATATTTTCCTGACAAAAATTTTCAGTCTCTCCACAGCAGCTTTGTCACAGAGTTTATGGCTCTGAGAATTAGTTACTCTGCTTTATTCCCCCCAGCCCTCTCACAAGGCAATTTCCCAGGTTGTAAAGCACTAGGATGTAACACACATTACCTGACTGCTGTCTTGCTGAGGCCATCAGCCCATGAAGCACCGTGGCAGGCAATCTCCAAAGCCTTGTCCACGAGCAAGAGAGGCTGGTGGGTGACAGCCTGCAGGTGACATCCACCAATTCTGATGGACACACACCTGAACAAGGCATCACCACACCACAGAGCAGGATAACAGCTTCTTACACCAGCTTAACCAGGAGTTCACCAGCTCTGCCTCCACCAGCCACAGCCTCACAACCTCCCCCTCCTCATTTGTTACAAATGAGATACATCCCAGCCAATTAGCTAATAATTAAACCTGACTGCCAAGGCTCAGAAGCTTTTAGGGCACCAGTTCCCAAGCCTAAGCCTCCTCCCAGCCACTTTCACTCAGGTTTGAGCTCAGGATGCATTTCTGTTCTCAGGGCTCCGGGGTGATTCTTGGCACAGGGGCTGCGATGAGCCCAGCCCCGGTCACTGCTCTCCCTTTATCTCTCCTTGCTGCAATAAACACCAATGCAAGGACCCAGAGTTCTTGGTCCCCTGCCAAAGTCCCTTCCTCTCTGCAAATAGCCCAGAAGAGGGTTTGTGACACAGCCTTTGCACTGCCTTTCTCCCCTCTGGCAGGGTCTGAGGTTTCCCTCACATGCTCGTAGTCTGCTAAGCTTAGAGATTGTTCTGCCAGCCAGGAAACCCGTGTGGGGCTGGTGGTGAGACCCAAAGTGAAAACAAAACTCGGGACAAAAGCACTGAGAGCCTGCAAACCTGCTCAGATTAACAGCAGGCAACAAAGAGGCTTTCACAGGCAGGACAGCAGCACATGCTCTGCCCTCCCTAAGCTGTCACTGCAGAGTGAAATTGCTGATCTCACGTGCCAAGGGGAAAAAAAAAGACACAGAACTTGATCCAAAGAGAAAATCTCACCCCAACTAGCCTTCAGATGGGGCAGCAACGGAGGGAAGTTGAGTCCCTGCTCCCCATTCTCCCCCTGGCCCAGGGATGCTCATTTTTATTTCCTCCCTGGAGCAACAAGTGGACCCATCCTGACTTAGATTAATTACTTATGGAAGAAAATAGGCATTTCCTATCATATTTTCCTCCAGCACTTGGGTGGGACAGCAGCAGGCTGATGGGTTTTGGCAGCAGCAGGGAGCTGGGGAGTTGGTGGGAGCTCAGCCCAGCACTTGCTCGGGGTGGGACGGGAAATTCACGGTGGGTGTCGGTCAGCAAGATGTGACTGCCTGCAGTTAAAAGCAGAAGCATTTTAATAAGAAATATGCCTCTGAGTCACGATGCTCCAGGGACCAGTGGTGTACTGTCTTAGCCACCAGCCTCACTCAGGGACTTTTTTAAGGTCAGAATCTGGGCTTAAAATTGCTCAGCTGTGAAGAGAATAAACACTTGGTCATGTTTGCTCGCTCGAGCTAAAGGTGAGTCACCTGTAATAACTTTCAGAGGGAAAATTATATGAGTAATACTTTGAGAACAAGGTATGAAAAATACCAAGAGGGAGCCTTGTGATGTATTTAATAATCACGACCCCTTGCTGAATCATGATCCATTCCCGGGCTCACCATCATTTGATTGCATGGCTCTGGAGCGTGCTAACCCTAAAACATTCTGCAAATACATTTGTGTCACTCAGCTCTATGTGTTTAGAGAGTGCCTTGGAGAACACATTAAACACTTCAGCTGCTAAAGCGAGTGTCAGCACCGTCCCCAGAGCCCCTGAAGTAAATGATGTTGTTAAGCACATCGTGGGAATAGTCATATTCATCTCCCAGCTCTGAGCAAACCTGCCCTTGCACCAGAGCCAGGGGGTCACACTGGCTCTGCTGGCACACTTTCAGCAGCCCCCAGCTGCTGTGTGAGGCCTGACCCTGCTGCTGGCTCCCGTGGATCTGGAAATGGAGGAGCAGGTGGGACATTCTGGCCACAGCCAGTGTTTGCATCACCAGCTGCCAGCATCTCCTCAGCCCTGCCGGGCTCCTGGCACACACTGTGCTCCCAGCCCAGCCCAGCAAAGGCAGAGGGGCACACCAGCCCCGAGGGATGAGCACCCACACCTCAAGGCAGGCTTGGGTCAGGGAATCAGAGCCAAGGAAGTGGCTGCTGCTGCTGGGTATTCTGTAAGGCCAGGGGGCCTGGCTGCTCCTCCCAGGAGCTCTCATGGTGTGCTGTGCTCTGCCCTTGAAGGCTGGCCAAGTCCCTGGAGAAGCTCAAGCATCAGCCTCGAGGTTCCTGGCAGGTTCCAGGTTTGGATTGACAGCACATGAAAGCACCGTGGGGGCTGAGAGAGGCTGAGCTGTGGGTGCAGGGGTAGCAGAGCATCTCCAGCCCCAAGGGCAGAGCTGCAGGTGTCCCAGAGCCCAGAGATGCAGGGATGGGCTGTGCCTGGCAGAGCCTGCTGCTCTGCTCCCAGCCATCAGTTTTCCTGTGCTGCCCTTGCCACGTGCTCCAGGAGGCATTGCTCACACTGCTGGGCAGCAGGATCCTGACACGGCTGTAATGCAATTTTGCATGTGTTAATTTCATTTCTTGGCTTTGCTCAGGATCAGCTATTATTCTGCTGAGATCGTAACCAGGAACGGGTGAAGCTGGTTCAGAGAAAACAGCCAAGCCCATGCCTTTCATTTCCTCTCTCCTCCCAACTGCTGTGACCTTTGCCCATTATTAGAACCAAAATTGAAATGAGCCTTTTCTTTCTGAGGCTCTGAAATACTCAGCTCTGAGTCAAATTCATGGAACAAGGGAACTGATTCAGACAGCCACAAGCTATTGTTTCAGTTCCACCTTAAAGCAGTTCCAGCTCTGTCAGCTCTTTTCTTTCCTCCTTTTAAAGCCCAGCTGGGAAAAGCCCCAGTGAGAGGCTGGTAGACACTGGGGATGGAGGCCCTGGGCTGCTCCCAGCTCTTTCCAAAGCAGCAGCACACACCTCCCACACTGTCCTGCCCAGGCAGGGGCTCCCTGTCACTCAGGGGACAGACCCTGTCCTTTGTCACCTTGCTGGGAAACCAGTGCCATGATATGGCAAATATGGAGTGGGTGGCTCCTGAGGCAGGAGCTGGTTCTTTGGAGGGCCTTGGTTTCACTAGATCCCAAAAAAGGCAGCAGCTGGGACTGTATCCCTTGGAGAAGGGAAGAAGCCCCACTTGAAGCACTGCTCTGCACAGTCTCACTCCCACAGCAGAGCCATCCTTAGCCACCAGCATGACAAATTCTGCCTGCACGCCCCCCAACCTGCACAGTTCCTGCACTGGTCAGAGCCTTTCTCCCAGTCCCCCCTGTTTCTGAACCAGAGGTTTGTGCTGGTACAGACTCAGTGCAGCTACACCCATGCTCAGCTCCCTGGAGAAGGTAAGCCAAGCCCCTAGGAAAAAGGCTATTATGGGATTCTCTGAGTCACCCTGTGCCTTTTCCAGTTGTACTTAAACCTGATACTGATCCATACTCTCGTTAAAAGCAGAAATTAAGCAGATGAACAAGTAGCTGGGAAGGCACTTTAAAGACTTCTTCATCAAAGGTGATTCCAAACAATTTTCCAACTCGGCATCTTTTAGCATAAATACACCACCCAGGTTCCCAGGGGCCTTTGGGGTAAGATCAGTGTGGTAAGGAAGCCTCTTCTCTGCCAAAGTCTGATATTTGAGCAGCTCCTACTTGCAAAATAACACAGGCACCTGTTGTTTGTTTTGGCAATTCTGAAATCACAGTGTTCCCATAAACTCCACACACACGCACACGGGTCCTGGGAGAGCCCTCACTCTCAGTGCTGGAGGAGATAGTGGGATTTAAATAAATAAATCCTCAAGGTTTCTGAGTGCTTTAGCCAAGAGTGCATGGAAAAATTACCGTGCAACTGTCAAATAGCTGAGATTTAGGCCCAAAGGCCATGAAAGGTGTCTGTTCTTGTTTCATTGCAGTGAAAGCGTGCCAGCCATGACCACAACTGAGCACAGCTCCTGCCAACAGAAGTGCTTCTTAACAAGGAGAGGTGGGATTTGCTGTTTGAGCACCTCTGCCACCCAGTCCAGTGGAAATCTCACAAGTAATGTGGCAAAAGGTTAAATTCAGATGCAAAGCAGAATTTAAAAACCACCAAGAGCTAGAGCAGGTACCCACATGTGTGCAGGCACGAAGATGGGCTGGTGCAGGACCCTGAGCAGGGATGGGCACTGGCATTCTGCACCACACTAGGGAGGAATGGACAGTGTTTGAAACGAAGCTTTTTCCTCTTCCAGAAAAACAAACAAACAAGCCCATGGATGTTAAAACTGCAGAGCTGTGCATGAAATAACAACCTGTTACCCAGGCTCTTGCCTGAAACATGTTTGTTTTGTACAGCGTTTATGCAGAAAATTTTTTCAGACACCCAAGACAGTTGTGATTACTCACCTTAATGTTCAGCATTTATCCATATCTATCTCATGGTAGTTAACATACACAAGCCAGCCAGGCTTAGCAAATCTCTGCCCTTTCCTACATTATTGATCTGACATTTCCTCTGGAGTATTTCAGCTGAGAATTAAATTAATGCTGTATCTATGGACATTACCTAGTTAAAGCAGACCAGCTGCACAGGCTGGCACACCCTTTGTTCAGTCAATCACCATCTTCCTTTTATTAATTCATGAAACCTTGTTGTTATTTCTTAAAAGTGGAAGATGCCATTAGCAATGCTAATGAAAACTACCAGGCTCATTATGGGCAGAGCTCTGCAGACAGCCCTGAAAGAGCTCTCTCCATCCTACAGAGACCTGGCTCTGCCCTTCCCAGGCAATAGGAACGAGCTGTTTGCTTCCCCTCAGAATGTTCCTGGGAGAAGATATGCCTGCACATTAACAGTGTGCTGACCAGATAAACCTGCTCCTCCTGGGGCAGCTCCAGGAGTCCCCTGGAATGGTCCCACCTCAGTCCTGGCGCCAAGGAGGAGCCAGCACAGGTGGGAACAGCATCATCCCGGTTCTTTCCCTTCTCTTTTTAAGCTCAAACTAGATTGTTTCCACAGTTAAATATTAAGGTTGTTTCCACAGTTAAATATTCATTTTTCCCTTTTGCTTTTATGTCACAGAAACACCACTGAAAGACCAGCAGGAAAAACAAATGACTCAGGAAAGGCTGTTTGGCCTCAGGAAGAGGTGTCCTCAGCATAGACTCAACTGCCTTCCTGGATTTACAGGGCTTTCTTTGGTATTTAATAAAGATTGCTGCTCTGACACTAAAGAGAAACATCTGCTGCCTTGGGTCTGGCCAGCTTCAACAGCCTTTATTTTTCCTTCTTAACAGAACAGTTTGGATTGATTAAGACTCAAGCAAAGTATTTTATACTTTGATACATCCCCAGCTTGTTGAAATCTTACCTGAAATCTTAAAAAAAAAAACCAAACAAACCTACAAAAAAACCCCTCAGTACATGAAATGAAAGTCTGGAGGACATGTGAAGGCCCAGAAACTTCAAAGCAGCACTTTCAAGGCGGAGGACTGGTTCTAAAGACTTTTATATTGCTCCAGCCACAAGGAAAGCCTTCAGCTGGGCTCTGCTCAGGCTGGGGATTTACCTGCACAAAGCTTTGCTGCAGCTGAGGGGGTCCCAGTTCATACACACACACACAGAAGCCTCATGAAGACCAAACTGGGCAAAATCCCCAATTTTGGACTCTCTGACCTTCCACCCAGTTGGAGAGCAAAGCATCCAAAAGTTTCATGTTGCTGGATGACTTGGAGATGGGATGGGAGACCCTGAGGATGCTCTAACACCTGCAGAACTGCATCTTCAGACTGGAACAAGACAAATTTTCAGCTTGAAGAGAGGCAGGAAACATAGAATAAAGAAAACAAATTGGAGCTGTGCTTTATATCACATACAAAGCTCTGAACAGAAATCAGAGCAGTCTTGTTGACTCAAAGCATGGAACACCTCTAGGAAAATAAAAATCCTTCTGCTTCACATATTTCCCTGGGTTACTCCTCCATGGAATACCTAAAGAGAGGTTTTTTGCTGTCAGATTTCACTTCCTTCTTTAAAACTCCTCTGCTTTTGGTTTGCAGAAAGGAGAGCTGCCAGGGAAGATGATAAATGTCACTGCTGGTAAATGCAGTGAGCTGGGTGAGGTGGTGGAGCAGGCAGGCAGGGGATGGCTCTGTGGAAGCATTTCAGGGGAGAGGAGATCAGGCTCAGGGCTGGGACAGGCTCCAGGCTGCTGCTCTGCACCCAGCTGAGCAGCCACAGGGTAAGGGTTAAGCACATGCAGCCTCTGAGCTGCAGCAAGAGGCCTCCCTCACACCAAAAACTCATCACTTGAACAGCCCAGCTCAGCAAAAAAAGCCTCCATTTCAGGGATAGGGAAATGATGTGCTATGGTCCCTTGCACAGCTGAGCTGAGGGGGTTTAGGAATAATGTGCCTGGCTGCTGTTATCAAATATAAAAAAAAATCCTTGCTGCTGTGCACCCAAAGATGCCATTTGTGTCAAAGCATGGGGTGTGTTTTGGACTGTGGGGAACAGGTGCCCACTGGGGTTTGGGCTGGGGCTACTCCACCTCCCCTGACCACAGGCACCACCCTCACTCAGCTCCTCTGTATTTTGTTCCCCCCTAAGGACTGTCCCTGTGTGAGCAGGGACTATTAATTCACTCCCTTCTCCTGTAGTTTAATTGCTGAAATTACATTATAGAGCTGGAGAAGGACACAAACCATGGAAACCAAACCCCTGGAATCATGGTGACACCCAGCCACAGCCCACTCTCTTCACAAAGAAGAAATCCCATCAGGTCAGCTTCTGCACTGCCAGTTTGTTTAGCTAAGACAAGAGAGTTGCTGGAGCAAATAATTGAGGAATAATATGATAAAACAGAATAACAGCAATAACTGCCTTTAGTGATGGGCCTCTGAATGAGACGTGCTCAGTGTGCTGCACGTGCCCCACGTGCTGTCATTTCCTTGCTCTGCACAGATTTGCTGAAGATTTGAGCCCTAATCTGTGCACTGTAACATGAGCTCAGCATTTGTGTTTGTGTGCTGATCTTCTGTGCTTGGAGGGGGCTTTGGCTCCCGCAGGGCTCCCTGACACACTCTGATCCTGTCTGCTCTAAATGACTGCACACCAGATTTCACATGGGGGAAAAGGGTTGCTTGGGTTTGGGGGGGTTTTAGTAGGTTTTTTTTGGGGGGATTTGGTGGTTTATTTTAAAGCAACAAATTTGTGGTGTCTGACCCCAATGCTCACCCTGGATTTCAGAGCTGCAAAAGCATCCACTGGCTTTGGCAAAGGGCCTCACCCAGGTACCCAAAACAAATGCTCTGAGCACAGAGCAAATCCTCAGCTGGTGTAAAATCAGTGTTAATCACACTGCATCCCAAGGCAGGATCTCTCTGATCCACTGTCCACTGAAAATGCAAGAAACCAAGGGAAGACCCCAAACTGTTACCAAATAACATTGTTCTTTGAATGTGCTCTAAACTAAACAGTCCATGGCAGGAGCATTATCCTGAGAAGGAAGAGCACCTGCCACTCCCGTGGTCACAGTCTCCCTTTTTCTTTATCTTGGGCTTCTGACTCCTTAATCTGTTGTGGAATGTCATTTAATTAAGCATTTTCAGGGTTCACTCTAGGCCGTGGGATTATGCTGTAAGCAGGGAAGGCTGGCCTGAAGTTGTGATAATTAAGGCCACGAAGGACAGCTTGGCACATTGTCTAATCAGGGAGCCAACATAAATATGCCAGAGCTGGTACTAAATATTTCCATGGTAAAAGCATTTACACTTACTAGATGGGGTTTCCCCTAATCATAAAGGAATAGAGAAATAAGAGAGGAAAAAAAGTGCTTTTTCCCGTTAAATTAAATTAGAAGGGAAATAAAAGACATTAGAAACGTTCTTGACAGAGGAGGGCCTGAAAAGATTTAATTCCAACCTTACTAATTCTATGCTTTTATGAATAAAGGATTAATGAGCACTAGGAAGGGGAGGAGCAGGGCACCCCAGCTCTGAGCCAGACCCAGCCCTGGGAGGCCAAACCCACTCACTGAGGGGAATGGGAGCAGCTGGGCTGACCCAGGGAAGCTGCTGTGGATCCACCAGGAGAGCTGCCAGTGCCCCCTGTGCCAGTGCCACCTGTGCCAGTGCCCCCTGTGCCAGTGCCACCTGTGCCAGTGCCCCCTGTGCCCCAGGGCCAGGCTGCAGCTGCTGAGTGCTGGCACCACAAGCAGTGCCTTCCTCCCCAGCAGGGTGACACAGCAAGGGGACAGCTGGGGCCCCACAGCACCCTTTGGGCAGCCTGGGGAAGAGAAGGATAAATTAGGGATGGAGAAGAATAAATGAAGTGGCCAGGCCCATTCCCTCAGGCAGTACCTCACTGCCCTGAGTGTCTCTGGGAGCCACAGGGGCACTCATGGCTCACGTGGAGAAAAACAAAAACCAGCACCTCCTCCTCCACTGCAGGTGCAGAGGTGTTTCTTGTCTTCCTATCTTCACTTCTCACCTTCAGCTCCAGCTGAGCTGTCCACACTGCTTCCTGGGCATCACCTCTCCTCCTGTCTCCATTCTCTGCCTCCCACTCCAGCTCTGTGCTCCACACCATCCTTGCATTGTGCAGTTTCAGTAAATGCCTGTGGAAGAAGGCAGAACCCCTCAGCACAAGAGCACCTGTCAAGTTTTCATGCTGCTGAGACCCAGAGGGCACCCAGTGCTGACACCCACCCCCTCCCAGCCCAGAGTTCATGCACAGGCAAACACCCTCAGGAATTTTCCCCTGTTCCCTGCTCCTCTCATGGGATAGGAATTTACACAGCATGTTTCTCTCACTGATAATCTTGTCTGTTTTCCCAATTTGCTTGGGGTTCTTATGTGCTGGCAGAGGTTTATTCATCCTTCAAGAGGCTCAAACACAGCAGATGGGTACAAGCAGCTCAGCTACCTGTGGAAAGTCTGTATTAGGGCTGCATTGTGAATGCTCACAGAAGTTTCTTTGAAAATTACCAAGTGTGACACACAGTTTGGGGTTCGAGGGCTCCTATTGTTTCCAGTATTGCCAGGCATGAAAAGTTCATATAATACAACAACAATGTTCAGGGCACTAGAAAGGAAAAGGGGAAAAAGATGCATTCAATCTAAACAATGTGATTATGGAAGAAAGACTGAAAGGCTGGATAAAAAAAAATAGAGAGGCAAATGATAAATAGAAAAGAGCTCTATATTCCAAGCATAGCTTCAAGTAAGAGTGGTGCTGGTACAGAGCTACATTTGACAGGCCAGGAGATGCCCTGCGAGCACAGGCAGGGCACCAACAGATCACATCTCTGCCATCCCCTGCACCCCACAGCTGCCATTCCACAAAGGCTGCCAGGAGCCAGGGCATTCTCCTCTTTTCCAGGCACCTGAGTAAAAGGCAGAGGAGGCTGGAATCAGCCCTGTTCCCCCTTTCTGTGCCCAGCAGGGCCCAGGCTGACAGCCGGGGCTGCAGCGCTGCTTCCCCAGCGCCTCCTCATTAGAAGGCTCTCCTGAAACATGCTCAGTGTCATTTCCATTTAGCTTCAGGTGACAGGCATTTCCTTCTGTAACCTTCACTTTAACAGTGCTATTATTACTCTTACTTGAGTGCTTTGATTTAAGCCACGGGAGATGTCACAAATTAGTGTTTACAAAACTTAACACGAGGGGGCTGTCAGTACTTGCTTGAAGACAAGGATTTAGATGGTTGAGACCCCATTGAGGAGGCAGCAGACTAATTGCAGGAGCCAGGGTACGGAAGGATTCTAGACCCAAGTGTCACCTCGAGCAGAAGTGAAATTAATGATGCTCAGAGTGTAGCTCAGTGAAATGAAATATCCCCCCCCCCACCCCTTTCTGTTGTTTGTTGTTGTTTGGGTTTTTACACAGTGCAAAAAGGAATTAAAAGAACAGTGACAGAGTCCAGCTCACCTCAGTAACTGCTCTTATACTCACAGCATCCTGCCACTGCCCATGAGAGAGATGAACACTCTCAAACAGGGAGCATCTCTCTGCTCCTTACTCATCCAGCACCAGAGTTATGTGCTGCAAGAGACTAGAATCCAAGAGGGCTTGAATAAATAAAATGCCTCGTGATTCAAGGAGGATGTACAAATTCTTCTGTGATCCAAGAATTCAGTGATACTATCTGTTAGCTGGGACACTGTTTTGCAGCAGTTAGCCATCCAAGTGGAAGGAATCTATTTTGCATTTGAGAAAGTCTGAAAAACACACGTAATCACTCTGACTAATAAACAGTAAAAGCTGTAAAAGCCTGATATTTAAAATCCTTCAAGTACAGAAGGCATCAGTGTGCAGGGGAATGCAGAGTATCCCTCAGAAACAAGGCTTTCCTAAGAGGCCCTCCAGCAAGGCAAGGTATTCCCATGTTCACTGTTAATGAACAACCACCTGCCACTAAACACACAGCAGCACTAATGAGGAGTTTGATACGAGTGCAGCTTCCTTTGTGAGATGAACACACCACCTCAGAGCCCCCAGAGTGGCCAAAGGTCCCATCAGACACCTCCTCTCCAGCCTTTCATCATGATTCATTGCACTGCTCGCTGCAAATCACAAGCTGCAAAATTGCATTATCAGTACAGCTCTTTTTAATCAATTCAAGGTACTGATGTTTAAATATCTCCTGCACTGAGAAGCAATTGCTGTTTAAATCCATTTTTTTAAAGAAATCATTATAACATTCTCATAATTGCTTATCTCTCAGCAGAAGATAACGCAGACACAGCTGCTATTTCAAAGGCCATTTTATACATGTAACTCAAACAGTCACATCTGAAATACAGCAGAGATTCTCTCTAATTCAGGAACCTATTTATTGCTGACTGCTTCGTGTGCCAGGGCTGTGGCCTTAATTACACCCACACCAGAGGTATTTATACACTGTGATGTGCCCAAGGACCTTTTCCTCTGCTGGGCCCCCCCTTCAGCAAAACATTTCAAGAGATGCTCGAGATCACACTCGAGTGATTTACTGACATCTCTACACTGGCTTTAGGGAGCTGTTTTCCTCTGGATGATGCTCCCTTTGCCTCCCCCAGCCAGCCAGGCAGAGCACCTCGTGTGCCCCACCTCTGCTCAGGGTGGGTGGGTGGGTTCAAACCCCAGCATCACCCCCACCTCACCCTTGGAGCCCCAGGCCTGCCTCTCTAATAGAAAACCTCAGGAAAATATCTGTGTGGTAGATAAGGTCACATAATGCTGCTGGGGTCAACAGCCATCTCTATCTGTCTGGATTTTAAAGAGGAAATATGATCTTGCCTTGAAATTGAATATCTCCCTGTCCACAGGTGAGGGAAGGCTTCCTGCTGCCTGTGCAATGGAGCTCTGCCTCCCACCCAGCAGCAAGGCTGGGCCCCTGGGGCAGCTCAGTGCCAGTGGGCAGCACCCACAGCTCCTGTTATCAGTGGGATATCAGCTCCCCCAGGGTCCCCAGGCTCACCCTGCCATCCCCTGCTGCTCTGCTCACCCTGTGCAGCCTCCCAGCCCAGCAGGGAGGGGATGATGCCCCAGGGCACTGCGCCCCTGCCTGCTGCAGTGTCCCCAGACAGGTGCCCACAGCACATTCCCACTTCCCTGGAGCAGCTGGATCCCACACCAGCACCCCTTGGTGTGGTTCCTGCTCCAGCAAATACCATCAGAGGCTCTGGGAGCCTGCAATTCCCATTTCAATCAGTGATTAGAGAGCCCAGGAGCCTCCCAGGAGCCAAGATTTCCCACCAGTTCTCAAGGAATTCATTGCCCTTCTCCTGACAGGGCTGAGATGCAGATCTCAGCTCCACAGAGCACATTCCTCCAGGGGGGAACCCATCACCAAACCCTTTCTGCCATCCTTCCCTGCAAGGAACAGAACTGACCACAGTGCCCAAGCACCAGGTTTGGGAAGTCCCAAAACGTGATGGCCCATCAGGATCATCCATCTTCCATGGAATACAGGCCTCAGGGCTTCCAAAAATTAATGGCAGTGGAAAACCAGAGACATTTCTTAGGAAAATGCACATCCTGATGTTATTGTTGCTGGTACTGAAGGAGGCACCGGTGCTTGTGTTGTTCCAACAGTTAATTATCTTCACTTTTAAAAATGTGCATCCTTTTTCCCCTGACAGAAAACTATGCCAACAAATTAGTCAAGCTAATCAGTGCCCTGACTCACTACCTCACATCTAAGAACAGGAGAAAGAGATGAGATAAAATACACGGGTAACACAGGTTCTAGAAAACTACAGATAAAAATACTCTGGAAACTAGGTTAAATTACCAGGAAGATAAAGCACATTAAAAAACAGGAGGATATGAATCAATAATTTACATTTCAGAACAGTTACTCAGACATTTAGAAGAGCCTTCACACACCTGTCTCCCTCATCCCTCTCCAAATCTTGACCCTGACAATGATCCTCAGCAATTTCCTCAGAACTGAACTAATTTTTACAACCTCCTGCAGTTTTGCTAGACAGGAACGTGGCAAGTAAATGGAAAGGGAAAAAAAAATATTTGGGGCGTAGGAGGGGATCCAGAATCTCTCTTGATTGCAATTGTTGCCACCACCACAGTGTAGGTGATTTCCCACCACTTATAATTCAAACCAATTAATGCAGCTCTGCTGCTAAACGTTGTGTTTAAGGACACAGAGCCCCTGATGCTGTTAACACAGCTGGAATGCCAGCTCGGAAATGTCAGCTTCCCTCCCTGCACTGCTAAAGCTCCACTGTTAATTTTGACATCTGGTTTTTAGTGAGATGCATTTCTTGCAGAGCAAATGCACACTGACAAATCCAGGGCCCTCTGTGTATTTTGGTAAATTGCAATCCATTATGAATATATATCTTGCTGTAATTAAATGTTAGCTTTGCAGTTGCAAGGCAAGCTGTCCAAGTATCTGGTGGGAACATTTAATAACAATAATATTTTGTTACCTCATTTAAGTATCCTTAATACACTTGCCTGGATGAGTTTTTTCCCTGATATATTAACAGCTTAATAGCACACAGGTGAAAGCAACGAGGTGATATTGAGATAAAAAACTGCCCTGGCAGCTTGGAGCCTCTGTGCAGAGGAAGCAGAACATTGACATGTCTGCAGCAGCTCCCCCTGGGATCTGCCTGACAGCAAACATCATGGATCAAGACAGTCCTGTGACAATGCACAGCTCAATTACTGCTCCCTGCCAGCCCCAAGTGGGCTCTGAGGGCCTGGCCCAGGGGTCTGGGGGTGGGTGCACTGAGCACATCCCCACAGGGAAGGAAGCAGGGCTGCTGAAAAGCCTGCAAAGGATGAGTCCTTGCTCTCCTCAGTGATAAAAACTGCTTATTTTTCTTAATTCAGCCCAAAATGTCCTGAACACAAAACCAGATCCTAATGTGAGGAATCACATCTGTCCCAGAGGAGAATGGCTGAGGATGTGGCCAGGGAAGCCTGAGTGCCTGCTGGGGCTCGGGACTGTGCCTTCAAATGCTGCTCCAGCAGCCACAGCCTGGGCAGGCCAAATTCTCCAGGCTGCATTTAGGCCTGACCTATTCTGAGATCCAGCTGGCTGGGTTTGACTTGGCCCTGGCTGTGTATCCCAGTAAATCACCTCCTGTCAGCAGCACAGGCTTGCAAAGGGCTCCAGGTCAGTCTGGTGGCACAGTGGCTCCTGCCCTCCAGAGGGGCTGGCTGCCTCCTGCTGCCCCAGACAGGGGGATCTGGTGGCAGGAATGCCCAGCAGTGCTTGGTCTGGCAGGATCACACTGCTCCAGCAAACAGGGGCAGCACAGAGCTGCCCTGCTGGCTGGGAATGTGCTCCCTGCCTGGCTGGAGCTGCACAGGCAGTGCTCCAGGGCACCCAAAACTCCACCCTGACCAGGCTCTGTCAGCACTCACAGCAGCTGGTCAAGAGCATGAGGCTGAGTGCTTCAGAGCCAGGGCAGAGGTGACAAACCCGGCACTGAGACAGGCACACAAACCCAGGCACTCCAAACCCCCAGGCAGGCACTGCTGGTCCCAGATCTGCACTCACACGGGGCCAGGCAGAGCAGAACAGACCCAGGCAGCAGCCAGGGAGGTCCAGCCCATCTGCTGCTCTGTGCTAGAACCTTCCTGAGCAAACATCAGTGCTAGAACCCCCCTGGCATGGCCAGCTGGAGACACAGCCACCCCCTCCACGTGGCACCACCTTCCTCTGCTGTACTGCAAAGTGAGTTAATTTAGCCCAAAGCATCAGGAATATCTGATTCTACCTGATATTAAGGATTCTGTCAGAAATAGATTAAAAAAGGAGGCAGCAGTTGAGTAAATCATGGCAAGTTATGACAAGAAAAAAAACTACAGTGAGGCCTAGGCACCAGAAAAACAGACCAAGGAGATATTTTATAATTTTAAATCTCATTAATTTTGCAATAATTGCTCTCTATCTTAAATTATATAAAATAAAAATAAACTATAGTATCTAGAAAGAAACCCTCAAGTAGTCATTAAAGCTTTTGATGCTGTTTATAATCAAGAAAAATGAATATAAGGTAGCAGGGAGAAGGCAATTCAGCAGCACAGGTACTACAATTCCTGGGGATTTATGAGCAGCCTTGGTGTGGGGAGAGGGGAGTTCTCCCAAAGCTCTGCATGCAGAGTGGGTACAGCAGCCACACAGAGCTTTACACAACAGACAATCACAGGTTCTCATTTCTTCTGAATTGCTCACCATGTCTTGCTCTAGCACATGAAATTTGGAATGCTATCCAACATATATCAAGACTCCAGACAGTAAAACCTAGAAGGAATTAGGACCTGTGTTTTTTCCATCTCAAATCAGTACCTTGTCCATCTATTGGAACAGTCCTGATCCCAGATATAAAACAGTTTGCACCATCAGCTTTTACTGTCAAACTTATTATTATATTCCTTGGTTGTATTTTGTTTTAAAGTGCTGCTTCATAGGAGGGAATCAAAGCTCACAGGGGAAAGACTGAACTGACACCAGGGATCTGGATCAGGCCCCTGGTGAGTGGAAGAGAATTCATATTAATTCCTAACTTTCCTCTCTGGGCATGACGTGCCCCCGGGCTGGCTGCTTGTCCTAGCAGAATCACCATCTCCTGTTTAGGCATGACAATATTTGTCAAGTGTAATGCTCATTAGGCTGCTGTGTGGTCAGGCCAGCAGTGTATAAACACTGGGGAAGATCAGGTGGGGACTAAAGGTCTGGGCTTTGTGGTCAATTACAGCCTTCAGCATTAATGATGTCACCATGGAGAGGAGGGAGGGAGGGAAATGCTCCTCCAGGCTGGTCTTGACAACACACCTTGGCTACAAGGAGCTGGCAGTGAAAGATGTAGTGTGTGCACCTCCAGCCCCTGCCTGACCCTCTCAGTGATTTATTTCAAGAATAGTCTAGTGGCTTCTTTTTTTTTAATATCTGAATAAAAGACAGGCTTTCTAACCTGGAGTGCATTCTCTTGTATTCTTCAGAATTCACACTGTTGATGATACTTCAACTTGATGTCTAATCAGAGAGAAGCAGCAGCACAGGAGCTGAAGGAAGTTTCATATCTGTGCCTTTATTTTGAGCTCTACACTTCTCCCCCCCAAACCCTGGGATTTCTCAGCAATCCCTGACATTTTGACTATTTGCTTGGAGAGTTCTTGTCCCAGTTTCTGCCCAAACTGGGGAAAAACAATAGGGTTTCTTAGCCCTCTGCTCTTGAAAAAATGCATGTCCTTTTTTTTTCTACTTTTAATAATTATTAAAATGGGGCTTTAGGTTTGCAACCTCTTAAAAAGAAAAGGACAAAAAAATCCAGTTTAAAAGAAGAAAGATGTGGCAACACTTAAAAACACTCACTAAAGGAAAACCAATGATATGGATAATCATTTTCAATTGGCAACATCCCACTTACTACCACCAGAGAAGGGCCACACATCAGCCTCTGCTGCCAACCCACTGCAGGGCAGGGCTTGAGTGAAAGCACCATCAATGAAAGCACAAATAGCACGAGCTTTTGCAATCCTCACTCAGCTCCCCAAGCCCACTGGAGCACCATAAACACAAAGCAGCATGAGACAGCAGCAGCAGGTCCTGAAAGCCCAGTGAAATTTGGGATATGCATAAGGGACTAGGTAAGCATGGGTATTAAATAATAACCCAAAAATCCATGGTCCAGCCCTTCCCTAAGCAGGAAGTGACTTAAGCTCGATTTTAAGCAGGATTTAAAAGCATGTATTGAAGCTTAGGACAGGTTGAATGCCTTGCTGAAGGAGGAGTGCTTTGATCAGAGCCATCATTTGTTTAACCTATGACCATTCATTTCAATTTAATTGGCATCCATCATCCTCACCAATGCAGTGTAACAGAGCACTAAAATGGGGGGCCTGGCCATATTCCATTCATTTAATTGCATTTGTCAGCCTAAACAGAGCCCTCCATGCAAGGTTATTTATGTACTTGTCCGTGGACAAGCAAGCTAGCATTCAATATTTGATGCGTTCTCTAAAAAAGAAAACCACATTTTCTGTAAGTGAGGGGTAGCTCAGCCAGTAATTCAAACTCTCAGCATCCATGAAATCCTGCAATCCATTTAGGCCTGCTTTGTGGAGCTGATGTGTGCTTGGTGGTCTAAAGCCTTTTATTTTTCTCTTTTCCTTTCCAGCATGTGCTCTTGTACTTACCAGGGCACTTACAGTATTATTTAGGCTGCTGCCTGCGATATTTTCAAGCTACTAGAAGACAGTTTCTTAGACATTTTCATAATGTTTTGAAATGCTGATGAGGATTTAGCATTAAAATTAATGGCAGCCAGCCGTGGTCTTTCAGATGTGAGACTGTGCAGCATTTTCTGGGGAAAAAAAAAGGGGGAGCAGTGGGGAGAAGAATGGAGATATAAATAGCCAGTCTTGCTTTTCTCTAAGCAGGATCCTTTTAATCATGTAAAATAGATTTTAAAGATTAAAGACTCTAGGCTCCTTTCTGCCTTTGCTCATGTCTCGTATCACCAATTTTTTTGTATGTAATTTGAATGAAAAAGGACACACATGGTGTTTTCATTTGCATTATCCCAAACTGGAATTTCCCCTTGAAGAACTTAGCCCCTATTTCCTTTACTGCAAGGAGGAAACCTCTATACCTGTGTGGAACAACACAAAACAGGAGAAAAACCAACAAGAAAATCATTACCCTACTTCTTGGAGCTGGAACTTCAGTTCTCTGAGATTTCATTTGGAGCTATGAGCTGAAAAGGAGACAGAAGAAATAGGGTCCAGCAGCTGTGGTTGCATGAGTTGCAGCCTCAGATTTCATCAAACACCACAAAACTGCACGTGGAAAACCTGCACTGATTGAAATAGGGGCATCACTGGGAAAAGTGGCTGCACCAGGGGCAGGAGATCTCTGTCCTGCTCAGAAAGTTCAGTGGCACCAGGGGCGCTCTGCAAGAGCTGCCACAAGTGCAGAGCAGAGAGGAAAGGGCCAGCTGCACAGAGGAACAGTGAATCCAAGCTCTCCTCAGGACAACACAGCCTGGCAAGAAGCCAGAGGAGATGCTGGGAGGAGAGAATAGATGAAAGAAGTGAAAATCTGGGGCAGAGTAGCCTGTCCCTGCCCATGAACAGGCTGTTGATAGAGCTGGAACCAAGAGACTTCCTTCTTCTGCCACTGGCATGATAATCCCTGTTTTGCCACATCCCTCCCTCTCACCAAGACACACAGTGCAGCACAACTTGGATCTCAGCACAGCTCAGTCTCCATCCTTAAATCTACTCTTCCAGTGCAGGTTACAATCAATTCCCCTTAGACATTGACCAGAGCATCCTTTCTCCACCTTACACCCCTCAGAATGCAGCTGCAGCCCCACTCAGTTTCCAGCTGCCACTCTCCTGGAGCAGGAGGTCCCTCATGTCCAGAATTCTGAGGCCAACAAAAATCAATGCTGGAATGTATTGGTTTTATTATTTGTACTTAGTTTTACTTCCCAAATGACACAGGCACAGGACATCGGGATAATTCCCCTTGATTACATTTATGAATACTCAGAGCATCCCAACTTTTTTCTGTATACTAAAATATCAGTGGCCTCATCAGCTAGATATTCTTTCATATTCATAAGCCAAAGAATAGAAAGGAAACAAAGCACATTGTTCATCAGACACAAGCCCATAAATCCTCCTAATGACATTTGGAATTCACCTAAAAATCCTGGCCAAACCTGAGAGTTTTCTGGTGAGCTTCATGTCCGTGGGTTTAACAAGTAGAGTCCTGTACCCCACACAATTACTGTGCCATGCACCTGGCCTGTGGGGAGAGAGGTACCTAAGAGTAGAAAAGCCATGTTTACATTTAAGAAGTTGTCATTCTAAGCAGTGCCTTCTTGTTGGGCCTGCATGGTTAGAGTGGAAATAAATCATAGCAGAGTTTGAGTTGGATTAAACCTTTAGAGATCATGTCCAGCCCCTTTGCATTGACCTCAATGAGATCAGGTTCCTCAGAGCCCCATCCAACCTGACCTCGAATTTCCTTGGATGGGGCATCCACCACCAATCTGGGCCATGCATTCCAGTGTTTTACCTTATTCACTGTAACAAAAAAATTCTTCCTTGCACCTGAAACAAACACATCCAACCGTACTAAAAATAAAATAAAACCTGTCTGTTATTACAGGGAAAGAGTTTTCCTTGACAGCTCTGGAAAGGAAAGTTCACGAAGCACACACAGTGTGGGAAGTGCCAGCACAAACCTCCCACCAGAGGCTCCACCAGCATGCCCAGGGGATGAGGGCAGAGTGTTCCCAGCCTCCAGGCCTGGTCCTGCCTCTCTGCCAAAAGTGGCCACCAGCACTTTCAATTAATTCCAGGTGGGTTTGTTCCACAGGCACTGATCCACTTGGAGCTGAACCAAACCTCCCCTTGCTGCACATACTCTGCTCAGTCCCAGCCTGCAGATCTGTTTCAAGGTCCTGACCCGAGTTTTTAAAGCCCTTAATAGGCAAGGGCCTAATGAACCTTGAGACTGCTTCTTATTGCACAGCCCAGAGCAGCAGCTGGGATTGCTCTGGGTGAGCAGGGCTAAGGGAGCTCAGGGTGAAGCCCTCCCTGCTTTCTGCAGCCAAGCCTCCTGCCCCCAACGCCTCAGCCCTGCCTTTGAACAAGAATAACATCCTCAGACATTCATCTGCAGTCCTGCCACAGCTTTCTCCACTATGGCTGCTGCAGCATTCATTAAAACATAGCACAAGATAAAGAAAGGCTGCATTCAAAAAACCCAAAAAACTTCATTTTGGAAACAGGACATTTCTTCAGGTCTTTGCAGAAAGCCATGGTGAGATCACATCCTCAAGAGCAAAGGGAGAGGGACACCTTAGATTATAGAGAAGCAGGTTTGGGGGTGAACTTGAGAGGTGAAGGTCTCATCCCTGTAGGGCTACAGCAGCTCCAGCACAGGCACCCTGATGGAGCAGTGAACAGCCCAGCCAGACCCTCACAGCATCACCCTCCACAGCAAACTCTGGGAGAGGCTGTGCCAGATGTGAGTGTGCAATCTTCCTACTTGGTAGGAGCCAACACTGCATGCAGCTGAAAGAAGAAATCCCCAAATCTGGTATATTAATGCTCCCTCGTTTGCATATCAGGCTCTTCTCACTCTTGCATATGCAGCCTCTGCTTTTTCTGCTACACAGCTATGAATAGAAATGCAGAATTATCCTGGCCCTAAATGCTGATTTGAAAGCTTGTCTGTACCTCCATCCTGCTTGCCACACGCTATTTCATACTTTATTATCAACTTTGAAAGAGATGAGAGGCTGATGAGCTGAAACACATCCAGCCTGTTACTCCTACAGCACCAGCACCACCCTCTCCCTGCACTCTTCCTCTCCTTGCCATCCATCTGTCCCCTTTGGCTCCCTCTGCCACCTGCCCTGTCCTTTCAGCAGAGCTCAGCCAGAGCTCACCTGCCCCTTCCAGGGCCCACCAGGCACAGGTTTTGCTGAAGCCCTTCTCTTGCCAAGCGACTCATTCCTCTGCTCTTAATCTTTGAACTTCAGCTGGCCACCCTGGGCCCTTCTGGACAGCTTGTTCATCTGCTTTCACAGCCTGCTGTGTTTTGTAAGCACAGGTTTCAAAAGAGTAAGCAGTAATTACTGCAGCCACACCTATACTGGAAATGCCTGTGCAATGATCTGTAGCTCACACAAAGAAAACAAGAGCTGTACAGAAGTGAGCATCCATTTGATATCTGGTCCTTCTCTGCAGCAGGGACCTGATTCTTTGAAGCCCTGAGCAGCCAAAGCCCCTGAGGGACTTCAGTTTCCCCTCATACATGCAAATACAAATCAGAAATCACACTGCTGGAGCCAAGTGAGTTATGCAGGTGTAACCTCAATGTGACAGCGAGAGCTCATGGATGTCAGCAGAGCCTGGAACAGGTGCCCTTTCATTTTTCACACGATTTTTCATTCTCAGCCACTTGTTTTGTGCAGCTACACCAGCACACGTGGGGCTGGTGCAAGAGGATGCTGATATTTAGGGGAAATCACACTCTTAGATCAATGCACACTGCAGGTATTCAGCTGGAACCAAATATGTTGGAAGCAGTGTAAACCCCAGGGGGCTTGTTCACTAATCAATAAACACGAGGAATGTATGCCACTGAGTTATTGCTGCAGTGTTAATTGCAGCCGTACAGGAGGGGCTTTTCATTGCTAGAGAAACTGACATCTTCAAGAAGCTGGCTTTTACAAAACAGAGAGGATATGAAAAATACATTGCTATTCACTTCTCTGATGTTTTTTTGGCTTGAGGAAAGCAGAGGAGGTTCTGTGTTTAGTGGCTAATTAGAATCTCCCTGTGCAGCCTCTCCAAGGAGAAAGGGAAGTTCACAGTGCTTCCAATGCCCTGGCTTACCACGAGTGACATTTAAGCAGTCACCTGGGGGAAAATCCCAATGGGAGCACTGACAAAGCTTACCATTTGAAAAAGGTCACACCTCCTCTTCTTGCTCTGAATAGATGGCGCTGACCTTAAAACCCTTCCAGTCCCAGTCCCACTCCTCACAAGCATGTGATGGAGCAGCCAGCCAGGGCACTTCCAGCCAGGAGGAGATGCAGGAGATGCACCACTGCTCTGCAGGATTTTCTTATGCCTTGTTTTCCTCTTGATAAATTGCAGATAAATCAACTCATCTGAGGGCAGGTGCTTCCCTGTGTCAGCAGCACAGGCACCAGCACAGGAGCACCAGGCAGGGCACGGGCTGCAGTGGGGTACACACAGCTCTCTCTAAGGTGGCTGCCTTGAAAACAGATGGCAAAACCAGCTCCCCAAACCCAGGCAGACATGGCATTTGGTGTAAGTGGGAAGGAAATAGGGGGATTCATAATGAGCAGCTTTAATCAAGACATTCGGAGCAGGAATTGCCATTTAGCAGCCCTGATTCAGCCTCTGGAAAAGCCTGTTAGATACAGACACTAAAAGAAACTAGCCAGCTAAAGTTGGCTTTGTGAGACCCCTCTCCTGTTTCATTGATTAAGGGCCATCCTCACTCATCAGTTTAATTAGAGAAACAAAGAGCAGGCAGATGGAGAAACAACATCTTCACCCTGTGGATGGAAACTGAACCTCTGGTAACACTCTGAGCACAGGGTCAGGCAAGGCTCCCAGAGCAGAAGTCAAAGCTGGATTCATGAGCTTCTACTCAGGACCTCAGGGGAACCTCCCAGTGTAATCCTCTCAGTCTGAACCTGTCAGTGGCAGCCCTGACTCTCACCTTGATGGGGAGTTGCCAGCCTGGCACCAGGCAGCAAAGCAGAAGTAGCACCCTGCCAGGCAGCTGCACCCACTGCAGCTCTCTGCCCCCTCAGTACCAGTCAGAGGGTGCTGATGTGGAGGGTGCTCCACACGGGCTGCAGAGGCTTCCAACTGATTCATCCTGTGGGATGGAACAGGACAGCCCACAGCGGTGATCCCAAATGCTGCAGTGTGCTAGAAAATCACTCCCTGACTGCTGCAGTCATGAAAATACAATAAACATGCCCTATGATTCCATTTTTAGTTGCTTTTCAATGCAGCAACTGCAGTTTGTCAGGCTTTCTTGTCCCAGCTGGAATAGATGAATTGCTGATGCTTTTTAGGACCATTGGCAGATGAGCACAATAGAAACATGGCTCAGATATTGATGACTAATGCACACAGAACGCTTCCAAAAACTGTGTTGCCATCGCAGCTAAACAAAGTGTACTAAATTAACATTCACATGGAAGGAGAGGAGCTCATTTCCACATATTCAGCATTTAAATGAACCTATGGCACCGCTGTGAAACTCAGCTGAAATCAAAAACTGGCCACGGTTCTCTTGAAAGTTTCATGGACCTACCAAACCCTAACTCAGGTTTCAGGCTGGCTGCAAAGCCTGGGATCTCTCACAGGGTTTGGGATTTCATGATAGAAACTTCTAGCCACTACTGGAAGAGCTTCTCTCAGGTCACAGACCTGCAGATATCATCCTCTCTTTAAATTCTTGTTGCCTCGCTCCAGAATTGACATGAATTCCTTGTAAGGAAGAGTCTGGCACGTTTCAAAGCTCAGAAATCTTTTACCAGCTCAAAGGAATTAGATCAGCTTCTTCATGGGAAACCTCCCAGGCAGTTTTCCCTTCGAGGCTGGAAGTAACCTGCTTGAGCATGGCACAAGACAGAGCTACCCTGCAGAGGTAACAAAAATCCTGGCCATGGCTGAAAATGCCACCAGCACAAGAACTGAAAGCACAGGAAAAAAAACCCAATTTAGAAAGAACCCAAACCAGCAATAACTAACACATCTAAGAGCCAGACAAGGGAGCTGCAGACAGATTAATGCAGCAAAAGAAGAGCCCTCTGGAGCAGGGTTAGGAACATGACTCATGATGAAGTTCTGTTGCCATCCTCTCTGACTAAACCTTATATTGAAGTCCAGATACAAAATGATCTGACTCTATGGAGAGTTCAAGCACTGGGAGGGAAACAGAATTCCCAGCTCCAGTTCCCAGCTCACACAGTCATTTGAACCCTCCCACACAGGGTTGATCCACCCACTTGAAAAATTATTAGCAGGAAAAAAAACCCAAAACCACACCAACTTTTTTCCTGCCCTGTGTGCTCTTAAACTTCCTATTATACCAACAATAAAACTTATAAATGCAGAAGCACAGACCATTTCAAGTCTCCAAGAGAGTGCTGCTTGTTTTGTGGCTGAAGTTACAAATTTCCTTTAACACTTTGTGAGGATTAATGCTTCAGCACACTTAGAAATTGTCCTGAGTATTTTTTTCTAGCCCCCTCTTCAGATTACAGTTTGTTCTTCAGGTGCAAACAGACAAACAGAGCAGATCTCACTATCTCTGCCTATGGTATCAAACCCAAAAATCCCTTTTTGTACAGATTTCAATCACCTTTGCACAGGTAAAACTTGCATTGACTCACAGTGTGCTTTTTGCAATGCCATCAAACCATTAAGAGCTGTAGGTACTAGCTCATATTTCATAGATAAATATCCATCACTCCTCTTTCAGCAGGAATATCACCCCCATGCTCCTGGTGATTGCAACTGCTGAGAGCCAAACAGGGTGGATATATTTTAACAAAAAGCTCCCTTCCAACAGACTGAGCCCATATCAATGAAATTGTTGAGGGGAGAGAGGGAAGGACACGAAATGTTCTTGAAAATAGTAGAATGTTTTTATACATCTCATGGATTTCTGTTTCATTAGATATGGGAGCAGTGCCTTTAATGTAACTAACATGTGGCAACCACAGGGTAACCACAGAGAGTAAATCTGTCCTGCAGGAGGAAGCTCAAATGCAGCAGGGTTTGCTTCAACTGCTACCAAAGAATCAAAAAAAACTTTTTAGCACTGGTCTCCACTGGGGGTGGAGGGGAGGAGAAGTGAGAAAACACTAATAATGGCAGCTGAAAACAGAAATATCTCAGCATTTGTGGGTGGGGGAATCAAGCAGGTCCCAGCATCCTGACAGTGCATCCATTTAGGCTCCAGATTTTGTCCTTGCTGTGGAAGAAAACATATCAAAGCAGTAGATCTGAGTGTCTTGAGATGGTCTTGAGACAGATCTGTTTATGACCAGCAGTTAATCACAGCATTTCTGGAGCTGTACACATTTCTGTGCCAAAGCCATGCAGGCTGGAGGGACTGCAGGAAGGCTTGGCTCCAACTGCCCTGTGGCTGGGCCATCACAGTCTGCTTCACTGCTTGCCTCCAATATTCCCATCAGGGCTGCAGCTCCCTTGCTTTGTTCCCCAGACAGCCCAGCATTTAACAGATGTCCTAAGTAAATCATGATCATTTGGTAGGCTTTGGGAATAGAAGCTAGATGGAAAAATCACAGTCTAATAAAACAATCAAAAAAGCACCAGCACATTACAGGCCATTTCAAAATAAATTAGGGTATCTTTTAAATCTCTACACAACAATTTGTGTTGGAAATCAAAAGACTGTATGTCATTGACTTTCCCCTGAGTAATCTAAGAGAGAGCTCTCTGAGGTGCAGTAATAGGATGTAAGTGAAGAACTGGGTATTATTTTACCCGTGCTGTGATAATCTGAATGCATCACTGCCCAGCATCATAAACAGCCAAGTGAGGAGAACAAACAGCACTTTCAAAACCCCCATTGCATTTGGGGACTGCAGGAGGGGGTGGGAGACCAGGTCTCCAGTGAGAGGGAAAGCAAACATTTAAAACTAAAGCAGAAGCAACACAGAATTATTTAAAGTCTAAAGAGGAAAACTACAAAAGGCTGCTTTTCACCTCTCCAAGAAGTAAAAAAGGCAAGTCAGAAGCAATGTCAGGAAATAACGTTGCAAGCAGGGAGTGCAGTTCTTAATAATCAGCAGTATTTTAAAGATCTTCTTGAAGTTTTGCACTGAGACACTGTAATTAAGGAAAGAAATCAAAGCTTACCAGTCATCATCTGCCTGGAGCAGGGAGGGAGGTGATGCTACAGGATCTTTTCCAGGGAGTAATGCACACTGCAGAAGTACCAGGGAGGGAAAAAAGTACCAGAGCCATCACAGACAACAGCAACCCCACAGGTCAGGCTCTGTTTTCCTTCTCTTTCCCAGCCAGCCAGGAGGGTTTCCTCCTCCTCCTCCCCCAGGCACAGCCCCCTTCCCCCTGCCCAGCATCCCACCACCCACACGGGGACAGGCTCCAGGCTTCATTTTAGTGGTGTCAGGGAGGGAAACCAAGCCTCTGAGCTGCCTCTTGAACAGACTGGGGTGAACAATGCAGCCACCTGGGAGCAGGATTATCTAGAGGAAGGCTCAGCTCAGTTCTGAGCCTTACCTGCACTAATCAGGGCAAATAAATTATTTTTAAAGCATGAAGGCAGAGAAAAGGATGATTATGTGTAATTATTTTAAAGAACTGTTTTAACACCCTTTTCAGTGTGAACTGTGCCAGTTAATGCTACACACACTGAGGAACCCACTGAGGTTTCTCTGTCTGGGAAAGGATTCTCACTCCCAGATTTGCCTCCCAGGAGATTGCTGTATCTGCTTGCCTACCTGCATCCTCCACAGCCTACCCAGAGCTGTGCAGACACTGCCCAAGCAGGGCACACAGCTCCCTCCTCCTCCTCCTCTTTTTCACTTGTGTGTTTGCCCACAGACAAGTGGGGTCATGGAGCAGAAGAGTCACCCAGCACACCAGAGGGAAGGTACATCGGTTACTCTGCACCAAATCTGGAAAAGAAGAAAGTGGCAACTCAATCATATTCAACAAGCAGACTCCTGCTTTTCCCTGGAAAAACCTTTTCTTTACCCCCTCTCACTTTAGCTGACAACACAATGATCCAGTGTTGTGGGTTTGCATCTGTTTGCCAGGTCATTCACATCTAATTTCTTTTGTCTGTATTTTTTCTTATGCTTTCCACAGAGAAAGCAGATAACACTACAGAGCTCCTGTGTCAGCAGGACCCCAAGAAAAACCCTGGCACAGTTCAGTGGGATGCATACCTGCACTGAATAAAAACCCTCACAGACTGATCTGTGAGCTGCTCCTGAATTACTGAGGGTGATTGGATCTGAGAAACATAATAGCTTTGTACACCAAGCCAGTCCTCCTTTGACTCCAGATGCAAAATTACCATTTTTCTGCTGAAAGGGTGATTTCATGCCATAACTTGCATGACTAAGGTTTCCAGAAAAGACTTTTGTTTAGATAAGGACAAGAGATGCCCTGAGGCTTGTATTGTAATGTTATATGGATATATAGATAAATTTTTTGTTGAGCTGAGGGTGTGGTGTGATTTTTATCTGCATGATTACTTACTGACAGACACTGGGAACTGCAAGATTCTTCCTGACCTTTTTTCACCTCTGCCTGGCTGGTTACAAGCTTCACAGGCAGTGCAGTTCCTGGGTACCACAGGCAGCCCAGACTGCAGCTGGTTTCTCTGTGTGCCCACCTCCAACCCTCCCAAGGCACTTCAGGAAACTGCTGGAAGCTTCACTGTGTGTCCTGTCTGAGACCATTCACTATTCTTCTTCTTATCCTCTACTTGAGCCAGTGGATTATCTCAGTTCAGATTACTAGAAGGCTGTAAAACTCTATCTCAGCCTAAAAATTAATTCTCAGCCATTTCTGACCTCAAGAGCAAAGCAAGGGATTGGATGGTTGGGGTTCAGTAATGTCAAAACCAGACCCACTAAAGGGATAGTTAATCCTGATAACTGCAAAGCCTTTTCAACCAAACCAGAAATTAAAAATCACTCCTGCTTTGCAGACAAGAAAGGACAAATGAAACCACTGGCTGTCAAGGTATGACAGAGAAAATTCAACTGCTGGCTGAGGAAAGCTGCAAGAAGACAGAAGAGAAAGACCATGGAATAAAGCCCCTGAGCTGGCAGCCCTTCCCCAGCCCCCTCTGGTCCCACACTGCTTTGGGAACACACACAGAAAGTGGCTGCCCTCCAACTTTGCAGCTAAACATGTTTCCCTCCTCCTTGCCTTCTAACTGATATCCCAAATCAGAAACCTTGAGCTTGTCTTTAAACATGAGCATAATCTCAGGCTCAGACAACTGATCCTCCAGCAGGAACACAAAGACAGGCAGTAATCAGCTCCAGCAGTGAACCAGAGTCATGAGCCAGTCATGGAAATGGCATTTCACAGTGTTCACTGTCAGGGTTGGTGATATAAGATTTCATATGTGCTTTGTTTGGTCCAGCCATCTAAGTTTGAAGTTTCAATGGTAAAATTGAAGCATTCTTCAACACCAGTGAGTGCCCCTAAGTACAACAACTGCAGTTTAAGTCACACAATCCAACAGTACCATTACAACCAACTCCTAATGGTGAGACAAACCCAATAACCCAAATAATTCAAGTCCCCATGGGTAAGGTAGTTAAAAAAGAAATATGAAAATATTTCTGATAATATGAGAACTTCTACAATGCAATCTTGAACTCTAGAAGCTTCAAATATTGAAGAAATATTTTTCCATCCAGTTTCATTGGTAACAGCATTTGAAGAAACTTCCTTCAGCAAAAAAAGTTGACAGTTTGAAAGGGTTTGAGGGCTTTTTTCCTCCTATTTCTGCTTTCAAACTGTCCATGATGCAGCCCAGTGTCACAGTGGCACTGTGTTAAGGGGATTGAATCCTCTGTTCCTTTAAGCCTGAAAATTCTTCACACTTTCAGCCTTATCCTTATTCAGCTAGGGGAAGGGAAATAATCTGTCTTGGATTTTCCTCCACATTTCAAAATACCAAAACCATCCAAACAAGAACTGCTTGTGTACAGGGCAAAGTCTTTGTTTTGACTGGCACACAGGAGGAATTATGACATACTATCATCAAAGCAAACTGCAGATTATGGGCTAAGCAAAACGAGTTCTCTCAGTTTTCTGAGTTCTCATCATACAAATATCTCTGTAATTAAACAGGTAAAATGTATAGGTGTTAAAACCTTAGAACCAATGTGGTAAACTGATTTCTAAAAATTAACTACTGTCCACACCGAAGATGTTTCCTGAGCATATGAAAAGCACAAGTAACTTTATTATATATATGCTTTTAAATAGCATTCCATCAGGTTTTGTGGATATGTACCCACATAAGAGAAGTATTTAACACATCCACATCGTGGTCACACGTGCACAAATACACTGCTCTGCAGTGGAAGAATGCACTTCCTCTGTATAGCTCTGTATAGGAAATACTAACCTGTTATAAATTTCATCTTAGCTTAAAGACTCATCCTGGTGCCTTGGGAAGGGGTTCTGCACTTTCAGAAAGTTTGAGCACCAAGTTAAGACTAACATTGCATGGAAATCTTTGGGCTGATTTCTTGAGATATGCTTCTTCAGGAACTGGAAAAAAAAAAAAGATGTCATGGCTTGATAATTATTAAACACAGACATTAAGAGTTGGAATTTGAAATATTTCTGTAAGCTTATAAAAACTTGGAAGATGCAACTAACTAATTTGAATCAGATAACACAACATAAATATTGGGCACACACTGAAAGAGCCTTCCTGAAAGTCACAGCCCCTCACCATCCTGGCAAGATGAACAGGGCAGCCAGACTCTCACTCTACCTCCAAATGAATAAACTAACAGGTAAGGATAATGAGTAAAGATTTTTAGCCAAAATGCAAACAAGAAATTCTATATTTTCAAAAGTCTGGTTTTCATCAACTTTGACCTCAGTTGGTTTCTTCCCTCTCAAACATTTGCTTTTCATAATTCCACTTTTCTAACAAAGCTCTTCCAAAGTCCTCTGATCGATGTGTATTTGTAAAGCCACACAGGTCCTTTGTTGAAGCTCCTATTCTAATCTGGGAACTTTAATTTCCAGAGGAGCTGATTCCTTAGAGGTACGGAAGCATCAAGATGAAGGTTCAGTGAACCCAAGGTCAATAAGTCACACATTTCTTTTGACCAGTATTTGTTCTTGACAAGCAGGCAGCTCACAAATCCCTTTTGCAAGTTTAAGGCTCTGTGTAGCCTGCAGAGACAAAATTAGAATATAAACATCTACTCACTAGAGAAAACAAGGGAGTTATTGTCACTGTAAAGAAGGAGACATCTAAACGGTACCCCCTCTGCATTAATTCCATTATTGTGCACAGACAAGATGACAGTTATACCACCAAGCAAACTGCAGTTATCCAGTCAAATGATCATTTAATGTTCTTTATTTTACTTTTTCTAAGGAAAATTGATTTCTTGCTATTTATGTTCTGGGTATTTCATTGTGCTGTGATTATAAACCAGACTGAATGCATTTCCACCGACTCCCTGCAAAGTGTGTTTTACAGCCCTTCCTGTTTGCACAAGGCAAGATGTCTTTTTTTAATTGCCAGTCTGTTTTTTTTTTTTTTTAAGTAGGATGCATGCTTGTTTGTTTACTCAGAGGCTCTGAGAGAGCCAGGCTGGACTCCAGCCTTCCAACAGGCTGCTGTGAGAAATGGAAGGAAATATCCCCAATAACCATGTCTGCTATGCAAATGACAAAACCGCCCACAGCCCATTAAACTTCATCCAGGCTTTGCAGCTCCCTGAAATTTAACTGGTAAGGACAATTCCTGGGGTGGGTTCTGGGTCACAGCTGTCACTTCTTTCCCATCAGGTGCTCCCTTCCATTCTGCTGGAAGGGTTTCCAGCCGGAGTGGACAGTGCAGAGGAGCACAGCTGGAGCTGGCTGAGGCTGCACAGCAGGAGCACCAGATCCTTTCTCCCACTCACCCAATCAAGCCCTTATCTCTGCCCTGCCAGTGCACAGAAATAACATGAAATGACAATTCAGGGAGTGCTGCAGCAACTGGTGTTTGAGCTGATGGGACAGCAAGGCACAGCCAAGCTCTGCTGCCAGTGTGAAACCAGCACTGCAGAGAACCAGGCTGATCAGGGATTCACTCAGATGACCTCATCTTTGAGGAAATTAAGTGAGAAGCTGCAAACTTTCCACCTCTCATCTGCTTAGTTTACCCATCCTGCAGTCTGAGAGCCTTTGAAGGACAGACACTTAGGCTCAGGTTTGGAAATACATTCAACATCCTGTGACTGGTTTTTTTTTTTTTTTTTAATTTCCTTCCCACATCTCAGTATGTAAAACCTTATTGCTGTGGAAATAAACGTGTGAAAAATCAATCAGGGTCCTTTGCAAGCTATAAAAAAACCTAACATAGCATCACAGGTTTACCACCAGCACTTAAAAAGAAGCTCACTACAAAACTGTGTGGGAGATATTCCCCATGACACAAAGATTTTGATGGACATACACAGTATTTTGCATAATCCAGCACTATTTACCTGGAAAACCCACAGTCACCTTCACAAACACATAGCTCTGTAAATAAAATTTTACTGCTGTCCTGGTCATCTTTACCATCCCCCAGACAACGCTGAAACACTCAGGAAAAGGGGGATTTTGGCAACTGAAAAGTTGACAGGCAGACACAAACACACACCCCATAATACCAGCTACCAGACACTTTCTTGGCTGCCCATACAGAAAATTCATGAAAACTACAGTGAATAGCATGGAACAGAGGTCAGCAAAAACACAAGAGTCACTCCATCAGCATGAGTGTCAGCCCTTTGCTGACAGCAAAAAGTAAGTTCATCACAGCTTCACAGGGACAAATCTACATCTGAAAGAATTAAAAGCAAATAAACTCGTCTCAATCCAGTCCTGCACACCCTGCTCTCCTAATCCCCCACTGCTCAGGCTGGAGAGAGTTATGACACCTTGGTAGGACATGTTTAATCAGCAGCATGAGCTGCCCTGCTGTGCAGGGAGAGCCCTGTGTGCCCACATTCCAGCCCTGGCTGTGCTGCAGCATTTCTGCATTGATACTGTGCACAGCTCCATCCCAGCAGCATCCCAGGGCACGGCCCATTGCCCCTCTGCAGCTCAGCTCAGCACAGCTGACTCCAAACAGCCCCACCACTCTCCTCTCTTTGGGTTAGACAGCAGCTCAGCAGCACTCTCAGTTATGCCTTTCAGATTCCCAGCCATGCCTTTTTAATGGATTCTCCCTAAAAGAACCACTGCTCCTGGAAGGAGCCTCTTTGCTGGCGAGATGAATTCCCAGAATTCTCAAAGGCAAGGAGCTGAGAGAGGGCTTGTCTGCACCAGACAAGCACATTAAGCTCTGCATCAGTCTGTGTGTGCACTGTATTCTGCAGACAAGTCATTAGCTGAGCTATTTCCCAGTCAGATTAGAAAGGAAAATCCCAGAATTATGAAGTCAAACTTGCAGGGCCTGACTCTGCTGGATTGGATAATTCAAGTGAAAATTCCAGATAAAGCAAATGTAAGACAATGCTACACGAGAACCAACCTCATGGAAATCACCAGGAATGTCCTTTTAAAGGACTATCTCATTCAGTGTCCACAAAAAGTGAAGCTGTTCCCAAGAGAAGTCCAATTCCAAGTGGGAACAACAGGGAGTTGTGAGAAAACAATTCTCCCAGGCTTTGAGGATAAATCCTCACATCTCTTGGTCACAGCTCCACTGCTCCCAGGTTTGTGAGGAAGCTCACAGTGCTGATGGTACTGAGCTCATGTAAGTGTCAGTTATTTTGGAATCTCTCCAGAGAGAAATATTTTGACAGTCATATTCTGTTCATTATTCTTCCAAGAGAGGAAACACGCACGTCGTTATCAAAAGGAGTACAGTCAGCCCACCATGCTCTTGCCTGACTGGCTCACTTATCTTGATAAATGCCGGCTAAGATCGGGACTTAGTGCCATTAGATGTGTCTAAAACATGAAGCTGTCATTACTGTGTCAGCACCAGGGACTGTTTCCAGCCGTGATAATGGTGGGGCCACGTTTTGAACAAAGGTTTGAGCCTGCAATGGCCTGCCACACCAGCTGGTTCCCATTACTGCACAGAGACCTTTTGCTCACGATTATGAGCTTCACCATTTCTTTCTTTTTAATTGGAAACCAGAGATATCCTCCCCATCTATGACTCACATTGGGCCTAGCAAAGGTTTACCTCATGGTTAGGGGCTGGCAGAGGTTGGAGTCTGCAGCAGTTCAAAGATCTGTTTGATGCAAAGCCTGAAGAACAGCAGGGTTAAGAGCTCCAGACTGCAACCAGCTCTGCTGCACAGATCCTGCATCCTGGTGCTCCCACTCTGCCACAGCTCCAGCAGCACAGCACCACGGACACAGAGCTGATGACACACAATGCTGATGCAAGAACACATCTCTCAAACACCTTTTTGACACTGGCCAGCTCTAAGGAGAGCAGTTTCATACCAACAGTGAGATGGGAAGGACACAAATTCGTTCCGACCTGACTCAGCCCAACATTTAAGCAAAATGCTTAAGTACTTCGCTGTCCAGCAAAGCATTTAAGTGTGTGATTTAATTTATAAAGGTAAATGTTTATGTGCTTTGGACTGTTGAACTGGCAGGTATTACACCATTACACCAACTGCTATGTACGTACATATAATTATATATAGACAACTGTTGTTAAAAATATATCTGTAGCTGGTTTTAATCTCAGGTTTAAGGGAGTCTCAGTGGGTTTGTAGAAATTACACAGCCCTGCAAACAAACATAATTGCATACATCATTCAGTTGCTTTCCATTTTCCTAGCAGAGATCTGTCCCTGCAAGGCAGCAGCCTGTGCTTTATTCCCCTGAGCCAGCACCTGAAGCTGTGTGGAGTTCCTGTTCCCACCAGACTGAGTGCAGAAGATTCCACATGAATATAGATTTAAGACTTGCTGCTTGAAAATGTGCAATGTCAAGTGTCCCACTGAGTCTTACTGAGCTGGCTGTGGCAATATCTGCTACATGGTGCAGCATGATCATTTTAGACTTTAATCCTGCCTAATCCTGTTCTACAGGGTTTCATATTCCCTCCCATCCTCTTTGCCTGACGGTTTTGGCACCTATACCACACACAGTACATTACTTACACTGAAAATTAAAATCATCTGAGCATCTTAGGGTAAGGACTTCTGCTGACCACAGGGTTTATCAGAGACCCCAAACCCAGCACCTTGTGTTCTCACCTCGGGGTTCTGTCCCATCTCACCTGAAACCATTTAAATTCCATTGTGCTGAGAGCTCCCCACATTTTGCTCAGTTTACACTTCAGTTGGTGGCATCTCTTATTTACAGTACATTGTAATGCAAATGGTTTGCAGCTATTCAGCATAACAAAACTGATTTCAGAAGAGGCAGGAATCATGTGCCTCTTCTTTTGATTTTTTTCCCCCCACCACGGCAAAGCAACAACTTACTATCCCTAAAATAAAACCAGTTAGGAAAAAAAAAAAGTAATTAATTTCCTAGTAAATAGACACAGCATTAGAAGGGATTTGTTGCATTGTCTCACAGGAGCTGCAGGGTTAACATCAGGTGGAATCTTGGCCCTTGCTTGGTTAGGAGCTGCCAGTTTTGGAGCAGGCACTGGGCATCCTTCCCCCTGAGGAAGGGAGGTTCTCTTTAGGTGCCCATAGAGGCACAACATCATTGCCTTTCTCCAACAGCCAAGTTTCACATTTTTAAGTATTTCACTTCCATAAAGAAGGTAATAATGCCTCCTGAAATGAGGAGAGAGATGAACCCACAACGAGCACCAGACATAAAGGGGAGAGACAGTAAAATGGTTTTGTAAACAACTTAGAGTGCAGACACTGTGCTGCACACTGCTAATGTTCCAGTCCTAGAAAAATCCCTGAAAACAGCTGTGGGCACTGCAATGTGAAAATGAACATCAGACCCTGCAAGGGCATGGTTTCAAGAGGTAGATATGTATCTCAGAGCTGTCTTCAGGGCAGGTATAATGCAGCAAACCAAAGAGAAGGAAAATAACCTTGTTCTGAATATGGCAACTCATGATCCCAAGTGGGCAGCAGTAATGAAGGAAACTGTTATTTTCCACCCCCACAATGTCTGACAGGCCCTCATTTGAGATAAAACACTCAAAGGTCTCTTATGGACCAACCAGAAAGTTTTAAATGGAGAGCACCTGGGTCTGTGCTCAGTAGGAGCTTCCAAAGCCACATGGGTGTCAGCCCAAGGTTTTAGGGTAAAGCTTCCAATAGCCTGCAGCACAAACTGTTTGCAACCTCCTCAGCTGAGGGCCAAGAAGATCTGGTACTTTTCTTCTTTATACTCTGCAAACTGAGGTGTTTCAGGGCCTTTTCATCAAGCTCAAAGCACTCAAGGGATTCCCTGGCAGTGAGCAGCCAGATAAGAACCTCACAGCTCATCTTTGGAGGGAGCCCCAGAGGAGAGGAAGGATGGCCCACAGCCTTTGCTGTTAGCTGGGATGGGGAAGCCAGAGCTCATTTCCCTGGTCTGATACCAGCTACAAGCCACAGTTGCTCCTCTGCTTGAACATCTCATCTGTGCAGTCAGAAGGACTGGGCTAACAGCAATCCTCAGCCTTCCACACTGCTGGTAATGAGCTGCTGCAAGCCTCCCATACCACAGGGGCCTCAGACTAGAAGTGATCCAAGACATGATGGGTCAGAGCAGAACAGATTTGACCACAAAAGCAGCTGTGGATATCCCAGGCAGGGGTTGAATGCAGCTGGCATGCTCCAAAATCATTCTGCTATCATATGTTGTCACCATTCAACAACAAAAAAATACAGATATAGATTTTTACACCTTGAACTTTCTTATTTTGACAAAGCACTTCTGCTGAGAATTTTGGAAGGTTGCTACACTACTTTTACTTTGTTCAAGTGTCCCTGATGACAACCATATCCTGGAGTGCATTAGAGTTTAAAAATACAGCAGCAAGATAAGCAGTGGCAGGAAGATAGAGGAATTCAGAACTTTGAGAGTCAGAAGAAAAGATATTTCTAATCTCTGCTGAAAATATTAGACAAAGTGGATAAGGCAGACAAGCATGAGGAGGCTGTTACAAACAGGAGAGGCTGGAAAGGAGGAAGGGAGGGGGAGCTTCTCACACCAGCAAGTGAGTTTGATAGCAAGATGAGAGAGAGAGGTCACAGCAAGACAAGTAGAGCAAGCAAGGAGAGCTCCACAGAGATACAGCCTAGAAGACAGGTCAGGGCAAGTCTGTGCCTATGGTTTGCTTTGTTCTTATTTTTGGCTTTCCACATACTTTCAAAAGGAGAGGTTATCAGATAAGATTTGATGGGACACCATTAAGACAGAAGGTTTTTCCAGCTCTATTGTGTGCATGACATTCCTTCCCCTCTGGTCTCCTGAGAGCTGTACATCTGGGGATGTAATCTGCAAAGCAGGAACACAGGACTGCACAGCAATGCTGCCTTTGGTGAGGAATTTGATCAAAGGTGCAATTTAAAGTGGGTGTTTAATGGCCTCCTGGTGTTTCTTTACCCTGGGATTGTACAGCCCAGGCTGTAACATAGCCCTTTGTGCTACCAACAGGTGCTGGGAAGTGTGCCAATGTCTCATCTCACAGCAAGGCTTCTGCCTTTGCTGATGGACTCCCCATGCTAAAGGAATTCTAGACCTTCACTGCTGCAAGGCAGGAGATTCAGCCACCTCAGCTTAAGAACAATAATTGCTACCAGATGTTGATCTCCTGAGGGTTAAGTCTACCAGAATATAGTATATTGGAAGGGGGAAAAAAAAAATAAGTGTGTTTTATAGCAATGCTCAGGGAGTTGAGGAGAGATGTGAAGGGAAAGGCTGGTTTCCACTGCAGCACTCACAAGTGCCATATTTCTAAAGGTCAGAAGATTCTGCATAATCAACATGGGAAAAAAATACTGGTGTGGAACACTTGGCAAAAAGAATCAGTAACCATAGAGGTGGATAATAGTATCACCAGTGGTGCTGCCAAGGTGAAAGAGGACCTGATGCTGTTAGCTTGCTGAATGCACATTAAGACACCAGCAGATGAGATGGGGGCTGAGGTGGGAGGAAACTATCATTCTAAGATTTCAGCTGCTCTTTTACAGGAACCTACCAATTCCTCCCTTCTCTGTGCTTTCTTTCCATTCACCTTCACACTGAATCATCTCCAACAATTCCATTCTCAAAGCATTTTCCATGTTGCCCACCGTATGCACTAAATTCTGCCCATTTATGCCTTGCACCAAAACCACTTCAGACTGCTTTAGTTTGAAAGAAACTCCAGACCTCCCATGGCCACGTGGACTCAGACAGATGGCACTGGAAAACTGCTCAGCACTCCCTTGCATGCAGAACTTCTCTAACACACACAGGATATCACATTGCCCAGCGCAGATACCATACAGCCCACCCTCGAGCTGTTGGGTTTTGTCCCTCCCAGCAACAGCCAGAGGACACAGCTGAATGTAGGGGCTCTGGGAAGACAACAGGAAAATGGCAGAGATGCATGAAGATGTCAGTGGTAGAGGGAAATGACAATAGGGAAATCAGGAAGATGGGAGAGATGGGGCTCTTGCAAAGCAAAAATGTCTGCCAAGTCTGCTGCAGCAGAGGAGCACACAGGACTGGACAAACCCCCACTGCTTGTACAACAACTCCTTGTTTGCCATTGAATATTCAGTGCTGTTTGACAGCAGCAGGACCTCCCTGACTCTCACCCTGCTCTGGAATGTCCCTAGCAGCTGTCCATGCTCTCCCTGTGCCACCAGCACGGCCTCGCAGGGGGCAGGAGAAAGCCCTGCCTGCTCATCTTGGCAGGCTTAGGAGGGAGATCAGATTGGAACAGTTCAGCATCAGCAAGACCTGGATAATTCTGGGCATGCAGAGGAGAGCTCTAAGTACCTAAGGAAACCTCCTGGCAGTGATACTCAGCTGCTTACAGAAGTAGGTGGGAGCAGTCAGGACTATCCTTTAGGATTTAGGTGCCTAAACTCTTCCTCAGGCATCCATGCCTTGCTGGAATTCCAGCACTCAAAAAAAAATTTAAAAAAAAAAAAAACAAAAAAAAAAAAAAAAAAAAAAAAAAAATCAGTGCCCCTTGTCTTCCCTATCCATGGAGCACTGGTAAAAAACACCTGACTCTGAATAAATCCAGGCATCCTGGAACCTCATTTGCTCTTTGGTACAGCAGGGTGATATCATAAAATCACAGAACTGTTTAGGTTGGAAAAGGCCTTTAAGACCATTGACTCCAACAGTTAAACAAAAGGTAAATAACAGATAAATAGATAAGAAGATAAACAACCTTCAGAAACAGGCAAGAGTGCAAGGAGCAAACAACTACAGCGGGAGATGGTGAAACAAAAATACAAAAACAGTAACAAAGATTGATCTACTTCTGTCCTAGTGAAGCAACTCACATTACTGCTCTGCCCCTGGGATTGCCTTTGGGTTCCCATCAAATTGACCACAGCCACACAATTGAGGTTTTGAGGGCTACTCATAATTTTTCCCTTTTTACTCTAACTTAGCCCCAAGAATCCCTCACAGGAAGCCTTTTTAATATCCTCTCTCTTTTACTAATTATAAATGAGTAGAAATATTAAGATCTCCTTGCAAGGAACCTGAGGATTCCTGCAGAGCTTGTTTCAATGTAAATCTCCTTAGTAACAAAGGAAATGGAGGGGGGAAGAGAAGGAGTCTGCACAGGATTTGCAGCCTGCTTTTCTAGGGGTGTTTGCTGCCACGCTGTTCCAGAGATGATTCAGCCTCTCCCCCAGCACCCCTCACTGCTCCTAACTTCTGGCAAGGATCACCCAAGAGGAATGTGGGGTTTTTTTCAAAGTTCTCAATGAGGTATCAGCTGTTCTTTAAAGAGATTATGGTGGGAGCATTCCTAGCACATTGACTCCACTGTGCAGCCAGCCTTGTGATTAAATGGCTCAGCAAAGGTGGTTTCCAAGGATAAACTGTGCCAGGGATGACAACATTTCCTCACCAAAGGGGGGAGAATCTAATAAAAAATAAGGATAGAGGGAAACTGCTCTAGCTGTACAGCTATTATTAGTGTCTCAGAGCATTGTCACTGCTTTGCCTGTGCTGTCAGATGTCACTTTGCATCAGTTCTGGACAATGCTCAGAAGAAAAATGGTGGAACTCATTGAATTCTGCAATGCATGACTGGGCTCCGCTGCAGGGCTGCACAGAGGGTTAAGTGACCTCTTAATGCTGGTGGGAGCACTGCTCAACAAGTTCAAGTGGGCTCTCCAATAATTTATGCAAACACCTTCTTGCATAGGCTGGCAATTTATAGTAATTTATCCCTTCTCTCCAGCTGCTCTCGCAAAGCATAAAACAGGTACTTAAAAATGAGTTCCAGCACTCTGTCCTACTGTCCCCTGCAGCTGCTCCCTGCTGAACTGGCAATCCAAACGAGGGGGAAGAGACAACTGAGGCAAGGAAATGACTGACAGGTAATAGACACTTGGACTTTTGGGCACACGTGCTTGGAACCCGAGTCTGGGCCATGAGAACCCACTAGCAGCAGCACAGCTGAATATCTACACCCATCTCCTCTCTGGAAATTTGCTTTTCCACAGTCATACTACTTTTTGGATGATCTCCCTTTTCACCCTCATTTGTTTTTCAGGGGCAGCTGCTCAGCATAAAGCTGAGCAAGTTTGTCTCAGTGAAGAACTCTGCCCTCAACAGATGCCAGCTCAAATTCTTTCTGCTTTGAGGAAGCACATGATGAACATCCTCTGCCCTCTCAGGAGGAGCCCAGAACCAGAACATGTTCTTTTTCCCTGCTCAGGATGACCAAATGCTTGAGTTCATGCTGCTGATTACTTTGAACTCTGTGTACAAGTGAAGTTAATGGGAGCTGACATGAGACCCACACACATCCTATAGCACCCACATTACATGCCTGACACACCTGCCTTTGCTCTGAACTGAAAGCCACAGCCACCAAGGAGAAAGAAATGTATCTAGTTTTCCTTCTGATCTTAGTCACCTGCCAACACAGTTTTCTGCTCTAGCAGAACCCAGGATTGTTTAACAGCCAGCTAAACACGAGATAAAACGGCAGCTTTGGGGGCGAGGGGGGAATGAAAAACCAAACAACACTGGTGTTAGTGACTTGTTAAAATAGGCTAAAATCATACCTTAACATCCAAGCTGCAGACAGAGCCTGTATTCTTGAGGTGAATTTTGGGAAGCTAATTTAAGTTCTCCTTTCAAAACATCTATTAGCAATTCGTCACACTTGATGTGACTGGGAGCAATGTCATGCTGACGGCTGCAAGATTTCAGCCAGACTTGTAGATCAGAGCACCTGATGGATTGCACTTCTAAGTACCTGCACAGCTCTGAAGCTCAAATTGACTGTCTGGCAGTATTCTTTCTCTCCTGCTGCATTGGAAATCTTGATTTTAAGGAAAGCCTTTCACAGTTTTGACCACAGTGGCCGAACCTCAGAATACTGAGAAAAAATAGATTTTTATTTCCTGAAGACAACAAAAGACAGCTGTGTATACACACAGGCTGAGATGCAGCATTAGGAAAATCAGAGAGAGACTGAAGCCATTTTTGTATGCAGACACACACCTGATTCCCTGGGAGAAAGTAATGCACTGGCATGAATTCCCCATGGTCAGCCTGGAGGTGGAAGGCAGCTCTGACAGCTGCTTGATGAGACAGATCCCACAGCTCCCATTTCATCAAGGGCCCTGTCCCCTCCACCTGCTGGGCTCTGCTCCACTACAAGTTTATTACTGGCCAAGTCCTGCTACCTTGAAAGTCAGAAGCTCCACTAATCATCTTTTTTTTTTTGTTTTTTTCTGCTACACCAATTCAGGAATAACCCCAAAACTAGAGAAGAAGGAAATAAAAAAACCCTCATGCACAAATATTTGAGCTGTTAAGTACCACTGGGGAACTCTTAGACTAGAAAGCACAAACAGAATTTAATGATCATCCAAAGATGCAAGTGTGGAAGCATTTGAATTCCAACTTGGGAATGAATTCTTTGAGAGTTGTGCTCCTTTGTTTCCAAGGTTTGAATTTGTATTATTTATTTTAGCAGCGATGCTACTGGTAATGCTTTTCCCCTTTCTTCAAGAAAAAATAGTAATGTCTACTTTAATTTGCTTTCCCTAAGCCACTGCCTTTGAGCTTTTCAGAGTGACACAGAAGTCTAAGCAAAATTTCACTCCAAAATCTCTTCCTTTGGTTTAATCACAGTTAAAGCTTGAGCAACAAGCACACATAGGCTACCTTGAGTGTAAAAAAAAATTAAAAGGGTGAAGAAGTACATCAGGTGCATCAGAAGTCTGCCAGGCAGAAAGCAAATAGCTAAATTTATAGAGGTGGCTCCTGCTAACAGAAGAGCTGCTCAGCCCCAGCTATTTCATTACTATTGCACTGAAGGATCCTAGGGACGTACTTTTTGAGGTGTAGGCAATTCAGAGAGCAGAAACAGCACTGCAATTTGGCCTGTGAAAAATGAGTAGGTGTTCACAGTTCATTTCCCAACAGAGAAAGTCAGGCACATCACAGAAACCATCATCATGCACAGAACTAATAGCTGCCCTGCTCAGCAGGCACACCCTGCACATCGTGGCAGCCTTGCAGTGCCCCAGCTCTCACCACAGAAGAGCAACAGACTTGGGTTGGCAACACTGCCAGCAAAGCACCTTTTCCCCCAGACCTACAGACAGGTGAAAAAATACAGCAGTGCTGTAAGTAAACACGAACAACCAACACCAGACTGCTGAAACCACAAAACAAATTGAAAGCTGTGAAACATTCCCAGAGAAATCCCCTGCTCCCAGCTGAACTGGAAAAAAAAACTCACTGAGAGAGTCATAAACACAAAGTGAACAACTCAAGGATGTGGGGTGGAGGACGCAAAGCTAACAAAATGTTGGATAAGTGGAATAAAAGCTGCTGCTGCCTATCAGAATGAGTACCATCAGCTGTGGTCAGAGGGCAGTGGCTGGACAGGACATTGTCTTTTCCACATTCCTGCTGCAGGCAAAGGAGAGGGCAAGGCTTGGGAACAACAGAGCACCAGCTCTCGGGATTCCAGCAGTCAGCTATGAGCCTCCTCAGGGACTCTGCCTGAAGCTCATGCCAAGTCTTAGAAAACTTCAGGACCCCTCCAGAAGACCATTAGAATGATTTCTGCTTGGATATTGCAAAAATAAACCAAAGTCAAAATTAGACGTGGCTGAGTCCAATTTCACCTGGATTAGTGTTTACATAATGCACAGGAAAGAGGAGAGGAGCACATAAATAATGTACTGCTTGTTGCAGGCCTCTCAGGAGGAGAGTTCTCAGCTCTGGTATTGATCTGCACACACACAGCTCCCTGAGCAGAAACCCCAAATCTCTGTGCACAAACTTCCAGAAGCTGAGTCACACAGGCTGGGGTGCAGATTCAGGTTTTACTACACCAGAGGGTCAGCCAGCTGCATTCCAGAGCCCCTTATGGAAAAACATGGGGAGCTCCCAGATCTGGTTAATTTAGAGGACATTCTCCATTTCCTTCACTTCTTTCCTTCTAGGACTTCACATTTATGACAACAGTTCCAGGAAAGGCAAACTTGGGAGAGGGTGATTGTTGAATTTATCCTCACGATACAGTACCACCACTTATCCACCCAGTCTTAATACCAGTTTGGGGGACTCCAAAACAACATTATTACCTGGGAATGACTCAGTACCACCAGTTTCTAAGGCAGCTGCACAACACAGAATTACTCAACAGCCACAAGCTGTCGGTGCCACCTGTGAGAATTAAGTGAGAACAGTTTCTCTTCCCTATTCTCATTCTTTTCATGTTGGAAGGAGAGGTCAGCTTCATGCCCATTCCACGTGGGTAGAGGTGGAGGGCATCTGGACACTTTGTCTTTACTATACCTTGGTCAACATTGTTAGGAAAATAATTCCAATACTTTCTTTTAAGAGACGTTTCCATTTCTATTTATCCTACTCTGAACTTCTGGGTTTTTTAAATGACACCACAATCTCCTTCCAGACTGCCCCCCAAAGCACCAGGTGTATCTGATCCTGGTTTGCAAAGTCCTGGGAAGCATCTGCAGACATTCAACCAGAGTGACAGAAAATGGCCATGTGGCAAAGCAACGATTAAATCCCACCATATGCTGGGAGCTGCAGTGCTCCTCTGCAGGTTTACAGCCCTAAAGCTGGGAGTTTACAGCCTTTAGCTAAATAGCTGAGGGTATTACTAGTGGCAAGAGGCATCTAAACTGTCCAACACAGCAAGTGTCCCCTGATAAGACACTCATACTGAGCCAGCAAGAGAGGCACCACAAAGATTCAGCGTCACTGTTTTCCTGATGCATCAACGTCTCATAAGTTTGCAGCAAATGAATGTCATCCTCAAGCATACTGTTAGGAAAGATTGCTTCAAACTAATTAGCTCAGTAACAATGGCCTGTCATTATGCTACTAAGTCACCAGCACGAGCACATAAGTTACAGTGACAGCTCAGGGTATAAAATAAGTGCCTTTATATCAAAATTTGCAAAGTGCTTAGCAGTCAAATGCCAATCTATTCACTTCTGGTAATATTGCATAGTTTCCTCTTAATAGACTGCTTCAAACTCCCACACAAAGATATGACTTATTTTACTACAGAGAGGTCTTTCTACTTCATACACTGTCCGTGCACAAATATAGAAAGCTCTTTAAAATGCATTTATTTCTACAGTGTTGATTCATTCCACATCAAGATGAACGTGAGACTCAGAACATGACTTCAGAAAAAGCTGAAGGTAATGGAACAAAAAGTCTCTCTGGGGTGACTTAGCCAGGGATGATAAACTGAAGGTAAGGACCGGATTTTGAGGGGCAAGAACATCAGCAGTTCCCACATGCAGCACTTTACAAGATTTCCCCAGTAGAGAAGGAAATAGTTATTGCTATAATTATTTCATAGTTCCAGTCAGCTGCATTCAGTTGTACTGTTATATTCCAATGGCAGGAAAATGGAATACAGTAAACTATAAATATCTGTCAGAATTCCTTTGAAAGGACAACAGTTAATTGCATAGCTTGATCTCCTGCCGTGCAGAGCTTGCATTTCAGGTTAGAAAGGTACAGATTGTTATTGATTTCATTCTCTTGAAACATGTGTGGTATTAAACTGTTCAAAAGACTTATGGGGGAGAAATATATGCTTCCAAAGGAAGTCCTACAGCACAAGACTGTGGCAGGCTACCTTCTTGTAAAATGCTTTCTGAAATTCAATACATTCCCTTCCAAAGGCCCTCACAGCCCCCTCAATAAATTGAGGCTCCTTGCTTCATTTGCAGAAGTGAAATTAAATCAGCAAATCAGATGAAGGACAACAAAAGATTAGCAATAGTATAAGGTGCATGTAAAAATTCTCTGTGTTAATAATAATTCAGTCCTTATTACACACTCACTCTAACAGAGCCATTCCCATCTTTCCTGTTTTCCTTTCATCTAACTTCCAGTTCTACCTTTCTCTTTGCAAAATGATTCCAGGCAGTCAAGCTAATCCTTTTGACTATTATATTCTTCTCTCTTTCGATCCACTTCTGCTTTGGCTCGAGCAAAGTTGGTCTGGTGACCCAAAGGCATCAGGACATACAGCTGTGCAGTAATTAGTTAAGCCTCATCCATTCTGGGAACAAATTCCCCCTCACAGGCATGGGCAGCAGTGAAGGTGAAGCCCTGTTTAACACTTGTCCAGCTCATCTACTTGCCATGAACAGTAACTTGACCCAGTGTGAATTATGTAGCATTGTGATTTTGCCAGCCTCCCTCAGTGCTCAGCCTGCTGCTGGTACACAGAGAGCCAAAATCCCACTGCAGAGAAGCCTTTCTTAACAAGTTACACAGCTATTAGTAAATAGCTCACTCCCAGGTTCTGGAATTAAGACCACACAACTTCCTGACTATTGCTTTAAAGAGACAAAATATTAGTGGAAGAAGTGCTGCAGAAATGTCTCAGCACCTGTTTCTCATGACCATGTGTTGAGCTCCATTTGCACACCCTGCCAGCCTTTATTAGGAGAGGTCTGCAAGTTGTACACTGCCAAATATACCTTCTCTGAATCAGTTGTTACTAGCTTTCCCCTCACTTTTCAGGCTTAGGACACAAAACCATACTTACAGTCTTAACCTTCAGGTTTCCCAAGATGGGTGGGTGAGAGTTCCTTCCTGTTCATTTGTGAATTTTTAACATTTTCTTTCTTTGAAGCATTAACTGATTAATAATATGCACTGAGGGATTAAAATGAAATGCATTGCTTTAACAAATATAAGAATAAATTGAGCACAACCTACGAGACACTTGGAAACAAAAGCAACTTCTACCCAAAAGCAATTTTTAACACTTGCACCCAATAAAACTGAAAAGATTGTGACTTTTACTCACCCCTGAACACCCTGCACCAGGACACAGCCAGCAGTGAGAACAGTGGCTGCCCACTCACAACATTTTAAAGGCCAGCAAAAGCATCATTAAACAGATGACTGAGCCCAACAGGATTTAGGCATCCCTAGCCAAGCAAGACACAGCATTAGCAAGGGCTGAGAGCAGGCAGGGCACTCTGCAGGCTTTTCCCAGGTGAGGCAAGAGGAGCTCAGAGCCTCTCCAGAGCTGCCCATGCCATGGAAATCCCAGACATGGAGCATCCCCTTCCCAGGGCTGCCACGCCAGGGAGAGCAGCCAGGCAGAAACACAGCTGTGAGAGGGGTGGGGAAAGCTCTACTGAGATGAAGAAGGTACAAAAGAATCTCTGGAGGAAAAGGGGAAAAAAAAATTAGAGAGATATTGAAGATAACAGACAGCAAATGCAGACAGGACACAAATGAGGAATTCTTCCAAGAGATTTTTACCACACAGGATCATAGGAAACATTTGGGCTCACTGCTGCAGAGGTGAGGAATACAGCCTACTAAAGACATTATGGGAGAGGAACACTGGGCTTTTGTCTCTTGAGCTCCATTTCTGTGGTTTAAAGCGAGGATAAAGATAATAACATCCTGTCCTGAAACAATTTCAGGAGCTAAATAGAGTATATACAGTCAAGTAAAATTAAGCTATTGTTATTAACTCTCACCTTCTCTCACCCATGATATCAGATGAAAAAGACAGTTCCTCTGAAGAAGGAAAAAAAGCATCATAAGAGCTACCATTCACACTGCTATTACCTGTAATAGCATAAATCCTCAATATCTGACTATTACAGATAGACTTGAACTCCTCTTTCTTATTAAAACTCCCTCTCCTTTGCCCATTCAGAAGACAGGCAGGCAATTCCTTCCTCACACCCTGGCAGGGAGGTGAATGGGACAGAAGCCCCTGCTCCCCACACACCAGCCTGGCAGGAGGGCTGGGCTGGGCAGAGGGGCCACACCTCCCACCCCCTCCTTTATGATTCCTCAGACCAGCAAAATTACCCCGTGTCAGCATATGGAAGCAATTAGTCAACGAGGGGAGGGTCAGATGCAGCTCTCTAAGCATTGATTGCAAGCTCACAGTTTCTCCCAAAGGCAAAAAAAAAAAGTGTACTTGAACCCTTAGAGCAGATAGGCTGAAGCTGATTTATTGGGGTGATTTAGATCTGTTGAAACAAATTTAATTTTGAATACAATTTTATATCAATTAACAGAGTCTCACAAGTGTAGCCATTAAGGAATCTCTTTCCAAAACCAAAGCCAAATATTCAAGATTTATGAGACTGACTTGCCATATTGGAAGTAACTAATTATTCGTAATGATTCTTTGTACTCTGACAGTGATTATGTATTTTCAGTGCAAATGACCATGACAAAGCCAGTGATGGAGGCAGCCCATATTTGTGAAAGGGATACCAAGCAGTTAAGGCCTGATTGTTTTGGTAAAGTATTGGTGTAGCAGGGAAAGAAACAACAGAAAACAACTAAGCCCATCGACACAAACCCCAGCTTATTTAACATCCTGGAGTGTCTCCTGGTGCATGTCAGAGCTGTAATGAAAGTCTGTGGTCTCCTTTTATTGCCTTAAGCAATTTTGTATTCAGTTTATTTATTGTGACCTTTTGGTTGTCCTTCCACCTTGGACATGACAGTCTTTAACAAAGCAAAGCCTCGCAGACTCAGCTTGCAGCATTTGCAACAGACTGTGGAGCGTGTTTGGGGTGAGAGGAACAACACAGATTTGGGGCATGATTCTCATTTGCATTGAATTTTCTTCACTTCACTCTGATGGCACTGGGCAGAAAAAGAATAGTAGCAACCCTGCTCCCAGCTCCACTGGAAGAAGGAAGTGTCTCTGGATTATTCTGCCCTGATTAAAGTACCTGTGAATCGAAAATGATAGTTACACGGGGATTGGGTAGATTTTCACATTGCCTCAGGCTACAGAGGATACAAAAGCACCGCCTTTCTCCTTTTCCATAACTTCCAGTAGTGCCCCAGACACAGGAACAGAGTCATTGAGAACAAAGTCCCTCTTCCAGTGAGGTGCTCAGTGCCAGCAAGGTTAATGTCCAGGGGCAGGCTCGTGGCAAGAGCAATGCCATGTTTACTGCTGTGGCTGCTGCTGCTCTGATGCCACACTCACTCCAGCTATGAACCAGGGTCCAATTTCTGATCCTCAAAAGGCAGAGGCATAGCAAGTTTGTCATTAAAATCCGCAGCAGTGTGCATGTGATTAAAATGTTAATGTCAATATTGTAATCAAGGTCTGACTCACAGGACAGCTGGTAAGAGACCTGATCTGTATTGCTTAGCCCCAGTCACCTGATGCACACCAGGGTTACGGAACGGTTGTGCCCCATCACATGGCAGGGATTGGCATTCACTGGCTCATGTGGCGAGCTGGAGCCTGGGAAGGGACAATCAGCTCAAACCCTGGTCCAATATTGGTAAGTTCAGCTGTGCCTGCACTCTAGCCAGAGGAAAGCTTTTCAATATATTCCAAATTTCCTTGGCATCACCTAAGTTGCAGCTCTGTTCGTGTCATCTGCAGTGCTCACTCAGGACAGTTGTCCTGTCCCCTGGCCTCACTCACCCATCTCCCTTGCTTTTGGAATTTTTTGTGCTAGTTTCCATCCAGTTGAGTTTTAGACATTAAAGCCTGTGGTAAATTTTGCCTGATGTTGTCTAAGCACCAAAAGAGCTATAGTCTGCAAAGCTTCTTTTCAGTAAATTCAGGATTAATGAAGAAGGCCTCTCTATTGTTGGAATGTCTAATACAATTATCCACTGAATGAATGGACTAGGCAGCAGTGGAGGGCTCCCAGGTTTGTGGCAGGGAATTGTCTGTTTTAACATCCATCTGTTTTCATTCCCTCTGATCCATTATCATTCACCTAGAGTTATAACATGATGAATATCATTGTACAGAATGCCATTTGATGCTGGGGAGAAACAAAACCACTGTAGGTCTGCCTTCTATTGAAAACACGAAATTGCCTTGGTGGAAGGAAAGGCATGATTGATTCAGAGATGCTGTTTCAAGCAGAGGCATCCTTTCCCATGTGGACTGTTTGATTTTGTTAATTCCTTTGGATGACCCTTCCGCTGCATCTTTCAACAAGAAAAAATATATACACAAAAATGAGAATAACTGTGGACAATCATAGTGCTGCTGAATTTGTGGAGTTAATTGAAAAAAATAATGGTATTCACAACTTTCCCCAGAAGGGACCTTTGGTTTATGCTCCCAGTGACATTAAACTCCTGTACGTAAACACGGGATGAGAATCTTGATGACCCTGCTGACAGGAAATAAAGAAAGAAACTTTACAAGCAATTTCCACTGTCCTTGTTGGTCAGCAAATTTGGAAGTGAATCAAAGAATTAGAAATGCATATTAATGATGGAAGGCCTATAGCACAACGGGAGTGAGATGAGTCCTAGCAAGAGGAACTGTTAAAAATGCCCCAGTTTATCTTTTTAATGACTTACCCTTATGATGTACTTAGAAGCAACATAGGAATTACCTTGTAAATAAAAGGACAGGCTCACCAGTGTAAAATAACTGAGTGAACTCAGTCCAAATGCTTGTTTCTAGAAAGTGTCCCTTAAAAGACTGGTAAAGCAAATGCTTAGGTGTATCTAAACTTTGCTTAGGTGTATCTAAACTGAGACCTTTAATTAACATCCCATCCCATCTCTGGGATCTTGGTTGTGCTTTTCAAATACCACACATTTCAAAAAATACTGTACAGTCACTTAATGAAACAGGAGAGGAAATACCCTTTGGAAATCCACAGTCCTGCAAAATCCAGGGCAGATAAGTGCCTGGCTCCCCACTAGCCTGTAATTACCCGAGGAAGCAGCTAGATTTAGCTATCTTCCTTCTTTAATTGGCACGCAAAAGATTATAGGATTTTATTAGGACACAAATGACACCGATATGAGAGTGATTGAGGCATGCAATGCATGACTGACTATTTGCATTAAGAGGCTTTGCACTACACATGGGATTTCTACCTTTGGTTTTAAATGGCTTAAATTTAAATGACGTTTCTATGCTACATTTTAAGAGGATGATATTCGTTTTAGCACTTGTCTAAGTAAGGTAGGGCAATGCTGTTGCCAGACACCAGAAACTCTTCTCAAAGAGCCTTCTCTTGGGCCAGGTGGAAGGAGGCTAATTTTTGACTGTTCTGTTGTTACAATTAGATCAAGAACATAAGAAAACAGTGGGGAAATGGGCATTGAAGTGCCCACATTGAAACCTTTGATGAGTGTGTTAGACAATCAGCTGCCAGCCTGCCACTTCTGGGGACACTAGCCCAAGGAAACCACCATCCCTGGTGATGGCTGAGCTGGAACACAAGGGGAACAGATAGCAGATTTTTTTGGCTTCCTTACTTCCGTGGCTCCCACTAACTCTTCTTCATGGGTTTTCTTCCCTTATACATCAATCTCAATGGATTTCTTTAGACTTTTTATTTCACAACATCTTTCTAACAGCCACCCCCCAGGGAAGGTGAAAGCAGCTGAAGAAGTAAGGAATCATGGTGAGTCAGTCCAACGGAGCAGGAGCAAAGCCAGCCCCACACAAGGAAGAGAGTACCCAGGAGTGATGGTAGCATGCTGCAATATCTGACTTTGTGCAATAAAAGATGATAACAGGAGGATTAAGTCCTGCTACCATTGTGATATGTAGGACAGCCCTGTGCAGGAGACCTGATGCAGGCACACCTTCCTCAGCGCTGTCCTTGGCACTGGGGACTGCACAGCTGCGCAGTCGGCCACCAAGGCAGTCCCTGTCCCAAGGGAATGCTGAGCACCAAGCCTTTGGCCAGGTGATCCTGGAGAGAGGAGAGGGCCTGAAACTGCAGGGAATCAAGAAAGGAAACGGCCCCCTCCCGCATTGCAGAGCCCGAGTAAGACCTCAACAAGAGGAATGGATGGGGAGCAGGGGCTATGCAATGGACAGGGTCTCCTGCTTCCATTTCCATGAGCCTTAACCCTCGGTTCCCTTACACCGATCCATGTCCCACCTACAGCTCTGATGTCCAGCTCCCGCGTCCTGCACCCTCATCACTGGCTCATATCCCAACTTGTCCCTTGACACACGGATTGCTCCCTGGCTCATCCCTCCGCTCTCTCCATGTCTCTCTAACCTTCCTGTGCTCCCCAAGTTGTCCTGAACCCCCAGGCGATCCCTCAGCCTGACCCTCCGTTCAGCGTTCAATCCTCAACTCCTCCCGCAGCTCGTTCCCTGTCCCTGCCTCACCCTCCGACCCCCAGCTCGCTCCTCGCCCCGGGACTCATCGTTTGACCCCCACCCCATCCCGCAGCTCAGCCCCGCTTCCACCGCTCGCCCCAGCTCGTCCCCCGTCCCCGGCTCCCCTCCGTGCCCTCGGCTCGCCCCTCCATCCCCTGTCCCGGCCCGCGGCGCTGCCCCCTCCGTGTCCCGGGGCAGGGCGGCCGCGGGGCCGCGGGCCGGGGGAAACTTTTCCCGGGGGCTGGGGCGGGCGGCGGCGCCCCCGGCCCGCGCGGAGGGGAGGCGAGGCGGCGGCGGGGCGGGAAGGAGGAGGAGGAGGAAGGGGGGGGGCCGGGGGCACGGCCGGGCCTGCGCCGGGGAATGACGCGCAGCTGGCAGCCCTGCTCATGCGCGGCCGGCCGGGCGGTGCTAGCGCCGCGTCCCAGCTCGGGGAGAATGGGGCGGCATCCGGGCAGCGCCGACTGAGCGGCTTCTGGGGGCCGGGGCTGCGCCGCGCCGCGGGCGGCCGGGCTGGGGCGGGCGGGCGAGCGCCATCCGGCAGCGGGCGGCGGCGGCGGGGGCGCCGCGCCGCGCCGGCGGGGGGCTGCGAGCCGCCGGCGGCGCCCGGCGAGGAGGGGTCGGCGGCGGCGGCGGGCGGCGGCGGCGGCGGCGGGCGGCGGCGGGGGCTGCCCAGGGATTGTCTCGCTCGTTCCGCGGCAAGAAAGTTGGGCGGCGAGCGCGGCGGCGGCGGCGGCGGCCCCCCCGGCGGTGCGCGGCGGCCGGAGCGGGGCCCCGGAGCGGCGCTGCCCCCGGGGAGGGGGCGCCGCGCCTGGATTATCCCGAGCTGGGTCGAGCCTCCTGGATCTGCCTCTCTCCTCCGCGCCGAGTGAATCCGAGGTGTCCTCGTCCTGATCCAGATAAATCTTCCCCCCCTTCTCTTTTTTTTTTTTTTTTTTTCCTCCCCTCCTCTTCCCGTCGTTGCTTTTTTTGGGGGGGTGGGGGGAGGCGGGGGGTGGAAATTTGTCAAGGTCATTCCGTGGATTTAATATTTTTTGTGTGTGTGTGCCGCTCGCCCCACCGCCACCGCCACCCAGCCTTGCTCTGTGGATTATCATCGCCTGGATCCGAGGCTCTGAACAGCAGGATTTTTTTGTTGTTGGTGTTGATTTTTTTTTTTTTAATTATTACTATTATTTTTTAAGGGCTCCGGGGTTTGGAGAGGGGAAGCGGTGAGTTGGAGGGGGGCGACTTTTCTCTCCCCCCGCGCCCCCCCCACTCCCACCCACCCCCCCCTCGCTCCTGGCCTTCTCATTTTCATTTTTTAAAATTTTTTTTAATTATTATTATTATTATTATTATTTTTAAATTTTTTTAATTTGCTTCTTCTTCGGCGATGGATGGGAAAATCCGGCAGAGCCGGAGGTCGAGGTCGCAGCGGGACCGCGTGCGGCGGCGGGAGGCGGCGGCCCGCGACCCGCGGAACCAGAGCCCTTCCTCGGGCTCCGAGAAGGAGCCGAGCCCCGGCAAGGAGAACGGCGGCCAGAACTGCACCGCCCCGCGGGGCCCGCCGCCCGCCGCCCGCACCGCTCGGCCCCCGCGCCGCCGCCGCCGCGAGTCCAGCTCCCAGGAAGAGGATCTGATCGATGGCTTCGCCATCGCCAGCTTCAACACCCTGGAAGCGCTGGAGGTAAGAGCGCCGCGGGCCGGGGGGCTCTGCCCTCCCGCGGGGCGGGGGCTGGGGCGGCGGGGAGAGGGGGGGTGGTGGTTGGAAGGGAAAAGGAACGGGGGGGAAAAAAAAAAAAAAAAAAAAAAAGGATTTGAGAAAGGAAGCGCGGCGCTTTCAGGCTGCTGAATTTTGCAAATAGCAATTAACGTGCATTAATCCTGGTGTCAGCCCGGGGGGATCCCGGGGCTGCGGTCAGGAGGGTGCCGGGCCAGCCCCGGTGATCCCGGCTCTGCTGGCAGCTTGCTGCCCCCCCTTCTCCTTGCTCCTTCCCTTCCCCGGTCCCCTCCTGTGCCCGGCTCCGGCCGGTGCTCGCCATCACTTCGGGCAAGTCCAATGTTTGTTTGGGGTTTTAATTGGCTGCAAAATATTCCTGGCGTGTTGGGATGGTCCGGCATTGTTGTGAATGGTGGAGCTTCCCCCCTCCCGCCCTCCTTCCTCCCTCTTCCCCCCTCCTCCAGCTCGGGAGTTTGTGTTTGCATTGCCAAAATGTTACTTTATCTGTCTCCGGAGATTGTTAGCAAATGGCTAGTGTTTGACATTTTGTGGAAAAGAGATGTTTAAATGGATAATAATCCCTCGGTTGTAATTCCCATTTTTGAAGTAATTGAACAAATTCTTCATCTCTTGTTGACTGTACATATTTTTCTGGTGTTAATAGGCTGGCAAAAAATATTGCTTGTCTAACTTATTACAAACAATATTTGCTGAGCAAATACTGCCTGCCTTGTCTGAGCTAAGTTAAGCAGAGCAGGAAATTTAATATTTTCAGAGGGGCATTGACAAACTATGACTTTGGCTTTTGATTTTTGTTTTGTTTGTGTACAGTTGGAAGAAGTGAGTTGTCGAGAGGAAGCACCTCACAAGTTGCTTGTTGGGTATAAGAACTCGAATTCCCAGTAAATATGAGCAATTCTGGTGCTTTTGCCCACTTTTTTGACACACCATGGTGGAAACGTGGGCAAAGTTTTGGGTGCTCTCCCTGCTTTGGATTTCCTGCCGCTTGTGTATCTGTTAACCTGTGTTACAGCAGTGAAGAGTTCTGCGTGGGCTAATGAATTCTCTGATTTCCTCTGGGATCTTTAATGTCTTTGGCTCAGACTCTGAGGTCCCATTTTGTTCCTGGGCTTTGCTGCTCCCCAGCCCACCCCTCCTGCCACGCAGGCCTCTGGTGGCACCGTGGTTGTCTGGAGTTTTTTGCCTGTAAGACCAGCTCCTCAGAGTCCCAGAGGTGGTCCCTGTGTGCCCGTGGAGGTGACAGAGGTGGCCTTGGCCATCTGCCCTGGTGGCAGGACCCTTGCTGGGGGAGCCAGGGGTTCTGCTCAGCAAGGACCTTCAGCCCAGTGGTCCCTGAGCAGCTCTGGGTGTGCAGGTGTTGGAGAGGCAGGAAGGTTTGTGTTAGCTTGGTGATGGCTGTTTTTTGGTTTTTTGTGCTGTCATTTGTGGGGTGTTGTCCTGACAGGAAAGCTGACTACTTTGTGTATGCAGAGCTGATAATGAGCAAGCAATCTGCTCTCCTGTGCCTCTAAACCAAGCCCTAGACCTGTCTGTATAACCTTATTTTTTTTTTTTCTTGGGCACGCTCTTAGTCAAATATGCATCAGCAGATAGGTCCAATTAAACCGCTGAGTCTCTACTGAGCTGTCAGGGAAGAAAGTAAAATTCATCTTTCTGCAGAAATTTTCTACCATGATGAGCACATTATCAGGAAATAGAATTCAAATGATAGTGCAGTCCCTCCAGGCTGATGGGGAAAACTCTGGGCTTTTCAGATGGGGAGAGCCTTGTTATTGAATCAGCCAAACCTTGATAATAAGGTACACAAGGGTAAAAAGTGACCTTAAATATCTGCCACACCAAGGTACTTCTGTTTGTGGAAGCACTTCTGGTTTTCCTTTAAAAAGAAGAAGAAAAAAGTATTTACAAAATGATCCGCTTTGAAATTCTTGCCAAAAACTTCAATAGCACCTGAAATTAACCCACTTCTACTTTGTTTACGAGCATGTAGGAGAACAGCTTCCTGAAATTGACTGATATCTACTGTGTTTACCAACATGTCAGAGAATACCACCTGAAATTAACCTATTTCTAGTATATTTTCCAACAGGTGCTAGAATGCTTTCCTGAAATTAACTGATTTCTACTCTATTTACCAACATGTAAGAGAACACCACCTGAAATTAATCGATACGTAGTGTATTTGCCAACATGTTAGAAAACAACATGTGTGCACCTCTGCAGCCATGGTGGTTGACACCTCAGAGGGAAAAGGTGGGCAGAGTTCACCTGTTTGACACCAAGCAGGTGTGTTATGTTCGAGGTTGTGTTCTTGGAGGTAATGATGGTGTGCATTTCCTAAATCCCTGTGAAACTAAAAAGAAGAAAATGCTGTGCATTGTGTGTTTTTTTTCCCTGCAGCACTGCCTTGGACCATGGGGGATGTTTGGCAGATGTCATGCAGCAGCAAGGCAAGGGGATGGTCAAGGCAAAAGCACTTTAAGGCAGGTTATACCCATGGAAATGAGGGAAATGGCAAGGTCATTTGGTGTGGTGTGGAACTGTGTGTGAACTTGACTGCAACAGGTGGTTTTCTTCTGCTTTGGAGGAAATCTGTATTTTGGTGTACATTGGTTTTTAAAGAGGATTTAAAATCTGCTGCAATGCTTTTTAAAAAATAAATAAAAACCTTCTATGCCCATGAGGGGGAAGAAAGTGTAGAAGTGAGTGTATGGCTTAGGGACAGTACTGAACTAAAAAAGTATTTTATTTAATTTTTTTAATCCTTAAAAGGAGCTTTTGTTGCATATGTGGTAGTTTATTATGGTATTCTAGGTTGGTTTGTTTCTTGATGTTACAATGGTCTCTGACTATGTTTAATAGAATAACCAGGGCTTGGGTTTCCCCTTGGAAATGAAATTTCTCAGTGTTTAGGTAGAACTTAATGGTAAAATCATTTGGGAGAGGTAAGGTGGTTTTTGGTTTGTTTTTCTTTGTATCTCAGCATATTGTGAATTCCCCTTCCCCACTGCAGGAAATTCTCACTGCTGGTGTTCCTGTAAATAAAGGGTGCTTTATAGAATAAATATATGTATTCTTCCTTTGTGCTGACCTGGGAGTATGAGCAGTTCAGGTTAATACTGAGGGATGGCTTTGAGGTCTCCTTTAACTCTCTGGTGTGAATTTTAAGCATTTTGGGTTTTAACTCATGTGGCAATGTTTCCTTTGGCAGTTGTCATCTGAAAACCATGTGGCGATACTTGTGACTTATTTATCTCCTATCTTACCATCTTCCAAATAAAGACTGAGTTGATTGTATATATATATATTAAAATTAAGTAAGAAAGAAGAAAAAAAAGCCCCACAGACACACAAGCCTCTTTCTGTGTATAAGAAGTTAAAACTTCTCTTTTCTCTTCCTTCCCCTGGATCTTCCTGTATAAATCCAGCTCAGGTTTCACACAGGTTATGGCTGGTGTGTGTGTGTAGTGGTGTTTTATTTGGGGCTTTTTAGTGCCCAGCCACTCAGCACCACTTTGGATTTACCCTGGAAATGTAGTTGGCTCTGACCCCTTGGCTGGAGGTGGTCAGTGATTCTGTCAGCTGCTGCAAGAGCCACCAGGTGCTGGTGCTGCCCAGGGGATGGGTGCTGTGCCAGGGCTGAGCAGAGGGGGATTTCTGCCCTCCTTCCAGAATGAATGGGGTGGATGTGAGCATGTGTGTATATTCATTACGTTCAGATGAAGCTGCTAATTATTCTTGAAGGTGATTGGTGAATCAGAGCGAGAGAATCTAAATGAGTGAGTCGGTAGTTGAGGGCTCTCTCTGATCATAGCTGTTCCTTTCAAGTATGAAAAACAGCGCTAAAAGGGAACTTCATCAGAATGTTAATGAATGCGATCTTTGAGAGCAATTGTTCTCCCAAAGTAGTTGAAAAGACAAGGGGTTGTGTTTTCTTTTTGGCTGTTGTTTATCATTTTTACAGATTCCAGCGCAGCTTTGGAGCCCTGAATGGAAATTTTAACTTTGTTGAGGGGTGTGTGTGTGTGTATGGTTTTTTTTTGAGCAATGTTTAACCTGTTTATAGAATCTTGTGGAGAATCCCTGCTCAGACGTGTGTGGAGTGTTGTGTAGAAGCTGCCAAGGGGCAGACCTTGACTGGGTGCACGTGGTGTTGAAGTGGAGATGCTGCCCTTACAAGCTGAGCTGGGGCCCAGCTGTGCCCCAAGGAGATGAATGCTTTACCCCCTCTCACTGTTTGTATCCCCAGCTCTGGCAGTGCTGCCTCGCAGCCCCTTCCCTGCTGCTTCTGCCTCAGTGCTGCAGAGTTTAGAGAGCCCATTGCTCCTAGTAGACTTCTGGACAAAATCCATGAGTTCTCCAGCTGTCATCTTGATAAGGCTGTTTTCACATGTGTGCTGTACACTGTCCTGTTACTGTTGCTCTGATCTCTCATTGATAAGAAAACCAATGTATTTTACTGCAGTTTCCTGTTCCAAAGGTTTTGTGCTAGCTCCACTGACCTAGCAATGGAACTTCTGATTTGTCACCACCTCTCTCTCTGTCTACTTTGCAGCTTAGATTTTTCCATGGCTAGCTTATGTTTTAAAACAAGTTTCTAGATATTTAAGTATTTTTTCCTTCTACTTAATTGTCAAGTGTATCAAGCTAGCATTTCTGATGGCCAGTTACTCCTCTTTAAAAGTGCTTTTAACCCCAGGAAAGCTAATGATTTTCTGGATGAGGCTCTAAAGGCTCTAAATGCCTTTTGCTTTTCCTGAAGGCTTGCTAGTCTCCATTGATTTGTTCTCCTAGCTGTTGATTTTTTTTTTTTTTTTTTTTTGCATCTTGTCTGAGGCAGGTACTTAAGGTATCTTTGTTGTTGAGGAATCAGAGGTGATTAAAGCAGAGGGGGAGAGCTCTGGAAAGGCTGAAGGGTCTGCTCAGCTGGGCCAGGAGCTGGGGGGAGCAATGTTCCCTGCAAACCCAGGTGGAGTGATGGGCTGTGGTGAGAAAGGATCCAGCTCTTGTGCTGGGTGGGGGATTCTCTGCCTCATGGGTGAAACCTGCCAGGATTAGGGGAGTGATGGGGTGCATGGCAAGTGCAGCCCCTGCCCGGGGCCATCCCTGCAGCCAAGGTCAGGGCACCTTCAGTGCACATCAAGTGGCTGCAGGGGTGTTCAAGAGAGGAAATTGCTGGGAAATCCCAACCACGCTCAGGGGTCACCCTCATCCCTGCCTGAGGTTTCATTTTATCTCCAATTGCACTTGATTCTGTCTGTTGGGGTGTTTTGGAAGACCTTTTAATATCCTACCAGTTTTTCCAAAGTAGTTTCCTACAGTGTAACTGCTCAGGCTTTCTTGAGCACTCTGATGCCTGAGGGAAAACGTAAGGTGAGGTTTGCTGAAGTACCAAGTAGACCAACCATCACGAAGCAATTCAGAAGATATATTCAGTTTTAAAATTAATTAGAATCTATACTACTTAAAAAAAAACCAAGGTACTCTGTATTGCATAGGTAAGATTTCTTTTTTGTAATAAAAAGGACCTTATACAATGAGTGTTCCACTTCATTCAGATAATAAATGTTTACTTGCAGTAGTGCATTTGATTTCATGCCTAGTAAGAACTGAAAAGTTCACTGTTCTCTCAGTATGCTAAGAAGATGCACTTTTTATCGTTTATCTCAGTTATTTCACAGAATGAGACTGACTGTCACAATGCTACTTTCTGGGAAAATAGCAGTGAAGAAGGGAGCTGGGTAGGATGAGATCAGCCTGGTGTTTCATGTTGTTTCTTTGGTAGATCCCTGCTTGCTCTGCAGAAGGGCTGATGGTCATGCAACTGCACTTGTGAAAAAATTCATTTTGGTACCAAGGTGCAGTACTGTGGCTGGAGACACGTTGATAGAATGGCTTTGGGGAGGTTTGTTTTTTTCCCCTTTTGCTTCCCTGCTTTTTTTGGGTGAGGTGTGAAATTCTGCAGGCACAGCCACAGCAGGCTGCTCACACAGATCCCAAACTTGTGTGCACCTTGTCTGGGTGCAGCTTTGTCACAATGTGCTTACTGCTTCAGCTTCTCCAGCATCTGGGCTTTGTCCTGGTGCTGCAGGATGAGGGAATGTTGTGTAGTCTGTGGTGCTGCAGCAAGTACTGCAAAGAGAACAGTATCAGCAGAACTGAAACGCTGTTTCCTGCTTGATGCAGTTTGGGGTTTTTTAAAAATAAAGATTTGAAATACAGTGCATAGGGTGTGCATCTTGGTATCGGTTGTAGGTGAACATGCAGCTCTAAGTGAGAACAATTTCCAATTCACTGCACTTTAATGCCTCCAGTTTATCATGGTAAATGTATAAAAGAGTTTTATGTAGGTGAAGTGGCTCTTGCTGTTTAAATATCTCCTGGCTCTACTGTGTTCAGCACAACGGGGGCTGTGACTGTTCCAGCCATGCTCTTTAGAGAGAAAGGAGTTGGAGCACAGTGTTACCAGCCCTGGTCCATCTCCTTGAGAAATTCTCTTTCTCAAAACTAACCACCTATTAGGAATTCTGCTGTGATGCTGAAAGGAGAGTCAGTCTTTACGTTCCAAACCCAGAAACATTGAACATGGAGGCGAGGGTTAACCAGCTCCCAATCCACCCAGGCAAAACCGACCTGTGTGGAGTTGTTGGTCCAGTTCCTCTGGTGCAAGAGTTGTGAAAGCTGGGCAGGTACAAACTGCACCAGCTGTGGGGCTCCCACCTGCACCAGCCAGGCCAGCAGCACTGAGCCCCAGTGACAGGCAGAGAGGTGAGTGTCACCCTTTGCAGCTTAATTATTTTGTACGGAGTGACTGGATGTGAAGTGCAGAATTACCTGGCTGGCAGGAGCGTGGGGCAGCTGAGTGCACAGTGCTTGGATGATCCAGGATGAATGGAGAGTTTTCCTTTGTAGCTCTGTCTTGCTTGGAGCCAAAAAGGGACTGAACTTGAACAAAAGTTGCATCTGCAAGGTCAGTGGTTGGCATGGATAAGGGGATTGAAGGGATCAAAATTATTTCCCTGCGCCACTGGCTGCAAAACATGGGCTTATGGCACCAGTCCTGTCTCTTCCTTTGTGCTCAGAGCAAAGCTTTTTTAATCTTGTGCTGGCTATCTATAGTGCCACACAAACGTGGCAATTTGAAGTTAAATGTTCTATTTTGAGGCAGCCGTGCACGGTCAGCAGGGCAAGGAGCTGTGCTTGGGCTCCTCTCCTCTGCCCACAGCCTGCCTTGCTCTCTCTTCTGCACAGGTTGTCATAGAGAGGAATTCAGAAAATACATATGCATGATGCAGTTGTGCCTGTAGTCTGAATGTGGAGATTGTAGTGCTTGTGGTTTGATATCATTGTGTTACCTTGCCCTTCAAGAGATGTTCTTTCTAGCTTCAGAAAAATAAGAGAGTAATTGTTTGGTGTTTTGCTGTTTCCCCCTCCCCAGTTTTAAATATAGATGGATTCACTCTGGTGCTAGGATGTCCCTGACCTAACGTGTACTTAGTGAAGAGATGCTGAAGTTAGGAGCAGCCCAGATTGGGAAACAAATGGTAATTCAGAGCTGCTGGCTGTTGGGTGGCTGCTGAAGGACACCAAGCTTGTTCCTTTAACCCCTCCTCTTCCTTTGTGAAGCTTCAGCTTCTGTCCTGGGAGCTCTTATTTGTAGAGAGGAGCAAAAACCCACAAAGAGTTTCAAGGAAAGCAATGTCTCAAAGCTTACAATGACATCAAGTGCATCAGGTAATAAAATGCATTATTGCTCTTGATGTTTTGGTGGCTCTTAAATATCTCTTGTAATGCTGTGGAAGAGGATGTGCAGCCTCTTAACTCCATTTAGCCTGAGCACATACCTGCACTCAGGGGGAGTGAGACTCAGGATGGTGTGCAGCTAAGAGATGTTTATGGAATCAGTCACACTTGATATAAAATAATTATGATGTTTTGACATCTTGTTAATAACTTGCAGCCGTTGGAAGAAATGGAATTATGGCATTCTCAGTCCTTGATGGAACCTTGGCATTTCTTTCAGATTGTAAAATTAAAGAAAAAATGTGAAAGCCATTAAAATAGTTGGATGTGGGGCCTGGGAAAAATGATGGGCTGCTTAATTGAAAAAGTGCTCCATTCCAATTGAAGTTCATTCCAGTTCAGTTCTGCCCATTTCCTTGCATCTGTAATGGAGAAGGAAAAGGGCTGATCCCCCCAAAATCTGTCTGTGAGAGCGTTTTGGGTGTCACTTGGTTCTTCATCTTATCTGTGAATGAAGTGGAAGGAAATCCTAGCGAGCATTAGACATGAGAGAAAAGTCTTGTCACCTGTAATGACTAAAATCCCCTGAAGTGTTGCCAGCGTGTACTTTAGGAATCATATAATTATATGATTATTGAAAGAGACATAAAAGACCTCATGGCAAAACCCTTAGAAAGGGGGAGGGAGGGAATCCGTATGCAAATAAAGATATGCAGAATTTGCTGTCTCTCTCTTTTTTTTTTTTTTTTTCCCTAGTTATTTTTCAGTCCAAAGCTCAGTAATTGCTTTTATGGGGATTACTTAATAAAACTGGGGCATGCAAAGGAGGGAGAAATTGTTTATGCCAAGTCACAGGGCTGGCTTGAAGTCCTAGGGAGTTGGAGTAAAAATGGATTTTTAAAAGTAAAACTGCAAAGTGGGTTTTGTGCTGAGAGAAAACAGCTATTTGTTGAAATGTTATCCTACAATAAAAGTGTTTTGTGGTCTGGCGGTTAAGCAGAGGGGTCCGGAAGTTGAGATAACGGGGTTTTCTCTCTGGCTCCGCCACAAGTTTCCTCTCACAGAGCTCTGGGCAAGTCCTTTCATCACTGCCTGTGTCACCCTGGCTGTGCCACTGCTGGGAGCTGGATGTGCCACTCAGGGAAACTCCTGTCACCCCTGTGACGTGCTGGAGCTGCCTCAAGCCTGACGTGAGTGCTGTGTCTGTGCATCACCAGGAGGTGATGGGAGAGCCTCTGATGTCAAAATCTCCATGGACAAACTCTCAGGGAAATGTTTCTCCTCTGCCCCACGCCAGCTGTGGGAGAGCCTTTCCAGTGGCATGTCCTGCTCTGGGCACTGCTAATGGTGCAAATGCAGCCTGAGATTTTCCTGAGCTCTAGTTCTCCTCTCAGAGCTAAAATACAAGCCTTGACTTCAGGCTTCTTAAGTTCCCCTAAGCTTCATCAGTCCTTACTGATGCCCTGGATTTATAATCTTGCTTCTCATAGCAGCACTCATTCATGCATTTACTAGGAAACTCTCCTGATGCAGAACAGACATATCTCAAGAGAGGTTTTGTTGCAAGATAGGCAAAAACCGCCTTCCATTTTTTTCTCAAGCTTAACTAAAGCACTTGGTGCATTAAAAAAAAGGAAAAAAAATCCCCTGTCATACTGCTATTAGTGTTGAGTTACTGAATATTTTGCAAGATCTGCCCAGGAAAGAACACCACCACTTAGTCTGGTATTCTAGTTTGGCACAAAGTTGTGATGCGAGTTTGCTGGTGTGATTTTTAGCTGAAAATGACAATGGTTTTCCAAGCAGATGGATTTTATAACTTGCCTGCCATCAGCTCATCCATCAAACTCTGCAGAGATCTGTACATTGGTGTCTGTGTGCACATGGCAGTGTTGTTGGCTACATCAAACAAACTGATAACTCCCTTGGAGCCCTGTTCCCACTCCCTGGGCAGCCCCTGGGCTGGGGTTGGCAGCGGGGGTTTGTTCCCAGCCTGTCCTCACTGGCAGTGTGGAGCTGAGCTGTGTCCCAGCTCCTGTCCCTGGCTGTGGCTGTAGCTGCAGGGCCAGTGTGACTTGTGCAGGGAGGGACACTGGCACTGGTGTTCCCAGTGCTGTTTGTGTTGGGAAGAGGGCTGGTGAAACCTGAGTGAGAGCCTCAGGGCTGCACACGGTCTGGAACTTGGTTTCACACAGCTTTTTCATACTCATATGTGACTTTTCTTCCACGTTGCTGGAAGATGATAAATCACACAGAGGGTGTGACTGGGAAATTAAAATTTTAGCAGAATCTAGGCAAAAGTGATTGCAGGGCTCAATCAGAAAATGTTCCTATGTTCATTACTAAGCCACCTGTACAACTTTTGGGCTTTTTGCAAGGAAAGATGCTCTTTTTAGCAGCTGTTGGATAAAGGAGCCCCATGTTAGCATCAAGCTGGTTTGCCCTGGTTAGAAGATGACCCTGTGTTTTGTCAGAGATAGGACAGGCTCTTTCCAAACCAGAGGTTATGGAACTGCTGTAACTGGGCCTGTGCAAACTAATGTAAACTCCCAGGTGACATTTCAGACAAACAGCTATATGCACTTGGTTTGCTTGGTAGGTTCCCAAGAATTATTTTTGAAGTTGGATTTTTTTTTTTTTTAATGGAAAAAAAAAAAAGAAAAAAAGGAAATGGTTTACACAAGCTGTTTCCAGAGAAAGCATCTTTGGTTTCTTACCTTCAGCTGTGTTATGTCCTGAGAAACACATGGATGGGGTGTGGAGTCTCTGAGTGTGTTGCCTGGTTCTCCTCTGCCCAAGAGATGCTCAGGGTTTTACAGTTATAAAGTTGCTTGTCTCCAAGCTCTTGTGCCACAGCTCTGAGGCCAGCCCTGCTCCTGGACTGTGAGATTATTAATATTATTTCCTGTGGCTGTTAGGAGGTGCTGTATTGCTCAGGTGGAGCAGGCACGTGTGTCTCAGCCAGGCTGTTCAAGCCTGGCTCTCGGGCAGGAGCGAGGGCTCTGCTTTCCTGACCGGCTCTTCCTGCTCCAAATGTATCCGTGGATTTTCTTTACCACTGCCAAAATAAATGCTGCAGACAATCCAGGGCCAGCAATGTCATCATCATCAGGTTACTGAGTTTCTGCCTGAAGGTCAGCTAGCTGTGACTGCTACTAAATAGCTGTTTGCTGATATGGTGTCTGCAGTCCTACACCACGCCTGGTGGCACGTTTGCAGTGGAGTTTTGGCATGGAGCTCTGTGGCCCAAACAGGGCCGTGTTGGATGATAACTGTAAGGTTGATACAACCTGCAGAAATACTAATTTGACCTAAAAAGGGACAGAGCATAAACTGCCAGTGTTTATTTGTCTTAAGTACAATGTGCTGGCCATCCAAAATGGAATTAATTTGGTTTGCTGTCCTCCTGTGGTGTGGGATGGGGTCAGCACCTGGGGTGGTCCTGAGCAGCATTCTGAGATGCTGTAATGCAGAGCATGTTTCAGCATCAGGGCTGGTAAATGGGCAACTTCCCTGCAGGCAAATGAAGTTTTTCTTCCCCTGGGATGCTCCTTGGTTTGTTCTTTTGTGTACTTCTGATTATCTGCTAGTTACCTGCAGGTGATTTTTCACTGTTCAGTGCTCTTACCTGGACAAAAAGGAGCAGTTACTGAAGAGGGGGAATAGATTTTTGTCTCAAACAAAAAATGATTTCTCCTTGTTCTTTCATGTCTTCCTCCTTTTGTGCTCATGTGTGCTAAAATTCCCATTCCCCTGTTTATATATGTTTAGCAGATGAAGTCACTGGTGTTTTTTCCCAGTATTACCTTTATGATGTTGTGAACATAAGCAGAATGTGATTATTCACCGAGTCTCTGCTGAATACTGTAGGAATAATGGGTCTGTGCCTAAAGCATAAAGCCAGACACATAAAACATGCAGTTAGAATACAGACATGGGGGATAAATGCAAAGTGTAGCTTCTTTTACCAATTTTACTGGAGCATTCCAGTGCTTTATGTTGAGTTAGGAGGAGGTTAATCACGATGTGAGACTGGTGTTTTGATGTGAGGGAGCAGAAAGTGGGGAGAGTGTGGGGGTCCCTTCCCACCACGGGAATCTGTGTTCCCTGGGGACAGTGACAGCTCCCAGCAGTGCACCCTAACTGGTGTGCTTCTGGAGGTGAGAAAACATGGGGGAAAAATCACCTGGCTTTGTGTCTTGATGGGCATCAAGCCTTTTCAAAAGAGTGAGTTTTGCCATTTTGCCATGTGCTCCTGATGCTGGTGAAAGGACCAAAAATAGGCTGTGGAGGTTTTCCCACCTGGTGCATCCCTTTGGCTCTGCCTTGCCAGGCAGCTGCCAAACTAGAACCTTTGGAATGTCCTTTTGCAGGTACTTTTCAGGAAGGTCAGAATTTGGGTTGTAGCTGAATTACAAAGTAAAACCTTTGCTGTGATGTGCAAAAATGTTTTTGGACTTTCTCATTCTTCTAATGATACAGTGCCAAGCTTTCAAGTTGAATGAACTTTAAATATCACCTCTGTTTAGCAGCAGTTGAACTTTGTTTTCTGCTTCCTTCAGTCTCAAAAAAGAAATAATATTGTGTCCTCTTTAGACTATGGTCACTGAAATGGTGTTTGTCTCTATTGTTAAAAAAAGAATGAGAATCTGGGTGCCTAATTACCCAGTGCTGCTCCTTTTAATTTTGGAAGTTCATTCTTTGCCCCTGCTCTTTTTAATGTAGATTTTCTAAACAGCATCTAAAAATGTGTGTCTAAAAGACCTAATTAGTGTTGATATTTCAATATCTGAGCTTATAATTTAGCTTTTTTAATAGGGCACCTGGGTATCAGCACTAAATATGAAGAAAATTGAACCTATCCCAAAAACGAGTGCATGTAATTTTAATTGGAGATGGGGGAAGAAATAACCATTAAAGTTCAGACTGAATTATTTGTTTGGGAACACTTGGAGCGTGTCCCAGGGAGGGAGGGGGGGAAATGGTATTTAATTAATGCTTTACTAATACCATGCTCACTTAGCTTTATGGTTTTAGAAAAATTTGCTTAGGCAAAATGGTGCTGGCCGAGGTGGATGTCTGTTTGGTTGATATTTTAAGTCTGATACAGCACTGTTCACACCTTCTTGGAATGTAACACAGGAATAAACGGGAAACCCAATCTCCTTAGCACCCTGAGTCACACAGACAGGCCGTGCTCTGAGACAGGGATTTATTTCATGCATGGTGGCCTAGACATGAAACAAATGTGTAGAAAGGGGAATTATGTAGAATTGAAAGTGACAATTATGCAAACATTCCAGTTGAGGAAGAAGTAAATTCTTCTCTTTTTCCATGTGCTCAGCTTCAGAGCTAACGAGCAGCCTCTTGGGGGTTTTGCTCTGTGTGTTTGTATCTGTCATATCTCTCTCATCTCTTTTGCTTCTTGTTCCTTTTTTTTTTTTTTTTTTTTCTGTTTGACCTTATTTTCCCTTTTGTTCCATGGAGTCATTCAATCTTTGTACTGCTGGGTTTGTTTACCTTGCCAGAGGAAAATGTTAGCACCCTTCCATTTAGGAGCCCAGGGCTGCTCCAGCCCAGCCCCGTGGCCTTCGCTCCCTCCCTGGCCACAGCAACACGGTGACTGATGGCATCCAAACCCCTTGATTCAATTGTTTTTTTGCTTTTAAAGGGAGTAGGAGCTGGTGAGAGAAGAAACAAGCTGTGAAAATAGCTCTGTGCTTAGATGGACACCCTTTTGCAAAGCTAAACAACTTGATCTTCCACGCTGCTGGGTAATTCCCACGCTTGCACAGACAGGGGGAGAGCGAGCAGGGAGCTGGGGCTGTGACCACTTTAATCTGACATAAGTATGTGTTTTTGCTGAAGGGGATGGTCCTTTCCTGCCCTGGCTGCTTGTCCTGATTACCTCCCTTGTGCCAGCACTAGCATTTATGCTGCCAGGAAAATGAATTCCCTGGTCCCTGATCTGGCTGGCTGCACAGCCACGCAAATGCCCTTCTGGCACAGGGCAGGCAGGATGCAGGAGAGGAGGGCATGCAGAGCAGATGTGTATTGATTAAAGAATCCCTGCAAATATGGCCAGAGCCTTTGGAGCAGGATTGCAGCTACGTGTTCTTCCTGTGTTTCAGGTCATCTTCCAAGTCTGCTGAAATGGGGAGTGTAGGATGATGGTTGTGCTGGGGTAATTCTGGTCTTGGTTAAGCTTCTGAAGTTGGTCATCTATGGGCTACTGGGGAGTGGCTGAGGGTAGAAGGGATTACTGGGAAAGATAAAACCTCACTTGCAAGTTAATTGCTCTGAGAACACAGTTTCTACCTTGTTTTCAGTGATTAGTTTCAGTGTGACAGGGAGAAAGAGGAGACAAGCTTTTCTGTGCTTGGCTGGTTGCTCGGACTGGATGAGCTATCTAACCCTTTTGATGGCAAAAAGTTAAAAGCAGTTCAGTCTGTAAATGGCATTTGTAGCTCTGTTCACACAATAATTCTTCCTTTTTAGCCTTCTGTTATTTTTTTCTCCTCCTGTCTTTCTTTCTGTACTGTATCCCATGCATGTGTTGTATTGAGGAGAAGCCTGTATTGGATATTAAATCCAAAGAGTGGGGGAAGAAGGAGCTCTTCTAATCAGTGTCATTTTCCCAGCTGTAATCCCACAGAGGGGATTGAAGAAAGTGTCAGGAGGATAAGATCAGTGTTTGAGCCCAGCTAAATGCTGGCTCTGCTGTGTGAAAATGGCTTTAATGGAGCTTGGTTGTGTGGGGAAAAAATTGCACGTAAATGGCGCAAATTTCTCAATAAAAAGCATTTAATTGTGCTAAAAGAGGGGGAGGGCCCCTCTTGTGTGCACATTGGAGACTTCAGTGAGCATAAGTAACCTCTGTGGCACAGCAGTCATTGACCTTGTCAAGCCCTGCCATGGGAGGTCATGTGTGGTGAAGTGGGTTGCCACAGGGGATTAGCACATCTGGGCAGAGGGTTTTTCCTTCTGAGCCTGAGCACACCAAATCCCATCTCCAGCAGCACATGTGGAGTCATCAGAGAGCACAAGGAGAGATGGGATGGGGAGGCACCTGCCAGAAGAGCAGGGAGAAGCCTGTCTGGAGCCAGGGGCTTTCCTGGCCCCAGCTGCAAGGGAAAGAACACTTGGTTACACCACGGAGTCCCAGCTCCAATGAGGACAAGGTGGACTTGAAACTTAACCATAAACCCCCACAAACTTGCCATGGTAATCTCATAATGAGATAGTTTTGAGCACAGAGCTGTCTTTTTCCCTTACAGTTTTGCAGGTACAAATGTACTTTTGCATCCTACCTGCAGCTGTTGGTTGGTGTGAGAGGTACAGTTTTATGCAGGAAGGAGGCTGCTATGCTTTTTTATTGGGCTGAAAAGATGCAGAGGATGATGTTTTGTTATAAAGCCCCGAAGGAGTGAGTGGTGTATCTGCTCCCATGTAAGACTTCACAATTACTGTGTCAAGATATTTGGCCCAATTCACAGATGGTAGTGTCTGAAGTACAGGGAAAACAGGTAATTCCTAGCAACTGATCCATTTGCTCTGTGCCTAAAGGAGAGAATATTTAAGGCTGGCTTTCCTGCTTGAATGAAGTGTTTGTTAGAAAGCTTGATGCCATGGCATCCTTGAAGTCTAAGCATTGCAGTGTCAGATTTTATACAGATCTGTTCTGCTTTGCCTCCTGTGTTCTTTTACAATTCTGCCTTAGTTGAATTAATTTCATACCCCAGGAAGAAGGTATTAAAAGAAAATTACCAATACTTCCAGCAGGAATAGTTGGTATCTTAGTAGGCAGAAGCAGCATTAAAGTTGAAGCTCTCTGGTCTTTGTGTTGGCCAGTAAAGGACATAATTTGTCACTGATGCCCAGTCACCTCCTGGATGAGGACAGAAATGTCAGTGCTCTGCTCCTGCCTTAGTTGTGAGCACCTAGAATGAAGCTGTAGTTGGTTGTAGTTACTGAAAGACTGGGTGCTGATGGAGTTTGATATTTGTGCTAAATTTTTGCTCGGCAGGAAAATGAGAGTTGTGCAAATTTATGAGTTAGAGAAAGCCCAGTCTGAACAGCATCAGGAAAATGATGCTGAAGGTTGGTTGTTGGAGATTCTTTGTTCAGGAGGTTTAGGCTCACAAGTGGTGTTGGTGACCCCACAGAGATGCAGCCCGTGCTGGGGTTTTCAGCTCTGGTGGCTTCTCAGGCTTCTTCTGTGGTTACAAAGTTCCTACTAAGAAATGTTCAAGGCTGCTGGGCATGGGTGGTGTTTTACAGTCACCTTTAGAATTGTGCATTGACTTCCTGCCAGGAACTGTGGGGCACATGAAAGTCTGGACCTGTGTCACAGTAGTGGTGGGGGTCTGGATGGATCTGGATCTGTTTTGGCACTTACTGTACCATATTCCATCTGAAATACCAGGTTGGACTTGGAGAATTAAGTGGAGCAATTATGAAGCAGAGGGAAAAAAAAAAAAAAAACACTTATGTGGTGGCTGTGATAAATTAGTCATTTTGTACCTCCAAATAGCCAATTATTCCTCTGACTGGCTTTTATCTGACCAATTTGCATGTGCAGTCATGGTAACTGGTTTGCAGATTAGGTGCAGAATTTCATGTGGATCTGATGTTGCGTAGTTGTCTTGCTCCCTTGGAAGCAAAACACATGGATGAGGGGTTCTGTGTAACTCATTACTGGTAGCTGCTTTGTTTTTACACTCTCAAAGCTTCTTCAGACTTGAAAGAAACAAGATGGCTCACTCTTGTAGGTTGGTGGTTTTTGTTTGTTTGTTTTTAATATCAGACAAGACGATGTAAAGTGGTCCCAGCTCCATAGAAGCTGCAGCACAGATTTCATTTGTATTGGCATTTTTGGCTGCACCTTTTGAGAACACATTGTTTGAGGGCTGGGAACTCACTGGAGAGCATTTCAGAAGAGATGTGAAAGGAGAAAAATTTTTAAAAAGCTGAAAGAAAGAAGGAAATAACAAACTGAAGCAGCTTGGAGTGACCAGGGGTGAAATGGTGCCACTGAAACAAGTGTCAAAACTCTGTCCTCTCTGGTGCCAAATTGCCATGGCTGCTCTCTGATTTTGATCTGAAGCTGAAAATTAACAAATGGTAATATATTTAATATTGTACACCTAGAGAGCTAAGTGAAGTCTTAATTTGAAGAATATTAATTATTCAGGTAGCTGAATTTTACTAGTAGGTTACACATAAGCTCTGTTTCTGTCAGGGATTTGTGTCAATTTAGCGTGCTGTGGACTTTGTAGAATCCCTGATATGAACAGTCTTTGAAGTGGAGAAATGGTATAAAATATTTGCCAGCAGCCACCCAGCTTTTTAAAGCTTCATTTCCTTCAAATAAGTCAGCCTTTTAAAAAAACAAATAAAACTGAGTTGCAAGTACAAGAATAAGAAGATGCTTTTTCAAAGGCTGGGTTTTTTATATAGGCTCCAGCAATGCAGCTGTAGTTACCTTGGTCTCCAGTGCTCCTAAAGACAAATTAAGCTAATAAAACAGTATCTTGCAACATCATAGCAAATAAATGGGCTAATCTGTATGCAGGCTTCTTGCTACACCAAATTTACACTGCTTGAGCATTTCCTCTTTTGGTGAGAGGTAGAGGTTTTTGTAAACATAACCTTTTCAAGGGTCTGTGGAACAATGCCTTGTCAATCATTCAGGATTTAGGGATTGAAGGCTGCATGTGAAGAAGTATTTTGAGGAAATTATATGTTTATTTTCTTGTGACAGCTTCGTGTTAAACTGAAGGCAGGTTCCAGGGAGGCAGCTGTATCCACCTGCCTGGTGTTACACAATTCCATGGGGAGCTGAAGGAGTTCCCTGCTTTCCATCATGTCCCAGCTAGTATATGATCAGTATAAAGTGTCTGTGGGTGCACATCATGTGTGAGCAAATGTGCTTTCTCTCCTCTATGTGCTTGAAATAGTTGGACCTGTCTTAGGTTGCTTGTAAACTCCTGCTTGTTCCTGTTCTTTTGGACTGAGCACTCATGGTACTGTGTTTTTTGGGTTGGTTTTTTTTTTTTTTTTTTGAGTGGAGCAGCACCTGTGGAGTGTCCTGGTCTTGCATAAAGCCTTCCATTAAAATAATTGCAGATGAACAAACATCTAGCTTTAATTTCTCTGAGCTGTTTAAACTTGTGGGGTTTTTTTACATCCTGCTTATTGAATTATCAGGGTGTAAGATTTATTAAAACTGGGTGTGAAATTTAATTTTTGCAAATAATTTTCTCTGCAGTAGCTTCTCAAGAGCCCTTCCAAAGCACTTTCAGCACAGCTTGGGGCAAAGCTAGAAAAATCAGAGTTGAAAATTGGGGCACGTCACTTTCCCCCCTCTCTAGATAAATTATTTAATTTCTGTCCCTCTGTTTGTTCTGTAAAACAAGGATAACTTATCTCCTGGTACTTTACTGCTTAGTAGTTGTAAACCCTGCAAGCAGGATCTTTTTGATAGGGAGTACATTAAGATTAAAGTACACGGTGTTTTGTTCTCAAGAGTTTGAGGATGAAATTTATAGGCAACTGTAAGCTGCATGTTTGCTTATGATAAAATTGGGGGATGAAGTATAAAGGAGCAGACATTGGTACTGGCTGTGTAACTTGCAGCTTTGCAGTACAAACAGCCTCTTGTTTGTGGTGATAAAGGCAAGAAATCCAGTGTATTCTACCAGCTACAAATAGCTGCATGGGGTAGAGCTTTTCACTCTAAAAATGGTCTTTTTCTCATTCTCAAATCAGTCTCTCAGCTGTTCCTGCTAAAAGGTCCTCTCTCCACTTGTTTAGTGACTGTGAATTTTTGTTGCTCTAACAGGAAAAAGCATCTTTTGCTGCAGAGCATCCTCCAGCCATTGCTGTCCTCTCCTCCCCCTCCCTTTTCTATATTCTAAGGATTTAGTTTGTGAAATTCCCCCCAATCCTTGGGCTTAATCAGCTGGAAAGTTCAGACAGCAGCCTGGCAGGGCAGTGGGGTGCTCTGGATGATCATCCTGCTCCCAGCCCCTGCAGCCTGCCCTGCTTGGCCCTGCAGAAGGCTCATGGGCTGATGGCTCTGCAATCACACCAGGATTGCTGCAGCATGTCAGAGTGCCCTGCAGAGCACAGCCCTTCCCCTGTATCCACCCTTGGGATTCCTGGCTGCTCTTCCAGAGCTCTGCCAAGTCCAACAGCAGCCCTGCTTTGTTTTTCCCACCTCCCAGCTCTTCTGGATGTTGTGGATATATTGGGAATATTGGGGAGGGGGATGAGGTTTGTGTGGATGATGAAGAATTTTGGAGAGGGAAATTGGCTTGGTAGCCTTGGGGTATGATTTTATAACTAATAACTGGAGATGTCTTTGCTTCTCTCTGATGGATCCACTGTCTTAAAGCTTTTTGCTGGCAAGATTCAAAACTGATATTTAATCTTCGACAAGGGGAAAGATAAAAAACTGAAAGATCATTTCTCCTCAAGATTGTACATTTAGATATTTCTGGATGTGTGTCTGTGGGTTGTTCTTCATTCCCAGCCCCTTGCACAAACACAGCTCATCATCTTGTGCCATTGATCATTCCCTTGTGGTTTTGAGCCAGAAAATCTCAAAGGCTTTTCATACCTGCTTAGGGGACTTTTTAATAATAATGGGCCACTGGGACAGGTGTCCTGGAAAGCTTTTCAATGGTGGATCAAAATCTAAACTAAAATATTAAAAAAAAAAATAAACCCTGATGACACCCAACACCAAACCCACCCAAACTGTGTAATGGATCTAATGAGGACTGTGAGCCATTTTCTTCCCCAGAATTCACACTGGTGCACTGTTTAACCCATAATGTGGGTTAAATACCCCTAGGAGAGGTTGTCTGGTACAAGCCTCAGATCTTGCAAAATGAGCAAATCACGGTTTAGGCAGGTGTGTGAAAGGCTCCTTTAAAAGGAGCAGAGGGCCACATTAACAGGGTTGTAGCTGGGCTAATCAGGAGAGTGATGTGTGGAGCTGCTGCAGGGGTTGCTGCCAGGGCTGGTCTGCATCCCTTTACAAGAGAATTATATCCATAGCATGGTATTAATGTGTTTACATGAAATCAGGGTGGGTCTGGGCTAGGGCACTGCCTCTGGACCCTGCCAGAGCTCTGGATCATTTCCTAGACAGGGGATTTTGCAGTGGCAGAGGACCATCAGGGGGAAAACTTTCCTTTGGGACTGTATGCTGGTTATTTTGTTGATATTGTTTCAATAAACTGCAGGAAAAAGCAGCAGAATAACCAGTTATGGAGAAGCAGATGGCTGGTCTGTGGGTCAGTGGCAGGGTTGTATTATGTCCAGTATTATTGTTACTTGGTCATTTTGTTTTTTCCTCTGCATTTTGTTGAATTCTCCATCTCTCCATGTACATTGTAGATGGGAAAACTGCAGGGAGAGTTGCACAAAGCTGCCTTTCTTGTCATTTCTGCTTAAATCTCACGTGACAGTTGGACAGAAGCTGTTTTCACTGCTTGAAGTGAGGGGGAGGTGAAATGGGTGGTGGATTTCTAAAGAAAACTATATATACTTATTTTTCTGCATGCAGGCAGCTTGTGTTTGTGGTGGTGTGGGCAAGGAAGCACCTCATTACACAATCTATATTGGGTCTGTAGTTGGAGAGAGCTTGATTTCCTCCTGGGTACAGATTTATCTCCCCTGTCAATTGAGTTTGGATACCCCTGTGGAGGGGATTTATTCTACCTTTCCTTCCCAACCAGTGGCTGCTGGGGGAAATGCTTGCAGTGGGAACACAGGGTGCACTTTGCCTTTTTATTTCTTTCTTCCTTTTTTATTTATTTCTCTTTTCCCCTCCTTTCAGTGGAGAGTAGGTGCAGGGTGGAGATGTTTCTAAACCACATTAATTGGTTGTGATGCCACTCAGCCTCTGGCCAGAGCTGACCAGCCAGGGCCAGTCATCACCCCTGTGGCATGGCCAGACCAGTCTGGGCTTGCATCACACACAGCCTGAGCCCTTCACTCTCAGGAGGGCTGGAAAAAACACAGCTGAGCTGTGGCTGGGATTTCCTGGCTGGGATGCAGGAGCTGCAGCACTGTCTCCCCAGACTGGGGCTGCTGGGTTGGTGAGTGTGTCCCAGCAAACTGCAGGAAATGGCAGGGCTGTGCTTCCTCCATCTGCTCCTGCCTCCCCAGGGCTGTGCTCCTGGGCTTGGGGAGGCTTCAGAGACACCTGGGTGTGCTGGGGCACCCGAGGGCCCACTGTGACTGAAAACAAGGGCAGGGAGTCCAGTTGGAGTAACTACTGAAATGATGGAGAACTAGCCATGCTTGACCCATGCCTCCTTCACCCTGAGGTCAGTGGCTAGCAGGACTGACTCACCCCTGGGTCCCACTGAATAAAACATTCCAACTGCAGTCCAAAAGTGGAAGTGGAGCTGGTCCTGTAGTGCTGGAGCTCCAGGGGAGCTCCTGGCCAGCCTTCCCAGCAGCAGCACAGTGCCAGGCAGTTTTTCTTTTTCAGGTGGAGCTCTGTGAGCTGCAGCAAGCCAAGGAGAGAGGAGTGGTCCCCTGTTGGCTGCTGTCCCTCAGGCTGAGCTGTAGATGAGCAGATCTGTCTTCAATGTGTTGCTTAGTGCCAGGAGCAAGTCAGGGTCTGTGTCCTGGTTTCCTGTGGCCACAAAGAAGTTTTGCCATGAGAGGTCAGGTGAGCTGGGGGCACAGCTGTGCTGCTGGGCTTGGCCAGCTTGGTTACACAGCTCTGCCCCTCCTGGTGCTCTTGCAGCAGCTGTAAGGGAGTCAGACCTAAATTTGAGTTGGTGTTTTAAAATCATGCCCTCTTCAGAGCAGCAGTCAGGGCTGGGATACAGCACAGTGCTGCATGGGGGAAAGAGGAGCAGTTGGCACTGGTATTACACACCCAGGTTGTTCTTAGTGTGATATTCTAGAGGTCACTAAGGGCAAATAATTTCAAATACATTTACTTGTTGATTTAAATCTCTACATCCCTGCACTTTGGGCCAGTTCAGGTCTAAAACTGAGGGGTTTTTTTTTTGTTGCAGAAACTTCTTTTTTTCTCATTCCACCACTTTGTTCCCTCTAGGAGTGTGGGGATGCCCAGCCAGGCTCAGCTCACGTAGCCTGGGTCGGGCAGTGAGCCTGGCTGGGGGTAACACTCTCTGTGAGCATTTGTGGCATTTGTGCTCTCTGGATTCATGGGGACACACGGTGTACAGCAGGAAGGGGTGGCAGAATGAGCCCCATTGTTTGCCAGGGGATAATGTCTGCACAGTGTGAAAGTCAGCTGGAGACTTGGCACAACAGAATTGCAGTGTGCACACGCACGTGGTGCAGGGAGCCCTGGGGACAGCCAGCACTTCCCTCTGCCTGCCTGGCTTCTGCTGGGCTCAGCACTCAGGCAGGGTCTCCTGTGATATTTAATGGGAAGGGTGGGTGATCAGGTTTAGTTTGGGTTGCTTTCATGCATGTCTAGGGAAAACAACTTCCAAAAGAAGGAGCAAAGGGCATCTCACACACATGACAAAAAATGTGGCAAAAATACATTGCAGGTGCACCAATTTTCTTTACCACTGTGACTTTATTGGACTAGAGGGGAAATGGGAACCCAGGAGAGGTATATTGAAGAGATGACCTTTTGGAGTCAAAGGGAAAAATAATTTGTCCAAAAGCTTACAGTTATGTATTAAAAGTTGTCACCTTCCTACCCCCCTCTCTCCTTATCTTTCTCCTGTTGTTTTTTCTGCATCAATCTCACAGACTGTTTTTTCCCTGGTTTATTTGCTGATTCTGGATATGTGGTACTTGTCTGTTCTGTCTGAATTCTGTTCTCCTTGGCCATCTGAAAAAGCCTTCCTTTAGCAGACAGCAGCACTGAGCAGTGGAAGCACAGGCACATGAGAGTGAGCAGCAGAACAGGATTTGAGTGTTGTTGAGTGTTTTGAGAAATGGTGATCTTTCCCCTGAAGGACTGAGCTCTCAGATCTGAACCTGGCAATCCCCCTAAATTGCACTTGGCTTTCTTTGGGAACTGTAAAACCAGCAAATTTTCAAAACCTCCTGCTAATGGCTTGCTGAGTGAAGATCAATAGAGATGCCTAGAGGAGCCAGGCTTGGAGAAAGAACGTATAATGCAAGCTGCCTGATTAATTTGCTCTGGAGAATAAAAGCCTTCAGAGATGAGAACAGGGTATAAAATAAGTAGTCATAGACTTGCTATCCACTGAGTAGAATATGTTAACTTCTTCAGTCTGGTTAAGGGTTTCCAGCATTAGTTTTGTAATGGCAGAGTGTAACTTAGTGTGAGAGGGAATAGTCAGAGGATGGATGAGACCCCTGCCTATTGCTCTGCCACCCAAAGTCACCTTTGCTTCTAATCCATGTGTTGTGTGAGCATAGGAAAGGAGATATGTGGGCTTCAGAACTGGAATATGTATCTGCTTCCAGTCCTTGGAGTAGGTTCATGATTTTTATTGTCAGTGCAGGAGTTTGAACAGTCCTGGCTGCAAACAATAAGAAACTGTTTTCTTCCCTTTTGGGTAGTTTCAGTGTGTATTTAAGTACAGTATTTCTTCAGGAGAATTAGAGTCATCTGTTCTCTGAGTCATGTTTAACCATCTTTGTTGGGCAACCACATCTGGGGTGGAGTGTGCCCTGGGTGAACTGCTGGGTCCCAGAATTGAAGGTGGGCAGTGGACAAAGCTGCCCTTGGACGTGTTTGCATGCTTGCTTCTCAGCTGCTTCTAACTCAGATGACTGCTGCCTTCCCCAGCCATGCTTGTGGTGTTGTTTGTGTTGTTGTTCTTGATGGGTCCAGTGAGGAGACAAGTCAGTTTTCCAAAAGAAAGGAACTTTCAAGGCTGTGTTCTTGCACGCTCTTCTGTTGCCATGATGCCCATGCTCAGACCATTGCTGGAAAAGAAAAGAAATTGAGATTTTGGCCAAGACACTGCTCCTAATCTCTTCCCTCTGTTTAGAAATGTTTGTTAATCACAGGTGTTCAGAACCCCCAATGAATATCCTGGTGGTGCTTCTCCAGCAGCAAAGGTGTGGTGGTGGCTTGACTAGATCCTGAAGTGATTACTTGGACTTCCTGCACTGCTGTGCTTCCATTGAGAAGAAAAATGTTATCCTAAAATCTTGTTTTCATGTTTGTTCTCAAGCTACTTAACATGCATGGTTTATTTTTAGAGAAAACAATGTCAGCCAGATTTGTGCTAATTGTTGGCAACAGTATGTTAGCCCCTCAAATGCTGACAGGGAGACAATGTTTGGTGATTGCAGCCATGCAAAGCTAAAAATGACTTTAATTAAACAATCATGAAGTATACTTTTCAATGTATGAGTAAAATAGTGTGTTTTTTGGATTGGAGTTTTATTTATGTAGTTTTTTTCGCTCAGTTGATTGCAGGTGTTGTGTGACAAATTGGATCTCATTGTGTTCTGCCTTAAATAATTATTCCTGAACATAGGAAAAAGATGAAGACTGTGACAAGTCCCTCTCCTTATGACCCCTCCCCTTTGCTAGCATTCTAGTTGCTCTCTGCTTTAATTGCATTTATTTGTGGGTTTTGTTTGGTTTTTAATTTGCTGTCGTTGGTTTTCGGTGGCGTTTCTTTGGCTGCATTTTCACAGATCTTTCTTTTCTTTTTTGAACGTTTGAAGGCCTTGGCTCACTTTGTAGTGCTGAGGCTCAGCTGACCTACAAACACTGATTTTTCTTGTTTTGTGTGTGCAAAATTGGGCCAGTGTGTGGGGTGCAGCACAGGTGGGTCCTTCACCTTCCTCATGAGCTGCCCTTCCTCTGCTGGGTCTGGAGGGGCCCAGCAGGTTTGATGGCTTTGTGAGTCCCCAAAGGGCTCTTCTTGTCCAGCCATGAACAGCACACTGCATTTCTTGTCCCTGGTGTTTTGCTCTCTCTCAGGGATGCTCTGACACCCCCTGGAATCCTGCTTGGCCTTGGGAAGAAGAGCAGCACTTGCTCTCTGAGGATGCACAAATGCTTGCTGAGTATCTGGTGCAATTACCAACTGACTAATTTGGGAGTGTACTTAGGTACCATGTGGTTTATTGTCAAGTTTCATTACAATTTCACAAAATCTTAATGAGAAAGTTTGGGAAGGGGAAAAAAAATCCCCACAACTCAAAAATCCCCACGGTCGGAATGATAAATGTTCTCCAAAGTAATATTATCAAATTTATTTTTAATTTAATTTTTCTTTAAATCTGAATATGCTTGTAGAAGTTGATGCTTCTGACTCTAGGGAGATTCTTGCTAGCAGCCTGGGGGTCCTGTTGATGGCAATTGTAGTAAATGAATTTTAATAAATATGAAATTATGATTCTGTTCCAATTCTCCTACCCTACTGAAACACAATTGTGATTTGGCTTGGAACACGCCCTTTTGCTTTTGTTTTATAGAATAATGAGGCTTATGGGGCTGTTTTTTTCTCATTTCTTTTCCTTGAGAAATCAATTATGTATCTCGTGTGGTGCCAGAGTAAACAGTGCATTCCAGAGCAGAGCAAAGAGCACAGCAGCTTGACTCTAATTCCAGTGTTGCATCTTGCCTACCTTAAATCTCTAGCCATTTTAAAACCACTTAGAATTAATTATTGAGCTTTAAAGCACCCCTTCTCTTGTGCCTGCCTACAGTAGCCAGCAACAGAAAGGAGGATTGGATATAAATAAATGGTGTTGCATTGCTTTCTCTGGTTTGAAGACATCTTTTTTCTCTTCATTTATAACCTTTCAAGTGGAATTGCCTATTGAAACGTGACTGTTGGTGTTGAATCAAGTGCCAGGGCTCCATGAGGCTTCAGAGTGCTGTGCAGTGACAGTGCAGAGGAAATTAGGTGTTTCAAAGAGCTGAACAAATTAGAAGGCAGAGAGTGCTACTTACAGCATATTAAAATAGGAGTTTTAAAGGGCCTTTGAACTTATTTTTCAGTGGCTGGGTCAGAAACATGCTGTTTAGCCTGACAAAACTGCTCTTTCCTCTTTTGTTTGCTTGCGTTGCTGGGTCTAGAGGAAGCAAGAAAGGAGGTTTTGTGTAAGCAAGCTTGTCCCAAAGCTTAAATCACTTGGGCTTATTGTTGGTGTTTCCCAAATACTCTTTAGCACTGGTCATGTATTTCTTCATTCTTACTTTGCTGTGGTGATTATTAAACCCTTTTGCTGCAGCTCAGCCCAGGTCCAGTGTGTGTGCTGTTGGTTGCTGGAGTTCTTTTTCCAGCAGGTAAATGTCTTGGTGTGACACCTTTAGAGCATCCTCACCACCTTCAGCAGCTGCTGTGTACCTGTTCTAACCCTCATATCCCTCCTCCCATCTCTCCCCTAAAATGCCAGGCTGCCTGCTGTGGCCATCTTTGATCAAACAGCTTTTATTTCCATTCTGTACTGTGAGAAACTGCTCCAGTTTTAGTAATGCAGTGGGTAGAAACTAAGAAACTACTTGGAGGAAACGTAGTGTATCCCAATTAGCCAGAAGAAGCAAGAAGAAAAACACTGAGAGCAAACCCAAGGAAGCAGCCAGGAAAGCCAGCACTGTTTATTTTTGGCAGGAGCTGCTGAATGGAAGCTGCTTGTAGTTAATGCTGTTGGTGGCAAGATGCAGCCAGGGTCAGGTTACAGCTCGGATTCAGTGACCAGTAAATGGTTTTCCTTTTTCTCTCTCCTGGTTTTTTCCCCTTCTTTTCCTTTTGCATAGATGTTTGGAGGACTTCTCTGGCCCTGGGTGCCCTGAGAGGAAGATGCTGAGCTGGTGAAATAATCTCCAGCAGCTCAGTGGCTGTTGCACATTGCTCAGGGTCTGAGTCTGCCCCTTGTGCTGCTCCTGGCACAGAGAGTGCTGCTTGTATTTCAAAGCAGTGCAAGGGAAAACTTCACAGGCACGGCCAGACTGGGCCAGTGCAGTGACCTGGGCCAGCAGAGCTTTGGCAGAGGCAGCAGGAGCTGCTGCAGAGGTGCAGAGAGCAGGGCTGGCACGGCTGCCAGCAGCATGCACACAGCACATTGAACTGATCGTGTCCTGAAACGCCAGGGTTTGATCACAGCCAGGCAGGAGGGATGGAAGGCCCTGGTGGAAGATAAATAGAGGAATTCCTTAGAAAACAAGGAAGATCTGCTCAGGGAGATGTGCTGGAGGACGGAAAACATATTTGCTGGTGGGTGGAAAGAGCCCCTTCCTTTCCCTCTGTGCATCCTCTACTGCTGCTACCCTGTTGCTCTAGGACACAAAATAAAACTATGGACACTGGACTCTCCAAGGTAAAAAAGGGGCTTTTATTTTTCTGACTCCAACATTTACAGATTTCCAAAAGTGACAGTGGATTGGGGGGTGAAAGTGCCACCTTTCCAATGACAATGGACAATCCAACAGTCTATCAAATTTTTCCTCTTCTATAAGAGAAAGCAAAACAATAAGTTATTTACATAAGTTATTTACATTATTTACAATAATATAAACATCAGAAGGCTTAGATCATCTTAAAAATTCAGGGCAGCACTGCCCCTCAGCCTCTGTGACTTTCAAAGTCACTTTTTGTTTGCTTCTCTCTGGAATCTTAAAAGGAGATAAAAGTCACACTAAAAAATCAGCTCCACAAGAAAAATAACCAACCCCCCTTTCAAACACAAGCAAACAAACCCAACCACACACAAGCAATAACAAAAAAACCCCAAACACTTTAAAACTGTCTTGTGTTCTCTTTCCTGTCAATTGCTCTATTGCTTGTTTTCTTTCCAGGAGGAAAAAAACCCCAAAACATAATTTGTGTTCGTTTGTAGACTAGAAGAAACTTACTTCTCTCAAAACAGAATATGGAGTAGATGTTTAAATGTAATTTTGCAAGGTAAACAGTTTCCCTCAGTCTTCCACTTTAAATACTTGAATTCCCTGTTTTACAGTTTTTGCATTGAAGCAGCAGCAGAGAAAATTCCCCCAGCATCATCCTCTGAACGGGGAGCAGAGATCTGTTATCTAACCCACAGTCTGGCATGTTTATTAATACCTTTTGCTACAGTGTTCCAGTTCATTAACACCACGTTGGGAAATTTTAAATCCAGACAACAAATACTTCCTAATTAGAGTTAAGGGATAGCTTCTTGCAGCTGTAATCTTCTGTTTTGCTGTAATGGTTTTAAAGTAAAAAAAAATTAAAAAAAAGGAAGCTCATCTCTACAGAGTTTCTGTGTGGCAGAACTGTTGGAAAATTGGTCATCTCCTGGCAGGCAATGTCTGTGTTATTTTTCCTTCTTCTCCCTATAAATCAATGATTATAACTAGTTTTCTCCTTCTGCTGTGGTTGCCTTTTTGGTGCCTGTGTGAGAGTTCAGCTGTGAAATCCAGCATTCCTGTATTTCTGTGTGGAAGTGCAGAATTGAGATGCATTGGCTGTAGTGCTGGGGAGCCCCACTGCATTTTTCATATTCCCATTTAGTGAGATGTAAAGATTAGCTGCAGCTCAGTCATCCTGCAGCATTTCTGGAAGTAACTGAAAATCCATCTAATTGCAAAGCCCAAGGCTAATAAAAAGCACATATGTGCAACTCACAAAAGAGAGCAGCTAAAGATTGGAAGCCTATTGTAATCTTATCTCAGTGGGGGAAAAATTAAGGATGTATTTGGCTCAAATTATTCTCTTTGTCTCCCTAGCTGTGAGAATCAGTAATGAGCATCTTCCTGCAAAACTGGTGTTTCAAATGATCTCCTTTTTGTCACTGGGTGGTCACTGCACTGCTGAGGGGGGCTTGGTGGCTGGTGTGGGTGAGATCTCAGCTGAGATTTCAGCTGCAGCAGAATGCAGTACAGTGTTTGTGCAGTGTCCTCTTCATGTTAGTGCTGGGATTCTAATGTGCATTTTTCCTGAGGTTAGGAAGTGTCACCCTTTGAATCCTGGAGGCTCCTGCTTGACTATGGCCACACAGGTGTTGGTAGAGCTACACTTGTTTGATGCACACATTACATTGGAACTGCTTTGGTTGTAAACTAAGGGAAGGAAGGGCAGAGAGTAAATGATCTACTGCTGTGTTTGCTTCAATCACATTCCTGTCCCAGAGATGAGATTCCAGGTAGCAGCAGCTCACTGAGATGGGTAATTCAAATGTGTCCCACCCCCCAACTGGTGGGAATAAACACCAGCTTGAGAATTTAAATATTGAAATGATCGATTTTTACTTCTGAAAAAAAACCAAAACCTTGATTTATTTCCTCTCTAAAGGAAACATTGAATCTCTGGATGGAAATTGTTGGTGTGTGTTTCTGGAAAAAACAATTTGCTGAGCAGTTCCCAGCAGCTGCATTTGTTCCTCTTGGAGCATCTGACCAGAAAGAAGGGCTTGCAGGGGAATCTAATGCTCCTGGCTGGGCACACAAATATTCACACACTTAGGAACCCCGTTTAAATTTTAATAGGCAAGTGTAACTGTTGAGAAAGAAGATGTATTACTTTTAGTTCAGTTGTGCAGAGACTTCTCACATGTTTACAGTTAAGGAAATGGGAAGTCCCATGGGAGGTTGGGGAAATACTTGGAAACATGCTGTGGCTCTCTGCTAGATCAAGGCTAATGCTGTACTCATTTTTAAATTTAAATTCTACTAGCATTTTTCTAGCCAAAACCCCCAAAAATCTGCAAGAAAACTGTACAGCAGTTTAGTTAATTTCTTATTCACAAGACCCTAGATCTTCTGCTAAGTTGTTGAAGTGACTCCCATTTCACTGCTGCTGACACAAACCTTGGTGGTGAGACAAGAGGACAAGAATTTGCTTTGGCCAGTGTTTGCCTGGGCCAGCCCAGTGTCCCTGTGACAGCTGACCCCAGAGTGTGACAGGGCAGCCCAGCTGCCTGTTCTCCCCAGGTGTGTGTGTGTGTGTTGTGCCAGATCCCATCTCTCCTCTGGCTGAGTCAGGAGTTTGCCCATGCTCCTGCACAAAGTCCATAGTGCAGCTTTCAGGGAGTGACAGCTTTGAATGTGGTTTGCCTTCTTAAAAAAAAAAAAAAAAATCAGTTTGCCATACATTGCAGTTATTCTCTGAAGAGGAATAAACCATATTGTGTTATTATAAATGAGCCTGTGTAATCTGTTCATTCCCTTTAGGGAGCTTCACTCACTCCTTGAGCAGAGGGGAGCCTTTCTGCTGGCCACTGCTCAAAGCACTTTTGGGCCTTTTCAGGTGGAATGGAGAATTTTAGAAATGATGCAGTTTGTTGGCAGGGAAACACAGTGAGGTTGTGTGTTCTCTGAGAGCACCTTCCCTCCTTCCTCCAGCAGCAGCCCCAGAGCAGTGAACCCCAAAGAACTCGAGGTTTTTTTGGGTTCCATGGTTTGAAGCCTTCATGTGGTAACTGTAGAGATGGATGAGTCTGACAGCAAAACAATAACCTCAATCAATTATGGTAATAATTGATTAAATCAGTTGTAATAATTGATAATAATCAGGCAGTCTTCAACTCAGAGCAGCACTGGTGCACTGCTCTGACTCAAAAGTAGATGGAGAGTAAGCTGCTAGAGCTGAAATAAGTAGGAGCACTTGTTTTTAATTTGCAGCAGGTAAAAAAAAGCTTTGATTGCTCAGGTTCTTGGGGGTTTTGTTTTGTTTTTTGTTGGGATTTTCTCTTGGTGTCAGTGGTGTGTGTTCTGGAGAAGCAGTAGGGACCATTAATAATTGAGGAACTTGCCCAGTGTTGGTTTTGGGCTGTTTGTGGGGGGCCTTGCACTGCCCATGGCTGGTACAATTTTGTGTTTGGGGAAGCAGAGGGTGCTGGGCTGGGGCAGGGAGGTGCAGCTTTGTCTGCAGCTGTCTGTGCTGCTGGAGACAGGGCAGCACATCCCAGGGAGCCTGCAGTCTGTGTGGGTGAGCTGCTGTTCCTGCTCCCACAGGGCAGAGTGTGGGCATGGGCTAGAAGGAACTTGTCTGCCAGTGCAGGGTGAACTTGGTGGTGTGATTCCCCTCCCCACCTTCTCTGTGGAGACTTCCCTGCCCAGCTCAGACTTGTAAACACACTTTCTACCAATTGCATCCTTTCTGCAGCAAAGTTTGGTGGCAGGGTCTTGGTGGAGGAGGGTTTTTGTGTGTGTGCCTCCTTCAGGCTTGCATTTGGAAGTGTGGCTGAGGTGGAAGGCAGTGGGACGTGACTCACAGTGAGGATTATTTCCCTGCCTCCAGTCCTTGAGCACGTTGGGTTTGATGGCTGAGGAAATGACAGCCTGACTTGTCTGTAAGGTCAGTGGGATCCAAGCACTTTCTGTTAAATCTCTGTTTCTAATATTTTCCCAAGTTCTTGAATTCAGTCCAAGAGTCATTTCCTAGTTTGTCAGGAAATTATTTTGCTGCTTTATTGAATGAACTGCAAAATAATTCCGAGGAGGGGAAAATGTCTTAAGGAGAGTCTCAGCAATGCTTTAGCTGCTGGTGCCTGGTAAAACTGTGCAGATCAAAGGTACCCATCCAGCTTTTTTATCCTTATTGCTTTCAGCAATGATATTAAATTGATTCTCAGGCAACTGGAAAATGCTGGGTGGAAGTTAATCAATAAATGCACAGCAATATCTCTTCATCCATAGCAGCAGGACCCTGGTTGATGGAGGAGCTGCTTTAGGTCCATTGAACCCTGAGTGCAGCAGAGGAAAAAAGGCTGTGACGTTTTTCCTACTCCATGACTCAAGTGGAAGGTTTATGAGCTGGGTTGAGGATCTTTTCCTTAATCCTCCTGGGCTGCTGTTTTGATGTTGGGTCATGGCTGGGTTTGCTGTTGGCCCTTCACAGTGTACTTTTCTCTGGCCTTCCACTTCTGTGGCCCATGAATAAAAAACAGCACACAAGGAATATCACATTTTACATCAGTGTCAATGACTTAATTTACAATATTATGGAAACAATATCTCTTAGTTTTCCTTTCCTGGGTCATACTTAATATTTACTTTATTATGGGCTCTCTGATAGTGTCCCACCCTCTTGCTGCATAACTTGTTTTCCTGGAGGCTGGACCTGCCCCTAGTTGAAAATATTGCCAAGCAAAAAGTAAATATCTGGCTCAGATGAACTGCTAGAAAATGTTTCTACTAAGTCTGTGTAGGAGGATAGAAAGGGAGAGGCTGTATCATGGCTGCAGAATAATGTAGAAGTCATATGCTAAGTAACTTCCAGTAAGTAGTAAACTTTTTCACTAAGTTGGTATTAAGAAATATGAAAAAGTGACACAATAATAGTGCACTTTGAGTATTGTCCTCCTTCTCTGCTCTGGCCAGGCTTCTGCTCTGCCTGCCAAAGCCCAGGCTCCATATAATAGATGCTTTCTTAAAATAAAGCTGTATTGAAAACCAGTGAGAGGCTTTAGTGATACTAAACCCCCACCCAGTTATGAAATGCTCAAAGGGGTTTTTGTTTTTGTGGGGTTTTTTTTCCTGTTGTGGTTAAACTGATAATGTGATTGGGCAAATTAGGGAAGGGGGTTGGAACTCGAATATGTGTTTTAGAAGCAACCAGACTTTACATGTTTTAAGAGGTGAAAGTGCTGCTGAAGAGCAGGGCCTGGGTCTGTCCCCTCCTGGGCTGTGTAGGGTGTGGAAAAATACCTGAGGCTGTTACCATCAACCTTCTAAGGCTGAGGACAGCCCGGGTATCCTGAACCAAAGCTCTTCCAAAGGGTTAAGAAATCTCCAAAGAAATGTCCCCTTTGAGATGCCAGTGTTGGATCCCAGAGACAACTAGCTGTGTAAAAAAACCCCTGGGTGTAATTTACTGGATTCCTGCTGCAGGGAGGCTTTTGTTTTTGCTGCACAATTTGATGGGAGCCCTGGGGAGGGTGTGAAATTCCCTCCTGATACCAGTTTTGGGCCATGAGGGAATGAACTCTCCATGGAAGCTAATGGCCCAGCAGTGTAGCAAAGCCACATGACTTCCTGAGCCAGAGGCAGTGAAAACAATCCTGAAGTGAAAGCTCTAGGTGGTAAGATGCTCTATTGTAAAAGTTTTTGCCACAAACATAGCTTATCTTGGGCTTGTTAGTGCTTAGCATCCCCCTCCTCTGCCCATTCCCCACTTTCCCCTCTTGTTTTACAGCTGGTGTCAGCCCCAGGTGGGAGCTGTGCAGCCTCACCTTGGAGAGTCAGCAAGGCTGGACTCCCAGTGCTGCCACCAGGGACCTCAGGCAGGAAGGAACACCTGTGTGACAGTAGGTGTGTCCCTGCTGTCCCATGGCCACAGCCTGAGCAGTGCAGGGAAATACCCCGGGAGCAAAGTGTGACCCTGAGGAGAGCCCTGCTGTGTGTCTGCACCAGGCAGGCTGCTGACAGGAAATATTCTTGTTCCCAAAGTGCTGCAGCAGCCCAAGAGCTGTGTGGTAGCTTTGCCTGTTGGCATTGCTCTGGGTAAGAGTTCTCTGCAGGTTTATCTCTATCCCCTCTAAGCAGGGACCTGGCAGACCTTAATTCCCTTTGGGCTGTGTCACTGAACCTCAGCATCTCATCTGATCCCTTTACACAGAGACTTAAGGAAGATGCAGCCTTGTGAGGGCTGCAGGAGCTGGGGCTGCACTGGACTGGTGCTCCTGCAGGATCTGCCTCAGCCTCTGCTGCGGATTTCTGGCATTTCTGTTCAGTCTGATGGGTTCCTGCTCTGTCTGCTCACAGGCTTCCCTCTGAGCTGAGCCCTGGTGCTCACACTCCATGAATAAAGAGCTGCTCTGTTGCTCCTGGGATCCTTTACACCATGTTAGGAGCTGTCTGATTTGTCCTTTGCTCTTCAAATAATTACTCAGACTTTAAGAAGTCTGAGAGCAAATTTCATGGTGAAGGAACCTCATATGTTACACAGAGCCCAGGCTGTTCTGCAGGAAGGGTTCATGCTTTGGCTTCTGCAGGATGTTTCAAAGCAGAGGAAAGAGCTGTGTGTGTATTTCTGTGAATATTGCTGTGGGTCTGATGGGATGTGGATGCCCCAGGTGCCTCAGGCTGCTGCAGAATTCACCAGTCTGGTGCTAGGAAAGTTGCAGGTGGAGGTTTGTTAAGCTGCAGGCTGAGCTGGCACGCAGTGTCTCACATAAATGGGTCTGTGAGCCCTGATCAGAAGAACTCTTTTATTTCCTCATGTTTTTTAACTTCAAAATCAGTTGAGCTGGATCTCAGAGAGCTCTGGATTTCAGAGCTGACTTGGGCAATTTGTTAATTGTGCAGGGTTTTACATTCCACTTGCTGCAAGGGGAAGAAGAGCCCCCTTCCAAGGGTTAACTGATAGGGCAATGGCTCTGCCTGCTCACCTGAGCTGGGGCAGGACACCAGGTGTTCAGACCAGCTGCTAGTCATCATGTAAACGAGCTTCTCACCTGAAAAGAGTTACCTCATTAAGTCTCAGAGTAAATAAATGGACCCCACTCAGTCTGGCCTGAGTAAATGCTGTAAGCTGAGGAGGAAGGAGCTGTGCTGTTTCACCATTGTGCCTTTTCATCAGCTCAGGCATCACAGATTTTAATTCAGCTTCCAAGGAACGTTGGAAGAATTTCAAAATCCTTTGTTGCTAATACAAAGTCTGGAAGAATTCAGTGAGAAGACATGCCTGGCTGTCCTCTAATGACATGTGTGTTATGTCCTGCTCTTGCTGCCTGTGCTCTGGAAACTTCTTCAGAAGGCAAGTTGGATTGTAGCTGGAAAGAGCTGGGCTTTTCTTGACATATTTGGTAAATACACAATTACTTGCTTTTGCTTTTTCTGTTTGGTGGCTTGGAAATGCAGCTTACACATATTTGATGAAATTAAGTATGTTTATTCTAAATAAGTATATAGGATTTTTTTTCTTTGCTTGAGCTCTGTAGTAGGAAAGACAGGTGCATATTCTACTGTCATTTCTTCCTGGTGGTGAAATCTCAGGCTGAGAAGCTAGGTCAGTGCAGGTAAAAGTAATAATTGAACCCCCCCCCCCCAAGCTACTCCCTGCCATTAGAATTGCAGTGGAATATGTGGCACAGTGTGAATTGTAGCTTGCTTAGGAAAGGGCACTGCTGTGGGAAAGGCTTTAAAATGAAGTCTGGTTGCAGGTGAGAGATTTCCCATTTGGGTTCCCTTTGAGTGGTGGAGCAGTTGGGAACAGCAGATTTCTTTCTCCTGTGTGGCCCTTGCTGCTGGATTGTTCTCTTGGTAATAAACTGCTCAGTCAGAAATTCTCACTCAGGCACTGGGGGGACACTGCTGTGGAGCTGGCAGACTGGGCTGTCATGACTTGGGTTATTTCAGCGTTATCAGAAGGCTGAAGGAGAAAAGAACCATCAATATCTCTTGAAGCAATGGCCAAAACCCAAGACTGGCAGGAGGAGACCAGATGCACACACAAATGTCATGGTTAAACACTTAATAGGATTTGGGGGAATTCTTCTTTTCTCCAGATTGATTCTCTTAGTGCTTCTGTAGTCTCTACAGAACTGTGCCTTTCTTCAGTGATGTTAAAACCAATTAGGGCAGAAGTTCTGACTTAGACTTTGAATTTTCAAGTTTAAACTAAGTTACAAATAGCTTTCAAGGTCAGTATGTAGTTGCATGCTATGAAATTTAATTGATATTTTTCTTCCCTAAAGCACTGACATATTAGCAGGCAGCTCATCACTTGCATAGTATTCCCCTGGACATCATTAAATTTAACCTGGGATGCTTTATCTCTGAAGGACTTGTATTCAAATTTTAAACACTTTCTTTTTCCAGAAAGAAGTGATAAATCCTATTTAATGTTTCCAAAGGAAGTATGCACTGTGAGAAAAAGGAGGATTTAAGAGTGGGAGTGCACACATGTAATACTGAGCAGAAAGGTTTTAGGTGGAAAAAGATGGAGGAGCTAAAGTTAATGGTCTTTAGAGAAAAACAAAGCAGAGAGTTTAAGTGTGTGAATATTGCCAAGGTAGAAGTAATTTTTTTTGTAAAATATTTAATGCAAAACAGCAGCGTTTTCATTATTGTGCTTTATAGATGCCTAAAATATTTGGAGACCATTTCTAAAGCATTAACAAATGTATAGAGAACAGGCACCATTTGTCCTCGAAAGAGCACGTTTTGGGGATCATTTAAATCACATAAAGGTAATATGCAAAAGCACTTGCCCTCTTCAGAAGTTTGGACTCTTTTCAAGTTTTCACTGGGTATCTAAGCAAGACATTCCAGGTTATTAATCACCTCATACTTAAGTCCAGGTTTTTCATAGCTGATGAGAATTTTCCAGAGTGGCCAGTACCTGAGCAGTGCCTTTGGTCTAATAATGCACAGTAACAGAAAAATGGTGTGCGAGCCAAATGTTATGTGATTCCAGAGCTGGACTCTGTCCTATTTATTCCTGGCAAGAGATCACGTACCATAAGGGAGGGGTGATGCTTCCAGAAATCTGAGGCACGTGATGTGTTTTTCTTCAGTGAGGCACGAGGAGATGTGCCATGAAATGTCAGCTCCCTCTGTGTTTCATAAGCGAGTTTGTTCATTCAGGGGAGACGGCAGCATTTGTAATTAGGCAGGTGAAATTGCTGGGAGAAGCATCCCGTGTCCCTTTCCAAATGCAGGTCAAGGTGCTGTGTGTGCAGTCAAATCTATAAAGTAATTTGTGTTTATAGTCTAAGTTAGAAGGAGCAGAATTCTGGCCTGTGAGAAGTTGGAGAGCAGAGGGGGTTTTATTTTAGTACATAATCAAGCGGAAAGAACAATATCTCTTTTATGCTGATAGCCAGGATTAAATTATTCTTGGACTCATTATTAAATGAAGCATATGATTAAATATTGAAACGAAGACTGTTATTTTTCATATTTGCATTGGAATGAGGAAAAGGGGGGGTAAAAACCCCCTACAGATGAGTCAGTTCCTGTATCCAAAGCAGTGGGAGAGAAGGGAGCTGTTTCCTCACAGATGAGTCCTGGGTTTGCAGCGTGGGGAGGAGGAGGTGTTCACATGTGACTGGGGGCAGCAGGCATTGCTTACTGCTCATCACAACTGTGCAGGTGGAATGAGGCACCTCTTGTAGGTGCATCACCAGCATCATCAGTGCTTGGCATGATGCTGTAGGACCTGGTGCTTTTCTCAAAGGGATCCTCTCTCTGCCAGCACTGAGAGATAATGATCTCCCAGAAGACCCAATTTCCTGCTGCTGACTTGCATATGTGTATATCTCTTAAAGCAGATGCTGGCTCAAAATGTACATTTAAGTGGATAAATAAATACTGGAGTATTTAGTTGCTGTCGGAGATCCCAGTGAGGTTTGTGCTGTGCTAAAAGCCCCAAGAGCTGTGCCCCAAGGGTCTGCACAGCAAAGGTGATGGACAAAAAGGAGTGAAAGATGATTAACCCCAAAGTGCAGGGGTTGTGCTTCAGCTCCTCAATGTGTAGTTTTCTAAAGCCATGTGAAAGGCTTCCCAGAGGTTGGAACCCTCTCTCTTGTTTATGTCCTGGTTATATGTGTGTGTACATAAACCAAACCCTACTACCACCAGCTCTTGCAGCATATTTTTGCTGTCAGGTGGGGGTGAATGTGCTTCTTTGCCTGCACTTTATGGGGAAGAAGCTAAATTGGTAGAAGTGTGCCTGAGAGACGTGGTATTTCTAGTGAAGTAAGAATATCGTAAGGGATGGAAACTGGGAAGGAAGTGAAATTGCCAGGCATAATTCTCAGTCTGTTTAGCTTTACTGTGTATGTGAATCAGTCTGATGGGGAGACTTGGGAAGTCAGCTGGGAGATGCAAAAAAAAATTTCTTGTGGATGCAGAATGTTATGTTTTGTTGATTTGTGTGCTACCAAACCTCTTCACAAGAAAAGAAATTTCAGTTCTGAGTGCTTTGGATGGCAGCTGCATTGTGCTGCCAGCACTTCCCAATGGCAGTGATCTGTCCTGCTGGGTTTACTTTGGTTTCTGCATCCACTCCTGTGCTAAGGTGGTTAAAGCAGAATGACCCTTTTTCCCTAAATGAAACTAGAACATTTTAATTGATTTCTCTGCCATGCCCACAGTTGAGGAATTTCCCTCGTGCAGTTACTGGCCTTTTTCACATGATGAAAAAATAAGAATTTGAAATGTCAGAGGAGAGCTGCAAATGAGAAATTGATTTCAAATTCAGGTGGTGTTATGTTGTATGTGACAGTCTGCCGTGTGAGCTGGGTGCAGGGAAAGACTTCACATTGCAATGTGCAATTCCCACCTCCTCCTCTGAAGGCACATCCCTGTTCCCCTTGTGTGGCTCCCAATTCCCACAGCTGGGCTTAGAGGGGAGAGCAGGTGAGGAATGTGCCCTTTTCCCCCGAGGTTAGACATGTCAAGCTCTCTTGACTCCAACCACAGTGAAGTGTATGAAAGTTTGCTGCTTCTGAATGACATCCTCAGGGTTTGTATTTCTGCCAGATCTCAGAGGTGGGATTTTGGCTGCTGCAGCTCCCTGGTGGCCCCATGGCTCAGAGCTTTGACTTCACTCAGCCCATCACTGTCCCCTCCACTGTGCTTTTGCAGTCTTCATATCTGTGCTGTTCCCTCAAAGAGCAAGAGGGAGCTTCCCAAATCATCCTGAGGATGACTGTGGTGATGAATGCAGCTCTAGCTCTGTTAGTTGTAAGAAAACACATGAGAATGAGTAGCACAGCAATATGTGTGTTTTCTAAAGCTTTTTTTCTGCTGCTCTGGTGCAATAGCTGCCCTTGCACAGTTTGTTGCTTGTTTGGTAAACTTTCTAGTATATCTATTAAAAGTATTTAGTTAGTTGTTGCATTGATGGTGCTATTAATAGCCTAACTTGGTAGTAATGAGTGGAAGTTGATGCAGTAGTACAGGTAGGCCTTACCCAGGCTCCATTTTGTTATTTTTATTAGTGACAGATGTGCTTTGCTGGCATGCTGTCCCCCACAGCTGAATTGCATCAAAGTCCTCAGTCTTGGAACAGTATAATTTAAAAAAAAAACAAACTTGTTTGGACTGTGGAGCTGAATTTCAGACTGAGTCTATGGGGTTGTGTAATTACTTGAAAGTGTATCCCCAAACTTGCTGAGCAGTGTTTGTAAATCAGACAAGTCCAGTGTGCAGTGTCAGTAAAACCTCAGCAGTGACTTGGCATTGGCTTCTGAACTGCCAGTGGGCAAAGTCCAGCTGCAGCCAGCCTTGCCTCACCAGCCATTCCCAAGGTCCCAGCAGACAAGTGTGTCCAGTTGCACTTTAATGTGTGTTTTCCTGTGCCTGGGATCTTGGAGTTTTTCAGCAGGACCATTGGCTGCTGTGTTGATTCACATCTTTAAATAACAGAACCTGCCATGGGCTGATCGCATCGATTCCAAACTGGCAACTAATGAAGCAGATCAGATTCACCAGGGAGGCTCTGCTCTTCCAGAAATTAAAGTTTTCGTTATAGAAATGTGGAAATGGAAGACTATTAATTTTGTTCTCTTGACAGTTGTTATTAAATCCTACTTATTTCATGTGGTCTCAATTATTTTCAATTTTGACATTTCAGTGCACGGGAGATCTGTGCAGAAAAAAGCCCAGTCACTCTAGAAGTTACTGACAGATCTGGAAGTGTTTTAAGGGGGGGAGCCTTGGGGTTGTTTCTGCTGCATCTGGAGCTAAAATATCCACAATAAAACTCCATTGCCAATGCTGGAACCTGCCCCTTTGCAGGCTGCCTCAGTCCTGGGCAGGCAGCAGTGCTCTTTATATCAGAGCTCCCCTTTTTGAGGTGTTCAGAGCTGTCAGTAGAAGCAGAATGGCTTTGTGTTCTAGCACCATTTCTAGGTGGAAAATGGTGTGAAAATGAGACCTTTTATCCAAGTCTCTAGCAGGGATTTCCTAAGCTCACGTAAGCCCGAGCTGGGAAAACATAAAGGGAGAGGTTTGTAAAAGAAGGTCCTTTTGCTCCTGTTAATGCTTAGAGGAGGCTTCCCAAGTGGCTTGCAGTGAATAGCATTATGGATTTTATTTTAAAGCTATGTCACATTTACTTCATTGCTCAATACAAAATGTCCCAGTGCTAAATCAAACTAAACTCATTTTTTCCCCTTTTCTGTTTCTGCATTGCTGGTTTGATTCCTAGATATAAAAGATCAGCAGAAATCCCCCACCATTTAAAAGGATTAGAACTGGCTGGTGAGATTTTGGCTGTGGAATTAACTGGTGGGAGCAGTTTTAAAGTAATACTGCACAGGTCAGACGTGGGGATGCATTGTGTGTTTCTGGATCAAGCAGAAAACAAGGTGTGCAGTCCTTAAGCACAATTGTGTGGTCTTGCCTGCTCCAAATGTGCTTTTATGCTTTCTGTTGGGTTTCGTGTTTCAAGCTTTTTTTTTTTTTTTTTCACTTGACACTTGTATTTCAATTACTCCTGTTGCCTTGTACCTCTTTTCTTGCCTTTTGTGGTCTGGGCAGTCCCTTTCTTTCCAAGTGAAATTCCCCTTCTGCCTCCCTGGTCATCCCTCTGGTGTGGAACCTGCTCTGCTGCTGATGGTGATTAATGACCATGCCAAGGCTGCTTGTCTAAGCTCTTGCTTTTTCTGGCAGAAATGGGAAGGCTGAGGGGTCCACCAGGGCTCACAACAACAGCATTTCACTTTACTGCATTGCCTGCCATCACATACTCACAAAACTTCTTTTATTTCTTGGGGCAATAATAGGGCACTTGTCCCCAGTGGTGTGGTGGTGCAGCAGGGAAGGGTTTGAGCTGTTTGGGATGCTAGAAGGATCTCCCCCCATTACCTTTTTGTTCTTGAAGTCTGTTTTCTGTGTGGCTTCCCCCTTTCCCAGTCAGTGGAAGGTGAGGGTCAGAATCTTGTGCTGCTAGATCCTGCTGCTGAATCTGAGTCCTCAATCTCCACTTGTAGTTTTGGGAAATCAGTGAGACTTGGCTGCACCTGAGTGTTCCTTACTCTGTGAATTATTTTTGTTAGAAATGGAAATGAGCCTTCTGAGGAAATAAATTTGATTTATTTCCCAGAAGTTTATCTTCTTACTCTCAGCTAGTGTTTCTGGTGGCTTTTTTGGTACTGTCAGTACCCGATTGAACAGTTCTGCTGTGTTAATCCAAGCTATTTTCAACATTGGTGTTAAGCCAGGGTTTTAAAGAGAAAGTAAATCAAACTGACTTTGGAAAACCTTTGTCCTATTCAGACTGACTCTAATCTTTGCAGCAGTGACCTGTGTGTGTCTGCCCTGTGGTGGTGTTATCTGGGCCTGTGCTGGCCAAGCCAGTAATTAACACCTCTAACAACATTAACGACATCATTAATTTTGGAGGGCTACAGGAGATGTTTTCTGTAACACAGAAACTGTTGGGAGTGAAGTGAGACAAAACTGAGATAGAGTGAATTTACTAAATTGAGTGTCCCTGTACAAGGGGTTTTCTGCAGAGGTGGGGGCACCTGGCTCACTGGGCTTGCAGTTTTCATGTGAGCACCTGGGGAAAAATTTAGATTGAGAACATAGCTAAATTTCCACCTTTCAGAAAGCATCTTGCTAAACTGGCTCCAGTTACCGTGCTCTTGGGTTGGCTTCTTGCAACTGTTGGGGAAGGGTTGGGTTGGGTTGGGTTTTAATTGGTTGTCATCTGAAATAAAGCTCCAGACCTTCTCTGGCTTGGGTTAAAAAAGACCTGTCCTCAAAAGTGAGTAATTTCCTGGCTATACTTCACTTACTGCCTGTATGAGCCAGAAAAAGCTCTTCAGTGTCAGAAATCCAAGAAGCCATCTGAAGAGTGAGGTTTCTGGTGATGTGAGTCTCTGTCTCCTGATGTGTGTCTTGAGCCAGATCTAGGATGCAGCTTTTCCAGTGTAACAGCAGATTGATGTGCTCTGGTTTTGTCAGAGATGCTGGAGTTAAGGACTGGGGAAAGTACCTGCACTTCACATGCAATATTAAATATTGGTTCTGAAAGAAGATACTACTTTTGGTTAATGTGTCCAGTTTAATAATTAACTTCAGGGAGAAAATTCTTCTAATAAAACTCTGGTTTGCAGTTCAAGAGTTACCCTGACTAATCAGCAGATACTTTTGTATCCAAAAATATGAATAGCTACTTGACTGATGTTATTTTTCACTTTTAGAAATGGAGTGTATTGGCTAAGGTTTGGAGCCGGGAGCTCTGACTGCAGTCAGTATTATCAGTTAGATTTTAGAGATAGGAAATTGAAGCAAAAAGTAAACAATTTGCCTGAGGTTAAATAAGAAGTACGTGGTAGCTACTGATGTCTCCTTATTCTTTGCTGGCCTTGTCTGCTTAGAACTTGTCAGAAGCTATTTTTTGTTCCCCAGCCCTTTTATAGCACCTAGTACTCTGATTTTGATTTGAGCCTTTAGCCTTTGATTTGAGGGCACAGTGGCTCCTGTAACAAGGTAAAGCTGAGCCCTGTGAGTCTCTTGGCATGTAACCATCAACATTTGAACAGAAGTTGCAAAAGGATTGCAGATACTCTTAATTCCTTTTCTGATGCTGTCTGCTGTCGTGCTAATAAATTCACAAAGCTGATGTGATTAAAAACTTGAGAACCTTGGTGCTCTTTATGAGCTCTATTTAAAAGCAGTAGAGAACTGGAAGCTTTCTCTGGAGGGCTGGAGGTGGCTTTGGGAGCTGGCAGCAGGGCTGTGGCAGGGTGGTGGGGTTTGCTGCAGGGCAGGATGTGGCTCTGTGCTGGTTGCACCTCTGCAGCTCCAGCCCGGGGCTGTGACACAGGGAGTGTCTCAGTGACTCACTGCCTCTTGCTATGACCTGGCTAGCTCTGCTCAGGGCTGCTGTGGGTCACTGACTGATGTGGCTGAGTTCCTGAGGAGAGCAAAACAAGTGCTGGTAAAAATAAAGTGCTTTTTGCCAGTGTCTAGTCCGTGGAAGTGGTGTGTTTGCATGGTGAGAGTCTGTATTTAGGGGTTCCAGATTTGAAAACAGTTTTCCCTTTGCCTCCAGACCCAAGGATGGCACTTCATCTTCTCTCTTTAAATTGATGTGCTGCAGAAGTTGCTCTCCTGAGCTGCTGGCTCAGGGCTGTTGGTGCCCCAGGGTCACTGATGGAATGCTTCCATGAAATAGGACCAGTGTCTGATTAGGATCAATGGGTAGCTGAAACCTTTTTGTCTAGACTGCCTGGTCAGAAACTGGGTGGGTGATGCTGTAGCCATGGGTGAGGTGATGGTGAACATTGTTGTGTTCACCCTTGGCCATCATCACCCATGGAAAGCCATCACTGCCCTCTTTATGGATGGAAATTGAAGTAAAGCAGTGTCAGGCTCTCCCCTGTCCTCCAAATTTCACTGCTTGGCTTTAGCCACAGTCCTGTTGTCTCTCTTAATTTGATCTGCTCTTGATTTACTATAAGAAATAAATGTAATTTTGGCTTTGAGTTGGTGCACTCAATAAACCCTGGCTTCTTGGCTGTTAACCTGAGCTGAGTAATGCTGAATGAATGAATCATCTCTGCACAGCAGCAGCTGGGGAAAGGCTTCCTTCAGGGATCAATCCTGCAGTTTGCTTAGCAGCACAAAGGGCAGTGGCTGTGGCATGCCCATGGTTCAGGGTACAGCAGGGTGGCTCTGCCAGGGTGCCCAGGATGGACTCAAATAAAGGAACCCCAGGGCCCAGCTGGGAGTGCTGCTGCTCAGCCCTGCATCCCTGGGAGCCAGGAGACAAGTACCCTACTCTGCTGGAAGCTTGATCTTATTAAAGAGTAATCAGCAGAGGATATGTGAGCATAATTTACTGGGTATCACAATGTCTCTTTAAACATTGCACTGAATTAGAAAAGAAAAACTGCTATGCATGGTTTTATTGTTTCTTTATGAAATACAGCTGTTCAGTTTGGTTTTTTCCCTCATTATATTCACTGTCCCTCAGCCATTCATCATTACAGCTCTCTGGAGCCGTGATTGCTCCCCAGTCTCAAGTATTAAAAACCCATCAGAAGAGTCCAGTTGGACTTTTCCAAGCCTGCATGGCATCTTGGCATCACAGTTCTCATTAGTTCTTGTGACATTAAGGATTGAGATACCACAGGCAGTCTTTTGGAATTATTCAGTTTTCATGAACAAGAGAATGGTGCGGGAATTTTTGCCCCAAACTCCTTTTTCTTGGTTTTCTTTTTTTATCTCTTGAAGTGGCAAGACACAAGCACCTGAGTTATCCTGTTGGTGCAAGCTCCCCTCCAGCAGTAAATGGGAGCTGGTGGTGTGGTAGGGAGCCTGTAGCTGGCACACAGAACACTTGAATTAAAGCAGCATCTCTGCAGGTACATATTTAAAGCTAAAATATTACAGCAAGTTAAAACAACTTTGGCAGCATGTGCAAATTACTTGGCAAAAGTGTTAATTTCCTTGTTAAACGTCGTAGCAGAAAGGGCCTTTGATCCCAGCAGCCTGTTGGGAGTCCTTCCTAATTGTTATCAAACTATCCTGTAGCTTTAAACAGATAAGACCTAATTAGCTAAAGTGGTGCTGCATTTTTTCAAAATAAAGAGTGCCCTCTCAGTGTTAGGCACCTGTGTTTCTGTGCTTTCAGCTTGAATTACAAATTTGGTGCAGTGCCCAACCCAGGACTTCAAGAGAGAGCTTGGCCGTGGCACTGGGTGACTGTGGCTTCTAAAGACCCAGGAACAGGGTACAAATAACCCCCTTCAGATGGGAGGAGAATGTGACACATTTTTAATGACAGCAGCATGAAGGGCTGATGTAAAAGTCTTTGTTTTTGTATCCTTTGAGCTGTGAAAAGGAACAGGGGAAAGTGCATCAGTGGAGCGAGGTCTGACTTCCTCGTCTCGATGTAAAGTCTTCTCCACATCAAAAGATCACTTTAATGATGAATCTGAAATTCTCTCTGCTGTTTTAAAACTCAGCCTATTAGTGAGGCCACCACAGAGAAGAAGGAAGGAGAGATGTTGGAGATGCAGTGTTCTTGTGTCTCCTCCACCCATCTGCTTCCAATGGGAAAACTGAAGCATTAAGGATTTGGCTCAACACCTGTTAGGTTACTCAAGGAAAAACAAAGACTTTGCCAGATGTTTAAGAAGAAACATATGGCAGGCAGGGAGGGAGAAACTGTGCCAATTTGTCTGTTTAATCAATCAAACTTGTAACAATCAATGCTATTGTCCATACCCTTAATAAATAATTGTTCCCATGAAATGCTGGTTACTGCAGAGTAGAACTTCATTAATGGCCCATGGCAGTGGGCAGAATGAAGGATGCAGTAGGTTTTCCTTCCTTCCCTTGCTGATGGTGCAGAGCTTTTGAATTTTTCTTGTTCCATGTGCTTAAGACCCAAGCAAAGCAACAGAAACCAATCAATTCTGGGAATAGATCTAACTACCTGCACAGTTTTCAGAGGTCACTTGAATTTTCGTTTCAGTGAGTTGCAGGGAAAGTTGTTTTGCAAGGTATTTTGTGGATGTTGGTTCCTGGAAGTACTGAAGCTTAGGTTCCTTCTTGATATAAAGTAGAAATAAAAAATATCACCTTTGCTTTCAACACATTGCCACTGATTGCAGTGTAACTGGAAAAATAGTGTTGCTGTAAATCCAGCGAAGCCCCTTTAGTGGTGTGACATGGGTGTGAAAGGTTTCCAGTGGTTTTTCCAGAGGTTTCCTGGAGAAACACTCCAGGTCCTATCCAAGATGCTTTTAGACCTGCAGTGATTGAGCCCTGAGTCTTTTACCTGCCCCCTCACCCTGGCTGCATCCTCCAGTCTTTGGCCGTGGGTCAGAAAGCACTGAGCAAGCTGGGGATGCTTTCTTAGTCATACAAATGTGGAGCATGTTAGGATAAGCAACTTGTCATTAGAGGCAGGGCACAGTTCAGCTGCTGACATTATCTCGCAGTGCTTCGCCTTCTGTCGCATCGTAATGATTAATCACAGCCCCGTGCCATGTGTTACCAGGCAGCCTGCATTTGCTTAGCAGTCAGGAACTACTGCATGTTCTCTGCTGCCTTAATCCCCTGGGACTGTTTCCTAATGCTAGCAGTGCTGAACAATGGGGTATCGTGACAGCTTGTGATTGATTCTTTTTTTCTTTTTCCCTCTTTTGCAAGGAATTGGGAATTTCCTGGTTTAAGATGCTTACTTAGCTGCCTTTTACTGTCGGTGGGTAAGGACTGCACTGGTTGCTGCCATTATCAAATAACTTCTAACTCTTCTAATTCACTATTTGGCCGAGCAGAAAATAAGTGTGTTTCCTTTTTGTAAGTTCAGTTGTGTGCTCATGAGTTGTTTGGTAGCCAAGTACTAGGTCAAACAGAGGGGAAAACCTGGAGCTCAGGTTTGCTTCAGCTGCCCTGTACAGCTCTCCCCTCCTCAGGCACTGGGGAGGTTGCAGCAGCTTGAAGGACCTTGTATCTTTAAAAAGTCTCAATTGACATCCTTGGATTCCAGCTCTGCAGTCTTTTCTTCATTACAGTGCAGATGGAACTAGTTTTATTCTGCTTAGGAAACAAAAAATCCCAGTTGTTACAGGGCATTCAGTTTGTTAAAGGAAACTCAGGGTTTGCTTTGGTCTGCACCACAAGACTTGGATAGAAGTCTTCTCCATAGCATGTGGGAACAGCAACATGATTTTAAAAGGCATTAAAGTCAGCTACAGATGATTTTTTCTGATTTCATACATTTTTTGCTGATGTCAGAAACTTGTTTAGGCCCAGCTCAGTGTATACTTTAGCTGTCAGGCTCTTTGTGAGTGTGGTGATTATTGTTAAGTGAAGCATATGCTAATCCAGGTCGAAATATGCTTTTCCTCTATTGCATGACACTGTGTTAATTAAAACATCCCTTTGCAGTGGGAGCTGATGGGGGAGTGCCATGGTGTTTGCTGAGCAGAGCTCAGCTCAGCCTGGGCACTGCTGCCAGCCAAGGGCTCTGGGGGCTGTGGATCCTGACCCTCCTTCTGCTGGGCACCTCCTGCCTTTGAGCAGGGCTGAATTATTGCTGGAGAGATTGGCTAAAATGCAGCTGCTGAGAAAAGCTGGAATTTGTGGGGGAGTGTTCCAGCGTGGAGATTTATGGCCATTTCTTCCCCAGCCTCTGCTCTGCTGTGGCTTGGTTTTCTGGGAATGGAAGATGCCAGAAGGTGGAAGGAGAAAGGGCTGTGTGGCCTATCCTTCTTCCCCAACCTCATATAATCTCCTTAATTTTCTTTGCATCAACCACTTCTCGCTTCCTGGCATTTCCAGGCACCTTTTTTCCAACTGTAGGAGGCATTACATCCACTGAATTTCATTTTGGAATAATGAAACTCTGCTTTGTATTAGTGGCTAAATTATGCCCCTGTAGAATTTTTAATTGTTCTTTTTTCCCCCCTGACTTTCTGGGTATCTAAAGGAGGCTTTCCTGCTTTAATCCAGATCACTGGGATTTGGTTATATATCAGATGCAAATCTCTTTGCATCCATAATCCTTCTTTATAAACTGTTGTTGACTTTTCTGTTGATTTTTTTTTTCATTTTATTTTATTTTATGCCCTATCTAAATGGGTACATATGTTCTGAAGTTTGAATTTTTGAGGAGTGCATCCCAAGTGAGTTATGAGGCAGATCTGTACTAATATGGTTTGACAGCCTGCTCTGAGCTTTGGAGATTGTGCTAAAATACAGTATCTACCTTGCATTTTCTGAGATGCAGGGATGAAAAGTTTGTCACTGTTCTAAAGAGTTTTGTGCATGGCTTCCCTGGCAGAGCAGTCCCTTGTGTTTACCAGGCTCAATTCTGGAACCAGGAGGAGGAAAAAAAATTGAGGCTGTGTTTTATTCAGTATTAATGCAATGGAAGGGTGTCACATGCTGGTGTTTTCAAGTATGGTGTGCTTCAACTCTGTGAGGGTTGTAACAGAGAAAAGAGGAATTCTGTAATTGAAATTATTCTGAAGACTGGATTTAAAATTATTCTGAAATTATTCTGAAGCTGGATTTAGAGTACATGTATTAAGCAGTATGTGAGACAGTGGAAAACAGTATGTCCGTGGTTGAAAGGAGAGGGGTGAAGATGATGTCTTAGAGCCTGATTAATTGGTGATCTCATGTATTACTGCCCTTTGCTACAGATGGAAAAAAAATCCCTGGGATGACTTATTAAATGATTAGTTTTATCTTTGTGTAGTTGGCTGATTGCAGTACAGTAAGTAATTTTGTTGCTATTGCTGCTTGAAATGACAGTTTGATCTGGAGCAGAGCAGAAGTGTAACAGAAATAGGGTAAAACATAATAGCACCAGACTCTGTGATTAGAGCCTAGAAACAGAATCAAACAGAGGAATTATGACACAGGCAAAGACAGAAAAAGGTGCTGGTGATAAGTGATCAGAGATGGTAAATCCTCTGGGATAGGAGGGGTGGGAAAGACAGCAAACACCACTAGGCTGGATCTGCACTTGACTGGGAGGTTGCAGCTGGGACATGGTGTGTCCTGTGTGTCAAAAAGAAAGTGAATGCAGGAAAGAATAGGCCCCCTAAGACATGTACAGGTGATAGAAAAGCCAGGGATGGTAATTCCAGGGTGAGCTGCTGCTCCATGAACCTCTGTTAGTCACACAGCACCTGGGGCTGGGTCAGTGTGGGACAGCTCCTCGTGTTCCTCTGGGATTATGGAAGTGCCCTGGATTCCTTTGGCTGATCATAGGAAAGAAAGCACCTTTAACCCCAGATATCAGTGATCCTCATGGTTCATGTAGTGCCTTCAAGTAGGGTATCATAGCATGGTTTAGGTAGAAAAAGATTGAGTCCAACCATATGGAGCAAATCTTTGCAGCATCTTCTGTGTTGGGTGCTAGGACAAGAAAATAAAACTTTTCTTTTTCATCTTTACTAGAATGCACCTAATTAAAAACAACAACAAGAAGACATCCAGATTGTAATAGCAAAATATGCTTTAATCACAGTGTGACCCTTTTATAATGGTTTTCTTGTCACAACTGTAATTGCTGATGCTTTGATACTTCCCCCAGCATGGCTTGCAGAAGTTGCAACATGAATATAGAAAGGATGTGTACTGAGTTTTGCAGTTTTAAAAACATCAAAGCAAAGCTGTGACATTGATTTTTATTCTTTTGTTGTTCATCTGCATATTCTTGCATCTGTAGGGAGAGCAGGCAGTGACTAACAGCTGGTGAGTACTTAGAGAGTGGTTTGGGGTTGGTACAAGGTGAAAACACTGAGCAGTTATCCAAAATCCATTATGTATTTACATACAGCTGTTTACCTTTCCAGGCAGTGGTTATAATATTTAAAAGCCAGCTTTTGCTGTCACACTGTAGGACAGTTTCTTTGTGTTGTGACAACAGCAGCAGTGCTGGTGTTTTGTCAGAGGATTTTCATTCCCTTAAACAAAGGGAGTGACTCCTGGGCATTTCCCTCTGACAAAGAGTTTTATCTCCTTCTCCCTTGTGGCAACCCAGCCTTCCTTCCTTTACAAACATCTTGCAAGATGGTGTATGGATTGAAGGAGGCTTGGTGGTAATAAACCTGCCAGGATTTTTTGCCTGGATGGTAGGAATTTATAATATATGCGACAACAAGCTGCTGCTTGATATCACTACCCAAAAGCAGCCCCAAACAGAAAGCTTTATAGCCCCAGTGTGAGACAGCAGGTTTATCTCATCTCCTTGGTGAAGGGATCACACGAGGTTGTTCCAGATTCCTCTCCTGGAAGGTGTAACTCTCCCTGCCTGTTTATCCCCGTGTGCGAGCGGGGCTGTCAGTGTGAGAGGCACACAATTGAATCAAGGCACTAAAACATGCCACTCCAAAGCTGTTTAAATCATCCTAATGGGAATTATGAATTTATTACAATGCATATTACCTCAGGGGACAGAGAGGGAAGGGAGATCTGAAGGGGCTGTTTGTAAACATGTAAAACAATAAGCCTTTCCTGTGTTGCCACCGCGACAGGGAGCTCGCCTGCCAAAATAAAACCTAAATAAATAAATGTGTTGACAAGCAGCAGCTCACCTGGGCTCAGGTGGCTCCCAGTGGGTCATGTAACAAACTGCTACCCCCCAAAAAAATGAGCAGCAAATAACAATGGCCCTGAGGGGGACCAGGAGGGGGCCAAACCTCTGAACATGAGTTTGCTGTTTGTGGAGCAGAAGTGCTGTGCTCTGCAGGGTGTAATGTGACTTGTGCTTTAGAGAAGCTGCCACAAACTTAAAAGACAGACAAGGCTGGCAAACCACAAATTCAGCAGTGCTTCCTAAGGGGAGAGGACAGCAAGGCACACCTCTTGGGGAGCATCACAGAAAGTGCATGGACACTCAGCATTTCCCTGAACAATGTTTCTGAGTGCATGTAGTGGTTGTTTGGGGATTTTTCTTCAGTTCTAAGCAGCAGTGCTGATCCTTGGTGTCTGACAGCCTCAGCTGTCACTCTGAGATGCTCTGAGAGGTGAGATCAGCAGCAGCTGCCTTCCCCACCTCCAGCTCTTCACACCGTCAGTGGGTTGTGTGCTGCAGAGAGGATGGGCATCCCTTGATGGTGCAGAGCCCTGGAGAGCAGCGCTGGGATAAGGAATTTCAGGCACTGCTGCCTGGCTGGGGGAGCATAACAAAGGAGACAGCAGCCAAGGAGGGATGGCTCCATATCCCAGTGCCTCTGCTTTTGAGAGCAGTGTGCTTCACTCTGCAGGGGATGGCACTGAGTGATGTGGAGGTAATGATTTATAAAGTGGAGGACCTAAACATAGTGCAGGCTGCATTGCCAGCATGCTGGCTGTCCTCAGAGGACTCTGGAATATGCTGCGTTGCAAGACTGCAGCGATTTGGCTGCAAGCTATATTTAGCCTATTTATTCTTTGTTGGTGTATAATGTGCAGTTCAGTGGAAAACTTGGTCTCTCCAAAAAGGAGGTTTGAACTGGAGTCAAGACAGGGAAAACACCATCTGTCTACAAACCATTTTTCTTAAATGATTTGAAAGGGGAGGCTGTGTACCTAAGATATGTGTGCATGGTGCTTGCTTTGCTGCTTGGGACTTTTTATTTCAAGCTTTTTTCCTTCTTCAGGGGTCTTTTACCCTGTAAGTTATTAAAGGCTATTAAAAATGCAGACAGCAAAATGCACTTGGTAATTCAGCTTTATAGACCAATTCTTTAGTAAGAAAATGGAAATTTTTTTCTACTCACATCAAAACTCCAGTGCTTGGGTAAAAATCAACTGTGCTTTGAGGAGGAGATTATTCCTGTTGGAAGCACCTTTAAATGTTGAACAAGGATTAGCCCTATTGTGTTAAGGAATGGAAAAGAGCAACAAATACTGTCTGTTTTAAAGTGCTCACAGTCTGGGATGAAAGGTTGGCAAACTGAATAGGTCACAGTGAGCAGCAGCAGGCTGGTGGTGGCTCCCAGCAATTCATGCATGCAGGAAATATTTGTGCTCTGCCTTGCCAAGGAATGTGTGCCATCACTTAGAGATCAGTTCAGGAATTACCTTTGGGAAGTGTCTGTAGCCTGAGATGTGCTCCCCTGGGATTTCCTGCCTTCCCAAGACATTGTCTGCCCTCATGGAAATTGGAGCCTGATCACCTACTCACAGGGGTAATGCACAAGGTGTTCTGAGGTTGGCTGGGGGGGAAAGATAAATTCTGACAGCTTTGCTGTCTATTATTTTTTGAAGTTCATACAGTGTATCTGCATAATGATACAGGTATCTTAAAATACTGCTCTAAAATGACTGTATAAATAAATTCTGGGTAGACCATGCACGGGACAAAACTCCATCTATTCCTTTTGAGTTTAAATAGGCAAAGAGTCTTTATGCAGATAACACTTTCTTAGATAACATTTCCTTGGTTTTAATAATGTTATATTTGAAATATTGCTTTTTATGGCTATGCAATACCTTTTTATGCTGTTTCTTGGGTGTCTGTTCATCTGTCTCCATAATTATATTTTACTTCCTGGAATTACACAATCCATCAATGTCGGGAAGGGCAGGGTGGTTAAGGGTTGCTCTGAGACTCATCAGACAAATGCAATGCATTGCTGGCAGTTACAATTGTATCCTTATTAAAATGGAGAAATTTATTCTCCCCACCCCCTCCCCAGTTTTCATGATTTAAAAATACACCTCATAGAACAGAAATCTCAATTTCTCACTGTGGCTTTATAAATTTAAAATTTAATTTAAAAATAGCCCATGGTGAGTATTTTTAAATGAATTGTTCTTTGGCTTTGATACAGCGTGCAAATATCAAAGGGTCTGGCTGTAATGGTGTTTGATTGCTGCCTGGCTTTTCTTGCTCTGGAGACTTTCCATGGGAAAACTTGGGTTGTACTTGGAGAACATTCCAGCAGTGCTGGCTGCAGTGGGCAGAAACCACAGCATGGTGTGTGTTTTATACAGCCTGAGTTGTACATGGTGGCTGTCAATGGTCAGCTTCAAAAATGTAAATAGATTTAAAGAAAAACAAGTGTAAAATAGAATAAAAATAAAATGAGTAGTATTTAAAAATAAGTGCCACTTAAAAATCAGTAAAAAAGAAAAAATAATGAAAAATCAGAAATATTTCTGGTAAGTTTCTTAAACGTAAGGATAAGGGGCTAAAGAAATATAGCATGTGCTGTACTTAAAATATGCTGTGAAAGACTGAACTGAACTATTTCTGGTAATTTAAAATGGAAAATGCAAGGGACTGGAGCTGGGGGATACATGGTTCATTCAGACAGCCTTACAAATATCTTATTGTGATTATTAATCCACCCCTGCAGAGCCAGGTGCCCGGCTCACCCTGGAGCAGGCTGCTCAGTCTTAGGAAGAAGTATGAAAAATGAAGAAGTATGTTTATGTGGAACGAAAAAAGGCAGCAAGGTCTGGAGCTGGCTGGGCACTGTGAGCCAGTGGTGGTGGTGATGCAGATGAGCAGCAGGGATGCTGCCATGAGGGTTTGGGGAAATCTGCTCTGATGAGCTGTGCTGCTTTGAAGCCAGCTTCAAGCCCTGTCAGCTGGATGAGGCAGAGTTCCACCCCCAGGGCTCAGTGTTTGGGGATCTGGTGCGTTTTGTTCTGCTCAAGAAAAAAAATAAATCTGAATTTTTAATTCATGGCTTTTTTCACCATGTCCTTTTTCACAGGCTGGTGAATACTGGGCAGGCAGGTGGGATTGTCTGACCCCTCAGCCTGTGCCATGCACAGATATCCCCATGTCAGGTCATCAGCATAACTGCAAATTTATAAATTATAAAAGCAGGTGATAAATGGGAGAGGCTGCAGGTGCACTTCAGCACCACAGTCTCTTAAACCCTCCTAGCTGAGGGTTTTCTTCTCTTCCCTTTTCTTCCTCAGCAGTTAAGCATAAAGGCCTTGGGCTTTGCTTCCACCTCCTTGAATTCTTCAGAGTGCACATCACAGTGTCTTTAAACAGTGTGAGACGTGTGGGGAGCTGAAGGCATTAGCAGAGCGCTGGGATTTATTGGCAGATTGACAGCCTGATAGGCACGCTCCCTTTCTTCTCTGTTTGTCACTCTTTGATACTTTCCTTTTCACGCTCCAGGAGGAGGGAGGTGTCCCACTGTAACACTAAATGTCTTCAGCAGTTCTGCTCTGCAAAACGCTTTATCTTGCTTTAAGATTTTTTTTTTAAAGTCTGAAGTTCACCTTATCCTTAAAGGTGCATAATTTACCAGGCCTCCTGTGATAACTTTGTGTCTCGCAGAGAAACTGAAATGGGAGCTGAGCTTATTAAAACTTAAATTAGTGTAAAAAGAAAAAAGTTTCTCCTTTGTGGGAATGCTAGCAACTAGTGTGAAAGCCTGAGATGCTGGTGCTTTGTTGGTGTGAGGATAGCAAATGAGGTGGTATCTTGGGAAACTGAATCTCTCTCCCGATCTGTGTTGAGCAGTGCTCAGTTTCAGACTCAATAGACTAGAGAGAGGCTGATTACATGTGTGAGATGGGGATTTAAATACACTTCTCAGCTCTGATGTTTCACAGGTTAATCTCCCTGTGCCTCCCTTACCAAGGCTTTCAACAAGACAAAAAAAACTCCCTCTGCCACTCGCATCTGTTCTGCCTTTTTCATTTAAAAACATTTAAACCCAGCAGTGCTGTCTATGTGTGTTTTTACTGAGAGCACCTACACACCATGGCTGTGCAGCAAGCCTTGTCACTGGCTCAGAGTTTGCACCCCTAAGACTGGGGTCTGTACCAATCAGAACTATTTATTTATTCTAACAAAATGCTGACCCTTGGTATAGAGTTTACTTTCTGCAGCTGCTGCCAGCCCTGGCTGTGCCCCGTGCTCAGCACTGAGCTGAGCAGCAGCAGCCAGTATTGCTTACCCCAGATCCTCTGCCTGCAGCAGATAATGCCTCAAAGCTCCTTCCTCCTGTGCATTTAAAGTACACAGCCCTATTAGAAGATTAAGTTACTTTGAACAGGAACAGCTCCCGCATTGTAGCTCGGGCTGGTTTTCGCTTTGTTCCACTTAAGATGTTGCCAAGGTTCTCTGTGACTTTTTTCCCTCCCCATGATGTAGTTGCAGAGCATGAAATTGTTTGGTGCTGGATAATGCAGTGGCCATGGGCTTGTTGCTGTTATCTGTAACATATTAGGCAACTGTAATTTCTCTTGGCATTTTGGTGTCCAGGTGAGTTGGTTTCTGTGGGTTTTTTTTGGGGGGTGTGTGTTATTACTGCCACTTCTTTTTTCCCAGAGCTTCTTTCCCTGCCTGCCTTTGTACCTCACCAAACTGTCAGATGAGGAATGAATACATTTGGTAGAGAAATTAGACCATTAATTCCACAAGATGTTTTCAGTGATATGTCAAGATCTCAGTTTGATAGAAAGGACTGGTTAGAGGAGGAAACCATCTGATCACTTCAGATTGAGCAATTAACTACTTAACAGCTGGAAAAAAGATTGCCAGCGATGTGATTCTTCACACCGGCTGCACTTAGCTATTCCAGCCACAGTTTTAAAAGGCTTTGAACAGGAGATTAGTATCTTGCTCATTTTGCAGATGAGCAAACAGAAGTACAGAGGGGAGATGAATAGGCTGAAGCAGTAGGTCAACAGCAGAGCCAAAAGAATGAATCCTGGCTGTCTAAATCCGATCTGGTAGAGCTGAGGCGGTAATGTTTTCCCCTAGGATTATTTCATCTGCCAGGGACTACAGGGCCAAAATTTTCAAGGCATTCTTCTATTTTCTTTTATTTTTTATTCTTTAGTATGTGGGTGACTGAATGAAATCGTCATAGTGAGAGAGTGTATGTCCAACACTTTGCAAATGCAAGAGCTTATCTGTGAGAGCCCCTTGTTTGGCATGTCTCATCTTTGTGATACCTGAAGAGCAAAGCCAAAATGCTTCTCTGCACACTTGAGGGCTGTTTCAGTGATCATCAGCCCTCAGTGTGCCAACCACCTTTGCCATCCCCTTGGTGGTATTTTGCAGCAGGTCTGGAAAGAGCAGTGGGGCTGGGGCTCTGTAAACAGCAGAGGCAGCCAGTTGTGCATCCTGGTGGTGAGAGCCAGGGAACTTCCCGCTCTCCTGCAGCCTGTGCTTGGGCAGACCCCTTCATTTTCCACTCCCTCTGGACTCCTGGGGCTCTGATCTGATGTAGCTGTTCCATGGCTCTGTTTCCCCATTAATCACAGACCTGCAGCTATATTTTGAGCTGGAGTTTGGCTGTGGGAGTTCAGGCAGGCTCTGCTTTGCACTTGAGAGGCCTCGCTGCTCCCCTTGCTGTGTTGTTCTGTAGCTGGGTTTAAAATATATATTGTTGCTGGCATTGGAATCCATATCTGCTCCCAGCATATGCTATTGGCACAATACCAGCAGATGCTGTTGAGCAGTATCAAATCTCGAGGCGCAGCTCTGCTCTGAAGTGTGACTCTGTGAAATGGCACCGTGGGGCTCCTCCTCAGGGTCTCGGTGACTTACATGTGAAGTTCTCTCTTAGAAACTGAAGGATGATGGTTGTTTGTTTTTGACAGCCCTCTTGACAAACCAAACCTGGAAGCTGGATTTGGTTTTAAGGGAAATGGCAGAGCTGGGGTGGGTTTCTTGCTCACAGCTCCTCACCCACCCTCTTTCTGTCTCTCTTGTGCAGCAGGGAAGCTCTTGGGGCTGGGAGAGGGGCATTTGTCAGTGCCAAAGGAGTCAGGATGCCCTTGCAGGTTACAAATATTTCCATTTTGCTGTTTAATAACAAGTTGGTCACGCTCCGTTTGAAACTCTCTTAAAAATGCAAAATCCATCGGGGGGAATAAAAATTTCAGAGATGTCAATAATTAGCATTGTCAAGAGTGGGGGTTTAGTTATGAAAGCAGAAACAAAGTGAATGGATGCTGGGTTAATATTCTTCTTTATATCTTTCCATCCTTATTCTCCTTTTGCTTGTTTGAGATGAAATGATTATAAGCAAACTTACTGCACAACTGACTCTTTGCTTATTGTTCCTCCTCCTATGAAGTGCGGTGCCATCTGGCACATGGACAAGTGGGGAAGATTGATGGCTAACAAAGAGCACCATTCATTTTCTCCTACCAGATTTGGACAGAAAACAAACGTTTTTAATCAAATCTATATGTTTCTAAGGAATATTGGCTGCTGAAAACTTGCCAGCAGCTGAATTTTCCCCCCCTTCCCTGCCTTGTGAGAATTATATCCTGCCAGGCTGATTCATGGATGGGACAGTGTGGGTGCTTTTTCTCCTGTGCCTTGTTTTCTTTCATCTCACTGAGACAAGCAAAAGAAAGGGCTGTGGGTGCTGAGGAGAGAGAAGAAGGGGAATGGCTATGTGTGGTAGCACAAACAGTCTTAAAATTCAAGAGTACAGTTGTTCTAATGGCCTCAGAATGAATCATGCAAAACAACTGTCTGAGGAAAACACACAGTTGCTTTCAATGAAGCAACTAAAACATCAGTGGAAAGTTTGCCTGCAGCGTTCTTTCATTTCCCTGAGAAAAATGAAAGATTTATGGATTCCTTCTCCCATCTATCTTCTCTCAATAATTATGCAGTCACTGGATAATACTGGAATTTAGGATCCATAAGGGGAATTCAGTCATGGTGCTCAACTGGGAGGGGGGAGATTGAGGTTTTCCTGGGAGGGTGGAAGGGCTGACCCATGGTATGGAGCAGCTGAGCCACAGAGTGATGTGGAAACCCAGACCCCTGGGTTGGGGAGCTTGGAGGAGGTTCTGGGATGAGCCTTGGCTTCCATGGAGCAGAGGATAATCCACTGCATGGCACGAGGAAGGAGGTGGTTAAGGCAGAGATGGTGTCAGTTTTTAGGGCTCAAGGAACATTGTCATAGGTGTTTAAATATCCTGGCAAGTGCTAGATGGGTGCTGGCCTTGCCCAGCTGTGTTTTCACTGGGCACATTTCATGAGAGGGGCTTTTGCTTCCTGCTCAGATACAGAAAGGGGGAAAATAGGACTTGGCCATTTGAATATTAAATTCAGATGCCTTTAATAGTACCTATAAATTAATAGGATTTCATGCCCAGCATTCAAAAATATTGTAAAGAGGATGTGGATATGTAAAGATAAAATGGATTTTGTAGTGCTTTAGCTGTGGAAAGAAAATTATTTTCGTTTTGATTTTTTTCATGTATTTTTTCCCTTTGAAGTCAAATAATGGACTTAATTAACTCTAAGCACCTGGATTTGAAGCTTTGAAAATGATCCTTTCATTGCAGTGCTGCTGAATTTTCTGGAAAGTTGCATCTGCAGGTACACAGCCCTGTGCAGTGTACATGTGCTGTTTGCTGTGGTGCTGGTGGCAGGCACAGCCTGGAAGTGCTGCAGGTCTGAGCCCGGGGTGCCCTGAGCCAGCACTGGGCTTGGAGATGGGGTGCCCCAAAACCCCAGGGCAGGTGGGAACATCTGCAGGGGCTTGGGGAGAGAGGGGAGAAGGGACAGCTCTGCTCTCATGGTGTTTGAAGGAGAAATAACACCAACTGAGGGAAGGGAGTGACTGTGTTGACACAGAAAGTTTCCAACTCTTGTATTTATATATAAGTTCAGAGCTTAAATTGCTCTTGAAGCAGGCAAATTTATATTCCTTCCAAGCATTGCTGCATACTGTTCCCCTCTTCTTTCCTTCCTGCTGCTATGAATCTGGATGCTCTTGTTGATATAAATATTCTGTCTTTTAAAGAATTTTTCTAAACTTTCCACGCCCTGAATCGAGTCTCATGGGCTTTGCTTTGCATGGAATGATTAAGTTTTCCCTTTATAAGTCTTTAATTTGCTGCCTTTTAAATATTTCCTTGCACCTTTTTTACATAATAGGAAAATACAGAAGGAAGTGTATTTCAGACAGGGGGACAGCTGGTCTTTGTATTTGAAGGAGAAAGCTTCTGTTTCTCTGCTTTAAGATGTTTTGTAGAAAAAAACTGGCTCTGGAGAGAGGGGCATGGCCAGGGAAGGGTTCAGGGTGGAAATGTGCATATTCCCTGCTGCCTTAAAACGTGCTGCTGTGGCCTCTTAGCAGGGCAAAAGTGAGAAGCAATGGCAAAACTTGGAAGGTTTTTTATTTTTTGCTCCCCTGTGACTCTGCACAAAGGCTTTAATTAATGAATCCAGTGATGCTGCTAAATGCCTGTGGTGCTCCCCTGGGGACAACCCAGCCATTTGGTCCCCAGGAGGGTGCAGGATCCTCCCTCTGTGGGCTGGATAGTGCTGCCCCAGGCTGGAGACAATAACCCTCAGTTTGCTGAGAGGCTTGGCTTGATCTGTGAGAGCTGAAAATATTCAAATATGAGCGCTGTGAAGAGAGGGATCTCGGAATCTTTGTGCCTGACAGAAATCCATGGGTGGGCTGAGGAGCCAGCACAGAGCTGTGTTTGGGGCTGGCTGTGTGTGTGCCCTCTCTGCCTGGTGTTGGGGATGACTTTGATGTCACAAGTGTGTACTTAACCAGCAGCGTGGCTGAGCAAGCTGACTGCAGCCTGTAGAAGCAAAGGGGCGGCTTCCCATTGTCTTCAGTGAGTTGTGGATTAACTCTCAGGAGAATAATAATATCATGGTTTACTTGGCAGTAACAATGCTAGCAGTGCTGTTTGACTGCAGACAATAAACTGAGCAAGTTATGGAAAACATGATAGCCCTGTCCTGCCCAGGAGGAGAGCCACTCACACGTGAAAGAAATCCCTTTTGCACACTATTTCTGTGGGGAACTTCCAGCAGGGTATTTTGACATATGGCTTCTATGTAGATGAAGTGCCAGACCTTAACTGGATAAAGATATAATTAAATTTTCAGTGAAATTGCTGGGAGTGAAGTATGAAACCTCATTTGGAAGTTCCCAGAGAAGGGGAGACCTGTCTGCCCCTTGGAGGTGCAGAGTTCTGGCTGTGAGATGCTTCTGGAGTTTGAGGGGTGGCACCACCACCCTTTGTGCTGTGCTCTGGAGCCAGTGGTGTGCTTTCTCAGGCCTGGGCAGGGACCTTCTTTGGTTTTTAAGTTGTTTTATGTGAACTCACAGCAGCTTTTCCCATTATGGAGGTGCTCCTGCAGATCAGACCTGCTGTGTTCAGCAGTGTGAGTTGAGGAAATGCTCTGGGTTTGATGCCAAATTAATGATGTGGACTCTGAAGCTTCCCACAGGAGGATGGGAGCAATGTTTGAATGTTCACACAGGCTGAGCCTCCAGGAAGAATCCTGGTGAGGCAGCAAGTGCGGGCCTTTGGTGTCACTTAATGTTGCTCTGTGCAGGAGACAGAGGTGTGCAGGGGCTGTTGACTCACTGACTTGCTCTTTGTCCTGCTAGAGTGACCATTTGTGGTCCTGCCTGGTGGTTTCTTTGTTTTGTGGGTGACTGTGAAATAGATAGCTGCTCAAAAAAAAAAAAAAAAAGGCAAAAAATGAGCATTATGTTGTATGCTTATTTAAAAAAATGGTGAGGAAGACAAAACAGAGATTAAGTCAGGTTCTTAAACAGGAGGAGTGCAAATCCTCAAGGCACCCAATGGTCTGATCCTCAGAGGTAATTAGTAGGTAGCCCTATTAATTTTAATGGCAGCTCTGAGCTGTTAAAGCCTGGCTATTACCTCTATATTTTAAATATTATTAAATGTTACACATGCTAAGTACTTCATTGCTCTCATTTAAGAAAAAAGGCAGCTTGTTCATTGGGTGCCTCACTGAAAATTATTTTTATTTTTAGTGCCTGTTGGAAAGCAGGTAGGCTCTTCTGGGAGGCAGGCTGCTGTTAGGGTAATGGTACTCCTGTGCTGCTCTCAGCTTCAGGGAAATCCCTTCAGGCTGTGCTGGGTAAGAGGCACCAGGTGATGAAGGTGTGTGTTGTTAATCCTTGGCTTTGAATGTTCCTCCAAAGCCAGAGCTGTGCCACAGCCCAGCTCTGGAGTGACAGATGCTGGAGTGCCACAAGAAGTCATTTGACACTGGAGTAGGGATCAGTGGTGCTGCCAAGTTTTAACAGCCTTTTATTTCTCTAGCTGCTAGCACCATTCTTGGGGGGCAGAAGCTGCCCCTTGGCATTTCCAATAGCTCTCCCATGTTTGCATGCCCTGTCTCTCCTTTGACTCCCTTGCTTCTCCCAAGCAGGTGCCTGGGGTCTCAGTTGAGCTTGTGACAGGAGTTGTAAAAACCCCTGGAAAAGATGGGTGTTTAGAAGCCCTGATTCTGTGTAGGGTTGTAGCAGCTGAAGATGATTGTGTGGGGGTGACAGTGACTTGTTGCTGGAGGGGAGGATGGTGCAGCTGGCTGTCCTTGGGCCAGCAGTGCAGATGTGACCTCTCCCTGGATTTGGGAGTGAAGTGCAGGGCATTTCACCTTTCCCTGTGCTCTGGCATGCCAGGTGAGGTGAGTTGGAAACCCCAAGTGTAGTGATTGCTTTGAGGGTGTCCTGGCAGCCTGTCAGGTCCCAAGGCTATCTAACATCCACAGTGCTACGTTGTTTTTCAAGTGGAAGAGGTCAGAGCTTTTTCTGGGTTTTTATTTATTTTGCTCCTAGTTTATTCCAGGTCGAGTTGTGAATGGAGCTGCCATGGGCTGTGCCCCAGAAATGCTTGGCTGCCCTACAGCTTTCCTCTGTGTGCAGGGGGGTTGGTGTTGCCCAGGCACCTGCCTGAGGAGGAGCTGGTCAGTGTTTTTTGGGCATGGGGTAGTCCTGAGCAGTCCCTCTGTGATGGAGATAGGAGATGTCTGAGAGCACTGCTGGGCTAAGGGCAGGTGGGCATGGTGTGAGCAAACATCCTCCCAGGAGGGAGGAGGGATGAACTGCAGTGGCAGCCTGTGGTGCCCAAAATCCTCTTGGAGAGGGAAACTGCTGGAGTAATTATCCCTTTTTACTCACTTCACGTGTAAAATATAACCTGCAGCATCTCCCTCTAGCAGCAATGTCCTTCCACATCTCCCTTTTATTGGAATACGTGTGAAGTGTTTTAAAGCTCACCTATTTTTCTATATTATAGCATTGGGAGAGAGGGTAGGAAAAACAAGCCCCTGCCATTTCCAAGCAACCTTGTTTGTCTGGCACTGAGACTTACTGCTGCTTGCAGTTTGCTGCCTTCACAAATGGCTGTTAAAGCAAGAAGTGAGGCAGCTCTGGATTTGAGCCTGCCTTTGCCTCCCACCCTAAGGAAGCAGGCTCCCAGTGTGGTGTACATGTATTATCCCAGCTGATTTTGTATTAACACACAACCCCACCCGTGCTGTTATCTTCTGAGGGAGGCATTTTGAAGGGAGCTAATACTGGAACATCTTCACAGGCTCACAACAGGGTGCTGAGTTACTCCAAGATGCTGTGCTTGGCTGGCACTGCACCAAGGAGCTGATTTTGGTTGAGCAGATGTCTGCTAATCTTTGTGAGCGTGGTGGGCTGGCCCTGGCTGGATGCCAGGTGTCACTCACCTCCTCAGCTGGCCTGGGAAGAGAAGGTACAGCAAAAGATTTGTGGGTTGAGATAAGGACAGAGGGATCACTCACCAGTCACCATCACAGGCAAACCAGACTCGACTTGGGAAATTGGTTTAATTTATTACCAGTCAAATCAGAGTAGGGTAGTGAGATATAAACAGCAAACTTAAAACCTGCTCAGGTTTTCTTTTCCCTTAAATCCCTCATCCCAGAGGCACTCCCCTGGCACTGATGGGCTCAGCCTTGGCCATGGTGGGTCTGTCTTGGAGCCAGCTGGCCTTGGCTCCACTGGGCATGGGGGCAGCTTGTGCCAGCTCCTCACAGGGACCACCCCTGCAGCCCCTCCAGGGCCAAACCTCACTGCACAAACCCAGCACAGTGAGCAGCTACCTTGCCATTCTGTCAAGCACAGCCTAGAGGATAGATGTTCGATGAAAGCACTGAAATATTTATCTGGGATATTTTTCCCCCTGCAGCCGAGATTGCTTGTTGTGCCTATTAATCTTGTACAAGTCTTGCATCTGCTCAGAGGTGGGGTGTTTCAGGCTTGGAATGAATTCTGTGTGTGTGTGGTTTGAAAGAGTGGTGTAATGAACAAACATGATGTGTATGTGAATAGATTGAATGCATAAAGCAGATGAATTAATCCCTCAGTTGCCGAAAGTCTCTTCCAGTAACAATAATAGAAAACCCTATAATGCCCTTTCTTCTATGGGCATTTACTCCTCTCTTTCAGGAGCATCTTTGCCCTGCATTTTGTAAAACTAGGATTTCAAAGGGCATGTCCTTAAAGAGAGTTTGTCCTTTCATGTGTGTTCTGTGTAGCCTGGGTGCAGCATTGCTAGGGAGTGCAGAGCTCTCACCCCGAGTTAGCAGCTCTCTTGTTTATTCAGAATTTATTTTCAGCTACAATAGTACCTGTCTGTATAGCATTTTTCTTCTGCATGCACTTGTAATCAGAGGCACTTGTGTCTCCCTTTCCTCCTGTTCTACCAGGTGTGTTCACCAGGGCTGGTGACTGAAACACCAGAACAGCCTGGGAGAACCAGGGGCACTGAAAAAGCAAGAGAACCATGTGCAAAACTTCCTCTCCCCCACCAGAGTAGCCTTGTTGGACAGTATTTTATACCCTGTGATGAACTTCAGAAAAAACCCAGCCCCATAATTAATAGTTAATAGGGATTAATACTTGTAAAGTTATTAAAAAGGTCTCCAGTGCACTTTTTTTTCTTTGCTACTTCTGACTTAATGGCTCATAGCTGGATTTTTTCCTGGTCTATTCCAGCCTGCTTTTCTTTGAATGTTGCAATTCTGAGCTTAAAATCCAGTATTGTCTTTTAAGTATCTCATGGGTGTAATCCAGTTTTTGTTTTCTTTAAAATTCCTTGGCTTTTGAATCCTCCTCTTCTCCCTGTATTAACTAAATTGAAGTAAAATGGGAAATTGTCACACAGAGCCATCTAACTTTCCCCTTCTCTGAATAGATGATAAGTTACTCAGTAAGAGTAGCACCAATTTGGAAATGATTTAGCACAGCCAGAGTTCTGCTAACCACTTTGAGAACATTTCAGGGCAATCCCATGAGATGATGGTGTATGATGATAATTGTGCTTTAGCAGAATAGGCCTATGGGATGAGCAGCTCAGGCTCAGACACTTATATCCAGTCTGTGCTTTAAGGTGTGCAGTTTATTCACTTGTGAGAATTAGGTTTTCTTCTCTGCCTGTTCATATTTTATATGCAAGATTAACTTGCTTAGTCTGTAAAATTCACCAGATATTTTCTGTTTATGTGACCCTGCCTAGTTTGAGTGATGCTGCTCACGTCACACAAAGTGATGACAGTCCCAGTGATGTCTTCTCTGAGCAAATGCTCTCAGAAAATGTCCTCACTTAATTGTAATCCAAAATTAATTGTTCAGCTGTCTGTCATCTTTTTTTGTGCCTTATGTATTCTATTGCACAGTAACATTCTTCTTTACTATGATTCATTATTCTTCAGATTGCTTAAAAATATCCTGGACTGGAAAGACATATTAGCAAAGTCATAACTATATTGGTGGATGAATATAATCTCTTTTCAAGTGTCTACATATGTGCCAAGATCACATCATGCATACACAGAATAAATGAGTGGGCTTGTGAATGAGCAGGCTTCTGAAGGGCTTCTTTTGTTAATCACTAGCAAAATTGGCCAGAGAAGTTAAAGAAAAATCTAATTGGCTTTTTTAGAGTTTTTATCACGTTTTACTCATCATCAAGGTGCTTCTTTAATGGAAGAACTCCTTGTCCACCTGTTTCTCCTGTGAAACCTGTTGTGCTGGATCTCAAAATGTAATAGACTCTTTGGAGGTGTTTGTAGAATTGCTGTATTAATCATGCCAGATAATTATGAATTTGTTTTGGCCTGCTTACCTGGTTTGCACATCTCACTCACAGCAGTGCTGCAGGGCAGCCCCCCAGTGCTTGCCATGTTAGCATAAGCAGCACTGGCATTGCCTGAGAGGAAAAAATCCACAGGAGGGAGGGAAATTGTGGTTCTTATTAGAAGCATAATTGTTACATTGTGATTTGCCATGGTTTTCTTGTTTTGCAAACCAGGCCCAGTTGATGGAAACCATCCTGTGGTGGCAGAGGGATGGGAAGAGATGCTCCAGGCTGGAGGGCTTTGGAGGCTGACTCCACAGCTCCCATATCTGCTTGGCAGGGCTTTTTCTCTTCATGGTGTTTGGCTGCTTTTATGAGAGATGAGCAAGACATGGGTCTTGAGTTACGCTGAAGGGTTGAAAAATGGACAGAACTTGTCAGAAATGGTGCATGTGGCTGTGTGTGCCATTGCTGCAGGGCAGCCTGCAGCTTTCACTGCATCATTTTGCTGCATTGAGCAAGGGGAAGAGAGGGGGGAAAAAAGTTGGGGAGCTGAAGTGTGACCTCAGAGCTGTTGGCACATGTTGTGTGTCTGTCTGTCCTGCAAACATTGCTGAGTGGGGGTGAGCCCTGGCATGGGACAGGCTGTGCCTCAGGTGTGGGCTCTGTTTGCACTGTGAGCCTTGACTTGATGAGACTGGTTAATGGAACTCACTTGGGCAGAATGGAGTGTGGCAGCCTTTCCTTTTTGTTACATTCATAGGTTATGATGTAGGACAGCCAAACTGTCTTTCTAAATATGGTGAGATTTAGTACAAGGAGTACTGAAGGAGTACAAGGAAATTAAAATGGAAAGTATAAGCAAGGCAGGCATTTATAAATGATTGAAGTAAATTACACTCAGTAGAATGAGCTGCAGCTGTGACAGTGATGTTTCTTTCTTCAGGTAAATAACATTACCCATCGTTAGTGGTTATGCTAAAGGACCATAATTCCATGTTAACATGTCTTATTGCAGCCTGATAAGTCATAGCCTAATCTCCATTACCAGGCTGGCCATAAATATTAGAGATATGTGGGACAGGGAAGGGAAGGAATGAAATCTGGTTTTGATGCAGCAGTATCAGTGCTGGCTGGCCTCTGACAGGTCTCAGCTGAGTCATTTCAGATAAGGCAATTCCTGTAATGTGTATGGTGGCTTTTTGCTTTTATTTAGTTAAATATAAAGCTGTGTTATCACCTGTTTGCTTTCTTGAGAAAAGGATATTGTCCCAAAAAGCCTTGGTGACTTTTGCACAGGAGGAAATGCAAGCAAGTTTTAGCTTTAAGGTTGTGAGGGTGTTGTACCACAAATGCAATACTGCTGTTGTTATTGCTTTTTGTGGACAATAAAACCACAGGCTGTTGAAATTATATGGTATAATAATGGAGTCAAATCCACATGCTCAAGTGATCCTGTGTGTTTTTGACGTTTTATTAAATTGATGAGCGGGTAGAAAGTTGGATATTTTTTTTCCCCTTTGCTGCTAAAGTTTGAAGGAAAAGAGAGAAACACAAACCTTTTCAGTTAACTATTCCTAGAAAACATACATGGTATTTTTTACTTTTTTCCAAAACAGTTGAAAAAGTACATCCCTTGGGATGGCCTGGAAGTGAATGACACTGTAGTCCCTTCCTGCTGGACTTCTTAACTTTTCAATTCATGGTAAATTGCAACCAGCGCTTGTTTACTGCAGAAACCCTTAGATGGAAGTTGAAATCAATGGATTAGCTTTGTTTTGTGACCCTTTCAAAAGCATCACGTGCCAAATCCACTGAAACAATTTCCATTGAAAGCTCAGTGTGGTTTTTTCCCCCTCCCTGTTTTACACCACAGAATGTGCAGGAGCAGCATTTTTAATGTGTTAAAAGTAACAGGGGTGGCAGAGAGAAGTTTGAAACTGTTATGTGACTAAGGACAGCCGGGGTGTTCCCAACTCAGCTGTCTGTTCCCTGAAGGCAGAATAGAATTATAACAGAGCAGCACACTGGTGACACTCTTGGACAGCCTCATCCCTGGGATGGGGTGCCAAAGGGATGGTAAATAATTTTGGACTCTAATGGAGCAAAAGCTGACCAACAATTGCAAAAATCCTGTCAGGGAAAAGGTCGAGAAGAAACTTTTGAGACACAGGAGTGTGAGTAAATCAACTTGGAACCGGTTAGAGCATGAATTTGGGAAATATCTGTGATATCTTAAAGGTCTTTTCCAAGCTAATCCCATAAGTAGCTGTGTGCAGTGAGCCTGGGGAAGCCTGTCCATCTTCCCCAGCTGCAGAGATGGGTCACTCTGGATTTGGGCAGGACATCCACAGCAATGTGGTGATGGTTGCACTGGTGGTGTTTTCCTTGGGTGAGCAGAGTGTGCACACCGTCGTGGTTTGCAAGAATAAAAGTGAAATTTATTTCCATTGCTTAGCTGTGTGTTTTCCTCTGATTCTGCTGATTTTTTTCATTGTTCTCTGTTACCAAGCCATGCTTTCAAACCTTGCTTTCCCTGCCTTGGATTTATTGAGGGAGCAGGAGGGAAAGATGAAATGAAGTAATATATTTTGTGTGTCATTGTCTTGCTGTCAGTTGAGTCTTAGTGGTACCATTACTCATGTTATGACACGTTGCTGTACCTGGGTGAGTTTTGCTCCCCTCTGTGTGTTTGGTTGAATTTCTAAATGTGTTTTTGTGGGTTGCCATACACCCTCAGACTGGAAAGTGTGCATTTTCTAAATTCAGTTACTTTTTGAGCTTTCAAATCTTTCCTCCCCTCACCCCTTGTATCAGTCTGTATTTGTGAGAGCTCTCCAGGGCTGGAAGTGAGCTTTATCTTTGTTGACACAATTAGCTGCTTTGCAGGGTGAGTGTGACAGCCCCTGCACACACATCTGGTGGAGTGTAATTACAGATCCCAAAAGAAGATGTAATAGTGAGGCTGACCAAGGAATCTTTACTTTTGCAGCCTGTTTTACTTACATGAACGTTCAGAATAGTTGACTTTGTTACATTTATAGAATCATGGGGTGGTTTGGGTTGCTAGGGACCTTACAGATCATCTCATTCCAAGCCCCCTCTTCCCCCCTGCCCCAGGCAGGAGGCACCTTCCACTAGACCTGGAGGTTTCTCCACCCTGTCCAACCAGGCTTTGAACACTTCCAGGGCTGGGGCAGCCACAGCTTCTCTGGGCACCCTGTATCTCACCATGCTCACAGGGAGGAACCCAATTCTGTTCCTAACCAAAATGATCACTGTCACAGGTGTTCAGGAGCCTTGACTCCAGGTGGTTGGAGATGGATCTGAGCACTGCTCTGTGCTTTCCTACTCCTTCCTTGCCACCTCCAAGTACAGTAGAAATGTTTGATGAAGTTCCCATAGCATAAGAGAAGCTGGACCTTCTTTTCTGCCTGTGAGAGCTGTGGAGTCCTTTGTGTGTCCATGCAGCTTTTGATTCCTGTTGTTAACAATTAGTTTATAGAATGTGGTTAGTGGGATTGGCAAGGGTGTGCTGGCTCCAAGGAGCTGGATGCAAGCAGCAGGCTGCTAATGCACCCCTACAGAATCCTTGGGTTTGCACTTTCTGCAAATTATCATCTTTGGGCTCTCCCTGCATTAAGGACCTCTTGGGTTCAGTGCCAGAAGTGTGAAGTTTGTGGTAGCCAGTGCCTGGCTGACTGGGTAGAGTTATACTGGTTAAAACAGAGGTGTTAAAAATGTTTTCACTGAAAACTTTTCGCTGAGACTATGATTACAGATCACAAACTGGTTCTAAAAGTTGACTAAAAGGGCAGTAAATGTGTCCCTAATCATAACAGTGTGATTTTGAGCATTTCTCACAGGGGTCATTCATCTGCAGCTGAAGGCTGAGAAATTTTGGTGTAAAGCCTTCAGTGAATGCCAACTCAGGGGCAGGGAGTGGAGAGTTTGAGAGCAGAGAAGGAGAACCTACAGGTCAAATGAACCATCTTTTAGCCCAAAGTGAAGGTGCAGGCCAAGGTTTTTGTCCCCTTCACCACACTCTAAGCTTTTCTATATTCCAGCTTTCTTGAAAATAAAATAAAACTGAGTTTGTTTCCCTCAGCTCCTCCTGAATGTGAGTTAGAGCTGCTGGCTCCCTTGGTGTGAACCCACCAACTCTGTCTCCACAAAGTGGAGATCAGACCAGCCCAGAAACTAAGGCTGTCAAGTTCAATTTAAAGAAAGAGGATTTTTCTTTAGTTTGGTTTCTTCAAATGCAAGCATCAGGAAGACAAGCCAATGTCATCTACCACATTATTGCTCTTTTGTGTTAAGGGTTATAATGCCTACTGTAATACTGACACAGGCTGGCATCTGTTTTGTCTCAGCTTTAGTGATTGAAAATTACCCAAAGCCATCTTGCTTTTGGGACTGAGATAATGTGGGGGTGAGGGCTAGCCAAGAAGCCTGCTCAACATGGGGCTGTTACCCCTGCTAAAATATCTCTGTGGGTGACTTGGATGGTGGTAAAGGAGATTGCATGTTGGTTTGGATGAGAATTCTTTTGAGCATAGACAGTAATTTCATAATTAGCCCTTAAAATTACATGGTAGTGAAAACTCAGAAGCATTAAAGATCACTTACATTAAAGCATCTGTTCTGTATTTCAGCTATTCTTGTCTGGATCCTACTTGCAGCCCCTTAAAAAGGATGTGAAAAAGATTGTGTGCTTTGAATTAGTGCAAGGACGGGTTAGAATGGTAAAGATGATTAAAAGCAGCTACTAAACTGGCCATGAGCACTGGCCATGGGATGCTCTGAAAGGACAGGGAAGTATTTTTGCACAGTCAGAAGCATGTGTGTGCTGAACAAGTCGATTCAGTCTTTGCTGTCTCTAATATTCAACGATGTCAAGTTTATTTCAGGTAATAAACTTATTTTATATTAAACATAATTTTCAAACACCCATTAACAGAGACTTCCACAGAGTACAGGATTTCTGTCTCTTACCATGAACTTTGTGTGTTCAGGTAAGACTTTAGTGAACAGAATTCACAATTTAAAAAAAAGCCTGCTGGATGCTTCCAATATTGTTCTGTACAGAGATTTTGCTTTTTCCTTTTGGTGACAGCCTGTTGCTCAAAAAAAGACAGAAAATTATGTCACTGCAATCAACTGTTATACCAAATAATGGAAATTTAACATTGGTTTCTCCCTACTGTCTGCACCTTCTTTTCCTTACTTAGAAGCTGGTAACTGTTTAGGGATAAATCCTTTTTTTGCATCCCAGCTGCCCAAGCTGCATGTACACAGCTGGTTTAGGAACATGCAAAAATCCTTTTTCTGTCTGAGCATTCTAAACCAGCTCAATCCCCACCTACGAGGCCACTTAAGCTCAAACCATTTTTAAAGTGTTTTCAGAGCTTGTCCACAGGAGACTGCAGGTGGTTACTGGGAAATCCCACTTTTCTGTTAGAGTAGGTGGAACCACATGGCTGGGTCAAGCCTTCTAGTTATCCTGCATCTGCCAAGAAAGTCTGAGTCCATCCAAGTGATGGCCTGGAGCTCTGTGGGCCTTGGTTTTGTCTCTGGTACTTGAGAAAAGGCTTCTTGTCTTAGACATGTGAAGTGCTTTCAGCATCCCCACTGATCACTGGCTGACAAGTCACGCATCAAAAACATTCAGAAAAAAATCAATTTAGCTGTCTTTAACTTTGTGTTGTAGAGAAGGAAGATACAACTTAATTGCTTTTCTATAACAGTGGAGTTATTTTAAAAATTGTGTTGAAAAACATTTCCATTAGTGTTTGGTCTAAATAGTGTTTACAGTATTTTCTATCTAATTTATTCTGCCTGTATGTATTTCATTTTTAAATGTCAGTTTGCCTTTCGATGAAATTAAGTGTAAGGTGATGACTAACATCACAGCTTTCCCCAACAGTTTACACATTTGCATATTCCTAGGGCCTTCATTCAAACAGAAAAAATACAGAAGGTATTCTGTATTCTGTATGCTTCCTTCAGAAGGTAGGAAGAAATTATTTGAGGAAATGTTTAAGTGAAAGGCTCATAGTACCAGCAAATGTATTGTCTTCTGAATTGTAATTTTTCTTGTCAAATCTCTGTGAGTTTCTTGGTTTTGTTTGGGTTTTGTGCCTCTTAGGAGTGTCTGAAAGAGACTTGGAAGCCCAGATCAGCCTGGTCTCTAAAGGCAAGAACAGAGTCCTTTCCTTCCAGAGTAGATAGAACTTGTGAAGATCCCAGGGCTATGAAATTCTGGCTCTGGAATCCCTGAGGGGGGAGGCAGTTCCTGGCACTGAGGAGGAGGATGCAGAACAGCCTTTTCCTGGGGTGTAAAGGCACACACACAGTGGTCAGTCGTGGCAGACACGGGTGTGAGAGCCGGCCTGGAAGCCAAACCTCTGGCACACAGATCCCACCAAGGCTCTGGGGCCAGCACTGGCCATGCCCAGCCCCAGCCATGCAGCAGGAAGGAAAACCACCTGGCTGCTTTTGAACCCATTTTCCTTTCTTCTTTGACACTGTCTTGTGTCACTGAGCGTGTCCTGGGGCGCTCTGGTTTTGCTGTTTGGCCATGAAGCTGGTCAGCACTGAGGGCTGCAGCCAGGAGAGCAGACTGACACAGGCTGCACCAAGCTGCTGAGGCTTGGTTGTGGTTAACACCTTGCTGAAAGAGCAGCGAGACCTAAAAATCATCTATCTCCTCACCACAGTGCTTTCCTGCCGCTCATCACTTTTTATGCCCAGAAATATTTGACAGCTTTGAAATATTAACGCTTATGGGTCAAGTATCTCTTGAAAATGCAACAGCAGAATCATGCATTGTGCACTGCAGTTGAGCAAAACTAGGCTAGTAGCATCTCCAGCCTAAATTTTAGTTGTTAATCACTGTATTCCTCAGTTCAGAGAGCACTTATAACCCCCATGCTTTGGAGGAAGCTTTTTTCTTGCCTGGACTCCTCACTGTGCTGCCTGCTGAACCAGCCACTGGGATGTTAATCTGAGTTTAGATAAAGTGGGGCATTTTCTGCCTGCTGACAGCATCCAAATCTCCCAAATCCACTGCCTCCTCTAACACTGCTCTCAGTGAGAGAGTAACAGATGTACCTCATCTTTGCAGGGTGGTCTAGACTGTCATGGAGTTTGGAAATAAATTGTGTTAATAATGAATGTTCCTAACAGCACCATTACTATTCGTGTTATTTATTCACAGCTGCTTTGATCCTCCTCTCTTCAGTCTTGGCTGCAGTGCAAGGGGCAGCATTAAACCTGGGATTTGAAGCCCTGGTGGGGAGGGGTGAGCTTGGGGAGTGGGAGGTTCCTTCACATGGAGCAAACCCTGCAGGTGAGAGTGATTTCTGCTGGGAAAAGGGCAAGAGGAGGGAATGGGATAAAAACATTAAATGTGTTTGAGGCCAAGAGTGTCTTTTTGTTTAAACAAACTTTTGTAGTTAAAAAGAAAAATAGGTTTGAAAGAGGGGGAGGGTACAGTGAAGGGAGTTGGAGGGTGAGAGTGTGAATTCAGCAGCACAGACATGCAGATCTCACAGTCCAGGGTGGAATTGCTGTGTGTCCAGTCTGGGCTGCAGAGTGGAGGTTTCAGACTTAACCAGAGCCCTTCAGCTGCTGTAGCAATCCCTGATGGCTGCCTGGGAGAAAACCTGTGTGTTCTCATGGCTCCCCTGCCTCCTGAGGGCTGCACAGATCCCTCTTTCCATGTCTGCTGGGGAGGGGTGATGTCTTAAATCAGCTTGCAGACAGAAACTGTCCCCCAGTTTCACAGGGGTGGTAAGTGGGGAAAAGCTCTGCCTGAATTCCTGGTATGAGAGGAAGCTTTATTCCAGGCAGGCTTTTAAAGTACATGTTCCCAGCATTTATCAGAGCATGCTCTGAGCCAAGTTATGATTCTTGTCAGATTTTTGTTCCCAGGGCCAACCCACCCTCAATGTTCATTAGCAAATAAAAGCACCACATGACCCACACACTTGGCTAGCAGCACCCCAGCCATCTTGTAAGCATTTGAAGTAATAGTACAACTTGCATACATTTCTCAGTGATTTTATGTTGGGAGAGTTTGAGCCAACTGGTATTACTTCCAAGAGAAACACTGTGTGTTCACCCACTTTACCTTTAAAGCAAGAGAGAAGAAAAAGTTTTCTATGGTCTGTGTTTTGCCATCTCTCCCACGGGGCTGCTTAACTGCCCTCTTGACATTTCTGTTACAAAAGAAATAGTAGCTTTCAATGTTTTTCTCCCTGAGCTTCCTTAAAAAAATATAGTAAAAAGAAACCATTGAGGTGCTGGTCCCAGTGGAGGGAACTAAACCTTACTTGGTGATTGGCTTGTGTTGTTCATAGTTACCTTTTACAGACTCTTCTAGAAGTAACCAAAATACTGCAAACTGGAAATGGATGCAGTGGGAGACTCAGATGATGGCTGCAGTGACACAGCTTTGGTACCCTCAGGGAGGGATAGGCTGTCCCCACCATCTCTTCATCCATTCCAGCTTCAGATTTGTGGCAAGGCTGAGAGGAATGAAAGGGCTGCTGATAGGTTTGGAAAGGCTGAGGGAGAAATGAATGTGTTTGAAGCAGCCTCTGGGGATACTGATGAATGAACATCTGGTAAAAATTAAGTATTACTTACTGCAATAAAAATAACCCCAACAAAATGCAAGGTGGCTAACAGCCAGGAGATGGCTGATGGTACATGCTGCAAACTGCACAGAGATTTCTCCTGCTGCCTGTACCCCAAGCCTCACAATCCTGAATATAACACAGACAGTACCTACTGCCCTGTCTTGGGCCATCCCCAGCCCCATTTCAATAGCTCTCCTCTAGACCATCAGGCATCTGCTTTCTGAAGTCCTAACCAGCACTGTGAAGTGACCTGTGACTGTGACAGATGGTTCATGAACACAATTTTATGTTCATGAATGCATTTTATTTAGGTGCTCAAATCGTGGTGTGTTTTAGGAACTGATCTGCATGGCAGGAATTTTCAGCAAATTGGGTCCCAGGTTGTAATAAGGGCCAAAGAGAAGTTTTCAAACTGGTAAAAATGGCCATCAGGTATTAAAATAGCTTCCTTAAATACTGCATCCTCTGCTGATGGGTCCATGGAGTGTCTGGCTTTCAGTTTGAATGTCTGAGCTTTCCTGTTGGGTCCTTTGTGTCTTAGCTAAATATGTCTGAAATCAGGGCAAGTCTCTCTCTATTTTACTGGACCTGAGGTAAGAGTTCTACTGGCAATGCAGCAAAATTAATTGTAAGGTATCCAGAAGTTTAGGGATCCAGAAGGTTCCTAAGGAACATCATACTTTCCTGTAGAGCTCAATAAACTAATTTTAGTAAATTGACAGTGTTCTCTATTAAAACAGATTAGACAACTCATGTGTTCACTGCTGTCAAGTGTCAACAGTGGTTTGATTAATGCAAAGTAATGTTGTTTGACTGATTGTTTGTAGCTGTCCATAAGATTTTGATTTTGAACGTGGGGCTGTAAATTAATGAGTTTGGGAGCATTTTTCACTCCTGATGGTGGTTCAGAGCCAGATTTTGGAAAGAATCAAAGGCAAATGATTTGATTTGGATGTACTTTGTGAGGGAGAGAACATTCTGTTCCCGTGAGTGCTTTTCAGCAAGGGAACCTGCTTTGCCTGGTGTCCTTAGAGATGCACATGGTGCCCCAGCCCAAGGCTGATCCTCCACCACTGCCCTTGGCATGGCCAGCTCAGGCTCTGTTCTGCCACCTGCCCAGAAGACTGGTGTCTCAGGAAAGGTTGTAGGAGATAAGAGTTCTGGCTCGTGTGAGCAATTTTACATTTTATCATGGAGCAAGGAAGCAGCACTTGGTCACTGATGCACCTGAGCTGACTTCTACAAACCTACCTGGGTAATTATTTGAAATAGCATTTAATGCCTCAGGTATTTAACAGATACAGGAAGAAGTATTTTCTCTGAAAAGTATCTTTTAGGTGCACTGTGTGTCAATCCCTATTTGCTTCTAGTCTTTTTCACTTTCCAGCTTATTTCTGACCAATTTAAATAAATTGACCTTTGGGGTTTTTGAGGTAGGAAGGAATAAAGATGTGACTAAAATGTCATGAAAGCCGCTGGGTTGACTCTAGGGATTTCTAGACCATGTTATCTTAGCTTTTATCTACACCTCTGTTCTGATGTGCTTTGATCTTCAAGGATTTTTAAAACATGTTTTTTATAATGTGCAAATAGCTACCAAAAAGTTTACAGATTCACAGCGTGGGTGCAGTGTAGGGCTCTCTCAAGACTGCTTTTGATATCTGACTATATCTGCCCCAAAAAAATAGGCCTTGAGCACCTAAATAAGCTTAGTTTGAATGATAATACCTGGGTCTTACCAGTGTGTTTTGTCTCTGGGTGTTGAGGCTTTTTAAGGATTTGGTTTTCCTCGTTTTACAGATAGTGGGGGGGAATGGGAGTTGGGAAATACTTGTTTAGGAGTGGGAGTGGGGAGAGAAAGAGAAAGAAAGGATAATTTTCATTTCCAAAAAGGCTGGGGAGTGGAGACACAAATAGCAGCTGCCTTGCCTGAACACCCAGTCTGGTACTCCATAGGATTGCATATGTTTTTTTCTCCTGGGCATGCGGGCTTACAGCTGATGCAATGCATGATGTCTGGTGTTTGGTTTGCATGAACATTTATTTTTATTTTGCTAGGGTTTTTAATATCTCATGAAGACATGTTTATTGTGCCTTAAAATCTGATTTTTCCCTTGTGTGATTTTCAGGCTCTGGAGGACTTGTAGTATCTCAGTAGAAACCAAAGCCTGATCTTCCGTTTGGCTCTGGCAGATGTTGTGGAGGATAAACAAAGAGAAATCTGTGGAGCTTTTCTGTTTATTTGTAGTGCAGTCTAATTTGTGTTCTGGTGGAACAGGAGTAGGGTGTAGGACTGCAGGAAGTGCAGTACAAGTGGTGCTGGAGGAAGGGTATCATCTCTTCAGATTGCACATTTGGACTGTGCCTCTGAATTGCTGAACGTTTTCATGTGCTTTGCTAATTTGTGGTAAAACAAGGCTGACTGACAGCAGTGTTCCAAAGAATCTGAACTGGAAATGGTCATGCAAGTTACTCAGCACCTTTCAGTCACCACCAAAGCCATCAGTTTCCTTGGAGAATGTTGAGAGAGCACTGATTAAATCAACAGGAATGGACAGGGAATGGAGTAATAGATAAACAGCTGTTCAGAGATGAGGTAAAAAAAATCATTCCTCAAGCAGGACATGTGGTATGTGGGGAGATCTTTTAAATGCTTGGATAGTGGCATCCAGGAGTGGAGACCACCCTTCCTCCAAGTCTTCCCAGCAGTGTCTGGAAGGGGGCAGAGATCAGGGAAGTGAGCTCTGATCTTGGTGACCCTTCCATGCTAATGCCTTCCTCAGTGCCACCTCCTGAGAGCTGGCAGAGCCTTGCAGCACCAGCAGGCGTGTCTGTCCTGCCATCTGTACAGAGATCTCTGCCTGCAGAGAGGCAAAGGCACCAAGCTCCAGCCAGGGCCTGGCGAGAGACGCTCTGCTCGGGGTGGGAGACAGCAGGGATGGAGCTGCTCCCTGCACACATCCCAGCCTGCTGCTCCCAAACCTGCTGCTGCCTGCTCCTCTTGGGTGTCTGCTGGTGAGGGGTGAAGATGGAGCCCAGAGCTGCTGCAGCATCACAGCCCTGGGTCCCTTGGTTGATTTTTCAAGCAGGGAGATCAAACAGTGAGGGGGCAGAGAAGAGTTGTGATAGAGTGAGGAGAGTTACAGCCCTGATCTGTTCTTCTTCTGCTCCTCTTCACCTGCTAGCAGTTGGATCTGTTTTTCCCAGTGCACTGCTGAGAGCTGCTATAAACTGCAATCAAACTTGATCTTGCCAAATGCAAGTTGAAATGTCACCGTGTTCCTCAAATCCTCTTTTAAAACTACAGACTTGTAAGGTACCTCTCCCCCAGTATTTTCTCCTCTTTATTCTTTCTTCTCCTGTGATTCATGAAGTGACCGTGTGCTCCTGTGCATTAAAAGAAAAGCAAGCATTATGTTCAGAATGCATCAGATCACACAGAGCCACGTTTTGCTGGCACGTTTGTACAAGCTCCCATTCTGCACATTGGAATATTTTCATGCTGGCTTCCAAAATTCATGAGCAAGGGCAGGCTAGGTTTTTGTGTTGGACAGAAATCAAAGGATCTGGAAATGTAGCCAGTGACTGTAGAATAAAAGCAATTACCACATGCAACAGTATGTAAATGTGTTTATTAGGAATGTGTATGTCCCTTGTTAGCGTGTATCTTAGTGCCACAGTGTCTTTCATTGTGACAATGGTCTTGTGAAACATAATAGCTCTGTTTTTCCCCTTTTGTAAAGCTTCATCCTAAATAACTTCCCCTTCAAATTAATTCTCTTGGCCCCCTTTCAGACATGCTGTTATTTTCTTTTCTTACCAGCCATCTAGCGCTGTGGTTGACCTTGGTTTTCATATCCTGCAGGCCAGATCTACTACTTCCTGAAAAATATTTGACCAAGGGGAAATACAAGGCAGGACAGAGATTTCTGCCATGTTCTGCTTTCTGTGCACAAGCTAGATGGTGATGAGGCAGAAGAAGCTTGTAGAATAACCTTGGAGGCAGTGGGGATGATCAGGAAATTATCTTTGGGAAGTCTGTCAAGGCTGACTGTTTAAAAGCAAACAACATCCACCCCCCAGGTAAACAGACATGACCAGGGTGGTGTGAATGGAGTGGGCAAGGGAGGTTTTGCTGTACCTGGGTAAGAAACAAGATTTGACAGGTGGCTGAAGGCGCAGGTGGTGCGGTGCAGGGTGCTCTGTGGAAACATTTTCTGAAGCACTGGGAAGGCTTTTGTTGTCATCTTTACCTTGAACCACATCTGTGCAACATCTGTTGTTTTAAAAGCACATACCTGTCATTAGGTGTACGTAATTAACTTAATTTCATTTGCAACTCTGTTTATTTTTTTTCTGTAATGAAGCACAGGCTTGTTTTCTCTTCTATGGGGAAACTTTGCTTGGGAGTGTACTTACAGCAAGCAAGTCTGTTCTGAAATGTAAGAGCAGCAAAGCTTTTGGCCTTGAAAAGAGGGTGAAGTTTTCTGAAGAAAACACCTTCCAATTGATAATGTTTTGGCAGGAAAGACTTCTTCATGTGTCAGATCCAACCAAACTTCCCATTCATGTAGCAATACTTCAAAGGAAATTATAAATAGGTATCTGTCTCATGTTTGTTGCCAGAGCCTGTGCAAGGTCAGCCTCTGTGTGCCTGTGTCCTGTGGCCATGGATGGTCAGTGCTGAAGTACAAACATAGCATGGTGTCTGGCAAATCTGCCTCCTTTCCAACTGCTGAAAGCCATCCTGGAGGCTGGAAACAGGACAGCAGTGAGCTGGAGCCAGGGTGGCTTTGGGAGGAAGGGGGAGGTAAATAACAAGTGCAGGCTGCAGCTCAGGATGTGAAACCCCTTCCTTCCTGTGAGCAGTGGTGCAGGGATGGGATGGCAGGTGAGTGGTGCTCACCCACTGGTGACTTTCCCAGCTGCTGTCATAATGGTATTCTTTTCAACAGCCTCTTTTGGTTTTGTTAGGAAACCATTTCAAACATTTCAGCCTTGATGCTGTGAGAAGGAATTAAAAGTTTTGGCAGCTGGAGTTGATCCACTGCTCCCTTTCCTGCCCCCAACAACCCTCCTTAGGGAGCTGTGGCCATGATCCCTGTCCCCAGCGCTGGGGTGGCTGCAGCTCAATGGCACCAGGGTGAGTGGCAATGGCAGTGCCCCGTGGTGAAGCAGCTGTAGCAGGCTTCCCTGCTGTGTGTGAGGGAGCCCTCAATGAGAATTGAAAGCTCATCCTTGCTGTGGATGTGGTTCAAAAGCCAGCACGGGTTGCTGGGGGGCCTTGTGTAGGGGATGCGCTGGGGAAGGGGAGGCATTGCCCCTTGAGTGGTGTTTGAGTGGGAAGGGATTGGTGCAAAGGACCAAAGGCTGCCTCTCACAGCAAGTTTTCTTCAGCATTTGTGTCTGGGTGGAGGGCTGTGCTGGTCTGGTTAGCTTGGCTAGCAGCAGGACTGGTGTGTTGGAAGTGTCAGAAAAGCCTGGGCTGAGCCCAGGGGCCAGGGCAGGGCACCTCTCCTGGGTGGGTTCTGCACAGCTCTGTGTCACACTGGGCTGGGGAGGAGCTGAGAGCTCAGCCTGAGCCACCTGTGCCCATCAGCAGCAGTGCCCCAGGTCCTGACCCCACTGAATTTTGGTTGCCCAGCGCTCCAGCTGTGTCCTGGGCACCCAGGACAGTCCTGGCAGTGCCCACTCTGCCTCACCTGCCAGGGGAGCAGCGGGCAGCAAGGTGTGAGGGGTGAGCTGGAGCAGTGTCTGACAGGGAATAAGGAGTTTGGGAGGAAAAACTGCTGGGGATGGCACTTGGAGCACGGCTGTGCCAGCAGGAGGGAAGGAGGGGCAGCAGTGCTGGGAAGTGAAGACCCAAAGCAGTGGTGGGTGCAGGTGTGAGGTGAAACCCTGGCAGGTGCTGCTGAGAACATGGAACCAGGGCTTCTGGTCCTGGCAGGGACACAGCAGGGCTGTTTGTCTCGGAAATGGTGGGGTCCCATCAGGGTTTGGGGGAGGCTGTGGTGCCTTCTGGAAAAGGCAGCAGGTTTCAAACCATCTCTGCCCTACCTGTGACCCCTGCCTGTCAGCTGCTGGCCATGGTTGATGCAAGGAAACCACAGAGTTACTCAAGCCAGTGGTACAATGTGGAAAAAAATAGAAGAGAGAAAAAAAATGTAGCCAGGAGAGGAGGGGGTCTAGTTCCAGTTGGAGTGAGGCTGCTCCCACAGCAGTAAACACAGGGAATGGATGCACATCTGTGGTACTTTGGGACTGTCAGGCTCAGGAGACCTTTTTTCTTTCCTTTTTTTTTCCTTCCAGTTAATTTCCCACAAAAGGTCATGGCCTGACATGGTCATGGCTGATTTGCAATCCCTGCCCAGCCTTTCTGTGCTCAGGGATCCTTCAGCATTCAGGACTGTTTGCTCAGGGCAATGATTTGACTCCAGTCCACTTGCCTGTTACTCAAGACTGCTGAAAACCCACCTCTGCACTTGCCTGAAGTTAGGCTGTGATTTTTCTAGTTCTCTGAGTGGCTTGCCTTCTCTCCTGATGTAATTTAGGTAGGGAGCTGTAATCAATCAATCAGCATAGTAATTGCTATGTAGCATTGAGCACAGTGGAGAAATTGCCTTGCATTTACCAAGTCCTCTCTGGTGGAGACAGGGCTCAGAGGTCAGCACCCTCTGACTCCTGGCATCTGCTCCCTGGGGAATATGTGCCTCTCTTTTGGGGGATACAGTGCAGGGAGAGCAGTGCAGTTAAGTTGTAGTGGCTGCTGTACTGCTTTGGTGTCCTAGACAAGAGTGGCAGCAGTGGGATTCTGAGAGATCCTCACTGGCTGCTTGGCTAGAACATTGTCATGGGACACACATCTAGGGGGAATCATAGTGGGATCATGGGCAATTGGGTTACTTGGGGATTTAAAGGTGGTATTTGCTCATATTTGGCAAAGTAGCATGGGGGATGTGATCCAGAATTTCATTTGATGGGGAACATGTGTGGTCTTCCCCACAAATATATCTCTTAAGAGGAGGGCTTGTCTTTTGGAACAAAAGGAGAGAGGACAGTTGACCTGTAGGTCATGTAGAAGTTGACAAGTAAGATGAGCAGACTGTGAAGCTCATTCCAGGTACTATGCTTGCTGTGATACCATTTTCCAAGTCATTGACTTGACTTTATCAGGTAGCAAGGCCCTAGTGAGTTTTGGTCAGCCTACTTTTCTTGTCCATCTGCACAACATCTCACTGCCTGGCAGGTGTTTACAGCACTGTCTCTAAGTCCCTTCTCAAAAAGCAGTTATCCAGATAAATGGCACTTCCTGCTTTGAAGCTAGTTCAAATCATTGGTCAGTGAACCACATAGTTCTGCTGCTGTAAAACCTCTACTTCTGCTATTTACAGTGTTAGAAACATGTTAGAAATGTACAGCTTTATCCCTTCCCCTCTCGTGCCTTGACAGCTGCTGTGTGGTGATCCCAGACAGTTAATGTATGCTGCCATTTTTGGCAGGAGCCAGGCTGGTTGTGTTCAGCAGCCACCAAAACCTCACACATTTTTCCATCTCAGAAGTTCTCCCAACAGCAAGGTAATAATAAACCATGAAATCAACAAACACTCCTTCAGACCAGGACAGAAAAATAAAATAATGGCAAAGTCAGTAAGCGGCATTAAAATATAAAATCTGAGAGCACATAAAACCAAACAGGTTCTGGACAGAACACATCAGTGGATCTGAGCTCACAGAAATCTGAGCTCCAGTGCAGATGCCTGCAGTTGATGTTGTCCAATTAAACTGGGGGCACGGAAGGAGCTCTCAGTCATACCGGTCTGAGCAGTTCTGCGTTTCTCCTTCCTACACGTGATGTGCTGTGCCAGCTGAAGGTTTCTGGCATGGCTGAGCTCTTCCACAAGGGTGGAAGCTCCTTGGTTCCCCTCCCCTTCGCCAGTTCAGGGAATTGGCTGATCCTGGGGTGGCCCTGAGCTGTTTTGCAAAACCCAAGTATGAGTTGTGCCAGCACGAGATCGTTTCCTCCCCCATTTTCTTCCCCTCCCCCCCCCTTTTTTTTTTTTTTTATTGTTAAATAAGGGTTTTAATTCTTTCTACCATCTCCATTTCCTGGTCTGAATGGATGTTGAAATCATTGTACTGCCACAACTTGCAGCAGGGAGCACCCAGTGGCATGAGGCTGGGCATGGGGTGGGCAGCAGGGGGAAGGGAGGAGAGCATGACAGGAACTGCTGTGAGCCACTGGTACTGCCAGACACATCACAGAACCACAGCCTAAGTGCTACTGAAAGATTAAATAAATATTCAGCAGCAGAGATATGTCCATTGTGAATCAAATTGTAAAGAAAATAGTTAATTCAGATTTGGACATCCGGTAGGAGGATGTCTGTAGCTTGCTGCAGAATTGCTCTTAGGGATTGAATATTTTTCTGCTTATTGTTCAGAATTCCAGTGGAAGTTTAATATTTGGTTTCTGGAGCCTGTTTAAAGAGAGTCTTTTGACTATTTAACACCTTGAAAATAAAAATTCTCTTGCAGTCTATATAGAGGAAATAAGCACTTCTTAAACTACTGTCATTTAAAAGCAGCTGTTGAGGGTTTTACAGTGGAGCTTTGCATGTGGTTATGATCACTGTAGAGCCCCTTCATGGGGGTATGGGCTGTGCATCATTAGGGAGTGTACAGAAACAAGGTGTGCTTTATTAGGGAGTGTACAGAAACTAACACAAAATACGGCTGTAGAAATTACACTGAAATGCTGCATCTAAACCAGCCAAGAGGAAAAAGGATAAATCTCATCATGTCCCTTTTCTGAAGACTCTTTAGAGCCCCAGGTTACATAAGAAATGAGTTGCCGGGTTTCCAACCTTGCTGGCTCCTGGTCTCATCAGCACTTGTTCTCTCCTGCCCATCTCCAAAGGCTCTCCATGAACAGCAGATTGCAGAGCAGGTGCTCTGTGACTCTCACTCTCTAGCAAGGCAAGGGAGTGCTTTTGCTTGTGTTTTACAGTAAGAGTTCATCTGTGTTGTAATTTAAGTTGATTTGTTGTTCTCCAAGAAGGTTTAACGTGCACCTCCCCTTCCCAAATCAAAACCCCACCCTGTGTTTTTGCCATCCAATTTTCACTCCTCTGAGGTGGCTGGCACCATGCTGTGTGGCAGTGTGAAGCCATGCTTTGCCAGAAGGCTGGCAGGTATTTTTAGCATAGCCTGTTTGGCAAGGGAAGGGACGTGTCCCTCTTTCCCCCTGTGGAAGGACCACAGGCCATGGTGTGGCTGGATGATGCTTTTTAAGGTCTTATTGGGGTAGCTGGTTCCCTTCACCTCTTGTTTGTAAAGAAATGTTTAATGCCTGGATGCTCCAATTTCCATAGCTGTCTTAGCTTTTGCCTTTCCCTGTCTGTCTCTCTCTATTTTTTCCTCTCTTTGTCTCAAATTAGCGCCACAATTAAAGTGTGAAGCCTGCTGGCAGCTCACTAGTAATTACTATACAATGAAAGAGAGGAACATCTGTCAAAGCTAGGACAAGATAACAGCTGTAATTGATTGCCAAATCATGGAGCTTGACCACCAGCAGATGGCTGGGGCCAGTTTTGGAAAACCAATAACAGCAGCGGTCCCGGGGATTCGGGGTGACTCCCTGGGAGTTACACTTGTTCAAAAGATGCAAGGCTCCATCCTTTTTAAAAACAGGATAGAAACTGTTGTAAAACAGTTGATAGATTGTTAAGCATGTACTGTTAGTTTGGTTATAGTAAAAGGGGTTAAAAGGGTAGTTATAAGAAATATGGTACTGAATGCACCATAGTACACCTAAGGGAAGTGCACCACGTCCCTAGTGAAACGAGCCAGGCTGGACAGAACTGTAATGGCCAATCAACCCTTAAACCCTCATGGAAATAAAGGATTCAGAAAGAAACCAATCCAAAGGGACAAAAAACAGGATGAAAAGGGGCTTCTGACCCACTGAACTGTGCTGCTCCATCTGGACCATCGGGGCCATCGCTGCAGCATCCTCGAGGGAACGCTCCTGCTCGGCCCGTGGGCCCCCTGCTTTAGGCCTTTCTTTTTTTTGTGGTAAAAGCTGAAATCACTTCAGTACTGGGAGCTTGCTCTCGTTTTCATCACTTTTGGTTCCTCTGTTTGGTTTCCTTATTTATTCTTGACTCCTGCTCGCCTCGGAGGCCCAGCACGGAGCAGCATATGCCAGGCAGGGCGGCGCGGGGAAGAGCGAGCGAGCGCTGGAGCTGCGAGCCGTGGCTCGGTGGGAATTGGGAGCTGCAAGCCATGGCTCCCTGGGAATTGGCAGCACTCGGCTCTCCACGGCTCAGGAGGTGCCTCCCGTCACTGCAGCACTTGAGAAAAAGCACAGAAGCAAGTTCAAATTCATTGCAAAACGCAGGGATCCCTTCTGAGGAGAGGAAGTGAAGGGGGAAACCATTTACTGCAGAGCACGAGGCTCCCTCAACAGAATTAAATGCTCTGAGTGCTCGCTGAGATAATAGGGTTTGGTCCCTGTGTTACATCCCCTCCAGTTCATAGCTCCAACTCCCATCTCCTGTGTTGGGTCTCTGTGGCAAAGTTGACAGTAAAAGGTCTGAGTTTGTTACAACATCACAGCTGGTAAAACCTGCAGACTCAGGCTATCCGAGGAGCTGTCATTGTTTCTGCTCCAGTGCTGGCTCTCTGACTGCATTGTTTCCATCGCATTCTCTATACACCAGAATTGTTGCTGAAGAGGTAGAGAATGCATAATCTGGAGAGAAGGGTCTAACTTTTATTACACATAATGTCACATGCTTTGTGGTAGCAGTGAGATAAGGCCTGAGGAATTGGGTCTGTCCTTATTCTGTAGTTTTCCTCTTCTGGTCACATACATATACAGGAAGCACAAGGGATTTTTCTTTTCCACTGTCTTCAAACCCAAAGGAGTGTGGCAAGGGGGGTTGGGGAAATCTTCTCTTGTTTTCCATGAGAAAGCAAAATGCCTCAATGTAAATGAATTGCAGAGAATGGATGTGAATCCCAAACTGCAGAGAGCCTGAATAGCTGCTGCCATTCAGCTCTCCTGGTGTTCAGTCATAGGGTTAATTGTTAAACAATTAGAGCTGCATTTCAAAGGCAATCAGACAAATTGGCTCAGGTATGGTGAGCAGTTTCACCTTGCACACCACCCTCCTCCCATCCTTGCCGTGACTCAGTTGGATGGATCTTCCTGGGTTATTGTGTAAAGCAGCAGCTTGTTTTAAACAGTGCAATCTGTCATTAATTCAGCTAATAAATCACAGCATAAGAACAAGAGTCTTGTGAGATTAACATCTACAATCAATTGGGAATTACAACATTGGCTTTCATAGGCAAAGCTGATCGTTAAGTCATGGAAAATTTATTACTCTACGAATCTGCTTATAGAAAGTGTTGACTTGAGGCCTTTATAGATTGTACTTATCATCAGATATTCACAGTGTTTGATGAAAGGTTAAATAACTGTATTTGTGCTGGGGTTTGAATTGCAAAAAGCAATGGGCAATTTTCTAAGGTAGTCGGGAGTTTTTGTGCAATGATCCTATTCAAGTATGCAGTTCTTGTGAATCACAATCCTCTTAGCAGGACAATACCTATGTTAAATGTCATAGGAGGACAAGATCATCTTGGGAAGTGTACCAACAAGTCTTCAAACTGTTTTTGCTGGTGCCAGGTGAAACGAGATGTGTTATTTTTTCTTCATCTGCAATTGGAGAATTATGTTAGAGCTGTAACACCACCAGTGTCGAGACTTTCGTGCCCTCTAATAAGAAAAGGAAGTCTGTTGAAGTTTCCTAGTAAGAAAACAGCAAATACCTATATAAAATAAAAGAAAGTCCAAGGAGCACACCATACAGTGAGTCCTGGATCTGTTCTGTTTGTTTAAGGGCTTTCTTCATCCTCAAAATTAAGCTTCTGCTTAAGTGAGAGCATGGATTCTTCACCCTGAGTATCACCCTGTAATTTCTGTTAAGGGTAACCAGAAGGTAACAGTACAGAGTATGCACAATGCTACATTTTTTGTGATGTGCAGAACACGTAACCCTAAATTTAATTCAAAGTATTACTAGATATTTCAGTGGCAGCTCACCCTGAATGAGACTGAACAGCTGGATCCTGGAGATAACTAAGAGAGTTTCTGATATTTATTTATTTATTTGCCTATTTCTTTAATTAGCCGGATTTTTAACACTTGCAGCATTTAAAAAAAACCCCAAAAATACAGATGTGATCCTGGTAACTGGTCACTTAGCACCTGCTCAGGTATGTAGGGGTCATTTCCTACCTTATGGGGTAGGGTGTTTTTTGGGCTGGAGTGTGTGAAATTGTATCTAAAGGGTCCTAACCCAAGTGTTACTGGGTTATATATGCACATATATACATACATACATACATGTGTATATATATACACACATATATATGTGTATGTACATGTATATATGTGTGTGTGTGTATGTATATATATATATTTGTATATATTTCCTCTTTCTATGTGCCCACCCTGTTTTTTAATCCCAGGAGAGCTCCATCTGAAGCTGGCAGCTGGTGAGAGGCAGCAGAGGGGCATTGGCTGCTGGGGTTTAGGTGTGGGATCTGGAGGCTGAGGCAGGAGAGGAGGTGATGTCAGCATCTGGGGCGCGTGCCAGCTCGGTGCCATTCATGCTGCGCTGGCAGCGGGCTCCAGAGAGTGCAAGAAAGTGGAGAAATGGAGGGGGAGGACACAGAATGCAGAGAAAACAGCTTTGAAAATAGAGGAGAGGAGAGGGCAAATGCAGGAATTAATAAATGAAGCAGAGTGTTTCTGGTGTGTGGACTGGGTACAGTACCAGCTGGGTCTGTGTCGAGCACTAATGCAGCTTCAGGAGTGCATTCCCCATCCCTTCGCCCCTGTGCCTTGTTGGTGGCACCTCGGGGTTAGTGTCCTTTGCATTTATATGCATTCCAGAGCTGTGGAGACGGCAGCAGGCAGCACACTTGACATGGAGAGCCCCTTTGTGCTCCTGAGCAGCAGGTCAGCGAGTGAGCAGGGTTTGAATAAGCAGCCCTTGTGTCTTCATATGTCTCTCTGATCCCTCGAACAAAACCAGCATACGAAAGGCAGTAAGGCAATGTGAAGGCCTCCTAAATGTCACCAGAATGTCAGCAGCACTGGGAGCAGAGCAGCCTCCGAAGAGCAGAAAGCTTTGTAATATTTATAGAAACAGAATTTGTTAAAAATACATTTGCCTGTTACAGTTCAACCTTTTGGAGTCCTCGCTCCTTTCAGCTCCGGGAGTGGGTGGTGAGTTGAGAGTCTCTGCATGTGTTCCAGGCTGAGTTTAAGCTGATGCAGTCAGGCTGGGATCCTAGCAAATGCTGGAAAGATGAGGGTTTCGTAATACTGTGGTCCAGGAGCAGTTATGGTCTTTCTACTAAATGAGTTCAAAGTCTCTTAAAAATAAGCCTTTTCTGCCTTTCTCCATGTAAGCATGAACAAAAGTAAATGTGGTACAAAGCAGATCGTGATTTTTTTTCTTCTACCAGATAACTGAGTCACGTCATGGCAAGGCATGAGATACCTGGCACCCCATCCCTGGAAACCCGTTTTGTGTCTTGGTAGCTGGACTGGGAGCTGACTGCTGAGAACAAGGCAGACCTGTCTGCTTGTTTTTGCAGAGCTGCTGCCTTTAACTGCACTACCGTCATGGTTTGTCTTGTCACCATGATCACAGGCATGTAATGCTTTTACAGCAGAACAAAGTGGACCTGGAAAACAACCAGGAAATGGAGCAAGAGAATGCCGTGAAATTACCCTGGATAAACCTGTCTCTTGCCCCATGTTGAGCAGAAATGCCTGTGATGCCAGCGATGGCTCTGCTGTTCCACACTGCCCATCAAACAGCAGTGGGGGCTGGCAGCAGGCAGGCACTGTCTGTGCCCTAATGGTCAGCAGTGCTTTCCTCCCACAGCCCCAGCCCTTTGGAACAGCTGGGACAACTGGTCCGTGTGTTGTGGGGAACAATTTCTGCTGTTAGCATTGTTAAGAGCATCAGGCTGGACCCTCAGTTACCTGAAGTCACAGGCACTTGTGCAATGTAAAGATTATTTTCTTTAGCAAGGCAGAATTGCTGATCCTCGTGTAAGTTTTTGAAATTTTTTTTTCCTTGCTCTTGATTTCTTGCATTGTTCCTATTCCCCAACCAGTCAAAGAGGTTTCCCTTTTCCTAGGGGAAACCTCTTTGACTGGTTAGTCACCACCCCATCCAGAACTGTTAAAAGACAAATTACTGCTTGAAAACTGTTGTGAATCCTTCTCCTTTCCCTCCCCCTTCCCCATTCCAGCTCTCAGTTGCTTACATTCCTGATGTGTCTGGCAAGCAGGAGTGTGGAAGATGCATTGATTTGTAATTCCCAGCTTGGTGCTCCTGGTCTTGCTGCTCCCATTTATCTGACCTTTGTTACAGTGAGGTGGAAAAAATATCTGTAATCCTACCAAGCTGATGATGTCTGGGTTGAACACGCAGCTGTCGTGTTTGAGAGCGCAGTCTAAGGCTACATAGGATATATTCCATTGGGGGAGCAGGAAATCATTCTTTTGTTCTCTGTGTTTGATATTGTGTGACATTTCCTGGTACCAGATTTGCTACTGTGCTGCCCGCCTCTCACTGATGTCTGCTGGTGTGTAGCAGCGTGCTGGCAGAGCAGAGCACTCACTGCCCCTTCTTGCTCAAACCATATGTTTTGCAAAGGCATTTTCTCCCTCCCTCCCACCCTTCTGAGCAGGAAAGGCCCAACAGAACATGTACCAGCTCCTGCTGGTTTCCCCTCCCTGCACATTAGAGTCATTGACAAACACACCACTTCAGTATCGTGCACTGAAAAGTGGCAGAGCACAGGTGCAGAACCAAACTCTGTCCATGGGCTGCTGTCACAGCCACCCAGACTCTGGGACAAGCAGCTGGCCCAAGGTGTGAGCACAGGAGCCATCCTGGGCCCTGGTGACATCTGCCATTGTTTGTGGGTTTGCACAGCCATGTCCTGACTGCCCTGCCATCACCTCTGCTCGCACTGAAACCCCACACGGTGAGTGGAGCTTCATTTTCCTCTCTGGGAATGGATGGAGAAGTGCTGCTTGCTGGATTAATAGTGTTTCTCAGCAGTTAGTGGGTGCTTTGATTACAGTGTGTCTTTTTTAATGACCACTTGACTGCAGGTGGTGAAGGATGGCTTTAAAAGGTCCTTTTAAAATTACTTTCAGACTCCACAAAGAAATATAAAATTGTACCTTTTCCTCTTCCAGCAGAGCTCTAGCAGAGCTGTTACTTGCTTCTGGCATATAGAGCTACGTGCACCTTTTTGATTTGTCTCTCTTATCAGTCTCTTCTTGTACATTTTTTTTCCCTGTGGGCAACTAAATTGCTTTGGAGGGAGGAGGAAGATTAGCAAAAGGAGTGTTTATCCATCTTAATTAGTGCTCTGTTGACAGAAATTATTTTGAGTATTTGCTGCACAGTAGTTACTGTTCATGTAATTTTTTTTTTTTTTAATTTACATGTTTATTTCTTGGACTAAGTTATTGATGGGACTTAGTACAACTGGCTACTGATTCCCCTTTGTCACCAGACCCTTGGTGACTTTTTTGGTTAGTCATTTGCCCTCCATTGCCCTGCAGGGTTGCCATAGGCTGTACTTACAGGACAGACCATGGTGGTTCAAAGCAGGAGAGCTGGGATCGCCTGTTTTTGGAGCTCCACCAAGAGAGGTTTGGATCTGCAGCCCTGGATCATGACCACAGGGTGACTGTCCCCAGGGGTGGCTGCAGGGAGGGCTTGGAGAAGCAAGGTGTCAGGACATGTCTGCAGAGCTAAACAAGGACCCACTTTGTGTCATGGCCCCCACTCCGTGTGTTATCAGAAGGTGGAAAACAAATGATGGGCAGAAGGACTTGAATGCTGAGCACAGCACTCCTGGTGTTCACTGGCTGGATTTGGAAGCTTGCACTGCCACTTTCATTAATCCTCTAATACATGTGAGAAGTTTTGAAGCAAAAGCTCAGCTATTCCCTGGCTTGGAGAGGAAGTAAAATATCTAACAGGGCTTGAAGGGATTTGTGGATTTGCCTGGCTCTTGTACCCTGTAAAAAACCAACCCAGCTCTTCTAGCCTATATTCTTCTGGAATAGGCACTCAGAAACTGCTGTGGGGTTCTGCAGGGGACTGACAATACAATTCTGCAAGGGCAGCATGTGTTGAGGTGTGGAATGCATTGATATCCAGTGGCGAGCATGCTGTTGCTCATAAATATCTCACCTTCACAAGCTAGAGATGGCATTGAGTGGAAGATTCTCTGTAAAAGCTCTTTTGGTGGCATCCTAGTGATGTGCAACTATGCACCAAAAAAAATAAAAATACCTAATATGATGTGGTGTGGTATGAAAAGAGGTAATTTTCTCCACACTCTTAAGAGAACAGGTGTCCAAGTAGTGTCATCCTGGGTCTGAGCTGTCCTGGTCACTAGTGGCTGGTTTAATTTCACAGATTTATTTTTCTGACTCAAAAGAAAAATAATACATGGCTCTGGAGATAGAAGGTTGCCATCACTAATGTTTGCAGAGTGCCTTGAAGTCCTTAAGTGAAGGATGCTGTAAGGGATGGTCTTTAGGTTTTGTGGTATTGCATTAACAACTTCCATTGACAATCCCTGCCTGTCCTCTCCCATCTCCCTGCTCTTTGCCTTGGATTTTTGAAGAAACATGGCAGGACCGTTTCAGTTTTGAACAGAACTTTTCAAATCCAATGTGAAAACCCGCCAGCCTCTGTGGTTTACTGACTCCTTGGGTAATGTCCCTTTAAAGCAGCAGCTGCTGCCAAGGTCTGGACGCCGTGGTCACTAAATCATGTAGGGCTGTGCTGTAGCTGAGGGCTTCCAGCTTGGCCTTTTGTTGCTGTCACACAGTGGGAGCTGGAGGAGCGCCAGGGCTGCAGGCGCCCATTGTGCACCAAAGCCGCACATCTGCAGGAGAAGACGAAAGCTGGATGTCAGCTGCCTGAGCAGGACTTCTCAAAAGTGCTGTCGTAAGGCCCTGAAAGGGGGCCTGGCAGGGCTTTTTCTCTTCTTCTCCGTGCAGCCAGGCTGTTCTGGCGTGTTTTGAATCCTGATCTGTCTCTGTGTTTTTAAGCTGTACCTTTCATTTTGGTGGAGGGGATGGTGGTGGTAAGAGAGAAGCGTGGCCAGAATCTTTATAACTGTAATAGACTGCGACAAAAGCTCCATTCACTTCTTGATGAACCAGGGATTTACGTGCATTAGTCCTCACTCTGTACAGAGAGGGGACTGCCTGATGAAAGGAGAAAATTCCTCTATTCTCTGCACCCCTTCTGTCACCCCCCCACGCCAAGTCAGTCAGTGGTGTCTGACAGGGCTGTTCAGTAATCAGGGATCTGCAAACTCTCTGCTTGGGGGAAGTGTTTCTGCACTTTGCTTTCTTGAACATTCACGCAGAGCAGCAGGAGCTCCTTTATTTATTTTAGCTTTCTATTAATTTTAATTTTCAGTCCAAATGTTTGCAAACATAAATTAAGTAGGGATGGGTTTACATCACAGCCAAGATAGTTGTTAAATGAAATTTGTGTATAATGTATATATATAGTACAGAAACAGCATGCTTGTCTCATTAGTGCAGTCAGAAGTAATTGCTCTGAGTCTGAACATTTATGTTGTAGCAAAGCCCACAAGATTTAAAAAAGGTCCATGCTGCTGGATGCTGTGTGAACTTGTGCAGCAGAGTGGAGTAAGCAGAAGTAAATGAGATTTAAGACCTCCTTCACAGTTCCATACAAGGCTGGGTTTTTTTTCCTTGAGTCAAGGGAGTACCTTTTTCTTACAATCTGTTGCTCTACCCGTTCCCAGAGGAGCCAGAGGACCTCCTTGTAGGTCTTCTGGGTGCTCTCTGAGTCAGGGTTCTCTGTGTTGTGAGGGACTGAAACCAAGCTCTGCTTTCAGGGTGAGGATGGAGCTCCACTGACCACAGCGTGTCCAAAGCTTTCAGGGCAGTGTGGTTATGGTGGGAACCAGCTGTAGGGCTGGGTCTGTTGCAGAGTTCTGTGGGGATCTCTGTGCCTTGAGATCCTGATCAACACTGGAAATAGCTGAAGTAACTGATGAAAAACATCTTGAACAGCAAGGAGGCCAAATTTGCTGTATTGCAGGGTTCTGAGAGCGTCTGTAGACTGGAAAGGATTATTATAAAGCAGCAACGTGTGTGTATGGCATGTGGTGTAATGCAGAGGGAAACAGCAGCTCCTGTGGCATGCAGCCCTTCCTGTCTGACCCTTGGCATGTGCTGCAGTCCCTTTGTGCCTGCACAAGTCTGGCAGGGGACGAGAGGAAGGAGAAGTGCAGCTTTCCTTTGGAAACAAAGCGGGGGCAGGAAGGAACAGCTGCTCTGTAAGCAGCTGTCCACTGATGCAAGTGGATTTTCCATTAAGGCACAACTGGGAACGATGTACCCACACTAAGGGAAGATGTGATGCTGTAGTTTATGTACACGTTTTGGGGCTGGAAAAGTGTCCTTATCCTGCCTCCATAGCACTCTGCTTTGGCAGCTCCTTCGTTCAGGCTCCTGCATGCTGCCAAAATATGAATGTATTTCCAGGGACATGGGACAAACTCACATTGTTAATTCCTCCTGAAAACACATCCTCTGAGCCTTCTCCTTGGGCAGGCTTAGGAAGAACCACGTTTTGTTTCTTCTTTTAACGTTGAAGTGTGACCCCGTGCTGCAGTTCATGAAGTCAAAGCTGTGAATCCCCATTCCCTGGGGTTTTCTACTAGCTGTCTTTGGCTCTGGGATAATATGCCAGGAAAACTCTCTGGATTTATGAAACCACAGCCTGGCTGGATTATGCTAGCAGTATATTTGGAAATGCAATTGGTCTCTTGAAACCAAAAATAACAGTGAGCTATTTTTCATAGGGCTCTCATACTGCTGATATAGCTAATGATTAGAGAAGATTTGGAAAGAGTTATAGCAAATCATAAAAATAAATCTGAACTGAGGTCATAATTCAAGAGGAACCTTTGGTAAGTCTAGGCACGTCATGTTTTCCTGATTAGAGGTCACTCAGCCTGCATACTTTCTACAGTCAGTTAATTCTGCACAGCCTCTGTGTTAGTGTCCTGTATCCAGTAAAACCAAACTGAAACGTTTCTTTTTCAAGGGATTAAATTTTGTAGCACTCTGCCAGTTACTTTCATAGTTACTGACAGCTGTAGTTGAGTTTTGAAAGGTGGATTATTCCTCCTCACTTCTCTCTGTGCCCCAGCACAGCTCACCTGCAGGACAGATGGACATGGCTGTGTTGGGTATTGGCAGAGGCATTGCAGGAGCACTGGGGAATCCATCCAGCACAGCAGCTCAGGCCTTGGGCTGGGGTTGATGTATTTTGGTTGCAAGCACACTCCTGTGGTGCCTAAAACACCAGCCAGAAATCTGCTAGGGGAATGAGAAGGTTGATAGACCAACTAGGGGTAGGAGAGTGCACAGAGGGGTTTGGTTTCTAAAAGAAAAGACAAGTTTTGATCTTGAGGATCATCCTGCTGCCAGCAATGGGTCTGAATAGGCAGGAGGTGGAAGCAGGAGCCCCCATGCATTAGTGCTGTGCTTCTCTTTGGACCTGCTGGCCATGGAGGGGCTGTGGGATGTGCATGTTGGTGCTTGATGGTGTGAAGGTCTGTAGCTGAGACTGGCAGCCAGGGTCTTTAGATTATGCAAATGGCCAATGCATTATTAGTGAAGCACTGTTCAATTTTTAATGTAGTACATGGAAGCATAGTGATATTACTGCCATTATTTAATTAGAAAGTTGTCTGGGCAACAATTGCAATCCCACTTTGAATTTTTGCATGTTAATAAGTGCTTTGTACAAAGTTGGGAGTGCCCGGATTTAATAAGATCACATGTGTAAATACTGTTGTCTTCAGATTGCTGAGACCTTTCAGCAATACTGAGGGGAGGGAAACAGTCTGTATACAAATGTTTAAACTTCATTCTGACCTTGTAAATCCTGTTTCCTCCCCAAGTGCAAATCTGGTGCAATGCAAACAGCAGTGCTTCAAAAATAACCCTAATTAGCAATTAGCTGCAATAAATCAAGCTTGGATGGGTGTGCTCAGTGCTGTTGAATTTGATACTATATTATGGCACAAGTTGTGTAATAGGCATTGAACTGTTTTAGCTTGTAACACTGCTTTTCTCACATTAAGTAAAATATCTAAATGTCATGTGAATTTCAGCAGCCATGTAGTGGATCATATGTACACTGCTGGTATAGTGCAGATTTGCTTTCTGCATAAGGATAACAGATAATCTTAAATAACTACATGCTGCTGAGGTATTGATGTCTTTATTCAATATTAATAAATATAAAGATTCAGCCATTCTGGTTTCCTTCTGAACTGTGTCAGGTTTAAATATAATGATTTCTGATAGCAGCCAGGAAAAGCTAGAGACATGAGAGGGATCTGGGGGCTAATTGGGCTTGTAAAAAGGCAAATGGTGTTTTGATGTTATTCTAACCAGAGGGATGAGAAGTGCATTTTTATGGTCTGGGATGAATTTTCTAAGATCCTTTAGAAGTAACTGGGAACTATTCAGCATTTTCTGACATGTCCCATGCTGTTTGTGGGTACTGGAGAAGGAATTCTCTGCAAACAAGAATCAGTGCTGGGGGTTTCAGGGGTGGGAAGATGACAGTGGTCAGCAGAGCAAGCACTGAAAAACCTCTTTAGGAAAAGATTTTTAAAAATGCTTTTAAACTCAACATTTCTCTGAATGGCTTTTATTTCTCCACAGCAGGGAGGGTTTAATGCCCCCTGTGCAGTGTGGGGCTCTGGCAGGGACCCCGTGAGTGTGGGGTGGGTAAGGGAGCCCAGAAGTGCTGCTGGCAGAGCCCTTGGGCAGGGATTGTCCCCAGCTGCTGTGGCTCAGGGACACTGCCCCAGCACATTTCCACTCCTCTGACAGTGATTGAAGGGTGGAGCTCTGCTTTCAGTGCTTTCCTTTTGGTTTTGTTTTCTTCTGGCTGGTTTGGACATTTATTGCACGACTGAGTTCTTGTTTACTCACTTTGAATTTCCCTTTGGAGCTTTGTGTTGCTGTAAGATCAACACTTTGGATTTTGGGGGACTTTGCTGTAGGTGTTTTCAGATTGAAAAGTCAGTGTAATCTCTAAATAGTAAATAGCAATGCATGTATTTTTCAAAGCATCTATAAAAATAAAACTTTATATTTTGCATACATCTATTTTATACAGTATTTGTTTTGCTTGGTCCTTCTTTAAGCTAGATAAATCTTGCTGTTAGGCTTCTGGGTCAGGTGCTGAGATTAGGAGCCTTTTCCATCGATTCCCAATCCCACAGCTCAGTTAAAAGATGACATTGACTGGATTTGTCTTTATTTAAATTTGCCACAATGGGAGCAGTGTGGCCTGGTGTTACATTCAGGGCCTCTAAAGTGGCCATAATTCATATTCTGATTTGGTCAGACAGTTTGCTTCCTTTTGGTTAAAAAAGCCAATATTATATTATTGTACAGGAAAAAATGACATTAGTGTCCCTCACACCTCAATCTCTTTGAAAGAGAATGTAATTATTGGTACTAATTTAGGTGGTGGATCTCTAATTTATCACCAGCTATGTTCTCAGTGTTCTTTACTTAATTCCCTTGTTGATATTTATCTGTGCCTTACAGGATTGTAATGTCACCCCCCTTCAGTTTCTGGAAGGATGGTGCCTTGCTGAAGGATCAGAACAGGAATGGTACTGGTGTGTTGAAGGGGCAGAGAAAAGCAGGTGCCTGAGCTCTGGTTTTGTTTGAAGTTGCAAGAGCTCTTGGTGACTTTGTTCTACTGGGTGAGGAAAAGCACTGCCCTGTGTATGATCAAAAAGCAAAAGTGATATTTTCTTCTTGTGACTGAATGAGCTTTGGGGGAATAGGAAAAAAATTGAGGTGCATTTGCAAGAAAATCTAATTGAAAAATGTCTAATTCTGCACGTACAGGAGCAAAGGCTTTCTTTTGGGATGAAGTTAGAAATCAGAAGAACTAAGGGGTGATGATTTAAACTGTGTGTGTATGGCTTGTAACCTGAAATAAGTGCTTCCTCTTGGTCTGTTTCTCAATCTTCTGTTCTTATCATACCTTATTGTTTCTGCTGAGCTTCCCTGGATGTCCTGACTGTGCTGAGCTCTGGTGAGACCTTGGGGACAGGCAGCAGGGCTGACCCCCCAGCCCTGCCCACTCTGCAGGGCATCAGAGCTGGGCCTTTGTGGGTTCTTCCCCTCTCTTGGACTCTTCCATCTATTACAGGATAGGCTGAACTGAATCCCTACATTTTATTCTCTGCAATAGCTGAGTTTTAGGATTTACACCAAAGGAAGAGGAGTGTTTTCTTTGCCTACATGTTTTCAGTGTGCTGTTTGCGTGCTTTGAATCCCTATGCAAAGACATTCTCAGTGTGTTTTGAAGACAGGTAGTTTAATTTTGAGCTGTGCTTTAAAGGATGCTGGCTCTTATTCAACTAACAAGTGAAATCCTTTAACAACTCCAGTCTTCACCTGAAATTTGTGTTTTCTTCCCCATAATCTTACTCCACTCATAACTGACTGTGTGTCATGTAGTAGCAAAGATGCTGATAGTGTTGTCAGCACCAGCTGTCCCTCTTTCTTCTACTGAATTATTTACTGCTGGGATTTATGCTGTGTATATAGTGTAAAAGTTTTATCACAGCAATTGTGCATGTAAACTAGTACTGGGTACAGAGATGGTCTCCAAAGTGTTAGAGGAATGCTAAAGGGAAGGACTTCAGTTTAATTGGTTTTATCTGTGGCTCCAGATTTATTAATTCTTCTCTTTATCTGTAGCTTTACAAATAGTCATTCTCCATAATTTGACACATTATATGGCTCAGTAATTATGTTCTAATTATGGAATCCCTTAACTGCAAGGTATAGTTCCACAAAAGGTTTGGGTCTTTTATTAACTTGCAGGCACATTTCCATGGGATCTTTTTCCAAAGAAATGTGAGGGTTTCCAATACTGGAAAACTGCAGATTCCTATTGTGATTCTTATTTTCAGGCAGCGAGACAGGAGTGAGTAATGAAGAGAAGAATGAAAAGATTGAAGGGCAGCTGTTAGCCAAAAGTCTGGGGTTAGTCCTTCAGTGCAGCCAGCAAGAATCCCAGTACTTAAACTTTAGCTGAACTGAAAGGGAGGAGGGTGTCTGACTCAGAAACTTACAGCAGGATACATTGAAATGTAAGATGATTTAAGTAGTTTAAATCACCTGTAATTTATTAATTAATTAATACATTAATTAATGTACCTGTGACTAGTGTCTTTTTTGATGACTTCTCTGCTGCATCTCTCTAATTCAAGAAATCACTGAAGTTCATCCTTTAGTGGCTGTTACAATAGATCAGGACTTCTCCAAAGTGAAAGTCAGCAGGTGACATTTTTTAAAATGAAAAAAAAAAAAAAATCCAATTTATTAAAGGCTTAAATGTAGTGAGCTGGGAGTGTCCCTGGAGCACAGTCACCACTGCTGCTGGGTGGAGTATCTGCAGTGCTTTTGTGGTAGGTTTGGAGCCCATTGTTCACTGATGCTCTCCTGGGCAAAGGCCTCACATTGTCTTGCTGAATGTGCTCAGTTAGAGCTGCCTCCCTTATATTTGTACAGATGATTTCCTGTAATCTGTTGATTTAATGTCCATCTAGGTGACAGGCTCTTTGTCCTTCCCCTGGGCACTTGTCTGGCCGGACTGAGAGTGCTTATTTCCTAAAGATGTGTCCTGATTTTATTGTAATGCAACATCTTGGATCTATCAAGACCTGGAATTGTTATGAGATGCTGGACACATTCCCAGCTGTGTAATTTGATGCTGTTTTGTTTGACAAACAAGAATACCTATGGTGTGAGTGGTGATAAATCACAGGTGTGGTGCTTAGCTGGGGACTGCTGGATTGTTTCCAGCAATTTTCAGAATATGTGGAGGTGGGTGGTGCAAAGCAGACTTTCAAATCTGGTTTTTGGGGCTGTGAGACTTGGTGGGGGCAGGAGGGAAAGAGCAGAGGAAAAGCCTTGATGCCATTCCTGTATGTGTACATAGAGGTTGGAAAGCCACCTGCATCTTTTCATCTTTATGGGAGTTACTTTTTTGTTACAAAAGATGTAAATACCACTTTTTGTTTAGCTGTTTGTATAAAATTCTAACAAGTGCACTGTCTTTAATTTTAGAGAGGGATGAAGGAGGTTTGTTTTCCTGTGCTTGAGCCTAAGAATTGCACTGCCTTCAGTTTTGGAGAGGAATCAGGGAGATTTGTTTTCTTGTACTTGAGCCATTCTAAATGGGCATCAAAAAAAGCTTCAGAAGATGCTCAGGACAAGGTGAAGGCAGGTACAGACACAGCCTTGTGTGTGCCTGCACAAACTCAGGATATTTCCCAAATATGTTTGTCAGGGTAATCTTTTAAAAAGAATGGTGGGAGGATTTATTTATCCAGAAGTCTTCAGCCAGAGGCACTCAGAGATTGCTGTCCCATCCTCCTTGCATAAAGGGTCCATAAAAAATAGATCATGGGTAATAAAAACCCTTCTGTGCTGGAGGAGTTGCAGTTCAGAGGTGAACTGTCCTTTAGTTACCAAAATTGATGTAGAGACCCTTTAATCCAGTCTGGGTTTGATGGCAGACACCATTTCTGTGTAAAATTCTGAGCAGGGGGTGTCCTGAGGAAGAGTGTGTTACTGCCTTCCTCGTTAACAGAAATTGTGTTTCACTACCAGTGGGCAGAATTTGGCTCTTTGGAGACATCCCATTAAATGCTTTAGGGAATAGGTCATACATGATGTGTTCATTTCCTCAGTGTAATTCCCTATCACCAATGCCATTAAATGCACCATTAGCAGCCATCTTATGTAAATGATTTTTCCAGTCTTTTCTCTTAGCTCAAAATACCCTTTTGGAGGGCTCTTGATTAGTTGAACTCAATTTGCTCAAAGGTTAGCATGTTAAATTGGTATTTGGTTTTCATTAACCTGTGGAGTAATATCTTGTCATTAGGAAAGGCCTTTTGCAGGGTTTCCATCATCATTCATTTCTTGTAGCCAAGTGCTTTGCCTTTTCTATCCAATTCACTCTGTCAAGGATGCTGCTGTAAAAAAGCAGCTTTTCCTTTGTGTCACACCAGAAAAAACTCTGTGGTGGGATGTTGACTGAGAGGTGTTCTGTGCAGTGGGCTCAGTTAGCAAGAGGGGCTGTTTGATTCTGGAATTTTTTAAAGTTAATCTTCAAATAGGTGTTACTGAGGTGTTATTGTTATATTTTCTTAAGAGTATTTATTGTTTTGCTGACTGAGGCACAGCTGAGTGATCAGAAATTACCAGTGTAAGGAAATAACTCTGGGGAAGCAGGTGACTTTGTGCAGTGACAGACTTTCAAGAGCCCCAGATTAGAAAATCCAAAATATGCTGCTAAGGAAGGTTTGGGTTGTTTTTTGTTTCCCAAATAATGATAGCTTGCCTGTATATCTGCAGGAAGGGATGTAAAGGCAGGGGTCTAAACATATGGTTGCAGAAGATTTCTGAGTAATGCTTGGCTATCTATTACCCTGTAATTGCTGCCTATCAGGCTGGGCTGCATTAATATGAGTGATCACCCAGGGTGGTTCAGGCATCTCCTGCTCCTGTTCTGCCCAGTGCCTCATTCTGAAGTACAGTCATGTTCCTTCCTCCTGATGCATCTCCCTTGCTCGTACCAAATTGATAAAAGCAGCATATTTGAACATAAATAAAATTAATGGAGCAATAAAACAAAAGAAATTGTATTCTACTAAATCCTTTCTGTTTGCTTTGCTTAAAAAACCAATACATTATTCCAGGAATAAAGGGAAGCAGCCCAAGACAAGCTCTGAATCAAGTGAGTTTCTTTTGTGCTTTCCATCTCTAAAGAGGGAAGCATCCATACAAATGGTTGCTGTAAAAAAACAAACCCAGCAATTAATCTTTGGTGCCTAAAACCAACAGCAGACTATGGAGTGAGATTTTCTTCCAATGCTGAACAAAAGTCAGATTTAGAGAGGAAAGGTGGCGAGTTCCTGTCCTCATGGAAAATGGGAATGATTTTTGTTTTGTAGGCTAAAGTTTCATCCTGCTCATGATTTATTACTTTTATCAACTCACCAATTCTGGCTGCAAAAACTGAGTTTTGCACCACAAAAAAAAAAAAAAAAAAAAAAAAAAAAAAAAAAAAAAAAAAAAAAAAATTAAAATATTACTGCTTGTAGAAAGATGTGTGACTTTGGGCAACTCCCCACCCCCATTTATTAATTTTATTGGTAATTTCACAGTTGCAATGTGTGCTTCTAGAGTTGAAGCAGAAATCATAGTGTAGCTGAAATGCTGCAGGTTGGTGTCATCTCAGAGTGAATTCATATGGCACCTCTGAGGTGACACTGAGCTGTTCTTCTGCTCTGCCTGCAAAGACATCAGTGTACTAAGGTAGAAGGAGGGAATGTTGATTTTTTTCAGAGCTTCTTCCACAGAAGAAGCAGCAGCTGTCCCCCAAGAGAGGGCTCAGCTGGGTCATCCCATTCTCACCCACCTGTGAGCAGGCTGGTCCTGGCAGTGCTCAGTGGGAGGAATTGAGACCTGGGCACTTCAGATTTCCACCTGCTTAAGCAGGAATTTGGATGCTTCAGGAGTTTGAATTTTCTGTGCAAAGCTTTGCTGCATTAAGAATTACAGAAACAATTAAAAAACTGTAAAAAACAAAAGTCACTCTTAATTTACAGAAGAAAAGTGAAGAACAGAAACAACCCAATTTATTATGTTTCATTGAACAGAGATTTAGCAATTCCCTTAATGACTTATTAAATTTACCAGATTTTTTTTTGCCTCTTGGTTTGTTGATTTTTTTTTTAAGTTAAATTACACAAGTTTGTTATTATACATGAATAATAGCAAAGGAAAGAAAGTAAAGTGTGAATTTCCTGGGCAGTGTTGCTTTAGCAAAAGAATCACCTTTTGGTTTTGAGGTGTCATGGTATTAGAATCACATGGGTTATGAATGATGTGTATTAGAACTCTGTTTATAAACAAAGTTAGGTTGGTTTTAAGTGGGAAAAAATATTGCTGATGCTTGTGACCTAATGTAGGCAAAGGTTTAAGGCATCTGTTTCAGCTTTTACTTTCTAATCTCACTTGTAATTGCTTGTTCTGCATTTGCCCTTTCACTCCTAGGAGAGGTTTCACTTTTCCCCTGCCAGGAGCAGCAGAGGCTGCAGAGAGCAGTCCCAGCCTTTCTGCTGAGCCTGGGGAAGCAGCTGGTTCCCAGCTCAGCTGCAGGAGCTCCAGAGAGGATGAGGATGCTCCCCAGCACCCCCAAAGCTGGGCTGATGAAGAGCTTGGAGCTCTGACTTGTTCCCTTCTGCGAGGAGTGGAGCTCTGAGTTTGCTCAGCTGGAATCAGTTTGAAGCATGGTGTCATAAAGTAATTGTGCTTGGCTTAGAGGAATTGCCTGGGATTGTTTCAGGCCAAGCTGTCAAGAGGGAAGAGTGGAGCAGCAGCTTATTGAATCTAAAGCCTGAGCTCACCTTTGCTACGTCTGCATTCCAGTTTAAAGAGCCCTTAAAATCACTTTATTCCTCTCAGCAGCACTGTGTGGGCAAATAGATTCTTCCAGAGCCTTTGCTCAGGGCTGTAAATAAGAGCTTTTTGTGAATAAAGGGCTGTCCTGTGCTCTGTGGCTCTGTCCTGTGTGGGGCTGGCTGCTCCAGGAGCCCAAACAGCACAGACTGCATGGGAGTCTTCAGGGAGAGCCGAGGGGAAATGGCAACTGGAAAATAATTTGCAGAGCAGACACTCTGTGTCAGTTTTTCCTTTTGCCATGCTCCAAATTTTCTGGGTCTTTGGGTGTGTTTTTTGTTGGTGTTTTTTTGCTTTTTAATGTGTCCTTATGAGATCACTGGGCTTCCTCTGGCTGAGCACTCAGGCTAGGTCAGCAAAAAGAAAACCAACTGCTAACTATTACAGCAAATGGTGTTAATATGTGTTTAGATGGATCTGTCTCACCTGCTCAGCAGGGAAGGCATCCCTGGTTACCAGTGGGAACAGGGCCTTTCCTGCTGCTTCCCCACCAAGCTCAGGTGCTGCAGCCCTCTGGGGAACACTGGGCAAATGATGCTGATCCTGGGTGGAGTGGGATTCCCCTGGTTCCACCCTGAGCTGATGGGAAATGTGAATAACTGCTGGTAGTGGGACTTGGGAGCTGACAGCAAGTGGAGGGTGCAGGGCACAGGCAAGCCTGGAGGATTTAGGGTGCAGATTGTGACAAGCAGTGCTGGAACAAAGGGCTTGCCACTCTTTAGCTTCCCTTGGAAGAAGGCATGCCAGCTCTTCCCTGCTTCTGTTGGTTGGATTCTCCTTTAAATCACTTTTGGAAAGGCAGAATAAAACCTCACTTAAGAGCAGTCAGGAAAATGAAGCCAAACAGCTGCAGGCTTGAGCTTTCAGCAGCAACAGCTGGCACAGGCACATCTCCTGGCAAGTGACATCTTGACTTGGAAAAGCACATGCCACTTCTGGTGGGGTTGTGTCAGGATCCTGGGACAAATTCTGCAGTTTTGAACCCTGCAGAAGTTCCTCTGATGCCAGAGCTGAGCTGGGCAGGATCACCTTGGAGCAGCTCTGTCTATTCCTTTCCCCCAGGGCACTGGTTTCATCTCTGTCCTACCCCTGAAAGGGAGAAAACTGATTTGTTTCCCCCCCTACTCAGTGCTCAGCAAAGGAAGTTTAAGTTGCATATTCCAGTGTATTAGACTTGCCCAAACTGTACACACCAAACAGACTTGATTGAAAATTGGAATTGAACAAGTTGCAAAACCTGATCCATTTGTGTTCAGCCTTCCCTGGTTTGCACAGCTCTTTCACCCTCCTAAAACTGATCTCTCAAGCATCACACCTCCCCAAGCCTTCCAGGTCAGAGCTTCCCCCCTCCAGAGTGCTGGGTTTTGTTCCCTCCAGGCAGCAGTGGGGTGGGGTTTCTTCCCTGCATGTCTGCAAGGAACATTTGAGCCTTTTTGGTCTAGAATTTGTGGATAGTTATCAAGGGTCCATGAGAGCTGATTGAAAATCCCAAGTGTGTGTGTGCTGTGGAGCAGTGGATGGATGTGAAAATTCTGTAATGTCCACTGGCAAGAGGCCACACTTTGCAAAGACTGTAAATCATCACTTTATTAATCAATAAAGCCCTATTTTTTTTTTTTTCAAGATTTCTGGGCAGAAGTGAAGGAATGTGAAATATGCTGAGTTAGGAACTTAACAACCCCTTGCCCTCACATGTGCACTCTGCTACAGATTGAAACTGATCCCACAGTGCTATTTGTATTTTATATGTGTTCGTTTCTTTTATTCTTTTTATGTTGACCAAAAGAATCTTTCATGGGAGTACAGTGAATTTATTTTAAATGATGTATTATTTACACAGTGGTAATGGCTTCTTTGTCAAGATGTCTTTTGAAACTTTTTAGCATGCATATTATCATTTAAATTCACACACAGAGACTATTTAAAATGTGTATTACAGTGTACATGTGTATTTAGAGGCTTGTGTATATTATTTTATCCTAATGGGTAATCCATCTTTTCACTGTGTATTTAGGGACACTTAAATCCATGGATTATTCAGCAGTTGAGCATGCACATTAGCTTTGCAAGCTGAAATTCAGATGAAATGTTACTGTGTTTAAAAAGAAAAACACACCTAAAAAATGAGGAATAAACCAGCTTTCCTTGACTGCTCATGGGGAGGGGGCCCCTCTAAGAATCAGTCCATGTATATTTTGCACCAAAAGGTGTTGCCTTTATGTCAGGGAAAAAAAAAAAGGAAAAAACTCTCCCATTAAGAAGTATTGCTCTTACTCCTCTCCTGTCTTGTATTTGCGTTCCTTTTGACTTCCATACAGTGAGAATTGAAACACTTTTAATTTAAGGAAAAAAGATTTCTCTTAATTTTTGGCAGTAGCTGTGCCTGCTAAAGCAGAGTGGTGTTTGCTTTGTCAGACCTGCTTTCATTTGAAGTAGGGACAATTGGCAGTTTTGGAAAACTTCTTTATGAAGACTTAATTTTCAGGCTTCATCCTGGTCATCTCCTGGATGGAGCAATACCCCTGACAAGCTCAGTTCTGGTCTCATTTTCCATGTGTGTTTTCTCTGAGGCCATGAAAAAACAGGTTAAGGCTGGCTTGCTTTTTTTTTTTTTCCTTTTTCTTTTTTTTCCAACAGCCTGCAAACCCAGAACTGCTGACATTTGGTGGAAAGCTTTACTGTCTAGCAGAAATAAAAATTCTGCTTTTCTCTCCATTTTGCTTGTTTATTTCCATGAGTGCTAACCTGAAACCAATCTTTCTCTCTGGATAATTTGCTTTTGGGCAGTCTTGAAGCATAGATAGCCATCAGTGCTGCTTGTTCTTCAAGGCACACAGAGAGTAGCAGCAAGCTGAGAACTTGTGCACCTTTTAAAAAGCAAATCTTTGGATTTGGGGTGGATCAGGCTGATGAAGCAGGAATGCACAGGCAGGAGAACCTGCTGTGAGGTTCCTGCCCTTTGCTCAGTGATCTCTGGCACAGGGAGCTGCCTGCTCTAGGCTTTCAGTGGTTTGGGTTTGGTTTTTTTTTTAAGGATGCTAATCCATGAAAAGCCATGACAGCTGCAGCTGGATTCAGGACTGGAGAGGTGGCTGTAATCCACTGGGGTTTTTTTCCTTTAAAGAACAGTGACTGTGTTTGCTCTGGAGTCCCTTCAAAAGTTGTGTGGAAGTCCCGAAGCTGGTAAGCAGCTGAAGGAGGTGGGATGTAGGAACTCCCTGTGTGGTTGTGTTCTTCACTCAGGGTCACTAAATGTGGAGGTGTTTGAGGGTTTCTAGGATGAGGGAAGAGATGAGGATCTTGACTCCGTGTCTCAGAAGGCTGATTTATTATTTTATGATATTATATGAAAAGAAAATGATATATTAAAACTGTACTAAAGAACAGAAGAAAAAGATTTCATCAGAAGGTAGCAAAGAAAACAATGATAAAAACTTGCAACTGACCAGAGTCCCTACACAGCTGGACTTCTGTTTAACCATTAATTAAAAACAATTCACATACTGAAGAAACAATTCTCCAAATCACATTCTAGAAGAACAAAACATAGAGAAGTTGAAGCTTCCCAGCTTCCCAAGAGAAAAAAATCCTAACAAAAACATTTTTCAAAAAAGATATCATTGACACTCCCTGTGCTCAGTGCTGGTAGCAAACTGTGTGAGCTGCATGCAGGTGCACAGGAGCATCTCCCAAGCCTTGGACAGCAGGCTCTGAGCATTGCCTGCAATCCTGCCTGAATCAATTCTTGGAAATACAAAAAAGGACTGGGCTCAGCCATCCCAGACAGGGCAGCTCAGGCAGAGAAAGCACAAACTGTCCCCAAGGAGGAGCCACTTGGACCTGCTGGAGTCAAGCAAGCAGATGTCTTTGTGCTCTCCTGTACTCCCCAAACATGGCATGTGCTGCTGGATAAGCAGCTATGCCAGCCAGTTGCTGGAGTATCTTTTCATCAAATGGCACAAAACTGAAAATCAGCACAGTCTGTTTCGAGGTGGAGGAGGCCATGCAGCAGGAAAAAAAGCCAAGCAGTAGCTTTTACTGAGTCTACAGATGTTGGCCATGACCTCAGCCAAAGTTGGTATTGGCCCCCTGGGGAATTGCAGTTGTTGCCATCTGAAACAGTGCAACTTGGGTCTGTGTCTTTTTTTTTTTTTTCTTTTTCCTTAATTTTCTTCCTTTTTTTTCCCTTGGAATATTATTTTTATCTTCCTGCCTATGCAGTTTTCCAGTACTTGGGTGCATGCAGAGTTTCTCCTGGTGACAGCAGCAGGACTGCTGTCATAAAAATATTTGTCAGCTGTAGGCTGGTACCATTAGTCTCCTGTGAGCTGTGGATGGATCAGACCAGACCATCAGTCCTGCTGGTCAGAGCAAATGCCATTCCCTGGGAGCCTCTTTTGCTGGAAGTAGCTGAGCTTGGTGAAGGGAACACCCAAACTAAAAGTCACCGTTCTGCTCTTTTGATTTTTGACATAAACACTGTAATTAACTTTTGATCACCATCAATTTTCATGTGCCGAATTCCATGGAAATGTTAATGTAGGAAAGGCACAGGCATTTATCAGCTCTCAACCAAGTAAGGGAGGGGTGTCTGTTCTGCCAAGAGCTTCAGGATTTTGATACCAGTGTATTATTTACCATTTCCCCAAATATCTCATAAAGCAGTGGTGAGTGAAGAGACTGCAATACCAAAGCATTAAAGTGTGAAGCTTTTGACTGTCTTTAATGGGTCATTTTGAAGGCTTTTTCCAAACCTCAGCTGTTCTAAATTAAGTGCTGTTAGGTAGATGTTACAGAATTTGCCTTCTGCATGAAGAGAGGGGAATTTTTCCACCCCCACTTTTCAGCCTACTATTACTGCTACAAGAGGCTTGTCATCCTACACTTCTTAAGGAAGCCAGATTTTTGGCTTGGGTTCAAACATATGTTTCTCTGCTGCTGCCTTGTGTGCTCTCTGATCTGCCTTTGGAAACCACTTTCAACTGATGCTCTTCCCCAAATTTCCTTCCCCCACTCCTGAAATGTTGCAAGCATCTATGAAGAATGACTGGTGGATTGGCAAGAAAATTCATGTATCCTCAGAAGAGTGAACTTTATTATTCTATGGCCACTTTATAGATTTTTCAGTCTGTTTAAAATAAGTATTAAAAAAAAATCTATAGCACCGTTATCCCAGACATCAGGAACCTGTACTAAAAGAGAAAGGAGCTCTATTTATTAATAGCAGTATTGTTAGTATTGTTTAAATATTTAATGGAGAAATTATAGACTGTTCATTGGCTGCAGTGCAGGAGTTTCAAGGACCTGAATTCCCATGTTAGCAATTTGTACAGGTCTGTGGTGCTTTCTAGTCTGTGTGAATGTGACCTGCATCTAAATGAAAGCAGCTGGTGGAGGCATGAAGTGGTGTTTAAACACAGAAAGGCTGCTCCTGTGGGCAGGCAGTGTCCTGGGACCTTTGCCTTCTCAGCTCTTGGGGGTTTTAATAACCAGGCTGGGGGAGTAGCTAAAGCAGCAGATGCTTTGTCCTTTGTGAATTTGTAACCAGGCCATCCTCAGATTGTTTCAGCCTGTGATGAAGTGTCAGTGAAAGGATGCTCACTGGGCTTACTGGGTGTGTGATTTGAAAAAGTACTTTTCTATGGAGCAAAAAAATGTAAAGAAAAGCCTCAAATTTGGGCCATGGCTATGAAAGAGGAGGCTTAAACTCTGGGAACTCCTGTGCCAGCTGTCTGAGGCATAAGGGCAAGAGTAGTTAGTGCTTTGTGTTTACCCAGTTAGAAAGTGCTGGAGGATTTAGCAGCTGCTAAATTGTGTGAAGTCAGGGTTTATTATTAGGATTGTGCTGTCCCTTGTTTTGGGTTTCTTACAGGTAACTTCAGGTACTGATTCAAGAGGAAAAAAATGCCTCTGCAAAGTCCCAATTCTCTGTGGGTTGTTTTTCTTTCCCAAATTACCAGCTTTTAGAATCTCTCTCCATGCAGGTCCTGCCTCTGCAAATAAACCTGCTGCTTCTGCCTTCCCAATGAGTTCCTGCAGTGCAGGATCCTGCTGGGGTCCTGCTGCTGCCCCTGGCTCTCAGGTGTGAGGCAGGGCTTGGCCAAGCTGGCCCTGGGGCCACTGCAGGGAGGGTTTGATGCTCGTGATCCCAGTGGGGATAAACTCTGCTCTCTGGGCTCTGCACCTCAGTAATGGCAGAGGACTTGTTCCACCAAGCTCATGGTGATTTACAGAGCCATTTCTCACCCTGAATTTCTCTAGTCCTGAATCTGCACCTTTAAGGAGGAAGTAGCAAACAAAAGCATAAATTCAAGCAAGAGTGAGTTAAAACTCAGCAGGTTTTTATCTAGATATTCTCTCAAGGACTGCAGAGAGGTGTTGGGTCACCTCTGGCAGCTTTCAGTGGGTTTGTTGCAGTAATCAGAACACACCCCTTCTGCTCCAGCAGGTATTTGCCAGTCTGAGAGCTCCCTGGAGCCTCTGCCTTGCCTGTTCTGGGCATCACCTCTCTGTTCCTCCCTGCAAGCTTCCAGCAGGTGCATCACAGCTTCTTCTTCCGCTATGGCTCAAACAGCAGCAAGCACTTCTGCCCAAAGGAGACATTTTCATGTGTTTATTTACTCAAGGTTAAGGTTTCCAAGAAGGCTTGTAAAAATACAATAATGAATGCAAAAGGCACATGGATGCATTTTCATAAAGGCTTCAGAAAGACTTTTATAAGTAGATGTTGAGTGACAGCTGTGTGCTTTGTTTGGAAGTTTTTGAGAAAGGCTGGAAGAAAATGTTTAGATCAGGTTTGGTTTTCTGGAGGTTTGTTTGTTATTTTTCAAGGGGTATGGTTTATATTTGTCAATTCACAAGGTTTGTTCATGAAGTGATACTTTTTCCACAGTATTTGAAAGTCTCACAACAGAGGGAGAAAAGCTTCAGTTAGCCCTTTAGCTTTCCATTCAAATAAACAATAGTGGGCACAGCCAAAATCTTGCTAACAGGCAAAAGCCTGGTTTTACTGCTGCTGAGACAAACAATGTTAATTCTATCAGAGAATCAAGAGTGTGCTTTTACTCCAAACCTCTGTTTGAGGGCTCTCAGCCTGTGACTGGAGGTGTTGCTTGCAAATCCAGCCCTGCTGTCCAGGGGCCCCTGCAAAAGTTTTTTTTACTCTCTTTTGACCATCACTTTCCCAACTTTGTATCTTGTTTTGGCTATGGTTCTCTGTGCCTGCAGGGCTGTGTGTTTGCCTTGATTTAAAGGAGGATTTTTAAGAGGAATAATGATAAATATTTTCCAAATTATGTCAAAATCTGGTACATTTTTCATGTCTGACATTTCAGGATGGAAACATTGTACTTCAATAGGATCACCACAATGATCTATGTAATGTTATCCTTACCCACAAATGCCTCATGTGCCAGATGATGCACTTGCATGCTTAGATAAATTTTCCAAAACCTTTCATTTTCCTGTTTTGAAGGAAAAGTAGTAACAAATCGATTGGAAAGAACAACAGAAAGAAACGCCCATTAAAAAATTCCATGGTCTCTCAGTCCCAGGAGTGAGTGTGGGCAGGGCCTTGGCAACTTTTTTCTTTGGCAGCCCCTTCCCCCAGGTGTCCTGGGCACTGGTGGGGTTCCAGGGGCTGCAGCAGCTCTGGCAGGGTCGTGGCTCACAGGGCAGGGAGGGAGGGAGGGAGGTGAGCAGCTCTCAGGTCCTCAGCACCAAGGAGACATGGCTGTTACTGAGGAAAACTGATGGGGCCTCATTTGTGCCTTGGCTTTAAAGTTGAGGACTAACTTCAGTGTAGCTTCCAAAATGCTGAAGGGCTTTGTGGTTGGAAATGTAGATCAGTAGGAAAATGGAAAGGGCTTGTTCAGGAACCAGAGCTCTTGACTCTGACAAACCCTTGTCTTTTTATTCCATTGACCCTCTCCAAGACTAAATACTGATGTTTCTTCCAAGTGCTCCTCCTGCCTTGACCTTTCTGCCTATGCTGATGAAACACTGTCCAGGTCCTTCCCATCTCTTGATGGCCTCAAGCCTCTCACTGTGCTGACCTCTTACAGATTTTCTACCTTTCCTTTCTCTGCTCTGCCTGCTCAGTTGTTCAAGATGCAATTTAGACATCATCTCTCAGGCTTATCTCTGGCTGTGCCATCCCTGGTGTTGCTGCATTAGATTAAAATGAGGAAGGGGACCAAATTCAGAATTGGTGAGTAGTGGACAAGAGGCTTGTCCTAGAAAAGCCTGTGTGCTTGCTGAGTGGGGAGATCTCAGCCAAATCACTTATTTATTCATTCTTCCCTTCCCCAGCCTGCCTGGGCTGCAGGTGTTCTGATATCAAAAAGGCTGGTTCCTCTACTGGTGGCAGTACATGTTTGCTTTATCTTTAACCTGACAAGCCATTTGTGCTCCAGGGCATGTGTAAGAAGAATTAAATGCAAACAGTCAGAGTCCTCTGCAGGTTAGAGACAAGAAAGATAGTGCAAAGGGATTAAGGATTAAAGGGAGAACAGCCATAAGCAGGATAGAAGGATCATTTATGCACTTGGCTCCAACTAGATAAATATTTATGAGCAAGGGGAATGGATGGTTGTAAGAATTTCTGGCGTTTGCATAAGCAGGGCAAATATAAAATTCTTGAAGATTTTGGCACTGCTGATGTTCAGAGGTAATTTTTTTTCCTAGCAGTTTGAAGGAGTTAGGAGCACAGATCCCATTTAAAGCCCTCATTAGCTAGATATTTATGGCCACTCCAATTCCCTTCAAAAGTTTGAAAAGATTGTATTTCTTGGTTGAGCTGTACTTGATCTGCTTTTGATACTCTTTTCACTTGCTTCTCTTCAGAGTAAGTTTTCTATTCATGGGTTTTCCCTATGCTATGTAGATAATACACTACTCTCACCATACAGTATAATTTTCAATTTATTTTGCAGATTTCAATTTATTGTGGATCTAGACAATAAAGTAGTATGATGTGCTAGGGACTCATTACCTGGGGTTTTGAGGGGGTTTTCTTCTTGTTTTGAAACAAATGACCAATGAAAAGACATTGAGAGGATTGGGAAGTCTGTTGGCAATGGAAGTGAAAGGAAGAGTCTTTGAAAATGAAATGATGACATTAGGCCAAATTCCAGCAAAGTTTCAGGGAGACACTTGCAGGGAAATGAGGCTGGTTAATGGTTTGCCTTGAAGTATTAAATGATTAAGAGAGAATGCTTGCCCTTAATGATTTGGTGCTTTGGCTACTTGACTGGCAGCAGCATTTGCTCAGTCTCAAGGGTTTAGGTTGGGTTTAACCTGCCAACTTTGGCTAGACAAGATAAAGGCTTTACATTGACATGGCTAAAAACATTGGCAAGCACCGAGCAAGTTCATTTATATAATTTTCGTGATAATTCTTCTTATTAATATATTCAGAACCTCATTTTGCAGAGATGAGTCAAATCATAATTGCAGGAGCGTTTAAACAAAAACTTTGCATGGGGAAGACATGGAGCTGTGGTATTCTCAGAGCTGTTACAGCTGCTAAAGGAGTAGAGCAGGAGGAGCTTTGCCTGGTCTGATTGCAGATTCACTTCAAGTCCTCGTGGTTGTTCCTGCCAGGCAGGATAAGGGGCTTGTCAGCTCTGGTGACACAAAATGACCTGGCCACATTTGCCAAGTACCTTCCTTGGTGGGCAGAACCTGAGGAGGACAAACCCCTGGTGAGCTTGCAGAGCTGTGTGGGACTGACAGGAGGGAGCTGTCAGCTTCTCCTGGGCTGGATGTTGTAGGAAAGCTCCCAGTCCCTGCCTGCCCAGGCTCCCTGCCCTACTCCAGGCTGTTCCTGCCAAGTACAAGGGAAGGCAGCCCCCTCCCTCAGCCTCGGGATGTGCTCAGTGCTGGGGATAAGGTGCTTTTCAGGCTCTCAGTGCTGTGTAATATGCAGTGTTGCCCATGAAACTGCCATTTTACATTGATTTCCTACACCTCTGCATGAATTTATCATTAACAGCTTTATCATGCTGTTCTCATGAGAAGTTCCAGATTGTTGCCCCTGGGAAGTTTATCCAGGGCTATCTTTACAGCTCTTTGGGAAGTGGGAAGAGGAATCTAAGCATGGATTTAATTTCTTTAGATGAGGGGATTTAGAGACACCTGTTCTGCAGCTAATCTTAGGTTTTCTTTGCACTTAAATGTAATTCTGTGCCTTTTATTCTCATCTTTAGTCCACAATCTCAGCACAGACAAGAACCAGAAAGTCCTAACCTCACTATTTTGCAGGTGAAGTTGCTTTTGTTTTCATTGGTGTTACTGATTCATTAAAGGACAAAAAAAGACAAAGGATGTGCCTCACTCCTGAGTCGTCCCTGCCTTTGTGTGCAGGTGAGACTTCACAGCAGACCAGAAATCCTTTAAAAGTGTGTCACTAGTGTGGACAGTAGGCATCTTTCTTTGTGGCACACAGAGGCGGCAAAAATATGTTTCATATTTTTCCTTGCACTGGCTTTTTAGCAGCATTTGAAATATGTCATTTCCAGATCTTAGATCTGGAGTGGCTCAAGATCAGGGTCATTTCAGAGGTTAAGGGAGGGATGGTTTTGTGCCATCAGGAGCGTTTCTGAAAGAACAGAGTTGGCTTTGATGGAGAGTGATGCAAGAGACAAATGGTAGAACTTGGCATTGACTTCTGCGCCGTGCAGGCGTGGTGCTGCTGCTGGGAGGACAGCAGTGGTGGGCCCTGCTGTCATGAGGATCAGTTCTGGGTTTTAGGCCTAGAGGAGCCAGCTGTGTATATTTAGATATTATTTAGATGCATTCCTTGCATCCCTTTTCTCATGCTTGCTCCAGCAGGGCTTGCAGAAACATGACGTTGGCTGTGGTTGTGGCTTCTCAAAGAGACTGCAGAGCAGCAGAGGGACTTTGCAATTACGGTGTTGTGATACAGAGAAATCTATTTTAAGCCCAAAATGGGGATGTGAAGTCTGGTTGGTGGCAGGTAGATATACTGGCTGGTTTTCTGATCCAGTGCTTTGTGGAGATGGGGGAGGAGGGGAGTGCATTTCATCGCTCACCATCTAGTCTGGATGACCTCCTGTTCCAGGTCTCGAGGATTCAGAAGAAACTGTGCAATAACCCCATAAAATAACTTGTAATGTTAGGGATCAGCAAGCTCAAATACCTCCTTTTCTTGAAGTGGGGCTGCCGAGCGTGGCTGTCCTGCCACGGGTGGGTGAGGCTGGGAGCTCACGGTGGAGCTGCCTGAGCTCTGGCACTGCTCGTGCTGTGCAAGGGATGGGGCACACCTGGCACAGCCTCCTGCTCCTCTGGAGAGCCTTGTCCTTACTGCTCTCAAATCTCCTCCTGTTACAGACAGTCTGATTCTGTCACAGTGGGACTGGGGACCCCCCTGAGAGCAGCCAAGGGGCTCAGCTGCTCTGTGCCTCAAAGGCACAGCCCTGATTTCTCCAAGGCCACCCTACACAGCCCTGAGGAGTTTGCTCTGGGAGCTGGAGCTTCCCCTTCCTCTGCTGGGTGTGCTGCCAGGCCCTTGGCAGGTTTGTGACACCCCCAAATGTGCAGCTCTGCTCTCCAGAGGGACACTGTAGGTAGAGAGTGTGGATACTCTTGGACCCTGAACAAGCTTTAAGCTATTTACATGGTAGTTGGGAGCTCTGTTTTCCTCTGAGATCTGAAAGCTTGGTTCAATATATTTTCAAGTTGAGGGGTTTTGTCTCCCAGCATTATTTGTTAAGGCAGATACTGAGCAGAAGCAGCATGAGAGCTGCATTCCAAACCGTCCCACTGCAAGGTTTCAAAACCAGGCAGACAAAAGCAGTCTCCAGAAGGTATGTTTGTACTAGGTTCTTAGCACAGCACTATTTAACTTCTTTTAATCAGTGACCTGGAGCAGAAAAAATAAAACCATTACTCATAAAGCTCTCAGATAACACACAGATTAGGTGGAGTGCAAGATAAGGCAGGGCCCGAGTGGCTGGGATCGCTCTGTGAACAGTGTGTTCTGATGCAATAAAATGCCATACTCTAGAGACAAAATGAGGGCCCTTCTGCTGTAATGAGGAGATGGAGGAGGGATAGCTGTCTCCTGGGAAATGGCTAGCCTGAAAGAGGCTGGCTGTCAAGGCAGATAACCATCTGAACTGGAGTTTTCCCAGCCAAACTGTGCCCAAGATTGAATGTGTAGACAGGGAAGTACTGAGCTGAGTAGGTCCAAGGTGGTTAAAGCCCTCTATTTGGCATTGGCACAAGTGCAGCCTGAATTCTGTATTCCATCCTGATGCTTGCAGTTCAAGAACATTGGTTAAAATTGGAGAAACTTCAAGAGAAGTGTCGTGAGGACTGTTAAAGATTCAGAAAATCTGTTTGGCAGGGAAGGACTCCAGGAGCTCTGTCTGTTTTATTGTAGGAGGGCAAGGGGTGACATGACTACAATTTATAACAGCCTGTGCAGGGCAGAGAAATTTGATAATAGAGAGCTCTTCTGTCTGGCAGTCAAAACTGTAAGGAGATCCAGTGGCTGGAAGGCTCTAACACTGATACTTTTAGACAAGAGATAAGCTGCAAAATTTTACTGGGGTGAATAATTAATGACTGTAGCAGTTTACCAAGGGTTGTGATGACTCCAACCCTGGATATTTCTGAACAGAACCTTTCTAAACAAGAAGCTGTGTTTGAGTCTGGGATTAATTCAGATAAGTTTGGTGGCCTGTGTCGTGGCAGTGTGCCTGCAGTTTTGAGGCCGTAGATTTCTCTCTTACAACAGTCTGGGAATTAATTTACACCTAGAGAGAAAGCTGCTGCCCAGCTATGTGAGTTTTAAGAGTTCTCTGTGCACTTACCATTTTTGTATGTTGTTCTCAAAGATCTTGGACAGTTCCAACTTGCAGATGCTGCTGCAGCTCTTGCTAGGAAAACTGCATTTTTGAGGCTACTTCTACAGCAGAGAGAAGCAGATCTCTTTCCCTGTCATGCTTCTGCTTCTCAAGATTCAAAACCATTGGGGAAGCAATGTTTGTTGGTTTTTCCCTGACACTGCAGTTATGTTTTGTAAACTGATGAATGCTCTGCTGGAGCTTTTGAAATGATGGGGATGGGGACACCTGGCCCCTTTGATGCCTTGGTCCCTTTGTTTGCAGTGAGGAGGGTTTGCACTGAACTAAACTGATATTTTTGCTGAAGAGTTACCTGAATTCTTGCTTTTGACCTCGCTGTAGAGGATCCTGCCTGGATTTAGGATTTAGAAGAAACTGTGCAATAACCCCATAAAATAACTTGTAATGCTATGGATCAGCAAGCTCAAATACCTCCTTTTCTTGAAGTGGGGCTGCAGAGCGTGGCTGTCCTGTGCAGCTGCCATGGGAGTGAGGAGGTTTGCACTGAACTACACTGATATTTTTGCTGAAAAGTTACCTGAACTTTTGCTTTTGACCTCTCTGTAGAGTATCCTGCCTGCCTCCCTCCCTGTGCAGGATTTCTGGTGGAATATGTTAACAACTGGGATCAATGATTTTGAGAAAACATTGTAATATTGGTGCATTGAAATTGCTGGGGCTCTGAGCTAATCTCTCACTTCTCGATGAGGTTTGTGCTTGTTTTGCTTACATGTCACCAAGTGGGTCATGACTCAAATTTAGCCAGCGCTGTTGCTAATGCTGGAGCAAGTCTCCACGGGCTATTTTTAGCAGCCCAGGGCTGTTGTTGAGAGCTGAGAATGCCTTGGAATGGTTTCCCAAGGATGCTGTCTGTGCTGGAATTCGCGCACCAGCTGTCTGTCTCGGGGCAGCTCGGCTGTGTTGACACGAACTCCCTGCCATTTGTCATCTCTGCCTCCCGCTCCCCGTGGCTGTGACAGGCCTGCTGTGGTGGCTGGTGGCACCAGGGAGGGCTCAGTGACAGCAGCAGCCTCGGCACTGACAGCTTGGGAAGCGCTGAGGTGGCAGGGGGACCTTGGCCTTGGCTTTTCCTCTGCCTTCCTCCCTGCTCCTTCCATCCTCCATCCTATTCCTCTGTCTGCTCTGGGGTGCCCTGACCCCCAGGGAGCACTGACTGTGACCCTCATTCATGGAGAACGTTTCCCAGGCTAGGAACTTCCTAGGAGAAAGTTTCCTGGACTTCAAGATAGACTGGAATCCACAAAAGTGTGAAATAGATTATAGAGAGTAGTGTAGGTGTATCACTTGGTGAGAAATTGAGGGTTTTGGGATTTTTAGTATGTTATGAAATAGTATTAATTAGTATGTTTTTGGATTTGAGTATGTTATATATATGTTTTATATTTTTAGTGTGTGGAATAAAGCAAGATGGAGGGCACAGGGTGTCATCCTGGGTTTCTTCTTCATGCTTCTTCCTCCTCCTTCTCCATGGGTTTGGGTGGCATTTTGTAATTGGGCAGAAAAGTCCCCATTGCAGCTCTGTGGGATCAGTTATTGGATTAAAAGGGAAAATAATCCAGGTGTCAGTTCTTAACTGGATAGTTTAGGCTTAAAAAACATTGGAACAGGAGATTGTTGGGCATTTTGTGCCTTCTAATGAAAAGCTGCAGAACTCACAGTAGTGAGACTGTTACTGATAAGAAATAATAAACACCTGAGTCTGAACATGAACCAGCACCTCAAGTGCCTTCAGTCCAGACCCAGAGAAAGCCACAGCTGGGACAAACCCTGCCAGCTGTCTGCCCCAGCCAGGCCCTGCCTTGGAGCTGCTCAGCACTGTTTGCAACAGCTCCCTGATTTTAGTGGCTTGCCAACTGCTGAGCTTTATTCTATTGCTGGGGGTGGCCTTCTCTCCTAAGCTAATAGGGTAGATAAAATGTAAGCCAAATTTTCAGAGAGAATGCCCCAAGGAGCAAGGGTTGGCATGGGATTCTCTGCAGACTGTGATTCTGGGTCTGATTTGTCTGCTGATGTGTAGTCTGTGTATGGTTCAGTTCTCCCAACAGAAGTTACAGGGGAAAGGAAAGCTATGAGGTTTATAAATTAAGTGATTAAGTTATTAAAATGTATTACCTAGTGTATATCTGGGGTAGTTTTTAACCTTGCAAATAAAATAAAAAAGACTTGCTAATATTGGCAAGTGCCCTTGCTCCTATAAACAATATACAGAGATGTGAAACTGCACCTGTGACTATTTTCTAAGTGAAATTACTAGTTCAGTTAGCAAAATAAAACAGTGTTAATGCTTATCCAGGGATTTCAATGTGTTCTAAGTCCTGGAAATCCGGGATCATGACATACCTTTGTGTTTTGTGACTGAGAGGTGAATCAAAGCTGCTGTGATTAAATGATTATGAATTCATTTCAGGACTTTGTTTTACAACAAATCCACTGATGAATGCAAACAGTACAAAACTTTCAATTCACAGACCTTCAAAGCAACCCTTTGCTCTTGTCTCTTGAATCTGAAATATCCTACTGATTTTTTAGTGTTACACAGATATGGATTTCAAGTAAATCTGAAACTCTGCAAGGAAGGCAAACAGGCAGCTCGTGATGCTTTATAATGCTGTAGGATTTTTGCCTCCAGAGACTTTGATGCAAATCTTGGCCCAAGCCTGTAAAGGAAATGAGTTTGGTTTTAGACTAATTCTTAGCGGATTTTTGTCCATGTTACAAATGATGTCTGGCTCGTCTGGCAGTCAGAGAAACCTTCCCTGAGTAAAGGCTGAATTAGAGAATATTTTAATAAGCCTTAATGGGGAAATGTGTCTGGATGAAGCTCTGAAGAATTTTCCACCACTTGTTTTTATAAACACCAAATTTGGCAGAAATTATTTAAAAAGGGGGGGAGGGGGCAGCAACTGTTAGTGGTGATATATTTATAATTTGCTGTGGAGGAAATCAGTCTGTCATTACCAGCCTGCAGTGGTGTTTGTGCCCTCTTGTTTGATATATGCACTGTTGTATTTCTGTCCTTCAGCTCCTGAGTTTTGCCACGTGAGAGGGACTCTGTTGTTCCACAAAAGCATCTTTCTCTCTCTCTGTCAGTCTGAGCCCAGCACTGTTATCTGTCCTGAAGGTGAAGGGGTGCAGCAGCAGCACTAAGCAGTGGTTGAAAATCCCATGCACATGGCTCCTGAATAATTCAGCTGGCAGGTGCCTTGTGCTGCTGCTCACTCTTTCAGTGAGTGCCTCACCTGAGAGCCTGCTTGGAGGGATTTCAGAGGGAGGCCTTTGAATTGTGCCTAAAATAATTCATGCCAGAAAGAGCTTTAGGGACAAGAAAAGTGAAAGCTGTGGGAGCACTGATGTCTCCTGATGGAGAGGTGATATGGAGGGTGCTCAGCCCCAGTCCCTGCACAGGGGTCTGTGTTTCTGCCTGCTCAGCAGCAGATTTCTGTGTGGGCAGACTTGCTGGAGAGCCCAGATCTCTTTTCCTTAGAGTGCATGAAGGCTGGAGGGGGATGTGTGCATCAAACTGCTTCACTGTCCTCAAAAGAATGACCTTTTTAGCCCAGCTGTTTGAAAAATGAACTTTATTTCGTTTTACTATTCCCTTCCCAATATCTACATCCTCTTCTTCTCTGTACTTCCCTTCCACTGACTTACCTATTTCTACCTTGGCTAAAGGCTGGGATGAACTTTGTGTGTGTGAGTGTACATGCAGCCTCAAGTTATATACTTCAATATCATGGAAAGGTCCAGAATGAGATATTCTGGGGATCAAGCAGCAAGGAAAGGGAAGGTATGTTGCACCTTTAAGAGATTATTTCCTCTTCCTTTTATGGACTGACTGGCTCTGGTAAAAATTCTGTGGTGCAGCCACCTGTGCTGCAGGGAGGTGAGCACAGAGCTGTTCCAAGATCCCCAAATCCTGTCACTTTGTCAATTAACCCTGTGGTATCAATCCAGATGCTTGATGCTGGGCAGTGAAGAAGAAGAGCAGATTTTGGAAGTTGCTTGCTGCAGTTTTGTCTCTGGTTCACTTGTGCTCTGCACTGGGATCAGAGTGCTCTGAGACTGATCAGAAGTTCAGTCAGGTTTAATTTGTAACCTGTAAACATCACTAGTTTGACATCATTCCTTGTGCCTGCTGCCTTTAGTCTTTGCAGGTCTTTGTGGCTCAAAGGTTCACTGCAGATGTGTGCTGGAGATCTTTAGGAACTGACCTGCCCAGGTTTTTCCTTTTAGTTGCTGGACAGAACAAATTTCAGCCCTGTGTTTCTTGAGCTTGGGCATGTACTGGTTCATTTATTTAACAGAAGATTGATACTCTGGGCTTGTCTGCTCCAGGTGGTGTCTGTGATTAAAAAAAGGAAAATGTAGAAGTACACATGAACTGATTGCTGTAAAGGGAAGTGCATCAGGTGCTATGAACTGAGTGCATGTGCTGCTTCTAAAGCTGTTTGCTCTTTAGTTATTGCTGTGAATCTCTGAGTCGGTGCTATTAGTTAATCCTTTTAATCTGGTATAAAGAGATTCAGACATGGAGTTCTGTTTATTGTTTTTTTACCTCCCCTTAGCATCTTTCCATTCACTAAAATCATAGCTCACCATGGCATACTCAGAGCATCAGGATTTTTTGGTTCCTTGTGGAACAAGGAACTTAGAAAAAGGTGCAGTGGTAGGAGTTTCTTATTCAGATTTCCAGCCACTTCATGCAACCTCTGGCTGATAAGAGTAGAAATAAAGTATATACATTTTTACTGTAGTGTCCTTAAATACCCTTAACACTTGAGCAAAGGCTTATGAGTTTATTTAAAGAATATTGAGAGCACTTGGATTTGGTGACCTTTTTTTCAGTCAAACACTGGTGGAACTTCATCATCACTTCTGAATGAGATGATTTGACCTTTATCAAGAATTTAAAACCTCTGGACCCAGAAGAAGAATCCAAGAAAGCCTACTTCTTTCAGAGTAATTATAAGCATATGGCTAGATCTAGCAGTGCCATTCCTTTTTTAATTAATGTGCTCCACACAAATACAGGCAGAATATGAGCACTACTAAAGGAGGCTCAAGTGCAAGAAAATTCCTGGGCTGGTTCTTGTTGAAAATAGTTGCAGAAAATGCAAATTTTCACTGTGTTCCAGTTTTTGGGGGCTGTTTCCTTCCTTGGTTAAATGCTTCCCTATGGAAGCCAGATGGGGACAACCAGCATGGTTATTTACACAAATAACTTAAAAACATGCATCAGAAGAAAAGACAGTGTATGGGACATCCATTATTGTGCTGGGCCAGTATTTGCAGGCAAAGATCCACTTTCCCCCATGGAGAAGTTAGGAGGGTCTTAAAACAGTGAAATGCTGTTTCCTCACTGTTTTGTCAGCCCAAACACAAGGTAAAAGCAGCTACTTTTGTAGAAGTGTTTCTTAGGAGGAGAATGAAGTCCACAGGTCTGAATGAGTTAGTTCAGCTGGAGTAGATATTTCCTCTTCCTTTTGTGCACAGCAGTACTTTGCTTGCTTGTTTAAGTCTTGAACCCATAATAAACCCTTAATTTTTTGTGTGGTTAGCTTGAATTTACAGTTCTCCTTTTCTTTTTTTTTTTTTTAAGGTTTCCTTCATCTCTGTAACCAGCAAGCTGCATTAATCCTTTCTGTATACACAGATTTATAATCTGTTGTTGAAAGTATTATCCTTTGCTTCTAGGGATCAGATGTCACGAGCAGAGTGTTTGGAATTCTCTCTTTTTCCTCAGATTGCTGCAACTGTGGGGTTTTTTCTTCAGTGAATTTAGGATAAACCACTCTCTTCCTTAAGTGCTGTCTGAAAACTCTAGCCCAGCATAATGGTTTTAACTGGGTAATGAGGGGTTCCTCCTCTTTTAATACATAAGAAGCAAGGGCAGAGAGATGAGGGATGTGGGTTCATTGTCCCTGAGGGTTTCTGCTGCAGCAGCTGAAGGTGATTTAACTGTGATCAGTTCATGGTTTGCAGAAACCCATCGGGTTATGAACCCCGGGGGCTGTGGGCTGGCTGAGCTCTGTGCTCTCAGCTGTGGGGTGGTAAATTCCAGCAGGAGGGCAGGGAGGAGCCAGGACAGAGCTCTCCATGTGGTGAAACCTGGCTGAGGTCACAGGGACAGGTGCTTTAAGGACACACCTTTGCAGCCATCAGTGCCCAGCCCTGTGACCAGTGCCTTGCTGGTGGCAGTGGTACCCAGGGCAGGACACCTGCAGTGCCCCAGGTGTGAATTGTGCAGCTTTTGTTGCACAGGTGGAGTTTGGGCTGTGGAAGGAGCTCACTGGCCCTGGCAGCCCTGTGGGATCAGCCAGCATGACCAGCATCACTTGAGCCAAGGAGTAAATTGTCCTGCCCCAGCCCCAAATTTGGCTCCTGATGTGTCCTGCCTGCCTTTGTGCCAGGTGCTGCCTCTGCCTGGAGCCTTGGGAGGAGCCTTTTGCTCGTGGTTTTCCTGCAATGGGCTTGAAATTTCAATCTCAATTACTTTCAGCTGCACTTCTCTGAGAACTGTGCTTCCACAGTACATGCTAAATTGTTTGGAAGGACTGCATATGCCTCAGGATCAAAATGCAACAGGAAACGTCAGCAGCATGTCTAAATAAACATCTCTGTCTCTCTTACAAGAGTGTTTAGCAGCTCTGTTGGCAGATGTTTCTATAAAATGTTAAATACTGTGCTTTCCAATCCTCCAAACTGTTTGTAATGAAGCAAATAGCAAGGGACAGGGAAACCAGCTGAGGAAGGTATGGCAAAAATGGGAGAAGAAATTAGAATTAGAGGTTCTGTGGAATCAGAAAGTGAAAGAGGGTCCTGGGAATTGGTGGCTCATTGATAATGGTGGGGTTTAAAATCCTTTATTACTGAAGTGCTGTGGTTTAGATGTGTAAAAGTACAGAAGGTAGTAGCTTGGTTTTATGCAAGTAAGGGGCTTTGTGACTGATGTCTGATTTTAATGTTTTGGGAGTTTTCTACAAGCATTTTTGTGTCAGTAGCCTGACTTACCAAATTTAGAAGTGTAAAACCTGAACAGAACTTAGTGGTCTGTTTTGTGGGTTGTTTTTTTTTTTTTTTTGTTTGTAGTTGTTGTTTTGTTTGTTTTTTTTTCCTTGTGCATCCCTTGCACCCTCTTAAAATGTCTTTTTTTTTTAATTTACTTTGGTGTGCTAGGGAAACAAGGGACTTACTCTGCCATTTTTAAGTCCTCTTCGTGTCTTCTGTCTCTTCATTCCTTCATCCCACAATATGTTTCAACTTAAGCTCAGGATATCATGTGTTGAAGACCTTGTCAGTGAATTTTCTGGCTGGGGCAGTCACAGACACCTCGTCCCCTGCTTGCCAAGCTCAGCTGTCCCTGCCTGGTGCCAGTGCTGCTGACCTGGGCCAGCAAACTGCTCTGGTTCAGTGCTGCTGCCCAGATGTTTGTGCTGCTGCAGCTGCAGGGACTGATCCAGGAATTCTGAGTTGTCCCACGGGTGCCTCCATCACCCCTGATAAAGGAAAAGGCTTTGTCAAGGTCATTCTCAGCAGGTCTGGGCACAGCTGGGACGGGTGGCAGGGATGGCACATGGCCCTTGCACCTCCTCACTGCCCACTGAGACAATTAGCACCCTCCTCCTAATCTCCCCGGTGCTTCTGCAGGCTGTTTTTCTCCCAGATGCTTTAAATGCCAGACCTGCGATAGTGTCAAGTGCCAGAAAGTGAGATTAGATAAGGGGAAGTAGCAAGTGTGTGCTGAGAGCCCTGGAGGTTGCCTGGATGGAGCCTTTGCAGGGGGACAGTGCTGGCTGCAGGCTGGGCTCTGTCCCCATGTCCCTTGGCTCTGGAACCACTTGTCACCTTTCAGGCTTGAGGTGAGTGCTGGATCCTGCAAGGCCAGGCCAGGCTTTAGGGGCTGGAGCTGGCCCTGCAGAATTGAGGAAGGGATAATTGGCTTGTTGTGGAAAGCCAGCTGATCTCTGGGAATGAGTGAGAACAGGTCAGGCTCAGAACAAGGCTGGACTACTCCGTGTAAAATACTGGGATTTTAAAAGGTGGATGGGTTGTCTGTATTTTCTTAAACTGGAATAGACATTTGGTTCCTCAGTGATTCCTGGGGGTTTTTGAGCTGGCATAAAATGTAAGATGATGATTGTTCTCTCCTCTCCACCACTGTGCCTTTCCTTGTCTCAGTGGAGTTCACAGCTGCACAAAACCACGTAGGTGAATGCAGAATTGGATGGTAGATGTGATATGAGACATCCCACTTGTTCTCTTGAGCAGATTGCAATTCATGCTGTTACCTAAGTATTCTCACTTCCTGACTGCCAGATCATCCCTGAAGTGCTAGAAACTGAAACTAGAACAATCTAGTGCATGGAATCCTGGTAGCAGGAGGCAAGGAAGGAGTGGCCTGTGCCATGGCTGGGAGGCCAAGCTGTAAGAAGTTCTAAGCCATGGAATAACACGTTGGCTTTGTCTGCTGTGTGATGCCAGGAGAATGTCATGCAAGAGAGAATGTGATAATAGAGGTGGAAAAATCGGGTTTTTAAACTTAAGGATTAGTTGTGGGGCAGAAGAAATGTGATTACCTCTGCTTCAAACCTACCCCAGGAAAAACATTTTGCATTTTTCTTTGGTTTTGTCTGTGGAGTTTGTTTGTTTGGTTTTTACTGTTGGCAATGCTTTCTACAAAGAAAACAAAAGCTTACCTGGATCTTATCTTCATGAGAAATTCTCAGCCCTTCTATTGCCCTGAAGTCACTTAACTGGCCCTGTGTTTGCTGCATGCTGAGCTGGCTTTGCAAAGGCTGAAGAGATTTGGAGTCTGTGCTGCTGCACTGATATGTCACTGATCTGTCAGCCAGGAGTCTCTTCTGTCCTCTTTGTACACACATGCCCATGCTGGCCAGATGGTGCTGGATTTGGGTGCCATCCAGAGCCCTGCATTAGAAAGGCCAGGTTATGTGTCATGTTTCAAAAGCCAAGGAGTGCTGCCAGCTCTGCTCCTCTGGTAGAAAACAGCTTGACTTAATATATTGATCGTGTTGTCCTTGCTATTCTCAAGCTGATTTCATCTGAGACACTCCAAGGGATCTGAGGTTGGAGCTGTGCAGACACCACCTGTTGCCCACTCTGTAGCTCATATCTGCATTTGCACATACTGTGTGTCCTAGAAAAATCTGCTCTCTACCACCACCATGAAACCCTTCCTGGTGCCAGGAGGAGATTTTGACAGTGTTTGACTGTTGGTTCTCCTGCAGCACAGTATGATTAGGAGCTGGGAGATGTAGATTTGCCAGAGAGCTGATGTTTGATTTGGGGCGAGCTGCTTTGCATTTGTTAATTTCTCATTCTGTAAAAATAGAGGTCAAAATGCTGATTCCCTTTGTGTTGTGCTTTAAGAATTGCTAATGAGAAAAGCTTGATAAAAGCCAAATTGTGATGTTATTTATAAATTATGAAAGAACTTTCCCTCACCTTCTCAGCATGCTTTTTCTTGGTTTTTTTTTTTTTTTTTTTTTTTTTTCTTTCCTAGAGGCAGACTTTTGCTAATGGGATGTGAAAGCCACAAACCCCATCTGTATCAATAAGAGAGTCGTGTGGAGAGAGAGAGATGGGGAATTAAGTGCCATTAAGCACGTGTTAATTAACATGGCCCTGCACTCCCCGGGTTGCTGCCTTCTGTGGGATGGGTGCACACTGAAACTGGTCTTGCTGGTTTTTAAAGCCTTTCTCTTGTCAGCTCAGATCTGTAAGGTTTAAGAATGCACTTGCCTCTGATGTATTTGCAAAAAGAGTGCTGGTGTTTCAGTCACCTGCTTTTACAGATTCTGCTGAAATCTGAGAACTAATGCTAATAATTTTGCTGGGTCACAGTGGGGAACTTGGGAAATCCAGATCCTTCACTGGAAACAAATACCTCAAAACCCCAGTGTTTTTAAACCCCTTTCTGCTTCAGTGAGCACTTCTGTTCTGATGTGTGAAATTTCCCCTTGTGCCCTTCTATCAGCTTTTTGAAATGGAGTACTCTTGATATTATCTTTTTATCAGCAGTTTTTACTATCATAGGGCTCCCTGAATTCCTTGACAAGAGCTGCTTTGCACACAAAAGTGAGATTATCAAAGGCTCCAGGAGAGACCTGTTGGGTGCCGGGTTTGGGAGCAGCACTGAGGGGCAGAGCTGCAGAATTCTGCAGGCATCCCCTGGCACTTTGTCTCTTAGCAACAGCCTCCTGAGATGGAGGTGGCAGAGGGGACACAGATGCTCCCCAGCATCTCCCTGCTTTGCTGGCTGGGCTCCCTCAGCTCATGCTGAGCTGCTGCTGCTCAGGGGGATGAGCTGTGGGCACCAAGAGTCCCCTGGGCCACAGCTGTGATGGAGATCTGAGCTTCATTAACAAACAGGAGCTGCAAAATGCTTTTATACATCTTTGTTGTCTTGGAAGTTCTTTGTGTCGTTTCCTGATTTTATGAGCAGGTTTTGAAACAACTTTTAGCCCAAGTATCTCACACGTGAGGTGTGCTTGTTCTCTGTTGCTTGTGCTGCTGCAGGGTTGTTAGGCACTGTGTGTGTACAATATAATTGTCATGTCAGCTTTTCTGTTTCTGGTTATCTGCATAAAGAAGCAGAGAGCTGGTGGAGATGTCAGCTGTGATGTGGGTTATTAAGAACTACAAGACAGAAGTAATCACAAGAAACCCTGCTTCCACAGAGGCTGTTCCCCAGAGTCTCTGTTTGCATCTGTTCCATCTTAACCTTCTCACACTGACTGGGTTTTTTGTTCTTGCCAAAGGGTTATGCCTGTTTGAACAAATAAATGCTGTGTGCTGCATCTGTATTTCTCACTCTCTGATGTTTACTGTTGACAATGAGTAAATGAGAGGCGAAGTTGAACTCTGAGATGTACAAGAATCAGATGTTTGAGTGCTCTTAACTCGGTTGAGTGGGTCAGCAGGGATGAAAGTTGCTGCTCTGTACCGTGTTTTAATTCCCTATTGTGTTTCAAAGTTGAGGGCTACCAGCAAATGGAAAACTTTGCATGAATGCTCCTTTCTCTAGTCTCTGACTGGCAAAGTCTTGTTCCAAAAAGGAAGAAAAATGTCCTACAAGCCAGCCAGCCAGGCTTCAGTTTTGGGTCTGGGAAGTGCAGATAAATGTTTCTGTACATTGAAGCTAAGCGTTAGAGGAACTTGTAATTTAACGTGGGAATTGAGGAAATGGTTGCAGAGAGACACAGTTTAGCACCTCTTGGTTGGGGGAAGACTGAGGTCTTCTAAGTATGATGGAGAGGGAGTGTGAAAGCTGCTGAAAACCTGGAGCACTGGCCCTGGATGTGGTGAGAGCGTGGAGTGAGTGACAGTGAGAGCTCTGTCCCTGCAGTGGCTCTTTGTCCTGGCAGCTCTGCCTGCCCCGGGCTCTCTCTGACATGCTTGGCTGAGTGCATCACATCATTGCCATGCTGCACATGTTCTCCTCCTGCAGCTCGCTGGGTTTGTTTGCTTTTCTGCTTTAATTGTCTGCTGTCCTCGCTGGGTGTTTGCTTGGTTACTTCTTCCTTCATGGCAAGTAGGACTGACCAGGCACAGCACAGAGGCTCCTTTTGCTCAGGAACAGTAATGGATGTGCTGATTTATCTGTTCCTTCTTGCATGGCTTCTTGCAAGCTGATGTACCCAGGATCTGGTGGTGTCATTTGTCAGTCTCTCTTCCCATTAGCACTGCACTTGCCCTCCTTTTCTTGCTTTCAGTTTCGTGTCCCAGAGGAAACCGGGCTGGAAATGAGAGTGAAATATGGGTTTCCTTCTTAAAAAGAAAATAAACCAAACCTTAAGGGCTTCCTATTGGAATGCGATGGGATTGGACTCCTATCTCTTGTCCTTTGAAAATCCCAGCTGGAATTATTTAATGTCAAAGCCTGGAATTTCCCAGTGTGAAATTCATGGCTGGCTGAGGATGCACTGGGGATTAGAGAGACATCACTCTGCCAGGGTAGCGTTGCTGTCACTGCAGGAGACCTCAGCCACACAAAGGGACATTGCTGGTCTGTCCTGCTTCAAAGCTGAGTCTTGGGGATGAGATTCCTCAATTCCCATTGAGGTTACATGCTGTGTGACTGACAGCTGGGTTGGGGCAGAATAAACCAGAGTGAGTAACACTTTGCACTGCCTGGGAATAGAGAGGGGAAAAAATGGGGGAGATGAGCAAAACATAATCTGCTGAATTTCTTATGTGGTAAGAGGATAGTTTGGTAGTGCACATCCAAAATTTCCCTGAGACACCAGCTGGGTGATTTTGCTCATTTGGCTGCATGATAAAAGAGTCTGATGATTTCAATAATTTCATCTGCTCCAAAATTACAATAAAATAAAAATCTATGTCTTGCAAAGCTTTAGCTTAGATAACAGCAATCTCCTTAGGAGAAATCTCTAAGTTTTGGAGGATGTCTTCTCAGTATCAAAGTAGTTGTATGGAGAAAAACCAGCATATTTAAACAGGACACTGGGTAACCACTAAATGCTGTTTTGTCCCTCTGATCAAGGATGAGTATTTTAAGTAGGCATCAATGTCTGTATTAGGGGTCTGCAAAGGACTTAAGTAAAACAGAAGCTGGTGGCTGGATGTGCACTGACTGGTGAGGTGTTAACAAGGTGTTATTTCTGAGACTCATAAATCAGCAGTGCTTTAGGTGATGGGGGAGAGAGAAGAGCAGCTCTAAAAGCATAACCTTGCTGGCCTCTTTTTCTAAACTGTTGATCTATCTGTAAAAGAGGATTTGCCCTGCTGTTCTAATAAGAGTGATAATATATGTGTAATTAGAATTTAATAATTATTTGTGTGACTGGATCTACTGCATAAGCTGGTTCAAGTGATTGTGTAACCTTTGCATTGTGTTCATTATCTAATGTTAAAATAACAGCTGGAAGTTGAGAGACTGACATGCAGTTTTAAAATTACAGAGCTTGAAATTGCTGCTGTCTGTAAACATATGAAAATCTATTAATGACCTTTGAGCTCTCTGACTGAAAATGTTTTGTAACATAGAACACATTAAAATTGCCTGCTACTATAGTGTTTCCCATTTCTCAGCAATTGCCTAGGATATAAATGAATGTTTTGCTCCTGCTACAGATATCAGACTATTTGAAACTATTCTAGGAAGCCCTAAGGATATATTGAAACATTTGGCTGCTCATTGTTTGTTCAAGCAAACCAGTAATAGAAGAGCTGCTCAGGAGCACAGGGTGTGCTCAGCCCCTGGGTGTGGGAGAACATCTCTGCTGGCCACCCCGAGAGCTGCAGGCCTGCCCTGGTCAGTGCATCTCTCCAGCAGCACAGGAGCAGAGCAGGGGTGGCCAAGGTGGCACAGATGCACTGTCCTGGGCTTTTCATTAGCAGATGTGACATTTAGGTAGTTAGAAAGGCATCTCTCTCTGCTGGAAGTCATCCTGCTCAGAGCTTTCCCCTTAGGTTGCAGTGATGTGCTACGGGCAGCTGTTTCTGCAGGAGGCTGGCTTCTACATATTTCCTCTTGTTTGAGCCATTTCTATTTCTTGTCTTTTGTTTCCCAGCCAGAAGAAAACTACCAGAGGACTAATTATTGAATACACATTCTAGAGCTCATGACAGCTGAACTGAAAATTGTTGCCTACCACTGAGGGCAACTGCAGAGTTGGTAAAAAATGCCTCTAGTGTCATGGTGCTTAAATATAAATTAATTTATAACTCAGCCCCAGGGATCAGGATATGGCTGTTTTTATTTCTGGAGACTCTCACCCCTGCAGCAGAGCTGGCAGGAGCGAGTTAGCGAGCGCTCGTCTCTCCTGGCTGTGCACACTGCAGAGCTCACAGCCTGCTCTGCTGGAGCTGGGTGTTCACCCTCTGTTCTGCAGCAGCACTGGGAACTGCACCCTTCCTTAGGGGGGGAATAAAGAGTGTAGGCTGGGAGCAGAGCCTCCAAAAAGGTCTGCAGTTCCTGGTGGAGTGAATGTGTTCGAGGCTGTCACCGTGTGGGAGATTCGTCTGGAGCTTCCATGCTCTAGGTGCTACTGCCTTGAGAGCAGCACATTTTTCATGGCTGTGTTTTAAAAGTATGTGCCACTAAGTGAATGTGTGGTGGAATCCTAAAAAATAGAGAAAAACTTTGTATTTAGCAGGTGGAAGCCTTGAATTACTTTGGAAATCAGGCTGAGGTTCTTGAAGTCATGACCAAGCTACCTAAGGTTGTAGCTGTAGCTCTGTAGTCTCAATATGGAGCTGACTCCCATGGGAGTCAGGACAATCAGACTGTGGTTGTTGTGTATTTCACACTGTGAAGATCAGCACTTTAAATGCAGGAGTATGGATGGAGGAGAGCAATTTAGGTCCCTGCCTTTGGTAAATGAGCCATGTGTCCAGTCCATCTGCCCAGCCTCAGCTTGGCTCAACTCCATTTCCAGAGTCCAGCTCATGGGAGCATGACATCCCCCTCAGCAGAGGTAGAAACAGTTGGGTCTTCTCCTTTTGTTTCTGATTTTAGAGAGAGATGTAGTATACCTAAGGTATTTCTAAGATGTAGTATTCCTGTCTATAGTAATCAATAGGGTGGAGGCATTTTTACTCAGCATTGTGTTCCTGCTTTTATCTGACTAGCTTAGCTGAAAATTGGTCATGATGAATGCATCCAGCTGCCATGCCAGTTTGTCCTGGTAGGATGCTCATGCCTTTTCCTTGGCAGCTTAGAGCCAGCTGGGGACTGGGGGTTGTGTTGCCATCCTGGCAAGGTTGGAAATGAGGGATGAAATGGCCACATCTGGCTATAGGGAAGGAGCTGCTTCTTCAGGTCCTAATTCTGCCACTTGGTGGGAGCTGTTTGAATTCAAGGAGTGCCTGTTTGAATAATCTAGGGGAGAGGGAGATTACTTCAGGTTAAGTGTTCAAAGGCTGTTCTGCCAAGAAGCATGTGTTTGCTGGCTCTCAGCAGTGAGGGCTCAGCAGTGTCCTTGGATTTTAGCACACTTGAGGAATGTCTTCCCAAAACACTGGACCTGGAATGTGTGCCTGACTGTGTTACTTGCTGGATACCTGTTTAAGTTACTTGAGACTGATGGCCCCAGGCCACGTTCTTCAAGATGGGGATGTTTTGATAGTCTGTCACTTGTGGGATGCTGGGCAGTGTGTGGTGCTGCTGCCATTCCTGATGGGTCCCTTGGGAAGGAACTCCGGGGAGGATGGGGGTTTGCAGGAAGGATGTGCTCAGCATTCACAGCTGGAGAAGGTGCTGTCTGACAGGCACAAACACTTTCCAGCTCCTTTGTACACTGCACAGACCAAACAGTCTGAGCTCCCACTCTTGGCTGAAAGCAGCTTCAGCCAAAATGTCCTTTTTATCTGCAGTGAAAGCTGGGCAGGGTGGCCTGCTGGTGCATGGGCAGCAGCACCTTTCAGCACTCCTGCAGGCTGTAAAAGCTGGGCAGGCTGCACTTGCAATATGCCTCATTTCATCTACCTGAAAATGGTGCCCCAGCTTCCCTTCAATCATTTAAGCTCCCCTGCTCTCTGACACACTTTCCGCTGACAGTAATTCTGTGAGCACTCGTCGGGCATTTACTGCCATCACTGCAGGAAATACTGATGGCTTCAAATGGGATCATTTCCTTTCTGATGGACAGCAAGCACCTGTGGGAGTCCTAATAGCTGTGCAGTGTCTGGGAGGAGGCAGCAGGGAAGATGGTGCAGCTCTCTGCAGCGAGGCCCCTGCAGGCTCTGGGGAGGGAATTGGAGGAGAGGGAGGAAACCACGCCTGGCTGCCCCTGGAGCAGCTTCAGATGTTGGGTATCCACCTCCCCCATGGGTGATGGAGGACAAGGTTTATACCAAAAACATGGACAGCTATGTGCTCGGATTCCTGCGGATTTCCTTGGCCTCTTGCTGAAGTTGAAGGTGCATTCTTACTTTTACTGTCCCCTAAATGAGGATTAAACACTCTGTTTCCAGGTACTTCCTACTCCTCCTTCCTACTAGGAAGGGGAGGACTGGATTTTTCCTTGAGCAATTGTAAAGGAAGGGAACAGTATCACCCCCTTTCTCCTCAGTATTTAAAAGCAATTATTGCTCAGCACTTTATCGTTATTTATTCAGGTCATGTGCAAACAAAAAGAGCAATCAAAGCCCTGTAAATTCAACGTGGATTGAAATGCATTTAAAAGAATAGTGAACTGACCTTCCTTTTTGTAATTTTTGACTATGTTTTGTTGAAGTAACGTTTGTCCAAGCTTTCTGTACTTGGTACTGTGTCTTTGAGGTCCTAGAAACAAAGGTCTTAATTCTTGGGAGACATAACAAGTTGGGCATTCAGCAGAGTATGGCAGCTTGCTCTTCAGCTATTCATAGGTGACAGGAACATATCCTCTGGTAATAAATTGGAGTGTTTCAATTACAGTAAGTTTCTTGGTTCATCCACTTGTATTTTTAAGTTAAGTCGTGTATCATAAACCTGCAAACCAGTGCCAGCTTCAAATGTCTTAACATTTCCAAATCTGTCTTGTCAAAAAGTCATCTTATTCTTGAGCTAAACACGTGACAGGGTCAGAGCAAATGTGATGCATTTTAAAAAGCAGGACCTAAACTCATCTGGAATATGTCAGCTGTGAAAGGAGAATTGCAGTCCAAGGTTAAACAAGCAAGGATTTCATTTGCAATCATTTTAATTGATATTGATTGCGCTGCTTGAATGTCGGGTCAAAGCAAAAAAGTCATTTCAGATCTAGACTCTTGTTTCTGCCTTTTAAAACAGCTTTAGTGTCTTTGGCTGAGAAGCTGGGGGGGCTTGAGTTATGTTTGCAGTGAAGTTCGCAGTGGGGGAGAAGAGAGGGCTGGAAAGTAAAACAAACAAGTGTGTGTTGTATTACAGGAGAAGTGAGAACTTCCCCATCGGTGGGAATCCAGCTGGGCATGCCAGCAGACTGCTTCCCAAAGTGCCCTGGGCTCTGCAGAGTCAGTCTGGGCTGGCCTCCTGCCATGGGGGCTTCCAGCAAGGAGCTGCAGTGCTGAGCTATGGCCAGCCCTGCTTGCACAGCCTGCCCTGGCTGCCCTCCCTGCAGCAAACCCTGCCCACAGCTCGCCAGGCAGAGCTCAGACTTCTCCCCTCTCCCACTCTTAAATGTGCTTCTACTATTTTCGAGGTTTCCAGTTGTGTTTGCTGCCTGTTCACCCTGCTGAGTTCAAATTCAGTCCCCTTGGTGTGCTCCTACCTGATGCCCTTCAGTGGTCCTTTTTTATCCCTTTTTTCTTTGCTTATTATTCACCTCATTTCATTTGCCTGTTGGCTATTCACCTCTTCTTGTGCTGGCTCCTGTTCTTGCAGTGGTTTCTCTCTTTCTCTAGGACATGTGTTCAAATCCACACTTTAAAGTTAGTCTTTCATGTACATTTTTCGTGTATATCTCCAGCATTATCTTTGCATTTGAATTGCTGTCTCCTGTGTCCCCTTGATGCAAATAAATGGACAGTAGGTTTGGGTTAGCAGTGGTCCTGTCTGTATTTGTAATGTGCTTTGTCTGCTTAGAAAGCACCAGAACATTGTCAGCAATTGTTTCTGTGCTGCTGTTCTAGAAACTGAGTATCAGGTCAATAGGAATATTTAAAAATTAACCAACTTAAAAATAAATCTGTTTCAGGTCCTTTCTGAGCCAGGATCTCTCCCTGAACTATTAACCAATTGACAGCCCCACTGCTAATTGCATGATAAAGTTGATACAGGGATAGATGGTGCTCAGATCCTCGGGGGCTTTTCCATTGCAATTTTTTGAGAGAAGCTGGAGGCAGAAACATGGGCAAGCAGGGTCAGTTTCAGAGGCAGCCGTGTGTTTTATTTCCTTTGAGTGGATCCTTCTCCTGTTTGATGTTCAGTAGGATATTTCACATTGCCCAACGTAAGGAATAAGTGCTGCAGTGAAGAGCTGTGGAGAGAGAAGCTGGAGGCTGTCTTCCTTCTGGGAAATCAGCCCATATAATCTTGTGCAGTTGGCAGAGGCAGTCTGGCAGGAATGGAGGGTAACCAGTCCTTGGCTGAGTGTCCGATGGGCCCTGGGGATGGGGGATTGGGAAGGACTTGGTTTTGCACCAGAGCTGCTTTTTGAACTGATGCTCCAGGGCTGAGGATAGTTACTTTATTATCTGTAGGTGTTGTTTTTACCCTCTGCATCCCAGCAGCAGACTAAGGGTTTTCATCTGCCTGTGTGGGTTTTGGATGTTTTCTTCAGGTTCTTGAAGTGTTCCCTGTGTGTGAAAGGGAAGCCACAGCCTTCCCCTGCATGCTCTCTGAGATCTCAGAGCTGTGTAAATTCAGAGGATTAAGGCTGAGTTTGAGCTGGGCTGAGCAAACAGGCAGTGATAACTCCAGCCAGGGCATGGCTGTGGGATGTGAGCTGGTGCCAGGCTCCTCCAGGGCTGCTCATTATTTCCTGAGCACACAGAAAACATGGACTCCATTGTGCAGAAGTGTCTTGCTGTGGCATTTTTGGGGTAAGAACAGTCTCATTGCAGAGCTGAGGGCTGTGCACCCTCATTATTCCAAACTTTACTTATAAACTGGGCAGTGTGCACCTTGAGTGTCTTTGGAGACTGCAGCTGTGCCTTGGTGACAGAAGAAAAGTGGCTTTTGAGGATGGAGTGTTCCAAGTGATTAAGGTTTCCTGCCAGATCTGCTGCAACCAGAGGTGCAATTGCATAACTAGCTTGGGCTGATAGTGATGGAAAAAGAATCACAAAGGTTTTTACTGTGGACTCCCAGAATCTGTGGCAGGGCCAGCTTGGTTTGCCAGCCTTTGCCAGGGTGTTTGTGAGTGAATCTTCACAGCTGCTGCTGTGTGAGGTGTTCAGGGAGAGCTGGAGGAGGTACCACAACCCCATCTCCAGATGAAGGGTTCTTTGGTGTCTGTACATCCACATAAACAAATAGAGAGATAGAATCTGTATGTTTCATGGAGGAACTGCCAGGAAAGAGGCTCTGGAGAAAGGCCTAATTCTTCCTTATCTGTAACCATGCAGCCAGTTAGAACCATCTGCACTCCGTCTGCAGCCCAGACAGACAAGGGGCTGCAGATGGAGAGGCTGTAGCCTGCCCTGGGAGGTGTCAGAGAAATTCTGAAGTGAGGACAGGTAGGAGACAGTCCTGGAAGCAATGAGCAGCAAGGAACAAAAGAGTTTTCTGTGTTCTGGAGCAAGATTTAGCAGTCTTGTTTCTGGAACTGAGAAGGGAGAATGGACCTGGACAAGGGGATTTACTGCACGTGTGACAGCCAAGGTGGTCAGGTCTGCAGACTCCTGGGGTGGGCAGAAACCACAAGGCTGATGTGAAGACCTACTGACTTTGGGGTCTGACTTCAGACACTGTCACTGTGTGAATCTCCAGGATTTACCTGAGGTGCAGAGGATGCAAATATCTGCTGCTCTGGGCTTGCCTTGGGGGAAGGCTCCAGTGGGGCAGCCTCACATGCAGGCTGGAATTTCTGGATTGAAATCAGTCAAGGTGCATCAACACCTGTCCCCTCTTGTGATGTACTGTATATTCTGGATGTGCTTAAATTTTCCAGCAATTGCCTGTGCACAAGCCCAAGATGCACATCCAAAAATAGTAAGCTCTTGTGCTAAGTGAGGTCCCCAACTTGGAGGTCATAAACTTTGGTAAAAGAGCAATCACTGGAAGGCTCTTTCAGCAGAGGCAATAGAAAGGAAACAAAGGAGGCAAGAACAGAAACGCCATTAGCCCCCTCCTGCTCTGTGCCTGTGGCTGCAGAGGTCTGCATTCAGCAGCCCAGAGAGCAGCCTGCTGTCACCCTCTGTCACCCAGGACATGCTGAGTTCAGTGTCCTGCCTTCCCAGGAACAGCTCCCGTGGGCTGTGTCCTCTGCTGGAGCAGGGAGAAAAGGGACTCTGCAGTGGGTGTCCTTGTCACACAGACGTGGCTTTGTCCCTGTGGCTGCCCCAGGTCTCCCTCCACTGTGCCCCCACTGGAGGCAGGAGCAGCCTTGGGGTTTAATTCACGGCTGTTTGGAAAGTGCTTGAGATTCTTGGATGGCACTACAAGTGAATGAATTATTTCCTTGGCTTTGATCCAGCTATAGCTGTATTTCATGAATTAATTTTGCCAGCAGCTCAGCGATGAGACAAGCCTTAAATCTCCAGACAAAATAGGGATGAAAAGCTGCATTTGGAAGTAGGGAATTTTGTAGGATTCAGGAAGGAGAAAAACAGAGATTTGCACAGCAGTTCTGTGGTGAAAGGAATCGTCTGAAAACCTGCAGTGAATGTGCTGTGGGTACCAAGGGAAGAATTTCCCTAAGCATTAACAGAGGCCCAACCACCATGTGAAGCCAGATAGAGTTTAAACAAAAATTGTAATTTATTGGCTTTGAAGGCATCCTTAGAAGTGAGTATTGCCCCTGAAGCCAGGAGTGCAGATTTGCTGGTGCTCTCAGGTGGTGGCATCTCCCTGCCCCAGCCTCCCTTCTCCCCCATCAGGGGTCCATGTCACCTCATGCAGCATCTTCCTTGCACCTGCTGCCACATCACAAGCTGCATCTGGCTTTGTGAAGAAGTGCATGCTTGTGGTGATTCCTGTTTCTAATGTTTTGCTGAATATCAGTTAGTTACCATTTCCACCTGACAAGTTTTTGATTAGTTACTGAAGATTAGCAATTTGATTTTTATCTCAGTAGCTTCCCAGTAAACAGCACAATATGATTGGCACCTTGAACTGCTGCTTTCAAGTGTTATCTTTAAACTAAAAACCGAAGTGAGAAGTTAACACTGATTTATATAGCTTTATCATTCATGGAGAATAATGCCAGACAGGTATTTTCCTTGCTCTTTCCCTGGTAATGGAATTGGCAAGCTGAGCTGTGTTCTGTGCCTCCAAGACAGTGCTAGTTATTTTAATGTTTGTATCTTTGGGGGTTTTCAACTGGATATATCTGTGTATATCTACTTGATATATCCCTAAGAGGAGCCTCCAGCCCCCCAGGACTCCTGTGCAAGGTGTACAGAGGTTGGGTGCTGGCTGATCCTCTGGGAGCCTGGGCTGGAATTGAAACAGCTGAATTTTATTGCCTTGGTTCTAATTTCAATGTGTCTGTGACCCTAAAGTGCCAGTGCATCATCTCACTTCCCAGGGAAGGGTAACTTTAAACAAGTGAGTGATTTGGAGTGGAATCAGCATGTTGCACACTGAGGCAGTCAATTCACTAATTAAAGGAGAGGGGGAGGAAGTAATCTGGAGCAATCAGCAGGGCATTTCATTCCAGTTCCTAATTTTCTTTTTTTGTTGGGCTTCAGCTTTTTGAGAGACTAGAGAGCTAATGATTTTCATGAGCTCTTTTGCAGTACTGGAGGTGTGTGCATTGATGTGAGCAGTTGTATTGTGATCTCCATTCATGTAAGATACAAATACCTGTCATGTAACTGCTTGAGTCAAAAGGAAGGCATTTAGAAAAATATCTGTGGCTGAGTTTTGGCATGGTAAGCAGTGTTTTTAGGGTATTTCCTGATCTATTTACCTCACATTAAAAAAATGATTGGAATAGATATCCTGCAAAACATTCCCATAAGAGTTCAGTTTTTATCTTTGAGCACTTAATAAAAGACATATGGGAAAAATGTATCTAGCTGGAGTGACCCAATGTCATATTATTTCTTCAACTCCTTTTCCACACTGCGTGCACAGAGAGAGAGTTTGGTACACTGTCACTGGGAGTTCAGCTTCCAGTCCTCAGAGATGCCAGGGATAGCAGAGTAATTCCCTTCTCTGATCTCCCTTCCAGTGTTAATCATTATGACATGACATACCTGCTTTTAAACTGTGCTTAGATGGTGTGCTGCAGCCTGGCTGGGGCAGACACTTAACACTTAGAAGTGTTCAACCTCTGTTGTGTGTTTGGATGCCATTGATCTCTCTGGCTCAGGGAATTTGTGGTAGGGCTTTAGAAGTGCCTTTCTCCATATGAATGCTGCTGTGAATCAGAGACTGTCAGCCCCAAGGGGGGTCTGATACTTCTCAGATCAGAAACAAAACAAAACCCACCTCTGTTTCACTTGAACAGTTGAAGGCTTCCCTTCAGGATGCTGATTTGCTCCTGTGCTGTTGACGTGTGGTTTCTGAGTTAATCTGAAGTGAGCTCATTTTCATACCCAGTTTCAGCATCACTGAAATGTATCACACTCATAGCCTGGAGAATATTCATCCTAATCTAATCCAAAATGACTGTTTGTGTTTTGCATGCCTAATTATTCATCTTAAGTAATCTCTAGAAGATACCTACTGCCTTGTTTGTGTTTTTATTCAGTATTTATACAGCTTAATGCTTAAAGGTAGCTGCAAAGAACACAAAGAATTTACCATTCTCTTTTTTAATCTCCTTTACAGAAGGACATGTCACTAAAGCCTCAGGAGCGGAAGGAGAAATGGGAGAGGCATCCAGGCAAGAAACCCAGAGAATCTGAGAACTGTGTGTCTGCTGAGCCAAGTGAGAATGGCCACAACAACGATGCTGGGAGCTCCGAGAGAGAGGCAGAGAGAGGCAAGGAGAGGATGAAGAAGAAACTCCCCTTGAAGCTGTCCAAACAGGTAGGGAAACACTCCTCCCCTGAAGAGGCTCTCTTGGCCTTGGGCACTGGGAAGTGTTGTCCTTGCTGGGAGGTGAGGCTGTCCATGTAATTGGCTTCTCTGGTTACCTGGGCTGGTGCAAGCAATGCCTCTAACATTGTGGCCACGTGCACAGGTCCTGTGTTGAGGTCAGGTTCCATAAGCTGAAGGGGAAGCCAGGTGTGCTGGGTAGTACAGGAAGGAAGGAGGGAAGGAGCAGATCTCCCTGGTGCCTGCAGCTTTGAGACAGTGCACTGATTCACACAGTAGATCTGTGGCCCTGATGGTTTGAACACAAGCAGGAATCATCCATCAGATCCTAACCTCCTTTGGAGGATTTGTGCTGGGCAGTGTGCACCTGGAAGTTGCAGACTTCTATGTCCATCTCATGGCTGGAGTTTGACTTACTCCAAAACAGAGTGTTGAGGAGGAGAGACTGTGTGAGTATTTTAGAAGTGGAAAGTCCTTTTGCAGGCAGCTGTGCTCTGGGCAGTGTTTCCTGTGCACCCTTCTACAATGTGCTAGAGCAATAATGAATGAAGAGTTGTGATGCAGGAGGGAATTATTCCAGAGACTCCCTGAGGCAGGGGGTGTGCAGAGGGGCAGGTGACAAAGAAAAGGCACTGAGGCTGGCAGGCTCTTTATCACTAACTGCTGCTCAGCTGGGAGGTTTGTCAGTGACTTAGTGTGCAGTCATGGGCTGGCAATCCCCATGGCACAGCAGCATCTCTCCGTGGACACTTTCCCAGTTGTCCTTAACAGGGTGCCAAGTGGCAGCCAGTGGGAACACCAGTGTTCTTGACCTTCCAGCATTTGTTCCGAGCTAGGAAGCACACCAAGATGAAAAAGTGGTTTTTATTCTCCATTTCTCCAGCAGAAAAAGAGCTGTTTCACTCAAGCCACCTTCTGTTCTGTGAAACTAATCCTGTGTGTGTGCCAGACAGCCAAAGATTGAATTGTCCAGTTACTGGAAATGTTTTTTCAGACGTGCAATACTTTCACATTTAAAAATATGGTGAAGGTTATGTCATGTAACCCTCCCCTATAACTTCTCCACCACATACTCTTTTGTGTTTCAGCATATTGGTTTAGAAGGGCTCATCACATTTTAAGTTAGAGATTCTCATGGTCTGGTTAAAGTTGTTTCTTCAGTTCTATTACACTGCAGGAAATCCAGTGCATGGCAGGGATTTGCATAGTTGTGGATTTGTGAGACAGTGGGGAGGTTCCCCCTTCCTGCAGGAGGAAAAGGTTGTTAACAGAGACATCTTCTGCATGAAATTTAAAACTCTGTTTCACATAGGGAAAAACTCTGTTTCACATTCCCTCTGTGTCCACTAGGGAATTCATGGCACTTCATAGAAACCTCTGGGATAGGAGATTTTGTTGCACTGGCAGACTCTGATTTCTCTCATACTCTGCTGTCTTAGTTTACCAAATATTTAGTTTATTGGTAATTCAGCTTTGAAAAATGAGGTAGTTTTGACTTATTTTTTCTGAATAGTGTTTGGCTGCCATCCGTGGGAATTTGCTGCCACATTCATAAAAACCTGAATTCAACTTCCATTGTTTAATTTTATTTATTTTTTTTTACCCTGTAAGGATAAGTAACAAACTCTAAAAAGAGTTGAGGAGCTTGCACAAAGGGTATAAAAGAAAACCTGTGATGAGTGACTCATTAATACATGGTGCCTCTTTAAATAAGTCACACTTAGAATTCATCTCTCTTGTTGGGAAGGGAGGTTTTTGGAATACCTGCTATTTTCCTAGCTGATACAGTTGTGAAAACCAGACAAGTTTGGAGGTCTGTAAACTTGATGAAAGTAGCAGCAAAATCTAAGCTACATAAACTAGGCCATTCTTAGTTCAAACTCATTATGCAAATGATATAGACAAATTCAATCATTTTTCTTTCTTTTTAGTAATCACAAAGTTCACACCTAGAGTTCTGGCATTTCCTGCCAAGCTGTCTGGACAAATTTGCTGTAATATTAAGTTTCCTGGAATTTGGGGGGTGAATTTTGCATCTCAGGGTTATTAAACATAGGTTTATACCTAATTTGGATAACTTCCTGTAATTGATGCTAATTATATTGAGATGTTGCTTAGAAATTACTGTTCAATTTGAAGCTTTCCTTCTACTCTCATCCCTTCTCTTCACAATGCTACTGAATTGTCATCTTTTCTATGCAGCCTTCTCTAATAAATCAAATTGGGCATTATAATTATGGCATTCTGCTAATCCTTGCAGAGAGGTGCAAAGTGGTAAGCTGATTTCAGTGCCAGGTTGTCTGCTTTGTTTAGAAAATTAGATTTATACTTCACTCCATTTGACAAAGCATCCAGATTGCTATTGCTCCTGAATATTTGGTTGTTCTGTACCTCAGGCTATGGGGAGAGGGCTGCAAGAACCAATCTGTCCTTTCCAGCCTATTACTCCCAACTGTGTATAAAAATCATTCAAACACATTTATCTCTTGCTGTAACTAAGCAGAGGGAGAAAAAGGCATTTCAAATGGTCCTTTAGTCCAAGATTTGTCAGAGTTTGGGGCTGCTGTCAACACGTGTACACAGGGAAAGGTGCTGACTGCAAACTGCTGTTCTGCAATGGGGATCAACAAAAGCTCTTGCAATCACCAGGATCAGGTGTGCCAAGGAGTGAGAAGGTGTTCAGACCTGTGGTGTAGTCTGGTGTAGCCAGAGTGGCCTGCAGTAAATCCAGCCTCTCTGAAAGGCTGGGACTGCCTCCAACACAGGAACATTCCTTCAAGTTGAGTTCATTGCCTTTGCAAAAGGCAGTGTCCAAAGTGTCCCCCAGTGGCTGGGGGAAAGGAATCCCCACCACACTGCAGACATTTCTGGTGAGGGAGAGCAGCCTGTCACCCCCCTGGAGGCATTTAAAGGGTTGGAAGTATAATTTGATTAGATTAAGTAAGAGGTACATGTATGATGAAACCCCTTAGTTCCCGTGCTCCCTTGTGTGTCCTGTGTTGTTCTTCTAGCTCTTGGAGAGTCACTCTTTGAACTTTGAGGCAGTCTTGGATTAGCCTGAGCTGAGCTTTTCCTCTCTCTTCTGGTTTCATTTTTGGAGTTGCTTATTCCTCTGAAGGTCTGAGCACCATGGATGTAGAACAATTGGGGTTTTGGTTTTTTCCCCTTTTTTTCTGGCCTTTAGGACACGTCGCCCTTTCTGTACAATCACCACCTTCTGAAAAGAGTTGGGGCTAATAGGAAAGATTTGCTGTTATTTCCAGTTAGTTTAAGCTCAAGCTCTCTGTTTAGTCAGCTTGGGAGCATCATGGTGTGTTGAATATATTTAGCTGTTAAATGCTGCTGTAATAACACAGTGTTCTGCAGATAGTCATTTGTCACGAAGATTAGTGTCTTACACCTCCTCCTTCCTTTTCTCACCCACTGTTTAAATCACCCGAGATGAGGGAGAGTCTCAGAGAAGCTGAGGAGAGCAGGGTGGTGCAGTATTTAGTGCTCATAAATAGCCTGCTGGGTTTGGAGCCTGGGAGGAGAGGGCAGGGGAGTTAACACGGTCCTGTTGCTCCGGAGGCGTGACATCTCTGAGACTTGAGCAGAGCTTCCTGGAGGGAGGGAAGGCTCAGCTAATTCCCCAGCCTCATTCCCTGCCCAGCCCTCCCCAAACTGCTGAGTGCTGCTGGTGATTAATGGATCCTGTTGCCGTGGCTCTTGCTGGACTGGAACTGCTAAATTGCATTAACAAGTTTGATTACCTATTCATGTGGTTTCTCTGTGATGCTCATCATCTCGTTATCCAACATTCATTAAGGGATATAACACCCTCCCTGCCCCCCAGGAGGGCTGTGCTCTGGGTTACTGCTGAGCTGAGCTAAAGGTGATACACTAAGTCAGTTTTTCCACCCAGGATGCACGTTGTTTCTTCTGATGTCTAGGTGAAAATTGATATCTCCTTTTCAAACCATTTACGTACCCTTGGCCCCATTTGTGCATGGTGGTGTGGGCCTTTCCCAAGATGGAGACAAACAGTCTAGAAACTCATCTGGATAATGAAATACTGTGGAAAATTTCCCTTGGCATCATACTGCTGGTGCTGGCAATAGGACTGTGTAGCTGCTGGAGTTGTACTTGTGTTTTTCAGATAATGGTAAATAGTGTTTATCATGCTTGGATGTGAAGCCCATGGTGGGCTGGAGGCAGTGTGTGCTTAGTGGTGCACAGTTCAGAGGCTGAAATGTCCCTTTCTTAGCTGAGGTTCAGCAGCCACATAGGAGAGTGAGTCTGAAAAATAACCTTTGGAGTCTTTGTCTTTAGCCAGAGGACATAGATATGCCTGTTCTTCCGTGGCTTAATAATGCAGCATTTGGAAGCTGAATTGTGTCTAAGAGGGTCTAAATATAAGAGTAACTTATTCTGTTACCTTCAATGTCTCAGCTACTAAAACCCAGTGAATTCTAGGCAGTCAGCTTGCAGGGGAAAAAAAAATAAGAAAAAGAAAGGTTGCCTTTAATGTGGGTTTTGGGGATTGGTTTGGTTTGGTGTGTGCTGCTTTGGTGTTTGCCTTTCACTGCTTTTGAACACTGAAATGATACAAACTAGTTTCTTTTTGTTTCTAATTGATGTTACCCTTTTTTTGTTAGCAGATATTGTTATTTAAACCGTCTTTGAAACTAAACAACAAAGCAAGAGGGAAAAAGTCCGTTTTCTTTTAATCAGTAAAACGTTGCTTAAAAGCAGGATGCATTTCTACCTTTGTAAGTACAGGACTGTACAATTTGGACATGAAAGCTCTTGCACCGATTTTTTTTGAAGCTGGGAGAGCAGGGCTGATAAGGCAGTGCCATTACCTGTGTGCAGCCTCTGTCCCAGCCTTTGGCCAGGCTGTCTGGACAGGAAAACCAGGCTGTGGCTGCCCCCAGTGCTCTGCTCCATCCACAGTGGTCATGGCTGGAGGTCCCTGGTGCTGTGGTGCTCCAGCAAAGCCTTCCCAAACACCAGCTCCCTCCTGAGCTGCTGCACAGCCTGGCTGGCTCCAAAGCTCCTGCTGAGGGTGTAGGGCAGGGTCTTGGCCCCGGAGGTTTGGGAAGAGCCCTTGGTGGGGCTGAGCAGCCACAGATGGCCCTGCCCTGCTCTCTGACGCTAATCTGCGGCTGCAGAGGCTCCACAGCTGCCTGGGAAACCACTGGGGAGCAACGGTGCAAAGCACTGAAATGGGCAGCACGGCATCCAGGCATTAGGTTTGCTAATCCAAGGCCTGAAATCAGCCTCATTTCAATCAATAGCAATCTGTTTGCACTGTCAGGAACTAATTTAAAAATCTGCTTTAAGTCCTGGTTAGGCACTTGGTATTCTGTTTTTTGGATCAGAGTGGAGGGAAGCAGTGGGCATAGCACAGCAGTGGCAGGAGGAGGAAAAATCCTTTGTAAATAAAAAGTGGATGTTTATTTCCCAAATGAAACCCTGCTATTACAGAGAAGTGCTGTTGTTTTTGCTAAATTTATCCAAGAATTCATCAAGATTCTTGAAGTGGCTGCAGAGCCCGCTCTGCAGCAGAGGGAGAACTTTGCAGTGTGTGTAGTTTGTTTAAAATGCTGTACCAACACTAGACCATTAAAGTCTGCATTATAGCTGTGGCACAGGTAACTTCATCATGGGATTGCAGCCACCTTTGGAGAGCTGGAGCACAGTTTCCATAACAGATTTCTGTAACACACTGCTTCAGGAGTAGTGCAAAACAGTGCCATAAACCCTCTGGGAACTGTGACAGGAGGCAGCCTTTGCTTAAGCCAGAAAAAATGTATTTCAAAACCCTCTGCAGTTCTGGTAGGGAAACATAAATTGAAGAGATCATGCTCATTAGAATTGTGGGGTGTCCAATTCTTTTTAGACTAATGCTGAAGAATGAAACAGAAGCATATGCTGGGTTTTACTACCCTGCAAATATTATTTTCTGAACAGTGATGTAAAGCATGTTTTGGCTGCTGGAAGTGTGATACATAAGAGAATGTGGCTTTGACTTTTTCACTGAACAGTGAAACACTTGGACCAGTAGGTTCTCCTTCTGTAGCTGACCCTCCCTTGCCAGTGTGGCTGTTCCATGGGCCCCACTTGTCTCTGCTTTCACAGAGCTCTCCTGACTCTGCCAGAGAGGCTCAGCTGCCTGTGCTGGGTTGGGCAGGGCTCACCTGGCCAGCATTTCACTGCCACGGGCTTTTCTTGAGTGGGGATTTGTTGCTGGGTGTCAGAGCAGGCAGGGCCTGGGGGGCTGTGGGGATGGGGATGCAGTGAGTGCACTGTGCTCCCTGCTGTGTGTTTAAGGATCAGACTGCTGCTGTTACACATCAACCATGCTGTGCTCACAGCTACACCCCAAGGCTTTGCCTGCAGCACTGCCTTCTGCTTTTTCTGTGTCCCTGCTTTTCCCCTGCTCCACAATCCCTTTGTGTCCCCACTCACCTCTCCCCTTTCCAGCATCTGGGCAGCAGCAGGGTGCTGCTGGCACTTTCAGGAGGTGTTGGAGCAGATGTGGAGAGCACAGTGATGAAAGCACTGGGTGCTCCCAGTGCTGCCTGTGCTGGGCTGTCTGCAGTGCCTGCAGGGGTCTCCATCTGGGCTCCCCATGGCAGCAGAGGCAGGAGCTGCAGCCCCAGTGCAGCGTGGCTGGGCAGAGCTCTGGAACTGCACTTACACACTGTCAGGAATTTCCTGACAATCCAGGGGAAGCAGCCCCCACCAGGCAGGACTCATCCCTACCAAGAAGGGCTTGCAAACCTGATGTTCCTGGTGGTTTCAGAGTTAAGACATGTCAGAAAATTCAGGTGGTAGGAAGATGAACCACGCTGGTGCAGTGTTAGGAAGTGATGTTGTGAGTGTGTGGAGACTCACACCAGTTATGAGCTCCATGTTTTAAAACTCTTGCTGGTCACCTTTAACTTCTCTGCCTGCGTTGAGATGACTGATAAGGACTTTAGGTCACATTTGCTTAAATATAACCTCAGAGAGAGCAGAATAAAGGGAAACAAGGCAATCCTCTCTTCTCCACTGACAGCCTGTAAGTAGCTGTGAATGAATCTCATTACGGCAGCTTCTTTTGAAAGGGAGAAATAAAAAGGAAATTTCATTGCTAACAACTTATGTGGCATTAGATGCTATAAAAAAGGTTGTTGGTGGTCATTGGTTACATTGTTATAAAAGAAGAGCTAAATGGTCTGTAATTTAGAGAAGGGGATTTAATTACATGAAGTAATTTACAGGAAGCTATAACCACTTGTATCTTATTCTCTGTTGAATATAATTGGTTGACACTATGCACTAAGTCCTCTTTCTTTTCCTTCTTCCTTCCTCTGACTTTGTTTTATTTTGTGGGGGTTTTTCTGGGAAGGTACCAAGATAAAAGCATTTCTATTGGATCTTGTGATTTTAACAAGTTGAGAAATGGAGTAGTGTGGGCTGTTTGAATAGATCCAGAGCCCTGGCTGGAGGTTTTGATTGTGCATCTCTTCATAGCTGTGAGCCAGGACATGTTCCAGGTGTCCTGTGAGATGTGTAGAGACATTATTCCCAGGTTCAGTGTGGATGCTGCAGGAGGAGCTGGGACCCTGAAGGAGCCACAGTCTTTTTGGATGTTCTTTTTCTGATTTGGACAAGAAGCATCTAAAAGGTTACTTCATGTTGATTCAAGCACTGAATCAACATGCTGCCCAATATTTTAGCTAACTTAGCAGAAGAGGCTGGGATCTGTCACCTAATTGTAGCCTCTGCTTACACCACATGTCTGCAGTGATATTTGGGATGATCACAGGTATTTTTATTGGTGTGAAATAAGCACAATTGATGCAGACAGCCAATATTCTTCTCCTAGCACACTTATCAGTGTGATGACTAAACCATCTGCTCCACACCAGTCTAAAGCTGAGCTGATTCCAAACAAACAAAATGACATCCCAATGTCACAGGTGGTCGAGGCAGGATAAATACCTTCTCCATGAGGTACTGTTCCTTTCCTCATGCAGAACTTGTCCTTGCTGACTGCTGGCCATGGATCTCAGCTTCTGCAGGAGTCTGCTGGGGTACCCAGTGTGCCAGGATTGCTTTGGCAGCTGCCAGTCCTTGCCTGAAGTCATCCAGTGGCACTGCTCCAGCTGACTTGGCTTTTCTTGTGGGAGCCTCTGAGAGCTGAGCTGTGTTCCACCTCTGAGAGCTGAGCTGTGTTCCACCTCTGAGAGCTGAGCTGTGCTCCACCTCTCAGGGCTGAGCTGTGTTCCACCTCTGAGAGCTGAGCTGTGTTCCACCTCTCAGGGCTGAGCTGTGTTCCACCTCTGAGAGCTGAGCTGTGCTCCACCTCTCAGGGCTGAGCTGTGTTCCACCTCTGAGAGCTGAGCTGTGTTCCACCTCTGAGAGCTGAGCTGTGTTCCACCTCTCAGGGCTGAGCTGTGCTCCACCTCTCAGGGCTGAGCTGTGTTCCACCTCTGAGAGCTGAGCTGTGTTCCACCTCTCAGGGCTGAGCTGTGTTCCACCTCTCAGGGCTGAGCTGTGTTCCACCTCTCAGGGCTGAGCTGTGTTCCACCTCTCAGGGCTGAGCTGTGTTCCACCTCTGAGAGCTGAGCTGTGTTCCACCTCTCAGGGCTGAGCTGTGTTCCACCTCTCAGTCCCTCTCCCTCCCAAACTGCAGCCTTGGGCAGTGTTTCCCACATCTCTCAGCCTCTTTCTGGTTGGATTCTTAAGGGAGATAATTTTCATGTTTCTGCCTGATGGATGGTTTACATGAGCTGTTGAGAACATACCCAGCTTGAGTGAGCACATCTTTGGTTCCAAGGCATCTCTTAGGTAAAATAAGCACTTGCATTTTTCCTTCCAGCAAGGTTATTAGTAGCTATTCAGGTGAATGCCATTGCACAATTGTTTTGGCAGCATCAGTCTATTTTCCCTAATGTTTTGTCTTAAAGAAACATCAAAATTAAGTAAAGCCAGCAGGGATTTTTCATAGATGTAAAGCTCTTCCAAACTTAGGGGTTGGGAGAGTCCTAAGGTGTAGTTGGGTGTGTATCTTTTAACTCAAGAGGTGAAATATGTTGTGTCTGTATGTAGGTTTTTCCAGCTATTAGCACTCCAAGTTGATTCTAAAATTTTTCTGAAGTTGGTCCTTTAAATTATTTTATTTTTAAAAAATTCTAGCAAGGTTTCATGTGATAAATTTAGGAATTATACTTGTAAGCTCTTGTTATATGCAAAAGTTGGGGCTTTTTTTTTTTTCTGGTAGCTTTCAATTTTGCTTTTTTTCTGCAGTTGGAATTACTGAGATCACAAAGCAAAGTATTCTTTGGGTAGCTGCTGGATTCTGAATGTTGGTGTCTAAAGTTAATTGTGTAAATGAGTACAGGTTTTTCATTTAGAACCAAATCTTTTATCTTCACCTTTTCTTCCCCATTCCACTTTTTTTCTGGTTAAAGGATTTCAGTTCAGCTCTAGGGAAAGGAGCACAGGCTTGATTGTTCCTTCATCTGCAGATCCATTGCCAGTTAAGTTGGAGATGAGCAATGGGTTTCACTTTGCTCTCTGATATTTCCTCTTACAGCTCTGCTTGACTCATTGAACTGAACAGTAAAACCAAGGAAAAAAACCTCTTTCCAGGGGAAATCTTATCCACTGGAATAATGTTGCTAAAAGAATCCAGTGAGGAGGTGATGGATCAAGTAGGGGGTGTTGTCCAGGGCAGCCTGAGTAACAGTGCCATGATGAGCAGCCCTGTGTTGCTGGATCATTGCAGCCTCCTGGAAAGTGGTACTAGATCTCATGAACTTGTTTTTCTGGTGGTTCTCAAAACTTTCAAGTGGTCATAGGGCAATATTGTGTAACTTGACATGACATTTATTGGCTGTAGTGTCAGTCAGAAATATCTCTTTGGAGTTAGAGCTTCAGTCCTTTTAGGATGGAAGCTGAAGGTAGCTCAGCTGGACATTGTGGAGTACATCTGCAGCTTTAACCTGAAAAAAATGAATGTTCTAGTTTCCAGTTACTTTTTAGCTCCAGTGGAGCAATTTCAGTGGATAAAGGTGTAAATGGGGATGACAGAAGGAGTCATATTGAGAGTGTTGCCTGAACTGAGGGCTTTGAACTTGTTCCACATTTGTACATGTGCTCCTTCCCTTCCTGGTTCAGACTGCAAAAAGCGACAATATAAAAATAAAGCAGTTATTCCTTCCTCACTGCATAGGAAATAACCATAACAGCTGAACAAAGCTGGGGTCCTCAAAACCCAAACCCCATTCTGCAGAGCTGGATTTGGTGTTTTCCCCATGTTGTGTCCATGCCCTCTGCCAGAGGGGCTGGCAGTGTCACCTGGGATGCTCCTGGGCCGTGCTGGTGTGATGGCTGGGAGCCACTGGAGATTGCTTCCCCATTCTCGTCTCTCCCTTTCCTTGCCACTGCCTCATTTTGTTCATAAAGCAGCTTGGAATTGAGTGTTTGACAAAGAAGTGTTTACAAGCAGTGTTTCTTGTGCATAACTGCCTAGCTGAGGGGAATAACAATTTGGGTCTGAATTTCAGCCCTCCTTTGTCACTGTCGTGTCATCGTCGGTGGCAGAGCTGTCTCTGCTTAAAGAGAAAGATGGATTAAAATTGTTTCAGGGCATGGCACCCAAATGGCAATGTGTGGTCTTGGAAGAGCCTGCCAACTTTTCTTTGTGGCCCCTGCTCATCCTTTGTCCTGATTCTGAGTGCCCCAAGGTGTGTGTTAATTAATTACCAGGTGGTGACTTAGGGGTTTCTGCATGTGGAATCTGCTGGTTAGGGGGACTTCCATTCTGGCCATATGAAATGTGATGGTTGGAGTTCTGCCAGGTTTTAAACCTGTGGTGGGTGAGATGCTGTCCTAATCTGTGTGGGGGTATGGTTGGAGTTCAGTGTTCATGGGGTGAAACTGACAGTGCAGATGGGACTGGTGTAATCAAAATAAAAGCCACGTTTAGCTATCAGACAGGAAGAAAGGGGCTCCAGGATTAAGCTTTTTAGTTCAGGCAGCATGTGGGTGTTTCAATTGTCCATGCTAAAACCCTTCTGCAAATTATGCCAGCCGGGCAGGGTGTGAAGGGAATAGAAGCAATGAAGTTATGCATGAGTAAGGAACAGCTCAGGCTGTATTTAGACCCATTACTGGCCATTAGCAAAGGGTTTTTTCCTTTTGAGGGGGCTGTCTTTTAAAGGGGCTGTTTGCAGGAATTAACATGTTTGTTCAGGAGTGATGGGAACAAGCAAAAGCAATCCCTAGAATCACCCACAAATAACCAGAGGCACATGGAGTCCAGGCTCACTCCAGGTTGGGGGGCTGAATGGGATGGTTCTCCTTAATGCTGGCACCAGTCTGTGACTCAAACCATCACCCAGAGGGAAAAGAAATAAATCACAGCATATGAAACACAAGTCATGCAGTCAGGCATGAGTAAGAGTGGTACTCAGCATTGTGGCCAGCGAGATGAACTCCTTTCCTGCTGCTTGATGCAAGCCTGAAGTGATTTCTGTAGCAAGCTTGCCAGTGTCAAATCTGCTTTTCTGGGTAGACTTATTGCTTATTGGTTGATACTGGTGTGTTGAGCAAAACCAGACCAACAGTCAGAGCTTTACTGACAAAGCTGAGAGAGGGTTCATGTGATGACTGCACAGCTCAGAGCATCTGTGAGTTAGTGCTGGTGCTTGTCAGAGTTATTTGACTGTAGCAATGTCCTGAACTGGTAAATTCCTGTAAGGAGATGACCACACCACTCTCACATCCAGAGTGACTTCTATTTGTCCTCATGCAAAGTACTGCAGGTGTTTTGCTAAGACATCTTCCAAATCCCCATGGCCTTGTTCTGAATCATCCTGCTGCTTTGAGGAGCTCCGTAAATAAACAGTGTGGTTTTATATTCCTGTACAAATGCTGGTCTCTTACAGCTGGGTGTTTCCTCCCTGTTTACCTGACTTGTCAAGAGCAGAGGGAGAAGAAAAATGTCTTTGTGACAGCTTTTTTTTTTTCCTTGTAGTGAAGCAAAGGAATAAAGGGATTATTTTTTTCCCCAGACAGTCTACCCACAGCAGCAGCACCAGGCACCTCTGGTAAATTGATCAAGGAACATATTTGACCTTAAGGCTGCTTGTTAGAGAACATTGTTATAGGCATGTTGTAATAGCAGGTGTAATAAAGTCTGCATTGTCCCAGAGAAAAAAACAAAACAGCAACAGTTTTGTGGTGGGGTTTTTGTTGGTGTTGGTGGGGTTTTTTTGTGTGTGTGTTATTTAGTAGGAGCTGCATTGTTGTCTGATAACCTTGGGTCACCTCAAATAGGCATGAGCCTAAGGCAGAGCCAAAAGCAGATGTGTTGGTAGGTAGTAGAGGTTTCACTGACCCAAGAAACAGGGAAAGAATATTTTTTAAGAATTAGCTATCTTTATAGTGCTTTGTGTTCATCCAGCTATCACATAGCTTTGTAAAGATGATTTCAAAAACCCATTTTTATTGCTGCAGCTTTTAAGTCTTAGCTGCTTGAATTGCATATTTTTCTTAACTTTTCTCCAGTTATACAATTACCACCACTCTGGATCTCAGCATTTACTGACCTGCCAGTGTACTTGAAGAACAGGAATTTATTTACAGTCCCATGATGGCTGGTCATCACAAATGATTATTTTTCTATGAGAGTGTTTCAGTGGCTTGAGACTTGGTGCTTGTGAAGTCTGAACACATCTATGTGTTCTTCCTATCAATTAAAAGTGCAGAAGAGGATAAACTTTGTTGGGAGTTTCCTCCCTGTGAGAGTGGGGAGGCCCTGGCTCAGACTGCCCAGAGGAGCTGTGCCTGCCCCATCCCTGGAAGTGTCCAAGTCCAGGCTGGCTGGGGCTGAAATTGCCCCCATAAGGATTCAGTTGGTTGAGAGCCTAAATCCCAGTAACCTGTTGGTGCAATGTGCCCCTTGTTCACTTCAGCATTTGCACAAACCCCACAGATCAAGTGTATTCTCATTTCTAATTTCATATTCTGGCACCTTTCACTGGAATAAATCTTCTACTTTGATAAATCCAGGCACATAAAGTGTACAAGCTGTTTTAAGATGTTTGTTGTGCTCCATGAATGAGACTCAAAATAGGATTTCTGATCATTCCAGAGGCTTCCTTCTGTGGCATCACCTGCTTGTTTTCCTAATGGTCATTATTTATTTATTTTAGCAGAGTGTCTGTAACTTATATAGGCAATTACAGGAATTTGCACTGCCTCAGCTGTGTTCATTGGCAGGCTGTGGAAAAGGAGAGGATTTTTGCAGCCCTCAGCACCACGTGGCCACATTGATCAGGTGTGTCCTGCTGTTCAGGGACCTGTGGAGATGAGCTGTCACAGCCTCAGGTGGATCTGCTCAACCTGCTGAAAAGCTGAAGGGCTTTTTCACTGCTTCCTGCAGCTAAGGCTGTTCATACAACTACACAAATGGGAGCCCTTAGTTAATTCCTACTTAGGTATTGACACACTTGTTGACTTGGAGCTTGTTCTGACAGAATTAGGATTTAATCAGCAGAAGTCAATCTTTTCTTTCTACCTATCCAAAAAATGAGCTGTTTCCAGTGCTGAATTGTATATGTTACAATAAAAAACAAGCAAATGATACATTCTTTTTCACTGTCAGATGGTGTCTTTACCCTAGTAGTCACTCTGTAAGGAATTAAGTTCTCTGTGCTATTTTTATTTATTTATTGAATATGAATCTTGATCTCTAGCATGATGGTACTTGGTATCTGAGTTGGGTTTTTTTATGTTTCCAGTCTCTGCAGACACATAATTTTAAAACCCCTTCTCTTTGTTCTCCTCAAAAAATAACTCTGTCTGGGAGAGGAGGAGAAGCCCTATTCTTGCCAGTAATGCTAGTTGGTAAAGTTGTTGAGTTTAAAGGATTTCTGCTACCAAGTTGTGCTACTTGATTCTTGGCCAAGAGGATTAATTGCTTAGCCACCCTTTGTGTGGCTGCTGATCTGTAAAGGGGAGAAAATAATTTTTACTTCATTTTCTAAATGGTTGCAATACACAGAAGAAAAGTAGCAGGGGACATGATGATTATTGTACTGCCATACAGGAAAATACATCACTGTATTTTCAACCTGAAGGAGGCAGAGAGGAGGTCACAGCTGTAGGAGTCTGGGTCTTGCAGGGTGTGAGGGACCAGCCTTAAGTTGTGGAACCTCATCATCCATAGACTTGTCTGGGTTTGGAAGCAGCACTGGCACATCAGCTCAGAGCTGACTCAGAGCACAGCAAGCTGGTTCAGATGGAGGACATGAGAGAAGTGACTCCATCCAAGTCAGGATTTCTGCATCATGCCAGATGAATGTGCCAGGTCAGGTGCCCAGGATGGATGCCAGCATCAGGTTTCAAGGGCTTGCTTAGAGGTGCTGAGCACCATTCAATGATTTAATCCAGCAAGAACCTTGCAGAAAGCTCTGGCAGTTGCTGAGGATGATCTAATGCTGGTATTAATCATCATCTCATGATTGAGAACTAGGTGTGAGTGCTGAGGGTGTTTCCACAGTACAAACCCAGGCAAGGATCTTGATAGCAAACTTGCTGAGCCAGTTTTTAAGCCTAACCATTTTATTTTTCTTAATTATATACCCTCTAAAAGTCTTCTAGGGTGAAGAGCTAGTTAGAAGTACTGAATGTGTAATTTTGTGGTTTTCTGTCCTTGGTAACTGGCTTCTTGGGTAGATTTAGGAAGGAATAGATCCAGTTAAAGAAGCTTGAAATAGGGCTCATGTATCTACTGCTCTGAAATAGCCCCCTTGATTATGAACTTAGAGTATGAAATGTACATAGAGCTGATTGCAGTGAGCTAAACAGGCTTGCCAAGGGAAAAAAAAAATCTGCAATTCAGTGTTAATTCATTTATTTTATTCTTCTCAGAATTTGGTTATGTGTTGCCCTTAGCTCAGAGACCCAGACCTCCACCTCTCATGTGGTCTTCTGCTCCTCCTGCAGTGAGTGCAGGAGCCCTTTGCTTTCCTCCCTGACCTCAGGTGGGAAGTGGCAAAAGGAGTTGTCAAGGTCTAACTGGGTGTGAGGGTGGCAGATCTGTGCTTCAGGGGGTTTGGCATCCAAAAGACTTTTCCTACCAGAAGATGGGAGGGAAATAGCAGCTGCTGGTGGGTTGTGTTGGCACCTCCGGTGTTGGTGGCTTACATTCTGTTTGCTGAAACTAACTGCAAAATATTCCAAATTGTTAAAATTCTGCCTGCCCAGCAAAATCCACAGGGAGTGTGGCATTCCTGGGCATGGGAATGGTTGCCTCATTTAGCAACAAGTAATGACTATTCAGTGGCACAGGCTTCAGCAGAGAGGAGGAGGAGCAGGAATGCAGGTCCATGGGGATCCCAGCTTGTTCACCTGGGCTGCCTTGGGCTCTGCTACCTCATGTGTGCTACCTGGAAGGAAATCTGGGGTGCATTCATCCATGTCACAGCCCAACCTTGGCTTTGCTTCATTTGTGTTCCCTTGGAGCTGCTCATGTGGAAGGGGGACAGTTGTGCTTTGTGTGAGTGTGGATGCATGTGCGTGTCTGTCAGGTTTGCTCTTGCAGCTTAGCCATAATTCATTACATAAAGCCTGTTTGTCACACGTGCCTCTAAATATCCACGGGCCAGTCTCATGTGCTAACTGCAGTGTAAATACAGTGAGGGGAGGAGTGCAGTTTATCCAGATCCAAGCACAGAGGATGAGTGTTGCCTGTGATGGGAGTCCTGCTCCTGACCCAGTGCTGTACCTGCCTTCACTGAAGCACCAGAGGTTCAAGTGACTTGTCAAAGGCTGCAAAGCAAGGGAGCAGCTCCACTGACATTTGATATCAGGAGCCTTCTGCTTCCCAGTCTGCTGCTGATTTACACTTTCATCCTTCAGTACACATAACTGCTGCTTGAATTAAGCCGTGACACATCTTCACTTGGGTGCAAAATGATTTCAAGTAAGGCCTTGCAAAAGGAATGTCGTTCCTTCCGCCAACACCGCGTGGGTTCAGCCCGCTCCCACCTGGTCCTTGTGCCAGTTCAGCAGCACCAGCTAATAAATTACAATTATTGAGGTCTCAATCCATCATGTCTGAGGCCTGGTGTTGCCTGTTCCAGTGCATTGACCAGGGCCGTTTGCTGGCTGCTAATGTACTGTGCTTTTACTCTGTCTTGTCCCGTAATGATGGCATCCCTTGTACCAATTTGAATCCTATTAGATTGCAATTAATTTCTCTCTGCTGCAAACTGAGGCTGAGTCAAGTGCTGTTCAGTGCAGAGCTTACAACACGGATGTATCACAAGGGTGAAGTGCTAAGAACCCAGCCTGAACAATTTTTTAATCTGTGCTTCATGTTCCCCTACTTCCCTAATGGCACTAATTAGCAAAGCAAATTCCTTGCTTTGGGAGCACGAGTGTGAGCAAGTGAGGAGCAGAAGGATATAACTAGTTTGAGAATGAGAATCAGAAAGGGAGGCAATTGCAGGAAGCTCTTCTTGTGGGGGAGGGATCTCTGCCTGCAGGTACAAGAGGTTTTTATTTCACTGCAGTGGGACATGGTGCTCCAAGACTTGTTGAGCTGGCTTTGTTTCACAGTGAGTCATTTAATGCATGGAAAGTCCTGCTACAGGATCCATGAGGAGCCTATTCAGGCGTTGCTGTGATGTTCTTGGTAGGAGAGTGCCTGGGCAAGGTTAGTTCTGTGTTAGGATCAATGTTTCTCTGGCAATGCAGGTGCAGCCTCATGGGCACAGTCAACACCCAGGTGCTTTGAAACTCCTCCCAGAGAGGGAAATCCTCAGGGCCCCAGGAAATCTCTAAGTGGTCTTCCTCAGCTCTGTTTCTGTAAACATCCTGAGAATGCCAACACACAGTGCAGTCACCCAGAGAATAGCTGAAGTGAAGTTGCTCCACGGAGGAAAATTGAAAAAAAAAACCAATGCTGTCTTGGGACAAGAACCCCCATCTGTCCTTCTTGGTTGTCAATGCAGTGCTGGAGCTGTGCTTTCAGTACTAAATAAATATGTAAATGTCAGCATGGAGTCATAAAACAGTTTTGTTTTTTGTAGTTCAAGTTCAGATTTTGGAGAAGGAGCTTGATTGCACCATCACAATGTGGTTTCTACTGAATAGATTGATCCTTGGAAGCAAACTAGATTAATACTAGGAGGAGACAGATTTAGAATTCATCCTTCTCTGTGGTTTCTATAAACTGGGCAATACTTCTGGGCTCTTTGTTGCTCTAGCAATTTTCTCTCTGTTGGATGATGACCTTTTCAATAAGTGGTCATCCACATTGAATTTTTCTGACTCAGAGCTTAAAAAACAGGGCTTTTTATTGACTATAGAATTCCCATACTGTAGCTTGACCTCGCTGTCGGCTTTCTTTGGAGACTGTACAGAGATTGCAGCTAATGCCAAGAGAAGCCATTCACCTTTTAAGCTTTCTTTTCCCTGGCTCATAATCTACATCTGAGTGAAATACAAAGTATTGCTTATCTCCCATCTGCAAAGCTTCAGTAAGCTCTGGGCTACAAGAGCCCAGCAGCTCTGACACCGCTCTGCAGCACCAGAGCTGCCATGGCCCTGGCAGAGACAGCTCTTGGGGCAGGCAATTGCTCAGACACAGTGGGCATATTGCTTTAATTTTTCTTTACTTACAGAACCACTCACACTGGAAAAGACCTTTAGGATAAAGTGTTGCATATAAGCTTTGTAAGCTTACTGTCATTTATTAATTTATGATTGCTGTCACACATGACACTGAGAGCTCGCTCGGCTCCCTTCAGGAAAGGGAATGGATTTCTACTCAGTGTAAATCCAAACAAGAAAAGGAAATGCTGTTACATATTCATATTTCCAATCTGTATTTGAAATTTCATGTTGTTTTTTTTCCAATTTTTTTGTTGGCCTTTCAAGGAGAGTTTACAGCCCTCTGGGGATATCAGCCCAGAAAAAGATATTTGGGGTGCGATAGGAAGGAGAAGGAATGAAGGAGAGGATGCAAAGAAATTAAGAAAGCTTCTACTAAAGTACAATTCTAGTATTGTTTGTCAAGCTGAAATGGTTTTATCTTTAATTTTGAGGCAGGCACTCGCAATTTCATATGCTGCTTTCCTCCTTAATTAAGTAATTTTGTTCTATTGCATATTTATACCATGTCTTACTACTGTAAGTAAGTGGCTACAATATTACCTCTAAGCAAGGCTTCTTGAAATGATTAAAAGTTGATGTTTATGTGTGCCTGTAGTTTTGGGGTCTTTCCACTGGAAAGAAATATTTCACCCTGATTTATACTACATGAAAATCCCCTTGATCATAGCAGGAGGAAAGGTGGTTTCTCGAGTGAGGTGCAGAAGGTGTGTGGGTCATCTCTAGATCCACATATGACCTTCAGCAGGTTATTTCAGGTGCTTTGCTCACAGCTGTTCCGTGTCTAAAGCCAGGCATAACACCTTCCTATTGCACACAGGAGTTGCAGGTTGACATTTTGTGACCATTGCATATTCCAATATTGCTGAGGCTGGGATAGGCTATAAAAAGAACCACTCTAACCTTCCACGTGCTAGGAGTAGGGATCTGACTTTGAGACTCCCTTCAGGACACACCTAATATAAAGCTAATAAACTGCATGTCAGATTACAGAATAATGTAAATGGTGGATGTTGGTGGATGAAGGGTACAGGTGGCAGTCTCTGGACCCTGTCAAAGTGCTATAAAATCAAACTTGGAAAAATGAAGGTTTTGAGAGTACCTTGTTAGGTTTGTGTGGGGATTTCATGCTGGGCTTTGGCTTTGAGTTACTCTGTGCTGCTTAGCACATGAGAGGTGGTGACTTTACAACTGCACCCGTGGGCAGAATGCAGCCTGCCAGATATGCAGGCTTTGTTTTCTGTTCTTGGAAGATATTTCTGGGTGATGGACCCCTGATTTACCCTAAAATCAAAAAATGTAGGAGGGTAGGTCCATCAGCCTGAGACACACTGGTCTGTGCTCTCTCTGGTGAGAGGGAAGGGAAGGGAAGGGAAGGGAAGGGAAGGGAAGGGAAGGGAAGGGAAGGGAAGGGAAGGGAAGGGAAGGGAAGGGAAGGGAAGGGAAGGGAAGGGAAGGGAAGGGAAGGGAAGGGAAGGGAAGGGAAGGGAAGGGTGGCACAGATCAGCATGTTGAGGTGGAGCTCCAGGGAAGAAGAGCAGGGCAGGTCTCCATCGCTGTTCCCAGCTTGGAATGCTGGATTTCCCCACCACAGCTTCCCACCTGCCCCCTCCTCCTGAGAGCTGCTTTGCCTTGCAGGCTGCCCCAGTGACTCCAGAGAGTGCTGGAGACTGACTGTGAGCTGCTTGCAGTCAGAGGAGATATTTTCACAGTTCACATTGCCCGAGGGTCTGAGCTGTGCTCCCCTGTTTGCAGCTTTCCCTTCTCTCCGTGCCAGGGATGTGAAATCCAGAACCTCTCCTAACATGCACTTGGCAGTTTGTGTCTCTGTCTCTCCAGCTGGAAGGGCAGTGGGGGTTGTGTGCATTGATTGCTGACCCTTTGAAATGTTGGCTCTTCCAATTGCTTGAATTTTTTATAAATATTAAGTCTCTGCATAAATGATCTTGCACAACTTCTACAAAGCATGAAAGAGGAGAGGTTAAATTGAAAATGAGGTATATTGGACTTCAGAGCACAAAGATAAATACCTATTTAAGTTGAAGTTTAAATGAATAGCTCCTCTGGATATGTGCTAGTGGGTTCAGAGGGTAATTTTTTTTCTTAACCTTAATATGTTCCACTCTAGCCGTGCAGATCTAATTAGTGAGGGCAGCACTAGCAGGGCTGAGGCACTGTCACTGTGCAGGCAAACTGGACAAGGCAGAAGGAAACCAGAGTCAATAGTCTGGACTTTTTCCCCATTTGTCATTAAGTTTCATTCATCTCAGTCCTGGCAGCTTGCTGATGTTTCCCATCAGTGGCCTGGCCAGGGAGGATATTCCATATGCTGCCTAAACCCAGGGTATCACTGGGAAGGGTGGGCACTCCAAATATACTGCAAGCTGGTAACTCTTAGATTATTTATCTTTGTTTTAGTTTCTTTTATTTTTTTTCTTTGACTTTTCCTGAGCTCCTGGTTCTTAGGCTAAGTGATTCATGAAGACAGTAAGTGATGGCCAAACCTGTGTTGTCTTCAGTGGTTTTAGCTGGTGCACCTTCCTGGATGTGACCATCTCCATTTGTTCCTCTGCCACTTGACATGTCCTGTTTGGCTTCTTACAGAAGTACCAGGTTTTGCATAGATCCATCTGTGTTCCTTTCAGGGGCCCTATTTGTAAAACACATTTTCCAGGCAGGAAGTTTTTCAAGAGTCCTGCTGGGTGCTAGTACAGTAACACAGACAAAGCCCTCGTGAATATCCTCAAAGTACAGAGGTATTTTCAGATCAGAGATGGATTAAAAAGTTTAAAAGACGATTTTATCATCTAAGACTTGGTAGATTGTGATTTCTGCATTATTCTAACATCAGTCACAACCGTTGGCAAGTCATCACAATTGTGCAGCTCTAACAAAATTGGGAGTTAGGCCCATGGCTTTGAGAATTCCTGTGACTTTGTTTTGTAAGCAGTCATAAACTGTCTTAAAAAGATAAACTGATGAAGGATTTGGGTTGTGATCTAGAGATAAGGAAGTCCTGTTGGTTGTTCAGAGTTATCAAACCTAGTGTTCAGAATCATAATAGTGTCCTCAAAATAGATGATACTTTGGCGTAAAATATTTAAATCTTGCCACGTAGGTACATAAGTTTCAAATCCTGCAGTTAGGAGGGCTGCTTAAAAGGCTTTATGAAAGGAAGAAAATTTAGATTTTCAGATCCCAAGACTCCAGGGTGTTGAATTTGAGAAAAATCTACTAAATATCAGAAGACTGCCAACTCTCTTGAGTTAATGACTGTGTTCTCCTGTCACAATGGTTGTGCTTCATTTTGCATTATAATGTTGTCTAACAGCAAGTGGCACTTCTGATTCTTTTGTAATTTCCAAGCAAAAGGCTGTTTGCAAAATAAACATGCTGAGCATTTCCTAAACCTAATGTCATCAGCAGAAGTGAACTGCATAGCTGGGTCAGTTCTTTGGTGGAACAGAGATGGCTGGCTTCTCTTCATAGTTCTGCACAGATGTGAGCCCCAAATTGTTTTCTTCCTTCCTTCAGCTTGAGCAGACTGCAGCTGTGCTGTCAATTTATTGCTGCGCAGTGGAGAATGAAGCAAAACCTTCCTACTTTGCTGCTTTTCAACAGAATTGACAGTAAGACAAAGCAGAATTGCTGTGCTGCTGTTCCTGGAGCACTGCTGTGGTGAAATGGCCCGAGGGTGGCTGCCACACCTCGGGGTTTGAGCACCAGCTCAGGACAGATCTGCTAAAGGGAGCTGAGCCATTTCTCCTTTGTACCAGCCCTCCTTAGGGAAGGGAGAGAGGAGAATAACAAAAAACGTTTTGCTTAGCTCCTTTTAACAATCCTGTGGATTGTTCTAGTATTTAATTAAAATAATAATCTGAATAATATAACAAGAATATATTACATATTGTGAGATATAATATATGAAAGAGGTGGCTGGGTGGGCAGTGATGCAGGGACCTGGTATTTCTTCTCTGCATCTTTTAATGCTAGAACAATTCAGGTTAGAAATTCATGTATCTGTAACTGTGAAGCTTATACAGCAGTGGGCCAACTTAATTGGGATGTGATCAGAGGGTTTTTTTGCCAAGACTGAGTTTCTTCCTCAGAGAAGCCTTCAAAATTTAAGGGTAAATGCCACTTAATAAGCATGGTTACTGTCACCTCTTCACATCTGCAGTGAATTTTATCAGCCTTGTGTTCGTGAAATTGTGCCCTGCATTAGATGAAAACCTTGATGCTTGAGTGCAGGACATAACTCTTGGTAATAATCAAGTAGCTACAAAATTTACCTTTTTCTGTCAATTTCTTAGTGTTCTGCAGGAGAGTTCTTATTGCAGTGTTGCAGATGAAGGCTTGTGCTGGGGCTGGATTCACAGTGGGTATCCAGCAAACAAACAGGGGAGGGTTAGAAGCAGCCTCCATCCCCCTGTTCTCAGCTGCTCTGGTGGACTGCATTTCCTCCCTGCTAGTCAGCCTGCATTAGGAGGGGAGATAACTTTGAAGAGCAAAACCACAGGAGAGCAGTCAGCCATGCAGTGGTGTTTGAGTTTGTTCCTCCACATGGTGATAAGTGCTGTAGTTAGATAGCACTGTAGGAAAGCTGCGGGTAAACGTTGATTCATGTGTTTAAGGGGATCCGCTCCGGGAGCGGGGGAGGTACTGAAGTTGTCTCTCTGCGTGTGTGTAGGAGGGATATTAAAGATCCAACTTGTCAGGGTGTAAATTCATGCCAGAATGAAGAAAAGAGAAGGCTCCAAGTGGAGGCTTGCTGGATGGTTCAATTCCCGTGGTGCATCGGGGAGACAACAAAGGTGATGTAAACCGAGCTCTGAGGTTGCAGAGGAACTGGCAAGGAAACCACAAACCCCTGCTCTGTGCAAATGAGAGCAGTAGTGGCAGTGAAGATTCGTGCCTTCTGAGAAAGCTTCAGTGGTAGGCAGTGTAGAGGGAGTCCTGTCTGCAGGTCCAGGGTGCTGGACCTGCTGGGCTGTTGGTAAAATTGAGCTAAAACACAGGAACTGTCTCAAAAATTTGCATGTAGTCAGCTGAACTTTCTTGGAGCAGAAGTTGTAGAAAGAAAAGGGAACTAGGACAAAAAGCTAGTCAGTAACCCTGAGAGATTGAGGTTTCTGTTATTCTCGTGGAGCACATCCCACTTGGAAGGAGCAAATGGCCTGGGCTCTCCTGTACGTGATGTCTGCCCCTGGCACACAAACACTCCCTGGTATTTTTTGGTGACTTAATATTTATGGCATGAGCCACAGGCCATCCAAGCCAGTCAGACCTAGTCTGGGAGAGCTGAAAATATGACAGCCTGAGTAAGTACCATTTGAGAGAGAGTATCAAAGAGCTATAATAATGTGGATAGCATTACATTAGAAAACCAAGGTGGGAGGATTACATGAAAGCAAAACACACAGACAGGCCCCAAGGGGAGACCATCCACCACAAAGGATAATTTCCTATGGGATTCAGCCCCAAGAGCACATTCCTCTGAGGCTGCTTTAAAGCATCCAGGCAAGACATCTAAGGAGAGAGAAAAAATTCATAATGCTTTTCTTAAACAACTCTGTATAGCTGGAGCAGATGCAGCAGTGCCTGGTCTGCAGCTCTATCATTCGTCTGGACTCCTACATGTTTTCCTCTCTGTGATCTCCTTTTCAACCTAAGAAGGATGTTTTTGAGATTTTTATTTTTTTTTTCCCTTCAGGGAGAGAAGAGGGGAAACATCTTTCATCTGTGTTTTGGTTTTGTTTTTGCTATGTAGGCAGTGCTGCAGCCAGATCCAGGCTGTTCCCTGGGAATTGTTCTGAATTTGCAGGACAGCACAGTAGTGTTACCACAGCTTTCCCCACAAAACAGGAAAGGTTTTCCAAGTACCTTCAGTGCTTCATTCTGGTGGTTGATAAGCTAAATTCACTAAGTGGTGATTTTTGTCTCCCCCTCCCAAGTTAGCTGCTGTTTGTAGCCTTTCTCCCAGACAACTGAGACTCGTGTGCATGCTCGTGCATGCAGTGTCTGTGTGCATTGCCACAGAGCATCATGTGCAGTCCTGGACAGGGCAGCTTTGGACTCCTTGTAAAGCTCTTGCAGTGCTTTGCCCTTCAGTGTTTGTGTGAAGGGCCGGGAGGAGAATGCTGGCTGTGTTTCTCCTTTTTCACCCCTCTAGTCCGTGATGGAAAGACAGCAGGACCACGAGGTGCTGCAGCTGCAGACACAGTGCCCTGGCAGGAGGGCACAGGTTCCTCATGTGACAGCAGGAGCTGCCTGTGGGCTCCTGTGCAGAGAAAAGCTCCAGTGCAGTTTGTCAGTGCAGCTTCAGGGCTCTGGGAACAGAGAGACTTTTATTATGGGGAATGAGCAACAGCATTTAAAAAAACCAAAACCAGTCCAGTCCCTCTGTGTGACAGTAAAATATTCAGAGAAATATGTGCTTTTTATCCAGTAGGCATCCTGAAACAAGGCATTGGCACCTCTCTTACACAGGAACTGGAGCAAGATGTTTGGAAAAGACAGATAGACAGCTGGTTTGTGCCCAAGTCGTGGTTGTATGTAATCCATCACTGCCAGGCCTGAAAACAAGCAGGAGCTCACAGGCTCTGACTTCCTGGCACGGTGTCTGTTCAGCAAAAGCTCAGTGGTGGCACAAAGCTTTTCAGGGCTGTGGAGAAATGCAAAATCCCTTCCTTCTCCCTTTGCTGGGGAAGCTGCTGCTAGGTGGGAGCAGCTGAAGCCTTTGGGCTGCTGCAGTCCTGGAGCAGCTGAGATCAGATGTATTTTTCCTTATGTTCAGTCTGCACCACTGGCCAGCTGGTGGGGTAAGCCACGTTTCCAGGGAGAAGGAGAACAAAGCAGGAGGATTGGGCTTGGGGCAGAAAGTTGTGTTAGAAACTTTCCTAAAAACTCTTTTACTGTTCTTGCACAAAATTTGTTGTTGTTATCACTCCAGAAGCCTGTAGTGTGATATAAATTCCTTCTGGCCATAGTGCCAGTACTGTGTCCTCAGTGGTGATGGCAGAGCAGTTTGTGGGACCATGCAGCTGACAGAGATGTCTGTATTGAAATATCCATCTTAGTGCCATGAATCTTGGGACCAGTTTGTTCCTTGTTGCCTCACTGGCCTGAGCTTCCTAATTCAGGTATGGACACCAGGCTTTCTTGTAGCTTATTGGATATTCAGCTTAGATATTCATATGTGTGTTGTGTGTGAACTGAATTTTTTGGATGTGAGGGTTTTCTGGGTGGTTTTTTTGTTTGTGTAAGGACAATAAAACTGTCCAGTGGTTCTTCTGTATCTCCATCAGAACAGCCCATGGTGCTGTGTGGTTCAGAGCATGCTGAAAGCAGCAGAAAATGTGCCTGTGGACTATGTAGGATTTGGAAGCCAGCCAAACACCACTTTATTGCAGATTTCATGTACTTTTTCTTAAGATGATTGCTACTGGATATATGTTCAGGCCTGCTACTGATTAACAGCCAACAGGGAAATATCCTCTTTTCCCAAATTGTTAATGATTTGCAAGCTGGTGCTCATGTTGGGAGGTGTTTCGGTGCTGGGCTTTACACAGAATGGGATTGATGTGTGGTGTAACTTCAAGTATCTGTTATCAACAGTTACAGCTTCTATAAAATAATAGATAATACAGAATCATGTAATTAAATATCCTGTTGCAAGCCTTGAAGGCAAAGTATCGAACCAAGGAAAGAACCTAATTTTTTCTTTTTTTAAAATTTTTATTTTATTCTAGAGCTCACACTTCAACTTAGCTGCCTTGCACAGTTCTGCTCAGTGCCCTGCAGAAGCTGAATAATGTGTCTCTTCCCTGCAGCAGGTGAAGAAAATATTTGGGGAATTGCTGTGGCTTAGCCCTGTTGACTTCAGTGCAGCTATTGACGTATTTGGGGTTCATTCTTTGTTACTTCAAAAGCAACAGTCTCTGCGTTTTGGGGTTTGATTTTTTTCATACCCCTCCTCCCTGGTCTGCTATTACACAAATGTTACACAATCCCTTTGATCTTCAATTATTTTCTTGCTCTTTATTTAAGCATGTTTATGACAGCTTCTCCTGGGTTGGGAAGGTGGTTGGTAATACCGTGTGTTCCAGTAAAACATGACACAAACAAACAAGTGATTCTGCAAGAAGTCCTGCTCAACAAAACGTGGTAAAAAGCACAAAGCCTGTGATACAGTGTCTTTTCCTTTGGCAGTAATTGTTCTGCTCTTTGTATTATCTTACACAACACGACCACACCACCCGCTGCTCTGACTTCTGAAAAAACAAAACTGTTCATCCCTGGGCCAAGAGGAACCAGAGTGATTCTAAATTACATAAATCATAGAGGAAATGACTTGTTCAGTTGGGCTGCTTATTGCTGAATGAGCTTCTCTTCATCTGCAGCCTGGCATTGACCAACTCCACAGAATCCCTGTTGCCCACGGGTTCCTCAGGGCTCTTGGTAGAGGCTGGAATGGCAGGTGTGGAGTTCCAGTCCAGGTTCCAGCTCTGCTGATTTGTTAGTCTCCAGCACAGTGCCCTGCTAGGCACAGGCACAGGATTTCCTGGCAGGAAACCCCAGGACAGCACTCCTGGCATCTTTACTGTCCTAAGACTTCAGTCAGCTACACGGTGCTGCCAGCCTACAGCCCAAATCCCAGCTGCATGCAAATGAAGCAGAATTATGGCAAAACCACAGTGACTGGTTATCCCAGTGTTTTACCTAGAACAGATGTGTCTGTTAGTTGATTCAGTTCTTTGGTTGTTGTTGTTATTGCTTTTTATTGTAGCAGATGAAAACATCTCAGCTCCCAAGGCTTTTGGTGGAAATTTCTTCCCCACGCTCTGTGTTATCACACATCCTCCCTCATTCTCACTTTGCATCCACTGTGAAACGACAGTTTCCCAAAGGGGAATTCACCTTAGTGGTTGCTAAGCTGTTTATTTCACTGGTCCCTAACACCCTGCAATTTCCTGCAGACAGCTGGAGGGTTTAATTTGCGAGATGTCTCTGGTGGGTTGTGTCCTGCCTTTGCAGGGGATGGAGCATGTAATCTAATAGGTGGTTTGTTTGCTTTCCCTTTCCGAGTGCTACAGTTGTGTTTCTGTTGGAATCCCTTTTCAGTTTTTGAGGGTAATGAATGTTAACAAATCACTGGAAGTGAAAATAAAAATAGAGAAGGAAAGTAGGTGAGATTACCACTGCAAGCTTGGCTTGTGCTTCGTGGATTCTTTTTTAATAGCAAAAAAAAAGTGACATCAGCTCTGCTGCAGGCATGAATTAAAGATGAGAACTTAATAAAACTTGTTGGAGGGGAGAGGGAGGCAGGAAAGTGGAGCTAAAGCAGCGATGTCTTTATTTTTAAGCAGACAGCACCACCTCTGCTTCAGCTCTCTGAGATGGCGATGGAAAAGAACAAAAAGCAGCTTCTGAAGTGGTCTGTGAATCAAAAGTGCCCTCTGCTGGGAAAACCCTGCATGAGGGAGCCTCTCCAGACCATACCCGAACGCCTAATTGCCCTCTTTTGCTGGGGAAGAGGCTGGATGTGGTCCAGGATGCTCTCAGCAGTTGCCTTTGCCATTACATGCCCTGTCGGGATTGCAGTCTGAACATGTCCCAGGCTATTGGAGCAGTCTGTGATTTCATTAGGGCTTGACATCACGTGTGTGTGCTTGCTCAGTCACTGCTCTGCTCCTCGTGAGCAGAAAACAGCAATTTGCATTTGCAGTATTGCCACGTGAAGGATAAGAATCTGGATGGGAATCCTGTGCAGATAACATCACCCTTGGCAAACAAAAAAGTGATAAAATGGGATGGAGCTGGGAAGGAGCCTTCAGTAGCCCTGATTTAATTCTTATTTGTTTGATGTGAGCAGCATTGATGAAACACGTGGTGTCTGTGCCAAACTGCACAGCCCTGCAGGGAGCCCTTGTTCCTCTGGGGCTCTCCTGTGCCTTGGCACAGTCTGACCCTGCTGGGGGCTTGGCTGCCCCAGCAGGAATATTCATGGGCTCTCTGCTGCTCAGTGCTGCTTCTGCATCTCCCATCAGCTCCTTCATGGGACTGTGCAGAGGGGGCTCCAAGGGTGGAGGATGAAGGGCTGTGGGGAGGACGTTGCTGTGAGGTCCATAAAGTGAGTCAGGAGGCAAGAGCTGGGACATTTCCTGTAGGTTTCATGGGGTTCTGTGAGTGTCCATTCCTGCTGCTCTTGCAAAGCTGCATGCAGCCTGGAAATCCTTTAAATTTAGGAGAGTGAAGGCTCTGTCTACATGCATGTCCCGTGGTTCAAAACTGTCATGAAATGAACTATTTGTTTGTTTGCAAAAACACAGCTCCCACAAGTTCAGCTGCTTGCCTTCTCCAGCTGGGCATTGCTCTTCCAATCTGTAAGTGCTCAGAAGCACAAGCAAGAAAAATCAACAGAGAACAATAAAAATCCAATTGAAAAAAATAAACAGAGAACAATAAAAATCCAATTAAAAACATCAACTTAAGTGTACAAGGTTTCAGCTGTTAGTACTCTGTTCTGAGCTTCTTTAGCAATTTCAGTGACAAGGGCTGTTTCTTATCTAAAGTAATTTATCTTAACATCTGGAGCAAAAAGGAATTGATCTATCTTGTTATTTGTCATCACAAAAGACTGTTTTAGAAGATGAATAGTCAGAGATATAAAAATAGCAGAAATCAGAGCAAATAGCTAAAGTGATTTTAAAAACACGGTTAGTACTGGTGTGCTGTTTGTGCCCCTTGGGAAGAGAAGCTGCTGTATGATGCATCTTGTTGATGTTATATAGCAGCAAGGAGTGATATTGATGAATTCTGAAAGAAGAGCTGGCCAAGAAAGGAGGGAAATAATCCTTGTGGCTATGAAACAAGCTTGAAATCCTCTGGGATTTGTAACGGAAGCCTTTTTTGTCAAAGGAGCTGTGGAGCAAGTGTCCCAGGTTTCACTCTGCTGGCACTGGTTGATTTTGGCAGGCAGGAGTTTTTCCTATAATTGTCCTTGAGAAGCCTTTGATTGTTCTGCCTGCACTCGTGGGTGGGAAGGCAGCTTTATTTAAGGAGGAATAAATATTTATTCTCTTGGAGCGCTTGCCACAGCTGCTGCTTTGCAAAAAGATGGGAGTTTCAGTTAGAAGCAAGTCATGCAAACTCCCTGCTTTTATCAATTTGCACCTGCTGAGCTGTGGTTTGGGTTTGAGTGAATCTAAAATCTCAGAGGTAAAATTCACCAACAGTGGTAAGTTTTGACTGTCTAAACCCAGTGAATTATTCATTCCTTTCTCCCAATACCATTGAATCACCACCTTATGCTCCTGCCAGTGCTCTGAGTGGATTTCTGAGTAAATTTGGGTGTTTCAGGTACACAGCAATCCTTTGGCCTTTATTCAGATTTGATTTCAGAAGAAATGCAGAGCTGAGTCTTGTCCTCCAAAATTCTGTGAATTCAGGAACGGGGGTTTGGTGCTCAACTCAAACAATGCATTGAATTGACAGCAGGATTTCTGTCTGTGCCAATTTACAGCAAGAAATGGTGGTTGAAACTATGTGAAATGCCTCTGTTTGGTGTAGAGCTGTTGTCTCTGAGCCTACCACCAGTTAAATGTCATATTGCCTGTTAGAGTGTGGTGTGTGCTTGGCAAGATGCACCGGGCAAAACGTGGATTGTACAGGAAGTATTTACACAATACATATGCTCCTAATGGTATTTGGTTTCTTAGTTACTGGGTGTTTGTTGGTCTGTTTTGGCACTTCATCCTGTCATCAGCTTTTGGATTCAGACATTCAGGAGTGTCCTTTCAGGAGCTGGAGGAAAGGAGAAGTGGGCTGCAGACAAAATGAAAATTCAAATGCCACGAATGCAGGGTTCTAGTTGGTTTCTTCAGAAGTGGGGAATTTAAGTGATTTTGTAATAGTTACTTTTTAATCCACTCCAGTTTCTTCCTGCTTTTCCATGCACATTTCTAACATAGAACCTACAAACTGATGCTCCTCTTTCCAGTAGTGAATATAAATCAGAAAACTGAGATTCAAAAAAAGAAAAGGCCCTGTGTTGTTATAATATAATGGTTATTTTTAAGCAATATTTGGTGCATTTGTAAGAGTGGCAGTGATGTTTTCAGAGGGATTTGGTGCTCAGTTTGGCCCGAGGATGTCATTGTCAATGGAGGGACTTATGGTGGGCTTCTGTAAAAAGGCACCTGCTGCTGAAAGCTCCTCAGGAATGGTGTCCCTGCCCCACACTGCCCTTCCTCTTCCACTCTGCAAACTCTGGATGCTCTGTGTTCTGCTTGCAAGGCATGAGCCAGTTCCACCTCCAAAGGGGAGAAGCAGCAGCTGGCAGTGCCTGGGGCAGTGCCAGCCTCATGCCCAGCTCCTGTCCCTCCCAGCAGAAGCAGAGCTGTAGCAGCTCAGTGCCTCAGTTCAGGTTAATTGGGTGTGCTTGGGGAGAGTGCCAGGTGGTGATGGCATGGCACAAACCATGGCAAAACCGTGTCAGAGGCTGCTGAGGGGTCTGGACCAGGGCAGGGTTTGGCCTCTTAGTCCACACTGGAGTTGGCTGAAAAGGGACAGGGAGTGCTCACAGTGAAGGTGTGCAGCCAGGGAGGGGGACAGGCACAGGGTCTTCTCCTCTGGAGAAGCAGCACTTTGCCTTCTTCACACCTCAGTGACAGGGGGTACATTTCAAGGGACTGATGCAGTGATTTGGAGTCTGTGTTTAGTCAGCAAATGAAAGCAGGCTCAGCTGAGGGAACTGCCTTGCAGTCTCAGCATGGGTGGTGGAATAAGATTTGTGAAATGGCTCCTTGTTAATTTGTCTCATTAGCAAGATGGGGAGCTGTATGTGAGGCAGAGTGTTCCTTTCCTCTTGTTCCCCATGTTGGTGATTTCTGAGTATAATGAACAAAATTCTCTCTGCATAAGCAGGCCCTGAAGACAGCTCAGGTGTTTCTCATCTCTGCACTTTCTCACTCCTGTACTTCTGCATGGAGAAACAACTGCTTGTCTCAGTGCACAAAGAAACAGATTAAAAAGCCACACTTGGTTGCTCTTTTGTCAGTGTTTCAGCATGGGATTACTCCTCAAAGAAGTTGCAAGTTCTAAAATCCCTGAAAGCTCAGGCAGGATGTGCTGCTGTCTCTGCCCCTTGCTGGGGAGGCGAGGGCAGCCTGAGCTCCGGGCTGTGCTCTTGCTGAGGTCAGACTTTCTTGTCTCTTCCTTCCAGTGCTTTTCATCTTTCCTTCTTCTGATGAAATGAGGCCATCCTGATAGAAAGGAATGCCATGTACTCTCGGTGTGTCTGGTTTGTTTGTTTTTTAAAAAGCTTGACCTTTTTTTCATATTTCAGCAGTGCTTTAGGAAGGAAAATAAAAATTCATGCAGAAGTCTTCATTATTTTGATCATGATTCTTTTCAAATATCTTTTTTTTTTTAATTTCTAATAAGAACTCCTGCTGTGTACATGTGTACATGATGTTTGATAGTGTTTGGTCATTAAAAATAAACTTTATGAGGAAGTTAAATTTTAGGAATTTCCTCTTACAGTGAAATAACAGATTTTGCTTGTGATAGAGCATTCCTAATACCAGCATGTGGGTTGTCACCCCAGCTCATGTCCATTGGTCTGCAGCACAACATGAAGATGGGGAGGCAGAGAGAAAGGAGCTGGAGGTGTTTGGTTGCTTTGTTTGGCATGGAGGCAGTGAGACAGCATCCTGAAGGCTGTGATTTTGGTTTGGGCTTTCAAAGATGAGCAGATACAAAGGTTTTGCAAGGTGCACTGTAGGTCTCCTTCTGCTCAGCTGCACCTCTGTTTGCAGGCACTGCTCTGTCTCTGCTCTCCTGACCCCCTCTGACTGCCTGTAGCTCATCCCTGCTGCTCCTGCTTCTGCTCCTTGGCTTCTCCTTTCTCAAGCACTTTGAGAGGTGAGCACTGAGGTGTTCCACCACCTGCTCTGGGTGAGGCCTTGTGTTCCAGTGTCAGTGGAACAGGAGTTTGAGGGAGTGTCCTGGGCTTGTGACGTGCATAGAAAGCTCAGGTTTTGGGGGAATGATCATCACTTACCCAAAGAATCCTGCCAAGTGAAATGATGAAATCATCAAATGTAACGTGAAGTTTAAGCATCCTTGAGTGTGAAGCCAATTAAGAAACTTAGCCTGAGTTATTTTCTATGCATAAACTGAGCCAGGTGTTTCTGGAATAATTTTTTACTTACTTACCTGTATTGGTGAGCATCTTCTGCTTCCTGGCCTGGCTCTGGGGCCTTGTTTGTTGTTGAATGTGAAGTGCTGCTGAGGACCAGTCCAGCTGGGATTTGGTTTCCTGCTGGTTGAACTGGTATTTGCAAACACTGAAGGATTAGCAGAGTTGTGATTTGCTGAGCTTTGCTCTGCAGAGGGGAAAGCTGTGCCTTGGACCTATCCCACACTGGTGAAGTGCTTAAGCACCATCTCAGGCAGATCCTCACTGTCAGGGCAGTGTTAAAACAAGATGCTTAAACCCTTCTAAAGCTGCTGATTATTGAACAGAAACACTGAGCTCAGGAAAGCTATTAGTATGCCAAACCAGCCTTGTTTTCTCACTTAGTTTTAATGTGAATAACTTTATTTTAAATTGGTGCTGGTAAGAATCGGGAAAAGCTTTCTGAGAGGGTTTTTTCCTTGCTGTTAGAATAACCTCATTTCAGGCTGTGCTGTGAGACTTTGTGGCAGCTCCTTTTTGTTGGAAGGTTGCCCCAGGTGACTTATGGTTCATGCACTCTTGTAAGTGCTATTAATTTGTGAGGTTTCAGTGGTTAGACTGAGCTGCTAAGTGGGCTCTGAGCAGATAATGAGGTCAAGCAGGGAAGAGAGGAAAGAATTCTGCAGGTTCCCACTTGGCATTTGTACCCAGGTTGCACATTTTATGGAGATTTTGTCCTAAAAGCAAAGTTCCTGTAAAGTCATCATTTGGCAGAGGTGATTTACAATTCTTGTCCAAACCTGGAAACAAACCCACTTGTTCATGCTCTGTGGCACTGCTCTTGAGATCACTGCTGTCACACTGAAATGCAAATTTACTGCTGTTTGTTTTGGATCATTTTGTGCTCCATTAGAATGAAGAAACTACTCAAATGCTGGTCCTTATTCTCTGAGGGACTTTGCAAGGTAAGTTGCACTGTTAGTAAAAAAGCACTGCTTAGGACATTTTATAAAGAAAGCAGGTTATGAAGCATAGGAGGGTGCAAAACCAGCTGTAGAAGGAGCATTATTGTCACCTTTTCAGTCACTGGAAAGCCTCAAATACATTAGCTGAAGCAGTTTGCAAACAATTGTCTTCTCTATTTTACCCTAATCAGCTCCCTGACTTTAATCTTTTAATGATCTTCATCTTGTAATTATATCACAGAGGTCCTAGGTTAGACAAGGATTTTGTATCATTTCTGGGATTTGGTTATCCATTGCATTCACTCTGAAAGTTTCAGACCCAGTCACTCAGCATGTCCAGGGTGGGAGGTGGCTGTCAGAACCTCATGAGAGGCTCTCCTTTTGCATTCTGAGGTGGGTGCATGACCCTGCACTCTTCAGAGTTGACACAAGTGGAGCCTTTGGTGGATGTTAAGTCAAACCAAGAGTTAAAGGAAAGTCCCTCTGTTTCTGGCACTGCATCAGCAATCCTGTCCATTGAAGCTTTTTGTGGAGCACTGAACTCTTGCAGAAGTTGCTCTAGTGTTTACCTTTCAGTGGTGATTTCAGTGGGATTAATGATGGTGCATATAGTGAAGTGCTAATGTAGGATCAAGATCATCTTTACATCTGCTCCTTGCAGGTCCAGGTACAAATGGAATGTTCTGCAAAAGGGAACTGGCAGCACTGGTTCTGGCCTACAGCCAGCTGCTCATTCACAGAGGAATCCAAGTTACTTGAAGAAACCAGGTCTTGAAAGGATCTCTGTCTATTTCTGCAAGCATGATATGATTTTTAACAGCTGTCTTATTGACCCAGGCAAACTTCAGTCTTTTTTAATAGAGCAATGAGGACATGCCTGTTCAGTAATACTGCAGATGGCAAATGTTTCTGTGCTATGCAAAGTCTGTTGGGCGAAGGTGACCGTGGTAGTCATAAGATGTTTTCTGTAATAGCACACTGTGGTTTCAAAATGTGCATTTACACTCCCTTGACACTTATTTTTTCAGTGCTCAGGGTTTCATTAACATTGTAGTGATATCTTCAGTTGGATTTGATTTGCATACAGAATACTTGCTTAAAGAGGGGCTCATGGCTGAGTCTTCTGTTGCTTTTTGGCTGATGTGACTTTCCTCCTGAGCTGCAGCTCAGTGAACAGCACACAAGTTCAGCATTGTGCTGTTTCACTTGCCATTAATTTCTTTGAGAGAGGGAATTAGCATTGTGGCAACCTCGTGTTCTGTAAGCACAAATACACATGGAATAAATGCATCACTTGGTGGCTGTGGGTCTTTTCCAAGACACACACTGGGTGATGGTATAATTTGGGTTTTTGTAACATGAACGAGTCCATGCTGAGCACATGGGTTATGGGGAGACTGGGGGGTTGTTGAGAGTGGACAGAAGCTGTTCAGCTTGGTGCTAATATTTTAACCCCCCGTGTTCTCAAAAACGCATTTATGTCTTCAGTAGCCATACTAGGTGCTAGTATTCACATCTCAACACTGATTGCTTTGACCACAAACTCCCAAAAAACTCACTTCCTTATCAACCTATGATGTGGTTAGCAGCCCTGGCTGAGGCAGTGGCTGAAGGAGGGGTGCTGGGGCCCTGCAGTGACAGGGACAGTAAATGGCACTGGTGTCCTGGAGCCAGGGGGGTGCAGGGCACTGCTTGGGTGAGTGCTCACCTGCATGGAAAGAAAAGAGAGGTGTTGGTACAGAGAATCAGAATGTGTTCTGAAATACACATGGAATAAATGCATCACTTTGTGACTGTGGGTCTTTTCCAGGACAGATACTGCCTGATGGGGTTTTTGCAATATGAATGAGTCCATGCTGGTGCCCAGTGCCAGTGCTGGGTGAGTGCTCACCTGCATGGAAAGAAAAGAGAGGTGTTGGCACAGAGAAGCAGACTGTGTTCCAAAACCACTGTGGTTAAGGAAATACAAGGTGTGTTGGTTGTGGACAGGCTGGTGCTGGAGTTCAGTGGCAGGGAGGGATGCAGGAGGCACAAAGCCTTTGGGATGATGGCACTGTGTGAGCACTGTGTGGTACTCTGAGCTGACTTCAGAGCCATCCTTCTGGATTTACAGGGCTCACAGCTCTGCAGAGGCACCATCCAGCTCTCTTGCTTACCTAGGCAAGGCACAAATGTGTCTCTTCTAGCTCAAGTGGTTCGAGTGCCCAATTGAGCTCTGTGAGGAATGTGGCTTTCCCCTCCAGGCTCTCTGGGAAGAGCTTGGAGAATCACTTGTTCCTGTAAGCATGTCCTTAGATCTGGGTGTTGGAGCATGTGACAACATCTGTACTCTGCTTTGCTCAGGAACCTGCTTGAGTGGAGTGGGGATATTGATAATAAGTAAATAGATGTGGAAAAAAATGCTTCACCCACCCTGCACCAGCCATGACTGTCAGAGTGATTTTTAGGTGGTGCATCAGAACCCCCTAGGAGAGGTGGGAGCTGATGAGCAAATTGCAGCCTATGGGGGGGGGTTTCTTGTTTACATTGAGCTGCTGATGCCTAGAAAATAGAGGAGAAATTAGCTATCACCAGCTGAACTCACAGTGCTTGCTAAGGCAGGGTTTGGATATCAAAGTGTGATCACCAAAGTAAAAATGTGGAAGCTTAGTTCTGTGTGCCTCACTTGTTGTCTGTTGCCAAATATTAGTCACAGGCTACGACAGCAGTAAGCTCAGTTCCTTCCTTCTGAAGGTAGAACCACTTGCTATAACCTTCATGAGTTTTAATTAAAATGAGCATGCAGTGATTTTGGGATTGAATCCAATTTCATATGCTGTTTAAATTAAGAAATAAAATTATTTCCATCAGGCTTTTAGTTCAAGGGTTGTGACTGCTGGATCATTTCCTTTTTCATCAGTTTCTGAGTTTTAAAATGGCTTATGAACTTTGGTGAAATCATTTAGAAATGGATTTTATGCAGAATAGTTAATAAATGGATAGCACAACCATGTAGTGAAATGAATCTTGTTTGCATCTCAAGCAGCACAAATTTAAATAAAATGCAGGGCTTTGCATAACAGCATTTGTTTTTAATGCTGGAAGTATTTTTCAAGCCACCTCCAACGTCTTTCATTTTTCAGCAGGATATCTTTGGCAGCAAGGAGGATTTTCAGGGCTGACTCAAGGTACATAATTGGAGCAGTGAGACTACACACACAAAGTGTCACTTAATGGATGAGGCTGGTTTAACTGTGGGCTGCTCAGAAATAACCCAAGAAATACTTCACTGGTAGCTGATGCAGAGGTGTAATTAGACTTCTACACAAGTGTAATTAGTCTGATTGCATAGAAAGAAAGAGAGTTCATAAGGTTTTTCAAATGTGTGCAGAGACATTTTGTCTCAACTGTCTTGTCCCTAGGCTTCTGCTGGATTTGTGTTGAACTGGAATGAACAAGCACATTTCTCTTTAGCTGGCAGTTATCTGCAATCTGCCACCCTTCCCCCGTGGGTTTTACATTGTTGTTTGTTTATTTTTAAGGAAAGCTCCAGCGCTGCCATGCCCAGGCCATGGTGGGGCTGTGCCCACCTTCAGCTGTGGGTCTTTAAAACAGGGAGGGGGTTCAGAGTTCCAGGGAGGAAAAAAGGAAAGCCTTTTTGTGAGGAATGGTGTCTAGGTTTATTCTACATTTGTTGAAGCAGTGGTAAAGAGGAGAATGCTTGCAGTAATCTGTAGTTGTTGCCAGTTGCATACAGAAATCCAGAGGAAATGTACCCCTGAATCAGGAGCATAAAACACAGGGCTGTTTCTAGCAGTGTCTAACAAGGGAAACAATTTCTACTCAAAAAATTAAAGGTGCTGCACAAGTGAGAGACACTGAGGGGATGCTGTGGATTGCTTTACATCAGCATGAATCAAAAAGTATAAAGCCTTCCAGCTGGTGTTGTGTGTCCTCTGGATTTGGCATGGCTGATGAACAGAGGTAACATGCAGCATTCAGTGCTTATTAGCTGATGTTTTAATGAAAGAAACCCACATTTTAATCAAATATGGGCTATGTCCCCACTCCTGTCCCCAGCATCCCAGTGCATGGCCCAGAACCCCTCTTTGGGCTAAGGTTCTAATCTTAGTTTTGGAGAGGCTGAACTAGAGATCAGTAAATTAATAACTTTCTAAATTAACTAGGCATGAGTTCATCCTCAATTCTAGTTGTTTACTTCCCTGTTGAGAATGGAGTCAGGTGAAGTTTCAGCATCATTTTGCTGTCTGTGTGCTTAGGTAGGCAATACCATCAGTGAAAAATGAGTCTCACAAAGAAGCATCTTTAGTTTGCTGGTTTGTATTTCCACACTAGAGTATCTCTGAATGCTTTTGTGGAGTAAATCCCAGCATATGGCTCAAAGTTGATTATACAACACAGCCACTTGTGTGTGCTTATCTGGCTCCACTCTCCCCCCAGCTCAGTAATGGCCATAACTGTTCTGTCTGACAGCTGTGCAGTGCCTGAGAGAGCAGGCAGTGGATGCAGTCCAGCTCCCAGAGTGCCAGCATCTGTCCTCCTTGGCTCCAGCCTGCTCTTGGCAGTCCTGGCTGAGCAGCCCCTGGTTCATCCAGCAGAGAGGATGAAGCTGAGTCTGACCCTCAGAGGATCTGCTGCTGGGTCACTGGAGACCCACACTGGGTGTCAGGGAAATTCACACCTTCAGGCCTCCTGCTTTGCTTTCCTGTCTGTAAATGTGACCTCAGCATCCTGGAATACCTGTGCAAGGGCAGGGCTACTGTCTCTGAAACCTCTGGCTGCAGAGGGAAGGCCCCTGGGGTTGGTCATCTCTAGTGCAGGCTTTGTCTTTGCTGCAGAAACAGAAAAAGGGGGAAGAGTTCCCATAACCAAAGTGAGAGAACAAGAAACCAAACTGCAGTGAGGAGGTGGTGGAAGGTAGGGAAGGGACAGAAGAGAAGCAAATCTCCTATACCCTCTTAGTGCTTGTTTTGGATTAAGACCTTGTTGCTGTCTCCTGCTAGCCCAGCTTGCTCCTATGTGACCCTTCATTTCCAGTCTTTGCCTTCTCCACCCACATTTTTACTGCTTTTCCTGGTTACTGTGAGATGAAAAAAAGCAGGATGTCTTATGTGCTTTGATACTGGAGAGCATTCATGACACATGGGCTCAAAAAACAGCTAGGGGCTTTATGGAAATGGTAAATATTTATTTCCTGTCCTGAATTGGTCACATTTCTTAAGCAGAAGATTCCTGACCAAATCCTTAACTTTGGTGGTTTTCAGAAGACCTCCCAGTTGTTTCCTTAGCCAAGATAACAGGAAAGGATGTAGAAGGATGTAGGATATAGAGCACCACCCTGAGTTGCTGTTACAGGCTGGCACCCTGTAGCTGCCTTGAGCTGAGGCTCAGTGTAGCTTATTTTCTCTAGTTTTGTTAAGTGGTAGCATTTATTATCTGCCAGGTGCTGGTAAGTTGTGTGATTACAGCAGCTTGTTTGTCTTTGCCCTCTAGCTCAGATGGCTCTTGTGGGCCTCCATAAGTGAAGAAACACCATCTGGCTGCTGCTGCAGGATGCTGGGAGATTTCCATCTTTCACTTCTTTCAAGCTGGAGACTTTTTTTTTTTTTACATTTTAGAAAGCCTAGGGACACTTCCAGCTCTGTTTTCCCCTTGTTTCTTTCCAAGCTGAAGAATGTCTCATAGCCTCTTATTTACAGCCACTTGCTCCAGGCAGGCATTGTCAGAGAGCATTAAGTGCTGGGAGCTGACAGAGCTTTTCAGGGTTCCTGCCTCCCTGCTCTCCTGGTGGCAGCTGGGTGAAATGTCTGGCAGAGAATTGTTTTTCTGAAACCCTGCAGAGCTTCTGGAGCTGAGCAAAGGTGGGTGTTCTGTAATTCCCCACACACACAGCACCCAGGGCTGTTGTCAAGAGGAAAAACCCAGCTTCAACGAGGTGGGTGGGTGGGTGTGTGTGTGTCAAATGAAAAGTTATATAATAGCAGCTCAAATCTGACCAGGCTTTTGGGTCTGAATTAGTATTTATACCAAGGGGGAGGGAGAGAGAGAAATAGATGTGATGGTTATTGCTGTGCAGAGCTAAAGGTAGCTGGGGGAGCAGCAATATTTAAGCAGGTCAATTCTCATCCCTCTGCCTCCTCTGCAGCTGCATTTAAAATGTTTTTTATAAAATACCTGTTGTCACTCTAATGAGGCAATGTAATGTATCCATCTCTGTGTATCTGCTGCATAATTGCAGGCAGGGGAACTTCAAGAAGGAAATGCAGTGAGATAAATGGGAGAACTGCTCAGGACAGGGGGGTTAAGGGTGAGCTCTGTGGGTGGGAAGTGTTGGTGCCTTTGCATGTGTAATGCTGCCTGCAAACCACCTTCACAGGTTGTTTTTCCCCATCCACCCTTCAGTGGGGAAAACCAGGGTATTATTTTCCCTTGAGAAATACAAAGTGTTTGAGGCTTCCCCCATCTCCTGGTGTTAGAGGTGGCACAGTGTGTGAAGGAGCTGCCTGGAACAGGGCTCACCCAGCCCTATTTCTGTCTGTGTCTGTGCTTCTGCCATCAGGCTGAGGATTAAAGCTGGCCGGGGGAATGACAAAGCTGCTTTGTTGCAGCTTCTGAGATTTCAAAGTTTGTTTTGGTTCAATGTTGCAACAAAAGGAAAAGCTTTTGAATGTTGTTTGCAACATAAGAGTGTGTTGAAATACCTAATTTTGGGCAGCATGGGTGAGGATCAGCCAAGCAGCTGCCAGATGTAAAATGGCTGGAGACAGCTTTATGCTAGAAGGGCAGAGACTGGGTTGTATTTTATTTGCCTGGCCTTTTTCTTTAACACAGCGCTCTTGGCATCAGAGAAAATTACATTCTTGCTTTGTTGGCCAAAAATAGCCACCTAATAGCCACCTCCAGGAAGAGTTTTCTCCCTCATGCTATTCAGGGGCCATTTATTGCCCACAGTTCTGGGCAAGGTGTTGTTTGGGCACTGAGCTGGTCCTGTAAGGCAGCACTGCTGCCTCTTCCCTCCTGGCTTCTCCCTGATGCCAGCTGTGGGTTAGGATCAGAGTCAGCTGGGTTGTCTCTCAGTGGTTTACTTTTGGTTTTGTCTTTTTCTTCCATGTTTTGGGGTTTTTTAGCCGTGATGTCTCCTGATGTCACCATCACCTTTGCTGAGGTGCAGGGGCAGCCGTGGCCTGGAGAGGATCCCACAGTGCTGCCTCTGCAGGTTTGTGGTGCATTGTAAAATCACCTCCCCAAGGTTGTAGTGGGTACCAATATTTTACACTCATTAACCTCTTGAAGTTGAGAGATTCTTGCTATTGGATTGAGGATTTAGGGGGGAGGGGGTGAATTGCATTTGATAAAATAATACATCTTTCTCTCTCTCCAAGCCTCAGTGTTCTGCTTGGAGCTGCCTCATCCCACCTCAATGGTTCACACAGCTAAAACAATCATAGGTGCAGTGGGATTGCAGGCTGGTGAGTTCAGCAATACTCTTCCACTGTGGACAAGACAACATGCAGTTTGAACAGCACATTAAAGAGTTTTTAGTTTTCAGGCAGTACAAGCTATGACAAATTGTGATTTTTTTTCAATTAAAATCAATAACAATGCAAGCTAAATAAAAGATTTAACAGCAGGTGGGTGGTTCAGCTGGTAAATTGATTTCCTTTGGGTGCAGGTGAATGTGCATCATGGTGCTTCTGTCATTAAATAATTTCTGTGGTGAGAGACACAATCAGCTTTATTAATGTGAGTATTCTTGTGGACATCTAACATAAATCAATGCCTGCTGGAAAACTTGGTGTAATTGGTTAGAGAGATGTCAAAGCAATATATTAGAGAGCAGTTTTCTAATCTTTGCAAAGTGGATTAAAAAGTGTGTTGACTGGAGTGGAGTAGTAAGTGTTCATACTGTCCTTTTCAGAGTAAAATCAAAACAAAGTTTACCCAGGCTTAAGGAAAAAAAACCCTGCAGGATTTACAACTCTGTGTTGGTGCTACTGTAGCTTGAATGCATGATCAAAAACAAGATTGTATTGTTTTAGTAGCACAACTGAACAAAGTTCTGGATACTTCACATTTGGTAATAGTTTTCAACTGTGGAAAGATCACAAAGTAACTGGGATATTGTGAATCAAGCTGGTTAATAATACACCAGAAGTGATAAGATAGGAGGCTGAAAAGTCCCTGAGTCTTTACCTTCCTTATCTCTTATCACTCTCCTTAATAGTTATAGTTTCAGATTAAGTAACCTCTCATATCATAAAATAATTTACGGTTTATTGGTGCACGATACAATTTTGCTTCCTATTGCCTTTTACTGAGCTTTCAAAAATGTCAAAGGTCAGCTTTTTTATTTTGTCCCTCCTAGCAAGTGCTTTCCAATTCACAAGTAAGAATGCTGTTACTTAAAGATGCTGGCACCCACTTTCCTGATCAAGGCTGGGAAGAGGATGAGCCAGAGCAGAGGACTGCCAGTGTGGCAGGCAGGGTTAGAGCCAGACACGTTTTATTCAGCTTGCTGTGCTCTCCTCTGGGGCTCTAAGAGCTCATTGCTCACCTCAGTTTCCTCCTCTGCAAAATGGAAAGAAGAGCCAGCCATGCACTTTCCTTACTGTGGCTCTGCTAGTTAAACATTTTTAAAGATTTAGGGGATGGCAAGTCTTCAGGGTTAATAATTACCCTGCCTCTCTAACTGTCCTGTACTGCAGCTTTCCCTTCTCCAGTTCTACATTTTTCTTTCTTTGCTCATCTTCCTGACTTCCACCATTTCTTGTTCTCACTGCAGTGAAGAACAAACTTTCCCTGGCTCTTGGGGGCCCTGCAGGGGTGTGTCAGCCCAAATAACCACAGCTACAGCCAGGCTGTGGCTGGGCAAGGTGGGATTTCCATGGCAGTCAGGGAGAGCAGACCTGGGGAACTGGGGCAGCTGAAGGTGGGAGGTAGGAAGGAAATAGTTCTGGTCCTGCCTTTCCCTTCAGTTTCTCTGTTGTGTGGGTGCAGCCAGCATGTTTTGATTTCAGGTTGCTGAGATGGAAGATAGAAGTTTGGGGTTTTTTCTTGTTATTTTCCCTATTTTCCAACTTACTGGGTTTTGTTGGGGTGGTAGTTGGTGTACACAACACCCTGCTGTACTCTAGAGACCCCAGTTCTGTTTTCAGTCCTTGTTTTTACTGAGAAACATTCTAGTTATCTTAGTGGAACATGAAAATACAGTGGAAACTCTTCTAATTGCTCATGGCAGATCTGCACCTGAAGGAGAAGCTTGAAGTGCTCAATGGCAGCAGCCTCATGTTCTGAAGGGAGATTCTGCACACATTTCCAAACCCTCTATCAGTTTGTGAGTCATATTAGGATTGATTAAAAACTCTTGTGTGGTGCAAAGCCCCTGGGCAGGGGTTTAGGATGATGGTGGTAGGGTCTGACTCTCTGAATACAAAATTGGTGTTAATGAAAACATTTCTGGAGCCTGTGGAGTTAAGATCACCAAGGGGAACAAGAGTTCTGAGTCTCAGCTGTTCTAACATAGAGCAGATGGCTGACTTGCCTTCTAAATCTTTGCTAAAATTGAGTAAATTCTCAGGACTACCCATGATCTTTCAACCCATTCCCAATATTTTTTTTGCATGCTAGGAAAAGAGTAATTTGCAAATCAGATCCAGGCTGTGGAAGAAGAAGGATTTTGCAACAGAGAGAAAGTGTGAGTCAGAAATAAGACCTCAGGTTCCACTTGCAGCATTTTACCTGCTGCAGGTTGGTTTGCTGGAAGCTGGGAATTCTGTCCTTGAGGCAGTGTGGAAGTGAACTCTTTAATGCCTCTTCCCTGGTAGTCTCAGATGAAGTGCAGTATAAAAATGCTTAGTCTTGACATTCTTCAAATTATCCCAGCAACACTGTGGGAAATAATGTTATTCTGAGTTATTCTTTCTTGTAATATCAGTACTAATTTCAATTTCTCTGAAATCTTCTGTTCTCTAGTCTCTCACAGAACCCTGGGTTTTGTTTCAGCATTTCTCATGCATTTTCTTTTATTTCCTTCATGAAGAATTCAATTTGCTGCAGGAAAATAATCTTAGTACTGAAGTAATAGAAATATTAAAGTTGGAATTACCTTGGTGGCAATAAAGGACAGGGTTTTATTGCTTGCTTATCAAGGGGGGTTTGTGTTTATGAGTTCTCTGAAAGGTAAATGCATTACATTAGAACTAAATTTAACCTGGCTTGGTAACAACAGCATGCATAGGTAATCCATAAGGACAGTTCAGATTTATATAGTAATGGTTTAAAGAAGTAAAAAAAAAATAATTTGAGGGCTTTAATGTTTTTTTTTACTTGATGATGAAGTTGTCAGTAGGATTGATAAAATAGATGAGTAGCTTTTATTAAAGATTTCCACAAAGAAAACCCAAACAACTAATCAGCTAATCAATAGGAAAGCTCTTGTAGATGGAAAGCATTCCTGGTCATCCGAGGAGGAGCTCAGGCTGCAGCAGTTTGGATAACACTGATGAAAATCCACCTCTGTCTCTTAGGTAGAAATGAATGTTTCTTGTTCCAGACTGTACAGCTCAGCAAAACCAAGTGTTGCCAGCAACAGATTATAGGCCCCAAGTGTTTTATTCTTAGATCTTGTAAAAAGTAGAGGGAAAGAGCAGAGCACTTTGCAGGGTAATTCCATTTTCCAGGTTAATTTATATCTGATGAGCTAGAGCTTTTAGAAGGAGCAGTCACATGTCAAGATTAGAAGCTTGGATTGACCACAACTGTATAGTGTAAAGTGGTGAGTGAGTAGTTGGGATGCTTCTATTGAATTTTTAAAAAGTCATTATTCACTGTGATAGTACTGACTGCTGCTTTGTAATCTGAAAAAGCTGATTTGAATTAAAAAAAAATCCAGAGGGTCATTTTCTTGAGTTGAGCAACTTCACCAGCCTTGTTCCCTGAAGCAGAGAAGTCTTTGGTTAGTGTGAAGATCAGCTTGGCAACTCAGCAGCTCAGCACCTGAAATTCTTCTGATCCTTTGCAATTTAGGAATTTTCATGTGTGAAGGCAATAACAATTGCTCCAGGTAACAGCATGAATAACCACTCAAGACAGCTGCTCCTCAGCCTCCATCTGGCTGCTGTTTTTGTGGGTGCTTTCCAGTGCCTCTGCTGTAAAGTTATGGATGGAAGATGATCTAATAATGATATCAACTGTTAAACAGCAGTTAATTAGAAGATCATTAATTAAGTTCCTTTAAGTAAGTTGCATCCAACCTATTCTGTTTGAGGGAAATATGGAACAGTTAATTCTGTTGTTACTTTGCCAGTGAGAGAGTAAGGCTGTGGTTTGGGACAGAGCAACCACAGAAGGAGCAAGAACTCATTTTGTGTGAGGGAGTGTAGCTTCTGAAGGAGCTTTAATAATTAGTCAAACAAATATACTCACTTTTGCTTGCTTCAGGAATGCCCTTGTTCCTGCAACGTGACCTCACATTTTCAGACAGCTCCCAGTAAAAGGGAACCTGAGGTTTTTTTCTGTTCTTTCCGGGTGTTCCCTTTCCTTTGTTAATTCAGTTCACCAAATCACCACCAACCAGCAGCAGTGGCCTCGCTGTGCTGCAGTGGCTGTGCAGCCCCCTCCCTCTGGTTGCTGCTGGCTCCTGACCTTGGTGCTGTCCCTGGGTGCCAGGGGGGACGGGCAGTGCCCAGTGCCATCGACCCGAGCAGGTGGGCACGGCCGGGGCCGCGCTCTTTGTGCAGCTCAGCACAGCTGGGCAGGGAATTGTTTCCATGGGCTCTGCTGGGAAGGCAGCCTTTTCCTTTCAAGGGCAGGCAAGGAGGAAGCAAACCTACAAAGCCTGAGCAATGTAGCTTTAATTGGAGTTGTACATCTTGATGGAGCAGAGGTGAAAAGGAGGAGACCGTATGGTGTAACCTTTATTTTTGTTAAGTTCCCTGATAAGCCATTGATTTGATAAGAAATAGTGCTCCATTGGCTGAGCTCACAGGGTGCAGTTCTCTGATAAGCATGTGTTTACTGTCTGCCATAAATGCCTGAAGTGACAGTTTATGGTGGGTTGGATTGGATGTTTTAAATGCTGAGTGGCTGCATCATAAGTGTGCTTTCACAGGGGAGCTTGCTGTGCACTCAGGTTGGCTGAAGAAACAGGTTCAACTCTGATGTTCATTTCTCCTTGCACATGTTACACAAAAGGAACTTATCAGAGCACAATATGCAGCCCAAATAACCTCCCAAAAAAGCCTTGCAGGAGGAACACAAAGGTGATGTGTATTTTGATGCAAACTGATGTTGATGTCACCTCCTTTAGAGCAATATTCATACACATACAGATTTTCATGCCCAGTGAATCAAACTGGTGGGTTTCCTTGATGGAAGAGACCCAAGGCTTTCCCAGTCAAAGGTATTCAGGGATGAAAAAAATACTGGTTTTCTCAGTGTAAGAGAAAGGAAATAACTCCTCTCTCTTTGGGCTAATGAAGGCTGCCATGCTATATTTATGGTTCTGTTCCTACCTGTGCTGGATGGTTTTTCTGGAACTCAAGAAATATTCTGATTAAAACTGAAGACACACTCTATTTTTTTTAACCACATTTAAGTCTTGTAATGTCAACAAATTAGTTAGCATTTCACATCAGACAGTGATTTATAGAGGAAAATGGGGGTTTGCATCCTGTATGTCTCTTGAATCATTAACTTTTGATCGAAGAAACATTTTGAAATAGGGTGTAAAATAATTTTCCATCTTTAGCAAAGGAATTTCTTGGGCTTTGCAGCGTCTGGTTGGTTTCTTTCCCCCCCTGGTGTGCCTATACCAAGAAATCTTGGATTCCCTTTCCTGATTTTGGAAGGCCAACCTGAGAGAATTGAGCAATCTCTCTGGTTTGCAGTGTTCACTTTGTGTTCATGAGAAGACAACACCCCTGGCACACTCAGTGCCAGCACCCCAGGAGGGACCTGAGGCTCCTCCAGGAGCTCCCTCTGGTCACTGGGGTGACTTTGGTGGCTCTGCTGCACTTGCAGGTGCTGGGTGTGCCCAGGGCCATTGCACAAGAGCTGAGCTTGGCTCCCCAGCCTCCTGGGAGCTGTGGAAAGCCCAGGGCAAACTCCTTTGGTTCCAAAGCTCTGCCCCGTGCTGTGTACATAACATTATGTGGTGTAGGCAGCTCAGCTTTGGAGTCATAGCAATGTCTCAGTGGCTTAATAGCACATCTCTGCTGCAGCATAAAGGGAGAGGTAATTAGGAGTTGTGTCAAGGCACTGTCTAGTGACCAGAGGACATTGCAGCAGATGGACTGATGCTTCTGTCCTGTGGAGGTAGCTGGTTTTGTTTTGGGTTTGTATGTCATTTGCCAGCTACATTAATCATGAATAAATGTTTTCAGATGTGCCAATAGCAAGGTTCAGCCTGATGTCAAAAGTCTGTTGAAAGAAGAAATGTAAAAAGAGACACTGGGTGTTGTGGCCGGTGAATGATTTGGAAGATGAGCCATTGAGCTAATCCTGCCTTGTGGGTGAGATGTGCTAGGTGAAAATCCCACGGGACTACAAAGAACATATTTCTACTGTGTCACACCCAGTCACGCCAGGGGCTGGTCCTGCCTCCTGTTTGCTGCCTTTGATTCCCCTCTCCTCTCCCACACAGCAGCTTGTGACACATGCAGCCACCACTTTTAACAGGACCTTTGTCAAGCTGGGGAAAATGGCCACTTGAATTCAGAGGGAAAATAAAGATCCCTTTGATGAAGCAAGCTGGTGGCTGGGCTGCACACCGGAGGGCAGGGCTCAAAGGGCACCTGCCTGTGACACCAGCCATGGCAGGAAGTGTGCCTGGCTGCAGGAGAGAAAAACTGGCCTTGTGTTTGGAAAGAGCAGAGGAAGAGAGATTAGAGGTTAAACTGGGAAGGGTGTTAAAATATTCTCCGTGTATGATGGCTGCAGCAGTGGATTTAAATTGCTGAAATTACCTTGTCAGATGCCTTATCAGCTGCTGTTCTAGTGATTGTTTGGTTTAGATAAGAACTGGAGTGCGATAAAGCCTTGATAAGAGTTTAGAGATTACAGCTCTTTTGAAACTGCTGGCACTTGCCAGGGGCTCTGAGCTGCAAGAGCTACACTTGGATTTATTCCACTACATTTTTTTTTTTCCCTCCGCCCCCTTCTCTTCTTTTGTTTCATGTTTTTGTTTAAGTGCTTGAGCTGTTGGTTTAGATCCTCCTTATTTTGAGCCACGCAGCCTCTTCTGAGCACTTCTGGGAGCGGGTGCATGTGCTGGAGGAGGGGACCCGTGCTGAGGAGTGCAGGTGAATGCTGAGGGAGAGAAGAACAACAAGGTACTGCTGCCCCTCTTGCCATCCTATCCCTCTGCAGGCTCTGAGCAGGGCAGTCTCCCAAGCTGGGGGCGTACAAAAGGCTGGGGAGCTTTCTGCTGGGTACTTCCCCAAAGTTCCTGTAACAATCTGTTCCTTTACAGCAATGCATTGGATGGGGATGTAAAACACCAGCACTTAAAAATCTACACTCTGCTTGTGGCAGCACGTTGGTGTTCTTCACACTGCTTTTGACTGTGTTATCTCTTGGGGTTTGTGATTTTGTGGAGTTATTTTTAAATAGAGACCAATAACAAGCCTCCAGTTGAGCTTATCCCATCTGCTTGCAATGAACAGGACAGAAACAGGGTTACAGAAACCAGTGTGGTGTTTTTGTCTAGTTCCTATTGAAGGTGATTTATATGGTATGGCAGTATGGCTGTAGTTTGGTTCTGCTTTTCTTCTAATAAATTAAGCAATCAGCAGCTCTTGCACATGTGAGAGCATATGCTTCTTAGTTTTCCAGAATAATTCAAATTGGTTTGTTTTTTGTGTAAATATAATTTGAAAGGAGGAAGCAGAGGAACTCATAAGTACAACAAGGAAAATTCTGAAGTTGTTAGGACTATGGTTAGAAAATGGAAATTGAGGTTGAATTTTTGTGGTGAAAACCCTTTGTAGTGTTTGCTTTCAGATTTCTGCTTGTTCTTATTAGGATTAATAGTAAAGCAGTGCATCCAGGCATTCCATCTCTACTCGTGTGTTTTTAGCCTGTCCAGCCAAAGGATAAAGTTAAAACATTATGAAAAAAGCATGAGGAAGAAACACTGCTGCTGTTAGATAGGCGTTCATCCTGCTGTTGTTGTTGTGTGTACCTGCAGATACTCTTGTCCTGTGGTTGTGAGAGGTGGCTCTGCCAGGAGCTGAAGTTACAGAGGAGTGGAAGCTGTTGGTGCTCCCTGATCTTGGTTTCTTGTGCTGTTCATCCAGCCAAGAGTCTTGAGATGTCAGGGTGGTTGCACCTCAAACCTGCTTCTTGTACTGTGCTTGAATTTGGTTTTGCATTTGGTTGTGGTTTGTGTAGCTCAATGATTTTTTTTTTTCCCCCTTTAGTAGCAAATCTGGTGTGTCCCCTGTTCCCCTGGTCAGCCTGATAACACACAAAGTCTGCTCCAGTTGGCTCGGGCACAACGTGTTCTGCAAAGTTCTCAACAAAACTTTGGACCACATGAGTTTGGCTATCTGGGGATATGTCAATAATTGCAACACAAAGTACCAGGGGAAACTGTACTCTGGAATAACCAGACTTTGCTTCATTGCTGGCTTTGGTTTTGCTGGGTTTTTCCCCTTTGTTTTTAAACTGAAATGCTTCTATTTTTCCTATAATATGGGAGGAACTTTTCTGGCAGTTGATTTACTGAATGTATGCCCATGCCTGCCTGCAACTGCTGAAACATGTCATGTAAAAGCACCAGTAAATGAAATTTAAGGGATTGGTAGCTCTTTATTAGTATATCTCAAAACATCAGTTTTAAACTATCACTGCAGGGTGACCAACATGAATTCCTTAGGGTTGTAAAGGAGGCCTGTGGCAGAGGAATTTAGCAGCAGATGAACCACAGCAGAAATATCACTCCAAACTATTTGAGTTATCAAATCTAATCAAATAATGAGAATGAACAAATAAGCTTTCCAGCAACTGAGATACTTAATGAGCACTGGTTTAGAGTCTTCTTAATTGTATTCAGACACTCATGGGCTGTATTTGCAAGTCTGTGTTTATGACTTGAGACTGTACACTTTGTTTTTTCCTCTTAATGAAAGCTCAACATTTCTTTTGTTCCAGCAAATTTCAGAACTTAGAAGATGATGCCAAATTATCACATGCCTCACTACAAAACAAAGAGCTGGCAGCATTGCCTTCCTAGGGGAAACTGGAAATATCCCAGGCTTGCTCCTGCCATGTTCCAATTTGAGGTTTAACGCTCTGTTAACATCAGCCCACGGCTGCATCCCTGGAGTAAATGTGGGCTGGGACTGGGGAGAGCCAGGAGCTGTGCAGTTCATGGGGATGCTGAGAGCCAGGAGCTGTGCAGTTCATGGGGATGCTGAGAGCCAGGAGCTGTGCAGTTCATGGGGATGCTGAGAGCCAGGAGTTCTCCCCTGCATGGGGATGCATAGAGCCAGGAGCTCTGCCCTGCAGGGGGATGCTCAGAGCCAGGAGCTCTGCAGTTCATGGGGATGCTCAGAGCCAGGAGTTCTCCCCTGCATGGGGATGCATAGAGCCAGGAGCTCTGCCCTGCAGGGGGATGCTCAGAGCCAGGAGCTCTGCCCTGCAGGGGGATGCTCAGAGCCAGGAGCTCTGCAGTTCATGGGGATGCTGAGAGCCAGGAGCTCTGCCCTGCAGGGGGATGCTCAGAGCCAGGAGCTCTGCCCTGCAGGGGGATGCTCAGAGCCAGGAGCTCAGGGAGTACTTGCCCAGGAAAAGCAGGGTGGCTTTTACCCCCCAGGTCAAGCTGTGGGTTAGGGTTGCAAAGTCAGCTGCAGTTTGGGGTGAGTGACAGCAAATGGTCCATCAGAAGATTGCAGTCAGTGGCTTGGGTGAGTGTGGTCCTTGTGGGTCTTCCTTTCACAATGGTTTCACAGAGCTCCTGTGGATACATCTCACTGGTTCCTGTGCAAGGAGAAGGTGTCAAAGCCAAGGTCAGGCATTTCAAAGCATTCTTTGCAAAACTCAGAAGTTTTGCTTTTTACCTTTAAGTTTCATTTTGAATCTCAGCTCCATTTCAGGTGATGCTGAAAGTGAAACTCAGCCAGCTCTTCTGGGCTGGAACTTACCAGCAAAGGTTTTGCAGCTCACAAATGGTTTGCAGTGGGAAAAGGCAAAGGTGATATGTCAATATCTGGTTCTTAAGAAGCATCCTAGGGGGAGTCACAGTTCTGCAGCCACAAGAGCTAGATGTTCCTGCTCTATCCCCCTGTTGCTGTCTGGATGTTTCAACTAGGACTTTTTACAGGAGGAGATCTAAGCTTACTGCTTCCTTCAGCACATTCTGCTGTGGCAATTAGGGGGTAAACTCTGCATTACCTCTGTGATTTGGTGAAAATAGTGACAAGAGAGTGGTGTCCCTTCCTTTAGAGCCTGACCCTGAGTTATGATGATATTATTAATGAAACTCTTTGCATATCCTACATGCAAGTAATTCTTTTACTGTTCTCTACCACCAGGAAGGCAGTAACTCCAATTGCACGAAGGTTTTAATACCAGTCTCAGTGGTTGCTGTGGGCCCTAGCACCACATCTCTCTGGAGGAAAGGGTGGTGACAGAAATGCATCCCCTCAGTTTGCTTGTCTTCCTCTCTGTGTGTGTGAGTGAAAATGGAGCATGTACATGAGGAGGGTCTGCCTAGTGAAACCACACTGCTGTTACAAAATGCATGGAGGCTCAGAAGTTATGCTCTAAAGATCTGGTTTGTGACCTGCTGGTCACCTTTCTCATGTCTCTTAAGACATGAACAGTCTTAGAGTAAAAACTAAATGCAATTACAGTGCTCAGAACAGCTTCAAAGCAGCCTGGCTAATTTTGGGTTTGAGCTTGACCCCAGCAGCAGGTCAGTTGCATGGGATGGCAAGCTTACATCTTGAAGATTATGACTAAACCACACCGATTTATTTAGCTACAGTGAAGAATTTGAGTTATTCAGGGTTGGTTTTTCTTTTCCTTATAACCTCTCAAGGAAGGCAAACTTTAAGCTACCACACACAGCTGGTGTTTCTAATAAGACACAGATGTGTTTTGGGATCTCTTCCCATCTCCTGCAACATTTAAATGTAGATAAATAGAACTTAATCAGCTATAAATAACAGCGTGTCATGCCTGTGGATCACTAACCTTCTCTGGGACTCCCACAGGACTAGGGTTAAGCTTAATTACTTCAGTCTACTGCAAACAACAGAATAATCTGCTGTTGGATATGGCATGGGGATAGGTGGAGGGTGCATAAAGAAGCAAGTCAGCATGCCTGGCCAGTGACTGGATGCCCCAGTGCTCATTGCAGGATATTTGGAATACTTCAAGACCGAGGGATTCTTTTATTCCCTGTTTTGGTTCCAGTGCACAGGAGGTTTAATGTCAGTCCTACATCTGTGAGTGTTGTTTTAAAAACAAACTCAGGAGGTGCCTGTGAACTCTTTTCCCCTCTCCTTAGGGATATCTTCTTCCCCTTGGGGATAACTGCTCAGGCTTGCTGTATGAAAAGGTGGTGGTTGTGGTTGTTCAGCTCTGTTGTAGATGAAGGCAAGTTATTCCTCTGTGGCCACTGCATATTGCTAATTTAGGAGGGCAGATTGGTATGTCTGGTCTGGAGTGTGGTGGCTGTCAGCCACAGGCAGTCCTAGGCTGGAGGAGTCAGTGTCTGTCAGCTTCCAGCCCTGGCTCTGTGTGTCTGGCCAGGCTGTGTCACAGAGCTGCTGTCTTCTAGCAGCTTTCTGCTGGAGCAAATGTGAGGCAGATGGTGGTGAAACCACTGAGACCAATTGTCCCTTGCTGCTGGGCCCTGCTCCTCCTGTCCAGGCTCTGCTCAGCTCTTTGCCCAACACACAGCTTTGTTTCCACACTTTGGAGGGACCAGGGCCATCATCCTGCAAAGGACAGGCCATGACAAGGGAGACTGTGATGTCCCAAACTGCTCATTGCTGGCATTTGTACTGGTATTTTTGGCTAATTGCCACTTCTCCCAAGAGCACTGGTGAAAAGGCATTTTTCCCTTCTAGTTTCTGTTGCTGCCTGATGGTTAACAGAAATGGGGCTTGTTATTTCATAACCTTTTCCCAGCTACAGTAAGCTTGAGCCATAGATCTGGTTTTTTTACAGCAGATTTGATTTCCAGCAAAGCTGTTTCTGCCTCACATACCTGCTGTCCAGAAACAAGTGTTGGGCTTTGCTGGGCAGAGCCTCTGCTGATTCAGCCAGGATCTCAGGGCAGTCCTTACAGCTCTCCTGAACCAAAGGGCCTCACAAGGGCTGTCTGGAAGGAAAACTGCAGTGCCTGGCATTCAGGGTGGGATTTGTGGGGTGGGTTATATGCAGTTCAGCTGCAGGGACTCAGGGTTGGGCTTGGCTCAACACTCCATGGGTGTCAATGTCTGCTACTGTCCCTGCCCTGCTTTTCTACTCACAGAGAGAGCAGGAATTGGCTGTGCAACTAACACAACATTGCCTCTTTGACTTTTTCCCTTTCCTTGTGTCCCTGTAAGCTGTGTTTCCTTCATGGAAAGGTAATTAAAGGTTTTATGAGGGAGGAGAGCCATACCTGGAGGGCTGTGCTGGGGCAGAGCTGGCCCATGGCAGCCCCACTCCTTCTTCTGGATGCAGCCCCTGCTTGTTTGATTTCCCCTGCTGCGGGCCAGGCTCAGGAAGACAGGGGAATATTTATTTATAAGCTGTCTGTACAGATGTTTTCGTTGTGGTTTGCGGTGCATTGGTGCCACTTAGTGGGAGGAGAATTGAATTGACAGCTTTAATGGTGCAGGGGAAAACAAGGAGAGATGGGTTTCATATTCCAGCCCCCCCTCCACCTCCCAGCAGTATTCCTGCAGTTTAAAGACAAATCCAAATCTGCTGCTGTGGTGGGTTTGGGAGCTGGCTGCAGGCAGAGTAGTGCTGGCAGGCTGGGCTTGCACTGACCCTCATCCCAACAGGAAAGCTGCATGGAAAGCACTGCAGAATATTAGGCTAAATAGGCTTTGCTAATAGAAAAAGCTAATCCAGCCATGCCTTGTGTTTAGCAGGTTTTGGCAGACTTAAAAACCATCCTGTCTCTGTTATGATTTCTATTATTTTAGGTGTAGCAGGAAGGATGATGGATCAGGGTGGTTTTAGCTCTGATTCAGTTTTGGAGGGGCCAATCTATACGAAGCGTTAACAGTGTTTATTCAGAATCATTTAACTAGATTTTGTATTGATTTCCCTACAGAAAGGCCTGTGGGGAAAAAAGAAAACCCTGTGCTGTGATGTTTGTAAGCAGTCTATTCTGTTCCCCCAGATAAATGCTTAATGTTAACTAATGGTACCTGGAAACATTCTTTATGTCTGCTGTTGGCAGTCATGGGCATGGCCATCAGCCACACGTCCCCTGAGCCTGGAGAGTCATGGGGAGGGTGCAGGGGAGCACATGGCACTCAAAAGGCTTTGCAGCATCCTCTGTTGTGTGTGGGGGCTGTTCTACCTTGTCAAGGTGCTCAAGAACATCTTGTCTTTGATTGGTATCTTTGTATTTTTGTCTGGTGTAGGACGGGACACCTCAGGTTGATTTAACCTTGAGTTGAATTGAATTACTGAATTGGTTTTTTGTTGTTTGCACATGGGCTCCTTACCCTGTTGAGTCATTTCTCTGTGCTCCTCATGAGGTGATGCCTGTCCCTGAGCTCCAGGGACTCTGAGTCTGGGTTTGGAACCCCTCCACGTGGGGAACTGCTGCTAATTTTAGTGAAATTTCTGGGTATGGAACAAGTTCCGCTTTGAGTCCTTAAGAAAACACGCTGTGCCCAAGGATTGTGCTCAGTGGCTTGAATCATACCTGCTGTGGCTTTCATCTCAGCTGGCCCATAACCCTCAGCAGGAGGAGCAGCCCTCGGGGAGGCTGGCACATCCCACCTATGGAGATGTTTCCTGGAGCCCTTGGTGGCTCCCTGGGCGCTGTGGTGCTCGTGGCTGGGACAGGAGGTGAATTAGAGCGGCCGTGGGCGCGTGTCCTGGTGTCACCCTGCGAGCTCTGCCCCAGCCTGACCCGTGCTCAGTGCCCGTGGCCCTTTCCTTCCCAGCTGTGCCAGGCTGTGCCAGCTCCTGGGTGCTGCTCCTGGGGCACAAACCCTTGGATCTTGTGCCTGGTTTTGAGCCCGTTTGTGCCTCTGTTGCGCTCTCACCAGAGGGCACTGCGCAACGTGTCGCAGCCTAATAAATAACCTCTTAACCTGCTTAGCTGCTTTATGCTCAGTGGCATGTTTTACAACGTTACCTGGAGTCCTTGAATGCTGGTTCCCATGGCAACCTGATATAGCATTTTTATTCTTTATTACTATCACTGTTTTATTGCTGCCTCGTTCAAATGCGCTGTCATCTTTATTTTGCCTTGGTGTGTGCGTGCGAGGCACAAATCTGTTTCTCAAAATTATATTATTAAACCATTTAGTGAATTTAGAAAAAGGGTGGTGATCTGTCACTGTCGATTTAATATTAAATGGAGAAGCACACCATAAATGGAAACAAGCTAGAAAGAAAAATAAACTGGCAACCCAAATATTGATACAGAGAGCTTAGGGTGTTTGATGGAGGTGCAAATAGTTGGGTAAAAGCAAATTAATGGAAGAAATGCAGCTTCTGTAAAGGAATGTAATAGTCCTGATTTGTGTGAGAGGGTAAATTGACAGTGTCCAGGTGTTCTTAAGAGTGGAGTTTGGCCAAAAATTGTCATGGGAGCAAGGACCTCAACTGTTTAAAGGTGAAGCTTAAGACATTCAGAGCAGCTGTATGGCCCAGTGGGAAACAGCCAGACATTGAGCTGGTAGTGTGGGTCAGGTTGTGGGTAACTCATTGTTTGCACAGTGTTAGTCCTCTGGCTGATGTCTCCTGCTCCTCTGCAAGGGTCAGGGATGATTTCTTCTGGGTGATAACTGGGCTTCAGCAGTGGGGCAGGAGAATCAGCTTTGCTGGGGGCTGAGGTGGAGCTGGAGATGGGGTGCAGGGGCTCCCAGGGATGCTCCAAGTGAAGTTGCAAAAGGCAGCATTGACAGATTTGTTGTTGGGAAGGATGGTGGGGTTAACCCAGACCTGGCTAGAGAGTTTGCTTCCTTCTCAGTGCAGTGTTTATCTGCTGGGGGTGGTTTGGGGTAGCTGTGCTTCCTGTGGGACCAGCCCTGCTGCAGCCTGGCTGGAGGGGGCTCCTTGGGGCTGGGGAGCCACAGCTGAGACAGCAGGAGGGGTTTTTGTGCAGGGCAAAGACTGCCTTTGAGGGAAGGGCAAAGCAAACAGAGTTAAAGGCAGGGTGATGCTGTGCACACAGGAGCCAGCTGGCAAGCCCCAGATAACAGATATCTTCCCAAGCACATGGCAGGAGCAGTGCTGCTTTCAATGGCTCCCTTGTACATGCTGTTGTCTCCCCATCCTGCTGGAAGTATTAGGGGGCTGCTATAAAAATATTTGTTCTTTCTGAGCTCCTCTGTCTCAGTCACTGTTTCCCATTGACTGCAGGATGTAAGTATCCCCTGTGCAGAGAGAGGATGTTGAAAGGACTGGGGTCAGGGCTGGCTCCTCCAGGGTGATCTCCTGTATCCGAGGAATGGAGAGGCATCATGTGGAAAGGTATAAATTATCTAGGACAGCACATAGAATTTTATAACCTGTACTTAAATCCTTCATTATATCTTCTGCCAGCAGCAAGGCAGATTCTGCAGCCTTTTCTAAGGACACTGAGCTGAAGGTTCAGATGCTTTGGAGGATGTGTTTTCTGTCCTTCCAGAGAAATCTGATTTTATTTTATCCCCCTCTCTTCATTCTTTGCCATTTCCTCTGTTTTGGCGTGATGCTTTGTAGCAGGACAGGTTTGGCTGTGATGCTTTGGCAAGAAAATTCCTTTTAAGTGCTTAAAGCATACCTTTGTTCATCTTCAGAACCCAAAGCAGAACAGATGCAAACTGATCTGTAAGTGGAATTCAGTCCATGGGAAATGTAGGAAATGAGTCCACCTGGGCTGAATAGCCTTTCTAAAACAAAAACATTTCTGGATTGCCAGACTGCTGATTATTAAAAAGGAAAGTAGGGAGAGCAGTGGGGAAGACAATGGGTTTTGGGGAAGTGGATTTCAGGCAGCTCAGAGCTGCAGTCTTGGCAAGCTGCTCTGAGTGAAGAGGAAGTTTGGGAGAGTTAAAGGTTTCTTAGAGAAGCACATTCAATGCACAAGTAGAACTCCCTTAATGGAGAGGACAGATGGGAAACACAGTAAAAGATTACTTTAGCTAAATCACAGGGTCTTTAATGACCTGAAACTCAAAAGCAACATAAAAATATTGGAGAGTAGGTAGAGCTATTGAGAATAATTTTATCATGAACATGCAAAGAAAATTGAGAAGCCAAGGTCCAAATGAGCCACAGTTGGCAAAAGACAAAAAGGGCAGCCAGAGGGGTTTCTGTGAATGTGTTTGCAGCAAGAGCTGGGCCAGGGAATGAGTTACTCCAGTGCTCAGTGGAAAGGAAAAGCTCTCAGAAGATGGAAGTGAGAAAGCAGAAGTACCAAATGACTTTTTTATTCCTTCTGTTCTTCCTGAGAGGGTCAGCTGCAGCCAGCATGCTCTCAGAAAAGAGGGAAGGAACAGGTTTGAATGCTTAGCAGAGCCTGGAGGAATTCAGCTCCAGATAGTTCGAAAACTGGCTTAAGTGATTTCAGTGCCATTAGTGATAATCTTTGAAAATCTGTGGAGGACAAATGAGGCTTGAGAAGACTGCAGAAAAGAAAATTTATTGGGATATCTTTCAAAAAGGGAGGAAGGGAGGAGCTGTGGGCTGGGAAGCCTGTAATGCCTAGGGAATATTTTTCAGGAAAGTATGATAAAGAGGATGAAGTTGTTTCTAAGCTCATGGTAGGCAGCAGTCCCTGGAAGAGGTGGAGCTCCCTCAGCATTCTCCATCTCCATTAACACTTGGAAGACACTCTGGTGATCACAGCCACCCTGCAGGCTGTGCCAAGCTGAGACAAGCACAGCCAAGTTCAGGAGCAGGATCCGGGGGACCTGAAATAATAGAAAAGGGCTGGGAAAGGTGGGTTCCAGCTCAGCAGTGCTAAGCAAGGCAGCAGTGAACTGGAAAAGACCAGAAGTGGTCAGGGGCTTCTTCTACCAGAAATGCTAAAATAAAGTGTGAGTGGAGGGTTTGGGGTTTACAGGAGCCTGATCAATAAATGTCCTGGGATCTGCAGTGGCATCTTTTTGTAGGAGGTGGGGAAAAGTCATCAGGAAATGGAAATATGGTTCTCTATGACATATTCAAAGCATTTGTTTCCCTTTATTCAGTTCTGGTGGTGGGTGCAGCAGGTTTCACTCTGAGCATCACTGTTGAGGGAGGATGCAGGCTGCCAGGAGAGGCATGAGGAGGAATCTGCAGCATGGGGCCAGCTGCCCTGGGGAGGCTGCAGCTGCAGGGAAGCAGGAAGGACCCTCAGGTGATATTTCAGCTCAAGATAGGAGTGAATTATTTATTATATTTTTAGTCATTCTTTTACCTCATAGCAGAAAAGCTGGGAGATTTATTCATGCCCAGGGAGTAGTAATAGTCAGTAAATGAAAAGAGAGAATTCCAACCTAGTTGGCAAAAACAGGGGCTTTTTTGGGCATGGAAGTTATCAGGTAAGACACAAGCTTACCTGTAAAGCTTTACATTTATCATGTAAATGCTGTGTACCTGGACACTGCTTTTTCCTTTCTTTTTATTTTTACCCTCAGGTAGCCCAGCTGCATAATAAAGTCACAAGAAGTTGGAGCTTTATTAATATTCACTTGCTTGGAATCCTTGAATTGTTACAGTTGAAACATCAACAAAACTGTAAAATGTTTTTGTTGTGTTCTTGTACACGAAAGTGGAATTTTCTGATTTTGTTCTCTGGGTTACTGAGAGAGATCCCTGATTTAAATATTGGTTAAACCCCTGGTTTAAATGCTGGTTTGCATGAAATGCTGAAGCGTGGTGCCTGGAAATTCCTTGGTTCATTGTTGATTTTTCATATCTCCTGTCTAGCTCTAAGGGTGCCTGAAGACCTATAAAAACATAAAACCCAAATAGACAGAAATTAATACCAAGTTCTTCAAAAGGGAAATGGAGAATATAAGTGGTGTCTGGGGTGACATCAACATTTGGATTCCCCTCTTTCAGTCTGAAATCAGGCTTAGAATGGAGATGAAATGGCATCCAAGAGTTTTCATGACAGGAAGAGTCTTCAGACATCAGAAGACTCTTTAATTATGGGCAGAGTGATTCATTCAGTGGTCGGCATCTGTATCTCATTAAAGTCTGAAATCCTTCACTGTTTCTCCTTTAAATATGAAGGTATCCCTGTTTTATCTTTTTTGGCTTAGCAGAGCTATATTTTATGTCAGGTCAGTGCAGTGCACCATTCCAGTGAGCCTGAGTTATGTGCAGATTATTTAATGCTGAAAATGTTGAGCAAATGTGATTCACCTGTGCTGCCTTCTCCAGAATCTTTTCTCCTTCAGCAACCAAGCACAGCAGAAAAGCAGCTTGAAATTAAATTGGAGGATTAATTTCAAATTATTTGGGGAATGGGAGTTACCAATGAAAATAAAATATTCTTTGTGTTTGTTCCTGCTGAGCCCTAATCAACAAGTGAGGATTTTCCTGGAGCAAACTGTCCCAGTGGGCCCAACCCAACTCCTGCTCACGTTGATGGAGCAAAAAAAAACTCTCCTATGGACTTCAATGGGAGCAGCCTGCTTTGAACTAACTTTTATAGTGGTGGGGAAATATGCATTCTGTCTGCAAGAGATTGGCCATAAATACCTGTGCAGATGAGCACAGCTGCAGCTCAGGACAGCAGGATGGAGGCTTAGGCAAGATATCAGGTGAAAGCTTTTTGTTACACCTTCCTTTCCCCCATGCCACCAGAAAGCTGCAAGGTATATTTTGGATCAATAAAGGAGGACTTCTCAGGCTAAAAAGTAAAACTTGCCAGAATTTCTCAATTTTTTTCCCCACCATCTTGCTGTGATTTTTTTTTAGATTTTGGAGAATGGGGTGTGTGCACACATAGAATTTTACAACCAAGTAGAAACAAAAAGAGAGTTTTCTTATATCAGTTGTGATTAGTGCAGGGGTTTTCCACTCTGTTACCTCTTTCCAAAATGCATTGAGGCTGTCAGATGTAAACTGGGGGCATCAAAGCACTTTCTGCATAGGGTTATGAGCTGCTCTGTAGTGCAGCTTGCTCTGAATTTTCCCAGTGTGTCCAGTGCCAAGCACAAATTGCATTTTAAAAGCGATGTTTTGTTTGGCCACCATGCATTAATGTAACTGCATTCAGCAGCTGTGTGGTTAAATTCCAGTTTGCCAGTTGGCTTTAGGGTTTAAAAGAGAAACACAGCAGCAACAGGTTTGTCAGCCTTGCCTGTGATAAAGTGGTGCTGGAAAGAGTGGGAGAGGAGAGAGCGTGGAGATGCCTTAATTCATCAAGGGCAAGCACCGAGCCACGCAGGCGTTTGCTGCTCTTTGGTGGGTGCTATGATCTGCCCAGAAATACCAAAAAGAGGGAGACCTAGGTGGAAAGTTGGGACAAAAATATATAAGGAGCTGGAAAGAGGGCTGACTGCCAAAATCTGTGGTGTTACAGTTGGCCCCCAGCTTTGCTCCTTGCTTGTCTTGGCACTGTAGTTGCAAGACAAATATATTTGTTTTACTGTTGTTCGTGAAATGTGGCTGGCTGCGGAGTGATGGTGCTGAGCAGCAGGGAGACTTCAGCTCATGAGTCATCTGTGGATGGGGAGCCAGGGTGGAGGGTGATGATTTGGGTCATGCAGGCTGGGAGGTGGGGGGGTTGATGCTCTCTTTCATAAGCACTTCAACAATAAGAACTGGCCCCAGGCTGAAGGCTCCTCTCCTGCAGGCTGGAGCAGCAACACTCTGCTGGAGTGGGGCTGTCTGGTACAGGAGGGAATGTGGGGTGAACCAGGAGCACTTTCCTGCTGTCCCAAGAGGCAGAATCATCGGTGGTTACAGCATCCTGAATCAGAAGATTGTCTCCTTGGAGCAGCAAAGAGCTGAATTCAGTCTCCAAGCCCTGTTCTTTATCTGTGTAACAGAAATCACACCAGTGCCCTGCTCGCCAGAGCACCGTGAGGATAAATCCACTGAGGGCTCTGAAGTGCTCAGATAAATACCTATGAGAGCACAGGGAGGCATTTCTGCTTGTATGAGGGATAAGTGCTTTATTAGTAATGACCCAGAAAGGACAGAGCTACTTGCAGGTATAGTAAGCACAAGCAAGTACCTCCTATAGTTGACAGGCTCTTGGTATAAATCATTTGTGGAATAAATGACAAAAGAGAATTCATGCTTCCTAGAGGAGAAGGGAGAAAGTCTCTGCTGAGTTTAATAAAAATGAAAATTTGGTAATGGATAATACAAGTCTAGAGAGGGTCACAGTCTGCTTGGCAGGAGCTGTAAGGTCACAGATTAAGTAGGTGCCCAAGTCAGTTGCAGCAATATACGGGAGATTATTGAAGGGAAATGCATCCTGGGAATCTCTCCCACAGAACAGCAAGATCTGGAGTAGCTGTAACTGTGGTTTTACACAGCAAAATTCGAAGTAATTATTGCAGAAAACAGCTAACTGTCTATTTGACATCATACTTTCTAAACAACCAGGTTGGGTTCCAGCCCCATCCTCCTCTGAACCTTGGAAAATCCCTGTAAAACAGGGCAGGCAGAGCTTTCCCTTTGCTGTGCTTCCAGCATGGTCCCATCTTACAGGGAGAGGGGTCTCCAGCTCCCTCCCTGATGCTTCTGGCCACATGTTGCCTCTCCCTCAGCCAAGTGTTCATAACTGCTGGTGAGAGCTCAACCAGCCAAAAGCTAACACGATGGGGGAAAAAAAATTCCTGTTTGTTGGGCTAATTTCCTGAGTTGTCTCACCACTTAGTCATAAAGGTATGGGTGCAAGAGAGAAGGTGGGAACATATGGCTGGGGGCAAAGAGAGGAGTGGGAATTGGATGGTTTATAACTCTCATCACCTAGAGCTGCCATGGGACTGTCACGTCTGGGCTCTTATGGCTCTGTCTCCTTGGAATGGAAGAAGTGCATCAGGCCAGGGGGAGGTGTTCCTTTGGCGTGTGGCAGCCTGGTGCTGCTCTGCTGACTGCTCCCCATGCTCTTCCAGGCCTGCTGCAGGGAAGAGCAGTGATAGCAGCATCCTCCCCATGGTCTTCCAGAAAAAATGGGTTGGCTGGGGAGGAACAAGCAGCTGCTGCTGCTCTGTGGTGGCCACAGCCTAGGAAAGATACAGCAACGTACCTGGGCAGGTTCCATTTGTGGAAAAGCAGGAATTTGAGCTCATTAAACCACCAAGGCTCCAAATGTTGTAAAGCTGAGGTCAGGAAGTGGCTGTAAATTGAGTGACTGGAAAGGAAACCCAATTAGCTGCTTGTGGTTGTTCCGGAGCTCCTGCGTGGAGGTCATGCTGCTGCTCGTCACAGCAAAGGCTCCAGGGTGGTGCAGTTCATCTCAATCGATGCAGCCTTTCACTCTCCTGCAGTCCTGCTCCCCAGCACTGCCTTGAACTGCAGGAAAAAAGTATTTGAAAGAAGGCTTCTCTTCCATATGGCTGGATTTTCCCTGTTGTAGTAGTTCAGACTTCTCCTGTGAGTCTGGTTCCTCCTGCTCTCCAGAATTCACATTCTTCAGGCATAGAGCAACTCCTACCAGTTAGTTTCCCCACAGTGATTACTGTAGAGCCAAGTTATACATCTCATGTTGTAGAAATTTTCTTTTAAAAATACCTTACTTCAGCTCCAGTAATAAGTGCTTGTTTGGGTTTTTCTTTTCTTCCAACAGCTTTATTGGTGTCTGGAAGGCTGGCCAATGTACAGAATTAAGATGCATTTAGGCTGGAGAGGTGCAGCTCTCTCCCTTTTCTGTGCAATGGTGGCTTGTTTGCACCTAGCCAAAATTCTGCTTACCCAGGCATCTCACTTCATCATGCTGCAGTGTCTAGCCTAGATTGCTGTTTTCCTCACCACCCTGGGCAGCTGTGTGTGCCAGATGCACTTGTGGATCTTGAGACACAAAGCCATGCCCAGCAGTGTAACTGAGCTGGGAAGGCACTTGCTGGCCTGGTCATCTCACAGCTAAGCCCAGGGGTTTGTAACTCAAGAATGAAACTTTCACTATTACCCTGAAAACAGAAGCATAAAAGGAATCAATTTGGAAAGAGCTCCATGTAAAATGTTTATATGCCACCCTGCTGCCAAGGTACCTTGCCAGCTGGGTGGTAGCAGCATGGGGCTTAACTTCTCTCTCTGTATGCCAACAGGATGACTTAACCTCTCCTCTTTTTCCCTGAACAAAAGAAAAAGCTGGTGATTTGAGCAGATGTTTTGCAAATTAGGAGCTGGCTGTGGTGCACTAGGGGAGTGCTGTGGTCTTTGAACCAAGCTTTGTCACTTGGCCCTGGTGCTTCCTGTCTGTGCCCCCCACCTTGTGCCTGGCCAGGTCCTTTTCCAAAGGGCAGAAATCACAGATTGCCCAAGGGAGAGACCTTCAGGGCAGGAAAAGCTGGCAGCCTGTGCCTGATTGTGGGCAGCTCTGTCAGGAGGAACAGCAGCACAGCTTGGGTGAGTGAAGGAGTCTTGGTGCTCGTGGTGGGAAGGCAGCAGCAGAGAGGAGCCAGGGCTGGAGGTGTTTGGAACTGGAATTTCAGAGTGTGCCTGGACAGGGGGGGATATGGCAAGGTTTTGGATGTGCAGTGATGAGTGAGAGGCACAGCCTGCCAAGCTGGTTGTGCTGGCTGGAATGGTTCATCCCCCAGAGGAAGCCAGGCTTCTCTGAGGTCTTTTTAATCCAAAGAAAAGGCAGCAATTTAGCAACTTCACTTTCTGAGCACCTGTAGTTAGAGTGGTGCAGTTCCTTAGCATGAGCACTCCAGTTGGTTTAGGAGTGGCTGGGATAGATCAAATGTGTTGGAACCAGCTGATTTGAGAGTGTCCATGCAATGGGGTTACACCAATTTCACATCATCAGTTTCAGTGCCAGTAACTGCATCAGTGCAGTGCTTGCAGGCTAACAGGAACAGCAGCTAGGAAATGGCATGAAGAGGCATTTTTCACTCAAAAAGTGTGCAAAGCTACTAAAATTAATAAAACCTTTGTGGTTTTATTCATAACAGAAACTTGTGATATGATCTCAAAGGGACTTGATCTTTTTGGGGACAGAAGGGGATATTGTTTTCTTAGTTTTTATAGTATGAATAGTGGAAGTGCATGATTGCCATATTTTATGCATGTATCTCCTAAAATCTTTGAGAAACATGCTCCCCAAAATGCAAATTTTAAGACACTGAGAAATAGATTAGGGTCTGCATGACAGTCAGGTGTCCCAGCATGTGGGGTTATAGTCAGAAATGAAAAATTAAATCTAATTTTTCTGCACACGAGTGGTTGGCATCCCTCGAGGTTGCTATCATGCCTAACTAAAGTTGGTTCCTTCTGCAATGTATTTCTTCCTGCACTTGAGAGATTTCTTCCCATCCTCCCCCTGCTCTGTGGTGTTACTGTGCTTCCCCAACTACAATTAAAATGTTGACACCTGGCTTGGCTCTGCAGATTAGGATTTGATTTTCTGTAATTATATGTTATCGCTCACATTCAGTAGCAATTTTGCCTTCTGTACAGTATGATAACACTTATTAATTCAATAAAAGAAATCAATTCACAGGCAATTTCCAAATGTAACACCTTGGTAACTGAGTACTAACCAATCAGATTATGCATCTGACATTGTGCCTTGTCATTTAATCAGTAATGGGTGATTGCAAAAGCAGATATATGTCAGATGTTAATTACAAGTAACACAGTTTGGGACCATAATGTTAGCAGTGCCTGTTTTGTTATGATGCTGTGCTGAATATAGCTAATATTTGACTTGCACTTAAGTATTATTTACAGTAAATGGAACGATAAGGATATTTATTCTGTCTCTGTGTTCTGACAGATGTATTAAATTTTCTTTTTAATCAGTGGAACACTGAGTGTTAATGGACTGCCACACTGTGCATGTGGGATGTGGAGGTGGGTTTGTTTACAGTGAACGTGCTCCATCTTATCTGTTAAAAAGTTACACAGTCTTGCTTTCCTGTGGCTTTTTAAATCTTTTTGAAGTGTTTAACTTGGCATCTGCCAATCAAGTCCTTCCATCAGATTATTGTTACACTGTGGAAAAACACATGTGAAAGCTGTGGGTATGCACTGCCTCAGGCTCTCCCACCTCTCCCTCCTGCCCCTTGCAGCAGGTCCCAGGTGAAATCTGTTCTCCTTCAGTCCTGGAGAGAATTAACTGAGGGCAGGTGCCTGGGATCACCATTTTCACCTGCCATTTTACCCTTCTGCTTTCACTCTGATGTTTTCTCCCTTCAGGATGTCTCCAGGCTCAAACTTGGTTGTTCTCAAGGCTTCACCTGGGGCTTGTTGCCCTCCCTTATCTCCAGCCCTGATGGGCACTGGTGCCACCCACTCTGCTCTCACTGTGATCAAAGACATGCAGCACCTGACCCTTTAATTTCCTGTCTTCACTTAAAAACCCATTTCTTCTGTGGGATTAGTACCTATTAGTCCACTTAAATCAAGATGAGAACAGGTGAAATATGCCTGAAACAGACATTTCAGCCTAGCCAAATGCTATCATGCTGACACAACCTTCCTTCCTGCTTTGTAATTAAGTTAGAGCCAAGGCCACCAGCTATTGAACTCTACAAAGCAAATATGTAAGATGCAAGGAATCTCCAATAAAGTTGTAAACTTCAATTAGATGGCACCAGCCCAGGGTCCTGAGGTTTCATTGGATACTTACCTGATTTTATTATAACAGCAGAATTCTAAATAAGCTGCTCTGGGGCACAGTCTATTAATTTACCATTCTGCATATTTATTAAATCTCACAAACTGGCATCAGTGTTTTGTTTTTAGCAGTTTATTTATTGAAAGAGGGAGGCATATTCAATGCTAGGTCACTTACATTTTCTGTTCAGTAAACCACTGTCATTCAGTTGGCCTAAAATGAGGCAATTCATACAAGCTGGGCTAAATTTTCCTGTTGAAGTGATTTGCTAATAGTTGATAGAGCAACCAGAGCTTGTAAAACCATTTGCTGTGAAATTTCAACAGAAGTTTCTCTTCTGCCCCAAGATATTGTTTTCAGGGAGGTGAAGGGATTGCAAATGGAGGTGGGAATGCATTTTTCAGCCATAGCCTCTGTTCCCCTCTCTCCATTTTACACACAGACCATGTAATGTTAATTTGCCTATTTTTTATTTTTTCTTATTCATCCTTAGAGAAGAGAAAGGTGCCTCACAATAATGCTCTTCTATGTAATCCTCTCTGTTGTGATGATGAGTACTTGTTTTGGCTTCTCTTTTCATTACTGTCCCTCTAGAATTGAACCAGTCAGTGATGTTGGCAGAGCTCTGACAACTCAGCTCCTGATGTGTGAATCTTGGCTTATTACTTGTGTGGCTTTCTGGAACTTCTGAGGAAGCAGGGTGTTTATTTTAAATGAATCAATTTGATATTTTGCAATAACTAATGAGGAGAGAGCCTAAACCTTGTAAATGCTCAGTTTTTGAATTGTCTTGTTGCACAGGAGTTAAGAAAATACCTTGTCCCTTCAAGAGGTGTGTGGTAAATAAGTGTTCTGTAATGAAAGATAGTTATGGTCTTAATTCTTTTATGAAAAAGAATATCTTAAACTATTTTATAATGAGAATTTGCATTTCCAGTTTGGATCTTCTGCAAGAAGGTTTCTTCCTTCCCTGCAGCTGGGAGCAAAGTATGACCCTGGAGTTTCCTGGCAGAGTGTAACTGATAGATAAATTGATACTGGAAATAATGTGGAACCACTGAAATTAGGTCAGTGCTGGTTTGTCTGTGATATAAGAGGCTTTTCTATTTCTCCTTTAAGAAAGGATTTATAATGGGATTCTCTGCATGTTTGTGCATATTGAAGGAGAAGCAGATCATGGGCTGCAGGGCTTGATCAAGCTGGGACAGAGCAGTGATTTTTTAAAGGCAGTACTGGCAGAAGCAGTGAAAATTTTCTGAATGCACAAGTAACCTCATGTTACACAGGGATTATTCCTTTAATGTGTTTATGCCTTTATCAAGGATGGGATGGCTTTGTTGCCTAGCTATATAGCATTAACTTGCTACTATCTGAGAAATAATACCCATTAGTAAGTTCTGACTTAGGTATTTATTTCCCATGTTCCTTATCTGCTATAAGTTGATATAAATCCTTCTCCTGACAAATCAGAACATGGATGAGTTTCCCTGGCAAAAACTGATAATTGCAGCTCGTCCTTTAGCTCTGAGGCCTCCCAGGTTTAACATCAGTGCTCTGACCTCTCCCCATTCTGAGCATCCCCTGAGCTCTGCTCTCTGAGAGATGCATGATGGCAGAGCAATCATACTTGGTGCTGAAGATTACAGTGCTTTTGGCAGTCACAGATAAACTCAGCTTCACAAGCTCAGCATAATGACATTATGTAGAACTGGTTTCTATTTAGGGAAGGGGGAAAAAAAGAAAAGGGAGGGAGGATGATAGTGGAGATGAATGTGCCTGATGTCAGAGCTGGGGTAGAACCTGACTCTGCCTGTTTGCCAGCCACTGTGCTGTCCTGGCTGCTGGACAGACAGCTTGTGTTCTGCTGGATAAGCAGATGTCCTGGAGAATTAGGGATTGCTGTCACAGCCCTGATGGCAAGAGTCCAATCTGCTCTTTGACATGGAGGCTTTGCCTCTATTATCTCTCCATATGTGAATTTTCCTGCTCAGGGATTTCATGGAAATGAGTGTTAGGCATTGGGATGGGTGAGGCTCCTCAAGGTCACTCTGCTCTGTGGGCAGGTACAGTGCACTCACAGCTGGGCACCACTCAAACCTTCCTGGAGCTGGGCTGAAAAACAGCATCACACAGCTGGGAGCCTGCACCCGCAGCAGCACCCTGACTTGCCAGTGAAACTGGAACTCAGGGGCATTTAAAAACCACTTTTAAGTACTTACATTCCTTCCCTGTATTTAAATTCCATTACCACAGTTTCATGTTGGTAAGTCTCATGGCCACCAAGAAGGTTCACTGAGGTTGGTTGTACTGATTTAACACACCTAACCAGTTACAAAGCAAGTAAAATTTTGACCTGGAATAAGCTCTTCATTTCAACAAAGGGTGTTTCAAGACTTCAGCATTCTCAGACAGATTTGGAAGGATACAATATAGATCTTAAAATGCACGGTTGATTTAGTTTAAGCTGTGATAGTAAAGATGGATAAAAACAGAAATAAGCTCCCACTTCCAAGGTCATTATTTCTGAGTTCTAGGTCATTTGATTTATTTGCCAGCATCCTGCAGGCTCTGAGAGCTGAGTAGATGCTTATCCATGGTAACAGTTTTACCTTACCCTACCCAGTGTTGCTGCAGATTGGCAGAGTAAAACCTGGCTTTCAACCACCTTGGAGGGGCACAGAGATGCTGGATGGCAAAGCTGGAATCTCTGCTTTCTGTTGAAGCACGAGGTTTGTCAAAGAACAGTGTAGATTTTTACCATGCTGGTTGGATCTGGCTCTTTATCCCCTGGTTTTCCTCTAGGAAGTCAGAAATCCATGATAGCACCAAAGGACTTCATTCTAAAAAGTGTGGAGATCTCCTGAGCAGATGGGAGGAACTTGGATTGCATTAAAACCATATTGTGAAAGGTGGTCATTGTACTCCTCTCTGCATTTTCTGAATTTACTCAGGAGGATGTTAAGGAGAAGAGGGAAAGGATTTAAAATACCAAGTTGCCATCCTGGGAGTATAATCCCTGGGGTGCTTCCTTTTTTAAGGGGATTATACTCCAGAATTCAACAAATAATTAAAATGAGTCCTCGGAATGCTGACCATGGCACAACTATTCCTGTCTCAGCCATGCAAGGAATGTCCCCTGCCTTTCTGCCAGCACCTCTTCTTCCCTTTCACTGACCCTCCAGTCTGTCCCCTGCCTGGGTCCCACCTCAGTCCCTCTCCTCAGTGAGGCTGTCAGGGCTCTCAGCCAGCATGTGACCCTTGTGCAGCTGCAGCTAATCCCAAAAGCATGCTCCGGGTTGCTGTTCTCACCAGAAACACGCGGAGAAAGCAGGGCTGGGAAGCTGGGAGAGGGCTCAGCATTCCCACACATGACAGCAGCCCTGTGGGGAGGGAAGGAGGGAGCTGGCTTTTAGGAGAGCAGCAGCAAGTTTAAATCACTTCAGCTCTGCTTAGGGCTGTAGCTAAACCTTCCAGAAGTTAGAAGTTGATGTGACCAATCTGAGAGACTCCCCTGCCAAATGATGTGATGAAAACCAGAGCAGATGATGTGAAGGCTCCTTAGAGATGTCCCTTGCACAGGCACCAGTGCTCTTGGATTGATCATAAGGAATTAAAGGGCCTCTGCAGTGGCTGAGCAGGGCTGTGTGCCTCTCACAGCACCACGAGCTGCTTACATGGTTTATGTTCCATGGTATATCAGCCACAAAGCAGCCCGGGTGCAAAGCCTGTGTGAAAACTGATCCTCAGTGAAATGGGAATTTACAAATGTGCTGTGTTCCTCTCAAAAAGAAAATCGAGCTTTACCCATATTACTATTAAAGTATAAAGCTTTAATTATGCCCTAAATCCACTTCTTTAGCTGGGGGGGAGGGCTCACATGATTAGCAGCAAGGAAGAAAAAAAGGCATCTGGAGAGGCTGTGTGGTGCCATGTTTTCCCATATGTGAAATTTTATACAGTACAAATTATTAAACACCAAACCTCCAGAGAAAGATTGTAATGAAAAATTTAGCACTCCCCCATCAGGCTGCAACTAATTTGCCTTCTGACTAGATCTGAAAGAGCAGAGGGCTGTGCTGGTGGTAACCCTTGATGAGTAGCTGGCAGGAGGAAACAGGCAGCATTATAATGTAGTGCAACAGGAGCTGGGCTGTGATGCTTCTGTGGACAGACTCTCTGAGACACAGTTAAGGTAAACATAAAATAAAAATAAATCACTGCTTTCAACACAGGTCTGTGGGAGCATGTCCTCTTTTTTTTCCTATTTTGATTTTGGCCTCAAGCTCTCCCAGTTTTCACCTTGCAACACTTGTGATAGAGCTGTGCAGGAGAGAGGAGAGCTGGACCAGGTGCTCTCTGGCTCACGTGTTGGGGCATCCTGTCCTGTCCTGTCCATTCACCTTCCCCTGTCCTTGTCCTGCTGGCACCTGAAACACCCAACCCTGCACACTCAGGGCCTTCAGATGTGGGAGCAGGAGGAGCTGCTCACTGCTGTTCTCCAGGAGATAGTGGTGGTGTTTATAGAAGCAGGCAGCTAATGGTGGACTGTCTCTCTACCTGCTTTACATTTTTGTCTGCAGAAGAGCATTAGTTAGCATTTTCTTTACAATGGTTAATGGATAATTTCCCTTTTTTCCCCCTATCTCTTCTCTCCCCCCACCCCCTTTTTATTTTAAATTTGGCCCTGAAGAATTTTGAAGGCATGTAACTTGACAGGTAAAGCCAAAAGGATGCTGAAGGTAGCCTGATGTGACTGCAGGCACCCACTGTGTGCTTCTCTGTGATTAACCATTGTTACACTCTGCTAGGTGCTCATTACAATTAAATTCCTCCTTCCAGAGCAGCCTGTGTCATCCTGATTGGCACGGGGGAGAGCTGAAATGCTGCAGCAAAAGGTTGGACTCTCCATGAGCAGCTGCTTTTTTCTGGGCAGTTTTTTCCAGGTTTCTTACTAACAAAGGAAAGGCCCCATGTGACCCCAGGGGAAGTTTATTCTGTCTTGTTACAGCTGGATCATGATTCTAACAATAGGGAAGTAACCTTCTCATGTGTCCTCTGGCCCAGAAAGCCTCCAAATCCCTAATTTCCTTGAAAAATTTACCCCACCATTCCTAAGTTCATATTTGCCCCTAAAAGCCAGGCATCCATATTGCAGAAGCAAAGGGCTGTAGGCACAAAAAACCTTCTCCTCACTGAGCCAATCTAAAATCCAGATTTAACAGTCTGTCCAAGAAAACTCAGCACCAGCAGATTGCTCTTGGCCCCTGCCTGGCAGGGTGTTGATTAATAATTTGAACCTGCAAATCCTTTTTCAACTTCTGTGAAATCTAAATTGTCCATCTGAGGCTTGCTTCTTTCAAAACAATTCTACTGTGATTTTCACTGCCAGCATAATTCTTTGTAAAATAGATAACCCTGTCAGTGGCAAAGCTGTGCTGCACACCTGGAAGGCAGCACAGCTGCCTGGCTGCTGGCAGATGAATGTGGAGAGCTGAGAGGAGCAGAATGGAAAACTGAGTTCAGTTCAGAAATACCCAGCTACATTCTGCTTCATTTGTACCATATATGTTTGTTTCAGAAGCTTTAATTGTTTCAGTTAAGGCTGAAATTTTGGGGATAGACCAGGAGGGACTGGAATCTCAATGCCTGTAGGAGTCAAGTTGTGGTTAGAAAATCTCAGTTTTAGGACTTGCCAGAAAGTAATGGTGCAGCCACTTATCACAGTTTGAGGCTGCTCCTGCCCCTGCATTGTCCCTGGGGCAGAAGGAGGAGGTTTAGGGGGATAAAACAGCAGAGGTTTCTCTGGGATGAGTTAGAGGCTTTTGCACAGGTGGCCTGGGAGGTGGGAGCGTGCTGGTCCTGCTGGGTGGATGATTTTTAGGAGGGACAACAGGAAGTTTGGACAAATCTGTTGTGGTTTGTGAACTTAATGGCACTACAAGATGCTTTCATGTTTTCTGCTTAGCTGTTCTGTTTCCATTTTGGCTCCTTTTTTATGGCTTTGGTAAAGTGATATGATTTTACTCTTGCATCAGTGCAAATCCATAGTAATTCTATTAATGCAAGAAAAAACAACACCTGGCTTTAGAAACCGTGAGAAAAGCAATTGCTGTGGTGTTTTTGAAAAAGGACCTTGTTTGCCCAGTAATTCAATATTGCTCTATCATCTCAATAATGAGAGTTCAGCTCATAATGGCAGCACATTTCAAAAAGGGCCCTACAATTTAAACATGTTGTAAATCCAACTAATAAGTATAAATTGATTTTTAAGGGGAAAAATGCATAAAACTAGTCTTTTACCATATGTTTCAACTCTACCAGAAACCTTGCTTGAATGGTATTTCAATGTGCTTTACCTATTGTGCTGCAAACTTTTTCAGGCTCTGTCAAGTTGTACTAAAGCTTTTAAAATACAGATGGTGCTAAAATCCCCAGTGGAAAACAGACTTCTATTTCAAACTTCTATACTGTTTTTTTCTCTTCTAGTTCATAGCAGATTTTGACAGATCAGAAGAAATATTCACAGCTTGATGCAGCTGGATTCTTCTTTGGCATGAGCAGAAACATCTGGCCCCAAAACAGCACATTTTACCAAAGGGCCAAAATACATGCACATGCATCTGTTGTGCTAATATATTTTCCTGTGAACTCAGATGTTAATTGCTTTGTTTTGCTGAGACAACAGTGTTGGTTCAGTGAATAAGATTGTTTCCTTTAGCCCTCTGTTAATGGTTTCCTTTAGCAAGTAATCCTGTTTTAAATAGGAAACTGCCAGGTACAGCAGTGAGCAGCAGTAAGATGCAAAGTGTTTTGAGCAAGGGTATTTACACTGCAGTGGTATCTGGGTGTGTGTTGTTATAAAGAATTTGCATCTTGACTGAGACAACTATTAGCACAAAAGCTCCATGTGAGACCAGTTTCATATCTCCAGAAGAAATGTTCAATTTCTGCATCAATATTTTAGAGGCTTTGGCCATCCCTGCTTGCTACTTCTATTGTTCTCTTTCTTCTCATCTGCAGGCAGCAACAAAAGAGCCATAAAATCTGGATAATTACCTGGTTATTTAGCTCTACCCATAGAACCCTCGTGAGTTTTGTTATTTTGGGATTTCTTCCTTCTCCCACACTTGCTCTTTCAGGAAGAGCTGCAGTTCAGAGAAGTCCTTTTCCTGACTTCTGGTCTCTGGATTGAGCCTCTCAGTTTTGTTCCCCCTGCTTCAGGGCCCCAGGGCTGCTGTTAAAGATCCCGTGGTGAGACAGACCTTGGTCATTTCCCAGATCTGTATCCAAGTGCTTTGGAAGCCTCCTGCCTAGGGCAGCACTCAGACACAGATCTTTGAGCCTCAGTAAAACCTCACTGACCCGTGTCTCAAGAGCAGTCCTGAATCCCACCAAATCTTCCCAGTAGCAAAGGCCGTGCTCCCTTATTGCTTTCTCACAAAACCTGCCTTATCTGATGGCTTCATTTTTTCATGCTGTAACTCTGTGTCTCTTTTTACTAAAATATTTCCTGTGGAGGTGTAGGGTTTCCATGTAGTATCCAAGAAAGCAGCAATTCCTTTTTTTTTTTTTTTCCTTTTTTTCTTTTTTTTTTCTTTTTTTTTGCTTTCTCAGCAATGTCTATTAACATTATGCTTTCATTTTAAGAAATATTTGCTTACATGTCACCCAGGGAGAATGATCTTGTGGTTAAGATGCAAGATGGTTGCTGTTAAAAGCTGCAGTGCTTTTTTGCCATCCTGTTTTTCTCTGTAGTTGTAGTCCCAGCCTTATTCCAGGTTCATTGCTTGATGTTCCCAAAGTCATCTGGTCTTCTCATCCCTTCTGAGAAAGGATGATGATAGTACCCACTGCACATCCCTGCTATTTAAATTTGATGGGTATTTGCAGAGTATTTGGAGATGCTTTCAGGAAACATTAGTGGGATCATTAATAAATGCATCTTGCTATTACAGCATCCTCTAAGGTGCTGTGTATATAATTCTAGATTTTCCCACTGAACAAGTAGAGAAAGCAGATGCTTATTACTGTTTGAAATACCTTTCTGCACCAAATGTGACAAGGATGATGAGCATTTCCTGAAGCTAAGACCATCCTTATGGGAAGGACTGCAGCAGGCTCAATTAACTGGGCTGTTACTTTAATTTCATTTCAGAAGCTTCTTGTTCCACCTCAAGTTGAACTGACTGATAACTTATTTAACCTGAACAAAATGAAGGTTTGCCTTAAAACTTGACAAGCATTTAAAATGCTTTAAATCAGCTTCAAATCAGGATTTAGTTGAACTGGTGGACTTGTTTATTTTGGGCTCTGGGAAGCCTTTGTGTCCTCTGTGAAACAGTGCAGGTGCAATGGCTCTCATTTCTCTGGGCCTGCCTTAGGCAGGCTTCCACTCCTCTGGACCCAGCTCATCCCCAGCACAGCCTGGCCCCTTTCTGAAAGGCACCAGTTACATTTTTCTCTGCAGAATCAGTGAGGAGAGGCTGCCTAAACTCACAGAGAGCAATTCAGGCCAGCTGGATAACCCTCAGTGTCTGCCTGGTGTCTACCTCTGCAGTTTGCCCTTTCAGCTCTATCAAAGCTACAGAGTGTCAGCCAGTCCTTTTGTGACTGAGAAATGGTAAAAAACCACTGTTTAAGGGAGTGTGTAGCTACTCCTGTGCTGCACATCATGAGTGTACAGCCAGGGCCAGCAACAAGGAGTTTTCTCTACCATAAACTACTGGAATCTGTGGGAAGAAGGGAGGGCAGGATCCCAGTCCATCTGCACTGAGCTCTTGGTGCTGGTTTTAGTTCCTTGCATGTTTGGGAAGTGCCCTGTGTCCCTTGATGGTGGCAAATATCAACCAGGTATTTCAAGGAGCTCTGGGCTCAGCCTGACAGCAGTGCTGCCTTCTAAAGAGCTGCTTCTCCTTCCTCAGCTCTGAGCATTCATCTCAAAGTTCAGTGGTCATTAGCTAAAATAATTGTCACCCTTTTTTAGTTACTCAGGACTGAAAATTACCAAAGGGTTTCACCTTAGTCGCTTAGCCTCTAATTATTCTGAGATTTTTGTTTTCTTTAGGATGGCAATCAGCAAACAGGATGTCCCCTGGGCAGCTAGAGGAAATTACTTCTGTGTGTCCTGGAGGAGCTGGCTGTGCTTGCTCTGGTAGTTCCAACACTTTTCTCAAATCAGAAAACTTGCCCTGGTGGTGTGGGAGCTCGTGGCCTTACTGAAAGTTTCCTTGACTAGTCCAAAGTTGTGACTGATCACAGTGGATGATCACAGCCAGACGTGCAGTGATGTTTCAGGTTGCCTCTGTTCCAAGTCCAGACCTGCAGAGGTGTGAGGTTTGCTCTGATTTTTGCCAGAGTTTCCTTGGTTCATCTGCTAGTGCAGATGAAAATGGCTCTGGCTCTTGTTGAACAGAAGCAGCTGTGCTCAGCTCTCCAGTGCCTCTGGGAGACCAGGGACAGCTGGCTCTGGGACAAAGACCTCTGCCAGGGAAAGGACAGATCCCAAAAGCCTAGACAGAGTTCGAGGAGAGGCTTTGTAGAGTTTGAATTAGTAATAAAAGCAAATTGTAGGTCTGGCTTGAACAAGGTAGGAGCTGGAATAAAACTACTCATGGTGGTGTGCATGGGAATTGTCTCTGCTTTGCTGAGTTCCCCCTGTGCCAGCCAGCCACACTGCCCTGGTGGTTCTCTTCTTGCCTTTAATGGCAGCAGCTCCCCCAGGTGCTGTGAGGCTGGAGCCTTGCTCTGGGTTTTAGGGCATTCTCAGCCATAAAAGGGAGGTGACAGTGGGCTGGTCTGTGGGATGGCTGAAAACACCCAATGCCAGCCAGATCCTGGGCACAGGGGAGACTCTCCTGTGCTTTGAACTGTGCCACTGCAGCTTAACCTCAGCCCAGTGCTGGCCAGGAGAACTGGTTTGGGCTCCATCTCTGCTCCATGGGAATTGCCTGCTCCCATGGCCCAGGGCCAGGCTGTGGCTGTCCTGCTGGGGGTAGGGACCAGCAGGGCTGGGGCTCTGCTCAGCACTGTGATCTTTGACAGCAGTTTCTGCAAAATTCATTATTCCCTAGGCAGCCTTTGCATTTATTTATTTACTTTGTCTCTTTTCTTTTTTCACTTGGGTTTATTAGTTGCACGTGTGGCTTTATCTGGATAAAAATGCATGCAATTTATGCATGCCTACAGTAGCATATGTTTTATATATTGGGTTTATAGGGATGGTACTGATTCCTGAATTAATTTGAACAGCAAATTGTTGTTGTATCTGCACACAGTATGTCTTTTCTTTTTTTAACATGTATTATATGACACACATCTGGTGGTGTTTTAATTGTGTTACTGTGGTGCCTCAGAGTCCTAGCAATGAATTTGAAACCCAACTGTACTAAGCACAGCTTTTTCACATGGGACACTTGGAGGGGTTGAGTGAATTGTTGAGCAAGAATGTGGGTGTTTTTGTCTCTGCCTTCAATTGTGGACAAGAACCCAAAGGGCTTTGCAGGCTGCATTCACTGCTGGGCAGCATCAGAGGGCAGCTTTTGTGCCCAGCTCTAGGTCAGGAGAGACCTGCAGTGCCTCACACCTGGAGAGCTGCTGGCAATTTCTGCTTTTTTAGTGATGGTTCAGTTGGGTGTAGCATTATACACAAGGCCATAAGGACACACTAGTCCAGTGTCACCTCCCAGCCCTTCCCAACAGGCTCTGTTTGGCAGCACAGCCTCTCCTCTGCAGGAGCTGCTCTCATTCCTCATGACCACAGTGCAGCCCTGCTTTGGAACATGTTTTTTTCTCCTGAGGTGTGTTTTCCACAGAATTCAAGCTGCTGCCTAAAGCTGCCTTCCCCTCCTCTTCCTTATTTATTCTAAAATGGTATCATTGGCATCTCTGAATTTTATCTGCAGTGCTTTTGATAACATTTTTTCTCGGGTATTGATGTGACTATTGAATAGCTTCAAACCTTGTTTAAATCCTTTTACCTTCTGTAGCAAACATTAATGTTTATTTATTGACACCACTTTCTGAGAACCCAGCTGATCTGGTCTCCACTTAAAATATGCTTTATTGATATTTTTATAGCACTAAATTTTATCAGTATGAGTGCATCTAGAATCCTAAATGAATCACATTTATCCAGTTTCCTATTCAGCCAAAATCTTTGAAGAAATGAAACCTAGCTTATTCAAGAAGATTAATTTTCCAGAAAACCTTGTTGAAATAATTTGAGTCAATTTACTCCAGTTCTGATTTTCTTTTCTTCTGCTGCTCAAGCCTGGTATCACAGCACTGTGCCTATAGCAGCCCAGCCAGGCCTGGTTGCTCTTCTGAAATATGTCTCTTGTCTTTTGACTGTTTTCTCAGTGGCTATTCCAATATCAGCTGAAACATCTGTGTGACATGATCTCCCATTCCATACTTGTGCCACAGGTCTGGACTTCGTTCTTGGCAAATGTTGTCTGATCTCTTCCTTTAGCTGTCAGAAGGCTGGGGAATGTCTGTTTTCTTCCCAAGGTTGAGGCTGAGCTGCACTGAATGCTTTGCCTGTCTGACATAATTAGTAATAAGCTTACCTTGCTTTTTGGGGTCTTCTTTTACTAAAATCACTTTTGAAGGTTATCATCACCTTTCACATTGAAATCCAAGTCCTCAGTTTTGAGGAGTAGCATTACCAGAAGAGAACCACTGTAATATACAGAGATCTTTTTCTTGGTGGAATTTCCTAATATATTTTGAAACATCTCCTACAGCTTTGGACAATTTAATATGTATATTAAATCTACGTTTGCTTTGAACATCACAGCTGTTGATATTAGCCTTTAATAGATGGTATCTGTGTGCATAGATGGCAGCAATGTTAAACCTGTCAATTCTGATTGCCTCCTACATGGTGTTTAAAAGCACCGTGTAAGCTCAGCCCAATTTAGTCTGTTGGCTCCAGCTGAACACAGCTCTCTCCTTGCTAAGTGGATGCTTAGTCAATCATCCCCCTGTCCTGCTTGGAGCTACTTCCCTTACAGTGATCCTTTTGCTATGGTCCACTGCACCAGATTGGTAACACTTGATGCATCTGCTCTAAGAGTTCTGAGCTCATCTTCAGTGTATCCATTTCTTTCCCATTACCAAAAAAACCCGTGCCAAATCAATTTTCTATTTGATGCATATTGGATGGCATTTTATAACCGAGAGTCACAGGTCCAAATCATCTTTATGTGAAACTTGAAGCTACAAATCTTATTTTCAAGAGGCACGGAGGCTTTCAGCTCTGAGAGGCTCAGAAGCTTTCAGTTCTCTCATGGGCTGTTTATTGGATGCTACTCTTTGAGACCTGTCACCTCATTATGATCTTCACCACAGGCTCTAGGGTAACTTCTCTGCTGCCTAGAGCTCCTCCTCCTCTGCCTTCAGTGATTTGGTGACTGCAGGGCTGTTTCTCTCACATATTCTCACTCCTCTGACTGCAAATGCTGCTGTGCAGCAACTTTTTCCCCTTCCTGACTGTGTTGTTCCAGAAGTGCTGCCGCCATTGCTGATGGGCCTGGCTTTGGCCAGCAGTGGAGCCAGCTGGCATTGTCTCCCCGGGACATGGGGGAAGCTTCTGGCAGCTTCTCACAGCAGACACCCTGCCACCAAGACTTTGCCACACAAACCCAATCCATGCCCCTCTGCTGCCCTGCCTGGCTCATGCAGCCAGCCCCAAGGGCTCAGAGGTGCCATCTGCGTGCCCAGTTGTGGAAGGCAGTTTGGGTTAAGGTTGGGAATGCTGTTTCCTCCTGGGCTGTCCCAGTCCTGCTCGGGCACACTGCTTGCCTGGCTGTAACCTGAGCAGGTCTAGGCTGACACAGTTTGTCACTGACGTATGTCAAACCCAGATTCTCCCAGCTGTCTGCTGCCATCTGCCAAGTGCGGCTGGGGGCATGCAGAGTGCAGTTTGCTATGCAGGCCTGATGGCAGCTGTAAAATCGAGCAGTTTTGCCTGCTTAAGCACCAGCTTTTTTCCAAAATAAGCATTAGCTCTCTCATGGCAGCGAGGCTCCTGCTCCTGAGAGCGCGGCCGTGCTGGGGAAGTGGGGCCGGCTCTGCTCCGCAGCCGGGGCCACCTGCCAGCCCAGAAGCTGTGAAAAATCACTGCAGCAGTTCCAGAGCTGCAGAAAAGCCAGCCCTGCTGCTCCATTCGTGTGCTGGGCACTGGGTAGAAAGGCTTCTCCAGGCCCCCAGGCGCTGGCCTGCTCTTTCCATGGCACCTCACAGGAGCCATGAGGTCAGACAGAGTTCCTACCCAGGCAGAAGTGGCACCAGGTCTGCAGAAGTGTCTCCCAGAGAGCTGAAGCTGAGCTCACTGCAGGATGTTGTCCTGACTAATCACAGCACCAGGAGTTCTTCCAAAAACTGCAAAGGCAGCTGCCCCGACCAAAGGAGCTTGGGTTTCATTTGCTCTTAGAAAAGGAGGGTGACCCTCATGGCTGGTTGCAAGCATTGAGATGGAAAGTTAGGTTGTTAGTGAGTAGTTAATGTTGCTCATGTCTCTGAGAAATTATCAGTGGCTTTTGAATATTTTGGTTTTTCACTGATAATACTTTTTATTTAGGGGAAGTTGTTGTACTTGACTTGCTTTAGCAGCTGACTCAGTCTAAGCTCAGAAATCTTTTGCTAGCATCAATTCAAGCTCTCTGCATCCCAGGGAGAGGTAAAAACGAACCACTCTGTTACAGACTTCTTGACTGCAACACAGGCTATTGATGTAAATTAGCCAAAAGAAACTGGTAAACCAGGATTAGGGAACCAGTAGTCTGCATAGCAGGTAAATGTGCAAACACTAACCTTGGAAACATCATGGAACTGAGTGACTGTCAAAAAAAAAAGGGCAATTTTCCTTCAGTATCATAACACTGCTGCTGTTTGCTTTAAGAACGGACATGTCCTGTTTAAAATGAGTTATGGCCAAGATAGCCCATCACAGTATCCACAGCAGCACCACCCAATTAGAAAAACTACTCTAATCCAACCTGATGCTACTGTCATTTTTTTTTAAATGAGCCCTACTTCAATCATAAAATACTCAAACCATAACATTGCTTTCTACGCCATATGTCCTTATTTAGAGGGGAGAAAAAATGATTGCACCCTTAATTCAAAGGAAACGTTTCCCTCTGAGCCAGAACTCAATAAAATGTATCAAAAAAAAATTGTGGAAAAGGGCAAGCAAAGAAAATCAAATTGTAGCGTGTGAAACGATTTAAGGAGGGACCTAGGGAATACATAATCTCCAAACTGCCAAGTTAGAGCAAGTATAAAATATACAAACAAGCTTGATATTTTTCCCAGTTGATCTCATTATGAGGTATGCTTGGGATAGATAAATTTTGTTAGAATGCATTAAGGCTGGATTTTCAAGGAAACAAATCAGAAGTAATGTGTTTAGCTGATTCCACCTTGTTTTGATACGTGGGTCTTTTCAGGTTTAAAGAAGTACATTTTTAAAGCCAAATGGTTTGTTTTGTTTCAAATATTAAAACCAGAGGCAACTGGGTGACTTCCTCCCCCCACTTTCTGGAAAACAGACGTTTATAATTTTGGCTGGTCTTTAATCATTGGGGTAGAGCTCTGTGCACTTTTTCACTGCCACTTATTGTTGCCTGCCTAGAATACACTAAGTAAGCCCTGAGTGCAGTCCCTTAACAGACTGTTTCATCCACAAATAGTACTTTTTCCAAGTCTCCAATATATTTTAATTAAATTGTCCATTTGTATTTATTAAGGCAGTTTACTGTCTCCTGCTGCAGAAAGCTGCTACTGCTGATAGTCTACCAGAGAAACATGAGCTTATCTGGGACTTCATAATAAAATGCAAACAAATGTTAGCAAAAAAAGTCCCCCAAAATATTGTTTAAGCATCCTTTTCATCCTTTATTAGGAAGGGGACAGGCCATACGAATATTTTTGATAAGTTTTTGGAACAGTTGGTGTCATCAATTCTTGTAGCCATAGGAAATCATGATCTTTGTTGAATGATGTTTGTTACTTGCAGGAAATTTTTCTTCAACCCTGTAGAAAGAGTTGAAAAAGGGTCCTTTGGCAAAGCTGATGATAAAGTCATTACCTGCTGATGAGATGTAAAGTGATGCTCAGCAGCATTAGTTTAGATAGATGAGCATGATAAGGTTGATTCATCCCTGTCTCTGGTGATCTGAAAGCTTGGACCCAAACTCTGGGACTTGGACGCCTCTCAGCTCTACCCACTTATCTCCAAGTGGCTCCTGCCAAAATAGATTTACCATGAAGTCAGTATCATGGAAATCCAAAGGCTGTGTTTGGTCTGTCCTCTCTCTCAAGACAAATGAAAGTGGATCTTGCAGAGCTTTAAAAAGGAATTAAACTTTCTTCTCAAAGTTAATGTGTTCCTGAAAGGCGGTAACTTGGCTCAGTGCTGTGTGGAGCTCTTTGCCCTTCTGATCTGGAAGGGCAGCTTTGTTTTCATGGACCATTCCTGGCTCCAGAGTGCAGCACAAAGTCAGTGGGTGCCATTCCTGCTGGTGCCTGTCCACTGGCAGAGGTGACAGGATTAGTGGATTAATAGATCCATCTGAGCCACCAGAACAGACATGTCTGAGATTAATACCTTCATTATGTCTCTCCCTGAGGCTTCTGCTTTCTGTCTTTCCTTCAGAACTGTGCAGAGAGAGATTGCTGGGAATTTCTTTTCCCACCCTGTGTGGATGCAAGACCCGTTTTATACAACACAGATACAAACCCAAGCAACAGCAAGGGGTTTAAAATGAGACTGCTGTGACTTTAAGAGCGAGGGGAAAAAAAACTGTTAAGGAAGGAAAATAAAAATCCCACAGCCTGTTGTAGCAGCTGTAGCTTCAGATCGTGTGGAAAATGAAGGCAGATGATTCAATTTGGCCTGTGCCCCGAGTACATTTCCAAATGCTTCTGTGTGTGCGCAAGATAATGAACAAATATATTGAGATGGCACAAGATCAGTCCGAGTCTGCCGCTGCACAGGCCGTGGAGCTCCCAGTAGGAGCACACTAGCTGTGCTGGGTTAATGGGGGTGAGGGTCGGCAAGCCCAGCACCTTTCAGAACAACTTAAGAAAAGAATTTGTCTCCTTTTGCCCCAGGCTCCCCGTGGCACTCAAATGGAGCTTGTGATAAATCGAAGTGTATTTATTAATAATGAGCAGGGGCAGCGTGCCCACGATGTGAAAATAGGTGTGCCAAATAAAAACGTGCTTCCCTCTGACATCGGAAAAGCTTAAGGAAATGGAGAGCAGGCTGATCTATTATGATTAAAAAGTGGGGGCTGAGAGCCAACATAGTGGTAATGAAGAAGCCCTTTTAGGGAAGCAAGGCCCATTCTGCCCATTCATATATTCCCCCACCCCACAGGAAGAAGAAGGGAGGGGGGAGTTGGATGGGAGAGATGGAAAGGCAACAGCCTTCCAGGATAGCAGAGCTGGAGTTATTACTGGGATGAGTTATGATATTTAATCATGCTACATGATGTCCAACAGCGCAAGGTTCATAATTCTTGGCTCCGAGCGTGGCTCGGGACTGTCCATGAGCACCTGCAGGATGCAAATTGATCATGGCCTTACAAACCCTCTGTACCTGCCCTGGTCCTTCCCTGCCTGCAGCCCTGGCCCGCTCCCACCGAGCTGGCAATGGTCTCTTCCACGTTCCCAAACACAGATCTCTCCTTCCTGGGGAAAGCTGACTGCACAGAGCCAGGATTGCCTGCCACCAGCTTTGCTCTGCGGTGTGTGGTGGGTCTGCGGTGTTATTTATCTTGCAGGAGATTGCATTGGTCTGGTTTTTAAACAGCTTTGGGTTTAATTAATGCTTTTGGAGAATTCCCTTCAACAATGAAACAGGCTCTGCTGGAGTAAAACATCAGCACCAACTCAGTGTTTCAGTTCATATGCATAGATATCAATGTCTTGCTGTCTTAGGGTTTGGAAGAGATAAATTAACAAATAGCTTCAGTTGTCCTTGTGTACCTTTTTATTTTCTTCCAGCTTTGCTCTCCTGAACTGACACAGTAGTCAGTCTTTGTCTAAGACAAGATTCCCTCCCACCTCCAGCCCTCAGGACACGAGGCTGAGGAAGACCTTTCCAAGCCCCTCTCTGCAGAGCTTTGGGCATCAGGGTTATTTTAAGACCTTTTGCCTCTCAGATGGCTGCCTTTGAACAGACCTAAGGGCAGCTATCAAACACACTCAGGTTTGCCCCACACACTTCCTCCTGCTGTTCCCCAGGCTCTGATTTGGCTCTGTTACACTGGCTGGGACCCTCCAGTTCCAGTTTGGATTAGTCCTGCCTCAAACAGGGCAAATCCATCCACAGGACTGGTTTTGCCCAAGGACTTGGGTACACTCAGCATCCCCCCGTATGCAGAGGGATGGGGACACACAGTGTGTCTCAAGAGGGTTGGGTTTTAGGTGAGAACAGCCTGTAATGTTGAATGGCATATGTAATTCTGGTTGCTGAAGGCCATTGCCACTGTGTGTAAATACCCTGGACAGTCAATATGGGCTGATCAAATTTTAGATGGGATATTTGGCTCATCCACCTGAGGTGTTGCATTAATGCCTCTGGAAGTCCCTAGCGATGTGTTGTGTGAGAGGAGGTAGAGTGTTTTGCCTGTGGGTTTGGGGAGTTTGTTGGTTGGGTCTGGGCTGAGCTGGAGATGACATCCCAGGCTGGGAGCAGGGCCAGGAGCCCACTTTGCCTCTGGAACAGCAATGACTTTTTCCAAGGGAGAGCAGTACTGGTTTTTATAGTAAAACTCGATCAGAGAACGTGGTCAGGAGGAATTTCTGGAACTCAAGCAAAAACACCCAGAGAAAATCACTAGAAATCAAGCAGCTGAGCCAGTGGCAACTTTGGGAAAGAAGCTTTTGGCCAGTTTGCTAATACCCAGGTCTGCCGAGAGTGCCCCTGAAACCAATGCATCCATTTAGCAGAACGACTTGTCCTCCTCCTTGGGTCCTGCATGTGGCTCATTAGGGTAATTACTGATGAATTAAGGCAGCTTGGCTGAGCGCTGGGGCTGCGGGTGTGCGGGCTCCCCTGCTGGCAGGCAGCAGGTGTAAATGAACAAGATCTGTCAAAAAGGCTGATGACCCTCTTAATTCACAGCAGCAAACTGGGGACAGAGGTAGTGCAGCAAGTTTAATAATTGATATTTACTTGGAAAGGTTAATGGCAGCAGTGATGCTTCTAATTTGCTTGCCTGTGCAAGACCTTGTCAGGTCAAATTGTCTCAATTTGTTACTGTGTGTGTAGGTGTAGTTTTCCTTTAATGAAATTTGGAGAAAAGAAACAGGTGGTATTTGGAGCTGACTGTAACTCAAGAAAAGCAGCAAAAGGATCCAGTCTGGTAACAGGTTGAGTGAGTCTGTGCTAACTTTAAACAGCTGGCAGTTTAGTCCTTTTGAATTAATTCTAGCAACCATTTGCACTTGGGAAGGTGAAAGGATTTGGAGTGGCATAATTTATTTTTCCTTTAATTTGCAGCTGTCTAGGAGTTGTTTAGGTCAGAAGTGTAATAATTTTGACAGCCTTTGATGTGTTCCTAGGTGGGAGGGAGAAAGTTGTGGATCAGAAATCAGAAAGCTGCAGAATTCAATGGGCATTTCTGTACTGTATTAGGGAAATTGTAATTCTGCCCTGTAATGGTTAAGTGGTTCCTATTTCAGGGTGAAACAAAGCACCTGCTGTGTCTGGAAGGATTAAAATTGGCAGGTCAGATACTTTACATCCAAGAGTTTCAGAACTGATGACTCGAAACCAGTGGAGTTGGGTTTTGAGTAAGTGCAGAAAGATGACAGAAGAAAGCTGGAGTGCCAGTGTTATGAAAGGCTGTAATTAATGGAGTATTACCATTTGTCTTATTGGCTTGGCATCAATCCTAGGCAAGATAATGGCATAGCTGAAGTAGTAATTGCTTAATAAAGACCTCAAAAAGAATAAAATAAGCCAATGACAATCATTTAATGTATTTAGGAAAAAAAGTCTCACCAAATTTACTTAATTATATGTGGAATTTAAAATGTGATGGCTTATGGCCAATATTGATGAAGTATAGTTAGATTTCTCTTTTCGATGTTGTTGACCTAGTTATTAAGGAAACAGACAATATGGATTGAACATCATGAACTTCAAGTGGATTATTTCTTGCCTTGATACACAGTGTGGATAGTTGCAAATGCAAGCTCCCTGTTGTTGGGAATGCCTCTAGCAGATCCCAGCCGGGATTACTTCTCATTGCTGTGCTGTGCTTTTGAACATTTTGACATAGGAGCAAAGATGAAATACTGGTCTTGATGAAAGTTTTCAGGTGGGCAACATGTTTGAAAGGTGGTGGACAAGGAGTGAGACAGGGCAGTGCACTGAGAATGGTGGTTGTATGATGAGGTGGCCATGAAAAAATTTTGATTTCTATCAGTTAGATGTGTTGAAAAGTCTTATCCTGCAGAAGAAAGTGTGTTGGTGAGGTGTAAGGTGGCAGAAAGGCATGCAGAGCAAGGACAGTCAGAAATCTAATGAGCATGATATTTTCTTTCTATTTCTTTTCCTTTTACTTCTGCTACCCATGCCCATACAGGGCTGTGCACTCTGGGTGAGAGCTGGAGCTCATTCTCCACATAGTACCCTGAACATTTCATTGAAGTTTTGACAGACTGTGGGGCACTTAGCTGGCAGCACTGTCAAACATCCATGAGTGCAGTGATCAGTGCTCCCAGCACTCAGATTGCTGTGCCCACACAGTGACAGCATGTCCAGTGTGCCCAATGCCACAGGGGCAGGGCTGCAAGGGTTACATCAGCACCAGGAGCAAACCCTGCTGGCTGCCAGCACCACCATGGAACAGAACAGCAAGAAACAAAGGGATTTTATTGCCATTAAAAATACCAATTTGTACAAGCCGACATTTTAAATAGTGTAATTTAAATGGAACCAAACTGATATGAATAGAACCTATTAATAAATTAAACACTTCTTTCCACCCAATATTTCACGAGGGAATTAGCAGAATAATTTGTTAGTAAATGAGCCCAGGAATGAAGCTGTGAATGACATCTATCCTAGCCCTCTCCTCCCCCTGTAACACTCTTTGCAGATGTAAGAGGAAGGTTGCTGTGATTTCAAACATTGGCTCTCTCACTTCTGTCCAAACACAAGCACGACTTCAGGTGAAGGCAGTGGGATGATTTAGCAGTCAAAGCACCAGCCTTGCCTGCAAGAGTTAATCCTGATGTGCTCCAAATTCTGTGTAGTATCTCAAGCAAGTTGTTTCAGCCAGTGTCCCTCAGTGGCCATCATGACCTCTCAGTGGCCCCAGGGCACATCTCTGGGCTGGGAGCGATGGCCTGGGTGGGTCAGGCAGCCCCAGCAGTGTCCCAGCTGAGGAGTGCTGGGAGCAGAGTGAAGGGGGTCTGTCTGTCTGTCTGTCTGTTTGTCCACTCCCCCCTCGTGTCAGACACAACCTCGCCTGCTTCCAGGAGTGCCAAAAGCACCTTCCCTGCCATGCTGGTGAAAAGGAGTGTGGACACAGGTGGTCAAGCACAACTGCAGAGGAGCCCCCTGCATTCCATCCCTCCCACGGTGCCGTGGGCGTAGGAGTGAAACATTGACTGAACTGCCGTCGGCAACCTCGGGAACAGGTGGCAGAGCAGTGCTTGAAAATCTCCTTTTTCCCCCCTCCTTCTTCTCCCTCTAGATGAAGGTCCCTACAAGCAGAAGTGGCAGAAATAGCGAGGAAGACAGCATCAGGGAGGCCACAAGCTCTCAGCGGAGCAGCTCAAGGGACCGTCTCAGTGATGTAAGTACCGTTCAGGAGAAAGCATCGCTTCATTGCAGCAATTCCCGCTGCTGACATGGCTTTTCATAAATCTTGCTGAACAAATGTTGGCATCCAGAGGTCACTGTGTAATAACTTTTTTTTATGTCATGATTGAGTGTTACGGCATAAGTGGTTGAGCTGCCTTGCAAACACTATAATCATGGTGCAAATAATATGATAAGCGAAAGATCAGAGATGGGAAAACAAAATGGAATTGTTATTCCTTGGGGAAAAATGGCTTGATGGTTTGTTTTGTGTTTTTTGAAGAAGTTGTGTTAAAAAGCTTTTTACAGCATCCTTGGGTTTAACTGCTGCACGTAATCAAGTAGTTTGGGTGCAAAGTTAGTTCATCTAATTTTATGCTTCCTGCTGCCAAGATATGAGAGGGTTTTGGGGGAAGGCTGTCTTTCTCTCAGGAAATTCGATGGTACATTGAGTGAAATGTTATGATAAAACAAAAGCAAATGGTGCCTTAGTGTGTAAACACACAAATGGGCTTTTGAGTCACCAAGAAATCAATGGCAGTGCTGGGATAATTTTATACGAAGGCTTTTTGTGTAAGCAATTAGCATTTCGCCTTCATTAAAACATGATTTTTTACTAATTAGGACCTTTCCCGTTAGGAGAGATTTAAATGAAGAACAATAATCAAACGCTGGCACGAGCATGTCTGAAATATTAAATTTGCCATTTCAATGGCAAGCCACAGAAATCCCAGAGCGAGTGGTTTTCATGTTGAGTTCTATTAATGTAAAATATGCTTCATAACTAAAACCTGTCACAGAAAACGGCTCACACCAGCTAAATTCAATTGGACAGTTAATTTAGCTTTAAAATTGAAAACACTACCTCCGCTTCAGGATGCAAAAGGAAGAGGGGGGGAAAGCCTTTGATAAGTGTAATGTATTTGCTATTAAGGCTTTCAGAGCCCGTTCTACAGGAGGAAAAGGGAGAAAAAGGGGAAAAAAATGGCTCCCACAAATGTGTTTAAAAGCTGAAAGTATTTATTAAAAATGTCAGCAGAAAAGTGCTTTTGGCAGATTAAAGCGGGATTCAGCTTGACAGCTCTGACAGGGAAATGTGACGGGGGAAAATTCTCTCTACATGTTTGGAGTGTGAATGGGGCGCTGTAAACAGCCGACGCAGTGGGAGGAAGAGAAAAATAACATGTCCTGTGATCTGCTTCCAGCACTGCCAGCCCACGCACCGCCCTGGGGCCAGGCAGCCAGGGGGGCCCCGGGACAAACCCCCTTGCTGTGGGACATCTTGGGCTGTGTTACAGTCAGGAATGGTGGTGATTTTGTGTACACGTAAAATATCCCATATCCGCATCGATGGGATTCTCTGCTTCCCCTCCTCTCAGCCACTCCTGATGGGAATGTGAGCAGGAGAGCCTGGGAGCTGCACTGTAGCTGTAGAGTGGGGCTGCAGGAAAGGAATAACATATTCCAGCTTGGCCATTAGCTTAGGTCAAAGCGTTAAGTGGTCTTGGAGACTTCTCTTGTTAAGCTGATGCACTTCCAGTATTTCTCCCCCTTTCCCTTTGCCCCCAAAGTTGCTGGCTGAGCCTGTAGGAATTGACTCCGAGTGCCTAATTCCTGCAAAATCTTCAAAGCCTGTTCAGCAGCTAGTGAAATTCAGTGGGAAATAGGCACTCTGTTCTTTTTTAGTCAGAGGAGACGATTGGGCAGTGCCTGGAGGCCGGGGCACACTTCAGAGCTTTGCTGAAGCTGCTCTCGTGACCTGGCGACCCATGGCAAATGAGAATTTTTCAAATTAGTAATTAAACAGTTTGAAAAGTAAGGTTCATGAATCACAGAATGCTCTTTGTTCGTTATTTGATGAGTGCAATTTAGCTTTAATTACATATAACACTGCCTCACGTCCTGGTACATGTTCTGTAGCCTATTTAGCAACTGCCTCAAAGTCTTAGGAAGTCCCAGAGGTGCAATCGGATGGTTTTCCCCATTTCTGTGCAAAGGGATGAGGAAGCAGACTGGTTCTCTCACTGTAGAGAGGGAGCAGGGACAGGGAGAGGAGACAACAACATTCTGCTGAGTGTTGATTCCTGCAGGATTTTCTGTCTAGCATGCTTGGTCCCTGTTGGCTCTGGAACTGTGTGTCCCAGCACACAGTTTAAACAGCTCCTTACATGTCCTCAGGATCAGGAGCACAGGGCAGTCAGGATGTCCAGGGAAGGCAGGGATGGTGTTTCCTCAAGGTTGGTGGTTACAGAGGCTCCAGCACCTGGCAGTGTCCCTGCAGATAAATGCTGTGCAGCAGGAGGCACCTGGGCTGTTTCTCACTCTCCTGCTGCTCCTTGGTGAATTTGGCCTTCAGGACTCTCTGTGCTGCCTTTCCCCACTAAGGGGGGTGAACAATGGAGTGCATGAGGCAGGAGATGACAGGTCTGGCTGCTGCAGGGTAGCACACAGCAGGTATGGTGGGGAATGTGCCTATCAAAGTGTCAGCTCTAGTGGTGCCATCTCAGGAGCATGAGATCCTCCCTCCAGCTTCACTGGTCCCCATTTCAGAGGTGCTTTCTGAACAGCTTAGCCCCTCTGTGCCATTTGTTTCTTGAGGTGACTTGTTCAGTGGGATGCCAGCAAGTTGTTCTTTATTTACATTAATGCATGTCATTAGTCTCTAATGGACCATGAAGTCAAGAGGTGGCCTGGTCTGTCGTGAAATAATTGCACTCTAAAGAAAACTGAGGCAAATGATTGATTATATTGTGCACACACACAGCCATTGGTTCATCCACTATGAAACCCAGAGCGTTTTGCTCCTTCCTTGCCACAAGTGAAAATTCTGTGGGGAGAGAATGATACAATTTCATGGTGAGACAGTAATTGTCTGGCTTGTATAGTAAATCTTTCCAGACATTACACCGAGTGCCATTTATTATGGGTCACTGGGGGGAAAAAATGCTTATTATGATTTAGTGAAATCATCTCTGGCTGCAGAGGTTTGATTTGTTGAGGCTGGGCTCTTCTTTGGGATGATGAAACTTCAGAGCAGAAAAACAGTGAAGTTTTAGCTCAGGTTTTGTGTTGCAGAGAGGAGATGGGAATGTGCCACTTTCTTATGTTCCCAGTGTTGGTGTAAAATTCCCTTAAAAACTACTACAGAGCTAACATCCTTTTTACACATGTACTCTCAGGTCTTCTACAACCAAAACAGTCAACAGCCTTTCTCCAAAATGGGATTTTCCTCTGCTGCCTTTCAGTGTGAGGTAATTGGAAGTTGCCAGAGAATTAAGAGCCAGATAAGCCATATTACTATTTTGTTGTGTTGACCCAAGTAAAAGTGGAAAGCTTGGGCATTTTGTTTTGGTTTTCCCCATGTTCCATAATTGTCCTAATCTTTTCTGATGTCCTGAACAGTCCAAAAATCCACACAGAGCCTTGTATAATGGCTTGAAAAAAGGGTTTTTATCTTTTTCTTGACCCATCAGCTTAAGAACTGCCTGCTTTTTAATGGATTTTCTCCCTCACTAAATTGAATGGATCGTCCCTCATTATCATTTAAATAGAAGCCTCACTCCCTGTGAACATGGAAAATTTGAATGTGGTAGTAGAGCTGTGATAATTTGAAATATTCGGAAGGTGGGGGCAAGGAGGGGGAACAGGCGGCAGAGTGCAGAATTGCTGAATGTAATTGTCATGGATTCTCAATTTTGTTGCCACAAGATGGGAAAATAGACTAATAATTGTCTTCCAACCCTAGTAGAATAGTTGCCCTAGTTAGCTGAAGCTAACACTCTAATTGTCATGGGGGCACAGAGATGAATGAGGATGTATGCAGGGCACAGCCAGGGCTAAATTGAGTGATATACTAAGGCAAAGAGCAAATTGGCAATTATTGGCCCAGCTGAAAAGGTTGGCAGGTGTGCTGCTTTCTCAGGAGCCCTTAGGGGGAAATTGGAAATATAAAATATCGACCATAAATACTCGCTGATTAGGAAATATGTTGCAAGAGGTGCTGGCCACTTAAGAGTCAAAACTCTCCTTTTCAAGGGATTGGCTTCAGCTGTGCATAAAACCAGCAAGCACTGCTACTAAGTTGTTGAGAGCCTTTTCCTCTCATCCCCCAGGCTATCTTTTCTAATTTTTCATCATCCTATCCTCATATGTTTGTTTGTTTTTCTTTAAACATAATAAACGAAAAGCAGTCTTTTAGGAAATGCAAAGATTTTTCTCCCTCTAAATGTTCTTTGATAAGTGTTTAGCATATTGTATAGGTTAGATATAAAATTCTCTCTCTGACAGATGAATACAAAATAACTTCTGTGATTTATAGTTCAGGCAGTTCACTGTGATCTGCTTTTCTTTGTGTGCCATCACAGGCATTGTCTCCCCCTTCTTTCCTACTTCCCGTACCATGCTTCCCCTCCTGGGGCGCAGGGATTAGAGCAGCAGCAGGGTACAAAGCTGGAGGTCCCTCCTGTGTGCCTCAGGCTGAAGTACCTTGCCAGAAGCACAATCAGATGAGCCTCTGAACCTCTGAAGTGAGAACTGAACCACAATCACACCACATCTCCACATTTATCCACACTGTAAACTTTGGTGCATGTGGGATGTCTGCTCTTGGCTCCAGCACGGTGGCAGTGGGACCTCAGAGCCATGGTCAGGGGTGTCACAGAGCACATTGAAGGAGTTTTTGGAAGGCCTGGGGTAGTAATGTGTGGGCTGCAAACTCTTTGTGGCATGTGCTGTCCATTGTTCCCCATGTGTGACACTCTGGAATCTGATCTGCAGTTTGAAGAGTGGAGTAAGACCATCCTAGTAAAAAAGAGTAGCAACAGGATAGTTTTAAGACCCCTTCCACAAACCATGACTCTTGGGAAACTGGTTTGAATATACCTGGAAGGATCATGAAACCTTGCACATCCCATTCTTCTGGAGGCAAAAATTCCCATCCCTTCAGCATGCTGTCTGCTTTTCTCTGCATCCCAAAAAACCCTAAATGCTTGCATGGAAACAACTTCAGCAGAAATTAAGTTCTAATGATTGGCACAAAGTTTCAGTGAGGTATAGTTAGGACAGAAGAAAGTCTGGAGGAGTTTTGTGAAGCTGGCAGAGGTGATGGTTTGAACGGGAGCAGCACTCCTGTAGGTTCTGTGCATTTCTGTGAGGTCTTTTCCTGTTGTTCCTGGCTAACTGCACTCAGTTTGTTTATTCCTGGTCAGTGGGCATCTTTCCTTCTGCTGTCTGCAGCCATCAGCTGTAGGAATGAAAGTGTCTTGTGTGGAAGCTGTTCTGTAGCTTACCAAGCCAGTTACAGATGTTCAGACCTTGTGTAGTTTGCTATCTAACCAGACTGGTTTTGCAGTGTTTCTCAGCATCACACTCTCTGTTTATCCAGCAGAATCAAGTCAGTGAATTCAAGAAGGAACACATTCAGGCATTGCAGGACATGCAGATTGTCCATCACAAGTTGTGGTTATCTTGTCAGGTCCAGCTTCTAATCTGGAACATCAGATGCACTGGTGACCTTTGCCATGTCAGGTGAACTCATTGTATCAGCAGGCAGGAGTGTGGCTGTGGAAATTAATGGCATTAAGGGTCTCTGTGTTAAGGTCTGGCATATCTCCTGCCCTTGGCTCTTTTTGCCCTCCTCTCCACTTACCCTTCTCATTCCAAGATATTTGAGTTTTATAAGGGATTTGCTTAGGAAGGAAATATGAGACTTCCCCAGTACTCTAAGCTGAACCCATATTCTGTTGTTGAATGCTCTATAAATGACCAAGGGGAGGGTAAACATGCAATTCCTGGTGTCTCTGCCCTCTCTGACTGTGGAACTGGGAGAGTGGAAGGTGGGTACAGCTGAGGTGAGTGTCATCCTGCAATGCTGTAAAGCAGAATTCAAAATCAGATCTCTCTGTACACACTGCTGATTTCCTCTGCTGAGTGCTAACCAAGCAAATCAGGCTTTTGCAGCACTGGGCCATATGATAAGTTTGGGCCTGTGATTTGGTACTAAGTAGGAGCTGGGAATTCTGCCTCAGTTCCCTCCTCTGCTGGGGGCTCCTCAGGTGCCACTGGGCACATTTGAGTCTTTCCCTGTCTCAGTTTCAACACTTACACAAGGATGGCATTAACAGCAGTGGTTGGAGGCTGTTTTTGGGGACTGCCCTGTGGCACATGGGAATAGCTGTTGGCTGAAAACAGCCATTTCAACAGCTGACTTGGAGGTACTTGATACACTCTTGGCTTCAGCCAATGAAATGGCACATGTCATAAAAGCAGGAATGAACTCTTGACATTTCTGGAATATGTTAATTTGTGTCCTTTAGCCAAAGAGGATGGAAGGGAGCACTACAAACGACCTAGTTTTGTGGTTGTGCTGCCATCACCTGCTTTTAACTAATCCCCTTGTAGTAAGGTTTTATGTCAAGGACACAAAAGATCCGACTTGAAACCTGCCTGACCCATTGAGAGTAGGGAATTGGCTTGAGGTGCCCTTTTACCTTGATTATTACTGGATTTTAAAGCCCTTCCTGCTGTCTTTCGAGTTCAATAAGTAGCCCAATAGCTTTAAGAAACTGAACAGAGGGTGTCTTAATTTCTTTTGCATCATGAGAGCAGTGGAAAGCCATGCTTTTATTTATATAAGGGAAATAACTTTTTCTGTCAATTTAATAGACAATCTTGGAAAACCTGGTGCAGGTTATTGGTGAGATTTTCTCATTATTTTCTTTTCTAAATTGCAGTTGCCATTTTTATCACAAAGAAAGAAAGAAATCTTTTAAATACAGTTGTAGATAGCAGTGTAACTCAAGCTCTCAAGGACATCAGTGGGGGGGGGTAGTAGAGTCTTTCAGCAGTAAGATTTTGCCTTTGCTTCCAGAAAGGTGTATTTTTTTTATATCCACTGTAATTAACACAAGAGCTATCCCAGGGTAGAAATAATTCACTCTGTGACATAACTGAAATGTCTTGTCTGTGCTGTCTGGTTTTGTTTTTAACCTTGGGCTTAAAAGGAACCAAAAATCTTTAGTTGTAAAAGAGCACATCATCTGCAAAATATTATAAGCCATTTATCTTTATGCACAAATGCCACCTAGCAGTGCAGCTCCACTTCTGCATCATTAAATGCACAGACCATACTCATTTTGCCCCTAACTAATAACAGTCTCCCTAGGAAGGCTGGGTATTCCAGACAGGCCTGGAAGAGGCAAAAGCTGGTGCTCAGCAGGCAGAGAGGCTGCTGCCCTCCCTGAGGCTCTGCTCAGGGGTGCTGTGCAGCAGGAGCAGAGGTCTGGGATTCAGGGTCTGGCTGGGTGGGGTCAGAGTCCTGGCTCTGAGCTGTGGGTTTGTCAGCCCTTTTCCTGCCTGCCATGGTTTCTCCAGGTAGTGTTTGAGGGCCAGAGCTGAGCCTTCTTGGGTGCCTGCATTGCAGCTGGTTTGGGTTTGTCTCAGGTGAGCCAGAGGTCCCAGGCAGGTGCTGTGCTGGTGGGAGCAGCACCAACAGGAATGTGGCTGGCTGGGCACCACGGGCACCATTGTCCCCTGCTGCTTGAGGCCCTTCTGACAAGGAGAAAATTGACCCAAGCAGCAAATAGCCTCTTTGGAGAGTGAGAGTTGTCTGACAGCCCTCCATGTAAGTGCTCCTGTCCTTGTAGGTAAGAGCCTGGGTAAGTTGTTCCAGCTGAAGGCTTGCCCCAGTAATTACTCCTGCCAGACAAGCCCTCATTCACTGTGAAAGGAGGTTTCTTCAGCATTGGGTAGATGCCAAGTTAAACTTCCACTAAGATTTCTTATATTTGCAGCCACAATTGATTACTTTTCTCATTATTTGATCTTGATATAGAGACATACAGACTGAGCTGTGTTTGCATTAACCCCCAAAGATTTTTTTTCTTTAGGAACATCCATCATAGTTGCATGCAAACTGTTCTGCTCTAGCACTCGTAGCTGATACTAGCTGGGTTTTTTTTCAGAATTGCTACATGTGACAATTGGTATGGATCTGCCTAAAGAGCTGCAGTGTTCCCAGCTAACCAAAAAAGCAATAGTGGTTTGTTAGATGTGCAGAAAAATGCATGCAAACAGCCCTGAAGAGTGTGGGGCATGGTTGTGCATGAACCTTATTGTTGGCAAAGATTTTACAAGTTGATTCCAAAGTATTCACCAGTTACTAATTTTATATATACAAGAAAAATTCTGAGGGAGGGGAAAAACCCCACCCTTTTTCACCACTGATTTTTCAGGAAATTTGATGTTAAAACTTGTAAGGGAGAAGAGGCTCTTGGATGTGAAAAATACCAGAGTCAATTGCCATTCAGTTTTCATTATTTCTGATGTAACACTTTACCCGGCAACTGTTTTTATTGTTTTCTACTCAGTGGTTTTAAATCAGTGGTCTGCAGATTCCTGGGGTTCTTGGGCAGCTTGGGATGCCTGAAAGTTGTCTTAAGAAAAGCAGATCTGTTGTTAGTGTGCTTGAATTTGTCCAAGGGTCTGCTCCATCCCAGGAAAACATTTTGCGTGTGCACAAAGCTCAAAGATGGAAAATAACTGTGAGAGTGAAAATGCTCTGAGGCCGTTTCCCTAGAGAGAAGCTTGTAATGAAACCTCTTGTTTCTGTTTTTGGTTATTATTTCCAATTTGTTAGACCTTGTCATTCTTGGTTAAATCTCAGTTGATGGAGGGCTGGAGTGAGAACTGCCACCCTTTTTCCTTTCCTCCTCCTGCCTTTCTAAGCAGGTAATTTGCCTCCTCGTCATTTCTGTGTTTACTTTAGGTGAACTGCCTGGTCAAGCTCTCCAGTGTGTTGGAACACATAATTGTGTTCAGCTGTTTGACATACTTACGTGGATAGCAGGATATTCTTATTAACCTTTTTCTATACAAGGCAGAATTCCATGAGTACTTTGGGATATAGAGTATGTAGAGAGAGGGATAAGTTTGTCATAGTTTCTCAAAAATAGAGGTAAATGCCACTGCCCTTCATTTCACTGGTCTGTAGCTTTATTTCTGGGTAGTTTATATTTAGGAGGTTTATAAGTAAATCCCAACTTGTTTTTGTAATGTTTGAAGGCAGTGGCCAAATCTGTGTTCAGAATGCAGAAGGTGGGAATTCAGATGCTGTTATCAGTGTCCTGCTGCCTCAGGCTCCCCTGTGGAAGCTGTCCCTTTCCTGCAGCACAGAGGTCTCTGGAGCTACAGCAGGACAGAGGTGCAGGTGTAGCATGCCAGGGGTGGGGACTGGAACCCAGTCACTTCCTGGCTGCAGACTTGTGTGTAAGAGCTGGGTCACATCTTTCCTTCTGTCTGGCACCCTTGTTGCTGTGCCAGCTGGTGAGAGGGTTAACAAGGAGTCCTCCTCGCACACCCACATAATTGTAGGACTTTGCTCTTGTCTCTTCTTGGCTTTGGGAGCTTTCCTCCATGGGCACTTGGCTGGAGAATTGCCTGTCTGGTGTCAGAGGCAGGTGCAAGCCAGTGGCACAGAGCTTGCATGGGCAGAGCAACAAGACAATTGTGTCTTCCATTGAGAGCAGGAGTCTGGAAAAGGTTTCCTCTGTATATCTAGGTATCCTCTGATCAAAAGGCTTTCAAACTGCTAGTACTAAGGGACTGTTATCTTGCTGGTGAAAAATTACAAGTATTTGCAATCAGTTTGCATCAATCTCTTTGGGGTATTGTGCTGTGCTGATTTAGTAACTTGATAACTTCTGGCACTGCTGCAAAAAGACAAAATAATCCTCACCATCAGCCTGTAACAATTTGGTATTTTTGGTACCCACTAGAACATCAGTCTTAGAAACAGGACTGCTAAGACTCCCTGGATCTTGTTTAATAAAATCACGTAGTGAGGGCATCATGATTATAAATCACACTTGGAAATTGGCCTGCAGAGTACTTGCTGGGTTATGTGGTGTCGTGTGTTGCTGGCTCCTTTTTAATTTCCGAAAAGAAGGCATATAGCAGCAGCTGGAGCTAGAGGTGGAATTCATTTAGCTGCTTGGAGAAAGCCACTGCCAGCAAAAACCCAGCAGCTCGACAGTCTTTGGTCGTAGAGAGAGGAAAGGGATCCAAGTGACTGGAGCTGGTGTAATGAGAAGGAAAAGAACCAAATGATTTGGCAGCATGTGAAAGAGGTAAGGATGTGGTAGAGAAAGGAGCAGGAGGAGCTGAAATGAAGAGCAGGAGTAAACAATGTAATTTAACTTATTCAAAAGGGACAGAGTGCTTATTAAAGCTCTGAGAGATGATAAATTAGTGCTTTGCTGCTATTGTTATTTCAGATAGAGTTGTCATATGGTAATGCTGCAGCAGTGAAGGCTGGAGGCTCACAGATTCATGGAGGGGAATGGAAAGTGGGATATTTGGTTACATGATTGAGAGTTGGAGTCGATGAGGCAAAATGTGCCAGCCTGGTTCTGGAGAGCATCCTTACATGTGCGTGCTGTTCCCAGGAAGGCGCCGTCACGTCCTGAAGAGGGCTGGTTCAAAGTGTGTGTCCTGCTGCTGTGAAGACCTGTCCCACGCTGAGAGCTTTTACCTTGGTCAGGAGGAGCTGTTGAAGCCCTGCTCTGGCTTATGAAACCCTGCCTGAAATAGCCCCAGAGCCCTCACCTGGAAGTGCTCTCTGCCTGTTACTCCTGTGGCAGCACACAGAGTATCAGGAGATCGTTTGAGGTTGTGGAGTTTTCCCCTAAGGAATACTGGGCTGGGGGAGGGAATAGCAAAATGATTCTTATCTTACATTACACAGAATCTCTTGCATTACTTACTGTGGCATATTGTTTCCTCCCACAGAGTTCTGCTCAATCGCTTTCAGGAAGAGGCTACTCCGTAAGTCATTTTACAGCTAATTCTTTCACTTCTGTTGATGTTGATTGCAGAGGTTTACACTACCTATTGCACAGCCACTGACATGGAAGAAATGCAGAACAGAAACAGGGTGAGAGCACAGGGCTGTCATGCACCTGGCAGGGGGACAGCCCTGACATGTGGGAGTACATTAAGAGCCTGGGGGCTTCTTAATTTAATATTATACTTATAGGGAGGGGTTTTTTGGTCAGTTGATGGTGCATTGCAGCTAGATAGTCACCTCTGGAGAATTACAAGACCTGAGTGGAGAGAGTTTTCAACACCAGCAGGAGATGCTTCCCTCCCCTCCTCCCTCCCCCATACACATTTTCATTTGTGTATTAAATACAAGAATCAAATACACAGTTACTCTCATTTTACACAGAATTGCAGCCCTCACCATTGTGAACAACAAGAAAGTCAATATTCTCTTATTTACAAGCCTGTGAGTTACAAAACAAGCTCACTTGTTTTCAGGGGAGGGTGTTGCTGATGTTTCCTTACAGGAGTGCCACAATGTTCAAGGGTGGTGTTACAGGGTCAGGACACGTCTGCCTGTGTATGCAATGTACCAGACATGTTTAATTGTCCTTGTCTGTTCATATGTACCTTATTTGTGTGTGCAATAATGACATTTCTTCATATAGAGGTGGATTAATTTGTTTGCTTTGGGTGCATTTTCTGCTCAGCTGTCCAAAAAGGCAGGCACAGACATGACTGAGTAATACAGAAATAGGAGAGGGTGTGAGAGGCTTAGCAAAGTCAACATGAAAATTCCTGGAATCACATTATATCTGACTCTCAAAACAAATGTATGGTGGGGAGATATGATACCCTGGTTGTTCAGACAGTAAGTCATGCAGAGTGGAAAGGTTCTAGATGAAGGTATATGCAAATCTGAACATGGATGTCAGTCCAGCAAGCAACTCCTGCCTACAGTGACTGACAGTAATTGCTGTTTTCACAACCTCTGCCATGACAAAGTTTTGCCTTCTAGGTGAGTGGTCCCAAAGTGTTTCACACCAAGAGCTAAAGCTGCTCATTCTCTATAGAACCAGAACAGGGGTGGATCTTATGTACTTCAGGAAGTTGATGTGGAGGCCTGGAACACATTTCTTTTTACTATAATCACCAGAATTATTTACTTTCGATAATTCATGTTGGAAGTTTAGGATGATGGAACTTGCTGAGCTTCTACCCAGTGCACAAAGAGAAAAAATTGCCAGGCAGTGCAGAATTTATGGTCCAGTTTCATAGCAACACTGTCCCCTGCTATCCTGCATATTATCAGAAATTCATAATACAAGATTAAGTACATTTTCATCATAAAACCATTACAAAATAACAAATGACTTGAAAAGTCTCACAGTTTTAATGAAATAATGTCTCAAATTTTTAGACAGTAGTTACATGTTTACTAAGTATCCTCCAGTATTCCAGGTGAGTATCATTGCTTAATTCATTGAGGGATGAGGAATGTTTGCTCTAGGACCCATTAAGTGCTGCTTTCCATACACTTGGAGAATCAGATTCACCTAAGCTTCTAAAAGCAGATGCTTTATCTTCTGTTTGTCTGTAAAATACCATGCATGCCCATGGCACCACATAAATAATAATGAATCATCTTCACAGATTTTATGACTGAGGGCCTGGTTTGGGAACTAAGCAATTTCCCAGTGGCTATAACATAGGTTGCAAAATCGTAATGGAAAAAGGCCAAAGAATTCTTCTCAGAGTCTCAAGACCAATAAATCATAGGACTGTTTTCTTCCATTGCTGGCTATTCAGAAATTTACTTTTGTTTCTTAGAGAAATGATTTTGAGAAAATTACTAGCTCCTTCTCTGTGCATGTGTGGGGACAAGGTTCTCTTATTTTGCCAAGCCATAACTTCTCAAGGGAGGTAGGAGCTTTCTGCATGCCAGGGCAGTATTTTGAAACCATGAGTAGTGGGAAATGGCATTGCTTTTCTTTATGGATTGTCTTTTTCCCTGTTAAACTGCCTTCTATCCCACCATGTGCCAGCTCTTGAGGCAGGCTGTTCCCCCAAGACTCTGATGCTGCTCTGATTTGATTTAGCAGAAGTCAGAGACTGCCACTTCCATTGGCCCAAGCTCCCATGGGAAGCTGATTCTTGCAGGTGGGACAGAGATGTTCAAACCACCAGATCCAGACAACTGTCCCCACAGCAGGACTTGTCCACAGCATCTATAACAGTTCTCATTTTCTCAGGAAAGCAGCTGTCTGTGAAACATTAAGTCACTGTTTTGGCTCTGCCCCTGTTTACATGGGACAGGTTGTTCCCCAGACATGGTGAAAGCAGTGGCAGCAGGAGGAATGCTGGAGACACTGCTGTGCTGGGTGTTCCTCCTGATAGCTGTGCTATGGCTTCTGTTGTGGAAGACTTGTGGAATGATGATCTGTATCGTTACTTGGTGAAGTTCTTGTACTGGGTTCCATCGGCAGCTGTTTAAATACCACAGACTATTTTGTGCGTGCTCAATTTTAATTACCTCGTTCTGAATCCTCACTCTTCTCCATTCACTTGCGTCAGCTGTCCTTGCAGAGATGTTTGATTTCAGAAACATTTGTAGAAAATGCACATTTTAAGGAAATGAGCATTTGCCAAGAGAGAACTTAAAACCTACAGTAGAAATCTTGAATGAAAAATCCCAGTCCAAGGTTTGGCTCATCCAGCTGAGCCGTCAGTCAGTCAGAGCAGGCTCATTGGTGAAAAACCTTAGCAAATACCTCATCCATAAAGTGCAGACACTGCAGTTAGAGGCAGGAAGAAAACTAAATGCAAGTGTCTAAATAACTAACTCCTGAGGGTTGGATATTCCAGCAACTTCCTCGACTTCAGGCTTCCCATGGAACTTTAGGTACCTCAATAAGGAGCATGCTTGCAATAGCTGTGAAAATTTGGTTTCATTGAAATTACATCTGGTGAACTCCAGTTGCACCTAGATTTAATTTGAACCTCAAAACCAGCAGTAACAGTGACCTGGCACATAGTTTCAGAGTCTCCTGTACATACCAGGACAACATCTCTTAAAACACTATTTCCCAAAATTAATTTTCAAATGGCATTTACTTTTACTGGGATAGGATGAGACATTTCTGTGTCTGTACTGCTGCTGCAAGCTCTCTCTCTCCTCAGCAGCATGTGTTTCATATCCTTATCTCACTAAATGTATACTTCCTCTGTGCTGAGAAATGGAACACAAGTTTGTTTATGGAGGTTAATATCTCATTCCCTCAATGACTTGATGGTTACATTTGTGTGATAAACTAGTCCAGCCATTTGTCACATTTCCTGCATGCACAAATGAGATTAGTGATCTTAGTCAGAGAGCTCTGTCTGTCTTCTGAGCAGACAAAACAGATTCTCTTTTTGGTTACAGGATGAGAGGCCTGTCTACCTGAAAATGCACTGATTTGTTAAAAAGTACACAGAGAATCAGAGTTAGAACTAACTGAGGTTTCTATATATCACTGATTCATATCCACCCTGTGGATGTTTGTCAAGTTTTTTTTTTGGTAGTCAACTCAGAACCAAACATAGTTATAAAGTAGTTACAATGAATATAAGATAATACATACAGTTTGTTATTAATGGCTAAAAAGTTGCAGTTGTTTATAAGGTTGAGTACACTGTAGAGACAAACCCAGGCTGCAGCTGAATTTGACTCAGTTTTGTAGAAAGGATGGAAAGGGATAGAGCTGAGGAATATGTGGTAGCTTAAAAAAATAAACAAAAAACCTCTTCCAATAAATTATGTAGTTTATTTATAGAGCATCTGTGCAGCTGTTCATCTTCTGAACTGGAAGGGGCTAAAATATGGGAGTGAATGAAAGAATAAACTTGAAAGCATATGGCAAATGGATAGCCAGTGAGCCAACCTGTCTGAGTGTGCCTTGGAACAAAAGTACAAGAGGATGAGACATCTTTGTTTGGTTTTATTTGTTCTTGAAAGGGTTTTTTTTTTTTTAATAAAAACAGTAACATACACTTGGCTACAGCAGCAGCTGATTTTTATTCTGAGCTTCTGTAAAATATCAAAGTCTTTGTAGCCTAGTCAAATCCCTGGCAGCTGATCAAATTCTGTTGATTTTACATCTTCCTTGTTGAGCGCAGGAAACCAGTGTCTCAGATAACTCAGGCTGGAGCTCGTGGATAGAGAGAAATGTGCAGAACACCATAAGGCTTGCAGAGACTCTTGGGTCATCCAGAGTCAGCTCAGTGCTATCTGCAACCTTCATTCCTCCTGCTTGATGATGTAGCATGAGAAGAGTTATCTCATCCCCCGGGTGAAGCTGAACCTGAGGTGACTCAGGCAAGTGCTGGGTGGGCTCTGAGCACCCTGAGCCCACTGCACTGTCTGCCTGGACCCCAGTCTGCCCCTTCCTGGCTGTTCTCTCAAATGATCTTGTTCATTTTTGGAACTGGCTTTCCAGCCAGTTTGGACCATGCAGGACTCCTCTCCAGTGCTGTGTTGCTGTATAGTGAGGCTGTTGCCCAAAAGAGCTGCCCACAGCCACCCTGCCCCATCAGATCTCTTTGGCTTGTGCCCATGAGTGCACTTGCTGGGACAGCCAGTTCTGAGCTGCACCCCCCTGGTTTGCAGCACAGAGATAGTGCCCACCTCAGAAGGAGGGAGGACAGGTACAAATAGCTGCAAAGTGCTGGAAAATCATCAGCAGAGGAACTGTTGACTCTGCAGGTTTATATCCCCTGTAAAGCTCTTTTCATGGCCTCTCTCAGCTTTGTGCCAGCTCAGTGCAGGTCTGTGAAACCCTGAAGCAGATGGTGCCTGCTAAGGAGGCTGCTCTCAGGCCAGAAATCCTTGGTGTGAGCATGGGCAGGTTTGTGCCTTGGGTGCCGTGGTTACAGGGGCTCACTGAAGATCTCACCAGCAGCATTCCCCAGTCCACTCTGTGCTTCCAGGATGTTCTTGTGTTGTTAGGTTGGAACCAAATTATCACTTGGAAAAGTACCTTCAACAGCATCTTCTCTGTACAGACCTTGAGTCAGTACTGCTTCCCACATGGATCCCAGGGATGATTGTATACCTTGACATCTTTGAGATGGCCATGGAGAAGGAGATTTCCTGAGAAGGATAAATTTCTACATGAAGATTAAAAAATTATTGCAATGAAGCATGTCATACTTCTGTTTGGGAATTCCTGAGTGTGCTTCCCTCATGGCATGGAAGCACGCTCGGTGACCAGAGGCACATTGGAATTGTGACAAACAGGGTTTTTCCACCTGCTGCTCTGTCACACACTAATGAAAAATATCTTCTGTAGGTGGGTAACATTTCTTGGCTGGGCTGGAAAATTCATTGTATTTTAGGGCCTCTGATAAATTAGCATTTTTCTATGCCAAAAATCAATATGGGAAACAGGGCTCTTGTTATGACTCTAAAACTCCCTGAGCTGAAGCCAAAGGTAAATGATAAAACTGAATTTAATATATATTTCCTACAATAGTGTGCCTGTGGGCTGGCAATGTGAGCAAGACTTTCTAGACAGGATTTGTGAATAAAGAGTATTAATTCCAAAATAAGTATCAATCTCCTTTTGCCATGATGCCAAGCATAAGACAGGACTCTAATTGTCTTTTTCTTCTGGACAAGAAAAAGAATGGCAGATAGGTCCCCTTCAGGTGGAACAATACTCTGTCTTCTTTGAAGACAGAGAAAAGAAAAAGGGACTATAAAAAAGTGATGTGGCTTGCAAGTGCAATGACAGCACAAAGGATTTTGAGAGAAAAATAATATGGAATAGAAGCATTAAGTATTTTGAAAGATGTTTTCCCTGTAAGATACCAGGAGTTTTAGAGAGCCAGGAATAAAATGGTGGGTATCAGTCCAAAGCATTTAACTTCTGCTGGTTTTCTTTTCCCATGTTCCTAAAGAGCCTCACTTCACAAAAACTATCCCCATGCTTGAATTCACCTGGACAGGCTGAGGTCACTGAATAAACTGAGTTTTATTTGCTCTTAGTGCTGTGTGGGATGGAGCCAGGTTGCTGTAAGTCAGCTGAGGAGCTGGACCCTTGGCTCCAGGGACTGTCCCATAAGCCATGAGCTCCAATTGAGCTGAGTAATTAGTACACATATTATTCCAGATTCGTGGGAGCTCTTTTGAGGGTTTTTGAAACGTCCCATGAAAAGCTTAAGCAGAAGTACAAACATAAATAAACTACATACTTCAGCTTTACAAATATTGAAGTCCATGAACTTCCTTACAACACATTTTCCTTTAGAAGTTCCCTTTTCTGAAAGTCTGTTTCTTCTTAGATGACCTCTGCTTTTAATTAGGATGAAAAGTCCCATGGATTTTCACTCATCTCCACAGCCATAAGCAAGCACAAAGGGCCCTCTCTGTCTGAGTTTCCCCCTGCCTGAGCAGTGGCCTTGGCAGAGGGGCTGCCTCGGAGGCTCAGCAGTGGTGCCCCTTTGTCCCTGTGGCCGGAGCAGGGACGGGCTGATCCTGATTTCCATAACCCCCCCAGCTGCAGGAGGCACAGCCAGCTGACACCGTGAGCCCCTCGAGGGACAGGACATATGACTTGTGTGTGATTTTTGCCCGTGTTTTTAATCTCCCTGCCGCTGCCCTGGGCTCGGGGCACCGGGGGGGAGCAGAGCTCTAATCTGACTAGAAAGGCACTATTGTTAAACAGATGCATCCCCCGAAATTCCCAGTGCTCCTTGGCTTTTGGGCTGGGCTAACCTCGCTGTCACCGGCCTTGCACGCTAAAATGAAAACTTGTCCTAAATCCATCTTGAATTCACCAGCCTGGAAAGGATTACATCCTGCTGAAGAGGAAAGGCAGAGGATTTTGAGAATATCTGGTCTTTATTTCTGGACCTTTTTGATTAAGACAGTCCTGAAGCAGTTGTGTCATATTCCTGCTGGAGCTTTCTTTGTGTAGCAGGGCAGGGTATTTGCTTGTCTGTTTCAGCTGTTTTCACATTGTTGTTTGCTCTCATGACTCTCTTTTCTTAGAATCCATTGCCTTGTTTTAACTCTCTTTCCTTTCCCTTTACCAAAGCCAACAAAAAGATGATTAAAGCAGACAGCTGATTAGGATCAGGGCTCCTTACCTAACTACCACAGTGAGCAGGGTTAAGTGTGGGGCCTCTTGGGGAATTTGCTTTTGATTTTTGTTTAATTCTCTGATAGTCTTGTGCAGTGAGAATGGGCAGTTCTGGTGTTTTATAGTTATAGAGAGGGTTAAAATAGTCCATTTCTGAGGGCTGCCCATGCACTGGTGCTTGTTGTGCTGGGTACTCTGGTAGGTTCCTCAGAGGAAACTCATGGGGGTGGGTGGAAAAAGGGTTCACACTCTCTTGCTTTGTCTCATATTTCACTGCACCCAAAACCATGTCATGTAAGGGGAGTAGCAGAGGAAATAATAGTGCCACTGCAGAATGCAATTGTAGAAATAAAAGATGAACATGTTTTGTTGGCCTTGATAGTTGGTGAACAAGAGAGATCAAGGAAAAGGGATCGATTGTATCAACTTTGTGGGTGTTACTGGCATTAGAGAACACTGCCTGTCATCTTGAGGCATCATAAATATTTAATTGTGTAGCTCAGTGGAAGACCCTGATTGCTTATCAGTCCCAAAATGGGACTATATTGAAATAAAATAGTCTAGGGAGGGTAAGTTATTTGGGTGATGGTAAAACTAGTCACTGCACATCCAGAGAGTAGGGAAGGGTTCCTGTAGGTTGGTGGGTTTTACTCAATTTCATCACTTGTATTTCTTCCTTGTCACCTTTTTTTTTTAATTGGGATTTGTTATTATAGGCGAGAGAGATCTTTAGTTTCTTTCCTGTCCTAACAGAAGGCAAAAATGCAACTTTAATTTAGCAAAACAACAGATGCAACCCTAAGTCAGCTCTCACACCAAAGAAAACTTTTGATAACATGCTGAAGGTGTGGGGGCTCTGCTGTGAAAGCTGCAAATGGGTGGAAATCTGCTGTAGGCTGAGGTTTCTCTCCTCACTTCGTGTTTCAGCCTGGATGCAATCGAGCTGGCTGCTAAAATGTGAACATACAGGGCCATGTGGTTCCTCTGCAGTGGGAAGGCAGCTCTCCTCCATCCCTTGTGGGTGAGAGAACAGAGGGGCTCTGTGCTGGTGTCCTGTGCAGGTGGCTCAGGCAGGAGCCTGGGGTTGTGGGCTGCCTTTCCAGGAACTGTTCAGCTCCTGCTGCAACAGCAGAACAATTGGTGAAGAGCAACTTTTTGATCTGCAGTGCTTGCATGGCTGGAAGAGGAGCATTCAGATGGAAACCCTGTGAGATGTTTTCTACATAGGGTCAGTGTTTTAACTTCCTGCTGCCTCAGCATTTCAGCATCACAGCTACTCATGGTCAACGCAAGCCCCAGCTACCATGACCTGCTGGTCACATTTTAGAAGGTGTCCTTTCTCTTTCTTATAGCAAACAAATAAATGAAACTGTAAGAGCCTTCCTGTATGATGCAAAAGGACCGACTGCAGTTCTAGAAAGCCAGGGAATGCAGGGCAAGGGCAGAGATGTCAATGAATCCATGGTAACTTGGGTGTGAGATAGGAGTCACACCAGGGTGAGAGGTCTTTGCAATACCATTTGGCAGGTGGTAAGGCCAAACACTCTCTGCTTGTTACCTGTCTCTTTGTTTTATTAATATCTTTAGGGAGGCAGTGGTTTAATTCTGAAATGCAAGCACTGCTGTATCCAAAATTTGTTTTAAAACCCTTTGGTCAATGATACTTAGTTTCATGAAGAAATATTAGAGCTCCAGTTCAGAATACCTTGTGTTTCAGCATAGTTTTCAGGTGATGGTAGCTGTTCTCTCTTTCTCAGCTCGTCACAGGTCAGAAACTCAAAGGCATTGAGGTTGAGTAAAACAATTGTTCATCACTCTGAGCTCTGCTTTGTTTTTGTGGGAATTGTCTGCTTCTGTAGCACCTTCAGTTTCATTGCTTGTTATAAAGTTTGGTTTACTAACCTGCTCTAGGAACAGATACATCCACCAAAGCTGCTTTTTAATTAGCCTGTGGCCCATCCGGTGTGGATGTGCTGACGTCCTGGCTGTACAATGTACTTCCAATGAAAGGGAACAGTCTGCCATAGAGTCTTGTGACCTTGGGGTCAGTTTTGTGCTCAAAATTGCTTTTGATTATGGAGTTAGTATGTGTCTTAAAAATATAATAAAAAATCCAGCAAGCAGTAGCGATCCTTACAGAGTGCTGCTGAGTTACACACTCAAGTGGTATCACAGCTAGATTTTAATGGAATTAACTGCTTTATTTATAGATGTTTTCCAGATGCCATGCTTCTGGTTGTGAATATTTAGAGGTTTGCAACCAGAGTGATGGAAAATTGGCATACAGTTACATCACTGTGGACATGGCTGCAGTGCTTTCTACAGGAATGTAGCCTGATTCATACCTTTACTGTCTGCATTTCATCTCTGTGCTATATGATGGATAAGACTTTGTGTGTCTGAACACTTACAGCCTGGATGTGTAGTAGTATCCTGAGGAATTTTCTTGTCTGATTAATTCACCACATGTGTTCACCAGAAACCCTCAGGACACTGGCAGTTTTTGGGAAGATGTAAGATGTTGCTGCTGGGTACTTACAAACCTCAGTTCCGTTTTTTTAGACTGGTACTTTGTTATCTATAAACAATAAGAAATTTTGGAGTTGATTAAGAAGCTATCATGTGTGGTTCTTGGGTTTTCTGGACATGGGGTTGAAATGGTTCATGCCGCCCTTGAAATCAGCTAATCAAAGCAGGACAATTTTTGGACATCCTGTAGCAATTAAAGTGCTGTAGATGAGGGATGGTAAAGACTGTGTAGTGTGTGCTTTGAACTTGTGCAGCAGCATTCTCAGACCAGTTGGTAATCACCAAAGGAAAAAAATGTTGCATTTGAGTTGGGTAAAGCATATATGTGTTTTACTGGATTGATGAAATTCTGCCATCACCTGCAGGGTAGCAGCAGCATTGAACAGCTGAGGAGCTAAACTTAGTGGGATACTTGTAATGAACCAAAGATTCAAAATTTGATCTCAAAAATCACTTGTCTAAACGGCTTTCTCTGCAAGCATTTCTCATCCCAAAATATGAGCACATGTTGACACAAGCAAGGTTATAAGACTCGTGACCAAAGTTAGATCAAAGCAGTTCCCAGAACACATTAGAACACATTCTCCCCATGTATTCATGTCTCTTCCAAAGCTGCTTAATAGCATCTAGTAGCATCCTGGTTCAAGAGAAAATGAGCTCTAGTCAGGAAGATTAGGATGTTACAGTGGAGATGCCTGAGGCTACACAGGCTGTCTAACTGGCAGGCATTGAGCTGTAACTGTGCAGGGTGCTCTCAGCCTTTGCCTAAGTATCATTCCTTTCCTCTAAAGACTTGTTCTCTGAGGAGCCCTAATTCAGTTCATTTCTAGAAAGCTGGGGGAGAGGGCAGGAGAGAATAATAAATGGTCCCTTGAAAACAAGAGGCAGCAATAGACGCCACAGGACGACCCAAACATCCCATTTAACTGCAGCCAGTTTCCTGCTGAAGATTCATTTCGAAGAGATTGCGAGAGCACTCGAACAGGAAGCTGCAGCTTCACCAAACGGTTTCAGTATCAGTGTGTTATCTGTGGTCATTCCCCTCCACAGCTTGTGGCTGGCTTCTGGTTAGCAGAGACAGACACTTTGAGCTGAGCTGGCATCAGTTCCCACCTACTTAATCAGTAAAGTTGTGAGCCCTGTGGTTAGCTCGAATCCCCTGGTCGTCTTGTGGATTGCCAGTGACAGGAAGGGGGAGATGCATTGAGTGGTTCCGGCAGGAATAGCTTGGTTATCTGATGGTCACCTCAGAAACTGATAAAATTATGTGAGCTCTTTTCTGAGAAGACATCAAAAAAGCAGAAACTGTTGTCTCTAACCACCTGAAGAGTTTACGACGTCAAGGGAAATTTTGCTTATCTCGAAAGCCTCAAAACTGTTAACCCGCCTTCACCACTGCAGACCACAGCACTGCCTCAGACTCCCAGTGCACAGAGTGAAGTTGTGTGCAGAGCTGTAAATTCTTACTGAGGAAACATTATCGTTCACATCTTCCAAAATTACTTTGGCACTTCAAATTCAGAGGTGAACAACTTGAAACATGTGAGAGAACTGGGCTTTTCTGAGGAAGTGTGCTCTGTATTTTTAGAAAACTTGGCCTCCTTGAGTCTGTCATGTTGTCAGGAGTTTGGGCATGCAAAGTGATGAATCACTTTTCAAAGTGTAGCCTGTTTGATGAGCCTGGGTTGATCTGAAGCCAAAGTGATGGTGACTGTGACAAAGGCTTGCAAAGGTTAAACAGAGAAGGTGGTCATATCCTGGGGATGACTTTGGGCACTTGGTTTCTATGGCATGTGTTTGCTGAGCAGACCTCAGCATCAGGATGGATTTCAGAGAGAAACCTTAAGTAAATGAGATTTTCAGTTAGTACTTTCAGAGAGCCTTGGGCAGGTGCCTCTGAGCTTCAGTGCCTCTAGCCTTAAAATGGGGTAGTAGTACTCAGATCTTTTCTTGAGGTGTGTAGATGGTAGAGTGTTTTACTGAGTATTTACTGAAATAGGTGAGGCAGTTCAGAAGATCCACCTAATTCTTTTTTTGTCCTGTGCCTAAAATACAAGGAGCTGCTTGTCCCATGTCCCTGTCTGATCACCCCTCTCTTCAAACCAAGCCCCTCAGCTCCTGTCCCAGGCCACAGTTTGCAGCCAAGCTCCCCATGTTGCAGGTGCCTGTTCTGGTAGTGCCTGTGCTGCTGCTGAGCAGGTGTGGGTAAGGCATTGCCTCCTGCTGGAGCAAGGGGCTGGGAGGTCTTTTTTCCTGGGAGAGAGGCTCCTGTGGCTGGTCCAGAGCCCTCATGCCCCTCACACCAGCCCTGGGCATTCCAGCCCCTTCCTCACTGCTGGCCTTGGAAAAAAAGCAAAGGTGGGCTTGGCAGCCAGGCTCCATCAGCACAGCCTCACTCCATACCTGAACACCGAAAAACTTCACACTGAATTCACACAATACAATGTGTGATTTGTAGCTGGAACAGTCGCCATGATGAAACTCTGCTTTTGTCCAGGTTTTGAAATCAAGGCTGGGTGTTTGTAAGGGCATGTGTCCATACAGGAGGCATGAGAGATGCTTTAGTCTGCTGACGTTGTTTGGCTCAGCCTCTGTCAACGACAGCCACAGTAATCAGTGCATTTTGGACTCAAAGCTATTTCCTTTCCTGCTGCAGATTATTTCTGGTATGCATAACATGTTAATTTAACAAAGCAGTTCTTTTGATACAGCTTTAATTTTTTAACAACAGCTCGAAGGCAATGATGTACAGATTATATAGTGTCAGTTTCCCAATTAAAGTTTTACAGGAAAATACTCTGGTTTTGCTTTAAGCCTGTTTTGAATTCTTCCTTCTGGCACTTGTGCAAATGGAAACTGTGCTATTGCAAAGCATCCATTTGAAACCTTGAAATATTTATTGAGGCTGCATTGAATACTGAAGCAGGAATCTTCCTGTAGGCTTGTTGATGTCTGTCATATGCATTTATTTTGTAATTAAATGTCTGGAAGCTTGTGTGTGTGCCTGAGTGGTTGGTTTCTTGTGTTTTATTTTTTGCAGGTTTTGTTGTTGTTACACTGGTTTTTCTGATAAATGCTTTTAACTCACCACTTTTAAGAGTTCTATGAAAAATTATCCACAGCCAGACTACATCTTTGATGTATAGCAACGAACCTCCTACTAATTGTTGTGCAGAACACTGAGGAGGTGGCTAAACCACTGCCCTTCCTAGAACACCAGACCTTGTGAAGCTCATTGCTGCAGCAGAACATGCCTGTTTGAAGGCTGGGGGATGGAGAGCACCTGAAGGGACTAGCTGAGAAGATTTCATTCTTGAAACATGTTGTTCACAAACTGAACTATTTTATTATTTTTTCCTTCCCCCTTTTTTCTCTTCTTCCCAGCCCTTTGTCTTGGATAATATCAGGTCAGTGTCCTTTCCTGTTTATATAGGCTGGCAGCAGCAGGGACTGACAACATCTGAAATTGCCCCAGAGTGGGTTCCAAGGGATGGCATGGTGTGGAGCATAAGCTGAACCTCAGAGGGCAAGGCACTGGCATTAGACAGACCAGTAGTCACCAGCTCTGGTGACAGCAGACCATGCCTCTGTGAAGCTACAGAACCAAATGCTCCTTGGCATTTCCCTTGGCCCTGGTGGCTCTCTCCAAGTACTCCCCACTGCTCGTCCTGACCTGAGGCAAATCCCTGCTCCAGGAGTCTTGCTCTCCTGGAGACTGTGTGATGACTGGAACTAGAATATCAGATGCCTAATTCAGATTAGCTTGCAGCCTGGAGTGGCATGACTTATTGCCCAGATTTGCAAGGCAGCAGGGTAGTATGAAGGTCTCTGTGGTTGCATTCCAATCCAACTGCTTTTAAAGGATAGGGGGAATGATCCCTGAACCTGGGCCCATCCAATGGGCAGGACCAGGGGCAGGCAGCTTCTCTGCCCTTGGAATGTGCTGAGAGTCTGAAGAATTCCCTGCTGCCAGAGTGCCAAGGAAGCCACCTGGCCCACTTTGAAACCAAATGCTGCGTCTCATGTGTTTGTCACTTCCCTTGTTTTTGTTCTTTTTCTGTTTCCAGCTAATCTCTTTGGATTAGTCCTACTGCTGGATAATTATGACTTTCATATCTACATCTATTTCTCAAGCTTGGCTGCATTATTTTTGGGCAGCTATTTAAGACTTTGTTTATTTTAAAAAATATATTATGTCTGTATTTGCATATTTGCATTTCAGAACTCACAGATAATGGTGCTTCTCACAGTACATCATTCTTCAAATATTTTTCTTAAGAAGTAGAACTTTTTCAGGCATGCCAGAATCAGCTTCATTATATGAATCTTATTCATGGATCTTATTTAGAGCATTTGCAGGGAAGGAATTAAATGGGCTGTTCTCACAGATACATATATCTAGTAACACGTGAGAAGGAAGGGTAAGAATTAATTGATATTTCAAGGAAATGACAATGGTTACTGAGAAGAAAGGCCCTTCCTTTTTTGTTCCTTTCCTTTCTTATTTTCCTTCCTTCCTAGAAATAAAGTACACATTTATGTTGGAAATAAAAGCCAAAGCCTTCATTATCAACACCAAAAGAAATTGATTCTGCAGCAGTGCTTTAGTTCAGTGACTTTATTTGTATAAAGGCCCATGAATGATGTAAAGATAATGGTTTTATCTGAAGGATGTTAGCACAAGCTGACACATACCCTCTGCAGCACTGATGGGCTGCACCTGGTTGGTGCAGAGAGCACAGGTGTGGGCAGAGTGGCCTGGCAAGCCCGACTTCATCCCTCACCTCATGGGGTTTTAAATCATCTTGGGGAAAGGGGGAAGCAGCAGCTCAGCCCAGGGATTTTGGAAAGTGTTTCTCTTGAGTTCCTCGGTTGAATGATGGCCAGTGAGCTGTTGGGTTGGCAGAATCAATGTGATAGTTGGCTTTTAGAGCTGAATAATGAAATTTACAAATGTAAAGGAAATCAGTTCCTCAAAAGTTTCCAGTACTACTGCAGAGACATGCTCAAAATAATGGAAGTTGTTTTAGGCAATGCAGTTTAAATGAAGAGGATCTGTTCAAGCATGCATGAAGAGCAATGCAAGTGAACTTTAGATTGATCTGGTGTTTAGAAAGGAGGAGTTTGGTGTGTTTTTAACTCAAGTGTCAGCATGGTGCCCATCTTGTTGGTCCAAAGTGCTCTGATATGCTGCCTCAGTGACGTGTGCTTCAGAGTGGTTGGGTCACCCATGGAAACAGGCTCAGATCAAAGGGGAAGGCAGGTTCCCCAAAGAGAGACAGAAATTAGAAAGACACTTTCACATTCATTTTCTTCAATGCTATACTGGACAGCCAGGGAAAGAGAGCAGAAGATGGTTGTGTGGAGGGATTGGGTAATGTGAAAACATGCAGAATCAAAGCTGCTCTGGGGACTGCCTGACAACTCTGAGGTGTGGGGCCGACAGGATGATCATTCTGAGGTGTGTGAATTGTTCAGCCTCTGAACAGCACATTTGGCACTCCCAACTGGTTTATCTAGAGCTTTGGGAGGACGAGGAAAGGGATTTTAGAGGTTTTTTCCTTTGTTTTACTTGAGAAATGGTGTGTGAAAGAAAGATCCTCAATAGGACTAGTTTCTGCTTCACATCACGGAGGGTTTACACCTGATCTGACCAAAATCTTATCTCTGATCTGTCTGCCTTGAGCAAACATCCTTGTGGGTATTCTGTTCAGGTAGCTCTTTACCTCACTGGCCTTGGACAATGAGTGGGAGAACAGTAGGATTTTCATCTCTGTCAATGACAGCAGTAGAAAATTGCAGGAATCCCAAGAAAACACAATCTGGAGAAGAGAGTGGGTCTTTGTCAGCTCAGCAGGACCACAGCATGGCTGTGACTTGTGGCTTTACTGAGTGTGGTGTTTTTCACTCACCAGTACCTTCTCAAGTTGATTGATTTTGTCAGAATTTGCTTTAAAAGGAATGAATTCTAATTGGTGGTTGTGAAACTGAAGGCAAACATGTAATTGAAAATAAACTTAGAGTGGTTTGATCAAGATCCCATGATCTGAGGTTTTCAGACATTTAAATGTGTTCAGTTGCTGTGAAGCACAGGTAGGAAAGACTTGTAATTAAAGTTGTAAGGAGCTAGACCCCGAACTTCCTGGAGCCTTACTGATGGCATTTTCTGATTCCAGACTCGTAGTAATGTGTTGATAATATTTATTTGGGTTTCAGTTTGGTCAAAGTCTGTTGCCATTTTACCCAAACCTCTTTTATAATGGTAGGTTTCTCTCATAGCTCACTTGGAGTCTTGCTGGTGGTTTTCAACCTCTTCCAATTTGCAAACAACCTAAGAAAAACACCACTAAAGTTGCAGAGCCCTATATTTTGAATGCAAAGCCATCTTGACCACAGGCTTGCTTTTCTTAGCTACCTTTTTACAGCTCATTTAAGAAGCACTTAGCAAAGCTGGAGGTCTCATGTCCCAGGGTTGAAAACCAGCAGCTTAAAGCTGTGGGCCCCCGTTTTTAGTTCCTGGCTCTGCTGTAGCTTGAAAAGAGACTGTGCAAACCATGTTTTACAGAATTTTTGTTCAATAAAAGTATGTCTTCAGCATCAGTGCAGACTCTGTCTACCGCAGTGGGTTTTCTTCCTTCTGACTCCTTCTGGAGTTGGGGTTGGATTTGTTTGGATATTGTGGTGCTTTCTGACGCCTATTTAATTTTGCTGGAGTGGTGTTTTTGTGACACCATGGTGCTGTGAGAGTTGTAAATTATTCTTTTACTCAAGTAGACTTTGTAATTTGGTGGGAAAAATTGCTTTCCAGCAAAACTCAGCCTGAAAGTTAACATGTTCATTAGTCACTGCAGTGGCCCACAGTAGTACAACTTGTGGATTATTTTACAGTATGTACTTTTCTGGTTGCCTGCACAAATGTAATACAAAAGTTGCTTTTATATTAATCTTTAAAGTTTCAGCCTCGAATGCTTGTAATTTCTGCATCCTGAATATTAACCAACAAAGGAAGCGAGGTTTTGTGTTCAAAGCCAGGAGGAGGAGACAGGAGGTCTGTGCTGTATTCCCAGCGCAGCCGTAATCTTGCTCTGGGATCTGGGGCGTGCTGTTTGCTGTGCCTCAGCTGAGCTCATGCGTGGGGCAGGGAGACCTTCTGGGTGTGTTCACTGGCCCATTTGTGTGGAAGCTTTGATGCTCTATGGGATTGCTGGTGGAAAAATGTCATATTGTGTTCAGCGTGCAGGAATCTGTGGGTTTAGAAGTTACCCCAGCAGTTCCAAGGGGCATTTCTTCCATTTCTGACATCTGCCATGAACACCCCCATCTTCACTACTATTTTCCCCCCTTACATGTTTTGCATGCAGGAGCTCGAGCAGATGTGGGCTTTCAGAATCGGTACAACCACAGATGATTGTTTATCCTTGAATTCTATGTGCTCCTCTAAGTGGCATTTCTTCCACTTCTTGCCAGGGCTGGCATCTGCCATGAACACCCCCATCTTCACTACTGTTTTCCCCTTATATGTTTTGCATGCAGGAGCTCGAGCAGATGTGGGCTTTCAGAATCGGTACAACCACTGATGATGGTTTATCCTTGAATTCTCTGTGCTGTTCTCCAGTCTCCTGGTGTGTAAGGGTGCCTCTCCCCAGAAGGTTCCTGCAGAAGCCCGGCACGCTGTGTTACAGCTGGCCCCTTGTTAACTCTGAATTTCCCTAGCTCCTTTGCCTTTCCAGGTTTGAGTTAGACGGCTTGATGTTACTTCAGAGCCGTCCTTTTGATGGCTGGAAACGATAATAGCCTGTGTCATCTGCCCTTTGGAGGGAAGGGTTATGCCTCGTCCTTTATTCCTCGTCTCTCCTGACAAAACCCGGCCCACAATGCGCCCGAGCCGCTCGCAGGTGTTCCCGCCGCTCTGCCCTCTCACATGCACCGCAAATTAGTAACAGAAGCTAATGGCCCAGCATGCGGCCATCAAAGGGCTGACAATTCCAGCCTTTGCAAAGGGCCCTTTATGTCAGAGCCCCCCACGAGAGCTGTCCGGCTGAAAAGGCCGTTTGTGTGTCCCTGTGTGCGGGCCGCTGCCGCGCCCCGCCGGCCGCGGGCCTCACGCTGCGCCCCGGGCCTGTTGCTGCTGGCAACAGATAAAAATCGCTGTTGGCCACAGCGGGGCCCGCAGCACATCAATCATCCCCCAGATAAAGGCCTCGGGCCTCTGGCCCCATCCCTCGCTTGTTCCTAAATAATTTCCACTGGCTGAGCATGCTATGGTGTAGGCTGGGTAATTCAGTCCAGAAAACTTCATTTCACTAAAAATGCTTTGATTCTTTTCTCTTTTTTTTTTTTCTTTTTTTTTTTTTTTTTTTTAAAGACTGTTTTTGTTCAAATAGATGTTTGTTTCGAAAGGGGGAATTTAAGTGATGAAAGGGATGCCGTGAAAGTTCAGAGTGAGAATAATAAATAGGACTGTGTGGTTAAATGTAAAGTACAACCAAGCGGCAGCAAAAAGAATTAGCATTTGCCAGGAGTAACAAAGCACCTTCGCACTTCAGAAGACACCTCTCAGCTTTGGCATCGTTCAGCTTCCTGAATTTATATATATTTAAATAGAGATTAATCTTTATATATGGATAATATCATTTCCACCACACCTTTATTAAAGAGATTTATAGCTGGGTATCAAATTACACTTTTAATATAGCCTGGTTGATTTTTTGGTAGCAGCAAATCATATTTGTAACTCTGAATAACTAAACAAATTTGACAGTAGCAAATTTTCTCCTTGACACAGCTAATTCTTCATCCTGTCCTAATGTTCTGCTGTAAAGCCATAAGAAATTGTGATGCTTAGAGCTTGACAGTCATAGGTTTTGTTCTTGCCACTTAGCAATCCTTCAAAGAAGAAACCATTGCAATTTAAATTGAGGGACAATGCTCTTTGTAGATAAGCCCCGGTTTGTAATCTTGCTGGCTTGTGCTGTAAGGATAGGGTAGGTGGGATATAGAGGAATATTGAAGGTAAAAATCAAGTGTTAGGTCACAAATAAAATTGCTGTGGAAACCCTAAAAATTAAATCTCAGCCAGCCTGCCCTCTGCACAAGCATCTTTGCATACTAATTGTATGAGTCTTTGTATTATTGTAGATACTAATTACCAGTAGTTCTCAGTGGGAATTGGACACCTAATTCTCTAATGCTGCTTTTAACCTCCCAGCTTACAAGCCTTGCATCTCAAGGCACCTAAATCCCGCTGCTGTCTTCCAAGTACAGGCTTGATCCAGCACACAGGCACTGCTGCTGCTCAGCAATGGAGAATCCTGCAAAATTTTGCAGTGTTGGCATCATCTCAGGGTGGGATGTGATGATGGACTTAAGCAATGGCTGGAAAGGCTGGCTGAGCTGTGATTCCTTTCTGAGTCTGCTGCAGTCACTAGACTGGGCTTTACTTTGCCTTGTTGCCTGTATGGCTGTGTTGAAGCTAAAAGGGACCATTAAGAGAGTTAAATTCTTACTGAATGGTATTCATGGGAGCTGAGTCTTTCCTTTCACCCCAGCAGGACTTCATCTAGAGTGCCCTAACAAAGCACAGAGTTTCTGAAACATGACTTATTGCTTTGTAGAACCTGGTCTGCATTTCACACTTCACTGGATGGATGTGATTTATGTGAAGAATTTGGGAAGTTTTCTGTAGGAACGGGAGTGATACTGGCCTGACAAAGTATGCTTTTGTTCTATGTCCTTCAGTATCTTCTCTAAAAACAAAACATTTTAAGATTGATCCTGCTGGATTTTGAAATAGGTAACAGTGAAATAGTTTCCACCCAGCAAGGTCACTGTAAATGCTGGCATCAGATCTGAATGATGTGCCACTACCCTGTTTCCACTTCTGCTTCTTTTTTTAAAAAACTCCTGTATAATGCTGCCTAAGAAATATTGCAGGGAATGACAGAGAAGGGTAGGCTTAAATAACCCTGAGGGTGCTTATCTTCCTTGGCATTAACTTCATATCCACATTCATTACATGAATGGGCCAGGGAAACTGTTTCTGTGACAAATTGGAGTGCAGGGTAGGTTGAACAGACTCAGTTCAATTTTGGGTAATGGTATACAATCATCTCTATGGCGATGCGTAATGCATGGTGTAGTTCCTCATTTAGAGAAGTTTGAATGCATAAAGCCCTATAACAAACACTGAGATAACTCAGTTTCCTATTTTCAGAAGGAGTTGCAGTGTGCACAATTAGCTCCTGCGTTCCCTCCCTTCACTCTTAATACCACCAGAGAGGAGCTTCCCTTCTGCCTTGTGAGGGCTGAGCTTCCATCACCGCTGCAGTTGTGAGGAAGATGGGGAGCACATGAGAGATGCTCAGGCAGGAGATGGACAGGCACACTGACACAGCCATTATTATTCCATGGCAGCCAGGATGGGTTCCTCTTCCATCGCCCCGCTGCGTGCATACATCAGACAAAAGACAGCTTCAATTTGAATGGGGAGATGAGTGGAGTCGGTGCTTAGGGAGAGCAGCCTCCAGAATCTTAACTAACACGTCTGAGCCTTGCTGTACAATGTAGCTGGGGGTTTGCTGAAAGGTTGCTTGTGGAAAATGGAGCAGCACTTGTTGATAAATGTTCTTCGTGCTAATTGACCACTGTGTTTGCAGACAGATGCGCTGACCTCAAGCTTCCCACATGCTCGTGCAGATCCCTAAGATGGGCTAATTAACTTCTCCATCTTCATTTCCTTGGCAAAATCCACTGAACAGAGTTATGCAAAGCAAGTGAAAGAAAACAGTGGGCTGTAAGGAGTAGGAGACCTGGCCTACATATAATTTGTGTGTTAAGAAACAGCCAGCAGTGGGTATCTTCAGGGCAAGACACAAAATTTCCTCTTATATGTAGATTAATGAGAATAAGGAATGACCCGGAAGTCAAGAAATTGTTCTTCCTACCAATTTTTAGATTTGAATGTCATTTTATCAGCTAAATCTAGAACCTTTGTCCTGCTTTTTAAGGCTTGTTTGATAGGTACCTCATGGAAGTATTTTAACCACAGGGACGGGGGGAGATTTGCTTTAATTTTTTTAATTAGATCCAGATCCGCTGGCAACATTTCCCTCCATTTGTGTTAGATGGATGCCTGACTTGATCTAAATGGTTCACAAGTGTTCCCATTATTACTGCCTTCGTTCACTGGTGTGCAGTGGTTATTGGGTGCTGTACATTACCCTGCTGATGGCACCTGCTCAGCATTGCTGGTTACACAAGAGGATGAGACAGTGTTGTTGTGCCTGTGATCTTTGCAATATGGGTGTGTTAATGTTTCAGCCTGCCTTGCCATTTCTTTCAACGTGGTGTTGATCCCACCACCTCGTGCGTTTAAATTATTGCTAAATTGCAGTGTTTTGAAGCCACAGGAATATTGCTTAAAGAACTCTTCTCATAAAACAGCTCATTAATATGTGTGATATTCAGGGTTTGCCAAAAGTTTTGTGGTCTGTCTTGCCTCCTCCACTCTTCATTGCTCTCTGCCCTCAAAATGTCTGCAGGAAAGCGTGGGCAAAATTCATTCCCCTGTGGCTGTTTCAAACTACACAGTTCGGGCTCATCCTTTGATCCCTCCTCATGACTTTATTTCATTATCCCTAAAGTATAAGGAGGAAAGTTAATGACATCATAAAAACTAGAACTCTATAAAAGATGTTTCTGCTGATTTACTGCCAATGTACTAGCAGCATGTCATATAACTGCCCATTAAAGATGGTGAGTTGCTCTCCTGCCTGCAGCTTTCCTTATCACCAGCCCTTTTATTTATGACCAGATTATAGGGATTGGGTGTGCACGGTAAAACATAAAACTTATTTTTATCATGCATATAATTAACCCTTTAATCATGGAATTAAGTTGCATCCATCCTTCTTTTTAATTTAAAAAGGAATTATTAAATGTTCCTGGTTTTCTTCAAAGAGCCTAATGTATTGCTGGGAGAATGCAGTTCATGGTTTCTGGTTATATCTCTCTTTCCCTGTCCAAGCATTACCTAAACAGTTATGATCAGTGAAGAGGACAGAAGGGACAGTAGAAACCTCATTACTTAAATAAACAAAGTCAGGTTTTTTCCTGTTCAAGGAAGTTGAATTGGGTGTATGGAAACCCTGATCTTCTTGCTTCTTAAACTTCAGTTCTTCAGGTATCCCTCCCCATCCCCTTGGGATACACAGTCAGCTTGGTAAGCAGTTATTTGCCATCACAGAATCCTTCACCACTCTCATTGGGAGATGTGTCTGGTCATGCAGCTTCAGGCTGTTGCCTTGAGCAGCATAATGTGTTTCCGTGGTACCCTTCCCATTGGCCCAGTACCTCCTGTTTGCAAGGAAAGCTTCTTGTTTTGGCTACCAGGAACAATTTTGACTACCAAACAGTCCCTCCCTCCCACCTACAGCTCCAGGTACTTCAAGATAAGCTTCCTAAGCTTCTGAAAGTAGGGCTTCTCTTAAAGCGCCTTGAGTTGTAGACAGGAGTGAGGAAAAGGTTGGGTGTTCTGACATGACTTATTGCTCCTGAGAACCTTTGTCAGTGAAGTGACTTGTTTAAAATTAATCATGTTCCTTGTGCATCAGGAACCTTCTAGTAACACAACCATGGTGGTTTGTTTGCTGGATATGAGGCATTGCATCTTGTGAGTGTGCTGTGATTGACTTTCTACATTAAAAAAAGCTGTTTGTCTTTTTGTCCTTTACCCAGTTAGTTGTTCTGATTTTGTTTCGCTGATCATGAATTGCTGAGAAAGAACAGGCATTTCTTGAGTGAAAAGCCAGAACAAAGCTTTGCATTCACACCATCTCTATTACCCAGGCTTTTTATTAATACTGACATAGTTCTTGAAAATGTCTAAGAACAAATGCTCTCCAATAGCTGTTCTGCTGGGTTTCTCCTTGGCTGTAGTAGGAGTTTAGGATTCCCATGTGCAGAGCTGATAGGCTGTTGTAGGGAGATGACAGTGAGTGGGACACTGTGCTGGCTACACATTTGCCACTTGTCTCAACTGGGAAATTCTGTCTGATTGTTTCAGTTGTTTTGAGCTGGTTTCCTCCCCCTCCTTCCAGGAAAGAGTGGGAAATGTGATGTATGATTGCATAAGATCGTTTTTATTCATGTGAGTGATGAAACAGGAGAAGTTCCAAATGAGGAAGTCATAAAGAAAAATAATAAAGGAAGGAAGCAATGAATTCAACTCTCAGTGCTTTGTTGTGTGGCTGTGATTTATAAAGAGGTATTTATTTATTTCTTACATCTCTGCATAGAGTAAGACAAATAATAATAATGTTTAAAAATAAAGTATTTCGGTGTCCATACCAGCTCCTGGTTGCCTGTGATCTGCTCACATTCATTTTATTTAGGATACAATAAGTACATCTAAGCTGACAATAGCACTGATGCTCAAAGTCCAGGCAACAGACATTAGTTTTGTTTTTTTTTTAATATCCCCATTTTATGAGTAGTAAAGAATAGCAAGTACCACACTGTTCTGAGGGAAAGGTATTGAGCATGACCCATTCTTAATTACAAAACTGTTTTAGTTGATCTGGTGGCTTTAAATGATGCAGAACAATGCTATTGCCTGTGAGGCAAACCTAATTGAAGAACTCTGTAATAGGTGGGTGTTCAAATTGAGTGGGGACTCCCAGGTCCCTGGGTGTCTACCCTTGAGACTCAGAACCTGTCAAACAGGAGAAGCTTTTTGCATGAACCACCTCTCTTTACATTCTGGTTTTAAGGGTGGTGGTATCTCAGTTTGTTGGCTTAATGAGAAGAGGCTGCCTAAATCATAAAGGTCAGATGTTCCATGTGTGTGTTGGACCAGGTGATCCACAATTTCCCCCCTGCCTCTGGTCTTCCAAAGATCCTGTGCTCATTGAAAGCTTAATTAATTAATAAATAATCAGTTTTCAGCTCCAGGGTATCAATTTGAAGGAAAAAAATTATTTTCAAACCCAAATGTCTTAGGCTATTTATATTTTGAAACTATTGTGCATGTCAAAGTCCTATTTAGAAAAGTGTCCAACTCCACTCAAGGGCAGGCAGCCTGAGGAATAAATTGATTTTTACCTATCAATGGAAGAGTGTTACAGAGAAGCTCTGAATATCGGTGTGCTGATGAGAAGGAACCTTGTGATTCTCACACCTGAATCAAAATTGGCCAAGTGTTTAAAATGCACATTTCATTGCTGGCAGACATTTACCTAGGATGAGCATTAATAGGATGAGAGGGAAAAAAATTAGAGGTTCAACAATAATTTGAAGTTCTCTGTTTATAATGTGAGAAATCATCAATTAATTCCATACCTGGAATAAAACATGCCCTAAGGCCTACCATCTGCCCACATTTAAACTTGAAGATAATAGATTTGGAAGAGAAGTTTGTAATTATTTGCTAGGTGGTTCTGATTAATTTACAAGGAAAATTGCTAATACCGATAGTATATTACCCTGGGGCCAAGTGGAAATCACAATATTGCAGAAAGGGAGAACAGGTAAATGATGGCTTGTGTGTTATCTGTTAGCCTGATTGGACAGTCTGATTATTTTTTCTTTAGCCACTAATGGATGCATATAAGATTAGAGTGTGCTTTGGACAACATGACTATAATTCTCACCTAACAGGCTGTAGAAAATAGGAAGTAAATATACCCCAGTGGCATTCTTAGAAATTAAAAATGCTAAAGGCTAGATTGTGGAATTATAACAGATTTACAGCAGCGTGACTGAGATCAGAATCTTGCCTTGTAGCACTGAAAAATACATTTATGGGGTGATCTATACTAGAAAGAAATTATTACACAGGGAATGCATGGGAGCAGACTACTCTGGCAAGTACCCGTGTGCTTTCAAGATGTGCTGAAAAAGCCACTGCAGAGTCTTGTATTGAATTCAAGTTGAAAAAAACTTTACTGGACTGTAGCCCAGAGAGTATGGAAGAAGATAATTTATTTTGAGCTCTGAAATATTTAGTTTTGGCTGCTATTTACTCTCTTTGGAGAACACTGTGGACCTTCTGTGCACCATTACAGTTACAGCTGCACCATTAGAGACTGACCTTTAAAAAGGGTGTGAATTCTGTGTTGCCAAGGTACAACTGGTGGAGCACAAGGCATGTGTGATGTAGCGAGTCCTGCAATAACAGCAGAAAATTGGTAAGGTGAGACAGAGAATTCATCTCCCTGGCTGCTGGCCAGAGCCACTGCCATCAGCTTCACTGCTTCTCCAGTTCACTCCTGCTCCTGTGTGGGCTGTTTTACTCAGTGATAGCAAAAGCCAAATGGAGAAGGACTCCTAAAACGTTTTGGGTGGGTCTTTAGGTGAGGGTGAAACTTAATCAATTTAAAACAGGAACAAGCTCCCAAACAGTACCTCCTTCCCTGTGATAGAATGGGAATTCTCCCATGTAGCTGGGATCAAACAGAGTTGTTGGTCCTCAGCAGCTTGTGTGCACATACCCTGGTGCCTGGTGACTTACACAGATCTCCCTCAGTTCCCTCCGACCCAGTAAGTTATGAGTCTCTGACAGCCTGCTGCATTTTTAGAAGGAAGAGGTAACAGTCATAACAGAGGAGATAAAACAGACTGGAATATCTTTTTGTTTTCCTTTTCTGTTTCCCCATCTTGTGTTTTCTCTCTCATTGTAGAACCTTCCCTTACCTCCTCCCTTCTGCTGGGAGCTCTCCTGGCTGCCACTCATCTCTAAATAGTTGTGATAACTTGCAACATCGGGTTTGTGCTGGTGGATTGTTGCCATACGCCACTGTAAGTTGTCAGTGAGCATCTGAAGCTGTCAGTCGAGACACTCTTTCCAAGTCCTGCTGCTGTGTGAGCCTGAAAGCCTCCCCAGATGCCCCTGCCTTCCCTGAGGACAGGGCTTTGCCCAGGCTCAGCGTGCTGCTGGGATGCAGCCAGTGCACAGGGATAGCTGTGCTGCCATCAGACCTGGCAGGGATCTGGGCAGGAATTTATTTCCAAGGTCAAGTGCCTAAGTTAGAGGAAAGCTGGTGCACCAGCAAGAAGAGAGGCTGTGGCAGGTGGCAGAGACAGGCTCCATGGTTTGGGATTGTCACCATACTGTGGTTCAGTCATCATCTCTCCATGCTCTGCTCTCTGCTGTGGCTGTGGTGCAGGGGAATTGCATCCACCCAGCAAAATGCTCAGGAGGGGAGTGCTGAGAGGGGCTGAGTGTCTGTCTCATTCTGCTTTAACTTTGGCAGAGGGTTTGGTCATGATTGCCCCTGATTTAATTGTTCAGACAACCATCTATTTGCCATCAGTCTGTACTGAGCTTTTGTTCAAGCTAAACAGACATATGCTCTTTGTCACTGTCATGGGATCAGCAAAGTTGCAGGCACTGCATTTCCAGCACTTCCTTTTATTGTCCAAAAACTGTTCTGGTGAGCTACCTGCCTTGTCTTGCCTGGATCTTCTTAGTTACACTTCAGCCCTTCATATTCAGGGAGTTTTATCTGAGAGTAATGTCTTTTTTTTTTTCCTCTGGTTACTTTTTAATTATTATCCTGTAACTGCTTCAGACTTGGGAGGAAAGTGGGTTTGGATTTCTCTTTTATCAGGTAACTTTAATTATTCACACCATTGACTTCATTATGTTAAAACACCTTAAAATTATGTGTGAAATGATGATCTTTGGAACAAGACAAAAAATTATTCCTAGTTTTTTGGAAGCAAAATGACTTGAGTGCCACCAAAGCCACATATCCCTGCTGTGAACAGATGCTACATTACTCTTGCTCTGCTGTGTCCCAGTGGGTGATGCCTGCAGTCTCCTCTCCTCTGCACTGACCCATGGGGTTAAATACAAATTGACATTAAATTAGTTCCTGCTTCTGTTCGTGGTTTTTCATTTCTGTTCCATAGCTTTGAGACTAAACCAAACAGTTGATAGGCACAAGAGGGGACCCTGGAAGCCAGTGTGGTGAGTTTGCTGTGTGATTATTGTTCTTCGTCCCGTGACATCCTGAAATGCTGATCATTAAAAGACTTTTGCTTTAGAAAAGCACTTCCAGCTTTCAAACTCGGCCTCTTAATGCAAAAAACTTGAGTCTTGGTTATATCTCACAGCATCAAAAATGAAAGTTCTCTATCTGGCAGGATCACAGTCTCTTGCCTGTTGTTGTGAAATTCACATTGTTGGTGATATTGCAAATATAAACCAGAAAATCCAGGATGAAGGAGCATTGCTCCAGCAACTTCAGTGCTCCCTCAGTTGTATTTATTTAGATGTTGCCTGTGGATTTGGTTATTTTTGTGTTCCTGTTGTTTTTAGTAACTGTGTTGATTGTGGCAGTGTGGAACGATCACACTTGCATGAACTGCTGTGTCCTGTGTTGTTTAGGACTGCATTGTCCTCTTCAGTTCTGCTGAACTTCCACTGGTAATCCTGGCATTCCTCAAACTGGCTGCCAGAGACATTAGGGTCTTTTAATAATTGTTTGCTTATGGTTAGAGAAGTACCAGGATCTGCTTCTCTTGTGCCAGTGCAGATGGGGCACAGATGAGAAATTACTATCAGTGTCATCCAAGAACCAAATAACCTCCAGTATACACCAAATTTGGTCCAGAAATGATGATCCAGGGCAGTTCTTACAGCCCTCACAGGTGGATGTGCACCCACTGAGTGGGCAGCTCCATTTCTGCCAGCAGAGGAAGAGTTGCAGCTGAGGATGGTGTTCCTGGCTAGCTGTGGGTGAGGTGTGTGCTGGTGGCAGGGCTCTCCTGCTCCTAGAGCCATGGACTCTCAGCCCTGTGTCTGCCAGGTAAACCCTGCTCCTTTTCTCATGCAGGGGCCCTCTCTGAGCCTTGTGCTCCCCTTCAGAAAAAAGCATTTTAGTTAAAGTGCACCCCCATATCAGTACATAATTATCCTGTAGCACAGCTATATACTCTCCCAGTTACCTGTTTTAACTAAGTACATTTATTAAAATGTGATGGTGGGAGCTGTCTTTTAAAGGAAAATCAAATTGAGAGCTGCAGGCTGCCCTTTAATCATGTAACAGTCTGGTCTAAAATGCTGCTGTCCTCTGCCCTAAAATCCTCTTTCAACCAGGGCAAGAAAATTAAACTTGCGAGCTAATTTGACGTTTAAATATATATAGATAGATATAAAACCAGGCAAGTAAGTGTGTCCAAATCAATCCTTGAAAAGTGCGTTTTAAACTACAGAACATTTCTATCCTTGCAGAATGACAGTTAAAACATTGCTGTTAAAGCAGCAAACGGAAATTTCAGTTGCTTGTCAAAACAAGCAGCACTTTCCTTCTGCGGAGCCGAAGATGCTGAACAATAGGCAGCACCTTGCAAAACGGCATCTTCCTTATGCAGGCAGGTTTCTAATTCATCCAGGAGCAGTGTATTATTTCTCCATAACACTTTGTAATAAGTGGACATTAAATTAATGCTACATGACAATGGAATTCCTGCAGAGTTATGTACTACCCCGAGGCAAGTGCCAAAGGGATTTGGTGCGATTAAAAGGAGACAGTGGAAGTGGAAGGAGGAGGGAGGGAGCTGATGGCTTACAGCAGGCGCCTCAGCTCAGCTGAGGATAACAGGACTATTCGAGGGTTTCAGGCCTCAGGGAGGGCTAAAAAAATCCACAAGCCCAAACGTGAATTCAAACCATAAATGTTAGATTTTCTGACTCAGGTTCTTGGGAAAATGATTAACCTCCTTTGCTGCATTCTCACAACTTTAATCATTAAAATCCCTTTGTCTTAAATGGAGCAGGATGCATATGTGAATTTGGCTCCATGGATCAGAGCCATGGGAAGCTGTAGCTGAGGGGAGAGTTTCACACACTTTGAACTCAAAAGGATGGAAGAGGATCACAGCTGTCTGATGTCCACAGGGAGCTCGTGCCAGTTCATTAGGAGATCTGTGATGGAGCTGTACCACATGCATGAAACTCTCATTGGCAGGAGATCTCTTTCCTCCCCTTCCTCCTATCCAGGATACTGAGTTGCAGCATGCTGATTAAAGGTGTTTTTCAGAGGAAATAGGAATGAAAAAGAATGAACAGCAGCATTTGCTGTCTTCTTGACCATGATGGAGTCCCTTGGACTTGATGACTGAAGAGAACACAAGAAAAAACTTGTGTTCGTCTCTTCCATACAAAGCTGAATTGCAAGTAACAGGGAGTCCTGTATTTCTCCATTCCCATTGGCCATGCCAGTGTGCTGCCTCTGAAAATACCAATTTGAATCCAAGTGAGAACTCAAGAGCAGCATATTCATGGGAGAAAAAGAGAGTTGTTTTTCTTTTGAGTATTTTTACTAGGCAGTGGCAGTCAATAGGCTTTTTCTGTGTGTGCCACAAAGGCATAGCAGACAGTTAGAGAGCAGGCATGCAGGCATGCTGTATCATCATCCCTGCAGAGAACAGAAGTAGCAGGCTGTTTCCTTCCTTCGTGGCAGAGAGCCTGTAAATGAAATCTTCTCTCTGAAGACATAGCAGAGGCCAGATGGGAGAGGAAACCTAACCTGGAGTGTAAAAGCGGCGCCCTGCTGCTGACTTCTTGGAGGACAACAAACAGTCGGAGGCAGCCTTTGACCAGCTCGGTTGGTGGTAGGTGCTGATGAATAATTGGGCAGAAGGCAGTGAGAGCTGCTGTTTCATGTCACCAAGACACGTTTCAGTCTGAAGCCGGAGCCATTTTCTCATTGGTACAGCAAGAGCTCTGTATTCCTTCTCTCCTGGGTCTGCAGTTGCGCTGACCCCAGGGGAAGCTGCAGGGCCCATCCTTTCCCCTAAAGAAAACAAGACTTGAACAGTTTGGTCCAGGGAACTGCAGCCTTGTTTGTCTAAAGGCACGGTGATTTCTGTTCCCAGATCTGATTTCCCCACAATTTTTACAGGAAGAAACTGTCATTGTATCTCTGTGTAGCCTGAGCACACACTGTGGGAGCAGGTGTATAATTGGTTCCCTGTTTCACTGAGCCGTGACCTTCCAGGAAGAGTCCCTGCATTTGTGCAGCACTTGATAATAGTTCTCAAACTCAATCCCAAAATCTCACTTTGGTTTGGAGTAATCACAAAAATGAGTTTCGGGGAAAATAAATAAATAAAACTTATCCTTGTTAGCAAGTGCTACCTGAGGCTGTCAAATAGCCCTGCTGACAGGATGTTCTGTTTCCACAAAGCCGTCTGTATTCACGAGGGTATAATGTGCAATTCACAGGCTTGGCTGCTGCTTTCCAACTTTCCCTAAAAGATCTGCAGTCTCCTCGTGAGCAGATGTTACTAAATCCCAAGCCCCTTATAAAGTCTTTTCAGGTAACACATCCTTCTCTCTCCTATTTGATGCTCTGAAATATATTTTTTTAAACACCCACATTCAGCCAAGAAATACGACAAATAATTCAGATAGCACAGAGCTCTTTCTTCTTGGTGCCTTAAAGTTAACAATGCCTGCCAATGGTGTGCTCATGGCAAATAAATATCAGAAATAGGATAGTCTAAAAGGATGTCTCAGGAAAAGAAATAGAGATAGGCAGAGACACAAAGATAAGTTGGAACAAAGAAATGTCACGAGCTAATTATTCTCAGCACATTATCAGAGATGAATGGCACATACGTCATGTGCAGTTACCTTCCTGTGAACCAGAAATTACAGATTAGCAGCAGGCATATCTGGTAGGTCTTGATGGTCTGTTGGGCTGATCAATAGCATCAGTCCTATCTTCCTTTTCTCTAGATTAAAATAATAATGATGCCTTGCAGTTGGGTGGGCACCCAAGCTGCTGTGAGAGCAGGGACAGAGCTCTGGGCCAGTCTCTGTGGAGTTTCTTAGATGCTTTCCATTACAAGTTTGCCTGATTGCTATGGCAAAGCATTACTGGACAAATAGTAGCAACAAGAAACACAACAGGCACTACTTGAAAGGGTTTGGATCCAGCAAGGTTTTTGTTTTTAGCTGCACAGGAGTAAATGCAACATATTGTGAAGGAAAAGCTAGTGGTATTTAACACATACCTTCAAGTAGATACTTGCTGCATAATCTCTTCAAAGGACAGTATCAATGTTTTCCTTGGGAATTACTTTCCCTTTCATGCTAACTTAGAATATTTTTGTTTCATGCTGAAGTCTGAGCTATGTCCAGAGAATTTGCCAAATCTTCTTCCCTCCCCTGCAGTTCAGCTCCAGGCCTGGGTCAGCAGTAGGGCTGCAGGAAACAAAGCCCAGGTCAGTCTCTGAGCCATGTCCTTGGCCTGCCCCTTCTCTGCCCTCAGTCCATCAGTGAAGAAGGTGTAGGTCACAGCTTCACTGTCTTTCCCATCAAAATGCAGGTGTTGCTCATGCTGGTAGTTGATTTTCTTCCCCCATGCCCTCTCTTTCATTTTCTGGTATTCCCATGTCCCAGCTTCCATCGTTCTGACTGGGGGTTTCTAGAAAGATGCCTTTGTAAGTTAATGCTGAGCTGAGGCTGATGATGCAACCTGTGCAAGTGAAGTAAATTAAGAGCACAGTTTCTTCCCCATTGCCTTATTCTGGGCTGTGCTCTCTGGTGTGTGACTTGGAAAGTAAAGGTCAGGATGGTTCATTGCCTCTCTCAATCTTTTTTGCTTGTAAATTTATGCTTTCTTCCTCCAATTCAGCTTAAATTTCAAAAACCAATGGGCCAGACCTTTAGCTGGAGTAAATTGTCATAGCTCCATTGATTTCAACTCAGTGTGGCAGCTTTCACCAGTGAAAAATTGGTCCTGTAAGCCGAAATTATTAACTTACAAAAACATTTGATTATCACATTTGTAGTTTTCTAATGTTTTAATGTACTGTGACAGTCTTTAGAAGGATGGTAGCTCATGATTGAATTATCTTTTTGTCCTTTCTAAAAATGAAACTATTTTTTGTTCTCTTAAGCAGAGAGATGTCTGTGTTCAGAATATTTGTTTTGTAGTGATAATGCTTTGCAGGTGCCAGTAAAATCCTAGTCTATGGGAGTTGAGCAGGAGCTTCTCCTTTTTAGTTATTACTTTAAACCTCTGCCATAAATGTTTGGGTTTTGGGTTGCACTGCACCTGTGCATTATCTGCAAGTTATATGGGAATCCTTGGGAGATTTTGGGCTTTGTACAGTAGGGCAGGTCAGCAGTTGGGATCTCTGAGCTGTCTCGTCTCTTGCTCACATGAGTTAAGAGTCTTAACCAAGCTATGAAAATGATTGTGGAGTAATTTTGATGTAACTAAGTCCTAGCTCTGTGTGAGGAGCACTTGGGCTTATTTGCTGCAGTCTCTGAGCCCTGGGTAATCACAGTGGGGATGTTTATAGGGAGACTGTCTTCTGTCCTCCTGTGCCATGTGCAGCTCCAGCCATTTCCCTCCAGAGCCAAGTATGAGTCAGGAATTATAGAGAAATATATCTAAGCAACTTAAAATAAATAAAGAAATAGAATAAATAAATAAAGAAAAAATAAATCTAAGCAACTTTATGCTTAGATTTCTTGTACACAAGGAAAAATTCAGTTTTGCCTGTGCTTAGTGCTTGGAAGAATTATTCTGATTTTCTGCAATACCTTTCCCTGCACCAAGTGACACAGGGCATTTGTCATTTGCCATTTGACCTGGTTTTTGTAGAACATACTTAAATGCAGTTTAATTTCATCAAGATTTATGCACAGTAAATTTCCAATTATTACTCATGTCTTAACGGCTTCGTCCAGAAAGCTTGAAGCTTTTCCACAGCATATGATCAGATGTTCTTTAGCACTATAAAATTAGTTAGAAAGTAATTTTCTTAATTTGGTTTCTTGCAACCAAATAAATGAAAATCCATCTCCAGCTGAAGCTGCGGGATTTAGGGTTTTCCTTTATTAAAGAGAAATTATAATCTATAAAGCAGGGATGTGGCTGGGGACGAATATTAACTACTAAAAGGCTTATCTGCCATAATATCTTAGAGATGCTTCAGCAACTAGTAATTCCCCATTGACATTTCTTATATATTTTGCTTGCAGCAGGAAATAGGACAACTCTTATGTATCCTAAGGAAAAAAAAAATGGAAGATTTGGTTAAACACTCTCTCTTCTTCATGACTTGTGACATACTGATATAAAACCAGCAAGAACTCTGATTTAATATAAGTTTGACACCAATTCATGGAAGCATTTAAGCATTTGCTTAAGTACATTCTTATTCAACAAAGCACTTAAAACATTCTTGGCTCCAGGCACTTTAAGTCCTGTTAATTTTAATGAAATTTAAGCGTGTGCCTAACTTTAAATAGATGCTTAGCAGCTCAGCTGAGTGGAGAGCTACATTTTAGATACATGACACTGATGTTCTTTTTCTGGTGAGAAGAGAAACAGTAATTCCCCATGGTTATGGTTACTGAAAGACATGGAGATGTGCCATGATTGACTGGAGGTAGAGGGAGAAAAATGACATAGTGCAGGTGCTGCTGACAGGAATTGAAGTGAAATGAAGAGCCTGAGATCCCAAGCTCCTCCAAAACCTTGGTTATTTTCAATCCTGCCTCATCAAGGCTCTAATTTGCACTCCCAGCCTCTCTCCCAGTGTCAGTATTCACAGTGTAAACTCCTATTCCTATGGAATAAAGTCTTGTCACTTTATTCCATCATCTGTCTGTCAATTTTTCCATGTTTTGGTGATTGACAACATTATGTAAGCTGACCTCAAGCCATTTCCATAAGTACAGATGATAATTGGGGCACCCAGCAGCCAACATTAACCATGCCAGCTCCCTGTCTTCTGCAAAGAAATACATAAAATGTGATAATGAGTAAATGAAGTGTGAAGGCTTTCCTTCCTCTGATTTATGTGCAGAAGTGTTTCTAATTTTCCTGATGTTATCTCCCTTTACAGGATATAATTACCTGATTTACTTGATTGCCTTCTGGGAATATTTTTTATAAATTGACTTAAAATTGTTTATACTGTTGCAAACTGATAATTTCATAAAGTGCCTGCTAATCTGCTTGAGTTGTTTGTTGTATTTTATTTTGTATTTTTCCTCTCTGCCCTTCATTACTTCCATCTGTAGTTATTATGGGAAGTTGATATCATGCTTTGGACTAAGCTGGAAGTGGAACAGCTTGTCGAGACTATTCATGTTGTTGCCTCAACATGTTACTAAGAATAGAGCCCCTTACTTCACTTTATCAAACAAAACCAGGGCTTTAATTTTTAATATACATGACAGCACCTCAGGAGGTCTTAGGAAAAGTTCTCCATGTGAAATGTGGTGCGTGAGATCCCTTTTATTCAAACAGATGTTGGCGAGAAACCATCTCACTTCACTTGTCTTAAATTCCTGAAAAATTGAAGGCTGGGACTGAGCAATAAAACGTGTTTCCATGTTTTCATTGTCCTTCAAAGGCACTGAGGAAGGGAACATCTGGAGGAACTGTTGGGCTTCCTTGAAGTTTATGACAAGACAATAATGGGCTTTTTGTTTACAGTCATTCCACGGACACAGGGTAGCGATTTATCCTTTGAAATATGTAAAGCTGTATTTGGGGACAGGGGAACGAGCCTGTCGGAAAGCATCGAGTATTGGGGTTGTATTTTACATTTCTAAATGGCTTGTGGATGTAGTCCCTATGGATGCCTCAAGAATCTTTGTGTTTTCAGAGAGGGAAGCAATTTCGGGAGATGCTTTATGTGCTCTTCATCCTGCAGCCAAGAGCTCGGTGGTAGTGATGCTCCCTGGTGCTGTGGCAAATTGGTCATTTGGCCCAGGCTTTCATGGTGACCTGGCTGGCAGCTCTGAGCCATTTCAGCTGTCACCTCCCAGCCACATCTCTGGCTCTCATGCTATTGCTCTGTGCCCATTACCCCCGTGTGAAGGCACCTGTGCCAAGCAGGTGCCAGGATTACGATGCTGTCACCTGTCTCAGGGCCAAGCTTATGCAAATCTCCCCACAGATCGTGGTGGTGTCTCAGTAGCTTTTAGTGCCCTTGTTTTGGGATGGCAACTTCAGATGTGTTATGTTTAGAGAAGAGCTAACAACTGCTTGGTGCTGTTAAAGAGAAGGATAATTATGATTTTATTTAATAGCTTCTCTACCATGCTGCTCGATCTGATTACCATAAACTGAGCACTGAGTGAAGTGAAGAAGCCTCTCCCATCACTGCACTCGCTGTGTTTATTGTTATTGTGCCGTGTCCCCCCTCTGGAGCCGCCTTGGGTTGATGGCTTGCATTTGTTCAATGATACTTTACCTCCAGCTCTCCCAAAATGGCATCTGTTGCCCAGAGGCCACATGCTCCTCCCGTATAGGCAATTGTGTGATCTGTAAATAGCTATTAGACTGGCATGGCCTAAATTAACTGCAAATTGACAACTCAATTGTAAAACAAAAAATGACCTAGTAATTAACAGGATATTTCCATAAAGGCGTAATTACCATTTAGCAGGCCGCTAGTTGTACTTCCCTTTATTCTAATAAAGCCTCTTTTTATTTCATCCTTCTGCCACAGAAAATATTATTGTTCCAATTTTTATCAATTTTTCAAGCTGACTTTAGGAAAATAAATGAGGATGACTGAGTAGTCTGTCTCTGTCCTCCCCTTCCCTCTCCTGTGGGGAAGAGTCAAGTTTATTTGTAGTAAACAACCTTCCCTTAGTGGGGGTTTGGTTTCTTTGTTTTAACTCGGGGATAGCATCTTAACTCTGCTTCTCAAAGTTAAAGGCCTTTCTCCTTTTGTCACTTAGGATCACTGGTATGTCGGGCTCTCCCAGCAGCTCTTCCCCACCCCCTCGTCCTTTCTCCTCCTCCAGCCCAGGGAAATAATGGCACTGATGAGCTCTTATCTTTTTGTCACACTCCTGCCAGCAGAGGAGACAAATTGATTTATGTATGTGGCATCCTACTCCTGATAGTGCCATAATTTACCACTAAATATTGCTTTGACACAATAGTTTTGTAACAAATACATAATGCATATTGCTCTACTTTCCCTCCACCTCAATCGGTTTTTGAATTAATGGAGTGAGACTCCCTCAATTCAGAGGAATCTCTTGTCCAACGCCTGCGTGGAGCCTCACAGAATACCAATCTGCTGCCTCTCCTCCTTCTCTGCTTAGTGTCACCTTGAAATGAAGCTGGCTCCCCCATTAGGTTTTTTCCCCTTCCTTGCACTGTCAAATGAGGCGGTTCTTCACTCCTTCACAAGGAGTGATGCCTTACTCAAAAAGGCCTGACTTGATTTATTAGATAAAGAAATAAATTGTGTAAAAGGCTGGAAGGCTTTGCATGTCCTTGCACAGAGCTGAAGTGCTACATGGGAGCTCGCAGCCGCTGGTTTCATTACACTGGAGCAACACACTTGGAAATGCAAAATCCTTTTTGAATAAAAAAGGACAGACACTTTCTGTCTGACTTGATTGATAGACTGTCTCTGCCTCCCATCCTCACCACCACACAGAACACATCCCACGAAGGGGATTCTTCATCCTCAATAATTATTCAGGCAAGTGAACACTTCAGTGCTTTTATTTTTTTTTTTTTTAAGCAATACCATCCATAATGATTCTATCTCTGAAACCATCCTTGTGTTTTCTTGTCACTTGGTTTAGGAACAAAGCAAGGGAAGCAAAGGTGAAATTGAGAAGTGGAGGTGTGGAGGGCCTTTCAGAATATGTGGTATTAAACACAGGCTTAAGCTGGAAATGCCATAAACTGGACCTGGTTAACAGCAGCAGGGCTGTGATGACTTTCTCTCCCTTCTGTTTTTTTAATCCTTTTGAGGGTGTACATCAGATTGAAGTACATCTTTCCTCAGTTAACCTGATGAGTACTTTAAAAAGCAAAAAGAGGATAGAGAAAGATTTCTTTTCCTGTATTATTCTGTAAGTATTTTGAAGAGCAAGGAAGCCTGTGCCCCCATGACAACATTTGAAATTACTCTGCATTTGTGTGACGAGCAGAGTCTGCTGAGGCTGATTGAAACCACATCCCTGCCCTCCAGAGCAGTCTGTGAGATGCCATGATTCCCAAAGTCTGCACACTCGATAAAAGCCCTGGCATTTTTATGTTTGCCTGTTTTCTCTGCTGCCCCTTTGCTCTCTTTTTGATTTCCCGTTTCTTCTTCACCAGTTGGGGCATAGAGAACCTGGAGGTGTGGGGGAGAATTGTGAGGAGCAGCTGCTTAGCAAATCCATCAGTGACACAGGGCAAGCCTGGCAGGGGCTGAAATGTCATATTTAAAGCCAGGCATTTTGCACTGGTTCCTGAATTCAGGTGTCCTACCCCACCTCCCTCATCCCCTCGAGCAGTTCAAAGCAGTCATGCTCCTGCTTTGTGGCAATTACCCTACACTTATGTGCTACTAATAATGGATGTTTGCTCCCTGCGGGTCTTGTACTAATTTTCAGTCAAGCTCTATTGAAAAAGAGGAACTTCTGAAATGATTATGGGTTGTAAACTCTATCTGGCAAATTACTGCATATTTCTAGCACAGTTTCAGTTGTCAAAGATACTTCTCAGCCTGTATGCTTCCAAACAGTCCTATCAATTATGTTCCTTTTGACGTTTGAGTGGAGCTACTGTCAGCTCACTTAGCAGCAGTTTCTCTTTGCTTTTGCAGCTTTCTTGTGTAACCAAGTACACAAAGCCCAGGGGAGTCTGAATCTTAAGGCAGTCATAAATGAAAAGTTCTGTTTTCTATGATTTTTTATTTTCTAGCTGGGAGAGAGGTTATTTACAGGCAGGTCAGATTTGAATTTCAAATGGTGGTGGAAAATAGAGATGGAAAAGACAGTTTGTCTAAGTTTGTCCCATTGCAGGTGATCAGACTGTGCCCAGCTGGGTCCATGCAGCCTGGCTGCTGGTGGCCAAAGCAGCAACAGCCTTTCTGCATTCCCCTGGGAAGGTTGCTGAACTCCTGCAGTTGCTCTAAATTGTAATTTATTTAATGAATCTTAGTATTTTTCCATTGCAGACAAGCCAGAATAAGAGATTTAATGTTTCCCCTCTTTAGGTGGCTATGTTTCAGTATAGTGCTAGCTGTAGTTTTTCTTAACATGATTTAATGACAACACACTTCCCCTCCAGCATGGCATTTTTGCATGGCTGTTGCTGTCAAGGCCTTCTCCTTCACTTCATTCTGTCATAAGTCATGAAGAGATTGCTTCAGTTCCCTAATTATTTTTGCTGTTTGGCTCTCTCCAGTTGAGCAGCACGACTGTAACTCAGGAAGGTCTGTTGCTGACCGTGGTCTTTGAGCAGTGCCAAAGCTGTAAGACACAAAATGATGGATTCTCTCCCTCTCTGTCATGCAGTGCCTGCTCATACGTCACAGTGATACATCATTGCTGTAAGTTTTTTCAGTCAGTGTATTGAGCTGAAAATGTATGACCCAGCCAGCTGGTCTTAACTGAGACTGATGTTAATGCTCATGATTTGGCAACAGAAGACAAAGATGTTGCAGCATTATGTGTATGTGTCCAACTTACCTGTTGTGGATGAGCAAAGGCATAGAATTTTGTGAGGCTGCCACAGGTGTGTGCTGAAAATCTGGGACTGAATATAAGCCCTATAACCCACTTTTACTGCTGCCCATTTCTGGTTTTATTGTCTCCTCTGTTTTGAGGAAAGGTCTCTTGCAGCATCTTTGGTTTTCTATCATTTTATTGCTTGATGCCGTGAATTGTCATGTTGTCAGATGCTCCTGCATTTTGAGAGGGATGCTATTAGATGGGATTCCTTCAACAGACTCATGAACTGGTAATCTGTAATTACATATGGCCAAGAAAATTTGTTACCTGAGCCAAACAGCATTCAGAGATGTGAGGTATTAATATTTCTTTCAGTTTCCACATTCATGAAGTGTAGAAAGCTGTGTTGATGAAAATTATGTGCAGTATTTAGCAAAGACAAGGCTGTCAAGTACTGGATTACTGCAGTTTTCTAAAATCTCTTTTCTCCTTGAAAATCACAGCATCAATTTACTCTAAACATTGCCTAAGTAACCAACACTGAGCCAACTCTTCCATTTCTCTTTTGTTTGAGAAATCCTTTCTTGAATTGCTCACTAAAATTATAGCATTTAGGAGAGGGAAATAGCTCACAGTCATCAACATTATCTCTTCAATCTTAAGAATACCAGTGTCTTATCACTCAGGCAGTTGTTGAGCAATTCATTTCTCTGCCTCTGTGCAAGAGGAAACAAAACAGCTGGGTTCCTATCAGAAACATTCATTATAATGCCAGAGTAATTAAGAGGTTCTCTTAAATGATAACTTTGCTGATCTTTCAGATGATCCTAAAGTAGGGTGCTTGCTAAGGCTGCAGTGTAAGGCTCTGTTATTGGTCACAGTTGGTTAATTACTGTCCTGCAAGTCATTAAAGATTAAAAGAGGAGCAGTGCCACTAGCTCTGTATGTGCTTAGAAGTGCAACATCATGGAAGAGAGCACCAGTGGAGGCACTGAGCATTTCATACATTTGGGAGGTTTCATGGGATCTACACTACTCATAAAATATTGATAAATTACTTCTTTTAAGCCTTCTGTTTGTCTGTATCTCCTCTCCTTCCCTTCCATGTGTTTCATGTACAGAAACTGTGATTGAGATTTGATCTTGCCACAAGGAAAAGAGGCAAAGTTGGAAACTGTTATTTATGAAGTGAATGGTTGTAACTCACAAAATTACTGTGTGACCACAGGTAATCCCCAATGAAAGTTTCAGTTGATCTTTCAACTCCATCCTTAGTTGTCCCCAGGAGAGTGATGTGGGTGACATCTACCTTTGTCTCATATTCTAGTCTCTCTGCTTTCTCCAGTCTTCCCTTTCACATCTTGCTGCTGAAAGAAAGTTTAGACATTTTTCTGCTCACATGGTTGTGCTGATTTTGTGCAAAACTGTAATGCAGGTCACAAGAATCTGAATTCTAATCAGCACCTTTTAAAATTAACAGCTTTCTGAAAGCAGCCTTTCCCATTTCTCACAGTAAAGGTCTCCCTCCTTTGGTATGGGTAAGATAAATCAGCTTGTTCTTCAAAAAATCTTCCAGAATTTGGCTTATGTGAGGAAACTACCAAATCTTCAAAGTATGGACAGTCAACAAGGTATTTGTGCTGTGGTTCATGGCCACCTTAATATTTGCAATCAGGGGTAGTGACAGTTCAAGTACAATGCAGCCAAGTGCACTGTCTAATAAGGTTGTATAATTTTGATGTAACAGCCTAGCTCTGTTGTACTATTAAAGCTTTAAAATATTAATGCTCGTTAATGGTGTCACTCAGCCATTTTATATGATTAGTTTTAAGTCTCTCTTGGGTAGGCAAGAAGGGGAATTTTTAATGAAATGTTCCCTGCTCATCTGACCTGCTGTATTACTGCATGAATGCCATTTTTATGAGGCAGGTTTATGACGTTCATTACTCTGCTCCTTGAGCCACTTCATGGCTGCTGTAATTTTTAAAGAAGAGATAAAAATAAGTCAGTTCTTTCTTTGCAGTCAAGAAGCTCTGCATTCTAGCTTTGACCTTTAAGCTGTCATGCATGGATTAATCACATTTCAGCTGGAGATTGTTTTAGACTTAATACTAGCAGTGGACTGATTAGCTTACTTGTCTTACTGGCAACTTCTTAAGGAGGTTTGTCTATGATTTAGACAAAAAAGACAAATAGCTTTGTTTCTAACCTGCCAGCTTTGTGTGTCTGAGTTCACACAGGTATACTTGCACATGTCAAATCTCCGTGGTAATGCATATGTTCTGTATGTAGATAACCTTAGTGCTACAACCACAGGTTCTTAGTGTGGAAATTTGGCATTTGAGCAGCACTGGAACAGCAACCAAAAGTCCAGACTCCCACTTCAGAGCTGTAACTAAAGAAGCTTTTTTTTTGGAAAAGAGAAATATGCTAAATCATAAAAAAAAAAAAAAAAAAAAAAAGTTGCCCCAAAACTTCAGCACTTGAACAGCTGTTTCCAGGTGGAATGGTATCACATTGTTATCTGCTGTAAATGGGATCAGAAGTTTAACTGCAGCCAGCAGCTGCATGCAGAAATTTGACAGAACAATAGCACAGAGCTGCTGCTGTTATTAGCAGCAGTGTAAGGTTTATGACCTTTGATAAGCAAATCTGGTGGGAACACTACAGTGAAGTACTCAGGACTGGCAGAAATGATATTTCATGATTCAGTGATCATTTAAAGAAAGTTCTTGAAGTAGGATAAGAAGCAAGTGCTGCCTCAGTCAGAATCAAAGTGTGGGAGAGGGAACTCTGCCGTTGGAAGGTGCAAAGACATAAGGAAAGCCTGGATGGAACATGCAAAGTGAGAAATTTAAAAATCTGGGGAGTCCTTAACTTTTATAAGGGAATGCTTGTTTTTCCCTTTGGTGTCAGAACGTTCCTGTAAGCGCTGGGAAGTACACTTGCTTCCTGAACCAGATGTTCTGAGGACGTAGGTGAGAAATCACATTATAAAATCCTCACTTGCACAGCGAGAGCTGTGGCATTGCACAGTAAGTGGAGTTTTAGCCAATGTGTGAGGCTTGAATGTGTTTTCTTGTTAAAAAGATCCAGCACCTCAGTGCAATGCAGCTCTTCATTAGCCTGCTGGGTAAAGACTGTGACTGAAGTCATCTTTGGGGAGAGGCAAGAAGGGTGAAGTCACTTGGTGACCCTTTGTGCTGAGCATCAAAGAGCAGTCAGCAGGACCCTGGCAGGTGCTCACATGGAGAAATGCAGAAATGAGAAGAGACGAGGGAGTCACAAAGCTCAGCCTGGGTCTCCTGGCTGGAGGAACAGCACACCATCCTTGTGCTGTAGTCTGAAATAAATAGAGCCTGTAGCTTGTCAAATGGCAGACAAAAGATTCCCTGGTATGGGGTTTTGGGGTGATAAAATAAATCATGACAGCAGAGGCAAAGCAGTTTGTGAATTCAGCAATAAGAACCCTGTGATAAAAATAAAGCTGCACAATACATATTATGTAGATGTACTTTACTGTTTGATACTTGCATATCAATGAAAGGTGAAGATATTTTATTCCAGCTTCAAAATTTCTGTTTTCAAATGACTGGAAGTGCTTTCTCCATGGTGCCACTGCATTCATGTGACCTTCTGTGAGCTCTTTTCTCTCCCCCAGTGCCTTGCTGCCTCCTCATATTGCCATGATCTGGGGTGGGGGACTGAAGAAATGCTACTGCAGTATAGTAGTGTGGTATTTTCTACAAGGGTCACAGGATGAAGGAAGAGACGAGAAAGTTGACTCTATGTTTCAGAAGGCTTGATTTATTATTATATGATAGATAATATATTAAAACTATACTAAAGGAATAGAGAAAAAGATTTCACTAGAAAGCTAAGCTAAGAATAAAAAAGGAATGAATAACAAAGTTTTCTCTCAGACCGAGACTAGCCAGACAGGTGAACTGTGATTGGCCCATAATTAGAAACAGCTTGATGAGGCCAATCACAGATTCCCCCTGTTGCATTCCACAGCAGCAGATAAGAATTGTTTACAGTTTGTTCTTGAAACCTCTCAACTTCTCAAGAAGAGAAAAATCCTAAAGAAAGGATTTTTCATAAAACATGTTGGTGACATAGTAGCCAATTTTTTCTTCAGTATTTAAGAGCTCTAGTTTTCATTTGTGACAGCAGTTTGAGGAATGTTGCAGTGTGTTATCACAGTACATGGTATTACTTAGTGAAATGTAAGGCTCTAAAAGACACTATTTTAGAGTCCTGGTTAAGAAACAAATGTATTATGCATGCCTACATCTGCTTTTACTGAGGTGACAGGTACTAACTGTGCTGCTCTCCTCTTCCATTCACCTTTTTAATATGATTATCTGACTGTTTCAACAGAGCATAATTTGAAGAATGGATTATATACTGAGCATTCTTAATAAGACATGATAAAAGAGCAATTCATTTACTCCTCCCTTAAGTTTCACATGAGCTGAGTGAAATTTCTGCCAGTGCTTCTTTTGTGGGAGAGCTGAAAAGCATTGGTGCTGGGAGCTGCTCTCAGTCATCCTGGTTTCTTTCTTACCTTTATAGGTAATGAGACAAAACATGCTGCAAGTATTATCACATCAATTAGATTCAAAGGAGGACTGATAAGACTAATCCTGTTTTATGGACAAATAGAGTTGTTATCACATGTGGATCATGATTATGAAAAGCAGAGTTAAAATAAGGAAGATGTTCAGTGTAGCAGGGATGGCCTTGGTGCAGCTGAGGACGAGGTCAGGGGTATGATACTTCACTCAGAGGACAGACCTGTCACCATCTCCTGATGATAATGTTTAACCACAAATCAGCTCTTGGATTTGAAGCCCTGCTAGCTTAATCCTGACCTTTTTTTTTTTCCCTAAAATTGATTGTGCAATTATTTCCTCTAAAAGTCAGTAGCTGTAGCTTTATCCTTTTCTCACTTTGCCTACCATTGAGATGTCAGTAAAAAGCTTTCTCAGGAAAGGTTATGGAAGAGGTGAGGTACCTAGACAATCTTTTATTGGACAAACTGCTGTAGCTGGAGAAAACAGACAAGCCCTTCTTTAGGTCTGGAGCAGAAGTGTCAAACTTCCTGCTGAGTGCAGCTTAGGAACGGGTAAATGGGATGAGCTTGTCGTGTTCAAGCACCTCCAGTCTTACTGGGGAAAAAAATATGGAGAAGCCAAAGCAAATGCAGCTTAATTTGTCATGTGGGAGCTTGCGTTTTTCCCTTGCTAGGTGGTTCTGTGTTCTCAAAAGGCATTAGGTATTTCACACAAACACCAGGCAGAACGTGTGCCACGTTCTTCAAAGCTCTCTCAACTTGGCCTCAATCTGTGAGGGCTCAGCTCTTCATGAAAACAGAATAATTATCCTAGCATGGACAGGGAAGTGGCTTAGTTGTTAAGTGACACAGAAAGTACTTGTTATGCATGCTGAAATAGCTATTTTCCAAAAAAAAAAAAAAAAATAGTCTTTCAACCATACTCCTTCCTGGCCATGATACCTTCTTCCTCCCCTTACTGCTGGTGTGGGATCTGTACTGGAGCACTGAACCTGATGCAGGTAGCACTCCATTATAATGTACTTAAAGTTGTACAGCTAGATACATAAAGGAATATAAATTTAATTTAATGGAATTATGAAAATCAATAAAGTGAAGTTAAACACGCAAACTCGTCAAACACCCAGTCCTGCCTGCACAGTCTTTATCTTGGTGTTCCCTTCTGTGTTTCCCCAGTTGCAAACACTATAAAATCTTCCCAGTGTGACCTCAGACAGGGCACTCACCATCTGTGCCTCCTTACCTCCTGTGCACATCCTGACAGTATTTGCAAAGTGCTTTTTGGGGGGGTGAGTTTTACAAGGGCAACTTTCTAGCAATTAATTATTTTATGTGACCCACATGCTTTTCATTGTGCTCTGGTGGTCTGGAGATTCCTAAATACTTTGCAGCACACTGTGTTCCCTCTGCAGGCACCAGGGAAGGAACGTGGCTGTGCTGTGTTGTGTCTGACCCTCCCAAGGGAGTTGGGCAATGCAGGTCTTTCTAATGGACAGCTCAAGAAAAGAGTGATAATCCTGCCACAGAAAACTGTGTTTTTAGAACAACAAATGCTGCCTTGCTTCCCCTCCCTTGTCACGCTCTCCAAGGGACTCTCCCTGCTCAGAGGAGCTGCCTGTATGTGCACCTTATCCTTGCATAGGCTTGTAAAATGATTCTAAACACAGACTTTGTTCTCTGTTACTTCCCACTTTCTAAACAGTGCCTATCACCCTCTTCCTCCAATAAAATAATCCTGGAAGCCTAATTGTGGTGGCCTTCCCATTGAACTGTATATCATGCAGCTGTCTCTGAGACAGCTATAAATTCCAACATTTATGTACCCCGAGCTTCCAAGTATCTTTAACTTTTATTGAAAAAGACAACATTAAATTACAGAGTTGGAGTAGCTCTCCTCCTCTCCTCCCATCTGGCAAGAGCCTGCCCTGCCTTTCCAAGTGGGCAAAGCTTGCAGGCCCCTTTGATAAATTCCCTGTTGGCCTCCTGATGGGTTTTCCTCCAGGATGCTGAGCATTTATCAGCCTGTGGGACCTTTGTTTCCATCTCCCTGTCGTGGCCCTCACAAATAGCCCATATCAGTGCCCCTCTCTGAAGGGCTGGTCAGGAGCAGGGTGCTCTGTGCAGCCCAGGAGCTCTCACCCAGCACAGAATGCAGCAGGGTCACCTATCAGCACGCTGCTAATTACCCCCACGTTATTTATACCTCACTTCTTGAAGTCTGGAACACAACCCTTCCATTTCAATTTGAAGCCTTATCTTGGAGCTGAAAGATAAAACCAAAACATTACATTTGCATGTAGATATCTGTTAGGAAACAATTTGGGCAACAATTAAGATACAGTCAGAGGGGGGGAAATTCCTCGTGCTGTGGGTCTTTAAGGAAGCACCAGAAGAGAATATTTTTAAAACTTCCAGCGGTTTTCTGTGCACTCTGAAATGGCAGAGTTGCAGCAAGCAGGCAGGGCTCATTTCATCAGTGTTTCACTGAAGTCTGTGCATTTATGTGCCCTGTAGGACTGTACATTGTCCAGATCAAGAGCTTGCTCTCTGCCTTTTGCCCAGTGGTGGAGAAAACCTGCACGTAGCAGATGTGGAACTTGGCTTGACCAGTCCTGGGTTTTGGTTTGGGTGGTGTTTCCTTAGCTGGAGTCTGCAGTGGATGTGCTGCTTTCCATCCCTGCCTGCAGAGCCTTGGCTGTGCTCATGCTGCAGCAGTCCATGCTCTTTCTGGTTTTATTTCTGGGATATTGGCAGAAAGGGCTGCAGGACATTCCCACACAAGACTTTGAACCCACCTGGAGGTGGGGGTCAGTCCTGCCTGGGGGTCTAGGCTGGTGGAATGACCTCTCCCCTCCACAGCCATGGGCTCCCAGTATTTCAGGAACTCTCTGCCACTTTCTTCCCCCAAAGTTAAATTGTTCTGTATTCCAGTCATATTGCTAAATCATGTAAACCTTAATAATTAGAGTCTCTTTTGAGCCAGATGTTTGTAGGTCAGCTGCACATATTAGTAGAGAGTTCCAGTCATAAATATGTTCAGTTTGGTGATGTGCAGCTCTGTACTCAGCATGCAAATAAAGATTTCACTGTAGCTGCTTATTAGTAATTATCATCACTTTATGGCCTGTGTTTTTTCTGTTTCATTGTTGCTTCATAAATGTATTTCCTTAGAAAAGTGGATGGGCAGAGGAGTCAAAAAATCCTCCTCATCTTCTTTCCCAAATTATATTTTAAAACTAAAAATCATAAGTTAAATTGCATCTTGCCTTATGGTATTATTTTTCTGTCATGCATGGTGAAGGGGGAATCTTTTTTTTAAGGGGTTTATAGACAGGTTAATTGGCTTCTGACTTAGTAAAAATGCATGTTTCCCTTGGAAGTCTTGGATTCTAAGACTGATCCAATTGTCCTAAATTTGAAGAAAATTGTGCTCTGTTTTCCCTTTACAGCTCTCCCATATGCTAATTCTTATTTTATATCATAAATATGCAGCGACAGCACTCGTGGGTTTTCTCTTTTTTCACACCATACATTATGTTACATGTTTGAGAGCAGAATTCATCATTTACACTCTGAGTGACTGGAAGGATGCTCAGTGCTGTGCACAAGTTGTTTGGGTGTCCCTGTCAGATACTGGAGGCAGAGACTGTCTGTGCAGCTCTTGGAGGACCTACTTTATTTCTAGTTTGTGTGTTCTGGCTAGATTGTAAATGTACTTCAATGATTACATAGTTTCTATTTAAAAGAGGATGGGAGGGAACAATATGATGACAAACCAATAAACCCAGCAGCATGAAATGAGATCTTGGTCTAGGAAGTCACATCAGGGAGAAGAAGTGGGAATGACCAATCCAAGCAGTTTGCTGTAGCTTCCCTTTTATTTCCAGTACAACAAGCTGTAGGTCTTCCTTGCAAAGCACTTGTTTAATTACAGCTTCAGGAACATAAAGCCTGTTATTATTTTAACAGAAGGAGCTGAGATTGAAATAAAGCTGAGCTGGGCCCATGTCTTTTCCTAGCAACTTGTAATTTCATGGATGGACAAAACACCTGTTCGGGGGGGAATCCTTATCATTATGTTTTAGATTTCCCCATTAATTTATTTTACAGTCTTTAAGCACATATACAGATGGAAAGCAATCACGTTTAAGGCTTCTCATCACTCTCTCCCTAGGAATTATGGTGAGGATGTCACTTCTTCATTAATTTACCACAGCAGGCTCAGGATTTACCTGTGCAGTGAGTGCTGGCTGGGGACAGTGGGACACAGGGACATGCCCTGCAGGGTGTCAGCCCCAGCCTGGGACAGCTCACCTGCAGCTCAGCAGTTCTCCTGCCCTGGGGCTCTGCACCCTTGTCAAGATTAAAATCTTCACCTTCAGCTATCACCACATAGCCAGGAGTTATAAAAGTATTTTACTGAAATAGCTCAAAAAAATTAGACTCAAAAAGGCACCTTTGTGTCCTTGTAAGCAGGATTTAGCAGTGTTTGTTTTTGGAGGTGGCTGCCTTTAGATCCTGACCCCGGGGCAGGGTTTGAGGATGGGCTGTCCCCCCTTGCTGGCAGTGGCAGGCAGGGTCAGGGCACAAAGGTGAGCTGTGTGGCATCCCCATGTGTGACTGGGAGCACAAACAGGAGCATTTCCCAGAGCTGGAGGTTGGAGTCACAGCCATTGGGCTGGATTTGAATGAAAGCAGCAAATCTATGAAGTGCTGAAAATGCTGATTTCCTTCTTTGGTCTTTTTTCTGTAGAGGATATCTGGTTTTATTTTTGTGCTGTTGAAGTAGAATAAGGTTTGAACATTGAACTGAAGTGCCCCTTTGCAGGACCAAAGAGAGCACCTGGAGATGAAGGCTGAGCTCAGTTTGGCTTGGAGCAATTAGCTTGTATTACCAATGACAAAATGAGAGAAGGTGATCATGAGGTCTTTGCAGCTCAGGGAACTGCTAGTGGCACATAGAAATTTCCATTTTCACTGGGCAGCTCAAATCAGAATCAGTTAAAAACTGCAGCTGCCTGTTGCACACTTGAAATGAAATGCTCTGGGTGCCAGCACAGTGTGTCCCAGCAGGTGGTTTGTGTTATCCACAAACTCTGGCAGTGCCACTGGCCCCAGGGCAGCTGGGCTCTGCTCTCTGAAGCATTCAGTGATACACAGAAGAAACTCTTCCCTGTGAGGGTGCTGGGGCACTGGAACAGGTTGCCCAGAGCAGCTGTCTCATCCCTGGAAGTGTCCAAGGCCAGGTTGGGTGGGGGTTTGAGGCAGGAGCAGCTGAGGTCACCCCTAGCATGGATGTGGCCACATGGCTGCGAGGGAGCAAGAGCCTCCCATGGTGTGCAGGGAGTTTTGTGCCACTTCTCCAATTTTTAGCACCAGCACCATAAAGGTACCAGTGGGCAAGAGGCTGTGGGGTGGGCACACTGCTGGTGCCATGCTTTGAGCAGGGCCTGGTAAGGCAGAGGCTGGAGTTTGTCATTGGATAGACTGGAGTGCAGCTGTTCTAGCAGTTTGTTGTAAATAAATATGCATAAAAATTGAGGCAAAAGAGTATCAGTGCTACTTCATGATCATTTGGCTCCACATAAATTTCGTGACAAGGAGGAAAGTAATCTGTTGTGGGGGAGAGCAGGGAGGCTTCTCTTCTTTCACCCTCCCCTCCTTCATTCCTCTTTTAATAAAGAAAATCACTTTTCTTTGTCACCATTTTAATGATTCCCAGGGCACTTCACAGCACAGACATAAATCTGGAAATCAGCTCTCCGAAAGAATGAGAGATTTCTCTTCTCTAAATCACAAAAGTATGCTGAGCTCTTTGGAAATCCCCACAACAATGTAATTGCGGTTCTCCCATCATTATGTGGAATGTTTTTGGTGGCTTGTTTACAAGCTAAATAAATAGCTGTGCAAAACATCTGGAACCACAGGATGTCTTAAAAAGCTGCTTTTTTAGTAGGGCTTAGAATCTCAGTTATTACTGAGTCTTTCTGATCTGATTGGCATATATTAATAAACTGTGTGGAAATATTTGCCTGAAATATGATTAATGCTCTTAATTATTCACAGTGAGAGTTGGAATGATTAGTGTTTTATGGAGAAACTGCATTGATCTTTCTGTATAGTAAAATACCCACAAAACCAAGGCATAACCACCTTGTGCCCAGCTGGTTCCTCTGTCCAGCTGATGTCAACTATTTACAAGGACAGGGGTTTAGGGCAAAACCGAGAGAGATGGACGTGGAGGAACTTCAATCAAAATCTTAGGTAAACTCTTGGTATCCCAGGGTTTTGGTTTTGTACTGTGGAGCAATGTTGGGGTTCTTTTAGCCCTGCAGATGTTTTTTAAGAACTGAAGCTAAAATTCTTAAAATGAAAGCTAATCCATTGAAGTTTAGCAGATTGGGTTGTGTAATAGTAAAAAATAATAATAATAAGCAGTGGCAAGCAGTGTGGTCTCCTGAAGTCTTGGCTGAAGCATCAGGAAACCTGCAACTGCATCCATCAGCTCATGATCACTGAATGTTTCTCAGCTCCTGAACCTTCAGAGCTAATTTTGAAGATCCCCTTGCATTACTGCAAGTCTGGCCAAGCAATCTCATTTCAGCAGACTTTTTAAGCTGGGTGGGAAAGCTCATAACTAGGTAAACCTTTTCCTCTGGGGGAACATGCTTATTCTTTGTCTGTGATTCACTCAGTTGCCTTTGTATGGTCCTGTGTTTAACACACAGTGGACATTTGGAATCAGTAGGAGGAAGGGTCTGGAGTGGAGGGGCTTCAGCTGGAGACCTGCCCTGGGGATGCCCCTGCACTCTGAACAGAACAAAACAATTCTCATTTGACTTCTGCAACATTCAGTGTAAGTTTTAGTTCCAGCACTCATGTAAGGACTTAGTAAATCAACATGAAATGTATGATAGTTACTGTACTGGTAAATCATGTTGCCTGGGTCATTGCCCACATTAGCCTAACACAGTAGCTCTTGTGATTTGTGTGGGGTTGTCAGTGCAGTGCTGTGCCTGGTAAAGGTCTGAGTGTTGTTTTCCAACCCCCCAAAAAAAAAAAAGAAATTGTGAGTAGACTGTCGCAGAGCAGAAATTCTGCCCTGTGTTTGTGGAATGGTTGTATCAATCTAAAATGATTTCTGAAAGGCAGAGACAAACTGAGTGCATGAAAGGCTTCCCAAAGCTTTTGGGAAAAGCAGGGGTGCTGGGATAGGTCACCATCCTTCCAGCAAAGAGCACAGGAGAGAAAGGAGGGACTAGATGGTCCTGTCCAGAGCTGGGGTGCTGTGAACACTGCAGGATGAAGTTCTTCCCAAAAATCCCAGTTTATCAGGTCAAAAACCAAGGCTGGATGGTAGAGCCTGGAGTCTGCTACTTCTCACTGTTTGCCTCATTCTTCTAATTTTGTGGGCCTTCAGGAAATGTTTGGGATTCTCATCAAAGTTGGATAGTTCTCTACTGTACTCCCTTTCTTTTTTTTTTTTTTAATGAGGTTTTTACCATTGCAGCTGGGGATTTCTTTTATCCCTCCCCCTGTACACAAGGGGGATAACAGGGTGTGAGAGCAAGTGCTGCAACAGCCAGGAACCTTTGAGACAATAGACCAGCCTTCAGAAGACTTTGTGTGACCATTTACTGGGGTTACCAAAATGTTGAGAGAAGGGATAATTGGCAGATTCCTGTCCTTGTCACATGCAGTGAAAAAGGATTGACCCAGAAACCTTAAATACATTTCCCTATCAGGTATTTGGGAATTGCTGTAGCCGGCTCATGGCCCTGAAAAAAGAATTTATTAAACTCAATGAAAGCAAAACAACTGATATTAATATGTGATTAAAACAAGCTTTTCTAAGCTTAACACTAGTACTTGTGCTGGTTATTGAATACAATGGAAATTGGACCATAAATTTTCCATGCAACATTGAGAAAATAATACTTACAGTATGTTTGATGGTCTTTTACACTGCAATTAGCAGGGGAAGATTGCTTTGGGGAAGGGTTTTCCCTTTTAAATACAACATTTCAGGATGGAATAAGTCTTTGTTTACTAGTCTGGTATTGAAATGATTACTTTTAAAGCGTGACTTGAGCAACCCTGATTGCCTCCTGCAATGAAGGGGGAGAGAATGAAATTCCCATTTTCTACCACAGCAAAGTTTGGTTCCTTGTGTCGCTCGAAGGATCTCTGGTGCTCAGCCACATGAATTGAGTCCTATGGATTTCAAAAGTTTTGCTTTTCAAACTTGAGAGGAGCTACACCAGTTGTAACTTTTATGAGGAAAAATCTGTTATAGAATAAGCCTAAAAGGGAAAAGAAAACATGTCTGTCCAGACTGGCCAACTGGCACAGGCCTGAGTAGTAGTAAAATGGGTAATTTTCAGCCACATGGGCCAGGGAAGATCCAGAGCTGGGCTTTTTCCCTTCCTTCCTTCTTTCAGAATACTTTGGAGACTTCTAAAATAAACCACAGTTCAGTCCAAAAAAATAGCCACTCTAAAATCACTTCCATCCGTGGCCGGGGGTATGTCATGCTCGAGTTTACTGGAGCGCTGTGGAAAGCCTGTGCACTTGTCAAAAAAACCCAACAAAAAAAGGGAGCAGGGGATCTACCTCATCTCCTTTTTCTTCCAACCACCCCCTCTTTCATGCGCCTTCCCAAATCTGTCATAAAAGGTATCCCAAGGTGGTTGTTAGTGAGCTCCCCTCATGAGAGATGATTAAAGCCAGATGAGTCGGAGCCCCGAAACACAGTCCCTTTGTTAGGGAAAACAAAGGCCTTGGTAATTGGATTCACATTGAGTGAGGCACTTAAAACAGCAAAGTAACAAGAAAAATCTGCCGGGTTATGTCATAACTGCCAGGGTGGGTGTTTTGTTATTTTAAAAGAGCATGACCGTCTCATTTTTTTACTAGCTTAGTCTGGTATATTGAAGTGGAAGATTAAAAAAATATATATATCCCCAATTGTAACATATTTCATACAACCAACAGAGAGAGTTTGGGACGTAGGAAGCAGCAGGATCTGGAGCAGGTCACCATGCTGGTGCAAGAGCCATAAAGCTAGGGGCTGTTTCCATCTGTTTGCCAACGTGCTGCAGAGGATGTACCCTCCCAGAGCCTTTGGCAGGGCAAAGAGTCAATCCCAGCATATCACTCATCCTTAAATCTCACTTGTTTGGCTCATGGATAAACTATTCAGCTTCCAGTTGGCCTGTAGAGTCATTTTCCATAGCTTGGGAGCAGGCGTGTACAGATGGGAATTAGTCGTCACCATCTTGTGATGTATTTGGGGAAAAAGCTAATAAATACCAAATTGAAGGGAGACCTGAGCTGTCTTGGGGATTTACTGCAGGAGTGCGTGTCTTCCAGACCTTTGATCATCGATTTTGCTTGGAGCACTAAGAGTACAAGGAACAGCTGAGTGTGCCAGGTTATCAGGCCTCCAAAAAAACAGGTTGGTGTTACTTACTGAGGTGCTAGTGAGATCTTGCAGGAAGGATGTGAAGTGGCTTTCAAGAATTGCTTTTCACTGTGTCATGGCAAACAATTTTAGATTTAATATGCAAATGTCTGCCAAAGAAAAGTATCTGGTTTGGCAAAGACTGATTTATTCCATCATTGGCTCCAGAGTAAAAATAAAAACAACTACAGAAAATAATCTGCTCTGAAGATCCCAGCGCCTATAAAAGATTAGTCTTAAGAAGAGTTAGCAGAGTGTTGAAAAATGTCGTGTCTTGTTTTCCATTGAAACTTGGCTGGCAATCTTGGATGGAAAACCCAGAATCACACAGCCTAACACCCGCAAAGCTCAGCACTTTTCAGCTCAGATTAAAACACTCGTCTGCTTTCTTGTTGCAAAGGCGTGATGCACACAGCTCCTGGGAAGAGCAAACCTTTGATTACCAAGTCAGTCATTAGGTAAGGGGAAGTGCTCATTCCTCACTTTGGAGACAGTAGGGATCTTCTTTATTAAAATTTCACAAAGCTCTCGGGGATTAAGGCACCCAGTTTCCATTCATTTGAACTAAGCATCCAGATCCTGCTGGCAGCTTTGTAAAAACAGCTTTTTTTCCTCAGAGTCAGTGTACCTGTAGTTCAGGGGTTTTGTTCTGGATCCCGGCATTCCCAGCAGGAGCTGGGTTCAGTGTGAGGCCACAACAGGTTTTGCAAACATAGTCAAAGTCCTTCCCTGTGTCAGGCACTGAGTGATGCCCAGCTGAATGACAGGACTGCTTTTCTTTTCCTCTTTGGGTGGGGTTACTCTCCCTTGAAGGAGCTGCAGCATTTGTGCTCCACAGGGTGTCTGTCTTCCTCCCCTCAGCTGCACAGTCATTTGTCTGAGCTCTTGGTGCTTCTCCATCATCCCTGTTGAGACCTGAGTTCCTATGGAGGTCCAGCAGCAGCAGCTTCTCTGTGCTGGCCTTTCTTGGTTCTCATTCAGCCCCTGGGTTTAAGCTCCCAGGAAAGTAAGAGAAGAGATCTTGTAGGACTAAGGAGTTCCCCCTTCATTCTTTACTTAGATGGGAACGAGCCAAAGGGATTTAATTCTCTTTTTGCCCTTGCTGACTCTGAGAACAGAGGGAGAAAGCTACCAAAGCTGCTCTTTGGCTGAGTTGTTGCAGGATTTAGAGCCTAAAGCTATGTCTCATTTCTTCAAGGCCCTCATGCTCTGTTGGTAATCTCTGAACTGTTTCTTCAGGGATGAACAAGCCTCAGTCACTGAGTGTGAACTGAAAAAAAGGTACTGGGCTGGTGCTGCTTTTCCAGGAGCTGTGAGCACAGGCTGATGTGTTCCACCAGGGAATAGAGTCATTTCCCTCCTACACATGTGCTGTTACATCTCTGCTCTTGGTCCAGCACAAGCATAATTTCCCAAGACTCTCCTGCAGGGAAGAGTTGTGATTGCAGCCCTTAAGTCCTGACTGAGCCCTTGAATCTTAGGCCTTAGTAGGGTTGGTGTGATACAAATTAAGCCTAACCTGTAAATCAATTTGCCAGTTACTCAGAATTGGCTGGGGATAGCAGTTGAAACCCTCTTCTGCAGCAGCTGCAAATGATGGGCTGTGGAAGCTCATGCATTTGGGGAGCACACAGGGGAGAGCAGGGGGATAGATGGACACTCATCTGGGAGAGACCAGGTGGAAGAGCAAAACCAAGAGCCAGCAGAGTCTTCCCAGCCTCATTCCCCATGGTTCAGGAGTGGCAAGCAGCCCCTCAGGGTGCCCAAAGCAGAGAAGGCTTCACCTTCCGTACCAGCCCTGCTCAGAAATGGCAGTAGCAGGGTAAAAAGCAGCTCAGCATCTAGAAGTGTGCTGGGGAGGAGGGAGCCACAGCTCTCCTCATCCCTACAAACCCATTCCACGTTCGTCTGCAGTCAGGCTTGTTGCCCACAGAAACCTGAGCTGCCTGTAATGCACCAGATGTGCAAAAAGAGCAGCCGTTCCTCTTGCTATCATAGGCAGCCACACTTACAACAACAGTGACTTGTGCTTTGATTGCTTGTCTAAAACTAAAATTCAATTATGCAGTGCAGGCAGGCTTTGCTGTGACACAGAGGGTTAGAAATTAATGTTAACACTGTTTCTGGTTAAGACTTTTTGTGTTGATAAATAATTCATAAGGCAGTTAGCTCTTTGAGTCTGACAACACAAGAATATATTAATACAGTAGACTCAGCTAAAGGTCAGCCCTGAACAGTGAAGCATCTGAGCCATCTTTTATTCATTTTCTGACACAGACTCATTAATTATTACCACATTTGAAGGTCTGCACGGGAAAAGTGCTAATGAGAAAAAGGATATTGGGTTTGATATCTGACGCTCACTCTTTGAAATTACTTTAGATTAAAAAAAAGAGAGAGCAGAGAGAACAATACAAAACAGGCCAGGTAAGACCTTTTCTTTAATAAAAATGAAAATTAAAAAATGAAAGACTAAAGATAAATTGGGAGACATTATTCAATCAAAACCAGATGCTGCTGGGCTGCCAGTTTGAGTGGCTGATGGGTGATGAAGTTTTTAAGAAAGCATTAATAAAGACATGATTAAAATATGTCCCTATTTAGGTGAGATGTAGTTGCTTTGACTCTCATTTGTTGCCCTCAGGTTTGTTTTCCACATTTTTCATTTTGGCTGTCCATTTACCTTCCTACACTGTTTATGATCACAAAAAAAGAGGGTTGTTCTGGCTCTGTGCTGTTGCTCCTGATGTTTTTCCATACTTTTTCCATGCCATGCTGGTTTTAAATACCTTACAAAACCTGACTTGATACATTTATCCATGCAGCCATCTACCACCAAAGGAGATGGTTGCTTTTCTCATTTAGCCTGTGTTCCTAAGAAAGCACAGTCTGTGAGATCACATGTCCTTGTGTGTGTGTTTGTACTTCCCCATTCTAATATTTTTTTTAATTCCATCAGAGAATTGGTCTATCAAATTTGATGGAACAATAAATATCTCAAACCCATTAAACTTACAGTGTTTGTGGGGGGAAAAAAAGAAAAGAACACATCTTCAGTATTCCCATAGGGAAAATGTTGAAGCTTAAGCTTACACCTTATTAGATTTCAGAGAATTTACACAAGAAGGAACTCTAAGCACAGGCCAAAGGCAATGGGGCCTTGTTAGCAATTCTGCTTGGGGAAGTGTCTGGGGACAGGATGTGAGCAGAACTCTGTTTATCCATAGGACAGATGAGGTCTCCTCATGCATTTGTTAGCACAGGTGTGTCTCGTATTTATTAACAAACATACAGGAACCAGACCTGGGCAGTTGGTGGAATTCAGTGGGACTGTGATGATACCAGCTTGAAGGTTTGATGTGTGTGTACATGTGCAACTTGAAAAAAATATCTACTTCCAGCTCCTGGACTTCCAAGTAATGGCTTGTCTTTAATATCAGGTTAAAGTCAGGCCACCACTGTACCCAATAATCTTTACTGTTTACAGCATGTTTCCATGGAGTTCCTGGGGAAATGCAACAGCCTGGTAGGGAAATACTGCAGTGCTTACATGATTTTGGTCTATGAAATAGTCCTTATTTACATAGTGCAGCCTGTGCTTTGAAGTGTTACTATGCCTGTGAAAGAGGTGAACTAAGGGGTTTTTTTCTGTGCTAGTAGATAACTGGAAACCTGTCTCATATGGGCAGAAAGGAATGATTGATCTATTTTGAGTTTCATGTAGTCTCACTCAGAAAAAATTATATTTTCTTAAACTGTGATGAAATGGTTGCTTTACAAATAGAGCTTTTTCTCCATGCAATCAAAATTGCACTAAAAGATACACCGATTATTGATGTGAAAATTGAACCACACTGAAATACAGATATAATATGGTGGGTTCAGTTATTGAAGGGAAGAGAGCACTGGAGCTAAGACCAAACTCTTGCTTAGCTTTCATGCCACTGTGCTTTGTGGCTGCTCAGTGTGCAGGAGGGGAGAGCTTGTTTCTGATAGTGCACCATCATTCAGGGCTGCAGTGCTTCGTCACAGGTAATCCCTTCTGTCTCTCAGGAGTTTACAGAAACATCTTATCTCTCCACAAAGTAAAGTGTCCTCGTCTTCACAACCCAGTTGCCAACCTAAAACTTCCAGTACAATGTCACCTGCTGCAAGAGCAGCTTAGACTCCTGAAGTAAGTGCAATTATTGAAAATGACTGAACTCTGATTTTTTCCTAAACAAAGGCAAAATTTAAAATTTTAAGGCGGATATTACTCACCTTGATTAAAAGCCACCTGATCTTTCAAGAAGGCTTTGAAATACAGACATCCACTTCTTATCCATCCCTGGGTTGTAGCTGCTGGTACAACGTGAGAGACCTTCCCTTTGTCAGGGCTTGGCTGAGTAAACTGGCAAACTGTTCACTAAACCAGTGAATGATGTTTCAAGGCTGTGAAAATATTAGCATGTAATGTAACATCTCTGGAAATGTAATGTTTGCTACAGCTGTGTATAAATTTGTTTAATGGGTCTCTAACTCACCATCAGACTCATAAAGGCAGCCACTGTACAGGCTATTAGGCTGCAGTAACTTAATTGCTCGTTAATTGGGTAATTAGTGCTTTGTTTTGCTTTAAAGCCTAAACACTCATAAAAAGTGAATTAGCTGAGTAAACAAGAATGGAATTTTCATGATATGCTGTCCCAGTTATTGCACATAATTAATCAACCTTTTATTATCATTCCTTTTTTTTTTCCCCCTCTTGGTGACTGCCTCAGGTAGGTTGGATAAACATCCCAGTTCAAAGCCCAGGGAAGGAGCCCCTGAATGTCTCATTAGCTGAGGGTGGTGCCTATATTCCATGGCTAAGTGGGTTTGTGTACTGCCCCCAGAAGCAGAGAGGTTCATGGGCAACTCAAGGGGCTGGGGCTTGATGGAGACAGTTGGCTCTTAGGTGGGAAGCTGTGCAAGAAAGGACTGATTTACCTCTTCCCATTTCCTGGTATAGTGGTGTTCAGTTCCACAGCTCAGACTAATCTACCAGAAATGTAAATGAAAACCCAGCAGCCTGGAAAACTGGTTTATTTAACCAAGATGTGCATTAACATGAAACTATTGCTGTACTGCTTTAGGTATTTGGGCAAGAGATGGGCCTGCAAATGAATGTTCTTAGCAGTAAAAGTCCCCCTGGCTCTAACACAGGTAGTTAAACTAAATATTGGGAAAGGATGAAGTTAATGGAAACCCTGTTTGCACCCAACTGTAGGAAGCTTAATTTGCACTCCCAAGCAGGATCACAGCACCCTCATCCCTGGCAGGGTCACACAGTCCTGAATGCCAAAAGGATTGCAGTTGCCATGCAGCTGAAACAGGGAACGTCCCTAATTGGGATGACGAGCTAACGAGTGGCTGCAGTCCTGCTGTAGGTGCTCCATGGTGCTCTGCCTTCCATTGCTGGGCCTGCCTCTTTAATGGTGTCTTAATTGGCTTTGAGAACTCCTCAAGAGGAGGAGAGCCAGAAAGAAAGGAGTTGGTGCATTTTTTAGTATTTTTATTCTTGCTTTAGAGAAAGTTTTAAAGGGAAGACAGCTGAGGTAGAATAGTGCTCTCGTTGTGTAAAGTTACACATAGATTTTTACATGTGAAGAACATTTTGGTCCCAGTCTAAAGCAATGGAAGTTAATGCTGGATTTCCACATTGAAGGGAAGTTAAGTATTTACTGGTAGATGCAAATGTCAGCTGCCTGAGCATTCACTGACTCAGGCTAAAGGATTTGGTGCGCAAAGAGAGCACGAAACGCAATTAAAGTGAGTCCCAGTAACTTTTATATTTGGCACTTGTGGTCAGATGTTGATACTAAATATAAGCAGAACTGTGCTGTAAAAATTAGACCTCTTTTATTGCAGAGCAATTGAGGTTTTACGAAGAATGGCACCAATCCACAGAGACTTTTTCCTAGTGAGCTGATAAAGGGAACAGCTGCGAAGTTTGATGCGTAGAAAGTTTGAGTTATAAATCTTTGATCTGCTTGAATATATGAAGTTAAACACTTCTTTCATGCTTCACGTTTTCCAGATTCAGCACTGTCTATGGTTGCTTTCTTGGCTGTGCTCTGTACAGGCATCAGTTAGAAAAAGGGCTGAATGGTCTGTGAAGGAGAGCACCAGTCTCTTCCCTCCAGCATCGTAGGCTGGCTCTGGATGGCCTCCTGGGAGCAGAGTTTCTTGGAGATCTGGTTTGGTGTGTGCTTTTATTTAAAACCCATCTGTGTGTAACGTGCAGAAGTTTGCCACGTCGCTGCTGCTGTGTTGTGAGACACTGGAGCATGAAAGGGCTTGGCTGGTGGTGTGGCTGTGGTTTTCTAGTGCTCAGAATCCGGCTGGATGTGGCCTCATCCTTTTATTGATCCTGAGGAGGGCTGGGGCTAAAGGAAGGACTGGCCAGAGTTAGGAACCAGGCGCCTGGAGTTACAATAGCCAGATGAATCCTGTCTTCATTGTCTCTCACAGACCTGGCATTTCTTGAAGTCACTAATTGGGCAATAAACATTCCTTTTCTATGTTGACTGCAGTAACTCCACTAGACCATCACTTATTGTTTTTAGTTCTTGAGAGATTGTGCCATACCAAACTTGTAAAAACTCAGGAAGAGGCTTTGCTGTTGTTATAAAAAGAATTAGAGGAAAGAGTGATCTTAATGAAAAGAATGAAACTATTTGAAATACCTTGCCTTTTTCTACGCTTCTTTTATGTATGCTGCAAAATTCCCTACAAAAATGCTGACTAAAAAAACATGTGTGAAAGGTGTGTATTTTTTTCCACGTAACCTTATACCCTCACCCTTTTTTTTAAGTAGCATTCCAGATAAGTTTTGGAGAATTGCAGCAAAGTTGCAGATAAGTTTTGCAGAATTCTGTAATTTGTACTATTCATGTACTTCAAGGCTTTATTTTTCCCTTTTGTGGAGATTTTTCCAGTCTACAAGGAAATATTGGCTCCTCCAAAACTGTGCAGGAATTTTTAAAACTGGCTGAAGGCATAAATGCCGGGAATTAACAGGTTTCAGCCTTTCTTTATGAACGCATATTAAGCTATATGTAAAACATATATTTCTCCCAAATAGCAATTCATCATCTATTAATGCTCAGGCTGCAGTGCCTGGCACGTGCTGGAAGGAGTAGACAGCAGGTTTCCCGTTAACCACTGCTTGGCCCTGCCCATGAAATACCTGCAGCCACATTCGTCCCAAGCAGGGTGCAAATTTGCAAAAGCAGACAGACTGCCAAGGCCAGGCAAACGTGATTTATTGTTTCACAGTTGCCTAAGTCCTGCTCGTGTTTTGGAAACTTCACTTGCTCGACAGCTGCTGAGGAGAGCGGGAAAGGAGGAGACAACCCTGTAAGCACCAGTGCTCAAGAGTTTTCTGTGATGGTCTGTTAGGAGCAGTCAACATCCAAATTGGAACCTCTCGTTGAGGACACTCTTCTAAACTGAAGCTCCTTGTGGTTCTTTTGCCTTGCATGCAAATGCACTCTCACATTTATCTAACCAAGTGAAAGGCAGATGGCAGGTTGAACCTTTAATCCATTGGCCAAATGAAAACTCACTTTTGCTCAGGATCTCCATTTTCTCATTTTTTCAGGATTATATTTTCCACCTTTCATTTGTGAATCACCTTCCTTGAAAGCGCAGTTCATAGTGGAAAAACTTTCTAGCTGGATGCCGTGTTCCTTAGCAAAACTGAGCCTGGAAAGCAAAGTGAGCATTGATGAGCTGGGGGAGGAGGGTGTTACCTGGATGTTGGCATGAACTTCTTGTCAGCTAAGGTCTCCCACGGGAATTGGCGAATTCCTGGCAGGCTTGCTATTAGGTGTGGCCAATTAATAGCAAAACAGATCATAATGGGGTGAAGCATTATCATGGAAGAGTTGTCCTCAGTGAATCCCCCAAATGTCAGAGGGGGATTCTCTTTTTCCAAGTGTCTTGCCCCCAGCCCTTTGGACCTAACCAAGGAAGCCAAGCATGCAGACATTTCTTCTCCCTCCCAGATTTTCTGCTGAGATAGAGTGGTTCAGCAAGATGTTACTGTTATTATTGCTGGTATCATAATAAGGGTGACAGTTTTGTCATGGAGGGGTACAGCCCTCTGCAGAGCCCCACCCCTGGAAGGCTGTGACATTGTTTGGCAGCTGCCTTGATCTCTCTGTTTCAGGGAGTTTTCAGGAGGACTGCAAGGGATGATAAAGGCTGACAGAGAAGATCAAGCTGATAAATAGTCGGAAAATTTTCACATACTAAACCCAGCAAATCTGAAAACAGAGCCACAGCAGCAGAGAGATTTATGTATTATGTATTGAAAAATACAAGTGTGGCACGCTTTGTGAATGCTGAATGGCTGCCTCTCCTCAGCTGGGCTTTCCAGTCTATTAAATTACTCTGGGCCATAATCTGTTATAATAAATCGTTTGCATAGCACCTCTGGAGCACACTGCCAAGCAGAGAAAAACAGGAGACTTTTCCTCTGAAAAGCTTGTGGCCTGACCAGTGAGGAGTCACAAATGGGGCAGTGGTTCAGCAGAAAGGAGATGGAAAAATTATTAGGAAGGGGGGTGGCAAGGGAGGTTTTCCTGGGAGGGTTGTGTTTTATAGTGGCTGTGTAAAGGCTGAGAGTTGGGGCTGAAAGATGAGGAGAAAAGGAGATGCTGGAAAATAAAAGAAGAGAGCAGGATGGGATTTCTATCATTTAGCCTCCATGGGATCAAGTGCATTACTGCTCTGAATAATGCCCTCGTTTAGCTCCATTGTGTGATGGATTTGAAGCTTCAAAACATAAATGAAACTAAGGGCCTAGATAGCCTAATGCTGTTATAAATTTTGAAGACTTGGTTTCAAATATGATTCAGGGGCCTTAGTGAAATGCGTTTGGGGATCTCTGCTCCATCCCTGTTGGGTAATTGTGCACATCACTGAAACATCACATCCTGGCATGATGCTGGTGCTCTGCCAAATGGAGGCTCTGAGGCTGCAATAGCAAGGGCAGCTGCAAGTTGTGATTTAGGAATGTTGGCTGGGAGACGTGGAGGCAAAGTCTACAAAGTTTCTGCCTAGAAAGCATTTTAAAAAAAGGAAAGAAAAAAGAATCTCCAAGTTAATTCTCTTGTGGAAAAAAGCATGTTGGGAAAGAGGCAAGTACTTTGTGAAATTGCCAATGTCCCATTTCCCTGGGTTATAAAACTTCTGGCAAAGACATCAACTGTATTCCCCTCCCCTTTCAGATTACATGTAGTGTGTTTGAAATAACTTTTTAACAAATCACAACATTAAAGAGGAGGACAAAAGTCTGAGCAGTATAGCTATTATAGCTAGGTCAAAGATGAAATGCTGGCCTTATGCACAGCAAAAGTAGCTGCTTCCATTACTGTTGCTATTCTGAAACTCATGGTCACTGGCTGGTTGTGTCAACCACATGGGATTACTGACATTTTTCTCTGTCATCCAAAAACGTAGAAAAACTTAGGCTGCAAACATCCTCAACTCTGTTTGAGTAGCTCTAATTTACATGACTTAGGTAGGCGTAAAAAGTGAGAAATGACCTTTTCAACATGACTTCAGATATTAAAACGATCTTACAATCTTATTATCATGAGAACATTTCGCAGAGTATTAAGCTCAATAAATTACCTTTTCCCCAAGCTGCTAACCCTCGATCCCTCAGGGGCAGCTGCAGCAACGATGTTGGTTCACGGCCTTCTTATTTTAGCTGAATTGCTTAATTGGTATGTGTTCTACATCCCCGATTGAGTATTTGGAGCACAAATGAAGGTTAGAACCTTTGCGCTAGTTATCGACTGGAAGAAAATTGATTCACGCTCAGGAGTGCAGTTGGGAGACAATTCACAATCCTCCCTTGGAAGGAAAGATTCTGCTCTTTTCTCTTCCCCTAGATTTCTTGCAAAGGTCACTCCAGCTGAACACGGTCATATTTTTGGTTTGGTGGTTGCTTTTTACGCAGCAGATCACTGTTACAGAGACGGAGTTTGAGTTTCCTGGATGTGTGTACTTGAAGTTGAGGTGCTGGGGATGTTGTCCTTCCTTCCCCCTGGTCTTTGCACACCTGCATTTGCTGTTCTCCAGAAGAGATGTCCTTGTGTGGGGCATCTGTGGAAAAGCAAGTTATAATTCCCCAAGTGTTCTCCCCCTTTGTTGGATCCAAGAGAAGGCAGGAAAGGGTTATGAAGGAACATCACTATTTCAGCTCCTAATCTCAAGATGTATCCCATAAAGTGACTTGCCAAAGACATCTTTCCATTGTGCTGAGCATCTTTAGTTCAGTGAGTGAAAATAAATCCTTAAGTAAAGGTCATTCAAGACAAAGCTCAGAAATGCCAGAAAGCGACAGCAAAATTTACCAAATTGCTGTGCTGAGCAAATTTAAACTGAGCGCGTGCTCTGTACTGCCTGATAATTGATCTTTTCTTTGCAATATGATCAAGCCCTTCTGCATCAGCTGCTACAGAAGCCTTTGTTTTTTTTTTTTTTTGTGATCTTCATATCAGGAACCTGAGCTTTCTTGTGGCCTGTATTAATAGAAACATCAAAATGGCAGAGATTCTGCTTTCTTTTTAATGTTCATTAAAGGGCAAACATGTGACTTAGCCGGCCTCAGCAAGATTCCCTGTGGCTCCACGAGCATGCCAAAAAGAGAGGCAAGGCAGCCAAAGCAAGAGGCATTCCTGGACTACAGAGCATGTTACACATAATCCAGAAGGGAAATGGAAAGAAAAAGCTTAAAAGTCAGACAGGCACGGAGGGGGCAGCAGGATGTCAGCTCAGCATGTTGACATGCCACAATCTGTTAGCTCAGTCTCATTAATACAGAGGCCAGTGAGAGAGGAGATAGACAGGATTGGAGGAGGAAATTTGGCAGCATCAAATAAACCCAGACAGAGTCACTGAGATACCATGAGATGCTTCGTCTAAGGAACACTGTAAAATTAGAATAGAGCTCTTCAGTTCAGCAGTGAGCAGCGTGCCACCTTGAGTGCTTTGTTCAGTGGGTGGTAACTAATCTGAGCACTGGTAGATCTCCCCCATTGCTCCAAGGGACAGCAGTACAGTGGAAATGGTGATTTTTGTAGAATGCATGACCAGGTGCAAGGGGAGAGCCCATTTGCTGTGACAGGTTTTGCCTCTGTAACTCACCCCACGGGCTCTGCAGAGTTCCAGTGGCCACTGGCCACCATCCCAGGGTCTGTGGCTTTCCCAGGCACTGCAGAGGTGGAATGTTTGTGGAAGCCTGAGCAAGTGAGACAGCTGATATCTTAAAGATAATTCCAGTGCTGGCTGTTGTCTGAAGGTATGTAAATGCCATAGTCAGAAGGACCCTGTGGAAAGCTGGGACTATTTTTATTTTGCCTCCTGCCTTTACTTTTTCTATTTTGTGGCATCCTGTACTTTATTGGAAGCCTTTGTATGCCACTGAGAGTCTTACAGCTTATGGTAAGCATTTTGATGGTTTAAATTTATAAATTCAGATTTGTTCTTCTGGCAAAAGAATAATGTTTTAGCTACTTGCATAGGAAATCTAACAGAAAATTATCCACTGCATGAAATGTAATACAGAAAGATATCACTGTCCTAGAAATCTGTAAGGTAAAAATATAAAATATCAAATACAAAACAGCATTCAGAGATAGCAACAGTAGTTCTGTGACTGTCTCAGTTTGTTTTTGGATTTACCCTGAGTTGTGTATTATCTTTATTTTAACACAGCTAAGATTTCAGAGCCAAAGACAAATATCAGCATGATCAGTGACTGACCATAAAAATAAGTAAATTGAGCACTCCCCTGATTCTTGGCACTTCTGCAATGTTTTTTCTTGGTATTGTTTGGAAGAGTCTCTTGGGACCTTCAAAATGAAAACGTTTCCTTATGTTTTCTTTTCCATTAAAGCTGCCACTGAACTGGAGGTTACTCTTGCTGTCAAACTGTTGGTGTTCGGGGCTTTTATTTTGCCTTTTTTTTTTTTTTTTATTTCTGTGAGAAAAGTAAAAAGCTTTTCAGTAATTTCTTTTAAATTCTCTTGCTTCTCACACAGTTAAAGCAAGATAGGCAGCAGCTCATGACTGAAGCAGAAAAAATGGTATTTGTGTCACAGTAGTTACCTTACTTAGGTTGTGCCTGCAGGAGGTGGGAATGTCACCTTTCTCTGTGGAGGAGACTCCCCTCCCAGGCACCAGTAGCAGAAGGGCCAGCAATGCCACACCAGGGTTTTGCCAAAGGAAATCCAGCAAGTGAGCATGTTAGGAAAGATGCAGTTGTCTCATGCTGGGAGCAGACGTGGTGACCTGGCCTGTCCCCAGGGGAGCATCCCCAGGATAAACCCTTCTGATGGACCCTGCGCTCTCCTGAGTTGTCTCAGTCACAGGAAAGAAACTCAGTTCTGATCTTGGGCCTTCAAAACTTACTGTCTGCTTCTCTTTTTTCTTCAAAAAAGAAATCCACACACACATGGATTTTGTGTGGTCTAAATGTATTTATAACTCTTCTAATAACCCACAGGGTTATCCTGGCTGGGTCTGCCCTATGACACGGCTGCAGCTCATTTTGCCATTCTGATAAAAGCAGCATAGCCCTTAAACCACTTGAGATCTCTCTTGGCTGAAAAGAAATATGTTTGTTATTAGGCTGTGTAGGGGAACGTAAATAATTGTATTGGGAGTGAAATAATATTTGTAGCTTTTATTTATATCGTGAATGCTTGCAGTGAAAGGTCTAAGGAGCAAATGAGCAAATACCTTTTTTTCAGTGTCTGTATCACACACATTGTCTGCAGATACCAGACATCAATTCCATAACTTAAAAGTTATAGAAAGCTAACTGTAAATATGTCAACATTTTCTTTGTCATCCCAGAGCACTCAATAATCTCTTGGATAACTTGGATGTAAGCCGGGGAGTGCCGTAGCAATAAGGTCCAAGGCTTTGAACTTGATTCAAAATTGTATGGAAACTTCATTTAAATCGAAGATTTTGATGTTCTTACAGTAAGTTCTCTTGCCAAAGGGACAAATTCCAATATTTTGTATTACTTGGGATTTTTGAGTGCCGTACTCTTCACGCCTAATGTGCTGTCAGTTCTGTGACCTACATGGCAGCATTGAAACTGCAGTCCAGCTTCCCTTCCCTTTTGGCCATGTCCTTTGGCACTGTCTCAATTCCAGCCCAGGTTTTTACCTTTTGTGTGTAGATCTTTCATAGGAAAAGAGAGACATTCATGTACAAAGTGTCCAACCTTTCTATGTCAGCAAAACCAGCAAAGTGGTGGCAACTTGGAGGTGAAGTAATGGAGGCATGTGACACACTGGGGACCTTTTGGGTTCATTTCCACCTTCTTGACACTTATTCAATAGTGTTGAGTCTTCAACAGCCTCTTCAAGGCTAAAGAAACGTGTCCCATCTTCCTTTAGCATGTTTTTCCCTTGTGCCTCTCAGTTGGTCAGCTGCTCTCATTGCCTGGAATAGCCAAGTTACTGAAAAACCAGGAGTCCTGGCCGTGTTCCCTGGGGGCAGTGGGGAGGCAGAGACACCCCATATTCTCAGTGCCATTGCAGCAGTGCCCAGGCTGAGCTGGGGGCACGAGGTCCACGAGGAGCCAGGAGCGGAAGCGTCCAATTCTCACCCTGCCAGCTCCGGGCTGGCAATCCTCCCTGCTGGCAGCCAGGCCACTGGGGGCAGCCTCCGATCGAATTTCCCAGCCTGGAAAATGTTCTAAGAAAGGAAAAGGAGTTAAAACAGAAATAGACCCAACATGCCAAATGGCAGCCAGGGAGCTGAGAGCAGGTTCTAGGCCAGAGGCCAAGGCAGGCTGAGCGCAGCGGCGTCTGACACGCGGTGACGGGAAGGGGACAGGGCTGTCACCTTGCAAAGGAGCAGCAGCCACCAGCGCTGGTGGCACTGAGGCTTTGGAAAAGGAAACAGCCCTCCAAGTCTCCTTCTAGGAAAACCACATTCTCAGGGCAGAGGGGATGGCTTTTTAAGAAAAACCAAGCAAGCCAGCACAGCATTTGCAAGCGTAAAATTCTGGATTCTCAAGCCAGCTTTTAATTATTTCTTTTTGCCATTTTTTCACATCCCGATTTTTCAAGCAAATGTTTAAACCTTGGGATGAAAGGGATCCCTGTGACTCAGAGAGCAGCCATGGAGGTGTGAAATGGGGGGCTTGTGGGTGTGAGAGCAGGCTGAGCACAGGGAGCGTGTTTGGGTGAGCGATGCCGGGCAGCCAGCTCGCAGTCAGACTGCAGGTGATCAAATACAGGTGGCTGAGAGCTTTAGGGAGTTTTAAGCCAACATAGTAAAGTACAGAATATTCTTTCATAAAAAGGTAGTTTTCAGGGCCAGATGGAACCAGTTCCTTTCACACTTTAAGTATAACCCAAACCAGGTAATTTTATTCTTTCAGTCTTGTGAGGCTGGTAACTTGGGTTTGGCCAGTTCATGTCATGCTCAGCTCTCCTGGTCTGGGTCAGAAGACTCTGAGCAGTGATGAACCACAGCAGCTAGGCCAGGGAATGGGGCAGGAAGTGTTCTGGGAGGATAGCTGGACAGATATCTCTTGGCTTCCTTTCCTGTGCATACTGCATATCACAGCTGCTTCCAGCCTTGTGCTCAGGATGGTTCAAATCCCTGGTTTGCTTTCTCCTTTTTCACATTTCAGCAGCAGCAGTGACCTACCATCTTACACCAGATTTCTGAAATGATCCAGTTTTACCATCTCACTATTTCTTGTCAAGTTTTCTGTTCATCCAGGAATAAAAACAATTACATTGCCAATAAATCTCTTCAAGCCCAGTGAAGGAAATTTTGAAACAGCAGTGATTAGCTTATAATCATTGTGGCCCTAGTTTTGGATTAAAGCAAAGAAGCCCTTGTGTCCAGCATATGAAAAGATATATAATTCTAGTTTCTATCTTCTGAAGCTCCTGAATCAGCAGTAGGAATCCTGCCCAAATGTGGAGGGCAAGTGTGAGCTCAAAAGCTCTGAGATTCTTGATCTCTCTTTTCCTGGGAAGGGTGGGAGCAAAAAGAAGGCACAGAATGTTCTCATAAGCTTTCACAGGGAAAACAATATGGTAAGATTGAGAAGATACACATGTGGAAGGAATGTACTCTTAAGATCAAGGCACTCCAGAGGGAGATCTTGGGTACATGTGTTTCCTTGATTAATTCTCACTGCCTGCACTTGTGGCAGAGGGAAAAAGGGGAATGAGTATGAGCAAGGTGGGCTTGTGTTTTCTCTGCTGTGCTCTTGTGGTGCACCTTTTTGCTGTGTTCCTCAGCTCAGACATTTACTGCAGCACCAGGAGTTGCCTGGCTTGCACCATCACCCAGGCTTCTGTGGGGTGATTTTGTCACTGGCTTTCTCTTGAAGTTACAGTTATGCAAAAGTCATTTGTTTCCAGTGAGTTGAGCAAGTTTCTTCCTCCTGTTTCTTAGAAGGATAGCAAGAAGCAGACGATCAGGTTCAAGTAGAAACTGAGAAATGTTTATTAACACTTGTTTTAAATGTGTTTTACTGCAAAGAAGCTAAAGAATCAATATATATTTTAATTCTGCTAAGGAGGAATGGGTGACTCACTGACAAAACTCCACTGTCTGTGCTGGGTGGAGTTTTGCAGGTTTATGCTTGTTAACATTAGTATCTCCTAAATTGATGGTTTTAAATAAACAGCCCAACTCTAGTCAGAAATTTTGTTTCTTTAATGCAAAAGAAGTCAAATTTTGCAAAATAGTCTTAGCAATTAAGATCAGGATGTAAGTTTATCAGATGAAAAGTAAAGCATACTTTTCTTTGTTCTTTAACGGAGGGCTGGTTGTTTTGAGCACGTAGACAGCCCAGGTCACTCAACCACAAAAGTCTTTTCAAAGGTATTTAAATTGACAACACAGCCTAACGCAAAGAACTTGTTTTTGTTTCTGTTTTCATGACAAAGAATTACATTAAATGAGGGAAGTTATCAGGCTGAATCTTTGTTATCCTAAACTTATGTTTGGAATAGAATAAATTACAGGATCAGGTTCTTCTGTAGTCGTTGCTGGATTTAGTGATTGTGTAACTGAATATGAAATTATGACCTAGTTTTTTTGGAAGTGTTTGAATACACAAATACAGCCAAAGATTTCTTTGATGTGGTCTTTTCTTTTTTCTTTTTGCATTTGTAGGTTTTAAACACACAACTAAGCTTTTGTTAAAAATCCTCAGGTCACAGGTGATGATTAGGAACCAAAATGCTTGGCCTTGAAAGAGGAGTTGAGATCCAGGTTTGCTTGTGTTGAGGAGATTTGGAAAAGGAAGAATATTTGGTGCTTGCTTTTGCTTTTTATGGTGTGCATTTAAACCTGGCAAAAGATGCCACGTCCATAGAATGTAAATGACAAGTATGTGAAGAGGGGACTGTGGCCCCTGTTACAGATGTGGTGTCATTCCTCTCTCAGACTGCATGTGTTTTGAATAGGTGGGTTAATTTCTTGTGTTTAGGATGTTATTTGATACCTGGATGATAAGATTTTTCAGGTCTGAGGACTGTGTTTACTCTAGAGGAGCTCAAAGTGGCCAAGAGAGAGAAAAAGAGAGTAAACAGTTAATGTGTTCAGGAAACAGACTTCAAAGTTTGCTGTGAGAGTAACATTCTTCCTCCTGAAAGTTCAAAATGCCAGACTCTAAAAGCCACTCAGTACTTCAAAAGCAAATGCATCACAGTAATGCATAACCTTCTAGATAAGGTGTCTCCTGCCAGCAGGAAAAAAGAAAGTAAGCCTGAGTGTGTGTGAGACAGACAGAGATGTTGGGTGTGGTGGGCAGGGTCTGGGTTCCAGCTGTGTAGAGATGGTTTTTCTAAGTGAAATCCTGAAGCAGGGCTGGAGACAGAGCCAAGAGCTCCTCAGTGGCCCTTGTCTGCATCCCATCTCTCTGTATTCCTGATGGCAGGAGATGTGACAGAGTGGGGAGCCATTAGACCCCGCTGTGCAGCTGCTCCTGCTCACTCCAGCAGCTCGAAAATTATCCTCAGAGATTGCATGTGCTCTGTGTCCTCCACTTTTCTCAGTATTTCCAGTCCTGTTTCACAAAACCATGTCTGCACCAGTTTCACCAAGAGCACACAGAGCATTTGGCAAGTGTGCTGCTGCATGCAGATTTTTTGGGAAGCAAGTCAAAGTGGGAGTAATGACTTTCATGAATCATTGTGCTAATAGAGAAATTCTCTTTATTGACCTGTGTGGCTGGCACTGATATCAGTCAGTACTCTGTGGGGCTGTGGGAAACCTTATGAACATCATTCATTTAAGCAATAAACAATAAAAAGAAAAAAGGCATCCAGACTGCATATTGTTCCCATTGCAGCCTCTTAGCAAAGAATTGTCTCTAGTCCACTGCAACTGAGTAACATTTCATACATATATGCATTATTATTCTTCTCCTATTTTTGCAAAGACATTTTAACTGTTGTTTTCCATAATTAAAGGATTGTTTTCCTCTTTCAAAGAGAGCAAAGTGTGGAAATCATGAGATTGTTAAGGTTGGAAAAGACCTCCAAGATCATCAAGTCAGCCATCCATGTAGCACCACCACCAAATGTTCACCACTAAACCATGACGTCAAGTCCATATCCACACATATTTTAATGTCTCCAGGTATGGCAATTCCACCACTTCCCCAGGCATCAAGTGGCTGATGGTCAAGCAGTAGCTGTGTGGCAGCAAACCCTGTTCATTGGTGAGACAGTAATTTCAGAGAGTAATTTCAGTGCCAGAGTGTAGTAAGCACCTGGATGGAAAGCAGAATCAGAGGGCAAAATTGTCTTTGCTCTTGCAGGAAAGGTCTCTCAATTGCAAGAGCAAAGACAATTTTGCCCTCTGATTCTGCTTTCCATCCAGGTGCTTAGTACACTCTGGCACCCAGCTTCTTTCCATCCCTCTGTACTTGCTGCTCTTGTCCCATAAAGAATGAGCAGCCATCTCTGAAGCACTGGGCTGGTGGTGGGTCTGTTAGAAGAGCAGGACTGGGAGCCTTCAGCTGCACTTCCAAAGCTTCTACAACCCTGCACGTGGCCATTCCCTGCTGCCTCTTTAGCTTTGGAGCAGCAAATGTCTTTTATGTTGTTTTGGTGTGGCACGTAGCCAAAGCTTGGGCAAGGGCAAATGATGAAGTAGTTTTTCCCATTGTATCACCAGACAGGTAGATAGGTGAGTCAGTAGGTAGAAGGATAAGGATGCAGCTGAAAGTATTTTCTCTCTTTCAAGCTGTAGCAATCAGCCAGTCCTTTCCCACTGATGTGTATCAGATAGGTACATAAAACCATACAGCTTCTTTTTTCCTCAAAGGCCCCTGCACGCTTGAATATTCTGTCCTGCAGCTGCACCAGGGCTAACAAAATCAAATGCTCATGTAGACAAGGTTTTTCTCATGGCATTGTAGTGAAAACACCTGAGCCCTGTCTATTTTCAGATGCACAGGGCTGTTGGGAAGTGAGTGTGTTTGGTAGGGTACCAGAGCCGGCCCCCTGCTCTATAACAAATACTGCTGGAGAACATTAAGCAGCAATTCCCTGTTTCATTGGCAGGAAATAGGATGTTTTTGAAGTGTGACAACGTGTCTGCTTAAATTTTGATGAGACACAGGTTCACAAAAGGTAATAAGGGTTTGTTATCCATCCTGGAGTGCTCGCTGCAGAGGGGGGTGTCTGTTTTCAGCTGATGGGGAAGGACATTTGTCAGCCAGTGTGTGACTCGCTGCTCGTTCTCTTAGTCTGGTCTCCATGTGTTAAGGAGAGGGACAGAAAAGTGTCACTGGCCACTGGCCATTTCTCATGGCTGTCCAGTACCTTGAAATCAAGCTATTCCAACCTGCTGGAGGTATGCACTGGAAAGAGTCTTTAATTAAAACTCACTTGGAATTAGAGCCTAATACAGGCCACATAGCTGAAGAGCACTGCAGGCAGTGAAGGCTTCTGGTGTTCTACATATTAATTTGTCAGATATGCTGTAGGGCAAGCCTTGTCCTTTCCTAGGTGCCAGGACCAATGCTTTTATGATCTGGGATGGGATTTCTGTGTACTAATTTCCACCTCCCTTTGTAAGGCCACTATCCTGGTGTTTGAATGGTCCCTTCAGAGCAGATCTGTGCTTCAGGAGCACTCTGGGGTTGTGTGAGTCTTGCTGGGTTATCCCACGAGCTTACTTTCACAAGGTACATGTGAGTTAATAAGGCAGCTCCATTTCAAGTCTTAGGTGGCTTTATCCTCATCTTGTCTTCTGCTGGGAACTGTTAGCAGCATTTACCTTCTTCTTTCTCAGATGTCTGAGATGTACTTTGGACTGTTCCACATTTTTTGTTTGTGTAAAGCACAGTAAAAACTGCAAACAGGAAGGATGTATGTGATTGCCTGCTGGTTATGAAAGCTCCTGGAAGCGCCAGCTTGGAACAAAGGAAGCACTGAAAAAGGCAACTGTAAAGAAGCAAAGGATTAATTTTAATGCAGTTTAGAAATTCCAGCAACTTTTTTTCTGAGTGTAGAATAAACATTTTAGTGAATCGAGTGAAACAATCTGGAGGAAACAGGGATTTGTGTTCTTCTTGATGGACTTGATCCAATTTTTAGTGGAAATTATCCTTTAAAGCTTTACTGAGGCCCAGATTTGAAAAAAGCAGCCCTTCCTATCAAGCCTGTTCGGATGAATCATTGTTCATTATTTGTGTTATACATTAATGTGTGGTTGCTTCCATCCAGCTAGATGTTCTGCCATATGCAAGCACATATTAGAGACAGTCTTTGCCAAGAGCCTTCTCGATAGCTGAGGGGGGAAGCAGGATGGGAGAGGAGGAGGAGGAGGAAGGAGGGTTGGATGACGAACCAAGCGCCAGCAGGGAATGTGATTTCCAGAAAAAAACCTCCCCTGAAAGTCTGCCAATGTAAAACCAAGGTTGCCTCCCCACACATCTTCCTCTAATAGCCCATCATCCATGGACTCCCAGGACATTTGATTGCACCTACCTCCTCCTTGTATGCATTTCCTTAGCTGGGAAATCACACTGTCTCTGAGCGTGATTTATTAAGGCTCAAATTGTCATAAATAATGGGAAGTGACTTGGTGGAGCTGTGCTGCTGTCCAGAGCATCAGCATAAAGGTCACAGCACATGCAGAAGAGTGTCACCTTCACAGCCCAGCTTCTGAGCCATTATTCCTGCACCTAACAGTAGCCTTAGGAGGAGAACTAATAAAAACATCATGGCAGAATGGATATACAGCAGCCTGAGTGCACCATGTCTTCATTTGATTCTGCATCAAATGCAGTCTGTGATTTTTATCTCCATCACCTCAAAGCAAAAATAAATAAATAAATACAGATTTTCCCACCTGTTATGCATTACTATACTTATCCTGTGCAATTGAATCAAAAAGAGATGAAAAGAGGGTTAATTACCATATGTCAGTGTTTCAGATTCCACAGATTCTGGGGATTATGACACTATTCAAAAATTGCCAAAGATTCAGAGATAAATATTTTGCTTCTCATCAACAAGAAAGTTCACTGCCTGGAAATATCCCATCCCTCCATCCTACAAGATCCTATACTGCAGCAGTGGCTGGGATCAGGGAAAAAAAACATTTCAGTGGAGATTCATTCCTGTAGGCACATTCCATTCCATAAATTCAGTGGGCCAAGCACACCACTGGATGCTTTGCAGCTGAGGAATAAGACAGCAGAGGTTTTGGCCCCTCTCTTCAGAAGTAAGAGCCATTTATCAGGACTCCATTCCTGGTTCCTCGTGTGCTCCAGGGGGGGCTGCACTCAGCCAAACGTGAGGGGGTGTTGGAGCACTAGAGATAGTTTATCTTTCACTAAAACATCCGATCTTGATTTTCAAGTGTTACAAATTATTATGGTGTTGGTGATGGACTGCCACGTTCAGACCTTCTGAGTCTGGCAAGAGCATGCATCTGCCACATTATCTACACCTCACTTCTTTTTGCTCATATTAAATACTTGAATTTATTCCTAATTTCTGTAGGTAATTATAATTAACTGAGTAGTTTTCCCCTCCATTTTTGCTAGTAATAATTAGATGTCACAGTGACTGTATGTTATTGTTCTTATAACTTCAGGAAGACAAAAAACACTGATATAATGGCTCTCCTTCCTGAAACATTTTCATGCCAGCTTCAGAGAACATAGAAATGGTGAAAGATCTGAAACCCCCTCACTCACCAAGAGGGAAAGCAAGGCACAGCTGAGTGAGGTCAGTTGCTCCAGTCCCAAGGGGTCATGGCTTGGTTCAGAGCAGAGATTTCCCCTCTGCACCTCAGGATCTCACAGACAAACTGGGAGTGTGATAGGTACTCGGAGCTCTCGCTGGGGTTTTCAAATCTTCTTTTTACCTTTCTTTCTTCTGAAGAAAGGTGTAAAATAGGGTTGCTTTCACGAGATGTGCATAAAGAAGGCAGCTGTTACCGAGCTCTGAATAGACCTGATTAATCAGATGTATCCACAGCGGGATGTTGTGTGTCTTGTGTGTAATTTGGAGTTGGATGTTTTTACCTCTAGCACACCTTAAAAACCTCTCTGGATAATTCTCAGTAAGTCTTCCATCGATCATATGGAATTTTTCAGCTGAAATCTGCTTTCCATTTACTTTTCACCTTCAAATTGCGGTTCCCCAAGGTCCTTTATAGAGAACTATAAATTGTAGATAGACGTTTTTGATTCTTTTTATTCAAGCTTAATATCTTGCTCAGTTAGTGAACCCTTAGGAATTGCCGTGTGGCCCCTTATAACCGGGGTGGTAATAAAGTGGCGGATTTGCAGAAACCCTATAAAAATGTGTGCAACGGTAAATTGTATTTAGGCTACTACTGGGGAGAGAGGCATGAATGTACAATTATGAGAAGGATGTCCCTGAAGAGAGATTTCAGTCCGTTGCCATAGTCTAAATCCTCTATCTTGTGGTGCACAAGGTAATTCAGGCATAGAGCAGAGGATTTTTTTTTTCTAAAGAGATTATATTACCCATCTCCTCTGTTGATGGATTTTATTGCACAGGTTCACTGAGAGTTTTATTATTGCATTACTTAATGTGTTTTTGAGGTTCCTGAAACATTTAAAATATAATAATGAGTTCAGCTGTATGCCTGCACTTGGCTCTTCTCAATCTGTGACCAAGGCAGAGCTGTGACCCCGGTGAGCGGCCGGGGGAACTCAGTGGCTGGGCTGGATCCCAGAGCCCTGATTCCCTGGAGAACGGCTTGAATGTTAAACAGACTTGTCAGATACCATCCAAATAACAGATTCCAGTCCTTTGCCTTCTTTCAAAACAGGGCAAGGGCGAGTTATGACAAAGATGGAGCGATGGCTACGGGATGTGCCCGTGATTGACAGGCTGCTTCTGCCGCCCGAGTTCCTGGTGCCACATCTCCTTCCCAAAGCCAGCTGCTCAGATTACAAAGTGTTGTTAAGAGCCATGACACTTGTCACACCATTTTAAAGAAGTGTTGTGGTGTTATTAAGAAAAAAAAGCATTTCCATGTGGAAATCGTGGCATAACATCCTTCCTAATAGTGTGATAGTATGGACTGCAGTCTTAGTTCTCTTCTAATAGATAAGAAGTTCTTCCTAATTAGCAAGAATGTTTATATTGTGTTGATAGGATGGTTTTTGAGACTTAATCCAGAGCCTTTAAAAAAAAGTGTTTCTTCATTACAGGGTTTTTTCATATAGAAAACAGAGCATTTTGCTTGCCGAACTGCATTTTTTTCTTTTATTCTCAAAAGAGTGGGAATAGTAGATCTGTTGGAGTAGTTCAGCATTCATACATTGTTTGCTAACCCAATCCAAAAGCAGCCTGGGAATATAGATCTCTTATTACAGTGAATTCCCATACTGCTTATGTCAGAAATGATACAATATTTTGGTAAAAGAGCAACTTCCACTTCTAGCAGTAGGAAGGTTCCAGGTTTGTGATGTCAATTACAGGACAAAAATTACCAAAACCACCAAGACTGAAACATCTCAGGTGCTCTTTTGCAAGGTTTCCTTTAGGCTTTGCTAGGCCATGGACTGCTGGGCAAATTCTGCAGAGTGCTGCCATGGCTGAGACAAGTATCTGAGCAGTCCTGTTGGATTTCTTCTTTATCTTTTCTTTTCTCAAAGGGGTACATGGTTACCTGCAGCAGCACAAAGTTCTCTCAACAGGAAGAGTTTTCTGCACCCTACAGGGCTTAATGAATCCAATTTTCAGCCATTTTTCCATTTTTGGGACCCTGAAGAAGTTCAGTAGAATGCATTCTTACAGGTTGGTAAAGTGCAGACAAGTGCGTTTTTACAGGTTGGTGAAGTCTCAAATGAGTTTGCCAGAAAGTTTGTATTTGTAGCTTACAGAGCAATGCTTAGCATGAGTAAGGCAGTAATACTGGATAGGGTGTCTTATTTAAGTCTTTTTCAGTCTCCTTTCTAGTGAATTATGTGCATCTAGGGTTTAGGCTCTGGCATCTGAATGTGGGATGAACTGAGACCATTTAGCTCAGTATGAAGATGATCTAGCATCTGGATTTTAGAGGAGCCATGTCTCTAAACTCCAGAAAGTTGCTTTATTTTTCAGTATATTGAAAACAAATCTACTTTATTCCCTTTACTGTTATTGCCAAATACACTTTCCTTTTGTGATACCTGTGCCTTGCCATGTTTCTGATGCTGGTGAATAGCAAGTATCAAATGTTCAAAGGTTCCTTCAGGATTCCATTCAGAACAACCAAAGCAGCCCACCTGTGCCTCTGAGCTCTTGTGTCTAGTAGTCTCTATATGTAGCTATAAGCCACATCTGTGAATGAAAAAATCCTGGATAGGCAGCTGGAGACAAGGGAAATGTTCTCCTGTTGCATGGCTGAGGACAGTTAATCTGGCAGCCTTCGTTAGGCGATGCTTAGCTGATAATGAGCCTCAGCAAATGGCCTGCATTCAATACAAACTCCTCTGTGTGTTTGAATGTTTCACCAGTCCACAATATAGTTTAAGCTTTATGCTTCTAATTTTACTCAATGGAAACCAGATGAAATGAAAACAAGAACAGTCAAAAGAAAACACTGTTTGAAATACAGGCCTGTGAGCAAGGAAAAACCCTGAATTCTTTCTAAACCCAGATGAGTCACCATCCCACTGTAAGAGATGCCTCAATCACTTGAGTACTCTTCATCTTTTATTAAGCTCAGCAGGAAAAGAGCTTAAGCCATGATAAAACTGACCCTGCAGCTGCGTTATTTTCTCGGGCAAACCAGCCTGGGATGGAGGACGCCGTGATTTCACAGCTCAGGATGGTGGAGGTTGGTTTCACCCAGCAGATTAGTCACTGCTCTGGTGGCTTTGCCTGGTGCACTCCCCTCTGCTGAGCCATTGGCCACGATCGATTTGGCTGCGTCTGTGCCGAGTTTCCTCTTTGTGGTGGATGTGTAGGAGGCTGAATTTTGGTTCTCATGAAAGCGAGAGAGCGAGCGGTAGCCGAGCATGGGACGTGCAGGTGCTGCTGGGGAGCTCAGTCAGAACCCAGAGCCTCAGCTGGGACCTGAAACTGCCCCAGCTATTTAGGGTTCAACTGCAGCCACCGTGGCCCCAGGGGGACAGAGGTGTCTCGTGTCTTGGGGACGTGGACACGCTTCTCTGGAGATCAATCTGTGATATTCTGAATCTTGTTTGCATTACTAGTAGAGTCAGATTTTTTTTAAACATAGATCTTTAAAATGTCAAGGTAAAATATCAACAGAGTTTAAACATATTAGTAGGTAATAAACAGAAATAAACCTCTTAGAGGAAAGAAATCTGGGAGCAGACCTGCTTTAGATCTTCTTCTCTTTGGTGAAGGATTCGTCCTTTCTAAGTTCTATCTCTTCAATCAGACTTACTCTTGTAGATGGGACCCAAACCAGAAAAATAAATGTGCTGGGTAGTAATTTAAAAATGCACAAGCAGAGATGTCTGAAGATATAAGCAGAGACAGACTATCTGTGGTTTGGTACCATGGAAGTTCCCCTTATACCTAAAGTAAATGCCTTTTCATGATAGGCCGGCTTTAAGTTCCATGTTAACTTTTTGAATACAAGAACATTTTAATTTTTTGCAAGGCATTACTAGCACTGTTTCAGCTCAAGCTCTCTTGTTTCTAGGACAATCTGGGAAAAACATGAAGGATCCACTCTTTTATATACAGTCATTAGGTTTGTCTTCTCCCTTGGAGGTTTAGTTACAGGATGTCTGGTAAAGTAGAAACCAAATTGGTCATGCTGGTAGTGCTGGTGACTCACATAGAGACATTTTCTTATTTAAAACTGGAGCAGAGTGGTGCAGTTGCTGGGGTGCAGCTCAAGCTTGATGAATGGACAAAACCTGCCCTCATTTGCTCCATTATGTTCTCAGTGAGGAGCTCCAGAGCACAAACCAGCTACAAATTGGTCCAGCTGAGATACTGATATGAAAATCTACAGGACACTTTTCTCTAGTCAGAACTTCTTTGTGCATGAGCTGCTCTGTGATCTGACAGATTTCACCTGCAGCATTGTGGTGGTCTGAAATGAAAGGCAGCACTTCCCACCATGGCAGGAACAGACAGGAGTGCAAGGGAGGAACAGGCAGGGGAAGTGACAGCTTTGTTGGGTATAAAACAAACAGAAAAAGGCGGCACTTGGCAGGAGTGAGGACTGAAACAAAATGGTTTGTGAAGGATTCGTGCTCACTGATACTGAAAGTGAGTGGTGGAGCCCAAAGACTCATTTCAGAAGGAAGCTGGTCAGGATCTCAGTAACCTCAGAGAGAGAGGAAATTCGGCACCAGTGCAGGATTGACACCTGAACCCTGCTCTGTTGTTCCCCAGTGCAGACTCAGAAATTATTATGGAGGTATATTTATTTTTTCTTTTCCGTTTGCGGGACACCACAGCGTTGCATGATGAAGAGGTACAAGCTCAGGTCACAAGAGCAGCAAATGGATTTTGAATTATTCTGGTTTTTAACAGGCCAGGTGTTTTCTTAGCAGTCACAAAGAACTGTTCTGCTAGAGTCATGCTGGAGTCAGGCTCAGACTGGGACCAGAAACTTCCAAAATGTTCCACACCCAGTGCTGAATTCTCCATGTGTCTACCAAGCACTGAAACAGCCGTGTGTGGATGGGATTTGCGAGTGTAGGCTGTCCAAAAGACACAGTGAGTACAGTGTCAGCTTTAGAAAAGCAAAATTAGTCACTTTACATCAGCTGTCTATCCCCGCTCGCTGTTCCCAGCAGATTTAGAATGCAGCTGAGAATCCATCCTCACAATTTTGCCAGGAAGGCAAATCTCTGAAAGACACTTCCTGCAACAAAAATACACGTCCCAAGAAGGAGAAGATTGTTTGCTCAGAGGAGTGCAGCCAGGGAGCAGAGGATGGAGAGGAGCAGCTGGGAAGAGCAGTGCTGTGCCTTGCTGCACCCAGAGGGGCTGGCTGAGGCAGCAGTGCTGCAGGGCTGCGTGCCCTGGAGAGGGATGAGGGAGCTCAGCATGGCTAGCTCAGAGCCTGTGGCTGTCACACAGGGCAGTGTTGGTGCTTGAGAGAGGCATGCTGAGGTTAAATGCTCTGCATCTTTCTTCATCACCCAGCTAAGATACAGAATTGATGAAGCCAGTGTGTTTATTTACTTTGCCTTTGACTTTTCATCTCTTGTTTACTGTGTTTTCTCTAAGCATCAACAGATTATCTTTCAAAGGCCAGGGTGGCACTCATCAGCAACAGTTTATAAAAGAAGAGAAAGAAGCTGCTAGCATTCTTTCCTGTCACTTAATTGTAAAACAAAGACTTAGTATTCTTAATAACTTTTTGCTTTTAGAGTAGAAGCTGAATCCCGTTTCTTTTCCAGGCAGAGACATGATGGCAAGAGTTGAGTAAAATTTTAGCACATGTGAAGGAGCAAGTATATGGCCTGAAGAGTTTGCTGCTTGTAGGGGTTTGTAGTTCTTGGAAACTTAAAACTTCCTGATTTTGGTGGCAGACACTTTGTGGGATTTGACTGCATCGCTCATGAGTGTTCAGAGTCTTCTGCTTTAACTGATGGGCTGCAGCTTTACTCCTAAGGCTCAGGACTGGGAAACCTAATCAAGTGTTGCCTTCCAGTGTCATCATTAGAAAATTCTGATAAGTCCCTCTGTGACTGCCAAACCCCTTCTGGGTTCAGTGGCACCAACACTGGGAAGAGAAATTCCTCCCAGCCTCTTGAGTCACAAGCAGCAATATGGTGCTACCTATGAAACTGTGCCTAGCACAGGGACAAACCATTCTGCAGACCATTCAGATCAGGAAATTTGGGGTTCTGAAGAAGAGTCTAGCTTCAAAACAGTGCTGTGGGAGTATGAGTATACATTTGTGAAGTTTTGGCTCCACTGAGATCTTAAACACACTGCCATGATTATGAGAGGCTTTTCCTTGTTTAGTAATATTTTTAGCTGAAGGTTCTTGCCTAAGTTCAGAGACTTAAGCATATGTTAAATCTGCCTACTTGCCAAAAAAGCTTTCTGGGAAGTGAGATTAATTAAGAAATTACCTCAAATTCACAATTCAGGCATTTCTTCTTGCAGCATGTTCCATGCTACTGATGTGTGGTGTTTCTGTGAGAGCAACACAGACAGAGCACACAGACTGTGGTGAGGCTGTTGGCTTGTCTTTGTCCAATAGTCTGTTCTGGAAGAGGTGGTATGTTGAGAATTTTGATGCAGAAGAATTTTTAAAAGCATGAGAACACAGATTAGGGAAGTTTTTGATTTGAAGTGTGATTCTTAGTGACTCACCTGAGGGGTTTCTCTTTATTAAACTAACAAGGAAAGAAAACATTGAGCAGTTCAGACTTTGAAGGCCTCGTCAAATTCCTGCTTCTGCTGTGGTGAATTTGATTAGGGAAGGGAAGGAGTTTCACATGATCCCAAAAGCTTTTGTGTTACACTTGTTTCTTGTTAGTCCACTAAACAGCCTTGTTCTCCTCACACTTGATCTATGCCTGACCTACATGTCAGCAAACAGCAATTCCTTTTGTAATCTTAAGGAAAAAAACACCTCAGCTGAGTTTTAATAAAGGTGCAGCCAACTTGCAAAGCATTTGTGTGTCTAAAGCCAGTTGCTTGAAAAGAGGGTTTAGATCTTCTTAGAAGCCATGCCAGACATAGTGGGATCTTGCTTCCCATTTAAAAGGTGACATTTTGGAAGGCATAGAGTCCTGATAAATTTTTTTGTGATGGACAAAGTTTCCCTGGAGCCCAATATCTGATTGTCAGCACAAAGGTACATTTGGACCATTTTCAGAGCAATATGCAGACATCAGCATTTCATGACACCAGATGAACCATCTGAGCTGCTGTTTTTTGGACAGGTTGGCGTAGTGAGTGCTGTGCCCTTAGCAGAACAGCCATTTCAGTGTTCTCTTTTATTGTAAACTGAGTGAATGATGCTGGAAGATGCCGTTGGCCAGTGAAAATACGTTGACAAGGTCACATGTAGCCTATAAAACTCCTGTTCCTTTTAGATCCAGCTGACAGGCATCCTTTAGACTTGAATATTGCTGTGTAACCTTCCCAAGGACCTCGGGAGCTGAAATATTTGACAAGAAAACTGAAGCTCAACACCAAGGTCTTCCCTGCTCATGAATTTTTCATGTCTTTGTTTGAAAAATGCTAGGCAGTAAAACCCTCTCGTTATCTCTGCTGTAAGGCACGGTAATTAACATTCACACTGGAAAAAAAAAAAAACCCCAAACCAAAACAAAAAGAACTGTCTTGTTTCTGTTGAAGCCTAATTGCTGTGTTGATTTTATCTTTTGGGTTTGTGTGTGTCAGTGAAGCCCCCACTCGTGCTCTCCTCTTTCTCTTCCTTCTTCCACGCTCACCCTTTCTGTTACAGATCCCAACATCAGTCTCATGGCAGCCAACAAAACACACACCACTGGCTATGATCAGGTCAGGATTCAGCCTTGAATCCTGCATCTTCCCATGGAGCAGAATGGCTCAACCATCCCTGCAGGAAGTTGGCACTATCAATGCCCTCCTTGGTGTTTAGGTGCTGATAAACTCTTTTGTTGGGGTGGGTTTAATACGAGCTGTGGTATCTTAGACCTGGCAGCTGAGACTGGAACACTCCTGTTCCAGCAGCATTGGCTGCATCCTGCTGTGCTCCTCCAGAGTCATACCCTGTGTCACAGCTCGTGCCTAGATCTCACACTGGTATCCAAAGAAAAGATTGCCAGCCTGAAAATATGTCCTGGGAAATTGTTTGAATGCCCTTAAAATATGGAAGAGTATTGTTCCCTGTGCTTTAGGGGAATAATGTATTTCCAGTGAGAGCTTTGGCACATGCCAGCTGTCACTTTTCTCAGGAAAGGAGACCTGATGCTTCCCAGGGCCTTCTCTGATCCATACTCTCTAATAAACAGGACCAGAGAGAAGGCATGTGAGGTCTGTACTCCTCAGGCTTCCTACAGAGGCTGAAATGAACTCTTAGTTTTGCTGACCTCCCTCCCAGCCTGTGGCAGTGACTTGGAGAGCCCAGCTTCCCCCTGGTGAACCGAGGTGCTGTACAGATCCAGTCATGTCAACCTCCAGTCCCCATTTCTGGCACTGTGGGCAAACGTGTGGTTGTAAAATGTTAATGGAAAGATAAGAGCATAGCCTGGCTTGGCTTTTGTTTGGTGAAAAAACCAATATATTGGGATAAATGACAAATTATTGTGCATTGTAAAGTAATATGATGACTTTAACACACTCACTGATAGTTCCTACAGCAGGAGTGTAGGAGCAGTGAACCACTCCTCAGTTCTCTGGCAAACTTTTCCAACCCCTAATTAGCTGCTTTATCAATGAATAGCTGAGAAATTCTTTTTTTTTAAACCAGAAAATCCTGAACCTAGTTCTTCTTGCTGCTGAAAGGGAAGGGAGTGTGCTGATTTACCTTCATGCCAGTCACTCCATCAATGCAATGTAGTAAAACAATTGTGGCTTGGAAAATTTGCAGTTCATTTGCATTGAGGGTGAAAAAAAAATCTTTATTCAAAGATAATTATTGCTTAAGAACTTGCTACAAAAATACCAATGGATTTTTCTTTTTAAATATTGTTTAATATTCATAATATGTTACACAGAAGAAAAGTACATATCCCTACTGATCTGTCAAAGGTAGGACTGGTGAACAATAGATACTGTTCTACATGGGAAGTGCAAAAAGCTTTAGCTAGGATAAGGGTCATTATCATCATTAGTATTATCATTTTACTCCTCCTTAAACTCTGAAATAAATTGAACTAAGACTTTTCAACAGTTAAGAACCTGATGGAGTTTAATTAACCCGTTAGAGAAAATTCCACTACGGAGAAAAGTTGAAAACTGATGAAGGGAAATTTAAATTAATGTATTTTAGTTGATCAAAGCACAATCCATGGAACAAAAGCTTCTGAACATTACTTTTTTTTAGCCTCCCCTAGATGTTGAAGAGCATTAAGCCTGTAAAAATTATCATTAATGTATGTCAACTCCCCCAGTTTCATTTTCTGGTGACTTTGAGCAGATGTAGTTCACATTTATAACCAGCATGATCTTCACCATCTGAACATTCATGATTTTATGAAATAAGACCCTTGAGACATAATGTTTTATTCCCTCAGGGCGAGATGTACCCATGAAGTGACTCAGATGGAAAGCTTGTCTCTGTTACACTGACTAAACTTTCTCTCTGTGGTGGCACCAAGGCTGTCAAATCAGGGGGTGGCGTGGTGTGATTGGCAGTGCCATTTTGAAGGTCGTTTTGCTCAATGTATTCAAAGTGAGACAGATGTGGCTTTTTTTTTTTTTTTTTTTTCAGTTCTTACTCTGATTAATTGCCTCATTCAATTTCAACTCTATTGCAGTTAAACATTAATTCAGTAGGACTTAATAATGTATTCATTTATGATCTTGCTTGTGCATTAATGACAATGATTTGCTGTTTTTTTAATTATAGGGATCCATGCAATGCGTATTTTACATCCACTTACAGGAAAATGCTATACACTCTTGTTCTTTTATGTCAGATAAATTAAACACTCAAAGAAGTGCTGAAGTACTTTATGAAATATTTCATTCTAAATATTTGCTGCAAAATATGCGTTGCTACAGACTCTAGCTTTAAAAACACTTGGCAAAGATTTGTATATACCTAGGGATTACATCTTTTCATACATTATGTGAGTGATAGTCCTAGACCTCTACAAGAGCCCACTACAGACAAATGTGCATCCTGCATAATAAGAAAGTGCCTTTGTTTCATTTTAACAGTAATTAGGAGGTTTGCTTTGTTTTGTCTTTCTTCTGCCTCAGTTCTTTTCAGTAACTCAGGCACGGGAGAATAACTGGCTTAATGTGATTTCTGCATCATGTCAATCTGTCTTCCAGCCATGGGGCATCACAAGGGGACCCCACTTTTCCTGGTCCCCAAATATTATTTTTGACATCAGCTCACAGAGATTTTGCTAAGCTTGAAGAGCAATTGTGATGCATCTGTAGTGGTTTTAATTCTGCATGGTTTTTGTATTACTGGGACTTTCCTTGGTCACGTTTCTTATTCCATTAAAAAAGCCCCAGCTTTTGTTCTCTGGGCCTCCATGTCTATTTCTGCATCATAATAGAGATCAAAAGTAAATATTCACACATTATTTCCTTGTTTTGTGCCTACTGTTTGGTACATTTCATCTTTATTTTATTTCAAACCCTACATGCAGTGCCTGCTCCTGCAGATGTGGTTCCCCAATCTTGCTCAGTACTTTTATGGGATTAGAGCCACACGAGCTCCCTGCATTGCACTGGATTCAGCTGCCTCCTGGGACCTCAGTCTCCATTCAGACATGGCTGGAGCTGCAGGTACTGGTTTGCCTGGTAATCCTCAGAGGTTACCAGATTGGGCATTAAGAGCCTTCCCATGGCCACATTTATACCACTCGTGGTTCCTGCTAGCAAAATTACTTAGTGTAGCTTGAAAGGTCTGATCACCTACTGCTAAAATGGCACTTTAATGGGGATTACAGGTTTCCAGCTCGAGTGTTCAGTGGCTTTAATTAAGCAGGAAAAGGCCAGATCAGTAGCAGAGTCAACATCTCTCTGTTGGATGGCATTCTGGTTTGATCCCAGGCTCTGCACTGGGCCCACGAGAGAGATGTACTGGGATGGCCTTTTGGCTCTAGATGATTTTACATATTCTGCCATACACTGTTCCTCTAATACAGATGTCATTCTCTACCACCTTATTGAAGTCCAGTTTCAGAATTTCTGATGAAAGCTGGGCAGGAATTTCTTCCTTTTTTTTTTTCTCTTTTTCCACTCTCCATTCTGAGGGTACATCTATTTTTTTTCCTTGTAATGTCAGACTGATTTTTTTTTTTTTTCCATTCTCATTACTACAGAACAACTCTTGGGAAGATATTTGTTTATGTTCCACTAAGGCCATTAGATTTTTGAAGTTCAGCAAATGTTTACTGATTCCTGAGATATCTCTGTATCTCACAAACCAATGAGAGTATTTCTGTTGATGGTACAGGGAGTTAAAACAGTGGTTTTCAAATAATTATGAGCTCCATCCTTCTGTCTTAGATATTTTCATCTATCTATCTCAAATATCTTCACTAGGGCATTGAATACTCCTTCTTTCTCCCTTTTTATACACTTGTTTATTCACTTGAAATTTAAAGCATTTCCTTACCTCTCATGGGTTCTTCAGTCTTTGGGCAGATAGTTTAAACTTCTGCAATTTCTTATTTACTGATGTGGATTGCATTGGGGCATCAGCCAGCCTAAGCCAGAAATTCCAATTAGCACTTTACATCTTCAAAGCATTGTACAAACGTGAACTAATCATATATTAATCATGCTGAATTTTATGTTGGCTTATGTATTCTCTCTCATGTGCTGTGTGTTCCAGCCATCATGCTATGAGGCATGGTATTGGAGAGATGAATCCAAGCTCCTCAGTGCTGAGCTCTTTAGAAGAAAGGCAGTTGTCTCAAAATAGCTCCTGCTGCTTTTCTTCCTTGTCTTTAACATTTGGCACTATCAGTAGTCATTTGAAAAAATCCTGATGTCTATGGATTATCCAGTTATGATTGCTCTGATCTGTTCACTCTCATTTCTGCTCCTTCTGATTGTTGCTTCCCTGGGCTGTTTTCTGTCATTGTGTAGGTCCTGGAGTTGCTGAGTAGAATGTAGCATTGGTTTAATTTAAAAAATATACCAGGTAGTGTTTGTGCCCAAATTGATTCTTCTTCCTTAAGCCCATTTAATTAATATGGAATCTCTCTCTTGCTGTTTGTTTCTAAATGAAATAGTTAGAATTTGTTAGGATACCAGTACTGGTGGGTTCAGAGGGGGCACTGGCACTGTGCTGGGCTGTCTGTTACAAATGCAACCCTGTTACTTGTGCAATGCTTCTGACTCACATCTTGTCAGGCGTGGCTTAACTACAACATCTACCAAAAATAAAAATGCAGTGGATTTATTTTTAATAGTCACTCCCTGAGTAAAATAAGTGAATTTAATTGTGAGGGGAATTAGCAAGAGAGCATCTATCAGAGTGTCCTGGTGTCATACTGTGGGTAAATATTTAGAGCCTGGTCCTGCAGCATGTGAGTGGTGTCACTTCCCACCCTCCCACCAACCATTTGCTCGTTACAAAAGCTGTGTCCAAATGATTTCCAAACTTCAGGACAAATCCTTGGGGAGCTGTGCTGAGCACCACAGTTTGGTAAGGAGCAGCAGAGCAGCTGAGGTGCCAGGGAGTTTGGCAGGTGCTTTAGGATCCTGAAGGCTTTCAGGTGACTGAGCATTATAGAAACTTGTGATTCCTGCTGCCTGTGCTCAGAGGAGTATTTCTGATCTGAACCTCTATTAACTCTAGCATGATGCAATTTGCTTAGACATTACCCTGCTAATTACATGTTAACTTTTCATACTTACCATGTACTATACCTCCCAGAGGAAAATACTGTATTCAGAACAAAAAAAATTTAGAGTTCATACACTTAAAAAAATGCATAAGACTTTGGCAGGAGCAGAGTATTGAAGTAATCTATCTTCCTAATAACTGAAATAAGCAGCATTGTGTTGTTGCTGTAGGAATTTTTCAGTCATTCTTGGTTAGTTATTTGAAATATGGAAGGATGATGGTTCCCACTCATATATTTCATTTGTTTGTCATCCTTTTCAGAATGGAAATTTCTGAGAACAGATTGTGCTGAAAACTTCTATGAACTTTGTACTGTGAGTTGCACAAAGTACAAAAGTTTGTGTGTGGACTTAAGTTACAAATACACTTCAGAGAAAAGCATAACTTTTGTTGACACTTAATGGGTTAGTACTGCATTTCTGGATACTACATTAAATCAGATCAATACAATAAATGAGGAAATACATCACACTGTGGATTTATCATGTGTGTCATTGTCTTTAGAGGTCATCAGATAAGCAAATAAGAAAGTGCTTTCTCATTTCTTATTTTCAATTAGCAATTACTAGTAATGTTGAAGTATATTATGCTTCATTACTTATTCTGTGTCCTTTATTAAAAAAGAATTGTAGAGGTTTAATGAAAGGTCTTTAGATAATCAGAAATTTGTAAAAATAGAGGGAACTCACTTAAAGCAAATTTTAATGAAAATTGAATATTATTGCTCCTTTTCTCTTAGCACTGTGTTGTCAAAACAGGGCTGTGGGGTGACAGATGCACCACTGTTGCCCTCCAAGAATCAGGAAAATCAAGGTTCAGAACCACTTGGCAATCTTGGTTCAAGTTAGGAAGTGAATCCAGTCCTTGGTGGCACTCTTGTCTTCTGGCCACTTCCCTGCTCCCCAGACCTGCAGTGTGTGAGCAGCAGGGAGAAGTGGATGCTACCAGCAGGAATTATGTTATTAACTCTGGCTCAGTTCAGGAGAAGCTTCCCACCCTCCCTGGTGGAGGAGCAGCCAGGGAAGGGAGGCAGAGCAGGAGCAAAGGTGGCTGATGTGCAGAGCCGTGGCTCACTCTGCTTCACTGATGGTAGCCATGGCAACCCCAGGACATTAACTTATGCAGTGATTGCAAGCCATGAGCATCAAAGCAAGTAATTAGGGAGACAAATGGGAAGTCTTGATGGATTCTTCCATCGAGATCAAAGCTTTATATAAGTTTTTCATTCATCTGGGAACAAGCACTGGGATTATTTGTATCTTCTATTAGGCTATCAAGGAAATTTGGGACCAAAGCTAGATTGTTTCATAATTTTTCAAGGAAAGGCCACTCAACTGAGCCCAAAACCATTTAATAGCCATGATACTAAATCAGGAATTGGACTTGTTGAATCAGGCCATTGGAGTATTCAGCACACACCTTGAGATTTTCAGGAGAAAATTGTGCTGAACTGAGGTTTTCCATGCCATTACCAGGAAGGTTAACTGTGACTAAAAAATTTTAAGAATGCAGTTTTTAATCCATGACACGTGCTTCTAAAGACTCATACGATTAGGGAATTCACTCTGAATATCTTCAGATCAAGAACAGAGGAGAGATACTGCCTGAAGTGTAATGACTTGTGCAAGATGAATGCTCTGAAGTGATGCTCTGTGCTCCCTTCTGCCTGTATGCTTTAACATGTCTTCTGTAATAAAGACCCTGGGCAGGGAAAACCCTGTGGGCAGCATGAGGTCCTCAAACAACAGGGGAGAACAAAAATTGAATGATGCAACAGCAACTCATTGTAATGAAGATCTTTGCACAAACTTTTGGATGGGCAGGTTCTCTCAGTACTGGGCATTTAGAGTGAACTTTCAAACACAGTATTTCCTATTTTCCCCCAAGTGCACACGTTTCAATAACCATAGGGTCTGTTTCTCTTTTTCCAAGATTTGCTTTTCTGAAAGGTAACTTATCTAAATTAGGCAGGAGTTTTTCAAAGCAATGAAACTTCCACAGCTCTCCATTGAGTACAGAGCATCATGTGGGATGCAGCCATAGTCCCAAGAGCATCAATAACTTCATTTTGCTGGGATTTTAAGGCAGGCATTAATATTTGGCTTGGGCTTTCATTTTTAATTGATGAAGGAAAAGACTATCTGCCTTTCTTTGCTTCTTGATAACGCAGGCTTCTCTTTAGTAACTTCAAACACCCCAATTCCTCAGTTAAAGGCGAATTAAGTTTTCCTGTATTTAAAATTAGCTCTCTGAGGGTGGTATCAGCACTCTTTCTTTTATGTTTTAAGTCCCAGTTCTTTAATCTGTTTCTAATACATTCTGTTCAGCAATTTTGCATTTCTGTTTTAGTGGAAGCAATGCTGATTAATTCCTTCTTATGACATCTGTGGCTGCATCCTAGATTAAACCTACTCTAATACAGAGCCTATCATTAAGTGTTAAATATTCTTGCAAGGCTACTTAAATTAGATTCAACATCAGTGGATCATTTAGTAGAGAGTCGTTAATTCTCCATCTTATGGCAAGGCCACATTCTGGTGATGCTTTTAATCAGAAGATTATTGAGGTATGATTTGAAAGGGATATGCTGCCCATATTTTGCCTTTGGGCAAATTATGAAAGGTCAAGTTGCCAAGGAAACAAAACTAAGATAACATTACTAATTCCTGACTCCAAGAGTTGTCTTTCCTGATCATATCATTTGCTCACTGTACATGCTTAGAAAAGATACCAGCTGACAATATCTCTGCCATTTAGTTCAACAGAAAATGGCTTTATAATTCTTGCTCCTCTAGATAGCGTTCACAGTGATGACAAGGCTCACCAGAATACTTGGCCTCTGTGGAATCCACAGATTGGTTGGTTTGTTCACAGATAAGGTAAATTATTCCTGATTTATGGAAGGGAGAAGAAGGAAGGGAAGGGTTACAATTTACATATTCAAAGATAGCTGCAAAGTTAAGATGTTACCGGTTTTGACAGGCTAATTTACAGCTCTTTAGAGAATCCTGATGTTCATAAAATGAAGGGCACTTGATAGCACAACTTCATTAAGGCCCCTCAAGTTAAACACTCAGAGTCTCTTCTTCTGGTCACTGGTCAGGCCCCTGGAAGAGCCAGGAAGATTTCTCCAATATTTGCTGCTCTCCTGAGTGTCATGCTTCCTCTTTTTCTGTCCTTTCCTCTTCCCCTTTCCTATTCCAGTGTAGGATTGGCTCTGGTGCAAGAGAGCCAGGATGTTATGATGAGCCCATTCCTGCCCCTTTCTCCTTTCCATCCACACCTCTATGTGTGTCTGTTTCTGTTCAATTTCTTGCTCTTCCTTTGGAGAACTCATGAGAAAGGAATCATTTAATTCCCTTAAGTATCAACATCTGAGATTGTGGGAGATTCTGTCCTTAAATTTTCCCTGGGAGCTGTGCTGTGTCACAGGGCACTGCATAATGAATACGACCCTGCCAATCAAGACACTCTGTTTTATATCACTTATTACTAAATTGAAAATGGTGTTTTACTACAGCAATAAAGGGCTGGTGCAGCATGAGGTACATTTTTATACAACTCTATGAACTTTGTCATTGAAAACATTATAGCCTTGAATTTGAGAGCACAGTGGAAGGCAGTATAATTTGATTACCTATATTAATCAAGTAGAGTACAACATATAAAACCAGTAATGCATAAGTCTGACTGGAGCCAGATAACCCTCTTGTGCATCTTAGAAAGATTTATTTTCTGTAATATAATTCATTTGACATGAAAGTATCATAATTGCAGTTGCTAGGAAGGATTTCTTTCTTTCCTTTTTTTAGGGAAAAAAAACTATCTTGCTTTCAAAAGCAGTTTGTTCTTCTAAAGCTCTGCTTACTGAAAATTGAAAACAAAGATTTGTTTTTGTAATTGTGGCAATTATTCATTAGCCAGCTGATCTAACACCATGGTTTGTTTTGAATACTGCTTGTGCTTCATGAACAAGTATTAGGTGTGAATTTAAAAGAATATTTTTTGCTGTACATTGATTACATTGATTATTAGCACTGTCATTCTCATCCTGTGCTTCTAAAAGCTGCCCAGAAGCTCTTGAGCCTTCAGTTACCTGTGCAAGTACTTTGCATAAACTCTGAAAAGATCTTCCTTCCCCTCACTCACTCCATGAAGAGGCTTTAAAGCATTTTTAAGACACCTGATTGCTCTGCAGTCTGTGAAAGCCCCTGTTGTTATTGGATATGCAGTAGGGACACACACTAATAATAGCATTATCCTGCAATTTATGCATTTTATTGCTGAGTGTGGCTGCAAACCACACGTGAGCTGGTTGGTGTATCACGGCTGATACAGCAACATTCACAAGGGAAAAAGAACAACCCACTGTGCCACAGCTCCCCTGGGAGCAGGAAAACTTCCCTGCTTCATAGTGCACACAAACTGAGAGGGCTTAAAATATCTTGGTCAAGGTATTTTCCAGTTCTTCGAACAGATTTCACGTTTGCCTCTGTTCATCATAACTTACTGGAAAATAAAAGGTTTGTATAATTCATTGTGTTCTGACTCTGTGACAAATACATAATAGCTTGCTCCAGCTAATTATTATTTCCTCTTTGTGCTAATGAAAGGTGATAGAGTCCATTCCCAGCAGTGTTGGTAGCCCCATCTCATTGTTGGTCCACAGAGCAGTAAGTTGTTTTTTTCCATTTTTACTCTTCAGTCTGTTCTTTTTCTCTTCTTTCCCCTCCTGTTGAGATGTTTTCTCTTTCTTTTATTCTCTAATTGCTCAAGTCTGGATTAGACATACAGGGGGTCGTCAGTGCTGAGGGAACACTTTGACATGTTGGAACTTCTGTTCATAAATGACATTTATCCACAGAGCTGAGCATTTCCTCATCAGCTCTGGGAGGAAAATACAAATTTAAAAAGCGACAACAGCAAGCAGAAATCTGCTCAAGCCTGTTCAGAAAGTTTCAGGATGGCTGAGCTGAGGATACTCACATTCCCATCTTTCAACATGTACAGCCAACCCTTGTCTTGGTCTTTGAGGTCAGTGCTGCTCAAGCTGCCTTGGCAGTCTGAAAGCAGAACAGTGAGGTAGATTTACATTTGTAAATCATTACATTTCCATCAATCATGGGCATTTTGGGGGCTGACAAGAACAAATGAGTATCTAGGGGCTTTGAAAGAGAGGAGCAGACATGCTAAGGTAGGGGGAAGCCTTTACAATTTTACCTGGAGTAGGATATATATGTTTTCAACATTGCTTAGTGTTTTAAGGTTTGTCATTTAGTGGTCCAAAGAAGTATTCTCCAGGTAATGGCATAGGTCTTGAAGCTTTTAGATTTAGCTTTGATGGGGCATAATTCTGTAAGAGTGAATAACCAAGTTGTTACTTTCTTATCAAATTAGCTTGAAGTCTCTGCTGTATTCCTTAGATTCCATTGGAGATGCCCCAATGAATGTCCTAGGCAATGCTGGTCCTTCACGTCCAAGACTTACCTTCTTTAATATTTCTATGATCTAAGTGGAATGAAAGAAAAAAGTAGACTGAATTTGCATTCTATTAATGCTAATGACAACTGCTGGATATTGGGGGTGTGGGGGTGTGCAGAGGTGGTTTTTAGGTTTCATATTTTAAATCTTTTTTATTTCTCTCTTGGTGAATTTCTTTGTTCCAGGGTAGTTCGCCTGTGGTGAGTGGGGCAGCCATCCCTTAAGATTTATTTTAAAAGCAGTGGTTGAAATCTGTAAGCACATGCTCTGGGTTTCCTTGGAGGAATAGGCCTTCAGTAGATGTCTCAATTCTTGTGCTAAATATTTTACCAGATATGAATTTTAATGTTCAATAATGCAAACATTAATGGTAGCTATAGTAAGCTTAATATTTTTTACCCACAACAACATAAACCTTGCTATGAGTTAAATAGCAGTGGAATTAAATAACATTAATTATTACTTTAATTATATATAAGTATAGTTAATCTTGTCCCTGACAGCAACAGGGACTTTCAGTGACTGAAGTCATTTGGCAAAACAAAGCAGCTGATTCACATAACCTTCATATATTCATTAAGTGAAGAATGAGCTGAAATTCTTTTCACTGAATTAATGTATTTTGAGAGCACAGTAGGTGCTTTATCATTGTTTTCCATGTCCAGAATCCCTAATTAAACAGTGCTCTGAAATGTTCTATTTCCCAGGATAGTGGTGGTGTGTTTCCAGGTGTGCAGCTGGTCAGCCCAGCTTCACCCACCTGAACTCAGCCTGGCATCAGCCACTCCTGCCAGCTCCAGCCTAAGGCACAGCAGAGATTTGCCTTCATACCTGAGCCATGTCAGCTCTGGTTCTAAAATGAGTCCCCTCTTCTGGAAGTTCATGTTAGACATTTTTGGGCCTTCAACTTGAGTTTGAATGCAAAAAGCTGTAATTTACCTGTGGGGGAATTTTAGGGTTCTTAGATGGGTGTCTTTGTGCATAACCTGGTGTGTTCTTTTGTTGCTGCACAGCTTGGATTTTAGAGAAGTAATGAGGAAAGGAAGTTGGCAGCATGAGAAAAAGTGTGTGTGTGTGTGTGTAAATATATACACCAAGAAATTAAATGTATAAATGAAATCAAATAAGCATTCCCGTGAATGAGCTGTAAGAAACCACAGCAAGTTTCATAACCAGAAATCCATCACCCTGATTCCAGAGGGTGGCTGTCATTAAGCAGGATAGGGAGGTATTTGGAAATGCCTTTCCTCCTGAGTTCCATGCTGAAATCCTCTCTAACAGCTTCCTGCAGCTCATAATGGTTCTGCACGGAGGGAAGACAGCCATGCATGTTCCCTACTAAATAAATATGTAAATGGAGCTCCCAAACAGAGTCACAGAGCATGGAGTCACATAGCTGAGAATAACTGAATGCTTTCCATTAGAGGAGGGTACTTCAGCAAATTCTGTTGTTTTGTACTGGCCCAGGAGTTTTTGGTGACTCCACAGTGATGTGGACATGGCATAGTAATAGACTAGATTTGCAATCCAAAGAGAAGAAAACCGATGTTTATTGTAAATGGGGAATTACTAGGCAGATCATTATGGTTAAAGTGGCTTTTGACTATATCCTTATTAAATCCTGAACTCCTTAATGTTAGAGAAAGCTTATAGCCCCCTCTCCAAACAGCAGCAGCCTCTCATTTTTATAAATAATGGCTTTAAGCCGTTTTTCTTCTCCTGGACATATCATCTAGGCATCCTTGCATTAAAAAAAAATTAAAGTTGCTCTGTGCAGTGAGCCACTGCAAATCCCATCTTGGTTTCTGCTCTTCCCAGGAGAGCGTGAGGGACCAAAGCAGCTGGGGCAGGGGTTCAGGCAGACTCATGGTAAAGGGGAGGCAGCAAGGCAAGATGTCTCTGACAAGCACATGGTGTAAGGCATAGCCTAAAACAAGAGAATTAGAAAGTAATGGGTGTTTCTTTGGTTCCTTAGTGAAAACCCATGTACAGCTTCTGTAATGTCTCCAAGAGTGTCTGTCTGATGAAAAGAAAATGAGTGACAGGTGACACAAAGCCCAAGCGAGGGAAGAGGGAAAAGAGCTTGTGAGCACTTGAGAAGAGAAGCAGGCTGCATCCCTTTTCTTGTCAGAGTTTCCTCTGTTTTGTAAATTGGTGAAATGCAGCACCAACCACTCAACTCTGTGTGCACTGTTCTTTCAATTACCCAAGTGTGGCTGTGGGTGCACCACCAGAGATGGTGTGGAAACAAGGAGAGATAGGAAAGATGGGAAAAAGTTTCAGTTCATTATTTGTGTGAACCTGCAAATGCTGGCCTAAGTGTGGTCCATAATTCACATTACCCTTTGGTGTAGTCATAGACAGTACAAGTGAAAATTACCTCCTGCATTGTCCCATCACTCTCCTTCTTGGGAAATATGGGCTGAAATTAAGCATAAAATTGTATGGTGGGTTTCCCAAGCTTTCCCAAGGGTGCTGAGATTCTGCAACCATAGATAATGAGTCAATCACAGTCAGTAAATTGACTTCCAGGCAGCTACATCAGCCTACCATTAAATACTTAGAATGAGTCCAGATAGTGAAAAAGAAAGTGAGGAAGACTATACATTGAGAGAAGTGTACTGTAGGGGGATGGATGGATGGATGGATGGATGGATGGATGGATGGATGGATGGATGGATGGATGGATGGATGGATGGATGGATATGGATATAGATATAGATAGATAGATCTACTTTTTACTGACCATTGAGTAGAATAGATTGATTCTGGAAAGATCATCATTAATTCATCCAAAAATTATGGCAAAGCACTCTACTGGAATATTAAGGCCTGAAGCAGGAGGTAAAATATGGTAAACCAGCCAGAAGGCCTCTCCTGAGTGTGGTACCAAACTCCTGTGTGTAGATGGCATTGGATGCTGACTTTTCTATTTTTAATGAATGTGTCTTTATTAAGCATTTAGGTAGCAACACTCATCTGTGTAGGCTCCAGTAAAAGATTGCAGTATGGAAAGATCTTTTTACCTTTCCTGTTGGGGGGGAAGGGCAAGGATGTGGGAAATGAAGAGAAATCTGGTGGCTGGTACAGCTTTTTCAAGATGGGTTGGTCACTCACTCCCTTGAACGAGGTAATTTTTAGACTTGGCTGGAAAGTAGGCAGCTGTAGATCTTATTTTGTAGATATCAAGGAATAATTTGTGATAATCCCTTTTTCTCCAAAGTGCTTTCCTGTGTAAAGGTATAATAATAAAGAAACCATTTTCAGCATAAAAGATGTGCTTGTCAAACCACAGCAATGATTTTCCAGTTCCTGGCTTTTTTAGTTGTGCAGCCTTCTAATATTTCTGCTTGAATTCTTTCACGACAGAAGCAAATGAAAATTACACCGTGGTTTTTAGGTCTCTGTTCCCTGATTTTTGCTTGTCATGTCATGAACTTCTTCGAAGCAGTGAAATGGCAGCCCATCTCCCTGAGAGCTCCAGACAGATTTCTAAAGTTGTCTTGTTAACAGCTTGTCAGAAACCTACATTTCAGTCTCGCTGAGTTTATATCATGCAAAAAAAAAAAAAAAAAAGTTGCTGGAAATTATGATTTTTACAGGTTCTGACATTTTTCTAAAGAACTGAAATGCTCAAGGCTGCTGTCTCCCTTAACAGGCTGTGCTGTTTTGGGTAATATTCTGCGTTGCATCAACTGAACATCAGAGCAACATTCAGTTTCTTCCCTTTAACATGTTCTTTGAATTATTTAAGGTGTTTTGATGTTGGCTAGAATTCGTAACAAAGTCCTCCAGCTTTTATCCTAAAATATCAAAAAGGTTGAGATTTTTTCCTTCCCCCCCCCTCCCTTTTCTCCCTCTTCCCTAACCCTTCCTCCCTCCCTCCTCCCGCTTTTAATAGATCCTTGCATGGATCATCAGGGGACTTTCTTTTATGTTGTACAGCATGAAATGACTTAGTCAGGGTCTTCCTGATTAATTTATGAGTGCTATGAAAAAGGGAAGGGGGGAAAAACAGTCCTTGAGGGATTGACCCTAAGCTGCAGCAGATCAACTCAATTTTATGGAATGAAAAGAGACTTAAACAGTATTTTTAGCGTCGGTTTCTCAACCCACAGAGGTAGAGGAGCTCCCTGCATCCGGCAGGCTGGAGCAGGGCAGGAGGTGCCCATCTCTCCGGGTGGCTGATGGAGAGGAGCTCAGGTCTTTGGAGGCAGTGAGCACGTTTAGAGTTAAAGCTGTGGCAGATTGGTGGATTAATGTGCTCTGCCTCCAAGGGACAAATGCTCTTTTTTTTTTTTTTTTTTTTTTTTTTTCCCTTTTCCCCGTTTCCCTTCCCCTTGCTCCCTCCTTCCCCACTCTGGGCTTGCAGATGACAGCTGTTGGTCACTTAACAAAATGTCCTCTTGATTGCTGCTTCACAACAGGGGCCCCCTCAGACCAAACAGCACATAGCCCATACAATGCATCACTGCCCCTCAAAATTAGTTATAGTGCTCTGGGCTATTCTCAGCTGCCATAGCTAATACTCTCTTGCTGTTCTTCTCTCTCCCCCTCGCCCTCCCCCTCTGCAGACAAAGGCTCAGCCTATACATCTGTAGTGCTCATAACCTCCCCCTTCCCCCAGCCAAATGCTGAGGAGAGAAAGGGAAAAAAAAAATTGCTGCCCTGAGGCTCAATCTGTTTCTTACAGCTCTACCCCGGCACTTGGAAGCCTGAGCTGGTCTAGCCATGGGGAGGCCCTGACTCATTTCATCAAGCTGTCAGGGAGGCAGTGGAGCTAAGAGGACTCTGCTGCCTGGGGCAAGTTCAAGTCAACATTCGATTTCCGTCCTCCCCCCGGCCCCCGCCTTTCGCTTGGACACTTTCTGTGCTCTGGATCTAAACTTCTCCCCGAGCTGCAGCAGCTCACAGCTTCTTGCCAGGAGGAAGGACTTGTGGGACCTTATAAAGGACACAGTGGCAAAATTGCTGCAATAAATCAGTGGCCCTCTGACACTTGGCGGTAGCTTAATGTTTTGGCACTTTCTTTCCTGTGTATGCCTCAAGTCCCATTAGCAAGCTTTTCTGTCAGTCTGGCTCATGATAAAACTCTCTCTTCCTATCATCTTAAGCAAGCCCCTGCAGACATGAATCTGATGCCAGACTTAATAGGAAACAACACCCTCCCCTGCACACCCAAGCGCGCATCCGTACGCACCGCCACTGCTCCCGGGAAGTCAGCTCAGAGGGCATGGAGAAGGGAGGGCTCTTAAAAACAGCCTTGATTTTACTCCTTCCTTTAAAAGAAGCATTAACAACCTGGGATTTAAGCTTAGTGCTTCCCCAAGCCTTGCTATTAAAAGAAAATGCAGTAACTAAATATGATTGGAAATAATAAGATAGCGGTGACACGGCAGTGCAGTGGGTGTGCAGGCTGCATAGGTGTCTACACTGTTCAGATATTCTGTGCAGCTTTCTACATACACACTCTACCCTGACAGCTTCCATTGTAATGTTATAGGCAGTATATTTAATATTTTTGCCCCCTCTCCTCTCAGCCTTGCACTTCCCCAGACAGTTCTAGTTGCAGGTGGATGCTTAGATTGCGTGTCCCTCCGGGCTGGGGTCTGTTTCTTCACATGGCTAGCTTAGATGTCTGTCACCCTCTGCTTGATCATAATGTAAACAGTATCTGTAGGTATGTGTGTTTATGTGGAGAGGAAAAAAGCAAGCCTTTCTCTCAGCTGTCTGGGCAGTAAGTCCAGTGCTGTGCAGTGTCTGGCACAACAGGGCCCACAGCCTTGGGACTGTGTAGGCACAACCTAAATCAAAAACCACTGGCTTTGGGTGAAGTAGGGGATAACCATGTTTGTGTGGATAAGCTGAGGTGACTTCTCAAAAGCTTGGAAGTGGCTCCATTGAAATACCTGCATTTCTCTGCACCCATCATGACATAGCATCCGGGTATAGCCAGTCTTGTTGCAGTCTTAGGAGACTTGGTTGGTTTTGTTTTCATTTCTGGAAGCTCCTGTTCCTGGTATGAGACAGTTCACATGACTGTGTGATGTCAATTAATCAATGTAGATTTTATATTATGTTAAGGAAACCTGGATGATGTAGTAGTTAAAACATTGGGGTTAGAAAAGAGTTGAAGGACATTCTCCTGGTTCCTAAACCCACCAGAAATCAATGAGAATCATAGTACAGGTTTAATATAGCTTGCAAGGAGCTTGGGGCCAGTCTAATGGTAAGAGAAGGTCCTTTGCCAAATATGCTGTTGCCTGTTTTACAGTAGCCATAAGCCCATCTTTGTCCCCTCTTGAGGTGGTTTTTAGAAGGAGGTGATGGAACACATCACAGCTCCTTGCCTGGTTGGAAAGCCATCATGGAGAGGGGTCTTGTGAAGAGAGATTTCACCCTAGGGATCAAAAAATGAGAAACTGCAAGGCCCAGTCTACACACATGGATGCTCCATCTGTGATTCCTGAGTTTGGTGTTGTCCTGCTGAACCTCACCCCATGGGAGGCTTCCTTCCAGCTGGAATCTGTCACTGCGAGAAATTGTTTCCAAAAAGCTGTGCAATTAGGGGTCGACTTTGCAAACATTCTTGGTGGAATTGGGATGCAATTGGCGCAACCCAGTGAATAATCCCTTTAGGAGCCTTTATGAACCCCGTACAATGGCTGTTTACAGTCCTGCTTATAGACCAGGAGTGTTAACAGGACTTTAGAAAAATCCAGGTAATTGAAGCTTTTGTCTTTCAATGAGCCTCCCGTTGCTTTCAACAGTTGCCATTCTCCACATTTTCTTTAACTTTTTTTGTTTTGACAAGGGCTTTTGTCCCTCAACAACAGCAGCGTGGGAGGTGAGCCTGGCTGGGTGGTGGCCTCAGCCTTCGCAGCATGGCCTCCTCCTCCTCCTCCTCACTCGGGATAAGGTGGCTTTTAAGACACAGAAAATCCTCTGTGCCCAAAGCAGAGTCTCTCCCATGACTGCATTATTCATTCCAGCATCCCAGGGATGGAAGGTCCCTGCCCCAGCCTCTGTGCTGAGCCGGGGCTCTGCAGGCAGGGCTGAGGAGGAGGCTGGAGGAGCAGGCGTGGGAGGCTGAAGGAGTTCCCACAAAAACTGAACCAACCCTTCCAAACTGGGGCTTTTCAGCATGGCCAGGGGAGGGACAGGGGTCAGCAGTGCTTCTGCTTTCCACAGCTCTGTCTGGGCCCTTTTGGTTTTGCTGGCATTGGTTTTTCTATGCTGTTGCTCGTTCAGCAGCCTCTGGGTTCCTGTTTCTTGATGCAAGTGTGGGAGCCTCTTCCTTTTACTCAAAACAAAGAAAACCTGTGGGAATTCTGAAGCTTGGGGGCTTTTCCACCAAATCTCGCTGTATTTCCTTTAGGGGTTGGTGGGAGGTTAGCATAGGTTGGTAGCCATGAGTCTCAAGTTTTTATTTTCTTGTACGTTAAGCAGAAATCCAAATTTTATAAATATCGATGTGTTAATTCTTCCCCAAGATCCCTCATCCTGCAGGCCAGTTTTGAACATTCTCACATGGATTAAGATGAGTGTTTGGTGGTTTAAAGCCAGGTAGGAACCAGTAGAAGGGACAGTGTGTGTGTGTGTGAGTGATCCTGAATGGCTGCAGAGGGGGCAGAGGATTTGCTTGCACAAGGCAAACAAGAAATTGGGCAACTCACTGCCACAAATGCAGTTTTTAAACCACTCATCCTGCAGTCACAGCTTCACAGAAGGCTCTGTGTCCACACGGAGCCACATTCACATCCACAGCCCTGCTGCCTTCTGCAGTTTCCAGACTGATGCAATCATGATTAAAGTAAGGAAGATGTAAGCTAAAATGAAACAAAATTCTTTGCTGTCTTTTCCATTTTAAAAGCAATTAATTATGAAGTCTTTACAGATCCTGAATGGGGAAAAATGTATCCTCAGAGAGCAGATGTTTGCTTCATTCATATGTCTGTTTATAAAATCTAGCATGTGGATTTGATGGTTCACTGGCTTCTTGCAACTTTCACTTATCTACATGAGACAAAGTTGCATATTGGTACAGAGCAAAATTAGGCACTTAAATAAAGCAGTTCTGCACTTTTAGTAAGTAAACCATCTGTAAGGCTTTTACACTCATTAGAGGTGTACAAATTTTGGAGGTAAAATCTGTTTTCAACAAGAAAAACCCTCTTGTCTTTTTTTGTAATGTCATAATGCAGTAAGAATTAGACAAGAGAAGACTAAAATACTATCTTATATTTGAATAATAATGGTTACTAAAGTTCAAAAAAATTGTTTACATCTTAAATATTTTTAAGCTAAATTTGGTAATATTTACAGTACTGAGGTTTTATTGAGCCAGGACTCGTAGGCAAAAGTATCTGAGATTTAGTGATAATTTTGAATGCTTTCTAGTCAATGGATTTCAAAGTTTAATTTATTTGGTTATTTTATTACTGCAGTGTATAATTTTTAAGCCCCTGTTTGAATTGAAATTTTTGTTGATATTGCCTAAGCATACAATTTGAAGCAACTCCTGGCTGAGTGTGCTAAGTTATTTTTATGCCATTCTTGCAATAGGTGTAATTCTGCTGTAACATGCTTTAGGCTGAACAGTGAATCAGAGTCAAAATATTCCCCCTCTAAAATATGAGTGTTCATGTGAATGAGCACCAAGATTAAAATGGTAACTTAGGATACTTTAGTGCAGACAGGCTTTAAAGGGTAAAATAACAAGCTCCTTGTGACCCACTCCATTATGGCAATAATTTGGGGGAATGCACAGTCCCCGTAGCATTAGGGCTTGATCTGAGCTCCCCCTGGGTGGAGGTGAAAGGCTCCCCTCCCCTCAGCCAGTGTTTCTCAGGAGCATGTAAATAAGAATAAGTGGATTGCTGTGACTGCATCTCCCCCCACCCCACCCCAGTTTTGATGAATGTGTTTCTCTGTCAGCCTGAATTGTCTCTGTCTTGGGCAAGCACAAATGCAGCAGGTACGGGGGCAGCCTTTGCCCAGCAAACCTGTTTCAGCCTGTCTCAATGTGATGGACAATTAGTCCCATTCCAAGCCCAGAGCAGACACTTCTAATTGTTTGTGGTTGCAGGACACACAGGGGTTTGGGGAAGTCAGCAGATGGCTGCTGGTGGTGATTTATCAGGATTGAGTTTACTTTTGGTTTGTGCAAAAACAAACAGAACCTGTGTTTTGTATGATAATTTTCATAAAGGTCAGTGACAGAATAAAAGTCACAAAAAAGGCACAAATGGCTTATGGCAAGGTATTTACTAAAGACATGGCTACCTGATGTTCTTGCCTACTATAAAGCAATTGGCTGGGACTTTGTGCAGTTTGCTGGTATTAACTCTGGTTTTTCCTGGAGAACTTTCCCACCCACAGCTCCTGGCCCCTGCAAGGCAGTGTCCTATTACTTCTTCCATTTTTCTTCAGGTTCTTTCTTTTCCAGAATGGTTAACTTACAATTAGATCTGTGCACACCCTGCTAAACAGTCAGATTTCTCTGTGAAAAACGTGCTGTGGATCATGTGGGGCAGTGTAAAATGGTTTCCTTTTGAAAGAAAAAGAGTTCTGCTTAGTCAAGACTATAGAAAAACAGATTCCTTAAACCAAGCATTTTCACTGCAGTGAAATGGGAATAAGGTATCAGTTGGGAGGCTGAGCAGATTCACTGTGGGAGATTCCTCCAATATATTGGGGCTGTTTTTGTGCTCAGTGTGTTTCAGAGAATTTAAAAATAAAAGGTTCAGATAGAAGAAGAAGAGATCAAATATTCTCTCATAAATCAGCAGAAAATTAAGAATGTAACAGCTGAAATTTCTGCTGTGTGACTTGAGGATAAAAGAATGTGACAGGAGAGATCCCCCCTTCCCCACTCCAGGAGGAAATCTGGACAAAATGACCAAACAGATCTATTCCTTCTTTCACATTCATGACACTAAACCATGTGCATTCTCATGGACCATTTCCACATTTGGAGGTTGTCACTGCTGGCTTGCAGAGTCCCCTCTTGTTGACCCAGTGAATTCTGTAGGGTGGTGCCAGTTACAGAAACCCACCAGGCCATCCCCATCAGCAGCTGGCTGAAGGAGAAAATTCCCATTGGGCACCAAGGCTACAGAACACACTGACCACTTCTGTCAGCATAACAGACACCAAGAGATTTACTGCTGCCCCCAGCTGTAAATCTTTCTGAGCTCCAGCCAGCAAGATGTGCATGTCCTGAAACGTTCACTGCTCAAGTTATCTTTCCATCATTTGTGCTGTGAAAATACAGCTTTTCAATTTCAGAGCCTGAAAGAGATTGCACTCCAAAACTCTTTAAGTAAACACTTGCTCCTGGGATCGTGATCTCATTCAAACTAAAAAAATGTACCAGAATTTATGATGTATTTTAATTACTATTCTTGGTACCACTCATTAAATTAGAAATTGATTGCCAGTTTCACAGTTTCCTTGTTAGATGACAAAGTGCTTATCAAGGTGAAGCAATGCAAAACTGTTACTATATATTCCATGATTTGGGATGATAAAAAGGCATGCTTTTTGTTGTGGTACTCGTGTTACAGTGGTTGTTATAATGGATCACTGATTGTCTTTTTTGTTTAAAGTTTGCTTTCCCCATCCAAGTAAGAGCACACCATAAATTTGTATAAGAGAGGATCTGGCTTTGTCTGGTTTATGCTAGCAATGTAAAAGGCATTACTGCAGCCATCAGAAGTGTGTTTCATTGAACTGTGAACATCATAAACAGCTATCCTAAAGATTTAAGAGGATGATGCAAAAGATCCCTATACATAAAGGTGTTTCTCAAAATCTTTTTTTCTCTCTCTAATCCACAGTGTGACAGCGAGAGCGATATTGACGATAAGGTAAGACTGAATTTTCTTATTTCATATGCTTGGAAATTCCCTGATAGTCAAAATAAGAATGAATTTGAAAATAACATTTTCCTCCAGTCTTCATGTCAAATTTAAAAATATCTACAATTGAATGAAAAAGCATCAGATCAGCTACTCTGTGATCTTCTCTAGCTTCTATTTAGAGGAAAGAGAGTCCTGTTAACATAATAGTCTTTATTGATTATTATGTGAGCATTTTGTGAGACCTGAGTTACAGCATTAGTGCTGTTTCAGAGGAAGTTTCCACTGATAACTTGTCAGGAGCCAATATTTTATATATAGTAACCTTTGAAGATGTCAGCTTTGTAATCAGTTAGAAGATGGGACCTGCCCTCCCAAGGCAGTGTGGTAACTGTCAAGGAGTGTTTTGTCATGTTGCATGCATATTTATCACAGAGCAATGATTTTTCTGACCTTCTTTTGAATACAGAGGTTGGTCATTGAAAGGTTGTAGTTTGTGTGTAGGGATTTCTTGTTCACCTCTGCAAGGAAAACAGACAAGTCCCACTGTGTAGCATCAGTGGCACCATGCTTTTGAACATCAAATAGATAAAAGACTTGAGTATTCCATGCCAGCTCCTGGCAGATCAGACCTGTCAGTCTCAGGTCAGCTCTTCATCAAACCTTTATTATATTTTGGCTGTCCAGTCTCTTGCATTCATTGCTGAGAAGCTGAGGCACAGAGTTTTCTCCTGGATCAGCATTACACAAGTACAGGCTGACTTCAGGTAGCCCTGTGTCCTCAGCAGCACACCCAGCTGCATCAGAGGTTACCATGAGTTCAAGAGACTTCTCTGAAAGCTTTTTGTTAGTACTGTTAGAGCTCTAGAAACATTAGGGTTTCTTCAACTTCTTCTTTTGAAAATAACATGAGATACTAAATATTCTTGGAGTATGGCAAGCTGTGTTTTAAGACGACAGCTTGATTGAAGAGAAACATTTCAATCGTGTGTTGAATGAAAGATACTGTACAGATTTTATTTGAAATTATTTTAAATTTATATGAGTATATATGTATAAAGTCTCTTGCTGAAACCACCCCTCTCCCCAGGTTCTCTTTCTTACAAGGTTACACAGCAGCAGAGCTGACAGCAGGGGTGGTGAGGGTGAAATATTGTTCCCTAAAAGCTTAGATACCATGGGGTTAAAACGTTTCTCAGACTGCCCAATCAAAGGAAGTAAAAGCAATCACTTAGAAAACTGTTTAAAGATCTGCCAGTCAAACCTCAGATGAAGTTGTAAGTGACATGTAGTTTTATTATACAGCTATGCTATTAATGATTATCTAAATTACACTGGTAGACCCAGCTAGCGGCGTTACATCTGAGACTGACGTTTGTTAGATTAGGTTTGACTTCACCTTGTAGAGAAGAAATTGAAATCTGAACAACATTGATTAGCTTTCAGAATGTGGGATCTGAGGTTACCTTCAGAGGAAGCTGCATTGTGTTTGGCTGGTAACTTGCTGTCCTTTGCAGCAAATGAAAGGCTATTATAGTGTTCCTTACCATTAATATGACATTTCTTTACATTTCTGTAACTGTAATTTGACTTTCTAGGCTCACCTATTTCCCAGCTACCTTCTCCTTAAGGTGACTCTGCCTTAATAATAACATTTCTTTTCTTCATAAGGAGAGCAGCACAAGACCATCATCTTTCCATCTCTAGCCTGATCTGCAGAGATGTGAAACACGACACAGTCCTATTAAATAGGTTAGGTCTCTGGAATTAAGTGGGGTTGTTTTCCTTATCAGCAAAGATGTGGGCACATGCACATAAACTCACCAGGTTTGAAGTGAAGATGCTTCAAACCTTTCATGGGGATAATGTAAGTGCAACATTGCCTTCCAGTTGTGGAGCACAGGGGCAGCCTGACTCGCTCTGTTGATACCTGACATTCTGCACTCCCCTGGAGACTCACTCAGTGTTTGTCTAAAACTTTAGCTGACTGATTCAACCAAGAGCTGTAAAAATTTTGGTGTGACTGTCCTGAGGGACTACACTCATTTTCCTGCTCCATGTGATGGCAAAATGTGTCTCCTGCTAGTGCTGCAGGCTGCTGCAGCCAGGTGGAGGATTCAGCACAGTGCCTGGCCCAGCACCAGCCTTCCCAAATTACGTGATGGGTCGGCTTCTTTCCCCACTGCTGCAGAGCAATGCTGCCTGGTCAGCAAGAACCAGCTTTTTCAAGGTACACCTACACATGCTGGCACTAAGGAAGGGCAGGGCAGGAATTACTAATGTACTTTTGATTTGCATAACATTTTTTGTTAGTCATAAACAGCGGGTCAGTGTTGCCTGCTTAGAACTCACGAGGAAGGCAGACAAAAAAAGTTCCTGTTCAAGCACAAACTGAGTCAGCGACTGAGCTAGAAGCAAAACTGAAATTTTCCACCTCCTACTTCTCTCTCTGTACCATGCTAGTAATTATCCACTATTTATTTTGTTCATAGGTGTATGGGCTATTGAGCTCCTAATGTTTTCAAACATAGATGTTAGGGTAAAATTAAGGTTTTACCTTCACTGCATTGTAAAATATAAACACCCTCCTGATGGTTTGGTGTTTTTCCTTGTGCAGGGCTCCAGGGGAGAAAAGCAATTGAGCATAGTCAGTCACATGTACAGTGTGTCAGAAAGAGGAGCCATTACTTTAGTGCAAGGTACAGTTTCACAGCAGATTGTGAGTGTTTGCAAACATTGCGCTGCTGTTTTTAATAATTGGAGAAGAGGAGCTCAAGGCAGGGGACTTGTCAGTCCCATCTACTTTCTGAGAACTGTCTCTGGCCAAGTATAGCCTTTCACTTCTGCATCACTGCTGAAATCTCAGAGGAAGTAAGTGGGATGATACTTTCTCACACCTATCATTCTGTCACCATGTGCTTCTCACAGACCTGTTTGAGATACCCAAACTAATAAAGTGAGCTGTCCAGCCATTTAACCAAGCGAGAAACTTAGCAAATCATGCGTTCCCCGAGATGGAAATGCAAATCCTGTTTCTGTGCTCTGTGCTCAGTGAAGGACACTGGGCTGGGCTCTGCGGCTGCGAGGAGGATTGCAGTGTTGTTTGCTGAAGCTGTGGAAGTGATACTGTGCTTTTTGAGAGGGAGGAGGGAGAGAAGGGGAGTCAGTCTGATACTTGTATTACACTGTCTCTTCTCTGTGCACTAGCTGGGATGTGAAGCTCACGGTCCATAAACATTGTTACTGAAAATATATACTTCCTTTAATAGCAACAACAGCATTAACAGATAGCAATTACCCTTCATTTTCAGGAACTATAAAGTCTCCATTAATTCAAGATTTATGTAGTTATAGCATTTAGCACAGGAATAACACCACAGAGAATTGGTTTATACACATGTAATGAGAGAGCTTATGGCATACTTTAGTGAACATTAACATAATAGAGTAATATAAACCATCAACAGTTCCACTTATTGTCTCTTACCTGCTTTAGCATCACTGTGAAAAGTGGCTAGCAGCTTGGTAATGTGCTCTGTTAAATGGTGTTCTGCAGAAAGCCAAAAGTCAACTTGTGTAAAACAAGGGAATGAGTAATCTCTGCTCGTTACTCCAAAATGTTGCTCTCATTTTTTTAATAACAGTGTTCAAGATTGCATTAAAAAGGCGCCTGTTTCTTTCTTTAAAAAGTGTTCATGTTCTTTCAGTCTTGGACTTCTGTCTGCTCTGTGTGAAATTGTGGGTTGTCAGCTTAATTACACGGCCCTGCCATGTAAGTGAGCTCTCCAAATCAGGGGTTAGATATCAAGCATTCTTCATTAAATGTGGTGCTAAGTAAGATGTGCAACAACTGGAACTGCATTTCTAAATTCAGTCAGTATTTACTGTATATTCATTCTATAGTTTGTGTTTAAGCTATAGCAAGCAACTTCTGAGACAGGCAAAGTTAAATCCAAGGTGGAGACAAAAACTTTTGAAGTAATTTTTTTCTCACGACTTTCTGCAGCAGCCCAGTGAGTTCCTTAGGCTGTGCTCGTGGCAAAGTGAATCAGCCTTGCCATGCTGTACTTTGCTAATCCAGCATCCCAGGAGGTGCTGGAAGTTGGCAGGTGCAGTTTAGCCTGGGATAGATGGGAGGGGAGCAGCACGGTGGGGCTGTGATCCCTCCTCCTGGGGCTGGGTTCCCATCCTGCTGCGTGCTGTAGAAACACAGAACAGCTCATGGCTTAAGGATGAGATGAGGGAGAAGGGACCCAGGTGAGTGGGTCAACAGCAGCACTGTTTCAGTATGCCAGCAGCCTCATTGTTGCCCAGCTCTGATTTTGTAGGCATTAATCTAAAGGGGGTGTTTGTAGGTATTAATGTTTTAGGAGGCATTTGAGAGGGAAAGTCAGGCAGCTTTAGGGCCATGAATGGGAAGCTATTCTCTGTAGCAAAAGGCACAGTGGCAAGTAGTGAGGAGGTGCTTATTTGAAAGTTTACCAAGGGGGTGATTGAACCAGACCAGTGAGAGATGGAAGTTTGCAGCAATGCTGAATGCCAGTGTTGGGAAGAAGATGTAAGCTGTGAAAGAGTCAAAACACAAAGAGTGATAGTTTGCCATTCAAGAAGTGAGAAGCTGTGTAGGAAGCAAAGCCACAGACTAGGAAAATTATCTTGCAGCAACTTTTCCTTGGCACAAGGACACAGTTGCATCTGCTGTCACCAAAGGAAAGACAAAATGGTAAAGGAAGGGTGATGTAGCTTGACCAAAAATGAAGCTGTGTGGATAAACAGAGGATGCTCATTATGTTTTAGAGAACAAGAATACAGAGGACTTAAAACACAGGTTGAATATTTTGATGTCAGGAGTATTGTGAGTCAAAGAGAGTGCTGAGAACTGTGGGCTTGAGTGAGAGATGGAGGTGATAAGAGTGGAAGCAATGAGAAGAATAAACTGTATGGAAGATCTGGGGGATGAAATTATCACTGTTGTTTCAGCTGTGTTGACCTTGAAAGGATATCCACAAGCCCACAGGAAAAATCATAGTTCAGGCAGCAGGAGAAAGGGATGCAATAATGAAGAAAGGCCTGGGAGTTGCTCTAGCAGGAATGGTCACTCTGTGTGTGAGATTACCCAGCAATAAGAAAAGCCCCCTCCAGTGCTATTGCTGAAGGCTTCTCTTCCTCTGCTCATTACATCTTATCTGGCAATGGAAAAGGTGGGTTCCATCTGATGTGTTTTTGGGAGGCTGGAAGTTTAGTTCCCACTTCAGGTAATCTGTTATTTGCTGGTTTTGAAGCCTACCCAGACCAAGATCCCCAGACTGGTTTTGTCCATCATTTGATTGTCCTTTTCTCTGAGAAATTAAACTTGGTTCTTTCCCAGAAATTGAGATTCATACTGGTTGCAGCAGAAGGGAAAGATCAAACATGGGATTGAACTGAGGGCTTTCACATGGCAGTATTTGCTCTGCTGTTAGCATTGCACTTCAGCCTGTGACAGTTCTCAGCTGGGCTAATAGTGAGACATCTCCATTTGCCAGTTACTTCCCAGCTGGGTTCTCAGACAGAGCTGGAGTGGTTTTTACCATAGGATGCTCTGGCTTATGGACAGCAGTGCTGAATGTCCTTGTGGAAGTGTGTGCTGGGCTCTGCTGCAGGCTTGCCATCCTGCAGTAGTGTTGCACACATGCATGTGCATGCACATACATGCACAGAATCAGGGCTACTGCTGAGGTTTATTTCTTACAGACAGAAAACCCAGTGATACAGAGTGAAAAATAGTGAGAAAGCCCTCTCCCATACAGTAATAACTGGGCAAAGACTGTTACTTCTCCTAATGGAAGAAAGCCTCTGTTTTACAGACAATCTGTGTGTTGTTATTAAAAACAGATCTGCTTTTTAAACAATATCAAAATATTGAATTTAAAATAACCTTGTAGCCCTTGAAAGATTTGGGTGCTATAAACAGGCAAATGTAATCTTGTTGCCAGTACAGGAAGACAAAAATTCACCACTCAGTGAATTTGTTTTATTTCAACATTATCCATGAATAGATTTACCAGAAAAATAGCATCCTCTAAGCCCACTGCATACCCAGTTGCTCTTTGGGAAATGCCAGATGGGGGAGAGGCTTGGCATGCCCTGTGCTTCCATCCTTCCACCCACCATGTGCAGGGAGCAGACACCGAGGTTCCCACTGAGACTTGGGGCAGCTGAGTTAAGCCCTGCAAGTCCTTCCAGAGGGAGAGGAGCCTTCCAAGTTGTGCTTCTCAACTACAGCTCTAGTAAATATTATTAGTAATAATAGCCCTTCTTGACCTTTATATTTAAATAAAGCAAGAATGCAGTTAAAAAATGAAAGAGAGTCAAAGCTTCAGCGCCAATGTGCTCCCCTCCTACTGAGATTTTGTGTTTTTTTCTTATCCAGACAAAACCTCAAATTTTAAGTGCATTAGTCTGTATATAACAAGCTGAGTCATCAGAGTCTGTGGTGCCCACACTCATTCTTGAAAATGTAGAAAAGAGTTTTCAGAGCAAACAATGAGAAGAGCCTTCTGCTTTGCCGAAAAAAAAAAATCCATCATCAATTCACATAAAAGGCTTGACGAGATCTTATGTGGAGCTCTTGGGCACAACAGGATAATACCAGTTCTGTTGCTGGCAGTCAGCATGTCCCTGGCTCCCTGCTTTCTCCATTGTTTAACATCTCCCTGTTCCAGCTCCCCATCCAGGAGCATTTTCTTATCTTACCAGGGACCCTGTGAAGAAACGTTTCAGATGTCAGGCAGCAGAGAAGAGAGCAGTTGTGTACAGCTGTCTGCCCACATCAAGAAAAACCATTATAACATTGTAAGGTAGCCTGAGTCCAAAGGGCTACCTGTGCAATAGCAGGAGCTCCTTGGGAGGTGATAGAACATAACAGAGTAGGCAGGTGATAGGAATTGGCAACTGAGTTAGGCAATTCAATTAATTAAATCGAATGAAATAATTAACCGTGAAGATGCCAAGGAGATGAGAATCCTGGAGGATGCATGCTCCAACAGCCACAACTGCAGGCCCTCATTTGGCTTGCAGAGTTTCTCATTCCTGTATTCCAAAATCATTTGCCAGTTTAGGTAACACAGAAGGGCACAGTGTGCAGCACCATGTCCCCTGGGCAGGAATAGAGGACACAGCTCACATGGGCTCTGCTCCTGCCCTGGCTGCACCTGGAGGGGGAAAATGAACCTTCCTCTGCCCTGCCCACCCTTGATCCTCAGAGCACATTTTCTGCAAACATGGTACTTTCCCCTCAGCACAAAATTCAAGTCAGGATGTCACTTCTGATCCATATTAGTCATTATTAGTTTCTCTGTGTGTACTGTAAAGACTGTGTAATTCTAGTTAATACTTCATACTTTTTAACGTTTCCTGATGGTCTTTAATACTGAGTTCTACCCAGCTGCATTTTTCTTGAGAAGAAAAATGCTCTCCAAATGACTCACATTTGGTTTTGTATGGCTCTTGGTCTTCCAAAGTTTCTGCATTTTCATGAGTTTGCTGTAGTTTTGTTTAATACCTGGGTGACTGTCTGAGGAATGTACATTCAGTCAAAGCTGTGCATAAGTTCAAAACAGAGCAGTGGCTTCAATGAAGCTTTCATGAGTTCTTGTCTGCTTAAGGTGAGCTCTGCAGGTTTGCTCTGGGGCACATGGGGCAGCACAGCTCCCATCAGCTCTGTGTCTGGAGTGTCAGAAGCATCAACAGGTCTTGATTACACCCACTGATGCCATCTTCCACTCTTGGATGGTCAGACTGAAACATCTCCCATAACAGGCTCAGTTTCCAAGGTTTCCCAGCCTTTCCTTGGCCTTTGCCACACCTGTGTCAAAATTAGTTGGAGATCTTTGCCTAAATCTTTGGCAGCAGCTGACTTAATTTGTGGTTTACTACTCCTGACAGTTTATTGGGGAAGCAAAGCGTGCCTTCATCTCCAATAATAAACAGCCCACCCGCCGACACTTTGACAGACTTAATGGTTTTTTTATACAAAAATGGACAGACTTAATGTTTCAACTGTAGCGATCATCTGTCCTGATCTCCTTAATGAAATTAGATTAAGTGCACCTGGGAAAATGCTGAGACGGCACATTGCCTTCATCACCTTCCTTAATTTAAAACCAATTTGCGGGGAAAATATCCTCTGAAGCTGAGGGAGGCAGAGAGAAGGGGGAGGGAAGGGGATTTTAAAATCTATCTGGATAGCTACTGGCAGTTTTAATTCCTTTCCCTGCTGGCAATGTGAAATATTAACAGCCATAAGAACTGAGAGTTTAAAGACTTGCTAACCTTTTTTTGCCTTTCTTAGGGGAAACAGAAACAAAAAAAATATCTTTAACATCAAGATCACGTATAGGAACAAAGTCCAGAATATGCTGGGGATCAGAGCTGGGGCTGGGCAGGGAAGAGGGAAATGGCTGAAATGTGAAAGTGTCTTCTTCCAAGAGCTAGACCATGTTTTCCTAAAATATATTGTTCCTCTAGGTGTTGGTGGTGCTCACTGTCTGCTTTTACCTTGATAATGATTTAGTTGTGCTGAAAAATAATAATTGCCCACATAGCTGTGAAATCAGCTGCAATATGTGCAATATGATGTGGCCTGAAAACGACTGAGAATGTTCCTTTGGCTCATTCTGAGGAGAGCAAGAAATGAAACATGTCTTTTTAATTAAAAAGAAAACGTTGCAAAGAATAACAATAACTTTTCTTTTTCTCCACGAAGGATGATTCCTGTTCTCTCACTGACTGCACTGGTTGGAGACACGCTAGCAGTTAGCTCAAGGTTTTGCAGTGCTGAGGTGGAGAGAGCACAGTAGTCTGGGATAGGCTGGAAAGTCTCTTCATAGCAGAATTTTAAATGCTTACAGCCTTTGTTACTTGAACTGTTACAGTCCAAGCTCAGCAGTTGATTTATCCATCTCCTGTCTCTGATTTCAGTATTGCAGGAAGAGGAAAATTCACACTAGGGATGGGCATTTTCTGCTGTTGGAGTTGGTTTTCTTTATTTGCTTAGAATTGGCTTTGTTCTTGGTGAAATCTTTCAGGTTTCTTTCTGCCCAGGTTGGGCAGAGATGTCCACCTTGTGTCTGGCTGCTCTCAGGATCACTGTGAAGCCACACCAAAAAGGGAAGCCCCGTCTAAGCCAGTGCTCTAGAAGCACTGGGTAAATGTCTGGTAACAGGCTGGGGTTTTGTTGAGGTAATTGATGCACAGTCACTCCTGTTCCTCCAGCTGCTGCTGATCACCCCTCAGGACCTCAGTCATGGTGACCTGTGAAGAAAAAGTCACTCAGAACAACCATGCTGAAAGTCTCAGCTAAATTACATTAATTAGTAGAGGTGGGGCCCCCATTTTCAAAAGTGCTCCTCACCCTAATCATAGTCAGCAGTGTCTGTGGATGCTCTGTGCATCCCAAAATCTGTTCAGCCATCTTCATCCACTTGACTGGTCTATCAGTGGGACTCCTCATCTAAGTAGGAGTTTGTATGAGTAGCCCAATTGCTGTCAATGAATAATTTAAATGATTTAAGCCTCAGACGTGCTTCTTAATAATGAGGGAAATCAGCCCCATATGTCCTTGTCCATAAATACTAGAAGATGGGGACAAGTCACTTTTAAATGGGATTCATTTATTTTTAAATGGAATCATGATAAGTGTTTTAAAGGTAATCAAGCATGTGTCGCTATCCTGAATGTTATAAATATAAAAGAATATTAGCCTAAAATTGAAGGGGATCCCATTCATATATAAACTCAATTAAGGTATCATGCAAGGATAAAAGCACAGAGTAACCTTTGGTAACCAATGAAGATTTTAAGGTGTCTGTTCTTTTTATTAATTGCCACAGAGGTGGCTGAAGTGACCAACATGTGCTATACATGTCACTATGTATTATGGACACTCAGATCCCAGTTACTGAGTGACTGTAGCCACTTTCACCCCTTTAAATTTGTAGATAACCTCACCCTGCCTGCAGAAGGTGAAGCTGAAAGAAGTAAGATTTTTTTGTACTGTGATTATTGAGCTTGTTCCCATAAAACAACATCTATCCTACCAAAAAGGTCTCCTTCCTATCCTTGTATTTTTAGTCTCCCTTTTCTTTTGTGAAACATGAGTTTCTTGTCCTTTTCCCATCTCTCAGTTTTTGTCTGACAGCATCAGTGGCACCTCCTCTGCTCTGCCTGTGCTGTTGGCCCTGGGCTGTGAGCTGCCAATCTCTTGCTGTTGGTTTTCTCTGTGAGACAGGCTGCCTTCAAGGACTAATCTGTGGCTCTTCCCCACAAAACCTAAAAAATGTTACATATAGGATGGTATGCAGTTAGCAATTGTATTTATGGCGAGTGTTGCATTTTAGGATCCATAAGAGAGAATCCATATTGAGACACAGGCAAGGGGAGAAGTATGCCTGCCAGTTATTTTTAGTAGCACTGTAAAGTCAATTAGAGCCAAAGCAGATGTGTATTAGAAGTTAATTCATATTAAGAATAGCACTGCACTAGCTACCACTTTCATCTGGAAGCAGGTGCAAGTCTGTCTGTGCTACTTGCTTTTAATGTGATCTAGTGCAAAAAAAAAAAAGGATCTTTTAAAGCCATCTTATTAGCTTCAAAAGTTATTATATCCCACCTTCTTAGTCTGTATGATCACTGGTGTTGAATTGGTTTGTCAGTGCTGCCAGTTTGCATTGCCATGGATGTAAAGGAGGTAGGAGGAAGAACAGTTCTTTCCTGGGCAATCTTGCAGTTTCCAGCTACAGTTCTTGACTGTTCAGCTGGTGGATATATTTGGTAAAGTAGCAGTGCTTGAAAACATTTCAAACAGGCCTGTAAGCCCCAGTGATCATTAAATCCATTCTGTCTCACAATTTCAAACTTTCTTCTCCCTCCCTACCCTGTCTCCCTTTTGCCTTCCCTCTGCCTTGTGGTCCTTTCAAGTAAATGTTGTCCAAGGCAGATAAACAACACAAAAAGGATTGAATGGAGGTAGGAAAGGTGATGTTGTTACCTCTCAGTGTAGTTACTCTTCTTCCCTCTGTTCAGCAGAATGACTGAGCAATGCTCATCATGTACCTAAGTCTCCTCTGCATCAGTTTAAATACTTGGAGAGCTGTGAGAAGTGGATTAAGCCTGTGCCCTAGTGCCCTGCTAAAACCAGATCTCGTTTTTCACTCCCTCCCAAGCACACACAGCCCAGGGGCGCTGGGATCTGCTTGGAGCAGCACAAGAGCCATTTCTTGTGGCTGAGTGCTGAAACTTGCTGTTCTCTGACCTTCAGCTGTGGCTGTCTCAGGCTTGTACCTTAGGCACAATTCCCATTCAGCATGCCATTGTAAAGAGCAAACATTGGGGGGGCAGAATAACTCTGTGGTGAGAACTGGATAATGCAGTTCAAGTCCATGGCCTAATTCCTCTGATGATGTTGTTTAAAACATTATTTTCTCATTGCCCTTTGTGAGCTGAGCTTCAGAGCTCTCCATTAAAAATAACAGCAGTGACTTGAATTAATTGGTTAGAAAACATTTCTTCTCTCAGCCATGTTCCACAACAAAACCTGAGGAAGCCAAGAAAAATGCTGGCCCAGATTTGGAAGAAGTTTTGTTTAGAGGCCTGAAGCCTACACGTTGCTCTGCAGACAAACACACACATCCCTGGCTCTGCTGGAACTGCCTTGGGTTTACAGGAAAAGAAGCCAGCTCGGCTGCAGGGCTCAAAAACAGTTGCTTGCCAGATTCTGATTTATTTGACAGCCTCCATAATAAAGTAACTATTTGTCTAACTCTTCCTGATTAGTCTGAAGAGGTTCTGCCAATCTGAAGAGGATTGACTAGTCAGGAAACTGCTGGTATTTCGGCTTTTTTTTTTTTTTTCTTTAAGGGCTGTGATATTATTTGCAATAATTTCTCCTTTATTAAGTTTGGCATTTCAGAATTATTCACTGCTGCAATGTGAACATTTTCCACATCAACAATAAGTCTATTACGGAGAAATTTACAAAAACAAAATGACTTCATATTGCTTGCAGATGTATTCTGTAAAAGTAATTGTTTTTCACTAGATTTTAATGTTTCTAGGCCTTTGTAAACATAATGCCTAAATACTTTTATTCAATAAACGAGACCCATTCAGTAATTGCTTGCACATTTGAAGTCCAGTAAATAAGGAGCAGATTTCGACCAAAATCTGTGTATCATTTAAGCTGCTTAGGTCACAGCCCTAGGGCAGAAAAGAACTGGTGAGAAACTTGTGTTTTCAGAAGTGGAGAACTGTGACTTCAGAAACCAAGACAAATAAGCCCCATTTCTCTTTAATTAGTGGATTCCTGCTTTCTTTATTCTTCGTTCAGTAAGGCTGGGAATTCAAAGGAGGCTGGAGATGTTAAGCATTCTGTTCTCTGGACTTTCTTTATAGTCTAGGGATACCAAAGTCCTTGAGGCTCCATTGGAAATCCCATCACACACATCCATATTTCTTTCCTTGAATGCATTGTTTTCAGATGGGAAGCACCATTGTGCATAGACAGAGCATACATGCATGTGGAATGGAAACTGTGGCTGATGTCACCAACTCTGTGCCTTGGTTTTATGTGTATTAGGTTTAGTATGTACTAGTTTTTAAAAGCCAGAAGTGTGGGAGACCTCATTGAAGCCAGGAGAACCTCTAGGAAGCATCTTGTTGTCTTCAATTTGGGCAGAATGTCAAAACTTAAAACAAAAAAGGCAGTGCATGAATAACTGGATATTGCTTGTCATGCAAGAAAAATAACTTACAGAGCAAAGTAGAATCCAGAAATAAAAACAAAAACAAACAAATACCACATGTATTGTAATTTTTGTGTGAGACAAGTTTGGTGGAGTCCTTAAATCAAACAGCTTACAGACTGCATTGATGAGCTCTCATCGTGCCTGAGGAAAGTAATACCCAGTGAAGTATTTTCTGTGGTGGCTTGTTTTCCTCTGCAGATATTTTACAAGGCACGGGGACCTTTTAATGGAATCAAGGAGGGAGAAGGTCTAAAAGACAAGTGTAGTTTTTCCTTGGACCTTTTACCTTCTGTTCTCCAGACACTGTATTCTCATGGGTGAATCTCTGGCTTGTTCAAAGGCAGCAATAAAATCCTGTTTCATTTAAGTATGACCAAGATTTCAGCTAGTCTCAGCAAGAATGCACCTCACTGTCCCTTGGGCCATCATGTTTTTTAACGTGGGTGCACAGGTAAGCAGTAGGAAAGCTGGCTTTTCTCAGGTGTGTGCAGGAAATGAGCAGTCATCTCTCATGGCACTGGGGATGTGGGGTGCAGCAGGTCACACTGACCCCATTCCAGGTGACAAGTCATGAAAAAGACTTGGCCTTTGAGAAAAACTGGCTTTGTATGTATCAGCCCTAAATCTTCAGCTCCTGTGTATGGCAGGGTGTTTCCCTGCCATCACAGGTCATTCCCAGCCAGCTCACTCCATGTCTGATTCCCTCTCCTTTCCCCCCTCCTATCCAAAGAACAACAACCCTGAAGCCCCATAAAGCTTTGCAGCTGTTTTCACACATAATTAAATTGTCCTGGGTGATCCTTGCCCGTGGCTCTCTTACGGTGCTGCGGGAATTGCCTTGAAGCCACCGTCGGGATTTGATTGCTGGGATTCCTGTCCACATCAGCTGCTCCACCAAGGCTCTCTGATGTTTCCAGGGCTCAGTAAAGCTTCACACAGGGAAGAGACATCTCTTGTTCCTCATAGCAGCTGCACAGGGTGAAGGAGACACAGAGCAGGGAGAGGAGCTTTAGGCTCCGTGGCTGTGGCTTGGATGTTGCCTGTGAACCCTCCCTGACAGACCTCTGGACAGGCTGCTGTGATCTATTCTGTCTAGAAGCTCCCTTAGTGCTTTTGAATTAATCATTTTCACTTAGCCAGAGGTGTGTACCTGCTCTTCCACCTGCTTATCTTCCTCTCCTATGCCTCTAACTTCTGCTTCTTCCTTTGTCAGATATTTCATGTTGAAGCATAGTGTGAAAAACATTGAATCAAAGGAAATAAAGGGCGATTTGAAGTGACCCTTGAGCGTCAAGAACTGCAGTTTTCTTCTGGAGTTTGCAGAGGCTGTAGCATTTTTCAGAGCAGGAGTGAGCTGGAAAGTATCCTGTCCTTCAGAAAAGTCAGGAAAATCAGTGTAACAAACAGTGTACCAAAGCCTTTTTTCCTCACTGGGTAGTCTCTCCAGGGAATTACATATGCTGAGTATTGCCATGATACATGCTCTTTATTATGTCTCTCAGCACACAGCACCACTGCTGAAAGTACTTCCATTCACTTGTTATCTAATCTCTGTCATCAGAGGTCAATGGATACAGCCCAAGGTCCTCCCTTGGCTTATTTCCAAGCACAATCCCTGCATCCCTTGAAAAAGCCTGTTTCAAATGGAGTATAAGCAGGGACTTGCCTCACATTCTGGCCAGGAATCCAGTGCCACTTTCCTGGGTCCTGACAGTCAGTCATGCAGCTTTGTCACTCATTTCCAAAGATATCTCTCTTGGTGGTGCTGGAAATACCCTGTGTGCTGTATCAAAGCCCCCAGGAGCTCTGGCCCAGGACCACATCCTCACTAGGGCACTTAGGTCACAAAAAGGCTGTTCCCCCTGCAGGTAGCTCATGGAGCAGGGAGAAGGCAGAGTGTGCATGGGCTCTGAAGAGGTCCCATAAGCCAGCAAGGTGAGCAGTGGCTCTGTCAGACGGCCCTAACAGCTGGCCATGGCATTGCCATCAGGGTGATTTTGAGGATGATAAGGAGGCAGGTCTGGAGGAGTCAGTGGGAAGCTCCTCCCAGCTGCAAGGAAGAGAGCATGGTCCAAGAGGTGGGTGCAGGAGACTGGTCTCAACCTGTTCCCACTGTGGTTGGGCTCTCCAGAGACCTGGAAAATGATGAGAGGAGATGCAGAGGAGGTGCAATGTTTTGTGCAGTAGCTGTGTTTTGTAACAGCCTCTGTCATTAGAGGAAGAGAAGCTTGTGTCCTGAGGAAAACCCAGCTTGACAGGCTGTCCTGCAGCCTGACTAGACATTTATGCATGAAGGGAGGTCACATTTAGTAATTGGATTACCTAATAAATACTTGGATGTGGGCCTGTTACAGACAGGGAAGGCTTGCAGAGCACTCCCTCTTCTTTAATTGTAGCTTTAGCCTGCTGGTAGGAACTGGGAGGTGTTGGGAAATGACACAATAGCAGTTTCAGGAGCATTGCCCATGAATCACTGTCTGAGTACATCCTCTGCTCCAGTCTGTGTCATGCAACAAGGGGGTTTTATGACTATTTTGTTTGTTCCTATGATTTATTCCTAGCATTCTTCTGAAGCTCCCAAGGCAAGGTAAAAGATGCTTGTCTCTCAGTGTGTTCTTGTAAGTCTAAAGTTCAGGGTTATTTTCTAAAGGCAGAATGAGCATGGAAAATCTTGTCCAATCTCTGCAAATTTTTTTTCCTTGAAACAGCATTTGTCTCTGTCATGTGCAGCTGACTTCATTCTCTGCTCAAAGCTTCTCACTGGTAAGCTTTGCTGTCATTCTGGATACACAAATTATCCTTGTTTATTTTGGAATAGCTTTGGAGACTTGTTCTCTTCATTCTGCTCGAAGTCACAGAACACAGAGGTCTCTTCCACCCTCCTGTAAACAGGATGGGAAGGAAAGCCAGATGTCAAGGTTATCCTACAATTTATACCATGAAGCCCTGCTTTTACATGCTTACAATCTGCCCAGACTTTGTCATTGTATATTTCCAAATTGAGTGTCTTCTTCAGACAGAATTATTTGGGTGAATTTCAGCTGAAACACTTCAGCAGAGTGAGATCTTCCACTTAGTTCTCCTTGCTGCCAGCAAAGATCTGGAGCAGTGAATATGGTAGATGGCAAAAGCACATCCGTTTACACTTACAGCTTTTCCTGTTGGCATCCAGCAGTGTGGAAGAAGATGACAGGTGCTGCAGGCTGGAGGTGTGGGCCTGATGTGGTGCTGGGGAACCAGAGCCTCTGAAGGGATTGCTGAGGAAATGTGGGAGCCAGATTTTGAAAACAAAACACAACTAAAGCATGTGTGCAAAAGGGAGCTAAACTAAGATTGCATGGACAACCTAAAGTATTTTTTTCCCCAGATTTTTTGAAATGCTTTACTTTACATCTTTAAACATTTGCTTTTTTCATGCCTGGTTTTATGGTACTTGAAATAAGTGAGACTATATAAAAAGCAGTGTTACATTTTGTATGAGCTAGAGAGCATCCTAAAGTGAGAAGCAAGAAAGTGTTTATCAAATGCCTGTGTGTGTTGTTGGGGGCAAACAGATGTTCTTGATGTGAAACTTGGATAGGAACACAAGTTTAGCAGATCCTTCTCTCATCTTTTGCTGCTGCTTTTAGGGATGTATCAGCCTTCCAGAGATCAGGTTCTGCAGATGGTACAAACCATTGTTTTTTCTTAACAAGGTTTACCGTGCTCGTCCCTGATTGTAAACCTTTATTTCTTGTAATTTAAACAAATGGTGCATTTCAGAAGTGACTCAGTTCCTTAAAATAAAGATGAATTTCTGCTAGCTGACTAGATGGAGGCCTGGCTCATCTGTACAGCTGCCTTTCCCAAAGCTACTACATGGCCCATAACACTGCATGCAGCTCTTCTCAGCTTTGCTTTGAGTACTTCCACCATCTCTTTCATGCCAACCTGTCTGAAAGAGTGTTTGGATAAGTTTACAAACCATCAATATTTGAGTGGATTGGCAAAAAGCAAGGCATTTTTTTCTAGAACTGACACTGCTTTCCAGAAGAGCAGGCATGTTTGAGATGTTCTCTGGCTTTGTGTCCATACCAGGTTACTCAGAAAAATTAATGCAAGTCAACTGAAATGATAAAGCCAAAAGCCAAGTGAAAGCACGTCCACATGGAGGATGCCTTTTGTGACATTTCATTACTGAGCTGATCTGTAAAGGCCTAAAGTTGTTTTGAGTTGTAGAACTATTTTAACTAATCTGCCTTGTCTTTGAGCCTTTGCTTGCCTTTCTTTGCCATACCTGTATTTTGGGTATCATAACACTTGTCTGATGCTCAGAAAGTTCTGAGCATTACCTCTAGTTAACATTCATTCTTCCTTCTAACCTGTCTTACTTGCTGCCTGATGACCCATTAGGCAATTGTTTTTAATTAGCAAGTTAACTACTAGTTTGCAGTGCCATGATTTAAAAAAAAACCCAAACTAAACAAAACACTTAGCTTCTTGAAAGTGTGGGTTAAGTTATTTACAATACTTCTTGTAAACTTCTTGAGTGTATTTATTAAGAATGATGAATTTTTGTAGCTAGTGACCTCCTTATCTTGTCCTGTGGTGTCTTTGGTAAACAGGGAGAAAGAAGACAATGTATGCTTCTGTTTGAAAAACCCCAAATTGAGGAAATTATTGTCTAGAACAAAGATTTCATCAGATACTTGTGGTCAGTCAGAGAGATTTGCACAGGCCTCAGACACCTGCATAAGAAGAGCTGCAAAACCTGCTGATGGAATGAATGACATGCAGGGACTCTACCAAAACTCTCCTTAGATTTCAGCATAAGTGAAAACAAATGTTCTGCTGTAAATATCCCCCAGGTGAATACATTTTTTCTCTTCACAGCTTTGAAACACGCTTCAGGCTAGAGAGGCTCCCTGGAGAGGGAATTTAGCACTCAGAGCTAAAGGTCAGGGTCAGGTCACTCTGCTCCATTTGAAATTTGGCACCTAGGTACATATGGCAACTGCATCATCCCAGGGGCTAATTTGCCAAATCAGATTGCATCCTCTTTCATTGCTGTGTGCCAAGCTCTTATGTCAGTCTACTCCCTGCAAAGCTGAATGTCGAACATCCAAGACCTTCTTGTAGCACCAGCCACTTTCAGCAGCTGAGCTCCCTTGGAAGAAAACCAGAGCACACCTTCCTGATAATAAGAACAACATTTATATGGTGGTTTTGATTTCAAAACTTTATTAAGCATCAAAGGCAAAGTTGCACTTGACCCTTGGAGGCATTTAGAAGCAGCTCTCTTCCTTGCTCATGCACAGGGGCTGTGGGATGAGTGGATGGAACTGCAGCCTCCATCGAGGCGGGTGCAGATCCTGGCTCACAGCCTCTCCTGTGAAGCCAGCACCTCCCAGCAGTTCCCCAAGAGCTGATAATCAAGGTGGATGGATGAGAGAAGGAAGCAGGGACACTGGAGAAGGTAAATGGTGAGGATTGGGGTATCCAGGAGTGTTTGTTTGGCTGAGTGCAGAATCCACGATGCTCTCGGCGTTATCATGCTTCAGTCACAGTCGGGTTATTACACAGCCCCACTTGGGATGCCCTGGTTATCTTTACACTACAAGTTCTAGCAGCTTAATATTAGGGTGATCTGGGCTAGGAGGAGATTGGCAAAAATTCCTACTGCACATACAGGTAGGCTGAGAAGCTAGGGGTTTTTTTTTCCCAGTACAGCTTTGTTTTGATAGGTTTTGTTACTGGGATGTGTGTTCCTGGCATTAATACACATAAGTTGTTAAGAGTTTCTAAACCTGGATGTCCTTTCTTCAAGACAGAAAAGAGGAGTCATGGAAGTGAAACAATGGAAGAACTGCAGTGAGTTTCTGCCAGTGATTATACTGAGATTTGGGATGGTTTTGCTCCTGCTTCTGTACCCAGGCAGCTGTAAAAGGCATCTCTGCTGTGTCAGTCATCTGGATGCTTTTGCAGAGGCTGGGGCAGGGAGGCCGCAGGGGAGGGCAGAGGAAATGCTGAGATAGAGGGGGAAACTTTGGAAAACCCAGAAGGTGCTGGAGGTTTCAGCTTGCTTCAATTAGTGGAAGTCATTGTGCACCTCCTTCCCTCACTGCCTCCCTTTGATCTTTCTTAAAGGTGTAATGCTAGAAACAGATTTAATCACGATACAGAAAAACTGGGAAATGCAGTCTGTAGCTTTTATGATTATTCCCTCAAAAGGGCCTTGGGGATTTTAGCTTTCCTTTTCTTCTGGCCTTGGAGAAAAACATGTTCATATAACCCTGCTGGTTTATCATTCCTATCAGTAACATGCCTGCTGCCAAGATCAGGCATTTCCTGATACAGAGGTTGTGCCTAAAAATTGCCAGCTCTGAGGGGCTTTTGAGGATGATGGTTGTTTTCTCTGCAGATGGGTGTGAGCAGTGGTTCTGGAGAGCACAATCCCTGCTGGATAATGGTGCACCCACCCTTTGCCCTCTGCTGAGCAGTCAGTTGCCCTGATTTGTAGTGCTCTCCAATGCCTGTGCTCTTTTTTCCTCCCCTTTTTCTACATGACGAAAGGTTCATGTGTTTAACCTTTAGAGGCATTATTGTTGGTCTTTGTTCCCCTTGCCAAGAGGATGGGGATGTTTCTGAATAATGAAGTCCAGGAGCTGGGTGGGACTTTGGACCAGAAGGTTGTGTTTATCTGCTATGGCATCCTCACCACAGTCATGCAGTTGGGAGGAAAGATAGTCTTGTATTTCAAGTGATTGAAGCCTCCTAACAGGAGATAAAAATACCTCTCAGAAAAATTGCTGGCTAAATGTCCATTGGTATTGTGCTGTGTCCAAAAGTCAGGGAAGAATTTTTAGCCTGTCAAGCTACTGAGAGCAAATGTGAGCCATGTTTTACCCTAATTCAGTAAAATAAAAGACAAGCCAAAATGTTTTGTAAAAATTAGTCTTTGATCTTTCCTAATGTGCAGCCTGTGTTAGTGGTCACAGCTGTCCAATTCTCTCAGCCTGTTTCTGTTCTCCCTGATGCCATTTTTACATTGGTGCAGTTTCAGCGGCGGCAGTGGAGCGGTTCCAGATTTATACCAGCAGTTTGGCAAACCCCAAACGTTTAAAAATCATGAGTCAGGCTCCAGAAAAGAATGTGATTTTTCTTAAAAATCATTATTTAGAACGACACATTGGACTGGGGGTATGTTTTTTAATTTTCTTTTGAATGTTTCTGCTGACAGGTGCAGTAGCTTTTCTTTAACCTATCTGTGAGGTCTGGAGGATTGGTTTGCAGTTGCCTGTGGAAGCTGTGACTCCTCCTTGAGCACAGCACTCCTGTAAAACTTGTGAACTTAGAGCTGTTAAAGCAGAACTTTAGATATTCTTCTTGCTCTCTGGGCAGCACTTGGAGGGAAGTCTCTTTTGTGGCCCATGCTCTGAACTCTAACATGTATATAAAATGTGGTAATTATTCAAAATGGTTAATAATCACAATTTTAATCAACATAATCAATATAAAAGTCATCAGTATTTTATATTAAGATCCTCAGAGTTGTCAGAATTGCATTTCAGTAAGAACAGAGTGCATTGATTCACCTCTCTGCTGGCTGATTCTTACCAAGCCTGGAGACAGAACACGAAGCATCCTACCCTGAGCAAGTTTGGTTTGAGCTTGGAGCCACGACCCCAAGCATGCAGCCAAGTGCTGGAGTTCCCAGTGAGCTGATGTTTCATGCTCCTGGCTGGATTAGTTAAACTGCTCGGCAGGAAAGGCAGTGTGTGTGTGCGCTTGCACGGATCCAAACAAAGCTTCCTCACACACACACAGGCAGCCAGCCAGCTCCTCCATTGATTGTGGCTTTGTCTTTCTGTAGCCCATGCCTGTGCCTTTTATCATTTATTTGGAAAGTTAATGAAAACAAGCTTAGTACAAGGAAAAGCACCCAGCAGAGCAGCCATCAATGCTGCAGAAGTTTCTTCTTGCCTGCTTATAATTAATGCCTCTTCCAGCAGAGAGAGGCTTAATGTGGCAAAGCCAGGCAGCATATGCATCAGTCTGCTGGAACGGTGATTATTGGTACTGGCTGGGAGGGGAGGCTGCCTTAGGTAGAAGGAAGACAGCATGTCTTACCTTGTGTCAAGGAAAGTGTAAAGACCATGATTTTTTTGAAAAATAATTTAAAAAAAATAAATATTTCAGCTATCACAATGACACCAGCAGCTCTGGGTGGTGTTGGCTGTGCTGCAGAGCTGTTCTGAAAGACCTAACGTGCACTAGAAGTCCAGTCTGGCGTGCTGGTGCACAAATGCCACTTGTGTTGCTTAAAAACGTTGAGCCAAATGTATTTTGTAAACAAAAGATGAACCCAGTATGGTATCTCTGGTTACTGTAAAGCATGGACTGACTGAACTGGAATTAAATATGCATTGAGATTAATGAGGAAAGTTGTAAGCAAAGCAGAGCAGTGATGGATGGTGATCTCCACTGAGGTGGTCATGCCCATCTCCTGGAATAAATGTCATTACAATTCATGTGGTCATAGCACCAGGCTTACCACAAAATCCTGCAGCTCTTGGCCTTGGGCTGTGGAGACACTGCCCCACACAGAAATGCCTTCAGCCATACTCAGACCAGCATTTTTCTGCCATGAGATTTTAGAATTCTGTGTAGATGGTGAGTTAATGACCCGGCAAATTAATTGCTTCATGAGGCTGCATTAATAATTGATGTTCTCTTACTCCTTTTCATATTATAGACAAACTCTCTGTTCAGCATCTGCAACTAAAACAGGCAAAATTACAAAATTGCTTATAATCCCTCACTGAGCATGCTGCTCTGGCAGGATGGGTACTCAGGTACTGCTTTTAGTGCTGTACTGAGGAAATGAATTGTATCAATGGGATCTGAACTTGCAGGAAAACTTGCTGCCCAAGGGGTAATGAGAGGTCACTTCTCAGATTAGGGGTTATGCCTTTCTTACAGGAAACTAGGTTGTAGTTGATGCCTGCCTGGTTTCTGGAGGAAGGAGCTGTTGAAAGCTCTGACTTAAATCCACACCAGCAGGAGAAGACATTTAATTGAGAGGCCTTATCTACACAGAGTATTGTTGGTTGTGTCACTTTGTTTTCTCAAGACATATTTCTTATTCTTGCAGCTCTACCTTTGAGACTGCCTGATAAGAAATCACTGTGTCACTTAATTGTCTGGGACATTCTCCTTTCTTCAGATTATTAAACGAGGTGGTTTAAATATTAAGTGCAGGAGATCACTGATGGGCCTCTGTTAAGCTAGTGTACTACTGGGAGAGATAACTAGAGATGCAGAGACACGTTTTCAGGAAAAAGCAAACATTTCTAGGAGGAGGTGGGTGTGCTAGTGCCTGGTGTTTAACCTGGTGTGAGGTTTGATGGCAGCTGATGGCCCCTGAGTTGCAGCCACGTGTTCCCTCTGGCACTACCACCATTCTGTGTTTGTGCAGTGAGCTGCTCCAGGAAACTCAGGAGGTTTGGGGTACTTTTGTTTGCCTTCTCTTCATCTGGGACAGCTCTGGATTTCTGTGCTATTTCATGAATTCCAGTGCTGGCACTGAAGAGGGGATGGGAATGTGCAACCCATAGTGAGCGAGCTCACACTGTTTAAAGCTCCTGTGGCAGAGCATCCAGGTATCAAAGATGAAGGAAGTTTATTTCTAATCAACCAGTCTTACATTTCAATCAAAGAGTTTAAATTTATACACATAAATAATTCATGCACTTATTATGCTCCACATTCAGAATGCAGAACGCACATTAACTTGTCCTTGTCCCACTCTAACAGATATGCAAGTGTGATCATCCCTGTTTTATTAGGGGAAAATGATACCAAAGGTGAGATCTTGGTGCATTAAAATTCCTACAGACACCCCCCCCCCCTTTGCAACTAGGTTTTGTCTTGAAATAACTGAGGTGTCTGACTGTTGCTCTGAGGGCAGTAGTGGCACTTTGTAGCTCCAGTGCAATGATTGTGTCACAGAAGGGATATTAGGGCAGTTCTGCAGCAGAAATAAGTGAGTGTGGCATTGCCTCAGTGCTCCCAGGAATTAATAACCCCACAGGGATGTGAATGCCTTACCTGCTTTGCCATTTTTAGTCCATGGGGCAATGCCACCTCTCATCTGAAAAACAGAGATAAGTGTGATCACTAATGCTTTATGCTAAGGAAGTATATCCTTGCCACTTACAGAAGGATAAAATTTATTATTAAGCTTGATTGTGTTCAATTTTAAAAATTTGGCCAGTTCCTGAAAGAATTATTTCGTATGATATACATGAGTAAGCCTTTGGCTTGGGGAAAAGTGTTGTGCCTTTTCAGTTGCTGCTCAGTTTTGTGTTGTTCTGATTCATTTTCTTTGTTTGATTTTTTATCTTGGCAAGATCCTGACTTGTTATTTCGCAGTTTGCGGAATTAACATTTCCCTTTGATTGAAAATATAATTTAACATTATATGTAAACATTGTATTGCAACAAGTGTCACCTAAAATGTCTAAAGTAGACTCCAAATCTGTATCAATAATGGGGGAGTCTTTCAAGAGTTATGGAGTGGCCATGACTGATCCATCTTCCCTTGCTGTAAAGCCCCCCAGTTGTCAGGCTGTGCCTTCTACACCTCAGCCTCCCCATTGTTAGCAATGCACTCCCAATGCCATCCCAGATCCCTGCTCCTGACTCATTTGGAAGGGCTGCCTGGGAGAGGGCATGGAGCTGACACAATGTCCGTGCCTTCCTGGCCAGGCTGCAGGTGGAGCTGGAAGCCCAGCCCGGTGTGGGGATTGTCTGGCACTTCCCTTGCAGGGCTGTTGACAATTGCCTGTAGCTTTGCCAAACTTTTAACTGTTGGAGCTGAAATTTTCCATGTCATGTGCCTGCCTGCAGCTGATTTCCTTTTCTTTGAAAGTTCAAATAGAAAGATTTGGCTGCCTAAAAAAAATAAGGCTGGGAGAAATAAATTGGTTTGGTCATGTTGTAAGTGCTTGCAAATAGTTTGCTAGAGAACTTGCACACTTGCATACTTTGAAGCAAGGATGTGTAATTTGGCCAGGACTTAGCCCTGTGGAAGACAAATGCCTTTTGCTATCTCTACAAAAGTTGCATAAGTCCTGCCAAATCAGAGTAGTCTCAGAAGGATCAGTTTGCACATTCCAAGAGTTTCAGGAAAACACAGGTAGGCTTTTGAAAGGAAAATATCATTTCCTAAGTAGCTTGCTGGATATCCTATATATGCAGTTTTCCAAAAGACAGCCTCATAAAGACATGTCTTCCATCAGGGAAAAAATGAATGCTCAGAATTGCTTAGCAGCCAAGATCACAAGAAACCCCAAGTGTACTTAAAGGGCACCTGATAAGATCAGTGAAAAAATACCCATTACTGCCTCTTGCACATCATGTAAATCTGTCTGCACTTGCCTTTCACACTTTTAATTGAAAACATAAAGGGGTGGGGGGAGCATTTGAGCAGATTAGCTAATTGATTGGTTATTTACAAGGAATCAAAATTAGAGGGACAATGATGTCTTTTTAGAGAGGCATCAAGGCAAATTATTTGATTATCAAGTTACCCACATGCACAGTTTGGTGCTGCAGCATCCATTTGTACACAGATCATGCACCAGGGGTTTTCCTAGCACATTTTGAGAGAATATAACGTGCCTTTCTCAAACCCACAGAAGCAATGCCATAGTGCATTAAGAATGAGATATTTCACTCTGGCAGCAAGCACTTTTCTGCCTCGTGGATGCCAGGAGAGGTTTCAGTGCAGTATTGACCATGGCTTTGCTGAATGCTCTGGGGCCAAATCCCTCTCCTGCCTATTCCTGGGCCAGAGGCAGGCTCGTGAAGAATGTGTGTTAATGTGCACCATATTCTCAGCCATCTGTTGACCCCATCTGACTTGCTCTTGCCTGTGCCTGTGGGGCTGCTCTCTGGGGAGAGCCAGCAAAGGTCAGGAGGGCACCCAAGCCTTGTTGTGAGCTGCCGAGTACAGTGCCATCTGTAAGACTTTCTTTCTCTGCTTCTGTTCCAAATCTGCCTTATTGAGGGTGGTGGACAAGTATTTTGATATAATTAGCTAATCCTGAAGAAGCCAGCCCCATCCCCAGCAGCCAGCAGTCCCGTCCTGGCTGGAGCAGACCCGCCAAAGGGAGGGACCTGCAAGTTCATTCTGGTTGTGCTGCTTGCTGACAGCCCTCGAAGCCCATGGGGATAGCTTGGCCAGAAGTGATTCCTTGCAATGAATGGTGTGATTTGTGCCAAGTGTTTTGAGACTAACTTCTTTTTTTTCTTTTTTTTTCTTTTTTCTTTTTTTTTTTTTTAATATTCATGTATTCAGTACTTTTGTCTGGGTATGGACAGCCTACCATTTTGGCATTTTGAAATTTAAGCACCTTCCTTAGTAGCAAAAGGCAAGTTCTCAAAAGTTTCCCCTGGTGACATTCACTCTTGGATGTCTGTTACAATCTTGGCAAGCAAAGATGACGGATCAAGCACAGGACCTGGCCTCCTCTCCAAGTTGCCTTGATTTCTTATCTCTGAAGCTGGATTTTTTTGCACAGATCTTGCTGTTCCATAGTTTTCACGGTCCTGTTTCATTTAATGCCATCCTGGGGACACATGAGCCCAGTGTAAAATGTCATCACAATGTTTGAGAGTGGTTTTGAGAGTCTGTTCTGCACACACTAAAATCTGTGTCAATACATAGTCAGGCTTTGAAAAGTGGTGTTTATAGCACCATAATGACTCTGTATCTAGGTCTTGAATCAGAACAGGGTGTGGGCCCTTTACAATGTGAATACAATAACATGTATTAAATAACATTGAGAAGTTGCTGCCAGTGCACAGTAGCCAATTTTCCAATGTTAATACCTGAGAACAGCAAATGGCCATTGAGGCTGCCCGGGCTGGTGGCCTTGGGCCAGCTTTTCCCCAGGCAAGTCTCTCAAGTCAGCCTGGCTCAAGGTGAGCTCAGTGCTCAGTGGGGCTGAGCCTTTGCTGCCAGCAGCAGCTCCCTGTCCTTCCCCCTGCAAAGGCAGGAGCCCTGCTGGGCTGGCTCTGACCCCCTCCCCAGGCTGCCCTTGGATGGCTGGGGGGGGAGCCAGGCTTTAGAGACCCTGTTGTGAAAGTGTTGATCTAGATCCCCAGGAAATCCTGTTAAGCAACAACAGAAGTGCCTGGGGCAGGGGAAAAAAAAAAATCTGTCTGCTCTGAGCTGTGGCCCTTTCATTTGCATGCAACATATGTCCTCTTCTTTTGCGTGTCAAAATAACCCTGCCCCAGTTGCCTCAAGCAAAGAGATTAGCTCTGGGGAGGAGGCTTGCACCAGGACAACTTTTAACACAACAAGGAAATTCTGGAAGAGTAAAGATAATTAAAAACAAGAGATGAAAGCTAGCTCAGTCAGCTTGCTTGACATAGCCAAGTATCTCCCAATGTTTCAAGAAACCTCTCAGTATCCAGAACTGTCCATCATCCACCCTGTTTTCCCCTGCCAGCACGATCTGGCATTTTAAAATTAAAATTGTTGTGCTTGTCCTGCTGACTCATATGTTGTGCATCTCTTTTCTGTCCAGATTTGGGATGAAATCTTGGCCCTGTGCTGTAAGCCTGTGTTATGCAGGAGGTCAGAGCAGTTAATCAAAATGGATCCTTCTAGCTTTATAGCATAAAAGTCAGTTAAGTCATTGGCAAAACTCCTGCTGATGCCTATAAATGGGGAATTCAAACTATATAACCCCAAGACATCCAAATGGCTGGCTGTAAGATTCTGAGCCCAGCTCTTAGAGCCTCTCTGCTTATTTACTTTCCTTTACTCACTCACGTCCCTTGGATTCAAAGTACTGAGATCTTTGAATGACAAAAGCAAAGCCTTGTTTCTTAGGAATAAAATGTGTTTCAATATATTATTTTTTAGTGAAAATTAATGACTTGAAAATACCCCTAATCCATTTCTTACCTTTCTCTCTGTGAATTTTCTAGTGCCATTGCAATAAAATAAATTTATTTTTAATAGGATCGAGGGGAAAAATTCTAGGATCAGTTTGCACCATATTTCTGCCTACAGCTGAAATCTCAAACCTAATGTATAAACCCTTTAAAATAGTGAGGAGGAAAGGATCATTAATAACCTTAAAACTAGTTTTGAGACTCACCATAAGAACATTATCTGTAAAGGCTGCATGTTGGTTACACTGACTTAAAAATAATAAGCAATAAAAATAAAGCATACCACGAGGCTGAAACAAGCATGAAAGCCTAAAATGTGAATTTTGGAATGTTCCATAGTGATGGGGTTGGCCAGTGCTGCTGTAGTCAGGGTTTCTGCATGAAGATACACCTGCTGTTTAGCACCTTGCCCCCTACTTTGTTTGGAAGCTCTTGCTCCTGCTTTTCACTGGCCCCATTGCTGGAAAATGCAGCTGGGGCTGCACCACGGAGGATGTGGTGTTGATGGACCTGTGGAACACATTTTGCTGTACATAGGTAACCTAGCAGACCTGCAGTTCAGGTGAGTCCTAAAGAGAATGAAAACTAGCCTTGGATCAAATGCACAGTTACCTTTGTGTCTTCTCAGGGGGCTGGGAACTCTCCATGGGGCAGAGAAAGCTCAGTAAGTTATGCAAACGCTATTGTGTGAGACTTGTGTAAGGGCTAAATCATTTTAGCCTCTGGGCTAAATTGTTTGATTGGATGGAAACCATTTAAGATGAGACTGGTTTTTTTTTTTTTTCCTTGAAATAGTTTATTCCCTGACCACATTTTAAGTAGCTAGAATGTTTTGCTTGGTGGAGTGTATGACTGTGGGGGGTAGAGAGCAAGGGAAAGGGAATTGGGATTCATTTTTGTGGATATCCCAAAATAACCCAAATGAAGACAATCCAACCTGAAATGTAAGAATTCCCAGAGGCTTCTTGGTCACAGGATATATTTCCACATTGTATTAGAGCAATTCCCTGAACTGGAGAAGACAGAGGCAGTACTGGCTGACTTGTAGTTTTACTGCCCAATTGTTTATTAGCAATCCTGCTGTGCAAAAGCATTGAAGAAATGGAAGTTATTCAGAGGCGACTCTGAGCCAGCCCTGATTGTTAGCAGCTTTAGGGATTTGGCTATTAGCTGGTGCCTTCTGTGGTAATGGAATATTGTAAAAATGTTTATATAAAAAAGTGCAAATGTCAAGGCAGTGTGTATGTGAATAACTCTTCATACAGTAATAGTTCTTAGAAGCAAAATTTACCAGAAGTGTAACAGAAAAAAAAAAAAAGTTACTCTGACAGATTTGGTTAGTCTTTAATTTACTTTGCTGTAAAACCAGCTCCTTTACCCTAGCCTGCACACCGGGCCCAAATTACAGAGCTTGGAACCCCAGCACTGTCTGACCTGACTACTGATGATCAAGTCAATTCTTTTTATGACTGCCATGAGGTTTGCAGCGGGCTGCAGGGCTGTGCATTGAAAGTACATCAGTGCTGTTAGGGTGAACTGGTGTTTTAGGTCGATCGGTAGGAGATAAATTGGAGCTTTCAGCACCCACTAAAGAGATGGAGGTAATTTTTTTCCTCTTTTTCATCAGCAATTTGCACAGCCATTTCCAGTAATGGGGATAGGGCACATCACAGTTTGGGGGCCAAGGATGCCTTCAGCAGCAGAGCACGAGTGTGGAACCCTTCATCTCCAACACAGCAACTCGCAGCTGCACCTGACTGCTCTGCTGCTCCTGCCCCCCAAAACTGCCATCCTTTTTGGGCAGCCACAGAAGTGTAAATTAATTAAAGCTATCACTGCACAGTCAGCCAGTTGTATTCATCTCCAGCCTGTGCTTGGTAGGTTTCTGTATAAATGCCCACTCGTGCTGTCTCAGGGTCACTGTTCCTGCCTGTTTCCAGCCTGGATAGCTGTGGTTGCGTCAGCTTGTGCTCCAAGGTTATCCACCCAACCAGTAGGATTACAAGGGCAATATATTTCTTAATGAAAATGTTGATTCTGGAGTACAGTTATAGGGTCATTTACATTATTATGCACATAATCTCTTTCAAAGCAGGGGGTCTAGAATGACCTTTTAAGGTCCCTTTCTGTACTGCATTTCTATGATTCTATGAAGTCCTTGCTGAAAACAAATAAATGTTATCAACATTCCTATAAATTATTCATTTTTTAAATCCACTGGTCATTATAAGATGATTGGCATAAGTAATAATCTGTGTTAGGGATGCGAAGGAGAGCGAAGCCATAAAAAGCCTCCTTGATGTTCTGCTGCTGTTTGTCATCCTTCTGGGAGAAAGAGGGGTCTGACAGCCCTCCAGCTTTGCCCTCAGAGGACCTGGGCACCAGGCCCTGCACTTCCACTGCTTCTTTTGTGGTCTTGACAAGTCATTAGGGAAAGACTGAGACAGTGTTTCCAAAGCATCTTAGCTGCACTTGAGCTGGCTGCCCTGCTGCTCCCATCCCCCAGACTGCCCGGCCTCGCAGACTGCATCAATCAAAACTGTCCAGAGACTTTCAGCCACTTGTGTCCATCTCCAGCCTGTCCTGCTTCTGCTTGGCCCACAAATGTGCTTCTTGCCTATATTTTGATTTTTCCAGGTTTCTAAAAGACCTTTGCTTTGCATTTCTGTGTTCGAACACGGATTGCAAAAAAACAGATGTTCAGTGTGTAAACACTGTGCCCCAAAATCAGCTTTCTTCTCCTTGTGCTCCCTCTCATCTTCCAGGGGAGCTGTTTGCATGTGGCTCAAACTCATCTGACCAGACACCTAGGGCTGCAGCTTCATTGTGCTGTGCCAGGTCAGTGGAGTCACCACAAATACAGGGCTCCTCACACCCCTGACCAAACTGCTGCAAGGCAAAGAACAAAATATAAAGCTGCTCGTACTCATTTGGCTGCAATAAATGGGTTTCAACCATAAGTCTTTGGTTTCCTCTGCAGACACTTCCAAACTCTGTGCCTGTAGTTATTATTTTTAATCCCTATGAACTCACAGCACGGGCTGGATGTTGGTGACCATGGTGGCGTGGGTTACACAGCTCCTCGAAATGTTGATTTTGAATCTCACTCTAACTTAACCAAATGTTGCTGGTGGGCTCAGATCCGTACAATTAGCTCACTTAAAATGATGCCTCCGGTGTGCTAAGACACTTAAAATTAGGACCAGAAGTTAGGCAGTTAATCTGTAAAGCTCAATAAAGCCCCCTGTTTCATCCAAGGGTTGTCAGAAAATTCGTTCCACATCTGTACAGAAAAAAAGCGAGGTGTAAACTGCCAAGAACCATTTTAATGATGGCTGGAGAAAAAAGCAGCCAGATGGCAGGCTCTGCTGTGGCTGCGGTTGGTATTTAACTGCTTTTTTATTGGAAAAATATGGGGTGAAAAATTGTGTGGGACTCATTAGGCAGCCTGCTGCGATTCTGATCAGCTTGCCAATCTGTTCAGTGTGGCAAAGATCCAAACAGCCATAAATTTTTAGCAGAGGCTTATAATCTATGACTTGGAGCTTGTTAAACCTTCTCTACTCCCCCCACTTTTGTACACTGCTTGGTTTGGGGTTTTTTTTTCCCCTTTTTTATTTTTTAATAAAAGCTTCAGGGCTCAAGCTGTGCTGGGAAAAAAAAGGGGGGGGGGTGATCAAGTCTCTCACAAAAAAGCTCCAGTGAATAGCACATCTCTTTGCTCCTTCTCAAAGTAAGAGCCCATAACACAAGTTTAATTTTCCTGATCCTGCATATTAACTAAAAAATTGGGTGTGCAGCAACATCTAAAGCAAGAGAGTGAGTGGTGTTATCTTACCACTGGCATAGAGGAGCAGAGGAAATCCTCCTGCTCCTCTTTTGTCATCTTCAGAGGGAGGAAGGTTGTCGGAGGAGAGGGCTGTTTTTGCAGGCAGGCAGCTGCGTGGTGTTTTACCTTTTTCCTGAAACAATCCCAAAGTGAAGAATATGCAAATTTCAGGATTTCATAGCTTGGAGCAAAGTGTTAGGATCACAGCACGGCTGGCGCTCAGGGGAGACGGTAAACTGCTGGCAGGGTTTTAATTTTCCGTTGGAGTGGTGTCTGGATACCGAAGGATTCACAAAGGATCCTAAGAGGAAACTTAAAGCTTCCTTTTTCTTAATATTTGCATATTGCAGAAATCAATTTCAGACAAAGGAAAAAGAGGTTTTAGAGGCTGCTGTGACATGTTTCCAAGTAACATACACAGAGCTATTGATCTGGCCACTTTTACGGAGATGGAAAATAAGCAGCCAGCACTCCTTCATGGGAGTATAAATATTGGTTTTGAAAGATTTATGGAAGCAAGAGGCCAGCAGTGGTGTATATGGTCTCTAGTATATCTACTGTTAAAAATACTGAAGTATTTTCTCAGAAATTGCCCCAAGAAGTGAAATAAAATCATAAGCTGTGGAGTTTTGATGCTTAACTGAAGCACAACTCTACTGAAATATTTTTATAATGATAACACTGAGCTCACACGTGCATTTATATCTGGGCATGCACCCTGCACGTATGCTGTAGGTTCAAGGTTATTTCAAGGAAATGTTTTAAACAGAGCAGTGAGCCAGTTAAAAAAGATGTGTATGCAAATAGATCAGTGTGCACAATTGCTGTCACAAGCAGCTAAGCCAGAGTCCTTCTTGCTTGGCCAAGGCCAAGGTGTTAACTTCACTCCTACAGAAAGTGAGTGGGACTTCAGTTGATTAACTTGGATTTTTCGTGCCATTTTAAATATGGCAGGGGCATTAAAATGAGCATCTGTACAACCCTAGTGTCAATGATTGAGATTTCTTTTTATTTGAACTAGCATTTCCAGTAGCACGTCTCTTCTCATTATATTTTGGGACAACAGTGCAACAGAAATAGAGAAGAGCTAGCAGACATCCTTGCAAATGCCACTGAATTTGTTTTAATGCTGGCCAAGCCTTCTCCAGCTGTCTGCACCAAAATCAGAGCCCACATGGATGGATGTTTTCCTGCTTTGTCCAAGCTTGCATGTACCTATTTCCCTCACCTTCTACTAAACACCATGGCATTTCTTGCTACTGGCTGATTTCTTCTAGCTGTTGTCTTTGTCTAGAGTACACATGTAAATAGGGAAGATAAAAGTTCTGTCTTTCACAGAATTTATTGTAAAAACAAGAAAAGAACACCACAAGAAAGCCTAGGGATGTTGTCTCATATTTGCTATAAACATAATACAATCAGAAAGTCTATGTTGTGAAAAGAGGATAAATGAGCAGATAGCAGTAAGAAAATGCAAGGGTGCAGTAATCTACTTGCAGTCTTCCTCCTTTTTTGTGTTCTGCCAGTGAGAATATTTGTAAATTCCTGTTCAAAGAAAAACTGTCTGTTTTCTTCCTAAAGTAATCATTTATGATGCATGAAGGACACTTTTTATATTGACTTGTCTGTGTTTAGAGAAAGTTGTGTTTTTCCTTCTCCTGCTGCAAGACTTTGGGGTTTTGGGCTCGGGCTGCTTGTGGGTTTTTTGGGATATTTCTGCCACTTGGAGTGGCTTTTCTTTAAACAAAAAGTTGAATCACGCCTCTGTATTCCCAGCTGGCCTCAGACTTGCAAAGGCAGCCAATTTTTCTTCACTTCCAGGAAACTGGTTTATTCCTTCCCCTCCCCACCTCGACATACATACATTCATAACACAGCTCCTGCCCATGGAAAGCCTCCCTCACCCTCCAGCACACAGCATCTCCTAAAGGTGTTGAGAGGACTTTACTCTGCATTGCCGCCTTCTTGTTTCTCTTTATGCCTGTCTGCGGGGTGTGTAGCCATGAAAACAGCCTTATCACAGCCTGTCTAGCAATGAGATCCATGAATACTTTGGCTGCTCCCCAGGATGGGGAGAGCACAGCATGCCTGTCACTCACGGCAGAGCGGGGAGCAGAGCGGCAGGGTGACAGCCGAGTCGCTGAATTTTACTTGGTGTGGGAGGAGGCTGAAGAGGGACTACTGGAGTGTCACCAAACCTTATAATTCTGCTGCAAAATGTATCCTTAAAGACACAGCTCCTGGAAATCTGCAGTGAGATAAGGAATTTTGGCTTTGCTACAAAAGATGAATTAACCCATGCAGCCACTAAGGAGATTTGGCAAGAGGGGGGACCCCACTGCAAAGTCAGTGAGCAAATAGAAGGAATGCCCACTGTATTTATTTCATTAGGTTTTCATCTTCCAAGTTTGAAGGCAATCTTCTGATTTGTTGGGAGAAAGGGAGTAAGGCAAACAAGTGAAGATGTATTGGATTTCTGTTCTCTACCCTTTGGTGGTTCATCGGAAACAGGAATTGCCAACATCCCTCTGGTAGTTCCTACTGAGAAGAACTTATTTTGAAAAAGTAAAAAGTGAATTAGCATAGGATCTTCTCACACACCACCAATCTTGCTTCTGTCTCCAGAGGCTTCCATCAAAGGCCAGCAGTGGTTTTGGGAGGTGAATGCTACGTGTGGGGTGGATCCAGCCTCTTCTCACAGCCTCCTTTCTTCTCTCATAAACATCAAATAGAGGCTGAACTCAATTTATGTAGTAACCTGGAAAGGAAGGACCAAGTTCCCCAAAAGTTTTTTCTTATTGAACAGTATAAAACTTCACATCCTCCTGGCCAGGCTCTTCAGGGCAGTGTGGAAGGTGATGCCCTCAGAGCTGCTGCAATCTGTGCTGGGAATGGGCACTCATGCCAGCTCAGAACAGGTCTCAGCTGGGCACAGCCATGTTCCAGTCCAGGTGCTCACCACCATCATCTGCTGCATGGGCTGTGCGTGAGCAGAGCAGCATCTCCAGGACTAACTTTGGGTTAAAAAGTGGACAGGAAAGATCTCTCTGGAGCTGCTATTATTTAACATACAGCAGGATTCCAGCTGGCTGTATTTAGCGAGTGGATTCTTTTTCCTGTGCATCAGCAATGTACAGAAAATGTTGTTTGCCTTATTTTAAATGCCATGTTTCTATACACAGCAGCTTTGTGGGGGTTACAGAACCCTCACCAAAGCTGGGGTCAGCAGTCCCTTCCCTGTGCCACCTGCACGAACAAGCTGCTGTAACAGCCTCACTTTCTAAGATGCTCTTTTAAATAAATAAAGACAACTCCCAGCAGGTACTAGCCCTTTACTTGCTAATAACACTCAAGTCCTTTTGGCTCTCCAAAACATCCCTTAAGAGAGGGGATTCTGCATTAAGCAACTTGTTCTGTCAGGAGCGATTCGCTCTGCGACGGGTCTGGCCCGCGGAAGAGACAATCGTCATCTGTGCAGCCTCTGCCTGGGGAGGAGGAGGCACAATAAATGAAACAGATTAGTCATCTACAGGAGGACTTGGTCGTCTGTCTTCCCAGATCTCTACGCTTCCAATGGAAGATCTAATTTTTCAATAAAGATAATTCAATTAGGAGGTTTTAATTAGGGAGTTGAAGCTGATTCCCCCCCACACTCCTTCCTGTAGCTGTCAGCCTCTGCGCGGGAGCATCCGTGCCCCTCCATCCACGCTTCTCTTTTATTTATTTTTTTCAGTTCCTAATCATCCTGGTGGAAGAAAGCAGGGAAGGGGGAAAGATGATGAAGGGAGAACAGGGACATAAAAAAAAAAAAAAAAACAAAATAAAAAAAGACCCACAGCATGTTGTGTCATTAAAAAGTGCCTTGTATTACCCGGGAGCTTCTCCATCTGCTTTCGGTGGGCATCCCAGGAGGACTTGGCGATTATGAAGGAATTCTCGGAGGCCATTACTGGGAAGAGGAAAAAAGGCTTGCTGCAGACAGCTTAATGGACTAATTTGTAACTGTGAGAGCAGGAGAAATGAGTTGTTGGCCACGTTTTAATTTGACAGCGAGTGGCAGAACGAATGCGAAATGTGATGAGTGAGCAGGCGCGCTCCTTTTCGCCGTGCACTTTGCAGGGGCCCCTTGGCTTTCCCCTGGGGGCTGTCACTATTATTTTTTGCCTTCCCCATCCAAGCAAGGATGGTGGGGGCAAATTGGTGGGAGGTGCAAGGGGTGAGGACAGGTTGGAGGAGGGGAAGCTTGATCAAGCAAACAAGGCTCAGGATCCAGTTTTATGCCAGCGTGAGGAAGACAGGAGGGGACAGCTAAAGAAATTACCAGTGTGTCTTAATTCTTTGTGTGATGAATGGGAGGGAGGTGCCTTATGAAGAGCATTTTCTTTGTACATAATGACTTTGCTGTCATCTGACATATGTGCAGCCCTGCCTTTAGTGATCCACGTGTCCAAAGGTGATGACCTGCTGAAGCAAAACTTGGTGGTCTTACCAGGAGAAGCTGGAACTCACAATTAGGCTCATAAAGCTGATGTGTAGCTGTTGACCATTGCCCAAAACTTGTGTCCTTGCTACAGCCACTCAGAGGCCCTTACTCTCCAGTGCTGGTGCTTCCAGGGACCCCCTCACCACTCTGACACTGCCCAGTCCTACCTGTGCCCTTTGGGGCATGGCATTAAATCAGGTGCTGGCTGGCATGGAGCCAGGAAAGCGTGGCAATTGCCACTCCTGCTTGCTGCCCCCATGACAAGCCCTGATTGTGGTCTGATGGGCAGCTTCAGCCCCCAGCAGCCTCCCCTTGCCCTCAGGTGCCTCTGGGCACATCTCTCACCCTTTGGACTGAGGCTTCTGCCTGAGGGCAAAGGCAGTGCATTGCCTTCCCTACATCAGGAGGCCTCTGTTCCACACTGACATTTTGTCAGATCCGTTGTTCTTTAGCTTGTGATGTTTAAAAATCAATGCTTCCCCACCCAGAGGCTATAGCAGAGCAGCTTGTATGAATTGATAGATAAATAAGTGTGGTTCTGTCCATGCCACCTTCTTGGCAGCCAGTGCTCACCAGAGCTCCCCATCATGCACTGTATTTTTTTTATTACGTGTTCTTTACTGAAGCTCACGTAAGGGGAAGAAATTCCAGTTGGTTGCTTTGTTTTCCAGTGGGTTCTCTTCAGGAACCTGTTATGAAGTTGTATTTGAAAAATACTAATTCTGCCAGAAAACACACATGGATTGCTAATAAAATTAATTTATGTGTATGAGCTGAATATTTATGGTTCTCTCCCCATGCTGCACTGGCATAGTATGATGGTGACATAAATTGCATGAGAGTTTCTTGCAGGACAGCAGACCAGATACCATCCCACACCCTTGATGGGTTCTTGGAGTTTCCAGTTCCCTCTCCTGGTCTGCTGTTCCTCACAGCTATGTGCTGTATGAAGGGCTCCTCTATGGGCTGGGGGAGCCACTGCATGGCCCCTTTGTGTCATGTCCACCTTTAAGTGCCTGTGAAACCTAATATGAGCCATAAATCTTCCTCAGGGGTTTTGCTAAGCACCTAGAAGGAATTTGACACTACCTGAGTTGGATTATAAGAATTTATTTCTATTACTGCTAATGGCAGGTATACAACATCCAGCTCCCCTTGATATTCTAAATGTTTCTTTAAAGATAGATTAACCTTGTTTGGCACGGAGAGAGGACAACAAAGAGAAAGGAGACTATTCTTACAGTACAAAATGTTGGCTTTGTGCCTCCTTAACTCATTAAGCCTCGGCTCTTGCTTTGGTGTTTTGATAGAGGGTGATGGGCAAAGGACCTTTTCAGTGCTTGTTTTCATCTCACCTACTTTCCTGTTTCATCTCTATCTCTGAACATGGATCTCCAGAAGAGAAGGCATTGGGATTTCTCCAAGCTGTCACCCAGCCTCAGGATGTGATCGGTCTAGGGCAGCAAGGAAACTAAATATAAGGAAGATAGAGTGTCTATGGCTGTATTTATCAGGAGGACTAAGTGAATGAAATCCATGTTGCCTCCAGGACTTCTGTTCACACCTCGACCTGTCCCCTTTGAATCTAGAAACATGGCCCTCTGGTTTCCATCCTGCATGCACAGGCAGATGAATGGAAACTAAAATTCCTAGATAGCAGCAGCCAAGACGTTAATTTACAACAAACATGATGTTATATGTGGGACTCCCACTCCCACTGGGGTGTGAGTCCACTGGAAGCAGGGCTGGAGAGCTGGGGGTAAGGAATCTCTAGGCTCTCTCATTCCCAGGTAAAATCTTTCTTCTAAGGCTCATGTAAACTTTTGGGGGTCCCATGCCCTGGGTCTGTGGTACCTCAAAAAGCAGAGCTGGGGCTCGGTGGCTGTGTAAATTCCTGCCTTGCAGCAGCTTCCCTTCCCAAGGCAGCAGGGCTCCTGCTGCTGCCGTGGCCGCTCGCCCCCCTTTTACCTTCCAGCTCACTGCGTCTGTTCCTGCGGCCCCGGGAGGCTTTAACAACCACTAGATTGTTAGTGACAGTCAGACACTTTAACACTTAAAGTAGAAGGTTTGATTTAATCGCAAGGCTGTCATTTATTATTTGTCTGCTGTGTTCCGCCGGGGCGCCCGCTGATCAACTGCCTGCTCCCAGGAGGGCTTTTTTTTTTTTTGCTTTTTTTTTTTTTTGCCTTTTTTTTTTTTTTTTTTGTTATGTCTAAATCCTCAATACAAATTGCAGCGCTCCTAGATCTCCCAGCGGGACCCATTACCGCCTGTGGGGCATTAAGGATCATTAATAGTGCTGTCAGCAAGCTAGCCAGTTGGTTAGCTTCTCATAAATAGGAAATTAATCCATCTACTTCATTAATAATGCCGAGTGTAGCTATTTTGTTGCACTTGATGTAAGGGGCCCTGTGTTTGTCTGTAATGCGATAAGACAGGACTCCAAATTAGCATTGAATGTCTGATACAAGAGTGCAGACTCAATTACTTAGTGGAAAGGTTTTTGTTTTGGTTGGGATTTTTTTGTGGTTTGTTGTTGCTTTTTTTTTTTCCCCCAAACCTCTTTAAAGTTCTTGAGCAGCAAGGAAAAAAAATACAACAACACTGATTTGCTCCATTATTTGTATTTTACAGGTTCTGTTTCCATTGCTTGTTTCTGTTTTTAAGAGTAAATTGTTGGGGAGGGAAACCAGTGAGTGAGAAATGGGGCCACACCTGGCAGGAAAAGCAAAATGCATTAATTAGAGACAGGGATAACTAGCTGTGCTCATCAAGCCTTCTGTGCTGAGGGCTTGGGGAGGGGGGTTTGCTTTTTACTTGTGTCTCTAGTTCAGGAATCATTACTCCACTGATGGATATTATATTTCACTTTGGAGGAGGAGGAGAGGAGGAGCAGTAATAGAGCAGGTTAAAGGAGAAAATGATCCATGGTAAGAGTCGTCCAGCTTTTTATGAGAAAATCATTTGCCTAGCCAGCAAACGCAGAGTCCCTGATGGGTGGTATTGGAACCACTTAGAGGATATGAAGAATTCAGAGTACATTTATCTATTGCATTTCTAATTAGTTTTACTTAATAATATCTAAGCACCAGGAACAAAATAGAGAGTTGCATGGCAATTATCCATAAAAGTACTTCATCCTATGCTTCTGTGCTGTTCAGATCTTCCTGCATTTCCTTCCTTCCTATAACTTTCTCATCAGTGCATGGGAAAATACAAGTAATTTTTCAGCCCTAATTATTAAAGAAAAGCTTTTCAACAGGGGAATGGTTTCCCTCTTGCCCTGGAAAGACTGTACATTTGCCTTTTTGTACTTCAGCCTGGTGAGCTTGTTTTGAGCCAAACAAAAAATTCAGCTCGGATGACTGGTTCTCACTAGAGCTGGAGTTGCAGTTTGGGGAACCACTCAATTTCATGGGAATTTTATCCAAAGCTTTGGAGAAACTTTGCTGGCAGTCTCCTTTGTGATACTTGAAGAAATTGCTTTCACTGGCTTTTAAGTAGCATGTAGAGGAGGGATTATAAACATGTAACCATATCGGGTCCCTGCCTCTGTCTGGGGCTCCACAGCACTGCCACAACATAAATAACAATCATTATAACTAATTACTGTTTGGGCATTGGGGAGGGAAAGCACTTGTATTTATTTTTATAATGGGAGGCAAATAAATTTCTGAAATATCAAGAGGAGGGAGGAAAGAGCTTCTATAAAGTGATGTGATAAATAGATCTGGAAACATTCCAGTTCTCAGAAGCCAGTAGTCTGGAATGGATATTTTCTGTTTACAAACTCTTCAAACCATGTGAGCTGTGCTGTATTTATTTACATCAGTTTTGCAGCAGAAATGCATTTTCCAAAAGTGGCATGTGAACAAAGAGGTACAGTACCACAGCAGGGATGCTCCCAGAAGGAAAAGATGTAGAGGATTTCCATACCGGGCAATGGAGAAGTTTGCATTTTTTGGGCTAGATACAAGTTGCACAATGGTGCCATCTGAGAAATAGCCCTGAAGTGCAAAACATACAAAGAAATACAGGAGGCATAGACCCTATCTCTAAAAATGCCACTATGGGCACCTTCAAACTTTTCAAATGTTCGTTGTCCAAATTCCAGTGATGGTTCTGGATTTCACAATTGCCCTCTAGGACAAGAGCAAAAGGATAAGCCCAAACAACTTTGAATGTAGATTTGCACTGTGGGGGCAAGGAGGAAGTGCTGGAAATTCATATACAGGAACTGTGCAGATTTCCTCCATTTCCAAAGGATAATTTTTTTTTAGACTGCTGCCTTCTCCTGTTAGGAGCTGTTTTGTGGTGTGCAGTGAGTGGCAATCACAGCAAGCTGTCTGTCTCCATGTCCCCTCACCTATGTAACATTAGCAGCAGTGGTGCCGAGAATCCAGTGGCCGTAAAAAGCCCAGCTGCAGCCAAAATCCTAATGCACTTCCAATTCCCAGTGCATTAAGCTTGGAGAAGGCTGTTGTGTATTATCCCAGGCTCTGTCCAGTTTCTCTAGAGGTTTTCTGGTGCTAAAATCTTTGCAAGCATTTTTGTCAAATGCCTAATGCTTTAAAACTTAACCTCATTACACTCCAGTCTATTTCTGTATTGAAGGAGAAGGGAGCATGGGAAGGATCTTTTCCCTGAAATTAAAAAGTCCAGCCAACGTAAGTTAGATGCTTTGGAAGTTCTTTTATTGTAAACTACAGGAAAGGACTTTGGCAATGTGTTGAAATTGTTAGATTAAAGCTTTCTCCTCAATCACGCCCCATTCTGCCATTAAAGACCAATGCTGCTGTAAACAATTTATGGCTTTCTTAAAGGAAGTCAGATAATCCTGGCTGATTTGTGGCCATTCCTTTATTGCCTTGCCAAACTCTGCTTTGTCATTTCTGGTTGGAGGAGAAAGCACACACAGCCACATATGTGCAAGTTTCTGACTTAATTTTGAATGTTATGGGAGAGTGAGCAGATGTGTCTTTGGAAAAAAAAAGTAAAAAAAAAAAAAATCCTAGAGTAAAAGAAGAATAATTTCCCTAGTAATTATGTTTTTTAAGAAATATGGGGTGTAAAATACACCATTACTGATTTTACAATCACTTGGCCAGTCAGGCAGGCGAGCTGGCTGACCCAGCCTAGCAGAGAGCACCACTCCGCATTAGTGTCAAAATGGATGTTTAGTCGTGTGCAGCCATGGTGAAATTGGAAGTGGAAAGGAGCCAATGCTTCTTTCAGTGAGAGGGGAATAAGAAACCCTCCCTCTTGTTTTACAAATCTCTCCAGGGATGATGAAAATGGCTCTCTTCAGCATCCATCTCGTCCTTAGTTCTAGATCAGCACATGTGGTAGGAAAATGTGTAGATGTGTCATGGCTTCAGAGAGGCTGTGAAAATAAAAGGGGCACATTTTTCCTCTCTGCAGCCCTCCTCCTTCTTGCATTGTGAATAATTATGTTACCAATTAGTGAATATTTATTGTTATAAGCAGAGCTTGTAGTTGAGCATATAATGACAATGGCCTGGCACATTTCGCTCGATGCGCTTTGCGGTAGCAGGTGTGCACTGCCTGTGTCTGTCTGTCTGCAGTGTGGATACACCCTGGATGGAGATTAAGCTACTTAAGTTTTAGGATAGCATAGGTGTGTCAACAAAGAATGTAGTGAAAAGCAAGGACTGACAAGAAACAAAAAGAAATTTAATTTTAGGCCTGTCCTCTAAAATACCCGGCACTTGATTGTTGAGCACTCGATTCTGCTGTGACCATTGGGGGATTTGCAAGTGCCCAGCTCCTCTCCAAGCTGGGCCAGAGAGTTTTCAAAAAGTATATCCAGAAATTCAGGGTCACTGGACTACTGTGCCATTTTTGTTCTTAGAAATTGTGATTCTGAGGTTTGTGTCCAGAGCCATATGGAAAGACTTTGATAGAACCAGACTCTCCACTTCCTGGAGTCTACACTCTTCAAACTTCCTAGAAAGCAAGAATGTTGAGTCTTTTACCATAATAGTGAATTGCTTCAGGAAATCTAAACCTGAAGGTATTTTGAAAAGCTGGTAGTGAGGAGATTCTGATTTATATTGCTCAGAAATGGCTGCAGTGGAGAAGCCTGCACTGGTTTTAGTGCCACAGTGCTGCCACAGACTTTTCAGATACCAACTTCTATCCAGTCCAAGTGTGCATGAAACAGCAGACTAGACCAGAGGTAACTGATGTAAAACATCATTTGGCAAACTGTTCAGATCTCTCCTGAACAGAACATAATCCATGTTTGTGGTGGGGTTGAGCTGATTATGTTATGAAATGGCATTCGATGCAGAACAAAGTATTGCCACAGCAATCATTTCCAACATGCAGCTCTGACAATAAGTCATCCCCAGATCCCTACCACAGAGGGTCAGGCTCTTTGTTTACTGTCAAAATGAGAATGGTGAGACTGCAACCCTGCTTGGCTTGAGCAAGAGCTGTGGCATCTCACCAGTGTTGTATTAATAAGAAAACTTCTGAGACCCCACATGGCCAGGTCGTGTCTCCAGCCTGCCATGACCTCTCTCCTACAGACTTTGTCTGAGTGGGGCTTCTCCTTGGAGAGCATCAGCAGAAGGGAATCTGCTCCTGAGGAAGCAGCACCTGGGGAGGGAGAGCAGTGCTGAGCTCTGCCACGTCTCAGCACTCGCTGTGAACACACACTTGGAGGTGGTTCCTTTCTCCAGTTTCACTGCTGAATTGGAGTTGCTGGAGCCCAGGGCAATACAGCTGTAGTAACACTTGCATTTTTTCAGAAAGTCATTGGTACGTGAACTAATCCTTTCAAAACACATGTAACATCTGTAGGTTCTTAACTACTTTCCTTATTAATGCAGCACTGGTGAATAAAGGGACAATGTTGTTATAGATTATTAGTAATAAACATGTCACCCCTTGAAGCATATATTCTTTATTAGCCTCTTCCTAGCACAGCCCATTTTTCAACTGGTTATAATTTCTCCTACTTATTCTTTCCTTCATAAATTTTAGAAGACTTACTATGTGCATGCTTGCAGTAGTGAAAATAGCCTTTGAAGACATGTGTGTAGCCTTTTTCAGCCCATTTTGAAAACTACTTTATTTTGTGTTTAGGAGTGATTTTTTTTTTCATTGCAAGCAAGGAGGACTGTTTTGGTTTTAAAGTCATAATCAATAGCAATTGCAGAGGAGCCCAGAGAACACTCTGGATTTGTAATGCCAAGAAAGCCTAAATAGGCTTTTGTGATATGATTCATTGATATCTGGTGGTGGTTTAACTCAAATGATAAAGGGATTTTCCCTATCACTCTGTGTTTTGGTGATGATGTTCCACTTCTTTGCTGGCTTATATCTGCCAATTTCCACTACCCACAGAAAAGAGAAAGAGAAAAAGTAAATGAAACACCAACAAATAGCAGTTTTTTCAACAATTTCTTTCAACTACCAGCTTCAGCAGTGCTGTTAGATCTCTTTAAACTGAACAGTCTCCAGTAGGAGCACATAATAATAACAGTTTGGTGCCTTCTTCAGCCTCTTGGAGCTCAGTTGTTTCAGCACTTTTTGCTCTCTGATGGTGTTTGTATCCAGTGGTTGTTACTGAGCCCGTTCCCTGCATTTTGGGTTGCACTGAACAATCCCACACTGCCACTTCTTTATTGATACTCCAGATGCATCCAGCTCATAAAATTTAACTGGATGTGAAATGCTGCAATTAGGCTTCAGTAATAGATGTGATTTTAACACGAAATCATCACTGGTTTAATCCTGTCCATTCCTGCTTTTTCATATCCCAGTGCTTGCTCCTTATCTTTGGAAATGTAGTTCCCTCTGCATGGGGTGGGAGCCATCCCCTCCAGAGCAAACCTGCTGCAGCTGGGTCAGGGCAAACCCCATCTGGCTAATTTATGAGCAGCACTAATGGGTCCTCAAGGGACCCCATCAGGAGCCTCATCCAGGATGCAATGCCCACGACACAAACCTCCAGGGGAGACTGGGGCTGGTTTTAGGAAGAACCTCAGGATGAGTGAGGACATGGGGAACAGGAAAGCACAGGATATCTCTGGGGGATGGAAGAATTATCACCCCCACAGCCACCGTTGTTTTGTCTCTCATGATCTCTGAACAAATGTCCCTGCATCATCAGGTCAGAAATCTGCACAAATAAATTTGTGTGACATGTTTTTCTCTCCTGTGTTTAATGGCTACCCAGTCAATAAATAATTATTAAGCAATGATATAAGAGCTGCACTCTGAGAAAATTCAAAATTTAGCTTCAGGAAAATGAATTCATCCAGGAAAAACACCTTTGTGCAAAAAGACTTGAGAAAGTAAAATGAGATTGAGGGCTTTCTTTCCCCAGGCTTGGATATTGCTTTATCAATACAGTTCTGTCAATAAGCTGTGAACAAACGCAGGCCTTGTCAGATTTACTAACTAATCACAGAAAAGTGTTGGCAGGGCTTAAAGGATTGAGTGACCAGACATAGTAACTCATTTTAAGTGTTTCTGCTTGCTGTATTTTTTTTCCTTCTTTTTTTTTTTCCTTTCCTGCTCCTTACTTTTGCTGTTTTAAGTGAATAGGACAGCAAATATCTCCTTCTGGCACCTTCTGTCACACAGAAAGATGTGCAAATTCCATAGATTTTGCTTGTCTTCAACCTAGTTCCTGAGCCACAGACACAAAAACATATATGTGCCTAAATACTGTCGTTCAGTAGGTGCATGCACATCTTTACAAGCAAATATACATGTTACATGTGTGTGCTGCCTGTGTAAACACATGGTAAATTTTTAATTGAAGGCATTCCATGGCTCTGATGGCTCTGCAGTGATTTCCACCCTCAGCTTCAGTGGAGCTGCTCATTTGGGCTCTTGATAACAGGTTTTCCTTTAACTGAAAAGACGAAACGAGTACATTGGAAACACTTTTTTCCTCTTCCTCTCCATAATTTCTGTCATGAATTCCTCTGTTTTTGCTGTTCGTTCCCTGCTGGCAGTTGCCATCTGTAGCAATTTTTCTTCTGCCAGAAGGATTGGCAAGCAACTCCCTCCAGTGCCCACATCAGTGATGCCTGGGCGACAGCCCGGGCGCCGGAGCGCTGCACTACCTGCACCTCTCCCCCCGCTCCCCCACCCACACATTCCTGCTCACACAGCCTCAATATGTCACTTTTGGAACAAAGCTGTGCTGCCAGGGCCCCCAGATCTCTGCCAGCCTGCCTGGGGACTCCTGGGGTCCAGCCCTGACGTGCTCTCCTGCAGCCTGAGCACGCCCCAAAGGTAGGGCTGCTGCTCCCTCCACCTTTCTCTGCAGGCACGGGAGGATTGTGTTTCAGTGTTGCTTGCTTGAAAGGCACTGCTTGGCTAAAGCAGCTCCAGCTCACATTTGCTTTCCGTTGGGAGATTCAGACCTAAAGTTAGAGTTAATTAAGTCGATAGCCCCTGTTAGAAATGCTGCAAAGCAATGATGGAGCGAGGAGAATCCTCCCTCAGAAAGGCTGGGGTTTAGATTGGAAGCATTAATCTTTGCAAGAGTGAGGGAAGGAAAGAGAGAAAGAGGAAAAGAAAGAGAGAGAGAGAGAAGGAAAAAGCTAAGAAAGAAAGAAAACATTCAAGTATGAACGTTTTTTAGATCACAAAAAAAATAGAACGTGTGCTAATGAGAGGGAGCAGATCCTCCGTTTTCTAAAAAATGGGGAGAAAAGGGTTATATTTCAAGTTAAAAATAGTTTCATGTGTGTGAGAGTTGTGATGGTTATTAAGCTGCTGGTTGCTGATGTGATTTGAAGGATGGAGCTGGTGTTCTTTGTTCAGAGGCAAATTTGAGATTATTTGCTGTAAAGGGACAGATGTATTTGTGTACACGTATATATGCACAAGATACTTGTTTCCATGTGGTCTTTCACTTCATTTAAAGCACCCATTCTGTACTCCTAATGCCTGAGACTCTGCATCATCTTGAAAGAAGTTCAAACAAAGACAACCCATAACTCAGCACAGAGGTGGAAGGGATCTGGCAGCTGGAAGATGCGTTGGGGTTATCACAGCTGCCATAAATATCCCCGAGACCTGCAAGGGGCCCGATGCACTAGCTTGGTGGGCAGGGCAGGAGGGCAGGCAGGAGCCATCTCCTGTTGGATTTTTCTGTCAGAGATGGGGTGAGCTGGAGTCCTGCTGCAAAAATGTCCTGCAGAGGATTGCTGGTGCAATTTAACCATGGCCAGTGGTCAGGGCTGGTGTTAATCTGCGTGTGAGAACGTGCTCACCAACCTTAGTGTGAGCAAATGTTATTTCCAAAGCTGAAAGAGGAACATAGTCTGGGGCTCTGGTAAACTAGGGCTTGTCATTTGTGGTGTGGATGAATTTGGCCGTGGGACAAGTGGCTGTGGGTCTCACAGGACCTGTGTGTGTCAAGCCTGGTGCAGCTCCTTGTGCGTGGCTTGAAGGGAGGATCTGGCATCGCAAGCCCCATCTCCCTCAGCTCCTCTCCTCCTTTCCAGAACCCTCAGAGCTCTGCCTCTGGCCATGTTTCACAGTCAGGCTTTTCCCCTGGTTTCCCTGGTGGCAGCCCAGAAAGACCTGAACTTGGCTACCTGACTGCACCTAATGGAGAGAGCAGGGCTCCTGTTTCAGCCAGAGCTGCACAGCTTTCCCCAAAGTCTCTGCTGGTGCAAGAGCAGTTTCAGTGGCTCAGGCTCTGGTGGAAAGACTAAGAGCCTCTCTCTCCCCCAGCTGTCAAGGAAACTTGAGGAGGCATTCAAATGAGAGACACATGGATGTTTATAATTCACAGTTTTGCCATTGTTGTCACCAGAGATTTGTTCTTCCTGCTTGGTGAAGGGAAAAAAGGAAGGATAAAATTGGTACCATAACATGGCCAGACATAACTTGTTTGAAAGATGGGCCTCCAATTATTTACTTAAGGAAATAGTGGGAGATTTATTAATAACCTCTGGCGACTTAAATAGCTCTAGTGATTTCCATGTGTGACCTGAGGCCTCAGCCTTCCTGGCTGATTAGACACGAAACTCAACTAAAGAGCTGACCTGGTTGGTTTCAAGAGCTCTGCTGGTTAAGTCCCAGATGTGAGGCCGAGGAAAAACAACGTCTGTCAGAGCCATTACAGAGCGCTCTGCTACAACAGATTTAATCTTGCCCCTGATTTCAGAGGAAACTGTGCAGTAGGAGGGCTGAAGCTGTAATGATCTCTTAACACAAAAAACTATTCTCTTCCATGCATCTGAGAGTGAGCAAAAGTCCTCATCTATCACTGCCTGCGCCGGGAAGTCTCCGCTGCTGTTTGTGGATATGGCACTTTTTTCTTCTCGACTAAAAGAAAGATTTCTTTTTAAAATATAAAACCCAGAATAGTATATTTTTTTCCTGGCTATGTGTAGTAGTGTTTCCTGGGGCTGGTATCCATATTGCTGCTGGATGGCTTTGCCAGATGTTGTCTATATAAGATAGCTGGTGACCCTGAAATATCTCTCAGGCTTTACGTCACCACAACAGGATCTGCTCATTCTCTTTGTTTCTCTTCTAATGGAAGCTGCCATGGGTTGGAAACAAAACTTTTCTTAAAAAACACCAACAACCCTCTTCCTGCCTTCCAAAGAAATAAAAGTACCCCATGAGGGGACAAGAAAAAAGAGAGAACCAGAGGGAGTGGTTTGTTGGGGACCACTGCCTCTCCTTGGCTTTTGCTGGGGTCACCACACTGAATTCTGATGCTTTTGAGCACAGGGTGGATAACTTCTTACAGATTCCAGTATGTTCCCAACTGACAGGGATGAGAAGAAATGTTAATGTCTTACAGACTTTTTGTGGGACTAGAAGACTAAAAGCAAATTAGGGAAAAACAACAAATTAAACCAGCTAGAATTGCATTAGCATAGCGTGGCTCTGATTGAAATGAAGGAGGTGTTCAATTACCAAATGGTTGCTGGTATCTGACCTGAAAACAACTAAACCTGATGCAACAAATTGAATAAAACAGCACTGAAAAATAATTTAGATCTACTTAAAGAATATGCTGATGGTGTGGAACTTGGTGCTGTGTTAGCATTCATCTTGATGTCTGTCTTCAAATTGGCTTCCTTGCTCAGGCTCTGCTCATGCCTTTTCTTTAATTTTGCAAAATTTATGACTAATAGAAACTGAAAGGAACAAATGGTGGTGTTGTTTATAGGTGGTAGCTTTAAAAAAGAAAAAAAGAGGCATAAGTGTTTTCCTGTGATTTATGAAGATAGCCAAAGGCTGACTAGGGGAGTTAGGGGCTCTGTTTGGTCTGTAAATCTTGGTTTGACCTGGAAATTTTCTGCTAGTCGTGCATTGTCCAGCTGACTCCTAAGGACTTATGGAATCCATGAAATTACATGACCAGGAAGGATCATCAGATGGAAAGCTTAAAAGAATAAAATAGTTTTACTCAAGCTGTTTAGGCTTTCTACTGCTGAAGGTTCTTATGTAAGAAGTACAGTGGATAAAATCTCAGTATGTATATACATGTATTGTTAAAAAATGTTTTGGACCGTCTTTGTACAGCACAAGGTAACAATAAAAGCACAAAAGAGCTTTTGATTTATTTTTTTTTTAATCTCTTCTAAGAATTACTTTTACAAGTGCCTCATGAGAAGTAAAATACAATCTGACTTAAACACTGTTTGTATTCACAGTTGTACTAGTCTCTAACTAAGGACATGACTTAAATCATTGAGCTTAAACTATGCAAAACTCAACATGGACTTTCTTCTTCCCTTTTAAACCAAGATTAAATAGATTTATCTTGATCTTAATTTAAATTTGCCTAGGCTTAAATCAAATTGTATTTGAAGCAACTGATCTAAGTTTTGCCATGCATTAGCAAAATTGTTTTTTAAAACAGTGGAAGTTTGTACATAGACAGGATGTTATTGTGAATTAGGCTATTTAATTAATTAGATGGCTTTGGCTAACTGTTAGTCCAGGATTTTGGATCACGACGTTTTCATTATGTCTTGCAGCAAACTTGTACAGGTTAATTCCAAATCTGGGCTGTGCTTTGTAACTGAGATATGAGAATAAAGAACTTGTGCCATTTTGGGGTTCATAGAATATGAAGTTTAAGTTACATCTGGGTGCTTGCAATGTGGGACTCAGTTGAGTCTGATAAATAGATTTCAGTCACTTCCTCAAACATCACATTTCCCAGAAAATGTTTTGTTTTTAACAGGGATGTCTTGGTTTTTAAATAAGGTCTTTTTCTCTGCCTTACCCCAGCCTTTGGGTGATGAGGGAATGCATTTAGATCACATTTTTAAGCTTCACAGTGCTAGAAATTTATTATTTTCTGTTTCATTGAACACCAAGATTCCCACAGAATTACACTTAGAGATGGGCTTCAAGAAAAACAACAACAATCATAAAGCTTAAGAATTGCACTGTGAATATAAGTCAGAGAAGGAGATCTAGACCTCAGAATTATGTCCCTGTTCATCTGCACCCTATTGAAGCAAACTCCTCCAGCATAAAATGCCATAATAATTCTACTTTTGCAAGACATTTGGACACAGCATTGTTTAAATTACTTAGAGGAATAGGAGTCAAAAAAACTCTGCTGAATATGTTCAGCTGTTTCACCAGAATTTGATCACAGTAATAGAGCAGCTGCACGATACCCGTAGGAATAAACAATTTATTCCGTTTAATGTCTTATTTGGATCTTCTTTTTGAACTGGGATGGCAAGAAGTGTGATATATTTTGTCACTGAAATGATTAGTAAAGCTTGTCTTTTATTGAGAACTGTGAAGAATTCGGGGAGGGGAAAAAATGGCAGCATTCTGCATGTGACCAAAATTCCGGCTTTGCAACAAATTTTAGAGCAAATGTAGTGGAGATCAGAGGAATCACCCTGTGGGGATGGTTTGTCTAGGACAGAAATCCCTGCTCCATCAGAGGTCTGCAGGAGAGGCTTGGGAGGGAGTGTGAGAAGCAGGATTGTGCAGGGTGAACCCTGCCCCAGTCTCATCTGGCCATCGGCACTTCAGGAACTTCCTGAGCCAGAGGTCGTATCCCAACCATTGTGTTTAATTGCCACTGGTGGACTTATCCCCCGTGAATTTGTCTAATCTTTTTTTGAACTCATTTATATTTTTGGCCTCTGCAACATCCTGTGGCAGTGAATTCCACAATTTAATGACATGTCAATGTGGAAAAACTGCTTCCTTGTGTTTGCTGTGAAGAAAGGTTTGCAGGTTTCATTCAGCAAAACTGATTTCAGCTCAAACATCAGAATTAGCACTTTTCTGAATCGAGGTCTTGGTTTGAAGCTCTCTAGAGTCAAGAAGCTCTGCATTATTTTTTTGCAGAATTAAAAACATTTTAAGTTTCCAGACTTGTTTGACACTAGCAACATATTTTTCTGTCAGTCAGGCAAATTATGTGAAAGAATTTGGTCATACCACTCAAAAGATGGATTTCTGACTCTTACAGCTAATTCAGTTGCTGTTATTGATGGTGTTAGTAGTAAAAACCCACTAATACCCAGCCTGAGCAGAGTGATAGCCAACATATGGTGCTGCCTGAAGTCCCTGTTTCCTCAGATTTTCATTGATAGCAAAAAGCATTCGAGCTGGAATTAGCCAAGTGTTGTTTGTAGTGGAGTATGTTTTACTTCATTTTGACCACTTCAAACAAGTGTTTTCCTTTGGCTCTCTCCAGATCTTGGTGACATTTCGAGATTTCAGTCAACCAGGAATTGGCACAAGAAGTGCTTTGGGGCTGGAGAGGGAGCAGATTTGGAGCCTTTCAAGAGAAAGGAGCACACTTCTGTTTCCTACTGTGTCATCCTCCCAGCTCAGCTTCCCTCCTGTCCTGTGAAAAGAGAAAGGAAGCTTGTCTGGGAGTCCTCAGAGAGCTGCTGGCTGCATCCAGAAGCCTGGAGCTGGCAGGCAGAGCGCTCACTTGGAAGTGGTGGGTCCCTGACAGCAGGCATGCTTTCAGAAAGGAAAAGGCAGGGAAAACACAAAGAATAACCAAAATAACACAGCGATCCCAAGTGTAAAATGGAGCATCAGCCTCCTTCTTCTTTGATGGGATAGAGCAAGGCAGGATGTGGAGGGAGGCAGAGGGTGCCTGGTGTTTGGCCAGCAGATGGAACTGCGGCAGAAGGACAAGAGTTCTGGCACACAGCCCTCACAAAAGGCCACTGCAGAGGCTGTGTGTTCTGTCCAACTATTCACTACAACAACAAAAATTTACCTCTGCCTATAAACCTCATCCTATGCTTGTGGAGGGGTTAGAGTAACCAGGATTTGCAGGTCACCCGGCAGCTCTCCCTCCATGTTGCCAGGTCGCTGCTGTCTCCACACAAGGCTCTTGTGGCTTTTTCTAAAATGGAAGTGTGACAACTCATGCATCTTTCTCTATTTTTTCCCTAAATATTTCGTCTCCTAAATCTCTTACTCTTAATGGTGGGAGTTTTTTTCTGCAGCTGCTCGAGTGGAGCTGCTTGATAGGGCAGAGCTGTCCCACAGCTGGTCACCTCCCTACCCAGGAGTCCCAGCAGGGCCAGAAAGGCAGCAGGTGTTTCCTAAGCAGGGATTTCATTTTGGGTGTTGATATCAGGAGGTTTAGTTAAATCTTTGCCTCTACTGTAAATTCATTAGTATAGGTGTAAAAAGCTTAGAACCAAAATCCATTTTTGAGTTTTCAATTTGTCTTGATTTTCAGAGCTCCTTATCTGGTATTGACTTAGGTATCTAATGACCCAATTCATCAAGTAGTTTAAGCATGTCGCTAATTTTAATCAAGTGCGTAATCCCACATTTAGTTAGGCACTCGTGTAAGTATCTTTCTAAATGAAAAATGGGTATAAAGCCTAATTTAAGACAAATCCCTGCTTGAATGTGTTGCCTTTGTTCTTCCTGAGGAAAACGAAAGTGGGAGTATTTTTGTAAGGAGATGTTTCCAGGGCAGGTCTTGAGTGTGGAGCCAGAAATGTGCAGGTGAGCTCTTCCCCCCGAGGCGTGTCCCGAGCTCCGCCTCGAGCGCTGACCCTCGCCTCCCCGACATCCATCCCCCTTGCCTAACAATGACAAATGGAGTTATAATATTGGTTGTTGAACCATAAGCTGTAGATAAATGTGCTTCTGAGAACCACCATTAAGTCCCTAAATGGATTATATATATTTGGTTTAGAAACCTAATATTTAATATTAGTGTACTCTCCAGCGGTTGGCTTTATTTCTCTTGATAATCTATTCCCGGTGCATTTCCTTTTAGATTTCTAACCTCATTAAACCTTTCATATCACAGTTATTTTCTGTTCTAAACAAAATTAAAGACACACCATCCCCAGGTTTTAAGAGTCTAATTTTACTCCCGAACTGGAGGAAACACAGAGATAAACATTCTTTTCAGTGATGAATTTTAAAACCGCTTTACGAGTCAGCTGAAATTGCTAACCATATTGAGGATTGTAAAAGTCTGTGCAAGGCAGCATAATAAATGATGCTTGAAATGGCATTTGTTGTATGGGAGTTCAGATGCTTACATGCTATCTTCCCCTTCTTGGTTTTGTATAAAATGTGAGGCTGTATCTCACGTCATACGGTACCTTAAGAATTTATAACATTTTGCTTCTGGTCCGATTGTCTGCAAGGAATCTCAGTTACCAGCAGGGGTTCCTTAAATTCACATGGCCAGGAGAAAGCTGTATCTGTGTAATACTCTGCTCCCAGTGTGCACATTAAACTGGTTTTCCTTGATCGAGGACACATTTCTTCCTTATCATCAGGCACTTTGGCACATTGCTTGTTCTGATATATATAAGTATTGCACTCTGCCTTACTAGACACATTAAAATTGTGTTTGGCCATTCTTCTTGTTATACAATGCCCTGGCCCCTACAGTGGCTGCTGTAAGAAAAAATGCTGTATATGTGCTGTTGAAAAGAAATCTGCAGGCTGGAGGAAGCTCTAAAACATAATCTTTATTTGCTTAAACCCATTTCTCTTTCCCTTGTTTTCCTGTAAGGCCTATAATACCTCTGCTAATTATCAAATTGCATTAATGGCATTAAATCAGGGTTACACACTTCATAGCCTGCCTGCTCCTTCTCTTTCCACTTCCACCAGAGTCCTGTGGCTGAATGATGACATCCCACCAATGTGCAACATTCCCATCACAGCTGATGGGGATCTCACAAGCACAGGATCATAGGGAGGTCTCTGTTGCAGGCCTGTTGTCTGTGGTGCAAAAGCAGCTTACATAGTTCTGCTGCTTCTAATTCCAGTGCCAAGACCTGTTGTCTGGACTAGTAATTAGCACTTTGCATCTTAAAAACACTTGTCTTCTCTTTGCCTTGTGGCAGATACTGATATTTTCCATCCCTGTTGTGCAGGCAGGGAAGGGTGAGGCAGGGACAGGGTACCCAGGATTTTATGCTGTGCATCAATAGCCAGAATTACCACCAGCAGCTCCTGGCTCCCTGTCCTTTGCTCATCTGTTAGTCATGAGGTGGGAGCTAACATTTTAGGGATTTAAAATCAGAGACAGGGGGCTCTGCAATTTACAGAAGCTCTCAACATGCCACAGGAGCAGGCCTGGTGACAATAGGCATTTGTTTGACATTGAAAAAATGATAGTGAAAATTGGCTGAGCAGTTTCTGATCACTGAAGTCCCTGCTGATAGCTTTGTGCTACTCCTGTTCGAATTCACTGTAAGAAACAGCATGGTGCTAATCGCTGAGAAGTTCTGGGAGAAGGCTGGTCAGCAGGGTGCTTATATGAAGAGTGATGTGATGAAATGACAAGGAAATAGGTCTTTACCCTGACCCTTTTCCTCTCCCTTCCAATTGCAAGGAGCAGTTAACAATCACCAGAAACTTTCCTGGCAAACTGACCTGCAGGTTTGCATTTGTTTTCAAGGGTTCAGCATCGTTGTCTTCAGTAGGATGCTCTCATTTGGGACTTGGTCATGGCTGTGTATAAGGTTCCTACATTTATGTTTTCCTCCTGTTTTCTTCCACACATAACATCATTCAGATGAGGACAGTGTCCTTGAGTGCACTGTGGTGCAAGAGGATGCATTATTACCACAAGGGCATTTTGAGCCAGTTTCCACCAGGATTATTACACCCTGTGAATTCATTAGGCTCCTGCTCACCTGTTCTTGGAGCATGTGACAGTGTTATCATCCTCCTTTCAGAGGGCAGGAGCAGGCTGCTCAGTTTTAAGCTCTAATGGCTGCTTATTTAATATGCTTTTATTTTCACCCACCCATAGCAATCATCACCTTAAAAATCACCTCCATTATATCCATCCTGTTCTCCACTGCTGAACAAATCAATGCACCTCTGACAGTCAGAGGCTGTGTGAGTGTGCAGGAATCCTGAGGAATCAATAGCACCCAGGTGCAGCAGAGAGGATTAGAGGTTTTCCCCAGGGAGAAACGGCTGGCAACAGAGGCCCCCTGTTCTCATGACTCAGCAGCTCCACTCCAATTTCCCATTTCAAGTACAGAACAGCAAGCTCTAAATCTTCCATGGCTGAGTGCAGAGTGGAGAGCCCAATACCAAGTTACATTTCAGTTTGCACTGACAGATGGGAAACCATCATAACGTTCCTTTCTCTGTGAGGAGAGATGGGTTCCCACAAGGCAGGAGAGATTCCGAGTGCTGCTGCAGAGGCTCAGCAGTGCCAGGAGCTGGATGCTCATGTGAGAATCCAATGGATGTTGCGTGGTGTCTCGCCCTAGGTGGGATAGCTGCCATCTGTTCTACAGTGATGCTGTCTCAAACTGTTTGCAAATCTTCTCCAGTACCCCAAAAGTGCTGGAGGTTGAAGAAGGCAGGGGGAGTGAAAGCCTTTAAGGGTTGGGATAGGTGTCAGGAGGAGATCAAGCTGGGAAAGAGTGTTTCTACTCCACTGCACAAGTGGAGACAAAGGATTTTAGATGTGGGCTTGCTACGTCTCACCAATACTATATTTACTCTTAGGGGTTAATGTGGGGCATCTGAATCCACTATCACTCAGCAGGCATCAGGATGAAAGAGAAAGATCCTTATGACCATAAAATAGTGATAATCCAATGCCATAATGTTAATGAGCCTCAGGTTTCCAGGCTTGCCATATGCAACCCCCCGTTGGCTTTAGCAGACACTACCATATGCGTCAGATGTCCAGAATCAGGCTTTTTTTCTCATTTCCCGTGTTGGAAGAGATGCCTTTCTGCAGGAAAAAAAAATCTGCAAGTTTGCCTGTAGGTCAAAATAAAAAGGTTTCTCATCAAAGGAACAAGTTTCCTTCCCGTTTTGCTCAGTGGTGCTTTCAGAAGCTCCTCTCATTTACATCCATCGTGCCAAGTCAACTCCTGGTGTTCCTGTGCAGGAGACGCTCAGCCTGCTCGGACTGACTGAGGGTTGGGAGCAGATGTTGGCTCCATGACAGGTCTGTGTCAGCAACGTGTTTTGATAAGAACAGACTATTCCCAGCTGGTTTCTGAAGAGTTTTTCTCTTTTTCTCTGTTTCTCTTTTTTTCTGTTTTCCTTCTCTCTTGCTTTGAGCCCTTCATCAGCCTCAGAGCACGCATTCTGAAAAGATGTGCCCAGCTCTTTTCTTGATGTTGTTTTATTTTCTGCACATTTTGAGGCCTTTTTTAAAACATTATCTTTCACGTGGTTGGGAATCCCCCAAATTCAGCTTTTCCTTTGCTGAGTAATTTCCATGGAAGAAAACTCTGCATTTCTTCCAATCAAGCAAGAACATGGAGACATGCAGTCCCTGTTTAATGTGGCTCTGCCACCAGAAACCAAATAAAAGCCCAGATTTAACACAGTTAGCTGCATCCTTTCTGGGAGCTCTTGGTGCTGAGCTTTGGTATCACTAATCTGGGCAGGCTGTGGGAGATGGGCACAGCTGAGCCCAGGGAGTGTCAGTGGTGGAGAATCACGTCCAAATGGGAATGCATTCCCTGCCTGCAGCCCAGCAGTGCTGCCAGCCAAACCATGGGTTTCTGTCAATGTGTTACTGGCCTCCAAATAAAGACTTGAAGAGGAGGAAGCTTGTGATGTCTCTCTAGATTAAATGTGGGAACCGAAGTTCACCCACCACGCTTCATATCTTCGATCAGATTCCGTGTTAGATTAGTGTCAGAAGACTGAAGACTGTTGGGATAATTTTTTATTCCACCTCCACCTTCATGCATCTGCTTACCTGGTTAATTGTGGTTGGAAAATCCTGCAATCCCTTATTTTAAATATATATGACATTTCTGTTGCCTCGACAGGGCAGGAGCTCTTGGCTGAGCCCACACTCCTAGAGGAGTCCTCAGAAAGAGATCCATTTGCAGAGCCAGTTGCCAGTTTTTCCAGGCTCACTGTTGAAGCAGTGTGTGAACAAGTTACTTGTTCTCTTTATGCTGTGAATCTGTAAAACCAGGGGGAAAGTAGAACCTCTTGGAGCTCCAGACAATCCACACCCTCTGTATTCTCTTGGGTTCCAGTGAAGCTGTGTGAGCCATGCTGGCCCAAGTAAATAACTCTCCTTTTTTGCCAGAAGCCTGTAAGACCTGGTTGTTCATTCAACTACTTTCTCCTGGAGTCTCAACCTCCCTGCAGCAGTTTCTAGGTGAACAGCAGGCTTGGGGACTGTGTTGTAATGGGAGACCTCTGTTTCCCTTTTAACCAGGACTTCAACCCTGCAAAACAATCAGCTCTTCCCTTTCCATTGAGACCAGCAGTATCTAATCAGGTTTCACTCCTTTGTTGTATCTATTGATCCTCAGCACTGTAAGATGCAAATTGCCATGCCTGACAGGATTCAGGGTGTTTTATCATCAATGGAGAGTAATTATCCTTGGCTGCACCAATATTGGATTGTTAAGCCCCAGGATAATGCACAAGGTAAAGACATTTAGAAGGCAGTCCACCTTGGGGATTTGTGTAAATGTGATGGATAGAGTGAGAGCAGGATAGCTGAATTACAGCCCCAGGGACTGACAGCTGCATGGGGCTGTAGCCTTGATAATCCTTACAGAGAAGCTGGTGCTGCAGTTGGTATTGAGACACAAAGTGTGTCTAAAGCTGTAAGTTTCCCTTTCTGTTTAATCCTTGTAATGTGTATGTGCTGAAGAAGAAAACTTATGCAAGATTTTAAATGGATTCTGTGCTCTTGTGAGAATGGCCAAACAACTTCTCCTGTTCATTTATTTATTTAACCATATTTCAAGCTTTTCAATTGAGCATATTTTAGAGGCAGAAGGGTGTTCAGGTGCTTATTTCTTAGTCTGTGGATCCCAGTTCATTACTAAAAGCAGAATTACAATTTAATAAGTAGGAGATGCTTTTATTTTTTTGGAAAATATCTGGTTAACCATTGCAATATTCTGGAGCATAAAGTAGTTAAGCTGTCTTAGCTGTGGGGAGAAAATGTATGTCAACAGAGATGCCATGTTAGCTGACTAATCCTCAGCTGATAGCAGCAAACCTGAAAGTAGTCTCAGGGAAGAAAATCTCTTTTTCCAGAGTTATCCATATGAGCTGAGTCTTATACCTGTCACTTTTTTTTTTTTTTTTTTTTTTTAAACAGACCATTTCTGTAGCTGTGAAATAAATAAGAACAGAGATATAAAGAGGAGAAGGAGTGTTGGTGCCTGGAAACTTCTGAGATGAATGTTGAGGGTAGTTCCTAAAGACCTTCAGGCTTCAGGTGCAACACTAGGCATGAAAGCTGCGAGTTCTGTTAACATTTTTTAATGTTTTTGGTGGCAGTTCTTTCTTGTCAAGCAACTCCTTGTGTTTGACCAAGGCCATGACTAAGATCAGCCAACTTGCTTGGCATGCAAAGCACGCTTTATTCTTGTTAAAGCTGCTAAGGATACTGCGGAGCAAATGCCAGAAACTTAAGCAAATAGTCCATGTTTTACCAGAACTGGGCCAGATTTTGCAGCTCTATGCAGCTCTTTGCAGCCCTGTGCTGGCAGCCCGTGCCCTGTGCTGCCACGGAGGCGCTGGGGTTGCTGTGCTCCAGTGGGATTTTTCTGACATCCTTCACAAGCGCCCCTGGCTGCTTCATTTCACACATTATCATCAAAGTGTGCAACAACTCCTTGCAGTGCTCCAGACCTTCAGGCAAGGGAGAGAGGGGGTTTGCTCCACGGCCAGTTCTGACTGCAATTTGGAAAAAGGAGAAAATGGAGAAAGATTAGGAAAATTGTCTCACATAGCTACACTGTTTGTCATGTTTTTAAAAGGGAGCAAGTCTCACAGGTGTTTTGATTGCTAAGTCAGAAATGCGCTGCTCAGGAGGATAGAGTCCAGGGAAGTCATGTTGGGGGACAGAATAGCCCCCCAAGCCGGGAGGGGGATCTGTGAGCGATTTTAAATGATGCAGTCGAAGCTGATGCCAGTTGGGCTTCTCCTCCTGCCCTTGGCTGCCCAGAGCTTTTGGGATGCCCTCCAGGGAATGCTGCTGGGGGAGAGCAGCTCCTGCAGCCCCATCTGCCCTGTGCTGCTGAGCTGTGCTGGCCTCGGCCACATCCCTGCAGGTGATCCTGCTGCCGGCTGTGAGCGCAGCAGCCCCGCAGCCGCTCGGGCAGATGCTGCGGGCGAGCAGAGCAGCCTGCAGCCTCAGAGCCATAATTGGCTCCCTGCAGCGCTGCAGGCAGATCCCACCTCGCCCTGTGTTTTCCTGGGAAGCTGCAGCACCACTCTGCCCAGCTGCCCTGGCAGCCCACGGCAGCCTGGGCACGGGACAGCCGTGCCCTGAGCCCCTCGAGTGTGCCGGACAGGCACAGCCTCGAGCAGAAACGCTGAAACCCAAATTTCAATGTGTCCCTGCTGCTCCTCTGCCCGTGCTGCATGGGAGCACTGGGGCTTCTGCAGGCTGGCCGATTTCTGGAAATGTCAGTGTATGTAGGGCAGTATCTTTGGGGAATTCTGTTGCGTGCTCCCTCTTCCCCACAGTCCCTCCTTTTTTCCCCCAGAAGGATCTCAAAGCTGTGCAGTTCTGCAATTGAAATGTGCCACGGCTCATAGAGCTCCTCGGGATGCAGAGAGCAGCTTTGTGGCCAGCTGACAGGACTACCCACTGTACTCATGGGGGGCGACCCACAAGCAGAGCCATATTGTAGCTTTTAAAGATAAACTGGTGCTAAAATTCCAAACACCCCAGTCCTATAGTCTGGGGAACTCAAGATCTAGACTCCCATTTTGTAGCAGGGCCTGAATCTGACTTAGACCAAGCCAGAAATCGTGTGAGCTGAGAGGTTTGGCCCTCAGAAGGGGGAAGATGCTGGTGCAGAACCAGAGCTGAGACCTTTTCTGCTGCATGGCACCGTGCCACAGCACAAAGCCTGCAGAATCCCGTAGTCAGTACAGATATTTTAGGTGAAGTATATGTGAGTGGAGGATCAATACCATATGGCATGCGTGTTAAAATAAAAACATGCGTACACTCAGGGCTGGATTTGCTGTATTCCACATGAAAGTAGGGGGTTTTTATTGGGAAAATGGTTAGATTTGATGGCGGTATGTAATTAGTAGTTTGCCAGCAATAATTACAGGGCTGTGCTCCAGAATAAATTATGTAGCATTCCTGTGCATATAATATGGTATACCACAAAATAGGAGTTGGAAAATTGCAACATTGCTGGATCATCATATATCTGACATGTTGAAGGGGGTTTTTTTTGCTCTGATAGTTTATGAAAAATAGTAAGTATGGTGCACTGTGAACCAAAAGGCTTGCTTTGTTAAATTAACCACAATTGCAACCACAAATTATGGCTTCACAAACTATAGATTTAAGACTGGCTTTTCATAAATAGAGCTTCTTTGTGTTACAACAAAACATACATGAAAGAATGGAGCTGTACAGTGATGCCAAAGTAGCACTTTCAAAATCATCAGCCCATTCAAGCCTTTGGAATACAATCATAATATTTGTTTAAAGTTTAATATACAGACAGGAAATTCATAGAAATCCCATAAGCTTAACACAGTTCTAGTGTAATTTTGGTGTGCCTTAATGAAATAATAGCAAGATAGCAACCATGTAAGATAGGTTTGTATTCATTTGAAAGTTTGTGTACATTTGAAAGTTTCACTTACACGAGTGAATAATTTGACACTAAGTGACTGAGCAAAGTTTCTGCAAAATGAAACAGGATAGAAGAATCCTTCTGTGTTTTTTTACACATAACATGTCCATATATGCTAAGGACCCAAATCTTTCTAAGTAGAGGGAGTTATACCAGTTTCTACCAAAGGTAAATGTGCCCAAAAAAGAGTGTTCTCCAATACAGGATGATAGCTGTAGATTTCTCCAAGTTTTAAAATATCCTACAGATTACTGGCATGCTGATCCCAATTTTGAAAGGCATACTTTTGGCAGCAGCCAACCGAGGAGGGCCATGTGTTAACATCCTGGTTTAGCAATATGTATTCCCACATGCTAAGCTCTCGTACAAATGTAGTTTTTATTGCTGTTGACTTCAAACAAAGATGCTTTGACATCTAAAGTTGTATATGTTACAGATGCGATGCCTAACCATACTCATGCTGTATATTTTAGGATGAGCTGGCTGTGCTCCCAATTATCCAATGGAGTATAAACACTCCTAGGATCCAGGGCCCCATAGGGAGAGTTGCTTCCCTGTGTTCTGCTGTGTTGTGCTGCACTGCAACATCTTGCCGTGTCTGACGTGTTGTACTCCAGCTCATTTGCACATTGTTGCTTAACACAATGTATAAATAACATATAGGAGCAGGCAACATCTCCTGTAGTCTGCCTTGGAATGTGGAACAAGCATTGTCAAGGAGAGCTTGAGTTGCTCCCAAATCCACAGGGTAGCAGGCTCTCCCTTTCTTTCCCATCCCATGTTCTCTCATCCTCACACTAACAGTGAGAAGGAGGATAATAATCCAGTTTGGAAGCATTTCTATGGAAAAAAACAAAAGTGGTATTTATTGGCCAAAATTTTTTGTGCTAAGCAGTTTAAGGCTTGCCATTTTGAAATGGTGGCTGGTGGTTGGCTTTTCCTTTGGAGCAATAGGTTGGCTTTCTGGAAAAAAAATCCTTTAAAAGTTGAGTAAATAATTATTCCCCTTCCATCACTATCCTCAGCAGGAAACCAGAGTTCTGCTTTCTTCTGCACCCATCTTTACAGGTAATCTGAGCCAAGGAAGGGCTGGCTGGAGCCCTTCTTCTGTCCTTGTGGAAGCTGCAGGTTTTGTCCTAGCTGCTGTTACAGCTGTGTCGGGTCTCCAGCACAGTTAAGGGACGACTCATCCACTACCTGTTCTGATTAGACTCTCCCAGCAGTAGAAATCCTGCCACTCCTTTCATTTGCATCCAGGAGGTAGCTGAGCCAGCACTTTGGAGGTGTGGAAGCACCGCCAATGTCTCAGGAGCATCCCTTTGGGGATGGTTTGCCAGGAGGGAGGTCTGTGAGGGCTGGCAGATCCATGGGGAGATGGGGAACCCCAGGGGCTGCACCACGCTTGGCAAGAGTCCAGAAAAATTCAAGTCTCACCCGTCTCCTTGTGGTTTTGGTCTTCAAAGGTAACTGGATTTGCACATAAGGTTTTCACTCCTGTGGCTGGCAGTGTGTGTACAGGAGTTCTTGTAAAAATAATTAGCTGTAAATATTTTGCATCTAATTCTGAAAGGTTACTTCAAAGAAACATTTTGTCTTATCGCTCGGGATCTTTTCTGATGTCGAAATACACATTCATGAGTGAAGCACTGCAATTACAAGGATGTTTAGAGAATCACAAAGGTATTTATTCTTGTCCTGGCTAGTTTATAGTAGCAAAAATTGCAAGTGGAAAGGCTAAGAAAATGTATTCTAAAAACAAACGTGTAATTGTTTTGTTGAGAGTTAGAGTCAACAGTGTTTATTCATGAGGCTTAGCTGCCCCAGGCAAGAGCAATCAGACTGGAGGTACCACCTCCTGTATCCTTGTTCTCTTTAATTGGAGCCATAGCCTTGGATGCCCCGAGGCGAAGGGCCGTCTCTAAATGTATTCTGTTCAGTTTATGAACATTTGAAAGTGCAGTGGAAAAAAACATTCTTTTGTTTAGACAGTTTCAGACTTCCCCTCCCTTTTCTGTTCAGCAAGTGAAAACTATACGTCAAAATTAAACTCTTGAGCAGCTATGGATTTTGTGTGTAATGTGATCCTCCAATGGCTAAATAGTTCTGGAGTGTTGTTGGGCCTGGGAGTGGAGCTGTGTGTCACCAGCAGGCTCTGGGATGGATGGATGGACTGATGGATGGACGGACGGACGGACGGACGGACGGACGGACGGACGGACGGATGGATGGATGGATGGATGGATGGATGGATGGATGGATGGATGGATGGATGGATGGATGGCAGCAGTCCTGCCCCGGTGCTGTCTGCACAGCCCCAGCACTCCTCAGCCCCACCACACTCCCTCTCCCCTCACACACCATCTTTGAGGCAAATCAGAGCACATTTTAACAGTTGCACTTCAAATTCCTGTGTAACTTCACTCCTGCTGTAGGCCCTGTGAGGGTACCTAGCACAGCCCCAGCCTGGGAGCAGGCTCAATAACAGATTCAATAAAACTCCTCTCCGGCTGCCTCCCAGCTGAAGCCCAGGTGGGGACACACAATGCAGGAGAAGGCAGCATCTGTTATTGAATCTCGCCCGGAGTTTATCCAAGCTCTTCCTGAGTGTTTTTCTACTCTCTCCACTGTATAATCCTGATTTCCTCATGATATCTTTATGCAACACAATGGTTAAGTGCTTTCTCCGTCTGTTGTCAGCACTGCCAGTATCAAACTGCTTTTAGCTCCAAAACAAGAAGTGTGCTCTGTCTCAGGGTGAGAGTCTTCCGTGCTCTCTTCAAGCATCAGTCTGGTCTGATGGATCCTGTCTCGAGGGAGAGCTCTCCACTTGAGACAGATATGCAGGTGGAGTGGATGGCTGTGATCCTGCAGCCTTGAGTCAGGCCTGAGTGAAAACAATAGCCCCAGCCTATCTCATCTCATCTCTGAGAACAATCACGCTGGCCCCACACCCTGGCGTCCCAGCACTCAGCACCAGCTCGGTGTGAAGTCCCTCCTGTGGTCTGCTCAGGCTGTGTGTAAGGTGTTGCTGCTCAAGATAGCATCTTGAAAAGAGGAGAAAACAAGAATACACCCCATCTCAGCGTGGCTTTCACATTGCCCCGTCCCCGTGCCTGGCCATGGTGCTCTCAGGGTTCAAGCAAGTAACATCCAATGTTGTCATCGTGGTTTGCACATTCGAGGGCTGAACCGAGAACACAAAATGAGCATCTGATATTGCACCCTGTGTGCACTTAGCCATCAATCCCCACCTTTCCGGAAGGGTGTTAAGTGGTTTCCCCTGCCATTGATGCTGCTTTAGGTTAATTCTGTGCTGCTTCAAACCACCTCTGTTCCCCATTGTGTTCTCCTGCAGTCAGAAGCAGGCAAGAAGGGAAAGGGACGGTGTGGCAGGTGACTGGTGGGATGAGTCCTTGGCTCCAGGAACTTGTCCTTCACTGGTAGTGACTCACTGCCAGTTCCTCTGTAGGTCCATGCAAAGAGAGGTTTGGAGCTCTTCAGAACCATTTCAAGGGAATGGCCTTTCATTCCCCACATCTTCTTAAAACAATATTAATGAGTGGTTTACCAGATATCCCAGATTTTCTAAGCTACCACTCCAGTTGTATCTTAACTGCAGCAAATAACAAGGCTTAAAAAGGCACCTGTTTATTTAGTTATTACATGCAACTGGCAAGGCTTAAGTCCTGTCCCTGAATGGTATCAATTCTAGTAAGAAGTATGTCATAGCCCTGGAGACTTTATCTAAATAATCACAGCTTTCTGGAGTGCAGTTTTCAGATTTGAGTTATTAGATTTAAACTTCTGGTCTTCTTAGGAAAACACCTTCCCTTCCATCCTGTTTCCTTGCCCCTGATCCATGGTTGAACTGTCTAGAGGATGGCATAATATTTGCTGCATATTTGCCTTGACAAATGGCTAATTCCCACTCGGATCCATGGGGGTTTGCTGTGCACCAGGGACAGCAGGCTCCTTGGCTTCCTTGCCGAGAATATTTGTTTAAATGCAGCAAGTCCTTTCTCCAATGTTGTCTTTGCAGAATGTGGAGGGGTGAGCCTTTTGATGTTTGTATTTACAGTGTTTTCACATCTGGATGTCATTTGTGACACAGGCTCTCCTCCTTCTTCTATCCCTGTGTCTTCCTGTAAAATACGTTTTGAACATACAAGCTCATGTGGCTTTAATGCGTGGTAGTCGGCCAATGCATTTAGCAGGCCTGTAGTAGGCCAATAAAGAGGTACCTTGGGTCATGCTGTGAGCTCTTGTAAATTTATCCCGAATTAACCCTGATTGGCATCCAGCTCCCCTGCTGTAAAGATACAGATGTGCATGCTCTCCAACATCTGCTGCTTTGTGAGGAGCTGTGCCATAAATCCACAACCCCCCCCGTGACCTGCAGTCTGGGCTGAGGGTTTGGGGATGCTCCTGTGCTCCCCAGTCAGGGTGGGTACCTGCAGGAGGCAGGTGACAGCACTCCTGACACTAGGGCAGCTCCATCCTTGCGTTTTCAGGTGAAAATCCTGTTGGTGTTGCAAGAGGGTGTTCTTCTCCCTGAGCAACACCGACGTACAACCTCCAGTGGGGATCCTTCTTGTGGCTCCCTGTTTCACGCAAGTGGTTTGAATATCCTCGTCCAACAGGTTTCTTTGGGGCTCCTATTAATGCAGCTTCATCTTTTAAAATGCAAACTTGGGCATGGCAGAGCAGGCTCTTTCTGCTGCCTTCACTTGCAGAGGAAAGACAGGGAATGAGATCAGTCAGAGCAGCCAGAGCGTCGCTGCAGTCCTGCAGCCAGCCAGGGATGCAAAGGGAAAAACATACCCATCAATTTCTAAATGTCAGCTGAGATCCCCTGGAAATTATTTATTGCGTCTGCTGTCGTATTTAATGATTTAACAATATACTAATAATCATAATATATTAACTTTGTGTAGTGATATACCAATCAATATAAAATAATGAACACATCTAATGGATTTAATAGTATACAGATGTTTACTGCCTTTCTCCTTGAAGATTTTCAGATAATTTCTGCAGGCCAGCTGAAGACCAGGCTCGGGCAGCTCCTTTCCCCTACCCCAGAGGCAGTCACAGTGCTGGGGCCATTTGGGGACACCCCAAAATCCTGCTGGGTGAGGGCCAGCAGTGCAGAGAGGGGTGTTGGGGTGCAGAACAGGCTGTGGGGTGCAGGCTGAGTGGGCAGGGGCTGTGCTGGAGGCTCGTGGGTGTGACACCCCCATCCCACACGGGGAGAGGAGGGCAGGGGCTGGCCCCGTCCCCATGAATCACATTTACTGCAGCAGGTGCTAACCAGGCATGTCAGGCAGCGGGGATTGCTGGCCCTGTGGCCATTGATTAACCATTTATTAAAGCACCTGTGAATCACAGCAATAGTAATTATATTTTAAATATACCTACTAACAACTGTTTTGCAATGCGGAAGGTTAATCACGATTAAACGTTTCCTTTGCTTTTCTCTTCCCCCTCTGCCCGGATCCACATCCTCTGGGGGTCCAAATGCATCTCAGGGACACAGGAGACTGCAACTAACATGGAAAATAAAGGGAAAGGAGCCCAATGTCAGCCCATCCACAGGCTGGTGGCGGGAGGAGCGTGCACACACACGCACACCAGGGATGCACACACCAGGGCGTTCAGAGAGCACTGACACGCTTCATGCACCCTTTGACTGTGTGCACACAGGCAGAAAGCTCACACACCGTGAACACACCCAGACAGAGCTGTGTGCACACACATACACACCCACTGTGAACACACCCAGACAGCTCTGTTTGCACACACACATACACACACATGGCTGTGCACACACACATACACAAACACCGTGCACACACCCACACAGCGGTGTGTGCACACACACATACACACACACAGGTGTGCACACACTGGCTGTGCACACAGACACGGCACATGCACGGCACGGAGCCGCAGACTACACACACACACGGACACAGACTGTGCACACACGGACACAGACTGTGCACACACAGACTGTGCACGCCTATAGTGCACACAAGGACGATGCACACACACAGATCGCATACACGGCTCACGCACACCTGCCGCGCAGACACACCCCGTGCACCTGGACGTGGGCCGTGTCCGCACGGCCCCTGCACACCTGTGCACGTGTGCGCGCCCAGACAGCCACGGGGCACGGAGCGGGCGCTGCCGCTCACGGTCACTGCCGTTCACGCACCCGCGCTAAACTCGGGCTCACTCTCGCGCCTCTCGCCCGCGCGTTCCCGCGGCGCGCGCCCTGCGCCCGCTGCCCCGACGGCGGGTCCCGCGCGCCCCCGCGGCGAGGCGGGGCGGGGCCGGGGCGCGGCGGGCGCGCGCGCGGGCGCGGCGCGGGGCCGCGCGTCTCGCGGGCGGATTGGCCCCGCGGCGCGGGCGGGCGGGCGCGGGGCGGGGCGCGGCGGCCGCGGCCGCGCGGAGCAGTCGCGCCGCGGAGCGCCCGGGGAGCGGCACCGCCGCCGCGGAGCGGAGCGGGCTCGGCGCGGTGCCTCCCCGTCCATGCTTGGGAATAATGGCTACCGAGGCGTGAACCACGAAAAGAAAGAAAGAAAGAAACCCGCCGCCGGGGGAAGCCCCTGGATGGGGCCGGGCTGGCGCTGCCTGCGGAACTGAGCGTTCCCCTGCTCCCCTCCTTGGATGCCGGCCGGAGCCGCTGCCTGGGTCGCTTGCTTTTTTCTTTTTTTTTTTTTTTCTGCTGTGTTTTTGCCTTTTTTTGGTGCGTCTGTGGGCTTTTCACCCCTTCGTGTGTTTTTGGCCCCGCGGGTGATGGACCCGTAGCGCCGTCTGCGCGGCGGCTCCGGAGCTGAGCGGGCGCGGGGGCGCAAACTTTGAGCCCCGGGTTCGACCGGGGGGAGAGAAGAAAAAAAAAAAAACCCACAAACAAGGGGGGAAAAAACAAAAAGAAGGAAAAAAAGCGAGGAGACGCTGTGCCTGCAGCCCCAGGAAGAGCGTAGGGAAGGAGCGAGCGGCGGAGGACCGCGGCGGGAGGAGGAGGCGGGGGCCGGCGGGACCCCCGGGGCACCTCCGGGCCGGGAGCCGCGTTGTGCCGCTGCGGGGGGGCCCCGAGCGGCTCCGCTCCGCTCCGCGCCCGCCCGGCCGCGCCCGGAGGATCATCCCGCTGGGGCCCGGCGGGCCGGCGGGGCTCGCCATGGTCTGCGCGCCGCGCGGTGAGTAGCGGCGGGCGGGTGGGAGCCCTCCGGGCCGGGGACCCCCCATCCCCGGGGACTTCTGGTCCCCTCCCCGAGCCCCGTTCCTCGGCGGGGGAAGTGTTTTCCAGCAGGGGAGCTGGCGGCTTTGCGGTCAGCCGAGGGGAGGAAATCGCCGTGCTTCCCGCCGGTGTGGCGGTGGCTCCGTGCGGTCTCTGTGTGTTTCTCTTTTTCTTCTTTTCTCTCTTGCGCCGTTTTCCGTGCAGCCGGAGAGGTTGGTTCGGTTTTCCCGGCCGCGCTGCCGGCCCCCGCCAGCCCCGGTGGCTTCCTCGGGGTGGTTCTCTCCGCGTTCTCCCGAGCGGGGGTCGGGATGCCGAGGGGCAGGAGCCGCTCGTTGCCCATTCCCGGAGGCGAACCAAGGAGCTCTCCGAGCAGAATTATGGAGGGGTATTTTCGCGGGAGAAACTGGGTGTGTTTAAATAAAACAGAAGACAAGAAAGAGGTGCAGCAGCGCGGAGCTGCTTGGATGCGATGCGCTCCCGAGCTGCCTTTTTTTTTTTTTTTTCACCCCATTTCGCACATTCCTCCAGTGCGACCGCATCCCCCTTCCCACCCTCGCGGGAGCGGGGAGAGTGAATAATAAATATTGAAGCTCTGCCTTCTCCGGGCGGCAGCTCCGGAGCCGGGGCAGCGCGGGTGACCCGGCGGACACGGCTGCTCCCACCCACCCACGGGTGGCCGTGGCCGTGCCGGCCCCGCAGCGCGGCTCCCTGGGCGTCTCGGTGGTCCCTTCGAGCGGAATATCGCGACTTGGCTCTGTCGGGTGTTGCTGGCTGGCTGGCGCTGTAGCCGGCTGCCGGATGAGGCCGGTGTTGGTCTGGGATTTCTGGCTGTTGAAAACGGTAACAGACTCAAAAATCCGTGCCCGGCGGTTTAACCCCTTCGGTGCGGCCACAGCCCTTCTACTCGCAAGGAATAGCAAGTCTGAAAATGGTCGTCGTAGATTTTTCTTTTTTTTTTTTTTCCCCTGTGTCTTTTGGCATGAGAAATGTCCGCCACTCCCGGACCGGGAAGGTTGTGCGGGCCAGGCTGGATCGCGGGGTGCGGGGCTGCCGGGCTCTGCTCCCCTCCCCGCGCCTGCTGCGGAGCCCCTCTGCTTAGCCTGAATGAAAAATTTAATCCAATTAAGAAATTAAACCTTGTATGTTTAAAGTGACAAATTTGAGAAGGGGAGGGAGAGGCGAAATAAGATTTCCAGGTCACTGGTTTACTAAAGATGGTTTGGAGAAAGAGCTCGGGAATAAGGTGAGGGCAGAGGGAAGGAAAGAAGGACCTTTTTAAATGGCAAAGGCTTGTTTTTCTCTCTGGAATTTAAACTGGTTCTTAGGCTTGTAAAATCTTCTTGAAGTTGCGAATTTATCTCAGGAGGCTGCTTGGCAGCTAATCTTCTCAAGGCATGTCCTGATTTTTTGTAACGTTACAGTATCTGAGGTCCTTTTAACCTAATTTTGTAACAAAGATAATTTCTTGTTATGTAAGTTACTGTTCTGAATGATTGCTTTGGGTCTTGGAGAGCGTCCTTAACTGGTCTCCCCTGTGCCGCAGAAAGTGGAATTATTTACTTCGTTATCAATTCTTGAAAGAAAGCCTTGCTCAACTGGAAAAGGCTGCCAAGGTATTACAGGAAAACAGAGTCTTACCATTCTTCTTTCTAGAGAGTTAAATCTTTGGTCATCCCTGATCAGAATTTACTTCAGAGGTTTATGTTTATGTGTAAATCCGATTTTCCCCACATACAGACTTACAAGGGTGAGCTGCTTGAATTATACACACGGCATTAACTTCCCACAAGTGGCAGCCTCCTAATGCTCTCTTCAAGAATTTTCTTCTTTGCTGACAGCAGTTCCCTAAAACTGCCCTGTGCTCAAGCCAAAAGGCACCAGCTTGAGATGCCTGATTTTCTTTTCCAGTGAAGATTAATGCTGGAAGATTTAGGCAGGCAGTATTTTATTTAGCTGGATACCAAGTTTTCACTAGTATACAGTGGGGTGTTTTTTAAATTTTATTTTGTTTGGAAGGTGGGTTATTCTGAGTGAAACCTTAAGCCTTGTTTATCTGAGAGGGGCAGTCTGTTCTCATAAACAAACGAAGCAGTAAAATATATCCCAGTGTTATTCTATCAGGACATGCAGTCATCTGCTGGACCTTATGGCCTGGGCTGGCTAAATCAAATAGCAGTGTCACACGTAGCTCTGGTATTTTGAAGTTTAAAAAGGGATTGGAGTATGTCTCTGGTTCCAGTGACAAGCTACAGATATTTAGCAGTAGTTGACAATTATTTTCCTCTGATTTTTCAAGAATGTGCCATCTTGAAGTGTTAACTTTGACCAAGGGGTATAAATATTAGTGTTTGCTGTTGCTTTTTAAAGTAAAACCTGGTGGGATGTTTGGTGGTGATATGTTGACAGAAGTGGCAGTGAAAAGGGCTGCATTCTTCAGCTGGCTGGTCTGTGCTGTATGGTACTTTTGGAGAGCACAGATGTGTATGTCATTTTCTGCCTTAAATATTTTCTTTCTTTCTTCTTTTTTTTTCTTTTTTTATTCCTTGATTCCCTGCATCCTTATGTTTAATTACCCACAATATCTAGGACTTGTAGTGTCTGGACACACTGGAATACGAAACAATCTTCTAAAATCCATTCAAATAAAATTATTTGTATCATCAGGTTAGGAATTGTAAGATGCTAATTTTAATGACTTTATGAATTTGCAAGATCTGAGGTCAGGCAGGTATAAGAATGTGTTACTCCTTGCTTAACAGCGTGTTTGAGGAGAGCTTGGCATCACGCATCAGAAATGGAAATTTTAGGATTTCCTGGAAGTTTTTTTTTAAACCTTCTGAATAAAGATGGAAATTCTAAACTAGGTAAAGAAACATATGGTTTTACCAGAAATGATTTCCTAGACTGATCAATTACTAGGAGATGTAATGAGAAATATACTCCTCAGGGGGAGGAAGGAGGGATTGCCATTACATAATATCCCTTGGGAGAATTTCTGTATCGCATAATGAGGTTGATGATGGAGCATTTGGGGAAAATGCCTATGGATAGGAATTTGTTCTTCAGATTTCCATCAGGAAAACATATTACTGGGAAACAGGCTTGTTAGAAGTAGTACTGATATGTTAGTAGGTGGGTGCTTTGCCTCTATACACATTTCTTTTGTTCTCACATCTACTGTGTAAGAGATTAGGTAACTCTAAGATTGAAACATCCGCAGAATGAGAGATGCCAGCGAATAATTTCCTCATTTACTTAACACCAAGGGTAAACCATTAAGGGCTTATGTTCTGTTCTAGGCTTTGTTAAATTATTTCTGTTTGTCTATTGAAAATAGGTCCTGAGGAGAAGTAAATCGCTAGCCTAATGGGGGAAACTCAAATTGCCTTACCCTCATGCTGATGGAAATGAAATATATAGAAACATGTATAGCTTGGATTCGGCAAAACACATATTTTCAGAGTCTTTGTGATATCCTGAGGATCACCTAGGAGTTGTCTTTCAGATGGAGAAGCAAGCGTTTGTAAAAGTTACTTCAATAGAGTCTTTCTCTTTTAGTAGCAGTTGCCTTAAGGAGGTAAAGAATCCATTTCCACACACCTGCCCTTCAGTACTGTTGACGCTCGGAGTCCAGGGAGGCTCCAGGAGCCACAGCCTGGCCCAGAGGTGTTAAAACCAACAGAGGAAAAGGTGAACAACCTTAGCACCTCTGTCACTGCTGGGGAATTTGCCTAATTTGAGCTGCTCATTTAAAACCTCGAGTGCTGGTGATTTTACCCGCGTTTCGGATGGCTCGGCCAGCTTCTCTCCCTGGAGTTGCAAATGCGTTCCAGCTTGGCGGCTCCCTCTAGCAGTCGGGTTGTGGGGGCGCAGTGACCCCTGACGGTGGCGGGGGTGGTTCCCAGGTGGGCGCAGCCCGGGTTTTTGGGGCTTTGGGGGTTTTGGGGCTTTGGGGTTTTTGGGGCTTTGGGGTTTTTGGGGGTTCAGGTGCGGGGCCGGGCGCGCTCGGAGCGCGACTGCGCCACCGTGTGGCCGCGGGCGCGCACTGCGCCCCCAGCGCCGCCCCGGCCGCGGGGGCTGCGCCAGCTCAGGGCACTGTCACCTGTGTCACTTACCTGTCCTCCGCTGGAGGACATCTCGGGGCGGTGTCACCTGTGTCACTTACCTGTCCTCCGCTGCGAGACCCTGCCCCATCTCGGGGCGGTGTCACCTGTGTCACTTACCTGTCCTCAGCTGCGAGACCCTGCCCCATCTCGGGGCACTGTCACCTGTGTCACTTACCTGTCCTCAGCTGCGAGACCCTGCGCCAGCGCGGGGCACTGTTACCTGTGTCACTTACCTGTCCTCCGCTGCGAGACCCTGCCCCATCTCGGGGCACTGTCACCTGTGTCACTTACCTGTCCTCAGCTGCGAGACCCTGCGCCAGCGCGGGGCACTGTTACCTGTGTCACTTACCTGTCCTCCGCTGCGAGACCCTGCCCCATCTCGGGGCGGTGTCACCTGTGTCACTTACCTGTCCTCAGCCGTGAGATCCTGGTCCTTGGAAGCACAAACCACAGTGCTGGCCACTCACTACTGATGTGTGTCTTACTGTCCAGGTTTGTGTCAGGGCTTGGCTTTCCAAGAATTAGGAACGTGGTGCTGGATTTGAGCACCGAGAGTTTGCATAAAGGAATTAGTATTAGTGATGTTTCTGCACCGTGTAGAAACTGTTTCTGCCCTGTTGCCAGCAAGGAAATGGAAGATAAGCATGAGTGATACTGGTGTCAGGACTTGATTGCAAGTGGTGATTTTCCTTGCTGCCTGTCCTGTTAGGGCTCCACAGGCAGGGGCCCTGCGTTAACCATCTCAGAGGCACAGGTAGTGACAGCATCTCTTAAGGTTGCTAATGTAATTTAGCACAACCTGTGATTGATTGTTCTTGGAAACTTCAACTAGAATGGTGCTGTTGGCATGGACATGGACAAATAGGTTCTTGAAAACACCCATTTGTGCCTTATATGGCTGCATGAGAAGGGTTAAAGATAAATGTGTGATCTTCAATACTATAAAAATAAACCTTCTTTTCTGGTGGGTGGTAAGAGGAGAGCTGGAGTTTACATGAAGCCAGCATTTCAAGGTGGCTGTTTGTGTTGTTACCAAAGATATTTCTAGCTTGCTTACAAAATGAGATTTTTTTTTTTAATGCTTTTATTTTTGCAAGTATCCAGTCTAGCTTTTGTTCTTGCGGAAAAAGTGTTACAGTTAAATTGCCGTGGAAGGTAGCTGCAAGATTTTTAATATTGAGTTGAAGCAGTCTGGGTACAGTGTTTGCCATAATGTTTTTGTGGGGGGTAAAAAACATCTGTACATGGATGCTGTTCCTGAAGTAACTGCTATTCCAGAGGAGAATCAGGGACAATAATGTATATAAATCTTAAGGGTTTTTTTTCCTGGAGAAATCAACAATAAGAAGTGTTTGGGCTATTAAGATACCTGCAAGAATATCCTCACTCCAGAGCTGTCGGTTATAAAGTTATAGTGCATTCCGCCTTCAAAATGGTTGGAAATCCGTCATAAATATCTCTTTCCCACATCCCCTCTATCTCCCTGGATGATTGGCTTTCTAGCAAAGCCTTCCGTAGAGGGTGTACTGTAATCCTTTTACGTTACTCCTTCAGTGCAGATTACGCAGCAAGAAATAATTAGGAGATTAATTTTCACCTGTCACTGCCAATAATAGATAACCTTGATACAGTGACAGGGCGAGGAATTTGGGGGGAGGGCGGGAGCAGAAAAGCGTTTAACCCTGTAGTGCTTGCTGCAGGGAGCAGGCAGAAAATGGTTGCCAGAACCATGACCTCCCTGCCGGCTGCCAGGGGAAGGCAGAGCCGGGTGAGGCTCCGGGTTCTCCCGCGGACGCTTCTCCTTTATCCGTGAGCGAAATTCGCTCTGTGCCGCAGCGGTGCCACACGCGCCTCCTGCTAATCAGCCCCGAGCAGCCGTCGGAGACCTTTGTAGCTTAGGCTTTTAATTCAAATGCAGTTCTGTTGCTTTTCATGATTTCAATTCCCCATCTGACTGGTGTTCCTAGGCTGAGAGGGAAAGGAGCGAGCTAATGAAGATGGCTTCATTAGGCAGAGCGTGGTTTAGCCCTTGCTTCTCTCCAATAAATGCAGCTGAAAAAACATCCCAGAAGTAACTGGGGTTTTGGTCTTCAGAGAAAGCAGAGCTGAGGTGTTTCTGCTCCCTTTCAAAATTAATTACTAGCTCTCATCAGGTGAGCTTAAAAATGCAGCCTGTGCTCTAAGGCACTGAAGGTAAATGGGAAGGAAAAAAAAAGCCACTCTCCCCCCCCCACACACACATACTGTGTTCTTTTTTATTTTTTCTCTCTTTTGTGCTTAAGTTTACAATCTGTTGAAAATGTAATGGGAAACCAGCCTACAGAAAATGCCATTATTCATATCATCGTGAGCTCATTTATTTTATCTGCAATAGTAATGATAAGACAGACTGCTTGGCAATGCTGATAAGCTGAGAAATATCTTAGAGCTATTTGTAAAAGTTAAAGCAGATCTTGGTACTGAGAGATAGGGAAACTGATGAGCCTTTGGGCAATCTGCAGAACTGAAAGCTAATAAAGATTTTAATAGGAAGGCCTCATTAGGATTAGGGAGATCTATTATCTGCGATTTACACAACACAAACAGTGGGGCAACTTCAATTTTTGCTTCTTTGTTCATTAAATACTATTGCTGAATGTGAAGCCTTTTAACTGGGATCTGGATCTCTTCCTCTTCAAGGAGCCATCGCCAGTTGATGGTTGAGCAAAGATAAGAGGGGCAGCTGATGAGGGAATGTGTTTGGCACACAGGAGCAGTGCCAGCAAGCCCTCATAGTCAGGGACCAGTGCTAGTTGGAGGTATAGAAATGCAGTTGTTTGTCGGTGCCAGGGTGGCAGGGTTCTCCTCAGTGTCTTTTTTTTTCTCTTATGAACGATATTTATAAACTTCAGGCTCTAAACAGCATATTTAGAAAGAAATTAACACGTTGTTGTGCTGGTTCCCTGGATGCTAATGCTGACATACTGCTATGGGTGGCCTGGCCAGCCTGGTGGAGTGGCTCCTTCATTAATGGTGATCACCTCTGGGATCTGTTCTAGTAGAGGAGCTGTCTCTAGTGCCACTGGGGTTGCTATGGTAGGAGCATGTGCCATGGGTGACCTGATCCAGTGGTTTGGTAGTTACACACAGGACTGATTTTAGCACCAGGTGCATTCTTAGACGTGTGGTGTAGAAAACCTCACTTTTTGAGGTTGTGCAGACACCTCATGGGCTCAATGGCTTTAGTCCTCATGTGTAACCTGGTGTGTAAGGTGCATGTCAGCTGCTGAAAGAACATTCCTTTACCTGGGTTTACAGATGTATTTAATTTTTTTTTTTTCGAGGACCATCCAGGCATTTTTTGTGATTGAACTGAATTATAAAGCAGGAGCAGAAACTGCTGGGAAATTCTTTGGTTTGCATTTAAGGTCAAATCACGTTGTAACCTTGTAACCTGATTCTCCTAACCTGCAGGTGAAACCATTTTCACGCACAGGTTCTGAGATCTATCTGCACCTCTAATGCAGATGAAGGGCTTTGTTAGGTGATGTCCATGCTGGATGTGAGAGGCCACATGTGACCACACTTGTGTTTGGGAGCTGTCTGTTTTCTTCTCTGTGTGGAGCACACAAGTATACAAGAGTCTTAGCTTCTCTCCATTTTCACAGCACAGACCAGCTCCCCTGCTGCTGCTGGGTCAGATAACCCCAGTGGTACCCACAGTAACATTGCATCCATGGAACAGTAATCTTTGGAAAGCATGTTCTTGTATCTTCAGCTGCCTTTAATATGATGTAGCAGCCAAAACCCAAAGAGGACCACAGCACCACCAGCCACAGAGAAGTCTGTTCCAGACTGTAGTTTAAGTTCTGCTGGTTCAAACCAGTGCTTTTGTAGGGCCTACAGAGAACAGTGCAATGATGGATTTAACTCCAAGTATTCCATCCTCCATGTGCTTAAGGAGCTCAGAGCAGCTGGAGCTGTAACCCCCTCCCCTTTGCCAGCGGTGTGGAGACAGATGGGCAGGGCTGGGAGCACCTCCTGCCCAGGACTGAAGGAAGTAAAGTTCCTCCCAGAGGCTTGGTGTCAGTCTGTTGTACCTTGTCTGTGACCACTCACAGGTTCTGTCAGCCAACCAGCCTGGCCTCCGAAGGCAGCAGTGCTGCTTGCACCTAACTTGTTGCTCCAGCAGGGCTGCCATTTGAGACGTTTCTAATATTTATGTTTGATATGAATGAAACTTTTTGTTTTGTCTGTAGACCGCAACGGAACTGGAGCTGACTCGTATCAGGAGTGCCTTGATAACAAGCAAGGTATGAGATCAAGTCTCTCCAACATGGGCACTTGGGACTGATTTAGCTTGATTTCTTGCAGCTGAATTGGTTGCTGTCTCTGTCTCTCACTCTGTCTCCCTTTTTTTTCTCCCCCTTTTTTTTCTCCCCCCACTGTCTCCAAGCCAATTCACTGTTAACAGTTCCATGTCAGCTAACCCGTCAGCTCAGGGTCTCATTGCACATTTGTGATAAGTCTTCTTGTTTCTAGCACCCCCAACCCTCAGCTATCAATGGAGGAAGTGGGAAGACTGTAAAACAGAAGTAGCTTGTGCAGTTGCTTGCAGCTGTCTTCTTCCTCGAGGTTTAGTTGCACAGCCAAGCAGAAAAATATTAAAGTTGAGCTAGGGGAAGGCACGTGCTGGGCTGGGTTACCTTAGCACCAGACATCCTGTTACCATTGTGTGCTGACATGCTGCCTCAGACCTGTCCAGCCTGCTGTCTTCTGCCATGCTAAAGTTGGTAAGAGCTGCAAACATCTCTAGTGATTTACAAGGGAGTGATGACGGTGAAGGAGGAATCTGTTATCCTTTTGCTCTAAACCTGGAAACAAGAGGCACATCCGTAAAAATGAAAATTGTAAGAAGTACCTCGGAAACAGGACTTCAGTGGCAAAATCATGGATGTTGGATTTAGGAAAAGGGTTGGTGTGTTGTGTTCTGTTCAGATACTTCTCTGAGAACTGCAGTCAGAAGTGCCACTCCATCTCTGTAGCCATGTAGTAAGTGTTGAACCTTCTGGTAATCAGGGAGCATAAGCACCCTTCAGTCCAGAATATCATTCATCATAAGCCACAGCACAGAGATAAGAGGAAATGCTTATCCTAACCAGGTTATAGGCATCAATTACAGGTCAACTTTTACCCTGCTGTTGACCCAGATCTGTGACAGTAGCTAGAATTATCATTTCCTGAAATTCTGATCCTTCTTGAGTAGTTTTCTAAAGTAGAACCAAGAAACATAAAAAACCTGTCCCAATTTTGGTGCTTGCTTGGGTTTAATTTTCCACAGGTGTCTCTGCTTTCAGTATCCATCAATCAGTGTTACATGTGCTTTAAGTCAAAGCTGCCATGAAGTGCATCTCCCCTTGCTTGTTGTTGGGCTTGGGATGGGATTATTTGGGGGGTGGGGGTTGGGTTTTTTGCTTGTTTTATTTTCCTTCTCTCAAAAAAAAAAAAAAAAAAAAAAAAAAAAGAAAAAAAGAGGTACATTGTTCCTTTGGTGGCCTTTACAGTCATCTTTTTCTTCACTATTTTTCTCTACTGACTGTAGTAAATACCTAATCATTGCTAAGCTTTCATTTCAGAAGTTACAGCTGGAAGACTAATGTGGAAGAACTGTAATCAATAATGGCAATTCTTATTAGATTAAGTTTAAAAGTCTTGTAGACCAGTGTAATTCAGGAGGCTCCTTTGATAGGTAATTTGTTCTTAGGAAGAACAGTTTTCTCCAGTAACATTTTTCTCGTTGGCTGGGGGAGGCTGATCCACTTGTCATTTTGTAGAAAGCAATCAAGTTTCAGATTTCAAGAAAAATGAGTATTCTCATTTTTGGAAACTAATTGCAGTCCCTTTGATGTGCCAGTTACCCTGATTTATCTGACAGGTGGTATTAAATGGCGTTATATCCATTCCTTTCATTTGTCTGTTAATGCTCCAGATTTTTCTTGTAGTGTGATAGGTTTCTTTGGCTTCACTGTTAACACATGAACAAACTGTATCATTATAAGTACTTTCAATCCACTATGGATTGGATCTGGTTTGGGTAATTTACCCTGTCCGTGGGTATGCATCATGGTGTTTAAAGCAACAACCTTTAAGAATGCAGAAGTTTAAAGGAAAAAGTATACACAGTAACTTGTAGTCAGTCTCTTACTGACTCCGTTACATTTTTTGAGCATGCCTTAGAGTTGAATCCACCATTTGCAACAATTTACAGAATATAAAATACATAGCTGACAGCGGACCCATAATTTTGGTTGTTTCTCTTACGTTCAAAACAAAACACCACCAAAGGCTGAAAGTAGCAGTGGCTGTTTAAAAGTATTAAATCTTCAAGCTATGTGAAATGCTATTGCCATGGATTCCTTTTCTAACAGCATGCTTGTCTCCTGGAAATTATGCTATAATGAGGTTTGGTTTATATATTTTACCCCTCTCCTCATTAAAGTGCTGTCTCTCAGAAGAAGCGCTTTGTGTTTTGAAATACTGCGCGGTTAAAACGAAGGCAGGTTTATAACGATTTAATGTACTTGGGAGCCAAGGTTTTGCAGCTTTATGGCAAAGATGTTTTAACAAAGGGCTTTATGGTAAGGGTGTGCTGTATTTTAGTCAGGCAGTTGCTCAGGGGAAAATTTTCAGTGTGAGCACGTCACAGCAGCAAGGAGAAATTCAGAGGGAAACAGGCTGCCGAGATCCAGTCACCAGCTTGGCTGATATTAAGGCTTAATTCTTTGCAGTTTCAAGCCCTAGTTTTTTTTCTTTTTTTATCTTTCACCTCTTCACTCAAGAAAGACAAAGCCTTGTGCCATATAATGTGGCATCACAAGCAGGCCATTTATGCTTCCCGTTTTTGTGCTTCTAGGAGAGCCACAGGTGGGATTGTTACACCCTCTCAGAATGGAGCTTGCTTTTTCAGCCTTATAACTCCAATATTCTTTGTTAAAATTATACCCTAAAAGCAAGGCATTTTCTGAGTATTTGTGGTTTGGAAGTAGAGAGGGCAGCAGTTCAGAGCAGTTGCCCATCCACTGCAGCAGAAGACGTGTCCTGGATCTGTCTGTTTCTCTGGGATACACTTAATATCCCATGGTTTCCTGAGAACCAGGGGGTTCTGCCATGGAAAACAGGTATAAGATTACTACCAGACATAGTTGTTTCTGGAGCTTCTCAATAGGAACTCACTGTTAAAGTTATTAAAACACTGCTGATGTAGAGGTTTAGGCAATGAAAAGCCCTTAGAGAGGGCTCTGGTGGCAGCCAGGAGATGTCACCTCTCATCCTTGAAATAGTGTGTAGAGAAATTGAAACTGATTCCAAGTGTTTCATGTTATCATGTGTAGCACCTTCTGTTATTCATAGAAAATGGTGTTTCACTTTGCTTGAGCAGATCTCTGTGTCCCTGTGCCCTCAGGTGGGCTGGTAATGGGTCTGGTTATGGGTATTTTGCCCTAGTGGGCTCCAGGTTCCTGCTGGAGGAACCCAATGCCTTTCACTTTTCCTGCTTGTCCTGAGGAGTATTTCCCCACAGGTGAATTAGCTGGTATTTCCAAGATGATCATGGCTTCATCTTTTTGGTTAACTCTTCCTGTTTGGATATGTTACACCACTTCCTGAGTTCAGTGCTGCTTGCTGCTGATGGATTTTGTTAGCTCATCTCAAGAGGGAGGATGAATGTAATTTGGAGCAGTGTTTGGGGGCCAGGAGGAAGGATGGTTAATAGTGACAGGGATCAAAATGTGGCTGCAGTTGAGCCAACAGCACCTCTGTCTGAGGTGATGGAGGACCGAGTGCTCCTCCCCTGGGTGTGTGCTGTGAGTGGATCCCAGCTGGACTGCTGAGCACGGGTGGGATGTCTGTAGCATCAGGCTTGATTTGGAAGTAGTGGCAATAAACCAAAGACTTTTTCATCCTTTTTGCAGTCCCCTGGGCTGTGCAGTCCCAATGTGTGTCATCTTCTATTAGTCTCGATGCAGCCAATGACCTTGTTTGTGTGAGCACATTAAGCACAACATTAATAGCTAATTTGACTACTTTGGATTCAGACAGGCTGCAATCCATCACCTGAACTCTCCTGATAGCAAATATGGTTGGATGGGATTAAGGAGAAAGGATAAAATGCCTGCTTGGGCCATAACTCTAGGAAATTGGAAAACTGCTTGTGAGCCTGTGTAGCTGGTGTAACTGTAGCACTTGGTGGAAGCATGTTCTTCACTGGGGAAAAAAAAGCTGCAGAAGTGAGAAGTGTGTGGTCTTCATAGATGTTTGTTCAGCCCACTTCCTGCCTGTCAAATACTGGCATGGCAAACGAGACCACCACGACACAGAGGCATCTTTTAGAAGATGTTATTGGGGTAAGTTCTAACCTGCTCCAGTTCTTGGATCCCTTTTGATCCCTAACAGGATTAGTTTCAGGATGGCAAAGATGAATTATGAAGCTGATAAATAAAAATGGCAGACTGGCATGTAGCTGGACTGGAAAGTTTGGTCAAAGTAGTTCTGTCACTGAAGATGTTATTTCCATTAAATGTTTTGAGATTTAATATTGATTTCAGTGAAATTACCCTTGAAAACAGATTTCCTCCAAACCTTTTTTTTTTAATATATTTGTTTTGGAACTATTTTAGGAGGCAGAAAAATGAAACTCCGGCTTCAAACAGTTTTTATGTTTTGAAATGGGCTTTTTTCACTGTATGAACAATTTTTAAAATATTATTGTTATTTGTATTCCAGTCATGCCTTTGCACTCTAGTTATGGGCTGAACGTCATTTTGCCAACCACAAGGCAGACTGGGGGGGATCAGTTTCTGCCTGAAAATGCTTTGGGCGTGTATTTCTGACGGGCTGCATTGATTGCCAGTGCCTATTTGAAGAAAAACCCTACAACATTCTCATTTTACAATATGTTGGCTGCCTTTTTGTTTAAAGAATTATAAATAAATCAGCAGATTTTCCACAAAAACACATATGCTTTTTTCCTGATGAGCATGATGATGCACCAAGAATCCTTGCAAGAGGCCTTGAGTTTCCTTCAAGTAGAGGGTAGGGCTGAGGTTGAAACTGAAATTTTAAACAATTCTCTTCTTTAAGAAGGATGCTGCTGGAGCCTTGTTAGCAGAAGAATTGCCATCTTCTGACTAATTTTTTTTTTTTTTTCTGCTAGCATGGGAACAAAGAAAGAAAGGAGGAGGCAGAATAAAAGCCTGTGTAAGTGTACATACAGAGGCTGCTGCTCTCTAGACTGGTAATGGTCTCTGGAAAGGGTCCAGGCTGTTGTAAATATGAACTTTTGTCAATATTCCCCAAGCTTCTTTGGACTCTAGGGTGGGCTTTATTAGCTGAAGGTCACACCATTGTGCTGTCTCCCTCTCCTGAGACCTCTGATACCTTCCTGAAAGGACAGCCCATTATCCCTGGGCTTAGAAGCCAGCTTTCTCTTCAGTGGCGCTGAAGCTGATAAGCTTAAGAGGCATATTTCATCCCCCCACTGCTGCTTTCAGGAAACAAACAGTGTTTATCATTCCTGATTAATTCCAGTTGAACAAAAAAATAAAACAGAAGGCATGTGTGCGTGCACACGTGCACAGGGACACAGAGATGAAATTTTTTTGAGGCTTTTCTTGTGTAAGGTCAGCTCGTGGCAGTGGCCACAGTCAGCAGTGTCTGGAGCCTTGCTCTTCCTGGGTGCTGTGTCCAAAGGCGGGTTTAGTAACATGAGAGGATCCCAGGCTGTCAGTGTGAGGAGAAAGGGGTGGAAATGGGGATGGGGTAGCAGCAGCCTGAGCATCAGGGTTGGAATTGATTTGTGGCAATTAGGCATGAAGGTCTGTGAGAGCAGGCCCACCTGCTGGGAGATTGGCTTTCCATCACCTGGGCAAGATGAATGGCCCCAGGAGAAGAAGGCACAGGGATTTCGTACTCAGCTGCCTGAAAGGAATCGTAAACCACCATATCTCCCTTTGGGATCTTGCAGCCCTTTTTATCACAGCTAAATCCTTTTGCTGGGAGTTGTATGCAAGCAAGTTGGAAGATAAAAATGCTAGTTGTTGCTGCTTTTTCTCAATTTCTCTCTTTGGCTCTGGCTTGAAATTTGCTAGGAGGTGTTTTACTGACTTTCTTGTTAGTCCTCTCTCAGTAGGACTGTGTTCCATACATGGCTCTCAGTTTCTTAGGGTTTTTTTCCCCCTTATACAGAGATTCAGAGTGTGGAATTAATAATGAATAACACATGAAACGAATAACATGTTGCCCCTCTGTGCTGATGCAGTATGGAAAGCACCCAGATGGTGTGTCCCAGTGGCCAGGTCACCCACCTGTGCTGTGTGCTCCTCTCCAGCATGCCCTTGATGGGCAAGGCACCTCACCTGGCTGTGCATCTTGAGGTTCTCGAGTGAAAAATGGGAGTATTGGCACTGTCCACAGTCCTGTTTGTTTGGATGAACGTGTAGCTGCAGCCCAGGTCAGGTCTTTTGGTCACAGCCCAAGTTGAGTCGTAGATCATCCAAGTAATGTGTGTTGCATCAAATTTTTATTTCACTTCCAGCATGGGCTGTGTTTAAACCAGATTCGTGGTACTGAGGTTACAACTGGCTTCATTTCGTTTGCCAGAGCAGAGATGGAACAAAATTTAAAAACAATTTTGCAAAGCTATATTTACTTTTTAGCAGTGAGGACCGTATTTAAAGACAGATTTTGGTATTATGGCTCCAGTGCTAACATAAACAGGGTCTGATGGGAAAGGCTGTAAAATAATAGGGCTATTGGTCGTGTTTGAGGAGAAAGAAATTTCCATAGTAGATTTCAAACTGGAATAGCTCTGAAGGTTTGGCTGGCCAAACCCAACTAGCATTTCTGATTTGAAATTGCTATGGTAGCATGCAGTGGAACAGTGGGCCACTAGTAGCATTTTTTCAAAGGTAAACTACACAAGCCTTTGTGAATTGGGGCACTTACTTTGTGAATTGGGTTAAACTTGTCATTCTTCACATGAAATAGAATACATTTAAGTTTTAGATGAGAACCTCCTTAGATATACTGCAGACTCCTTTCTAAGGGCAAAGTAGATTTGAGGAAGATAATTATCTAGTAATCTCAGTGAAAGCTGCATATATGGTTCTTTCTCCAGATGGGTTAACGTGGTGGAAAGATTTTTATCAGTCCAGTCGTGTACCACAGACTGCAGTAGCATATGTACTTGCTTGGACCCCGAGTTTAGTGATAAGTGAAATGTTAATATGTGCTTGGCAGAGCAAGCTCTTAATTTCCCTTAAAATGGAGGGGGCAGAAGTGATCTCATCGGACAAGATGTCTTTGGGCTACTGCCCACTGTTAGGTATGTCCTAGACAGGGTTTATTTACTTGGTGTAGGCAGATTATTTCCCTTTCCCTCCATAAATCTGGCCTGCGGTAACTGTTAGCAAAAGAGCTTTCCACCTCCTGTATTGCAGGAAGCATTTAAGCTCTTGTTGAAATACGAAGCTCCCTTCCTTTATTAAAATTAAGAACCACTTTCTCACATGGCAAAGCGATAATAAAGACTGAAATTGGATCTATAACTTCATGAAAAGAAGAAGAATTTTTTTTAAGACAAATCATGCATGGTAATGCCTTCATTGTTCTCTCGCTGTGTTCTTTGTATTGCTTAACTCCCTGCGAACAAAGAACCCATAACTGGAATTGTAAAAATAATCCAAGCATTTAAGTCAAAACTCAAAAGGCCCTTGGGAATCTCAGGCGAAGGTGTGCCCTTGAAATGGTGGTTTGTGAATTGTCTGAACAGGTTGGAGCATCCTGGCCCTGAGGAAATCTCTGGGAATTTTGCTGCTGACTTCAGCGGGGTCAGGATTCGGCGCTTGGCGCTTTGTGCCGGGCATTGAGCGCAGCCGCCTTTCAGCCTTTGAGAAGCCCCGACTCCCTCCTCACGGGCAGGCGGGAGATTTTCTCCTTGGCTGCACTTGTGAATTCTAGTTAAGGGAATTGCTTTTGGTCGCTCCATCTTTGTCACTTACTTAAACAAACATGCAAACTGGAAACATGCACTTGCTCAGGCTTCAGCGGCGAGTGCCTCCTCGAGATCTCTTGTTACTGATCTAGAACTTAAACTGATTGGGAAAGTGGCTCTAAGATGAGGTTCAGTCATGCTTAAATGAAACCAATTGGGCAGAGAGATGAGAAATTTTACTCGTGCTTGCCATTCAGGTGGCTGAACCCAGCTAGTTTGAAGTATGAAGGTTCGATTCCTGAGCTTGAGCACAGATCTGTAGGGAGGTTGTAAATTGAAGCAATGAATATTTCTTCAGTAGTTTATTGCAAAACAATGGGGTTTTGAAAATACAGGGCTGTCCAGGGTCAAAGTCACTGGGAAAGAAAGGTAGTTAAATAAACAGTGAGGGAATTAGTCTGAAATTTGCATGCAGACTCAGATAACCCAGGCCCTTTAGAACCCAATTGAACATAGATTTAGCCCTGTTGAGGAGGAGACAGAGCCACAGGACCTCTCCCAGCCCCTTCTGCTTAGTGACTGTGATCAGATGTCTCATCCCTGCCCAGGTGTTTGAGCAAACCAGTGGTTTATCTGGCTCTGATTGTTGTAAACATGGACATTTTCATCCTGTGTGGTGTCACAGTCCAGGGAGAAGGGGTGGGAGTTACCAGAGTTAGAGGGAATTTCCCCATATCCTCAGTCTTCCACATTCATGGTGCAGTGGCCAATGACATCATCTGTTGCTTAAGAACTGCTGTTGATGAAATAAGCTCTGTATTTAATGAAAAACGAAACCCAAAGAAACCATATTCCCCCGAAATATGATCCAGGGCTCCAAGAAAATTGTTACACTTTAGTTGCCTCATCCTAGTTCTCCATCAAGAGAAAAAGTGCTGGAAAAATTGCTAGAGAAAACTTTCTAAGCTTTCAGCAACAGTATCCCACAGTCTGTTGTTCATCCAGAGTAACCCCACAAAGCTCAGCAACCTGGTTTATAGCAAACTTGTTTTTAATTAGTGCTAAAATTAGGTCCAGAATGTGAGCTGTGTGGCACTGGTGCTGCTCTCAGTAGCTGGAAGGGGGAGTTGGAATGCTACATCCCAGGTATATGATGAGAGCTTATTTAGACTTCCCTGCCACTCAGGATCACAGAAATGTTGCAGTGACAGAAAGACTGGCTGTAACCTTTCTGTGTTTAGCTGTAATGGAACGTGCAAAAGCTTGAAAATTGTTGGAAGGTGCCTGGAGAGGCCTGGTACTTGTGTCAGCAGAAGTATGCATTGAAAGCTGCCCAAGAGAGGGGCATTTCTTAGAATAGTTTGCAAAAATTAACAATCACAGCCCAGTATGGACAATCAGAGAATATTAGAAGTAAATGGTTAATTTTCCCCCACTTTTCTTGCTCAAAAAAGAAGATTGGTTGTTCCCCACTGGAGCTTTGTCTTGAGGGCTTTCCTTAATGAGCTGTCTCCTTGTGTCCAGTATGGAAAAAAAAACAAAAGAGTTAGAGACCTCCCTTTGTCTCCATGTGATTTTAATCTGATTCATTCATTCCTAATCATCTTGAAGGATTATAAAAGCAAAACCTGTTAAATCTCGATTCTTACTTCTTTTCTTCCTCTCCCAAACATAATCATTTGTTCTTTTATCATGTTGCATTTCTTTGCCCGTGAATCAGCTGCCTTTTTATTTTTCCTCTCTGTGACAAAGTCGGGGAGGGAGGGAGGGGGCGATGGGAGCGCTGCTTCCTTTGATTCGTTCGACACACAAGTGTTCCTTGGCCTTTCATGCCCAGGAGTGGATGCAGCTCTTGAACAAATTGGACCTACTTGTTTGCTGGCCTAGGCCATCTTGTTATCCAGCCAGCTGTGTTTTGATCTTGGAGGGCCATTTGAAGATTAAATTGAGACATCTTTTGTTACTATTAAGTGCAGTAATTAAATCAGCTCAGTGTTATTTAAGTGTGGAAAATGTCGCTTTGCTGGCCCATGGGTGTCTGAAGTTGCCATTAGACAGCTGTGTTGCTTCCAGTGCTAATGATGAAGAGGTAGGAGAAAAGAGCCAAGTGCTCTCTAAATAATTTTCACCTCTTTCTGGGTTATGCTGGATCCCCTCCCCACCTTTTTGTGTGCCTCTTCTCCTCCGTCTCCTCAATTCATGAACAGCAAGGTTTTTGAGAGGGAGCTCGAGCTTTGTCGGGTGGAGAGCTGGCAGCGAGTGCCAGTCCTGAGCAGAGGGTGGAACGGTGTGGGTGAAACACGCTGAGCTCTCTGGATGGCAACTCAGCCCCATCTCTGAGTTTGCAGTTGTTGGCTCTGTGAACAACAAAGAGGCTGACCTAGCAGGGTGGATCTAATAAATGAGCAAAGTTGACTGCCTTCCCCCCTCCCTCTGTGGTGGGAGTCTGCCAGTCAAGTCAAGCACGGCGAGTACATTTGTTCCCATGGGGGTCATTGTAATACGATTTGCTGGTGCAGACTGGCCTGGCTGTGAAGTGGTGGCACCTGGGAGATGTGAACCCTGGCTCGGGCCAGGGCTGGTATCATTCAGAGGTCACTTGGGGCTTACTGGGGCAAGTCAGTCGCCCTTCCCCAGCCCCCTTTGCCTGCTGCTTGCTGAGCAGATTGCTTTGAGAGAGGTGGCTGGAGGTGATGATTGGCAGCAGGGAGCGGAGCAGACAGACGCTGGAAGAGAAAGTGAGAACCTCAGTGGGAAAGGCAGTTCTTCGGAGGTCGAGTACGTTCTAATGCTGGGTTAAGTTGCACAGCAGTATTGGCTCATTGCTACTGGCAGCACTGATCACTTGAGCATTGCCTTACCCTTCCCATCGTGCCCTTTAGAGCCCTGTCTTACCTCCTGGGTGCAGATGAACATTCTCCTTGCTGCTCTCCCTTCCTGGCAGGAGCTCGTTCTGCTGCCCTGCGAGGCAGAGCGTGCTGCTCCCTCCAGTCCCTGAGCCAGCCTTCCTCCTCCTGAGCCAGCCTTCCTCCTCGCTAGCCTGGCCTCCCAGATGCACCCAGCTCTGGGCTCCCACCCCCAGTAATTGCCCAGCAACATCTATTCACATTGCTTTCTACGCCCGCCGTGTTTTATGGAGGGGGAAGTGTGTTTGCACTTGGTGAGTGTTTCTGAGCTGTGGCAAGGGCAGAAGAATGGCAGATGGGTGGGGATGAGAGAGTGGGGGAGCGTGATGAATCTGTTTTTCTTACCTTGTTTAAAAGTGCCTGTTAAAATTCAGCAGCCGCACCTCCGATCAGCCTAATGGTGTCTGCCATGTTGCGAATACACAGTCATTAGTTGGTCCAATTCATGCATGCTGAGGTGGGAGGGTGATGTGAATGCAAAGGAGCTGCAGAGAATGGGAGCTGGGGGGGCAGGGGAAGGAGGGGGAGAAGCTTGGTAATACAGTGACAATGAAACATACGGTAGTCACACTGGAAAACTTTCTCCTTCATTAGCAGGGATCTGTTGAGTTTCTGCTCACATTAGGGTAATTAACACAAGTACAGATTGTTGAACATCTGTGCAGTTTAACTATATGGCCGGTTCCCAGGCTTTAAACAGGGCTGTGAGGAGCCAAATGCAAAGCAGTATGAAAAGCCCACACACTATTCATTTTACTGAAATTAGCATTTCTGGATGAAAGCTGATGTTGCACGTCGGCTATAAATTTTCTCTGGTCTGTTGCCAGGTTGGCTAATGATCTGAGGTTAGTGTTTGTTAAAAAAAATTTAAAATTTGTTACTTTTAATATTCTGGAGGGGAAGTTTCTTAAAAGGCAAAACAAAAAGCAAGAAAAACAAAGCATATGGGTATATTATATGTAATGTTCTTCTAATCTTTTTCCAGTGGAAGCTCAGGAAGGAATTGCTGGTTCAGCCTCTCTCAGAGGCTCTTGGCTCCATGAAACTACCAAGGGCTTTTTAGTATTTCGGACCAAACTGCAGCTTTAATTTTCTAGCCTTGTAAATGCCTGGGAGGCTCCTCTTACTGTGTGCTGTAGATATGAGCTGTGTAAATGAAATGCAGAATTCTGTCTGCAGGATGGTGACTACGCAGGTATTGCTGCTCCCTGCATCACCATATTTATGGACAGTCCTCTGCAGTGGTTATCCCAGAGGAGTGTTGTGTTGCTGTGGCACCTCGAAGCTTCCTCCTTGCTCTTTTTTACCTTGCCCAGCTGAGAGCACACATTTTTTTTCTGCAGGTGGAATTAAGTGTTCACAGCCAGGCTGGATGGGGCTTTGAACAGTGCGGTCCAGTGGAAGATGTCCCTGCCCATGGGAATAAATGGGCTTTCAAGTCCCTTCCAACCCAAACCATTCTGTGTTTCTATGAGGTGCTGTGAGGTGGACAGGACAGCCCTTATAGCTGGGACAACAATTAGTGTGCCATGTGTGCCAGGAAATTTTGATGGAGAAGACTTTGGTGTGTGAAGATAAAAAGCCTACCAATGTGTGTAAAAAGAACAATCCTCATTAGCATTATTTTGTTCCTGCTGTTTTCACTAAGTGAAAAAAAATTGTTCATAGTGGAGTTTTTTGTTAATGTAATCCCTGTGGGCTGATGTGAACAGAGCTGACCTTTGAAACACTATTTAAATTTTAAAAGGTTTGTATATTTTTTTTTGTTTAATTGGGAAAGGAAGGGGCTTGGTGTCTTGCAGGAAGTGTTTTTCTTACCAAGAGTGAGTGGTTGATCCTTCAGTTCACCCTCAGCTCCTGCTCTGTAATGGCTTAAGCTCCAGCCCAGAATTTAGTTTGGCATCACTTGAAATTGTTGGTGAAATTGTTGCACTCACCAGCTCCTCAAAAGTCTGCTGGCAAACATCAGAAACTGTCAGAGCTTCATATTCTTAGTGACTAGAAAACCTTCTGGGACTGAAATCCAGTCTTCACATTCAGTCCTGCAAATGTCTCAGCCTCAGGAGCACCATCATCCTTGTCCCTGTAATGCAGCCTCATAAATGGTTTGTCATTGAAGGATCTCTTTCTGGAAGGTGTCCACACAAGACAGACTTGCTGAATCAAAACTCTGGAAATTCAGTTAAATGTGTGGTTTATTTCTGAAGCACTAATTTAGTTAACCTAGTCCAAAATGAAATTCAGTCTGGCCTACTTACTTTTGTGATAGTTTTTTAGATAATTGGGTGTGTATATGTGCACACAGGTGCACACTGGTTTAGTTAGGAAAGGAAAAACTGAGTGAAATAAATGTTCAGCTGCATTAGACTTCTTACCTTCTCCACAAAGGATGTCAGAAAGTGGCATGTTGCTTGGTCACAAGAGCTCAGAGAGCTCCTGTTACAAGAGGATGACAGAGGGCATTGGCCCTTTCAAAGCAGGGTTGCAGTGAACTGAGCACTGAGATTTCCTCTGTGCTGGTCTTGCCAAAAGGGTCCTGACTCCTTGGATAAGAAGTGCTTGTTTAAAAATAAATTGGGAGGAAAGAAGTATCCTTACTGTTAGTGTTTGGCTTTTTCCTGGACTCAGTAATAGGGTTACTTTGAGTACTGGCAGAATAGTGTGACTGCAGTTAACGAGGATGTTCAGTCTTGACCATGGTTAACATCTATGCTCCATGGATTTGTACCCTCAGTGTCTCTGCTTGGATTTTATTTCATCTCATTCAAGGAAAACCCAGCTCTATGCAAGAGAGTCATGCTCAGAAAAAAACCCAAAGAGTATTTCTGTTAAAACAGACAGACAGACCTGGATTATTTTCACTATTAGGTCAATCAAACTCACCCCTTTGGGTATGTGCAACTGACCATGAAACCAAAGGGCTTTTGTATCTGCAGATACACAGCCAAAATTAAACAAAATTTTTTCTTTATTAAGAAAAATTTCCATTTCAGCCCTGCTTTTTGAGAATATTTCCCACAAGCTGGACTTAAAATGCCAGAAAATGGCAATGAATCCAGAGAAGTGTTTTTGTGATTTTGGTAGTTGGGAAAACTGCAGCTGGTGAAACGTGTCTGTCAGCCTTCAGTTACATGGCTGTGTCTGAGAATGTATGTGTAATGGTTTTTCTAGCAGAATTTTCCAGTGTGCACTGAGAAACTTGAGGACATCATTCTGAAGGCCTCCCAAAGTTTCTTTGGAGTTTTCACTTCATGTATCACTGAGCCAGCTTCCGAGAAGCAAGTTCTCTTGTGCTCCTGCTTTGAGCAGGCAGATGTATTTATTTAGATACCTAAAACAGGCTCAGAGAACTTGACACTGTTGTTTGTGAGGCAGCACATCCTCAGGATCTCTCAGACCTTTATCAGCCTCCAAACTGAGCGTGTCTCCCTAACTCTGCAGTTGCGTTTGGAATTATCTCCATTGTGTAGATGGGAACACTGAAGCAGATTGGAAATTACTTGCCCCAGGCCATCTAGTGCTGACAATAGACCACACAGTCCCTCGGCCTCTTTCTGTGCCAAAACCATTCTCTTGTGCCTGCATATGGAAAAAACAGAGTGGATCGAGCAGAGAGTGGTATTTGTTGTGATAACAATGTGCTTTGGGTCCCAAAAGGCCACTGGACAGTGATGGATACATGGCTGTGAAATTAGAATCACCCAGAGATGCACAGGAGGAAGGGCTGGAGTGGTCTTTGGGCAGGGGAGCAGGCAGGGAGGTGCAGGCAGCAGCACATTTGCATTCTCCTGTCAGGGAGCTGGAAGCTGCCACCGAGCAGTTTATACTCAGCCTGTGCTGGCCTTGAATTATGCATGACCAATTTATCATGCCCCCAGCTGAAAAACTAATTGTGTCCCTGGGATATATTTACTAGAAATTGTAGTTTGCTGTGCTGGGGTCCCCGGAGTGTCCGGCAGAGCAAACGACTGGGAAGTCAGAGCATGTTCAGAACAGGACTCCTGGCTCCACTGGAGCCCCCGTGCTGTTGATAGATTTTTCACTTCGATTGCCTTTCCAAGGGTTTCCCCCCTCCTTCTTATTTTTTTACACTGCATTACACTTAATCGGGCTGCAGGAGTCCTTCCAGTAGTCTCCAGTATTAAAAAGCAAATGATGTGCCTGGAAAAAGGCAGTTTATTCAGGAAATGCCAGCCAGGTTGGGAGAAGGGGGCTGGTTTCCTCTGTGTGTGGTTTTACTCTTCTTTTTTTTATAAGCACAGTGTGGCTTCATATAATGTCTCCAATTACCATGAACATCCCCTCCCTCTCCAGGTCTAGAGTGATGAGATTCCCTAATTACTGTCATTTGAGCAAGAGGTTCAGGAGGAGAGGATTTCTTTTCCTCATGCAGAGCTTGTGGGGTAGGCTGAAGCTTGCAAACTATTACCACCAGGTCTGTTGAAGGAACATACAGTGTCCCAAATGGAGTTTCTCAGTGGTGAAGTGACAACTGCCAAACCTGTATCAGGCTGTAAACCCCGTGAGGTAGTGCTAAATCATAAAGATCATCAGTGGGGGCGAGGTTTGAAAGGGAAGGAGGCAATTCACTGATAAATTAATCACTGAGTTCAGTCTGTCCTCCCCCACTTGTCACAGAAGGAGGATGTCAAGGAGTTAATCACAGTAAAGGAGTCAACAGTAACAAGATTCAGAGGCAGAAGAGCCCTCTGGAATCTCTTGTTCCCTTTCTCTTCTCCTCCTTGTCTGATCTGGTACCGTTCCGCCTGATGCCGAGGAGCCACATCTCCAAGGTCAGCAGGAGCCGTGCCAGCTCTGTCTGCCTGGCTTCACTGCTGGCAGCACAGGCAGGCCTGCTCTTCTGGGAGGCTGGGAGCCCCCAAGCCAGAGCTTAGGAGACAAGGATTGCTCCCCTGCCCCTCCACAATGGGCAGGAGCCTTTCTCCTGACCGTGCCAAAATGGGCTGTACGCTCCATGGCCGGGCCGGGCTCTCCCTCTGCTTTGATGGGATTTACTGCATGTCCTCTTGGGAACAGAGCTGCAGGGAGGGTGAGCTGGGCTGGAAGAAAGGTGCTGGCAGAGGTGCTTTCTTAGGTAAATTTAAGATCTATGAAGTAGTTTATGCAAACTGTTTGCAGCATGGGAAGTTGGAAGTGAAGGTGGTTTCACGTAGTTTCTGAATGCCACAGATCTGGATCAGCTTGTAAATGTTCAAAAGCTCTCTACAGCTTACCTCTTTGTAGTTCCCCAAATTTGTGTTCATCATCAGTTCCCCAGAAAGATGTGGTGAAAAGATTTGTTCAGGTGACTACACGTCTTGCTATGGAAAAAGTAGAGCAGATCTGCCGTGTGATGAAACCATGCTCCTCTTTGCTGAAATATGTGATACAACCAGCATAAAAGTGGATCTGAAGCTTGTAAGATCGTTTCAGAGGGAAGGCATAAACAGGTTTGTCCCTGTGTGCTGCCAGCCAAAGCAGAACCACTGCAGAGTTCAAGGTTGTCATGACCTGCCAAATCAGGACTACCCATAGTGTATCTCCTCAAACCCTGGTGAATGAGAAACAGTCACGAGTCAAGAGATGTCCTTGCAGATCCCACACTCTGAGGCTGCCTTGCTTCCCTGAAACTGCTGATTTCCAAAGAGCAGTGGGCTGGTCATGGAGCTCAGTGGTTCAATGAGTCTGTGCAGAGGGACAAAGGAAATTCTTGAGCTGAGCTGTACAGAGTTTGTTCCATCTGGTTTTTTGAGGATGTTGTAGTACTTATGAAATTACTGTGCTTTTTGAACAGTGGGGAGAGCACAAGACAGACTGGCAATAGGATGGAGACCACTTTGATGTGGCAGCATTTGCACTGGTATGGGAAAGGTAGGGTAGTGTGCATCACAGCATCTTTTGTTAGATTTTTTTAGCTGTGGCAACTCAGTGTCTGAATGCCTTTGCCCTTTCATCATTGAGAATGAAACACTTTAGTGAATCCAGGTTATGTTCCTTTCACTGGTGGTTCTTGTTAGCTTGTTAATGATCTTGCTAGGTTTTAAGTGCCTACAAATGTGAGTTCATGGATAACTCGAGTTTAGGGCAGCCATCCTTGGTACAGTGTCCTGATTTTTCCCTGTTAACTTGTCATTATAAATAGAGGGAAAAAACCACTGGCTCTGTGTTGCCTTATGGATATTGCTTTTCCCTGAACCTGCCTCTTATGCTCTTTCCAAGGGAGCTTGTCTGGCAATTCACAGTTTCTGAGTGGCTCAGAAAATAAAACTGGGTTTTTTTCCTCAGTTTTGTTATTCAAGCACTTTTGGCTTTGCTGCTTTTTGTCAGTCTGTTGCTGTGCTGGTTCAAGTTGCCTGAGCTGTTTGGTTTTCTCTCGTTTGCTGCTGCAGTGGGATGAGAAGCTGCAGCGTTGCTGGGGAGGGTCAGGTGCAGAGGAACCCACAAAGAAGCCGTGGCAGCAGCTCAGAAGGTGCAAAAAGGTGGGGAAATCGGGGTAAAATGGAAGTCAGTGACTGTTTTATAGCAGGCCACATGACACAGACTGACACTGCCCTCACTCTCTTAGATTCTTCTCACCCAAAGGTCCTGTCCTCCATCCTCTTCTTCCTCCTCCTCTTTCCTTCTTGTAGCTAGGATACACTGCACTGTCAATTTTCATTTAGTCCTGTGCCTAAAGTTATGTAAATAGAGAAAAGCAAGTTGTGATCAGCAAAGAGAGATGTGATTTTAAGAAGGGGATTTTTTTTTTATTCATGCTTGAGTGTTGAGGGGAATTACGCTAACATCAGCTGCAACTTAAACATGGTACTTGCTACCACAGTTTCAAATCAGTGTGAACTTAGCTAAAACACCATTCTAGCTTGGGAATTTCTTGGTTTTTTTGGGGGGGGGGTTGGATGGAGCCCCATGTTCTGAGCATTTTTAAAGAGTCTCCTAGTCAGGAATGACAACTAACAAAAATAGATGGAGGAAAGGAGGCATTTTTCTCATAATACAACCATGGAAGCATCTCTGGAGGTGTGTGCACATACAGTGGCACATCCCCATCCCTGGCTTAGGGAGCTGTGGAGGAATTCTGAGGCAGGGGGGGTTGACGGGGAGCAGGAGAATAAACCTCGCCGCTCTAAGAAATCCTGAAAATGTCCATCAGAAACGCAGCGAGCGTTCGGAGGCTGCTGGAAGCGTTCCAGTACCGGAGTCTTTGTCTCCATCCATCAGAGGCACTGCAATCTTTGTGCCCCCAGCTTCAAACAAGGGCTTCACGCTGTCCTTGCAATCTGCCTTTATGCAGCGGAGTGTGGAGGCTTCTAATTACGAGGCCGAGCGGCGCGGCGGGTGGGGAGCCGTGCTGCGCCCCGCAGCCGCGCACCTGATTATCCCTTCCCGAGGTCGTTAGAAGGGTTACTCCTGAGTTTAAGCCTGCTCTGCAAGACCCCTAATTATATGCTGCTCTGCAAGTTGCATTAAAAAGAAATTGTTGAAAAGACAAAGGACAGAATAACATTTCCTCCCTCGTCTTCCCCTCTCTCCCCCCACCCCCCCGCGGCACACACAGACACGCTCCCCCACCTCTCCCTGCTGGGCCCAGAGCTACTTCTCACGCTTGAGTTGGTGCAAGCTCTGATAAAGCCATTGAAAGATGCAGCAGGGAGACAGAGCGCTCCCAGGGACGGAGGGAAGCAGAAGAGGAAGCCGAAGTAAAATGACCCCCTCCCAGGTAGATACAGCCAGGCGCTGCTTGCTGAAGAAGTTGTCCCACAGAGCAGAATTAGAGAAGAGATTAACCGTCCTTTATTGTTTTGTTTCACTTCCTAGGGAGCAATGTAATGTGGTTTCTTCCATCGTGAAAAACCTGCTTCATCTGGAGCTCCGGGAAGCCTGAATCACTATAGATAAGGCATTCAAAGTGCAGTATCCCTTGCACATGCTGCCAGTTCTCATTTTAATCTCCCCAGACATCAAAAAAATTAAAATGTAAAATTCTAAGCTATGCAGTTGAGTGACACGAAGGCTGCATTCGCTGCAATGCAATTTGCAAATCTGGGACATGCACACATGTGTCCACTCCTGTCAGAGATAACGGGTTTATGTGTGCTTTCCATGAGCCCATGAAGTGTACCACTAGCAGAGACAGAGAATTGAATGAGTTCTTCATTGCCACATCTCTGGGCTGCTAATGAAACTAAACCCAGGTTGATAACAGTAGCACTAAATATTTCCACCACTTCCTGGTGCAATGGTGACATTTTCATGTTATGGTGGAGATTATTACAGGGGTATCTGCAGTACCAAGGGCAATGGTTTTTTTCAAGATTGTTGTTTCAAGGGTGGGTGTTTTTATTGCTCTCTGCAATCTAGTTGTACCTGAAGACCTGAGTGGCAGACCAGGATTTCACCACACTAGGTTCTGTACAAACATGGTGGGGAAAAAAGGATTCTGTGCTGCAGATTGGGGTTTTTTTTGAGACATGGCTATGACATTTTTTCATTGCTTCTGTAGCTGTAGAGCAACTCATATTTGAACAGGAATTTCAAAGTCAAAATGTCAAGGTTGGAGTCACTTCTGCACTGGAGTACCTAGCTGACTCTGTTGTACTGTGCTCTAATCTGTGAGCTTTAAACCTTGCTCGGTCTCTTGGATAGCTCAGCAGCAGTGCTCCGTTGTATGCTCCGTGTTTCTTACTAGCTTGGCTTCACTTCATTCTGGTGCAGAGCACTGGATTCACTGCCCACCCAGGGCACTAACAGCAGGGCAACTTCTGCCCCTCCTGTCTCGTGAGGCATTTTTTTTTATCCCACCCGTGTTTTCGTGAGTTCAGTTTGTCTCTGGGGTTGTGAGGAATGTCCCTGTGGTTCCCATGCCTTTGCTGGTATTCCCTCCAAAGCTGTGGCTCAGGCACCAGGGAAGGGTTGAACACACTTCTCTTGCTCACCTTGGGCTCACCCACATCCCTCCCTCCAAAGCAAGATCCCAACCATGGAAGGATCTGTTCCTTGTGTTGTGTTTAATGTGAACTCACAACCCCCTCTCTGTGCACAATGTGAAATAGTCCCAAACCCTGAATCTGATAAACCAAATTTTTTTCTCTGCATCAACTTGATGTACCCCTTTTGCTCTCTCATGCCCTGCTTTTCACTGCTGCCTCTTGAAACATGTCTTAGCTGTGGTTATTGTAGGGCATCATTCCTGGCTACCTACCCAGCAGCAGGATGAAGATGGCCCTTATCTCACCTGCAGGTTTTATGGCTTTTATGTTTTGGCAAGATGGTACAACAGGGCTCCCTAAAGTTACTCTAGAGAGCAAAATCTTTGTTTCAAACAGTATTTGGAGATCTTGGAGTCATGCCTCGTATTTTCATGACATCTATGCCTTAATCTGTGTCTTTGATTTAAAAATGCCATTTGGTTTGGGCTGGAGGTGTGACCCTGTTGTCAGGCCAGATGTAGGAGTGCTGGTACCTGTTTAGTAGCTGTGGTCCTTTCCTTGTCCTGCACACTCTTCAGTGAGGCTCTTGTTGGCCTTTCAGTTTTGTTCTGTGATATCTCCCTGCTTTAAAAGGTGCAAAGAGCAATCACAATGTTTTCATGCATGGTTTGTCGTTTCTTCAACCCCAAAGTCCCCAGAGTCTACAAGTTGAGTCATTTTTCTGCTGCCAGAGTTGTGCAAGAGGTTTGCCTCTGGAGACAGCAGAGTCTTGAGGCTTCAGCCATGCATTGTTGAACAGTCTCCAGAGTGAGTGTCAGTTTGAAGTAAAAGAACTTGAAATCTAGAAGCAGGGAAGATAAAAGTGAATTTGATTGCAGTGCTTTTCAAACCCCTTGCATAGGCAAGATAATGAAGCAGGCAGTGTGTTCAGCCATAGGTCACTTAACTCGTGTTTGATACCATAACCCATGGTCATGGCTGCTGCTTTTGGAGCACAGCACTCTGACTTCCATCTGCCAAGGAGGGGCAGAAGGAACCTGGTATTTTGCTTGAGCCACGACACCTTTAATGTGATCATTTCCCTGTCTCAGAATCAAAAGTGTCTAAATTCTTACCTGTCATCTCAGAAGTCTGGCTCTGGTTCAGAGGCCACCTAGATATGAACCCAGACAAGCCAGATATGGCTCACTCCCTCTGGGAAAGGATAGCTTAGTATTTTTTATGTTTTACCATGCTTTTCTTTCCATTGTGTGAAAATGGTTTTGGGAAACAGATAAGCACTGGATGAGATCAGGTGTATGTTTGTGCTAGTGGAGGTGAACAAAGAGTGCTTTGATAGAGCTGTATTTCTTCATTAATTACTTCCCTGTTATAAAGGTTAGATTTCCTGGCTGTAACCCAGGTAGATGTGACATATCCACCACAAAATGCTGCAGTAGCAATGCAAAAGAAGTATATTTAGGTTTATGAGGCAGTGATAAAATGGGCCCTTAAAAACACGTGTGCCTGATGCAAGCCCTGGCCCTATAGCTGGTGTTCATACTTGGTGACCTTGCACACCAGAAGGATTTGCTGCCGTGCTTTATGACTACAGTTCCACTCTGGACTCCTTCATTTCAGCCCAAAAGAACTGGATATTTTACAGTGACTGCTGCAGATTTGTGTTAGGATGTGTTTGTGGCAATTGGCTGCATCCACTTCAGTTTGTGGTGTGGTGAAGTGTGTTGAAAGAACCTGGTCTGCAAGGACTTGGAGAGATCAGGGAGCGAAGGAAGGGATACAGATGAGGCAATGAATGCTGGCAATTATCTGAATTTCAATGGAGTGTCATAGCTGGGACTTCCAGAAGAGCTGTGAATTTTTCTGTTTGAAAAACTCAAGACAAATCTCTTCCACTCTTCTACAGCTAAAGAAAATGTTTATATTTGGAGTAAGGGATGAGCAGGTGAAAGAAAGTGACTCTGTTAGTGCCAGCCCTGAGCCTTACTGTAATAGAAGGTGTAAAGTCATAGAGTCAGTGGTCATGATTCAGAGTCAAAAGGTTACAGGGTAAAAAAGAAGTGAAAAAAAAAAAATAGAGTTCCTTATTTGTGCCTTCTAAGTAGGTGAGTTTTCTGTCTGGCCAGCTGCCACAGGCTTAGGACTGTAACCAGCCTTGTGTGTGGAAGGTTTTCTTTTCTTTTCCAGTTGATCCCTCAGTTTATCCCTCCCACTCTTTAGGATTGATACTAGGCAAATATGTTTTAGAAACATTGTCAGTGGCCGCTGCTCTCGCCTTGTCTTCACCAGCACTTGTGCTGTGGCTGCAGCTGTGGGGCTGGGTGAGCAGAAAGCTGGCATGGATCAGTTCAGCAGAGGTTAATGCCACTGGTGTGCCACGAGAGCCCCACTTAAATCTGAGCCTTGCAAAGATGTCTGAAAGCCAGCAGAGCGGGTGGCTGGAAGATTAACTCTGCACAGGGACACTTTGGGGAGCAGAGAGCCACAATAGCGGCTTCAGTGCCAGCTTTGTCCCAGCTGCCAGAAGGGACTTTGTCAGGGGAGTCCTTTGCCATGGCACTGCTCCCCCAGCTGCTGGAACAATTGCTTGAGACCACTGGCAGTCAGCATGATTAAAGCAGCCTTTAGGCAGCTTGATTTTACGAGGGCAGCTGTCCAGGTCCAAGGGTTGGCTTGGCCTGGAAGGATGCAGAAGGAAGTTTGCTGTGCTGTACCCTTCCACATCTGGAAGGCCTGGCTTTGTGGCTGATGTGTAGTCACCCCATGTTGAGTCCATTAATGCTCCCAGTATCTCCAGGTATTGACTGATCTGACAGGACAGACTGTTTTTTCTTTGTACATAAAGGTGCCATTTCATTGAATTAATTACCTAATCTATTGCTAGATGAACTGGGATTTTAGCTGTATGAATTAATAGTTTAAAAATTAAACCCCTTTCCTTTCTCTCAAACTGGGTTGCAGCTGTTAGATCCCATTTACAAACCATAAGTAATCCCACTGCTGATAGCAGTTATCAGTTCCATGTTGGGATTGAACTGCAGGAACCAAACAAGGCTGCTTGCTCAAGCTTCAGTTTCTTCCTTAGACCAGGTAAAGCCTTTCCTTTGCCTTTGTATTTTGAAAAAATGGGAGCTAGGGGGTATGTTTACCAAAATGGATTTTTGTCCCAATGGGAATAGCCCTCTTTTGCTTTCCTCTGCTTTTTATATGTGAGTATGTAAATATATGTAAATGTATACAGGGGCTTGGATTTACCCTCTTCGTCTCCCCCTCCCATGTATAATGTATGTGTTAAACACGTAATCATTAATCAACTTTGTGGGGAGTGGAGACAAGAAGGGCTCTTTGATGATAGATGTATACTTGTGACTGTGCTTGTATGCGTGTTTATTAGGCAGCACAGTGCTATCAAAAGAAACTCCAGGTCCCCAAGGATGAGAAACAGCACAGGGAACAAATGAAGAGGAAAAAAAAATCCAACCCCTCTTACTGTAAAACCCTCTGTCTTCTACCATCTGTCTCCTTTTTTGGAGTGAAATAAATTGGGGAGAGAGCTTTGAATAAGGTGCTTATTTGTAATGCACTGAAACACTCATGAGGAACAGAAGCAAAGTTATGGTTAATGTTGCCTCTGATGGCTGGGAGTGTTGGAAGCAGGATGACATTATTTCTTTTGTCTGTACTTGCTGGAAGTGGTTTAGAGAAAAAAAGCCTTCAGGATATCGTGCACAAGCACAACTATTTCTGAGGTTTTAATATCATGTTTGATGTTATGGAAGGCACAAATTAAAGGTGGTCATTGCCCTGAAGTGTTCATAATAAAGACTACAAAACCCACAGTGGTTCTTTGTGAGTACCCAGCTCAGAACACGCTTCAGGCTGCTCTCTGTTGCCGGAGGAGGACTTGGGGCTCTGGAATTACATGTCTGGAGATTAAGGTAGAGGCATAGGGATTGACTTCTTTGCATTACTTGCATACACCAGTGAGTCTTGGGACCTGAAAGCTTTGGGCTGGATGTAGAAAACCAAACATTTCCTTGGTTGTGCTAGAGGGGAGCTTAGTCTGGTAAACTGTGCTTATGGTCTTGCACAGAATTGTGCTGTCCAAAATGATAAAGTTGCAACAGACATGTGTTGGGGGGGAAAATTAAAAATCCAAAGTATTTAGGTGCCTTAGATTATTTTTTGCTGTTCTCATTTAGCCTGTGCGTAGAGGTGCCTATTCTGAGAAGTACCTAGTCAAACAGATATTTTAAATGAGCCTAAGAAGTGGCTTTGGCTCACTGGGTGCAGCACTGCTGCGTGGTTTGCTTTGTGCTCTTGCAGGGCTAGGCAGGAGACACCAGGGTCTGATGGGAAGCGCTGGAGTGCGTAGGCAGCAGCAGCCCCAGCTCCATCAGCCATCTGCTCCCAGTCCAGGAGCCTGCACCAGCCAGGGCACGGGAGAAGGGCTTGCAACTGTGTTCGTGGGGAGCAGCAGCAGTGAGACAAATGGGAGAGCAAAATTCCATTTTCTGCAGTCTGCTCGATGTAGAGAAGCTGATGGATTGGCTGCAGCATGCCAGGTTCATCCAGGTGTATCTGGTGTTGTTTGAGCAAAGGGAAAACAACAATAAAATCCCAGGAAGGTTATACTCAACAACAGAGACATACATTGCTTTGCACTAAGCTAGGCTTTGTTTATGATAACATACCCTCATCCATTCTGGCTATTTTTCTTTATTTTCTATTGATTTTCTTCTCCAGTTTGCCAGAGACAGCACTTCCAAATTGTTTTACAGATAAGCTGAAAGCCACAAAAATTCAGAAATTTTCTAAACTGTTGACTGTTCGGGTGTACATTTTTGTTTTTTGGAGGCCTCTCCACCATTTCATTTTTCACAGGAGAAATAAACAAAGCTTTGGTTTAGGAAAGTGCTTCAGCTACTGTGAGATTAAGCACATACATGGAGCTAAGCATTTGATCAAGTGCTTTTCTGAATGCACTTTCTAGAAAATTGATGTCCCTTCCACTGCTCTTGCTAAGTTAATCGGGAGATGCTGAGGTCTGATGGGAGCCTTTTGTGCATTTTCAAGATAGTGTCTCTGGAGGATCATTACAGACATCCCTCTGCAGAGACTACAAGGAGATTGTCACCAGGAAAGTGTTAGTCACTGTGTATTAACATGCAGGATTATTCTGCCTCTTTCTTCACTGTAAGCTTTTCATCTCCTTACTAAGCAAGCACAGTCATGTCTGGGCTGAAATCACAAAGGTTTCTTACAATGCTCCGTTTGTGCTTCCAGTTTAGAAATAAACTCTGCTAAAACGAGCTGTTAGTGGTTGTGGGACTTGGGGAGAGAGGCAGGGAAAGGGCAGTGGCTTCAGCCTGCCCTGCCACAATGAGTCCAAAGGGAGATGAGCCAGGAGCAGGGCACAGGAGCCCAGCACTCAGCTCCTGGAGGTGCAGATGTCTGGGGTAAGTGACCTGACAGCTGAATGGAGTTGTTGGTGCCTTGGCCAACGAGCAGATGGTCAGCCAGGGAAGGGTCCAGTACAGCTTGCTCCCCTGTTCCTTCCAAAAACATCTCCCGTGCAAAATGGTGGCTGAGCACACACCAGTGATGTTCCTCCTCCAGCTGGACAGCTCTCCTGCCCAGAGCCACAGCCATGCCTGTGGCAACAACAAGGCAAGCCAAGTCTGTGAGTGTGCTGGAAACTCTCCGGCTGGTGGCTGAGCATGGCAAGCATTAGTCAGTGACTGAAAAAACATTTGCCCCTCAGACATCACCATGAAGGGAGAAGAGCAAAGCCAGACCAGTGGTGCTCTGCACATTCCCAGGTCCATGAGCAAGCACAGTAGAGAGTTTTAGAACACAAAACAGGCAGACATCTATCGCTCGCCGCAGGCAAGTGAAACTTTATGGGTGAAATTGTACTGGTATATATGGAAAATTAACCTAGTAATTGCCCTGCAATTATGCCTCATCAAAGCAACTGCTGTTAGATGGCGTGTCCTGCTACACCACCTTCCCAGTATGAGTCTTGCATCTACACTTACAGCCTTCCTTCCATCCTTCTTGAGAACCAGCAGACTCCAAGTGGAGCAGAGCCATGTTTTTGTTGGAAATAGCTGGTTACTGATACAAGCCAATTACTGGAGATGTTTCTTAGAGTTTGTGCGTGAGGAAATGGCCTGGTTTTCTGGTCAGCAGTTGGCATGGTATGCATTGGACTGCTTTAATAGTTTTTGCAACCCCACCCACATACTCGCTGTAGTACAAAAGAAATAAATTTGAGGAGCTGCCTGTGTGTAGCTGATCATATTCACCCTATTAGCTTCAGCTGGCCTGTAGAGTTCTTGTACCCAGAATATTAGGAACACACAGCTTTTTGAAATGAAACTAGCTGTTCCCTATGTCAGATCAGTTCATGTCTGTACAGATGGTTTCTCAACTGGAATTGCCAGTAACATCATTGGCAAAGGCTCTGAATGACATTTTTTGTCCATTTAGGTTTGGGGCATTTTTTTGTTTTGTCTCTCTGATTGTATTCATAAAGGGAAAATTGCAAAGAAAAGAGTCAAAGGAAAGTCAAGAGGCATTGTACAAGAAGGAAAAGATTATAGCAGGGAGGCATAATGTATTGGAAGTGAGAGACTGTTCCCATCTATTGGGAATTTTCTCAAGAATGTGAATGTACACATCTACTAGAAGAATGGGGAAAGAAGGGCTGACACTTTGTAGGGTTCAGACAAAAGAATACAGATCCTTTTCCCTTTGCATCAAGTGGGCCATGGAAATTAAATTGTCCTCTAAATGCAGGGGGGAGTTCCTGTCCAGAATGGATCACAGCATGGTGGTGACTGTAAAGAGGGTTTCTCTTCTACTACCCTGCTCCACAGGGCATTTGCTGGAAGAGCATAATTAGGATGTGCATCTGAAAAAACCCAGGGCCAGACAGAGATACAGTAACACACTGGAACTGGAGTGTGTTTTAGTCTGCTGCAGATGATAAAAACTGAGATGAGCACTGGCTAAACTTACTTCCCATGGACTCTCTCTCATCATTTCTGCACATACTTTGGCTTACTCACATACAGACCTCTTTCTGTGATGGAGAAAGTTGGGTTGTCTAAATGCCATGAAAGAAGTTTGATTTAAGAGGCAGTTTTGAAAAGAGAGTGAAGGCCTGGCCGGTGAGGCCGGGAAAGCTTTTCATGCCTTGGGCAGAGGGCACAAAGAGCCTGGGTGACTCTGTTGGCCCAGGGTTTACAGTGTGGCTGTTGCTGCCACAGCTGGTTTCTCAGAGCTGGGAGGTGCTGAAGGGAGTTTGTTGTTGGCCAAGTTAGCCTTAGATTGCAGGGGGTGGCGAGATGCAGGAACTGAGAGTCTTTTAGGATTTTTGGAGACAAGGATGAGAAGATTGTTTGTGAAAGCAACTGGAATGGGGCATGGAAAAATCCAGGAAGGCTATTTTACCCACGGGTGAAACTCTCTCTTTGGTTTGGACTACAGCCAGTGGCACAGAGTAACAGAAACTTTTGAATTCATGCATCTGCTGCTTGGCCAGTCCTCGCTGGAGGCTCAAATGGAGCTGCCTGTTCTGGAACCATTTTAGCTCAAATCAGCTCCCAGAAGAAGGTCGTTAATAACTCATGTCTCATCAGCCCTCTCCTCCTTCACTCCACTCCCTGAAAACTGGGCTGGGATGCTTGCAGGAATTTGGGCTCTCCCGGGCAGGCCAGCAGCAGGGTGACAGGCTGAGGTCACCTGCTAAAGCCATCGCTGTCCTGCAGAGCACAGCCATGCTCACTGTCTGTCTGTTTTAATGCTTTAAACAGGGCTGTGCGTGCAGCATTATTTGTGTAAGTGTTCTCCAGGCATCTGAAAGAGACTTGTGTTTTCCAGAGAAGAGGAGGGAAGGGGCCGGAAGGAGCTGCGTGGGGCAGAGGAGGGGTGAGCGATAGGGGAGCAGCCAAAGCAGAGGGGTTTGGGTGGCTGTGGGCAGACACAGCGCTGCACACAGGCTGGATCAGGCTCCCCCACACCTGGTATTAAATCAGAGAAAAGCCTTCCACCTTCTGGTGCTGGGAGTTATGCTTTTTAGAGCCGAGTTCGACAGTTGTTATTGCAATTTTGTGGTGCTCTTTTGATTTACAGCTGTTTTTACGACCATTGAGGCAGCCACAAATCGAGGAAATCTCATAAAACAGAGAGTAAACGTCTCCTTCACAACCCAGGCAGAGTTTTGGCATCCGTGCTTATTCCATAGAGCAGGATGTGTAAACAATATTGTGTCCCCTGAGTGGCTGATATCAGTACAGTTAAGTGGTAACAGCTTGAAAAATGCATTTCTCGTATATTGGTGGTAAAATTCGAAATGGGCCCCCAGGCTAAAGTAAATTGGTGACATTTTGCAGCAGAAAGGGGGGGAAAAAGGGGAAAAAAAGAAAGGGCAGCAATTGGAAATGCAGAGCCCCAGCTTTGAAAGCAGTGGGACTGGAGCCAAAGTTGGATTTATCTGCATTATTGCAGTATGGAAATAAATGGATCCACCACACTTGTTGCAAAGCATATCTAATTGGAGAAGACAGACTATATGTTGGCTGCAAATGGGGGACTGCCCCATTCACCACCTTCTTATACAGAAGATGAGGTCAGTTAATGCCATATTTCATCAAGGTACAACAATGAGAGCTTCTTTCTTGACTTGCTGTGTAGCACAGGAGAAAAGCTTGGTGACCCTTTCCTGCAGAAAGTAGATGAGTGCACTTCACTGCCCTTGAATGAGTGAGGGATAGGAAGCCAGATGCTCTGCAGATGTGAACCACAGGCTTCCTTCCATATTTTTTTCCTCTGCAGCCTCCATTTGTAGGGAAATTTATATGCTGTCCTTTTCTAAGGTGTTCCTAATCCCTTCTTTTGGGTGTTTAAATACATGGCCCTGTGGTGTGCCTTCTGTGGTGGGTGAGGGAGTCCAGCAGAGACTGGACTCTGTCCAGGGAACAGAGCTGTGGGAACAGCCAGTCCAACAGAGACTTTTTTTCCCTAAAATGTAGAAACACAAGACCTGAGACAGAGGGAGAAGGGACGATGGGCAGACTTGATAATGAAGATAAAGAGTCAATCTAATAAACACCAGGGAGACAGCTGCTAGAATTTCACCATGTTTTGGGATGACCACATTGGTATTGTTTACCTAATGAATGTTTGATGCTTCCTTCGTGTACAGAGTTGCTGTTACTGATGGGGGTGACAGGAGGTGTTGTAGTCCTGTAGCTTCTCCATCTGATTACCCAGGGTCTGCTGAGCATAATGACTGGGGGTCCAGTCCAGCTCAAATTAATCTGGTGTCTGTTGGCGAAGGAGAGCCATGAGGAGACCTTGGGCAGCTGTCTGCTTCACAGAACCTGGCAGGGAGTTCTCAAATAAAAAAGCTGTCATTCCTTTCCTGGACTCATACTCAGCATCTACTTGCCCAGTTCTAATTAACCTAATGGATGGTGTTAAAACTGGGCATCTGCAAGGGTTCATAGACCAATAATCCAGGTGGTTTGGGAAAGAGTTTCCTCATTGGATCAAGAGAGGAGGAGAAGGCAGATGATCATTCATTTTTGTTTGATTTTGCTTTCCTGTGCTGTCTGAAAAGAGCTAGTCTGAAGATGTTGAGTTAGGAGGTGGCAGCCCTCTATTTCTGCAGTTTCCGTGGGCAAAATGGGAATGGCCATTTCCCAAAATCATGCACACACCCAGCACTGTTGGTGGCAAAGCTGCAGTGAATGACACTTTTATCCAGAGGTTATTTGTTTAATTCTTTATTTGTGTGTGTTAATAGAAAGCACTGGAGAGGAGGTGATTGTACTGTATGCTTATGAATGTCTTCATGTTGGTAACATTTTTATTAAAATTTTACCTTCTGGAGTCTTGTTGCTGCATGGGAATCTCAGCTTCCACACATTTTACACTTCAAAGGAAAAATCCAGCTGTGTGCCTTGGTCTCGAAGATTAAACTTGAAAACTTGAATTTAGAAATTAGTGTTGACAAATGTAGACAGATGCCCAAATTTGTTTCCTTTAAAGTTGTATTAGATTTTAAATCTTTTTAGTGTGAGTCCCCTTGGTTCTTATAATTATTTTGCATTGTCCTGCCACAAGCACAAAGCTGGAGGGCTGCAGCAGGTCTGGCACTGAAGCAGAGGAGAGCAATCCCTGAACCACAGTCCACTGGCAGAGATAAATCTCCTAAATCTCTGTGCTCTTACAGCAGCTGAGGTGCTCGGAGGGGGCAGGGCCAGCACTGCTCTGGTATGGCTCACATGACTGTAATATTCATCTTGTAATAGGAATCTCTCCTACACATAATTCTGGTGGGAATGAAAATTTCCCAGTAAACCTCTTAGCAAGGTTGCTGAATTAAAAAGAGGAGATACTTCTTAGCTGGTGAAGCCTGCCTGAATCACACAATCTCTGCAGGAGCTGCTCCTGCCTGCAGCGCTCCCGTGCCCGGGCACATCCTTGTCAGCTGCTGGTGGGCCAGTGGCCCCATCCCAGAGCTCTGAGTCTCATGGGATTTGCCTTCACGTTCAGGATGAGCACATCCAGCACGCTGCAGCTGTGGGTGAAGCCAGGGATGTGCTTTGTGTCCAAGCTGAGTAATCTTCTGCATGAAAGGGGAGCCCACTCGAGCAGCCCCATCCTCCTGGGCTGCGCAGCTGTGCAAGGAGTGGACCTGGGAAAGAAGGGTGCTTTTGTGCAGCACAGTTATGTGTTTAACATAATAAATGTTTATTGTCCTCTGGAGCAAAGGAGCAATAGGCTAAATTATAGCCCAGGGAGGGAAAGCTAGAATCATGAGGTATAGGCTGTTAATTATCTTTTTTTTTTTTTTTTTTTAGCTGTCATAATGTACTGGCGTTTGCCTGCAGCTCCCCCCTTCCCACTGCTCCATTACCTCCAATGCCACTATCTCTAAAATATCTGCTTCCCCTACCACTGGGCCCTCCTCCTCTCTGGCCTCCTGCTCTTTCATTTGTAAGGCATCTCTGGCCTCCTGAGAGATTTGTGACTTCTCTCCCAGCAGCCGCTTACGGTGATAAAGGCCCTCAGACCGCCTCTCTCTGATTAATCAGCCCTCGTGCAGCCTCGATAGGGTGTTAATTTGTAAACTCAGTGGACAGGCAACTGTGATAAGCCTCTGCAGCTGCTGTGTGTCTGCCGGGGGGATGGGCAGATAAGGCTTCAGCCCTGGGATGCAGCCAAGAAATATTTTGGAGCAGTGAATTAGAAACAACAACAACAAAAGAGCCTTCTGCAGAGGCACTCCTTTGAGGTTGCTGTGGGTAAGACAGCAAGTTTCAATGGCAGCAGACAAGAGCTGCTCTCCTGATAAGCTCCCTGACCCCCCAGGCCCGGGAAAGGGCCACGTCAGGATTGCATCCACAGTGGGGAATTGTGTCAGAGGGGTGTCCGTGTGTCACAGAGGGGTGTCCGTGTGTCACGTGCCATGGTCTGGGCTAGGAGGACAATGCCATCTTCCTTGTGTCTCATGTACTCACTGTGGTTAACCTGATGCTTTTCAGAGAATTCGATGCTGGTTTGTCAGGGCTTTTCTGGACACCCTTAGTGTCCATCCCTTTCTTGCAAGTGACATGTCTGGCATGACATGTCACCTGCAAGAAAGGGATGGACACTAAGGGTGTCCAGAACAGCATTAGTGTCAAACGATTTCTGAGCACCCTTAAATGTTTGCTCTGTGATATAAAATTTCACAGAAATTTTCACTTAAAATTCTATACAGAGTTCACTGTGTATCCAGTGTATGGATTAAAAACAAGAATACAGCCTTTTCCTGAGAGAGCAGACCATGCTGAGTGCTCTGAGACCACAGAGTAGTGCTCTGAGAAATAGCAAAGCTGGGGGTTAAGCTCTGGAGTACCCAGGCAGACTGGAGAAGGCTGCAGTGATGACAGGCATGTATTCTGTTTGTCTGCTCAAGGAGGTTATGTTGAATGTTTCTGGTGTGCTCATGCAATTTTCCCTTTTTTATTGATTTGATTATATTTTCTTCAAAAACTGAAAGGAGGAGATATTTTGCTGAATTTTTATCAGTGCTTTGGTTCAGCTGAATCCTAATGATCCTGCCATTGTTGGCCTCCCTAATTGTTCTAATATTATCTGACAACATGCAAGAGACGATGGAAGCAGTTCCTTCCCTGTCTGCCAATGCAGGTTGTTATTCAGTTCATTTTTGAACTGCAGCAATCCTCAGACAGACAGTGACCTTTTTATGAAATCAAATGTCTTGCAAAACCCTCTTGGTCTCTGAACTGTGATTTATAGCCATTTGTGTTGGAGAAAGCTGCAGGTGGGATTTGGGTGACACATAATTGGTTAAAAGATAAAATAAAATGAAGGTTGCCCTGCTGGTACAGTGATGGCAGGAGCTACAGGAATGAATTGCTTGGCAGTGCAGAGCCTGGCCCTCCTCCTCCCGCCCTCCTCCGTCGCTTGCCAAGTCCTGTCTGGCAGGCCATTACAATGATAAATGCAGGTAGCTGGCAAAGACCACAGCTGAGAGTTTGTTCTAGCATGCCAAGCCCTGCTTGGCATTCCCAGTTGGTGCCAGCATTTGCACTCTTACTCAGTTTGACGGAAACCAGGACATGAGGTGTGAATTTATGTCCGCATCCTTCCAGGAGAGAGTTGGGATAATGAAATGCCAAGGCAGCCCTGGGAGCAGCAGAGTAATTTGGTAGGTACCAAACAACAGTCTGCCACCTGTCATTCGCAGCACAGTCCCTGCTCTCCCCCATGGCTCTTCCCACAGTGCAGCCTTTGAATGATAAGAAGTTTTAGATAGTTCTGCAAAGAGCGCTCGCCGTTCCCCCTGATTTAGTGCAAATAAAAAGCCATATCCCCGCCAAATAGATGGGCTGGCTAGATAGGATCAAGCTGTAATGACAATAATACAAACTGATGTAGCTGTGTGTTACACAGCATTCCCAACCTTTCCTACCTGAAGGTAGGTTTTCCCTTACATTTCTAGCAAAAGATAAATCAAATCTGTGCTTGCCCAAGTGAGTGTCTGGGTAATGAAAAAAATTTGAATGTGGAAGTGTAGGCTGAAGTCTGTTTTGGGAAGGAGTCAACTGTCTGAGGAAGGCATGAGGGCTCTGGTGTTTGGATGTTTTAAAGCAGGCCACACAAAGCCCTTTTCTCAGTGTGTCACGGAGAACTGTGTTTCCCTGGCTGTGGTGTGTATCAGTTGCCTTGAACACGGACACATCATTGCCTCCAACTTACACTGAGAGCTGCAGTCTCATCCAGTGGCCCAGGAAAGGACTGTCCTCTGGATGCCATTCATGGACCAGAACACCCAGGAGCATATGAACATGTGTTCTGGGGAAATCAGTGCTGGTTAAAGTGGAAAATAGCAGGAGTGTAAAGCGAAGGTAGACTTGGTAGTGGTTGGGGAGCTGAGGTTTGAAGGAGGAAGATCCTGAGATAAGGACCAAGTGCACCCTAATTTAAATTAGGACACACAGGCACGCTAACATTAAGCAAGTATTTTGGCTGGTTTTAATGAGGGACAGCTGGAAATTTTCTTTCCTTGTTGGTGTCTCTGGAAACAACCGAGGAACTTTCTGCAGCTGTCTGACGAGGTGAGGTCCAGGAACTCCCCAGCTTCCTCCCTTCTCCTCCTTCACTAATTTTCTTTTCAGTACATGTATCTATTTATTTATTTATTGGAGCTGAGCTGGGAAGGAGAGGGAGTTTGATCTTTTCCTTTGGGAGACAGCAACTGCTCAGAGGAAGATGAATCATAAAGCATCACTAATGGAGGGGATGGGAAGGGGAGAACTCTGGGCTGCAGCCATTCCCCGCGGGCTGGGGGGATGGTTTGAGGGGAGAGGGAAGAGGAGTTAGCAGGCCTGTGCCCTGAGGCTCTGGTGGCAGACATGCTGTAGGTCAGATGTCCCTCTGTGTCAGGATTCAGTCACCCTTTGTCAGGGAAGAGGCACATCTGTGCAATCACACACCACAGCAGCCTGTGCTTAAGAATTGCTGCTGCTGCTCCATTGAAACTACTTTGTACAGTCCCACAATGGTTGTAAAATGATGAGGAGCATGCCCAGGGTTCAAAACATTGTCAATTTAAGCTTACCATTGTCTTGCCAAAAGAGGACCAAAACAAGATGTCGAACTTGTGGAGGAGCAATGAGCTTGGTTCCTCACTGCCCTGCACTGAGTCAGGCTCCAAACAGCGTTTCCTTCAGTGCCTTCCAGTCCTCATCCACCGTGCCTCCCATTCCACTTGTCATTGTGTGAAGTCAGTGTAATCCAGTGGTGAGTTAGGACCAGTGATCTCTGCTTCTAGGCTCTCTATGGCCGAATTTAATCTGTGTTCCCAGCCTCGTGCTAGCTTCTCAAAGGGGCTGCTGCAGAAAACAGTCATGGTTATATAAACTGCTGAGAGAAATGAGCATTCTTGGAAGAAAAAGTGACAAAGAGGCAAGTGCATGGTGACAGTTCCTTCCAGGAGCAGAGCAGTACTGAATGTGTGTGTGCTAAATGGATGTAGGTGGGAACCTAAACAAGTGCGTGCTGTATGAAGTACAGTCCAAGAAACACTTTGTTTCTGGTGAGCTTTCTGTAAACTCATGAAAGATACAGAAGACCATCACTACCTCTCAGAGATGGCCTTGAATCATAATTGAACTAGAAGTATCTGTGGCATTTAAGGCATTGCTATTTCAATAAGCAGTTGCTGGTTTGGGGTGTTTGTGCTGTGTGTTTCACTGTGGTGTGTTATGGTGTAATTGAAGGTACAAGTGTGTCTTTAGGATTGCTGGAAAGGTGAAGACTCTTGCTTTGGGAATGTTATTTGTTATTAGTCCTTATTTGCACTGGAGGTCAACAGACAGAATTTCATAAATGATCCCAACTATCAGGTGTAACCAGATTTTTCATCATTCAGCTTTCTAAATGGGTTTTTGGAAATGCTCAATACCCAGTAGCTCCAGTCAGGCTGATGGCCCGAAGGCAGCTGCTGAGTGTTGAGCCCTCTTGAAAGCCCAGTCTATAAATTCTGTGGGAAGATAATCACAGTGTGGATTTGTAGAAGTCCTGTTCCCTCTTGCTTAATCCCTCACACAGCTGGGCTGTGCTGTGTCCCAGCCAGCTGTGTACCACAGAGCTGGATATTCCTAGTAGGTTCACAAAAATGGCTGAATTGCAGGTCTAACTTTTCTTTTGTCTTCCTGACTGAGCTGTGGTTTCTCTCCAAAACTAATGCAGGTTTTGGAAAGACTGTAGGCTACCTTGAAACATCCCCTCACAATGCAGGCAGTGTTACCCATGGTCTGCTTCTATATCCTGAAATGTGTAGAGTACTTTGTTGGTCTTAAGGGGGATTTCTTACATTGGGTTTTTGTGTGTGTGTGTGCTATTTCTAGGCTTCTCTTGCACCTTTCCATATGTATCAATTTCCATTTCCTACAGAAGAATCACAACCCAAACAATACCTTCCTGTTTTAGTTATTGTTCTCATATTACTGGATGAGGGGTCTGGTATGAATGACTTGCAGAGTGAACTGCAGAGTAGTAAAGCAGTACTGACGTGCTGAAATTCTCTGCTGGACAAGCGATCGAGTGGCGTTGGAGTGGTTGGGAAAAGCAAGGGATACAGATCAAAGGGAAGAATGAAAATCAATCCAGAATTTTCAGGTATTGTCCGTGCTTTATGCTAAAACTTTCTTGAAGCATATCCAGCACTTCTAGTTTGGAAATCTCCCAGAGAAGGGTTTTCTTGTGAGCTTTTTAGTGCTTGCTAAGTTCAGTAATTGTGCAAACAGTCTCTCTTGAGACTGGCTCTTGGCTGTCTAGTAGATAGGCAGCGATCCAGATCTAAAATTTAAACTGTATTTTACTGTCTCCTTCTTCTGCCTACTGTCCTGGACTCACTTGGAGGGAATGCTTGGCTTTTTTTCCACACCAGGTCCCTAACACTACTTTGCTTGTTCCTTGTGACCCACAACTGCAGCCTTATTAGCAGCTTCCCAGTGTCTTGCTGTCAGGCTCCTGGAGCATCAGGCTTGGATCTGGCATTTGGGGCTCCAGGAGATGCCATCAAGGTCCACAGAGCCTCTGCTGTTGGTGATAAGGAACAGTTCTCGTCCCTGTTAGCCATTTATAGGCTACAGATAAAGGGGACAAAAAGAAGTAATTGCTGTGAGGCCTGGCATAATTTATAGTGCTGTCTTTGTCAGATGATGTTGTTCTGTTATATATAACCATTAAATTATTAATCTGCAAGAGCTCTTGCACCTTTCAGCTGCCTTGGGTTGGTGGGAGCCAGGATGGATGAGGCATGGACTTCATTATGCCTCGCTGCTCACCTTCACTGGAGAGGGTGTGCTGCATCCTTTGTGGTTACCACCTCACATCTGAGGAAAAAGCTGCCTTTGCTGAGCTTTTAGTGCTGAAAATTGAATCAGTGTTTATACGTGCTGGGTTCAAGGGGAGGAAGGGGGAGGGACTGCAGCACCACTCCTCTGCTTGCTCTCCACAGAGCAGAAAAGGGCAGAAATGTTATTTTCCTCTGCAGTGCATTCAGCCTGGTTTCAAGCTGTCACAGAACTGGGTGGAGGCATTTTCCCCTTTAGGTCTAGAGTAGAAAAGAAAGAAAATCAAGAGGTAATAAAGGATTGGTAACTTCATTGAATAGGCCACAAAGGGGACCTGGAAGGCTTGGTGTCATCGAAAGGGTGCTGGGTCTGAGGGATTTCAGCAACATGAGGTTACCTCAGGAACTGCTGCTCTGGGGACAGATGTCAGATATGCTTCAAGTGCCACGGTTGTTCCTGGGGACAGGGTGGGACTGTGCAAGCAGGATTTTTATGAGCACAAGCCCATGGTGGGTCCTGTGGCTGTGGGCTGTGCTCTGGGGCAAGGGAGATGAGCAGCCAGTGAACAAGGGTGGAGGTGTCTTGTGTCTGTGAGCTTCAGGCTGGGCAGGTCTCACTGCCTTATGCAGCAGCAAAGAGGAATTTGAGGGGTTTGTGAAATGGTCCTTCAGATGGAGACAGGCAGGAGGCAACAAGAGGGGGGGAAAAAGGAAATTTTTAATTTCATTTTGCAATCAAAGAACATGTGATTTCCTGTGATGGCTTGAACTCGGCATAAAAGACTCCAAATGCCTGGTTTTGTTCACAAGGGAAGAATTCCACTCTATTAATATTATTTTTAAAACCCTTCTTAAACATATGCAAATGATTTGCTTGGAACAGCAGAATTTGGGAGGGGACTTGTTTTAGCAGATGTGTTGGTTTGCTGGATTTTTCCCCTCATTAGTGGGCTCCCTCAGACACATAGGTTTTATTGTACCCTTTCTTTAAAGGGTGACTGATAGGGCTGAATGATGTATTCAGGCTCTTCCTCCCCCAGCTTCCCTCCTGCCTTTACAGCAGCTCGCAGAATATCCTATGGCACAGGCGTTCACTGTTTCAGAATGGTGCTCGTGCCAAAAACTGCTCAGATCTGGAGCTAGAAATCACCAGAAGTGAGAGCAAAAGTTGCTGTAAACTCTAGGTGTGAAGGTTTGTGTCTGTGAACTGAAGCTGCGATGTTGAAAACGCTGCTCTGTAAATGTTGACTCTGATTGTGGAAGGCGGTGGCACATGCTGATAGCAGAAGACTGAGCAATAATCCGGCTGTTTTACTTGGTCTTTAAAGTGAATTTTCTGGCTTGACTTCCTTAAACGTTGTTTTTATGCAGTCTGGACCTGTAGCACTGAGATCTTTGGCTCCCGGCTGAGCGCTGAGCCCGCGCTGCCGAGGCGCACGGAGGGCAGTGGGCTGGTGGCTGACCCAGGCTGGTGGCCATGAGCCCAGACTCTCCAGACCAGGGGAAGCACAAAGCTTCTCCCAGCTGGGGTGGCTGCCTCGGGCATGGCTGGCTCCCCAGGAAGGGTTCTTCCCAAGCAGGCTCCTCTGGAGGGCTGCACACCCCAGCGTCCGGACCCGGCACGTAGGATTTGTGGCTCAGCGGCCGATTTACTGCCGGGGCTTTAGGGCAAGCCACACCAGAATTTCATGGCCTGTAAAATGGGGGAATCTTATTTATCCACCTGCCACGTGTCCCAGGGCTTGTGGAGTGCTTTGAGAGTAGGCCCTGGCTTTGTGTGAGCTGTTAGCATGGGTGAGCTCCCGGAGCCTGCAGATGTGCTCTGCGTCCGTGGTGGCTTGGTGTTGATTATAAGTGAAAAATCTCCTAACAATGGGTTGTAAATTCAGAGTTGGCTGTCAAACGTTTTATGCACCACTGTTGTTGCTGCTGTGTGACTCTGTTACACTTTCTTTGCAAACCAGCCTAGGCAAAACGTTGTTTAATCCTGGTTCTTCCTCTTTTTAATCCATGCAGTGAAGGGATCGTGCAGGTAACTGATTTTCCCTAAGATTTTAGGATCTTTTTGCTGAGCTGTGTAATGATCATACATGCCACAGCTACACGTGCAGCTTTGTCGTGGACATAATTCAGAATTTTTTTATGTGTCTCAGCCTCAACCTATTTTTCATGTTGTTTTTCCTCTCTTTTTTATACATTTGCATTAAGTAAGACATTCAGTGCTTGCAGTGCCACTTTTCTTAGAAGTAACATTAATGGATCACTCTTGCTTCTTACTATATCTCATGCAGAACTTCTTGCATTTTACTATTTGTTTTTTTCCTTCTGAGTCGTCATTTAAAATATATAGCAATGTAATACAATTTGTAGTGCTCTTTATCATGCAAATCTCCCAGGGCACCTTAGAATAAAATCAATAAAATCAAAAATAAAATCAACTTCGTTCAGCCATGTGTTGAATTAATTAATTGTTTTTAAAGCAGAGCCAGGGGAAAAAGGCTTTTTTCACTTTCAGTATCTTTTGCTCGTCAGCTTTGTACTTCACCCATTTTATTCATGCAGCAGTCAGTGCCTACACATTGATGATACTTTCTTGTAGATGGTAGTAATGTTGATCGTGCTCCTGCTCCCAGACCAGCTTTGATTCTGGAGAGGCTTCTTGCTATTTTATCAGATAGTGAGGAGGAAAAGCTTATGCTGAAATCGGTTGACTGCTTGATATCAGTGGGGGGAGGAAAGGAAGCCATCAAATTAACTCATAAAAGCTTTAGTTATGATGAATGGACTTTTTTTTTCCCTGTCTGTCGTTATCATCTTGTCTGTAACCCAGTGACCCTGATTATCATGAAGCTGTTTACAAGGTTTAGGTTAATTGGATTTCTTTAACTGTTTCCCAGAGCTGTGAGGAGCACAAATACACTGCTGTGAAGTTCAGACAGCATAGTGCAACCCAGTCTGCAAGGATACGGGCTTCTTCCAAGAGGAAGTCGTTTTATTTCATACTCAACTAAGTGCATAGCAGCATGTACCTATCATTTGGCATAATATTGAACAACACCCTCCTTCATACAGATGTGTTCAGTTGCAACTTGTGTTTCCAATACACAAATTACATTTTGCATGTTCAGCAAGAATTGAGCTTATTTTCAGTGAGAGAGCCTTTGAAATGTGTTTTGGTTTGGTTTCTTTTTTTTTTTTTTTTTCCTTCAGCTTGATAGCAGTTTCACTGGTTTTGTTTTTATACGAGGAATCATGGATAAAATAGCTGTGCATTGCATGGCTGCCTAAACAAACGAGACAGGAGGATGTAGTTGGGTGAGATCAGGACAGTCCTCTTGCTTGGCTTTCATCTCCTCAGGATGCATGCTCGTTCTTTAATGGCACAACATTGCACCCTCCAGGTGCAATGCGCAACTGCAGGTCTCCAGATAACCCACTTGTTTTATGAGCTGTGTTTTTGTGAGCAAGCCTTCCCAGTTTCTCCTTCACGATTATTCACCCTCTCTTTCTCTTCCTTTTTCAGGCTTCTGTAGGCTCTGAGAAGCTGTTCTCCCCTGCAGCAAATAAAGGTAAGTGATCTGGAGAAATGCTTTCCTTATCTTACAGCGAGAGATTTGGGTTGTGAATCCGTGTCGTGCGAACAGCAGGACATCAGTTTTGCCAGAGCATGTAGCTTGGCCACACACATTGTCTTAAAGATCAGCTTTACAGGCTTGTGATGATTTAAGTTAAAATTTAGAGCTGCATTGTCTCAGTGTGGGGTGGGACTTCTTCCCTTCCAGTAAGATTTGTATCAAGAGTCTTGGAGAGAGGGATTACTGACAAAGGAGTCCTTACTGTAGGGGATGTGCTTCTCCCTCTAATACAATCAAATCCTCATTTCTTTTAAACAAATGATTATTTCAGTGCTGTCTGTGTCATCCTGACAAGGGCTTGCACGTCCCTCCCCTGCCAGTGCCCACGGAGCATTTGTGCCTTGGTTCTCCAGGACATGGTGGAGGGTGCTCAGCACGGCGCAGCTCCGCTCCTGCTGTTAGTGGCAGTCACCTGTGAGAGGCACTGGGTGTTGCTAAGAGACTGCCTCGTTCCACAGCCCCTCGGGGGGCACAGCCACAGATCTCTAAATACGCCCAGCCCTCCTCTGAGGGCTCGGCACAGCCATAAAACCAGGCTGCTCTGCTCTGTGTGTTCCCAGGGATAATCTCACTGAGATGGATACCGGGCAGAAATGCCAAAGGAACAGCCTTGGAGAAGGCAAACTGTGGTACACAGTGGAAAATGTTGTGCTGGGAATGGTTCCACTTTGCCGTGCTGGGAGGGTTGTGTGGCTCCAAATTAATTGCCAGGGCTTGTGGCTGTCTGCAGCATCCTCTGCATTGAGCTGCAAAATAAAATCAGTTCACAGCAGTAGTGGATGTTAAGGGCATGCAAGTACCCCAAAGAGGGGAGATGAGGCCCATCAACAAGAAGTGATGAAATAAACTTCTTGCATTATTTCAGTGGGGCCAAGAAAGGAACAATTTGCAGTTGTGTAGGAGTAGGTGCTGGACATGGAAAGGCGTTTTGGTGTGCTCCATCACCTGGATCCAGGCCCAGTTTTTAGCTGGGCTCTTCAGCAGCAGTAACTATTAGGAATTCTCTTTCTTTCCAAGCTTTGCAGATTTTCAATGCCAAATGTGGAAACCGATGACAAGCCCATTATGTTATTACATTTGTAGATATTTTTACAAAAGTATGCAGCTTTATCTGGGGGAAAGAGGGAAATTTAAACAAATGGTGGGGAAGAACATTTCTCTTCTCTCACTTGGCTTGCTGATAAGGCAAACCAGATTGCCCATATGGCACTGCCTCGGCAAAACAAAAATCTTGCCATCCTGCATAATGCCTGGCACGGAGATCTGCTGGAGAGGCTTATGTTGAAGCGTTAGCAGCTTTGTTGGCTCCTCCTTGTGCTGAAGCCCAAGATCCCCCACCCCTTCATATCATGGAGCAGCTCAGCAACATGAGTTTTCAAAATACCTCCCTATCAGGAAGTTAAATGTGCGAATGCCTGTGAATTTGCTGTCTTGAAGTTTGTGTTCAGTGCTGTTTATATCCCTATAATTTCAGCCTGTTCCTGTTTGCTTTAATGTGGGTGTAGACATTGCCAGCTTTGGGTTCAGATCATGGGTTTCATCTCGTTTTCTCTTTTACCCTGGCCTGTGCCTTGCTTATGGCATGGCCTGCCATCGTGGGCAGGCTCTCCTGGGGCTACCTCAGCATTTGGCACTTGGCTTGATAGGTGAGAGAAATTCTCCTCAGCAAAGATATTGTGCAGAAACCCAAACAGTGCTAAATTTTACCCCTCGCCCTGTTATCACTCCCGCAATGCAAGAGCCAGATTTGTCTCTTGCACATGCAAATGAACGCCGCTCCTACACGACCAGGCTGGGGGATGCCATATGGCCGGGAGAAAGTGACTTTCAAAGCATTGCACTTAAATTCCTTTTGTGAGATAAGAGCGTTGATTTAAGGCCGTGTTCTCCAGGGCTGGAGCCCTGGTGGCTCTGTGGGGAGGGGATTAGCTCAGCACGGTTTCCTGATGGGCACACGCGTGGTGCGGCACGCGCTCATCCTCTCCCGTGGGCATTTGCACCGTGCCCTTCTTTTGTAAACACTGGCGGCCTTTTTGGAGAGATATTAGCTAGCAAACGTGCAGCATCCATGCTGCAGCTTTTATTGAGGGTAGCCAGGCTTCTAAAACACGTAAAGTGGATTCATTGTCTGGTGCAACTCCCCGTGTTCCCAGTTCATTGTTTGGTGCAAGTCCCTCTGTTCCCACAAACTTTCCCTGGGGATGTGTTTGGCCCTTTGTGTTTGTTTTATGCCGTCCTAGTTTATCAGCAGCTTAGCAATGCAATTAAGTATTAAGATAGGCGGGTTACGCTTATTTGAGGCTGGAACAGCTGTAAAATGTAACCTTTGACCACATTTGAGAGCTTCACAAAGGGCCGGAGGAGCAGCATCTTTTGTCTGGAGCTCTCTGGGTAACGTTTGCCTTTGCCCCCTCCCCGGTGGGGCCACGGCGGTGGCCGTGCTCCTCCTGCTGACACCAGTTCATCTGCAGCAGCAGATGCACGGCGTGCATGTCCACTTTGGGGAGCAGGCACTATTGTGCTGCAGAGAGAGGTGTCCTGACCCGGGGCGACCTCGGTAGTCACAGCTGTGAAATAGGCTGAATGGGGCACTTTGAGCTTACAGCAGAAGAGGAGATTAAATCCTCTGTGTAAGGAAATAATAATTAAAAGTAAGAGCAGAGAAGCCCTGATCTGCTCTGCTGACAGTCTTTGTTTTCTGACGCAGAAAAGTGTTTGTTTGGCCAACTTGTCGCTGCAGTGCAGAGTTACAAGGGCATTTGCTGCCGAGGGCCGGGTGTTACATCCTCCTGGAGAATAAATCAATAAACAAATAATAAAGGTCTGTTTGCTCTCTCATGCAGCTCCTTTCTCACAGGAATCTGCCAGCCAGCCCTTCCTTTTTCTGAAGGGCAAGTACCAGGAAAGGCAGGGGAAGCATGGGCGAGACCCAAATCTGTCCCTCTGTCTCCCGGTAGGAGCATGAGGCAGAGGGGTGACGGTCAGATGAGTTGTGGGGCTGAGGAGGTGAGAGGGACAGTCACCCCTCAGTCACTGCAAGGACCTCCTCCTGCCTGCTGTGATCATATTTTGAAGTGTGTGGGGTAGGATAGTTGGTATTTGCTGGACTTGAGCGTTGGGTCCTCACTGGTGGCTCCCTCCGGCTGTGGGCTTCCCTCGTGGGTCTGGCTGGAGGCAGTTGAGCTTCCTTGCACCACTCCTTGCTCCAGAGCTGCTGTATGCCAGGGAAAGCAGGAGAGGTTTGTACCTCAACAGCCTTGCAGCTGCAGCCCAGGTGACCTGCTGAGTCCCCAGTGCTTGAACCCAAGGCCACTGCAGCAGTGAGAGTGTAGTGGATGTCTTAAAGGAGCTGTTCTCTTGCTTGGTTTGATAGCTCAGAGGCCCCAGGGAGGAAAACCTCCAAAGAAAAGTGGAGCCTGGGCAGCAGCCAGGGTTTCTCAATTCATAACCCCAGGCAGGCTGTGGGTGGGGAGGTGCCTGTGAGATGAAGGAGGTGTCCAGAAGCCCCTGGGGCATGAGATGCCCATGGAGGAGCCAGACCTGCACAGCCCTGTCTGCCCTGCAGCCCTGGGAGGCACTGGGCAGCAGTGAGGGGAAAAAGAGCTTTGAAGTCTGTTGAGAACAGTATGTTGCTCCTGTCTTTGGGTCCAAATCAAGCTGGGCACAGAGGGAGCAGTGTAATCCATCTGTCTGGTGGCAGAGTGGCTGGCCAGGACCCAGCCCTGCCCTGGCTGCTGGGGGCTCGCTGAGCTCCATGCCTCAATTTCCCCCTCCTGCAAAATGAAGACTAATGCTTGTCAGCCAAGTGCGCTCAGAGACTTAATTAATGAATGTTTGTCAAGCGATTTATCAAGAGATCCTTTTAATGAGAGATTCCATAAACAGTGCAAGGCTTCATTTTCATGGCAATAATAAATGACAGTGAAAGTAAGTCTTATCCTTCCCCCGCATATGCACCCCCCAGGAAAAAAGATTGCTTACCCTCCGCTCTTACTTCTCCCTGGGTTTCTAGGCAGAGGGCTTTGAAGTGCTATCTTTCATCATGAACTGTACACATCCTCAAAGCTCTAAAGCTCACAGCCTGTGTCTTATCCCTCTGACAAGAGGGAGGCAAGCTTTCTCGGCATGCAGGTCATAATTGTCAGCCATGGGATGTGCCGCAGCCACCCGCCCCAGCGGGCTAATGCAGCTTATGCTTCTTTGAAGTTCCCTCCCTTTATTTTCTGTCCTCTTGACCACAAAACTGTGCCTTGGGCCAGCGAGAGAGATTTCTTGTTCAGAGACGACACTGAGCTCTGACAAGCACATCTGAACCAGAGAAGAACCCTTGTTCCTCTGAGATCACTGCTCCGTAATGTTGTTGCCTTAAGGGGACTGTCTCTCCTTTTTCTCTCTGCTTCTTCTCTTCCCTTTTCTTATTCTTTTTTTTTTCTTTTTAATTCAGCACTAAACTGTCACACTAAATCATTTTAAAAGCTGGAACTACAAAACCTCCAGTGTAGGACATGCTGTTAAAAACTGATGGTTATTACTGTGAGATGGGGTGAGAGGGGAAAGGAGGGGCAAGGGGGGCAGGAGCAGGACGGGAGAGCAGCAAGTCAGCTCTCCAGGAGGAACCTGTGAGTGCCTGGTGAAGCAGAAAACAGCCTGAATGCAGCTGAGCTCAGAATGCCGTGCTTGGCACAGGTTTGCAGCAGCACAGCTCAGAGGATGCTCAGCACTGCCAGGGGACTCAGGAGCCCAGTGTCTCCTGGGCTTGCCTGCACGCCTTGGTCCTGTCCCCCAGTGCTCTGCCTCCAGCTGTCAGGGTCAGAGACTCCCTGTCTGGGCTGGGACAGCATCTCCTGTAATCAAGTCCCCCTCTCCTTCAGGGCTTTACCTTGCTGTGCCAGGAGAGAGGGCTTTCCATCACTGCAAGGTCCACACAGGCAGAGCAAACAAGTCTCACTGCACCCAGCCAGGCAGTCAGCTGTGTTTTACATGAATAGAGGTCAGGAGACATGTCATAAATTTTCCCAGTTTTCTTGTGTGGGGTCCACAGTGGGATCTGATCACATCCTGTCTCTTGATCTCAGTTTTATCCCCATGTTCTGGTTAGATTTTGATGAGGTCACCATCTTGTGCTTGATTACCTGCGCAGCCAGGGAGCTTAAGGGGGATGATAATTTACAGCTGCAGCTTTGGATAAGAGTCCACCATGATTACAGGCATGCAAAATTTCCACAGCAGCATCTGTAATAATAAATAAAATAAGTAATGCATTTATTTAGATAACAACCATATTGCTATGATTTATACAGTGCTCAGGATGCTCTGCAGCTGCTCTGCTCCCCATGCTGCATCGCTGGTGATTTTATCACAAGCTTACAAGACTCTGTTTTTTTCATGAAACCCAAGCCCTCAGAGGATTGTACCAAAATCTAAGATTTAATTTTGTTATTTAGGCAAGACTTCAGTCTTCCTGACTACAGAGAAGAGCCTAGAATTTTTGATTCTTCTGTGCTTCAGAGCCAGCAGGCAGTCATAAAGAAGCCCCAATACTTTGGTTTCAACCTTGTTTTAGAGATAGTTTGTGATCTCTAAATGCTCCTGGAGTTGACAGTACTGGGTGCCCTGAGTTTAATGATAAATCCAGTGTGTGAGCCCATCCCAGCATCCTCTTTCTGGAAAGTTCCATCTAATTTTGCCACCAGGATGAGCAAATTAGCTTTCTTGCATGTGTATAAACATAATTATGCAGTGGTCTGAGAAGGAGGACTTTGATTTTCAAAAAGCATGGGTAACCAAGATAATCACCCAAGTCACAGCCAGTTACCCACATTTCAAATCAAAACTAAACACAGAAAATAGTGCAGAAAGTGCACTCTTTTAGTACTGTAGTTTTCTGATTTTGCAGGCTAGGCTCTGGAAGCTCAGCCTTCCCTTTGGGAATGGGAATGCACTCTGTGTCTCCCCTGTTAGCTACTTTGTGTGTGTTTATTAGCCCAGGCTATAGCCATCCCTACCTGCAGCAGCTGTCTGTGAAATTATGATGGACAAGCAAGAGACCATTCACCGTAACCACACTGTCCGGTGAGTTTGGTAAAACTCAGGCTGCAAAAGTGGATAATTTATTAACTTTGACACAAACTGAGTGTTGTGTGCCTCCCAGAGTGAGGGCTGCCTCGTGCAGGCCAGCAGGCTCTGCTTGCACCCGTGGCCATATGGTTTCACAGCCATCTCCAGGCTTCTCCCCTTGCACTGAGCCAGCATAGAGCTTTCTTTGTAGCTTCAGGCTGCAGCCAGGAGAGTTGAAAAGTTGAATTATAAACATTTCCAGGCCTTCTGGTTGGTATCTTGTGTTTTGTTTTCTTACTTTAAGGATGTGGTGGAGTATGTTGCTGCATTCCTGTCAGTGGGATTAGAATGAATAGAAGCAATACTGTAGGAGATAAAATGTGTTTAATTATTTATTTGAGAATTACAGACTGAAATTGCTTTTTGATTTAAAGCTTCCAAGTCATGGATATGTTTTTGGAGTAGAGAGAGACTCACAGAAACATATATATGCACAATTATCTAGGGTAATGTAAGAAGTCTCTTTGCTCAACTGCCCTTCCTCCACAGAATTTGTTAATTTCCTTAAAGATTTTAAATTTCAAATGCGGCTTTGTTAAGTATCACAGAAAGCTAACAGCATGCTGTGCCTTGCCTACCAAAACGTAAATAAAATAAATAAAGTCTTCGTTGTATAAATGTTATGAAGTGGGTGGTTTATTTTCTTTAATTATACTTTTTATTTAAAATAAACTATAAAAGCAAAATATTATATATCCTGAACAGGCCAGCACAAGCTCATATTGATTGAGTAGGCACATTCTAGCTTTTCTCAGTTCGTGTAGAAGTAGATAAAAGGACCATCAAACTGTAAATCAGAAGAAAAAGATAGAAATTCCTTCCAAGTGCCTGTAGTAGTTTACATTGCCTAGGCTTTTAAAGGACGTTTGAAAGATACCATCTTTTTACTCCTTGTTTGTAGTTTGTTTTTCTTTTTTCTCGAGTTGCAAAAGCCAGTGGGTAAAGTCCCAGTGCTGTCTCCAGCTGTGGTCCCTGGTTGCATTTCAGCACAGAAGGATGCTGTAGGGGGCTGATGTTAGGAGCAGCAGTTGCAACCCCCACAAAACCCTTGGGTCTTCTCAGTTCTGCTTTTAAAATACCTCAGAGACGTGTTTTATTCATGGAAGATTTTGCAGAGCTTCAGTTTCTGAGAAAATTAAACGCTGGATATAAACCTGATTCCCTCTTCCAAAGGGGGAGCAGTGCAGGATGAGGGGAGGTGTCTGGTGTGGGTCTGAGCTGTGCCCAGCACATCCCAGGATTTAAATCAGCCTTGCTCCTCGCAGAGGAGAGTCCTTGCTCTCTCCAGCTGCCCAGCCTGAAACTGCTCAGCCCAGGCTTGTGCTGGTTTTCCCAGCTCTGTGATGCCCCTTTTGAGCTCTGCTCCTGTGTTATGGAGCAGTTTGACAGGGTACCATGGGCAGCTGTGCTGGGCTCTGTGACAGCCCACTGGGGACTGCTGCAGGCACAGCAGCCCCTCACCCTGCAGGTCACCAGCACAGAACAGGGCAGCCTGGCCATCTACCCGGGATTTGACAAGGCAGTGCTGGTGAGGGGGCAGCTGGATCTGACCCCGGGTCAGCTGGTGTTTCCTTCTGGGCAATCAATGGGAGTGATCAATGAGACCAGGGCGTGCTGTTTAATTGCAAATGGATCTGGCCACTCTTTTGTGTGCAGTGCTGCAAGGTCTGTAAGTCCCAGCAAGAGACCTCAGGAACAGAGGATGCTGTCAGCATGTCACTGCTTCTCCTGCTCCTCTCACTGCCCCTCTGGAGGCTGAGTCCTTCCTTCCTTCCTCCCAGGGCAGGACTGGGGCTGACGACAGGACCCTGCTGTCCTGATCAGCCTCTAGCAGTTCATGCTGTTTCTGCTTTGGGCTTGATTTTTCTCTGTTAGCTTCATTTGAAATCAGTGCTGTGAGTGATGGAGCTCTCTGTTCCTGTCCTGTGGGAGGGGAGGAGGGAGGCCAGGTTTGGGGTTTGCTTTCAGCCATGGGGTTCCTGCCGTTTTCTTCTTTAATAACCGTGTGAGCCGTGCACGCATGTGCTCGCTGCTTCCCTCACCTCCCTGCCTCTCTGGCCATCCTTCCTGCTAACAAGGGCTGAACACATTCCCCGTGGAGCCTGTTAATGTTGCTGCTGAGCTGCTTGGGGACTCACAGCATGAGCCTTTCCTTCCATCTCTGCTGCTCCGGGCACTCGGCCCCAGCTCCCGGCCTCGGTTCAGCCAGGTAAAGCCATACTGACTCCATTGACTTCCCCGTGTTTATTTGGGTTTGCACCAGTGTATAAGAGCAGGACTTGGCAGAGTGTTTGTGTTTGCGTGTCTGTGTTTCTGAAAAGGATACTTGTTCTAGTTTGTTGGGCTTTTTCCCCCAAACAGTAAATATTTTCTTGTAAATCGCTGGGAGAGAAAAGTGACTACAGTGTTTTTAGTTCATGTAGTTGCTTTAAATGGATGGCAAAGACTTGCAGGAGGTAATAGGAAATTAAAATCTTTTAACCATCCTGCAAAATTTATTGCAGAATTATATCCCCACTCTGGGATTCTGTCGGACAGTTCAAAAAGCCTTTGGAAAGGTTCTTGTTCACCATTAAATTTTTAAAGTTATTGAAGTAATTTTATGGAACCCTATTAAGTTTCTGAAGAAACACACTGGTTTCATCACTAATAAATTCTTAAAGGCTTATCCATAAGGGAATAGTCAGAGTTCCAGATCTCTCTCCAATGAAGTGAACATTGATGTTTTGCCCTCTTGGAGATATATTCTTTAAAAGTGTCAGCAAGGTGAGTGGCAGAGCTGAGAGAGCGTGACTGCACCCAAGCACCTCATCAAGCACTACATCATGTGTTAGGTGCTTTGCCAGTCAACCCCACTGGAGTTAGGGTGGAGATTTCAGAAAGTGGAAGTTTGTTTGTATTAAAAGGTAAGGAAGAAGATTGCAGATGCATCTATACAGATAAACCCTGGTGTGGTGTTAAACTTAGACCCTGGCATCTGTTTCTGGGCACCCTCAGGTTCGAGAGAGGTTGCAGCCTTCTCAGAAAGGGACACAGTGAAGCCTGGAAGTCGCTGTGTCTCAGGCACCTGTGGTGCAAAATAATGTGTTCACTGTGCTTTCACACCACATCCAGAAAAGCACACAGAAACTTCCTCCCAGTGAAAGCAGAGCATCAAGCTGGCTTTGTGCTTCACTTTAGTGCTCACAAGCCCCTTTGGTGTGTGAGTGCAGAGCCACCTGATGCACAGCAAACGGGCTAGCAGGGAAATAAAATTGTGTAATTGCCAGTTTCCTTCAATTCCGCTCCCTCTCCCGTTGTGCATAAAGGAGCCTATTTAAGTCTCAGCTGGAGTGAGGCTTGGTAATGAGCAGACATCTATGAACCTGCATCTGCTGCTGCTGTCTGCTAGGTTTGTTCTGTATTTCCATATTTTTTGGCGATCCAGTTTTGGGAGAGATCTGCCTGAACACTCAGTGTCCCATACTGTGAAACCTGTGGAAGGTTACTTTGTCCCTTCAGTCCCATGAGTCCTCATCCCTGGGACATCTTGGGAAGTGCAGGACCAGGCAGCATCACCAAAGCTTACATCAGAGTTTGCAAACCCAGCCCAAGCTGTGTTGGCTTGCAAAGCCAGAGCTGCTCCCTGGGCAGCTCTGTGCTAGGCAGGGTGGCAGAAAAGGGCCAGCCTTGTTGGATGAAGCAGCTAGCATTTTAATGTTTCTCAGTATTATGTGATTTGGCTTCCAAACAACTGAGCTATCCCCAGCCACTTCCTTTTGTACATGGCTGGCCTTCTCTGGGCACAGGAGAGGTGCTCACAGTGCAAGCTCTGCAGAGACAACCTGATTTAATACAGGCTTAATGGCTGCAGGAAGAAATTTACCGGGTGAGCATCGAATGTTTATACAATAATGAACATGTCATTATTTTTGTTATTGAACCAGTCTTTGAAACTGAGCTAGAGACATGCAACCAACAACTAGAACATGTTCATTGCATTCTGTACTGATCAATTTAGTGACCAAACTAGAGCAGATTATTTTATGCCTTTCACTGTAGCAAGAAAAATGTTCTCTGAGCAGAATGTACCTTTTGGCCTGAAATATTTTTGTGTTACAGGCCTGTCTCTGGGCTCTTTATGTCATTCTAGCAGGATGTGCTGTAAAGCTGCCTTCAGCAGACATCTGGGGACTCCCCACTGACTGGCAGCACACTCAGCCAAGCTTAGTCCTGAGGCCAGGGCAGAAAAGGGCCTGGCTCAGTGGCTGTGAGCACCAGCCACGCAGGTGGGAGCAATTCAGAGAGCTCTGAAGGTTCTCCAGATGGCTCTGTGAGCTGTACCAGGCGTTCAGATGCCCCCAAGAGTCCGTGTCAGTCATCTCAAGGCTGGTCCAGTGAGGGATACTGCCCAGGCTACACTGCTTGCAGTCTCTCACAGTAATACCACTGCTTCACACTAACAGGCCAGCATGGCTGCATGAAGAGCCAGAGCTTGAAAACACTGCCAGAGAAGCTCTCTCCTTTTCTCTCATCAATTCTCCCCTCCCAAAGACTGGGTCTAGGTTTTTGGCTCAGACCCCTGCCTGCTGCATACATTTCCTCCACCAAATGGACACAACTATAAACCTCTTTCTGCATCATTTCCTGCAGGCCTGTACTAAACATGCCACCCAGGTGTCCCTGTGTAAAGCCACTTCTTGCTGTGTCTGCTTCTGTTGCTGCTGGCAGACTTGCCCTTGCGTGCTCACGGCAGGGCTCCCATCACAGCGTGTTAATTTTAAACAAACAAAGACTGCATTTTGATTTGGAAGGGACTTTCCCATCAGTTTGTGTCAGAGTTTCTTTTAAAAGGAAAGGCTGGATTTTGTTTTGTTTTATTTTCTGTTTTCTTCTCTTTTAATATGATCCCTGCAATTTTGTTTTCACTGAAATATTGACTGGCAGCATTGCAAATTGCCTGCATGCAGTCAGGAGCTTGCCAGCACTTTCTTACTCAGCTAGCCGTCAAGGTTGTGGATTCCACCACAATCAGTGCCAGGAAAGCTGTTGATCAAAAATATTCCTAACATCTGTGAGTCCTCTCCATCCAAATGAGATGTAGTTACATTCTCCTTTTCCCTACGCTCCTTCCAAAGTGTTGCTTCAGACACCTAGAAAGCCCTGGTTGCAAATCATAAGCTGATCTCTGTTTGATTTGCAGCTCCATTTCCAACTCTGTCGAAATCCAATATAAACTTGGAAGTGCCCTTCCCCCAAGCATAATAAGTGAAAAATATCTGCCTCCAAAGGGAGAGCAGATGGGTTTTCTTTGCCCCGAGCATCATTTGATCCAGATGCTGTCCCATGCTGTCTATGGCTGCTGTGGTCACAGGCCAACAAGGAGGGTCTTGTGTGGGTGGGGAGAGAAGACAGGGTGCAGATGAGGCTGCTAGGCATGCCCAAAGCTTCACACACACGTGTGTCTCTGTGTGTGTGTGTGGACAATTCTGCCAGCACAAGGAGACTGGGGGCAGGGGGGAAAAGCCTGATTTCCCTTCCCCCCCGTTCCTACCACCACCACCAATTCACAAGCCAACTATTAAATAATTAACGTACCCAGTGGGGCAGGAGGAATCAAAAGCTGTTGTGTTCCCAAGTTTTCTCTGGCTCTGGGAGGCACGTCTCGCTGTGTATTCTGGCACCTCCGAGCGGGTTTTCCTCCCTCCTTCGCCTCCCCCTTATTATCCCGTATGTGTGCTGGAGAGGGAAGTGGCGTTCCCAGCCCAGCGGGGGATGCCTGTTATTTCAGACTAGCAACAGGGGAAAAGGAACAGCCTGTTGCCTGATTGATGTTTGTTTTTTGTGGACAGACACCAAAGGTTCATTAGAGACGGAAGGTTTGGGAGGAGGGGGGCGGCAGCGGGGGAGACGCTCGCTCTTAAGGAACTATTGTACCCCTGTGCACTAACCTGGGCCTGCACTTTCTTTGACTCCTGTGAATGTCTCAGCTGTACCATTTTGGCCCTGGCAACTTTAGGAAAATATACACGCCACAGAGGTTCCAGTGAAAGCTCTGCGAGGAGGGGGGGTCAGGGGAAAAGGAAGGGGAGGAGAGAACAATGCAGTAGGTTTTGCTGTAATTAATTTCAAATGTGCTGCTCATCTCTTCTCCTCGGGTTTCAAAGGGAACAAGGGGAGCTTGCAGGGCTTTTCCTACCACAGCTGCATCTTTCCAGAGGTGGGCTTGGAAAGGCATCTTTCCTTCCATCTGTGGGTTTGACCAGTCTGGTGGTGTGGAACGCTGAGGGCAGCACAAACCGGCGCTGAAAATGATGTGCAGTCCAGAGGGGGAGGAGAGGGAGAGGAAGGAAGGGTGTGGAGGAGCTCCTCTTCTTACCACACTGGGTAGATGAAGCTGGAGAGACTGAGGAGGTTGGTACTGGGTAAAAGCAGATTTCTCTGCAGAGTTAGGAGAGCACTTTTGCTTAAATAACAAATGTTGCTATATGCTACTGTTGGTCCTGAAGTGCTTCCAGGTTTTGGTGCAGGTGAACTACTACAAAGCTTTTAAAGGGTTGGGTCAAACTCAATCTCTTGGTGACTTCATGCCTTTGAAGAATCTCACTTCCTAATTGGGTGGTAGCTAGTAAGTTTAGTCTTAACCAGTTGGTATTGTGGCATCTTGAGTAGAAATAGTTTCTTCTGATTGCTGTGTCTGAAAACTCATCTGTTGGACTGTGCTGTATCACACAGAAAATAGGAGCTTGGCATCTGCCATAGGGCACTGTCCTTGTCCTTTGCCTTCAGGTCTTAGTATCAATGAAGTGACACAATTGCAGCAGTAAAGAGAAGCAAAATGGGCCTGTTAGACTATTGACTTCACTCCCCTCAACAAGATAACCAGATGCTAATTTGATAGCACTATGAATCTTAGCCAGAAAAATCAGTAAAACAGAAACTTAAATTACACTAAATTACTGTTACTGCTTTAACAGCTCTATTTTCAAATTGCTTCTTGCTTAGAAGCTTGCACTGAACCCTGGTGCTGGGGGATAATGACCTCTTGTTTAAACACGTGGCTACTTTACGACCCTTAGCTCTTAGAAAAACCAACCTCAGTATCGGGCGGTGGATATTTCTGAAGCTGGCCCATAAGGAAAACATTTCTACAGGGTGATTGAAGAAAGTGTTCTCTTTTCTGGTCAGAAACCATTTCAGTGCAGCCACAACGTGCTGAATACCCCAAAGGTACTTGAGGTGGGCGCTTGTTTGTAATGCAGTCCTCTCCAGGATGCCAGTGCTGGTGTGTGACAAGTAAAGCGTGACCATACAGTGATAAATGTTTCTGTGGTTCTTTGGAAGGGATGTAAATACTGCAGTGCTGTTCCAGGCTGTGAAAAGGAGTGTGTTGGGTTTTGTAGTCTTACAGACTAAATGGACTTTCTGGCACTGGTGTGGGGCTGGCTGCTGAAAATCTGGTCAGTGATGGAGTTTCACCAAATGTGTGTGCAGTGCATGGGGTGGGATGGGCATAACTCCAGGCTGTGAACAGGCAAAATTGGTAGGGAGAACCAAAGATATGGGGAGAAGTCCAGAGCTTCTAAATGTGGCATATCTGTAGAAGACTGCAAGGACTTCAGACCTTTTTCTCTATACATTTCTTGTGGAGGAAATGGAAATCACATTTGGAGAACATTCAAACCCACTGCCACCCCCTCTTTGTGGAGAGAAACCCATATGAGAAAGGAGGAAGAGCTGAGTCAAGTCCAGGTTTAATTTCCTGATCTTCCTCCATAGGAAGAAATATCACTTCCTTTTAACTCTTGAACAAACAACTGCATTGGCCACATCCATAGTGAAGTATCCCTTAGATCACATCCAGATAAACCTGGATTCCAGCATTTGCTCCTGGTCATGGATGTTTTTGCACCCTGTGCTTGCCAGCATATACAGGAAAGAAGCAATACCTGAGGTCTCTGCAGAAAGCACATCTATTCCTCTGCCTCCTTTGCTTGTAGCTGGGTTGGAGACCATATCCTAATTCCCTGCACACAGGGAGCAGCCATAACAGCACTTTGGAGCACAGCAGGGGTGCTTTGAAAGCTTGCTCTCCAGTCTTGGCCATGCCTTTCCAGCTTGTCACCTCTCCCTTCATCCATTTTGACAAGAAGGGAAGGAGAAAGGTGGATGGCAGGGCAGGAGAGGGGAGCTGGGCTGCGAGCTGCTGTCCTGGGCTGCAGTCCTTTCCAGGAGAGCTGCTGTCTCCAAGTGCCACACAGCGAGCCCAGCCTTTGCCAGCCATGTCCTGGGGGTCCTTTCCAAGTCAGACTTCTTTACCTGTCAAGTATAAGGCGAGAGATTAAGGTATATTGTTCACCTCAGTGTATTGTGATGTTTCTCTCCCAGGCTGAAGATCAGAAAGTTACTGTAGAGGGGTTTTGCTAAAGAATAAAAGCAAAGCCCCAAGGAGGGCTTTGCAGGTCTGGCTTTTTGATCTAGCACAAAACTTTGTTCAAACTTTGGATGGCTTCTATATGTTTGAAAAGGATAGAGGCTTTTGCTGGCTTTGTAAAGCTAGATCTCAGATCCTGGGCAGAAGACAGGCTCAGCCCTTAGCCTGTCCCATCAGGCTCTGGAGCTGGTTCAGTGTGCCTGAAATCCCCCATAAAGCAGGCAGATCCACCCTGCTCCCTGGCATCCCAGGGATGCCCATCCTGCCTGTCCTGTAGCTGCAGGGCTGGGGTGCCAGGGGGGCACAGAGCACACAGGGCAGCAGGGTGTGCCTGCCATCCAAGCAGCTCCCAGGGCTGCTCAGTAAAACCACAGGGATCAGACTTTTCCTCTCCTTTTATTGGTTACAAATGGTTTTTCTCTCCTTTTGAAGGATTCCTACCACCTGTTCCTGTCAGCCAGCAAGATTTGCTTTAGAAGCTCATCTTAAAAAGGGAGAAGGGAGGGATGGGGTTTGTAGGGAGCCTTGAACCACTGAGAGCTTGCCTTTGGAGATTCACAAGGGAAGAGCAGGAATAGGGAATGCTGTAGGGAGGTATTAAATGAGGCCCTTTTGTTTCACTCCTTGTAGAGCATGAAAATGCCCAAGGCATGAATACTCTGTTAAGATTATTCTTGAACATTTAAATGTCTGTTCTGGTAATTTATAAAATGAAGGGGAGGGAAATGCCTTACACAAGGAAGAAAAAGGAGACCTTTACTGGCATCCAGCGCTGGTAACTGGGGAGTTGTTCTCTGCTGCTGTGGGAACAGGGGGAGAAGGTGGATTTATCTGGTGGATGCAGAAAAGCTGTAGCCCCCAGAGATGTGGTGTGGCATTGGAGAGACTGACTGCTCCCTCAGTGTCTTTTTCCTCCTTTCATAATGGGGAATATCTTTGCTTCTTTCCTGCCACTCGTGGTTGTGTTCAGCCTTAAAAGAGGACAGGATTTTTCAGAAACATGCAGCACCCAGCATAAGGGGAATCTGGCTTTGGTTTTAACAAATTCATGGGAAGAAACATACTCATTCAGAGCATGTTCTCTGAGCCTCTGGCAGGCTGAGAGCTCGTTGGGAGCAGCCCAGCTCAGAGCCAGCCTGCCTGCAAAACAAAGGGCTGAGGAGAGCCCTCTTAAAAACACAGGAGTACTTGCTGTCTGTGAGAGATTGTTCCATAATTTCCCCTGTTTCCCCTCTCTGTATATAAAATAATGGGTGCTCTGTCCCTCCTGGCCTAACTCCTGTTTGTGGAGTGACCAGGAGGTAGACTGTGATACCCCAGTCAGTGCCATTAGCCATGAGCATAACCTGTAAGAAAAGCCCTGTTATTTGTGTTTTTCTTGTGACAGTTACCCCACTTTGAGGTCCACAACCCCAGCATGGACCAGTGCTACTATTTTCTGTCTTCTGGGAGCGCTGCAAAGCAAACATAGGTCACTTCTCTGGTAGGGTGAGGAATCAGGAGGATGGTGTGGATTTTATTACTTTCAGATATTTGGGCTAGAGGCTCTCAGGCTGTCAGAGCTGAATCAACTCTCAGCCAGTTTGCACGCAACATATGTGATAGATTTTGCAAATGAATATGTTAATGTGGGAGGAGGTGGTTTTCCCTGAAACCAACTGCTGGCACTTTGGAGTGTTGTCCTCAAAAACAAAACCATATTGTGTCCTCAAAACCAAAACCAGTGGCACCAGCCCTTGGATTCTGCCCCTTGAGAGATGAAGCATTTCATTTGTAATCATTGAATTGATTAACCATTTTGAGATCCATTAGAAGGAATGCATTTCCCCTCCCTGCAAGGATCTAGGATGTCATCTCCAGTTAGTTTAATATGAGCAGAAATACCTCAAACCATTGCTGCAGGGCTGAGATGAGGAACTGCATCACTGCACTTCCCTGTGAGCCTCTCTGGTACAGCAGCTATGAATTGCTTCTTACTGGGCTAAGATTTCCTATCAGTTGCAAATACTTCTGTTTCTGAGCCCTGCCTCGTGCAGAGGGCAGTGGGGTCTGGAGTTGATGGGGAGCCAGGTGGCTCTGGGTGGAGATGCAACTCTCAATTCTGACTTCACAGAGAACTGCTTGAAAGAAATACAGATCTAATGAATGAATGATGTTGTCTGCTGTGCTAATGGGGAGTGGGAACTCCCAAGAATTAGCTTAGACCCCACTTTCCTCTCCTAATGTGCAAGAATCTGGGAATACAGGAATTTGCCAAACCCAAGTAACTGCTGGACACTAGGCGTGTTTGTGTGTGTGCAGTTTGGAAAAACTGTGACATGGAGAGGACTTGAAGGAAAAATTTAGAGTTATTTCAGGGGGATTGTTGGTACACATGGCAAACATGTAAAAACAAGATTATGAATTATGCAGCAATTACTGTCTCGGAAAAGTATCTGCAGGCTAAGCCCACATACTAACTTGTCTCTTTTCTTTCACCCAATATTGAAATGAAAATGTGCAGCAGTTTCAGAGCAGACTGTTCCTGTGATGATCTTTGCAGAAGTCTGAGCCTGTACCTGTTTGTTGGCTGGCACAGAGGTTGGATTGGCAGTGCCTGCCCAGTCCCAGCTCAGAGGGTGACGTGGGGATTGGGAGTTGTGGCTCTGCCTGGGAAGGGGGAGAGCTCAGAGCTCTGTGCTCTTGGGGCTCCTGCACACCCCAGGCAACAAGAAAGACAAATGCCTCAGTCAGCAGGGCAGTGAATACTCTCCTGAACAACTTCCCTCTCTACAGTGAGTAGTCTCATGCATGTCAGGATCACAAGGGTTTTCAATGGCCTTGACAACCTGCAGCAGATTCCATCCAGCAGCCTTGTGGAAATTGTGCTTGATGATCTTTGCAGGGCCACTGCAGTGGATGTAAAGGGACCTCAAGGAGTCAGTGGGAAGAGGAGTGTAGAGCACACATTTGGCTTTGCAAGTGCTGAGTGACTGTTCCAGGCTTTTTGCACATCCAGGCTGGCATTGCAGCAATCCCTGCTGCCTTGCACCCTCCAGCCTCATAAGACTTTTTTCCACAGCCATAAAGGCTCACACAAGAAGAGATTCAAGAGTACCTTTTCATTAATAGGGTGTGATTCCATTGCAGTGCACAGCACAGTGTTCCTCTGTTAGGTCTCGCTAGATGCCAGATCATACATTATCCTCCAGCATATCCAGCACTAAAATATTTCCAGAATTTCTACTGCCCATTGAAGAATTCACACTTCATCAAAGGAGAAAGCTGGAAGGAGCTTTGCAGCTGCACTTCACACACTGAGATCATGCTGAAGGAGTTTGCCTTCTGCAGTGCAGTGAAGTGTTCTTTTCTTTCCCTTATTGCATACCAAACCACTCTTTCCTGTTTAGAAGGAAAAACCAATCATCCCTCACATTTTCCTTCTGGAGCATTCTGCAAAGCCATCCCTCAGATGCTGTTGAGTTCTCTTAAGTGTGGTTCCCCTTGAACCAGGTGGGACAGAAAGATTTTTCAGAGGATGCAACACCTTCCAATGTGAGGAGTGCAAACACTATCACAAAAAGTCAAGGATTGAGAACTGAAGTAAAGAAAAGCTCCTCTGTTCCAGAACTTTTGTTATCAGTAGTTAATAATTGTGACTCATGTGCAGCACAGTCCAGTTTTCATGATAGTGGGCATGTTTAAAGGCAGAGTAAACTTTTTCAGTCTTAGCAAGCAAAAGGCCATCTGTGACTTCCTGATGCTGTTTACAAACATTGTTTTGCCTGTGCTGTCAGTAGCTGGATTTATTCATTGCTCACTCTGTGAATTAAAATGTTGAGGCAGCTCCTGACATGCTTCTTCCAGCATATCCTTTTGGAGTGAATTTTTGGTTGCCATAGGGACCAAATCCAAAGGGCACACACCATTCAATAAATGTTCCCTGATTAACAACTTGCAGCTTGTCCCTTAAATATTTTAATTATCCATGATGCAACTGGAAATGTTGTTGAACGTATTTAGTCTGTTAGTTTCAGTATCTCAATTTTTTTATAAGATGCCATTACAGCAGGTCACTAGCTGGATTTTGACCATGCAAAGAGAATTGCTTTTAGACTTGCAGGAAAATTCTTCCAGTTTCTCCTCATCTTGACCCTACATTGTCACCAAGTTAATGGAAAGAGGTGTTACTTCACAGCTGCTATTACAATGGAGGCAATTGGGTAACAGCTGAACATGTTGGTTTAGGGCAGTAAGGTGCTGCTACTGAATCCATGGGAGGGATTTAGCAGCAGCATGGATTCAGAATCCATGGAGGGATCCTGCCTGAAAGGGGCCTCCTTGTGCCTGGGAATGAAGAGGGAGGGCAGTGGGAGAATGCAGGGTATGGGGAGCTGCTGGCTGGAAAGCAGTGGCCCCACTTGACAAGCACTCGACCTCAAGTGTTGTTTTCACAAATTATGAGCATATTAGTGCTAATGTGACAGCAGCTACTGAGCTGTGAGGGTTGGACATAACAAATAAACAAGATGGGATTTTGCTAATTCGTGCGTGGTCGGTCTCTCCTCTCGGTTCCTGCTTAGCAGAGACTCTGTCACCTTGCAGCACAACTCTGCATTCTCACAGCTCCAGCCATAACATCAGGTGTGGACCTCACTCAGGTCACTCTCACTGTTTCTAAACAGATCTGTTTGCTGCCCTTTAGGGAGGAAGGAAACTGGTTTGGGGGCTCTTTCTGGCTCTGCTGCAGTGGGGAATAGATAATCCCTCTGCCTTCCTTTGGTAAAAGCTGCCTGGTGGTGGGAAGCCATGGTGAGACCCCAGCAGTAACACTGCCTCCCTGCCTGCTGCTTTTCCTGTGGTGCCTGATCTGGTGCATTTTTCCATGCCAGCAGCAAGGGGAAGCAGGGGCTGAAGGGTAAGGTCTGAACTCATCTTGATCAGCTCTGTGGTGTGGGTCCATCACCACTTAATTGGCTGCCAATAGCTCCCCTAATGAAGGATGATGGATTGGGCTCCAGGGCTGTAGGAAGGGGCCAGCCTGTCAGAAGCAGGGATGCTCAGGAAAACATATCTCACCTGGAAAGGACGGCGAGCCAAGAGCCTGAGCACGGACAGTTCTTTCCTTGCCTCAGGACAGGCATCAGTTGTCTTCCAAGGCAGGGATGGGGATTTCTGTGACCCTGCATATGCTTGGCTGGTTAGGACAATCATCTGTTCCCAGCAGAGATGATCTGGTTTTTCAGAATGTTCTTTCTTGCCTTTTTCTGGTTTTGGTTAGCAAGTGTGCTTTCTCAGCCAGACGTTGACTTAACTTCTCCAGGCTGGAAGATGCGAAAGGTCACTGACGCTCCTCCGGAACAGTCTCACTTTCTGATTTTACTTTAAATCATTCTTTGGGAGCTTGGAGCTCTCTGATGTCATTTAAAAAAAAGAATCAAAACCTTCATAATACTGTGCAGATGAAACAAAATTGTTGTCTTAGCCCACACAGGGTATTATGCAGCCTGGCAGATCCCTTCCTTGTAGCAATAAGAAAAGGATTTGGCATTTAACCTCTTGAAATTAAACCAGAGTGTGAACTTCAATAGTTCAATCTTATCAGGGCTTTGCTAGAATAACAAATTGTGAAAAAATGTAATCATGTCTCCAATGTGACCTTGGCAGATCTGCCTCTGTGATGTGAGAGATTAGGTAACTCTAAGCAGATGTCTGTTTATTTTGAAAATAATAGTTATAAAATCTTTCTTTTCCCAGTTTGTTTGCTCTGCCTGTGAAGGATATGACAGAGAGAATTGTAGTCTGCATGGAGCTCTGTGTTACAGGCTGCTCTATTATGCTGAGCAGTAATTGCTCTTGGAGGTTTGAGTTATCGATCTATTGGTGGGGGTTCAATTTCAGTGTAAAGACCTGTGTTCATGATTTAATTGGCGTGATTAATAACTCACTCACAGGCTGGATGGGAATCAATATGGATTTCAAACAGCAAAAGCAGTACATTTTCTCTGGTAATGTAGTAGTTGATGGTTTATTATTTGCCCTTGTTTGCCTAATTAAAATCAAAAGATTCCTTGGTTTATAACAGTTCTGTCTGTTATAAAGCTTACAGCTGGAGTTGAGGATGTGTGCTTGCCTGCTTTCATATTGGGGGAGTGTCTTTCTCAATAACTTATTTGCCTTGTTGCTTGTCTGTCACTCAGATTAGGTGTACAAGAGGCCATCACACAGTAAAAACTGAACAAGACAAACACACCTTCAGTATACAACTACAAGAAGCTTTAGTAATGTTTTCTGGCCACAGAAGTAGAGTGGCTCCTACATCACTGGTTTGTAGGCATTCAGCATCTGCTTAGGAGCATTGCTGAAGAGATTTAACCCATTTGATCCAGCATTATAGCCCTGGATTAAAAAGCCTGTATGAAACTTTCAATCTCATTACAACGCCAGCATCCACAGTAGGTGATTTAGCTGCAAATCCAGTTCCAGCTTTGCATTGAGATATTGCCAGAAGCAGCATTGCTAGGAAAATGCAGTGTGACTTACTTTGGGGGGATTTGAATGGTGATCCTTCTTCTTTATGCTGTGGCCCCAATCCTTGTGTTTGGCACCCATTTTCATTCAGCTCCTGCAGCTTTGGTGTGTCATCATGCATGCTTACAGCTAACATGCCTCGATAGAGCATGGAAAGCTCCCAAATCTCTAGGAATAAAACATCCCATTAAAGAACCATAGAGCAGCAAATAGGCATCAAGTCCATAGATCTTATTGCTGCTGCTCCTCAGTTTCTGCAGGAGGGGGTGAAAGCTTTCTGTGCTTCAAGCTTTCTCAACAAAGGCTCTTATCTACAGAGCTGGCTGAGGAAAACATGCAGTGTGGTGTGTTTGAATTTTCTTTTTGATTTGTAGAGTCCAGTAAGCTTTCTGATGGATGGCAGATTCCTATGTTCAAATAAATTTTAGTGGTGGCAGACCTTTTCTTATTGATTAACACTCACAAACATCTTGGTATATATGTGAGCCACAGACTGAAAACACTGATCTGGATGGAAGTGTTTTAATTTTAAAGAAGTATTTCTTTAAGGAATCTTTCCTACTGGTTCTGGAAGAATCAAAGTAAATGTAAATTTGCCATGCTTGAAGTTTTGGTTGTGGGAGAAACTTTAATTATACAGAGAGTGGGAGACTGCAAATCCCTTGAGGTGGTCGGGGTACCCTGAAGCCCTTGGGTTTCATCAGCATTGGGGGCTGGTGACCAAGAGCTGGCTCTGGGGAGTGCCCACTGGACGTGTCCATGTGGGTGCAGGAGAGAGGAACTCTCTGCCCAGCTGTGCCCCTAATGTGGAAATCGAGGAGCACATCAGCCCTTCGTTCCTGGGAGCTGCTGGCTCTGTGATAAAAATGAGAGCTGCTTTCTGTGTCGTGACATGATGAAAATGACTCGAAGATATTTCACTTTTTAAACTTGGGTGCTTCGGGAGGGAGGGTGGGGGAAGATACCCTTGGAAGTTAATTCTGAGGACCAAACTGACAGCTTTTTGCCACTGTTGCTTTCTTCTAGGTTGAAAAGCTGAAGGCTTGTTACAGCCCCAGCATACAGCAATCTAGCAGGTTAAATGACTTGGGCAACACAGTTTATTAAAACTGGCAAGTGCTCGCTCCAGTTCTCTTCCTGATAGTCAGGGCTGCCTGGGAGAGTAATTGATAGTGGCAGCTGTTGGGAGGGTGTTTCAGATTGCAGCGGGCGATGTGCCTTGACAGACAGCTCTGGACAAATGAACTGAGTGATGGGGGACGAGCCCAGGCCGGCTGGAAGAGCTCCCCACTTGGTCTTGGGAATGCTGTGGGAGCCACACTGGGAGCAAAGGCCAGCTCTTCAACACACGGGTTCAGAGCCAGGCACAGGGGCTTGTGCTCACACTCAGTTTGCTTCTCTCTGTGAGAAAACACTGTAATTTTTTGTGGAAAATCCACCAGGAGCCCATGATGTTCAGAGGAGCCCAGGGCACAGGAGAACATTGTTTTGACACAGCCTAATGTGTAGTACTGCTGTTGTGATGGAAACTTGGCCTTTGCTTCTCAGTAATGTTAAAAATCATCGTGTTGCACACCATGGACCCTTCCAGACAGTAGTTTTATGTGCAAGTCCCGTGTCTTTATGTCTTATCTTGAGCTGATTTGCATTAGAATAGGTGGAGGAGCTCCTTTGTTGGGGAGCTTCTGTGCTGTAGTTCTGCTTGCCTTACCTTTGCAAACAGCCTAATCGTTTAAAGCCTTAAGTAGCGCTACTCTCCTAAAATGCAATGAAAAAGCCATTTATATAAAAGCAAAAGCCATCTAGGGATAAAGAATTAGCACTTAAATATTGATTTTCACTTGTAAGCACTCTACCAGCATCAGTGTTATCGTTGTCAAAGCAAAATGCTTTATTCTCTCTTCTGCTTACTATATGTTCCATATGCACAATACATTATGCAGCAGCCTAAAAGTTCAATTTAAAATATTTTTTTTAAAAAAAACCCAAAAACCACAAAAAGTTTACTGACATTTATTTAGTTATTTATTTGTTTTGACCTCCTGCTGGAAAATGCTGCTCTTCTTTACTCTTTCTCCTTGCTGGTGTTTCAAAACTCTTCTCTGGGACTCATCAGCTCACTCTGAAATTCTCAGCTGCTTGCCATGTGTAATTCCTGTGGTGCTGCTTTTCTAGCTTTTCTTGCTGGAATATGGAGCAGGGTTCACCCTAGCCAGTCTGGCCTGTGTCTGTTTTCAAGGATATGTACAGGGCGGATAGATGGGCTACAGATGGTGGTTGTTGTGTTTCTTGGGAAATTGCCATTGGTAAAGATGTCATTGATGGATGTAGGAGAGGAATTTCTTTCTCACATCACCCCATCACCCTTGCTGTTTGAATGCAACAAGGGAGCCTGCAGAGGGAGGCTGCAGAAAGACGTCTGAATGACTCCACTTTTCTTTTTTTCAAGAGACAAAGGAAAGGCGTGCAAGCAAGATTAGATTATTTCCAATCACATTGTACGTGTGTTGACAGTCCCCTTTCAGCAGCAACCAGCAGCTTGCAAAGAGCAAGAGGCAGGGCTGGAACTGCTGTTGCCCTAAGTACTGTTTGTATAACACAGTAACTGCTTATTGGAGTTCTCAAAGCAGCCTTTACATGTTTAATCCCTTGCACTTGAGCTACTCTTAATCAGCTTGAAAGCAAATTCCTGTAGCAGAAAGGTTTAATTTGTGTCTGGGACTTTCTGTATTGTGCCTAGGCTGCAGTGCCGTGTAGTTACACACTGGCAGGCATGTCACCCTCTGCAGCCTTGGGGATGGGCAGAGTTACTCCAGCCTCAGATGGTTATTCCAGCATGCATGGCTATTCCAGCCTCAGATCCAGAATTCAGGGAGCTTTCGGATGGGGTTTTGGCTGATGGTCCCTCAGCTCTGGGTGACTCCTCCTGAAGCACACTTTATACAGTAATTTAAGCTGTTGGTGACTTCGGGGTTTTCCCTGAAACTTCACCTCCGGTTTCTGCAGATTTACACAGCAGGAGCTGAAGCTCTCTGTGCTTTTAAAAATTGTTACATTTTCTTCTTTACCGGTTGAAGTTGGAATTGGATGTAGCCCAAGACGAGGGGAGGTTAACCTTTTGCAACACTCCAAATGAACAAATTAGTCGATCAGGGAGGCAAGAATTACTAATCCCAGGTTGTTGGGGATTTTTTGTTGTTAGAGCAGTTCCAGCCTTTTCTTCCCTGTCTCTCACACTCATCATTCATCCCTGTGAGATCAAGACATGTTTCACTGTCTGTTCATTTAAAAGAACCTCTCAATGGAAGAAGTCCAAGGTGTTTGGTTAGAAAACAAACAAAAGTTGGCATGCTCAGAAGGGGTAGTGCTGTGCACCGTGGAGAGTGGCAGATGTGATCCAGCCTTCCCATAGCATGGCTGGAACATGAATCATTACAAATGTCAGATTTCCTGTGAAGGGACAAGCTGAACTGACATGCGTTCAGGTTTAATTAAGGTTGAATTATTGGAGCTGACTGTCAAGTCTTAGGCAAATTGGCTCAGCCTGTTATCATTAAGCATGAAAATTACTCTAGGACTTGGTAAAAATAAACACATTTTTGCCTCTAGAACGTTGTGGTGTGGTCGGGTGGGTCTGTGTTTTTGTTGGGGCAGTTGTGCTCAGCTCCCTGGGTCCATCTGCTCAGGAGGGCTGGATTAGCAGGCCAAGAACAGAAATTTCTGAAAGGATCTCAATGCAACCTGATCCAGCTTGCACAAAAGGGAGTATTTGGTTGCTTTCCTTGGGATGTTTCCATCTGTGAGCAGCAGTCAGCCTGGTCAGAGCTTGGGCATGCAGGAGTGTCGTTCTCTTAGGGGGGGATATTCAAGTATCCTGCAGAGAAACTACAAAGTGCAAGATCCTGATCAGAATGGACAACATCCCTCATTAAATCATTAACTTTCTGAGGGATTTCAGGAAAGATAGCTCAGAGACTTCCATGTGTGCATTTCAGCCATCAGGAGGAAAAATGACCAAGTCACCAAACACCAGGATTCTCCCCTTCCTGTGTATGGCTGAGAAGGCTTGGGGACTGCTCTCTCAGATGTTTTTCCCCTCTTGCCCTTGTATTCACATCACTTCTTTCCCTTCTCAGTGCTTCTGCTTTTGTGCAACGTGGCTGCAAAAGGAGAGAAGATACTCCCACTCGTGCCTGTAGCTTTTCTGGCGAGGGGGAAACTGGCATGTGGATATTTTCATTGCTGTCGAGAATGAAATGCAAAAACATCGTGGTACTGCATCCTGAGAGATGGAAGTTGGCAGCAGGAATTAGTTGTGTACCCCTGGTACTAACTAGCATAACCAGGCTTGGCTGGTCAATTCAGTCAGCAAGGGAGACTGAGCTTTTGCTTTGAGAAAATTGCAAATGAGAACTAATGCTGAAACCACAGGGAATCAATAGTTGCACATAAAACTGGTCAGACAGCTGGTTTTAATGTGGGACTTTATTGATTTGTTTTGGATCTAATTGACTTTTTACTCAACTAACTTTGGTGGTGCCAGTGTGTTTTGAATATACACCATTAGCCTGCATTGCCTATAATTACACAATATGAAGTTTAACTCTGTAGGAGGAGGCCTGTTGGATGCAAAGAGCTAATGGGCTCTGAGGAAACCTATGCTCAGGAATGAAACCCAATTGCTTTTAATGGGTAGCTCCTGAAAAATAGTGGAATCTACAGCTGTGAGCACACTTGCTCCAAAATGCAGTGTGGGGAGCCATGGCTTGACTAGGCAATGACAATTTTTCAACTGTTAGCAGTAAAAACTGAGGAAAACTTACAAACATATTATAAAAAATAATGGTGCACAAAAGCATGGAGAATTTTACTTCAAAAATAAATTCTGAATAGCATTGGAACCAAGTCTAGCTACAGCACACAACCAGGTCACCTGTGATGCATGAATTCATGTTTGGTAAAGAAATTCAGTGAAATGAGAGGCTTGTATTTATTGTAGAGATTAATTTAGGATCTCCAGACATTGTGTCAAACCTGTAAAGATAAATAAGGTGCTGGAAAGTACAGTGTTGATAGTACTTGCTGCCAGCCAAAACACTGGTGTTTGGAAAGGCTTCTGTTCCTGTTACTTGTGGGTTTGAGGCCCCAAGACCTCAAGACATTTTCAGCTGATAAATATAGTTCATATGTTTCCATTCGTCCTCTTCTTGCATTCTGAATTTATTCATGTACAGTGATGAGCTGAGTGACTGATGGCTGAGGGAAGTGGTGCAGTGGTGAGAGTGCAGGCAGAGCCAGAAGCAGTGTGGGAAGCTGCCTTTTATCTCAGGGGAGGAGATGCCATCACCACGTGGGCACTGTGGGTACAGAGCATGAGCTGGTGTGCTGCAGGCTCTGATTCAGTGCCGTCCTCCTCCCACCTGATGCCAGCACAGTGGCATCACTCAGGCTGTGGAAGTGGCACTGGGGGCTCTGTCCTCGCAGGGTCAGAGCTGCTGCACGGCCAGAATTAGCTCAGGGGGTGTGCTGTGTGTTATTTCCACACCCTCCTACATCAGGAACTGGCTCGGTCCTTTGATGAGACGGGAGAGTTTCAAAGGTGGAATTTGTTTGTGAGGATGGTGGGAGCATGTTAATGAGTGTAGGTAGCATCTCCTGCCTGTCTGCAAGGCAGCGAAATGCCAGCAGCCCCCAGCACGTTTTGGTGGGCAACAAAAGTGTCTCCTGAAAGGCAGAGGTGCTGTGTGTGCACAGTGGGATGTGTGTGAAACACACCAACAGCCTCGAAGCCCATGAAGAGCTTTTCTTGTAATTGTGGGTATGTGTGCACTTGAGGATACACAGATGAGGGTGAAAAGGGAGTTGCAGTGGGAGTTGAATTGCTTTCATGTTGGTCTTTTCAGTTGTCTTCAACCTTTTGGATACTGCTTGATCTGAAATATCTCTTCTTTCCTCCCTTTTTCCTTTCCAGCCTTTTAACTCTTTGGGATGCTTTGTTTAGCTTAATTATGAAAAATGGCAGGGTTTGGCACCACAGAAGGAGTAATTCCACATGGAATTCTCTCTGTAGGTGCATTTTGCAAGGTTGCAGCATTCCTGATAGTTTCAGCATGCTGATCATACAGATGTTTGCTGTTTAGGGTGAGCAGAACGACACTTGGGTGCCCACTGAACTTCTGACTGGATTTTTCCAGCATTCTCTGTTCTGTTCCTCCACACAAGTGTGTGGCCAGGGGACAGCAGCATCACAGTTTCTCTGCAGAGCTGTCCCATCCTTGGCCACAGAGATCCCAGGTAGTCTCCATCCTAGAAGACAGGTAGGGTTATCATTAAGGATTGATGCTTGGGTCCTGGTGCATTGGAGTTGGAGTTGAGCCTAAGTCCACTGTGGGTTACTTGAAAGAGCATTGAGAAAATGAAATGTCTTAATGATGAGGCCTGTGTCACATGAACATGAAACTTACATTGCGCAGGAAATACTGTAGCAGTAACTTGAGACATGTTCACACTCCAATTGTACATAACCTCGGGCCCCTGAAGAAGTCACAAAGCTGTGTGTTCTCTGTAGCATGCATTCATTTAACGACAGCTAAGTCTCTTGCACACATGCTGGAAGTGCTGTGGACCAGCCAGTCAAGGACAGCGGAAGGACAGCCTCAAACACACATCCATCTTGTAGCAGCAGCGCTCCCACGGCGCTCCCACGAGCTGAAACATGACTTGTTTTTTCCCAGGCACACGTTCTACCAAGCACAGAAAGAAACACAAACCTTTCAGCACGCGCTTTGTTCTTTTTCTTGTCGCTCCACAAGGTCCCACCTTGAATGACAAGCCAGAAGCGAAAGCAGCCAATGTCCCAAAGGTGTCTGGGCTAGAGCGGAGCCGGGAGCTGAGCACCGACGTGCCCTTCGCCCTGCCCATCCCCAGCCCCCAGCCCGTCGCTGCCGTCGTCACCTCGACTTCCTCAGCGCCCACGTCAAGTGCCAGAGCGAGCCCCCTGCTGAAGAAGGAGCCAGTGATTTCAGCACCAGCACCACCCAGGCTCACGCCCCAGCCGCAGCCCCGGCCACAGTCCCAGCCGCAGCCCCGGCCGCAGTCGCAGCCCCAGCTGATCCCTGAGCTGCGGAGCCAGCCCCCGAGCCACATCCCTCCGCCTCTCAACTACCAAGTGCATCACCAGGTGGCCCACAACGGACTCAACAACATCAGGTTAGAAGGGGGAAGGGATGCTCACGTCATCTTCAGGCTGCTGCAGGGCTAAAGCCTGTTTCCAGCAGGTAGAAATTGCTGGGAGGCAAGGTGAGCGCTCACCTGGGGTGAGATGGTCCAAGCTTTGGGTGTTGGATTCACGGGCTGACTCCAGGCTGGCTTTTCCAGCTGTGGTGGATCAGTGCATTTGAATATTGCAGTGCATTTGCAATTTGAATTTGAGGGATAAATGCACACCTTCTGGAGAAAGGCATGTGTTCCTTTCAGTTTCAAGTAAAATTTTGCGTGGTCTTGTCTGAGCTGGCTGGTTCTTGACTCAGAAATTTAAGGTGGTTTGAGCTTAAGCAACACCTTTGTTCCATATTCAGAAATACTTCCATTACTAATGGTTCTCAGGTTTTTTGGTTCACCCATAGGAAAAGAGGGATATCTGTCTTGGACTCTGATCCTTGTGGGTCCCTTCCAGATCAGAATATCCTGTGATCTGTATTGGAAAAGGCTGTGTCCCTGGAGACCAGGGCTCCCGTGTGGGCTGAAAAATCTGCCTCAATCTGACATGTTCAGATCTTGCAGGAGGCTTAGCTCTGCTGTTTAAATTGCCTCCATCCAGTCAGGAGGGTGGGTGAAAATGGTATGGATAAAATGTTTCTAGAGAAAAGAGTTTAGTCAGTCAACTGGAACATGTATAGTCTTTTTGCTGATACGGAAAACATGCCTTGCCTCCCAAGCAAGAGCTAGACTAGTTTAAACAAGATGAGAAAACTGATTTAAAGCATATTATTTGACTGCACAAAGGTCAGAATATGAATACAGAGAGCTGCCATTAATGTGTATTTCACAGTATTCTGCATACTTAAGCTCTGTTGTGGTTTTACCTTGTAAATGCCACCATGGTATAAATGGTGAATAATATTTCAAGCTATTCAAGATCTCTCTGAGGTTTAGCTTGCAACAGATATTCAGTATTGTGGGAATTACACAACTAATAACTGCAGTGATAGTGTGTTTCCGCCCACGAAATCTAGATCATTTGCAATGGAGTAATAACAATAGAAGAAGATGTAAATTACAAATTACAATGAGAAAAATTATTAACATGGTGTGCATTTGCATGCTTGTGTGACTACAAGTGCACAGCACATGTGCAGCAGATCCAGTGGGGTCCCAGTCACTCGTGCTGTGCAGCTCTGCACACCCAGAGCAGCAGAAAAAGGAATTGGTGTCACTGTGTCCTCTGGTCACAGGGATCCACATGGACACTGCAAAGTCATCAGAGGCTCCATAAAGGTGCACAATCCAGCTGCCTCTGTGGCCCTTATCAGTACTTAGAGATAGCTCTGAGGATTGCAGCACTGGAGGAGATGTCCCTCCAGAGAGCCCAGGGCCCGTTCTGCCCTGTTGGAGACGTTCATTAAGAATCACTAACTATCTCCACTGCCATCAAGACCAGCAAAAGCACGAGCCTGGGGAGATCAATGTTCCATAGTTGTGTTGTTTCTGGTAGTGTATTTCTTGCACCGTTCCAGTCCTGTATTGTAACACGCTCTTTGTCTGTCTGTCTGTCTGTCTCCCCTCCCTCCCATCTCTCTCTCTGCAGCCGGAGCAGCAGTGCTAGCAGTGCAACGAGCATCAGCCTCCCGAAGCACCTGCCCCTGTCTCCCCAGATCCCAGCACACCATTCCTCCGGCCCAGCTCTGCCCCTCTCCATCTCTAATCTTGCTACCTCGCACTTCTCTCTCAGATCGCAGGCCCAGCACCAGCACCATCCGGCCATGTTCGCCACCCCTCCCACGCTGCCACCTCCACCAGCGCTACCCACCAACAGCCTCGTGATACCAGGGCACCCCGCGGGTAGGTGCCTCCTCCTCCAGGGCTATCCGGCCGTGCATGCACTGCAGGGTGTTGAGACGTGGGCTGGCTGGTGGGCAGGTGAAACCCCTTGGCACAGACCCCTCAGTGTGTGCTGGAACTGAGACAGTGCTCGTGAAACAGGTGGGGGACCTTGACCTGCTTTACCAGATGAGAGATTGTAGGCACATCACTTCCTATAGGAAGTCTTCAAAGCAAATGCTTCAAAAAAAAAAAAATAAAAGTCCTGTTCAGGGCATGAGTTGTCCATTGTGGCATTCCACATCATCAGACATTTTTTAGATTAGCAGAGAAGTGGTGCACAGTTTGCCATCCTCCCCTTCTCTCTCCCCTCTCCAAAGAAAGCTGCTGGTGTTAGAGCTGTTGAGAAAATACTGTTTCTACAATTGTTCTAACCAAGCACTTGAATGTCACTGAATCCCCTGCCTGATCCTTCGACCAGCAGCACATCCTGCTGGCAGAGCAGGATCCTCTGCCTGCAGCAGCACAACTGCTCTGTGCCCATGGCTCCGTGGCCTTTCAGTCTGTCAGAGACAGCTCAGCTGACAAGCTCTGCTGTTCTACTCTCACTATCTTTGCATCCTTTTAAAAAGTTTCCTTTGTTCAGCCTGGCCCCCATTCTATTGTCACTTCTGCCCTAAATGCCCTGTTTATAGCTTATCCATTAGCCTACAGCTGTCCCTGGAAGAGACCCTGGCAGCTGGAGACTTCCCAGCAGCTTTCACTTGCTGAGGCCTCCTTTTGATCTGGCATTTGAATCCACAACTAACTCAGCAGGGATTAAACAGGACAAGCATTTTGCAAAAAACACACTCTCTGTTTCCTATGAAGTCAGTTAAAGGAATAAGGAAATGACAGATATGCTGTGGAAAAATCTGATGGTCTTCCATCCCCCTTTTTTGCTTCCAGGAGCTAAATAATGTCTCGTTATTTATTACTGCTTCTCTAAGTGAAAAACACAAAAGTACGAACGGGTCCAAAGTGAGCTCTGAGAACCACGATAGTGCTGTGGGTTCCCTGCCAGAGACAGGACCACATAGGCCAAGGCTGGCAGCTGTCACGAGCCCTGGCACCGTCTAGAATTTCAACCACATGGCTGGGAAGATGTTGGCAGCGCTGTGGGAGATCTATTCATTGCTTCCCCTGTTTAAGGCGAAGCACTACTGTGATGGAGACTTTGAAAGCATAGCTAAAGGAAATAGCAGAGCTCTCTCTAAAAGCATGATATTGCAGTCACTGAAAGCAAGTATGTTTTCACCATTAACTTCAGGAGATGCAAGATCAAGTGACCTATTCACATTCAGCAGCTTGCCAGGAAACAGTAACAGTCTTGCTCCTACTAAAAGGATTTCTCCTGCAATTTAAGTAGGAGAAGCCTAAGTTAGTGGAGGGAAAGGTCTGGGTGTCTAACCCTGCAGACAGTGAAATGCCTCTTGTCTGCACTATATGAAATGCCTGCAAAATGGCACATCATAAAATCAATACAGAGTGCTGCAGAGCCAGGAGCTTCTGTTGTCATACACATAAAACTTCCTTAAAAGCAAACAATATGGCTGAGCAGCCCTGAAGAGTGAGACAAGAAGGCACTTCTGGTGGCATTTCTTCCTTTTGAAACCTAAAGCTAATAGAAGTAACTTAGGAGCAACCCTTGCTGGGCTTCTGCTGTCTGCTCAAGGGCTGCCCTGATGTGGGATACCCAGAGGAAACAGTGGTCTGTGTCTCTCCTCTCCTGAAGGTGAGGGCACCATGAGCAGGAGTGATTTTTTGTGCCTTGCCCAGCTCGTGTGTGCACACAGGACAGTGGTGGCAGGTCCCAGGGGCTGCTCAGCACCCTGCCCCTGGTTGTGTCACTGTGTGACTGGACCTGACATCGCTGGCAGGCACAGGAACTTGGTTCTGATCCAGACATTGCTCAGAGCCCCTCACAGAGCTGGCTATTCCTTTGCAATTCCATCCTTACTGTGAAGCAGCCACTCCTCCAAGTGCCACTCAGCTTCTCCAAACATCTCCAGGCCTTTTCTTTTCCTGATGGAGGCCAAAGTTGTGGTAGAGGGCTATGGGCTGGAGCCAGCTGCAAATCTATCAGTCTGACTTCCAGTCTCTTAAAGAAATTGGATATCAGAGCACTTAAAACTGCCAACTTGCTTTTATCTCTCCCTCCAGAAAAGTGGATTATCTTGATGCTAACAGAAGGATTCAGTTTCTTTAAGCCATGCCAGATTTAAAAGTGTAAACACACACACATGTGAAATCATGCTCATATTCTCTAAAGAGGTTAGGTTTTGGACCTAAGTGCTTTCAGCCCATAGTTTTTTTTCTTATTTGCTCAATCCAAGGAGAACCCATTATAGACTCTTTTGCCCCAGAGCCTTAGGCTTCAGCATCACAAATATATATAATTTCTGCTTTTGTATTAATTATTATATGGATTGTAGCAGTACACAGTACCTGCTCTTAGCAGTACGTTTATTACTGAAAAGCAAATGACGTAGGCACCCAAAATTTGCTTTCAAATGTGACTTTCAATTGTAGGCTTCTAAGTGGTACTAGAGACCTTGAAGTTCCCCATCAGAGTGCCTGTTTTTAAAGATCTTAACCATGTCACTTCAGAAAGTGATTGATTTAGACATTTCTAATGTTACTTGTAAAAAATTTAAGTGAAAGAAATCCCTGCAGAACATGAAATAAAACCTTAAAGTGCAGGTGTTCTTTTGCCCCTTTATATTCAGAGCTGCAGTTTAAAGGGGTTGTTACAGTGAAAGAAGTGGATTCATGTAAATTCAGAAGCAAGTAGATCAGTCAGGACTGGGTGTGTGTCATCCACAGCTGGGGACACAGGTTGGTCTCCACTTAAAAAATATATGTAACATGTTGGACGCTAATCCCTGCTTGAAGTTCTTAAGCAAAGCCAGAGAGAGATTTAATTGTTACACCAGCAGACATTCTGGAGAAGTGGACATTGGTCCTTATTGCCTTCAGTGACATCATTTCTAAAGCACCGGTGTCTTCCCCTGCCCTGAACCAATTCACATTCAATGCAAGTTGCTGTTCCAGAGGAAGATGCTGAGAAGAGGCCACATCATATGGTGGAACATTTTGTTTCAGCAGTCATTGCAACTTTGATGAGATCTTGAGCCACTTCAGTGTTTGCCCCCCTCCCCTGTGATTCCTCCTCTGTATTTTCTCAGAGGAGGAAGGCCTGGAGGCAACAAGAAACAAGAATCAAAGCTTGTTACAAATTGAGGAAAGGACTGCTTGCTATTTAAGATCTCAAAAAAACTCCTTACTGCAGAGAAGACCTTGATGTATAGGATAGATGTTTCTGGTCACTGTGGGCCTGTCCTGGGGCTGAGAAGGGAGGGATGGCACAGGGATGGATGGCACAGGGATGGATGTCCAAGCAGGCAGTTTCCAGCCACCCAAACCCACAGTTATCTCATTGCACTGCAGATCTTATCAAAACTTTACCTGTGAAGAAGTGCCTGTATGTCAGAGCTTAACACACCTCAATTCTCAATGTGTGTGTGCCTCTGACTGTCACACACCCAGAGGATGAAGATCAGTACTGCTCATTTCAAAGTGAGCTGTTGGCCTCCAGAGCACTCCTCAGCACCTTGGTGGTGCAGGAAGGTGCAGCTCCCGTGAGCCTGGGGGGTGATCCCAGAGGTGAGGCTGGACCCCTGGGCTGTGCTCCCAGAGATGAGGCTGGATCTCTGGGCTGTGCTCCTGGAGGTGAGGCTGGATCTCTGAGCTGTGCTCCCAGAGGTGAGGCTGGATCTCTGGGCTGTGACCCCAGAGGTGAGGCTGGATCTCTGGGCTGTGCTCCCAGAGGTGAGGCTGGATCTCTGGGCTGTGCTCCCAGAGGTGAGGCTGGATCTCTGGGCTGTGACTCCCAGAGGTGAGGCTGGATCTCTGGGCTGTGCTCCCAGAGGTGAGGCTGGATCTCTGGGCTGTGCTCCCAGAGGTGAGGCTGGATCTCTGGGCTGTGCTCCCAGAGGTGAGGCTGGATCTCTGGGCTGTGCTCCCAGCCCCACCTGGCTCAGCAGTGCCGGGGAGGAGAGCCGGGCGGGCGCGGCGGGCGGGCGGGCCGGGCGGAGTGCGAGCCCCGATGATGTTTTCTGCTGTGATGACTCATGGTGTTCTCTCTTGTCTTTAGATACCAGCCTGTTGATATCATTCAACCAACCAATCATGTATTGCCAGCCTCATTCGGGGATTCTGATTGGTACTTTGTCACAGGCATCTCTCTTACCTCCACCAATGAGTCCTCACGTAGAAAACCACCACAGCATGACCTGCAGAAACAGGGAATGCCAGGTGAATATTGACTCTTTCTCCTCCGTCTTTGTGGTACTCACAGGCCCACGGGCCTCTGTGTCTTTTTTTTTTCTCTCTCTCTCTCCTCTAGATCACGAACTGCTCAGGCAAGAGCTGAACAACCGGTTTTTGGTTCAGAGTTCGGACCGGGCCGCTGCCTCACTTGGCCCGGTGCCGCTGCTGAGAGCGGAGTTTCACCAGCACCAACACACGCATCAGCACCAACACACCCACCAGCACACATTCACTCCTTTTCCATCCAGCTTGCCCCAGACGCCGCTCATGCCGCCCTCTGCACCTCCCATGGTGCGTACCCCAGCCCAAAATGTGAGGATAAGTAGAGCATCTCTGGTCAAAAAGCCTAACCCACTCTTGTCAAACAAAACCCAGCCCTCTTCATTTCAGCTGGGGTGCTGTCCCTGCCCTTCCCACCTGGAGGCCAGCACTCCCAGAGGGACCCCTTTCCACCCGGAGCCCCCACCAGGCCTCCTGGTCCCCCCGTGCTGCTACCCATGAGCAGATACAGCACCCACGAGACAAGTCCACAATCCCTTTATTTTCCTTTTTGTGTGTCCTGCTGTGTATTTCTATTCCCCCTTTCCCAGAGCCAGCTGCCTTGACACATGAAAAGATGACACCAACCAGGATGGGTGGCTTCCAGCCCTAACACTCTCCACAACTGCTGGGTGCAGGGCAGACCTTGCTGGCTTACCCAGAGCTCTCACCACAGTGATCTCGTCTGATACCAGTTCTGTCCCTCTTCCTCCCAATACCTGATCTGTATTGATTTAGGCATTTTATTACTTGATTACATCAACAAGCACTAATTTGTGTGTGGCTGGTTCTGCTGGGAAAGATCCTCCTGGCCGTGTAATAAGCATTTGGTCATTGAATTTGCTTGTAACACAATGGGACTTTGCTGCAGCTGTTACAAAATTGTTAGGGCTCTGCTACAAATGGATTTTGTCAGTACTTTAAAATGCACTCTCTCCCCATTTCTGGCAATTACTTTGTGAGATTGAAAGCACAAGATTGAGCTTTTTTTTCCCTCTCAGTTTCACACTGTGTCCAAAATGCAGAAACAACCCTGTTTAAGGCTAGCAAAAGCAGACTTTGGGAAGAACTACCAAGGACTCAAGGAACATAATGTTTCCCACTTTTCTTTCCCACTGCTGACTGCTCAATGACATTATGGGGTTGTAATCTGCTTAGCAGCGAGACAATTAAAAGCAATATCATCCACCCAAAATCCAGCCCCAGGTGTTTGCTCAGTGTACGTGTATGTAAACACCTTCCCTTCTTTGCTTGGTCTGTGTAAAACAATCCTGAATCTTTTCTCACAAGTCTCCTGTGTTATTTAAGAACTGTGAAACCCAAGCTTGTGAACAGCTCCTTCTCCTCCCACCCATGCCCATTGATGACAGCCAACTTGCAAGGCTCTTTTGTTATATTTCACTCACATCTTATATTCCACCAGATCAGGTCTGCTAATCCTAACACCAGAGAAGAGTGTTGAAATTACAGCTGCATGTGTTTGGTAATTTATGGTATTTACACTGGAGGGGACATGGCTCCAGTAATAACTGTAATTAATGAAATTACAAATCTACTCTCCTGCACATAGAGGAGTGTGAAACAGCAGCTGACTTGCCAAATAAGCAGCTTTTCCTGGGGTCCTACAGCTCCCTTCCCTGCCTTCCTTCCCATTCCCTCCTCCCCAGCAGAATGTACATACTGTTTAGAAATGCAATGTGTGTGTGCTTTGAGTTTTCTTCCAGGATGGTCCAGGACAAACAGGCCACAGACTACAGACATGGAGGTGTTAAAACCCCATGCTGGAATGGAAAAAGTTTACAGTCACCTTTTCTCTGGGGAACTCTCCCTTTTGCAGGGGAGGGAGAATATATCAAGATTTGTGTATCTAAAGTAATTCAGCCCTTTCCCAAAGAATTTTGGTGCTTACAGGAACCCAGGAAACTGGGAATTGGAATTGGCTGCCCCACAGTAGATGTTGGGGTCGAACGGAAAATGTTTCTTACCTGCTAGTCTGTGATCTAGTTCAGCAGATCCCAGTTGTGGACCTGGAGCTGAACTTCCCTGTGTTTCACTGGGCTGCAGTATCAGGACTGCTCTCTTCCCAGAGCAGGAGCCTGGTCCTGCAGTGCCTGAGACAGGGTTCTGCAGTGAGCCTTGGCAGTGCCCAGCGTGGCCTGGGGGCTCCTCTCTGTTATCCTGGGGAAATCAGTCATCTCCCTGCTGAGCGAGTATGGAATAACCAGTCAGTTCTGCTCTGTTAAACGCTTACACGCGGGCCATGATTATTTGTCTGTGTTGAAATCCTGATGTGTCTGCTCCTGCCAAAACCAAACTCACCTGTTTCCTTTTTTTTCTCTTTTCTTTCCAGTTTGACAAGTACGCTCCCAAATTAGACAACCCTTACTTTCGACATTCCAACGTGAGTGCTCGCCTTCCTCCTTGGTCTCTTTGTAATGGTTCTGCTTGCTCTTCTTTTGCTTGTTTTCAATTGATGAGTAGTGTTTTGATCCATTCATTTCTAAAGCTCTTTTTTCCCCTCTTGATTTTTTTATGTTCTTAAGGTACCAAGTTTTCTTTGGGCTTTTTTTTTTTTCTTTATTTTGTTGGTTATTTTTTTAATTCTCTGTCTCCTGCATTTTTGCTGCTGCGGCTCTGTATGGCTGTGCCTGGGATGGCAGGGAATGCGCAGGAATTGCTCAGTCAGTGGTCACTGCAGTACCTTTGCAGCTGGTGCTTCTCCCAGTGCAGCAGCCCGGAGTGCATGGCTCTTTCACAAGGTTTTGCTCAGGTCACAGGAGTAAGTCAGACTGGTGGTTTCTTCCTGGTGCTCCCCACTGCTCCAAAGCACAAAAAAACTACACGTTCTGGGACTTGTAAATCTGCTGTGTGTGCTCAGGAGAGGCCTAAGCAAAATTTCACCCAGCCTACACAACTACAAGGTGGTGTGCATGTTGCCTGTGGTTAGAGTGCAGTGCAGCATCTTGTGGTTCCTTCTGCTTTAAAAATTAAAGCAGGTCACATTTCAAAACAGGATCGATTTGTTTGCAACAGCAGAAAAATGCAAAGTTAATGGAAAGTGAACATAAACCCCAAATTATGCTCTGTGCTTCCTGCAATAGTCCACAATTTTTAAAGGCACACTCATTCAGCACTATCTAGAAAATTTATCAGATGAGTGCATTTTTCAAGTTTTGGCTTTGCTCTTAAAAATTTTGAAAGCAAATTTGTCGTGTATTTTCACTGTGGCACTTGTTCAGCACAGTACTATTTTTGTATGTGCCAGGCTTGGCACCTACCTCCATTATTGTTCAAGTCATCCTGTGACATAAGCATCTCTTTTTCTTTTGTAGTTCTTTCCAACCTATCCTCCAGCAATGCCTGGAATGCCACCCATGCTTCCACATTCAGGTCCCTTTGGGTCACTTCAGGGAGCATTTCAACCGAAGGTACAAACTTCTTCTTCTGAAGGCTTTGTTCTTTTGCTGGGAGAGGAACTGTGTTCAGAGTCTCGTCTCTGGTGATTTTGCAGCACATGATTTGAATAGCAGAAGTGCAGCACAGGGTTGGAAAGGATCACCCCGCAGAACTGTGAGCATCCTCTGCACAAAGCAGCCAACACTTTAGCAGAAATTTTCTCTTGGCACTGCAGATCCTTCCTTGGAAAGGATGTAGTGGCTCACTTGGGAGGTCTGCTGAAACTGGAGGAGAAGCATACAGTGAAGTGCATTATTTTGATTGAAATATTTACAGCTCCTAATAGACCGATGAGTCCCAAATCATTTCATAAATCTAATGGTCTGAGATTGCAAAAGATAAACTGTATTTATTCCCAGAAAAAACAAAGATAATTTGACTGCACAAGTGTGGGAACAATAGGGAGAGACTGCTGGAAATGGGTAGAGCAATTTGAAGGAGCTGAATTTTTATTCCCAGCTCCAACACTGTCTGACCTTGGGCAAGTTGCTTAAACCTTCTGTTCCTCAGCTTCCTCATTTATAAAGTTATCTTGCAGTGGGTTTTATAAGGGTTGATTAATGCCTGCAAGCTTCTTTAAGATAATGTGTTTGAAAGGTGCACTGCAGCTGTAACATGTCATTACAACTAGCACTGATTGGCATTTGGAAATGTTGCCATCATAACCCCCATTTTTTGGCAAATTCTGTGGTGTGCACTGCTTTTTATTTCCCCTCCCAGACATGTTATTTTTATTAACTATTTTTAAATGTACCAAAACTGTTAAATCTCTCCAAACAAGAAATAATGGATTGTATCTGTATAGCATTTGTTTGAAAATGGAGCACATACTCCATTTGTAAGGTGACATGTTCAGCTTCCTCACATGCTGTGATTTTAGAGATTTCTTATCTTGCACTGCATTTCCATAGAACTCTGCTACTGTGTAAGAAGGCTTGAAGGAGCAGCACTGTAGCCAGGCCATTCCTGTTGGCATTTGGGAGGTGATTTCCACATCCACACCAGGCAGGTCTGAGGGATGTGCTTTCCCTCAGCAATGTCACTGATGTCAGTGGAAGTCAGTAATTAGCAACTGCAAATAAGGCCTTGTGCAACCTTCCCCCTTAACTTAATGCTTTTAATGGAAGCCAGAGGATTTCCTCCGTGCTCACTAAATCCCTGACATTATTAGGGATTCATTTTCGTTTTAGGGGTACATTACAAATAGCAAAGTCTCTAAAATGGCTTTGTTCAGAGGCAGTTTTGTATGTGGTGGCTGCAGACCTGGAGAAGGAGCAGTTCATGGAAGCAGGGGGAGCAAGAGGGACAGAACATGGCCATCCTTTGATGGAGTTTGCCAGCATTAGTTGTTGTTGCTCTTGCAAGGGATGGCAGGGAGTCCCTACAGACCCTGAGTAGTCAGGGTGTGAACTTGATTTTCCAAGAAAAGGAGCTGTAGGAATAAGGTGGAATTGGACACGTTTTGCTCGTGCAGCCAGGGCTGTTTTGCCATCAGGCTCCCTCCTGCTCATGAGGAGCTGCTGCTACACTTGTGGCACGTTCTTCTACTTTCCATCTTCACTGTAAAATACCAGTAGGCCAAGGAGCAGTTACATCGTGAGAAAGAAAAAGTGAGCACAGACCCTTTACATTTTTAAGCAGTTCCTAATGCTGTTATAACTACCTTATAATTCATTTTGGATACATCCAGCATTTGCTAGCTTGAGTTTAAGCAGTGCAAGGTCACACTCTGGTGCTGTGGTTAATCACTGACATAATTTGATCTTTGCACAGTGCAGTATTTACATGCAAACTAACATCTGAAAAAGAGAGGGATAGGTTGAAAAATGTATCTGCTGCTTTGGCAGGTTACTTTGCAGTTTCCCAGAGGAGGCAGAGCTGAGCTCTAGGCAAAGCCACTCCAGTCATCATTCCTGCATCGTTCTTCCCTGGTCTCTCCCTCCCAAGCTGTTTGACTAAAGCTTGCATAATCACTACAGACCTGATGATTTGGCTTTAACACTCTGACTCCTGCACTTCTTGCTTTCCAAAGCAGAGATCTTGGTTTTGTTTTTCCCCTTCCCATGTCATTTGCCTACAGCTGTGCGTGTGAGTCCACTGCACATAAATCCAGGCTGACGGTAAATTTCTCAGTGAGGTTCCCCAAGGCCATTTCTCACAAGCTAAGAACTTGAAAAGGTCAGAAGTATTCAGTTCACTTTGCTGGAGGAAGCATCCACCTCTTTCTCCAGGGGACAAAGGGACAGGATGACACCCTACTATTAACATGTTGTGATCTTTAAGCTCTGGCCTGTATGAAAGCTGTAACTTATTTGCCACCTTATATCTACCTCAGCTGTCAGAGAGGCCCTGAGAGCTCCAATCTGCCTGGGGAGTGCATTGACTTACCTACACACACACATATGAGAATTCACTTTTTAATGAGTCTGGAAGTTACATAGCCTTAGACAAACCAAAACCTACCTTCCCTCCTACACCCAGGATTATACTCATGCCTCGCACTGTTTGAAATCTGCTATAATTTGACTTAAAGCATGAGGGAAATAATCCCTTGGGGAATGAGGTTTAACCCCTCTGCACTCAGCTGTGCAGAGACACCAGGTGCAGTTGCTCTGGGAGTGGGAGATGGAAGAATGCCAGAGTGAGGAGATGGATGAGTTCTTGGGGATCATTAGGACAGGACAACAGGTGGGATCCAGAGATTGAAGGGATTCCTTCAATGAGGTGTTTAATTCTTGCTGGAAGATGATGGAGTAAACAATGCAAAGCTATAAAAGACCCACAAGCACCTTCTAAGGTTTCTCATTTTTGCCCTGTCGAAGCAAACAGATGGATGGGCTGTTTCTGGTTCAGGCATTGTGTTACCTGGCCCCAGTCAGAGAGGGGCCGTGGTCCAGTGTGTGGAACATGGGACTGGGATGCTCAAGTTATTCTGTTCCTGTCTGCTGCCTGGAAAATGGAGAGATTCAGGCCAGCTCTCTTGTTCTCTCTCCTACCTCCCTGTTTTGTCTAACGAGTAAGCTTGGGGGGCAGGGCCTGTCTCTTCCCATGCACATGCACAGCACAAGGGGGTGTGATCTCAGTGGGGCTTAGGGGTGCTACTGGAATACTGTTACTGCTGCTCAGTAATAATAAATGACATGGTGGTTAGATGCTGTTGGCTGTCAGTAAGAGATAACATTTAGCACTAATGTAGCAATATGCGTGCTCAAAGCACAGTGCAAACACGGACTAATTAATGCTGTTAACATCAGATAGAGATGTTAAATGTGCCACTGGTGTGATACAGTATTATTCACGCTCTCTTCTTGTCTTTCAGACTTCAAACCCTATTGATGTAGCAGGTAGACCAGGCACAGTCCACCATACGCTGCTGCAGAAGACTCCAGGGGTAGGCAACGATATATAAACTTCTTTTCATCTTATCTGGGTGTACAGTAAACACAGTGATTGCTGGTAAAAAATGAGAATAGGCTGGTGAGCAAATTGGCCTTCTAGACTGGGAACACAGTGAGGAGAGAAGTTGTCTTTTTCTGGTGAGACAGCAATCTCCAGCAGTCATGAATTCAGAGGGATGTATTGGCTTCTTTCAAAAGTCAGAGGAAAATGGGGCAGGAAACCCCTTCCATGTCTTTCCTGTAGGTATTGCTTGGAGAGTACTTTCATGCTCTCCATTTCAGAATAATTACAAGGTTCAGAAAAGCACTGGCGCTGTTCAGTTGCTGGTCTGAAGCTGCTTTGTTTATTACAAAATTCTGCTGAGTTTGGTTCAAGGAATGAAAGAGAAGTTTTAAGCCTTCTTTAAGCCTTTTAGGTTTCCTGTGTCACAGGGGACTTCTCTGGAACGTTGCTTTCTAAATGCTTTCACTTGTCCAGAGGAAGGAAGTTCCCCACCTTTCTGTATATTGGCTAGTTTTAGAAAGACTGATTGTTTTATTTCTGCTTTTTCTATAGGTGTCAGACCCTTATAGGCCTCCAGTAAGAGTAAGTAAGGTTTGTGGGGGATTTTATATACATATTTATACACAGACACTTGGAATATTGTGCATGTGCTTTTGAAATTTAATATGTCCAGTAGAAAATCTCATCCTTTACTTCAAGCAAAATGTCAGTTAGCTCTCTGCCACTTCTGATTAATAACATTTAGGTTGAATCCCGGCCTTTTTGCATCCATTTGTGTGCATTAATAGTTCACAGTATGAAATGAGGGTCACAGAAATAAATGACTGTGAGCATGGGCAGGCATTCATCAGCAAACAGATTCGTGGTGGCTCAGGTCAGTGTGCTGATGTTCCACATAAGCAGTGGAACAGTGAGCACCGTGGCTCAGCTGAAAACAGGGACTTGTTCAGCTGTGGCACTGCTCATCCTGGGGATTGTTTGTCCCTACCCTTTCCCTCCCCAAAAGCCAGTAGCCATAATAACCACGCATGACTTAGCCTGCAGTGCAGCAGGGGTGAATGAACAGGGCTCTTTTCAGAAACAGAACTCTCACCATTAGTTGCTTTCTCTTAAGTATGGCATACTGTTCTTTGCTGCCATTCATTTCAGTTTGGGAAGGGGGGAGTGCAAGTAGGAAAGAACAAGGCAGGATCTCAGATGTCCATGAGATGGGGAAGATATCCCACATTCTTCCTGTTTCCTTCTTAATTTAAACATCATCAGCTGCAGTACAGCAGAAAATGTTGATCACCCATTGTGCCGTTTCAGTAATCAGCCTTTCTCATTGCTTAGCTGCCTGGTTGACAGTGAGGGAAATGAAATGTTCTATCTGATGTAGATTGCTAACGTATAAATTAATCTAAATTCTTGTGCTTTCCACTACAGAAACCCGGGAAGTGGTGTGCGGTTCATGTGCAGATCGCCTGGCAGATCTACCATCACCAGCAAAAGATAAAGGTAATTCAGATGGCTTCTGGAACAAAGCCAGGTCTTTTAGCTTACAGATTGTATTTGAGTGAGTAATGGGCAGGAAGCAGTTACTGTGGTGATTCTCAAGCTTGCCTTTATTGATTAACTAATACTTACAGTCCTTTAACATTTATTGTAGCAACTGTAAAGTTTATCTGAGGGCAGAGGAGCTGTGTGGAAGGGTGGACAGCCAGAAAGAAGGGAAGAAAGTGAGGGGCAGAGTAATTTCCCCAAGTCAATCTTTTTTTTTTTTCACAAAGCACGCACATTTAATGTCGCTTCCCTTCTGCATTAGTACCTCCTGTGGAGGAGGTAATGAAATGGCCAATGCAGTGAAGAACATTACAGAGCAGAGAGCAGCAGAGTAGATTGATAACATCAGTGTTAGAGGTTATAGGGCTTCCTGTGATGGTGGGCAGAGGGAGGGGGTTTAACACTCAAGAGGTAACAGGATGTAGGTACCCTGGGGTGCTGCTGCAGCCTTTAGACTCCCTATGGCAGGCAGAATAGCTGATAAAAGGACTTGTGTAGATTTTATTTTTTCACAGCTCCTAGAGTAGTATTTTTGTCCCATTAATGAAGGCTATTCTCTGCTTAAGTAGGTGCCTCTGAAAGGGGTGTATGTCCATATATTTTTATAAGCAAATACGTAACCTGTAAGCTATTCATAGGCTTCTGTGACTGAGTGCAGTTCTGGCCATGCTCACTTCTACAGGGCAAGGATAAAAACAGGCTCTGGAGGAGCCTCATAGCTTCCTTCATCCTTTGCCCCTTGTCTGCACACTGAGCTGTCCTGGCTGCAGGAAGGGCACAGTATGGGCACATCTCTCTCAAACTGGAGAGGCAGAACAGACGAGCCCCTCACCAGAGCCCATCACCCAGAGCCCATCACCAGAGCCCATCACCAGAGCCCATCACCCAGAGCCCATCACCCAGAGCCCATCACCCAGAGCCCATCACCCAGAGCCCATCACCAGAGCCCATCACCCAGAGCCCTTACCAGAGCCCATCACCCAGAGCCCATCACCCAGAGCCCATCACCAGAGCCCATCACCCAGAGCCCATCACCCAGAGCCCATCACCCAGAGCCCATCACCAGAGCCCATCACCAGAGCCCATCACCCAGAGCCCTTACCAGAGCCATCACCAGAGCCATCACCCAGAGCCCATCACCCAGAGCCCCTTACCCAGAGCCATCACCCAGAGCCCATCACCCAGAGCCATCACCCAGAGCCCATCACCCAGAGCCCATCACCAGAGCCCATCACCAGAGCCCATCACCCAGAGCCCATCACCAGAGCCCATCACCAGAGCCCATCACCCAGAGCCCATCACCCAGAGCCCCTTACCCAGAGCCCATCACCCAGAGCCCATCACCCAGAGCCCATCACCCAGAGCCCATCACCAGAGCCCATCACCCAGAGCCCATCACCAGAGCCCATCACCCAGAGCCCATCACCCAGAGCCCATCACCAGAGCCCATCACCCAGAGCCCATCACCAGAGCCCATCACCCACTGCCCATCACCCAGAGCCCATCACCCAGAGCCCATCACCCAGAGCCCATCACCCAGAGCCCATCACCCAGAGCCCATCACCAGAGCCCATCACGCAGAGCCCATCACCCAGAGCTCATCACCAGAGCCCATCACCCGGAGCCCATCACCCAGAGCCCATCACCCACTGCCCATCACCCAGAGCCCATCACCAGAGCCCATCACCAGAGCCCATCACCAGAGCCCATCACCCAGAGCCCATCACCCAGAGCCCATCACCCAGAGCCCATCACCCAGAGCCCATCACCCAGAGCCCATCACCCAGAGCCCATCACCAGAGCCCATCACGCAGAGCCCATCACCCAGAGCTCATCACCAGAGCCCATCACCCGGAGCCCATCACCCAGAGCCCATCACCCACTGCCCATCACCAGAGCCCATCACCCAGAGCCCATCACCCACTGCCCATCACCAGAGCCCATCACCCAGAGCCCATCACCAGAGCCCATCACCCAGAGCCCATCACCCAGGTCTCAAGGCTTCTCTCAGCAGCTTTGTGCCTGCAGAGCATTTTTGTCAGGCAGAGAGCTCAGCTGCTCCTGGGGTGCCGTGCACTCAGTGTGTCCTGTTCCTGCTGCAGCCTGTGCTGGGGGCTGAGTGCTCCCTGCTGACCTCAGCCTGGCATGGGGCAGGCAGCTGAGAGGCTGCAGGCTGGGGTGGCCCTGCAGAGCCTGGCAGAGCACGGGGACACTGCTGTCACTGTCACTAACACTTCCTGGCAGGGCTAAGGAGGAATGAGCTTTAACTCCCTCTCTTGTTTTCCCATAAAAAAGGAAGTGTGTAATGAGATTGCTTTTATATCATTTGACAGCAAATGCAGCTGGATCCCCACAAGCTAGAGATAGGTGGTAAACTTGACCTGTTCAGCAGACCTCCCGCCCCTGGGGTGTTTCCAGGCTTCCATTATCCACAAGATCTTGCCAGGCCTCTGTTTTCTACCACAGGTAAGGGAAGATTATTCCTTGTTGATTGAAAGAAACAGTCAGTGTATGTCATGCATGTATTAACAGCTATATATGCCTCAAAAACAGAAGCAAGGTTGGTTCAAGGGGTGCAGGGACACTGCTGTGACCAGGGCTCTGCCACCACCTCCAGTGCAGGATCCTCTGCACATCACTGAGCTGCAGCAGTTGGCCCACAGTCCTGTGTGTGCAGCTGGTTCTTAGGTCCCTGATTAGCAGGCTATAGAGTGACTTTTTAAAAGCAATTTTGACAAAACACTTGAAAATGTTTCCATCGCACAGGATTGGAAGTGGCCCCAGTCTCTTTCTTGCTTTTATATTTGCCATGTTATTCTTCTCAGCTCCTCCACTCACCAAGTTTCTGTTTGTTTTCTGAAGACAAGGGTTTTTTGTAAAAGGAAAACTTCAATAACAGCATTGAAAATATCTCAGAATATTTGCAGTTTGTTCTTTAAATAGAAAATTCCCCTATGTGTTACAAAGTTAAGCAAAGTCCAGGGCTTAAAATGATATACAGAATTTACAAAGAGGCTCAAAGAATTAAAAACAGTTTACACTGATCAATTGTTTTCCACTCTGTTGGAGAAGTAATTACAATCACACAATTACCAAAAGGGACAGTAACCTTCACTGTGTTGTTCTGGATGGCTCTGACCATGGGAGCCAGCATGGATTCATGTGGATATCTGTCTACCAAATGCTTAATGTTGTTCTTATTCTCAAACTTAACTTTCTTCTCAACTTCTTCACATTTTCTGTCTGTGTTTGAGATGCCAAAGTCTGCATTCTGAATGAGCTGCATCAATTGAAGAGATGTAACTTAGCTCTTTATGTATGTAATTAATTGGAAAATAATGTCATTTTCTTCCCTAATCTTGCTCTGATTTTATGATGCAATATTGCACAACCACCTTAACTCAGTGCAGACATGGTCATATTCAGCCTTGGAAATTAATGACTTTAGTTTTGAACTCAGTCCCAAAAATGACAGAAAAGCAACAGATGACAATCGAGCTGAAGTTTCTCTAAGAACTGAGTTTCAAATGCAGATGCCAAATAGCCTTCAGGAACTCTACCAGTGCTTCAGTCTGTCTTTCTGCTCTGTCTGTGGATGGAAATGAAAGCATCAAATGCACATCTACCACATGTAATCAGTGCTGGTACCAGCTCTACATTGTAGGGTGCTACCCTGTATTTTGGTCTCTATAAAGGTGTTTTGATAGTACAAAGCCAAGATACTTAATGCATCTACTTGGATGCATAAGCATTGCTCATTTACAGACCTCTGGCTGTTTTCCTGTGGCAGGTGTTTCCTTATCACTGTCCTGTGTTGTCATTACAAGAACCTTGTTTCATACCTGGTTTTGCTACTGTAGGCTCTTCTGGACAGAATTACCCTAACAGACAGAAAAGCACCAGTCCAGTTGGTATCTGGAGTTTTTTCCCTTAAAAGATGCAAGCATGGCTTGCTTTTCATTTGTAAAAGCAAGAGGGAAAATAGTATGAAATAGAAACATTAAAGAAGGCAAACTAATAAAAAAACTTTCAGTAGAGAGAAACAACCTTACAAGAACTTGTCTGTGAGTATATTAATCACAAGAGCCATCACACAGTAAATCCAGGTAAAGAGTGCTGTCAGTGTGAGCAAACACTGCAGCTGCAATACGTGGAGGAATAAAGCTTTTAGTCTGGAATATCTGAGGCATTCTTTTCACCTTACTGAGCACGTGTGCAGTTGGTGTGAATCATTGGTTCTGCTGCATTGCCTGGTTACTGGGGGAGACATAAGTTATCTTAGGGCCACCTGTCTCCAGGAGGGATGCTGGGCTGCCTGGCAGACAGTCTATTTAATAACTGCCTGACAGCCTGCAATGCTGCTCCTGCCTTCCTCCAGAGGATTTTTTATTATCAGCCCATGTAGTGGAGTTTGTAAGCCGTCTCCTTTGAAGAAATCTCCCATCCATTATCCACCTTCTGAAATCTTAAAGGATTAGAAAGATGACAGTCTCCATCTGTCTTGAAGCATTGGAGCAGTCAGAATGTTTATAGAGAGGTACTGGATAGGTCTCATTGCCGTGGTCTCTCTTAAGTTTCTTCAACTCATTTTCTGGCTGTTTGGGTTTGAGGTGCCCAAGCTGGTGAGGGACACAGAGCTCTGTCTCCCTCTCAGGTTTCACAGCTTGCTCATGTTCTGGACACAGGAGTGTGTTTCACAGCAGCCATCAGGGGTTGGGCTCTGTCCCCAGGGAAGGCCAGTCAGGGGCTGACCAAGTACCCCAGTGACAGGTGACACCAGTGCTTTTCACTCTGGAGTTGTGAGCCTGTTCAGATTCACACATGCCTGCCTGCAAAGGAAGAAAATCTCTCATTTTCTGCTCTGTAAAGAAAGCAGAGTTTCCTGCATGAGGCTGGTCCACCTTGAAATACAGGGCAGACCTGTTTGTTTCAGCCCTACCTGCCCATCTCCTCAGCCTGGTGGAATCCAGCATGCTCAGCAGTGGTGTTCTTTCCCACGAGGAAGTGTGGCACCATGGCAGTGAGCAGTGTCTAGGAAAGGGAAAAAATACCAGGGGGGAGCCTGTGGATGCAGAGTCAGATGTGAGAGTGTAGCTGGAGCTCTCATGGGAGAGGCATGATTGCTGTTCCCTGTGTGCCTGTCATGAAGTGGTGTTTCACACAGACTAATCAGTCACCTCTGAGCACCTTCTGCCTGGGCCCATAACCTGGGCTGGCCCTTTTTCATGTAAACAGAAAGCCAAACAGAGAACTTGGCTTCCCAGGTACTGCAGGTGAGCAGCAGCTCTCAGTGCAAGGTCTCCTCCTGCCTCCAGTGCCCTGTTAGACTCCTTGGCAGGGCTCTCAGGGAGATCCATGTTGCTCACTCAGCCAAGGTTTGGGGTCTTCCCCTGCCTTTGTTGTTTAAATGTGGTGATGTGGCCATCACTCCTGAATGGGATGGATGGCCAGGAGCTCTGGGTCTACAAGGAGTCACTTGCCCTGAACTAAAAAGGGACCTTGTTCTCACAGGTGCGACGCATCCAGCCACCACCCCTTTTGGTCCCTCACCTCACCACAGCAGCTTCCTGCCTACAAACCACTTGGCAGGTAAGTGTAAGTAGCCCTGCCTTCACCTCTGTACCTCTGCCCCCTTCCTGGCTCTCAGTGTTGTGGTCCTGCACTAGGGGAGAGAAAGGCTTAAACTGCCTGAGGATCCCAAGGCTGGCCAGCTTCTCATCCCTGCCAGCTCCCAGCACGTGCCCTCACTGTCCCCCAAAGGAGAGGGCAGTGCACATCTGTCATTGCTGGGACACTGCACCAGAGCCAAAATGTGACCTGTAGAGTCCTGTACTCCTGAATGTGCCTGAAGAAATGGGGGACATTTATGCAAAGATGCCTCAGACAAGCCTCAGCTTAAAATGAGCTCCTCCTGTACCATTTTCCACCTATGAAAGGTCTTGACTAGGTTCTTTAAAAGAGTTCAGGGAGCAGTTCCTGGCAAGTAGATGTTCTGCACATTTTGCCAGACTTTCAGTTTCCTAATTGGCAGTAAGTAGAGCCTGATTCTGTCAAATTTCCTCATTTTAGAAGCTCACAAGCAGCTCATTGCCAATTAAAGTTCAAGCTCTGTTGATTAATGTTTTAGTAACATTCATCCAATCAGTAAATGTGGCATGCCACATGACCTAGTAGACTTTTTTCTCTTGCAAATACCCAGATTTACATCAATTCCTGAACATTCTGTCAAAATTAACTATCTCTACCGAGTCACTCAGCCACTTAAGATCAAAGAGGAAGGGCAAGAACTGTTTTAAATAAGTAAATAAGCAAATAGCTGTTTGCTTTAAGATACAAGCTATTTGTGCCATTTGCCTTGATATTTTAAATGTGATCTCTGTGAGGAAGTGGAGAGCAGCATTACCTCCTGTAACATGGCAAGCTAAGGGCTTGAAGGGGACAGTCAAAAAGCCAGTGGGCAGGAGGAGGAGTTGTTTAGAGATGATCAGTAGGAAAGAAAGCAGGTACACTGGTAGGATTTAACCCATAACTGTCTCTGGAGTGTGGAAACCTGAGATGGGCTGTGTGCTCTCAGAGAGGAATCTCTTCTGGTGATGGGTGCCTTTACTGGAAAAAAAGTGCAGAAACAAGACAGTCATCTCCTCAGTGCTGGCCTAGGGGCCTGCTGAGATTCTTCTTTCAAGGCAGTTGCAATGTTTCTATTGTTAGTACTGATAAGGAAAGAGAGTTATAGCTCAGCAGCCACCCTAATTTCAGCTATTAGACCCTAATTTCTAACTCACTTCTGACTCACATACAAAAGTTTATTACAGCACCTGTTTGCAGAGTGAGCACTGAATCCCTTCTCCGTTTTAACACGATGGGAATTTTCTGTGCAAAGAACCTTGCAATGAGAAGGATCAGCTTAAAGTCTGGCCTAATCCTACTTGGATTCAAACCGTTAAGAAGGGGAGGGGTGTGTTTCATTCTCCAACATTCTTGGCTAAATGCCTGCTAAATCCCTGTTTGCCTTTCCAGATCCATTTAGCAGGTCAAGCACCTTCAGCGGCCTTGGGAACTTAGGCAGCAATGCCTTTGGAGGATTAGGCAGTCATGCTCTGAGTAAGTACTGGCTGGGTTACTGCAGACAAACATCCCTTCCAGAAAAGCCACATGCTAATATTTACAGCAGCTGGTGGTAGTTTTTAAAGAAGTTTAATTCCTAACCTCCATTCTCCTATCTGAAAACACTGCACCTAAGATTTCCAGGTCTCTGCGGTGGGAGCTTCTCTGCATGTCACAGAGATCAGTAGCTGTGCTCTGTGCCTCCTCACTGCTGAGGGTTGGTACCTTGAGTGCTCAGAGAGGCACTGGAGCTGCAAAACCCCACCGAGCTCTGGGACCCTGTGGGCACCTGAAGTAACACCCTTCACCAGCGAAGATGCACAGTGGAGCAGCTAGTGATACTTCTGATTCGTGTAGACATCCTCTGTAACTGTTGGCTGAAGTTTAAATTACCTGTGTAAAATAATTCTACCTCAAAAACATGTTACCTGTAGGTGAAATATGCTTGAGAGCCACACATAAGAGAGCACATAAGAGAGCATGCTTGTGCATCTCATGGTGCAACAGGAATCAGCTGAAGATGGATGGAGGAAAATCGAGTGACTGTTCTGAAAAGCCTACAGCCAAGCTCTGTGTTTATACACACACATACATACCACCAAATAGTCTGGGTTCTTCATCAAAAAAAAATCCCTGAAGCCTCAGCTGCAGGCAGCTGATTGCTTGTAACTACCCACAAATTAAAGTTTCTGCCAGAGAGAGGAGCTGAGGAAAAGTACTGCTTTTGTGCTGGAGCCCTTGCCTGGGGTGGGGGGAGAAGAGAAGCTGGGCATTTTCAGTGGTCTCTGAGTTATTGAAATGTATAAAGCTTCCTCCAACAACAGCCTCTAAAGAGCTGGTGGATCTTACACCCAGTGTTGGAATTATCTGTCTCCCCTCACTAGCAGCTCCCCCTCACCATTAAAAAGCCTTAAAAGGACAGCTCTGGTTGTGACTAATATTGTGAAAAATGTCTGTATAACGATTGGCTTTGAATTATTTTTAACTCTTCCTCCCCCTGCCATTATTCTAGCTCACAACAACATTTTTACTCACAAAGATGGCCCAAACCTGCAGAATTTCAATAACCCCCATGAGCCATGGAACAGACTGCACCGGACCCCGCCGTCCTTCCCAACCCCTCCCCAGTGGCCCAAGCCCTCGGATTCGGAGCGCAGCTCCTCGGTGACAAACCACGACAGGGACAGGGACAGGGAGAGGGAGCCCGACAAGAGGGACCTTTCTCTGAGCAAGGACGACAGAGACAAAGAGAGGTGAGCACTGTGGGCTCCTGACCACGTCCTCCTGGGACTGCTTTTCCTCTGTGTTTTTTCTGTTTTCCCTGAAATGTTGCTGATCCTTAAAGCAGCTGATGGGTCTTTTCCTCAGATAAGCACAAGTGCCAGCAACACCAAAAAAATTCCTCTTTGCCTTTTAGGATTTGCCTTCTGTGGAAATAGAGTAATCCAGTCCCTGCTAGTTGGTTAACAAATCACACCAGGCTGAGAAATTGAGTGTGTTCTCTGTTTTCTGTGTACTGAAAACTTGGTTGTTTTCAGTGCAGCTGCTTTAGGATTGCTGTGTATTCTGAAATTGTGACAGTCAATGTTCTCATTAATGTACAGGTATGCTGATGAATTCAAATGTTAGCTGGACATTAAGGAGATAACAATGCAGATGCCTGTATCCAGAGCAGTGTGCATGAATCCATTAGCAAGACTGATTTTAAAAAATTGCATTGTGGGCAAATCCTTATTAAGGATGACAGGCCTGTATCACCTGATCTATAGTTACTTCATTAGCTCCCAGTTATGTGATTTTGAAGCTGTGAAGCCCTTTGTATTTCAGAGCCCAGTTGTCTCCAACAGACTACTTCTTTGTAGGCAATAACAGCCTGCAAGCCTTAGATGTGTGTGCTTGACTAGTGATAGGGGTTCAGAGTTTGCTGGAGTGCTTTTAATGAGATCTTCAGGCAGTACCTGTGAACAAGATTAGATGGAAGCAATAGGCTGAAAATCTTCTTGCTTTACATGTTAAATTGCCTGACATCCTTGCACAGATTTCATTCAGGTAGGGAAGGTATCCCTTCTTGGCTCTAATGGAATTCATTTGCAGACCAAGGTTACTTTACTCTCAGGAGTGTTCACACGGGGGTTAACAGCTCTATTACACTTCTATTAATTTAGCTTAAGCTGTCCCCAGCATCCTTATTTGGCCATGGTTTTAATAAACCACATCCTTGACCAGCAATCAGGACTACCACAGAGGAAGAAAGCTGGGTTAGCAAATGTAATCATAATGGATAAATACCTACACAGCTCCCTAAAACATCTCCAGCTTTCAGCACTCAGGTCTTACAGCTCTCAAAAACAAACACAACATAAAACTTAGGCAAAGTAAGCCTCTCAGCTGCATAATGCAGTTCTCTCAATCACACGATCATATTTTGCATTTAAAGTGTCTCTCATTCAGAGCAAAGTGCTTTTAAAAGGTGAGCATTATTTATTCCCCTGTTAAAAAGGTGGGATTAACTGTGACTAATTGGCTTGCTCAGAGGCAGAGGTGCAATTGGAAATGTAAACCTTTGTGCCTCTCTTTCTAAACCATGGATGTTGTCATCAGACCCCTTGTTTATCGCAGCAGGTCCTCTTGAAACACAGCTCAGTTGCTCAGTTTCCTGGCTGATTGAAGGGTGTTTCTCCTGAAGCATCTGGCTTACCTACAGGAACTGCCAACAACAAGAAGTGTTATAGTTCTGTAGGAAAATCAGCTTCACCTTATGGCTGCTTTCAGTCAGTGAAGCTGACTTGGGAAGGACCTGCATACATTTCTGTAGGCTTCTGCTTTGTGTGCCTGGATCCGTGTTTTAGGAAAGGAACCCAAGTTTTACAGCTGGGAAGGTCATTGCCTGGCAGCAAGATGTACAGATGAGCACACAAAAAGCTTCTTTAAAAGAAAAATATGCTGTCTAGAATTCTTCTTTCCTTACATTTCTCAGTGAAATGGTCTTAGGGTGAATATAGTGTTCTTCCAGCCACATCCCCAGTTTAGTCCTACATTTGTGAACATGTAAGTTTTTTTGTCTTTAAAGTATGTAAAGGCAGATTGTGCGTATTGCTTACCATAGCATCACAGCTGTAGCTGGTGTTTGTAGAGCTTTCCAAATCCTTTCCTGAGCAATCTCAGAGTGCACAGCTGGCCACAGCACTGTGCGTGCCCAACATCACACATAACCAAGGCTGTACCTTCTGTCTTTTTACAGAGACCTCATGGATAAAAACAGGCATTCGAACAGATCCTCGCCAGCATCCGCCCCTGTGACGCACCAGATCAGCAATCTCATCCGCAGCAACAGCCAGAGCTCCAGCGAGCCCATCAGGCAGGTCAGCCTCGGGGACAGGGAGAGGTCCAAGGAGCCCGAGAGAGAGCACCCTGACCGGCTGAGAGAGCCGCCCATAGCTGAACACAAGATCAAAGAGAGCCGTTCCCCAGTGAAGGAAACTCCAAGCCATGATAAGAGACCCTCTGAGGACAACACAAAGCCAGTAATCCAGTCTGTATCCCCATACAGCAAACCTGCACTAAGTGAGAGCCTGAAGCTTACCAATCTAATGAGCAAGGACATGGAGAGAAAGACAGAGCTTCCCAGCGACCTCCAGAAGATTAAGAATGACATCAAAGTCAAGGAGGAGAGGAAGGAAGACAGTGATGTGCTAGTGGTTGGGTCTGAGCCTTCCCAGCACTCCCGGTCAGTGGAGCATCCCCCACCGCCCACTCTCCATGGATTATCATTGCCTCACTCGATGGCTGCCTCCATGCCCATCTCCATGGGCAGCGTGCACCAGATGAACAACATGAACGTCCTGGACCGCAGCAGGATGATGACCCCGCTCATAGGCATGAACCCTTTGTCAGGAAGAGAGAGGCTGCCACATCCCGGATTTTCCTGGGACCCGATGAGGGACCCGTTGCGAGATGCCTACCGGAGCTTAGACCTGCACCGTCGAATGGACTTCCAGCTCCGGACAGATCCTATCCATAGGTTTCCTACCACCTCTGGCTTTTATGACCACGAGCGTTCCTACAGAGACAGGGAACCCCACGACTACAACCACGAGAACCTTCTGGAAGCCCGCCGAGAGCAGGAGCGGTTGCGGCAAGTGGAGGAGCGCGAGCGCTTGCACTTACGGGAAGAACTTGAGCGTGCCAGAATGCACCACTTGCACTCGTCCCCCATCGAAAGCCACCTGGCACACGTGCCATCCTTCATGCCTCATTTGAGCGGGATGCATTACCCCAGACTGAGTCCATCCACTGCCATGCACAACGGGATTTTGAACAGGAACCCGCCGACCGCAGCGCTGAGCGCGCCGCCGCCTCTCGTACCAGCCAGCAGCACCAGACCTGCCTCCCCTCGCAGGACTACCCCACTCACAAACTCAGAGTCCAGGGACTATTCCCCCTCTAGGAACCCCAAAGAAGTAGAGGCACGATAGTCCCCAACATTGAATTTTAAACTCACCTGTACATAAAAAACAAGCAAGCAAACAAACAAGCAAACAACAACAACAACAAAAAAATCACAAACAGGAAAAAAAAAACAACAAAAAAAGAAAACAACAAACCTTTTACAAAATGCACTGCTGTAAACTTTTTTTTTTTAATGTAAAATTTGTAGAAGTTAAGCACATTTCCATAAATAACGGGGTTGGGGACTTTCCAACAAGAAGGTTGCTGAGAATGGGAATTTAATATATAGGTATTGATTTTTGGTTTTGTTTTTTGTTTCTGTGCTAAAAAACAAAAATGAGTTAAGAATATCAAGTTTGTACATTTTTTCCCAAATGTGAGAAACATTTTTAATGGATTTGTATTTTTTTTAATTTTGTGCTCTTTATTCACTTAAAAAAGAAGAAATTTTGCTTTTGTTTTTAGTTAAATTTGCATTTTAAAGGCCTCAGATCCTTAAGAAAAAAATACCCAGGGTTTCTTAAAAGTATTATTTATGGAAATACTGTAGTTTTACAGTCCACTGTGAGGTTCCCTTCTGAGGCCAATTGATCACTTACCTTGGTACTTTGGAACCGAAGTTACAGATATATATTAAAATATTAATAATAATAATAATGTACAAAACTGTTTGTTTTTTGCCTTATTATATTATGCAGAAATTTAAGAGGAATTTTTTTTGACTTCTTGTTTTAAACAAAAAAAAAAAAGAAAACAAACTGTAAATATTCTGTTAATATAAATGTACACCAATATTAAATTCTTAACATAGGTAGACTTTATAAAAATGGTTTCTAGAACCACTCTGGTTATTTGTTAACATGGTTACAACTCATACTCTTGTCACAGTCAGAAATTCACACTCAGAAAGCTCAGTATGGCATATATACTTCAACTATGCAAGAACTCGGAGGCAGGTCTTAGTGGATGTTGGGGGGAGGAAGGTTTTAAAAAAAATAAAAATAAAAAAAAACAACCCAAAAACAACCAACTCGCAACTCTGGAGACAGAATGGCAATGGCATGTGAACAGGAAGAAGGATGCTTGTGTTTAACAAAAAAAAAAAAAAAAAAGAGAGACTGAATTTTTTTGTACAAACACAAGGGACAGTTCGTCAAGGAAAGAGAAAGACACACGCTCCTGGAAGGGAATTTTGGTTTCCTACTTTTCAAGCTGGCAAAAGCAGATGGAACTGGCACAGTACCATGCGGCAGACCCTTTCCTTATTTTTTTTTCCTTTTTTTTTCTCTTTTTTTGTGTTGTGGGCAGGATCGCTGGCAAGCAAGGACAATTTTCCGTGGACCCCTTGTGCTAATTGTGCAGTGTTCTTATTGGAATCTGTATACAAGACAAAGTAGAATTTTAGGAGTGCAAAAAAAAAAAGTCTAATGGTTGATTAAAAAAAAAAAGAAATTCTGATATATTATCTATAGTACATGAAGACCATAAGCAAATGTTTGTTTCAGTGTGGTTCTGCCTTGAACTGCTTTTTGGCATGATTTATTTTTTATTTCCAATTTTACTTTTCATCCATATGTAAATTTTGCCATGTTTTACTTGCTGTACCATCCCCCCTTCCCTTATTTTATTTTTCAGTGTCCATGTTTTATATATCCTGGGCTTTTTCTCTCTAGTTAATTCAGCCATCCGCTACTATTTTCTTGGCTCTGTAACTCTTGTTTCCCCCCCCTCCCCGTCCTCCCCCCTGCACCCCCTGTAATTTTAAACATTCAGTTTCCTTGTAGATCAATGAAGATAAATACAACATTGATTTTGGATGAAAAAGGCAGTTGAGTGTTTGTGTGTCGTAGCCAGCACTGTTGACTCGAGGCTAATGGTTTATTGACGGCTGGGAGGAGGCAGCTGGCGGAAGGGGCTGGTGCTGGGACAGGGATTCAGGGATTTGCTTCTGCCTGTGAATCCTTCCCAGCAGAAGGAACACGCTTTGGAGGTCGGGGTTTGGGGGTTTGGGGAGGAGAGCAGAGCAGTGCCCCCAGCCCTGCAGCATCTCCATCCCACAGCCTGGGGAACCTCGGGCTCTGAGCCCCCAGGGCTGACCCAGCACCTCCTGCCAGGGGAAGGAAGGACAGCAAAGGAAGCACGGCCTGTGTGCAGCAGCTCGTGTGGAGGGACCCTGCTGCCAGCATCACCACGGGAAGGTTATCACCTCCAGCGCTGCTCTGCACCTCCCATTTGCTTCCCAACCCTTTCCCTGGGCTGAGCTGTCTGCAGGGATGGAGCCGTGCCCCGCGCCCCTCGCGCTGCGCGGCTGACGGGGCTTTAGCAGCATGGTGCAGCTTCTGGGGTTAAGTCTGCGTGTGACTGAATTACTGAGCGTGAAAAAATAAAGTGAAATAAAATAGCAGGGTCCTTAATCTGATGAAAGGAGGCTTAAAACAAAAATAGGCATTAAAAATCAGCACCTGCTCTCCCAGCTGAAATTGGAGGAACATAGAACACATGGTGAATGTGAAAAGCGTGTTGGACTCAGCATAAAGATTCATAATGCTGAGTCAGGGGGATTGCAATTCTCCTGGTGCCAGTGTCCAACATGGGATCTTGTTTGACACCACTTCTGACATGGATCTGCATAAATGAGCCCCCCTAACCTCTGCTAGAGCCCACAGCTGCATGTTCCTAATGCAGGTACATGTGAGCAAGGAGGTTGTTACTGCAAACTTCAGAAAGAAATGCAAAAATGGGCCATACCCTTTGGAAGCATTTGGTCTGTGTATGACTTTAAAAGTGAGCATTAAATCAATGCTATGCTCCCCTGGCATTCCTGAAGGATTGCTTATTGCAGCCACCCTGGTGCCAGAAGAATTCATCATGACTGATGTTGTGGTGGTCTGAATATTAAATGAAAATCAGTGGTTTGCCATTTACTGTATTAGGAGGCATTGCTCTCACGCCTTCAGAGGATGACCCATCAATAATGCTGCACTACAGTGGGATTCCTGTGGAATTGCACAGTGTCGAGTATCAGCCTTCTCACAAAATGGTTCATCGTGATTAATGGTATTATTACCTAAACAGAGAAACTAATTAATTCAGCCTTATTCCTTTAAGCCACCCCAGCTGAGCAGCCTTTTGCTAAAAGAACTGGTACAGAAGGACTTCCTAGGTTTTATGCATTTCTACCACTGTTCAGCTTTCATTTTGTGCCGTTTTCACCATTTTTATTCTATTTTTGGCTGTCTCCCTAAAGACTTTCCTCAGTCACCAAAAAGGGTGGAATTTAGCAAACAAATGACAGTGGGTAGGAGGAAAAAGATGGGATTTGGAAAGTTCATTGCTTGCCTCAGGCAACCTGTGTTTAAAAACATACTCAGGAAGGCTTAAGGAGGGAGACCAGTGGTTGCACTTACATTACCTTTTGTCCAAAATGCCACATCCCATTGGGGCTCCATGGAAAATGGGTGCACCAGCTTCATTTAATGGGGATCACTCTTGGCCCAGTCAATAAAATAGCCAAGATACCAGGGAGTGAGGGAAAAACCCAATCTGTAAAGCTGTAACACATCCTCAAATCACTTGTCAAAAATACTAACTGTTCCTTGACAAAAAAGATCTAGTGCTTCTCCAAAAAGCCAGCTTTATTGCCTAAAATAAGCATATGGGAATTGTCCTTTCTAGCCTATATAGATACCATAAATATGTAGTTAGCTGTTGGTGACCTGGAGTCAGACAAACAGAGGGTTGATGCAGGGGAGCCCAAGGACTCGGGTCAGGTCTGCAACGCCAGCCCCGCCCGGGCCCAGAGGAGGGAAAGCACAAGGAGCCAACTGGTCAGGAATGCAGTGTCCTGAGAGCTTAGGGAAGAGGGAGACACACCAGCTGTGCTTTGGGAGCCCAGCAAGTGCCAGAATGAGAGCAGGGCTAGAGATCAGTGCTGTGCAGCTCAGGCCGCAGCCGAGAAACCGTCAGCAGAGGGGAAAACAAGATGTGTGTTTTCCTTGGCTTGTGCCAAAAAAAAAAGGGAGCCTTTCCCTTACCTCCCTCAGGAAATTCATTTTTGCCAAAGTCTCAGAAAATAGTTGTGTTGCAGTGTTGGGGGGATTTTGGTAACGGTCTTGTGAGAGGCCAAACTGGCATTACCCCATGCCAACACTCCCTGCAGAACTCTCTCCAGTGCTTCTTGGTGCCCCTTTGCACAGGCAGCTGGCTTTGGGGAGAAAGCCAACAGCTAAGGAAATAAAGAGAAATGGGGCTTGGGCAAATAAATCTAGCACTTTTGCTCAAATCTTGGGGAGCTGGTAGCCCTGGGCTTAGCTCAGAAGCACGGGGCTTTGGGAAGAGCAGGGCAGGTCAAGGGCTCAGCCTCAAGCTGGGCATCGCTGCGGGCAAGCAGCATTGCCAGGGAGCCACTTCTTGTCCACTTGTGTCCAGCAAGATGGCATCTTCCTGCTGAGGCCACAGCTCCTTCACAGCACCAAGATCAATACTTTGTCAGGAAAATGCCTTTCCTAGTAATGCACTGTATTATGTGAAACTGAATAAAACGCAAGGAGTGGGGGAAGCCTACACCAGGCCTAAATTACAGGCTCCTGTTTCTGAACATAATGGTGAAAAAGAAAAATCAAATGATGTTTTGAAGTTTAACTCGGAAAATATTTTTCCAAAGCCTTTGAGGGATGTGTGTGTGAAGTAAGAAGGTCGGCTCCCCTCATCCCAGCCCCTGCTGCTGCGGCACAGCTGGAGGCTCCCTGCACAGCGGCTGGGACCTCCTTGCAGGTGTCGGCACGGCAATTCCTTTGTCTTCTCACAAAAAACCTTCTGCTCCATTAAGCTTCCCTAATTGCTGCATTTATCATCAGCCATTTTCTGCTTGTTCTCTTCCTCATTCAGCGAGGATGTGTCAAAATAGAGATCCACCCGCCGTCCCTGGGAGATGAAGCTGTCGGAGGCACCGGCTGCTCAATTGGCCGCTCCGCAGAAGGTCCCTCATTACTCGCTCGTGTGTCACACACATCACAGCAGCCGGGCTCTGCTGGCCGGGTGTCAGGCCCTTTGCACTGAGCCTTGATAAATAGCTGAAAGGAGAAAAATACAGGGCTTCTTTTTTGACTCAAAACCCAGCCAGCTTCGTCCTCCTCCTCCTCCTCCTCCTCCAGCTCCTGATTGGAATTCACGCAGCGAGGTGCAGCTGCCCGCAGCAGGGTGAAGCCCTTCCTCTGCCTCCAGAGCAGACTGAGGAGCAGAGGATGTGTGTGACACCCAAAGGAGATGGGGCCCAGCTCACACCCACACCACACCTCGGTCACACAGCAGCAGCAGGAGGAACCCTGGAAGAAAACCACTGTGGCTCGGCGGGGCGGGCAGGTTTCTGCAGCTGCTTTCCAGAGGAGCTGCCGTCACATGCAAAGTCATAATTAGCTCTTCTGCAGCGTTTGCTCACTGTTTTATCAAAAACATTTCTGTTAATATTATTGTTTTTATTACTACTACATTAATAATATTGTTAATATTATTATTTCAGGAAAAGGAAAAACCAGTCAAGACCCTGAAGGAAGTGACCAGCTTTTCAAAAATGCTCCGATCCCTTCCACAGCCTCCCTTCCCTCCAGCATTTCCAGCTGATGGAGGGCCAGAGCCCAGCAATGTTCCCCAGACACACTGGTGGTGGTGGGATCACTCAGAGGAAATTGCAAAGCAGAAGAATTCTGCAAATCCAGATTCAAAGTGCTGGCCAGAGAAAAACACAATGGTGAGGAACTAGCTTGGGGAAGCTTTTAGGTTTCAGTATTCAAAAATCTTTCCTTCCTTTTTGAATGCTATTAAAAAGCCTCCTCCTGTGGAGGGAACAAAGGAAAAGGGATTAATTTTATGGGGCTTTTTTCAAAACTGAGATGGTTCAGGATTTTTGGTTTGTTAATGGACATCTAAGAAACTACAGAGAGTGAAAAATGTCTGACAAGGGAACCTCATCTGAGGGGTGATTTGCACTAAGCCACTCTGGACAGGGGCGGTGGTAATACCATAAAACACACTCTTACAGCTTCCATTTAAAAGAAACCCACCTTAACTCCCAGCACATACCTGAAAAGGCCAAAAGCAGTGCTCTGCTGTCACGGGGCTCTGCAGGTTAACCATGTGTCTGCAGCTGGGAAAGCAGGGACCCAAAGCAGCCCAGCTATTGAAGGAATTAATTCAGCTGCTGGGGCTGGCTCTGGAGATCACACATGGCCAGATTAGCCTTTCCAAGAGCTCAGCATTTTCTGCCATGGCCTGTGGAGTTTCACTTGTCCAACTCTGCAGAATTTAAAGGTTAAGCCTCGGGCAGGACGCAGCTACTTTGCTGTCAGATTCAGAATCACCACTTCTGTGGCCAGCACACAGGGGCACTGGGCTGCTAATGGCCCATGCACAGGGCACAGCAGAGCCACAGGAGCAAGGACACCCTCTCCCACCTGGGTCTGCAAAGTCCACAGTGGCCTGTTTGGGCCATTACTGACAGATCTTGTGGCAGAGGCACAGCGAGGCTTTTTTACACCCTGCCTCCAATGTGTTCACTGGATGACTTCACGCAGCCAGACACGGCCAAAAATGTGCCTCTGTGAACTAATGAATTGGTTTAATTGTCTGCCAAACCTGAGAGCAGCCAAAAGTAACAAATTAAAGTTTACAATCCTGTGGTCTCATTTACAAGGGGATAATACAGCAACTGTTTATTTTGCGAGATGTTGGAGTGAGTCGGGAGAAAATTACAGCCCCTATATAATATTAATAATAATCAACATCATAAAAATACTTTTAATAGGAAGCACCGATGGTTGTTTTGCTCTGTTAACTTGCACTATTGTTCCAGCCCGTCTGGCTGCCAGCTCACAGGGCAGGGGGTGTTGATTCCCTGGAGGCCAAGCTGGCTCCACAGCCACAGCAGCTTCACACTCAGAGTTTAATAATCGCTCTGGCTGTAGCACGGGAGCACCCATGGGAGGATCCACAGGGCCAGATGATGCTTCACAGGGCCATGGAAAGAGCTCTGGGGAAGGAAGGAGATGTCAGGATGCCTGGAAGCTCCAAGGGAGAATACAGCTAAGGTCCCCAGCCCAGAAGGAGCAGGCTGGGCAGGGAGGGTGGGAGCAGCAGATCTGCAGCTTTTGGAAGACGTGTGAGCCACGGTCTTTGGGGATGGAGGTGCAAGATCAGCCCTGATCACCCCTGCAGCCATGTTCCAGGCAGGAGGGAGAGCCCAGGAGGCCCAGGGACACATCCCTGCTGCCCTGGCACACGCCCCAGGAACACCCCATGGGCAGCTGGTGTCAGCTCAGCCCCAGGAGAGGCTCTGCTCCTGCTGCTCTCCAGGACAGGGCAGCAGAGCCATGATACTGCCAGGGCAGGAGCAGGAGCCTCCTGGGCTGGAGACAGCCGTGAGCCCAGCGCTGCAGGCACCAGCACAGACCCCAGCACCACAAAGCAGTGACCAGCTGAAGCAGGTGACAGCATCCTTGCACAGGGACAGGCTCAGGCTTCCAGCCTTTTTCAAGCCACTGCATCAGAAGCCCTGGCTGCACCTTCCCTTGTGCACGGGTTGCTGAGCGTGGGGTTCCCCCGGGCTCTGGCACCCCATTCATTCCAGCCACAGGCCCCAGAGAGGTGGGGGCTTGTGAGACAGGCTCTGGGATGAGGGACAGTCCTAAATATGGGAAAATTGCCACAACAGACTTCTTTTTGCTGCAGAAGAGATGAGGCCCATATGAAGCTCAGCAGCTGGGTGAACGGCTGTGTCGCCAAAGGCTGTTGAACGGGAATGCAAGAGGGGGAAAAATAAATAAATATGTCCGAACATCCCCATGAAATGAATCCCTCCCCATTCAGCCATTTCCCTTCATTTCTTCCTTTTAGAAGCAAGGTTATCGGGTCTAACATCACATCCAAACATTTCAGCACTAGCATTATACGGGATGCTCCAAGGTCAGCGCCTGCAGCTGTAAACTCATTAGTCTTGTCTTTTGTGAGAGAAGAAAGCCTCTTCATTCCTCTCTCACCCCCTTCCCCCCTAATTAAAATTAAAGTATTTCCTGGCCAAAAGTCATTTCTGCATTCATTCATCTCAATTCTTTTCTGTTTGGATAAACCACCCTTTGGTACTCCCAGGGTGTTATGTATACAAACTATAAACTCTTAATGGTCCTGCAGTGTGTTATGACTGGCCTAAAGAGCTAAAGCAGGCTCCGAAAAAGTGGTTCTTGGCAACGCTGTGTATGGAGTTCAGGCTCATCAGTCATATGCAATTAGAGATTAAAAGTGCTTGATGGACTATAGGGGAGACCAGCACAGAGGGAGATTAGGAATGTAGGAGAGAAAAGGCAAACAAAAGCTTTTATCTCAGCACAGCAGTTGCTACTACAAAAGCAGCAATGGAAGGACGGTCCCCATTTTCCAGAGGCACCCATGGCCTTTCCAGCTCGAGGGCCCCAGCATGCCCCATCCCCATCCTGATGACCACCCACACTCCAGCAGGGTGATGCAAGTCCTCAGGAACACCAGGGCTGGTGGCTGTTGCCCAGGGAGGGCTCAGGAAGGCCCAGCTCTGGAGGAGACTCATGCCCAGGCTTTCCTGATCCCGCTGCCAGCTGCCTGCAGGCACAGTGCCTGGCAAACCAAACCCCCCCAGCTGCTGGCAAGGGCCAGTCTGCCCAGAACAGGGGTACCTGGGAGGCATCAGAAGCCTGGTGGGTCCGTAGGAATGGAGAGGGAACAGCAGCTCCCCTTCTAGAAAAAAGGGGTGTTTCCCCATTAGGGTCCTCTTGCCCTGAAAGGGAGCTGGGTGGATGGCATGTAAATGCTTTGGAAAGGTTTGTGGCCATTTATTTCCTGTTTTGCTGAGTGTGGGAGCCTGCTGCATGCTGACCAGTAACAGCAGGTCCCTGTTGGATGCTCCCTAAGACAGGAAGGAGCAGGACACAAGGGTTGGCAGGGACTGTCTTCCCCTCTCTTTCCACACCCTCAGCCTAGGCAACCTCTCCAGTTTTGGGCAGGCTTAAAACACTGGGCTAACATAAGAAATGAGGAGACACAGAAAATTTTCTTCCAGCAGAGAAATATTGGGGTTTATAGACTGGAGGCAGTTTGTGCTTTGTGTAGGGGGAAGGTCTGAGCAGCTCTTCAGAGCACAGTGATCACAGTCTGGTAAATTGATTGTTATAGTGTCAGGAGAGGCAGGTGAGACTTAGTACCTTGTGCCCTTCTTGGTGAGGCTCAGAGTGTCAACCCTGGAAAAGCAGGGAGCCTTCCCTCCTTTCTGTGCCCACAGCACAGTTGTGCTTCCATCCATTTGTTTTTCCTACCCACAGTGAACAAGAGAGCAATGGAGGCACTTGGAATGCTCAGCCCGAAGGAAGGAGCTGACTTTTCATGGAGTTTCATTATAGAAGTCTCAATCAGCCATTAGAGGTTCATTTAAATGGGTTTTCTTGAGCATTAATAGGATATGGTAGTGCATTCATAGGCAGCTTTCCTCAGGTTTTACTGAAAGTGGCATAAGTGGGTTCCTTCAAGTACATGTGATTGCTCATAGCCACTGAAGTTGATTTGAATCACTTGCTACCAGGCTCACCAATTTAGCCTGATAAATTGTGCATTATTAAATGGGGGAAGGGAACAAAGCTGTGTTCTCCCAGAGAAGAAAATGCAGGATTTCTCATCAATGAAGAATGATTCCTCTCATCAGCGCAGTCTGAAAAAGGCTATAATGAACCATTTGCACCTAAGAGCACAAGCCTTCAGTCTACTTCATTCCTGATCCATCCTTGAGCTGGGAGATTCAGAGATGATGGGCTCTGCCCAGAGCCAGCCAGGAGGGCAGGTAAATCTGACCAGCAGCTCTCTGTGTTTAGCTAAGAGTGTGCTTATATCAGTGCTGCCTGGCTATGCTCATCAGCCATCAGTGTATCCTCTGTACAGGCAGCTCTGCCTTTCTGCTCAGAACTCACAGGCTGCAAACTGCCCATGAAAAGGGATTCAACCCCTCGCTCCAAGCATTAGTTCTTGATAAAGAAACAAATATATGTGGAAGGCTTTTTCTTTGTGTTGAATAGGAAGCATCTGCCCTGCAGGAAATCACTGTCTGCCTCTGGGGAGCTGGTCTCACCCTCAGCCACACAAGCTGCTTGCCAGTCAACTCGTGATCACACAGGAGGTCATGGACTGGGACGGGATTTGGGAAGGGGCTCCATCACTGCTGTAATGAGAGTATTGTTTTAGGTTGATGTTCTGAAATGCATTTTAGGTGGTTTCAAACCCAACCCCAGCTGCAACAGCATCTGGGTATGCAAATAACCCACTGTGCTTGGATGACACTGAATGTAGTGTTTGGAATACACCGCGTAAGCACGAGGCTTTCTGGATCCCACTGCTGCATCAGGACTGGCATCCTGCTCAAGTGTCCCAGCCTGCGTGGGGCTGTGTAATCAGGCACCAGGCTGCATTTCCCTGTCTCAGCAGGGTTATTAAAGCACTCTGTGTGACAGCCCCGTGCCTGGCTGTGCCACAGCCCCGCGGGGCCCCGGCTCCACGCGGCTCCCGCTCCCACTCCTGGCCTGATGGATGGACCCGCGTTAATGAGCTCCGAAGGGAACCACATGGAGCCCTCCTTGCTGGAGGCACAAGCCTCTAAGGGAGGGAGTTAAAAGGGGGCAAAAAAGAACAGTGGAGAAAAGGGATAGACTCCAGATAGCTCCTTTGGGGATGTGAGGGTTGTGCTTGATTAAAAGCAGTGCTTTATGAAAACGTTATTTGCTATGCTTGGAAGATGACATTCAGTGCAATAAGAGCGTACAGCAAACCTAATGTGGTCCCTGTGGAAAGGGCTGGGGTGTGGGCCTGGGAATGCATCCTGCCCCTCTTGTCTTTGATCACTTCTCTGCAGTAGCTGGGTTTTTCCTCCTGGAGCTGGGAGGTTCCACTTTCTCCCAGATATAAAGGCATCCTTACTCTGTGCCAGTGTGCAAGGAATGAAGTGGAAAACCTCTTTCATGAGGAGATTCTCACAAGCAGAGGACTGTGACCGCCTCTCTGGGAGACAAGGATGACTGGTACCCAAATCTCAACCCTCCAATCCTGTCCTGAACTCACAGGGTGTATTTGTTTTGGCCGCCGTCAGCTTGGCTACACCAGCACAGCTGGAATGAGCCTTTCAGAAGGTGATGCACAGATCTATTTCCAAGTAGTTTGCACTAGACTTTGTCTGGATGTGTTTGGTTTTTAATGCTTTCCCAGAACACTTGTAAATTTTTTATTTCTGCTGAGAGCAGGAGAAACTAGCTGCTGTGCACAGAATAAAGTTGATTGTCTACGAAGTTTAATGCTGTTTTCTTGCTCTATTATTTGGCCGTTCTCTGTTTGTGCAAAACTGGTTTAAAGCTCACTCAGAGCTCCTGGGCTGTGCAAGGAAGAGAAAGGGGAAAAGTTATTTCTCTGCTCTGCCAAAATATACAAAATTTTATGTACCATGATGGAAAGTTAAGGTGAAAAGGGCTGGATCTGAGACAAGAAACATTTCTTTAATTTTCTCTACTTTTTTTAACAGGATTTGCTGTTGCTTTGAAAGCCTCCTGCTATTTTACAGGCAATAAAAAAGAGAGACTGAAAGCATTTATTTCCTGAGCCCTGCTTGTTTCTTGAGCTCTGTTAAACTGAGCTTGCCTAGCAAAGGAAGGGAGTGGCACGAGCCCAGCAGAGCCTTCATCCAGCTGGGGAGACCAGGCTTTGCCTGCCTGGCCATAACAACTGAAAGCTCCATCCTGCTCTGCAGCCCTTGTGCTGTGCCCTGGGAGCTCCTGAGGATGGGAGCTGCCTCCCTGGAGCCAGGTGAGCTCCTGGTGCTGAGAGGTTGTGCAGGGCAGCAGCTCCCTCCTGTGTGCCTGCATCCTCGCAGGTAGGGCTGGAGACTTTCCCCAGCCAGAGGCTGCTGCTGCTCCAACACCCCCTGCTCGGCCCACAGTGCCCTCCCCAAGGGCTGGCAGGGGTTGCAGGTGGCAACAGCCTCAGGTGTGGCTCATCCCCAGCCTGGGGAGGCACAGGAGCTGCTCCTGGCACGGGCTGTGCCAGGGCTCCAGCAGGACAGTGACCCTGAGCTTCCTCAGCTGTTGGCACATCCAGGCCCTGGACATGAAGGTCAAACCTGCAGCTGCACGTTAACATTCCCAGACCATTTCAGAAGCATGTGCTGCAAATGAGAGGATGTGTGAAATCAAAAATATTTTCACATGATTCTCATACAGTTTAGCCTTCCTTTGACCCACAGCTTTACTTTCACTTACTGCCATTGTTTTTGGCTGAAAATTACAAAGCTGAAAGAGCATCTGTTCCAAATAATGCTGGTCAGGCTTCTGGATAACAGCTTGGCAGCTTCCTGCCAGGAGCAGTTGCTGTGGCTTCTTGATTACTCTTAAGTATTCAATGTTTTGAGGAGGATAAGAAAGTATCATGAGGGTATCATTATCCATTCCAAGATATTTATTAGCAAAAATGATGGGACTATAGCCACAAGTTGTACAAAAGGTAGTATTTTAGCTTTTAAACAGAATAAATAAATAAATAAATAAAAATAAAACTTGACTATCTCTCCAGCAGCAATAGCTGGAGACTGGAAGTTACTGAACCTGCAAGCCCAGGGGTTGCTGAGGGGATCTTGTGTACACAGATCCTGTTCTGGTCTGCATTCCTGCCAGATGGAAATGCACAGCAGGTTCCTTGTGTGTCTTGGGATGGGAAGGAAGATCTGGTTTTCTCCTGATTTACTTGCCTCCTGGTTTCTCTGGTATCTTGGATGACTCTTGTTTGTGAACATGCCTGAAAGTTTCTCAGCATTTTTTTTCTCTCCCTCAGTTCAGATTATTCCCTAGCTCACAGTACTTTTCTATTATCTATTCAGATGGCTAAACTAGAAATTAAATGGAGTAAAAAGTTATTACATTTAAAAAAAGGAACTTCTAATTTTTTTGGCTGAATTCCCTTGACTAAATTATATGGGGTTTTTATTTGCTACAGCAGGTCTCCAGGCTCCTGACTAATGGTGCAAAATGTTAATGGATTCTCTCACTTTCCTGCACTCTTTCACCCACACCCCAACCAATACCATGGTCTGTCCATCTTAAATGGGTTTTTTGGGTTTTTTTTTTTCTTTTTTTAAAAGACTTTACTTCCCCATGGTAACAATGCTAGTGCAAGCACACATGGGCCATGTGGTTACCCCTAGGCTGTCCAAATCTGTCCCCTAATCTTCACAGGATGCAGGTTATCAAAGAAATTATAAGAGGGAAATCAGATTGCCATCCTTGTCACTAATTTACACCCATGTGTAAATAAATATTTCCTTGCAGTCCTGTTGCTAAGCCTGCAGGTAGACAGCTGAGTCTTTCAAGGACTGATCAAAACTGATCTTGCAGTGTTGGGCTATGAAGTGAATTCTTGGGATCTCATGGTGGAGCAGGCTGAAGCATGCCAGGAGGTTTTAGCCAAAGTGGCTGCCTGAAGGTGACATCCTCCTCTGGAGTGTTTGGGAATAAACAGAGCTTCCTTGGCAGAGACCAGCCCTGAGTCAGGGACAGACCCAGGTGGGAGAGGCTCCAGGAGCCACTTGCCCACAGCACAATCCCCCATTAATTACCAGGAAGGTTTCCATGCTCTGCACATTCCAGAGGCTTTGCTCGGCAGCCCTGTCAATCATTCCCAATGCACTCTGAGAAGGGAAATTTGGGCAGTCCATAATTCTTTGTTGCCTGCTGTGTGTTGAGCACAGACTTTTGCACCTGCCCTGCTGGTGTACCAGGCAAATGCTTTAGGGGGGCTGCTTTGCCTTGGGATGGGGCATGTGAACAGCTGGCAGAGCAGAGTCCTATCCCTCCCTCTCCTATGTGCTGTAGAGGCCAAAACCTTGCTGAAATCTTCATCTTTTTAACACCCTGCAAGACAGGACACAGCCCTGCATTCTGGGGCCTGTCATGCACAGGTGGCAAGAGGGCAGACTACAACAGCATTGTTTCAAATCTTTGGGCTTATTCCCATACCAAAAACCCTACAAATATATATTTTTTTCCCCTGGGTTTTCCATGAAATGAAGCTCAATATTTCCAAGGCAGTGAAAAAAAAAAAAAAAACAACTAAAATAAATATAAGGGAATTGTTATTCCAACTAAAATAAATATAATATAATGGAATTGTTATTCCCCAAACAATCATTAAAAATGTAGGAACTCACAATTTGAGCCACATTTTAAAGACACTGCTCTAAAAGCCTAAGCAGAGCACAAACAAACGAACAAACAGGTGATTTTATGGGTATGACATCCTTCAACGTGACCCTGCAGTGACCTACAGAAATGTGGTTTAGGCTTGAGCACTTCAGACTGAGCTTTCCAAGCCATGGAATGGTGGGGGATGTTTTTTGTTTCTTTGACCCTTTTTGGCCCTGCTGTGGGCAGCTTTGGGGTGAAGCAGCTGGACAAAGTGGACTGGAGGTTCTTTGCAGCCACAGAACATTTCCACAAGGACAAGGAAATCACTGGAGCTAAAGGCAGGAGTTTGCCACCACAGGTCACCCTCTGTGAGTTGTACAGCTCCTGCAGTGAGCCTGGTGCTGGGGTAAGGGCATGCCTGATGTAACTGGAATGGATTGGTGGATGTGGAGCTGAATTTGGAGCTAATTCAGAGATTTATAGACTATGCCAGAGCCTGTACCAAAAGCTGCATAGGGGTTGCATTCCCACTTCAGTTTGTCCCCCTGACTAATGCTACCCTAAAACTGAGGAAAGGGGCAGCCCTTAATGCTCAGGTTTGGGGTGTTGCCATCTTATTGCAGGGGCTCCATGCTGTTGTCTCCTTAGCACAAAAGTTTCACACCTCCCTGGTGTTTCTTGTGGGCAGCTCCTCAGAGCCCTGACTCTGACACCTTCACAAAGCAGCCAAGAGACTGCAGTTCCCTTCTCAACACCACCCCACTCTCTTATAGCACTCTTCTTCTCACTGGTTACAGCTGTGGCCTGGTAAAGTCAGGCCTGCTCCTAATCTTTGATAATTGGCCCAGCTGCAATTCCTTAGGGCTAACATTACTTTCTACCCTATCTTTATTTTCTTATATTCGATCCCCCTACATTGGGGCACTCACATGAGCTTAAAAACAGAGGCAGCTGAGCCAGCTCATCTCCCAAAGCATCCCCTCCTGATGGGGCACTGCCTGGTCCCAGAGACATCCTTGCCCTTGTGCCGACCATCAATCATGGGAAGGTGCTGAGAGGCCAAGTTCTTGTGTCATAACAACTCCACTTTCATTCCTTGAGGTTATTTGTAGCCTATATAATCATAGCAATTACATACAACCACTCTTAGCTGCATAGCTTAATTACAACTAATGCACGTCATTTCAATTAATTTTAATTATACGGAAAATGTGAATAGTCTGTTATTCCATTGTTAAAATCATTTGGGACAAACAAGACTAAAGTGCTAAATTTCATAGAGGACCTAGTTATTAATTTTAACTCACTAATGAGTGGATGTATCTCTAAATTCTCTGAAGATATTGTCTCTACTTGAAAAGTCAGTGCTGTAGATTTATGGATATGCCAGCTTGCACAGAGATATTCAGTCCCAGCTTTAAATGCAAACTACTGCTGTCTCAAGCAATACTACCAAAGTTATTTCATGTTAATTAAAATTAACATCCACTGTTGCTAAAATATCACTGTGTGGACATACTTCTGACAAAATAAATGTAGTCATGACCATTTACTTGGAATAATTTTAGCTTCTAATTAATCCAACAATTTTCTAAGACATTGAAATCTACCTCCTACTAGCTCATTTCTATTTAGTCTTTGAAAGAAAATGTTTCATGCTCCTCAGGCAAAGTCTCATTTATGATATGTACTATTTTAATCTGCTCTTAACAAATACAACTCCCTTAGAAATAAAATGTTTCTGGAGTTTGCTACATTAAAAGGAAAAGAAAACATAGCAGAAACTTTGAGTCCAGTTTTAAAGCATAAAAGGGTTTATCTTATCTAGAGCAACCAGTACAGGATAACCAGTGTTATCTTATCACCACATATTGATGTCAGGGTTTAAAAGGACTTGAGGCTGTTATGCTACACGGAGCAGAACTCCTACACTGATAAACACTGATAAAGCTGCAGTGCTCTAATCTAAACTACACCTTCTTTCTGCCCCAAATACACATGAGAAGAGCCAGAAACATTTTTTCCTTGCACAGCACAATCCTCCAAGTGAGGGTGGGCTCCTTGTCCCGCTGGTGCTGCCAGGGAAGGTCCCTGAGCGTGGCCAAGGCTGACAACAACCTCGAGGAAAAGAAACAAAATCTGTCTCCTGGCTGAGCTTTGCCCAAGGGGATTGCTGAGCTCCAGCCCCACAGGAATAACCTGAACCAAAAGCATGGGGTCTGTCAAAGGGTGATGCTCATGTGAGAGGGCAGTGAATGGGCCTAAACCCAACTCCCTTCTGTAAGGGGCAGTAGCCCAGACTGGCAGTGTTGTCTGCACCAACTCCAGCCCTTCACCAGCCTGGCTGGAATCATCTGCAGTTTCTTTAGGAAGGGATGTTCACCCCTAAGGACTTTACTTGGAGATAGAGAGACCCACACAAAGTGAATCAGGTCCTGCAAAGTGAGAGCTTGTCAGGTGAGGGATGCAGGCTGGGACCCCAGGCTGCATAAGTGGTTTCTTCTTGCCTGAGTACTGTGGGTGCCAGGGACTGATGCTATTGCAATCTTCCTGTGTTAGGCCGTGGAATCAGCCTTCAAAAGGAGCAACATGGATTCCAATTAATAGAAGGATGTTAATTAATTCAGGGGTCCTGCTTTGCCCTGCACAGCCAGGTGCTGCACTCCAGTGTTGCTCACTCACAATACCAGGCTCTGGACATAGCCTATAGCTGGCCTAAGTTTCCTTCAGGGAAGGGGTAAGGGCATAGGTATGACACTGATAAGTTTGAGGCTGTTGGGGCAAGAAGGAAACCAAGCCATGGAGAAGGTCCTGGCTCACTGTGACACGGATAACTTTGAGGCTGTTGGAGCCAGGAGGAAACCAAGCCATGGACAAGGTCCTGGCTCACCTCTGTCTGCACACAGCCCATCAGCAGGAGTGGTGCAGTGCAACGAGGCAAAGGGCACCAGGGTGTACAACAGAAATAAGGATGCACAACATCAGTAACCAACATGAAAGCTCATAGCAAGGACCGAAGTACAAGGCAGAGAGAATCATGCTGCAGATGTTCAAAATGTAGTTCATAGGACACCCACACAATCTATGCATGAACTCAGAGCTTGACACCTCTTGCCTGTTCGTGCAATTCCAATTAAATTTGGGTGCATTAGTCTCTCTATTCTTAATAGAAACTCACTTGCTTGCTCTCTCTCACCTCCATTTTCTGCCAGCTGCAGATAAAACACGCAGCCAGCCCTCTGCTTGTTTGATCCTAAGGTGAAGCGATCAAACACGCTTGCAGCCTCGCTGAAGGATCACACAGAATGAGAAAGTGGCCTGCAAGGCAGATTAGTGAAATCACTTCCATTACAGCTCCAGGCACGGACAGTTGCTGTCTTGGCATGTTTCTTTTATGACAAGCCCAACTTTTCCTGCCTTTCCCTTCAGTTCTGCTGTGGTGTTGGTGTCCCTTTCTCTGGGTGCTGAGGTTAAAACCCCACACCTGGGAAGCATGGCAGCCTTGAAGGGCCTGATGTTATACTCTATCATCAGCTGCACCAGCTTCTTTTACTCCAGCAGAGCTGCTCTACCCAGATGTAGGTGTCATGACACATATGGTACAACACACATCCTCTCTGTGTTGCCTTGAGCTGACAGAGTGTGATTCCCAGCTGTGTGGCAGCAGAGCCACGGCTCTACAGTCCTGGGACCGAGATTCTGCTCACTCTTTCCGCACTTTTTTATAAACAATATGTGGCAATTTTACCAATTAAGTGTGTGGGGAAGCAGCGAGTTTGGATCAGATGCACACAGCAGCTGCCACAGCATGACTGCGCAGCACAGAGAGGCTGCAAGCACTTAAGCAAGACAGAATTATCATAGCACAAGATTAGTTCAGATATCATAAAGCACTGTTCCAACAGCTCCCCACCAGGAAATCTCCACCCATCCCTGCAGTGAGATGTGTATCCATCTTACAATGTTAATTGTGCTAGCCCTGCCACTTTGCCGTGGTTTCTGCAGGCAGCTCAACATAACAAACCTGGACAGTAAGGGCATCCCAGTGCTGGAGTGCACAGTCCAAAAAGGAATAATTTAAGTCATGTAGTTCTGCTGAACCTGTGGTTTAAAGCTTCTAATTGCTAACTTTCATCTTTTACCAGCATAAATAATAAATGTGGCATGTTCCCCATTTTCCACCACCACCGCATTATTAAAGCAATAAAACAATTTCAAAGGTGTGGTTATCACAAGCTAATGGCACCTCTAGGGGATTACTAACACCCCAGGAGACTTCTTAGTCTTAAAAAGGCCGATACCCACTGTCAGTGTCTATTAGCTCAGCTGTGTGCCAGCATGTGCACAGCGGGCCCTGCTCACACGGTGCCACTCGGCACGCAGGACAAGCCAAGTGACACAACTGCAGGCATAATTAGGTCAGAAGATCCTTCCAGGCAGACAATTAAATACAAGAGAGGAACCCTGCAATCACACACAGTTCAGATGGTGCACACACACAGGTAACCCAGCTGCCTACAAGCCAGCTGCAGCTCCTTTCAACCCAGTTCAGAGCAGAGGGAGAGAATCCCCCTTATGGGGAGAACTGGGGAGCAAGAGCTCCCTGGCAGAGCACTGCAGAGTGAATGCTCTCCTCGCTGCACACCTGAGAGCATCTCCTCAAGAGCAGGCTGCTGGGAAGGGAGTAGGTGACTTTGAGACAGCCACCCTGGAGGCATTGCTTGGTGGGGTTTTGTTGTGCTGACAGCAGAGCTGTCTGTGAAGACGAGACTCCCTCCCGTCTGCCACATGATTTGGGAGCGCTCCTTACACACCACTGCCTTGTGGATACTCCTCCCTTACCGCCCCAGTCCTGTAATCTTGGGATGACATCATCGGGAATTAGTTAGTTTTAGTATCTGCTGGGGCGTTAAGCCCAAGCTATTTAGCACATCAAAACAACAGTATTAGCAAACAGACCTTCCTTTAAGGTAATTACGCACCAAGGAGACTGCCTTATCTTTCATCTCCTGTTTATTTTGCTAACAGTCACCCAGATTCTTTAAGTAATACCTTCCCTGCTATCAGTTATCAAAGCAATGATGGAGGTGGAAGACAGCTGAATGCTCTAAGATCTAACAGCAAAAGCCTCGCAGGTGGGAGGAGGAGGAGGAGGGACAGCTGAATAAGGATGAGGGATGAGGACTGTCTGTCTCTGCCTTTGTCTGCCTGTCAGCAATGCTAAGCTGGGAGTTCTGATCCTACAGGACTTTGCACAGCCTGGAGCAGGGATGGGATTTGGAGGACATGCCCTACACTCAGTCATGCCATGGAGGCTTTGCACGAGCACAGGCTTTTGCTAATTGTTCTTGCAAACGATCACAGTGAACCTTCAACTCCCACTGTGCCCACACTTCACCATCATCCGCAGTGAAAATAAAGGGGGCAAGAGTGGGAGAATCTAGAAAATGGGCATAAGGCAAAGCACAACGGCCTCCAAGATCAGTACCAGGCTAAGCAAGGTCTTTAGGTGAGCACTGCCATCCTCCCCCTCATGAAGGATGAATTCACACTCTGTGGTAGGCAGCAGAAGGCACCAGTGTCTTGACCACATCATCCAGAAAGCACGCTAGGAACTGAGCTGCTTGACCCCACGCTCAGCTTTAAAATAATAATGAACAAAGGAATCTTAGGAACATTTAAAAGTCCTGCAGAAGGAAGTGGGGTGGAGTGAGTTGTGTCTGGGTGATATTAAAACAATGGAGTACTTGAGTTTGGGGAGAAGTATTGCAAACCGGGGAGTCTTGTGGTTTTTGTGAAAACCTGATAGGCCAAGAGGCCAGCTGTAGAAGAGGTAAAAATCCTCTTCTTGTGACTCATCAGAAGGACACAGTACCTGTGTCCTGTCTCTCAAGTGCTTTCAACAGAAAGAGCAGTGAAATGCCTTGAGAGAATGAATGAGACCTTGGAGAAAAATCACAGTGCAGTGCTGAAATTGCAAACTTACCAGGGATAAGAGCGAACACAAGATGTGGGGTCTGTCTCCATTAAGAAAGGAGCAGAGGGAAATGGAAGGAGCTCTGGCTGTGAGCAATGCTGGGGCACGAAGCAAGCAATGATGTGATCGTGCTGTGCAGCACTCTCCAGCAGGGAGCCCGGGCAGTGAGCACTGAGCCACCTCCCTCTGCTCACTAAGGGCCAAGCAAAACTGCACAGAGCAGCAACAGGGGCTGTGCTGCAGCTGCTGGGCTGCACTGGGCTGCACTGGGCTGCACTGGTGCTCTGGGCAGCTCTGCCATCTGTGTGTCCCTCAAGGGGAGCTTTCTCACAGGCTGTCACAACAGGGAGCTTTAGGGGCTGGGGCAGCCCCAGTTTTGGCACAGCCACAACCTCCAGCTCTGCTCCTTTTTCTCAAGACAGGTTGTGTAGCATTTGACCTCAGAGCATGAGGGTTGAAAATAACAGCATATCTGGATGAAATACAGCAATGCTGACAAGAGGAAGCACGTTTTGGGGATACAGTCTACATATGCTTTCATCCTGAATTCAATACGTGGATAAAACAAAGGGCAGAAAAGGCACTCTTTAAATTCACTCCCCATCTCATTTCATTCTGTTGTTAGACATGACTGCTGCCATTCAAAAGTTTTCATTTCTTTTACGGGCCTTATTTATAATGTTATATCCATGAATTAAAGGACAAAATAATATTTTCTGCTAGCTACCACTAAGCAACAGTTGATTGATATTATACTGGCAGAAAATAGGGTGAAAATTAAATATCCAAACAATTTTCAAACAGGAATCAAAAGTAATCTGGAAGTTACTGTAAGCTTATATTTAGTAAAATAATGCAGATACTAAGAGGAAAATCTTTTAACATTCAAAAGATAATGTAATTATGGCTGATAAGCAGAACAATTGGGGGAGTTATTCTGGTTTTTATAGCTTTTTCATATGTGACTGATGGAAACAGTAATTTAAATCCTTTTGGGTATTGGCACAGTCATGCAGATGACAAAAGCATGAACTGTAAACAAAAGACTGCAGGAAGTGAATGCACTGTGTTAAAGAAGGACATCCAGGAATGTGTGATTCATTCATAGCTGAATAGAAAGAGTAAATTGGGATACCAGAGCACTCTGCTGACTCCACTAAATGGGGAGATTTTTTAATGCACCTGGAGGAATAATAACAAAAAAAGGACCTAGATAGACTAGAAAGCAACAAAATAGGGAGATTTAATGTGGAAAACTGTAAGTAAATCTGTCTAGGGAAAACTAATCCAAAACACAGATGTTTTCCTGGAGAGAGAAATCTTGAAAGCAATCATGTTAAAGCAGACAAGGAATGACAACAGAGTTAATGGTAAGTCCCTGGTGCAACAGGCAGCACAAATTAGGCTGGGGAGTTTGTCTGCATGGACTGACAGCCCAGTGTTCATCCCATATTCCTGCAGAGCACAGCTCTTGCTGTGAAATGTTAATTCTAGCTGTGCCATGGGCACAGAGAGAACTCAGAGGGAAGGCAACCCTAAGAAGTAAGGAGTGAGACAGGGGATAAGCCCATTAATTCTGAAACTGAAATATTCCTTGGCATGGCAGATCTAAAAACTAAACAGAAACTAGAAACCCAGTGGCATATCATCTCTGTGTTGCAGAGTTCAGGGTGTCCTTTATCATTCATCTGAAAAATTCCTCTCAAAAACCTGCCCATGACTGACAGATAAAACTCCATCCAAAGGCAACAGTAGAAAAGGCTTTGTCTGTGACTTTTTATTAAGAAAAATGTTTTCCTTTTAAAAAAATTCACTGGATTAAGGGTGATTAATAAAATGTCCAGAAACCAACTCTCAGAAATGGTGTTCTGGACTCAGGAAAGGAAATGTTAACCTTTTCTGGGTGGAAAATCTGCAGAAGGCAGCTAGTGGTGGCAGTGCCTGCTGGTGCCCAGGCTGGTGTGCCCCAGCACTGCCTGCAGAGCTGCAGATATGTGACCTGGTGACAACTTGGGCACAAATACAATGCTGGCACACGGGTTTTGTGCCCCATCCTGTCTTCCATGGGTACCGTGGGTCCCAGCAGCAGCAGGTTGGGGCGGCGAGATGCTGCTCCCCTCGGCAGGAACACGGGTTGTGGCCAGCACTACAGGGCCCTGCTGCTGGCTGCAGCTTTTATTTCCGGAGATGGATAAGGATAAAATCTCATTAGGGAAGTGAAGCAGTTGCTGGAGGCACAGGACAATGACAGCCACCCAGGCAGCATTTCTTTCCAGGTTTTGCCTGAGCTCTTGCGGGGTTTTACAGGGCGGGATGCAGAGGAGCGTGCAGGGATGCGCGGTGATGCTCAGGGGCGCCCGGGGGTACCCACCCCCCCAAGACTGCCATGGCAGGGCTGCTGAAGACCCACATTGCCATCTAGTGCCGCCGGAGCACAAGGACAGCCGGCAGGCATCGCACAGGTGGCCCCGGGCTGCTCGCCCTGGAGCCCCTAACTCCCCTCGCTGCGGAAGCGCAAGGCGGGCCCGTAAATCTGAGGCTGCTCTGCCAAAACTCAGCAAGTCACGGGCAGCCCTGCCACAGATCCTGCTTTGTCCCACGGACACGGAAGGGCTTAAGAAACGTGCAAACAGCTTTGCCTAAAATATTGCAGCTACGAACAAGCTCATCCTAACAATGGAGCAACCGAGGTAAGGTTCAGCAGCGTTTGAAGTACTGAATATTTCTGTATTTTCATGGTGATGTACCTCTAACCTCCCCCCCTCAGCCTGGCTGCTGTGGCCCTGCTCTGCCCCAGTGCCAAGCAGGGCTGGATGGCTGCAGTTCAGTGCCCACAGGAGCATTGAGGTGTTGCAGAGGACTTTGGCCAGTAACAATAAATGGTGACAGTTCCGGTGAGAATTGGGGTGTTCACCTCGGTGCCCTAGCCAGGATCCAGTTGTGACAGCTCAGCCCTGCCAGCTGTGGTTTGCCTGCAGGGAGAAGGTGAGGGGAAGGACAGGCTGAGCAGGGTGAGTCCCACCCTGCTTCTGGTGCAGGCTCTGTGTGTCTGTCCTGGCAGCGCTGCTGCTGCTCCTGTGCTCTCCACCCAGAGGTGGGCACATTGCAGCAGTGTGTTGTCATCTTATTGCAGGAGTTCCATACTCTTCTCTCCTTAGCACGAAAGTTTCATACCTTCTTGGTATTTCTTGTGGGCAGTTCCTCAGAGCCCTGACTCTTTCACCTTCACAAAGCAGCCAAGTGACTCCAGTTTCCTTCTCAACACCACCCCACTCTTTTAGAGCACTCTTCTTCTCACTGGTTACAGCTGTGGCCTGGTAAAGTCAGGCCTGTTCCTAATCTTTGCTAGTTGGCCCAGCTGCAACTCCTTAGGGGTAACATTACTTTCTACCCTATCTTTATTTTCTTATATTCTATCCCCCTACAGCAGTAAATCTCTATTTCCAAAAGACAAGACTGTAATTACAGTATTTTCTGTGGTTTCCTTCCATGCCAATCACTTTTATACACAAAAAGGCACATACTAAGTATTTCTCATGGGACTTCCCACCATAAGAGATTGAACTGTAAAGGGTTATTATGGGTGTTACAAGAACACCTAGAAGCCTCAGGTGAGCCAAGGGGTGCAGTGTGCTCAGTAGAGTATGCATGTTTAATAAAACTCAAGGCTTGTCTGTGCAGAGCTGGCAATCTGATTGGGACGGGACAGAGGAGTAAATGCAGCACAGTTTTTTGTTCCACATCATAAAACAGTTCAGTAGCTGACCCAGGTCTCCCAAGTTTCAGCTTGCCAGCCAGTCTTTTCAGTTAAATGTTGTACATGGTGGAGTTTGTTTATTTTTCAGACTGTGGTTATGCCCTTGTAACAGAGGACTCCCAGAAAAAAAGAGCCACTTCATGGTTTCATGGATTCAATGATAGAGGGGAGACTCTACTCACTTGCCTTCCCTTCTCATGCCATGACTGGGAACTCTGAGCACCACTTGGCAAAGGCAGAGAGATGTGGCACACTCAGCTGTAAGGACTCCTGAAAATTGTACCAAGCATCTTCATGACAATGTGCAGCTACTACACTTCAGCAGTGAAGTGACCAGCAAGAACTCATGGCTTTCCAACAATGCAGGTACAACTGATGAGGTGCAGAGCAAGATCAGCCTGCTCTTGGCCCAGGAAGGATGGCAGGAAGGGGTAAAGCTTGAGGGCAAAAGTCCTCCTTGTATATCTTGGTCTTCTGCCAGGAAACCTCATAAAGAAAAAGCCACTCAGAAGCATCAACTGATTGTGATCAGCTAGTCAGCCCTCACAGGAATGTTTGTGCTCTGAGGGTCACTCATCAGGCAAGGAAAGGGAGAAAACAGTACTGGTTTGGTAGCTGAATATTTGCAGGTGTTCAGAAGATTAGGGGGAAGAGGGGACTTAAACTCTTTCCACATTTTGCCTAGAAGTCTGTCTAAGGTCTTACAGGTGTCACAGGGGGAGACAGAGGGGTATGCAGGGATGAACAGTGATGCTCAGGAGAGCCCAGAGGTACCCACCTCCCCTGAAGTTACAGCTCTCTGGAAAAACATCACCTACTGAAGGCCTGTAAGCAGAACATCCTTTTATGGAGAAAAGCAAACTTTTAGAAATCCAGTCACTGTAAAATCTTTCACCCCTCATATCAATTTTTCACTAAAATCTGTTTATTTTAGGCCTGCTGTGTCATAACAGATCCAAGAGCTGCATTTTCTCTTGGAAAGAGACAACGTTTTGTTTAAAAAATATTAACTTTTCATGACATTCAGTCTCAATGTCTATACAAGCTTTTAAACTCTGGCTCTCTGGTGCAGATGAAGGAACAGCTTCTTCCTCAATGTAATTCTGCCTAAGCCCATACATTTACAAGGGGGGGGGTGAATTTTGTCCATCAGGTTTGTGATTCTCAGGCAGAGGCTTATTGACAGGCAGTGTGCTGAAGATATTTACATTCAGCAAGGCTCATAAGCCACTGAACATCTGTTCTCTCGTTAGCAGCCGCCTCAGCATTTGCCCTGTAGGCAATAATCTACAGGACAAGTTTCCCAGCATCTAAACTACTGTAGGATAATTCTTTAACTAAATGGAAAGCAAAGCCCAAGGCCCTGGGAATTCGCTTTTGTACAATAATCTTTTGTGTGCATACAGTGGAAACCAGAGGATTATGGAGTCAAATCATGAGAATTCAGGTCAAGTGAGATTTGGAGGGGGGAGGAGAAGATGACAGAAGCACCAGTGGGAAGGTAGTGATCCCAGGGGAAGTAACGTGACGCTTGCAGATAAGCCTGTTCTGCTGTCATGGTTTAATTTTACACATCAGTATTAAAATTTCTGAGCAGTGCCGAGCATCAACTCTCCTTTGCTGCATGAGGTCCCTTTGTGTTGGTTTTTCTTCTCCTCTAGCAACTGTGGTTTTTTGGAGTATCCCTACATCTGAGTTATTTTCTTGTGGCATGCCTCCATTTTCTAGCTCTTTATTATTTTTTCTGTCTGAGAATTTGTGTGTTTAAATCTCCTTCCTCCATTCAGCTCCCTGTTATAGTAAATATTTTCACCCCCAACAAAGGAGAGGAATGATGGGGAGGACACCATCTTATCAGAAGGCTAATCAATTACTTTATTATACTATATTATTCTATACTATATTTCATTACACCTAAACTGAATCTGCCAAGCACTCAATGCACTCCCCTGCACAGCATCTCGTCACTGTCAGCCCACAGTCCTGACACACACACACCTGGATCCAATTGGTCAGTGAATCAAAACACACCAGAATCCAATTACCAATTCTCTTCAGGTAAACAATCTTCCACGATGCATTCCCCCTGTGAACAACACCGGAGCAGTAAATGAGATAATTGTTTTTTCTTTCTCTGAGCTTCAGAGAATGTGAAACCCAGAAATATTGTTGGGAAGAATTGTGCCTTGCTTTTCTCTGTGAAGAAAAATGTGGCAACACTCTGTTATTTTTCTCATTCTTGCTAGATCAAGGATTTCAAAGATCCTCTAGATATGCAAAGCAATTCATTTATCTCCCCTGGACATTTGCTTAATGGAAGGAAGGAAATGTCGCTAAAGAAAAGCACTATGAAAAATGTGATGCTGCTTTTTCTCTTTCTGGCAAGGGATTGATGTGGATGTTCAGACCAATACCCAGAAACTCTATTCAAATGCTTGTCTGCTCTTCCCACAATGCAGAAAGATCCAGCTGAATCCAATCAAATGTTTAACGTGCTCTTGGCTGGTTTACGCTGCTAGGCTGATGGGAGGATGTGCTGTTGGGCAGTGACTGCTGGGAAAACAGTGAAATAGAAGGTGTTAAATTATCCATTGGTGTAAGCAAAGGAGAAAACAGCATCAAGGAAAATTCACAAGGCTTCTGCAAAACTGAACAGCTGTACAGCTCATCTGAACATGAGGATTTCCCTTACCTTGGTAAGAGACAGGCAATATGATAGAAAGTTGATGTGGCCTGTCTCAATTGCCATATGTGAGACCTGGAACAAAATATCTCCTCTACTGCTTTTGTGAAATATAACACGCTAAGCAAGACACTGCAAAAAGCAACTTCACTTTCTGCTCTGCAGTGGTGGTGGTGGTGGTGGTAGCAAAAGTTTGAGTCTCTAGTTGTTTGGAACCATGAATGTGCTGCAGATTGGGAAATGTAGGGGAAAGAGGGTTTGGTTAGTTTTTCTGTGTGTTTTCTTGGTTTCTTTTTTTGGTTGGCTTTTTATGTTTTGTGGGGTTTGTTCTGGTTTGTTTGGGGTTTTCTGTTCTGGTTTTATTAGGGTTTTTGTTTTTTTGGTTTTTTTGGTCACAGCATTTTTGCACTTCCAAGAAAAGAGTAAATGAACCTACCTGGATGGGATAGACCTAAGGTTGTCCAAAGAATTGTAATTCAGTCTTTCTCTGTATGTGTTATGATAGACCTGAGCTGTGTGCCTACACAGTTTTCCCTAACACCTCTGAGATAATCTGTGTTCTTACTCTTTTTCCTTTTTGTCCCCTTTTTAGTTGTTTAATTCATATGATCCAAATGAGGAGAGACTGCATGCTGGGCCAAGGAGGGAGGCAGGAGGGATAATAGAAGCCTTTGTGGGGAGTAACCCACAGTTTGGATGTCATATTTTAAAAGTATGCTACAGAGTACAGATGTTATGGGTTGTATTAGCTTGGTCTGCAGGGAATGACATCCTGTATTGGATGAAATGGTTTGACCTCTTCCATTGAAATGCTAATGTTTGACCATTTCCTCCAGCAAAGTGAGTCTCATTATTTCTCATTGTAGCCTACATTTACCCTTCCTCCACTCTGCACCACCCTGACCCCAGAGTTTCTGCTTTTCCAATATGCACTTAAAATTTGTCTGCTATGTGATCGTTTTATGAGGTGATATCATGAAGCATAAGTATGTGTTCCAGCTGTGTGAGTGACCCTGCCTGCAAACCAGGGAGGTTGGCTAAGCACTCTCTTGCCCTCTTGCTTAATGTGACTCACAACAAGAAGATGCAATGATCCAGACTGCAAATGTGAAAGAGAGTGAAAAATCCAGATTAGACCCTGGAAAAAGGAAACTCTAAGTGAAACTGACTTTTTATCTCTTTGTGTCTTCATGTTGACACTACATTAGGAAGGCTGACATCAGATATCTCCAGAGGCCCAAATCCAATTTTGAATCAAATGTAAAAGACCAGCTTGTAAAGGCCAAGAATGAATTGGTTCTGCCAGAAGAAAAATTAGCACAGAAACAAGCTTATTTCCAGAGAATCTACTGAAATAATGACATGATGCCTTAATAGGGCTTATGCTTGTCTGATTTTATTTTTTAAATTAGTGAAAGTTCACCCTTTGAAATGACCAATCTGTATGAGGAACATATCCATCTCCAAATTTGTTGCATGCCATAATCTGTTGTTAAGATTACTTAGTTAGCATGGAGACAGACTGCCCTTTTTATTCTCTGTGTCTGTTTTAACACTAATCCCTGAACAAATACAAAGGCAAAACCTATATGTGCCTGTCCTATTCCCTTCCACTTGCATCTGTGAGAAGCTGCAGCAATCTTGTGCTGCTGAGCTGTCATGCCATTTCTTAGTGCCAAGTTATCATATTGCTGCAGTTCTAGGCCATTTGCTGTTGCAGGAGAAGATTTAGGTCAGTGGTTTTTCAACCTTTTTTGATTTGTGGACCCCTAAAAAATTTCCAGCAGTAGTGCAGACTCCTTTAGGAATTTCACATATGTAGATTGCTGTCTGGCACGTATTAATTTTCTTTTCCTCAATCACTTCTTTTTCAGATTATTTAGAAGTTTTTCATGGGCTTGCCAGGCTCTGCAGACCATAAACTGCAAACCAATGATTTAGGTGAGCTCTTGAACCATTGCTTCTCCACAAACACACTGCTGTAAAAGATGAGAACGCCATAAAACCAGTAACAAGACCAATGTTTTGGGATTGTGACTTCCAGTACTTAACAGTCTGTCAAAGCTGAATGCAGGGTATTTAAGTAGCCAGGGTTTACATATGAAAAACCACAAGGTGATGGTGTGCCAACACCCCTTGTCCCATGCTCTCAGTGGCTGTGGATGTTGAGCTATGGGTGTTCCAACACCCCCATAAATCAGAGCCAGTTGCCTCCAGAGTTAGCCAGCAGATAATACAGGCTTTTTGGCTTCTCAAAACCTACCCCAAATAATGGTCTACAATTTGATTTCTTTAGACTGAGACCAGACTCAGGAGGAAATGTGGGAAAATGGAACAAAGAGGTGATACAGACTGACAATGTAGCATGTAAGAGGTGAGCTTTGACTCCTAAGAAGTTAATTAAAATGATGGGCTGGATAGACTTGAGTTAAAACAGGTCTTGGAAAATTAACAGAATTTAATTTTTCCTAACTGCACTAAAGAATGGTGAATCAAAGGAGGGTTGTAAATAGAAAGTGGTTTGATCAAAGCAGGTCACTGGCTAGGGAAAGGAATGGGGCAAAAAAACCAAATGACAAAAACAGAGAGACAAATGCAGCAGTGGAGATGCAAAGCACAGAGAACATATTTATGGGTTCCAGTTTCATGGCTGGACAGAAAGCATGTATCTGATTTGGTTTACAGAAAGGAACTATAAATATGGGCATCTTTTGACCAGGAGTGCCAAGAACGAGGTTGAAGTCGAAGATGATGTCTTGACCTGCATTTCCTCTTCCTCTCCTTTACTTGGCCTTTGTTGTAAACCTACTGTTCTCTAGCCTGACACTGATCTCAAGGTCACGGTTTTCATTCTGCTCTTATCCCTCCCGCCAAGAGGTTTATAGAACTTGGTGTTCTTTATAATGAAAGTATAGTGCCCATCAACCAATACTTCCAGATTTTCAATTTTCTTTTTGGCCTCCTAAGGCTTTAATATGAAGCCTCCCATCTCACTGTCCATCAGAACTACTGCTCCTGAATTATGGCCGATTTCCTCTTAATATCCACAGCAGGGATTTTTAAGAAATCAAATAACAAATAAAAAATGTTGCCACATCCCCCAGGGTTGACTCCCTGCCAATAATAAGCCAGAGAAGATGTTATGGGACCTTTTGTTTCTGTACAGGACAGAAAAGAGAGAGCCTTTCCTGTCTCAGGGGACAGTTCAGTGTAAACCAGGTTAGTTTACAACCAACTGCACAAGTCTGGGTCTACAAAGGTAATGCCAAACAAAAATATAAACATGTCTCTAGAAGATGGCATTGAAAGAAAATGAGGAATAAAGTAAAATGTTCCATTAATCCCAGTGTCTAGTCTGAAGATCATGCTATTTAGGGCATGTTATCATTTACCAAAACCATTACTAGACTTCCAGGTATGTACTGCAAGAGATTTTTAATTACTATCTGTGGTCTGTGCTTCAGTGCCTACACTAGGCACAGCTCCCTGAACAGAAACCACTCCCAGCACTCAAGGCTTTGGTTCATAAATTTGCTGTGCTTCCACAGCAATTCAAAGTCTACACAAGTGATCGTATTTTTAGCTGATGCAAAGTTGCCAATCAGTGACTGCACTGGAGCTCCACTGTCATAAGCAGCTGAGAATTAAGTGAGGTGATTTTTTGGAATAATAAGCATCTCAGTAGGGTGTTAACTGACAGCCCTGGGTCCAATATCACTCTAATAATGGATTAATATAATATTCAGGGTCTTCTTTCATTCTGAAGAATGTCCATGCTTATATGATATTATGGATTAATTATGTTGGTTTTCACCGCTAGTGTTGACTGTTGTCGCTAATCTCAAAGTAAGAAAAGTAAAATTGCAAGAGGCCAAATTAAGTATATATCAGAGATTTTGTCTTTTTGTATTGGAGTCTCACAGAAATTGTCTCCTTAAATACTTATTCAGCAGAGATTTTACTGTCAAGTAGAAGATAACCAGGCACTTTTTCAGTAATATTTCTGTGGGAACCAGAATGGCTTGACTGTGTGATTATTTTAGCTGCTGTGTAGATAAAAGAAAAACATGAGCATTGAAATATTGAAAAGGTTTTGATATTATTATATGACTTCTGAACAATTTTCTTTTTTTTTTTTTTCTTGCTCCTTTGTCTGGAAATAGTGATTAGATCAATTTCCCTAAGAGTAAAGCAGTTGCCTGTTCAAGGCAAAGTTTCTGTTCTAAGTGACAGATTTCTATTTTCTGAGCCAGTGAAACTTCTTCACTGCTCTAATGACATTTACAGACATCCTACTCATAGCTGACATTCCCTGCAGACCTATAGAAAACCTGATGACACTCCTGACCATGTTTTCTCCAGCTTTTCTGTGTCATTTTTGTTCTTGTGTCCAGGTTTCTGTCCTTATTCATGAGCTGGTGGAAGCTACATACAGCTGCCACTGCATTTGTTACTTCTTCCTTCCCCAAGGTCTCTTTTTTTCAAAGGCTAAGATGGATGTATTTCTCCACTCAGCCACTCTTAAAGCTCTTTTCTGAGGCATGTAGCCTGTCTGAACTCGGCAGAACATGTGTGTGACATTAATTGTAGGATCAGTCAGCAGTTTCTGACTTCAAGAAAGTTTTACAAGTGAACAGCTGAAAAATTTCACTCTGGACACTGGAGCCTTTGGCTCAGACTGGGGGGGTGCATCACTCATGAGATTCTTGCAATGTGCAGGATGGACAGTTCTGTCCTTGGTGTGGATAACTCACAGCTTTTTATTTTCCAGTGGTGTTAATCTGGCACCCCCTGGAGGAAGTATATTTCAAAACACTCAAAGAAAAGAAATATTTTAAACCCCCACCCTTAATGCAATCAATTCTGCAACCAGACTGTAATTTACCCCAATTTTCTATGGATTCTTTGCAGAAATACTGATGTAATTTTTCTGTAGACAGTTTTTCATCCTGAGATAACACGTGCAATTTTTTTCTTCCTTAGACTAAACATGTCAATCTAAGATTTACTGATGAAGTGCTGGAGGAGTTCTCAAACTTCATGAATTACGTGATCAAGAAGAAAACTTGGACTGTCACCTGTAAATGACAAGAAGAACCATTAAAAAGGTCTGTGTGAGTCTGGTCCAAGAAAAGTAAGAGTAAGTGTATGTCCATATTCTTGTGGCTAGGGTGGGCTCCTGCCAGGTAGGATGGGGGAAGACTTTACTGTAGGGCTGAGTCTGGATCTGCAAAAAAAGCCAAACTCATGTCTTGGAAATCCTAAGGCTTTCAGGAATAGTTCAATTTTTCAAATCAAGTGGAATTGTTTTCTTTGTTAGACAGAAGAGACCATCTGCTGGGGCCTGCAAGCTACCTACAGTGTTTGATGTTTGGAAATTAATAGTGCCAAAAGCAAGAATTTGAACTGCTTTCCCCCACCAGCCTGGGGAGAAGAAGGGAGTAAATAGTGCCAAATTCAGCTTTAAAATTCCATTTGAATGTAACAAAATAGTTGTTAACAATTTCTAAGTGTCAATAAGGTTTCTTTTAAATTATTATTATTATTAGCTCTCTTTGGGAAATACCTGGCTGCATTTACAAAGTGGTTGCAAGGACAACAGGTGATAGAGAGCTTCAAAAATTAATGCAATACAAATGCATTTGAACATTTACAGTAGGATTTGAGTAGCTGCCTTCAGGTCCTTTTCAAATGAACTCCTTTTTATATTTACTTACTTTGTAAGGATGTCCTAAATTTCTTTTGCTAGAACCAGTATCAGAGGTGATATGAGTTATCAGAGTTTCTAGTTTGTACCCCTCCATCCATGATGGGGTATTTTCAAACTGCTGGCTTGGGAATCGCTATTTGTAGAGAAAAAAGAAGTAATATTTGTAGCTTCTTCTTCTCCTGGTATACGTGTACCTACACAGTTCAGAGCCTGAAAACTAATTCCATCTAGAATGAGCTTGAACAAAGCTAGGAACAAAGAGAGGGAGGTGTATTGCTAAAGAAACATTAACTGAGGGAACAGATGGGAAAGGTGATCTCTAGAAAGAGATCCTCTCCATTCTGCCCAGCTCTGGAGGGTGACAAATACAAAATGGGGCTGTTGAGAGATGGATTATTTGGAATGTGGTATAAAACGACCCTGAGCTGGGAGGGAAGTGTGGTGAGGGTACATGGAGAGCAGTTACAGCAGTCAACTGAACACAGCAGATCAGTACATCTCTAATTATTATTTGTCTGGCTGGCTAAGCAGTGCAGCATTTAAAACCTAATTTGTTGTATAATTTAATTTTAATTGAGTCTCCTATCCACACAGGACTCGTTAAGCTAGCTGTATGTTTCACTTGCTGTCTTTTTACATGGATACTTTGGGAGAGCTGCAGGAGCTGAACCAATCGTGTGCTTGCTTTGTGCTATCACCGAGGTGCAGTAATTCCTTGGTATGATTGCAGAGGGATCTCTTGGCAGGAATATTTGGAAAATTCGTCTTCTCAATGCCACAATATAACAAAACAACTTCTTCTCTTAGCTAATGCTACAGTTTACACAAAAGCTTTGGTTGTTGGGTTGTTAGTTGCATCTCCCATGTGCTGGTATTTTCCTCTGCCACTCAGAGATAACAATTACCAGTCACTGTGAGCAGTAATAAAAATGAAGAAGCATGACAATGCTTTTGAGTGATTGTAACTTCCATTGATGTGCCTCTCTTCAAACGTGTAAAAGGCTCCATTCTTCAGTGAGGACAAAGTTGAAAGCAAGCAAGGTATTTTACAGACAAATCCTATTGGAGAAATGTACACATTCAGGTCTCAAAGAACAATTTCTTAATAATATTATTACTAAGGGAAGAGTTAAAAACTAAGGTCAATAACACAAAGCTCTTAAGTACACGCATCAATTTTTACTCGCTGTGATTATATTTTTTCCCTCACCTGGGGATCATGTCATTGGGACACTGGAACAATACTCGGTTAGGTATCAGTTAAAAGTACAGATCCAAACATAGCTATATTTAAAAAAATTTTTCTTCTAGCAGTAGGTCCGAACAGATCTCCTGCACAGGCTGGCATCACTATGAAACTTGTGTGTCCAAGGGCATCTCCAAGGCTCCCAGAAGAGCAAAAACACCAAATCTGAGAAGTCAAGCAGTGAAAGCAGACCGGGGCTAAGGTTGGTTCGAGGGAGAAAAATATGAAACAAGCCATTTTGTGGCAGTTTTGTGTTCCCCTTGGGAGGCCTTTTGCAGCCACAGTGTGCCTGGAGCTCTGGGCAAATGTCCAGAGGACCAAAAGGATTCTCCACCAAAAGCATCAAAACCTGTAAAGAGCAGATCAACAAATGCACAGCAGTGAAACTGTTTCACACAAAGGACCACCAAATGGAGGAGGACCTGGTAATGAGGTGGTCGATGTTATAACAGAGACAAGTCAAAGTTCCTTAAGCGTTGTCCCCTGCTCTTGTCCCCGATAATTCCAGGGTGAACTTGGAAGAGTCTTCTGAGCAAAACTGGTGGTGCCCCCTCCACGTGTGACCCCTTCACCAGTGGACACTGATCCTTCCTCAGTCCGAGCTTGTGTTTGAAAGCCTGGCCCTGCAACATCAGGGTGTGTTTTTTGTTTAGCCGTTGCTGGCAAACCAATGCGTGCTCAACATCCAAGAGTTAAACCATAAGAATTTTTTAGTGGATGAGACTGCTGAAACGACCTCAGCCGGCTCCTAGCACACACGTTCGCGGCGATGGGACCGATCTGCCCGTAATAAAGATGGCGGCGGGCGGCCTCTCCCACACCTAAGGTTCCTGCCCAAACCCAAGATGGCCGCCGGGGCGTCACGGCCGGCTTAGCCCCTCCTCAGCCCCGCTTTTCCCTACGGGCGGCGCGCAGCGCGGCCTCAACGGAATCGGCGGCGCTCCGGCCGGCACGGCGCTACTCTGTGGTAGGCGGCGGAAGACCCGCCCCGCGCGGCGCGCCGGCCAATGGGCGCACGGGCCCGCCCCGGCCGCATCAGCTGATGGGGCAATGTCTGTTGACAGGAGCCGCCCGGGCCGCGGCGCTGGGGTGAGGGGCCCAGGACGGGCCGCGCTGCGGGGCCGCCGCACCCCCGGGCTTCGCCGGCCGCCCCCGCCCCGCTCCAGGGAAGGCAGCGGACGGACGGAGGCCGCCCCCGCTTGCTCCCCCGGCTCCGTCCCCGTCGGGCGGGGAGCGGCCCTGCGGGGTGGGGGCGCAGGGAAGGGGGTGGGCTGGCTGCGGGGGGCCGAGGGGGAGGGAGGGTTTTGCGGCGCCGCACAAAAGGGAGTGGCGGGGCCGGGAGAGCCTTGGGGGGCGAAGGGGCTGCGGGGCAGCGGCGCACTGGGCCCGGATCCGGGGGTGCCAGGGAGCGGTGTGCCGCCCCGGGCGCCGTGTGGTGATGGGTTTGGGTTCGCTTTGTTTGTTTTTGTCAGATGTGAATCCAAATGGAGCAGTCGGAAGGAGGCGAGCAGAGCCCACAGCAGCCGCAGCCCTGGGGGAAGCTGATCCGGCTGGGTGCTGATGAGGCAGAGCCGCACGTCCTGCTGCTGAAAAGAGAATGGACCATCGGGCGGAAGAAAGGTGGGAGCGGGACGGGCTGCGCTGGCCTGGGGCGGTGTTCGGGGACAGCAGCCATCCCCCCTCCTGGCCTTTACAGCGCTGGGAGCGGGACTGAAACTAGTTGGGTTTGGTGCTTTCAGCTGTTGGAGGTTGCTAGGCCCCCCGTATTCCCAATTTACCTCTTAGCTGTGTGAATAAGTAGTTTTATGCTGACCTTTTCTTTTTCAGTAACTTGTGACACATTTTAAAGTCAGTGTGCCTTTTTAGGTAGTCTGTGACAGTTTCTGTAAATAAGGAAACCCCATTGTTGATTCAGAAGTTTCTGTGCTTCAGTCTTGTTTACTTTCTAGTTTCGTTTCTGTGGTTAAAATAAGTTGGAACTGCAATGCAAAATGCTTCGGCTTCACAGAGAAGAAAACGCCCACATAAAAGCCCTTAATTCTTCTGGCCTTATAAAGACTGCCAACAAGTACTGAAAGTTTCTCTGAGATTCGATTCGCAAGCTTTATTCCCAGAGTCTAGGACTTGTACTACTTGCCTTTATTTTAAAGGATTTTATGCTCACTGTATTTGAAACAAGGACTGAAGTGTTTTAGCTTTCTTTTACGCTGCCTTGACAGTGCTAATTTTCTTTTTCCTGTTCATCAGTTCAAGCTGTTTGGCTGATCAGTCACTTCCTGTAAATAGTTGTGAACAAACACCAGATGCTATAGCTCTCTGAGAAAGGCGGTGTCTTGTAGGAAAAATGTTTTACAAATTTACAGTTGGTGATATCTATTGAGATTGCTTATCATTAAGCTGTGGGTAAATTCTTCAAGTTAATATCTGTTTGAGGGTTGTCTGGCAGAAAAAAAGGTGAAATCTTTCTTGTTCAGTTGCAAACAGCTTTCAATAGCTGTTTGCTAATGGATTAGTTAAATGGATGGTTACTAGAATACCAAATTGTGACTTTATAAGCAATATGAGGTAGTGCTTGCTGCTTTCCTGCTGGGTCTGTTGTTGAGATCAGTTCATTCACAGTGTGAATAGGTGGAGGGGAATCATGGTTGTTAATTATAACTTTGGTGTAAGCTAGTGCTTTGAGTCCTTTGTGAGAGATCAGTAGAGAACCTTGAGTGTTGCTTTGAATATTCAATGTTAAAGTGAGGCAAAAAGACTAGATTTTCTCAAAGCCTTTGAGTTGGAGGTAGGAATGTTTTTGTCAAATCGTCATGACACTTCTCCTCTGTATCCCTAAATCTTGATCCTGGATTTGTAATTCTCTTCAGCTTTGTTAACATAATAATGTCAACAGAAATGAGGAGAGCCTTCCTGTTTAAAAACAAACAAAAACCTGTAAGATAGAACAGTGATAATAATTTGTACATACTTTTTTTTATCAGTTAATGGCTCCTACTACTTCCCCCCAATACACCAGAATAAAATCGAAGTTAAATCCAATTAAACAGCATTACAATGATGTGGGAAAAGGCCCTGTGACATGTGTGCCTTTAGGAGTTAAATTGAGCGCCTCAGATATGTGTGGATATTTCTGTAGCACTCTAGAGCAGACTAATTGTGATTTGATTTCCATCTTTGAGGGCTAGGACTGGGGGGGAAAAAGGAGCTGAAACATGTTCACATGTTTGAAATGGTTATATCAGAACATGGGGCTATCTCACCACTTGTCTTTATGTGTCTTACACTGGCTGTGTTGCTGCCTGTGTGACAGCAGAAGTTTTGAACTATTGCAGATGTACATGAGTCAGTTTATGTTGCATTTATAGCCATGTAGAATGCTGATCTGACTGTGTAATGTGTATTTTTAAGCTTGCTGGAAAATCTTTCTTTTTAAGGCTGTGACTTATCTTTCCCTGGCAACAAGTTGGTGTCTGGAGATCACTGTAAAATCATAGTGGATGAAGAGTCTGGTCAAGTGTCATTGGAAGATACAAGGTTGGTTTCTAAGAATGTTCTTGGAGGGACTTTTGTTAAAAGCTCAGCAGGTAATACTAACCCTGAGCTACCATGATAACGCATTTAATTGCCTTCAGGGTTGAAACAGGGATTGAACATAATATCCTTCACAACCTCAAATGTGAAACTTTCCTCTTTGTACATCATGGGCACGTTCTGCTGGCCTGCCAAAGTGCCCCTGATGGCAGCTTTACCCCTGCTTTGTTGTCATCTGCAAACCTGATTAGGGTGTCTTCCCTCTCCTCCTCGAGGCTCTAATTAGAGACAGATACAGAATATCCAGGATAGATTCCTGCAGGGTTTATACTCCCAGAAGCTGTGGGACAGAATGCTTAACTTTTGGGGAAAAAAAATTCGTTGGGATGTCTGGGAAAGGTTTATAGTTGTCATTCTCCAGTATTATCCTAAATTTCAGGATGTTCTAGACAACAAACCAAACCATGTTTGCCTGTCATGGCAGTCTCAGAGTGTAGCTATAAATCTCACTTGAGCAACTGTCCATGGCAGAATTGGTTTAGATCAGTGTTATGACAGAACAAGCTAAATAAATTGTGCGTGATGCAGAAACATTCCTGCCAATTTTTTTTACCCTTACCCACCCCCCCAAGGCAGAAGGTGCAGCCAGCTGAAAACTAGCAAAGCCAAATTAAAGTTAATTTTGTGTGTGGGATATTCATGAAAAGGTGAGGCTTGTTACAAGGTAGAGTAGCAGAAAGGCTGCACCATGGAGCATTGCCAGGGAGCTGCTTGTGCCTGTTACACTTCTGTGTATCTGACAAAGAGTAAATCACTGAAGTGCTCTCCCTCTTGTGAGTTGAAGTGTGGCTCCAATTGCTGAATCAAGAAACCAAAGAGGTTTGATATAACTGCTTGCAGAAAGCTCTTCTGGGTCGTCCGGTGTTTTTGCCAAATAGCAGATGAGTCCCTAAAAATCAGGCTGAAAGAAGATGGTTCTTGAATGTTTGAGTTGGCAGGACAGATGCTCAGAGTCACAGAAAAATACTGCTCAGTCAGCTTTTACTTCTCTGAAGTGGAAAATAATTTGGAAACATTGCTGTGGTCAAGCTCAGATTTTTTTGGTGAATAGGAATGCATTGAAGGAGGGAGTGAGTGTGGGACAGTCAAACTGAGTGGACTTTGTTTCTCTGTTGTGTCTGATCCAAAGAATATAATCAAATATATGTAGGCAGCCAACATTTTTGTCTTCTGATAGCATAATGAGTTCTTGAATGTACGTCAAAAGAATTACCCAGAATTTGCAGGTGAAAGAAAATGTGTAGAGCATTCAAAATTATTGAGTAAATAAAAGTTTGGAAGTAACAAAAGCTAAGAGTTAGCAAATAGTAAAATAAACTACTCAGACTCACCCTCTCTTTTGGGCTACGTTTCTGCTTTATTTTCCAAACCAGTAGTTGCTATATACTGCTTGAAAGAAAACAAATTGTACAAGCTGACCTAACACAGTAGAGGCAGCAGTTGGATTTCTCCCACTAAAAGCAGTTGTAAGATTCTCCATTTTGATAAAGAAATGTTAAAGGCAACTAGTGTAATTTCTTGTTGTTTTAGGATTCTAAGTAGTAGGTGATGTTTCTGATCAGGAAACTATTTAGATGAGGCTGATACTCATGGCAGGAGGCAGATACTCCCTTTCTGTGGGTAAATCAGAGGTTGATCTGCAGTTGGTGCTGGTGTCCCTTCTGCTACTGAATTCTCCTCACCCTCCAGCCAAAACTTTGTCTATGAACATTAAGAGAATGGAGAATTACAGTACAGAAGGGATTCTGTACCTTAATAGAATTCAAACTCATTCAGTTTACAGTGTGTTCAGGATTATATGCACTTTAATATTAGATAACTGTTAACCCAGAAGCTTTAACATAAACTACATTCTTTTCCTGGATGGATGCAAATAAATATTAGAAATTATTAGACTGGCATTTTTCTTGGAAGGATATGAAAGTTTCTCACAAGACAAAGATCATTCATCTACTTCAAAAGTAGCTCTGTTCTGAGTGAAGCTGTTCATATCAATTCTGCACAGCAGATGGGATTGGGAAGTAAACAGAATTTATGGTTCATTAATGAAACTGTAGAGTCATCAACCACATTGGAATTGAGTCAAGGCCTGACTTTTTTCGTTCACTGATTTTAAAAGTGACATTGGAACATTTTGTGACATAGTTTCACAACACATTTTATATCTGATAGTACTGTTTTTCTTCTCCACTTGAAAAATAGTACAGCCAGTTGGCATCAATTCAATATCTGGTCCTAATGAATGGCCTTCATATTTTGGATTCTCATTGTACTTTCTGCTTTTTTATGGGGAGCTTAATTTGAAACATCAGAAGAATGTATAAATGTCATAATTTATCATGTGTGTCTACCCACAACATTAATCTAGAATGTCACCATATCTGTTAAAAGCCTCATGATAAAGCCTGGAATTGGAAGTGAAAGGCTGATACAATTATGTGGGATAGCTGAATATTTTTTTCCCTTTGGTTGTTGGCTGAGAGATAAATATAACTGCTTTCATTTACTAATGCATTGAAGAAAAGCTTATGATTTTCTATGTTAAGTGATATCCATTTATTCCCATTTCATCTGGGTCCATGTGTGCCAAATAATTCATTAGTCAGCTCTCATTGAAGTCTGTGTAACTACAGAACTGAAAAGATTTGGCTGTCTGTGGTCAATTTGATGAATAGGATCTTGCATAGCTATTTCTGCATCTTGCTTTGTGAAACCAAACCTGAGTGGTTACTAGATGTGTGATGTTTTGGGCTTTTTCCTTTCCCCAGAAATACCTTGTGTTATTGTCCTGCAGAATAATCTTGGAACTTGGCAGTCATGACAGAGTTACTTCATAAAATACATTATTTTGACATTTTTCGCCCCCTTCGTTTAGTGAAATGTTGGGGTTAAGGAATTGCCTGTAGAAGTTAAAATTCAGTCAAAGACAAGTCTTGATACTTGAATTTAGCTGATTTATTATAAAAGAAGGTCTAGAACACTTGGGGCAGATGGGAGATGCCTTTTGGAAAACTGAGGAGGTCAAATTTGATGTTTTGTAGTTTTGTTAAAGGACCTCTGACAGGTTTCAGAGGTTGGTGTAAACGTAACTATTTATTTGGCAATTGAAGGAGATACAATTTTTGCTTCAACATAATCTTTTTAAATGTTATCACTACCATCAGTATGAAGTAAAAAATCAGTGTTGCTTTTAACAGAGTGACTAAAATTCTGTTTTCCTCTTAATTGCTAACCTTTGGCTATAATTTAATGATTCCTCTTTTCTGCTGCTTTTTCAGTGCTTATGTCTTTCAGCCTAGTCAACATCTGTATGCCTGAGGGGAAAAGAATAAGCTATGAAGAGTTTTCTTGCTTTTAGGAGAAGCTTGACGTTTCATCAATGTGGCCCAACATTTTTTTTTTCATTTCTTAGAAGTTGAAAGTAGCACCTCATTAATGTTGGATTAGTTGATTCAACCGCATAGACTTGTGGAAGCAGCTGCAGCAGCAGCAAGACCAAGAACTAATACTTTTAACACGACTTGCTGTAATGCTTCCAAAGGGCTTGGTTTTCCTTTTGGACTTCTAATTCATACTTTTCTGTTAGAAAAGAGAAGGGAGAAGGTGCTTATTTTGAAATAACTCCCCTGCAGTGAGGCACAGTCCACGGTGCCCTGGGCATGGGCCATGCCTCCAGGAGGTGGCAGCACCGCTTTGCTGTTATTTCTTGCAGCTGCTCTGCGGAGGATGAAAAGCAGATATTTTCTGTTTATTCATATTTGGTACCAGTTGCAGAGATTTTGAGTGGCAGAAGTCTGAAATTCGAGAGGGCTGCAGCCCTGAAGGATGCTTACTGCAAGTGAGCTGGAATTATTCAGTACTTAAATAATTTGACTTGGTTATAAAACATTAATGGCTTGTGTATACATCATCACCCATAGTTAAGGGGATTAAGAAATTAATCAGCAATGCTCTGCATTTTCATTTTCCCTAGTTTAATTTCTTCTACGAGTATTGAAATTTTTATCAATATCAAAATAATTCATTATGTATTGCTTTTTTTTCACCTTGTTAACGTCTCACTTTCAAATTGCTAACAGTCCAAGTAACCTCACAATTTTCAGGTTTTTTCCTTTTTGAAGGAGGAGGGGGCAAAAGAATTAACATTGCATGACATCCCTGACTGTACAGGAGAAGTTCCTTTGTCACAGAACATCTCAGGGGATTTCCAATATTAAATGGAAAACACAGCCTGGAACTTTTTGAATAGAACTCGTATTGTCCTTTTGGTTTTATACTTAAAGGGTAGAGACTGTTGTACAGAAACAATCATCTAATCATTTGGAGACGTTAACCAAATATCAGGGGTCTTTTGTCTGTCAACTGCCATCTCTTTACCAGTAGTGCAAATGAGCTTTGAAGTTCCAGTAGCTCTGCATTTCTGTCTTTTTTGTTTCTAGAGTTCCTTTTTTTTTTAGAATATTTTTTAGTCCACTTAGATTTTTAGGGGGCAGCCAATAGCTTTTCTTCTTTAAATGTATCTTGTGTTTTCCCTTCCTTCTCCCATGTAGTTACGAAAACATTAATGCTGTTATTTTTTCTTTCTCTTTACAGTACTAATGGAACAGTAATTAATAAACTGAAAGTGGTTAAGAAGCAGACATACCCGTTACAGACTGGGGATGTGATCTATGTTGTTTACAGAAAAAATGAGCCAGAGAACAGTAAGTGAAAAATACTTTTTAAATGGTGTGCTTAGTCATTTTCTTTTGAGTCATGAGGGAAAAGAAATATCAGTATAATAAAATTGAGTAGTTCTGCTTTAAAGAGAAATGTGTTTAAAAACAAGTCTCTAGAGAAGAGGTCATGGGTGTGCCAGTTTTTACAGAGACAAATCTGAGCAACTGTCTGAAATTTAAATGTGCCTAGAAGTAATTTTGGTAGAACTAATGCTCGGAATGGGAAGTAATGAGGTTCTAATCACATGTCCAGTGCTTCTTTTAGAAGTCAAATTGCTGGGGTAGTTAGTGATACTTTATATAGCCCAGTCAAGCAATTTTTAGCACTAGCAGGAAAGGCTGCAGAAGCTTTTTGTTTTGTGTGTGTAGGTTGGCTTTCTTTGTTTTAAAGAGGGAAGAGACAAAATGGGGGGGAGATGGGGAAAGCCCTACAGTGAAAGTAGAATTGGTAAACCTGGAATAATGCTGTATTTACAGTTCATACAGTAATGAGCATATAAACTGTTAATTTAAAAATTCTAGATACATACTCACTCTTTAAATACTTCCTTTATGAAATTGCTGTTAATTTATATACAGACAGATTTATGCTATCTGGTGTAAATGCTACTTGAAGCAGTGATAAGCTGTATTTTTCTGTCTGTGGAGTTTATCTCACAAATCCTTTCTGAGTTGGCACAATTGCACTTGATGCTACTTAGATGTATCACTTGGGTGAATTTTCCAGGCAATGAACTGAATTACTGATTTTCATTTGGGTTAATAAGTAGTTAAATTCCCAAGCCTCCAGATTTGCTTTTTCAGATTTTCCATCTTCAAACACAGAGAAAAATTTAGCTAGGGCATATCTATTTGGCCATTCTAAGTCCTACTGAAGGGGATAATATTATAACTTCTGATCAGAAAAAGGATTGCTGCAAACTAAGACAGTCTTATTTGCTTGTAGGTGGCTGGAAGTGACAAAAAGATAGCAAGGTAGAGGAATTTTTGGAACAATATTAAATTCAAGTAAGGTTAAAAAGAAAAGGATATTATCCAGTTGGTTTTATTAATAGATTCTAAATTAGTTTCTGGTTGAAACTTACGGCATGTCCCAATGTGTATTTTTGAGAGTTCATGTATCTCACAAATAAATGAAATAATATTGATTGAAGAGGTTGAGAAGTGAGCTCAGAAATTATAAGCTTCTTCAAAGAACTTTGATTCAAGCATCAGTAAAAATACAGTCTGTTCTGACAGAGCAGATTTTAGGTTTAAGAAATGATTAAGCCTCTGGTTCCGTGGCTGGCACAAGTTAAACGTCACACAAAAGCTGCTCTGCCTGGTTTCCTGGGAAGAAAAGATCTTGCTGTGCTGCTCCTAATTGCCTCCTAAGTAGGAGTATTAACATGGTACTATTGAGGTGACCCCTCATTTGCCTCTTCCATTGTCAAACGCTTTAGGGATGCAGCCACTTGTGAATAGAAATTGTTTATGTGGGATTAAGTGAATTTTTGTTTAAAAAGCATGATTAATATTTTTAAATCTCTTTCAGATGTTGCTTATCTTTATGAATCCTTAAACACAAAACATGATGCAACTCAAGAACCAGTAGGTAAGGAGTAATTCAAGATCCATGGAGAGGAGCTAAGCTCCCATAACTTATGTAACCCTCTTGAGAGAGTTTGATTCCTTGGAATTTTGAAGCCATGATGTGGTGACTGTCACAAAGATATTTTTCTTTCCTTTCCCTCCTTCCAACTGTAGAAGTTAATGTAGAAAACCAATGCCATGTGACCAAAGATACCTCAAGTACAGGAAGAAGTAATGATGAGAGCCAAATTACCTCATCACTGTCAGCTACTCAGTCTTGCTATGAGGAACCACAGCCATCTACTTCTACATCAAACCTCTTTAATGCTTCTCCTACCTCTCCAGTTGAGTCTGCGCCTGTTCAACAGGATAATCCATCTACATCTGGTGAGGCTTGGGTCAAGTAGTTAAAGTTTGATCATACAGTCTTAGAATGTGCTCAGTTTGGAGGGGACCTATCAGGATCACTGAGTCCAATTCATCAACTGTTACTCCAGTTTTTAATTTAAACAGATTGATCTCTTACCCCTATCTTAGTCTAGAATATGCTTTGTAAAGTTCTAGTAAAAACATCAGGTAGATATGTGCAGTTTAACTTTCTCTCTATGGGTAGGCAGGGTAAATCCTGATGGATGAGAGAAGGAATTGTGAGAATTCCTATATGAATTTGTCAGCAGTTCATTGGGACCTCACTGGCTCCTATGGAAACAAAGCTTTCCCTTTGCTGTGATCCCAACCTGTTACGTATTATCAGTATTGCATAACCCCGGCCTGGCATCTTTGTCAGGAAGACCTGGTGTGTGGATAATAGTCTTAAGAATAAATACTCCCCAGTTCAAATAGGAATAGGGATTTTAAGTAAGGTTACACAACTAATGGGTTGTTTTTGCCCCAGGTTTTCCAATTAGCAGATTGGTTCAGAGTGTGTTTAGTAAGTTATGCAGACTTTGCTTTTCTCCTCCACTTTTTCTATTCAGATGTTTGGATTGATGTATGTGCCACATCATTTTGAGTATCTTTTGTTTTTACACATCCTATAGCTGTGTGCAGCCATGTTCATATTTCTGTTTTTGTTTTATAGGATCACAGTCCTCAGTTGTCACTCCTGTGCCTGCTTTCCCCATCTTGGAATCCATGTGTGTAAGAGCACTGCACGACAAGCACGAAAAGGTGGATGTGAATGCTGAAGCTTCTGCAGTTGCTCCAGAAATCACTGACAAAGAAAATGCAGAATCAGATTCTCAAAGAACGGGGGAGGAGGAAGGTTTGGAACCTGCTAAGAAGAAACTAAAAGGAGGCTAGTATACTATAGTATTCTGCAACTTAACCCTCAGCCCCTCGAAACTGAATTGCAACAGCTGTCATCAGTCCTTCAGCTTGTTTCTTGTGTCTCACTTACTTGATTTCTGGTCCCATGAAAATAATATCTTTAGTAACAGAAGCTGTAGTGTGTAATGCAAGAACCTCTTTTGGGACTCTTGCCAGTGAACAGCGAATCAGTGCAGATCTTTCAGGGATTTTTTTAATACTTGAATAAAAATAAGTTAAAAAAAGCTTTAAAAACTATCTCCTTCTGTCTTTGTAGATGAAGATACTTGTCCAAATCTTTCACCAGCAGCTCCAAGTGAATGTATAATTAAAATTGGCTCTGAAGATGCAAAAACATCAAATGTGAAACCAGATAAGATGGAAGAGACGTTAACTTGCATTATCTGCCAAGAACTGCTGCATGACTGTGTAAGGTATGTAAGAGTGACAAAAGCTTTAATCATGTGGTAATAATGCAAGACATTCAGTGACAGCTGTTTGAGGAGGTCAGGATAATCAGCATTTTCACAAGCCCTCTTGATTTTCCTTTGCCTACCCTATGTAGATAGTCAAATCAATGCTAAATAGTTTTTTCAGGGTTATGGATGTATTTGAAAAAAACCAAAGATTTGTATTTTGACTCCATTTCTTTGTTTTCCAGCTTGCAGCCTTGTATGCATACTTTTTGTGCTGCCTGCTACTCAGGATGGATGGAAAGATCTTCTTTGTGTCCAACTTGTCGTTGTCCAGTAGAACGTATTTGTAAAAATCACATATTGAACAACTTGGTTGAAGCTTATCTGATTCAGCATCCAGGCAAGTTGAACAGTGTCTGTGGCAGAATCCAATGGATTTCACACATGAGCTGCATAACTGATGTCAGGACATGCTGTTGTGTATAAAATACCTGTGTGGTTTTTTATCCTGCTGTTTTCTCTGACATGTCAGAAAACAAGTGTGTTTAAGATGACATAATAACCTGTGGAAGGTGATTTAATAATGTAAGTGTGCTAAGAATGGTTCATTTTAATTTGTTACTTAATCATGAGAAGGATACTTGTGAAAAACATACTTGAATGTGGATTTCATTAACTTTGATCATGGCCTCTTGAAAACAAAACTCAAGTTTTGTTTCCTGATACTGGACCTCCTTAACAGAGAGGGGAATTTAACTAAGATGATCTAGAACTCTCTCATCCAAAACCATGTCTTAAGGAAATGAAAACACAATAATGGTAACTGCATTAAGGAGTAGAGTGCAGATAAGGGATGTGGGGTGTCATTTTCTCTTGAAATTGGAATTTGGTTCCCCTGCCAGATAAATGCCGCAATGAAGAGGATGTTCGGAGCATGGATGCCAGAAACAAAATTACCCAAGACATGTTGCAGCCTAAGGTGCGGAGATCCTTTTCAGATGAGGAGGGGAGTTCTGAAGATTTACTGGAATTGTCTGATGTAGATAGTGAATCCTCAGATATCAGGTATGTCTGGTTTTAAGTTGTGTGCTGAATTAGATATGCCTGTGTTTGAATGGACAGAACCACAAACTGGGCTAGTTTCACAAATGCTCTTATTCCTGATAGTATTTCCATGGTCATTGCCAGAATCTGTTTGCAGATTAGGTTCACTCTTGGCAGTAATTAACTTGGTAGTTTTGCTGGCCATCCTTTTGAACCTTGAGCAATCAGCAGAAATAAGAACTTCCTAGAAATTCAGCAAGATTCAGTTTGTGACCAAGAGTTCTATGTTGAATTGCACAATAAAAAAAGATAGGTTTCTGGCTAAGATCTTGGGGATTGGGAGATAAAGCAGTCCATGATCCTGTGAATGTGTTTGTAATTTTTGTGCTTTCTTATGTGGCTGCTCTCACTTGGTGTATGGTATCAAAGCAGCTGATGCTTGACTCTAGGAATTCCCAAGTACCAGAATATCTCCTCTTTCTTTCTAACAGCAAACATTTTTTGCTGAATGTCTACAGAGGAACAGAAGAATTCTTGTAGATAACTATTCCAGCTTTGTTCCTCTCTCTTTCAGTCACATTGCTCTTTTTTTCCTTTAGCTTTTGTTTAAAACTTCTTGAGGAATACTACAAAACCCTGAGTTTTTATCTGTCACAGCTACAGCAGAGCTAGGTGCTGAGTTACATAAGCTTTCATCTGTTACTGAATGAGGAAATCCTAAATTTAAACTTTGAGAGTCTGACCAACCTTGTCTAGCATAGTGACCTAAGTTGTATTGCATTTGTTTGGTATAATTTCATTTTGTTCTTTCAGTCAACCATATATAGTATGCAGACAGTGCCCAGGGTACCGAAGACACTCTGTTCCAACTGTGCCTGGCACAGGCCAGGAGACAGAGGCAGGAGGAATGCAGGCTCTGGGAGATGCTCCATCAACCTCTGCCAACTTCCCTGCAGGTCAGTGTCACATTGCCCCAGCAGTGCAGCACTAAAATACTGCAACTCAGACACTCAGGGCAGAATCACAGAATGGTTGGGGTTGGAAGGGACCCTTGAATATCATCTCCACCTCCCCTGAACTAAGCAATGAGCTGTGCTACAACAATGAACTAAGTTAGACCTGAGCAAGCTCCCTCTCTCAGGACTGTGAGAGCAACTCCACACCAATGTCTTTGCAAATACAACATTTGGCTGTGATTGTCCAGAATGGGTTGTTGATGGTTGATGAGATGATTGAAAAGTTCTTCACCTTTTCTACATATGGAAATATTTGACACACCTGTGCAGTTCAGAAGTCTGAATGCTGTTTTTCTGCTGCTTCATAGAGTCTTTGTAAAAAGGTTGCTTGTTACTTCAAGATTTTTATGTTGTTAATATTCACTAAGATTCCTCATCCAAATTGCACTTGTGTAAATTGTTCAATCTTTTTTTTTTTTCCTTTTTAACTCCTGCAGCTGTTCAGGAATATGTGTGTCCTGCTCAAGGAAGTCATGTAATATGCACCTGCTGCTTTCAGCCAATGCCAGACCGTAGAGCAGAGCGTGAACAGAATCCTCATGTTGCTCCTCAGCAATGTGTGTACACTTTTTATTTTCTACAGAATCTCTCCTTATTTATTATTAAACTTAAATTTACTTAGAAGACTGGTTTTTATATGAATCTTCTTTATTTGGATGCTTGTAGTGACAGCATCCAAGAATCTTCCTTTAAAGAATTTATTAGTCCTTTAAAGAATGTATTTTAAATGAGAAAGTTGTACCTTTTTTAAAACAAGTTTATTAGGGCTCTGTTGTTGCTGATTTATGAGAATGGTAACTGTTGAGTTTTGTTGTATTCAGGTCCTTACAAGGGTTTTCTTTGTTATTTTACAGGCACAGTTTGTCTGCAGCCCTTCTGTCACTTGTACTGGGGCTGCACTCGCATGGCATGTTTTGGCTGCTTGGCACCATTCTGTGGTACTGTGGAGTAATTTTTTGCTTATCACCCTGTTCACTTTGCAATAATGTCTGCCTGTCTTGAACTTTAAGTTACTTAAAGAGACAGATTAGTTTGTAGCACAGTCATGCAAAAAGAAGCAAGGCCTCACATCACAAACACAAAAAACTGAAGTGGCACATGTCTTAACTTTGAGAGGATTTAACTTTGTGTCTTTATACAATATGGGGGTTAGAAACTACACTTGCTGAGCACAGTTTTTTCAATATAAAAAACCATGGTGTATTTCAGTCTAGTTAGGGAATCATAGAAACCAGTGCAAAAGCACTGAACATCTGATGGTATTGGTTAAGAAAAGAATCTTGCCCTCTTAAACATGCAGACTTCTGAAACTCAAGGGTTTTTGACATTTAAAAAAATAAATTAGAACAGTTGGAATGGCTTGGCTGCAGTTTGGAGCTAATAAAATATGCTTTATTAGCACTGGTGGTTTGTGCAGCTTGGTAGTGTTTGTGGACTGAAGCTGAAATTTTAAAATCTCAGTATCTTGTCTGTGCCACTAGAAGTTACAAATCACATGCATTAGCACATGTTGAATGCAGTCATGTACTTGGTGCTCACATGAGCCTGTGCATGTTATTTCAGGAAACAGAAGAACCTTCAGAAAATGTGTGAGGGCCACAGGGTTTGGGCAAGAAATAGTAACTTTTCTTCTTATTATTGTTCTGTTTAGAAATAAATCTTGGTGATAAGTGTTTAGATGGCGTCCTGAATAACAACCACTATGAATCAGATATTCTGAAGGTATGTTTAAAAATCATTTTGTGTGATAATAACAAGTGTACAAAGTTTAAGATGTACTCACTGATTTAATGGAAGTGATGTGCTGCCTAATAGTTACAGTGGCAGCACTGTGTCACTTGCAGAACCTGATTCTAAAAAGCAGATTAAATGAGCTCCAAATAATTATCCAAAATACTACTTAAGAGAAAAATAATTCAATAAAAACGTGCCAGGACAGCAAAGCTTGTTAAATATTTTGTCCCAGACAAGTTAAATTTCACACTAACTTGTATGGAAAATATTTTGCCCATACTGTAACAGGGTTGCCTAAATTAGGTAAACTAGCTGAAATCTGGATTTGAGGTAAATGAGAATGTGACTGGGATGAATCTATTTGCAAACTTTTGGCACAAGTAGAAATCTGAAGTAAAGATACTTAGTGGAGGGTTTTATTGGTGGTCTAAATGTATCATGCTAATTAAGTTACAGGTATTTAATTTTTACTTGTCATCAGCATAAACCCATTCTGAAAACATAGTTACTGATAGATTTGGAAGTATTTGAGAATAAATGGCTTGCTTACTCTTTAAGATTGGAGATTTTTCTAGATTAAACACTTAAATTGCTCTTTTCAGGATTACCTGGCATCCAGGGGTCTGACATGGAAAAATGTGTTAAATGAAAGTCTCTTAGCTCTTCAAAGAGGAGTTTTTATGTTGTCAGGTATGTGTTGTGTTCAGTTTGCACGTGCATGACTCCTTGTCTGGATATAACTCAGCAATGTTACCAAGAAGTTGGGAGTTCTGTGTACAGAACCAGTGCAGTCCTGGCTCTTTAGTTAAACCTGATTTATTAAGCCTTACATTTTTACAAACTGGTTTTCTCCCCAGATTACAGAATTACTGGGAACACGGTGCTTTGCTACTGTTGTGGCCTTCGCAGCTTTCGAGAACTTGCCTACCAGTACAGGCAGAATATTCCTGTTGCTGAATTGCCAGGTGGGGATTGGTTTAAATTACTTTTCCCCTCAGTAAGGAAGGGAAAAATAATTTAAAGAGTTAACATGAGTTTTATCTTTGTATTGGTGTTGTTCTGGTACTTTTATGTAGCCCATTGCAAATCTTGTTGCAGGTCTAATGTCTTAGTTCCTTGCTTTACTTGTCAGCTGCTAAGCTTGTGTATAGTTATTTTCAGACTCCCTAATGGAACCTTTTCTTTCAGTATCATTTCTCATCTGTAGAATAAGTATATCTGTAGAGTGAAAAGAGGAACTCAGTAAAATCAGAATATAGTAAACCAATTAGCAATATAGGAACCAATTGCTGTAATTAATTTTTTTTCCCCTTTTAAATACATAAAATGATGCATCTTCTGAACAATTTAACATTTCACCAGCTCTCAACTGGGAACAAGAATGCTTTTACAAACTGATTCTAAATTTTTGCATTTACAATTTTAGTATAAAATGACATGCAAGTGACTGTCCCTCATTCAGACCTAAATTTGTTTGGGACAGAAGCTGTTCCAACAGTTTGCTTTGAAATATTACTTAGTTCTCACTGTTAGCAACAGCTTCCCAGTCTTAAGTTGTTGAGAAATCTGCTTGTGCTCCTGTGCATAATGAGCAAAAATTGTGTACCTGGTTTGCCCTTAGCATTGGTTTTCAGTTCAGCTGAGTTGTAATATATGTGAAGGTGGGGGAAAGCAGCAAACTACCCAAATTAATATTTTTTCTTTTGTATGCAAATACATCTAGGCAAATGCTGAGTGTCTAATCACATTTATCTCTATTAAAATAAATGGTAAAACTTCAGTTGACAGCACTGAGAACCAAATACTTTCAGCATAAGTCTACATTAACATTAAAATAATTTTTTGTCCTTCATGAAGTGTTTGTTTTGTTTCCAGAAAGGTGAAACAATATAGTTCTACAGTCATTTCTTGCCAATCATGTTGTTTCTGATGAGTAACCACCATTAGCAGTGGCTTAATAATCTGGGTCACTTTAATGACTTTTGTAATAAATGCAGCATTTCATTTGCTCTTCTTGTAGTGACTGTCACGTCACGTCCTGATTGCTACTGGGGACGCAACTGTCGAACTCAGGTCAAAGCACATCACGCCATGTGAGTTGTACACTTCAGAAGGTGGTTTTGCTTTGTGTTCCCTAAAAAAACAAGCCAACAACGATCTAAATGCAGCCTTTCAGGTGTCAGAACTTGCAGCATAAAGCAGGATTGGGTGAACATTGGGGAATTTTTTATTTTTGTTCCTAACAAAACTTTGAAATGAGCCCTCCGTGCATCTCAAGGGCACTGCCAGCACTTGTAAGTTCATGTAACCCATGGCTGACACTTCTTGAGTCTGGTTTTCCACCCACTGGGGTGGAAGGATTCTTTTAGTGAAGTGCAGCTTCCATTGAAAGGATCAATTGGTGGGAATAATTAGCAACAGGAGCAGCTTGAAGTATGTAACATAAGCCACAGAAGGTTCCTGAGGAGTTTCTAGGTCTTACATCTCTGACCCAAGGAATCTGGCATGCCTCAAAAATTAAATACTGAGCCTGAAAAGAGATTAACCCTCTACTTGTCAGGAGTTTTAATACCAGCCTTGGACTCCTGGTGTCTGGTAAGAAATGTCCTTCTAAAGTAAATCAAGCTTCTTGAGTAAAAATATTAAGGCCTCTGATGACCAATGCAGTTTTATTCTTATAAAAAGATGCACATGTAGTAAGACAAACATTAAAGACTCATAAAACAAAACAAAAATTTTCTCCCTAAGAACTAACTGGTTTCAGGGAGGGTTGAAAAATCCTTCTTGCCTTATGAATAATTCTCTAAATTCTCAGTGTAATTTAAGATAGAGGAGCTGTTACCCCTTTTTGAGAACTTGCCTTGATGAATAGAAGATTCTGCAGTATCTTTCTAATGTTGCAATGTACATACCCGCTTAGCATAATTCCTTTAATATTTCAGGTACTGTGGGTTGAAAATAACCAGTCTGTGCAGCTCAGGCAAGCAGATCATAAGACAGACTTGTAAAATATTCATCTGCAGTCTCTTACAAATTCAAGGGTTTTACCAAATAGCTTTCAAAAATAATTTTGGATTTAAGTTGCAGATGTAATTTGAAGTACCACTGCTATCTGTAACTTCACATTATAGGACAGTCTGTGTTCCCAGAGGAGATTTTGTTTTGAAATGTTAGCATTAATTCAATATCAAAGTACTCACCAGCCATCTTTGTTCATGATGTGGATAATTTCATCCAGAATAAAAATGACTCAGGGTTTTTTTCCCCTTTTTTTTTCCTTCTTTTTTTTCACAAGCATTAGTCCTTCCTAGAACTTTACTGGCTGCTTGTCTTAGTTCCTAAAATCCGTAAAAGCAAACAGTCCTGTCATACCACTCCTTTATATCCAGATAAAATTTTAATTTTTTTAATTGAGCTAAATTGTTCTACTAAGTAGGTAGATTATGTGAGCAAGGTTATTCTGATCTTTGATCTCATACAGCTGAGGGGGAAATTCAGGGTCTCCTTTGCACCATTTCCTCCACAGGTAGTGACACGCTCAGCCCCCCAACTTCTGTTTCAGTTGTGTGTGAGGGGCCACATGGCCCAAGCAAGAAAAAACAAGGAGTGAACAGTGAAGTGTTGTTGAGAAGTGGGAGGAAGTGCTTGGTACTAAATTATGTTATCTGTTTAATCCATGAAGACACTAAAACTTACATAATACAGGCTGAGAAAAACTTTTTCTTTCCAGAAGATTCTAAGCCACTGAGAGAATGTGTTTATGTTGAAATATAAAATTAGCCGAGTTAATTCTAGTTCTTAATGACTTGTGTAGTGCTGTCTACTAAAAGTTACTAATACCTTGCAGGGGAAAATTAAATCACTGATTCCTGTTTTAATTGTCTTCTGGGTTTGAAGTATGCAGAAGTATAGAGGAATGCTTTTTAATAACAGGTTTTCTGTGTGCATAATAAAACTAATGAGGCTTAGGCAGGAGAGATGTTGAAAATCCTGTTACATGTAAAAGTACAGTAAAGTATGATCTAAATAGGTTCTGAAAAAGTGATTTTAGTGTGTAAGTGGTCTGCTTTAGACTGTTTAACATTTAAAATACCCTGTGCAAAATGCTGACTTGCTTTTGTTGCCTGACTTGTGAGAACTTTGTTACATTGTAATATTCTTGTGTTTTTCTTTATTTTAGGAAATTCAATCACATTTGTGAGCAAACAAGATTCAAGAATTGAAAACTTGTAGTCTGTAGAGAGGGGACAAAAGCCTGTTACACTGCTTGAACAGTTTAAGGTTTCAGGGGATCTGCTCAGTTCCCCCATAGCAGGGAATCATTAACTTTTCCGTCAGGCAACCTGATGTGACATTTTTGATTTGTAGAATTTTACAGCTGTACATGAATAAGGTAGATTTTTTTTTCCAAGGTAGTCCAGCAAGCATTGCATTCCATGCTCATGACTACAGTGTCCCTGTGTCACTTCAGTGAAGAACACAAACAAATCACACTCACAAAAACCAGCCATATCTTGGGATGACCTAAGAATAAGGAGTGTATTTGCACTACTTGTGAAGAAACTAAGAAAAATCGTTAGACTTAAAATAGAGAAGTTTTGTAAAAGTATCTGATGGGTATTTCAAGAGCCATTAATATTTAAGAAGGAGATTGTCAGTGTATATTTGTAACTGCATTTTGCGGTAGTCCGAGGTTTTGTTGCTACCCATTGCATTTGGGCTAGAAACCACATTAATGTTCCTTTTTAAAAAATCCATCCAATCAACAGCTGTTTCACCTTAAAGCTTCTACCATATGTGCAGTGTTACAGTGGAGGTAGTGCAGTTTCCTTTCTTAGTTGAGACATGTTGATGTTTTTAATCACGTGGAATTACAAAAAGAATTGCACAAAAATTTGAAGATCACATTTAAAGGTGGGGTAATACTTGAAGCAGAACAGACATCTGCTAATATTACTTCTGTAGTGTTTTCTGTCAGAAGGCCAAACAGTGCTTTTGACATAGAGCAGCCAGTAGGACACACTGGTTCATTTTTTTAAATTTCTTTCTTGGTTTGATACCATGTGCTAAATATGTACCTCTGCAATGCAGCTGTTCTCTAGCGTGCATACACTGGTAAAAATGTAGAAAAAGCTATAATTTAAAACAGAATATAGCAGATTTACTGGAAGGAACAGTCTTACAGAAAATGAGTGAATTTGGACAAATTGTAGCAATATGGAGGCATTTCTGGATATGGATAGAGATGATAGGGCTCATGAAGGGGCACACTGGTGTCACTGACATAGGAAATGTACATTTTATTTTCATTCCTTCTGCAGAGCTCGTTCAGGAGATGTCCCACGTATCATTAAAAACAAAGAAATCCCAACTTTCCCCCTTCCCTACAAATTGATATCATCATAATCTGGTTGCTAATGTTGACAAACCTCGACTGGGACCAATTCTGTTCTCATCATACCTAGAAGAGTGAAGCAGAATGAGAAGAAAGCATACAAAGTTACCTCTGTAGAGACCATGTTGTTTTAAGTATGCCTTATTTTATGAGCAGGATTTATACTTGGATGTTAAAAAGTGTACACACAGTATCTTGTGACATAATGGAGCACAAATGATGCAGCACATCGTGTCTACTGGTTGCAGTGAATTAAGCAACTATTTCCAGTAATGCACATCTTAACAAGAATGCTAATTAGAACGATGCCTTTCTGTTTAGATTTTTTATTTTTGAAAATAGCTGTCGCAAGGATGGGTCTGCTGACCATGCCCTTATGCTATTAAAAATACACTTTGGTGTGGACTTCTCTTCCTAATCTCTGGGCATTTTCTCCTGTGAGTAGGATTGAAATTGGATCTGGAATATTACTTGAAACTTCTTTTAACAACAACAGTGTGTTTCTGTCTTTTAGTATTAACAATGTTCTGTTGCTTCTGTATTTGTATTTTATGTTTAGATTTTTAATGGTTATTGTATCTTCTCAGGACAACCATTCCCAGCTGGTTTTGATCTCATTTCATCTCTGGCTGTGCATGTAGCAAATTGAGTGCAGTTGTGGAGATCAAGCCTTTGCACATTATATGCAGAAATGTGCTTTACATTCTCATTCACCACTCCCACAGCCCAGATGGGCTTTCAGCACAGCCTTGTCACTGTGCTGGTGTTCAAGCCTCTTGTGCTGAAGTTGTTTTGCTGGTCAGGAGTAACTTGCACTTACTCAAGTTAAGTTTGTGTTGGGGTGTATTGTGTGACCATTAGAAAAAAAAAATGGGGGGAAAAAGCCCCAACAGCAGAACTCATGTGCTTAACATCTAAAGTACCTGTGCAGTAGATGTTCTTCAAATTCTTTTTCTAAACCCCTCTTCCTTTTCCCTGTCACAGGAAATTAATCTGCCTTTCTATGCATATAGGGTTGCAGTAGTGCAATGGAATGAAGGGATTTTGTTGGTCATTTATATTGTACCAGGAAGAGATCAGAAATTGGCTTGCAGATGGAGAAGGTGAATAAATCCTGATCTTTATATGCTCTTAAGTAAGAAAGAGTATCTGTCATGGGTATTACATACTCTACATTAGACCTTTTTAAATGTATGGTAACCAGGTGATAGTTAATGTGATAAATGTATGAACTATGCTTGGTGTAATTGTTTAAATACTTTAAAGGTGCAGCATATTTTTAACCTATCTAAAGCACATCCCCACCTCCTTTATAAGAGATGTTTGGAAGCTGAGCATGAAATGTGGTAGAATAGATGTGGAAACATAGTGGTGAACAAGGTATATAGTCTCTCTCTTTGAGAAAAATTCTTTTATAAAGAAGGTGGAGAGTAGTTCTTCCAGTTCTCTTTTGTGGTTTATTTTTTTTCCTGAACTAAGAAGTTAATAATTAAAAAAAGAAAAAAAAAGCTACTGAAGTTGTCTGTTTGTGTTTCTTCTGTGGCATGTACTGTCACCACAGAAATGGATGTATGCAACACTTACTAATACTCAGTGAAGCTTTTACTTATTTGAATCTTGGGATTTTACAAGCAAATACCATCCCTGAACTTGGAGTAACTGAAAATGACATGAGTTTTTGTGTCATTCTCAAACTTTCTTAAAAGTGTCAGATGATACTGCAAAGGATCATCAGTATCCCTACAGGATATATAATAAATTGTATGAACAAGAGATTATTAAATAGAAGTAAGAGGGGCTCCAAGATGGTTACAAATTTAAAAGTTTGCTACTTTTTAAAAAGCAGGTGCTATTTCAGTTTCTTGCAACACCATAAACACTGAAGTGACAAGTATTTTACCACCTGATTTAACAGCAGCCTGGATGAAATGACTGTAATACTGTGTTCATCTTTATTACAACTGTATAAATTAGAAGGTTTCAAATGACTGCTGCTAGTACAACTTTTTCTGCACAGGACTTGAGTAAATAGGAGGACTTGCCTGCACCCTGTTGTATCTGAGGTGGAAGACAGCGATGCCAGAGTTGTTAAGCTTCAAGTTGCAGTTTAGCATCCCAGGATTTTTGTGCTGCTGCCATTCCCATACTTGAAGCTGGATACCCTTTAATGTTGTAGCTAATCTATGTTGTGTTCTTCAACCAGCTGTCAGGCTAAATTTAAGTGAAACTCAAACTCAGGTTAAGTATTGTAAGAGTGAAAGCAGAGTGTTGTTCTGTGCACCAGAAGGATGAGCTGATAGCCTTTAAAACTGGTAATTTGGCAGGCCTTGCACTTGCAGTGGTGGATTTAAATGTTTTATACTCCATTATGTCCACAAATGAGTTGTAACTAATTTAGTTCAAGGAAGCTGCTGCTTTGGGATTTATGAACTATTGAGAGATCAGGTCTGGCACAGCCAAAGCTCTTCCAAGCACTTTCTCCATAAAGAAAAAAGAAAAATGCTGGTGGTACTGAGGGGAACAAATGTATGGCCACTGGCAGCTCCTAGAGCCCTTGGAGTGGCTCAGGTGCTCAAACTCTACAGGATAATTTCTGCTTAAACTCTGAAACTGTTTTCACTGTATTTAAGAGGAAAAACTTGGGATTTGACAGTCTAAGGTTAATCATTAGCTCTCTCAGTCACCAAACAAAACACATGCATTTGGTACCAATTTCTAGTCTTCAGTAGAACTGTGTAGGGCAGATGGCTTAGCCTGCAGCAGGAGCTTAGGGAAATAAGTTGACTCAAGAAAAAGGAGTTAGGAATTTGGGAAGTGAATGCTTATTCCAAATAATGCTCTGGAAATCTGGTTTCTTATGGCCCCTTAGAAGTCTGCTGGAAAAAAGCCTTATTTTTTATGGTCTGCCCTCTTAAAAATAAGTAAACAGTCACTGAAAGTTAGGAAAAACCATCTTGATTTGAAGTACATGTGAGGATTTTGCATTTTTTCCTATTTTATCTAACATTCCTTCTGCATGATGTTTGGGAGCTGAAATACCACTTATACAATTCCAAGGAATAAGTTCTGAAGAAAACTAATTATACTATTTCCCACAGCAATGCTTAATATGCAAAGATTGCTTCTAAATCTGCTTTCCAGGTCATCCTTCTTTTCTTCACACTTCCATTTTGACTTTCAATGAGGTAATTTCACCCTTAAGCTCATTAGTTTCCATAGGAAATGAATTATAAAAAATGCTAAGTGTGCCATATGAGGTTTAACATCAAAGACATTTCTAGACAGACCACGAATATATGTTGAAGCTGTATTTAGTCTCTGTTGGGTATTCTTTTCAGTGCTGCTGAGTTTCACTTGCTTTCATTAGGTAAGTGTTGGCTTAGGACTTACCTTTTCTTTTCCCTTGCAATTCAAATTAATTGCTTAGAATAAAATCTCCTGACTGGACTGTTTGAGTCAAATGTGTTTTGTTAGGGCTCATGTGCCACCCTCCTGAGGGGAAAAACACCCAACAAAACAGTTCTGAGTAGAAAGAGTTGCAATCAACTGCTCTTAACAAAAAGTTAGAGTTCTGAAAGGAAACCTCAGTTCATGTTTTTCTATTAAATTATAAGTGGATTTTTCTTGCTGAATGCTATTCTGAATCTTCCAAGTTAGGATGCATTACCTGGATGTTAAATCTGTTGTTTTCCCCTTGAGCCTCCATTCCCAACCAGTTCAAGTACCTGACAGTAAGAACCTCAGCACACCAGATGCTTGTCAGCTTGTATAGCTTCAAGCTTTTATTTTGAAGCACTGTTTGTACAGTGAAAAAATAGGGAATGCCCACATAATTTTGTCCCATTTAGCCTACCTAGCACATTGGCTAGAGGGTTTGACTAGTATATTCCAGAATAATTCATTTTTAAGGAAATAAAGGTGAATAGTACTCAGTTTTGTTGAAAAGAATACTTCTCTTTGCTAGCTCCATAATGGTTTTTTTACATATTCCCCACATGCAATTGTGATTGGAATGATTTTCCCCCCCTCTTCAGTGAGTGTTTGCAGTGCTTATCCCACCCATTCACTGCTTGGTTACAGAGCACAGAATCACAGCAGCAAACCCTGCACTGCACAAGGGTAAAACTGAATCCAAGCCCATGCATGAGGGATGAGGTTTTCTGTCCTTAAAAGTGGCAGCATAGCTCTCCAAAGTAATAATAGCTGTTAGGAACAAAATAAATGCCATAAGTAATACTATTTAAAAACTAATCCTAGTCAATATTTACAGCTGAGAGTATTAAAGTGCTTTATTCCACCCAGAGCTTTCAGAATTTCTTAACTCTGCACCGTGACTTTTTGGAAGAGTTTAGGTAGAAGCTGTTTGTGTTCCTGGGAGGGGGGAAATATTAAAATATTACAGCTTTAGCTGTAAGAGGAGGAAAATATTTTATCCATTCTTTGAAGGTACAAAATATAACACAAATACCTTTTTGGCAGTTAATTTTAGTGATCTGCCTAAAAAAAAAAAAAAATCCAAAAAACCTCTAATCAACCAAAAAACTTCAAAAGGCAGGTCAGGAACTGAAGCCTCCCATGGGGTACCTGCAGCACCCACCTGCAGGCACTGGGCTTCAGCATCTTCTCTCACCACATATATGTGTGTGTGTGTGTGTGTGTATATATATATATATAATGTGTGTGTGTCTATGTACAGTCCATGCTACAGCCAGGGTGTCTGCTGCAGTCCTGTGAATATTTGCCCATATGCTGCTGCAGCAGGCACTGATGGACCTGAAAGGAAACACAAACTCCCACAGAAACCTCCTCTGGCAGCAGTTAGACAAACCTGGTGAGCAAAGTCTGGTCTTTGGTTACACAACAGGTAGTGGAGGAGGTTGGTGTAAACAACCACCTCATCTTCAGTCTCAGAGAAATTGGGAAGGATCTAAAAAGGATTGTTTGCTTTTCTGCTCTTCTGCCACCACTGGGGTAACCCACACGCTCTCCTGGTGCTCTGAGGCACAACTCAGGCTTTCAGCAAAACAAATTAAGTGTTGTTACACCATAGAAATGAGTGGTTAAACATGCTTTTATTGAAAAAGCCACTTTTTCCAGCCCTTCAAATGTAACTATTGTCAATAATTGTACACAAGTACTTTTCAAAATTAGATTTTAGTATTTCAAACTTTAGAAATGTAATAAGTAACAGAACATTAAATTACAATGTATATGAATTTAATGCAGTGGAAGTTATTGTTAGAGTACTGAAGACTTCTAAATATTTTTAAAACCATAAATATATTAATCTCTTCCCTTTGAATCAAGTAGAATTAATTTAAACAACAACAGCAACAACAACAACATACCCACCAAAAAAGAACCAACCAACATGGAGCCAGACTTTGGCACTGAACAGAGTCTGGAAATAATAAATGCAGAGACTTGTTTGCTGTTCATGTTTGAGTCAACTGCTAAAGGGCAAATGTGTTTTTGCTTCCACTGCTACCAGCTGCACAGCTTCTATGTCTAGGTAGACATGTAAACACACAGAGAAAATAGAAGGCAAAACCTATAGTCTTGTGTTGCATATCTCAGACATTAATGGTGGCAAATGGAAGCTGTAACAGCAGGTGAAATCATAAATAATTCAGTTGAATATTTCAGCAATCAGTCTTAAATGCCTTCACAGAGAAGGATTAAGATAACTGGATGCACACTGCAGCTAATACAAGGGAAGACTTGTGCAGGAGATTTCTTTCTGGCACCTGTTTTATGACATAGTATTGCTTTAAAACAATGTGCTGTCTCAGCTGCAAAATGCAGCTTCAGAGGGAATTGTTTCATTTAAGAAAGAAAATTCTGAATTGTGGGACAAACATGCAGGAGTCTCTTGCAAAGACAGGAAGATATCACCAGGAGGAAATTAAAATACTGATGGGGTTATTAAAGGCAGTAGGACTAGCAGGCTTCCCTTTGGTTCAGTGTTTCATTGAATGCCCTGGATTTGGACTCAGGGAGGCACAGCCATGTAGGGTTCATTTCTAAAGAAAGTGAGCACTCAAAGTTTGCCCCACCTTAATTTTGTCTTTCAAGTCTTGCCTGCTAAAGGAAGGGGAGCAGTTCTCTAGTCAATGTGCGTTACCAGCAATAAACAGCTGGTGAATATAAGATCAGAGCAGCTGCAAATATCCAAGTGTTGGATGCTGAAGACTATTCCTAGTATTTCAGTGGTTTTGTACACATGCTCCTGTTGCCATGAGGAGTCATTTAGTGTAGTGGACTGAGGTGTTCTAAGCCTATGTAGACCTAACAAAGATAAAGCTACATCAGACTTAAATAGAACAAGCATCTGCTATGGGTTGCTCAGCTTGTCTGTACACTTCCCTAAAGAGTTAGGAGATGAGATAATCTTGCTCTTTAATATTAGAATTGCTAATGATTGGTAAGCTTTGTGCTAGACTGCAGAAGTTATGAAATACTTAAAATGAAGTTTACAAAACTGTATGCAAACATGCATGATTGAATTCTTACCCTTGGCTTGGCAAGGCTTGGATTGTGCAGGCAGAGCTATGAACAGAAGCTAACTCAGAGCTCCCAACACAAAGACTCAGGTGATGCCACAGGGACAGGGGACTGATTTACATTTCAGATTTAAACCACGGTGTGACCGCCCCAGGTTACTTTCATTCCCATCCCAGAAAAGAGGTTCTGCAGTCTGAAGTACCTTTTCAGAGGATGCTTTCTTGTACAAACTACATCCAAGTCCCATGCAGGAGAAGAGAGATGAGGTTAGTGAGCTGAAGGGGAGATGCCATCTGTGCTGTGCTGTGGTTTGTATCCTTGAAATCTCAGTCCCAACGTGTGGGAGGCAAAGACTGCTCTCAACAAAGCTGCCACATGTGACTGCCACACTCAACTGCTGGGCACAGCTTCTGCTCTGCTCATGTCCCTGCTCCCTCTGGCTCTGGGAACTGATGTTTCAATCTCTCCAAGTTCATCACTGGACTGAAGCTTGGCACAGCGTGGGAGGAGCAGGGGTGTTGCAGTCCTGTGAGGGCTCAGTAGTGCTGGCATCTCCACCTGCTGAGCTCTGCTGGTCCCTGGAGGAGCTGGGAGCCTTCCCATGACCTTTGTATGACGTGGGGGATTTAGCCCAAAGGGGAAGGCTCGATGGGAAGGGGGCAGAGCTGTTCCTCTCCACAGTCAGAACCACTGGCTGTTTCTCTGGCACAGTTGGAGCATACACAGCATTTTGCTCTGACAGGTGATCTCCACACTGACTAAGGTGTTCTGCCAGGACCAGAGGCTGCTGATCATCCCCTTCTTCAGAAATAACAAAAACTGGTTTGTTTTTATCTGTTTCTACCATAAGCTCCTTTGTTTTTGAACCATTGACCAAGTTGATTTTCAGTGGGTTTGAGCTCTCTAGAAGATTTTTGGGGCTTTGGCTGTTAACTGGAGATGCTGCCCCTAGATGTCTTGAGGGATCCAAGGACCTCATATGTTTGCTGTCAGGGGAACTGGATAAAAAGCCAAAGTAAGGGTTTCCAAATCTGGATTTCTTCAAATTGCAGGAGGTTAACTTTCGCTGCCTCTGTGCAGACAGAGTGAGGGGATACGAGGCATTACTGGCAGATGAATCGGAGTACACAGTCTCTGATGCTCCCTCTATCTCAGTGGCTGAGATGACCTTTCTGGTTGGCACACCTTGGGGTCTTGCAGCTGTAGAAAAACCCTGCACAAAATAGCACAAAATTAGCAGATGGGCCATGAAAAGCAGCTCTGTCTCAAAACTTTGATCCCGAGAGAGCTAAAAGTTAAAATTCCTGGTTATTTTAAAGGCAAGATGCATTCTTTAGCAAAAACCTATTTTACTATCTTAAAAAGGAAAAAACATCCTTGATTAGCTTTGTAACAAGCTGTTGGTTTGATAATTACAGTCAGTGAGACCCAGATATCCCTGCCACACCTATGGATTCCTTGCAGTGCAATAATACACCAATTTAATAAATTCAAGGCATAACCAGGGGAAAAAAGCACATACCAGAGCACTCAATGAAATAATCTTGTCTGAAGGCATTTTTTAATGTTCTTCTGGACTGGGGATAATTTCTTAACCAGGTGCCAACTGCTGGGAAATCCAGCCTCTTAGTATTTTAGGAAAGCCTGGCTAAATTACAACATAATTAGGCCAGAGACTTTCCCATGCACCGAGGAGGATGGACTGCGATGTGTTTGCACTGCAGGGCAGAGAGGTGAGGCACTGGCCAAGGGGAAAACCTGTTCCATCAGTGAACCCTGGGGAAATACATCCTCCCCTCCCTGCAGGACTCACACTGCTGTCAACCAGCTTGGTGAAGGGGCTGTTGGTGCTCCAGCTGCACCATTTTTTCTGCAGCTGTGGTATTGGAGCCAGGAGGTCGTGGAAGGTGCGGGCGCTCCAGGTGCGCTGCCGGGGACAGGGATTCTCCAGCTGCACATTCCCCTTCTCTGCAGCCTCTGCCCCTGCTGCTGCAGGGTGGGAGCTCAGCCAGTCAGACACAGAGCCCGGGCTTGTGACGCTTCTTTTCAGGTTTTTGTCCTGAAAAGGGTAAATAAAGATCTTTTACAGGCATCTTTCATCAGAACATTTTTAAAACCCTTTGGAAACAGGCTGTTGGTGCACTAACAGTCAAGTTAGATTCAGTCGTTCTCAGAGGACTCAGGAATGCAACTTCTCATCATTTCTCTTCCAGTGTGCTGCCTGAAGCTCGCTGGCTTCCCTGGAGGAAAGTTTTACCTTGCTCCCCCAGTTTTAAAGCTGAAGTGGGAAATTTCAGTTATGTAAGATACAGTCCTACAACCCTCACTAAATATATGAAATATCTACAGCTTAATTTTACTGGAAGTATTTGACAGATCAGAGTCATAAACTTCACTGTGTAAAACAGAGTTCTTCCACTCTGCTTGGCTCTTGGAAGGCTCCAGGTGTGTCTGTCTGGGGAAAACTTAAGGGAGATGGAGCCTACTGAAACAAATCCAGAAGCAAGCAAGAAGAGAATTAGAAGTCTCAAAAATGCACAGTTTGGGGGAAAAGACTGAAGTAAGTGGTGCTCTTTATCCTATGTTAGGGAAGAAATAAAAATAATGAAAAATAAAGAGAAAGGAAATAATCTGTTCTCAGTGTCTGTGCTGAATAGAACAAGAACTGGATTGGAGCCAAGGGGATTTGCATTTCACATAAAAATGCTCTTCAGGTGGACAACATGCCTTAGGAGTAGAACAAGACATCCAGACAGCTGTAAAACTGGCATCATCAGAAGGTAAGACTACATTAACCTGCTGTCACCAGCCCTGTGAATGAGCAGAGTTGATCAGACAGGGGAATGAACTACAGACAAATATCTCTTCCATACTTTATAAGTTCTGATGTTGCATTTGAAATCACAGTTTTTGTCCTTAATATTGATATGAGCTTAGAGCCAGGAAAGTTAGAGAATTCCTGACATTCCTATGAATCTCCTTTCGTTCTTACTAATACTTCACCTGTTATTTAAGCCTCCTGTTACACAACTCCAGACATATTTTTAATTTTCAGCTGTGCGAATATGGTTGTCATGAGAAGAATGCAAAATCCATATTTCCAAAGTTTATATAGTCTTGAAAGAGTGCCTGAAATAAATCCCACAGTGTCCTGGATTTTAAAATCCTGAGAAACCAGAAACATGTAATTTGTTATTTCTGAGAATCTGAATCTCCCAAGTTTCTGCAAATCAAAGAAACTATTTAGTGAATGTGTCATATTGGAAATGGATGGGCAGAGAGGCAAGAAATTAGCACTAGATCAGAAAAAGAAACTCAGTAGGAAGCCAGGAGAGGCATCAGGCTCTGGAAAAGTTGGTTTCAATATTAAGCTCCTAGTCTAAGATTTTATTAAAGGGACAATCTTTATTTATAAATTTTAAGCCGGCTGTCTTTTCCTTTCTGGCCCCTTAAGGCTGTCTTAGGATTTATTATTCTAATATTATTATAAATACCTCCAAACTGATGTAAAAATTAGCCTCTGGTTTTGAGATAGGTACACTGGAAGTAGCTGGGAAGATGAACAGTGTATTTTCCTGACTTTGGAAAATGTTTTGGCAAGAAATTTTTGTTAAACTTCCATTATCATACTCTTTACTCAAACCTTTGCATCTGAAACCTGCAGTGTCTGATCAGAAGCTATGGTCATAAGTCAGCCAGAGGGTGAATGATGCCTTGAACCAAAGGGGATTTAGCAAGCCATGACTACTGGAGGACACCTGGAATATCCCCAAAAGCCATCCCACCCTCTGTTTCCTCACACCAGTCACAAACAGAGGGGTTTTTTGCCCTCCCAGCTCTTCCCTCATAACACAGGACTGGTGTTTTCAAATAGGTTTGAAAAGCTGCAGAGCAAAGCCCAGTTAAGCACTGGCTCAGGCCCAGCTGAGCTCAGGCTCACACCCAGTGGGCAGCACAGCACCCAGCAGCCAGACACAATTTCTCAGGGAAAAGGTCAAGATAAGTTTTTAAATGAAAGCTCCTTATAATTTAACAAATTCTAGTCAAGCATTTTGCATGAGGTGAGTCTGCTGGCATTATTTACTGCACTGGGAAGGCTCAGGATTTCACACATGTTTTCACAAGGGAGAACTGCTCAGCTCCTGCCAAGGAACGGGCTGGGCTCCAGCAGATATCTCATCCCACTGCCTGCTGCTGGCCACAAAGCCACACACACCACATCCTCTGTGAGGCCTGGGGGCTGGCTGGCCAGCAGCATTTCACACCCCAAAAATACACACCTAAAAATTCAGCTGTAAACACATCAGACATGCAGGAGCCCTCAGTATCAAGTGGCCTGATGAGAACCCCTTTGAGTGCAGGTTTGTAATGAGTCTGCTGGGCTCAATTTCCACAGCCCTGGAGAGGATGGGCTTCAGCTGTGGGGAAAGACCCAGGGCTTTTAAAAAGGTGCTGCCATGCTTCCAGCCTTGGTTCCTTGAGGAATTTGGTTGGGAGTGTTGCCTCCCTTTTGTGCTGCATGGGCATCACTGAGGAGATGCTTTCTGACTCAATAATGTGTTTAATTCTTTGGGTTACTTTCACTGTTTTAATGCTCTTTTATTTTTTTATGTATAAATGCCCTCTGAAGGTTGCTTGCAGAAGCAATGTCAGAATAGAAATGGGGGGCTTATGTGTATTTGCTCCTTCTGACTAAAGTGGGGAAGAGGGGCAGGAAACTGGTTTTCCCTCCTGCCTAGAAGCTGGATGTGTGTGGGGCTGCCACCAGGTGAAGCTCTCTGCTCTGGAAAGGACCAGGTTTGTTCAAGGGTGCCCAGGCTGGCTGCAGCTCCCAGAAGTTCACATTCAGGCAAGGGAAGGCTCCAGAGCTGTTTTCCTTCTTTCCCTCTTTCTCTTCATCAGGGTGGCCAGCTGGAGGCAAAGCTCAGCACGTGTCTTACACCAGTGTAGGAAAATCCTGACCAGCCTGGCCTCCTGGCTAATTTCCTAATCAAGTGCAGGGATACAGAATGCTTTTGTTTTGTAAACTGTGACAGAAGTATTACACAGCCTGTCCTGGGCATGTGAGTTCCTTGTGCTGGTTGTTTATCCTCTTGTGGGAGAAAGAGACAGGGCACTGGAGAAGAGAGCACTGACTTGGGAAAGGCTTTAGCAGACACCTGCAATGGATGTGCTCTGTCTGCACCCACTCGAGGCTGAAGAGGTGGCAGCCAGACCTGAGGCTTCTGAGCCATCATCTCTTTCTAACAAATAAAGGATGAGGAGCCCAGGGGAAAGAGCTAAAATAAGAGACAACCTGTGGAATCAAGTCAAGTTTCTGCCTGTGAATCTGTGAGGTCCTCAGTGCTTTCACTTGAAGTGTTTGATTTTTTTGGAGCCTAAGCTGTTAATTTTCACATCAGCTTGGTGAGACACTTTCTGCCAAGCTGAGGAGCTCAGTAACTTCCCTGATCACCTGGAGTGGTGGGCAGGGGTAGGTCTGACTCTCAGGTCTTGCAGTTGCTACATTTTAATGGAACATCAGCTTTGCCAATTAACATTTCTGCAGGTTGGTCCTACTGTCTGCTAGCAAACATCTCCATTATTTGCTGGCAGGGTTCTGCATTTGCTCTTCTACTTCATTTGATGGCAGCTCAGCTTGAGGGGAAGGAGAACTGCCTGGGTCAGTCCCTGCCTTTCTAGAAAATGGGTATTAGGCAAAAATGGACAGGTGTGACAAGTGCTGCCCAAGAGGGACATCCTGCAGCCTGCTAGAGATGCTGGGGGATGTACCTGTATCCTGTAGGTGGTAAAGCTCAGCCCACTGGTCCCAGGTCCAGCAGAAATGATAAACACTTCATCACTCCCTGTCTCAGTGGTCACTGCAGAGATGGAGGAGGGCACATCTGGGTCAGTGTCCTGAGGAGACCGTTCTGTGCTGCCTCTGCAGGAAGTGACTGAGAAAGGAAGAAAATCAATAAAGATTGCTTGCAAGAGTCCAAGACATCTGTTTCCAGCTCCTCCCTCCCTCACCAGACAATCTAGAACAGCCTTTGGCTGGCTGTTGCACCAGCCAGAACAAAATTCAAGTCAACAGTTTGCTCTCCTGAAACTGCAAGCTTTTAAAAACAAAACAAAAGAGGAGAAACGCCCTTGGGTCTGCTTTCTAATAAAAACACCCATGAACTGAAATTCCTTCTGTTAAACACATGAGGTTGTGCTGCAGATCAGAAACTTACAAACTCGCTCAACTCATTATTTGTTTTTATTTACTCACCCCTGCTGATATTGGGAGCTGTAGTTTTTGGTTAAACCCCAGTGAATCTGCTCCTACAGGCACTGCCATGGAGGGGGATGTGTGTCTGCATGTGTCCCCAAGGCCTGTCACCTGGTCCAGGCAAGGAGAACTCTGCCTACAACCTCCTCAAGAAGGAGATGGGAATCTGCCATGGCTGGGAGTACAGAATGAGCTTTTTGTGGAGGTACCCTTGTGAGAGTTGAGTGTGCAGTGGCTGATGGCTCACTGGGAAAGTGATGGGGTGTCACAACACAGCACAAGTTCCTCCCTGCTGGCCTCCACTAACCAAAGGGGGCACTGGGACAGTTCATGTGTTGTGACGCAAACTTGCAGCACGTGCCATTCTCTGCAGCTTGGCTTGGATGCTTTTTCCTGGAAGGGCGCTGTGAGGTAAATGCCACCCAAAGCACCTCCATCCATACAGACCCACAGAAACAGGGAGCTCTGGGAGCTGGAGCTGGCCAAAGACAACCTGAGCATTGTAAAAACCATCCTTTCTGGACAAAGTTGGGCCCAGGGCAGGTGCATCTCTTCCCCAGCTGGTGGGTCTGTGTAGGCTGTTTGTAGCAGCCTGAACCCACCCCGTTTGCTCTGCTAACCCGGAGTCTCTGCAGTGCCATGTGCTGGGACAGCTTGTGCTGCGCTTCCACGAGCTCCTTGCCAGGGGAATTACCCTACCAGGGAGGGGGAGCAGCAAGGGACAGTGCCCACAACAAAGCCTTTCTGCCGAGGAGCAGCTCTCCAGCTGTGCCCGGGCTGCAGGGAAGGAAGGACCTGATGGAGTGGCCCGGGGCTGGGGCTGCCCTGGCCCACGCCCCGCACTCACCCGCCTGCTCCCGGCTCACAGAGTGGTTGTTGTTTTCATTCTCCCGGCTTGGCACCACCAGCTGGAGCTCATTGATATCGACAGTGGAGTTCTGGATCCTGTTCTACAACTCAGAACATGCCCCAGTAAACATCGTCAGATAAACAGTGCAACAGCCAATATGAAAGAGAGAAAGAGAAATTGCTGAAGCCATCAGCACTAACCTCCTGGTCACTGCAAGCGTTGGATGAGCTCCTTTTGGGGCACCTTCTCTGCCTGGAAAGGAGAGACAGCAACAACAACAACAAGCCCTCGAGTGAGTTAAAGATCCACAGCAGGAAAGTTCTGGGCTCTGCTCATCCTGCGAGGGGAACCCAGCAGGATATGAGCATCCAAAATACTTGCCAAGACTCAAGGCAGCAAGGCCTGTAAACAAGGGGAGAAAATGATATGCTCATGTGGTGGAAAGTCAGCTGAAGAAGAGAAGAAGCTGTCATCTTCTTCCTCTGCTCGCTGCAAAAGCAGGAGCAGAGCTCAGACCTGTGCCAAGTCCCACCAGGCTCCCCCCTGGCAGCTGCTCTTTCACATCAGTGACTGAACAGCAGGACTGAGATCCTTCAGTCTGGGCAGTGACATCCCTCTGCTCCTGCTAGACAGAATATTTCATCTGCATAGCTAGCACTGCACTCTGGGTTATATTTAGCAAGCAGAGAGCATCAGATGCTGCTCACTTGTGTGACTGTTTCAGCAAAAGGCAGTGCTGTGGCAGATGATGATGGGATGAACGTGCCTCTTGGCTGAAGGGAGACACATGCATGTTCTTAGCCATTTTTTTCACATTTTTACTAAAACTGAGATTACAAAACAACTAGTGTTATAAACTTTTGGATGAATAAAGAGATCACAAAGAAAGGCTGGCACTGGTGGACCTGATAATGACTGAAACAAGTGTAATCTGTGCCCAATGGTTCTCCAGGGGAGAGGGCAGACTCAGGGGAGCATTAAGCACTGACTGAGGGGATGCAGCCCAGGTGATTGCAAAGGCAAATCCTCACCCCAGGTGATGGATGGGCAGCAGGCAGTGACTGGCAGGGCAGCTTGGGTGGGGAGAGATGGCAACATTGATGGAGTCACTGCACACCCAAGGGTTGGGAGGCTATGCAGACCTAAAGTGCAGCTGCAATTCATGGGTTGCAACCACACAGCAAAAGTTTGTCCCTGCATGGGACAGGATTAAAATAAAATAAGATGGACGTATCTGTTGTTCCTGGGGCTTGGGAAAGAAAATAAAAAATCCCCCATTACTCGAGCCAGGCTTCATGGCCAAAAGTAATTAGAATTATTGGCCAACTAACAACTGAAGCTTTCATTCCCTCCCCAAGTAGAAAACAAAAGCTGCAGTGTGGCAGAGACTTGGAGTTTCCCCAGAGAGCTTTGCCCTGCTCAATGCAATGAGCCTGAGCAGATACTGCTGATGACTTGGTGCACTGGAGTGGCAGCGGGTGCCAAGCCCATCCCAGGCCATTTCTACTCCTGGCAAGGCTGAGCCTGCTACTTTTAGCTAAGCAAGAGCAGCAGATAGAAATGGGGGAAAAAAAATCAACAGCTGAACCTGGTACCAGAGGAATAAATAAAGTATGAAGAGAAAAGAAAGTTGAAGGCAAGTTTACAAGGCCAAGAGCTCCCAGGTTCCTCTTGGCATCCTCTGCAGTGCCCAGTCCAGCCAGGGCAGTGTCCCTGTGCCTCAGGGGACTGGTCCCAGTTCTGAGTGAGCTGCACTGGTAAAGCAGCATCATCTCCCCTCTGCCCACCCCGTGCCACCCTGACACTTTCTGCAGAGAGGACAGACTGTGGCTAATACACATTTGACACCTCGTTTCAAGCCCCTATTTAGGACAAGAAGCATAAAATAGAGCTTGATGGGCTCAATCTGAAAGAAGTTTAATGCTTAGTGCTTAATGGCCTCAGCAGTCTTATTCTGAGCTGCATTAAAAACCCACAGCTGCCAGTTGTAGGCAAGCTCCAGCCAGTGCCAGTGGTTCTGGGGCCAGAGACCAGTGCCCCTGCAGCAGTTAGCACAGTAAGAGAGAGAAAAGGCTCTTCCAGTGCAGCAAGGTGAGTAACTCAGCACAGGTCATGGCATCACTTCCACCTGGTCTCACTTAAGTGCTCTGAGTCTGATAAAAAATAGAGTGGTGTAATCAAGGCTTCCCAGAACAGCATCCAGGGAATACAGGAGGCTGGGATAGTAAGCACCCTGTTAAGAGGCTAAAGGAGTAGGCTATTATATATTTGACTATTTATATTCAGTCAATAGCTGGCTGAGGTATAGATAACTTCTTAAAAAAAAAAATAAAATAGTTGTATAGCAATGAAGAGGCATAAATGCCAGACTTGAAAGATGCAAACCTAATCCTGTGCCATAGGGACCCCTGTAGGATGTGTTCCCAGCCACCAGAACACACAAACATTGCTGTGTGGGGCCGAAGCCTGTGGACTGTTTTTTCTGTCGGTCAGCAAGAGCAGAACATTATTTTGTAAACATCTAACCAGCAGAAAGCCAAACTGTGAATGTGAGCAGCATGGCCTGGCTTTCTAAACAGGCTTTGCAGAGGAAACCTCAGCCAGTGGAGCCTCAGATTGCTGGTGCACTTTTTGGGTTGAATAATACTCTGTTCATGGATCATTACAGTGAAATTAAATAGGGTATTGGAGCAAGAACAGCCTACTGAACATGTGTATCAGCCCAGGCTGCTGCCATAGCAAAGGGAGCCTGTTTCTGTCTCTTTTGGAGATTGGCAAGGGTATAAAAATAAAATATTTGGTATCTGGAAGACATTTTCCACCAGACTTTTTCCTTTAGAGCTAGCAAAAAATTGTGGTCTAAATTAGTGCTCTGCGAGCTCTTTAAAAACAAAAAGGTTAGTTAAATGTAGTGCATGCAAATTTAACTCTTACAGCTACAGAAAGCTGAGACCCTTAAAGCAGGAACTTCTATATGTACAGAACAGAGATGATATTTAAGCTTCACCACTGTGCCCATGTTCTCTGGTGCCCAGTGTGGCTGGCCTGCATTTTGTGTTTATTCTGCCAGAGCTAAAATGCAGCCTCCATCAGGACAAGGAAAACCAGATTGCTCTGCAAGCCAGCCCCAGTGTCTGGGTGTCTGGGCAATGCTGAGACTCTGGGGTTGGAGGATTCACACTGGATGAGGCAGAGGATGCAGGAAGGGAGAAACCAGAGCAGCTGCCTGATGGCTCTGGGAAATGAACACTCTGCCAACACCCAGCCCAGAGTGGAGCCCTGCAAGGGGCACTCTTTGTTTCACCTGATGTTTTCAGGGAAGTCAAATCATTTGGAAAACGGTGTTTATTTTGACAAAAACCTGGGGAGAATGGGCTCTGTTTTGAATTTGTTGGAAGGGAGAGAAGTAAATCACGGTTTCTACAAAAATGTTTTCACTAGGGAGTTAGAAAAATGCAAACATATGCTGGGGGGCGGAGAAGTGTTCCTTGGATAGATATAGAGGAAAGAAATACATAAAGGAAAAGCAATTGACTAGAGAGGCTGCTTGTGTAACTGTTAGCATTTAACTAGTTAGCATCAGGACCTGGAAATCCACAACCCAGCCTGGCCGTCAGCTCATTTGACTGGATTGTTTTGGATTGCATTTGGGAACAATGAGAGCTACTGCAGCATGGCTCTGGGCTCTTCCCCAGCATCAAAGGGATGTGCAGATGACTTCCCAACACACTGAATGCATTGGATTTAGAATTTCTGCACAGTCTCTTGGATAAAATATGCTACAGATGGGAAAATATTTTTAAATCTTAATTCTATGTGGTAATACTTTGGTTATTATTTACTTTTCTGCAGAGTGCTAGTGATGGTTAGAGCCAAACTGGGATCTCTGTGAAAAGATGAAGTGACTGTCAGCTCAGAGTGCTCAGGAGACTCAGGGAAGGGTGATCTTTCTCTGCTGATTTTGTCCATCAGCCAAAAGCTGAGATTCAAAGGCACCACTGCCATTGAAACACAAAAATGCCCAGGAATGTCCTGACTATTCCGGTATTTCTGCAGGAAAAAGAAAATAAATCTGAGATACAAGAGTTGTAGAAAGAAAAAGGAGGCTGAGGGGCCTGGGGCAGGAGCAGTGAGGGGCATTGACCCCCTCTGTACCCACTTCAGCACATTTGGAGGACAGCAGGAGTCAGCAGAGCAAAGGAAAGGTCACTCTTCTCTGGAAATGGAACTCTTTTCTGGCCAGTTCCCTGTGGATGATCTCACATGCTTCCAAGGCTCGGGCACCACCTTACCTGCAAGCTACGCAGAGGGCAGAGAGCAGAGCAAGAGCAAAGACAACAATCCCAGTTGCCATTGCCAGCAGCACCGTGCCTTCCTTCCTCTCGTGCCGCACAGCCCCCACGGGGCCGGGCTCACTGATGTTCCTGTACTCGAACAGCATGGCAAAGCCTCGGCCCCGGTCCGTGGTGGTGATCAGCTCCATGATCACCTCCACCATTTCCAGAGATGAACCAAACACCATGGTCTTGTTTACAGGGGAATTTGGGCCGCAGAAGCGAGAGGAGAACGTGATGAGGTCGGAAACGTACAAGACATCGTGGGGACAGACATCCCCTGCTGCCTGAGGGCTGGAGGAGATTTCCATGGGCACTGCTGTTGAGGGAAGAGTCCAGCTCTCTGCTGGGACTTCATCTCTCTCACCAGCAGCTAGGTGGGCAAGCAACACCTTCCCTTCCACATCCTCTCCTGTTTCCAGGCCACTGGTGTTTTGCCTCTGCACTGAGGCACTACCAGCCATGGGGAATGGCAGCTCCTCGGGCTGAGCCTTGGTAATTGCTTTGGGTTCCTTCATCTGCTTCCACTGGTTTTCTTCAGATGCTTGTTTGGCTTCATTTTTTTTTGAGATGGTTCCTGGAAGTTCATCCAGGTGACCAGCAAGGTCCTTTGACTGGTCTCCAGTGCTGCCCAGGTTCTCAGCCACCTTCAACGTCGAGCTCTGGAGAGAGGGTTTTGTGGTGTGGACAGCAAAGCCCAGGTTTTCCTCAAGAGAAGGCATGTCCTTACTTTCTGTGGTAGCAGAGGCTGAAAAGCCATCCCAGGGGGTTGGAGTTTCACTAGAGCTCTCAAAAATGTCAAAGTCAAATATTTCCAAGATGAGATGGGTCCTCATGGGAATGAAAAACTGCCAGACGCAGTGTGTCCCTGGGTAGTAGTTGTTTGGGAAACCTGGTGACAAAATCAGGCCTCTTTCCATGGATTCCACCACTGCACCACAGGAGTAATACACCTGGGAAATAAAACAGAGACTCTTACACCTTGCCATGGATTACACCCAGGATTCAGTCTGCCAGAGCAATGGAAGGTCCAGCTCTTTTCTTTCCCTTCAGAGACTGGTTTAAGATACCCCCAAGACAGGGAGATTCATTAATCCTGTGCAAGTCTCAGCTCCTACTTTTGTGGAGCATCAATCTAATATGGGAAGCCACTCTTAGAGACTATGGAAGTGTATATTGGATGGTCAACCTCCAAGAGAAATATAACCCACGTAAGTAATTCACATAATTCTCACTTCCTACTACTGATAATTTGTGCTGTTGGCAAACATACAACTTTTTGACCACACAAATATGTTGCCCTAAACAGTTGGTTGTGTGAGAAAAACCTTAAGAAGCTAAAGGAAAAATGTGTCACAGCGTTTAAAACTCTGTGTTATTTTCATTACAAAAACATTTTCATGTAAAAAAAGAACCTTTGCATTGATGATCACCCATGATTCATCCAACCAACTCATCTTCTGTTTCAAGGGCATTCAGCCTTATTTACTTCAGTAAAATGTAGCTGCTTTTGATTGGGCAAATTGTCTCTTTTTCAAGTGCAAAGCCTCTCAAAATAGTGACAGCAGATATCAGCTCTCACCAGTAAACCAGCAACCAACATGAATTTTACATAACAGAGTGACAGTTCCATGTAAATCTGCTATTTCTGCCTTCTCCACAAATAGCCTCCAGCCTCCCAGGAGGAAGGAAGTCCATAAATGGTGGCCATAAAAACCACTGTTCTGTGCTTTTCTAAAGGTGCATGAGGCTGCTTTTGCACATCATATTTACAGCTACCTTCTCCCAAAGCCACTCTCAGAACCTTTTTTCAAGATTCTTTCATAAATTTGCAGAGCACAGAGCCCAGTCTGTGCCTCAGGCAATTGTTTTTGAAAAGGGAAAGAAAAAAAAAACCCAGAAGTGCTTAGGTCACAAGCCTGGTCTAGGAGCATGGGTTTACGAGCATTAATTGGAAAAGAAAGGGAATGCTTTGGGTTTGGTGTGGTTTTTTTATTGGAAATGATTGGTTGTCTTGGTCTGTTATCTATTTAAACACAAAGGAACTTGGCAGTAGAACAAACGAAGCTTATGAAGTCCATATAAAGCCACAAAGATCAAAATACTCCAGATTTTTTTTCTCTTGGTCCCTCCCCTTGGCTCATATTGAAATGGAAAGAAAAAAAAATGCAATGCCAAATGTTAAAAGCTCCTAAATAGAAACAAAAAGCCAGACCTGTTCTACGAGGCACATCATTTGTTTTCCAGCAGGTGCTGCTCATATTCTGGGGGATTTCAGGGTGGATACAGGATGGCCACAGAAAAGGACCAAAACAGTAATGTGGGTGGAAACTGTGTTCTGTATTCAACTTGGAATCCAATATTTGACTTGTAAAAGTGTCATCTAAATCAAAGCCCATGTTAATTATAGTGGAATAAACTACAGGCTGCTCATTTAAAGCACCTGGGCTGGATTATGGCTGGAAGTCTCAAGTGGAAAAGAAACCACATTCGTTGCCACACACATATTATTCTCTGTCTAATGCCTTAGGAGACCCACATGTAAAACCAAAACATATTAATAGAAATGTACTGATCTTTTCTCCAGGAGACAAAATGTTGGGGCTCAGTCTGTATTAGTTAATTCATTGTAAAAATCCAGGGGAAACAAGCAAAACTTTATGTCAATTTAAGAGGCTACAGGTCCTAACAGTTAGATCAATTTACTAATTCCCATCAGAATTATAGACACAGTTGTTGCCACTTGGATTTTACTGATTTCCAGTGAATATGCTCCTCTTTCCTCAGGGAGAGGATGCCTCTTCCATTTGGAAGAAGAATAGAGGGATTTTCTGTTCCTTCTCTTGTTTTCCTTCCCTTCATCCCAGCCTATCAGTGCAGTCTTGCCCTTGTTCCACACAGATCTTCTGAGCTCACTTTTAAACAAGCATTTGCATAGCAAGAAACAGTAAACACCACCAACTTTTGCACTAAAATAAGTGCCCAGTTTAGGAGGCAGAATGTGCACCAGCACTCCTGCTCTCGCAGGGTGGCACTCCTGGATGTGGGAGGATCACAGATTGGCTCAAACCTCCTTAAATTAGCAGTGATTGAGGGTGGAGATTTTGCTTTGGGGAAGATGTGAACTGATCCAGTTGCCTTTTTTCAGACCCTGAGAAGGCGCTTGGAGGCGTTCACAGCCCCTCCTCTACTACCAGGAGCCCCAGCCACCAGATCAGAGGGTCCTGTGCTGAATGGGGAAGTGCATCCCCCCCAGATCCCTCGCCCCCACCCTCAGGATAAGCTCCCTTTCCTGCCTTCCCTTTGCTCAGATCTGTCAAACTGTCATCATCTGAGGAGGAATATCTTGCACATTCTGTGTACACCCAAGGAGTCTCAGAAGGTGCCTCTTGAGCCACCAGCTGGCTACAATAAAAGCCCCAAGAGCTGCCCTGCACCCCCAAATCTGGGCAGAGACAAACTGCAATGTGTGAATTCCAGAAATAGGGCTGGAAGGTTGTGGCAGTGGGGGAATTGTTAATTTATTATGGCTTGTGAGACCAAAAAGATTCAAGACTTGCTCTGAGATCAGGGAAAAAAAATCCACAAGGGACAGGAAACGCAAGATAGATCTGAGGGAACGGGAGGGGGAAGGATTTCTGATTAGTTTATAATCCCCAACTGACTGAATGACAAAATGGTTTTGTTCATTTGAATCACCCATTATGAACCCTGAGTTTTGCCAATTAGACACAGATGTTCCCTTCTGCTGCAAGCTACAGACTCGTGGGCTTTTGACAGATGCGTGCAAAAAAAAATTGGCACATTTTGAATCTTTGCAAATGATAGGTTGTTGTCTTTTTAAAAACAACACTTGATATATGCCCCCACCAATTAGGTGAATTATGAGCAGGGAGAACCAGATTACCAGTCCTGTTTGTCTGCTTTCCTCTCTGGCCAGAGATTCCAAATGTTTCCAACAGTTGTGTCTCCAGTCCATCGTGGTCAGAGAAATCCTATCTGCTCTCTGTACTGGGGGAACTGGGGAACTGCATTTAGTGTGTTTAGAAGTGACTCAAATCTCAGCTACTGCTGCTCAGCCATAAACACAATGGTTGGCTATTTCAGAACATGCCAAGATGTTGCATTTCCCCCTTTGACACTACACAGACCTTTCAAAAGCTTAAATCTTGTGCCATTACTAAAAAATGCCCCATTGTCATGTACTGACCTCCTCCTGTGCTGGTGTTTGGACTGAGAAGTTAAAACTGACATCAGCTTTGAGCTATTCACGATACACACGTGTAAGGAGTTATGGGGCACCAGGAAACACAGGGCTAAGGAGTACAAGGAGGACCTTGTGGCTGTCCCCCCCCCAAGGTGACAGTGGTGCTCTGGTGGTGCTGAGAATGCCCTGCTGCCCCTCTGAGGAGCACATCTGCAGCAAACCCATGTGTGATGCAGTTGTAGGGAGGTTTTCTTACACATGAAGTTGTGCTGGGCTGGAACAGATGTGGCCAGAAGTGACTGCAGGACACTGCTCAGGAATCTCAGTGCAGACACCAGATCTGAGCTGCTTCCTGAGGAGCACCAGCTCCCAAAGGCAGAGGAGCCCCTGCTGTGTTATTCAGGGTGCAGCACAAAGCCAGAGTGTCCCTGCTTCAAACTGGATTCTGTGCATCAAAGAGCTCTTAAGAAGTAGGAGGCACTGATGAGAAGCAGAATTCCCATGCATAAAAAGGAGAAAATTATTGTTTTGGCCAGATGGGATTTTACCATAAGGCCCACCCAAGAATATGCACTGGGAAGAGTAGTTATCATCATCTGATATATAATAAAACTCTTAACTCTGCTCTCCACTCACACAACACCTACAAATGTAGGCCTGGAGCCTCTGCATTCTTCCTGTAGGAACATTGTCAGGGGATCAATACATTCACTCTCTACAAGATTAATTTAGTTTAACAATATAATTATCACCCTTTAGTCACAATTACTGCCAAAGAAGGCACGAGGCTAGAGCAGGACCAGAGGCAGGCTCAGAAGGAAGCTCCTCACTCTGCCAGGACAGGATAAGTTCTTGCAGCAGCTCAGAGCAACCTCATGCTCAAAGCCTGCAGAGGTCACACAAAAAGCCATGAATGGCAAGTTGTGGCAGGCTCTAGCTGGCCCCCAGCCTCTTCAGTGATGGGTACCAGCCTCTGCCTGACCCACAGGGAGCAGGCATGGCTTGGGGTCTCAGGCTTCCCTGTCCTGCCTCCAGCAGGGAAGTGCTGCTGGCCCGAGGTGATGCTGTGACAGAGAAGGTGACCATGGCCATGTGGCTCAGCCTGGAAAGATGCAAGCCCTGCTGAAGAGAAGTGGAAACAAAGAGATGCAAGGCCCTGGGCAGGGAAATCCTCAGCCCATTTGTGTTCTTAGATTTTGCTTCTCTTTCTCCACTTGTGTTAATGCTGGTTATGAGGAGCTGCTGGTTGCAGCATCCTAGAGGACACTGCCTCACTTGCATCCCAGAGACTGTTTATTCTTAAAGTGTATTTATTTCAAAGAAGGGGAAGGAGAACATCCTGTCTTGATGTTTGATATTCCTCTGTGAGCACCATCTCAGATTCTCTGGCTTGGGACTTACTCAGTGTAGCTTGTTTTCTTTTATAAAATACCCAAGGAATAGCAAGTTCTTGGGGTGCACACCCTGAGTCAAAGCTCAGCAAAGGGAACTGGAGACACACAGCTGAGCCACTGAATTTCCACTACATCCTTGGGGCCAAAACACTCACCTCAGAGAGGGACCCAGCTGCAGGCTTGCAAGGAAATGATGTGCAAAGTTCATAACCCACTTTGCCCTCATTAATGCTTTATGCACATCTCAACTTCTGTGCATTTCTCACATGTATTTCGAGTTTCAGGCAGATTTAAAAATGTCACTTCCACTTCTTTTTAGAAACAAGCGTAGGAATAATCCACTATATTTCAAACTGACTGAACATTAAGAAGTGCTGCATTTATTAGTCTTTTCAAGCACAGATGTGTATTAACTCCTTATCCAAGTAAAAGGGCTTTTTGGTCTTTGCTTAAAAGGAAAAAACTAGTACTGGAGTAAGGTGAGGATAGAAGCTTTTCATGCAGACCCTTTAAAAACTCATTCTGAAGAGAGGATATTTGGTTATGATCCCATGATTTGAATCAGAAGATTATTTTATGTTTTGTCCCTTCCTGTAAAATAGCCCCACTATTTAAACACTTCTAAGAGTAGAAAAGAAAGAACTCCTCTACAGGTAGATTTTTTTGCTTAATTTAAAAATCAAAATCCACTGCACATCCTAGAGCCAGAACAGGACATGGGCAGTGCATGGGCATCCCCCAGCAGCCTTATCTGGTCAGCCTACAGCTGATTCCACAGAAGCCACAGGGGTAAGCAAATAGTTTCTGCACAGAGATGGATGCAGCCTTAGAATCCAAGATTGTTCAGCCTGGATGATTAAATTTAGCCATCTGAGTTCAACAGAGCATCAGTGGGATGAAAATCCAGCAAGCTTTATTTGGGATAACTCACCCTCCAAAATTAAAAACATCTTATGTGCACACATGCACACACACGTGGGCTTCTTTCAAAGAGCTGGAAATGCTTCAAGGCTCCTTCACCAGCCCCTTCACATTTATCCTGCCCAAGGGACCTCTTAAAAACTCTGGCTACACCAACAGCTTTGCACAGAGGGAGAGGTGTGGCATCCCAGCTACTTCTCCCCTCCAAACATGGGAAGTTCACTCCAAGTTAAAGATCACTCGGGCTCCTGAGGACATTTGAACAGAGCCAGCCACCTGGGATGAAATATGAAGTGGCCCAAACATTCAGCCAGAGCAGAGAGAAAATGCTAAACTTGGGGTTTTAAAAAGAAAATGAGAAGGAAAAAGGGAAAGTTGTCATTCCACAATCCCAGCTTACAAGGGAAAAAGAAAATAAAGACAAGTCTTTACTTGCTGACATGGCTGGAACTCCCTGCAAAGCTACCAGAAATACAATTCTTGTGGTTCCCAGCAAAAGCCCCAAGTTTTCCTCTCACAGTATTTCCAAGCTAGGGAAGTCTGAGCTTTTTGGATGCTCATCAAATACAGGATCTGAGGAAAGACTATCCCAAGAGTGAGACAGAAAACTCCAGTCTGTTGGTTTAAGAAGTGACCACATTTCCTTCACTAGCTGACTGATCTAGAGATCAAAGCTGGTAGGACCTTTCCAAGCACAGGACAAAGTTAATCAGAGACTTTGGAAAACTAGTGCTCTATTTAGTTTTGCATTTTCAGCTCATCATTGCATGCAAGGTTTATTTTCTCCCATTAGAATGAGCTAGATACAGCTGCAGCACATCTAACCTATTTTTCCCACCTGGCAGCACCAGAGTTCCTAGAAATGCCTTGGAATCATCACTTCCCTCCCTGCCAAATTGCCTTTGCTGTTTGAAGCATGAGGCAACAGCAAAAGGAGACTCTCTCATCCCACATTAGGGCAGCTCTTCAAGAGTCTCTGGATGGTTGAAAGTAGCAGAGTTAGCACAAGCAGATCAGACATGGCATTGACAGAGCACAACAAAAATTGCTGACACTTTGCTTGGTTATTAGCTTCTCCTGTCTCCTTTTTTTAGTCTTTATTTGTAATTATTTTTTCAGCTTGATCTCCAAAAGAGTTTCTATCAATTTTGAGAGTACCCTGCTTGCTGAGGGGTCTTGCCCTCCCAACACAAACCCACCTCCTGCACACATGTATGTTCTCCTTGTTCCTGAACCCATTCACACAACCAAGCTCTGAACAGGGCTCAGTGTGGGACTCAAGCTGGGCTGAGCATACATTTGCTTTTAATACATTTATGGTACCAGAGTGCCATCCTACATTTTAATACATTTATGGTACCAGAGCAGTTGCACTCATGTTTTTAAGCAAGGATCTAATACTTCTTTAAATGAGTGCAACCTGCTGGATTTAAGCAAAACCAAACCCACATTTTTTAACAGATGCTCTGTTATTTTAGTGGTGGGCAGCAGCAGTTCCACCACATGAAAGTGATTATGGATGTGACATTTCCACTCTGCAAATCCCATTTTCAGGAAATGGACTTGTCTTGTATTTCTTCTTGGCACACATCAGGCAGCTTCACAGGGCCCTGTTTTCACATTTATGTCTGAGTTTTATACTGGTTTTAATAATTTGCAGGACATTTGAAGAGAACAAATATGCAGGTAGGAAGGAAAGGAGGCTGTGAAAGCCTCCTACTGAAGGAGACAAGGAAAACAAAAATACTGCTAGAAGAGTAGGGGAGGGAAGCAGGAATGCAGTTCAGCAATTAGAGCAAAGAATGCAAAGTCTGAATGAGACTTGAGGACTTGGAGGCCCAAATTTGCCTCAGACTGCAGACATGCTATTCTCTCTTATTCCTCCCATATGTGACTCTGCTGCAGCTCAAGCATCACAAGAAGATTGCTGGGAAGGCACTGCTTTATTTCACTGGAGAACAGGCAACCTTCTCCTCACTTCCCACCTAAAAAAGAATAATCAGGGGGGAAGGAATGTTTTCATACCCTTGGATGGAGGCAAATAAGCTCTGCTGGGATGGCAAGAGGCTGGCAGGGCTCAGGGTACCCTCACCTGCTGTAGGTCTCCAGGGCCAGCTCCCAGAGCCTGCCTGTGGATGCAGCATTCCCTGCAGCAGCTTTCCAAACCGTTAGGCAGGCATGGCCACAACAAATCCCTGGGAATCAAAGCAGCTGCAGAAGTGGCAGGAGAAGGTCAGTGATCTCATTAGAGCCAGGAGGCCAGGGCCCCCAGCCACAGCGAGGTCCCAGCTCCACAGCTGCAGCGTGTTTTGATACCTGGCTCTGGCAGATTGCATAACTGCACCATGAGGTCACCATCCCTCCTCCTTGATCCTCGCTCCGAGCAGGAGGTGGGGAAAAGGAAAATCACAAGAAAACAAACACGGGCACCCCGACAACCACCAGGCACTGTGGAGAACAACAGCCCTCCTCATTTAACTCCAGAGATGCTCGTTCCCAAACAACAAAAAAATGCTTGTTCCCAGGGACACAAGCAGGGGCTGTTTTGTGAACAATCACCCATGGACCAACCCAGCTTTCCATAGCATGGTCAGCAGTACATGCACTCTGAGCATACATTGACATTTCGTGCTCGCCTTCAGAGCATGCAGAGCAAAGGCAGCAGAATGCTCTGCTGCTTTTGGGAGGTTCTGGTGAGAAGGAAAACCAGTTCATCCTCATTAGGCCAGAGATGCCAACCTACACTGTAGTTATGAGCAGTGGGCAGATTTTTCTGCAGCAGCCACAGACCTTTCTGAGTATCTGCTGCAAGATTCCTATATTAGATGAGGAACATCCAGCCCTGGGCGCAAGGAATGCTGGCTAATTTAGCTCGTTTCCTTCTGCAGGCAGAAGCCAGAGTTGTTTCCTACAGAGCAAGAGTTAGAGATGGTCTTAAGAGCCCTCTGGAAGAGAATGTCCCCCTCTCAGCAAAGGTGGGGCTGCAGGAGGCTCATTGCTAGCTCAGCTACATAAGGGCTCAGAGGTGAAACCTCAGAACACTGAAAAGAATTCTTGTTCTCTTCCACCACATCACAAACAGGGAGAAGTTTCAGTTCTCCCCTTTCAATTCTCTAGTTAGGATGGAGTTGGATTCACCTACAAGCTCTCTTACAAGTTACAGCTATGATCTATATTTTTAGAGCTAGAAATGCTTATGATGAATAGTTTTTCTCTGGGCTTGGCAGCTCATGGGTACATTTGCTACCTGTCAGGTTCTCAGACTGAAGTTACCATTACAGGAGCAGTCCTAGCATTCACTGATTACTCAATAGTTGCTGCATGTCACCGTGCAGACATGCTTATGAAGTGAATAAAATGTTGGTAGACTGTGAAATACAGATAGAAGTGCTCTGGAAGAGACCTAGGCCAAGGCACAGGACATTTTCTTTCTTTAATTTCATTTACATTTTCTTTAATTTCATTTACATTTTCTTTAATTTCATTTACATTACAATATTAATTTAATTCTTCTCTTTTCAGTCTGAAAGGACAAAAGCCAGATTGTTTTACTATCAAATTATTTGAAAAATCTATTTAAAATATGCAAATTCAGTGCTTGGAAAGACCCACTTGACTAGGCAGTGCTCCCTTGGGGACTGTAACCATTACACCCATAAAGCAGAACTATTTTAAGCAGAAACCTTTCATAAATTTATTGTGCTATCCTCCTGCAACAAATGTGATCCGTGTCCCTAGGAGAGCAGTCTGAACATTGGCTTTCCCTTTCCATCACAACATCAGCTTTTGTGCCCAAGGCAGCATACAACATATCTGACACAACATCCACCAGGGAATGCTGGAATTCCCAGCCTTTTCTTGTGGACCTTTCAGACTAATCCTTGCAGGGTGGGGGGAACAAAGCTAACTCTTGTGACTGGACACTCACTAAACAAATAGAGATTCTCCAACAAAGTTGCAAGATGCCCTATCAAATAAGATCCTTCATCTACACAAAGCTGCTATCCATGTTCTAGTTTGTTGGGTTCCTTTTTCAGAAAATACCCTCATTCAAACATACAAAAAAATGTAAAGCCTTAGAAAGAGAAACAAAGGCATCATTTAGAGTGTCTCCTCAGGCAAATAATCCTGAATATGATGGGACCATGGTAAATAAAAGTAAGGCAGTGTAATGAAGAGTTCAAGATGCCATGGCCATTTGCTTCAGGGCTTTAATAGGTCACATAGGTCTATTCTCTACTGGAGCAAGTTCTCATTAACAAAGTGTACACAACACACCATAGAAAAATTAATAGTAAATGATAGGGTTGGTGGGAACTGGCAGGGGTGATGGCACAATTTCCAGAAGATCAATCTGGTTTTCATTTTCTATAAATTGAGCAGTTTAGAGCAGCTCAAATTAAAGAGTAGAAAACATGGTCAGATTGTTTTCTACTGCTTGGTAACCAGATGGAATATATAACAAAATAAAAGCTATAGTCCTGCAGCAAAAGTTTATTTGTGGAGTTCAGTATAAAAATTGAACACCCTTGAACAAGTTATGTATATCCATAGGAATCTGTAAAATGAATGTTCCCAAATTAACTTCATATATATCACCTCCCAAATACATGGGGGAGATACAAATAATGAAATCCATATGCACCTTAGGTGCCCAGAACTGCTTTGTTTCATTTTGAAAGGACAAGAAACAGGAGAAAGGAGAATTGAAAGGCAATCCCAGGCAAAATTTGCTGACCGTTTCTTGGGAAATAAACTTGGATTTTTAAAAGGAAATAAAACACACTCATGTACATGTAAACTGGCCTGGCAAAAGAAGAGCTGTTAGTGCTTGGGCTTCCAGCTTCATGACCTTATTGTTTCATTCAGACACTTCAGATGTTTCACATGCTGGAAGCCTATTGTACAAACACACGGAGAAGGAAACATTCCATATGTTGGAATGTTTCCAACATATGAGAATGCCAAACCTGCAAATATTCTGTGTCACCATTACTGCTGCAGAGCTGTTACCCAGCCTTTTGGGAACCAGGTTGTTGTGCCACTAAATGTCACTAGCAGGTGGGAGGGCTTGTGCAGAGGACATGGGTAGTGATCTTTCAAATGCAAGCAAAGAAAAACCTTCTCCCTTTCATGTAAGCTTTTTAGCTGGGCTTCCACATGAGCCACTGCTGCAGCTGGAGCTGGAGCATCCAGGGCTCTGCTATGGTCTGAGTGCTCACCCTTACTTTTGGATGGTACACAAACAGCAGCACTTCTCTCCACCTTGTTCTCCCAGGATTAGTCTCCTCCCCTGCACTCTGGAAAGGGAAATTTCCAAGACTCTGTTTTTGCCAGGATTCCAGAGAGCAGGATGCTTGTAAATTTTACTTTATTGCTTACACATAAGGAGAGACCATGAGGGCACAGCAGGGAGGGTTGGGAGAAAGCTGAAAAAATTATCACAGATACTGCAGACCAAGGAAAAACTTTGCCTGGGTTTGTTGTTACAGGGTCCCAACCAGTGAGCAGTTTGTTTTCCTAAATAAATCTGCTTTGCAGACATCCTTTCTTCTTCCCATTCAAGTTCCAACCAGGAAACCTGGAATAAGTTACTGTTGATTTTAGAGGCAAATCAAAGTGTTCAGCCTGCTAAGGCTGCATTTAAAGTTAGTCTTGATGAGCAACTCCTTGGGGCCCTCGTATTCAAATAGTGAGGGCTCAGAATTACCTGAAGTGCCCACCCATGCAGATCTGGAGCACAGGAGGAAGTCAAGGGCATGGGCAGCCAGGCTTTGAGCCTCAGTGCTACCAGGAAAGGCTTCACATTTTCAGTCAAAAATCCCTTTTATAAAAACCTCAGTCTCTAAACAGTGGAATATTTACTAACCAAGACCAGGACAGAGATGGACTTAAGTAGTATAAAAGGATTAGATCTCCCACTGCTAATCCCAAATGAAGCACAGTACAGAGCAAGCACACTGTCCTTGGAAAGGCTGAATGACCAACTTCCTGGCATTTGGAGCAGGCTGGACTTTTAGAGGCATGTACCCAGGAATCTGTCATTATTGGCCTCCCTGGCACCTGAACCTAGCTAAGTCCTGCTACACCTTCACAGAATAAAGAAATATAAATACTTCAAAAACAGATCAGTAAGAGGTGGGTGAACTTCCAAAATCCCCTCCTAAGAGCTGACAGTAGTTCTGAATGGAGGCTTGTGGCAGGCCATTTTGTTGAGCTCATTTGGTGTAGAAACCTGGCTGCTAATATAAAGAAATAAGAGGAGTAAAACACAGGATGAAAATGAGATAGTGTAGCAGGTTATGGCTTGCATGTGAAAAATTGCTTTTGTTTTGCCACTTTGAACACCACCCACCCCTGCTTTCTATTGAAGCATAATGGTACTGCCTGTACTCCCCCAGGACCAAGGATTTCACTTAGTTTAATAGTTTCTGTAATTAGATATTTGTGAAACTCTGAAATGCTCTGATGAAAGGTACTGTAAAAGTATTAGCAACTCTTCCACCATGAAAGGGCTCCACCCAAACCCAAATACAGATGTTGTCCTCAATGCACATCATTACTAATCCAAGCCAGCAGTACTTATGGCCTGATTTAAATCCTCCTGAAGTCTCAGATGACTTCTGTGAGCTCCAGTAGGGCTCCAAGAACTCTAGAAAGGAAATACAGGCAAATTAGCCTTCGCTCTTCTCAGAATTGGAACCTCCTTTCCATTGGCAATGACATGAGCAAGGATATTCAAAATGAGCCATGGGGCCATTTGCTGCTGAGAGCCTGTAAGAGGAATGATAATGTTTAACACTGAGTTTGAAACCAAGGCTGACAGTCAGGCTTCTCCCTACCGCTGTGAAGTTGTTACACATATTAATGCAAGTCCCAACAGTGCCCTGTCCCTGCTCCACCCTTCTCCTGCCATGAATTTGTACAAGAGGATGAGTTTTCTATTTAGTACTTCCCATACTCAAGCAAGTATCTAAGCACCAGGCTGAATATTCATCATTTATAGCTCTGGGACATCAGTCAAAGGACAGTGTGTAATGGCAAGAACTGCTGTACCAGACCTGGTCTAGCTACACTACTGCTGGGGAGCCACTGTCTGGCACAAAATATGCCACGAGTTCCTTTTCTTTTTAATGAAGAAAGGGAGGCAGGAAGCAAGAGACCTGAATATTTGACTATGATTCCTGGTCTGTCACACAAAAAGCAGAGGTGAGAATAGTAATTATTGGTTACCACAGGAAAGTTTGTTTGCTGGGTCTTTGCAAAGCAGTGCAACAGGATTGTTTGCTCCAACCTCTTAGATAGTAAGGAAGAAAAAATTATTTCAGCTTTTTCACCCCAAGGATGGTTGGTATCTCTACCAGCACTACAGTCTTTTAGCTCCTTCTGCACAAAGATTACCCACATAATTCCAGAAATCTTCTGCCACTGCCTTGTTTCTCTTACCTTGGCTGCTGCTTCCATTGCTGGCCTTGGTGAAAGAGAGAATTATGGTTCAGCTCTACAAAGAGAGAATCCCCTGTGCTGTGCAGGACTTGAGGCCAGCCTTGTCCATCTTCTCAGCTTTCAGCTCCTCCAGTGCTTCCGTAATTAGAATTATCAGGACTAAAACACTGCGGACATTATTGCTGCTTAGCGTGAAGCTAACAAGCGAGCCCCAGATTTATAACACTCTGGCCAGACAGAATTAAAAAAGAGTTACAAATCATTGCCCAGTTCCAGGGATATGTACTCCAGGATCTCCTTTTGCCAGAGACTCCACGTGAACTTTAGCCTCTAGGAGAAATCCGCCTGCAATTTTCTAATTTAAATACCAGTCAGACCAGTGGCGGGATGTAAACTAACATGCATGAAAAATAAGGGTTCAATGACCCAAATCAATTATGTTTTAAGGGCACTGCTCTGGACTCAGTAGGAAATATTTTAAACAGGAAAAAGAACTAAATAGGATCATTCATTGAACTGACTTGGAAATGAGGCAGAAATTTGGTAAATAGGAAATCCAATGCAAGCCAGCTTTATGAACCAAATTTAGTGGATTAAAAAAACCCAGCAAAACAACAACAAAAAAGAAAAACCAAACCAAAGTCAGAAAAAAAATGAACCAAAACAACAAAAAAACCCAAGTCCAGATAATTTTTAGACTCGTGTTTCATGCTCCTGGGTACTAAAGAGAACAGTGTAATAAAACAAAGCAATTCTCACGCCTTCCTTGAGCCCAGGCAGTTTAACACTGTTTACTTCCAGACATTAAAAAAAAAAAAACAAAACCAAAAAGTGGTTTATAGAAACCCTGGAACTGCATCTTTATTAAAATACAACAATCTGCAGGTCTTCTGTACAAAGAAAAATTTATAATTTAAAGAAAAAACAGCTTCTGAAGTTCAGAACCAGCCACTGTGACTGGATTTTTAAAGCACATACACAGAGGCTAGGGAGAAACAGCTCTACTGCTCCAGAATATATGAAGATAGCTGCTCCCCAAACTGGCCAAACATCCAAAGTCTGTGCACGGTAAACATCTGATCTGCCAAGATACATTGTAAACACAATAGGATGCAGTTATGGCAATTAATCAAGATACAAAGAAAACAGGAAAGACCTATCATTTCTCTGCTCCTCAAGCACAAAGTACTTTCACAAACAGTGAAGAGATTAATAGATATTAAGTCTACTGCCAACAAAACTTTCAGGTTCTTTGAAGGTGCCTAATTTGTCTCGACTGGCTTTATTTCTTGAGACAGAAATACAGCCTGGTGTGCATACTCAGTGCTTTACAGTGAGAAATAAAGCAAAAGCTACCTGGACCTAAAAATCCCAATAAAGTGTTACTAAAATAACCAGCACACCTGGCAGCTGCTGGGATTGGAACCAGATGTGCAGTACATCTGGTAAAGAATGGGACTGCTGCTAACAAACACTGAGCTGTTTGAGGGATATACTTTTCCAGTCCAGCAAGGGTCCAGAAAGACAGCAAAAGTTACTTATTTTGCCCCTACTTTTCTCAAGGCAGATGCTGACCACTGACAGACCTATTGTGTGCCAATTTAAAACATTTGAGACCTTCCCTATCCTCCTGCCCCAATCAGAAGTGCATATTTTGCTGCTCCAGTTGCATAATTTACTGATTCAGCTGCATGCTTGGTTGATCTGGTAGGAGACTAGTACAGTAGTTGAGATTCTGGATACATTGCCAACTGTGCAGCGTGCTTTGTTGATCAGGGCTGTAGAATTTAATAGCTGAAATTTCATACACTTTACTAATCAGGCCACATTCTTTGCTAATTGAGGTGCATATTTTAGTAGTTGATTTTTTTTTTAATCTTTCACTGATCTTGGGAAGGATCCTGCTCCCTCTGAAACCAGCAGGAATTTTGCCATAGTTCTTGCTGGGTAAAGGACTAAGACTTTCACTAGAGGGTCTAGGATTGCTAAGATTTCTTCTCTTAAACAGAACAAGAAAGGCTTGATTTTTTTCTTTAAGCCAGCAAGTGAACAGAAGAATACCATTTGAAGGATGGCACTGGCATAGAGAACTCCTCCACAGGGATTTGATTAAACAGATAATATTTAATGGACATACAGAGACATAATTTTGACTGTGTTACTCTTTCATCAGGCTTACATTCTTCCTTCAGGATAAACAAGCCGCTTATCTGCACATCTTGTTCCATTTGATACAGACACGCAGGAGGAAACATCATGCACCTTATCTTCACATTTTCTTTCATTTGATCTAACTCCTACTTTTAAATTGCTGGAGTACTTGGTGAAGGATTCCAGAGAGAGCTCTACTTTGCCACAAAACACATTGAAAGCATCCATGCTACCTCACGGCATCACAAATTTCCTCAGCTCTTACTGGCAGAGACCACCTTCCTGGATGAAAAGAACAATTCAGTTCCCTGTACCTCATTCAGACCTTGCCCTTGCCAAGGGAGTTTCTGTTATGTGTTTACATTAACTCAAAGCCAGAAGACAAAAAATTTCTCATAAATCGTTGAATGCCTTTTTCCAACTGATAAATTGAACTACATTTGAACCACTAACTTAGAGTGGGATGTATATTTCTTTACTAGCATAGCAACACTATCAGTGTAGCCAAAAAGATAAAAATAGTGACGCCTACGCAGCTCAGTGCAGTCCTTGATGAGTGAAGAGCAAGTGCAACTTACTCCAAGAAATAATAAAAACAGGGAGCAAGAGGTGTACACACACATCTGTTTGGACACAGAATTCCCTGTCACATTGAGGAAGACAAGCAACAGAAAATGCTTTTCATTCTGCAAAAGGAATTGTCCAGTATGTTAAGAGCCTATAAACAACGTGATCAAAAGAATAATTGACACAGCAAGAAGTCAAGTTGGGGAAAGCAGGCAGGAGACTGCTGCTTCTTCATTGAGGAGGCATTTTCTTTTCTGTAGTGCTGTTGGTCAATACTTTAGTTCAGTTACTGCCTGGTGTGAAATCAAAGACTCCTGATTTCAGAGTCAGAGAACAATTGAAGTTGACTAGGAAACATTAGAGAAAAATTAGCAAAAATTAGAGAGTTTGCTGATGCATTTACTGTCCCACCATTGCCTTTCACCCCCAAATGCACAGCACACAGCCAGTACTTGCTCCTCACAACTGTACAGGCAAAGGCAGAAGAGAAGCAGCACAGGAAGGATGCAATAATTCAGGGAAGCAAGCAAGCTATGTAGTTTAATAAGAGAGGTATGCAACTGGATAAGGGTAAGCTTGCATTCTGCAATGCAATCCTGACTTGAAAGAGAAACAAAATACCAAGCCCCACAACCATACAATTCAATAAATCTTGGTAAAGTTAGTATTTCAGAGCCAGAAATGTGGCTTAATTAAATTCTCACTGTAGCTATCTTCACTAGGATACCAAAGTGAGATAAAACATCTTCATTTCAACCACAGTCATCGCTGTGTGCTTGTGAGCTGTAGCAGGGAATTACTTTATCAGGCAGAATTATAATGCTGTTTGCCACCAAAGAAAGCAACCCCACACCTTTTATTTCTTTATATATACATATATATGTAGCAAGACATAAATGAATGGAATAATATTTTCTTATACTCTAGTGGCTCGTGTTTTATAAAATTGAGAATCTCTGCTAGAGATGTCAAACCGTGGTTCCATCAGGGTCCATAGGAAAAGTCCCACTCCCTTTAGTGGGACCAGGACTGCTCATCCTTCCCAAATCTCAGAGCGACTGCTCTGCAGCTGCTCCTGGTTGTGGGGCGCTCCGTGTTTCCTCCTCTCCCTTTCCACCGCAGCTCGGGAGCCGCTCTCTCAGCTCCCCGTGCCCACTTGCTCTCAGCTCTGCCCGGATCCCTGCCCTGGGAGCTGTACCTGTCACTTGCAGAGTTTACCTGCTCCCCCTGCTACAGCCGAGGTGCACAAGAGCGGTGACAGGAAAACTACACGAGGTATTTGGTTTGGACTCCCCAAGCCCGGCTGTGCCCGTGGCAGGGATGCCTTTGGGCAAGGGTTCTCATTTCTGCTGGGAATCCGTAGTCACTGGGCTTTCGCCGGATTTCGGGTCCGGCTGTACCGAAGCGGTGGGGCTGATCCGGAGTCCCGGAGCATCCCGTCTCGCGGTGCCTCTCGCACTCCGAGGCGAGTCCCCGGCCAGCCCCACACCCCGAACACCGAGAGACAGGGGCCGAAGGGACCCGCAGCCGCCCCCGCCGCGGCCGCCCCGCTGCATCCCTCCTGCCGGTGCCGGCGGCGCATCCCTGGTCCCGGGAACACCGGCGCACCCCTCACCCGGGCTGCCGGCAGCTCTGCTGCACCCCTCGCCCCGGGACTGCCGGTCCCTCCCCTCCTCTCGGCGGGGCTCCCGGGGGCTCTCCCTCCCCGTCGGGCTCGCTGCTGCCGCGCTGCCCTGCCCGGTGCGGGCGGGGGCCGGTGCCGCCGGTGCCGGGGGTTACCTTGGCTCCCGCCCCGCCGAGGCAGAGCGCCGCGGCCGCCGCCAGGACGAGCCCCGCGCCGGGGCCGCTGCGGAGCATGGCGCGCCGTGCCGAGCCGTGCCGAGCCGTGCCGCGCCGCGCTCAGCCAGCGCAGCTGCCGCGCCGAGCCGTGCCCCGAGCGGCGCCGCTGACAGCGACCCCCCGAGCCCGGCCTCCCCGCCCCTCGCCCCCTCCCCCGGCCGCTCCCGGCCCCTGCCCTCCCCCGGGGGGTCACCTGCGGCGCGGAGCTCGGCGGGGAGCGGGCGGAGAGCGGGCTGGGGGGGCAGCGGGGGTAGCCCGGTCCGAGCAGCCCTCCCCGGGGTGCTGTATCCTCGGCGGGCTCGGGAACCGCCGGGCTGGAGGCAGCTCAGCCCCTGCGAGCAGCGGCGGGAGCGGATTCTGCGGGAAAAGTTTCTCCTCGGGGCCGTGGGAGATGGAGGGGCTGCGGTGCAGGCACTGGAGAGGGCGGCTGCCCTGGGCAGCGCATCCGGCCGCTGCTCCAGTCCCCTGCCCAGTCAGGGGAGTGAAGGGACAGAGGAATGGGAAACGGGACAAGGGCTCAGTCTTTCCTAGCTAAAAGCAGCCCGGCTTCATCTGAGCACGAAGCAAGGAACGGGAAAGGAATATTCACGAGAATCCTGAGGAGCCCAAAGCACAGGACCTACACAAAAACCAGGAGTCAGGGTACAGCAGCCACTTAATATTTCTGAGCGTGATGGGAGGGCAAGGGACACTACTTGCTTCTGATGCAGCTTTCTGGTTTACTCTCTCCTGTACCCCATTGACTCATCCTGCAGTGAGTGTCAGACAACAATTTAATCAATGGGAAAAAATGGATAACACCTTCAGTTGGTGTCCAAATGGATGCATATAACAAGCATGAAGTTGGACGCCTGGTGTCAAAGAAAACTTTCTTTTTTCATAAATGCAGTCTTGTGCTGAATGCATCCCAGCACTGATCTCGTGTCTAGTCCAGGCCATTCACTTGCTCCATGAGTTTGATGTCTGTATTGTAGGAGATAATGCCTGAATCCCAAAGAAGTGAAACAGATCTCCACCTAATCCTTCCAGTGCTTGTGAGATGAAGCTGCCTGTTGGCCTTTACTAGGCACCTACAAAAAGTAACAACATGATTAGCCTAAGGCTGAGGGAGGCTCAGGGACAGGACTGCTCACTGCCCACCAGGACCAGGCTGCCTCCCTGGGAAATGTACATATGCTAATTTAGAAGGAAGGACACATAAGGAATGTCTCAATAGCTTAATTGGCTTGTTTATACTTCTTGCACTGAAAGCAAAAGATGCAAATAATTCTTTGTGTGACCAATTCTTATTTTACCCTTCTTTTTTCAGGGCAAACTCTTGTAAAGGGCATTCCTGGGCTCTGACCTTGTCAGTTATTTACTGTGACTGCCTCTGTTTGAATTTACATTTTGCTCCTCCCGGGTAATATTTCTTTGACTTACCTGTCAGATGAAAAAGCATATATCAGAGAATTTATAACTACATTTTATCTGTTCTGAATAAAAACAAAACCCAGGGCACTTGGCATCCTTGGCAGGAAGGTTTTTTTGAGCAGAACACTTGTGCCTGAAGGGCAGTCTGGTCTCTCCAGCATAGCACTGAGGCACATTGCTTTTCTCAACACTCACAGTTAAATCTCAGGGCGATGTCACCATAAATGTTTGTTAAGCTTTGAAAAATCCCCGAAACAAGAAATCTACTTTTTTCTACATGAGGCTCAGTGTGACAAGAAGTAAATGCAGAGATTCCATCTGCTGTTTCCTTATGCTGATGCACAGCTGTTGAGGATGTAAGCCAAAGACTAGCTGGCAGAAAAGGACATTCAAAACACTTCTTTACTCGGACAGTGCTGGAATAATAATATAAAAATATCTAAATGAAAGGGAAAGAACAAGTCCAAGTCTAGCAGCTCTCTTTTTAAGGATCTTACACCCCTGTTATTTGGATTCCTTTTCAGGGGTCATCTGAGTGCATGCACCCGTAATCCTTTGGAGGCAAAGAAGGTGCTCTGAGGGCCACACTGCCATTCCAAGCTGTAGACCTTGGGCATGTAGCACAGACACAACTGTATGCTGATTTCTCATGTTTGTGTTTGCCCTGTTGTTGGCCTCACAAACTCTGTCAGTATGTCTTTGTTCCCTTATCTCAGCATCCCTCTGCTAGCAGAACCTGTCCACACCACTTTTCATCACTACGGCTCAGCAATGACTTAGCATCTAGAATTGAGGATCAAACGTGCAGAACTCTGCTCATAAAGTATCTTCAGCTCAGGTTGTTGACCCTTTTAAACCATATTTTAATGGGGATTATGTTTTATATTTATGATCTCCTTCTGTGAGCAGGCAGGAGGACTCTGTATGGGCTTGAACAACTTCCCACAGCAGGCAGCACAGAAGACTGGATCCAAAAGGTGTCTGCCCACTGGAGGTAATGACCATGAGGCTTACAAGTGGCACCTGCAAACCTTTTCCAGGTTAGCTGCCTTCACCTAGTGTCACAGCTGCCTGTTAGACAGATGTGTCAAGCAGCTGGAGGATTTACTGGGAGGATCAAGAAAGGACAGAAGGGTAAAAGGCACTTTGTTTCCTGCCTAATCTTTATTCCCCATTTCCCACCCCCTACAGCCACACCTCACAGAGTTGCCACACAGCCCAGATCAGAGCTGCAGCCCATTCTCACCACACATCAGGGAAGGGGAGATACAGGGGTAACAACTGTGCACATCCCTGAACAAAGGCCAAGCCTCTTCCACAGTCATTGAGACATCTTTAAGAAAGTAAATGTCTCTGTGTTGGACTCCCCATCGAAAACTTCAAGGTTTTCAAGCTCTTTTAGCATGAAAAGTCCTTCCAAGGATAATGTTTCCTGTTGTACCATGCCATTTTGAGACCTCCTGAAATGCTGAAGCAAGCACCAATTTCAGTAGAACAGTGACATTTATGAAGTTAGTGGATAGGACTTGTGTGTGTAATGGCAGCACTTTCCTAACCAGTAGCTCCAGGCTGGGAAAGTAATTTCCAGGAAAAAAAATTACTAGAAATTTACTGCTTCCAGACTGGCAGCAAAAATCATTTATTGTGGGAAATTTAAGCCTGAAATAAACCCCAGTAATTTCCATCAACTCTCCCTCTACCACACACACAGAGATATATGGAAAGAACTTTCTGAATTAATTTCCTGGAATATTAAGGCATCCTGATACCAAAAGTAACTCTCCTTGCCCAGGGAGACTATTGTAGAATGTCCCACAGAAATGAATACAGCTCTTAGCAGTTTCTGTTTTTCAAAACAGCTGCTGTGACCAAACTGAATCCAGATTTAAACAGGAGGAGGGCATTGGCAAGATACTTTCAGTAACAAGGCCTTAAATCTTAGTTTATTCTCTGTACATAAGAGCTCCCATATGCAAACCTTATGGTTACACAACATGGCTTTTTATGATTTCCCAGCCTTCTCTTAGGTATAGTAAAGGTTGATTAAATCCATTCTGAGCTCTGTTGTTTTATCAGACACACCACATTTGCATCTGTCTTCACTGTTTATAGCAATGAGTCAGGAAAGCAACATTTTAAATACTTATCCATGCTAGGGAAAGACATGCTAAAAATTGCTTAGGTATAATGCTGTAAAAATGTTTCACATATATAAATAAAATTTATGGGTAAATAAAATACATAAATTAAAAATTCAGGCAATGTCTAATAAAGCATGTTTCTGAAGACCTGCATTCTAGTTCCATTGTCTGTATTTAATATAAAACCATCTTTTTCCTCAGTGGTTGTGAGAGGCGAGCTGGATGCCTGAGTCTGATTGCAATCTACCAGTAATAGAGCTATTTATATGTGGTTAGCACAGGTTCCTTTTTTGATGAATTTTTTGCAGACTGAGTGACACCAAATAACAGAAATATGTAAGCAGAAAAACATGCAGTAAGTACAGGGAATTGGAACATTGTGTTGTCAGTGGCAGAGAGCAAGAACTTCCCTAAGGAAATATTTAGAAAAACGTGTTTGTAGCTATGAAAGCTGTAAGTGGAAAGCACCAGGCATGGGCTTTGTGCTGTGCAGAGAGTGCCACCCTCTGCTCCTGCAGAGTATGGAGCCTTTCTCTCCTTCCTAACTCCTTTCAGTAGTGCAATTCTCATGCAGTGAGTTACAAAATTAGCCAGCTGGACAGGAACTCTACAAGTGGCCAGTATTCTCTGGTAAATTTGTTAGGTCATCTCTTTAATTGCATTATATGCCACCTTTTCTTTTGTTTTTTTTTCCTCAGAGGAAAGATGAATAAATTTCCCTTCCCCTTTTAGGAACAAGGCCCTGAAAAAGACAATTTCTATTAAGGTGTGCCAGAGCTCACTTGGAGAGAAGGCAGCATGGCAGCTCCTGTATGCAATATAGGTGCAGGATGAGAGAATGCTGCAGCTGGCTGTGGTTAAAGAATTTGTTGTGGCACCAACAAGAATTTTAACAGGCTTTGGGATAAGCCATGGGCTCTTTCACTGCTGGAGACAGAGACTACACTTTATAGCAGCTGTCTCCTGCAAATTTACAGGAATTCCCTCCCTTAAAGGCCTCATTTGTGATAGTGTTTGACATTTTTTCTGGCTTTTTAAACTACTACATTCCTCTGTTGTGCTAAAAATTACATTACTGATGATTTCAGTATGAAGGATTCTCTTTCAGGCAGCCTGGCAAGCCTGTTGCAGCCTTGTGCCATTCTTGGACAACAGTCTCCAAACAAGAGGCTATTCCTGTAGCTGGGGCTTTGGTGCTATGTGGCAGAGTAGCAAGCAGAAAAGAGATACTTTGGAGCTTTACCCAAGCATTACATTGTTCTAGAGAGATGGGGTCAAAGTCAAGAAGCAAACATAGACAAATATTCCAACTGAAGAGAAAAGCTACTTCAGTGACTCAACAATTGAGATCTCTGTTAGTTATTGTTTTCTGGTTTTGAGTTCTCTGTGCGAGGCAAAACTCCAAGCTTTTACATTCTTACAAGAAAATCAAAACCAGATCAAATGAAGATCAAGCATTCAAGTCTTCCTCACCATATTGTTTTTGACATCTTCTGTGTAAGAGTAGCCAGTGAAGGTCACTGCTAAAGATTTGGAACACTTGTTCATGCACGCAATTCTCAGGGTTTCCTCTCATATCTCAGCAGAGCTTCCTTCACTCAGCTCCCCTTCACACATTCAAATCCCACATATGTTTTATGAGCCCAGTGCCAAACGTGCACGCAGCCAAGGTCAAACTTCAGTAGTGGTGTTGAGCCACAGCCTGGGATTGCCCCTTCATACCGGCATCTGGCTCCAGCAGCAGAACAGCAGGAGGCTGCCCCTCTCTTATATCCATGCATTTGCACTTGAGAACAATCCTCTTCCTGACTTTGCAAAGTAATGGTCTCTTCCAAATAATGCCTAGAGCGCTGTGTAATGTGTACAGGAAAACACCCAGTTGCTGGCAGGATCCAGGAGCTCGGTTAACAGGTTTGCAGTTCAAACAACATGCTGGTGTTTTGGTTTATCAACTCTCTGGACTTGTGGAACAGCCTCCCGTCTTCCTAGAGAAACAGCTCAGAGGATTCATGTTCATAATAAGGATAATTTGGAAAGGTTGATAACAGAGGAATATCTGGCAAAGCGAACACTGTTTACCTGGCAATTATATTAAGGGTGGCAGTATGACGTTAGCAGTAGTTTTCATCATGAAATTATGTGCTCCGATTCACCAGCTCCCAATTCCCCGAAGGACTTGTGGGATGCCCGGCTCCAGAAAGATGCTGGAAACTCTAAGGACTGATTTATGAGGAAAGGACCATCGGGAACGCTGAAAACGTGACATTTACAGATATGTCACGGGATCCTCCTGATTCAGACCCTGTAAAAGGTAACGCTAATGCAGGAACAGGAATGATGCAGATACACAAAGCTGCGAGGGGCGCACCACCTTCACAAAGAAATTTTAATTTTTAATTGATGCACAACTTAATTTTAATTTACGCACGTCGGTGCCGGCGCCGGGGTCCCAACGGAGGAGCGGGTCACAACCCTGCCCCTCAGAGAGCCCCGGCACAGCCGGGGGCGGGCACTGAGGCGGCCCGGCCCGAGAGCCGCTCCCCCTCCGTGCCTCCCTCCCCTCCGTGCGCTGCCGGAAAAGTCCGTCCGGAAAAGCCGCCGCTTCTCCACGGGCCCGGCGGCCCCGCCGCCGCCTCGGAGCGCCCGGGCCTCGGCCGCGACTGTGCCCGGCGGGGGCCGCGGCCGGCGGCGCGCGGGGGCAGAGCCGTGGGGCCCGCGCGGGGCCGCGCTCGGAGCGGCGGCAGCGGCAGCGCCGGAGCGGCGGCGGAGCGAGAACCGCGCTGCACCAGCTTGCCCGCCCCTTCCCGGCGCAGGCAGCGCCACGTCTCGGGCAGGAGCCGGCGCCGGGCGGGCGGCCTCAGGTCTGCGGGGGCTGGCCGGGATGGGGGGCGGCGGGGGCGGCTCGGAGCGGGGGAGCGGCGGCCGCTTCAGGTCGCGGGACGCTCGGGGCTGCCTGGGGGACCGGGGAACTGCCCGGCCCGGCTTGGCTCGGCCCGGCTTGGCTCGGCCCGGCTCGGCTTCGGCCCGGCCCGGCCCGGCCCGGCCCGGCCCCGTGGGCTGCGGCCCCGGGCCTCCCACTGCTTCTGCCGGCGCCCAGGGACGTGCCCGGCCCAGAGACCCCGCGGCCGTGTCTGCCGGTCCCTCCCGGTCTGTGACCGGGACCCGTTGTCTTTCTTACTGTTCGTGTTTTAAGTAAAATCGATGACTTTGATACAGCTCTTTCCATAGGGTCTTATTGCTGTGTCCCCGTGGCGTGCCTACATTTATGTGTGTGTGTGTGTGTCTGTCTGTCTGCTTGTGCACAACACAGGGATACAAAAGGACTCGGAGGCCAGAATACTCTTCCGTTTAATACTGGGGATGGGTTGTGCAAGAGGAAGCCATTCTTGTCACCTTGATCACGTAAACGCGTTTTATGACAAGGACAACAAACCATCTCGTGTTGCTGGATTTTGACAAGGTGTAAGGAGCCAAAATCTTGCTTGCCTTTTGTCTGTGATTCCTCTTGGTAACCTGTCACTCAGCATCTATTTGCTGTACAGTGGCAGTTCTAGGAGTTCTATTGAAAGCTTTATTATACTTAAAGTCGTTAAAAATTAGTAACAAATCACAGTGAAGGTATTAATTTTTTTGTTTTGGGGAGGTTTCCCATTTAGAAAGGCGCTGCAGGTTTCTGGCTCCTTCACCACTCACCTCTGTAAGGATCACCTACATAACCGTGTTTTCCTGTGTGTCCTGAGCTCTTTGCTGCTTCAGGAACATTTTGGAGGTGGTGTTGCTTTTTTTTGTTGTTTTTGATGGTGGTGTTGCAGGGTGACCACAGCAGTGTGGCACAGTAGCAGTTACACAAGTGCTCCCTGGAGATATGGAAGGAATGTTGTTCATAATGTTTGTATTCATGTAAAAATGCAGTCCAAATATTCCTGATTTGACATTCTCCAACAACCACACCTCCCCACCCCCAGAGGTTAGATTAGGTATTCAGGAGTTAGATCTGAATACCTGAAGAATCATTTGCAAATTCCATAAACTGTGTTTGGAAATCCTTTTCTTGGCTGGTTACAGGAGAAGACAATATTTAGCTGCAGTCTGACTGATGTTCTGACTGCCAGCTTGTGCTGTAATGAGTAGTTCAGAGTCTGTACAGTGATTCACACTTGTTATTCTGCAGACAAGTAAACAGTAATGATGTAATTTAATTTTTAAAGGGTTAAATCAGAATTCCATACTTCATTTTAACAAAAGATATATTTAGATTAAATATATGGTGTGTTTCCACATATAAACTGTAATTTACAGAGGAGAATACTACTCTGTTACTGTCTTTGTTCTTAAAGCAGAGGCCAAAGAGATCTTTCCATTAAAAGGGACAATGATTCTAAATCAGCTTTCTTGCTAAATATCTGTTGCATCCTTCTGCAGCGTATCAGTGCTACTAAAATAGTGAGCATAAACAGATCACTTTTTACCCCCAGAGATGGATAGTTGGTTGTATTTCATTGTCTCTGTTATTACTGCATGTCCTGGTTCTGTCTGTGGGCACTACTTTATTTTTAACTCCTATTTTCAGAGCTCCAGTAAATGTTTGTAAATTCACTACATTTTGTTTCTAGAGGATGCAGCTCCTTGGTGATTGTGACTTTGGCTGTGAGCTGTTTCCATGATGTGGAGTTAAAAGCTGCCTGCTGCACACCAATAGCTCTACAGCTCAGAACTGTGCTCTTGTGTGACACCTGGATGCTGTTCTTGCTGATGGAGAGAAACAGGACTTGGTAGTTCACTTGGTGGCAAATTGTTGACAAGAAGAACATTCCAGGGATCTGGATCATTTTTACCATGGACTCCTCATCTGACCAGCAGGATGTTAACTTGGAGAGCAGAAGCAGTGATGGGGCTCCCAGCAGCTCTGAAGAACTTTCAGATTGGAAAGCCAAGTCACAGCTAGTTACTACAGATGAAATTAACAGTAAGTTATTTAATAGGCACCAGATAATTTCCTAGTCTTACCCAGGCTTTTATATAACCATCTGTGTTCTTGTTCAGGTGAAGTTTTTCCTTGGGGTCAGGAATTTTTTGTACAGCAGTTTTAAGCAAGTTTGGTGAAATCTATAGCTCTGTGTGCATATAGAACTGTTTTTTTAGCTGTAGAACTTGTTCTTTTGAGAGCAAAACAAAACTATTAACTTAAATACTATCAGCTGTCTGGTGAGTATTTATTGTTCAGGATGTCAGTCCGTCTTCAGATAATGTTTCCAAGAGTGCACACCTGAAGCTCTGTAGAACAAGCAGTTCTGAAATGACTGTTCCAGAGTAAACTTATGACTGGAGTGCTTTATTCTGGCAGGAGTAATCTTCTTAATAAATTAAATCACTCAGGCAAAACCCAAAACGTCTGGCTCTGCTTCCCTTTATGAAAGAGAGATGCTGGCATGTACTCTCCAGTTTATCTCAAAGTAACTTTTATGTGCAGACAAGCTCTATAATAAAATAATGATGCAGCTGTTTATGAGAAACTATTTAGAGTCCACTATCTGAGTAGATTATAGAATCAAACTTGAGTTGGAAGGGAGCTGTGCAGGTTATCTAGTTCAACCTGCTGCACTGAGCACACCTAGTTCTGGAGCAAGATCAGGTTGCTCAGGCCCTCATCCTATTGAATTCTGGAAGTGTCTGTAGAGTGAGGTTCCTCAGCCTCCCTGCCCATTCCAGTATTTACCTGCTTTCATTGTGAAAGTGTTTTCCCTGCCCTGAATTGAAATCTCCATGTTTTCCTGGCAGGAGTCCAAGGATATGTTGGTGTGTAAGGATGTGGGGGTGGCTGGGTGGAGAGGTGTGTACATTGATACTGCCTAGATACACAAAACCACACTGGTTCCCTGTGTAAAAGGAGGTGACGTGGTGAGGTTGGGGCCTTTTGGTGCCACAGGTTTGTCACCTTGTCACAGGCAGCAGAGAGGAGGCCCTGACACTTTATTTGCTTTTCTTACCCTGCCTGATACCAGGGTGGCAGAGTGTGATGATTCATTGATCTTTTCTGAAGCTGGAGATCACATGTTCCTGTCATCTCCTGTATTGGACAATCAAATTATGACTTACAGTTAGATAGTGTGTCTTTCTACTGTTTTTATTCTAATTGCATCTCCTTGCCCATTGTTACAAAAAGACTGCAGCGGTATTGACACTACTGCCTTTAAATTACTTTAGTTCAAGGAGTGTTTAGATTGTGTCTCCTGGTCTCAGAAAGTCACCAGGAAACCATTCCTCCAGAATTTTGCTCCAGCATCACTTTGGTATATGTATACCACTCACTGCTGGGAAGAAAAACTGTGAATAAAGTATAAACCTGACGCAGTTTCTGAGATGGGCAGAAACAATATTTCTGAATGTATGAGCTCTCTTGTTATTTTTGGCTTCTTGTGGCTATTCTTAGCATTGACACCAATTTCAAAGTCAGTTTTGCCAATACTCTAATTTTAAAATGTTGGTCAATAAAAAGCAGTCTTTCCCTCTGTTCTCCTTTACATCCTTGTTGAACTCACCCCTTCCATCATGCCTGCGACTTTTTTTGTGACAACATGATGACCTAAATCAGAGAAGTGATTAAGGCTAAATGGCCTGAAATGTTGTCTGCATGACAAATAAGGATCTCAAAAGTATTTTGCTCAAATCTTAGAGCTGATGGCTTTTGGCAGCCTAAGTCTGCAAGTTTTATATTTCTGCCCAAATTCAGTTTCCTCATTCAGTTTCCTCTATGCTGGTTCACACTGAGCTGGCCTGAGGGAAGATGCACTGCAGAGGTGGGAACTTGATTTTGCACTTGCAAATACTTTATGATCATAAATATAAAATATTTTCCACCATCTTTAGAAAAAAAAATTAAATCTTGCATATTATTCTAGTGAGTTGCAGTTACTTGAGTGATAACATGGTGTGGGAATGAACAGAAAGGCAGTGGCTGTTTCAGTGCTCTGTTCATTTGAGATATATAATAATTAATTTAAAGTTAGATACATGGGTTTTTTGCAACAGCAGGTTCATATATTCATACATTCAGGTTAATAGTCCCCAGCCAAGTGAAACAGAAATGAGAAATCTGAAGTATAAACCCGTGAAATGTTTATCTGGTTTTGAATATGTATTTTTCCTGCTGGAAAAGAAAAATACTATATGTGGGGATAAAATTGGTGTTGAAGTGGTTCTTGAATAGCATTTTAATTGGTAGGTTTATTATTTTGATACATATTATCTTTACTACTCTGTTTTTGATGAAGATATCCTATTCAAAAAAATGTGAGCTCAGTTTAAAATTGAGAAACTGCTTGGGCCAGGCTGGAAATGGGGATGGTGGATGCTTCCTCCCCAGTGCCCAGCTGCACATCAAAGAGCTGAATCATTCTGCACAGGCCTGCAGCTGCTGAGGCTTACTTATAGTAGATTGTCCCTCAGAGTTCCTTACACTCAGTGTTTCATGCTTCTAAACCTAACAAGATTTAAAAACCTCTGTGAAGTTTTGAAGATATGTTTTATGATGACTTTCGAGGTCCTGCTTGAGGGCAACATAGTAAAACAAATGAAAAGTACTCGTTCTGGTCTTGTAAAGTAAAGAAGCAAAAATCCTCTATGAAATGTCTCCTGCCAGTTGCTGTCAGTAGCAGTTTCTGTAGTCACACAATGTAAAGGCAGTAGTGCTGGCATTGTATTTAGGTGGAGCTGTGAAGATAAATTAAGTGGCTTGAAGCTGTAGCTCAGTAAAACTTTCTTTTCCAGCTACCAGTAATAACATCAATGAAGTGCCAAATGAAGAGGGAAGTCTGGAGATAAACAGCAAAGTGGATGCCTGCCAGAATGGGCCAGAGTCGCTCTGCCTTGACTCTCCTGGGTCTTTTGATCCTACCAGCAGTGAGCAGGGTGAAGAGTCATCCCCAGGTGTGACTGGTTTCCATGGCAGCCTAAGGAAGTCTCAGGGAACTAGTGCTGAGGGCATAGCTCTTAGAAAAGAAGCTTTGCAGTCTCTCAAACTAAGTCTTCCCATGCAAGAAACTGAATTGTGTAAGCATCTGTTTATGATGGTGCCCCTGCTTTCTCTTGCTGCATAAAGCTTTTTACTCTGAGCCTGGCTCTGGACTTCTGTAACATCATTTAAGCTTGAACTAAACTTCATTTTTGCAGTAAACTTTTACTTATTCATTTTCTTTCAGTAAACCACCCTCTGCTACAGCTAAGGCACGTGCCTTGCCACTTAAAACTGGCTCTTCACTGGAGGGGAATGCAGGCTTTCTGGGTCTGAAGCTATTCTAATCTTCTTGATTTTTAGGAGTAACAGGTGACATTAAAAAAAAAGAGCAGCAGAACCAGGTGATTTTAAGCTAAGAAAAAAAGGAAAGGAGAGAAGAGCAATGAAGGGGGGGAGACGGGAAAGCCTTTATATTAAGGTGTCTAAAAGTCTTACTACAGGAAAGGTTTAATGTGACTTGAAGTTTAATGTGAGTCAATAAAAGGTAAGAAAATATATCTAGGGAACCATTTTCCACTACTTGTAGGGAATGACTGGACTGTGTAGGCCCTGCTTAGTTTTATAATTTTAGTACTGTCAGAAATGCAGGACAAGTGAGATTAAGTGGCAGCAATTTTTTTTTTCTTGCTGTATAATCTCTTGTCATCTCCTCTATCTGTGGAGGAACTATAGCATTTGCAAACTGAGCAATGGAAGTCCACAGGCTTTATCAGTGCTTACACAAGGATATATTTGAAGAGGGTCATTTGAGGTGCATGTCAGTGGGCTTTCCTTTTGTTCCTTGCTTAAGCATGAAGCATGTTGCTGATGGTAGAAGGAGCTTTTACCTTTTGCATCCCTTTTACCTATGTTGGAGTTTTCTGTTTGACTGTGAAGATGCCTTTCCCTTACAGGCTCAGGAGAGTCTTCACTGCCACTGGAAAATGAAGAGCAAATCAGACTTCAGGCAAGAAGGCGTCTGGAAGAGCAGCTCAAACAATATAGAGTGAAGAGACACCAAGAAAGAGTGAGTACCCCACAACACATCTTCTAGAGTGTGTTTTGTTGAGAAGCTTGAAAACTTTACCATTTCTGTTCCCTGAATTAAAACATTCAGTAGTTTTCTCAAATGAGAAGAAAGCATTTTTGTCTTCTGGACAGGCAAAATTTGGTTCTGTTACCTCATCAGTAATGTACCATTTTGTGCTACTTAAAATAGGGGAGGAAAAAAACAGACACCAAACTTAAAGCAACGTAAATGTTAAATTTTGCCTATATTTTTCAGTTACCTTTTGGAGTCTCATATGAACATTTTCAACATCTATATACTGCAGATTGATAGGGTTCATTGCTGGTGTAATTTACCTTGTTTATGAAAAGACATGTCTAATATCAGTGTAAAAGTGTAGAGCTTTATATCTTAAGTTACAGCAAAATAAGTCTTTGATGCTATTTCAGAATTAACAATCTGTAATTTATTGTTGACTCTGCTTCTTTTAGTCGAGTCAGTCTACATCCAAAACCCGTCCCTCCAGCACCCTGGATCCTGAGCTGATGTTAAATCCAGAAATCCTGCCAAGAGCCAGCACTGTAGCAATGACTAAAGAATATTCCTTTTTGCGGACCAGCGTCCCCAGGGGGCCAAAGCTGGGTAGCCTGGGACTTCCAGCATCCTCAAAAGAAAGAAGAAGCTCAAAATCTAAGGCCAGCAAGATCCGGTCCTTGGCTGACTACAGAACTGAAGATTCAGATGCTCAAAATGCTACTGGGAATTCTATGGGTACTGATTTACCTGGGGGGGCCCTGATGCAAAGCAGAAGTGGCCCAACATCAGTTGTGTCTGAGATCAGTCTGCCCTCTGACGTGGATGATCGAGTAGAGAATTCCTCCTTGGCAGGAGACAGCATTTCAGAAATTGATGGGAGTGAAGTGGGAATGAGGCTGGATGGGAATGAGAGTGACAGCTCTACCTACAGCAGTGTGTCAGGGAAAGGGCTGTATAGCAATTTGCAGAATACAGAAGGCAAACAGGACACTCCATATACAATAAATGGCCAGAAGATACATCCTGAAGCAATGGGGCAATTTCCTTCCATCAGTGAGGTGCTGCAGGCTGCAGCAGTGGAGCACCAGGCCCAAGAGCAGGAAGTTAATGGGGAGGTACGGAGCAGGAGAGACAGCATTTCTAGCAGGTAAGAATACCTATTGTTAGTTAATGATATTTTCTTGGAATAGGCACCCTATTACTTTCCTCTCCTATTAACTTTAGATCCAGTTTTAACTTACACAGTTATTGAGTCTGTTAGTAGCTTACAAATTCGAAAAGAATCTGAGAGGTCACTTCACTTGAGTACCTATTTACCAAGTGCATCTTTAGAGAAAGATATTTTTGCCACTGGCTGTGTTAAATGTACTGCAAGCAGTTGTTTCTGTCTGTATAGAAGGACTTTATTCACTGAATCACTCATGAGCCTTTGTCTACAAAGTCTGAAAGTATAGACTAGACTGTCTCAATGATATTTAGTATTGTCTTTTTTTTAACCTATGCATGTACCTTTCAGACCTCACATAGTTAAGAAATGCCAAGTCTTGTCCTAGATATCTTATCCTCTTCAGTCCTTTGAGAATGAGATTTAGTTTCCCAAGCTTATGCGTACATGACAGGTATTAAACTGATTAAGAAAGCAAGTGCATAACTGGTGTAGCCCTTAACAATGTGTGTTTTTTATCATTTGTCTGCAGATGTATATTTTATATGTCCTACTTTTGAAATTACTTCCCCTCATTTTATTGGAATAAAGTGTTATCCCCAAATATGTTGAGGTGTACAATCAGTTGTTGATGATTATTCTGGCTAAGATTTATTTCTGATGGTAATGAGAAAAGATCTTTTTCTCCAGATGCCTTGGCTGTACAGCAAGGAATCAGCATAAAGAATCCCTTATGCCAAATAGCTGTTATTCCTTCTTTTGCAGCAGCTGATGGCATTTCTCAGGCACATTAAAGCAGACAGTTATGAGAATAAAATTGTGAAGCTTTTGTGATCCCTTCATGTCCAGTTGTCTGCTTAAAATGGGATCTGTAAATACAGAATATGACAAAGTCACTGGTTGCAGTTCTGAAAAATAACAAATATATGGTGCCACACCAGATTCTAGTTTCTGCAAGTACAGGAAATTAAGTATAAAACCTTAGCATGAGTATAATTTCTTTCTCTTTTTACCAGAGGTTGTTACACTGTGTACTGGATCTATCATAAATCAGAAAAAATGTCCTACAGTCTAAGACACATGGATTCTGAGTACCTCTTAATTTCAGAGTCACTTTTCTTCAATTAGACAAGTGTTGTGTTCCAGCCCTGTAACTGTGCTTGTGCTGTCTCTGTCTCCAGTGTTTCTATGGAAAGCTCTATCGCAGGAACTCATGACGAGATGCTGCAGGTTATGAAGGAGAAGATGAGACTTGAAGGGCAGCTAGAAGCACTCTCACTAGAAGCTAATCAGGTAGGAAATGAATTTGGAATTCTGTATTCAGCAAATCAAAATAAGATTTTAATTAATATTCAAGAACATCTTGCTCATTACTTGTGGAATTGTGTTTTGTAAAAACATTGTTGAGTGAGGTACCTTACAAGAATGCCATGGTGGGCTCACCCTGGCTGGATGCCGGGTGTCCACCAAAGCTGCTCAGTCCCTCTCCTCCTCAGCTGGCCAGGGAAGAGAAGAAATAACAATGAAAGGCTCAGGGGTTGATATAAGGACAGAGAGATGGGGAATCTCAGCTCCAGAGCATGGGGCACCTCCTTTGGTCTTTGCCTTATCAAAGCCACTTTGCTGGGCATCTTTTTTAGTCAGCCACTAATATATTTTCTCATGAGACCCCTGCATTTTGATTTTCCGAACACATTCAGGCTCTCAAAGAGAAGACTGAGCTACAAGCCCAACTTGCAGCTTTGAACATGAAACTTCAGGCACAGATGGAACACAGCCAAAACAGCCAGCAGAAGCAGGAATCCCTGAGCTCAGAAGTGGCCACATTAAAGCAGTCTTGCTGGGATCTGGAACGAGCAATGGCTGACCTGCAAAATGCCTTGGAAGCAAAGAATGCCAGTTTGGCTTCTTCAAACAATGATTTGCAGTTAGCAGAGGAGCAGTACCAGAGACTCCTGCAGAAGGTTGAAGATATGCAAAAAAATGTTCTCACCAGAGACAGTACAGGTGGGATGATGAAAATGCTAGTCTTTAAAATTTGTTGTTCCGTAAATCATTTTATTTCAACTTGAATCTGAAGTCAGAGAAGAAGAAATTTAAACTTGTGTTTATTTGATATCATACTAATAAAATGGTCTCAATTTTAAGATGTTTGGTTTTGATTTTGTGTCACAGTTTGCAAGCTGCCAATGCCAGCCTGGAGAGGGAGGCATAAATATTTAGTGGAGACAGTGGCCTAGTTGTTTTTTTGGAAAATTGTACAAATGCTGATTTGTAATAATGACTCTATGTGCCAGGACACCTACTTCCTGATGTTTAGTTAGTTCATATTTTCTGCCTCTAAGGAGCTGTGAATGCTTACAGAAGTGATTCATTTAGTTTAATTTTATTCTGCTTATGACCTGGTACTTTGGATTCTAGCACTTTGGCAGGAAAAACCAATCTTTCTATAATTAGGCATATGTGCTTTTGTTCAACAATTAAGGAAAAATAGATAAAATTACAAATACAGCAGTAATCCTTGAAAAAGTGTGCATAAAAATAGCACAGTGGGCTGTGTTAGTCCAAGCTCTTTATTTTTGTTTTTCTAGTTCATGACCTGCGACAGCAGTTGGCTTCCTTGCAGACCCAGCTTCAGAAGGTGCAGCTGGAACGGACCACACTGACCAACAAGCTGAAGGCATCTGAAACAGAAATCACATCTCTCCAAAATGTGAGGCAGTGGTACCAGCAGCAGCTGGTCCTGGCACAGGAGGCCCGTGTCAGGCTGCAGAGTGAGATGGCCAATATACAGGTATTGTGATTTATTGCACATGGGAGAACCGAAAATCTCTTTTTTGTCAGTTTTATCCACAGGACACCTAGTGCATTATCTGTGATTGGCATTATCTGTGATTTTTTTCCTTCCTTTAGGCTGGGCAGATGACTCAGGCAGGGATGTTGGAACATCTCAAACTAGAGAATGTGGCCCTGTCTCAGCAGCTGACTGAAACCCAGCACAGGTCCATTAAAGAAAAGGAACGTATTGCAGCACAACTACAAAATATTGAGGTATGGTTGTAGAGGGTTTTCATGAGTTATGTTCTGTTTAGGTTGTGTATTTATGTTTTGCAAAATCAAGGTTATTCTGGCAAAGTAACATAGAATTCTCATTAATTGGTTCAAAGCCTGCATTATAAAAGCAGTAAATATTTCAGAGCAAATAAATTTGCATGGCATTATGAACAATAAGGGGGGAACAAGGCCATATATTCCCATTCAAAGGTAATACTTGCATTTTCAGTTCTGGTATTTGTTTTTAATTGAACTTTGAAGGCAAATGTAAATGTTGTCCTTTGCCCATCCATGAACTTGTTCAAGTGGAAACTTAATTGGAAGTTAATCTAAATCAGTAATGTCCATTTTAAGTGTGTGAAATTGCTCAGTAATCAGGTTTGTCCTTCCTTCCCTCCAGTAAGAAAAGTTGAGTAAAATCTGAAGTGCAGTACAGTCACTTCCAAAGCTCTTAGAGCCTTAAAATCCCTTGATTTTCAGTGACATTCCTGCTCCTGAGTCTCAAAGGAGAGTAAAGCAAGCACCCATCTGCAGTGGTACTGATAGCTGGTGTAAATGACAGGACTGTTTCCTGAGTAGCTACAGCATCCAGGGAATCCCTTTTGGTTTAGAATTTTTCCACACAGCTTAATTTTAATAAAGATTCTTTCTCTTCATGTCTTGCTCATCAACTGAGAAAGGACCAGGTGTTATTTAGTAGGAATTCAGGTTGTCACAAGTATGCAAGACATTCACTGTTATTCTAAGGTGTTTTAAGTATAGGAATGAGTGACTTCAGTAAAGGCATACAGGTGTGTAAGGCAGACATCAGAATTATTTTTGTGTTTTTCCTCCACAAATTTTCTTGATAATTTACTTTTCTCTTTTCCTATTTTTTTCCCATTCCTTCCCTTCCATTGAAACTGTAGTAGTTGATTCCATGCTTTTTCTATGCAGGCTGACATGTTAGACCAGGAAGCTGCCTTCATGCAGATCCAGGAGGCTAAAACCATGGTGGAAGAAGACTTGCAGAGAAAACTAGAGGAGTTTGAGGATGAGAAAGAACAGCTCCAGAAAATGGCTGATTCTGCAGCAACATTGGAGCAAGAATTGGAACAGGTAGACTGTTGTTAATCAACTTCCCAGGAATTCCAAGGGAAACACTGGTTGGGCAGAAAAAGCAATGGTAAATTGATACTGACCTCTAAACTTCTTTTTGAAACATGAAAGATTGCTGCAAAAATGAAGTGCATACTGAAGTCATTCTGTTCCAGGTGAAAAGGTCTTTTTTCATGTCAGTAATAATACTTTTTTAAAATTTCATAACTACTGTCTTGCCAGATGCTGGGTTTTTTTTAGTGAATTCAGTATGTGATTATTGTAAGCATAGACAAAAACCACAGATCCATGTTCAAAGTTGTCAGGCAGCCAGGATATCATTACATACATTTACAATTACAGAGCCCTGCTTTAACCTTGTAACCTTATGCAGGCAGCATGTCAAGGGCTGCAGTGACATGAAGTATGTGATAGCTCAATACTATATTCCATGTCATGATATGGTATTATTAAAAATGCTGAATTTACCTGAATTTGCTGTGGACACATTTTTCAAGTAAAACTTTTGAATACAATGAATATTATGAATATTTTAGATTTGCCATTCTGGTCATTGCTTAGTCTGTAAGGTAACAGATGCTGCTCAAGGCAGTTGATACAATTAACAGAGCAAATACAAGTGGCCTAGGAAAGTTAAAAATATTTTCAACTTCTGCTATTTTCTCCTACAGGCTGAAATAATATTAATTATAATACTTGATTTTGATTAAAGTGCTTTTGCAAAGATAACCTTTGGTTTGTATTAATTTAATTTTAAAATACTTCCTGTCAGGTCAAGTTGACTTTGCATCAGCGAGATCTGCAGCTTGAATCCTTGCAGCAAGAACACCTCGACCTGATGAAACAACTGACTCTAACCCAGGAGACACTGCACACCAAAGAGCAGTCCCTGGATGACCTGCAGACACAGTATGATGAACTGAAGGCCAGGCTAGAAGAGCTCCAGGGAGATGCTGCTTCTAAAGATGACACAATCCAGTATTTGCAGAACGAGAAGATTGTGTTGGAGGTGGCTCTGCAGACAGCAAAAGCAAGTAAAGAGCAACTTGATGAAGGGGCAACACGCCTTGGAGAAGATACAGAAGTAACATCACAAATCTTGGAGCAGCTGAAGCAAGAAATGGCAGTCAAATCAAGCCAGGTAATGATCTTTCTGAAATCTCACCAGTTTTAAAACACAATAATTTGGAGTACAGGTCACAATTTGGGTAGTAATTTTGTAGTGTGCTCTTTTCTGTGGCACTGTGGGCTAAAGATCTTTCTTATGCAGTAATTTAGTTCATAATGTGGTGACCTGGTGAGTGTATTTCTGTATAAAATGTTATCTAACCACTGAGATGCTTAGTCAGAAACAGGATCCTTGTTAGATTAGGCAATTGTTGCAAATCAGACAGATAATCTCACCAAATAAATCAGGTATGACATTTGGCACATAAAGCAATGTTTGCTTTTTCCCCCTCTGGCAGGTGGAAAATCTGCAACAAGAAAATGCCAGCCTTAAAAAACAGCTTCAAAAAGTGAAGGAACAGTTCCTGAAGGAGAAGGTAAGTACAACCAAAGAAAGTTCAGATACATAAACCCAAGGAATACACTTTTTTTTTTTTTTTTACAGTGAAGGCATGTACTTCTGGGGAGGTTTTGAGGATATTTAGATCTATTTTTTGTATCACAGAACTTTGTGACATCAAAATACAGAAAATATGTAACTTTCAGTTGGATTTGTAACTGATGTGAAAGCTGATCCACCAACAAATGCATGCTTTGATAGGGCTTTGGCCTTTGCCAAGTGATCCACCATAGAAAATCTCTCTCTGATTTGTTGAGTAGGTTTGCTTCTGCAAAAGCACTCATGTAAATCTTCAAGTGTTGTCCTTTCCTTGCAGCTTTGAAAAATAATAGTTGCTTCAGTAATTAGATGGTAAATAAGTACTTTACTGCAAATTTTATTCTGAATTTACAGTTTTGAAACAGTAATTTGAAATGGATATGTCATTAGTGTTGCACATATATGTGTCTTATTTATAAGGTGGCACCATTAATTTGCTGCTTGATTGCTTACTAGCCTAATGTCAAAGTTTGTTTTAGCTTGTTATGTTTAAGTTTGGGAAGGCTGTTTAAACTGTCAGTCATAGTTAAGCCCTCTTCTCATGGCAAAGTTACTAATTATGTGTGTAGGATAGTTAATTTTCTACAATTAGTTTGGTTTTTAAAAGTGGCACATAATGCAGTTTCCATAAAGAATGTGAAGAAGGGTATCCCTTATTGCAGAGAACACTGAGGTGTTTCATTTAAAAACCTGCTAATATGAACAGTTATTTGATATCTGAGCTTGCATAAAAGCCTTTGAACCAGAGTAAATATCTTACAGAAGCTGGTGCTGGTTTGTATGACACCCCCACCCCTCAAACTAAAAGAATATCAGTAAATACTCTCTAGTAAATTAGTCAAAAATTTGCCAAGGTGAAGCAGAGGTGACATTGTCCTTTTGAAACTCTTGTGTGCAAGGTCATGGTGGAAGCTTATCGAAGAGATGCGAGCTCCAAGGACCAGCTCATCAGTGAGCTGAAAGCTACAAAGAAGCGGCTGGACTCGGAGCTGAGGGAGATAAAACAAGAGCTGCTGAAAATCCAAATTGAGAAACAGTCACTGGAATCTGAGCATTCAAAACTACAGAAGGAAGTATCTCAGGTTCACCAGCAGATGGTGGAACTAGAAAATCACCTCCAGTCAGTGCAGAAAGAACGAGATGACATGGAAACACGCCTGCAGGTATGGAAGGTGTAAGGCTTTGGAGAGTGTTACATCCAGGATACACTGCTGTTTCTGGTAACTTTGTAAAGAAACAGAAGGACCACCTGCAAGTTAATTAATGGTCTTGGTTATATATTTAAAATAGTCTAGACAGTTCAACATATACCTACCAAAATTCTGCAAAGGCATGACTGCTCTTTAACATCTCGTATAAGTAAGTGGGGAGAAGCACTACAGGAGTGGTAGAAGACTGATGTGGAAGCAGTTTCCTTGGTCCTACAGTGAACTCCCATCAGAAAACAAGATCCAAACACTCTTCATATGTGTTAACAGTGGTGGCCTCAAAGGAAATATTTAAATAGAAAATAAAAGGGAAAGAGAATGTGGAGGACTGGAGAGCAATTTATATTTAGAGATGAAAGTAATTTTGAAATTTCATGTTTTTTCTTTTATAATCAAACATACACAGCAAACATGCTTTTGTTCTTATACTCATGGGTCTTTTTTTCCTTCCTGTTAAGTCTTTGCAGTTTGATAAGGAACAAATGGAATCTCTTGCTGAGGCAAATCAGGCATTAAAACAACAAGTAGAACAAATGCAAGAAGAAGCAAAAAAGTAAGTGTTCTTCTAGCGCAGACAAAAGAACTACAGCGTTTGGTTTTCATATTTGGCTTTCAGACGTTGGGTTTTGTTGGGTTATGTGAAAAATTAATCTTGTAGTACTATTTGTCAAGCAGCTTTTGTTTTTACCTGGTGTTTTCTTTCCCTTTCACACCAGGGCCATTACAGAGCAGAAACAGAAAATGAAGCGTCTTGGGTCAGACCTGACGAGTGCTCAGAAAGAGATGAAAGCAAAACACAAAGCCTATGAGAATGCAGTCAGCATTCTCAGTCGGAGGCTGCAGGAATCTCTTACTGCAAAGGAATCTGCTGAGGCAGAGCTGAGCAAACTAAAAGCACAAATTACTGATGGTGGGAATGACCAGATTGCTCAGGTATGCAGATGTCCTTTGACATTGTACAAAGACAGAGCTTTAAGTCTTGAAATACTATTTCACCCTGAAGTGATGAAAATATTTGGAAAATAAAGCTAGATAAGAGCATGGTGTCAGGGCTCTGAGCACTGAGAACTTCTTTAACTATGTTTGAGAGAGGTGATTTGGCAAGCTAAGAGTTTCTGATTAAATTGTTATTGTTGGTTTTTTGGTGGAATTGTTTATTTTTTTTTAAGGGCTGGTATCTAGAAGTTTTCCAAGATTCTAGCTCTTACTGCTTTTTTCTCATTGACAGATAAAAGTTTTTCAAGGTAGCCATACCTTATTTATATATTAGGCCTGTAATAAGAAAATTCATTTACTAAGGGAAGCTCCAATTTCTTGAACCAATGGAGCAAGATATCAAATACACCTACAGCAGTAGCTGGATGCAAAGGTGGAAAACTCTGAGCAAGACCTTTAATTTAAACACTAGCACCTTGTTTCATATTTGCTGGAGAAGCAGGGTTTTTAACCCAAGCAGAAGTGACTCCTGAAGGGGGGTGATGCACTAATCACATGTGACCTCCTTGTCTTTAGGAGAAGATCCAAGCTCTGAAGGCAGAACTGCGAGCTGTGAGTGGCAGTAAGTTGATGCTGGAAAAAGAGTTGCAAGAAGTGATTTCACTGACCAGCCAGGAGCTTGAAGAATACAGAGAGAAAGTGCTGGAACTTGAAGATGAGGTGATGGCTTGAATTTGCTTGGTAGATGGGCATATGACAGTAAAAAGTGCCTGCGAGACAGGGAAGAATTTTAGTACTAAAATTTTTTTTCCATCGGTGGAGAAAATGAGAATCATGGATAGGAAACATCATGTCAGTGTTTTGTTGCTTTGTGCTGGTTCTTTGTGGTTTCATGAGTCATTGTCCTATAGGGAAAGAAGATGAGAGAGAAGAGTGGTTCCTGTATTAGATACCAGCTGTGTCTGGTCATGAGACAGTGAGGATACATAAACCATTAGCTTTTGGAACTGCTGGGAGTCATGGATCTCCAGTGATGCTGGGGGCCAGGTGATGGTGTTCAGTTGTAGAGTGGCACAAAAAGAATTACATATATCAACTGCTCTGGACCTGCACCTGAACAGTACTCCTGAATTCTTCTTTCTAGCAAGCATTTTAGTCTTCCAACAGGAAAAAATACCAAAGTGAACTTATTTTTTAATGTTCATTTAAAAAAGAAAAGAAAAAATAAATCTCACTCTGGAAAAACAAGAAGCTTAATGAGTTTAACTCACAATTTTTTTTGTGATAGTAGCCTGAAGCTGTTTGGTTATGTTTGTTTGATTTGTGTTTGACTATAGCTTCAGGAATCTAGAGGCTTCAGGAAGAAGATAAAACGTTTAGAAGAAATGAATAAGAAGTTGGCCCTTGAACTGGAACACGAACGTGGAAAACTTACAGGTCTCAGCCAGTCCAACGCTGCTTTGAGGGAACACAATAATATCCTTGAAACAGCATTAGCAAAAAGAGAGGCAGACTTGGTACAACTGAATCTACAGGTAATTCACTTTGATGTAATAACTTCAGAAGGGAATTGGCTCACACGATACAAAGCTGGTGCATTTTCTTCAGCTCTGGGTCCCCTGTGTGTTGTGTAACAGGATCAATATGGGGGTTGAACAAGAGATCAGAAATGGGACTTGGCACTAAACAGAGTTTACTTTAGAAAAAAAATTAACACTACAATACTTGCAATAGTGAAAGTGTAGGTATTTGGAACATACCAAATCCATATGTGTTACATATGGATTCATTGAGATAAAGAATTTTTATTCCAATACATTCATGTGGACATAGGCAATGAGCCACCATTGTAAGCTTGAAAGTACTGTGTGGAAAGAGTAATCAGTGAACAGCAGAGAGTTGTTCTGCAATCCCTGCATTGTCTTGTGTTTACATTTCCTCTACTTCCAGTGAGCCCACACAAAGCATGCATTTGTTTTTGTGATGTGTTACAGGTTCAGGCAGTCCTAAAGCGGAAAGAGGAAGAGGATCGGCAAATGCAACAACTTATTCAAGCTTTACAGGCTTCCTTAGAGAAGGAAAAGCTGAAAGTTAAAGACCTTCAGAAGCAGGTAATGGCTCATCTTTTATTTAATTACAAGGCAATTTAAAGATGTTTAAAAAGTATATTGAAATGAAATCTATGTTTTGTAACATCCTGCTTCCTGCAGGGGCCTGTCACGATGGCCAGTGGCTGAAAGATCAGTTGATGCCTCCTCTGTTGAGTCCTGTGTTAAGCTCCCTTTTTGATTCACCTGCAGAGAAACAACAAAGTGAATCTGCATCTTTTTGTCCTGTTAGGAAGCAGCAGCCAAAGCGGATGCAGCCCATAACCGGCGACACCACCGGGCAGCGATGCTGGAGCTCAGTGAGATCAAGAAGGAGCTCCACGCCAAAGAGCTGCTGGTCCAGGCCCTGCAGGCTGAGGTGGACAAGCTGCAGTAAGTAAATGTCTCAAAAAGAACAGTAATTAAAACAAATCCTCTGAAAAAGCCATACATCAGTGAATTTTTGGGTTTGCCCCTTTGGGGTGGATTATTTTGAATGTTTCTCAGCAGAACCTGACCATGGATGCTTGTTTGGACTCTGAGCAAATACCTGCATTTTTCTCTCTTTATAATTCAGTTAGCCCGGAGGTACACTGTTTTTAGGCTTCACTATCTGCTTTTTTTTCACTTTCACCACACACTTCTACTATTTCACTTTGCTAACAAGGATTAGCACTTTATATATATACTATTATTCTTCTCTTTTACATCCCTGAGGAACTGCATAAAGAATTAATTTGATTATTGACTATGTTTCACATGTATTAAAATTCAGTTTGCTCATATATAAAATTTTTTCTTAAATTAAAAGAAACTATCTGACCTACATGAAAATGGATATAAGCTTAACTCTGCTCCTCCAGAAACAAAGCAAAATTGCTGACAGGGTTTTGTTTTAAGTTTTTTGCTGCATTATCTGTTTTTTGTAATTGGACTATTACTGGTGCTCAAGAATTTCATAATTTTTTCCAATATTTAATATTTGTACATATCTTTCATAAAATCTTCTTGTGATTTAACTGTTGCTCTGTGAATGTGTTGGCAAAGCCCTCAGTCAAAGCTGTGATTAACCAGGTTCCATGCACAGTCGTGTCATTCATAGTTAACTGGCTAACCCAGAGAAGTTCTTGTTTTAAAGAACAGATTGAGTAACTGCTGTGTCTGTTAATCTTGCTGCGCAGGGTACAGGATGAAAAACATTCCCAGGAGGTATCTCAGTTCCAGCAAGAGCTGGCAGAAGCCACGTCTCAGCTCCAAGTTCTGCAGAAAAACCTGGATGACAAACTAGGTGAACAGCCTCTAGTAAGCCAAGAGGTAAAAAGTGAACACTTACTGGGTTTATCTGTATTTCTATTGCATTGTATGATTTTTGTCTTTAATTCAGCATATTTAATAAAGTTTTGCTAGGTTTTCTTAAGAAGGTTTTCATGAAACATAAGAATATATTTTGGATTTTGTGGTTGATTGCACCTGTAGATAATTCCAATTATATATTTCTTTCTCCCCTGGTAGGTGGAAGACCTGAAGTGGGAAGTAGAACGAAAAGAAAGAGAAATTGAAACACTTAAGCAGCAGCTGGACATGACTGAACAGCGCAGCCACAAAGAGTTAGAAGGGGTACAAGTTGTCTTGCAGGTATTTAATCGAGCCAATTCTGATAGATAGAAATTTTGATTGCTGTAGGGGGATAATTAAAACTAGATTTTTATTTTTTAAAAGCATATTACACTTTTTTCTGAATTTTTATTTTGACTGTGCTGTTACCTTTGTAGTTCTTCAACCTCTATGCCATTAAAATAGGCTACTGACTTTTCTTTTAACCTAACCTCTGATTTCCTGCCATTTGCTAGATCTGGCAAATTTGTTTCAAACAGCAAACAGTTTGATACAGTGTTGTGTGTTGTTTTTTTCTTCTAGTTTCCTCTGGAAACTGAAAAGATTATAAAAACATTAGTTGGCTGGAATTTTTATGCTGTTTCTCTACATCACATTGATTCTCTTCCCATTTAGAACATCAAGACTGAGTTAGAGATGGTGAGGGAAGACCTGTCAGCAACTCAGAAGGATAAGTTTATGCTGCAGGCTAAAGTGACTGAACTGAAGAACAGCATGAAGTCACTGCTGCAGCAAAACCAGCAGCTGAAGTTGGACCTGAAGCATGGGAAGATGAAGAAGGTATTTAAATAGAAAGAACAATTTTTGTAAAGTACAGGAAAGTTCTCTGCTTATGCTCTTAAATAACCTAACGTGAATGTGCCTGTGATTCCTGCTCCTTAGTGCAGATGTGCACCAGTAGTGTGATGTGAGACTCTTTCTAGGTGGGAAAAATTACATTGATGAAATAAAATTGTGTTTCTGACTCCTTTTTTTCCTTTAACCAGAGGAAAGAACTGAAAGGCGAGAATAACTCCTCCAATCCAGTGACTCCAGTCAAGATTCCTGACTGTCCAGTGCCTGCTGCCTTGCTGGAAGAACTGCTGAAACCAACAGCTGTGAGCAAGGAGCCTCTGAAGAACCTGAACAGCTGTCTCCGGCAGCTAAAGTATGGCCTGTTGTTTTAAACCACAGTAAGGAATCTCAAAAATGTTTTCAGGAAACCAGCTGCCCCCATGAGGAAAAAATTATTTGTAAAATTAATTATTTATTGGAACTATATTTAGGACAGTAGGATGTTCTTTGTAAGTGCTTGCTTATATGGTCATTGCCATAGTGAAAGAAGACTTTACAATAAACTAAGCAAAATGTCCATCCTGAATTGTACACAGCAGAAAAAAAATCAAAAGCAGCTATTAATATTTTTTAATTAAGCACATTGTATTTGTTTTGCTCTTAAGACAGTTCCTAAGCTTCTTGTAGATTTCTCTCTCTTGTATACAGCTATATCTTAGGTAGTCTTGGAGTAGGTATCAAGAATTAGAAAAGTAATTTTTTTGGCTTGCATTTAGCAGTCAGTTTTCTGCTTGCTAATTTTGGCTTTTTTTGTTCTCAATACATCCAAAGGCAAGAAATGGACAGCCTTCAGCGCCAGATGGAGGAGCACACCATTACAGTACATGAATCAATGTCTTCATGGACTCAGATTGAGGGCAAGTTAATGGACCTTACTTCTACAAGTCCTACAGCTGCATCAGACCAGCAGGAGGCTCCTACTGCAGATGAAAAGAAAGAGAATTGTAGTGTTAGTGACAAGGAAGCTTTGACACTATAACCTCCTAATCAGTTGTCTTTCTTCCTATTGCTTTAAGTATATAAACAAATCTTTATAAAAAATTATTTATTTCATTTTTTTAAATGGTATTCAGAGTTGTGCTTTTGCCCGTAGAAGCAAAGGGCACTGATTTGAGAAACTGATGGAATAGCAGATGCAGAATGTGCTATTCTAAGGGTTTGTTTGAAACAATTCTGTCATGTTGGGTACTGCCAAGTGGTGAATCTAGCTCATTTGAGGGTTTAGTAAGAAGATTTAAAATGAGGTCAAGAGGAGCATCTGGTTTCAAGTATGTAATTGTTCAATCTGGATGAGTTTGTTAAGGAATTACTGTTAATTATGTAACATCTAGGTTTTCTTGTTTGTTTTTGTTTTTTTTTTTTTTAATTTGTGGGAGTAGGATGCATTTTTCCCTCATCTTGGATTGTAGCCAAACTACACAGAAAAATAAGTTCTCATGTTCAGCCATTAGCAATGGTTGAGAACTGGATGTGCTGAGTATTCTCTTGTCCCTCCTATAATCTCTTATTTTTGAAATGCAGATTATAGATATCTGTATTTGAAGGATAATAAGTTATTGTAAGCCATTTCCAGTTTTGAAGATGACCTCTGACCTATAGCAGAAGAAACAAGACTGCAAAGACAAACAACACAGAGCAGTTGGTATCTTTGGCAGATTTGCCTGGCACGTTTGCTGATGTTTTTCTCTTACAGTCACAGGCCAGTAGTGAGCTTTGCTTCACTGCACAAATACTTTGCACCTTTTTATTTCAAGTTTTGAAGTAGACACCCATTTAAAAGTATGTGTGTAAAATATATATATATATACATAAGAAAAAAATAATAATTTTCTGACTTTGAATATCTGGTTTAATATGCTTATATACTGTAAGTTAGGGCTACAATGAGGGGTTTTGTTACTGTCATTGTTTTAATGTTATGTTTAAGTTTGCTCTTCTTTGACATACTGTACAAATGGCTTAGGGAAATCAGCCCCTATAGCCAGAGCTTTTAGAAGTGTAATTATTTTTACTTTAAAAGACATAATGCCTATAAAAATATTATTTTTAATAGCTTTATCTTCTCCCACACACTCCCTCTACTTTTTGCAGCCTCTATTCCAAGGTGTCCAAGGTGAATGGAAGTGTTGGTACTGTGGCAGTCCCTCTGCAGAGCACCTTGACTAAGTTATTTTTAAAGCAGCTCACTTAAGTTTCCTTCATCTTTGGTCCCATTGCTCTGTGTGGCTCATAGTGCAGTGACAAGGCAGCCCTCTCCTCACTCTAAAATTCAGTGTTAGGGTATTTGGAACATTTAGTGGTTACTCATATACTAGAATGTTTTTGTCCTTGAAACATAAAACAAGTAAATTATATCCACTGTAGTTTGGTGTTCACAAAAAAAAAAAAAAAAAAAAATCTATTAAGTACAAGTGGATTCAAAGGCTGGGACAAAAATTCCAGTTCATGTATTTTTCCAAAGAGGTTGTCGCTGTTTTTGGGTTTGGTTGTTGCAGAGGAGGGGGAAGGATATTGCAGTTTGTTTAGCAGTAAGGCAAAAAATAAATAACCAAACAAAACTCACAAACCCATCTATATTTATCCAAAGTCTGATTTCTTGGAGCTACCACTTCAAGCTCTAGTCCAGTTGAACATTTTGCACTATAAGTGTTTTTACTGAATGATTTCATGCCCTGCAGCTACTGGATTTTAACTTAGATTTTATTTGGATCAAAGTCAAGTGATGCTGACAGTCAAGCTTTGCAGCTGGTAAAGGAAGAAATGCATTGATGTGGCATTAGATGCCCATCAGATGGATTTACCAAACAATTCAAAATCAAAAGCTTTACAAACTAGCTTAAGACATGTCTGCACACTGCTGCAGTCTGCTTTGTAGAGTAAATGGTACTGATTATCTTGCTGTTGTCATGTTCTTGAAGTTGCCTGTATATTAAGCTCAAAGAAGAAAAAAACCAAACCACAGTATTGTTAAAGAAAAAAATAAACTGTAATGAATAATATATTCAGTACAAGAAAACTACCAAATGTCCAGGATTTAAAATACTACTTGTGCAGCGTTAATGTTGCTGTTCACTTTACTAAATACATTGCCTACAGTTCAGAATCCACTATGTTCTAATCTGTTAGTTCAGCAGTGGTTGTTTGGATAAAGGTTTTATCTGGTATTAAAGAAGCCAGTATTTTTAGAAGCTTTCCTAGTTGTTCTGAATGTCAGCTCTCCTTTTTGTGTCCATTCTGCCTCCTGCTGCAGTTTCTCACTATCTCCTGAAGACATCTGAGCTTGCACAATCAAGTAGCCTTAGATGTGTGTTTCCCTTTCCAAGATGAGGGAGCTGTTGTGGATTAGATTCCTGCATTGGCCCAGCTGCTGCTGGCAGTACCTGGACACTGGGTGTTGTCCTGTTATATTCACCATGTGCTTTTTCTACAAACACTGTGTCATTTACTTAAATGAAGGACAGGGAGACTTTAGAGGGTCTCCATCTGGTGAGGTACTAAGTGAAGTTACAGAAGTCACTGGGAGGTCTTCTAGAAGGAGCATGCAGTGTGTGATACAGGCAAGGCCATTTCTTTGATGTTCATCAGCTATGTTTTTAATGACCCAGAGAAATAGTTGCTGCTTTATTAAAAAGCCTCACCCTGAGGCTGAGCATGCTCAGTCTGCAAAGCTTCAGGTCTGCTATCTAGGCAATAAAATAACTTAGGAATGAAAATTCTGCCTCTCACAGCACTGCCAAATAATCAGGAGAATCTGAAGAATAATCTCTTAAAATTTTATTTTACTTTTTCAAGCACTGCAATAGAATGTATTTTCTGTTTCTTCAGTGGTTGCTACATACTAAACCAAATCTAGTTAATGAAGGAGAAATGTCACTGCAATGTGAGAATGTTCCCCAGTGCTGAAAGCTGGTAAATGGTGCATTATTATTTCAGATGCTGTTGAGTTTTTGAGGGCTTTTGAATAACTGTGCATTTAAAATAAATATCACAACAAAGACCAGCAAACCCTACAATAGAATAAAATGTTACTGAGGCTCTGGCATTGCTGAATATTGCATAATGCTCCATTCTGTTGTCTTCCAGATTTCTTGGAAATATTTGTGCAGTGTATTGGGATCAGCTGAGCCCCCTATCCACTCATGCAGCAGGAGGATCTGATCCCATTGTGTTTATTCAGGCAATATCCTAGCAGAAATCTATGGGATTTTCACATGTGTTAAGTAATATCCAAGATGAATGTTCTACTGTTCATGTTGTCATGGATTATATTTCCCTTCTTAGGGGAGAGAACTGCAGAGGCACAGCTATTTTAGTGTTAGCTGTGACAACATCAAAGGTGTGCTGGGGACAGGTGCTGTTACCAGTATAAATTTACCTTAAAGATGACAAATTCACTCCTGGTGATGCAGAAGCTTGTGATGTACATTTTATTAACTTTGTGGGGAAAGTGGAAATAGTTGCATGTGACTTCCTGTGATCAGAGCCTTTAAGTATTTTCCTGTGAAAACAACTGCTGTCCAGAGGAATTACTAATGTTCATCAGCTGTCATCTGATCACTCTGCCTCCTATGAGCAACACTTGGGTCTTGGGCAGCCTCATTTCCAATACACATGCACAGATTTCTAGGGGAGAGAAAGATGTTCTGGATATTGTAAATGAAAGGGTTCTATTTCATGTATGACATTCAGTAATGTCTGCTTAGGCCGTATTTGTAAAGATAGAAGTTAATAATTCCATGTTCTTGAAGAATGGATAACGCAGGGGCTGGAGGAGTTACACTATGTACAATTAATGTTTATGATCATACAAAGCATGTTGATTATAAAAATTATGTGCATAGGGATTCCTTTAAAAGTTTTGTGCAATAAACTATTTTTGCTAAAGGGCCCCATGTTGTTTCTGCTTCGAAAGAGTTGCCATTTTCTCTTCAGTTTTGGACAGTAATTCTTGTGTTGGGATCCTGAATATGCTGTGTAGCCACCTTTAAGGAAAAAAAAAATCTTATTTTGAAAGACAACATTATTGTGTATTGATTTTTCACACATCTAAACTTCATTCTATTTGTATTTCCATTTTCTTTCTCTCAGCTGAAACTCATCAGGGAAGAAACACAATTCCTTGGCCTGAATGTCAGCCTGTGGAGCTGGAGTGTTCAAAATGGAAGAATGCAGAAATGTCATCTTCATTCTAAGGAGAGAAATTCCTGTACCTTCCTTGCAATACTAAAGAGTGTGAGTTAAAGCAATACTATTTTCTTCTCTAAGGACAGCAACTTAAACCACCAAGTGCCTGCAGTGCACACAGTGCAGGTGCCCGTACCCCTAAGGCAGGAATGCTGGAGTTGCTGCGAGGGCTGGCTCACATCTCTGCAGGGAATTGTTCTCACGCACTGGAGGCCTCCTGCTCCCTGGTTTTCCACCTCTCATGGCTCATACGAGACTGCTGCAGCATTTTAATGTTAATACCCGAACGGAACCTTTCTACGGCGGCCCCTGGAAGTGCCCATGTGTTCCCGGTCCCCAGGGCTGCTGCAGTTCAAACCCTGCCCGCCTGTCCCGGCCTTGGGCAGCGCCCGTCCGGCAGCTGTGGCAGCTCCACCGCGTGTTCGCCGGAGCAGCGGCGCCGCGCTCCCTCCGCCTCCCCGGCCCTTCCCTGCCGCCGGCAGCGGCGGCCGAGCGGAGCCGCGGCCACGGTGAGGCCCAGGCAGGCGGCGGAGCCCCGTCAGCGCCGGGCGGAGCCGCCGCCGCGTCTGTTGGGGGGCGGGCGCGGGGCGGAGGAGGTGGAAGCCGCGAGGCCGCGGAGGTACCGTCCCTCAGGGCGTGCGGGCACGGCCGGCGTGCGGCGGGCGGGCCGCGGGCCGGGCATGGAGCGGTGGGTCGGGGCCGCCGGGGGCTGGGATTCGCTGTGGGGAGCCGGCTGGGGCCGATGGCCGTGCTGGGAGCTCCTGGCCGCCTGCGCCGTCATCGGCGCCGTGGGCTGGCTGCTGCGGCTGCGGGACAGGAGGCCGGGCGGCCGACGGGCGGCAGCGGCCGCCATCTCCTCCCCGACCCCCATCGCGTCCCCGGCTCCCCACACGGCCCCGGCGCCGCTCGCCGCGGGGAGCCAGCGCTGCAGCGGGAGCCGCCCAGGTGAGAGACTCGGGGGAGGCCGGGGGATGGTGCTGCCCCTCGCCCCGCGGGAGGGCCGGGAGCGGGCACCGGGCACCGCCCGGGGAGGCCGCGCGGCCCTGCCCGCCTCCCCAGCGCCCGCGGGCCCCGCCGAGCCCGGCCCCGCCGCCCCGTTCCCCTTCCCGCTTTGTCACGGCCGGGCCCCGCCGGCTCCGGCAGAGGCGGCTCCGCCCGGCCCCGCTCCCGCGGCCCTGCTGCTGCGGCTGCTCCCGCATCCCCTCCCGCGCCCTGCCCGGGCCGGGTCTAGGCATAGATGTGCCTTTCTCCTCCCTGAAAAGTTGTCCCTTTTTCCCCTCCCTTTTTTTTTTTTTCTTTTCCCGTGGCTTATTTCAAGTTTGTTCAGCAGTTCCCTTTCAGCCACGTAGTTCATAACTGGTGGCTCATTCGCCCACAGGCGGTACAGACAAATCACCCCATCGCGGAGCCACGGTTGCTCTAACATATGCAAATCCTATCAGCCGAATACAGCCAAAGACAGGATGTGACTCTCCATTCTTGCCTCGGATTAAAAAAAAACCCAAACAACCCCAGCCGAAAAGAGTACTTATATTATTCATTTATTGAAAGATTTGATGAGAGTTGTAGAGTAAAATAATACTACCGTCCTTAGAAGTCAGTCGTTGATTCTGTCTTGGGTCTAGTCTTAAATTTTTTTTTTTGAAGCAGATTCTGCTGTTTCATTCTTACCCAGTGAGATAAAGGAAAATACAATTCTTGCCTATCCTTCCAGGTTTTGATTGATAAGGAGGAACCCTCGAACATATTGTTGTTAAAACAGTTATTCATATTTGCAAAGGTAACTCACAAGGCCTTACATGCTGAACTAGAAGTAGCAACCTCAGTGCTGGCTGTGCTCAGGATCATTTGTAGTTATATAATACATTTTACAGTTCAAATAATCTCATTTTGCACCTGCACGTAACAAACGGGCAAAGGATTGTCTCAATATGAGCAGTTGCTGTTTCTAAGGTTTGCAAGTGACACATTTTGTTTTGGACAGATTAAAATAGGTAATGAAATTAAAAACCAATAATGCTTATCTAAATTAGCTGAAATCCTCTTGTCAGAACACAAATGGATTTTGTGAGGGTTCTTTGTTGTCACTCCAACAATGTTTTCCCTTTTTCCATGCCAAATGCCTTGTAGAAAACTCTTCATACTACCAGCAGATCTTAAACCTGATTCTTCACTGCTGGTCTGCTTTGCCATCTCATTTTGATTCAGTTGTGCCAGAGTTGTAATAGACTCACAAAATCAATAACTTTTTTGGTTTTTTTTGTTTGTTTGTTTTGTTTTTTTGTTAAGCAGACAAAATTTTGAGCATTAAGATTTAGGTACCAGGTTCTGTCAAAACACAAGAAAGCAGAGAAATCACCCCTCACAGCATTTTTTTGCTTAACCACAAGGCAGGAAGGATTTTTTGCATGTTCCTGTCTGCTCTCCATATATGAATTATATATATCTACAGGTCTGCTCTTCTGCAGAATGATTGTGCTAGTTCTGAACCCTAAAAATAGGAGCATTTCTCAGCTAATTCTTTAAGGCATTGTGTTGACTGCTCAGAGTGTTTTCATTGAGCTATTTTTGCAATGAGCTTCCTCACCCCTGAGTTTCATCTTTATTGTGATTTTACAGTTATGCAGTCTCAAAAGGAAAATCCTCAGAATGGCAAGTTTGGATATTTTAATTGACCTTAGGGGCACATCCCTTAATTAAAACATATTGGTATCCAATTTTATTTTAAAAAATAGAGGATTAAGAATTGAAAACAAGAGGATCTTTCATATCTGTTGTTGTAGTCTTGTGGGCAAGTCAGATAATCGAAACACTGAGGTTGCTTGGAGGCTGAGGCATCACAGGAGAGCTACAATACCTCGGGGAAGTGGCTCAGCAGCATCAGCTGTGGCTCTGCTGCTCTTTGGTGGGTTTTTTAATTGGAAATACTCTCATTTCCCATTTTTTCAGTGAGATTCCAGTTAATACTTGTGAAATGTTCAGGGGCTGAGGTTATGTTGTTCTCTAACCACAGGCATTCAAAATAAGATGTTTATAAAAAAAGAGACAGCTCTCAAAGGAAATATCCCTCCAAGGAAACAACCCTCAAACTCACATGACTGTTGACTTGTAAGAATTGAAGGACTATTGAAGTTTGGCATTAAGTACATTTTCACAGTGTTTCCTAATACTAGGAATGTGTTTGTTCTAGCTCAGATGGCAGTGAAACTTAATGTGGTGCTCTATTGATTTCTGCTGAAAACTACAAAAACTTACTGTGTGCATTTGGGTTTTTTTAATATATGAAAAGTAGTCTTAAGTTTCATTACCTGAGGATGAAACCTAAAATAAAGTACTCAAATGGCCATACACCCTATCCAAAGCAGAACAAGGCTCCTGAAATGGCTCAGCAGTGGAGGAGGGGGCAGTGCAAGGCAGGAGTGAAGGTAAGCTGAGGGAGTAGCCCAGCTGAATCATTCCTGTCTGGAGCTTCCCTTCCTGAGCAGTGTGTGCCAGGGGAGTCACAGCCTATGTGCAGGTACCTGGCTGCAGTACTGATGAAATAATGTGAAGGCTTCTTACATTTTTGAGCTGCCCAAATCCTGTATTTTCCAGCTGTGTTTTTCAGAGCAAGGAATTTGTGTTGGCATCAGCTTGGTTTTAGTATCTTCTTGCTGACCAGTTTGGAAGATGTCAGTGTGGATTACATGGAGGGACATGAGCCCGGGGAATTGTATCATAGCAGAGAGAAGGATGTTCCTTTGGAAATGGAGAAATTCTCCCAGCTTCTGTTTTCTGTGGGAGAGGGAGATCTGAAAAGATCAGTTGTTTTTGTCTTCTGGCTGTTTGCTCAAAACAGGCCTGGGAAACAACATGCTGTGTACATATTTCCAGCCTTGCATCACAGCCCGAGAAGGCCTGCCCTGGTTGCTGCACTGTGCTTGTCCCCATGACTTCTGTCAGCCAGAAAGTCCTGAGGAAATACTAGAAATAGTTCTGTGCCTTTAGCTGGAGGTGCAGCCCCTTGGCTTGGGGCTGACTGGTGCTCCTCTCCTTGTATTGCATTGCACAAGTAGATTGTGCCTTCTTGTCAGGAATCAAATATTTCTCAGCCTGTCATAAATTTTAATGAATAAATGCTCTAGATTGAATTTTCACTCAAGAAGAAATTGAAAAAGGACTACCAAAACCAGAATGTAAGCTATAAATATTCTTTTAAGTAGTTGAGAGAGGAAGAAGTAAACTATGGATCTGGTAGGTTAAAAACGTTGAATTGAAAAATATTTTGTTGTTTCTGCTCTGCAAGGATCTCTTCAGAATTGCAAGAAATTGCTAAGAGGCATTTTTTTTCCTTTGCTTTAATACATCATTTAAGTAGAAGAAGTAGTTTTGGTTTTTACAATTTTTCTCCTTTTTTGCCTTTCCTGTAGGTGGAGTAACAATGGATACAATATTATCCCGATTAAAGAAGCTCAGCCATGATGAGCTTAGAGAAGAGATTGTGAGAGCAGGACTGAAATGTGGGCCCATTACTGCAACTACAAGGTTTATTTTTGAAAAAAAATTGGCTCAGGCATTGTTGGAGCAGCAAGGACCGTTGGGGGAGGAAGGGTCTGCTGTGTCAGAGGAGGCTGCTGGAAATGTCCCAGTCAATCACAACGGCCATGGAAGTGCTTCTGAGGAGGTAGACTTTGGGTACTGTGTGGGCCTGAACCCTCCAGAAGAAGATGCTGTGACACACATGAACTGTTCAGCTCCAGCCTGTAGTGCTGATTCACAAATCACTGCTCAGACACCCTCCAGAGATCCTCCACTATTCTATGGTGTTTGCCCAGTTTATGACGACATACTGGCCAGGAATGGTAAATACTCACTTCCCTTATTTCCTGTGATAGGCATTTTAGTCATGTCTGAGTAGAGATCTTTCATGTAGCAGGTGTTCTGAACACCACTGCATCAGTATTGTAAGCATTGTTTGAAGTATTTCTTTGTTCATATAAATAATATTTATTCTAAGGCAAAGAAACAACAGTTCAAGACATCCCAGCTGTTTCCCATTACAGTTCTACATATGAAGATCCTCTACTCTGTGTAGCTTAGATGAAGAAAATTATATTTTATTGCTACTCTTGGATCCATTCTGTGCCTTTAATCCCTCTCAAGAATAAAAAGTAATCCTGTAAATAAACAATCAAAAACTATTTATATTGTCATCAGTTGAAGCTTAAATGATCCCTTCTAAAAGTTTTCACATCTTCCTTTCTGTTCCTGACAGGAGTAGAGTAGTGCCCAGGATTATTTCCTCTGAGACAGTAGTAAGAATTCTTACTAAGAAAAGGTACATTAAGTTATCCTTATCTGAACAATATCATTTAAAGGAGAAGAAGAATGATTTGTTTATTATCTGAGATTCTCTATAGAGATTTTAAAGTTGTGGATTGGTTACAGAGTGGTGTTTCTGAACAAGGCAGCATCAAAAGTAATGGAGGGTGAATAAACTCTGAGTTTGCTTTTCCATCTGGAAGTGAAATGCTTTGTTGAAGGTGGCCCATCCATTAAAAGGGTGTTGATTGATGGGAATGGCTGAGCCCTGTACAGGGATCCCCTGACATTACCTGGAGTATGTGGGAGGCTCCTCCTCAGTTTCCAAGAGACAGAATTTAAAAGGACTTTTGACCTTGATGTCATGTTTGGAAGAGGAATGATGTGAGACCAAAGCTGCAATGATAGTTTTAAAAATTCTGTAATCTATCTAGGAATTGAAATCTGAGATTATTGAAACAGTGTAACTTTGGTGGTTCTTTGTTGCAGAGAGAATACATGTTTATGAAGATAGGAAGGAAGCTCTCCAGGCTGTTAAGATGATTAAGGGTTCCCGTTTTAAAGCTTTTACAAACAGAGAGGATGCTGAGAAATTTGCTAAAGGAATCTGTGATTATTTCCCATCTCCAGGCAAGTCTTCTTTATGTTTGTCTCCAGTGAAAATGGGATCATTTAACAGAGGTAAGTGGGGAACTTCATCTCTCTACAGTAGATGCAATAGACAGCATTGATTTTTTTTTTTTTTTTTTTTTTTTTGGTGAGAGAAGCAGCAACTGCCTTACCAATATTCTAATAACAGAAAAAATTCAAAGGTGGAGCACTGAATAAATTGAAGTTTAAAATCACTTTTATTTTAAGTGTGGAAACTTTGAAAATGTGGAAGATGTTTTAAATGTAAAGTACCATTGCTACTCTTCTAAAGCTGAAATGTTGGTAATGGTCTGCATGGATACCTTGCTTAGTATTCATGGTCATATTTGTTAGGATTTGAGTTTACTCATGGACTTCAGGATTTTCGGGTTTAGTAAGATGCTGATAAAATTGCACAGTACATTCAAACTGCACTCAATTCTTGAGTAAATGTGTGAGTTCAGAAATAAAATGGTAAGCAATGATCATATTTCCCAGTGTTCCCAGTTGCTAGATTAAAGTGATTTAGGAGTTACAGAACTGCAGAAGCAATTTCAATAATCAGAACATCGTTGCTTCTTTTTGAATTTTGCTTTTAAATTTGGATTGGAGCAGACTGGTAATTACAAAGTTTACCAGTCCCTATTAAAGTCTGAAACAGTTTTACAAGTTGATTCATCATTTTCCTCTCCCTCCCTATTACTAACTACTAGTGTATTTAAATGTCTTGTTATTGAGTTCAGTTTCCTGACTCCTGTATATTAAAGATGCCAAATTAATACATGGCTTAGATTAAAAGCATAATTTTTATGGTCTGGGTGTGCAGGTGGTGATCACTGGAAAGAATGTATCTAGAAAGGAGTGATTTGTGTTTTGATAGATGGTTTGTGCTCCCCTGAGAGCGACACTGCCAATAAGGAGAGAGCCAACAGCTACAAAAGTCCTCGGACTCAAGATCTCACAGCTAAGCTTCGGAAAGCTGTGGAGAAAGGAGACACAGCAACGTTCTCAGAGCTTATTTGGAGTAACCCTCGTTACCTGATCGGGTCAGGAGACAACCCAACCATTGTGCAGGTGAAAAACCAGCAACAAAACAGGAAAATCTGGGTTCTGGTTTAGTGATGTAGCTTTTGGGGCCTGAAAGCCCCAGAAGTGGAAAGAGTGATGTTTCCTGCTCCTCCTTCAGGACACCTTGTGCCACCCAATGCAGGGTTTCTCTGTTCATTGACAGCAGCTGGGGCACTTCCCTGTAAGTCACCCTGAGAGCTCCCTTTGCTCCAGCTGAGTAAAGGAACTGAGTGTGCAGTTCTTCAGGGGAGAAATAGTTGTATTCAGTAGTTCAGGAGTAGTCTTGTCTTCTTATTCTTTGGTCTCCTCCAAGTAATTGCAATGTTTTTAAAACAGACTAAATTTAAGGATCAGGGTAGGGCCTGTAATTAGGTGTTCCTACAGCATTGCTTACCTAAGCACCTCTATTAAATTCCAAAACCATGTATAAGGTGTCATTTAGCAAACACTGTATATCTTACTTCAACTTGTATCAGACCAGCTTTGTGAAGTTGTTGGAATTTTTTATGTAATATAGCAAAGCAGCTGAATTTTTTATATCTATACCCATTTTCCTGCTCTTTATCTAAACTGAACTTCCTACCTCCCTTTATTGCATAGTATCTTAATGTATCTTTTTCACCACATTCTTTCCTTAAATAAAAGCTCTAACTGAGTGTAAGAATAATTTCATTACTTATGAGAATAATATGGGTGTAAAGATAAGTCTGTACAAAAATATCCATATAAAACTCCGTGTAGGAACCCATGAATTTTCACAGTTAAATCAGTTACATCTCTGGGTGTAAGAAAGCTATTTAGATTGAGGTTCATTATAATACTGGTCTTTTTTTCCAGGAAGGGTGTAGGTACAATGTCATGCATGTTGCTGCCAAGGAGAATCAGCCTGCTATCTGCCAGTTATTGCTGGACACTCTGGAAAATCCAGAATTTATGCGGCTGATGTACCCAGATGATAATGATGTCATGTTGAAGAAACGCATCCAATATATTGTTGACCTTTACCTGAACACTCCAGATAAAATGGTAAGATTTGGGGGGTTACATTATTATTATTATTATTATTATTATTATTATTATTATTATTATTATTATTATTATTATTATTATTATTATTATTATTATTATTATTATTACTCCTGGAAGGGGTTAAGGATGTGTAAGGGAGACTGAAAGAGAACAGAAGGGGAGCTGTCCATGAGTTCTGTGGATTTTGGTAATCGTTATTCTGCACTATGGTGGGAACAGATTTGTTAAGAGCTGAGATAATTAGTCATGACGTGTATTTACTTTCCTCAGTCTCAAAATTAAATGTGTGGTACTGACTTTATAATCTTTCTAAGTGCATGTGAATTTTTCCCTTTTTCCCACTGCAGTCGTTTGATACTCCATTGCATTTTGCTTGCAAGTTTGGGAATGTGGATGTGGTTAACGTGCTCACCTCACACCCAGCCATTGTAAAAAATCCAAGAAACAAATATGATCAAACTCCTGCAGAAGTAAGTCTCTCCATGGCCACAGCAAACCTAGAAATGTTATCCTGATCAATATTTTTCATATTCAGACATTACTGACTACCATAGATAGAAGACCTGTAGTAAGGTGCTAGTGTCATGATTAAAGAGGAAATTCTGTATAACATAAAAAATATTTTATGCTGATTGTGTCTGTGGAAAAGTTTTAGAATTTATGGAGTTGGATGTATTTTAGTTCGTCTACTATGAATTGAAAGTACTGGGTGAGATGGGTAGGGGTCAATAATGTGATTGTTCTGAAAGAACACACATTGCAGTTGATTTGAAAATGAGATTATTATGCTGCCCTAACAAGTACAATTATATTAACAGGTAGTTTGTGAAAGAAGCAAGAACAAATCTGCTGAATTGAAAGAAAAGATAAGAGAGTACTTGAAAGGTCTGTATGCAGAGTTCTGTACTATATCAAGCATGTATTGTGGCTCTTGGCTGTCTACTGTTTGCTTTCTGTAGCATTGGAGTTCATAAATGATGCTGCTGTACAGTGCTCTGAAAACCAAAGGGAAATTCTAACACTGAGCAGGGACAGAGAACTTTTTGTCTTTTAAATGACAGTCAGAACTCTGAATGTATGGATCACAGGGTTGCCCTCATGGCTCTGTAATGGAGGCAAGGCCCTGATTCAGTAAGCCTGGAGCAGAATGTTCAGTCTAAAAGAAACAAAATCCTTTTGCAGGGCAAGAGGTGTGTCTGTCATGCTAAGGAGTCCTGTCATTTTATGATTTCCTTGACACAGAACTTTCTGTTTTGTCACGTGTGTGGTTGTAAAAGGAGGTTGTGAAAAATGTTAAAGAACCTGAGGGAAGGGCTTTCTGGATTATTGCAGGTGTTTTTGTGTTTGAAAGAAAAGGGAACCTACACTAAAATGTGATCTGTAATCACTGAAGCAGTGAGTCTGAATACAAGTATTTTACAAATGAAGTAAAGTCAGATGGTTCAGTGTACGGGTGCATTGGTAGTGCAGGAAGAAGCAGCAGGCTGATGTAACATCAACTGAATGAGAAAGCTCTGCATGGTTTATTTTAGGTCACTATTATGTCCCACTCCTGAGGGCAGAAGACAATTCCTCAGCTCCGGTCATCGGTGCTCCGTGGTCGCCGGACCAGACGGATGACGGCCCCCAGAGAACTTGGCCCAAATACCCTGGCAGCCCCAAGGACCCAGTGCTGTCCATCAGGGCTTTTGCAGGCCCCATGAGCCCCTCCAAGGTAAGGAGAGAACTCCTGTGACTCCAGTGCCTGTGCTTCTCCTTTTTATGAATATAGAAGATCCCCACAGGGTTCCTTGTGTGATGTAGCTTGCTCCTGGTACAGATTGTGGCTCTCTCTTTGCTGAGGATAGATCTTCCTCCATGGAGAAGCACAGAAACTTGTAAATATTTTTTTTTATTGCTGAAAACAGAAATGTGGTTTAAATAAGGAGAGTAGAAGTTCAGTAAAAAATCATTCTCTTTTTCCTCTTGAAATCTATACATAGAGCACCTTTGGCAAACCTTTCACTTCTTACAGATGATGGCTGTAACTTTCTAACCTGAAGCAAAGCCTTTCAAAGCAGATATGAATCAGTTTTAAAAACCTTAACTGTATTGTTATCTCATTTCTAGAAGTTGCCACTGGATGTTAACCTCTGCTTGGTGAATTAACATAAATATATTTTTCTAGATGGAAAAACTGACAACCAAGTAGGACGTGTTGGGATGATTTTGGAAGAGTATTGACTGTATAGTGGAAAAGCAAAATCTTCAGTTTTCAGAAGGAATACTTAGATATCTGTTAAATATATTCCAAACAAATGGGTGTTTATTTGACTCATTTATTTAATGTGAACATGCTGCAAATATAACAGCTTTAGAAACAGTGAACACATATAGTGGAGGACTGATGGTTGCATTCTTTAAGACTGAGTTCTACCAAAATGTTTAATGCTTTTTCTCCTAAATGCTCTTGATCAATTTTCTGTTCAACTGACAGAAATTTAGATATCATTTATACTCCAAAAAATATTACCTAGGGTATAAACAGTTCATAATTTTGATGACATGAATTTTTAATGTCTGAATGTAATTCTTAGTCATCGTTGTGATCTTTGTCATATAAAGTGAAGTTGTGATCTTTGTCATATAAAGTGAAGTGCAGGATTTTGCAAAAAATTTCCCCTGAGGCATTCCAACTTCAAAATAGACAGCAAGAAATTATTCTAATAATTGTAGCAAGTCTGTACATAAAAAATATTCCCTTTGCATCCTAGAAAACAATGACCAGGAGGCATTTGTAATTAAATAGAATGACATGGCAAAATCACAAGACACTTCTGTTTCCTGCTGCACACATATTAAAACCAGGCAGATGGGTTGTCTGTGCAGTTGATTTTCAGATGATTGTACATTATGGTCCTTCTCTTTCATGAGCAGTTAAGAGATCAGAGTAACCACCAGTAGTGAAAGGAGTAACTTTAGATCCAGTGTGAGATCCTCCATGGCTGGAGTAGAGCAGCACTTGTGGACAGCAAACAGCTGACCATCTTCCAGGCCTGTAGGTAGATGTGTAGCCAGCACTGAGGTAGTTCATACTGTGAGGGATAGTTTTTGAATTTGTTTCTATTTTTTAAAGGCTGAAGAATTTTGCAGGCTGTGGAAGACTCCACCTCGAGAGAGAGCTGGCTTTTTCCACAATGTCAGGAAATCTGATCTGGAGAGAGGTGTTGAAAGAGTTGGAAGGTATCTAAAAGACTGTCAATATAAAAACTTAATAATAGAGCATGTAAAAGCAAAAGACTGTGCTGAGAGTACAGTTATTACTCACTGCACAGTATCTTGGGGAAAAAGCTACTGCAGAAATATTTAATGAAATATTTTGCAGTTGGATTTTTACTGTATTTTTGTGTAAATAAGACAGTTAAATTGTGAGACCTGGCTTTCTTAGCTTTGGCAATAAAGATATTTTAGCTGCTATTGATGGTATGTATGGAATGCTTTTCACAGACATTTACTTGCTTCATTTGTCAGATCTAAAAATTTTGCATAGCCTGTTTGTTCTGTGAAAGTGAGGGATTGTTAAAAGGGAGCAGAATGAAAAGATCCTAATACAAATCTGCTGTTTTATAAAAGCTGTGTGTGTGTGTGGTGTGTCCTTGCAGCTAAAATACCTTCTATCAGCAACATATGGAAAAAATACTTTGTTAAAAGCTGACTGCATTTCATTCTTTAAAGTAATCCCTCGCTTCCTCCTCCCTCTCCCATTCCCAAATAGAAAAAGCTGGTGCATGCAGTATCAGTGGGGATTCTTCTGTCTGATGTCTAGATACAGTCAGCTCAAAGATAGCAGTGTTTATGCTGCCAACTGTAAAAATAGTAGATAAATGTGAAAAATGCTCTAGAACAAATGAGGTGATACTTTGATTGCTAAGGATGTGTGTGTGCTCTTGCAGACTGTTGATTGGGTGGGATTGTGTTGCCTGGTTGCTCGTTTGTGCTCCTGTTTGTAGCTGTTAAAATGTGATCAGAAAAGTTGTTGTCAAACTGATATTTATGTCTTCACAAATGATTCGTTTTATTTTATTTATTGCAGGGAGTTAGCTCATGAACTGGGGTTCCCGTGGGTTGAATACTGGGAATTTCTGGGCTGTTTTGTTGATCTGTCTTCCCAGGAGGGGCTGCGAAAATTAGAAGAGTACCTGAGTCATCATGAAATGAGTGAAAAGGCTCAGCCAGAAACAGGGGAAAATGAAACCTGCAACAGATATAAAACTCCACATCCCTCTGGTAAGAAAAGGGCAAATGCTGCAAACAATGGGTTGTACCTGGGGAGAAGAGAGACAGAAAAAGTGTGGTGCCCAGGGGAAGCAGTATTCACCTGTTGTGGTTGCTATTATTCATCTGTTACCCAGAGAGTCTGAGTACAGCATTGAAAAAAGAGCCATCTGTGAATGTAGAAGTACAGACTTTATCTTTCATATGAAGTAGCTTTAGTGTAGCCCCCAAATGAAATCCCTGAAAGAAAACCTCTGTCTTCAGTATGTTTTCACTCAGAGCATTTGGGCATTCATCTTAAAGCATAGAATTTTATAATCCACAGATATGGAATAAATAACATTTTAAAAATAAAGGAATAATTCTTTACAACTGTGAACCTGAAAAGACACAACAATCAAAACCCAGGAAAGCTTTTATACCTTAAACCACTGCTTGCTATGTGTGTATTTTGCATTTGTAGCTTTAGTCAGGTTAGATCATGTTGTTACATATAGTCAGAGGTGTCTTCAGGAAACAGAATAAGGCATAAGGAATGTGTATTTTTTCCTAGTTTATGTACTTGACATTCTGTTTAAAGTCTTCTTATGTGTTGCTCTTGTTAAAATTGTTTCCAGGCAAAAGCAAAAAGTCCTGCAACTCCATTTCTGTTGGAGCATTTTTGGATGAGGATGATGATGACATGAGCTTAGAAGAAATTAAAAACAGACAAAATGCAGCACGAAATATCAGCCCCTCTCTGGTGTCCAAGAAGCCCAGCATTGATGCCATTGGAGATGCTGAGTGTGATATCCTGTCCATGGAGTGTGCAGGAAACATCATAGAGACCTCAGCTCACCCTCGGCACTATGAGAAGGGGGCTGCTGCCAGCAAAAATGGGTTTTGCAGTCCTGTGTCCAGTAAAAGGATCATTGGTGACAGAAAGCAGCTGCATGATGGGTCAGAATGCCTCATGTCACCTGTTTCCAATTTGATGTCAGAATTTGAAGGCCTGTCATTCCAAGAACAAGAGGTTGCAGGAGTATCTCATAAAATCACTGAAAAAACTGACAATGAGGGAATTCTGGACAAGACCTGCCCTGCAGTGTCACTGGCAAGTTCTTCTGAGCCAAGTGTTACAGGAAAACATGGAGAGACCAAGTTAAGGACAGACCACAGAATATCATTAGAAAAGGAAAGAGTGTCCAGAGAATCTGGAATTCAGACTAAGGAGCCACAGCAACGTAAGGAACTTTCTTCCCAGAAGTTTCTTTCAAAGACTTCTCCCACAAATGACAATTTAAAGTTATTCCTTCTTGGGTAAGAATTGTCTTTTTTAACTCTTACTTGCACAGACAATCTCTTTGCTGATATAAAACTGTTTTGGAATTGGGGTGTTTCATTGCCTGAACAAATAAATGGTTCTCTTTTCATCTAGTTCTGTTTCCATTCTAGGGAGCAGCCCTCGAAGCTGGATGGTGATGTCTTAGCAGCTATAGAAGGAGCAGAGATTGATCCCCAGAAATTCCCAATGATTTACAAATGGAAACACGCAGTGCAATCCTACTCCTCATCTGACAGGCAAAGGTATTGCTGCAAACTCAGTCCCAGGAGCTGAAGTACATTTTTAGTGGGTCAGCTTGAATAGCAGAATTTCTGACCTTGTTGCCCCTAAACCCATATTTTAAATTCAGCAGAATTAACTGTGTTCTGGACTTAATCACCAAAGCCTTTTTTGACTGGTGTGTATTGATAAGGAGTTTCCTGGTGCTGCAGTCCTGTTCTTTCCATTCTACTGCTGTCCCAAGTAATTTGAGCATGTCTCCACAGACAAATCAGACATGACTGTTTTCCACTTGGCCAGTGTCTCAATTTACTGATTTGGTACTTGGATCCTTCACTGGACTCAGTGATAGTTGTACTGTTGGTTTGTAATTCATCCCTGTTGTTGATGCAGTGCAGGAATGTTGTGTTTGTTGCCTTGTGGTACTTAGATTGTGCTGAGGGATATTAAGGTGAATTTAATATCTTTATGCATCTTTTTATGAGTTTTTATTTTTACCCTTTATTACCCCAGTCCAAAAGAATTGTTCATGTGAAGGATGGTGGTGTCATCATGGCCATTTTGAAAGAAATGATGTCTTACTGATTTGGGCAACACAATCTATATAGAATCTAGAATATATAGAATATTGGGCAACAATCTATATAGAATATTTTGTGCTCTTCCTTTTCCTTCTCTTCTTCCAGACCTGTCTCTTACCAGAGAGGATTTTTCTCAGCTGGTGCATTGGTTCTGAGATCGAAAGTGATTTTGAGTTAAAAGTGCTGCTCTCATTTTTGCAGTTTCCTTTAAAACGTGTGCAATGACTTCTGGTTTGTTTCAGTTGGCCAAGTCCAGCGTTGAAGGCAAGATTCCAGTCCCAGTCCATGGCTGCTGGTCTTCCAAATGCTTCAGTGTATCCTGGTTCAGGAAGAAACAGTCCCATCCCAGGAAGTCCGGGGAAACACGGCAGCGCTGCCTCCTTCCCTCCGGAGCCCGGCAGCCCCGGGCGCTACAGCCCCGCCTGCGTCCTGCGCTACTTTGCAGAGCCTCCTGCCCACTAGAGTGCAACTCCTCATCCTGGGACTTCAGTTCTGTTCTCATTGTTAGAGTGGAGGAAAAACTGCAATGTTACTGAGGTGACATGAGGTTTGTACTCAGCTATTTTATTTTTCCTCAGTTGAGGACAACTGTATGTTTAAACAATGGAGTATATGTCTTAATGCCACATACGAGGTAGATTATTACTGGTGATAAGCAAGAAGTTTGTGAGTGCAGTTGTCCAGTAGCTGAATTAACCCTTGTTGCCAGTACCACAGTGGGCTGAACTGTCCTTAGCAATGGTGGTAATTGCTATCACTACTTATCCTCGTTGTAATGAACACACAGCCCTCAACTGCCTTTCTTGATCTTGGATAGTCGAGGAAATGTATCATCAGCAAATAGAATGTGGGAGAGGAGACTGATGGCAGAAAGTGAAACGTTCTCCTGCTTGCAGGGGGAAAAGCCTCAAACATGTCTGGGAATGCGAGGATAGCTTTGCAGTGTGGAGCAGGGATGTGAGACCCTGTGCAGAAGCAGAGAGTGTTTCCAGCCAGCTGGGCTGGGCAGTTGATACCCACACCCACCCTCACCTGTCTGTGTGTGTGTGCACAGATCTGCACAGAGACCCTTGAGTCTCTGCTTGTTCTGAGGCTGTTACAGACACTGAGATCTACCAAGTGCTTTAGAAACAGGGCACTGTAGAAGCTATTGGGATTCCTTTAGTGGTAGTGGGAAGATTTAAGGAAAAGCTTAAAAATTAGCTGGTTATTTTTTCCCCAGAGAAGCTACTAACACTAGCAGATTTGAATAGCTATTACACAAAAGCACATCAGCAATAATCTCAGCAAATTTACCAGCAAGATACTTTATCTTAATGGTCTGGTTTGTAATATATTAGCATGGTAGCCAGTGGCCCAGGAGGTGGCTATTTCCCAGGTGTAAAGAGAAAGGACTAAGGACAATATTTTTATGAAATCTGAGCTTTTACTGTGTCTCTAGTGTTGGTGTGGTAATGAGTTTTTGTTACAGCAGTCAATAATTTTATTCTGCAGCCTTCTGTAAGAATGACTTGTTTTGACAGCATGATGCTGAGAATAAGAAAGCTTTTCAAAACTCCAGAGAGTTTTCCATATCAAGCCTAGTGCTTGTAATGTTGTATGAAAGGCTTCCAGAAACAGCTCTCTAGGTAAAAAAAAAAGAAAAAAAAAAGAAAAAAGACCTATCTACTGTTACAAGATAAATCTGATCAGAAAATGAAGCTCTGCAGGACTGTGCTGGTGAGAAGGGATGGATTAGGATGGGCTGGTGCCACTCAGTCAGTGAGAGCTCAGAGCCACGTGGCAGGGCTGGAAGAGAAGGGCACCAAGTTGAGCAAACACGGGTGGGAGGCAGGAGGGGCCGGGCCGGCCTCCCCCAGGGTCCCACCCACCCCTCGGGGGCCATTCCAGAGCCGCGGCTCTCCCACGGCAGTGACTGTTCTACACAAACCGTGCACCCTCACAGCTCCGTGATTGGTACAAACCTAAACACTGCACTTAATGCTTTGGCAAGCTCAGTAGTGCCTTTTGTAATATATTTTTTTAATTAAATTTTTTGTTCTTTTGGAAGTATTTTAAATAAAGTGGCATCCACTTACTATGGGCAGATAAAAAACAGTTTTCCTCTGGGCTTTCTGAAGAGGATGTCTTTTAATGTCTAGGATTATTTGGTGCGACACCTCTCCATGGGGGAAGAGACTCCTCTTTTAGAAATTATTCTTTAAAAAAAAAAAAAAAAAAAAGAAAAGGCTCTTTTGTTAAAATTGAACCTAGTTCTATGGAGCTGGACATTAGGAAGAGCTCCTTTACATAAATGCCTCTTATTCAGTCATATTCCAGAAAAGTACCGGGGGCCTGGGGGGTGTCATACTTTAGGAAACATGTTTAAAAAAAACCCAGAACCAAAACCATAACCTTCTGCTAATAAGTATGTTAACTGACTTAATAAGGGGTTTTTGTTGGGTTGTTTTTTTAATTTTCTATTTTTATGTAGCAGGCTCCATGGTCTCAAAATATTTTAAGATCTCAGAGAGATAGAGTTTTACTCCGGGTGATTGGGTTTTTTCAATAATTTATTGTAAATTACTTCTTTATCATTCTGGAGAAATTGATCAGCTGATGTAATTGTCTAATACCATGTTAGAGCCAAACTGCTGGGGTAAGCTGCTGTGGGTGCAGCTGCTGTTCTCCACCCTAGTCTTTCACAGCTGTGGTACAGCAGCATTGCCCTTTTGCTGAGTTTGTTACTGAGCCAGGAGACTGATACTTACACTCTAGTTCATTGTCCTTTTTACTTTTATTATGCTTTGCTTTATTTTTTTAATATTTAAATGTTTGTTACTGGTATGTACATGTAGCCAGACACCCCCCACACACCCAACACACCCTTGCCTTTCACTTTGTAATGTTGTTTTGGTTCAGTCAGGAGAGTATTTTTTAAACTGTGTTATATAATGTGCATTAGTCCAGTTGTACTTCACTTAAGAGGTCATTTTTCTAACAATGTGTTACTTCAGCTATGACAGAAATAGCAATTTATGCAGCAATTTGATCATTTGTGATTTTGTGTAGAAAGCCCTTCAACACTGAGCCTGTGGAGACACTTTAAATCAGAGTGATAGTGCTTGAATTGTGTTTTCTTGGCCAAAAGTTCACTTTTAAAGGTGCAAAATAGCTGTGGTTTTGTTGGTTGTTTTTTAATTAGTAAAGTGTCATGTTAAAAATACAGAAGTATCCTACTTTCTATTAAAATCAAATGAATAGCTGAAATGAATAGCTGTGTTGAATATGGGATGTGGGGAGGAGGAGCTGGGCATGACAGGGCAACTCTGCTTTGTCCAGGCCTTGCTTGTACAAGAGCTGCAGCTTTTGTGTGTGTGCACAGTGACAATGGACCACACCACCAAAGACTTAAAAGAAGAGTCTGACAGTGTTGAAGAGACAGGAACTCAGACTGGGGTAAAAAAGACATAATTTTAAATTTCACACTTTCCACCCCCCCTTAAGTGCCACCAAAACTATTGTTAATTTCTGTACCTGTGCTAAGAGGTGTTGTGTCCTCTGGTTGCCCACCAAGAGCTCATTCACTGACACAGGGGATGTGTGTGAGGGGGTACATGTGCACCCACACAACACTAAAAATCACAGACTTTTCATCTTACAGGTGCTGGTTCCTCATGGTGGTGACACAGTCCTGCAAAGGGCTGTGCTTAGGCTACAGCACTTCCCCTCTTGGGTAGCTCTGTGGCTGATGCCAATGAACTGCTCTGGCTCCCAGCTCCAGTTTACATTTCAGGTGGCTGGTGAAAGAGCTGTTGCCCTGAGCAGTGTGGGACACACCAGGTCCTGCACCAGCAGTCCCTGCAGAGCTCCAGTCACACCTGCAACAGCTGCCCATGCAGCCATTCAGCTGAAGAGACAGGAAAGACAGACAGACCAAGTATTTTATTCAAAACTTTAAAAAAAGTTAATAGACAAAAACTGATAAATTATTCTCATTGCATCAATGAGAGACTTCATGATGGTTTCCTCTTGCGCCCCACACCTTACTCTACACAATAATCAGTCTGTTCCCTACCCTGTTCCCTTGAACTTGTCCTGATGTAGCAGCAGTTCAGTATCAAGCCCTTAAATCCTCTTCTCCATGGGCGGTGTGCCCTGATTATGCTTCACACAGCTCTGACAGGAGTAAGTTCAGCATCTCATCAACATCCTTATTGATCAGAGACTCTGTCAAACAAATTAGTTATGTCTGCTGTCCTACTATAAACTGAGCCAAGTTTCTACACTGGCTCAGGGTAGCCAGCACGCTTCAGAATGCTTCTGAGCCCTCCCCTCCCACAAGCCCAGCAGCATCAGAGCTGTATGAAGGAGGCCCTTGAAGCATTCTGCCCAATGCCTGTCCTATACACTCGCCCTAGACCAGCCACCCCATGGCCACCTGCTCACCATTCTGGCAACAGCAGTTTGCCCCAGTGCTGCAGCACCTCTGACCTGCAGCATCACTACCCTGAACTCAGTGGTGGTATTGCTCTACTCTGAAAGTAAGGTATCAACAAATACAAATCAATGGCAAAGAGCACTCAAAAATATGTCAGTAACTGAAAGCACTTTGAGAAGATTGCTGCTTTCCTTTCCTCCCATCTTACTGCTACAGTCTCACCCCTACAGCTTTCTCCAGACCATGTTTTGGTTAAAGGCTTCACAAGACTGAAAAATATTCTTTAAAACATCTTAAAGGACATCCTGAGGATGGTGGAACACTTAATATAAGCAGCAGTTAGTTCTAGCACCACAGCTCTGAGGCAAATGGTTTCTTTACCTTCTCCTTTATGCTCATAACCTCCAGGCACAGTTCACAGCTTTTTGGGGCCAGAGGGGAACAATGACAAACATCAACATACACACCCAACAGCTTACAAAAACTGAAGCTTTATCTCTTTGTCCTTTGGACAGCAGAATTCCCTGTTTGTCACTTCTGCAGGAGCTGGAACACGCTGGCTCAACTTTTCTTTTAACTGCAGTGTGATACAAGGCTGTTCCCACACCAGTCATTTTCCTGCACAAGAAAAATACCCACAGGAGCATGCTTTGGTTAGAGAAATTCACAGCGGGGTGAGGGAAAAGTCAGTGCTCTTGCAACTGCTGAGCAGACATTCAACCTGTATTCCATAGCTCAGCTTTGAGTTTTGGGGAATACTTAAGGACTGGACATGTTCAGGCTTACAAAGGTTTCTTCTTTTCCGGACTGAAAGGCAGATATGAGTATGAAGGAGGAAAGGGGCTAAAGGACATTTTAAGACAGCATCACACCCCAATGTAATAAAAATCTAGTGGTACTGTAGCAGAATGTGCTAGTGCAAAGAGACTAGAGGCAGCTCCTGGACAGCCTTCCATCCATTTGGCTCACTCAGGTGCGTGTGATTTTGTCTGGAGGCATGAAACCTGTGTCACCCAGCGTTCGAAGGGCCACCCTGCCGTTGGGACGGATCACCAAGTGAGTGATGCTGCCGTTGTTGAGAGACAGGCGCAGCCAACCTTCCGGGGGGAACTGCAGTGCTCTGGTGACAAAAACACATAGATTAGTAATTCATGAACAGTGGCATTAACAAGCCCTCAGAGCATCACCTTCCATCCCATTTAAGGGGCAGAATGAAGGGGAAACTCAAAATTGGCGGGCACTCTGCAGCCTGAGTACCCATGCCCCCAGTGAGCCTTGGGAAAAAGCCTTGTAAAACTGCAGCGTTGGTAACTGGAGCAGGGCCAGGAGTGCCCTTGGCTCGGCAGAGTCCAGCAGATGGGTGTGATTACTGCTGACAGGATTAGTTCCAGTGGACAGAAGGCAGCAGCTCCAATGCAGTGAGGCTGCCGGGAGTGCTCTGAGCAGCCCCGTCACAGCCAGGGCAGGGGATGGCCCAGCAAGGCTGAAGCACCACAACACCTGTGCAGGTGGGTCAGGCAGAGCTGCCTCAGCACCCAAGGGCTGCCTGAGCAGAGAGGACCTGGATGTAGCAAACAGTGACTGTCACACTCCATTTCGGCCACACCCCCACAGCAAAGGCAGTGACACAGGATTCCAGTGACCTGAACATGCCTAGGGAAGAAATTCACTGGAACTACTTTCAATGGGCTACATCATTCCCCAGAAGGACAAGTACATTGTGCCTTCCACAGAAACACAGCATCACAGCTGGTCTGCAGCCATTCTGAATTTCCTAACTCAACAGCCTCAGGAGCTCCATCAATTGTATTAAACAGCTGGAAAAAATACCATGTTGCATCAAACAGCTTTTGCCTCTGATAGTGAGGAATAACTTTGTTTTGGCTCTTATGACAGTCTTGTAGAAAGCCCCAAAAATTAAATACCAGCTACAGCCAAGATAGATTTGAAGGAAATATTACATGGATTGTGTTCAGTTGTACTATCAGATTGACTGCAATTGAATGCACAAAAAAGACATTAAAATGAAAAGGAAGGTAACAGCAGAGAGAAAAGGTATGTAAGTATTTCAGATAAAGCCTTGGCAAGAACAACGTGGTATTTTTTAGCACAGGAAAGAATAGCCTGTTTACCTGATCAATAATTTCAAGTATAGCACTTTTGAAAAGCTCTAAAGCAGCCCACAGAGCAGACAGGCTAGCATTTACCTAGCTCAGCTAAATAAAGCTAACTGAAACTGTTGTAGGTATTGATCAGATTAAAGTTTAATCACATCTGTCCTGCTCATGACAAATTATCCTACAGACAGTGCTTTGTTGATGGGGAAGAGGAATAAAATACACTCAGCTGACTGGATACAGAGACAGGCAAAGATCCAGAACTGTTTTCTCCTTTATGAACAACCTTGATGTTATCAGAAAGATCCACTCTCCCTCTCCCTTTAATGCAATACTGGGTGGTACTGCAAAAACACACTAATGCAACTTCAACCTAACTCAAAAATATCCATTAGTAAAGAATTCCCAAAACGGAAACAATCTTTAATTAAGCAAGCTCAAATTCATGTCACCTCAAAGAGATGCATCCAGTAATGCATCTATTTGTAATCTTTTCCAACAGGCACTACCCTCAGGTTTATGGAAGCAGAAGCATATAGTAATTAAAGTAACTGTCCAGATGTACAAAAAGGTTAAGTTTCACTGACTTAGCCACTTTTGCTTCAGAATTAGAATGAAAGTGTTCTCATTATCAAATGTACCTTGATAAAGTTGCAGAAGCAGCTGCTCACAATGCAAGCACTGATCTCCAACACTTCAAAGAAGTGAAATCAACACACCTCCTCCCCCAGTGGTGGCACAAGCCAGCCGTGTAGGAGTGAGCCCTCCCTGGAGCAGCCCCAGCGAGCAGGGCTGCCGTACCTGCAGACGATGTAGCGGATGACGTTGGCGTGGCACACGAAGATCTCGTAGCTGTCCTCCTCCTGCTTGGCATCAGCTCGATGGATGAAGTTCCGAAAGGCGGCCTCAATGCGAGCTCCATCTTCGTAATACTGCTGAGGGCACCGAGGCACAGTTACACCCAGCTCAGAGCAGCACTGCCTGCATCCCTGGGCCTCACCTCCTCAAGAGCTCCTGCCCACTGGCTGCACTCTTGGGGCTGAACTAATGCTCAAGGACTGCAGGTTATTTTAACTGTTCTGCCCCCTTACTGAGGAGGAGGAAAGAAGGCAATTATCTAAGGGCTGTGATAACAAACATCAGCTCAATCACTGCAAGTTATTGCTGCTGTCCATACAGAGCATACTGAAAAAACCTCCAAACCATAAATAAAAAAAAACTTTAGAGAAAAACTTACCACAGCTTCTGGTTTCCAGTGGGAGACTGGAGGGTCTGGTTCTATAGGTGCTCCCTCTCTCAGCAGATCAGTACTGATTTTTTTGACTCCTGAAATATTAGATACACATTCAGAAACAAGTTGTTCACATGCCATTACAAGCAGCCCCAAAACTCCACAATCAATACATTTTTCACATTTTTCTTTGAGGAACGTTTACTCTCCAACAAAACTGTTTTGCCATCAACAAGACAACTTATTCCAACTGAACAGAACAGCCTGTCTGTTACACTTTGAAAAAGTGTATTTGTACTTTAAAGATAAACTGGAAACAAGCAGAATTACAGTTGCAGGTTTCTTTATAAATACAGACATTCACACACGGCTGGGAAATGGCTAAATAACTTAGAATTCTACTGGAAGCAGTTTTAAGGATCAGAAGACAATGAAAAATTAAGGAAAGTCTCTTACCTGGGAGATGTTTGCTTATAATTTCAGTTGTTTCAGTTGCTCTAGTCATGGAGGAGTGGATAATCTGATCAAATTTTAATCCCAAACTCGCCAGCCTGCGTCCAGTCAGTTCAGCCTGCTCTCGACCTTAAAAAGCACATTCATTATATAAATTGGTGACACTCCCATTAGAACCTCACACAAACTACCAAGAGAGCTGTCCAGCAGACATAAAAGGTCTACATCGATGCTGGGCTTTTTCCTGTCAAAAAGCAACTGGAAAACATTTTCATCAGAGCCACTACTCAGGCCAAGCTTACTGGCTGGACAATTTCAAGTCATACTTGCATCAGTAGAAAAAAAATGCTTTGTTTCAATTAGGAAAAAAACCCTAAAACCCAAAACTTACTCAGCAACTTTCACTGAAGTACTCAATATCCCTGCTAGCCCCATCCCCAGGAAGCAACAATCCCCCTCAGGCCTGAACGTGCTGTTGTTCATAAAGGCAACACCAGCTTGGCACAGTTCACAGCACCTGGGCAGCCTCAGGAAGGTTCAGCCCACCTTTCAGGCAGGCAAGTGAAAAGACAACAGACAGGTTAAGTCACTTACTTAAGGCACAGGATGAGACAGGATTAACATTATGCTTTGTTACCAGTTTAAGACTGCACTTGGGGCCTGCAATTAGCATTTCACTCCTGTTTGCACACCAGTAATTGAGATGTGGGTGGGAAAAAAAGTCTATAGTAATAATTCTTCCCCTTCTGAAAACAGTGTTGGCAAATATATAATCAAGGCAGTGTTCACTGCTTTTCAAGTACATTATTAAAAGTAATACTAATTAGCATCTGAGACCTAGTCACTGGATCAGTGAGTTAAGATTAACACAGACAAAGGTTATCCTCAATTCATGTAAGTGATTAGCAGTACTCCCAGAAACAGTGACAGAAGTGCAATGTATTTAATTATAAGCACTCCAGCTGAAAGTCAGACGCATTTTCTTTTTAATAAATCAGCAGATTAAGTTAAGAGAAACACAAGAAAAATCCATCTCAATGAAGTTTAAAAGCCCCGGCCATAGGACTTACACCAGCTGGCACAAAAGTTTGCTAAAGCAACCTTAAGATATTTGGAATTTCCTTTGACAAGTTTCTTTACCACTGAACGAGTTCAGAACTCTCTAAATCACATCTTAATGTCTGGATCAAAACTGAAGAAAACACTTATTCATGACATCTTTCTGCCACAAAAGAATACAGAAAGTAGACTGAGGTTTGGCAGCAAGACCCAGTGCTGAGTTACTGACCTCATCAGGTAAAAAATCATTTCCTCAAGATGCCAAGCATGATGCTGCTGGTGATACCTACCCAGTGGGGTCAGAGTCCTGTCCTTATCAGCTCGGCCATCCAGGTGGTACTGGGAGTGCCGGATCAGGAATATGTGCCTGGTGGCTTTTGCTTTGCAGTGATCCAAGCGAGAGGCGAGCTCTTCTTCCCCGGTTTCTTCATTTTTCTTTTTGAGGTTGATAAGAGCCAGTGGTTCACGTCTAAACAAACACATTTAAAGAGTTATTTTTAGACAGGGGAGACTGAGAGGCAGGGGATTTTTACAGATATGTAGTCTTGCCTTAATTCCAGACATAGCTGAAGAACTAAAACTGACAGTTTAGTCACTTGTATCATGAAACCGGTTCAAAACTTTGTGTGAAAAGTAAAAATAAATGCCTGCATGAAAAAAAAGTTAATGTCATGGGTTAAAAGGCCTAACTTGACATAAGTAAATGTGCCACTTAGTGCCAGCCACCTGAATTAATTATTGGGGAAAAAAAAAAGCAATGAGCATCAGAAAAACGAAAAACTTGCAGGGTATAACAGTAGGGTTTTCGACAAGAAAAACTAACCAGGAAGGATACCCAGGGAAAGAGGAAAAGGTGCTGACTGACCATTAAAGAAAGAAAATGCTTCATATCCTAAAAGCCCTGTGATAACACCTACAAAATTTGCACTTTGTCAATCCCATTTACATAAAATGACAAAAAAATCACCCCCAAAACAACAACATCCTAGAAAGAGTCCAACCTTCTGCAGTGCACATTGAGAATTATTTTCTGCTTTAAACTAGGTCACATCAGGTCTCTCCAGTAACATTTTTTTTTTTCAGCCTGGAGTGTTTTATTTATCCTTTCATCTTTTCAGCACTCTCTCCCCTCATGCCACTTTAATCTCTCTTCCACTTGTCACAGTGCACAGGAGCACCCTGCTCTGCACATCACCCAGACAGCTGACCTGGTTCCTCCTGAGGACAGGGATCTCCCCTCTCTGCTATCACAGCTTCAGTGCTACAGATCTCCCACCTCCAGTACCAGCCCTGCACCATCCGTCCCACATTAGTCTGGCCCCTCTCTGCACTGCTCCTCCACCCCATTAATGCAAATCCTTTTCTATGTCACTCCACCTTAGAGCATATTTTATTCATACCACACCACACTTCTTCCAGTATTAAACTTGTTTATTTGATGATAGATTTTTTAAATGGAAAATAATTTTTAATCAGTTTGAGACAAAGTAATTTGTTCACAGAAAATTGCTGCTTCCCACACCTACTCCTCACAGCAAGACTGGCTGTGCAAAGCCCTCCTGCCTCCATTTTGCTTTACTGAACACATGATTTCCATTAGTCAATGAGGCTCTACACAGTCCTCATGCTGTTAATTCCTCAAGCAAGGCATTAAAAATGAAACAACAGGCCAGTAACAAGAAATTCTATTGCTACTTCACAGGATACTTTTGATTCACTGGAAACTATACTGCTGGCAAGATACAATAGGAAAACAAAAAAAATCTTTAAAATCAATTCAAGCACATTAGTAAAGCAGCAAGGGGAATAACTCATCTGATGTCTGCCATTACATATTCCACATGAATGAAACCAGATCTGTCCTCTCTGAGAACTGAGCTGCACAATTCCTGTGCAAGTGGCAGAGACCAACATTCCATGTGTGATACCCTGTCAGACCAATAACAAGTTTGATATTTGCATTTGTTTGTTTCATACTTGAAAAGCCATTGGTTGTTAAGAATATTGTAGTATCTAGTTATCTGCTCAAGACTTGACTTTCTAAACATTCCCTGCACCCAAAGAACAGTAGTCAGATATTCTGTGTATTTATAAGCCGTTTAACAACTTTGCATATTAACTGCTTCTGACAATAACATCTAAAAGTCAAGATTAAGACTTCAAGCAGGCACAACCTAAGCCACAACTGGTAGACCACAAGCAGCAGAAAACAATCTGCTAATCTGGAGTAAGTAATATATTCCACTGCCACTGTTTGCACACTGTGACAAATGGTGATTGGCTATCCTGGCCTGCTAGGAAGTATTATCTGGCTATGTTTGCCCAGGCAGTGGTGACAGCTCTGTAAGCTAAAGCACAATCTTTACTTCCTGGATTGGTTTAAAAAAAATTACTTGAGTCTGAAAGTACTGTAGAATCCTTGAAGAAAATCAACCATTTAGCAGAACCAGGAAGGCCTGGAGCTGCAGTTAAACAAGCAGCTTTAGTTCCTCCCTCAGAATAATTGTGTAACCAGCTGTAACCTTATTTAATGAAGGTATTTTTATCACTGGGGTGTACATAGCCCTATTTACATGAGCATTTGATCCTGTAGCCCCTGAAAAATCAAAATGATGCATTATACAATAAAAATCTGTTAGTGCTTAGGTTTGGATTTACTATGATTAAACTGGAGCCTGACATAAGTCTCCCCTGGAAGATAATTCTACCAGACTGAAGCCAAATGAGCCAAAGCTCCATGCTGATATCTGCATGTTCTAATTAAAGATTCAGAAAAAACGTAGCCAACCCTTGTGTGAATGTGTTTCAACGCTGAAGAACACGAGTGAGTTGGGTTCAAAGCCACAGTGCCTTTACAAGGATTTAAGCCCAGGCAGCTCCATGAGCAGCAGGCCCCGTGCCTGCCCAGCACGTGAGAGCGCCTGGCATCCACAGGGAGCTGCTGCCGAGCAGAAAAACCCTGGTGCAGAGACACAGCAACATCGAGGCATGGCTGGAAAACAAAAAAAAAAAGGCAAGCTTCTGCCCAGCTTACATTTATCACAAGCCTGAGGCTTGGCAGTCTCGCTGGCGGAAAGCACCAAATAAAGGGTTCAGCACAGGGTAAGTCTCCGAGCTGTCTGAACAAAACCCAGCGCCCGCTCATCCCTCCAGAGCTCCAGTGCTCCACGGGTGTTCACGAACTTCACCTGGATTCTGCTCTGAGCGGGTCACAGAGGGAAACGAGTCCCGTCGAGCCGGGGGCTGCTCCCGCGGGGACCCGGGGCCTCCCGACCGCGAGGGGCCCTGCCCCGCCCCGAGCCCGCTCCCCCCAGGCTCCGGAGAGGGGTTCAGGACAGCTCCCGTCGCCGCCCGGATCCCCCCGGCCCCTCACCACAGCCGCGACCTCCCCGCCACCGCAGCCCGGCCGCGCCCACCTGTCCCAGTTGCTGTCCCAGTAGCTGCCGCTGCCGGCGGGTCTCTCGATCCAGCCGGCGGTCGGCGGGCAGGAGGCGGTGGGCGGCAGCAGCAGCAAGCTGGGCGGCACGGCGGAGGGCACGGCGGAGCCCCCCGGGCGCGGCTCGCTGTCGCCACCGCCGCGGGCCGGCTGCTTGCCCACGACGACGGCGGAGAGCAGGACGGAGCCGCCCGCCAGCCCGCAGGCGGCGAGCGCCAGGGCGCGGCGGACCGACATGGCGGGGCGGCCGCGTGCCCCTCACCGGCGAGCCCGCCCCGCTGCGCCCCGCCCCGGACGGAGCGCGGTGCGGGGCAAGATTCCTCCGCGAACGGGGAGCACGGGGCGGCACCGAGCCCAGCGACCCCTCGGTCCCACAGACCCTCACGGGCCCGGGCCGGGCCCCTCTGCCCCAGCCGCGGTGCCCGGGGAGCTGCGCCCGCCTCAGGCCGGGCTCAGGGGCTGGTCCTGCCTGGCCGCTCCCAAACCGGTTTCCACCCCAGGCGGGTCACCGTGTAGGGCTGGGCAGGGGATCCCCGCCAGCTCTGCCTGGTTTAATCGCCTAATGCGTGATCAATCAATCCTTCACGGTGGAAAAGACCTGTACGTTGAGTCCAACCATTAACCCGGCACTGCCGAGTCATATTTAATTATAAGCCCTGAGCCTTATCACTGCCCAGCTGTTCAGTACAACAAAGAGCAGGAGTGCTGGAGAGGGTCCAGCAGAGGCCGCAAGGTTGATGAGGGGTCTGCAGCATCTCTTAGGGCAGGCTGTGCCAGCTGGGCCTGTTTAGTCTGAAGACTCTTTTTCACTGGTGCCCAGTGACAGGATAAGGACCAATGGCCTTAAACGGGAACAGAGAAATTGCACCTCAACACGAGGAAGAACTTTACGTGTAGGGTGGCAGAGCACTGGGACAGCTGCCCAGGGAGGTTGTGGGATCTGCTTCTGTGGAGACATTCCAAACCCACCCGGCTGTGTTCCTGTGTCACCTGTTCTCGGTGACCCTGCTTTGGCTGGGGGTGGGACGGGATGATCTCCAGAAGTCCCTTCCAACCCCAACAATTCTGTGATTCCATCCTACAGGAATAGATCTCTCTCAGGCAGCACTGTGTCCCTGGCACTGGAAACCAGGAACCTGCATTTTGGGAAATAAAAGTGGTCACCAGCCAGGTGGACTCAGCTGAGCCAAGCTGGCAGCCCCCACCCAGGCATTCCCATCCCACCTCTTGTGCCTCTGGCCTGAGCACTGCTCCCCTCTTCACATAGAGACTCCCTTCAGAAGCCACAGCTCATTACAGCTCCACACATTGCCTTGTGCAGAATAAAGGCACAGTGGAACTGGAATGTTAATTACCTCACACTGGAATATTAATTACCTGTAGATGGCCAGTGGTGCTGTCTTAACCTTACAGCAGAGGCAAGAGAATCAGAACAGAGCCCCCTTTTTCTGAGCTGACATCCCAATTTGAGCACTGGTTTCTACCTGCCAGATTCAGTGGTTTGCAAATGGTGACAGAACTGCTGCTGAATGTGGACTTTGGGATGCCAGCAGATTCTACAGATTCCATTATCCAGCCTTTGCTTATTTAATTATGCATTCTTACCACTTCTGTCCACCTGTTCAAGCTCCAACTCCATTCCCACATTCCCCACACCACAAATTCTATAATACTATTCCTGCTATTCCACTGGCATGCCAGCTGGGCAGACAGTTTCCAACTGCCAGATTTCAACTGGTGTGACTCCAGAGCCACTGAGACCAGAGCCTGTCCCCTGCCGAGCACACAGAGATGTGTTCCCCTGAGCCCTGAGTTAACAGGGACAGCAGGGGTACACAAGGACGCTGTGCCTGCCCAAAGAAAATGGTCTTTCTGTTAAAGTTCAGCACCTTCCAGCTTTCCCAGCGGAGTGTCTTTCCCCTGCCCACCACTCCGTGTCTCTGTCTCACACATATACGATGCAGAGGCACATCTGACCGGAGCACAGCTCCTTTGGCTCTGGGGCATTTCACAGACCAACAGTGTCTCCCAGGGGTCACATACGTAAATCAGAGCCTGATGAAAATCTGCCACACACCCTCCTTTATCCTTCTTGCCTGCTCATTCTCTGTATTTAAGATACTCAGCTTTCTGTTTCTTTTTATATAGCTTTAAAAAGTTAATTTCATTAATTTTCTTCAGTTTATAGTATTATATAGGTAGGTGTGTGTATTTATACTGTGCATGTTCTTTCTTACCAAGAGCCCAGAAGAAAAAAAGTTTGGCTTCTAAACCTCCCATCCAATTCCTCCTAAAGTAGCATGGTCCCTTTTCCCCAGGTCTGTCTCCCAAAGTCCTGCAAATGCTTTCAAAATATTTTCTCTCATAATGCCTTTTCTGTTTTATCCTAGTAATACTTCTTCTCCATTAAATGCTCCCACTTGTGTCCTACCTCTTCCTCTCCATCCTTCCCTTTAACCTGAATCCCATTTGACCTCCAGCATCTCACAAAAGAAGGAAAAAACTGCACCAGACACCGTTGCTCACTTGGAGACAGGCTGAAGCTGGTTTGGACAAATAGGACAAATAAAACTATTCCTGATAAATCCCTCAGTAGCTTGAACTGAATTCTCAAATCATATGGCTCCATTTGAAATTTCAGTGCTATTTGAGGTGCATTGTTCACACAAGTACCTGCCATTTGAGATCAAAATCCCAGTAATAAACACAGGCAAGTTTTTGGATGACAGTGTCACCAATGCACCAGGGCTGAGCTCTGCTCACCACCAGAAAAGTTTCAGACTGTTATTAAGCAATAGTCAAAATTGTTTCCCCAGCACCAAAAAAAAGTATTGCTGAAAATCTGGGCAATCTCATGATGCTAGAAAATGAAAATGGCTAATATTGATTGTTTGTCTCAGTGCTGCATTTTGGCTGTCATTCTTCTGCACTAACACTTCACCATCAGGAATGTCCTGTGCCTGTGCTCCATTCTGCAGTTCATGTTTGCTTGGGTTAGGTACTAATACACTTATGCAATTTATGTTCAAAAGTCTTTTGAGATTACCTTAGATTTTCCTCAGTATGTCCAAAAATGTTATTAATTAGATTATGTTTACCACTCTTAAAAACTTGCAATTCAATTAGGTAAAAAAAAAACCCTCAGAAATAATTTGTTGAAGATTACCACTAGCTTGAATATACAGTCCTGTGTTCCATCAATAACTACCCAGCTTCTTGCTCTTTGTTCTTTTCATATGTATTTATATTGCTGCTATTTTAATCCAGTTTTATTGTGTTGTATTTCATCTGTAAGCAGAAAATCCATCTAAGAGGATAACAACTTACTGATGCCCACTAATGGAATTATTCTGTTAGTGAAAACAGTAAATGCTCGTGCTACTGATGCCTTAGGTCCAGTCCTCAGGGATGATTCCCAGGGGCTTATCCCATTTCTGTGGTTTGATGCAGAGATACCTTCAAGGAGGATGCCCAAGGTTAGGGCAGCCTCTGAACTGTGCTGTGACCAGAGCAAAGAAAAGAGAAGTCAGAAAGCCAGAAAAAGGTTTCAGAAAGGTCAACACAGGTAGGGCCAAATAAATGGTTTCCCCTGGCAGGCAGAAAACCCCTGTGGCTAAAGCAGGCCCACAGCAGCCCTTGGGGTTAACTTCACCAGGAATACAAACAACCCATCTCTGGATAGGACTTGGCTCAGCACAGGGATGAGTCAGTGTAGGATGTTTTACCATTAGCTACAGGGAGAGCAAGGGCAGGTCTCTAGCCTACAACTGGCAAGCAAAGTTTATGAACTTTCAGGCTTATTTTTTTTAGACAAAACAGAGTAATAAAAGGACATCTGAAACAAGGAAAATGTGGTTTTGAAAAGCCTCTTCTGTGACCTCAAAAATTTTTACTCACCATGTATCACCTTCCCACTATTAAAAAAAAAAAAAACAAAACAAAAAAGTGTAAATTTATTCTCAAAAGAAGAACAGAGAGAGAGGAAAAAAGTTAACATTATGTCATTTGAACCACATGTATTCAGACATACACTGTGGACTTACTGCTGGCCTTCTTAAAGGAAATACTGATGTCATCCTGGCCTGCTTCAGATCCTGCAACATTTAAATGATACAATAAACTTTTGGGTTATAAAATGATGCTACTTAAGTTCACTTTTTTTTTTTTTAATGGAGCAAGAGAGAATACTGGTTTTAAGCAACTTTGGTTAGTATGATTTGATTAGTTTAAAAAAACCAAAAGATTTTGAAGCAGATGCTGGCTTCCTGACTGTGTCTGACTGCATTGCTGAAGAGTAACCAGGACAAATACTGTGTTGGTTAAATACACAAAATTTTGAGAGATTGTGGCATGAAAGGAACTCTGCATATATATTGTAGCTGTGATTCAGATCTTGAATTTAGTCTAGGTGGTATGAATCATCTACTAGAAGATTCTTCAGATTTATTTTGACCAGAAAAAAAAATGAGAAACACATTTAAGATGAAAGACTTGTCCTCTTCCCCAGGCACACTCTCTATAAGCATATTTAAAAGCAGGCTTTGCCTTATCTAAAGCATACAAAGTCTTTATATCATGAATGATTAATCTGTTTCTTAATTTTGCTCTCACAGTCACCATCTTTCTAACTGAAGTAGATTGAAAGTTTTTTTTTTAGTAACAGTGGGCATCATTGGTAAACTGAAGTATCTGAAATACACCTATAAAGAACTGCTCTTGTTTCCTGGGACTGAATCCTTTTCCCTACTCCTTTACTAAGGACTGAGTGAGCCTCTTCAGTACACTGGGACTGAGAATTAAAAAACAAAAGTCTCCTTGCAAGGTCTTGTGTTTCTTAAACTGTCCCCAAATGGTTGAGACTGCAGGGACAGGACAGTTCTAGGACCAAGGCCAGTCTTCTGTCTATTGGCATGTGAAGCTTTGCCTCTGACAGAAAGCTTAAAAAAAGTTTCTACAGAGAACAAGAATGAAAGTGTGGAAAATTCCTTCAGATGTGGGGGTATTACCTGCCAGATCTTTGTGTGCTCTAGAATCACATGGGGTGTGCCTTGAATGCTACAGGGCATTGGAGATTTCTGGAAATGGCTGTCCCCCCATCATGTGCAGGGACCGTGATTCCAGCCTTAGGTGTCCCAGAGTTTGTCACTGACAAGTCCTTCTCAGTACCTTTGCTTTCAGTCATCAAAATCCAGAAGTTTTCACTCTACCAAACGCATTCAGAGTGGCAGATCAAGACACACCAGAAATGTAATTGTGAAAGACCTATAAAAATAGTCATTTCTGAACTGGAAAACCAGTTTTATTAACAGTCTCTGGCCCTTTCATTAAGCAAACACCTCAGTTCTGTCCCTGAAGTCACACTCATGAAGCTAAGGGTTTCTAACAGCCGTACCACCACTGCATTATCTAATGTAACGCTCTAATAAATGATGATGTATCCTGCCAGAAGGGCTTAATTTGAAACAGATGGTCTAAAGAATGGAAACATAAGCAAAGTATTTCACTGTAATCATTCTCCAGGAAACAAAAGGGGATTTTATATTATTGCCTCAAGGACCACCTGCCCCCCCAATGTTTTTGTCTTAGATAACAGTAAACTTTGATTTTGCTAATGAAGCACAGGTGCTGCTGAGAGCTCCCAACAATGAAACAACTCAGGCATTTCTTCTAATCCTGATTAGCAAGTGAGAATTTGCTTTTACAACAGCACATGCTGCTTTTGCAAAGTTCAACTGATCTCCCTTTGCACAGTTTTCCTTTATTTATCTGTTTTAGAAAGAAAAATATATAGTTGTTATGGTCTTGACAGTGTTAACTTCTATTGTGTTTGATAGTAACTGTCACTGCTGAGTATTTAATATTTAGGCACTGCAGTCTGTAAACCCAGCACTGCTTTTAGGTGCACTTGCAAACCACAAAAAAACCTGCTCTACAAAATTCCCTTAGCAGGAAAGAGAGTGCTCTGCCTGCAGAACATCTGAGACACCATGACGTACATAATTACACACTTTAAGAGATTTCTAGTTCTAAGGATCCCTTTAATGCTTTACAAGAAATACAAAGGCAAAATTCTAGCTCCCTCAAATATTCTTTCCTATCTCTCTGCCAGGAGCTGTTTTAGATATTCCCTGCTTTACTTCAAAAAATCACCCTAGGGATCAGCTTGGCACAGGCTGTCTAAACCCTGCTGATTCTTTTTTTGGCAACAGCATTTAAATGCAGTGTTTTCACATACAGGCTGCATTGAGGACGTGTAGGCAAAACCCTGGGATGAAATAGTTTTGGGGGAAGTGATGCTCTCCAGGTCTGGAGAGCCTGGGAGATACTCAGCCACACAGGTGACATTCTGTGCTGGCCACAGGGCAGAAATAGCAGCTGTGGCAGTGATTTACCCAGACAAGCTCTCCCAACACTCCCCCTTCAGAGAGACCAAGGCCCAGGCCAAGCCAGGCACTTGCTTACACTTGTACCCACCTTTAAATACATGAATAATCTTTCTGAAGGCACTGGACCTTGTCAGTATTGTGCCAGAGTTTAAAAAAACCCACACTGTGCAGGGAAATAATGACCTTTGGAGAGACTCCATTTTTGTGTTTCAGGCTTCTCGCTGCAATGCTGAAGACAATTTCTTCCCCTCACATCTAATGAAAAACTCAGAAACCCCCAAAGCAACCATTTACTTGAGACTGCAGGAGCTTCAGGCCATAAAAATCCCAAGCATTCTGAGACCAGTCCAAATAGCTTGGAAGAAAAGTTAATGGGATATTCAACTGTTTCAACACAGATGTGTGCTTAGGTGTCTCCTACACATTAGTCACACTACCTAGTAAGCTTGGTGCAAAGCCAGGAGCTAAGAAATCTTTCATACTACTCTTCTGTAGTAACTGGCTGAGAGCATTGCCCTGGCTGCTGTGAGCACAGGTGCCCTCCAGACCCTGCAGGGAGGAATTTCACACTGTGCTCACTGGATTTATACCCCTAGGGAGAATGCCAGTGCAAAGGTGAATTTGTCCCAGTGACAGTATCTGTTGAAGAAAAAAAGGGATGTAACACACATCTGCATGACTGCTGGAACACAGAAATAGCCTTGCCTCTGCTGACAGAGGTGATGAGCAGAGCACCAGGCAGCACAGTGCTCTCTCCTGACGGTGTGGTTGTGAGCACTGCTTCCACATAAAAGGAGTTAATGCAGTTCCTATGTCTGAGCAGGGTTTGTTTTTGCCTGAACACAAACTGTGAAGTCCAGGACTGAGGAAACAGAATCTCATTTCAGTTATGACAATCAGCACCTGGATCCTGTGGAAGTATTCCAAGCTTCCATTAGTCTGAGACCTCTCCTACAGCATAGTACACAAACTCCCAGTCTGAATCTCATAGCTGGGAGCAGCACATAATGATGTTATTTCACCTGAGAGGGTTTTTAAAATTTTTTTTTCTCTCAACAATTAGAAAATCATGGAGAGCATCTTCTCATATTACAATACTCATTACTACACATGCCGTCTTTCTGTCTCATCCTCAACACTAATAAGCACAGGACCTAATTATCCCCATTTATAAATAACTTTCCTCATCCTATCTCTGTCCAACAATGTCTTGGCAGGCATCCTCAGCAGAAGATTTGAAATTATGTCCCTGCCAAAAACTATTGCTGCTGATGAATCACAGCACACACAATTGAAAGGCTGTGGTTGCTTTTATAACTATCTGGGCACATACATATATATGTAAATGTATATTTATATGTGTGTGTGTAACAACTTGGAAATGGCATTGTGGCTCTTCCTCTCTTCCAAATTATGTTACTGAACTTATTCCATCGAATTTCCACTAATATATTCATGCATTTCCTAGGGAAATGCTAAGGACCCTCAGGTGAAAATCAGCCTGCTGCACTGAGCCAATCTGAGCACCACATTAGTGTAAGTTATTCAAGTCACTAGTTGTAGGATTCAAGTGATTAATTTATTCTTAAGCCTAGGATTTAGGCAGTCATGGAGCATCCAAGGAACACAGCTTCAAAAATCAAGCAATGTCAACCCAGGCTAAGGAGAGCATTGCTTTCCCAACCCATGCAGGGGATTGCTAATAATAGTAGCAGAGTGTATCTATATTTTCATACATATAGAACAGAACCAAAAGCAGAGAGCACACCTCAAGTCTGTTGTGCCCAAAAAGGACTCTTTCCTTCATTTGTGTCACAGTGCTGAAATGCAGTCCTGTAGCATCCAGGGCTTCAGAGATACATGAACAGAAGCTGTATAAATATCCCTAGAATTTGAGTACATATAATAAAAATATTATTCTCAAAAAGAAATTAAAATATTAATAGAGAACCATATTAAAAATGCTGTTTAAAATGAAGGAGAACTACACTAAATTTCTATGATATAGATTCATATGATGATTTTAAAAATGTAGCTATTTTGTGGTTCAATATAAGTGGAAACATTTTTTTTGCCTTTACAGTTAAATAAACTCATGTGACTTCTGTTTACACATGGACACACCTGTTTTTTCCTACTCCCTAAATCAGGATGTGCTTTCCTGTGTTAAAATCTCAGGAATGAATAATTTCTATCTTATTCCTGCTCCTTGAGTGAAAGACCACACTAGAAAAGGAGTAATTTTGTGCACTAATAGACATTATTCCTTTGACGAGTTTTATGTGCTGTTAATCTGACAATGTAGATAAATGGATCAGTATTTCTGTACAACACTAAAACAGACACAAAAAAAAGGACAGAAATTAGTAACATTTTTCATATGGCAACACAGCAGCTCAGTCCTTGCCCTCAAGAGATGTGAAAGCCTGGGTTTCCTCAGCTGCCCACGACATGTCAGTGGCTGTGGAACTCAGCTCTTGATGTGTTCTGTGCCTCACCAGCACATCAGTGTCCCCCCTTCTCGAGGTCACTCCCAAGCCACAGCCATTTCTTTTACTGCATTTCTGCTCAGTCATTTTGGGTATTATTATACATATGTGCAATGGCTCCAAGGAGCAGGCAGGGGAGAGCAGAACTGCTTAAGGCAATGAAACATATGGTCTCTTGGAATGAGGTTTGTGCTGTGTGGGTAATGTGCAGAGGCTTTGGATTATAGGGAAATATGCAGGGAGTCAATGGAAGGATCAAGGCAGAAATGTATTTATCTGTTTACTGAAACAGCTTGCCAAAGTCAGCGTGAAGTACCAAGACTATGGTCAAAAACACCCATCACAAACACCCAAAAACTTCCTCCTCAAGTACACTACCTAAGTGATGCTTTCATTTGAGGCTAAATGTGCCCCAAATATGTCCTACTGCTTCAGGATACCTATGGCAGGTACCTGCCAGTCTTCAGCTACACAGCTGATTGTAGAACAGGAGGGCTTGAGCCTCTCACAAACACAACACATTTGTGAGTCAGGCAGTCACATCCCCATCCAACAGGGAACAAAGAGGCACAGAAAGACAAACGAGGCAGCAGGAATCTGCAGTGGAGTCAGGCACTGCTGCCAGGAGGCCTGAAGCCCATTCCTGTGCCTCACGTGCAGCCCATGTTTGGAGTAGAACATCTGGCTGGTACCTCTGTCACTGTGAGTCACAGCTGGAAGCAGAGAAGCTCCCAACAACAGCAGTGCAAAGCATGTGAGTTCTGACAGAGGAGATTGTGGCCAACAGCAGAGCAGTTTGTCTCCACTATGTCACAGTGTGCCTGAAAAATTAGTCATAACCAAGTACCACCTATTTATAACTACTTACTTCTCTCTTTTGAAGTCTGTTGTTTTATGTATCTGTCAATGAGACAATAAGGGCTGATCCCAAGGCCAGATGGATCCATAATATACAGGCTGCAAAAAATGGATTATGCTGTTACTCACTGAATTTACTCAGACACTGCAGTTTCTACAAGAGCTTTTCCTAAGAAAAAGCAGCATTGCTTGTATTTAAAACAGACCCTCAACAATCCTTTCACCATCTGTTCCAATGACTGTACAAGAGAAAAAGCTGACAGCAAAGCTGTATTCTACTAAACCACCTGGGCCCGTGACTAGAACCAGAATATAATGCAATTTTATGAGCTTCCACAGGCAGCTCTGACCCAAAGATCCCCATGTGCTCTGCTCTTATGTAACTGAAAGAGGCTTTCAAGATATATAAGTGTGCAACTGGCACACCAGGAGCCTTCCACCTCATATCCATGGGAACAGTGAATGCAGGAGGAAACCACTGCCCAGGAGCCACTCCCCTGCACACTGCAGGAAAGGATAAGCCAGAAGGCAGAAGAGCCCACACTGCTGCTCCACCACTAATCCCAAATTCCTCCTTGCTGCCTGCCATTCAAAAATCCCTCCATGAAGACTGTCTCTGTTCTGTGGAGTAGGGACAGAAGTTCCATTAAAAATAGAGTTGATCCCAGAATGGGATGTGTTTATGAAATTCCATTTTTCCCTTTGTGCTGTTGTGAGAAAAAAAAAAGATGGCAAGTATTTGATTTGCTCCAAGTCAGAGGCTTGAAGAAGTCCTAATGTCAATGAACTACAGCAGAGAGCAAATTCCTGTGGGTGCCACTCCTAATGGCATGTAAAGTATAATGAGGCACCATTAATCTTAAAGGAAAAACTACCACTGATTTCAGGGGAAGTAAGATTTCAGTGTGAGCTAGGCATGGCACTCATGAGCTCGATATGTTATTGTTATTCTGAAATCAGGAATTCTCATTTTAGGTGTTCATTTGGGGTCTCAAATCTTGTGATTTTGGTGCTGAAAGCACTACTTTGAGTCCTCATGGCTGACTGTGTGCAATGGTAAGGTTTATTGAAGCCAAACCCACGAGCATGCTTTAGTTCCAAAACAACAGTGCTAACTAAAAGACAGTTCTTCACTTGTATGGAAGGCAACTTTTCCCTTAGAGAGTTCCAGGCATTGCCATTTCTCTGGCTAACCACACATATTCTTCCCATTATTTCTTTGAGTTACCACTGAACTCAGTGGCAGGGTTTCACACACACACAGACAATGCTCAAATAAATCCTTGAAAACCCTGCTCTTACCCCATATTGAAGAGATAGATGGATAGTCCAAGCCTCATGTGGAGGCTGGAAGTTAAAAGGTGTGAAATAAACCTCAGAAGGGAGCACACAGCCTTTATGGCTGATACTTCACCAAGTCTGCTGAAAGAAAGGTTTTTGAATTACTAATGTTCATTAAAGAATTTTATTTCAGAAAGGGGATACCTTACCTGTGGTTCTGCCTTTTTTTCTACAATGCAACTAAACCCCTAAGAAAGCTCCTGGTCTGGCAGAATCTGCTGCCTAAGCCATGTTGTGCACTTCTGCCATGCAGTCTGATCAAACTGGACCAGGCCCACAAAGGCAGAAATTACTTCCATTAAGGAGGAGCAGACTGACAGAATATCTTAACACAGACTAGAAATGTTATTAAACCTCAGCATTGCCCACAGTGCTCACTGTCCTTCCCAGGCCAGGGGTATTCTACATCCAACATCAAATGGACAGGCTATGTCAGTGCTTTATAAATTAGTGTCTGAAAAATCCACACAAGGATGGATGGGTAAAAGGTGAACAGGATGGCAACACAACTTCTAAGGCAAGTTACTCTTATATATTCTCTACTTTCTCCAAGCTTCCAGCACTGCCTCTCTCCTCTCTGAATATCCCTTAAAATGGTGTGTCTGTCTACCAGTCTTCCATAACCTGGAACATAACCACTGGCAGAAACACTGTTTCCAGTCTACTTTATTTGCTTACATTTTTTAAAAGTAATTTTAGTTTTGTATTATGGTGCTGCTACAACCAATTTTTTTCTATCAAGATAGATCAGTTCCATTTAAAATATATCACCTGTAACTAGTTTTACTTGACTCTGTGTACACAATTACATATACATTATATACATATAGGCATTATATATATACATATAATTATATACACATATATATATATAAGGCACTGTAAAATGTACCATCACTTCTCCAAGACTGTTTCAATCTGTAAAAGTAGATCATATTTCTTCACATAATTTGAAATGTTTTTCAACATTTAAAAAATGTTTCAGGGTTAGAGATATCAGCTCTGAAATAAGCCTTATGTTAAATTTCAAGCTATTGTGACAAGATGAACAAAACCAATTTTGACAGTAATTCTAATCTATTTATTGTAAAACTGATTCTCTCTTTTTAAAAGACATATTCACCTGTATAAATAGTTTCCTTTGTCTCTTCTTATTATGTTCCAAAATGTGAACCTAAACTTGTCCTGCACAATGAAAAATAACAACAATGAAAAAATGAAATCCAAACTTGGATCATTTACTCCTTACTTAGAGAGAGGAAAGCCGAGATTGCTGTAAGCCAAGATATCTTTAAATAAAATGTATTGAAACAGATCATGGCCCTATATAATCCTGCTTGATGTAGCCACCATCCATGGAGCCTGGTGATTACAGTTTGGGCCATTTTATATAAAAGGTAATCTCTGCCATGTGAAGACACAACAGCACACAAATATGACTGGAATTTATAATGAACATGCTCGAATGGATCGTTGCTTAATGCAATTAGCCTGTATATGCAAATGATGGCATCAGAAATCCTGCAGCAGCTGCAGGGCTTGGCAGCTGCATGTGTTGTAAGACAGTCTGACAGATCAAATGGACATATTTCCAAAGACTACAAACAGATAGACAGATGAAGACAGATTAAGAATTGCGCATGTTTGGGATTTTTAAACCCACATGACCTGGACAGAATGTATTCAACAAATACCAATATAAAATTTTTTCCAGTTACTCTGTGGCAGTGATTCAAAACTGTGCTGCACCACAGGATCCCTATGAACCCCACAACTTAAATAAACAATACAGAAAACTTCATTTAGTGTTGTTTCATGGATCACTTGCAGTGACCTCCCAAACATGATTCATTGGTCACAACTGGGAGACACTCTTTTAAACACTCACCATATCTCCTACTCTACCAGAGGCATCTTGAAAATGAGATTTAACGTGCAGTCACTTCTTTTAATATTTTGTCAGTTTTTCCTTTGCACTGGAACTGGCCTTTCCAGTTCTGCTCTTCCAGTTCAAGTTTGCACAAATGCAAGTGAGAAATGGCAGCGCACCGTGAACCATCTCAGCAAACGAATGCAGCTGAGGTGGAAACAGACACTTGAAAATACTGAAGTGACTCAAAGGTTTAAAAAATATATATGTATTACGAGAGCCACAAAAAAGGTTACAGACAGAGCTCCACAAAGCCTGCACGGATACATTCCAACAATTCAAGGTGGCAGAACAGGTGAAATACAGACCATAAAAACGGTTCGACATTAACTTTCCAGACTGTCAGAGACAGAAAAGCTTGACCCCATCTTTCCCACACACACAAAAAAATATTGACTATATATATATCTCTCTATATATCTCTAGTCTGGACCACAGATATAGTCCAAAGAAAACCACATTGCAATTTCCATATTAGGCTTGTAGGAGAGTAGGCATCATCTGAGGAACGTCCACTGTAAGGCCCAGGAGGGATCCTCGTGGGCCGAGTTGACACAACATCACGCTTGGTTAGAATGAGAACAGCAACACCCCACAGCTCCTGTGCTGCACATGGCTACCAACACAGAGCTCTGTGCAACCCCCCGAGCTGGCTGAACCAAACTGAGTAAATACATTTGTTTTGCTTAATTAAAAACAAAAACCAAAAACAAAAACAAACAAACAAAAAAAAAATCAAAAAAGCAGATGCAAGATATTAGGGCAGTTCCTGCTATCACCTTCCTTAAAAATTCAAGACTTGAAGACTTCTTTAATGTACTTGTTTACAGACATGTTTAGAAACTGTATTAATGATCTTCAGGAAAATATGCCACCCTGAGGCTTTTTCCCTTGTTCACTTCAGGTTATGTCTGCATCCAGTTTTGACAGGGGGGCCAAATGCTGGTTGTCTGTCAGTGCAGTATTTGGCCCGGAGTTTCAAAGTCTTTTGCTATTCAGACTTTCCTATGAGGTCAACAAACAAAGTAGTAAAAAAAGAAAATATTAAGGCTTCAAGTAAAAATATTTTCTCTCTCTCCCACCCATGTAGTAAGGTACATTTAATTCCATAATACTCAATATATTATACAACTAAAGATATAGAGATCCAACTTTTCAAGGCAGAAAAGTACTACAATGAAAACCTGGAGGCTAACTGGGAGCATATGAACAGGGAACAAACGGATAATAAAATGCAATATGCAATGAAAACTGATGCGTAAACTAAAAAAAACTATTGCTCTTTTTTAAATAAGTAATACAATCCACAGCTACAAATAAAAACATGTTGAAAATATTTAAGACTTTTGAAACATGAAATAAGCATGACAAAAATAAAGAAGCTACTTTACAGGACGTGTTAACTCGTGCTGGATTTTCATGGCTGATCCCCACCAACTATAAATTAGCATTAATTAAATGAGCTTTCATGGAGCCACACTAATTTATACAAGCTGAAGATTTGGCCTGCAGTGTCTGTAAAAACAGGGTATCTTGACAGAAGAACCTTACTGCTGATCTGTAAACTGCTTAAAGAACTATGCTTTAATATGGGCTGGATTCTGCTCAAAAATTAGATTTAATAAACAGGTCCCCAGTCCCACAAGAGGAACTATGGAACAGACACTTACATTTATGAGTAAATAGCTGCAGGTTCAGTGCCTTGGATGGAAATGAGGCTGGATTTGCTGCATGTAATCTCCTGTTAACAGTTCTGTTTAGATTATTCTTTCAGAAAATCTGAATCATTTACTCCAGGCTATGTGCACTGAATTAAATGCAAACCTCAAAAGGAAAAAAAAAAAATACTTTGGTACCATTGTAAACCTATGAAAAAGTTGAATGTCTCTCAACTGTGGGCAAAACTACTCACAAAATACATAATCCTTCCTGTTGAACCTGTACTGACACAGTGCATCCTTTTTTTCTCCCTTACCCCTTGTGAACTATGTCAAAATAACCCTGGATATTAGTGCTTTATACACACAATACTGTGTTTAGTCTTACTGAGAAATTCTCTCATGAACTAATGTAGTTAACTTCAAAGGCTCGTTGGCCCTTCAAGTTCCTCAGTAGCTTTTTCATTTATAAATGCAAGAGAAAGAACGATCAAAGTGGAGCATCACTGGGATGCAAATCTCAAATATTACATTGGTGCAAATTTTCAGCCTTGCTTGCATGAATTTCATGTACGTATTCAAAGATACATGATAAAATGTGCCCTTGTGTCACTCCCTAATCCCCTGTGTTTCCTACCCCCTCTTTTTTAGGGCTTACATATGGCATACATGATACTTTAAAAACAAGTAATTTTGTGATACTCTATGCACCAGAGTGAATTCCAGTCCTTAAAGAAGTACTGCATCTTCCTGAGGAGTTAACATCAGGGTAGACTGCAGATTAATAACAGTTAAAGATGGAAGAAATCTGTAAGGCCATCTGGTCTACCCCTTGTCCCTACAGACTCACCTCTCACAGAAATTTTTTAATGACTTGTCCAAATATAGTTTGACTGTCCTAAACAGTTTGTCCAAAATTCTGCTTGGAAGACTATTCACTGCCCCTTCCTCTCCATCTTTTCTGCCCCATTCTAAATGTAGAGCATTGGTTACCAGTGACAACCCTTGGATTAACCTTTGGTTTTACAACTTTTAAGTAACATATTTGTAAAATTATGATACTCAATTTCCACTTCATTGCTTAGCCAGTGGCATGTTTTAGCCCTTTAAATCTTCTCATTAGCCAGCCCATCCAGTTATTTAATATATATTGCTCCATCTATACCTGATCCAGTTTGCCAGCATTCTTCTGGTACCATGGTGCCTCCAACTAAGACAATGTTCTACATGCCAGTGAGCAAATCTGCACAGAAAGACTATTGCTTCTCTGCTCTGCAATATCCCTACACCAGGCATTTAAAATATTACCAAGGCAATAAAATGCACACTGATTTCTACTTCACTCTCTCAGAACTTTAGCCTATTGCAGATGCATTGCTTTCCACGTTTCTTCCTTCAGGCAACATAGAGCATTACACAAAGAGATGATTAACTTTCTTATGTTCTCTTCAACCTTTGTCTCCAAAAAATAATGTGATATACAAGGGACATAATAACCATGTATTGCAGCAGATGTCAAGATTCATCAAATCAAAATATAAATTGTAACCAGGCAAAATTAAGGTCAATATTTGCCTTCTGGAATAATTAATCTCAACATACATGAAAACAAATAAGATATTAGGAACACATTCTGAATTGCTACCAAATACCTGGAGAGCTTTCCATTATAGTCAAGGACTAAAAAGGATTTAACCCCTTGAAACGAATATCCTGAAAAATCTAAAATGGATTTAGATATTTAGATCTCTAATCAAAACTATTCACCATGAGAACCAGGTGGGAAGTCGAGGTCCTGTATGCTGACTGGCTTAGTGATAAATAATAATTTTCAGTGACTTTGGCAACAGTTGCTCAGGATATTCTTAATTGCACACGTGATCTGGCAAGTTAGCATTGGTCCAGATCTCAGTACTTTTGACTTCTGAGGTGGTAACTGAAAGGTAAAGAAAAGGAGATAAGGAATAGAGAAATAAAAATCCATTTGTCCCAAAATTAGCTTTGCCAGAGTCCTCGTACTTTTGACAAAAGTAATGCACCCCTTTCTTGTTTTTTACGGTAAAGTTGTCTTTAAATCCAACAAAGTAAATGTAGTTTTCTGGAGACAGGAAAAAGAAACCTCAGAATGTTAAATAGATTTGATTGATATTATTTTAAAAAGTTGTTCCCCAGGGGGGAAAAACCCAAATTGAAAATCCTTTGTCTAGCAGTATTGAAGACCAGAGGGAATGTGCTAGTAATTAGGCAGACAGAAAATTTATATCCTTTAGATGCACGCTTGGCTCAGTTACACACACTGCAAATTCGACAGCTTATGATAACCTTGCTGCGGGATTACACTGACGGCACCAGGGCAAGGCAGTAAACTCTGTTATTGCCTAAATCCAACAGGTAAGGAGGGTGCAGGGAAAGCAGCAGATGGCTGTTTAGAATATGTTTCCATCTGAACATTTCCTTTCTTATCTGCTTGGTTTTGTTGCTGGGCCAGAGAAGCCTTTCAAACCCAGAGGGAGCAGGAGGTCAGAGTGGCAGATCCTCGCCGGTGTTGCGGTCCTTTTCCATGGAGACAAACACACGCACGCACACACACAACTTCACACACAGGGAGGCCAATGGCAGACAGGGAGAAGCTGTTGCTATCCTTTCTCCTGCCCCCATCTGGGACCAGGGAGGCTTTTAAAGAAGACATGGTGTCTGCAGCCCAAGTGGCCTTGCCTTGTTCCTTCCCAGGAGGAGGAACCTGAGCTGCAGCGCCCGGGGGACGAGGAGAAGCTCCTGCCCAGCGCAGGAACCCTACTTTCCATGTCAGCAGGAAAACAGCAGTTGGTCCTCTGGCTCCTGCCAGACACATCGCTGGCCAGGAGAGCTGGGAAGGGGCATGGGAGAACTGACTGATCCTGGACTGACTGAACTGTTTCACAGCACAACTGGTACACAACAGAGTGGCTGGACAGACACGCGCACAATGGCTTTAGCGCTCTCTTGCAGGAAGGAATTCCGCTCCGTGTGGTCTTAGGTCGTAGCCAGTTCCCGCCTGTCGGTTCAGGAAGAGTCTGATAGACTGTACAATTTTATTATTCCCTCAAGAATAAGGCTGCAGCTGGTTTTTGGCCAAAAGAGAAAGATGAAAACAGAACAAACCCAAAACAAGGAAAGGAGAGTGGCCGACTGCTGCTGCTCCTTCTTTGTTGTTGTTTGAGTCTTCACAGTGCTCCTAGCTTCATGGCTGGCTGAGTGGATGGCTCTTTGTTTTTAATTCATTTTATTTTACACTGAAATTTCATAGGTTGTTCCACCAACTCCAGACACCTTCTTAACATTAGAGTGTCTAGCAGGGCTGACTGGTGTCCCCTGGGAACTTGATGTTGAACCCAACCTGGCTATTCCTTTTGGCTGTCCATTTATTTTACTGTGAGGTGTCTTCAACTGCATGTCATCCCTGCATCAAAAGAAATATCAAAAGATGCAATATTAGTGACAAAGTATGATACAGAATGGCTTCATTCAGAATAAACAGTCACCCCTGTCACCCTGAGTTCCCAGCATTGCAAAATATTCAAGCCCGGGAGCAAGCTGGTTGAAGCCAGTGCATTTGATGAAAAGCCACAGAAATGAGAGAACTAATTTGGCCATTAGGTTAGTGGACCACGCCTGAGTAATATTTGTTAATTTAATTACTTGCTTAAATGCTTTGTTGTTCCAAACTAATTGCATAGGCATTTGTAGGACACAGGAGAGTTCAACTGTTACCACTGCTCACCACTGACCTTAAGCCAAACTGTGTTTTAAAAGCAGAAACAAATTATCAGAAAAAACATTTCCCAGTTAAATATCCAGGTAAACAAAACTTTGTTGCTCATCTCTGAAACAACTTGTTTGCACTTTACTTCAGGAGATCTACAATAACAGCTCTTCCACATTTCAGTATGTTTTCCCAAACTGTTGGATAACAGGAGAGAGAAACCTGGGATCTAAACCAGAGGCTAGCACAGCACAGTAAGTACCAGATATAAAGGAAACTTAGATATTTCTGAAGAGCCGCCCTCAAGGTCCCAACTAAGCTGAAATACTGCATCCTCAGCAGGATCATGATCTCTTCAGGCTTTGCAAGCTCCATGGCTTCCAGAAGGAAAACAAAAGCACATGCAGCAGCTGCAGCTGAGCATCTTGCTCAGGTGGCAGTTACTGAGGCTTTCAGCACAGCAAATCCTTTCTCTCCTTGCTTTCTCACAGAAAGAAAGGAAGCAGCAAGGCCTTAAGGTAATGTCATGAAGCTCTGTGCTTTTAGCAGCAGTTCTGTACTATGGACACTCAACACTGCTAAATACAGAGCTGTCAATGCCAAGCACCAGGATCTCAGCCTGTTTCCCTCAGTGCAGAGTATTTTGCACAAGTGGGATCCCAGCTCTGCCTCTGTATCCACACGATGTCTGGATCAGCCTCCCTTCAGGCTACAAAGCAGAACAGTTACACCCTTTTGTGCATAATGGAAGGAATAATCTGCCTCACACCTTGGAAATAATTCCCCAGTTCAGCCATGACTATGACCTTATCACTATGAATTTACAGCAAAAACTGACCACCTGCAGTTCAAGGTACAGCAGAAGTGCAAACATTTTGTCATGATGAGGTTGCTGTGGGGGTGTGACAGGACTGAAGAGCACCCACAAACCTCCCACCATCATGGCTCACAGCAAACCCCTCATCAGGGTGTGCCTCCAGCGCAGCTCCAGCTCCAGCCCTTGCTCACAAGCAGATTCCCAGTGCTCTCAGCCCCTCAAGCAGTACTTACCTCTGTGCTCCCACTGACTGCACCTCTGTAATTTCCACAGTGTTTACAAACGGCACAGCCTTCGGGCCTCCGTAAGAGGGTGACCTAGGCATCCCTGTGGGGGACGATGGGACCTGGTGGCCTGGGGATTTGTAGGAGCCATTGCTCACCCTGCCCTGTAGTGCTTGATGGGACTGCACATTATTATTGGCTAAATCAGCTTGCAGAGAGGTTGTGGAAGTCCTTGGGGCTCTTGTCATTGCACTTGAGAGTGAAGACACTGAGGACTGCAGTATAGGGTTCCTTGTGCTAAAGCTGGTGGCAGCCATCAGATTGTCCCTGGATCCGTATCTCATGGCCATGCTGCGCGGGTCTTCCGAGAGCGTGCTCACTTGCTGAAGGCTGTAGGAGCTGGGCGTGTCATAGACACCTGAGTCTGCAAACACCGAGTCAGGGTGCGAGTGGAGGAGCTTCTCCCTCTCTTCCATCTCTTTCCTTTCCTGGATGGATGCCATAATTGTCTTGGAAAGGTTATCATAGCGCACTGGGGAGGGGTCTCGCTGATGCGGGGCCGGGCTGCCCAGCACCGGGCTGAAGCTCTGCGGGGGCTGGCGCTGCAGCTCGCTGCCCCGGAGGTGGCACATTTTGGCTGACAAATATGGGGAGTGGTACCCAACAGAGCTGACTGCAGAATGGGCAATGCATTTCCTCCCCGAGGGAGACATGGGGTTCAGCAAACTGTCATACGAAAGACTCCCATTTCTGTTTGACAGGGAATTGGGAGAAAAGATGCTTTTGTAAGGTGTGGAAGCCGCTCCTTCGGACTTTATTGGATGAAGGGGCACTTTGTCTGTCCCCCTCCTGCCAGCAGATTTCAGGCTCAGGGATCGTGAATTGATGGCAAAGGAATCTATCTGGAGTGGGGAAGACTGATAGGTCTTGTGGAGGGAGCTCTTCCGGTAGCTGGGGATGTCCAAGCTGGGTTCAGACTGGTAATCAAGGCTCCTGCCATCCTCTTCTATCAGAGCCCCTTGACTGTGTCCCTCCTGCAAGGTGATCTAAAACAGAGGTGAATGTGAGAAACAGAAGCCAGTGACACGTAAGTACAGGTTTTGTCTCTCAGTGAGTGCATGGGAAGGACAGAGCTGAAGGTCTTCCCTCTGACTGTCAGCCCAGGTTCATTACAAGAAAATCTCCTGACTCCCGTTCAACATATGGATTAGCACCTTAGAACCAAGGAGGAGTTGCTAAATAATATTGACAGTAAAAAGTAAGTTAATACATGAACACTGAATGAGACCCAAGCTGAGACTCAAGTCTCAGTCAAGGTAAATCAGATTGTTTTCTGATAATACTGCCCTTGGAAAATGCACTGCACTTCACATTTTCTACAAATAGCTCTTGAGTTAGGGGATGTCTGGTCTTGTGTGCTGAGACAGAAATATTTTGAGCTTCATTTCAACATGCTGGGGACCAGCACACTCTTATCCACTCTACTCTGCACTATGAATATTCAGTAATTCTGAATTTCTGGTCATAGGTCTTCAAAATAAGGCACTTAACCTTAATTAAAGCAGAGAGGCTCCTTCCCACCATTTAGACAATGAAATGAAGCAATTTTCTCTTTTTTATTGCCTGTGCAGGAGAACGTGGCCACATCAGAAAAGGAAACAAAGGCCATAGTTTTTTATGTGCTCTGAAGACAGATAGGACTTCACTTTGTTTTACTCTGTGAAAATTGCTCAGAGTTCTGTTCACTTAAAATGCCATTCTGTGCTAAGCAAATAGTTTTCACTGCTCTTTTTAAGGAACAGTTTGCCATAATGCACAATAAATTGGCTACACTGGCTCTGCAAACAAAGAGTTATTATCAGTCACATATTTAATCAGAAATGCAGTTGGCACAGCTTGTTCTTTAGTTTCTTTTAAAGAAAAACTATTGAAAAAAATAAACTGAATGACAAACCCCTGATTTATTGTGGATGTTTTTAAAAAGCTTTTTCCTTTCAGCTAGAAGATGGAGAAATATGCAAAACAGCTCACTCTCTTCTAGAGCATGGTGCTAAATTTGGCCTTCTCTGGAAAAAGGAGACCAAGTGACAGCCTGTAAAGGAGGATGAGAGCAATGACGTAGCTTTTAAGGATATTTGTGCTACTTATCCTTGTGTCCCAATGCCTCTTTCCTAGCAGCTTTCACTACTCAAAAGCAGAATTGCACTGACAAGCTGAAGAACTGATCAGAACAGACACCATGGCATTCCTCACACAGCCCAGTCTCTTTCCCCCTGTACCTCCCACTTAGGCATGGCAGACAAATCCATGCCCTCCTATCAGCTCACCACGTGAACCCCATTTTGTGATACTCCCAGCTGACTACTAGAGAGTTGTGACTACTATAAAACTGAACAAGGCCCCAGAGCTTGCACACCAGTCAGCAACAGCAAACAGCACTGTTTTGAGTTAGGACTGAAACAGCAACCCTCAGAGTGAAGGTGCTGTTCCCTGTTATCATTTCACAGCACTGCCCAGTCCCCTGGCCTAATCAGAACCTGCCCTGTATCTATATTGCATCTCTGGCTGTGCCCTGAGTGAACACAACAAGCCTACCTTCCTTGGCTCTCTGACTTTTGCCATTATGACTCAGAATACTGTGGCTTCCACAGCTCAAAATTGCTAGATGATGCCTGTAAATAGACTATTTTGAACTGGATGTCAAGCCATTTTTCATGCAATAAAATGAAAATGATAGGATATTAAACTTTTTGGATACAGTGAACACACTGTTGTTCTTGTGTTCCCTCTCATAAGCCACTCGTTTCTTCATTAAGTGGACAAATAAGAGAATAAGATTTACCACTACTGCAGCAAGACTAAGACTTGGTCATAGCTGCAATTTCACTATCTATCACATCTTTCTTTTCAAAATGAGAAGGATTCAGGAAAAGCTTTCCTCATCATATAAGGAACATTCTGTCTTATTATAGTGTTGCTACAGTCAATTGTTTTTATCTACCATATTTTCCCTTGCTAACTTCTTTCATAATACTCCTTCCTATAACCCCCTTCTTGTTATTCCAGGAGTGATACTGAAGGACCTGATGAAATTAATTTTAAGAAAACTACACTGTGTGTAGTATGTGTTTTTTAAGGGTGTCTCCACTGTTGCGTGAAGATTTGGGTACATATTGCAAATATACAAGTTAGACCAGTGATTTTTCAAATGCTGTTCTCAGGTCCTGGGGGTCAAGGAATATTTGCAATAAATCCATGAGAAATAAGTTTCATAACTTCTAAGCAAAAGAGAAAACTGTCAAAATTCCACAGCAAATCTGTCTAAGTGTTTGGACCTCAGTTTTCTTGATAGGTGAAAATGATGCCAAGAGTTAGGAAGGTGTTTTTTTCCATATAAATGCACTGAATAGGTGCTGAGGAAGGTCAAACATGAGGATTCCTCTGTTAATTTTCACTAAAATATCTCCCGAGATGCTTTAAAAGTTCTTTCTATTCTGCAAGCTGACATCTTAAGGAATCAGTGAGTACACTGAGTGTTGGCCAAAGGGTCTGATCCAGAGAAGCACTCAGCATGCCCAGCTCCCTTTGAAGGGAATGTGAGGTGGCACCTCAGCCAGGAGAAGCCAAGGGGAGGTGACACTTCTCAGCACCCCAGGATCAGGCCGAGACACCGGAGCAGCGGCAGCGCACACCTGGCAGAGGGACAGACGCGTCAGCAGGGGGAAGCTGTGAAACCAGACATGTTTCCATAAGGAGCACAGTGAAAATAATACACTGCCACACAACAGTGCCAAGCTTTGTTATTTACTTTTACACTCTGGCACTCTCTGGAGCCCTGCAGTGAATGCCTCCTCAGCCCCACACTGCCTGGTGCTAGCTGGGAGCAGAACCTCGCTCACCTGCTCGGCCGTGGCGTGGTAGTGGACTTTGGGATTGTTGCTGAAAGCTGGTCGGAATTTGTACATGGCAGGAGTGGGAGGGCTGATAAGTTTGGGTGAGAGGCCACCTTCTGCAAAAGAAAAAAAAAAAACTTCCTATTAAAATGTGTGTGGACAGAAATCTGTCAGCCATAATTCCTTGCCATCCATCACGCTCTGCAAGCAGATCTGTTCTGGAGAGAACAGAACTTGCAGTGCTTTGGGTAGCGTTCCACCAAAATCAATGGGGTCCCTCCGGCAGTAACAACACATTGCTGCCAGATCAGCCATCTACAGAGAAGAAGAAACAAGACACAATATATTGAATGGGGTGATATGTTTTGGTGAGTAGAAATTTTGCCTATTTTGAAATACTAAATGTTTGTAATAAATTCAGCTACTAGTTCTGTCTGGAAAAAAAAAGGTTTTTTTAATAGTATCAAGCATAAAGTTCACATTTTTATGAATGAGACAGTTTGCAATGCCTAAGAATTTCATGCTAATATTTCTGATTTCCTTAGATTCCTTAGATTTTTTTTTTTTTTTAATTGATTTAAGGGGTTTAAAAGAGTTTATAAACCCTGCAAAACTGACATGAAAAATTAAACCTAGGCTTGAATAAAACACTTCAAGCTGGCTTTTCTCTCCCTTTCCTGCTGTTAATTCCCCTAGTCTGGAAATCTTATAAATAGAAAAAATTCTTCACCCAGATCCCATGTTTTGAAAGAATACAAGAAACATTTTAAAGAGGCTAAAATAGTTTCTTATAAATAAAAATAAAACACTGATCATGCAACTATACCTTCACTGGTGCCCAGCTGCCCTTTTAGCTCAGAGTACTTGTTTGGATCTCCTTTGGGTGGAAGAGGTGGTTGCACATCCATACTCTTATCCTCCAGACCTTCCAGGCTGATTTTAGACTGAAAAAGATCCAAAAAGTCAACCATTACATGAAACTTGGTTAAATAAATAACTCTGCATGTGGCAGAGTGCTGGATGTACCAAAGAACCAGAACTACCTATACCTATAATGACAAACAGGATTTAGCATCCACTGCAGGCAAGGACTGTCACAAGTAAAATTAGCATTGTCATAACCAGCCAGTAGAATTTTTAATGCACTATCCTGGTCTACTTGGCAGGCTAAGTACTATAATCATCATGCTAATTAATGTGTGGTAGAAGACAATAGTGCTTTCTAATATTTTTCAGCAACTTTCCAGGTAGCTCTCAGCAAGTAACTACCCAAAGTTACTTCCAAAGGAAGTAGCTATCCACAAAAATCTTGCAAGTTGGCTTCATTTGACTCCACCACTTTTTATGGGACTAAATAAATCCTTCTCTGTTATTCATGCCAGGAGAAACTGAAAAGAGGAGAGAAGGGAACTCAGCTTCTGAGTCAATATTCCTTGCCCTGGACCACAAGCCTTTCTGCAGCCTGGAAGCTCATTCTCTGAAGTAGGACAGCTAACCTGGTCTGGTGGTACATGGGTTGATTAAAATTAATTTGAACACCAAGAGGTGACAGCTCTTGGGACAGAAAATAACTACTGCAAAGAACAGGCAACTCTTCCAAAAGAAGCCCAGAGGGCTCCATGCTAGAGCTGCCTGTTCCTGGATCAAGAGCTGCTGTTACTGAACCTGCATTACTTTCAGAGCAAGAAGTGTATGACAAGGACTCAGACCCTAGTTTCTGCATCATCTCAAAGAGATTTGTCATTGACAGACTCATTCCCAGCCTTGATAATGCTCAATCCATGCCCTCCAAAAGCAGAGCTTGGAGATTCCCTCACCTTGCTGCGGTTGAGGTTGGCTTGGATGCCGTTGTCGCTGATCTTCACTGTGATCTGTCGCTCCGACAAGTCCGGTCTCAGGAAGGGAGGCTTCACACTCACAGCCTGCTTCTTCTTGGGCTCAACCACATACCTGATGAATTGTGCAACAGTCCTCATTAAAATAAACAGTAACCTAAGAACAAGGCTTAAAATTCTTCCCATTTCCAGGTTATGATTTAAGAATGTGTCAGAATCTAGGTAAGAATCTCCATTTATTTCAGTGTATGTAATAATTAAGCAGCAATAAAAAAAAAAATAGTGAGCGAAAGGAGAAGATGCATTAAAAAAAATCAGCAATTTTTTAAGCACTAATGGACAAGAGCACGAAGAGAGCAAGAGAGGCCTGCCACCAACAGAAGTGACTGACTACATCATCCCAGTTAACATGAAACAGCTGCCCTGTGGTGGGAGTCAGTGACTGGGGAACAAGACCCAGCACTGGGAGAGTTACTATGGAGAAGATGATGTGCTGCCAGTTCCAACTTACCACATGGTGACTTGTTTCTGTAGCATGTTTAGTGTTCAAATAAATGGAGGTAAAAGAGACTGCCAAGTCTATAGGAAGCAAAAAATCTAAGAGGAAATGGCTGACTTTAGATATCTAATTTCCCTCCAATGGAATAGAATTCTCTAAGTGCAATTGGCCAGTGTCTGTACAATAATACACACACCAGCTTTCTCTGTTTTATGTAGTGAACAGGACATTCTAGTACTGATGGCTCAGGGGCCTTCAATATAGAGAACAATCTGAACAGGTCATCACAAAACACAAATGTTGTGCTTGTTCCAATTCTGTGAATAGCCATGATGATGGCACTCACAACCCCTCTCTTAACACAAGTGTCTCACAGCGTTTAATACCAGCTCTTCTCATCCACCTTGACCTGACTTTCATGTTTGGAAGGTTTGAGAAGCAGCTACTCCAATGTCTTTAACACTTGCAACAGTCCTTTAGGAATTATTTGTTGTATAACAAAGGGCAAAAAAAGGGCAGATAAGAGTGTCAGGGTCTGGAATTGTTCAACACCCTAAAAAGACTCAAATAAGTCTTGTAGTAAGATTATGACCATGTTTGCAGGCTAGACAGCTCAGAACCTAGAATTATTTATAGTCCATCTACTGCATTAAGATCCTGATTTCAAAATGTGAAACGATAAATCCATTTCCCCAAAAATAGAAAGCCATAAATAAAATCTCAAGTTTCGTGATGTAGATCTCATTGATAATCTGTTTTATGATAATGAAAGTGCCAGTGAGATTGAAAACCACAGCAGCCTTAAATTAGATTTAAGTCTTAAGGAGAAAGGCTGATTTTTGCTTCCTTCCTTTTCCCCAGCAGACTGGACATTGCCTGTACAGTATAAGAAGTAGTGTGGGCAATATGATAACATATGGATATTTACCTTGTTACTGAAATACACTGGATAAACAAGCTGGTGAAGACAAGGGTATGAGCTCAACATAATTTGACAAGCTCATTCCAAAAACATATTTCTGGGATAAGGGTGGTAAATTACAGGTTACAGCCATGCAACAGGAAAGCAGCTATCACAGAGCTCTACCTTCAGGACTGTTTTGCTTTGCTTTCCTCTTATTCCATCAATGATTCTTGGCTTGTGAGCTCAGCCAAGCACATTTCTTCCCCTGTCCCAACAGGGACTCTTGCTCCCTCATTCCAGCTGAGAGCATTTCTCTTACCTGGGAGCCAAGGGGCTGCAGAGCACGTGTTCCACGTTTCCACAGCATCCGCGGGTAAAAGGATTGACTCCCCCACGGAATTTCCCTGTCACCTGGAAACATGTTCAGGACACTGCTCAAACCTCTGGTTATATAAAAGTCATCATCCAAGCCTCAGAAAGCCAAGAACAAGTCTGACCCTTCTGTCCTTCCCAAAAGGATTGTTTTTCTTTGAATGCTGCACTTTTTCTCTCCAGCTCTAATACACCACCTCCGTCAGCTAATTCCAGCTAGGAGGCACTCAACTCAAGATCCTTCCCAAAAGGACATTGCTGAATGTGACTGGGTTTCAAAGTGATGTGTTCACCTCTCCATGCTGCTCCTTCACTGGATCTGTGTCTGCTCCCAGCCAGACATCCTGTTTTGGTCTCTATTATTCACATCACTTCCCCTCCTCTGCCTTGGCGAGTCCCCTCCAAACCAACAGCAAAGTCGAATCAGCGTTCCCAAATGCTGGATGAGAGCAATGTTTTCTCTCTCTCAGATCCCATCCTGAGCAGCAATCAGTACAAACCACTGCCTTATGTGGGAGGGTGCCAGGAACTCCCTGGTGATTACAATGTCTGCTTGTAAATGAGCAGGTTTAATAAAAGCCAAGCCTCATTAGACTGGCGGGATCCATTCAAGGCTTCATAAGCATTATAAAGAGTTTGTCTACAGGCACATGCTCAAAAGTCACCATATGGGGATAAATACCAATAAAGCCAGGGAGATTACTAGTGGTTGCCATTAAAAGCATTACTGTTGTTGTTGTTTGCAAGTAAAGCATTTTAATCAGCTCATAGTTCTGATCTAGCAACAAGTATACAGAGCACCAGAAATACTTTCATAACTTGCACGTAAAATAACAACAATTAAATGATTCTGCAATATATTATGCTGGCCTTGTTGATATAACATAAAGCTCTTTAAGAGGCCAAGAGAGAGAGGCTGGGAGTTCTGAGATTTGGAAGAGCAACCTTTTGATGAAAACATGGGCCTGGGACATTTGGCAGGTCTGCATTCAATCCTAGGCTCACGCTGACTTGTGCCAGATGCTGGCAAAGCATTTCAGATCTCTGTGCCCATTTTCTCAAACACAGTATGAAAATAAAATTTCTCCAGCTCACAGATTACAGTACTAATTATATCAGTTTGGTTTCTAAAGTAGTTTGAAAATCACTGCTAGAAAGCAGTCTAAGAGGGAAGGGTATTTATTTACTCTATTCAGAAACTAAAAATACCAGGGTATGAGCAGATGTTGGGTTATGGGTTATTTTCATTCCATAAAAGAATTTCAGAGGCATTCAGAAAGCTCAGTAAACATCTAAACCCAGCCACTATGCACTTTTCAATCACAATCTGCCTACTATGAATGCTCAGAACTTACAAACTCCAGAACAAATAAATACCAAAAATTTACAGTAAAAACCCAAAAATGTCTGTACCACTGGCCTATAAAATGTACTGGGAAAAGTGAACAAGATAAGCTGAGCATATTGCAACTGCAAAGCTGACAGTAGATAACTACCAGAGTGAGAAAACAGAATCAGCACTGAGACTGCAGGAGAAAAGAGAATGTTTTAGAACAGTGGCAAAGCCAGGAGCAGATTTCACATCCATCTCTCCTGGTCTGGTGCTCTAATTACTTAGATATGCTTCCCTGCAAGGACCTCAGGGCTGGGAACATCCATCCTTCAGTTACAGATAACCCCTACATATGACTAAGCAGAAATGAAGACCAGATTATATTTAATTTTCAAAATGGCATGGAAAGATGTAATAAATCTCAAGTGGTTTGGTAGCTCAGGAAACCAAACCAAGCTAGGATACATTTTCCAACAGTTATTTTGATCACAGAAAAATCCTCAACCTTTCTAAATTCTAGTGCAGCCACAAACACAGGAAGTTAAATTTTACATTTTTTAAAGTTAAAGATTTCCTTATTTTTCAGCCTAAAATTTTCATGGAGAGTTTATATCACTGCACAAAGACAAGCCTAAGGCAAACCATGATTTGGGCTATGAGACCAAAATGCCCTGTGTTTCATGCTACTATCGTTAGCACTATCAAATCTAATACTTGGCCAAAATTAATTTTAAAATGAAGAGCAGATGATTCTGAGCAGGACAGAGAAAAGCATTTGAAGATGACAGCTATGGAAGCTTGCTTTGTTCAAAGGCCATGTTAGGCAACTGTTCAGGATGACTTCAGAATCTTTGCTTATGTAAACCTCCCACACTCTTCTGGATAAGAGTTTTTATTGTCTCTTGTGGGATGGAGACAATGTCATCTCAGTTTACGAGGGCCTGGCCTCAGACAGATGTTTTCATCGCTCACAGCCTGCCCAGGAGCCAGACAGCTCCACAGCATGGAGCCATCAGCCCCCAGGACAGCTAAAACAGCTCAGTGGGAGCTGCAGAGCACCCATGGGAGCAAGGGCAGCAAAAACCCATCTGGAATAAACCCCAAACCACAGGGGAAAAGAAGTATGGTGGGGAAAAATGTGAAAAAAAACCCAGATGTGAGGGGCACTTGGGAGCTGGAGCTGCAGCAGGGTAAAGCATTGCAATGCACAGAATTTATGAGCCTTGGGATGAAGGCTGAGGCCAGTGCCACACCTGCAAACTGTCCCTTGGGGTGGCAGTGACCTGTAATGGATCCCATCACATTGGTCTCTATCAGCCACACCAAGCCATTAATGTGCACATGAATGCAGCTCTGCATCAACCACAGGGACTGTGGGTCATGGACCTTGGAGAACTGCAGGGGAACCAGAGTTTTCCAGGCTTTTTGGCACAAGGTGTCGTGTTGGCACTCGGTTTGGAGAAGCAAAGCAAGCTGGGTCCAACAGCACTCTGTGTGTGTTCATATGCATGAGAACAAGAGAGAGACACAGAGGGAGACAAAGAGCTAACTCACACCCTATCATGGGCAGTGAGGGCTTGCTGGGGTAGTTCAAAATACCAGGAGAGAGGGCAAATGATTTAATATTTTCCTTTTTTTTTTCACTCAGTCTCATCGGTCGTTCAGTCTGACTCATAAAGTTTGAACTTCTGGGGTTGATGGTACTTACCACATAAAACCTATTTCAAGGTCATGAGTAGATTTTAAATAATAAATAAGCCTGGGGTGATGCTCTGTGGCTAAAAAAGGGAAATCTTTGCCTGCAGTGTATTAAAAAAAAATCTGAAAATAAAAAAAGAGGCAACCTTCCTAGATCTTCACAGAAGCACCAAGAAGAGCATTACTGGTAAGATTTGGACCATCTTTAGCTTTACCCAAGCCCACTTGCTGACTTTCCTTCCCACCTCAGCACCTAAGCCACAAACATGGAGAAAGGATTGTTACTCTTACCTGCTCATTGGTTGTGCGCCCTCGGGCCACTAGAACAATGTGGAAGCCAGTGAGACCAATGACTGGGATAAAGAATAACCCAGCCACACACATGACAGCCATTCTGCATCCAAGAGTTAAAGAAACTGGGATGAGTGAAGGGGAAAAGGGTCTGTGAAAGACAGGGAGAGGAAAAGGAGAAAAAAAAATAAACAGGGGAGTGTCACAGTGTCATAGAATGGTTTGGCATGGAAGGGACCCTAAAGATCACCTAGTTTCAACTCCCCTGTTCATTATCCCAGGCTGCTCCAAGCCCTGTCCAACCTGGCCTTGGACACTTCCAGAGATCCAGGGGCAGCCACAGCTTCTCTGGGCAACCTGTGCCAGGGCCTCATAGTGAAGAATTTCATGCTAATATCTCATCTAAACTTGCCCTCTTTCAGTTTGAAGCTGCTCCCCCTTATCCTTTCACTCCAGACCCTTTTCCAGAGTCCCTCTCCAGCTTCTCTGGAGCTCCTTTAGGCACTGGAAAGAGCTCTAAGATCTCCCTACAGCCTTCTCTTCTCCAGGCAGAACAACATCAACTCTCCCAGCCTCCAGAGGAGAGGGACTCTCTGAGCACCTCTGAGGCCTCCACTGGACTTGCTCCAGCAGCTCCACTTCCTTCTGATGTTGGCACAGCACTCCAGATGGGGTCTCATGAGTGCAAAGTATTCCTCACCTTTAGCAAGGTCTAACTAAATTTAATCTCAAAGTTAAGTCTGTCTGCTCCTAGTCTGGGTCCTCACCCTTGAGATGGTTAAAAAGCAATGTGAACTCAATGATTCTGGCTCTACCTTTCTACCTTGTAAAGAATATTCTGCACTGACCTATCAAGAGCAGTATCACCCCATCAGAGCCAGCAATTCATGTGTTACACCAACATGCAGGGGGCTACTTCCAGAGCACACTCTGCTCCAAAGCACAGCAACAGAGTTTTAAATACAGCACACGGCAGTTGAGAGCTACACCTGCTTGTAAGTTAAATTCAGGGAGGCAGCTCATCCTTCGGCTGGGCTGTCGTGACAAAGACTGCGAAAGACAAAGGGTCACCTACAGTTTCTGGAGCAATCCATGCTCACACACAGGTACAATGGGAACAGAGGAAATCCTGCACTGAGCATTTACAGGAGGAAAGCAGTGGGGGATCAGGACAGGCTCCACCAGCTCCTGGAGGACAAATATTCAGATTCATTCTTGCCCATTTTCCTCAGTCACCTTGAGTCTGGAAAGACCAGCAGGAAGGATACGTAATGGTAGTGTGAGCTGCTCCCAGCTTTTCCATGTGGTTCAGGACGAAGATGAGCCCAAAGGTGAACACTCCAACCATGTGTGTACTTAAGGACAGCAAGAAGAGAAAAAAATAGCGGTAGTTCCTCCGTCCTATGCAATTGTTGACCCATGGGCAGTGATGGTCAAAATCCTTGTAAAGAAAGGGAGAGATAGGGAAAAATATCCAAACAGTGAAAGAAAATACATTGCCTGAGAGATGAATCTGAACCACTGTCATGTAAAATTACATCAGACGAATTCTGCAGCTTTATAAAATGCTTGACTGTCTTTTATAAGACTTTTTAGGACCAAGTTGTTTCTCTGTCCATGAATGGAGAGGTACTTGACTGTTTATAGGGTTTGAAGAGAGAGAGGATGTATCAAACATAAAGGACAGGCTATTTATCTGCTAGCAGCAGAAGCCCTCATTTTTAGCATCCTTACCATGAGTCAATTACAATGAAGTTATTATAGCCTAGGATGGTTTGAAGATGCAATAGTGCTGCAGAATGCCCTGTCCCACATTTCAGTATTTATACATCACTGAATGAGTCCATTTTGAACAATGAGTCCATTTTGAACACAAAAGTACCTTTTTACCAAGCAGGTCACAAAGAAAAAGAACAGCAGGATCAGACAGAGACAAAGTTATGCACAGGTCCATTAAGTTATGAATCCAAACCTAACTATTTGTCTCAGTCACAAGTCCAAAGTCCCTCACAAAGTCAGATCCCTTTTAACAGGAGATTTAATAATGAGGGCAAGCCACAGACACCCTCCAAGTGCCTTTACACAGTTTTGTAAGCATGTAAATCCACTGTCTCCAATGGGATTATTCCTGACGTGAAGACAAGATCAGGTGTAAGAAATAAACCCTTCTTACCTCTGTGTTCTTCAGAGCAGATATTACACATTCCTTGCACTGTCAAATGAACTGTTTATTCTTCACTTTGTGGCAATGCTATTTTTAAGCACTGCTCAATGTTAAGCACTGCTCAGTGATGACACAGGGGGTTTTGTATTTCTAAGTTTTGCACAATGCATTTACCAAAAATTTACAAAATACAAAAAAAAAAAGGATTAGAGCTTTCTCAAGGCATATTAGAAAAGGAGAGAGGCAACTTAAATATTAAGATCATTTCAGGCTATATCTGAAATGCTGACATAACATCTGTCTGTTATGCAAATCTGGCTGTATGCAGCCCAAAATACCTATGAATTATGAAACTGTGTTAACACTCACTGCAAATATTCCAATTAAGAAAACAAAAATCTGACTATCTTTGTTAAAGATTCATTTTTGGGTCCCTCTGGTAACAGCATGCTTTAAGTTTTAATTTATTTTATTTCTGCAAGTGTTGTCTGCTTTTGCTGATTATTCATTTTTGTCAAATTGGTTCAAAAGTTTTATATTTGGGAAAATAATTTTGATTGTATATTCTAGACTGACAGTGAAAACATGTGAACTACAACCCTGAGTGGATCCTACATGGAAAGCCAGCAGAGTCACTCCTGTTCCTGTCTCAAAGCTCTTCCAGAATATGACAGGTGAGTGGGAAATAAGCATCACAAGAATCAATAAAACATGTTTAAGGCCATGATTTATTGATTCAGAAGTCATTAATACTTTTTGCCTACATTCCTCCACAGCAGCAGTAATTTAATTACAAGCAGAGCTCTTTACTTGTGCACCAGAATAGAAGGGAACATTCAAGTGACCTATCAATAGAACTTGTGAAGAGCTAGCCAGAGTCACCTTGCCTTCTGCTATTTTATGCAGGTTCATTTTGGATTCCCTCCCATTTTCATTTCTGCTGCAGAACTGACTCCCATGGAAGCCTGACATCAGCATGAAACTTCAAATGTTTATACCACTGAGTTTTGAGCAATCTTTTTCTGAGAAAACTTCATTTCCTGAAAACGAAATTTGATGCTGAGCCACCGGGGAAGGTGGAAGAAAGAAACTCCACGGGACAACTGAGAATTTACCATCATCTAAACAACCCCCAGAAGCTGGAATTAGTGAAAACATTTATGCTTTAAACCTAGTAACAATGATTCAGGTTTTCTACCAAAAATCCAGCTCTATGCAACAATTCACAGCAGTCTAAACAAACTGTGTGTCACAACTTACAAATAGCTGTGGCTACTTCACTCTACCCAGAGACCTTAGCAGCTCCTCACTCTCAGGCTTCTAAAATCCCACATCCTTCTAAAGCCTTCCAAAACAGCCTTGTCCTATTTATCAATGGTTACTAGCACTGCTTCCAGATAATTATAACTTAGATATATGACTGACACAAGATAAATTCAGGCAGCCTTTCTCTCACTTGTAAATGTGCTGCTCTCTTTGGGACTATTCCCTTGCTTATGGCAAAGAGGATTAGGACAAAGGTAGTGTATACAGCATTCCAGCTGACTCTGGTACTTTTTTCCCCTTCTGATTAGTAATTCCTTTCATTTTAATGGCACAACTGAATATATTTTAGACATATTAAGATTTCATCTTTCTATTTAGAAAAAAAAATAGACCTTGCAGCAGAAATTATCCTTTAGAAGTAGAATTTTTAGCTCAGCAATAAAAAGTCCCCTGGCAATACACTGTTGTGAATACAGTGTTCTGTACCTACATGTCTGGGAGATGCTTATAGCCCAAAACAACATCTTACTGTTTAGGGTTATTTTTAAAAAATCCTGTGTGACTCACCAAGACCCCAGGGGTAACAAGAATCAAGAAAGTCCCCTAATTCAGAGCAATCAACATTAGAAACATGAATGAGCTCATGCTCTGAGCTGGGGTGTTGACAAAGACATGGACTCCTTCTATTGACTGGAGAACCATTTGCTGAACTCTGAGTTTTGCTCTCCTGAGCTCACACTCCATTGTGGCTTCTCCACTGGTCCACTAATGCTGTCACCAGTCTGCACCAAATTAAATTATGAACCTTAAACTCATACATGACAAGTTGAAATGGTTCACACTGAATTTCTTGCTCTCTTGAACTCGGCACCAACTCTCCCATTCACTCCTTTATTTACATTCACAATCCCTTAGCTACTTCAAGGAAGATGCAGCCAGCATCATAAATTTATATTTTAATCACCACTGGCGGCAGGGCTGACAACAAGCATCGTTGCATTTGTAACACATAACTGAGGGCTGTGCTTGGAATGGCACTGCTCAGTGGGAGTCCAGCTGTGAACTCCCCAGAACTCCCCAACATGCTTTTGCTTTGTGTCATTAGTCAAAAAACTTACAAAGCAAGGTGTAACATTAGGTTCTTAGTCTGCTGCCTAGAATGTGAGCTGATGGCATCTTCCCATTGTCATAACCGCGTAATGAGACTGATGCTAGAAAATAAAACAGCACAAGGCCCGTTCCTCAGCCATCCCATCCCGTCTGTGATTTGTACTCCCGGCCGGCGGCAGGAGTCCAGCCGTGAACTCCCCAGACCTGCACTCTGGGGCAGCCCAGCAGCCCGTTCCCAGCAGCAGGGGCAAGCCCAGAGGCGGGGTGGGGCAGCCCAGCAGCGTTACCTCCACGCAGTTGTCGCAGACGCTGCAGTGGGAGCAGCGGGGCGGGCGGTAGAAGTGGCAGGTGGCGCACCACTTCATCCGTACTTGGATTCCTTTGATCTCCACGTTCTTGTACAGCGGCGCGCGGAAGTCGTCGTCCTTGTCCTCATCCTCGTCTGCTGCTCAACGCAAAACTCAGAGTTAGTGCAGGCAGCACAGGGCAAGGAGAAAAGAGCTAATCCAGGGACACAGGGACACTGCACAGTGCCCTTCCTGGGGACAATGCACAGGACAGATGGTTTATCACCTCTGCCCTGTTTAAGAAAAGAGTCCATTTAAAGATAAATGCACTAAAAGAACCCCAGTCTACAACAGAAAAATATATACTGGGAAGAAAAAAATATTATCCTAGATTATCCTAGATTCCTGTGATCTTTATTTATTTCCTCCTGACAGAAAATCTAAGAAGTTCACATCTATTTAACACCTGGTTAAACATTATAGTGCAGCTGGCATTGGTTGACTGGCTCCAAATTAGGTGGAATTTGATAATGTTGTCCCAGAGGAGCATCAATTACTGTCATGCAGTTCTATATTAAATCTTCTCTAGATGTGTTATCATGATCCAATTTCCATTGACTTCAGAGGGAGTTTCTCCCTTCACCTAGATGAGCTTAGGATCTGGCTTAGCTACAGTATTTATCTGCAAGAGTATTCTCTGGATTAACGTTTGTGTGTGGAAGCAGAGTGCTGTACTGGCACCATTCCCTATAATTTTCCTTCCTAACTAGTCAGTGGAACTCTTAGAGAGAGCCAGACTCTAAATCCCTTAGGCACTTCTATAAATACAGTCTTTAGGTTCTCCAATACCATTATAAACCTGCCCAAGCTGTAATACATGTGGGCAGATGAAAACAAGACACCAGAACAGTCAAACCATTTAAGCTCTCATAAAAAATCTGACTATGCTGACAAAAAGTCTGTACATTATATATACCTACATGCATTTAAACATGTTCCTTTTGCAGAATTCAAACACTGAGTTTGTACAAAACAGATCCACATCAAAAACACTGAAAGCTGATTGTAGTTGGTATAATTAGCCAGCAAAAAACATTGCCATTCTCAGCCTAGACTGTAAATCAGATTTTTCAAGGCAGCCCCAATTTCAGTTACTTGATACTTCCTTTCCTACTCATTCATTCTGGTGTATTACCAGAAATTCACACACACAGAGCCAATACTGATTCATACCAGAAAGATTCAGAGAGCCAACAAATTAAAAAAAAAAAGAAAAAAGAGTAACAGAGCTGTGAGTTTGATTAAGCTCCTCTTCAACAAGCTGGGTTTCTGCAGCTCAACTTTTATCATTTCCCTCCACAGGCCAAGTTCTATCTGCCAGACCTGCAAGCTCATATAATATAGCTAGAAATGTGCTTATTTCCAGTTTCCAGAGACCTGAGCAGAAGAATACATTGACAAAGGAATGTATCTTACTACACAAATTCTCATACACTGATCCACTGACATGGAGCAGCCAAGTCTCGTATTTTTCTAACAGATTTTTGATGGCTTCCTTAAGGAATTGTGTGATTTCATTAGAGTCTCAGCTTTTGTACTACTTATTTGTTGTTTTGGTTTTGAAGTAAATTCCTAACTATCAGAAATGTGCTAAGAAGCTTGAAAGCCAAGAAGACTGAACCTAATTTCAACATCAGAAAGCAAACAGAGTGATTGTGTATTCATTTTAAGTCACTCCTACAATTCCTGAACTCCTTGCGCTGGCAGCTCTGCGGGCGGCGTGGGGTGGTGATAAGCTTTTTTTCACATGCACACTTGTGATCTGAAATAACATCTGCTCCTCTTTCCTCCCAGCACTGGTATTTATAGTCTTTTCCATCTTTTCCCTTATCAGTTTGCTTCCTTCACACATCTAAACTCCTACTCCATTACCTCCTCCCAGGACGAATGCCATGTCTTTTCTTTCCCTTTGCTCCCAGCATCTTCCTGACAAGGCACAGGCACAGAGATGCAAGGCCAAGGCCACAAATGAAGTGAGAGACAGTAGAGGGGTGAACTTTAGGAACTCCTCCTCTTCCTGCTTTGCTCCTGACTCCCTTGTGTACAGGGAGATGGGATGGGAGGGAAGGTGATGAGAAAGTTTCTGTTTGATCTTCCCATGTGTTTCTTCCTTAAATGCAAAGTCCAAAATGAAGAACTTGTTTGCAAAAGGAAGTTAGAGAAGCCCAGAGGAAGGTATGAACTGACAATACATTCAGCACTGATCACTCCCAGGGCCTGGTGATGTCGAGCTCTGCTCTGAGGGAACAGCCCTGCACAAACACTGGACTCTCAGACTGATAATGTTTAATGTTTAATTAACCATTGTTCTCTCTGCTGTGATAAAGAAACTAACAAGTCCAGGAAACTCCTTAAAACTCCACCTGTGTAATTCTTTTGAAAGTCACTAGCATTTGCAGTTTTAAGTACCTATACAGTGTATCAGTTGATCTTACACAAGTGACTGAATCTTGCCCCTGCCTTAAATTGCCTTCACACACAATACTTTCCTTAACTGGAGTGCTGCAACACTTAATCAGGGGTTCAGAAGCTTCAGCTGAGGGGAATGGCAGAGAGATGCTCATTATTAGCCCATGCTGCCTGGAGAAACCCGGCCTTGCTATTCTGGGAAACCAGCAGGACTGGCACCTTGCTCTTGTCAGGTAGCAATTCAAAACAGACACTGAACTTGGTGAATAGAGGTGAAGAAGCACAGCTTGCAGACAGCACAGATCCATTGGCTTAGGCAGACTGCCTAGAGCAGTCTCTGCTGCAAACTGCATGTGAATAATTATTGGAAGACAGATAAAATGAGGTGATAATTCTCTCATTAGGATGTGTTAAAAAAGGTTGCTGCACTGTGGTTCCCATTACAAAAGCTGAGTGATCTCTATCCTATTTAATCAGCTGTGAATCAGTACTAATTTAAGCAGGAATATCTTTCTAAATGTATACATTTTTAGACACTCTAAGGCAAGCCTTAATCATTATCTGTTCTAGCATTCAATGCTTCTGCATTTCTTTTAAGGTATTCTGGAAGGACTGCTTTGATGAAACTTGCAGGAAGTTTAGCCTCTCCCCTCTGCCATGCTCTGCTACCTGTTGTGAAGACAGTGACTTAAATCCAGTGTGCCAGCATGACACAGGGGATAGCAATCAAAATCACATCACTCAGGAGAGCTATCCAAGGAGAACCATTCTACTGGCACAACCCCATGTCCTCGAGTGCCAGTCTGAGACAGTGTGAGGACACCCAGGAGCTCAGAAGGGAGCTGGAGGGTGCCCAGCATTTCACTGCCATCCCACCCCTACTGACAGTCAAGTACAGTAAATAAATAAATAAAGTCTACAAGATTAATCAGCAACTTGTGTGTTTGGATACCTGGCACCTCCTTTGGTTTGGATTTTCAGTGTCCCCCTTCCCCCCACCCCTGCAACACTCCCATTTCTGTTACCTCGTGGGAAAACTCCAGGGTCCATGAAAGTTGCCATGCTGAAGTTTGCCAGCACAAACAAGAAAACGAGTCCATTGTACACTGGGATGGCTGGGGAGATGGCTTTTGTCAACCAGGGGCACCTGTGGAGAAGAAAAGTCATGGGTAAGGCTCTTTCAGCTGTAACACATGGTTTCTCCCCACTCCCTACCCTGACACAGAGAAGCACTCTGGGCCACCCAGCCATGCAGCAAGGCTGAATTTGCAATGTAACAGAAATTTCCACTGAGCCAGTGATCACTGCAACACCCTCTGTAAAGCTGCTTTGTTCCAGAGCACAGAAAGCCCTGATTGTTCACAGGGCTCACAGGGCTTTGCCACACTATTGCCTTATCTGCAACCTGGCGTTTTACTGCTCTGGGTAGCAGCTTCATCCCATTGTTGCAATTCTTTTACCTTCTCTACTGCCTTGTTGCAGCTGGGGTTACTTTCAATTTTCCCTGGTGTAAAGCACAATAGGATTCAAACCATTGATCCCTGAAGCAGGGGCAAAGAGAATCACATTTGCTTCTCACTAAGCTTCCATGGTTTTTTAACACTCAGAACCAACACTACAAAACCTCTCCTTGGGGAAAAGTTTTGTCAGACCAGGCTTTGCAGGTGTCAGCAGAAAATGCAATATCAAAAAGAAAGTAGATGGCATATGCCATGTGAACAATGTTCAGAAGCACCAGAAAGATTTGTTGCTTACCCAGTGAGTGTAACTGAGAGGAACTGAAGATAAATGGTAAAGGAGAATGAGTAGGAGACTTTGGGAAGAGGTTTGGGAAATGCCTGTTAATTAGAGGAAAATTGTTCAAACTGCAAAGAACACTTCCCACCAGCAGAGAAGGGCATGATGAGGCAGAAAAGAGCCTGCCTTCCAGGCAGCTTCACCAAATAAAAAGCAGTGTGCATTCACTCAGCCATTCACCATCTCTGGACACCCCACCAAATGCATTTCTCCTGTCTGCAGGAGAAGGTTTGGTGTTACAGGGCCACTGAAGAGAAAAATCTGATCAATCTCATGATACTTGCAAATACAAGTAAGGAAGAATGTGGGTCAAAGAATGTAATTGAAAAAAAGACCCCTCACTGAGTTGCTCCTTAGATTTCCACTTGTCTCGACAGCCAAGGACTCTTCCAAGGCTGCTGAGCAGGCAGACATTCAGCAATGCCTGCTGCCATTAGCATAAAGCACTCTCTGGCCCATGTATTCTGGTATTTTGCCTGCATTACATCTGCAGTTGGGTCTGATTGTCTGCCAGGCTGAAGCCTGAGCAAACAAGGGGAAACAACGAGCAGGCAGCCCTCTTGCATGAATTTGCACTGGGTTTGCTGCTAAGAGGCTGTTTTGAACGGCTGAGAATGGTGTTACTGACCTTGAAGGGACACTGTCAAACATGCTCTTGTGACCAGTGTTAGGAAGTCACCACGTTTTCTTCTCCTGTTTCTTTGTGGGCAGGCAAAAAGAGATTGTTTTGCACTCCCCAGCTCTTCACAACTGGGCTTTTATCACTGCATGGCTGCAAACTGCTTTTAAAAGGACCTTTCCTTGTGTGTGTTTCACTCAGCCTAGCCTGGACTGAGGAGAAGATGGACAAGTCCTACCCAGGGTGAATGAACTGTAAAGCCATGAGCAAGGCACCTCTGTGGCCAGGGCCAAACCTCCAGGCTGCCTAAGGGAGAAGGTAAAACAACCAGCCAAAGACAGCTTGACTCCAGGAGTCCTACCTACCCTAGGAACACTGTGTTTCCCAAAAGGTGGAATTTCAACAAGCTCATACTGACTTGCTGCCTTGCTCAGTTTGCCTCAGAGCAGCTGCTGATGACTGCAAACCAAAGCAAGGCACAAGTTTCTCACTTGCCAGGAAAGGTGCTGCTGCAGTGACCTTGCCAAGCAAACTGCAGGCCTGCCACTAACAACAGCTTCTGCCACATCCTCTGGAGGAAAGCAATGTAAGTCCTGAAGTACGCGGTTATAAAATCAATTCTACTCAGGGAAGAGTTCTTCCCTCTAAATTATAGTAAAATTAGATTCAGTAATGGGCATGACTGACTTAATTTCTTCCCATGAAGAAATTGCCTACACAGAGAAAGATTATGAAGTTACCCATTGCTTGTCAAGCATGGAGGAGAGATGTCCTTGGCAGTAAAGTCACGTAGGTTGGCAAATCAAGGGACAGGAAACCCTTTCTTACAGATAACTAGTTACTCTGAACGAGACAATAATGAGAGAGACTGTCTCAGATGATTAATGCAAGCATTTTTTAACATTCTCATTTGTGATTTATTTTGTCATGTTCCCAACAAATATATCAAAATATTAGAAAGATTTTTAGCCATAAGATAAACTGCACAGCTCATTTAATGGGTAAACAGTGTATCTGAAAAGACTTCACGGAAGTTGAAATAAAGAATAGAGTGAGTCACTGTACATACTAGCCACAAGGTCAGCTCACAATCCTTCCATTTCTTCTTCCCAGAATTGTTATGCAGCATCACAGATTACATAAAATTAGATGGGACAAAAGGGGCCTCATTTGTAAACTAGGCTGGCCAATAAAAACAGATGTGGAGATCCAGTCCTGGCTCATAACTGTAAAGAGGTCTGAAAAAAAAATTCCCATAGGATTCACCAAAATGATGCAGTCTCCCTGCCCCTCACTAATGCACCTATGATTTTTGGCAAAATAACAGAAATTCTAATCTGAGCCTAGCAGGTTGTTTTATCACTAATCCATCATGTGAAAGCCTGGCTTCTGCCCCTCTGCCTCAAGAAAAAAGCTGCAGAAGTGTTGAAGCAGGACCTGCAGCAAGTTTATTTTTACTTTGTGCATATTCTCTCTCCAGGAGATCTACTTCCAGGAGCAATTGTGCCTTTTATATATGAATAATTATAGCTGAACTTTTCCTTTCCTTTTTCCTAACATAAGTTGTTATGAATCCAGACAAACAGCACACAGGATTTAAAGTTTTCTTTGGCTGCTGAATCCAAAATTTCAAGAGGCTACAGTTTTGTATCTTTAACTCATCTCACAGTGGAATTCTATATCAGGAAAGGTATCACAACTTCTATAGGGCTACATCAATTACATAGAGCCAGGACCAGTGTATAATCCCCTAATGGAGCACCACCAGATTTTTCTCTGAGACAAAGTAATTGTACAATGTGTGTCCTATTCCAAGTTAATTTGGATCCCTCCCTTGAACCAGATGACCTGCAGGGTAATGTTTCAGGTACCAGCCAAACTGCATCAAGGACTGCTCCTAAGAGAAACTTCCCTTGGCTTTGTTTACTGCAGAGGCTCAGAGCCAGCACACGCCACCATGGCACGCTGGGGATAATTACAGATCTCAAATTTTCCCAAACAAAGCACACAATTACACAGGCAGCATTTCCCTCATAATTACACTTCTCTGACACAGAGTGACTCTGTTCATAACTCAGTGGAGAGTAATTCAGGGCGACAGATTTAATCTCATTTATCCTATTTGCTCTTGAAACCCTATCCTAATAAAACGGAAAGTTAAAAAGATTAACAAATAGGATCACACAACTTGCTAGGTGTCAGATAGACTTAGCATGATCAGCTGCCTTCCCCTCCTAAATTAAACAACAAATAATCCTTTCTGCTTATTTGCCTGGTGCTTTGTAGCAAGACATGTTTGTGTCTTACAATTATAGTTCACATATGATTAAGTAATTGAATAGGACATTTTTCTTGAATCCTGTTCTAAATTAATATTTTGCATTTTTCATTAAAACATTGTTAGAGAGACAGTAGGCCACAAAGAATGGAGCCTGGGATTTCAAGAACAAGGTTCTAGTCTTGGCTCTGACACTGGCCCACAAGCCACCAAAAGTCAGCTACTCCCCCCAGCCACCCCAATTACATATCCTATAAATGAGACCAAAGCCCTGTCAGACCACCTTCCCCAGTGCAGGGCAGAGAGTCTGACAGTCTGAAAGATCTCTGTTAGGGCAGGTTGGTGGCTGTGGTGTTCGTGTCCCTGGAGGCAGCTCTGGGCACCCAGCAGCCTCCCCTGAACAGGGCATGGGATGAGGATGGGTCTGTGATTTACCCAGCAAACAAGGCTGGTTCATTTTACACCTGCCTGCAGCACCACAAGCACATGTGGACATGTCTGGAGGCCAGAGACAAGGAGCAGGACATGGGGCAAGAGGCCACAACCCTGCCCTTTCCTGAAGCTGCCTGTGCAGTGCACAGAGATGTGGGAACCTCAAGAGATGGTCATCCAAGCTTTGGACACTTATCCACACCTAACAAGAAGACCCTCAAGGATTGCATAATTGGCTGCTCAGCTGCACCTAATATTTGATCTGAGATTACCACACATCCTTCCCCTCAGCCCCAAACAGATGGCTGATGCATAACAAAACAATTTATCTCTCCATGAATCACAAGGCATGGGGTTACAAAATGGAAAAGAAAGCATCTCTTAGCCCAAATGTACTTCTGCCCTTACAGTGGTAAAAGAGTAATGTGGAATAGCTGATTCAGTGCTTGCAAGCAGAAACAGCTCAGCAAAGTAGGGACTAATTAGATAAGAGGGGTCAACAAGCAAACGTAATTTGACTAATAACAAATATGAATTTCACTGGAAACTTTCAAACAATGTCCAAAGACTGTAGAAGTCTGTCCCTGACTCCTTTCCAAGAGTTTCTAGCCAAACCCTGACTGCTAAGAACATGTTTGCACTGTAAAATCCATACAAACAATTTCTAATCATCTGACCGAAGATTTAACATTTCCAGTATCAACCCTAGGAGCTGGAACCAACATCCTGGGCTGTCCAAAAGCTGCCCTACCCTGTAAGACAAAACAGTCAGGAAGGCTGAGAGGACACACCAGGGCAGAGACAGGTCCACAGAGGCAAAAGTCCTCCTCAACCAGCACTGCACCAGCTGGAATATAAATGAAAGGGCTATCAACTGTCTGATTCTGAACACCCACGCTGCAGAAGGATTTGGAGTTGGATGTAAACACTGTACTTTAAAGACCATTCCACCAGTTTGTGTGTGGAACAGAGAAGGTGCAAGACATATCCTGAAGGCTGTGCATGGCCCAGTGTGCACCACAGAGCAGAAAAGGGCAGAGCTCTCTTAGCCTTTAGCAGTGTTAATCTAAAACATTTCTCACATTTCCCAGTCTGGATGAGATTTTTCTATTTATATCCTTTTTCCTACCCTGAAATTACAGAAAAGTACCTTTCTGGAATAGTAACAGAAGAAAAAAAAATCGCTCATTTTCCATTTTTTGTCACTATCAAAGACAGCATGAAGATTATTGTACATCTAAAAATATTTTCCAAGGTGCTGAGACATCTGTAGGTTTGACAAGGCATCACTGGAAACAGTCAGAAGAGAATTTATGTGAGTGTCATAACCAATGTGAAACAGAACAGCAGGTCTTGTGAAAATAGCAGGAGGTTCTGGACTGCCAGGTTCTTTGCTCAGCTCTGCACATCAGATTTTGATAAGTGAACTAATTTCTGCACCATATCTTACTCATTGGCAAGACTGCAGATAATACATGGTTGCCATAGCACTACACTCTCACTGTGAGTATGGCAGTTGTACTGACAGAAAGTGATATCAAAGTAAAGGATAACAAATCCAAATGTTACCAAAAAATGGGAAAAGGACAAGAAAATACTGGAAAATTTATTACTGAAAAGCAGTAAATGATGAGAGCTGACTGCTACACAGAACAGCTCACGCTGGTAATAAATAGGACCTACCAAAACATCTGCCCTGAGTTTTCAGGTGCAGTTATCCAGCAGAAGAGGCAAAAAATCACCCCAAATCCCACCACCAAAAACCTCATTATTTCATGAGTCCCTTTCTCACTGAAATACAGATGAACACTAGAGATAGAGGTTCAAATCCATCACCTGCTTAACTGTGTTTAATTATTCACAAGAAATGTGCTGGGCTGGAATTCACTCAGGTTTAACAAGATGGGGTTTCAGTGAACTTTCCATTACACTCTGGACTCCATCCAAAGGCTAGTGGTTCATGTCTGGCAACTTACAGATCAGAGGAGCTAAATCAATTAAAAAGCCAACTTGAGATGTAAGGGTCCTTGGTGAAAAATCTTATCCGGGCTATACATCACCCCCAAAGTTAAACACAATCTACCCTTTTCACAAAGCTGCCTGAAAGCTCTGGATCATGTTCCTTTCCTCCCCTTTTTAACAGTCTCCAAATATCTAAGAAAAGTCAGTATTGCCATGTGAACTAATGTGGGAGAAACACAGAGAAGGAACAAGAATACCAACAGCCCAATCTGAGTGAGACCACCACAGGTGCAAACTCACCCATCACCTTCACATTCAGAAGCTGTCCAGCCACCCCAGACCTATAGGCACAGGCTGACCCTGCAGCCAGTGGGCAGCAGGTGCTGTGTGACACTGTGTGACTTCACATGGTGTGCACGGCCAGCAGATAGGCCTGGCCTGGGCTGGACTCAGTGCTCAGGCCTTGCAGAGATGCTCTCTGCACACTCAGTGAGCCCAGGAACATGAAAGAGCCACCCCAGTTGTAGCCAAGCCACTGGCTACTGCCAGGAGCTGCTCTCATGCTGCTGAGAGCAGGGCTTGGGCAGGCAGGGGCTGGGCTCACCTGCAAATACCCAGCAAAATCCTGCTGTGAAATGTGCCCTGTCCTGCAGGGAGTTAAGGACCTACTCAGAGTCAGCTGGCACTTACTGACATACAGGAAGGCCCAGGACAGAGGTTTTGATGTACCTGTAAAGGAACATGCTGTAATAGTGCAGCAGCACCTGAAATGCCCAGCTCTTGGTTTGCATCTCAAATGGAAGGCATCCACTGCACACAGATCTGGGGTACAGCCAGGATGCATTTCAGAGCACAAGGGAACATTTTTGTATGAGGGGAAGGATGATGCTCCCAGCAAAGTGAGGCAGTGGGTCTTCATGGCACTTCAAATGTCTAATGGGCTGGGAGCAGCAGAGAATGCTCTGGTGCCTCAGGAAAGGAGCCAATTGCCAGTGCTTGGGCAAATCAGAGCAGATTTTGGGTGCAGACACATGGAGTGAGCACACAAATCCAGAGTCTAACACATTTTGTTTGCTTTTTCAATCCTGGACTTTGCAAAGCCTAAAATGCCACATAAGCTGGAAGAGGCAAGGACAAGTGTAATCCAGGGCTTCTCAAACATGCATCAACCTTTTATTAATACCATGCTGGGCAGCTGGAAATGAACTCTGCTTTTTCCAGCAGCCAGTAAGAGAGCTGAGTGTATGGGTGATGCTGGCTCATGACAGAAGAGAAGGGCAATAAGGAGTAACTGCAAAATAGCCAAAGCAGGAGAGACACTAGTTGCCCTGTCACATTGAAAGTTTAAATCCACTTGGTTAGCAAAAGAAGGAACTCAGTAACATTCCTGAGCTGTCCTCTCTGCACAGGGCTGGCCACAGGCATCCCTGCAGTGCAACAGCTGAGTGACTTCCAGCCCATTCCAAAGGTCACAGGAGTCATCAAGCCATGGAAATCTTGCGAAATGGGAAATCAGAGAATTATCTCCAAAAGATGCTGTATGAACCAATAGTTCATAACACAGCAGAGTTCTAGTGCATGAGGCTGCACTGCTCTGTCTGTGCTCCCATGTGCACCACTTCAGCAATAATGACAGTGCAGCTGCCCAGGCCAGTGTCCAGGGAGGGCAGAAAATACCTCACAGTGTTTGAAAGGGACACCCAACACTACACAAGCTGAGTTTTTCTGAGCATTTTTGAAAACACCATTTGGAATGCAAACCTGTGCTTCCAATTTGTAAACATCAGAACTATGAAATGAATGTCACACTGACTACAGCAGTGCTAAAAAGGACAGCCCCTCATCCTGAGTCCTCCAGATCCCATTTCCCTGAGAAATGAAGAACATGGTTTATTTGGTCACCAAGAGTGACTCTCATGACCTTCCAGACCTCCAAGCAATCAGTAATACAGGTTTTTGTTGGATAGAAGGAATTGCATTTGCCAGATCCCAAGATGGAAAAAAGGCACAGGATAGCTCCTCCCTGGCTGAAGGATGTTCTGCTGATTCTCTATTGTCTTCATCCTTGTCAATACACACATGAATTCAGCAATGTGGAAAGCTAAGATGGGCTGCAGCTACAGAGTTGCTTTTTAAAGCAAGTTTAAATTATCAGCAGCCTAATTCAGACACTCGGGGTGATCCCAGCTACTGGCACTCAAGGATTTCTACACTTGCTCACTGTATTTCCCAACCACAGACTGGCAGAACTTCTAGTACACATTCAGTGTTTGAATTCCTGAGATAGTGGGGTAGTGGAAACAAGGCAGCTCATTTTAAGTATGTGGTGATGAGAGAGAGAGAAACAAGAAATATTATGATATAAGGAGGGAGGTGGTGACATCAGTGAAAAGGCAGTCTATATGACCCTAGTTGAAAAGTTAATTTGATTTTTTAGATATTCCTTTTCCACATGAGCTCAGTAGAAAGAAATTAAACTTCACAAGAGACCATCCCTTTACAGCTACTGGAGCAATTACCTAACTAAAAGACAGCATCTATTAGATTAAAGTATGTGCCACTTAAATTAACAATGAGCCAATATGCATAAGAAGCATTCAGTGTGAGCTCTGAACTCTGTGATCATGTCCTTGGTGGATTAGCAGAGAACAGGGTAACACAGCGTGCTTTCAAAGATGCAGGGCAAATGAAGAAAAGCAGGAACACCAGCAGAGCCAGCCCAGGTGTCTGAGGCTGATCCTGGGCAGGCTGGGTGTCCTGGTGTCTTGGTGCAGTCACAGGGCTGCCAGGGGAGTGGGCACTGCCAGGGAATGTCTCACTGGAGGATCTCATCCCTCCAAGAAGCAGCAGGGAGAGCCCAGCTGGCCCTGCCAGGGATGTTGCATGACCAGCCCTGGAAGGACAGGACAGACAGACCATGGACTGCAGGTGAGGTCTGACACTGCCCCCACCACCCAGGAGTCTGGCAGGGCAAATGTACCAATGGACCAAATGTAGCAATGGACCCCAAACCCAGCTGGCTCTGACAGATCTGCCAGCTGCTCTCGGCAGGGCTGGGGCACTACAGAGACTTGGACAAGGGAGGGGCAGGAAAATCCTGTCAGGTGGGTGATAACAGTTAAATTTCTTCCATGACTGGAAAATGCTGTTCAGGAAATTTACAACTAATTTAGACCAGAGGTTCTTGCAGACCTGTCTGGAGCTTGTATTGCCTTTGAAATCTGGAAACAATACCTGTCCATGGCCTGAATAAAATGCTTCAGAGCTGCTACACAACGTCCTTCATCTATGCAGTCGCTGGCCCATGTGGGGAAAGGAAACCAGTTCCAATTGGAACCCTCTTGTTTCAAGATTTCTAGACACAGGGAGCAGCAAAATTACTGCAGTTATTGCAGCCTTCCCCTGTGTGAACCAAAATGATTAGGGACTTCATATTTTACAGAAGAGATGAACAAAACAAAGAGATAAAGGCGCCTCTACTGCAAATAGATACAGAATACAGGGTAGAAAGTGTAAACATTCTCATATATCAGGTACTGAAGCAAATATGTAATAATAAAACAAAAGTCTCTCTTAGAATCCCATCTTTAATTTCCCTCTGGAATATCCTCTTGAAGGGATTTTATGGAAACCTGAACTGGGAGCATGACATTTTTATACCTCATTCTCACTACACTGAAAAAGAACATTAGCACAGCAGGCATAAAGCCTTAATATATTAAGATTTTAAGCAGGGAATGAAAAATCAAAATTATTTTAGCTGATTTAAGAAAAGAAAAATATAAGAGACTGTCGGAACTCAGGACATATATATATATATATATATAATTTTTTTTTTTTTTTTTTTTTTTTTTTTCACCATCCATGCAGTGTTCTGAAACCCAGCAACATGTTTTTATACCCCAGCCTCTTCCCTGCAGGGTGGATGGCAGCAACAGCAGGGCAGAACTGGGGTCCTCCCAAACTGCTTCCCAGCCCATTTCTGCTGGAGGTCTGGGACTGTTTTGGGGCTCAAGGACAGAGCTGAAAAATCTTCATTTCTTCCAGCAGAGGGTAGTGGGACACACAAGCCTGTAAGCAAATGTGTAAGATTTTATTGCAAGTGAGGGATACATGCAGCTCAAACCTAACCAAGGGTGCAAAACCACAACTCCACTGCCTAACCTGGTGGAAATGTTACAAAACTAAACACATTTCTTCATTTGTTTTCATCAAATGAAGAAACACATCAAACTCAGCTTGTTCTCACTATCTCCACCCTCCCCCAGTAACAATGTCATCTTCATTCCCCTTTCTAATTTTGGGAAGGACACCCCCAGGCAGCAGCAGAGTCAAAAGAGCCTTTTTCTAAACATCTCTACTAGAAATCTGCCTTTTCCTTCCCTCAGTGGAACTATTCTCCTCTTCTTGGATCTCCTTGACTTTCAGACACTGTTTCATCTTCTCTGCCTCCCTTTGTCCTGTTCTAAATCAAATGACTGAGCAGTCCCACACGTCCTCCTGCAGCAGAGCAGCATGATGCAGCTGCTGCTTTAATTTGGGTGTGTGGCCACTCCAAGGCATTCTCAGGTGCCTCCACGGGTCTGGAAGCCCATGGGCAGAGCTGCACACAGATGTCCCAGGCTCAGGGCAAAGATGACACATGCAGAGGACTCGTGGCTCTTCCCAAGCATTCTCTCAACAGATACCAAGAAGAATAACTAAGGGAGAGCAGTGACAGCCTTCTCAAACTATTAAATCACTGTCCCAAGACTCCCCTGCCTGCACATCAATGACTGAAACATCTCTGCTTACCATCTAACAGGATTAGGGCAGGCTTCTGGAGGCAGCTTCTCCTGCAGGGAAAATCTTATTACAGAACCCATCAAAAACCAAAATGCTTTTGGGGAGCAATAAAAACCTAAACCAGACCACAGTGACTGTCACATTAACAGTAATTTTTTTTTATTTAAATGATGAAACCTAGCAGTATCACCACCACAGGTCTGAGCATCTCTGTCAGCTTAGACAAAATATAAAGTCAGTCTTCCAATATTTGTGCTGGAGCACAGGTATTCAATTCAGGTTGACAGAAAACAAAATGACTTTCTTAGAAAACATCCTATGAGAGGATAGCATCTTAATTACAGAGACAGGGAAATGGAATTCAGGCTGGTATAGATTTGTTTCTTGTCAATCCCACTCCAAAGTGCACAAGGCTGCTCCCCCAGCAGCCACAAAGGTTGGGAGGTGTCACTGCTTTACTTCTGAATTATTGACTATACCCCCAAACTCAGAACTTTTAAAGGCAGAAGAATAGCTTGCTCACACAGTGCAGTGGACACAGGGTAGCTGTTTTCCCTGTCAATCCCCCAGTGTTCACTAAAAGCCCGTGGGTTTTGTCATTTTGGGATGTGTTTCTGAGGCAGAATCACAGAGTAACCAGAAAAGGTACACTTATGCACTGGATGTGATGAATGAAAACCCTTCCAACTCTATGGCCAGAATTCAGGAACATAAGCTAATTACAATTACCTGAGATGCATTAACAAAGCTTAATACTCCCAAGTCAAAATGGGACAATTAGCAGCTCCTGTACCAAAACAGAAGACTATGGAAATGACATATGTGCCACCATCTGCTAATGATATGCAACAGGCAAACCAATTCAGGGATGGAAAATAAAAGAAAAATTAAAAAAAGAAACAGTTTCTTGATGAGACTCATTCCCATTTCCAAGAATTCAAAGTGAATATTCAGCTTAAACATTACACTTTCCAGATTCCCAGCTGGGACCAGAATGAGGAGTGTCAAGCATCCTATGATTTAACTGTTGGGAAATCTCCAGGCCAAATTTTCAAGCAAGTGGTCTGGCTACAGATCTGAACTGTGGGATGTTTTGTCTGTGGAGTTCTGTCCTTGCTTCCAGTGGCCATAGCTTGCACTAATATGTGTACTTTTTAAATACCCAGCTGCTCCTGAACTTTGTTAAGTTCTTACTTAATGTTTTTTTTCCCTTGATTTAACTTTAAGAGTAGGGAACATCATTCTGCTTTTCAGAAAAAAAAAATGAACATTTACTTCTTGTTGAACAGCTGTCACAGTGTAATGAAAATAATTTATTGTTCAGTTTTTCTGAATTAATCCCTCAGCCCTCCTGTCCTTTCTTCCTCGAATACTTCCTGAAAGTCATAAACCACCAGCAAACTAATTTTGGTTTATACTAGAAAACTTCTTTAACTCTGGGATACCTCACTGCCCTTTGCATTCCTCTTTAAAAGCAGATGAGTCTGCCACAGTGGATAGGAGAAGTGTGGAGCTGCACATCACAGGAGAACAGCCCCAGAGACATAAGCAAAAACTTGCTAAGATGAAACTTCCCCATCATTGCCTTTGACTTGGGGAGACAAAATAAAAAAAAAAAAGAAAATCAGAGTAATCAGCAAATCCAAGCATGGAGCTGCAATTCATACTCTGAGAAAAAACTTTGAAGAAAACTTGTAATTTCTGAAATTGTAGTACAGTGCACCTGATTCCACAAGTCAAGAACAAGGTAGAAATGAACCATGTTCTGGGGAGTTAAATCCCTGAAGTACCCTTTAGTGAATATGAAAAGCAATTTCTTTTTCAGAGCCAGAAGAGTGGCTTTTTTATGTTTTAATTCCAGGATGCACATTTGAGTCATCCAGATAATATTCTTCTAACTCACCCAATGGACTAAAACCAGGCTCTTGCTTATTTACCTGAAGAAGCACAGTCAGGTATTTTGAGTGACCTGGTTGGGGGTGGGGTATTTTTTTCACCAGTTTGTTTATATATTCCACAATTCAGCACTTTTTTCCTCTGGAAACACCTCACTTTTAACATAAACTTCAGCAATTTTGGGAAGTTTCCAATTTAAAACAATACAAAGATATGTCAATAAAAATTAACTGGAAGTATTACAGCCTGTCCCAAGAGAAGTTCACCAACTAGGGACAGAGATTTACTAAAAGAATGGCTGAAATGAATGACTCTCAGCAAGAGACTAGTACATCCTTAAACCAGAGATTTACACTGCTGCAGGTTGGGCATGGAGATGCAGGTGAGGAGTGGGGCCCATCCTCTTCCTCATCTTCTGTCACAACAGCCCTCCCAAAGCTTCTTGCTTGTGATAATCCTGCCATGCTTACAGGCCTGCTTCCAGACACTACAGAGAGGAAAAGAGCCTTTAACATTGTTTATTCCTTGGACATGACTGACACACTCATTTTATCAGCTCTTCAACATCTGCTGTTCAACAATAAACAGAGATATCAGTAGGTTTTATTTTTTTTTTTACAATACCAGATCCATCAAGTCATTGACAAGTTAACAAATGTGCTTGCTTTTCATGGTGCTTTGCTTTGATTTTTTTGTAATTAAACATAAGATTGTCTGGATCTTGTCTTTTCCCTCAAGTGGAGCACTGCCATACAGCAGTTTAACTCTGTATTTAACTTCTAAAGCAGCATATTTTCTCTTCTCCCTCCCCACAACAGCTCAAGGCAAACCACAGTCCCTGGGACATCTGGAGGTTGGGGTTTGACTGCATCCCTTCCTGCCATGAACAAAAGCAATCAGCTTTGCTGAATTAATAATTATTTAGGAATTGTTAGTATTTCTGAATTGCAAAACTCCAGGCTTGCAAAGGCTGTAGAGAACACAGCCCTCCTTCAGAAGGTTATTACAAAGAAAATAAAAGCTCCATGTTAGTTGTCTGTGCAAGATGAGAAATGCATCTGCCTTGTTTCTTTAGTAACTGCTATGCAGCAGCTCCTTTGGTATTCCTTGCTTCTCTCAAATTCACATAACCACGGCTTTGTTTAACCAGGGACTTTTTGTGGATGTTGGAAAAAAATAACAGCTAGAGAGAATGATATGGTTATGCTAAAGATACAGTAAACACAGCCAGCAAGAAAATGCAAGTATCCTCATTTTGAATAGGAACAGATGCCAAGACAGCAGAACCCTGCCTTGAACTGGAAATGTTTTCAGTTATTCACAATTTGTGCCAGCAAAACGAAAAAGGGGTTAAGTGAATTCAGAACATCCTAATAGATGTAGAAAAAGCAGAGCCTGTGCAGAGGGTGTGCTCCCACTGGAGCCCCTGTGCCAGTGCTCCGGACACTGAGGGGCCTCTCAGTGATGCTTTAACTGGATCCGTGCAGTTCAACCATCCCAGCAAAGCTGTGCCCTTTGGAAAAGCCAACCTGGGTGTGCACTTCTGGCAGCAGGGCTGCCTGGGCAGAGGGGAGGAGCAGCCAAGGAGAACAGACTCCCTTTCTACCAGGATTTTGTTTCCTACGTGTTTGATCGGACTGCGAGCCCTCGCCTGCACAAACACGCGGGCATTGAATTGTTCAAATTACACAGCCTTGTGTTGCTCATTTACAACAGCACATCCAGTGACAAAGAAAAGAACTCAAAGTGCTCAGTGCCCTTCAAACAGGAAGAAGGCCCGTGGTGACAGGCTAGAGAATGCATGAGTTGTTTTTCCACCACCCCATGATGCACACACACAGCACATGGAGCTCGGGACGCTCCAGAAAAGTCTGCACACAGGCTCACTGTGTCTGCAAGAGAGTTAAACCTCCAGCTCCCCCTCCCCGAGTTAGGAGCACAAAGCACGAAAAGCAGAACCTCTCTGGAACATCTCTCTTGCAAATTGTTGTAATTTCCCATCTGTCTTCAGCTTGGATGACTTTGCCAGGTCCACAGGGGACGATTTCCAGCATTCGTTTTGGATTAAGGGTTCCCTGACTGACTCAGGAGGCAGAGTAAATGACCTGCAGCTGCCTCTCAGAGCCAGGGCAAATGGTGAAAGTGCCAGTCCCAAGGGGCCCTGCTAGTGGGTCCTAAGCCAGTTAAAATCCAGCAGTTACCACCTGATCTCAAATTATAGGAACCAATGACTGTGTCAAGTTGATTTGCAGACTGATAACAATGTGAAAGATTTGTTGGATAACCTCCATTGGAAAGGACAGGGTTTGTTCAGGCTATTTTTTTTATAACTAGCAAAGTTGTTGGCTGAACCAATCCAATTCTTTTTTTTTCTACTAGTGAAATCTATTCTTTGTCATTTGCTTTTGTGCTGAAAACTACTTCTAGCACCACACCTTGCTTTGTGTGCAAACAATATTACAAACAGTTGTGTTTGGCTTGACACCTAGTCTAACTGCAGTGTGACTTCACAGAAGTTCACAAAGACTAACAGGCATAATAAGAACAGCATCTCCTGGATCAAAAACTGTTTTCACAAAGGACACATAAATTTGCTCATTATTTCTCTGGAAACTTCTGAGTTTTGGAAATTTCTGGACTTTCCAGTAGGCACAAAGTCCTTTTTCTAGTGAATAGGAAAAACATGGTTTACCTTTGTCTTTTATGGTGGCATTTTCTATATACCCACGAAAGCCAACACTACAATACTGTGTGACTGTATCCTCCCCTCAATTTTCAGTTTCCACACAGTCACATTTTAGTCAATCAGTGTTGTTGTCTCCAGTGCTATATGGACTTTCCTGTACTGTAACACTCACAAGTAGAGGCCAGGCTGTGAGAGTCACCTTGAAATGTTTTGCTCCTTAAGCATCCCATCTCTGCAGAGTGGATACACCCTCACCAAGTGGATGCTGCCAGCCAGTGCTGGGTAATTAACTGCAGTCTGGTAGAAAAATTGTATTAGCACAGCCAAGCTTAACATCGATCTACCAGGTCAGTGCAAATCTGCAATGCAGATGCAGAAGCCTATTTAGTCAGTTTGCTTAAGTATTTTAATTTCAGTAACTGAAGCAACACTACCAGTTTGCTGCTCAGCATCTTCCACACTGTGGCAGATTCTGCAAAACTGACCTTAACTCTTGGTCACTGAGCGCTCTGTGTTGAAACACCCATGTTTGAAACAGTGCCTGCAGTGTGTGCAGACTGCTCAGACTCAGACACAGCAACTAAATAAGCATAAAGAAACACAGTGCTGTGGGTATTACAATCATTTAATGCTCCCTCATCTCCTGCCACTACAGCCGTGTGAGAGGAAAATGGGTCAAGGAAATATACGCCCTCAACTTTCAGGTACTTCCAGTTATGTCCTGTCTTCATGTGGCTGCAAACTCTGGCCCCTCAAAGCTTTGGCAACCACTCACTGCAACTCCACTGTGCCAGACTCTACTCCATATTCACATTTAAGCCAGTTACAATGTGGACTTTGCAATTCATTGATAACATAAAGCAGACTAAGAGACTAACACGGTGCCTAAGCACACAGGAAGACAAGTTTTCCTAAGTATAAGTGCATCCCTTCCTTCTGATCCAAGATCTGAGACGAACAGGACTGTAGTACAAGCACAGGAATCAAAAAACTGCCTTCCAGCAAAGCTGGAGCTGAGCAGCAGCTGGAGCCAGCCTTGAGCCTGGTCAAAAGGACAGACAGAAGCCTCAAACCTTTGCCTTCCAGAGAAGACGGGCACCAACACTGTCACCAACATCCTGTTGTACCAGCTGGCCCTGTCTACAGAGCAGCACACAGAAAGGAAAGCAGGACTTCAACACCTTTTCCTACAACTCCATTTGCATCAAGGAGTGAACTAGTTAAACCACGGCTCTGTGCCAGCTGATAAATTCTGTTCAGAAACCAAGTAAGCATTTTGAAAAAGGTTTGAATACAGCTGCCTGGGGGCCTGGCAAGATGCAGGAAACTTATGTGACCCACTTATATTGCTGATCAGAAGCCTCCTCCTAGCACACAGTGAGATGGTACATGAGGACAGCCAGAGAAACTTCAGGGGAAAGCTCTGCACAGAAATATTCTGCTGTTCATTGTCTCCCACTTTCATTACCATCACCATGTAGCACCACAACTCTTCTGGGCCTTTTTCTTCATGCAATTCCTCTAACTTTTGATTTGAACTTCTTTCATTCAATGGAGCCTTTTCCTAACTCTGAAAAACTCTGCATACTAATAATGTGTCAGGAATACTCCCTGTGCATAAAGAATTTACATACTGTGCAGCAAGGATCTTTTATAATTGTTTATTTCTGACCAGAAAGAAGCCTCTGATGGCTCATAAGTGGCAGCAATGGTAAAGTAGGAGTAAAATGCTGCAGCCATGAAAGAGAAAAATAATGTAGTTGAATCATGAAGTAGATACTTGGAACATATGTCAAGGCCAGATCAAAACAGCCAATTGTTGCTATTATCTACTTAATCTTCTGTTGTGTGGAAAAGGGAGTTAGGAAATTCTTTTCAGCCAACGCGTCTGTCTAAGCCAATGCCCAAGGCAAATAATGCTCTAAACAATAAGGCATTTTGTTTAACTCTGCAATAAATATTAAATTTGCAAAGACAGCTGTTTGGTTGCAGTCTCCTCCTGCAATTTCCAGTCAATGTGTCATATTTACACAAATGCATAACAGTACATAATCCCCCCACCCTCAAGTCTCAGCTCCTTGAGAGAGCAGGCAAAAGTGGAAACTGGGGCTTAGAAGTTTAATATTCGAAACAAAAAATTAGGTCTCTTCCTTGAGAGCTGCCACATGGTGTCTGTTTGAAAAAGGGACATTTCTAAGTTTTTACTTTAGAGTTATTGAAATCTTTTCACAAGATTATCAATCACAGAACAGTTTCACTGCAGAAGGATCTCTAGCAGAAGAAAAAATTGACAGGAGCAGCTCTTGTGGCACAGGAACTTGGAACAACCATAGGTCAGGGCAGCAATCTTTAACCTTTGTTTTCAGGGGAACCTGACCTTGACAAATTACCAGCAGCATCTGACTGTACCATGAAGTGATCCCTGATTCTCTAGCAGCTGTAATATTCATACAGGAGATTAACATTATTGTTTGCCCTATTGTTTGATTGTGAAAAGCTAATAAATCAAATTTGGCTGGAAAAGGTACATGCAAATCCATGCTATTATAACTGAAGATGTCAGTAAAGCAAGTCAAATCCAAACCCAGAAATCTTAATTGAAAGGGACACTACCCTGAAGGTACACTTACCTTCCTCTAAACTCAGTAAAGCTCTATCATCTGTCTTTGACCACTGGGAACACAATATTCATTCATAGGTTATAATATAGACTATAGAAAGACAGAGCATGTAAGTTTTAAAATATTTAATAACCCTCAAAATGCAGGGTTCTGGAAGCTCACAGCTCTTTGCCAAGCAGTTATCCAATCTTGCACTCACACCAAACTCTGCTAAACTTTCCATTCCAAGACCACCAGAGTCCCCTGAATCAAGATGAACAGACGTGGCTGTTTGCAGATACAGGGGCAGACAGACAGAGCCTCTCCACCATAAGCATTCCCACCCATGACCAGATTTCTGCATGATGGCTCAGAACACCAGGGATACTAATCCAGTCACTGCTGAAAACTCTGAGGATAAAGAAGTTTTGAATCTTACATCATCCTTCTGAAAAAAAAAAAAAGTATTTTTTTTCTATATGATTCAATGCAAGGCACAAGTCCTTGTGTTCAGTGGGATGAGTACAAATCTTTAACTCGATTTGGATCCTCTGCAGTTTCCTTTTAGAAGTTAACTTGCATATGGCCACACTAAGGCTAAAATAAATACATTCTAATGGAACCACAGACCATCCATGGACTGGATCTGCAGCACAAAACCTCAGGTGTCTGATGTGCTACAGAAAATGCAGATGCTTGAAGTGTGAAAGGAGGAAAAGCACGTGAGCCCCAGCACAGCTCTTGCTTCCCCTTCCCTCCTTCCTCAGCAGGCACACAGCCCGTGCCTTGACAGGAGAGTTCTCCCAGTTTGGTTTCCTGGGAGTCTCTAATGGCTGCACACCAAGCCAAATGTTCACTTTGCTATCAACATAGCCAGGGGGCTTAGAGATGCTCGCCAACCCTTGTTCAACCACTGTTTTTGTTTTACAACATGTCATGCTTGGTGATATTGAAAGGAAAAGCCAATAAAAGGAAAAATTAATCTTGTGATTAAACAAAACACTTTGGATTGTTGGCTGCTGACACTGGCACCAAGCCACCTTCTTCGAGGACAGAATAGAACCTGCCTGCTGTCTTCACCAACAAAAGGATTTTTACAAAATAAGGGTGTCTTGCTATGAATGATCAACATGAGCAGCCTGGCAAATGAACCTGGCCAATCCTCAATTACAGCTTGGTTTGACCCCAACTTAAAGATGATTTTGCTCAGTCCCAAAATGACATGACCCTGCTCTTGCAGAATTTCTGCATGCCATATAAGTTACATCTAAATTCACAAAACACAGAATTTGTAGCAAATCTGTAAGAGAATAAAAGTTTGGAAATTTGTTTTTAAGGTATTTGCATGTGTCAATGCAGTGTACAGTTTGGAAATCAGAATCCTCAGGGCTTGCTAAGCACCTGCTCCCTCAAAAGCAGGCTTATGTGCCATTGAAAGATTTGTGCTGGCCCTTTGGAAAGGGATTAATTCCTTTTCAACTAAGAATATTTGCACAGAGTACGGTGTTAGTTATGCCAAAGTCCTCTTTAATACTTGTATAAACTGTAGTTTTTGTCATCAGTTGTACAATGTTCCTTTTTATTTTGGCAAATGCTAAAGTTTAATTTAAACACTGCTTAGTAGGTCTCTCTTAGGCAAATTCAGATATGCAAATAAAATTTATAGAAACAAAAAAGCTCCTAAGCACAGTCAAATCAGAACATGCTCCTGACTGGCTTCTCACCATTGCTGTGCTAGAGAAACAGGACAGAAACTCCATACTATAAACAGCAGGGGCTGGATCTGCTGTTTGAGCTGGAAGATCTTTCCCAAATTCTATGATCTATGTTTCTATCTAGGGCAAATCACATGACTGACCAATATAACATCACCACCAGAACCATCAACACCACCTTCAACCAAAAACATTTAAAATGTTATTAAATCCAACCCCCAAACACTGTAAGACCTCTCATTTTTTATTTCAATAGAGTTGCTGATCTTACAGTGCACCCATTAGTCTTGGCAGCACCAATGCCCTTCAGTGGATCAGTGATGAATGGCAGTTCTTATAAACCAGCTTTCCAAAAACCAGTTCCATCCAGCAGCTGCACACAGCTGTCTCCCAACAAATGTGAGGACAAGCTGCTTCCCAGTAATAAATGGTAAAGATACCACTGCTTCCCCAAATGAATGCTATCTCTATGAAAACCTCTCCATTTGTTTTTTTAATGATCTTCAGTCATTCCTAAACTCATCACAAGGGACACTGGGAAGTCTTACTCAGAGGCAAGTTTATGAAGACACAAATAATTCGATCAAAGAAGAAAACTTTGACCAAATCTTTGATTTTGAATAGCAAGATACCAGCTTCTGGAATCAATGTCTCAAACTTGAAATGGTTGTGGCAGACAGAAATGGTTCAGAGCCATAAATCCCATAATCTGACATGGAGTACTACCTGCCTGTTTGTGTGCTTCCCCTACCAAAGGAACTGTAAGAAGCTTTTCTGCAGCTCACCAGGCAGGAAAAATCATGTGTTGATAGAAAAGTTGTGCTACCTAATGCTGTGAATCTATAAAGGTGATGAATAGCCCAAATGTTGATGCAGCTGGTGAGAAGATGCTGTCAGATCATTAAGCACAGCCAGGTGATTTGTCAGTGTTCAAAGACACAGAATTTCCTATTTTCCACTTCCTCCCTCAGGCTCCTTGCACATGCACATGTCCTCCAAAGCCATCTTTCATTACAGCCTGAAAATCATATTTTATCTCCTCTTCACCCAACTCACAAATCTGCCAGGTTTCCATGGATGATTTTCAGCTCAGTATCTCTCAGAGAGGCTGGGTTTGAGCACAAACCTTTATTAGCAAGTTTAGGCTAACACACTGCACTGTGATTATCATGTTCACTGTTCTAAGGAAAGTCTTTGCTGCTGCAGTAGCTGAATGCATGTGGACTTTTTTTTCTCCCTCTCTTATGGCTACAGACAATAAGCACTGCTGATGTGTGCTTTTTACAGAGCAGCAGATTGATGTTAGATTAATTCTAAAACCTATTTTATCAGATCAGTTTGATTAGCTTGGATTTCACATCTGTTCTGTAAGACATACTCAAAGTCTCTCTCCAGTTTAAGTTCTGTGAGAAAAAGCAGTAAATTCACAAATATATCCTAACAGAGACATAAAGGTCCTCCTAAAGAAAAACCCACACCAAGGCAATGATAAATGGAAGGAGTAAAAGCACACATAACCATGAGGAAAGCTCCTCCAATAACACCCTACCATGACCAGTGTGCCCATGACTTTGTTAAACAGCACTGCAAGATCACATTGATTTTTTTTTTTTACTCATGCAAGCAGTCCTGTTTGGGCCAGAATGACTGAACAACCCGGCAGGGATGTTCAGTTCATGGTATAGTCCCATAGACACGGGTAAGAAGATAATTGGAATATTCTCCATGTTGCTCACAGGATGGATGCTCTTCTGACTTATCCACAATGAAGTGAAAGAGTGAAACATCTAACTGGAGACAAGAGGAACAGACACAAATACAGTGTGAGAAAAGGATCTTCAAAAACACCATACAAAGCAAGTGTTTTTCACACTTGTGCAACTAAGGTAATTTCTACTGGAAAAATCCATCCCTCCTGCAGGCTAATATTTTACATATAGTTAATATTTTACATACAGTGAACATAACCCTGAACATGGAGGCTTCAACCATGACATACAGAAAAACAGATACCTTTAAATTTCAAAACAAGCAAATTTTGACTGGCTGGGGGAGAGCTGGAGACACAGGAACCTCATTTTTTGGTCTCAACTGACTGCCTTCCTGTAACTCAGCAGCAGCTCTGCACTGCATCAATCTTACTTTGCAAATCCTCCACAACATGGACTGGCTGGGCTTCAGGACAGTCAAAAAGAGCTCAACTGGAAACTGCTTGTGTTTGCTCAACACTTCATTTTCAGGCCACTTGTCATCTTGGTATTAACAATGCCATGGCAATTCAACTGTGGAACAAATTCCTTATAAATATGGATTTCCAAAACTGAAATGCTTAGGTAATAAAAACAGCAGAGACACAAACCCACAAGTAGGATCATGTTTAAGACTGGTTGCAAAATGTGACTTTACTGACAACTCTTCTTAACATCGTTATAAATTTCATATATAAGAAATATGCATTTAGACAATACAGTGAATAACAAAAGCAGCATTAAAAGACTCCAATGAATGCAAGTCGCAGAAATGTAAATAGAGTATTTTATTATTGCACTACATTTTCAGGCTGCATAAATAAGTGAACATATACTGGTGGCTGTACTAAGCCACTGTGACAACTATGACTTTATTGTGGCAACAAAATGCCAAGAAATCCCCAGAGATTCAGCAATATTTTCTGACACCACAATCCTGCAGCTATCTCCACAAGCAATTAAATGAAAATGCTGCACTGCCTCCTGCTACATTCCAGAGAGCTGTATCAGGCAATTCAGCCTGCCTAAGCAAAACACTGACAATGTACACCCAGTGACTGACAGCTGCCAATCAGCCACAACCTCCTGAAATGGTTCAGATAGGCTGGCAAGAGAAATACTACACTGCATTACCCCATAGATGTCAAGAATACCCTCCAAACAGGTTAAAAGGACACCTATATTCTTCAAGGGGGAAAAAAATACAGTTGTGGAAGATGCCAGGTTGGTTTGCACTTTCTGTGCCAACCCTCCCTGCCACCTCCACCACAGACAGAGAAACTGGGCCATGGTGTGGGGAGCATGGCAGCAGCCAGCAAAGAATATCCAAAGGGAGATGCTCAGCTGAGTCCAGTCAGGCACCCAGTCTGTTGCTATCAACTTCTTGCTATCAGCTGGAGGAGGGGGAAGTTTGCAGCTGGCTCAGATGCACCAGTGCTGGCATTCAAAAAAGCCCCTGGGAAGGGAACAGAAAGGATATAGATGTTTCCCAGGGAATAAAGCAAAAACCTCAGTTAGAACTGACTGCCTTCGATTAAGTGTGTAAAGGAGCAGTAGGCGAAAACAGGGAGAGATGTAGAGGAGAGATCAGTGAGGCCAAAGAACAGAAGACAGAAAGGAAAGAAAGGTAAAGGAGGCAGCAGAAAGAGCTGCAATAAAACAATAAGCCTGTTTTCCACAGCAGTGACATACTGAAGCCAGTGTGGCTGGGGAAGACAATCCTTCCACCTTCTTTCCTTGCAGTGTGATGCTTGCTCAATCAGGCACAGTACAAACCTTTGCCTCAGAAGGACTACTGGCAACCAACTAAGATTATCCTTAGAATAAAACAGGGAGCTGAACGTGGAAAGGCCTGGCATCACACAAGACAGGTCATTGAATGCTGCTAAGAAACTTTGCACATCCTCAAGCTCAAAGCTTCCAAGGGCACTTCCACAGGAAATGTACAGCATTTCAGTGGTCAAATCAGAATCCTGTAGCCTTTTGCTCTTAGAGGTTATTCAATGACTAGCTGCAAATTTTGGCTTCTCTTTTTTGGGCTTGTTCTCTTGCCTAGTTTTGGCTTTGTGTCCACTGTGAGCTAGATTAAGCTTAAATAGTTGATAGCTCTGCTTTGTCATTCCAGAGCTGGAGTTCACAGAGGTGCAGCCTGTATGTGTGTGACAGCCTCTTCCTTGGCCTCTTCAGGCAATTCCTGTGTGTACCAAAGGACATTTGCTATGCAGGAATCTGACACACAGGAATTGATTTTAACACATTATTTAGGATTATGTCTGCTTTCATCATGCATTTCTATTACAAGCAAAATTACTTTCTGAAACTATTGAAGGACCTGGCATCAAATAAAGCAGAGCCTCAGCTCCTGCCTGGAGGGTCTATGCTGCAGCACAGACTCAATCAAAAGGCAAAGTTTGCTGACTGACAGCCAGACTTTTAAACTTCATTTGCTTGGGCTGTACCAGAAGCATCCAGCACTAATACAATTCTAGCAAACATAGCAATCATTTGTTCTGCTTGACAAAGGTCACCAGACATCAGCTTGAATCTCCCACTGAAGTCCCTTCACCAAATTCTGCTTTTAGTGGCAGGTCCAAAGCTGGTTCACAATTAGCTGGGCCCCATTTTTTATAGTAAGCAGTCAAGAACATGATGTGGTTTTTATACTCCGCAATTTTAAATTTACAGAGTATAATCCTGAAAACTAGGATTAAGTTTAATATGCTTTAAATTCACATGATCTCATTACAGGATGAGATGATTCTAGACAGACTCTGCACAACTGCATGGTGAGTGTACTCAGGGGCCCAGCATGTGACAACTACACACGTAACTCAGCAATTCTGCCTGCAAAGGAGGGTTTGTATAATTTTACTCAAAGAACCTTTTGATTTCAGTCTTAGTCTTTTAGCTAACTGGCAAATTCTGAACACTAAAGTAGCCTGCCATTTAGCAGCAACTTCCCTTAAAGCTCTTAGATTTTATTCTGAGGCACAAAAAAGGTACACAGTTTTAAAGAACTTTAAGCTGGTCTCTTTCACTATAGTAAAGTATGAACTTGCTCTTATCTTGCAGTAGGATTTGCAAGGTAAAAGCAGGTTGATCCTTTGTCTAATTCACAAGTGCAGTGTTATGTGGCTTGTGTGTCTAATTCATACATGGACATTTCCAACTTTCAAAGGGGAAAATGTGATTTAAGAACACGATTGTCTGCCAAATTCCTCAAACAATCACAGATGTTTCATATATGTCTGACTTAAGAGGGCTGACTGCTGAAACCTAGACTTATCCAAACCACTACAAATTCCTCTACAAGCCATTTGTCTAGAGGCAAAGGACAAGATTTAGATTTATGGATCATGACACAAACTTATAAATCTTTGCTCTTAGTTTACAATTTAAAAAACATTTAAATATGGAGTTTGTCAGTCGAAGTAGCTTTTGGTCCTTTAATCCTGAGCTCCAGTTTAATGGAGCAGAAGCAGCATTTGTGTTTCCCTGCCTTAATGTGCACTTACTGGTTTTGTACAGTACCAATGTCTGCAGCATGAAGACAAGCAACCAAACCTGCAGGATTGTGGGAATGCAGCTGCCACCTCCACCGTGGGGAATAGCAAAGATGAGGAACCTCTTCCCCCCAGCCTCACCAGTGGGAGGAAGAGCCTGCAGGGTTCCCTGCAGAAAACTGCTGCCACAGCAGCTATTGCTTCTCCATCCTCCTGAGGAGGCTGCCTGGCATGGAAGGAGCAGACAGGCTCCTGAAAACCCACCTGCCCAACACACAGAGTCTGGGCTGTGTGTCAGTGTCACTCAGCTGAGGATGGGGTTTGGTTTTTCAGCTTGTCTTGATAACTGTGGAGCAATCCCAAAACTGCCTCATGTTCAGCTTCTGTTCTACATCAGGTTGTCCTCAAATCACTGTTGCTTGACAATTCCAAAAAAAAGAACCTGTCTTCAGTTTTATCTAATGTACCAAACTTCAACAATTCTGGGGTGACTGAACATTAAATTTTCAATCTGTGACATAAGTCTTTTTCAGTTAATTTTTTTAACAAGTAAAAGAAAACCAGTTCTTGCCCAGTTAAAATCCAGTAACTTAATCTTTTACTAATGGTGATGATGTTTGGGGCCTAAAATTTGGCAGGGTGTTGCCAGTGATTCCTTCAAACCAAAACTTTTAATCATATATTATCCCAATTTTTAAAATAGCTTTAGCTGGTTCAAAACACCATTTTTTCAGTGAATGAGCTATTCAAAAATCCTAATCAGGGACCCATTTTACTAGAAACTGTATAAACACAGCTGCTAGAAAGGCTCTGGTACAGATTGCAACATAATGGTTTGAATTCTGTTTGGAGAAGAACCTCACAGTGGCAACTTAAACATGTCAAACACAGTTCTGTGGCCCCAAAAAGTAACGTGATATGGTTTGATTAAAAATAAACCATAACAAGTGAAATGTAACACTGAAATACAAAGAGCAGAAGGTGGAGCCAAAGCAACCATGATTTAAGTTTATGAGAATTTGCTCTTGAAGAGCAACACCCACGAGTAAAAGAGGAAGAAGAGGAGCTGATGAGGAAAGACAGCTCTGAGGAAAGAGAAGTGAAAATAACCTGAGGCAAAGCCAGAGCCAAGGAGGCCACCTGAGAGGTGCTTTGCCTGTGAGAGCCCTGCCAGCCCTGGCCATTGAAGCATTTGAGGAACCACTAATCCTGAAGGGAGGCTTCCAGGATATAGAACTAACGTGTGGAAGACTCTTCAAATTGCATTCTGCTTCAGTCAGGTCATTTTCATTCAAAAGAATTCACTGCTTTCAGGGTTCAGGAGAAATCCATTGTGGAGCCAAAACCAAATGGGAACATGTTTAACAACATGCAGAGTACTCAGTGCCAGGAGAAAGGCCCAGAGCAGCTATTTGGAGACAAGGCTCATGAGGCTGCAGGTGGAAAACAGTGAGAGGGCTGCTCCAGGTAGCTGCTTCCACAGACCCTTCTGGATGCTGCAGAAAAAGATGAAATACAGGTTATATACATTCTGCAGTGGTTTTACTGAGTGGGGGGGGGGAATGGGAAGGTTGTTTGGTTTATTTGCTCAATGCTGAAATAGCTCTCAGTTGCAGCTACAGAGAGCTATAATCCCTGCAATCATTTTATTGTGTCACAGAAACATATATTTGAGGTAGTCTGGCTGGGATTTATTCAGTACATATAACAGCAGCAAGGAGTTTTCAAAAAGGGGTTTGTGGTTGGATTGATGGACATGTAATCACTTTGGAAGGCAAGATGAATCACTCAAACTAGTGGGGTGAAGCAAAAATATACACTGAATTCCCCTCAGCCAAGGAAACAAAAGAATAAATTATCACATTCTACATGAACTGGGTAGAAAAGAGGCCCAGAAAATTTTCCAAGACAAGTTACTTCAAACAGTATTCGAATTTCATATTCAAAAGATTTCTAGGAAGAATCTCTTTGGAATGGATGTGAAATTTGTAATAACTCACAGCTTACCCTCTTGCTGGTACTTGAATTCTCATTCCTAGGAGAAAAGAGGAACATATCAGTGTTGCATCACTGGGCTGAAGCTGGGGGTGTTCTTAAGGGAATTTTCAAAAATATCTACTCACCAAACTCTGTGCCTCTCAGGTGAGGAAGGTCCCTGTAATTTGGGTTCTTTCAGTCATCTTCAATTAAAAAAAAAAAAAAAAAAAAAGAAGAAAAAAAAAAAGAAAAAAAGAAAAAGGGGGCTGCATTCTCAGATTGCAAATGCTGGAGTTAACCCACTTGAACAATCAGTGTTGGCTGCTGCAGATGAAATTGGCTGTGGCAAAGTATGCACGTTGCATAGGAGATGACTTAAATCTCTTCTCAGGCCCATCTGTACTATACAAAGAGAGGGCTGCAATCGATTCAATAACCAGGCTGGGTTGCCTGAGCTTTTCCTTGGGTATTTCTGCTTGTTCCTTAAACTTATCAGCTCCTTTGACTGGACAATTTTGTACAGAATAAATGATTCCTTCCAAAAATCCCATTACAGACTATGGATTCCGCCCCAGATTCTACTTCTACTGAAGTCCAAGTCTTCTCTTGGACTTTCCCTGCTGGCAAGGCAAGAGATCATTGCTGTCCTTTGGATTTTTTTCTTGCTTGTTTATAGGAAACAGTCTGGACTTCCTAATAGGCTGCACCTGTGAGAGATTTGCCCAAGCAGCAAAATCACTCCCAGGAAAACAGTTCTTAGCCACACTACTTAATAATGATCTTTGGGATGTACTGCCTGAACTGTGGATTCAGTCAGCATGCTGACACACAAAATGAAATGGAGCTTTTGGTCTTATTATGAGGATACTTCTTGCTGGGAATGATCTTGATGCTCATTTTCTTTATGCAGAGATTGCTAATTTGGGCAGGGAGAGTAGGATAGCCAAGGAGAGCTCCAGAGGTCAAATCAAGGACAGGAGTCAGGCCACGTGGTAGGGTAACTATAGATCCTGTATTTTGCTGCAGTATTTGTACATCAGGCACTGCATTGAGAAATCTGACACAAAAGCCACAAACTCTGCACCGTGTTCCATTCTGGCAACCTGAGTGAGCTACAAAGTCCAAGCCCAGCAGGAGGAAACCTCTACAGTATGTCTGCCCTATGTTTGTTCCTACACAGCCCCTCCCTGTAATGGCACCCAGAGACTCCAGTACTCGAGTGCAAGGCTCTCTGTTTGAGTTCACTTTGGGAAGGGATTTACAGCCCTGACAGAGGATCTTATTTCTACCATAACAGTTCCTCAGACTCTCTGACAGGACACAGGACAAGATGATTTCAGGCATAAACTGACTACAAGAGAGTTCAATGTGTTTATTTTGCAGCTGTATGAAGAAAACACTGATGGATTTTCAATGCCTTATCACATCTCTTCCATGGCCATGTGGCTGGAATTACTTTGGACCTTTAAGCAAAGAAAACTTTAAACTCCACTAATAGATATGAGCCAAGAAATGTTTTTTGGTGACCTCACAGGACTCCTTACATGTCAACTAAATGTCTGTAATTATTGATAAATTCTTATCTGGGGTTGAACATAATTAAGATTTCTGTTGATTATCCAAAGCCTTGGAGACCTCTTAACTTTGCACAGTGTGTTTATTCCAATTGACATAAGCCAGTTTTCTTGAGCCTGTAAGGAAATCCTTCTGGGCTGGATGCTGAGTTGGTCACAAGTGTTTGATTCAGTTGTGGAAGCTGAGGATTTCTGCCTTCCCCAAGACAGTAAAATACAGTCTAAGTTCAAGTTTCTATACTTGCTGTGACAATTTGTCCTTTCTATCAATTTTTTTCTTGCTAGCAGAGTCTTTGCATGCTTTCTCAATCTCTCCTGAGATTAATCTGCTATACTTTAACAGACAATACCAGCAATATTCAAGGCAGTAACTTAGATGTGATGGGACTGCTTTGCTAACAGGATTTTTCAGGAGGATAATGGAGATATTTGTTCCAGTCTCAAACTCTAAAAGTGAAAACCTACAAGTTAAAACTTTCTCTTAACTTCTCTAACTCTCAGCCAGTGACAGCACAACCAGAAGTATTAGGGGTGTACAGTATGATACTACAAGTGGAGAAGATAAAAGTGTGTGGCCACAGTCAAGTGCCTTTCCATTTTCATAAAGTAGACAGAACCTTGTCTGATTGATTCTTTAAAGAACTGATCTCAGGAATTAGCTAAAAGATTAAGTTATAGTTATACCACCTTCTGAAGTACAAGAATGAAATTAAAAATGGGACATAGACTGTGTCAAGTTTTGATTTTTCCTTATTTAAATCCTCTTGCCAAGTATAATTAAAACATTGTTTAGGTTGCACTTATCTTTTTTTCATAGTACCAGAACACAAACACAAATATAAATTACCTCACAGTTCTCAGTATTATCTTAAGATGGAGCTTAAAACCTTCTTTCTAACATATACCTTTGATTATCTTAGGTTTTGATTATTAACAGCAAAGTTATTTTTGGAGAAGTAAATGTTTATTTCCAAATTAAAAAGACAAAAACACTGCTACTAAACAAATTGCTTTTCTCAGTAATCAAATTCTCCTCATCAAAACTAGACTGACTCTCAAATGAATGACCTCTTACATCAAGACTCCAGCAATAACCAGAGATAAACTGACCATTGTCACAGCACAGAAAGGGTCAGCTTTCAAGCCTTATTTACTACCCCTTTTCACAAACAGAGAAGGGATGCACTGAGGATATTAAACTACTTTACAAGTATGAAGGTAATACAAATAAATCTTCTTAAAATGTTGTGGGCCAGCTCCCACAGCTGGGATTTAGCTTTTATGTTGAAAGACCTTGGTTCAAACCCACAAACTCTTTTGGGGTCACTGAATAAGTGCTTTAAGCTTCCAAAGATAAGTAAAAGATCAGGTTCATGGTCTGTTCTCCTTAATAAATAACAGTAATAATATGAATCATTCTCCCCTTTCTGAGTCAAAGCTTCCCAGAATCATTCCAAACTCCCCCCCTCCAGCCTTATTTTCTAATAGAAATCCCTACTAAAGTAAAATGAAGAAATTCAGAGCTTGTTTGCAAGAAGTATTCCCTCCCACAGAGCCAGCATTTTTCCACCCTTGGAAAAACACTGCTTCCCAAAATGGGGCGCTGCATTGCATCAATATCCCTGTACATGAACAGGCAGAGGCATGAATTTCCCTTGTTTCTGGAGGGCAGGGCAGCCTGCCGTGTGATAAAAAAGCCTGACCCAGCAGGTGTCTATTCCCAGCCCAGGTATCTGGTGACAGAAGCGCTGGAGCTGCGCTGCTCTGCCAGGGAACTGTGCAGGCCAATTCCCCACCAAGTCTGTTCCACACAGGCACACACAGTCAGTCTCCTGGGAAACCTCTTCCTGCTCCAGTTCTGAGAGCATTTGAAACTCTTAATGGAGTATTCGACTCAGCCTTAACATAATCAGATCGATCAAAGATGTAGAAAATGGTTACCAAAAACTATTAATTTCAGTGTTTTCTCTGGCAGAAACAAAAATAAGTTCTGGTAAGGCTGAAGATGTCAGAGGAAAACATCCCCAAAGGATGAGAAAGAAACTGGAGTCACAAAGGCAAACACATGTAGAGAATCAGAAAATCCTCCACTGGGTTCCAGCTCCTAAATTAACAATATTCTGACGCACGCTGGGGAAAGGCAGCAGTGAGACAATCTGGTTGTTCCCCTGATGAGATGAAAACAATCTCTTCTCCTTGCTCAACCTTCCACAACAATCCCATGAGGAATCAGTCCAGCCAGGCACACACAGAGCCAGCACACCCACCCAGCCAGGCTGCATGGGGCAGGTTTTCCCCACCACCAATCGCCTGGGTCCAAAGGGTCAGTCCACAACCTCCCAGCTCTTCCAGGGACTGGAATGTGTGTGGAAGGCACAACTGTCAGACCTGCAAACCCACCTGCAGGACTCCATGGCACGTGGGAAGGGGAGGAAGGTTATCTTTTGATGGTAGAAAAGAATTGCAAACTTTAATTGCTATATAGGCAGTGCCTAGCACATGTGAGCAGGGATGATAAGGAAAATACCTTTAGCAGTTCAAATTGGGTTTTAAAGAGAAAGGGCTTAATCCATTTCTAATTAAGTCCCACAAAGTAGTGAATTGACATTCTAAGGGTATGTATGCAAAAGCAGCTGAGAAGAGAAGCTGGGTAACTCCTCTCAGCACAAGCTGGATCACTTCTGCAATCTGTAACTCATCCATGGACAGCACTCACTGTGCCAAAACTCCACGTGGCCACTTGGAACTGGAAAAGAAGCCAAGAGCAGAGGACAGGCATCCAAAGGGAGCACAAAAGCAGATTCCAGCAGCTTTGCTCAGGGGCTCTATTCACGCTGCTTAACCCCACACAATGCAGCCTGGCAGCCCTTGCCTGACCAAATTAGCAGCGTGTCCCTAATGAGCCTGACATCTCAGGATGCTGCCATTAACCAAGGAGTCAAAGAGACTTCCCTGCTGCCTGCCCAGGTGACAGACCTGTCCCTCTCACACACGGCCACTTCCTTACAGACAGGTTGGTGGCCTCTTACAGAGGGTTGTGATTGTGGATTTTTACAATGGTGTTTTCAGTTTACAGATAACTACAGCCTTAAGCCAAAGGGCAGAGAAAGAACCCAAATCATCCTCGATTTGCTGAAATTACTTCTGCCCATAGAACTGTGCTCAGTAAAAAGAATGGGAATACCCCTGCATTGATCTCCACTCAGACGCTGCTCAGCCAGCAGCTGTCCAGGACTCTGGCAGCCAAACACCATCGTGTCCTTCCTCAGGGAAGCAGCCTTGTTGCTTGGTCTGATGTTTTTTGTAAGGACCTCCATCCCTCCACCCGCTCCAGTTCCAATCTCCAATGTCAGACACTAAAAATAAGAGCTTTCTTACAAGCATTCCCAACCAAAAAGGAACTGATTGGTAGATCTGAGCCTTCTTGACCTTGAATTTTTTGATGAACATACGATTCAAGATGGGCTAGCACTACACTACTGAACTTCAAATGTAAGCTGTGAAAAGGCTTGGATAGAATTGTTCAATATTTAATTACAAAGTTTAGTCTCCTGATATATGATGTAATCTAGATTCAGAATTCCATGGTCTGCTTCTATTCACCTCTTTCCTCCCTAGTGTGTATTCAAGGGCTCTCACAAACAAAATTTCCATAAAAACAAAACCATCAGCCTAAAGGACACTTCAACTGTTACAAACCTCCCTAAATGTTTACAGTGTAAATGTAACATGGGAAGCTTTCTTCTCTAAATTAGAATTCAGCTGGGTTGATCTCTAAAGCAGTTCAGACAGAGAGTGTAACCCCGAGGTTTTTCCTAGGCTTCATCCTACAGCTGACTCTTTCACTGAAAGATGGAATGTTATGATACTGCACTGCAAATTCAAAAGCAGGATACTGGGCAAAAGATACACATTCAAAGTGCCTGCAAGGATCAAACATAAAAGATACAGAGCATAGTGCTGCTTTCAGAGATATGAAAGATGATGATGATATTTGTTCTATGTTAGATTAAAATCTTCCAGTATCAGGTCAGTAGCCACAAGATTTGGGAATGCTGTAATGACACTTTACTCACACTCTACACATTGGGTAGGCAATTGCCATAGTAAGGAGACCTCAGCTATCCCAAACTGCAGCCTCTTTAACCTGGATTAGTTAAGCTGCTTTCCAGCCTGTGGTTCTTTCCTCATTATTCCAGCAAGACAGGAGGAAGGTGCACAATTTCAAGCAGGATGGAAGTTGAAATAGCTCACTGAAATCCACAGTGACTCCTGGTCAACAGAACAGGACCTGCACATCTGTGGGAAACATGGGCTCCCATGTGTCAAAGCCAAAGTTTCCAGCTCTAAGAGCCTCATTCTCCAAGAGATAAATTTCACTGATAACAATTGCTTCTCCAGACCATGGCTGTCTTTCATTCTCAAATCCTTGTTTCATCTCACTAACAAAGCAAACAGTACTTAAGCAGCCTGGAGATGTCATGCACAGAGAGTTAGGCAGTCTCATGGAGCTATTTTACATTTTAAAAAGCACTTATATTTTTACATGTCTAAATGTTATGACTTACGTTAAAAAAATAAAGTCAATCAATATTTCTATCTGTTAACACTACAAAATTTCTAAAAAATTTTACATAGGATATTTTTTCTTAAATTCCTTTGAGCAGCAAGTTTCAAAACTAATCTGAGTGGAATTCTGGGTGGACAAAATTCTGAAGAGAAGACATTTTGCTATTTGCCCCAACACTGACAAAACTGTGACAACAGCAAAGCACAGAACTCACTCTGTTCAAATGATACTTCTGTTCAGCCTTTTTTTCACACTTAAGATGCTCTCAGAAAAGTTGTAAAAAAAATTCCTGATACATAAATCCTAAGTAATACCAAAAAAAAGGCAATATTCCTTCAAGGTAGAGTTCTTAAAAAACCCCAAGCAAACCTGTCAGTTTCACCTATATGGGAGCTTTCTAAAAAGGAAGTACTACTGAAGAGTCTTATCTCTTATAAACTGATCTGCAATTAAAGCAGAACAATTAAAAAAAAAACCTCAAACACCAACAAAAAAGTCCTCTAAACCACTTTTGTGACCCTTTTCACTGCTGGCTCTCCAGAGAGAGGACTGCAAACTAAATAAATCCATGAAAGCAGCAGTACACATTGGTTTCAACTGGTTTTGAAGTCTCACCTCCTTTTCTACCAAACAAAAAAAACCCACCCTTTTTTCTTAAGCCAACTGAACAATAATTTGCTTTCACACAAGCTCAGATACCTTACAATAATTACAACAATAATTCGAGTCTTGATTTTAGAAGTTAATTTCTCAGACGTATTGCTTGGGGGAGGAAAAAAGGGCAAAAGAAACCTCCAAAGCATAGATAATAGTAGAAACAAAGATATTTGGGTTCAGATTTCTCTGAGATTATCAAAAGTGTATGTGAGGCCTTACTCTTGCTGGTTTAATGGCCTTGCTCATCCTTGTTTTCTACATCTTTCAGAGCAAGAAGATATGGGAGGAGATGCAGATTTTTGTCTCAAATCTGCCACTGTGGACTTTAGATCAGAAAGAATTTCTGGATGGAAGACAGAGAGAGAAGATACATCCCACATGACACAACCCAACACCACACAAAATACAACCTTACTTAAGGGAGAAAAATACAGATAGGAAGCTGTGTTTAATTCCTGTCCATTTTACTAATTATTCCAAAGTGTATTTCTGTGCTCAGTGTTGCTAATCAGAGTGTGCAGAAACAATGCACTCAGAGCCAAATTTAGAGGTCTGCTGTCCAGTTCATAAAGTTTAGGGTTTCTATGAATAAGCTTAATTAAGCCTTGGAGAATATCCAGGCTCCAGGACATAATTCCCACACAGAGCCTTTGAAACAAGATTTCAGCATCATTCCTCCAGGAGACAAATGGATTTGAGTGATATGGCATCATATTTTTTTCTCCTTTAACCTGAGACAGCTTAAAATGGAACATTGTTATTGAGCAGGAACCAGCTCTTCCTTTATGTATTTTGTGTATTATGTCCTGGAATTTATCCAGATCCATCATTAGAAAGCATCCAGAAATAAAACCAGGAAAAGAGTATATGGGCAGGCCCAAGTCAAAATGAATAGCACCTTACCCTTGTTTTTTAAAAAATTAATCCCATGTACCACCAAACTGCTGGAAAAACTCTTTCTTCCCAAGCCCTCTCTTCTCCCTAATGCATCACAGGTTCCCATTCAAGGCCAGTGACTCAACACCTCAACAGGGAAAACAGTCCAGGCTGAAATTTACACCCAACAGGATGGGAGAATGTTAAGATCATTTCAAGGAGGAAGGAAGGAAAAGCCATTAGCAGTCAGAAAGGAAGCACATTTCAATAAGGCTCTTTTGTCTTTAGAAAAGGGAAAGCAAGCTAAGAAAAGTTCTCCCCACTACACAGTTGTGCTTACACAGGCTTCTTGCTTTGAAAAATCTTTGATTTTGGCAAAAATGACACAAAAGAAGAAAAAAACCTGAACTGCTTAAGAAAAGAAACCTTCTAAATAACAATAACACAGATCTGTTCTGGAAGAGATCTAAATATTTGCACCTTCCAAGTAAACAGGAGGAGTCAAGGCCTGAAGGTGCCAGATGAAGAACATGCACAGAGTCATTTTTCACAGGAGCAAGGACTGACTGTCAGACTGGCTCTGGGTGAGTGGCTGGGCACACACCAGGGACACGGGGCTGGACCTCCTTTTCCTTTCTGTCTCACAAAGAACATAAGAAACAACACCCCAGCTTACCCCAGAGGATTCTCTGGTTGCCTCTGGGGTAACCAGGTACAAGAACTGTGAGCCCACCAAGGTACAAGAACTCTTTATCACGCAGCTGTCCACTCCAAAATTGAGAATTGAGCAGGGACACAGGGCAGTGAGGTGCTGCTGCAAATGAGGTACAGCTGAGCTCCTTAGGACTGGGCCTGCAGCACACTCCAGAGATGTAAGACTTGGAAACTTAAATAAATAAGTCTTTGATGCACTTTTCTTCTACTACAATGAGCAAATCCTGGAAAGAGGCAAGTGTACAGCGCTGGGAGAAATGCCAGGCAGGTTCCTGTCCAAAATGGCATCTCCCTGAGCTGCAGGGGCTGTGGGACCATCCACCCACTGGCATGGAGCTGAGGCCCTGTGCAGAACAGCAGTGCTGTCCTGGTGTCCCTGCCTGCAGCACATGCCTGGGTAGTTTTTCCAGAGAAGTTGCAGCTCCTCCTGCAGCTGTGCCCATCCATCTGTTTCCTGCCTTTGATGAAAATTCTGCAGCTTAGCTAGACTGGATTTGAGCCTTACCATGGATTGTTTTACTTTCCTCCAACCCTCTCCAGTGGAAATCAGATGCATAAGCACAGCTATCTCTCAAGATCACAGAAGTATTATGGGTTATCATATTAGCTCCCTTCCATCTGACAATTCTAAGAAAAGGAACATTATGTACCTGTCACTGCTTGTCCCCATTGAAAAAAGCCACAGTACTTTATGCTTTCATTGACAAGTTTAGGCCAAGAAAAACAAGTTCAAAGCACCCCCAAACCCAGGCAGTCCCAAACCACCCAATGGTGGGTGGTACCAGCTGCAGCCCAGAGCACCTTTGCATGTATTGCAGTCACAGCCCGGCCTTCGTGCCACCACACATAATGTGCTCTTCAGAAAAGGGCCAAACAATAGAAGATTTGTGAGATAATGTACTGGAGCAAAGCTGAGTACTTAACATTTTGAAAAGTACAAGGGCCTGATGGGGCTGAGCAGAGGCAGACACTGAACAAAACCTTTCAGAGGCAGACTGGAGCTGCCCACATGTACCAGCTACCGGCCTCCGACAGGCACGAACTGAGGCTCGATTGTGTAACACAGATCAGAGGCTTTCACCAGAAGTCTGGCAAATTGAAAAGCTCTCTTAAGTTTTCAACAGTAGGGCTGTTAGCAGGAAGCACAGTTCATATGACCCTCACAGCCTTCCCAGGAAGAAAAGCACCAGCATAGAAATGCAATGGAGAGTTGGGATCAGCACTTCTGCGACAGTAAAACAGATCCTAATAACCTCTGCTGCCCTTTACTTTATTTGAGGAGGCTTTCCTCTGCATATTTCAACTCTCTGCTTTAGCTGAATAGTTTTTGATTATAGAAAGTGTTCTTAACTTATTTAGCTTAAATACAGAAATTATTTTGACTAAGAACCCATTATTCTTCAATTATGCCCAAAACATAATATTGCTTGAGCTCAGGAAAGCAAATTCTCTTCCCAGGCCTGCTTGGAGCAGCTGTGGTGTGGGACTGCTGCCTCTTCTTCCTGCTGGTGAGGAAGGAGCCACACGCTCACCTGAGCAGACTGTCCCTCCCAACCTGGGGACCAGCACAGCTTCCCCATGGAGACAGCTGGGGATGGATCTCCTGACTCCTCCACAAGGAGCCCAAAGCTGGCAGCCCCAGCCCTGGCACGAGATGTGCTGCCAGGGCACTCTCTGCAACACACTCTGTGATCCTTGCCTGACACTGTGCAAAGAAGGCACCACTGCTGATTTAAGAGCACTCTGGGCTGCAGATGTGGGAATCAGGGACAGTATTTTGGCCAAGCATCTCATCTGGCTTCTTCCAACACTCCTTTTCAGGCAACTGCTACTGGCTACAGTCACAGACAGGATATAGAGCTAGGTGGACCCAGCACAGCTGAACTCGTAATTTCAAAAGAGCCCTGTAAGAGGAAATACACATCAACACAGATTAAGTTTTTAGGTGTCATACTGGGAATAATTTGGCCTGCAGAACTTTGGCAACAAGGGTTGAATAGCATGCTGCAACTTCGTGATCTGCATGCCTCACAGAGCTCCTCAAACAGCAATTCCCATCAAGAGCCTCTCTGGTCATTCACTGTGAAATACTCTGTTCAGAGGAAAAACTACTTTCAAGTTAAAGCAGGGGTTTTTGATTTAAAATTATTTTTAAACCTAATGCTTTTGGCCTGAAGCCAGTAGACAAAATTACATTTATATTTATAGATCAGATTACCTCCTCATCATTCACACATCCATCTGTTTAGAAGGTGCACTTTTCATTTATACCTTCTTAGGGAAAAAAAAACAAAAAAACAAACCCCAAGCCTTTTAATTTCTTCAAAGCCTTTTAACTACTACAACTGAAATTAACAGCACCCACTTGTGCATAACTTAATTTCATTGCTATTTGTCATATAAGCCTACATACTGTAACTACAATAACTTAGATGACAGTAAGAAGTAAGGAATTGGACAGAAACCTGTAGAAATATGAAGAAGCCTGTAGAAAGATGAATAAACCTGGGGTGGGTTTGGGCCATCTGATTCTGAATGGATGGGGAATGGAACTCCTGCCTGCCAACACCCCGCTCGCTTCCCACGCTGCCACAGCTTAACACCACACTACAGGCTGTAAAACCCAAACTAGGAAAAAAGGAACAGGCCAATCCACTCCTGTACAGCTAACAATCACTTTTAACAAACATTACCTTGGATGGATGTTACAATCAGAGAGTTTGAAGATTTGGGGGGTTTTTAGGAGTTTTTTTCGTAAAAGCTTGTCATCTGCCTCAGAGACAGATACGTAATGCAAATTCATGTCACAGACCACAGATAACAAAAAATGTTTGGCTAGTTCTCTCTTCAGGTGTACTCACAAACAAGAACAGCATATCAGTATCTCTTCAATCATTCCCTTTTGCAGTTATCTCAAAATAGTTCAACCTGCAGAAGTTAAAACTTTAGTATCTGCTGCTACTGTAAGCATGAGGGAACCATGTCTAAAATGCAAGTGTTGATTACCAAAGCCATTCATGCTTTGGCCTAGATTTTGGCAGTGGCAACTTAAATCCTGCCCCGAATATCCCCCTGCTGCCCCTGTTTCAGCCCTGGCACAGCCCCACGGAGTAGAACAGCCCCGAGCCAAATACCTGAGAGCCAGTTCCCCACTACAGCTCTTCCCAGAACCACTGTCATTCCCCCTTACCCAGGCAGATGAAAGATAATAGCACTAATATAAAGGAAAATATTTACTTAATGCTGTAATCTCAACAGCGATTGTTCTGGAACGAGCAGTGCTAAGAAAGCCTCGATCACTGGGAGCAAGTGCCTGTTTTGCAGAGCGGCCTTGGAAGCCCCACCTGCAGCTCTGAGCTCACCTGCCAGCAGCTGCAGATGCTTAGTCACCTCCTCAGCACAGCAAACAACTCAGCAGCCTCGTCTGTGCCTGCCTCTGACTTCATTTCCAAGTTACAGATGTGCCTACTCAAAAGCACCCTTTACAGGCAGCTCCTCACAACATTAAAGCCCTTTTACACTTTCTGAATAATTCTAGCTGCCTGTACAGCAGGGATGTTATTTGTTATCCCATCTTTAGGGATTACAGTGGAATTACTTTGCTGTATATTATCCTCTACCCAAATATTCAAAAATCACGCTGACTGCTTGTCTGTGCAGGAAGTAAGAGTTTCAGCTGTATCAAAGGGGAGGAAAAATCCAAGCTGTGTCTACAGTGAACCTCCTCTAACATCCCTGCCCCCACCTGGTACTGTGCAATTTCAATGTCAGCACTACTGTGGTTCAGCCAGACTGCCAAAGCCTGCTTAAAAACTGAGCAACGGAGATTAGAGGTGGAGCGGCTCAAAAATGAAGTTAAGCAAAACCTTTATGCATTTATCATAAAATGATAGGCTTCATAGTCCATGAGGATATTACTTGGAAAACAATCTGCAACTGTGATGAATTTCCTTAAGCTTCTGCAACCACAGGTCTGTACAAAATGGGATTAATTCAAAACCTTATCAGCAAAAATTCATATGGCCCAGTTCATGGATCCTGCTTTACAGGGTTAAAATTTAAGCTATCTGGTACACTACGGAGGAAAAAAATTGTTTTTATAACCTCACTTATGATTCTCAGAGCACAATTCTGCCCTTGAGCAGGTTTGCTATTTCATTGTTAATAACGAAAGCCTAAAGGAAAAGCTCAAAGGAACTAAAAACTATTTTTTTGCATTTACGTCTTCTGCTGACATTGTCATTTCCCCAAAATAAATATTTATTATACTCCTTAAGCAAAACCAGATTTAATCCATGGTTCAATACTGAGCATACTATGGGTTTTAGTTCCAGCCTTGTTTTCTTGAGGTACAAGCTGTAGGTGAGAACACCCTGAACAAGTGTTTCTTTTGCTGCTGACGTAGAAAACAAAGCTTGGGCATCCTGAGGGACTTTTTTCAAGTGCAGTGAGCCACATGCCTGTGTCTACAGTGATATGACAGCAACTGGGCTCTCCCATCACTCAGAGAGGCAGATCCATGAAGCAGCAGCTTGTGTTCATGGGCCATCAATTGGATTAACCCTGCTGTGAGCAGATGGCTCTCCCTCACCTTACAGCATGGAGGCTGTGATAAAGACATCAGTCATGGATAATTCAAGTTATCAGAAGCTCCATCAGAAGCACGTAAAGGGTGCTGACTGCACACCAGCTGGCTTCAGAAAGCGGGTTTTGACTCAAGTTTGCACAATTTTGATTTCAAACTAGTCTTTTCCAATTTTGCATAAGGTTAGCAAGATTAGTAAAGGCAGATTAAGATTAGTAAGGATGGATTTATGCAGAACTAAAATAGACTTGATTTTAAACTCCATGACGTTCTTCCCACAACGTAACAGATTTTTCTTTCAAAATTACAGTAAAGTGATATAAATTTGCATAGAGGGAAGCCCTTGAATATTCTGAAACTTCCTCAATATTATCTTTCAAGCAGAAAAATTATCTCATCTTCTCCTCCCAAACCCTCAGTGTGTGATGTTAACAGTGAGACCCTCTTCCTGAGATACTGGGTCCTGGGAAGCTGCTGCAACAGCCACTGAACTTGAGAATCTAAAGCAAGAGATCAAGCTGAAATCTGCAGTTACCCCAGTTTAATTTTTGGTTATGAGGCCAGGCCAGTTTCTCCACTCAAGGAGCTCTAAGATTTAAGAAATGCATGTTAATTTTAGCTGAACTGTGATGAGCATTCCTATTAAGAAGTGCATGCTACATTTAGCTAAACTGTGATGGGCATTCCTATCTGGGAACATTAATTAACAACATCTCTTTCCACTGAAGAAAACACAAGAAGAAACTAGATTTGTGAATCAAAGTGTAAACAAAGACATGAAGTACAAACACTGTAGTTCCCAGAGATGCTGACCTCTGACAGGCACTTGGAACAGAGAATCACAATTACAAGAGTCACCAATGTCTTGATGGAAGCCAGCAGCCTGTGATCTATTTGAAACACTTTCCTCACCCAACACTTAATATATCAGCTCCATATTTTCCAGTCTGCTTGCTGTTTTTAACAGATTAACCAATACTCAGCCTGTAATGGGTTCCTTTTTCAATCTCACTGGATGCAATTCTCCAAGGCTCCCAGAAGAAATGACTGCTAACTTCATTGCCTTAGCCACTGGAACCTCATTTGTCCAAAACCAGGGATGGACTGGAACTGAAAAATTTGCATAGGTTTCTATTAAAGGACAGGAATGCAACTAATGGCAATCTCAAGGGGTTTATGATACCAATATTCAAACAAACCTGATTTCAGAATTTGAAATCACATGTTTGGCTGATAGAGTTGATGGAGTACTTGAGACTTTCAAGGCACGTGACTTACACCACATGATATTCTGACTACAAATTTGGCTCGTGTCAATAAAGCACATGCTAAATGGATTAAGGGTTGGGCTAACTGACAGATCTCAAAGTAGTTGACAGTATAAAGTCACTGGGGAATGAAATTGCTTTAGTTTGGTTTTGCATTCATCAGAGTTAGTCAAATGCTCATGCAGATACATAAAAACGCTGAAGTCTAGATATAAGCAACTCCTTGGAAGAAATGTTCTGCTAACACATAGATTGGCAGAATGAAATAAAGAAATAAAAGTATAAAGAAGAAAGTAAAATGTGCACATATTCAGGTGACATCAGTTAAAACAGGCAAAGCCAGAGACAGAGCTGCTCCTCTGGTAACACAGAGCAGAGGCAACTGCTCCAGGAAAGAGGATGTCTTAAAGAACTTCAGCAGCATGGCAGGTGAGTGACTCAGGAGCAGCCACTGCCACAGCACAATGAATAAATGACTCACAGAGCCTTCAGCTTTCTGAAATAAGGGAACAGAAAGTCAGGATGTGATTCCGTGGCACCACTGATGTATTACATTCAAATCTTAGTATCCAAATTTTTAAACTTGCATTGGAAAATTGAAGGTGGCAGAAAAGAAGCCTCCAAGAAAAAAAATCTGTGTTGAAACTAAAGGTTTCTACAGAAGGCTTTAAACATGCTTTATGTTGGGAATTGACAATTATAAACAGCAAGAAGTAATCCTGAGGAATGCTAAAGGACTCTTGACACAGTGGGGCTCAGTCCCAGAAGCTGCTGCACAGTTCAAGCAAGACAAATTAGAAATATGATACCAATTTATGGGTGAGGCCAATTAATTACTGGAAGAAAACAAGAAGTAAAATATCAAATCCTTCACTTGGTGTCATTAGATCAAAACTATCAGCTTTTCAGAAAAATGTACTTTAATCAACAAGGATATGGGAATGCCCGTGGGTGAGAGATGGTGAAACAAGATAAGTGTTCCTTTTAGCTGTACCTTTTTTACATCTGTGCCAGATCCTGAACAGACTTTCAGCTATACTTGTGGGCATGCACGCCTGTATCATTCTAGTAAGGGTTGAATATGAAGTAAACATTGAGTTACTTCAATATTAAATTTGAGAGTGGAGAAAGAAAAGGAAGTAATTCAAGGCTATGATGATGACAGGGGTTAAAACATTAAGTAATCAAATTAATATTGACATTTTCTAGCCAAAATTAGCAATTAGGAATACCAAATCAATATTAAAATCTCCCCTGAACATTATGGGGGACAAGAAGGTATTAAAGCTATCTGGATTTTATATTCACATTTACTTAATCTTGCAGTCATTCCCTTAGACCCTTATCACACTGTATCTTTAAACATTAAGTTAAAGAGCTATGTTTTCCAAATTTCACATGCATTTTGAAAGCTTCCTGTACCAGAGACTCTTAATTACATATTGTATGCCTACAATTAGGTATTAAAACAAGTAAGAATGAAACAGGAAGGGAAGCAAAAGCTATGCAGAAAAAAACCCAGCAAAACTACCTGTACTCATTCAAAAACAATACTGTAAGGCAACTTTTATGTTTAGACTACTGGGTCTCCAATTTCCATTATGTGAAGTTTCAATTCATAATTCAGGAGCCAGTAGTCAGGTTTTGTTTGCAGCTGAGCTAAGTCCTAGCCTTTTCTTGGATTAAATCCAAACTCTAAAAAGGGCAAGGAGGCCATCTCTAAGAAGACAAAAAGACATTTAATCTATTCAGGAGCTTTCAAGACCTGCCAATATTAAAAAGCATCACATGTTCCTTGTCCAAGGCTCATCCAATGCAATCCCCTAAGGAGCAATGGAAAAGTTTAAAACCCAAACCTACTAAACTGGAATATTTAAAAGGAAAAAAAAAAAGTTTAATTGAGAGATTATTCCACTCATATCTGCCCTAGATATTAAGATACAAAACACTGCTTCCCTTTATTTCCTTATTAAATCAGGAGTGGACTCATCATCCAGGTAGAAACAGATGCACCAGGATTATGTCAATGTTTTTACTGCTCATGAAGCTCTAATGTCAAAAGATAAAGTGACCCCATATGTGTGTCTGTGCAAGTGTTTGTAAGATCAGGTTTTTTAAATTCATGAATGTTAAAGTCAGGAAATTTCAGACATTCAAATTAATCAAGGAGGGAGGAAGAGCAGTGAACCAATAAATCATGTGGTGAAAACATTATTATTCATAGCACCAAGCTTAATTTGTTTATTTGCAATTTCAGATGTTCAAACTGGTCACATTTGCACAAGTGAAACCTACAGATTCCCCTAGAAACTCAGATATTAGATAGATGGTGGATTCAATCATTTATAGTCTTAAACCTTGTATACACAAGTCCCAATTCAGTCTTTTTCACATTCAGTCATGCCTTTCAAACAAAACAACAGAATCTATGGCTAAGACATAGACAGCTTTGCAAAGTTAAAGATAAAACCAAATATTTTGTTTCCAAGGTGGTGTGTAATGAACCTCTGATCATCTCTCTGCACAGCTTCCAAGTCTCCTTCAAAATATGAGTGTGATGGAGCAGCCTCCCATTTCCACAGATATTCTCTGACACTTGAGCATGATGGAGGAAAGAAACATTTGCCCAAGCTGCTTCCCTGAGAAAGTCCAAGGGATAGTGGAGCGTGGCTGACAGGAACGATGCGCAGCCATCAGTCCTTGGGTGAAGGCAGCCAACATGAGGCAACATGAATGCTTTGTTTGGAATTGCAGCCCTGCTCCTCCTTGGCCCAAGCATGATGCATTACAGCAGCCCAGTCATGCAGGACCCCCTCCTTCCCCTCCTCTGCTTCAGAGGGAAAGAGGATTTTCAAAATTCTTAAGAAAATAACACTTGTTTGATACCAGAGCATGAGTTCAGCAGGCTCAGGCTCCTGTCTCTGACAGCAGCCAACAGCAGATGCTTAGGGAAAAAACCCTAAGAACTACTCATTCATCACTTCTTATCTAGTCCAGCATTCTTGTGCCACTAACAGTAAAGCTCAGGGCAGACAGAGCCAGCAAGCTCATAATTTAGCACCAACAGTAAAATGTTCCATTCTCATTCAAAGCAAGACATCTGAGCTATCAGAAATTTGAAGCAGTTCAAGACACAAGATGAAGGGCAGGTACATCTATCAACTGTGCTTCTGGTTGAATGCACGTTTTTCATAGTGCTGGATTTGATGACCCATGAAGTTCCTCCCAGCAATAATATCAAATCAAACAGCACTTTGTTTTCTTTGACTTCAAGCACTGAGATGAGCCCCAAAGAAAAACAACCCAAGGATCACAGCTATATTTTAGAGGAAATGTGTTTCAGGTTTGAGGTAGTCTCCTCTCTGTCATTTGGTCTCATTTGACATGCTCAGGTATTTCTTACAGCTCTTCCCATTGTTTTAGAGATATATGTGTAAATAGTTCATATAGAAAGAGACAAATCTAAGTAAAGATGACCTGTCCACACTGGCCAACTCACTGATCAGTTCCTGCCAAATGATGTGCAACAGCTAAATGCTGCTGCTTCCTCCTGAGCAGAAATGTTCACTTGTGTCACCCTTCCATTTCAGAAAGAGCAATGCTGTTCCAGGCTTCCAGCTCTCTTCTCAAACGTGAAAGCTCACCAATGAATTCAGAAATTATTCAGCTGACAGGGCAATTGCAAAATTCTGGCATTTCCTTAGGAAGCAGTCAAAATAGAGTAAATAGCCTTATACAGTATTCAAATTCAATCTGGGCATCTTTGGTTGGAATACCAAAAATAGTAAAGAGAGATAAGAAATTGCTAAATAGAAATGTCTTTTTAAAAGCTGAAAGTAGGAATGTAACATTTGCAGATATCTGTGAAGCTGGGAAATACCAATATCTGAATCATCCCAGCAGCATGCAAGCTCTAACTGTAACATTCAGTGGTTTTCAGCACCATACCTGTGGCAGGTTAGTTCTTACCATCAGAGAGAATCCACCTGAACACAGCTTGCCCTTAGTAAGCCATTTCAAACCTGGCCTAACAGTATATTAGCAGTTTCTCTTATCTTCTAAGGTCAATTTTGGTTTAATCTCTTCTGCAGAGTTAGATGATTAAAACTTGCTCAATAAACATTTTTCATGATAAAACCAGAAACGATAACTAGGCTTCCTACAATAACACCACACAGCATGGCCAGGTATTCACATCTGTAGTTTTCATTTCTTATGCAATTATGTAGTCTGTTTTGTGTGTTACTAATTAGGCAATTTTATTATTCAATTGCATTTTATATAAGGGCCATTTATATAACATCTAATCTCACTAAGTGTCAGAACGAAAAGCTCATTGTTCTCAGGCAGGAAGGCAATAAAATGATCCCAGCAGAAAAGGCAAAGGCCTCCAGGGTCAATTGCCAGGGGCCACTAACCAAGCACCTTCAGGCTTTCCACACACCTGAAACAAAGCTGTGCTCTGGAAATGGGTCTCTTTATGAAGGAAACTGTGCAAGCAGGTCAGAAAGCAATGGCTGCCTCAGGACCTCAGGTTATCACTACAGCAGAGGCTATTTCTGTTCTTTTCTTTTATTCTTTTCACTGAGATGAAAGCAGTTGATGGAGACACTGATTAAGCCCACAGACATTTTGTACCAGTTACTATCACAGGTCGTTGTTCTAAGATTTATGGCACATGAACAGCAATACAGAGACTTTCACAAACTAAATCAAAGAAACAAAACCCACTGTTAGTGAAGGCCACGATGAAGCAGCATCAGCCTTTTTTCTAGGTAAATTAAAAAAACCCCAAACCTTCTTTCTGTTGTGAAATAGGACACTATTTAACATTTTATTTAACCAAATATTTTCCAACTCAGCAGAGAAGTTGTGTAGGAATCAGGCACCCAGATTACACTTTAGCTTACAGCTCAGCAAGTTGGGTGTAGTGTGGAGGGAAGCTTGAACCCAGATGTTTATTTGTTTAGATACCTCACTGTACCCTACATCTTAGCATTCCTAAAGGTCTCAAATACCCACAGACACTGGGCACTCAGTCTTGCCCTTCACTGCCTTCCTGCCAACACACAAGGCACAGCAGATATGACCTCCAGAGCTGCTGCTCATTGTGTCTGTCTTCCACAGTGGAAGTGAGAAGCAGTTGTAAATAGTCCAATATGTTGGACTATTGTTGGACTTCCATTATCAAAAGTGAAGGCACACCCTCCATTCCCTTCGAGCATCCCTGCTGGCAAAAAAAATGGCCTTGGAGAGCAATGTCATTTTGTAGAGTCAACCAGGAAATAAAATAATCCCCATGTGAGGAAAGCTTGCATTAAGAATCTTTCCCACCTCCAAATCTACATCTCAAGCACCAACACCAAACATATTTCAGAGCACACATCAGCTGTTGTACAGAGAATTCAGGCTCAGTCTCCTAGCAGCACCACTATTAATAGAATCTGTTTAGATTAATCTTCAGTTTCAACCTCACCGAACTCTGTGGACTGAATTCCAAAAGCCAAGATTATTTAGGTATCCATAACAAATTTTTCCTCCTCACTTCTCTGCAATTGATGTACATAATGTCAGAATAAGTCCAAACAACAACATCCTCAATAAGTGGCTGATCAGTCCAAAAGACCAGAATAAGAATATTTCACCTTCATTGCAGATTAATTGGCTCACAGGAGCTTGTGTTTTTGCCAACGTGCCTGTTCTATGGCAGAGATGTTTAGGAATTGTATAGTTCCACAGAGTTACTTCTAGAATTAAAGCAACTCTAATGCTAGCGTGATGCCTTTGAAATTAAAAATATACACATGCTGACATGTTTTCAAACTTGTCAGTTCCCATCTGGAACTGCACTCACTTATCTCTGCCTTCAGCTCTAAAAAAGAGTGCTGTTCGTGGAACCACAAATGGAAAAGCACTGTGTGCACAACCCTGGGCCACACAGCCCAGGGATGGGATCCATTTGAAAAGTGCAGCAGAGACAGCAATTGCAGCTGTATCACACTGACAGGGACTAACACAAGTCTGACCTCCTTCTGCCCAGGCTCCCAGACAGAACTCTCTTCCAACTGCTCTCTAATGCTCCCAACTCCCAGAAGGACACGTGCTCTAAGCTCCAATGGCTTTTAGGTCTTTGGGAAGCAAAGTTCAATTGAGAGGTACTAACTACAAACAGCCAGTTTCTACTTAATAAACAATTACAACACATACACACAGCTGCTTCTTTCCCCCATGGTTTTAAAGCACTCAAGCCACTACAAAGCCTTTGTTCCTTACAACCTAAGTGTCTATCCCTCAGCTTAACCATTTACATATTGCTCAAAACTGTCCGTAATATCTCTTTGTTTTGGCTGTTTCCACTTCAGTTCTACCACACCTGAACACCATTTATGACAGCTAAAAATATACAGAGATATTACTGTTCTCTGAAAGAATCTCAGAGCTGCCCCTTACCTGCAGTCAGGCGTGCAGGAGATGGTCACAGATCTTTTCTTGGCAGCTGTTTTGCTTACTAAGCTACTTTTGCTCCCCCTATAAAGAAAGGGTTTCTTTTTTCCACTCCTCTTGTACCTGAGGTACAAGAAACATTGGTACCCTCTGTGTCAGTGTCACCATGACTCTAGAGCCTCTAAACCAGCACATTCTGACCCCTGGTATCTGTTGGTGCAAATGACTTTAATTGCATTGCTTCTTATTCAGATGGATTTTTCATTGTAACTGCAGCGCTTTGTGCATCTTCAAATCCCACCTACTGCACCTCTTACATCCATAATGACACCCCCATGGCTCTCTGTGGTGCCTTACATCCACTGAGCATAGAACAGTTCTTTAGGGCAAGGATTATGTACTGCTTAGCATATTCTACCTCTTATTAGGCACAGGATAAATGATAATTATATTTAAAAAGGGACATTGTCAAATTCAGGCCCTCAAAACTTTAGACTATTTTCAAATGATCATGAACTAGTGATATTTCTTTTGCACCCTTTCACTGTTTTACCCTCTCAATATCCAACAGCACCAAACACAAACTCACATATTAAAGATGTGACCCACCCCTGGGATCTCTAGTTCCTGTGATGCAGAACATCAAGCTCCATGAAAATCTTATGTTCTTTTAGCTGGCCACTGAATCACAATTCTAGAAAATGGTTTATTGGTTATTTTATACTCACCCTTTAATGTAAATGATAAGCCTTTCTGTAAGTCAATATTTATGTGAGACATTAGATGAGCTCCCTAAAGGCTTTGGACAGGTCCTTTCATTTTTTGGTTGTTGACTTATACAGCCAATATATGACAAATGGAAGTAATTAATTCAAATATAAGTCTATATGCATAGCACCTGCATTTTAGAGGTGAAAAAACTTAGCTCTATAAGACTGACACTGTAACTTAACACCAAAACAAAGGTGTTTTTGATCAACCTCCAGCTTAAAGGCTTGGCACTGAGAATTTCTCAGTGGGGATACAAATCACTGGGTAGGTTTAAGTACTATCTGCTTGGCTGCCTTAAGCCCCACAGAATCTAGGAACTGACATGTTCTGAACCACTTGCAAGCCTGGCTGGATTGCATAGGCACAGAGGAAAGAGTAGAGAGCAGAAAAACACCCCATTAGAATCAATTCACCATGCACTTTCTAGCCACTTGAATTTACAGGGTGGCACTTTGCTCTGAAGAGGAGGTAAAATAAATCAGCAGCCACCTATACAGAATCCTTCTTCTTCTGAGTTCAGTTTCAAGCCCAGGAAATCTAGAGAAGAACACCAGTATTTAAGCTGAAGAGTGAATCTCACCCTAGATAAAGCTAATCCACCCCATCAGGGCTGACTTTTATCCATAGTTGAAAAGATACTTTGAAGAGAGAATGTTTTGTATTTCAAATGCATCTGTTTTGTATTTCAAATGCATCTCAATTTTTATGAAAGACCATGCAAGGCAGGATGTCTCCTAACCCTCTCCACAAGAGACTGCTTTTCTTTACAAATCAAAATGAGGACTGAACTGAACCCTGGGATCTGGGTAAACCTGCAGTTCAGACACTTTGGGGTTTTACTGCTCATGAGAAAATCACCTCCTGGGAAAATGGGGAAATAATGCTTCCTATTTGCTGTACTTCCATCAACAAAGAGTTGGGTTTTTCCTGCAGTGGAGGGAGGAAGGAAGAAAATAAACCTTAAAGAAACAGATGGTGAGTAGAAAGAATGGGGTTTACTACTCATCTGTGCTTAGTAGGACAATGTGCTAACATCTACTGGACCCACATAAACCATCTGAAAATCTCTCAGGTGTTTGCCTCTCCTATTTGGTTCCATTTCCAGTACCCATCCTGTAAACTCTGTCCATCTGACTAAATGCTGCCTCCCTTTCCAGACCTTTCTCTCCTGTGCATTACGAGGGGTGCAAGCAGAGATTGATTCAGAACATCAACAGTCAATTACCACAAGCATTTCCTTCAAAAGTGGCACTGTGGCACACTTGGTAACAGCTAGTTTTATGTTGAGCATAACCTATTTTATTGACAGAATAACAAACTTTATTTTAGCTTTCAGCTAATAAGACTCACTAAATTCTCAATTTCTACATTTACATTTAGACATTGCTAGCAAGAGACTTTGTACAGATCACCTAATGCAGGATTTTGTATTTTGTAGGCACACTTCTTGGGAAGGAGAAATTAGGTCCACCAGTGTCCTGTCCCTGAAAGGAAACAGCTGGGGTAAGTAAGCAAACATTAGGCAGACTGCATCTGATCACACCTTATATCACGTGCTTCAAAAGCCCAAGTTATTGCATTATTTTGTGGGAAATATTGGGGAAATAAGGCATGCAGTTTTAAAATGTAGGCCAAGCTTTCAATACCTGAATGCTAAACTAAGGCAGTCTGTTCTATACTGTTTCAGACCTAAACTCCAGAAATAGAATATTCAATTATGTGTATGATCGATATTTAGTGTCAAGGAAAGCCCACTGGGTATTTTATGGAATTCAGAAACAGTTTTACAGTCTTTTAGGAATGAAGTACTGAGATACAGATTCTCTCTGGAGAAAGTGATGCATGCTGAGGGTGCTCCACAAGATTGAAGCACAGAATTTGGGTCTAAGTTTTAGAACATCTGAGATGTTAATAAGGATTTACTGAGCACTTTTCAAGATTTCAAGTCCAGTGAGTAGGGAGAGGGGGGAGAAAGTAGGAAATCATAAGAATTTATTTTGCCATCACCCAAACACACATACAATGTTCTGTAGAATCTTACCCAGACATCTTGGTAAGTACCACCGAAAAATGGCCTAGAAGTTCACTCTAATCTGCTTCAAAAGTTTAAATCTCTTTATTTTTATATACAGATACCTAAGTAAGCAGTAATTCTGGAGTTATGACACCAGTGTATCACTGATTCAGCTCTGCAACACTTGGGATTCCCTATGGTCCAAGTCTCAGCAGGCAAGTAAGTCAGCGCCTTTGGTCTGAACACACTGGCTGTGACTGACACCAATTTACTGTTGGATCAGCTTTTCCCAGATCTAAATTGATAATTTCAATTCCAGAAACAGGTTTAAATCCATACTGTTTGAGAAGGTTTACAAAAAAGACAAAACAGAAGCTGAGCTCTGAAGGAAGCAGAATTACTACAGAGACTCAGGAGCCTATGCATGATCTTATTTGGTTCAACTGCATTGTAAATCCACCCACCATCCCACAAAAATAACAGATTGCACTATTCTGTTTCTTGGATGAGATTTTCAAATACTTTCTAGTTGGCCAAAACATGCTCCAAGACTTTTACTAGCAACTTTAGCAACAGAAAAACTGACACGCTGACACGGCTCTGGTAGCACTGAGAGCAGTCCCAGAATGAGATGTGGAACAAAGCACTCGGCCTTTCAGCCATGCGGGCAGTTCAAAGTAAACACTGCCAAACACCCATCTTGAATGTGTGAGCAAAAACAACCTGGGCAGTTCAAAGTAAACACTGCCAAACACCCATCTTGAATGTGTGAGCCAAAACAACCCCGGCCAGCAAATGATCTACAGAGCATAACTGCGTGTTTGCGTGAAGCTTGCAGATTTAAAAAGTATCCACAGGTTTGTTTCAATGTACTGAAGTTGACTAAAAGCCCTTCTTTTAAATATAGCACTCCTTGTAGATGAAACCTTTCATTCCTTTATTACATGGTTCATTATAAAATTATATACAGCTTCAATTGTGCTAACTTATAAAGCATATATTTGATTTCCTGAACACTAAGATCTGAAACGGTGGGAAGCTGGTCAGCAATTCTAAGCCAAATCCTTCCTGAGCTCTTCTGCAGAACTTTGCCACCACAATAAAAGAACATTTTGAAAAGAGCTCCTTTTGAAACATCTCTGGAATGGCAGCTCCCAGGCTAGAGCTGTGTGAAAATACAGGAGTCCTGTAAAATCTCTCCCTAGACCAGTACTAAGCAGTGTAAACTGCAAACTTCTACAGAAATCTGATGAAGAAATAACATTACTTGGTACCTAATGAGAGCATAACCTGCTGTTGAGCCAGTGAAGTCTTGTATTTCTCCAGATCAAAAGGCAGCAGCTGGTTATGCTCATCTATTGACTGAGATTTGGTTCAAGTTTGCACAGGGCAGCCTTCACAGCCTGACACCTTTCTACAGCATTCCACAGCCAGGAGATTAATACAGCAGCAGGGTTTCTGCTAGGTTAGGAAGGCAGAGTAATTACCAGTCATTTACTGCTAATGGCTATTCAAATCTCAAGGTACTGCCAGAAAAGATATTAATTCAACTCCTGCTTTTTGCTAACCAAAGGCCAGCAAGTCTGCCCTGTGTTAGAGTGAAGAGTCTATTTAAATCCCACTGGAAATAATGGGGCTAAAACATGGCAAAGAGTTAAGGAAACAGAATCCAGACTTTAAAAGAAGCACAAGTATTGCTGATGTCTTCCTTTAATGCAGGTTTTTTTCTTGGAATGTCATCAGCCTTGCACAGCAGTCTGAGAAAAATCTCACTACAGAAAAAGCCCTCTAGAAGAGCTCCTACCTCTAGAAACCAAGACTTCAGCTCAAAGCCCTGACTGTAGAATATGAGGTGGCTTTGAGCCATTTCCCACTCTATCACCATTTCTTCCCACTGATCCTGAGAAGTTCAAATTTGCTCAACACTATTTCAGTTACTGCTTGAATAAAAACACTCTTGCCAAAGCAGAAAAATCAATCTTGCAGATTTTTCTCTAACTATAACTTTGTCTAGTACAACCACCTTCATTGCAGTCACACCTGAAATTACTACCCATGAAACAATACCCTTTTGAGAAAGCCACTGCAGAAGGATATACAGTCCTGGTGTGTTTTAGGACAGATTGCAAACATGTTGAATCATAGTCAAGAGTGATTCTTTAAGAATTCCATTGCTTAGTTGTCCTGCAGCATCTCACATTCATGGACTCTCCTTAAAACCATCAGGGGAATTTTATCACTGACAGAATATTGAATGTAATCACAAAGATAACTACAGCCTGTGAAATAACCTGGAAGCAACTGCAAACTATCTACTGGAAAGTGTTAAGGCCAGTCAGCCAGGGAAGGGGAAGAAAAAACTGAAGCTTTTTTGTATTGCATACAAAATGCAGTTCATCTGGGTCTACTTTGCTGCCAAGATTTTATCACGGCTGAGTTTGGGGTTTGTTTTTCTCTTCAAAAGATTAGTGTCCAAGCATATGAATACATGGTATTTGTTTTGCTGTCGAAACATAAATACCATGTGTTTTATCCAGCAACACAGTTCACTTCAAAGATTCATCAGAAATGGAAGAAATACCATAGGCTAAGCCATTCCTCAATTAGGCACCAGAGTCTGGGGCAAAATTTCTGACTTCCAGCTCAACCTCTAAAGGCTGGTTATTTTATACTCCACAAGAAAGTACTGATACATTCTTTGCTCCTCTGTTGTTTGAGATCCACTCAGTTTCCCAGTGCATGTGTTTTCTTTAAAATTTCATCCCCATCCTTAATTACTTTCTCAAAGGCAACTGTCAATGCGAAGAGGCCCATATATTTGCTCGATTTATAGCCTTTTATTAGCTCCCCCTGCATGTGATGCCAAAGGCTTTTTTTTGCCAAGTCTCTTCAGTCCCTGCTTAAAGCAGAAGCAGATGCTGTGCATTGTCAGCACAGAAATACATGTTCTGATTTAAGCCACCCTATCCTGTTATTTATAGGTAATTTCAATTCTTGCAGAAGCTTGAATACCAATTTCTTATGGATAGGACAAGAATGGCTTAGGAGTTTAAACTAACTTGTTCCCAGATCCCCTCTCACTATGAATTATTCCCTCTACAGCTACAAGCAGCCCATTTCAGAGTAGAGCTGAGCAGGAGAGGATTTACCCCAGCAGCACAGCCCAGACCTCTCACTATGGTTCTGCTGAGTGTCTGGCCAAAGCCCTGCCTTTTCCCCAGGTACAGCACAATTAAACCCTAAGGCCATTGCATGTGCTGATAGACTGGAGAGCCATAAATTACCTGACCAAGAACACCACCAAGCAGTGCTCCAGGGTGCATGCTGTCCTCTAATCTTTCTTTTACACAGGTAGAGCTCCTACATTTCCACTACGTGTTCAAGCCTGCTCAAATTTCTTTATCCTCCTTCAGAATTGATTTCTCAGTCTTGGTACAGAATAGCCATGATAAAGAGCATGTGTCCATCCTCAAGGACACAAGAAGAGTCCCATTCTTTTCAAAATCTGCTTGCCAAGCAAAGCCTGTAGCTTCAGAGCCAGCAGCATGCAGCTCCTGGATTAGCAGTTAACCAGCTCCCAGCCACGGGCAGACAGCTTTGTGCACATCCATTCACTGGATTCCATTCCTTTCCTCAACCAGAGAGCAAGTCCACAGCACATGCCAACTTGTTACTCCTCTTTTCTCTCTGTATCCTTCTCATTCAGTGATCCAATTAGTTCCAATCATAAAGAACAAGTAATTTGTAGCACAATCCAAAATAAAGATATTAGAAACAATTACTGGCTATGTCCAGTAACATAATGATCGTGTTAGAGCTTTTTCAGTCAAGTTTCCTATCCAACATATTGTCCAGACACCCACATCTTTTTTACCTCTCTGGACTAAAGTCAAACTATAAAAGGATGAGTCCCTGAACACACCTTTAACACTCTGGTACAGCCTCACTTTAAAATTTTCCATAGGATCAACACAGTAGCTCCAGTTGCCTTGGCAAAAATCTCAGTTACGCAGGCTGAATGCTTAAACTCAGAAAAACAGACCTCAGCCATCAAAATTCACCCTGGAGATTTTATTACTAAGAGCAAAAAACCCCACAGCTTCCTTTTCCAAACCAAACAAAATCCTGGAATAGTTTCAACGTACTAGTCCAACACCTGAAAAGTTCAAAACATTATCTCCTGTTTGGACATGGCTTTCACTCACACATCCCTCATAAGCAAATTATTTTAAAAAACCATTTAGGTGCAGCAGAAGGAGGGAACAACAAACTGTGCTGGATCAAACACAGCAATGAAGGAACAAAGTAGAGAGAAATGCAGGTCCTGCTTGATGGGTTTGAAACTGCACAGGATGAGGAAAAAATTGATCTGGTGACTCTTCTGAACAAAGTATAATTGTCCTACTTCTATCATGGGTATTTTTATTACATATATGTGTGTATGTATATATTTCATTCATATATATATATGTATGTATGTATGTATGTATGTATGTGTATATTTATGTATGCTAATGCTGCATAAAGCATTGAAAACACTATAGAGAGAAGTTCATTTTCCTAGCTCCCTACCCAATTACCTCAAACCCTTACTGAAGCATCTTAAGTCCCAGAAAGCCAAAAGGTATCCAAAATTACATTTTCTTAAGTGTTTTAATTCCAGAAACACCACCACAAGAAATGGGGTCCTATTCACAGCACATTTAGACCTCAAGCAATGGATCTAGCAATCTTTTTTTACATCACAGAGAGACATGAGAGACAGGATCACTCCTCATTCTTCAGTAATACTGAGGCTGCCTGGAACTGAGCTCTGCAGCAATGCATTTCTACTGATGCTTTATTGGCCCAGCAAGCTATTTAAAGGTTTTGACGGTTTTTAATAGTTATGAATTTGCAGTAAGTTCTCCCTGCAGCTTTTTTCTGATCTTTTCTGCATTCTGTCCTTCCTTCCCACCTGACTCATCCAAACATCCCAGCAGCTGAGCAGCAAGTGTACAAAGCCACATCTTAATCCTGCCTAACAGACTCTTGAGCAGGGTACTAAGAATGAGTGGCTCAAAAGCAGCAACCTTCAGTAAGGCAATGAAGAGGTGTTTATGCAACAGTGTCTCCCTCAAAGAGCATTATATAAGCACAGTGATCACAAGGGCTGCCAGAAGAATGAGGCATCAGCAGCTCTTGATTCCCCAGTCCAACACATCTGTAAGCTAATTTTACACCCAACACTGTTTAAATAGTTATGACATGTGTGAGAATATACACCAGTACTCCAGCATCACCTCTGATACAACTCAAACCTTATGAAATTGTAATTCTCAGATGTACATTGAAGACATGCACTAATTCATACCCAAACCTACTTGACTGCAAAAAAACTATCAAGAGTATGAAATTGGCCTGGTCAGTCAGGCCAACACAGATAAGAAAACAGTTTCCTAAAACATGTGTCCTAAAAACATCCTCCCACTTACACTATACCCACAAAACAATCTGATATGAAGGAAAAGGAAAAATCATTCCCTTAACATCCTATCTGTGCAAATAATTTCATAGCTTTTTTTCCAGCAAGGGAATATATTGCCAGTTTTGTAGCTACAGCTATGCTGTTCTTTGTTAGAAACACTCCTCCAGTATCTCAGAAAAACAGTAAATATGTGAGAGACATAGTAGGGAGATGTTGGCAAAAACAAACTTAAGAAAAACACACAAAGAAAGCCAAAACATGCAAAGTCTGGAAGATCTTACGGTTTTTACACTGGTACTTTGTCCTGCTTGCTTCATGATGGGTGTTCAAGAAGAGGGGAAGGACATGAGTATAAAAAACAACAGAAGCCTGGGCTCCTGGCCCACAGGAGTGGAACTAAGATAAAGCAGAAGCAAATACAAAAGAACCCAGATGTGGCCTTGCTAGAAAGAACTGACAGATGCTGAGGTACCGCCCTTCATCATCTCTTTGCTAAAAATATGGGTCAGATCCAGAACTCTTCCAAAATGACTGGAATCACTCCACCTAAATTCAGTAGGCTTTGGATCAGACCTTTAACTGGGCCAAAAGCAAACTCACCATTTGCTGATCAAAGCTCAATAAAAGCTTTCAAAATACATATTTTCCTTGGTAAGGGCAGACAGCTTCCAAATTCTCAAAGTTCCTCCTGAAAAAGCAATAACCAAGGCAATTGTTGGGTGATTCATTGGTGTCCCCTCACTGTAGCTTGGGAATACACAAAAAAAGTATTTGTGTATCTGTTCTTTAGGACTATTATAAGCATATTGACTGCACCATTGCCATTAAATTGAAGCAATAAATAAGAACTTAATAATACAAATAAAATTTTTGAAAACTTGAAATTGTAAAAATCCTTTAAAATTAGTATCCCAATGAAACATTTCTCCAAGCTGTAACTTGGACAAAAGGCTCCACTTATATAGAGTGGCTTTCTTTTTATTTGTTTAGAAAGCTTTACAACTATGGTCTGTTAGAAATTTTAAAAAGCAGCCTCCCCATAATGCACCTTTACACATAATTTACAGTACTACTAAAGCAGGGCCTTTTCCTGCAAACACATTCTTGTGCTCCATACCTAAAGAATAGGATATTACTGTAAAACACGTGTGCGCTAGGAAGGAACTGTTATGTTTCCAATACAAAGTCAAGTGCCAAAGACTAGACAGAATATCCTCCCAAAAGAGAAAACACTGTTTAGCTTCCACAAGAACCCACAATGAACTTTGCCCAGTGGACTGGCTGGCACAGAGGTATATGACCTCAGTGATACTAACACAACATCATTAGTATGAGAGTGAAGCCATTTCTTCCACTGGATATTAAACAGCAAAATATTTCACTGCCTCTAGTCCTTCCCCTAGAGGAAGATAAATCACTGCTGATGTGAAGTTTCCCTCCACAAAATGTTTTATAAAGCATACTTAAAAAAAAAAAAAAAAAAAAGTGCTGCTAAGCTGTCTTATTTCTACAGCTCTGCCAGAGAAACTGCTCTTGCTATAAAGGTCTTGTTCCCTTGGACAAAATATTCAGTCTTAGCCTCAAAAAGAGGGAGAGTTTCTTACCTGCACAATTTGTGCAGGTATTAAAACCAGTTTAAATCTCTCCCATTGAAAGATGCAAGGTGAAACAACCTGGCAGCTGCATCTCTAAGCAGAATGAAGCACATCCTGCAGCAATGTCTTCTGAGAATCCTCAAGTCTAAATGGGAGATGCTGCCAGCCTGCTTTTGCCAACTTTTTAGGGGGATCATTTCACTACAACCAGAATCAGACCCTTGTCACAATTAGGCTGTGTAACAGCAATGCAAAATGCTTTGGTCAAGCCCTTAATTAGGCACACACTGGAAAGGACTTCAGGAAAACAGCAAGTCTGTCCTTCTCCTTCTTTTGTGCCTGAGGAATTGTTTAATTGTTTCTATAGACAAAAGCATTACAAAAGGGAGTCCAAAGTTAGTCACACACTTGTACAAAATTGTCTGACTAGCTCCTAATAAGGCAAATTCACAAGTGGAGAGGAAAGATGAGCTCTCTGGCCCATGCCATTTTCAGTAACTCAAGGGGAAAAAATCTTCATCAGTAACCCAGAGATGAGAAACAAGCCAGAGAAGGGGCGGGGGGGGGGGGGGTATAGGGTCTGTAAAGCACAGCCCTGCCAAGTTCAGCTTTTTCTTGGTTCCAAACCACTCCAGCACTCCAGGGTTTTCACCAGAATAACTCATTTCCAATGAACAATAGCATTCTAGCATTTTTATGGTCACACCTGCACACACATTTAGGAGGTTCATTTCCTGCCTTACTGTATACAAGCACAGAGAAACTCCTAATTTGTTTATTGCTCTCCAGACAATATTTTTACACTTATGGAGAAATAATATGTAAAAAAGTGATTTTAAAAAATACAATAAAGAGAAGGGAAACATATGAATTATCCTAAAGACTGGTAGCTCAGGGAATGTCTGTGATTTACAAGTAGGCAGCCCAAACACTTGATGTGGAGACAGACACCTTTGTCAAGAGTCCATTTTTTAATCAAACTGCCCAAAACTCAGGCATTACAGGACCTCCAGCATTAAAAAAATGTCAATAACCCAAAATACTACACAGCACCCAAGAGATCTTATCTTCCAGGTGTATGCAAGCATCTTTTGCTTAGTTCCTCCAGCCTCAAGATTCCTGAAAAGAAAACTGGCCAGGGGAATGCCTCTCAGGATCCTCTGCTGTACTCCTCCCCAGACTCTACCTGGCAGACTCACACAGAGAAGCAGACTTCCTTCCTCTGGTGGAAGAAGTGCAGCACAGGAGCTGGATATCACCTCATGGCTGCAAGAAAGGGGAGGAGACCTTGGCTTCTTTTACATTCCCTGCATAGGAAAAGGGATTTCCCATTGATAGGGACACATGAAATAGCTTGGCAGCTGGGAAAAACTAACTGCAAGGAAAAGGGAGGCTTTAGAATGACCACAATCACTACGTTGATAAATGCAGAGAAATCAACAGCACATAGATGCTACTACTGAGCCTTAAAGCAGTTGCAGTGTTGCTGCCTCTCTACATTTTCCATCACGATTTCTTAATACTCCTCCACTCAGAACAAAAATAGCCTCTTCAATATGCCAAATGTGCATGGCAAACATATTTGGCTTCTACATCTCATTTTATAAGCAAAAAATTAGGAAATGGGACTGATCTGTGACAAACAGCAAGACAGTCCAGTTTAGCATGTTCTCTCTTCAGTCCAAATTTTTTTGGGAAAGGAGACTACAGATGTAAGGACTTGGGAAAGGATATTTTAGCATAGCAGCAACAAAAGATTTTTGATGACAGCAATAAATGAAATGAAAGATTTCCCTGCCATCAAAGCTGTCAGCCCCTTCTAAAAATTATTACAAAGACACATTTTCCAGGACAACGATCATCACAGCTCAGCTTTGTGAGACAGTGTCATTCCTTTCTCACTCCTCTTTACAAACACAGCACTATCAAGTTCACTGAATTTTATTAGTTGTGCCTCTATCACCAACTACCTGACTATCATGCTTTAAACTCAGTTCAGATAGAGATCAGCAAGTTTGCTTTAGGGAGACTGAAGCTCTTGCTGCCCAGCTATCCTGCACTGTTCTGGAACCTCAGCATTAGCTTACAACATGATAGGATGAAGCACAGAGTCAAAGACAGAGGAAAATATCTCCTGTGGGCGGCCACGTGCTTGGAATGAGCAGCTCATCACTTCCTGAAATTCTATCATTTGTCTCATCTTGTTTTCCTCAAGGTCAAAAATCAGCTTTAAACTAGATTTTCTGTCCTTTCCTACTTTTACAGGAAATCACACCTCCAGCTGGTTAGTATTAAGCAATGCCCTAGTTATAACCCAGGGAAATAATTTCAGTAGCGTAGCTGCATTCACATTCAGAAACTAGCACATCTCAATATGGTTCATCCCTTACATGATTTTTAAAGAAGTCTTTCCTTCTAATTTAATTACTTGGAAGTGACTCCAAGTTCAGTTCCCTCCAGCAAGCCTGAATTTAAAAATACCTCAGACTGGTCATTCATCCGTGGCATTCCTGTTGCTCTGCAAGGCACAACGGCTTCTTTTTATCATTTTTGATTAAGTTAGAGGCTTCTTTTAACAGCAAGCAAAAGAGTGTTGTAAACTGAACTGATGCTCAAAACCCAATTAGCATTGATATTCACCAGAAATACCCAAGAGCTTTATTTGTTTTCACCCTCCAATGTTGCTCTGCGTCATGAACAACCCACCAGCTAAAAAAGTACAGTATTTCCACTTCTAAAGCTCTGCAGTTTCCCTTCTGGATTGCCCACAAAGAAGTTCACACAATAAAATGAGCCTTTCTGCATGCCAGACAAAGAAAAGTAGTAAGAGCCCTCCTTTCAGCCATTCTACACAAGATCTGATGAAAATTTGGAACCATACAAACCAGGATAATTATTTTAAAATATTGCAGTATGCTGTTACTCAATGGAAAAAGCCATGCAATTCTTTGGATATTTGCTACAAGTTCAATGATTATTCCAGGCTGTGAAATTTTTACACTACACATTCTTGGAATGAGCTCTTTTAGAGGTAGAAAGTTGCCATTTGTTTCCGCTAGAAAAGGGGACGTTTCCTTTAGCTGAACCACTTAATGTTGCAATAAAACACTCCAGGGTGCGGTGACAAACTGTCTAACAAGCACCACACCTACCCGTGAATGAAGTCAGTGTCCCTGCACAGATTAGGTGTGGCCAGACTGGACAAGCTCATTGTATCCTGTTGTAAATTATTACTTAATGAAAAAATCATAACTGGGGGCAGGGAGGGTTAAGCAGTGCTGAACTTTAAAACAACTCTACACATACAGTACCCAGCATGGGAAGACAAGGAAGCAGACAGAAGGATCCATGTGCATCATTTCCATTTGCAAAGTTTGCCCAAAAAATCCTTTCCTAAGTGTAAACTATGCAGACTTTTTCTTCCTTTTTCCTCCTCTTCCCCTGTCAAAAGAATAGAATAGCTTTTTTTCTGGTGAGATGATTCAACACTTACAGGGCTTTTACATTTCAACAAACAAATTTCATGAGAGGGAGGAGGACAACCAATAAACACATGAAACTATTACAAACCGTCCTGAAGTGAAAGGAATGCTTAATTTGGTATTGGAGATCATCTTGACATTGACCAAAGCTCATTATGCTTTTTTTTTTTGCTAAAGCCAAATCAGGTTTAATGTTTATATGAAATTTAGATTAACAGCAAACTCCTGACATGCAGGACTTGAACTGAAAAATCCCACAACTATGGAAAGGGTGGCTTGGCATCTTACAGAATATTGTGCTTCATTCTGGAACTTTTCTTTCCAAGAAAAGTCATCCCACAGTAGAATTATCCTTCCCTGAACTGTTCCTCTAGCTCGAGTTCTAACAATCAAAATTTGAACTCTTTATCCATAATCCTACAGAGAAAAGAAACAGGACTCCTACTAGAGCAACAGTGATTTAAAACTTGTGACTGTTTCACAACAGACGTTCTCAGTCTAAATGTTCTTTTTCAGTATCATAACATTTTTCATATGTTTACGCTCGAATCAATGTAATAGTGTCAATTTTAAGCGGTTGCTTAGAGCAATAATTATCTTTCAAAATAAATGGTCCAAATATTTTCTCCTGCCCTCTGGGAAATGAACAAGCTTTAAGAAGATGGTTGGTTGCTCAAGCAGCCAGGAGACACGGAGGCGACAGCTGTCAATACAGACAGAAACCCACAATTCTCGTAATGCAAACCAACAAACATTAGGATATAAAGAAGTCTAAATATAAACCAATTTGATTTCTTTTCTTCCCAAGCTTCTTTCTTGCTATAGAATAAAGAAATTTTGATTATACTATTCCAGACTGGAATTGTAACCACTTTCCCAGCAGGCAAGTCCTCCCACTCTACTCCTGTACACCCTTCCCACTGCTGCTACTAAGCCCAGTTTGATTCCTGTGGGAATAAAGTTCCTTTCCTAGCCATTTTTAAAGATTGCAATTTCATGGAACCCAAAACGTTACCAGATTTTTAGCCTGTTTAGTCTTCTCATACACACTACATTTTTTATTCTAAAAACAATTCTGAAGATTTTTAGAGAATGTAGGAATTACATTTAGACAAGAGATTATTTATACTTATCTCAAAGCCTGAGAGACATAGAGTTTGGCTTTTTCTTTTTCCCTAATCCTTAAAAGTAGTAGAGGAAAAAAGATAGCTTAAATCTGTGCAGTAGGGCTTTTAGGACACAATACCTTCCTTGTTTTATTGTGCCACAAAAACATGGCGATTACTCCTTCTCCCCTTCCCATCAGGGACTGATTTATTTGATGGATTAATAGCTTTGCCTATAAGAATTTGAAATCCCAGTTATTTCTGCCTCGAATAGTTGCCATGCTTGTAATTATTTCAAAGAATAATAATTACTTTCACCCAATCTATTTGAAGTTATAAAAATCCACCAGTTTTTGAACTCTAATCCATAAAACCACAACTTGTAAAGTCATAAAGGATTGCAAAAGAGTCAAACTTGTGAAATATTAAACATCATGGAGAATGCAAGGAGGCCTAAGGTTTTGTTCTTAAAAATAAGACTTGTATTTATGATACTGCTTAATACATCATACCATCCCTTTTTAGAAGTGAGAGATGGAAGCATCCAAGATAGTCTTGCAGAAATGTGACCACAACAAACTGAAACCCATAATTCTATCTGTAAAAATAGGCTGTAGGCTAAGATTAATAGACTTTACTGTAATTCCTGGGGAAGCAAGCGTTTTTCCAAATATTTCTGCATGCAGTAACATCTTTTACTTGCTCCGAGATCAGCTGTGATGATTTTGACAATAAAGAAGAAAAATGCATTGAAACAATCCAGATCAATCCAAGGGAACCCAAGTTATTTATAACCTTTAATCTTTTCCACTTTATAGATATAATATTGTATTTCTCACCTTCCTCAGACTAATAATTGAGTGAGGAAAAAATCAGCCCCAAGCCCAACACTTCTTTTTGGAACTTGACACTGTAAGTTCATATTCACTATCATATTTTTAAAATACATTAAAGTGACAACACTGGCATAAAGACAAGTGTTCAGAAAATTGGACTGCTGGAATAAAACTGTCCATGAATCTTTAAAGCCACTTGCATGTTAACAAGAGGGCCAGATTTAATCTCTTTATTGCCTGTATTCCCTAGAGGGCTGCTGCTGCTCTGCATGCTGGCTGAGCAGGTACTGCTCAGGATCACTGCACCCCGCCAACATGTGGCCTCGGGCCATCCTCACCGCATGCTGTGCACATTCTGTACTCAATATAGAATTGTTCTCCTTCTGGGATGTTCTGTTATAATTAACCTCATATGAGTGCTTTGCCAACATCAGCAGTTATCATTTTAACACCCCAGGAGTTGTTATCATCTCTCCATCTCAGTTGGATTTTGTAGATGGGAACCCAGGATGCTGTGTGTCCCCCAGAACGTGACTTTTCAGGGACATTGGCAGTGAAAGGGGCACCGCCAACATAACATGCACTTGGTATTGCTCAGAGCTAGGAGTTCAAGATGACACTGCTCTGCAAACAAACCAAGACTGCAGTCACTGTGAGATGACTGAAACCAGCTCACCCAGGTGCTCACAGGCTCTTTGTCTTCCCCTGCCCAGCTCCCTGACTGCCCACCTTAGAAGCACCGAGAAAACACATGACTATTTCTGAAACATCTCCTCGTTTCTGCCCTCGTTTCTGCTGCTTGCAGGATCCAAAACCTGGGCAGAGTCCCACGTCTCCTCCTCAGTGAGCAGAGCTGCCTCCTCAGGGCAGGGCAGAGGCCCTAGGCACCTGTGAGGGTGAACATCAAGAGACTGTAGCACTGTGCCCATCAACACAAACCCCACTGCTCTTGTAGAGGCAGGAAAAGTCCAACCACAAAGCAATCCTGTCCCATTTCAACTCTCTAAGGTTTAGTCCTGCTGAACTTGAAGATTCTGATAGGCAAAACTGGTTTTTTTTTAAATCATTCTGGTTTAGCCTAAGCACAAAAAAACCCCTTGATGTGAAGTGTATTTCCTCACCCAAATGGCAAATTTCACAGAACTAAACCTAACGTCTCATAGTGCAAGTGTTGGGGATAATTACAATTAAGGTACACTGCAACCTGCAATTTAAATTTCAAAGCAGTGATTTCATGCACAGGGGAGACTAAGGGCACAGTTTCACAAAAAATTGATGCCAAGAGCAGAGAGAGCACAGAACCAACCCTCTCTGCTATTGGCTACACAGGAACTGAACCACAACAGCACAACTGATGAAAGCCACCATCAGTGCTGGCACACAAGGGGTGTAAAAGGATGCCATAGGGTGTATGGTCTGGTAACTTTTTCAGAACCAGCACAGGATAAGTCACCTTCTGCAATCAGAAACAATGTCTCAAAAACTTTCACAGCTTTTAGTGATTCCACTGGTTGCTTCTGTCTTCCATTCATGTCAGAATCCATTTTCACTGCTTGAAGTTTGCTTTCCCATGTTTTCCCTCCTATTCACATAGTACCCAAAGAGGCCAGCAAAAGTTAGAAACATAGCCTACATATTTTATTTGTTCAGTTTCCTTACTTTTGGAAGCTTTCCAGATGGAAGCCAGGAAAACAAGTTTTAAAGACAGGGAATACTGACCAAAGGCTTAAGAAGCATCTGAAAGTACTTGCTTTTAAGAGGACTACATTACAACTACTCTTTTTAGTCCAGCAGTAGAAAGCTGGGCAGTTTTTGATCCAATGCAAGCCTTGGTGGCAACACAGAAAGCTCTGATTTGGGTAAGTGATCTGCACTACTTTGACAGAGCTACATAAATACAGAAGCTAAAAAAAAAAAAACAGTAAAAAGAGACATTAAATAATACTTGGATCTCCTGTCTCATTAACCTATGAGAAACCTGGGAATGTCAGGCAGAAGGGTTCCCCCTCTGAAAGTGTTCTATTTTAGAAGTAGTACATAGCACAAACAGTGGCTTCCTACAGCTTTAGTCATGTCATTTCCAGACAAGCTTGCTGCTCAAATGGGAGGACAAAGAGCAGAAATTACAGCATCACTTCACACTGCTGTGATTCTCTGGAGCTGTGTACTCTGCTCCCTCATGCCCAGGTGCCAGTCCCAGCTGCTGCAGTTGGAGGGTCTGCAAATGGAGCTGCTGTGAAAGGGCACACCCACATTCTGAAGTCCTACTCAAAGAGTGAGGTGAAAAGGTCTGCAAAAATTGCAAGCCCTTTATTTTAATTAAACACATGCAGATCAATAGTCACTCTTCTAGATATGCATAGTCTTGAGTTAATTAAACCAGTTAGTTCTTTTCTTTCCACAGCAATCAATGAAAACCATTTTCATTAATTAGCCCAATGGCATCCTAGCTCTGAAGAGTTTAATAGAGGCTAAAGCACTGAACAAGTAAGAAATATACAGGGGAGAAGAAGACCCACATGTCTTTAATCTCTGAAGAGGAATTACTTAATTTGAAGTTCTGTTTGCTTTCCAAACAAGGCTATGCTGAAAATAACTATGGGCCATAATGTCTTTTTTGTTTTCAAAAGAACACTTGGCACAAGAGTTTATCAAGGCCGAGTACTTACTCCCTTTCACCACAGAGGAGATAAAAAGGACAGACAAACTTCCAACAAGTGAATTGCACTTTTCATTAAGAACATAACTGTTTCAGAATCTGCATTTTAAAGTTTTGTAACTAGAATATAAAATCATGCAGTAAACACCAGTGATCGAAGAAGCTGCAAATTACAACACTGACTTTCCAGTTCTGCTCTCCATCCATGCTAGCACCCACTTACAAAGATTAGTTGTTCACACAGCTACAGGAATGAGACTGGTAATCATTGTACTGCAGTTTATCACTTTTTTTTTTTGCAGGTGAAAGAAAATGAGACAAATAAAAAAAAAATTAATTTGTTCTGTACATATTTGCTGTTCACTGACAGACCAGGTATGCAAAAAACCCAGATTGTAACTAGGTCTTCTTTCTTGTGTTAAATGCCATGACAACTCCAGTCCTTTGCATTATTAGCTCATTCAGGTATTCATAATTCTTTCAGTATGACACAAAGAGACACATCAGTTCCACTAAAATTTCAAATACTCTTTTGCACTACCTTAAATCAATGAAATTGCTTGTATACAGAAAGAATTGAAGTCACCAACAGGCACATGAGAGTCACTTCATTTTTCTAATATGTTTTAAAATAGCTAATGAAGGACAGGCTTTTTATAAAGCTTGGCATGTGTATTAAAAAACATTTAAGCCTTAGGATCTGATTTTTTATCAGCCTCTTCTTTTGGGCTTCTGACACTGCCCAACTGTCTCTGGTCACTCTGGATCACATTTCATCCCAGAAACAAAACAGGAGGCAGCAGGATAGACTCACTTTCTTCCTGCCCAAAGACTTCAAAGGAAGGTCTCTCATGCCTCAGTCCTGGGGAGCAAAGTCTCCCTGTCAGCCCCTGAGCACCTTTCTGAAACTGTCAATGCTTAATGAAAATCCACAACAGTGACCAAAGCACTCAGATTCCCTTTACCTCTCACACCCTCCTCTCTCCTGTGCAGGTTTGTTCTGTAAACCAGCAAAAACCACTGTTGTGAGGAACAGCACTGTTGAAAAAGCACAGATTAAACACCCACTGGTTCCCAGTCACTCCTCCCAAAATGTATTCATTTGGGCCTCACCTGCTTAAGCAAAACTCACTCAGGTGAAACAGGGATAGTCCAGTGCACCCCAGAATGAGACAACAGGGTTGGGGCACTGCCAGGTGCTCAGAAAAGGCCAGAAGCCTGAGATGCAACTTGGTACCCAGGGATCATGTTTGTCTGCCTCAGGAAGCTGCAATTCCTGCTTGTAACAGTCGGTTTAAGGTTCCTGTGAGTCATCCCTTAGCAATATTGTCCTTCCTTTCAGCAGGTGCTGCAGGTGCCAGCCAGGGCTGTGCCTCAGAGGAGCTGCTGCTCTCTGAGCAGTTTCAGCACAGGAAAGGGGAAGGAGCGTGGTGAGGAAGATGAGCACTTTGCAGGACACAGCTGAGCACTGTAAACCCCCCAGACACACAGTGGGCTGTTAAAGCATGCACAAGGACATTCCTCCCCAAACCCCCCAACTGCTTAAACAATCTTCACTCTGTCAATAAGGAACAGGAATGTTCTTCGAAAACCCGGGATGAGTTTGCTACAGGAGGATTTTTATGCTAATAACTTACTGAATGAGCCAGCTAGGCTCACTACATACAATTTGGGCTTCAGATACTCAATATATTCCTGGCAACAACTCTGCTACGTACTGAAGGAGCTCCTACCCCAGCAGATATTAGTTCCAGTTGTAATTTTAAAAAGTAATTCATTAAAATGCTGTCATGGTATGATAACAATGTTTTTAATAACCTGTAAATCATTTAAATGCCTACATTCTTTTGAAATTCAGGAAGATTTAACTACTGCCCATAGTACAGAGGGCTGGCCAAAACACTGACAGAAGAGCTATTCTATACTCCAAATCAATTTTCTTCTCCAGTCAGCCTTTAAAGCTCATTGCTAATATTAGCTTTGGGACTGCCTGAGATTTTAAAAGTGAGCACAAGAGAGGCACTTTTCAGAGGCACACTGGAAAAGTTTGGTTCTTTCCAACAGGCACTGAAGCAAAATTCTCCACACTCTATGTCAGTGAACTATCAGCTGCAGCAAAGCTTTTGCAGTGGCTTTAAATTTGGGACAGCAAGGGAAAAGGATGATCACTCTTCTGTATCATCAGGCTGTGAGAAAGAGTTGACAAGCTCAGTGGTCTGAGCCTGGACAAAAAAGTTATAGTGAGCACCAACTCCTTGCCAGCCATGAGTAACTGGGGCAGGAGGATATTCACACAGGCAGGGAGAGCAGATGTGGCAAACTGGCTTTTAAACCATTTGGAAACAAACTGTGACTTTAAGCAACAAGTTTGATTTAAACAACTCCAATCTTGCACTCTTGCAGGATTATCTGTTCAACGTTGAGAATAATTCTTGCGTTTCAAAGCAAACTTTAAATTTATTTTATGTTTCGGTCTTTCTCCCTGTGTGGAAGATACTTCTATCAGAAATAAAACATTTTTAAAACTGTCTTCAAGTTAATGAAGTCTTTGTGCATCAAGCTAAAGCCACTTCCTTTCAGAAAGAAAGTGTGAAGAGTAGGAGATTAAACCCACTGCATTAATGTGGATTGAAAGGCCATCAGCACAGTAAAGAGCAGCTTATATCTCACTTATATTTGCTCCAGGCACACACAGCAGAGTTTTATCTTCAGTTCAATGTAGATAACGCTATTTTAATATACTTGTATTTCTTGCATCTAAAACATTAACCAGATTTCAAAGTTAACCTGGAATTCGTGCTGCACAGGTAGGAAGCAAGTTAAAATGGTTTCTCATCAAGTCATCAAGCTTAATACAGATGACCTAATGTAACTGGTGATGTTCACAACTACAGGTGTTGGTAAGTCTGACTAATGAGCACTGCAGTAACAAGGATCACTCTATCATGTGCTAAGGAAAAACTGCTGCTCAAACTTACCTTAGGTGGCATTAACTATTACTGCAAGCCAGAGTCTGACATAAATACATATTTAGAGCCATATTTACTGGCTTTTTCTACCCAGCCACGAGGCACTGAAATCTTCGAGAGGAGCCTCAGCTCATTAGACTGTGCTATAAACATACTTCCAGCAGTCTGGATGCTGTACCAAAATAAACAGTGGCATTAAAAGCAGTTCTCCAGTATTTTTAAAGGGGGCCCAGGAAGGACAGTCAATTTGGTATACACACAATGTGTTACTGTTTGGCATCATTTCTAAATTAGGGGGAAATAAACTGGTAGATTTGAGCAAGTACTAGAAGATAGGCACAAGCCACCTCTGCTCTGGCAGGGCAAAACGCATTGCTGTCACACTACAAAGTTCAATGCATAACAGTGTCACCTCTTGACAGGTGGATTATGAGCAAAGGCAATGATGATGGAGTGCTTCAGGACACGAAAAGAGACAACTGCGAACTGGACTGAAGCTTTAGTGTTTCTGCTCTGGAAACTTCATTTCTCAGAATTTCTGACCTAGTCACTTTTCCTGACATTGACAGAAGATTATTACTTCTCCTTGGCTCTTCCTATGTAGTCTCCAATAATAGGGTACAGCTGCCAAAGTTACCCAAACATATCCCTGTAAAACTGTGGTAAATGTTTCACATTTTGTCCTTCTACTACATGGATATTAGTGTGGGAAGTTTCCACACCTTAAAACCTTTTTCAGTCCCCAGAGAAGAGGCAGCTATTCTCTGGAAAGTTTCCTCTAAAAATCTCAGCCCTATAACCAAACCCCAGTATTTAAGAGGGGTTAAAATTAACCCATCCAGTTTTCTCTGGGATTAGCAGGAGGGACAAGGCTTTTCAGCAGCAATGCAGTTGGCTCGTGAGGCTACACAGAATTAATTACCTGTTGCCAGCCCCTGGTGTAATTCCAGTGGTGGGGGACATTTTCAGCCACAGCCTCCCACCAGTGAACCCTCTTCACCAGCAACTTGTAAAGCACAAGAACAGATGGGCTTTGTGTCCTGTGCTTGGCCTCCAACAGCCCCCAGACCATGACAGAGAAACTACAGTGGAACATGCCAATGGAGGATCCTCGAGCTAAAGAGGCCACATTAACGTGACTCACAGAATCACAATGGAAATTCTGAGGAATTCCATAAATCAGAGTGAGCCATTGCTGCACTCTGACATTCAGCAATTTTCCTGAAGAGAGATTGTTAAGCGCTACTGAAAAACAAGTAATTTACAGCTAGGGAAAACGGGCAAATCCATTTTCCTCCCGACTTGTTTGACTGATCTTGAGGAACAGGTGGGGATGATGAAGGTCAAATCCGTATTTTTTGGTAACAGTCTCCTTCTCCTGTATGTAAAGACTCATTTAAATGTAGAACTGCTGGAACATGTATGTAGAAATGTTTACTCTCTGGAGTTTGGGTGCCTGTTCCCAGACGATGAGGGCTGCTGGGGCTCCGTGAGGGGAGCCCTCAGCCAGGCCGCGGCATCTCGGGAAAGGCCAAAACCTGCACAGAGTGTGGGGAAAAGTGTGAGGAATGTCCCTGGAGTGAGGGGAAAAGTGTGAGGAATGTCCCTGGGAGTGGCTGTGCTGGATTCCCTGGCAGCCAGCACAGAGCAAATCCACACTGCAGCCTGTGGCAGAGGCTGTGCCAAAGCAGGGGGTATTTCCTGAGGGAAGGCGGCAGCAGAGAGGAACCGCAGCCCATGGAGAGCCCACACTGGAGCAAGAGAGGGGCTGAAATGGACAGACCACAGCCCACATTCCACCTCCTTTCAGCCCTGCTCGGGGGATGGAAGAGGTAAAGGAGTTGGGAATAGAAGGAATGAAGCTGAGCTTGCAAAAAAACAGGGTATGAGGGGAAGGTGTTTAGGTTTTATCTTTGCTTTTCATCATCCAAATGTAATTTAATAATTATTAAATAATTTTTCCCTGAGCTGAGTTTGTTTTGCTTTTGATGGCAACTGATAAGTGGCATCCCTGTCTCTATCTCAACCCACAAGGTTTTTCATCCCATTTTCTCTGTCCTGTGAGGGGGAGAGTGGCAGAGTGGCTGGGTGGGCACACAGCCAGCCGAGGCCATCCGGGAAGGGCAGGACAGAGGGAGAGCTGGGATTGGGAACCGGCCCAGGGCTCCACGCTGGGCTGCGAGCAGCATGAAGCCCTGACACAGCACTAACTCTGCTTTGCAGCCATGGCTCCAGCACCTGCAACAGACTCCCTGCACAGAATATTTCCAGCATCTCTAGCTATAAACCAGCGATACTATAGGAAACATAAGCAAGAGTGCATTTAAACTGCTGTCAACACCAGCTCTGATCTTTCATGCTGACATTCACTACCCTCACAATCCAAGACTGAAGGAATGCATGGAGGAGTGACAGGTCTCACACAGAGCACTGAGGAAACAACAGCTTAAAAAAAAAAAAAAAAAAAAGGAGAAAGATGATTTCATCAAAAAACAGCCAGCCAGATTCTATTAATCCTGACTGTACTTGCAGGATCTCCAAAGGACCACAGACTAGTGTACTCCTTATGTTATTCCTGCCAATCACCTCATCGAGCCAGAAACACCAGACAGAAAGCAGTCTTACAAAAAAAAAAAATTAAATGAGGGAAAATTCAACTTTTTAGCTTTAGATTCAATAAGATACTGGCCTTAATGAGAATACAGGGAAAGGAGATAAGCAAAAAGAAGTAAAAAGGAAAAAGTGCAAAACCCCAGCATTTGCTTTGAAGACTGTCTATTTTAAATTACTGCTGACCAAAAAATGAACAAAAGTAACAGGAAATAAAATATTGCTGTATCTAAGTGCCATGTTTCCATAATAATATGGAACAGCATCATATGCTGCAATAAAATGTTTTAGCTGATCATTTCTTGTCTTTTTGGCACTCGGTTGACACACTTTTAAAGTGTTAATTAAAAAAAGAATCAAATCAACACTACAAATTGGATAGATTTGTGCCCTACAAACAGTCTCTTCTGACCAGTAATTTGTGGAGCTGGGGCTCAGCCAACTTCCAATGAATCTGTGGAGAGTTTCCAGCAAACTGTCATCGCAGCAGGATGCAGTTCTTGATAGGGTGATCATACATGGCAAGGGAAGTGATGCTGAACTGTCACTAAACAAGTCTATTTTATTGTGCCTGAACCTTCCTTTAAGGCTCACCCAAATACAGAGATTGACAGTTTATATCCAGATAAGCATTTATATCACAATGCACCTAAAGCCCCATGGTATCCACATGGACATAAGCTTTCTGGATGCTTGTCACATTGTGGGAGAACAACAAAGAACACTGGACCAGCCACAGCACTAGAACACAAATATTTTTTTATGTTTATAAATCAAATAGGCCATGACAAGAGACCTGAACACGCAGTACTTTCCCCTTAGGGATTCTGACTTCTTTCCCTTCTATTTTCTTTAGTTTGAAATAAAGAATTTTCGATTTGATATACATGAGAGCATTTTAAGTGTGCCTAGCACAGCACTCATCCTGTATTCATCTATTGCTAATATTTTTAGAAGGCTATTTCCAAGATACAGGTAAATAAGCACAAAAAGCTAATCTGCATGTAGAATACTAACAGTATTTTGGAAATTCAGTGTCGATGTATTGACTTTTGACAGGTTTCTGCTTTCTGAACATGGACCCAGTCAAGGCTAGGCAAATACAGAGTAAGAATCAGCAGTCTAAGCCTCCCTTGATGTACCTTCTCTCCAATAGCCTTTAAAATATCACAGGTAATGCCAGGAAAGTGATTGTGAAGTGTTTGTGTACTCTTGGAGAAAACAGAAAATTCCTTCTGTGTTACTGCCATGGAAATCAGAATATCCCTGCTCACCCTGAAACTTCTTCCTTAGATACATAAGATGGAAGGGGGGGAGGGAGGGAGGGAATGAAAGAAATCCTTGCCTACTGCACAATAATTCATAATAGCACTATTTTATATTCTCCTGTCTTTCCATCCAGCCCCCTACCACTTAAATGGGTGCAGACTGCAAATTGTCTGAAATGTCTTCTAAGAGAGATAATTTAGCTTAAAATCACTGTTTTCTGAACTCAGAAGAACAAAAAGAGTAAACAATACATTTTTAAGACTGTCACCCTATGGAAGAAGCAGATTGAAGAGGACTGGCTTTCAAAGGAAAAGCTCAGTATTTCCTGAAATTTAGAAAGACCAACTTGAAAACTAAGGAGCAAATAGAAGCATCTGAAAACTAGCAGCCACTGGAAAAGCTGATGGGATATGTTTAAATATCTGTTGATGGGACTGAAAAGGCACAGGTATAAAGCAATATTGCATATTTTCCATTCTGAATCTCTGCCAAATTAACTATTAGGCTACAACCTTTCTGCTACCTCTGCCCTTCAAGCAAAGTATTTGTCCCAATTACAGCTTTAACCAAACGATTCAGATGTTTCCAAGTGGAAGCTGACGAATGTTATTCTTTTCTCCTGTTGAAAAGCTCATCTCTTCAGAGCTACAGAACAGGATCTTGTCCTTGGGCCACAGACAGACATCTTTCAGAAGGGTAAAGCCCAGGACATGTGCATGCTAAAGGCTGCTGAAGGAACACAATCAGCCAAGCCAGGATGACCGAGAGCCCTCCAAGGGATCTAAATCAAGCATGCAGTCCCTTGAATATCTTGGAGTAATCACTTTGCAGTGAGATTTTAATGGGCAGGTCAGGAGATCAGATTCAGGTTCTAGCTTTAGATGGGCTTCAACCCATTTCAGTAATTTTTATACAGCTTCATCAGGTTATTAGGTAGGCACAGTTAAGAAAAAGTGAGAAGGAAACTAAGAGATCTGAATTAGATGTAGGCTGTTTAATTAACTGGCTCAATATAACTGCAAGCTTTTTTTATTAAAAAGGAAAAAAAAAATGCCTTCCAAAAGAAGAGGCCAAACTGGGACTAAAAGACAGAATGTATATTAAAACCTCAAATTTTCTAACCAAGGAGTTGGCAGGACTCACTTGCCCAGGGGAATCAATCCCTCATCAGACATGCAAGCATCCACCATCACACATGCATAGTGTGCTGCTTTGGAGACTTATCACAACATACACAATGGCAGAAGCAGCCCAAAAGAAATGTATTTCTAGGGGAACCAAGAAAAAAACTGGCAAGAAGAGACACTTTTTTAATGATGCCAAGTCGATATTACACTCAAAATAGCTTTTTCTCATTTCCAAAACAGTTGAAGCAATAAAAATAAATAATGTCACTCTCAAAGACACAAACAAAAGCACGAAACATATTAATCACCAAAATGCAGGATCAGTGCCTCACTCCACTAAACAGGGCTCTCTTGTGTTCAGAGGAGGACAATGTAACTGGCAAATTGCTACACATTTCTTCCCCTTTTGACCAGCCAGCGACTCAGCTTACTGTTCTGGAGCAAATAAATTCACAAAGAATACAGAACCTCTTAGTGGGCAAGAAGATAGAAATATTGGTCAGCTTCTTTGGAGAGGATGCCAAATATGTGTGAGTCACATTAAAGACAGTGGCCCACTGAGAGCACTTACAGTTTCAATACAGAAGAGTTGTTTCATCAACCCCTAAAAGCCACCCCAGCTCAACAGATGGGATCAGATTTTGAATTGCATCTTGTAAGGCCTCTACTCTGGTAGAGGGTAAACAGGCAGTGAATCACCCTTTGTGTGTGTATTGGGCAAAATGGCTGAACAGACTGAACTGGAGATCACCTGTCAAGAGAGACAGAACAGCAAGAAAAACCACAACAGTACAAGAGACAGACAAGATGCAGCCAGACAAGCCCAGGAAGATCCCGAGTGATGGAAAAGACCAAACACAGGAAGTGAGAGATGAGCTCTGTAAAGGGCTCATAGCTTAGTCCTCAGCCATGCCTCTCCCTGAGAGGTGGAGTGGTTGGAAGCAGCTACTCAGGACACTTAAAACCCCCATAGTTCTCTATTTCCTTCTGCTGTCAAGTGCCTCTGAAAGGTAAACCATGTACTTGAGTTATGCTAAAAGTCATGGGTCATGGCAGTGGGCTGTGACAGCAGCTGTGACATTTGGGGTCAACACAAGCCCTGGGGGCAGATCCTACAGAGGATAAAGAGTCTCCTGGGAAATGAGAGGTGGAGAAAACCTGTGTCTGGAAACCTTCTTCGGGAGCACTCTAGGGCTCAAAATTCACAACCCCCCAGCACCCACCACAGGAGGAATTAAAAACTACCCCACCTAGATGTAAATGGAGAGATGATAGCTGGCTCAGAAGAGAATGTCTCTTATCAGATATGAATTATAAATCAAACACAACAGGCTAGAGGAGAAATCATTAATTTTTCAGTTCTCAAACCATAGGTATCATGTTTAGCTCTATCCCACTAGTCATTGTAATACAATGCAAGAAAAATTACTTGCAAAAGTAACTAGTCATTGTGGAATCACATACAAATAAAAATTTAAAGACTACAATGATACTATTAAACTTTTAAAGAGAGACAACAAAGCTTTAGTGCATGTATTTCTCTATTCATACATTCAATACAGTGTTCAAGAAACAAAATGGTCTTGGTACCTGATGGATGGCCCAAAATGACATTAGACAGAGTAGAAACTGTAGAATTAAGCAAACCTTCAGAAGCCCTCTCTGAAAGAATGATCTCCATCCAGTCCTGGGCTGACAGGGCTTCAGTCTGGAGTTGGCACATCTGTGCAAAACTTGCTAAGCACCAGCACTCCAGTTGTACAGCACCTGTCTGCCTCAGTTTAAGAAGTGAACAGGGATCATAGCACTGATGACCTTATCCAAAAGTTGCATTACTAGAGACCAGTAGGGATGGAGACTTCCTAAGGAATAGCACAGCTTTGCCCCAGCAAAGTCTTCTCAACTGAAGCAGAGAATGAAAGCAGATTTTTTCCAACCTGTTTATTATCATCAGCAGACCAAATTTCAATGCCATATTTAAGACATTGTATCTTATTATCATTGCAATCTATTTGTCAAATGCCTTATTCTAAAAATACACAAAGATGACACAACAAGAACCATTTAATTTCAAGGAACCAACCCTTCCAATATTCTAAAAACCTGAATCTGCCTGTCCTCCTCCACCGTCCACCAGATTCTTGAGAGCACTGCTCATACAGACTGGCTTTGATTGCAAAATTAATAGATTACGTAAGATGAGGGAACATTCTCAGCAGAGCTCTGCCGAGAGGAGCTGAGGTGGTCCTGGCATTTTATTTCTGATACAAAACTATCTAGACATGGATTAGAAGTTTTGTTTCACAACTAAAAAAAAAATATCACATTGACTCAATGGCTGCACCCAGAAAGTCCTGTTATTTTAATCCTGCATTGTCTCTTTGTACTGAAAATTCTGTAGCAGATATTAATTTCCTTTTGCTGCAGATGCTACAACTTCCATACATGATTTAGAAGTCATCAGATTCAGAGGCTTCATACCTCCTTCTGTTTGACTTGTACTGTGTATCAGAAAGCAGCCATTTTATATACCTCTTTGTACAGAATTCTCAAAACCTAGTAATTAAAAAAAATCTAGTGCCTGTTGATGCTCTTACTGTTTTTGCCACAAAGGCTCATTAGCCATTTACACAAGATACAGTATGTGCAAAGCCAGCTTCAAAGAGAAAAGAAAGATGTGAGACTTAGGCACCACACAACAGAGAAATTAGACAAGAACCTAGAGATCTAGAGTTCCTGGTCAAAGCCACCTGTCTGAGCACATGAAGGTGACCATAAAGACATCCTCAAGACCCTGCTCCATCATTGTGCCTTGCAATATTGGAGGATAAGCCAAGTTAACAGTGTGCTTCCCCAGGGAAGTCTCGAGGCAGCGGCTCCTCAGCCCAGTGCCAGACACAAACCCCATGGAGGGAGAGCTGCCCACCTACACAACTCATGGCTCCTGCTGCTTGGAGCCAGGAAACTGCATCATCAAATGCTGGGGCTTGGTAAAACACAGGAGGTGGTTCAGCAAGCTGCTGACAGCAGACAAGGGTTAACCACAGCATTATTAGATCATAACACATCTGGAGTCTTATTGCTGGGGTAAACATTAATCTTCAGAGAAAGCTAAACATGCAAAATGAGATCTCACTCATGAGGAAGAACTGAAAGTTCTACACAATGAAAATAATCCTAAATAACTTTTGAAACTGAACTGGCTGAAAATGGGGAAAGGAAGTGTTTTTCCATAACAAAATAACTACCTCTCCTTGCTGACTGCGATCATAGTAAACAGAAAAGTTTTAAGCTGAACTTTTCCATTTTGAAGCATTTCTATGATTGACCCAAGTTTAAATTAAAATTATGCTTGTTTATAGAAATGTTCAAGCTTTCCTTATTCCCAGAACTGTACTTAAATTGTGTTGATATAGATATTACATTACATTATTTCCCTGAAGACATGAATAAGAGCTAATGTAAATGCCAATTTAGTTTTAAGAATCATTGGAAAGTAATGCTTTGTCTGGCTTTATTTATGAAAGCCCTTATATATTTAAGCAGTCTCAAGTTTGCTTTGTTGGGCTCCAACTTAAAAAGTAATTTGTTCATTTAAGAATATTCTGCAATTACTTTAGTCTAAGAGTGTACCAAGCTTTTCTGGAGAGTAGTCATTTCATGGTGCACACGTACACTGGAAACAGCTGCTTTGGTGTTTACATTTCAAATTCAAGAAAGATTTTTCTTGCACCTGGCACCCCCGTCTACTGTTGCTGGATGATCTCAACACACAGCAGCAGAGTACAGGTATCTCATAAGGATTTCACATTTGAAGTGCACAAATTCTGTGTTTACACTTCCACAAAGAACCGCGGTAACACTGCAATATCTAAATATGGGTTACTGTACAGTTTATTCCATAATATCCATCCTGAGAAAAACAAAGAATCAGGTTACTCACTCATGTTTGCACAATAGTTTCAAGTGCAGAATTTTAGGCAGTTTGGACAGCTTTGAAGCTAGTCTAGCTAAATTGCATTAGTAACTGCAAAAAACCAATCAGTGACTAATTAAATCCTCTTTCTGGATGCAGATTACTGCATAAGATTTATGTAGTAGACACTACATTGTGGTGTACTCACTGGAATTATTTTTTCCAATCACCAAACAAGGATTCCTAAAATTGCCTCTCCATGGTAAAATAAGATCAAGGCTGAGTAGGTTTTTTCAATCTATGGAATTCTTTGCAAAAGAACAATAGAGAATTTCCATTAAAAACTGCAGCATTTCTGTCTCGACCTCCATGCCTCTTCCTCTCAATTTCATTAGCTGCTCCCAGTGACAAATGATCAACTAATAGTATCTCTGTAACAGTGCAGCCAAATTGAACATTACTCTTGGATTATAGAAAAATAAGTGTTGTATTGACTGGCTTGAACCAAAGGACAGTAAATCAGTGTTCCACTTCTGCACTGATTACACAAGTGTATCTCGTGTAGCTTTATAATACTTCTCTCCCACTCCAGTGTGCATCTCCTTCATGCTCTAAATTGGCTTACACCACTTTACTGCTATATTTCAGACATCTTCCAGTGCAAACTGAACAAAGCTCATGGCCTTGAAAAGTTTCCTTGTAGCTTATACACTACATGAGCACAGAAATCCTGTTCCAGGTCATCTCTCACAGGTCCCCCAGAGATCCCCACACCACAGGGTCCTACAGCTGATTTCAGCTCAGAAGCAGGTAGTAGCATAATAAGTTGTTTATACAATAATGTTATGTGTATAATTAGTGATTATCCCAGGTAATGAATCTCAAAAATCAGATCTCCAAGGTCACCACATGTATTTATCTCTCAATGTAAGTTTTGTGGTTTTGACAATAACATTCCTTAGTTGACATTACTAGCAAACCAATTGAGCTTGAACAATCTTGTAGAGATTGTTTCTGTTTATAAAAGGATACACATGTGGCATATTGGACAAACAACAACAGTATTTAAATTAGCATCTTGAAAAGGACTTTAGACATAAAAGAAAAATTGCTTGTATATTCTTGTAAAAAGGCTGAGAGGCCCACCCTAATCTAACTGAGACACTCATTCCTATTTCCATATGACCTTAATCTCTGCTTATTAGGAAAAATAGAAAGGAGGTTGCTACTGGCATAAATCACACACTGACTACAGCTGTAGCCCATGTACAGCAATAACTTCCATTCCAGTAGCTCTTCTGCCTTTTTCAAAGTGGATCTACAGTGAGCACTGAAATGCCCCTGCAGTGGCTGCAGAAAGCTCTGCATCCACAGCTGAACCTGTGTAGCCATTTACTGCCCTCAACAAACATGATTTTCCTTTTTACTCTCTCAAACTAGAGGAAGAAAAAAAATAAGAAATATCAAGTTTTTTCCTAAAGGAATGAATTTTAATAGCTTTCAGAAAGGCCCTGTATTGCCAACTTTGCTGTTGGAAGCAAAGATCACTGCCCTTGGAAGCAAAGATCATAAAATTAACTAGCTAAAAGTAGTAAAACCGAGGCTTCTTATGGCATTAAAAAAAAAAAACAAAACCAAAAACTTTTCACACTTCAGTTAAATATATTTTCCTGTTGAGACTGCCCGTCTTTTCTAGACTGACAAGTTTGTCTAGATTCTATTTCCAAAAATTTTATAGCAAGATGAAATTGCCACAGCTTAAAAGGACATTTCTTTGTCATAACCAAAGTAAATATTTTTCAGAAGATTACAGACATGACAACTGAGATGACTCAGGTCAAACAGGCAAGTGTTGCCTCTTTTGGGCTGCAGGTAGAGTGGACAGGAAAAACCTGCCATTAAAAATGCATTTAACATGGAAAATGTTAAGGTATCTCAGGAGGCCAAACTGCACTGCTTGAAATCTGTATGTGACTGTGAAGTCAGTTTTAAAATTCACCTGATTAAACCAACCCACACCTTTTTGCACTTTCTTTTTCCCCTGTACAGTGTCACCAGCATGGCTCTCAGTGAAGCTGTTTCCTGCCAGTTCCAGAGATTTCTTTGTTTGCCATATGGAAAGCAAAACAGAAAAATCAGAAATACATTAATATTCCATGTAGTGAAGAATGGTGTGGAGAGAACATTCAAGGAGTGGGCAATTTGTTCTGTTTCATAATTAGCATTACCACTATCAAATGGACCCCTAGCTAGAAACAGACAAGGTAGAGGAGCTTTGTGCTCCAAAGTTTTCAGAATGCCAAGGATATCTGATATGATCATCTGGTTAGGATGGGGGAAGTGGAGTTGTGGAGTGGCAGTGTTTCATATGCTCTCATACAGACCACAGCACACCTGGAGCTTCTGGCATCACACAGCACAAGCAACTGCCACCAGAGCTCTCCCAAATCCTCAAGCAGCCTTCAGCAAGTTTTTGGGCAGAAGCCAAACTGTAAGATGGATGTAAGACCACACTCTAAGGCAGAATTCATGCTGTCCAGCAGCATATCAAGATGAAATTGTAGCTCAGATTGTTTTATCTTTATTTTCTTTATTGTGCATCTACTTCTCAGCATTCAGTTCCATTTCCTCTAGGCTGGTATAAAACACACCTGTGTTACAGATGAAGCTCCATAACATCTGAAATATACATTTTAAATCACATTTTATCATTTGATCTAACTGAAATCAGAACACTGCACTGGCAGAAGAGAACATCTGCACATCTGGAACCAAATACTTTAGGCAAGGAAAACATCTTTGGATACAAATCAAATTCACTAAAGCAAAGATGATCTTCTATTAGCTTGGCCTTTGCTAGTGACTTAACAAACCCAAGTGAAAACAGCAGACTGTATTTTTCCCTTTGTGAATATATGCAAGTCATGGGAGGAAAAGATCTAACAGATAGTTCAAGAACTCTAGGTACACATATCACTATATTTTCATTAACTAATTCAGGATGGTTATAATAGTTTTAAACTTTAAAGTGCTGTTACCTGTTTATTTTAAGGCTGTTCCAGTGCAGGATCAAATAACTGCAAGAAGGGGGTAGTGCCTATGATTTAAGGGGTGAATGCATCATAAGTGCATCTGGATTCATACATGTCTAACTGCAGAAATGCTGAGTCTTTCTAGTTCATGAAATGCAGTAACGTGATATACAAATGTAGGGGGAGCACCAATTTTTCTTTAAATAATTATCAACCAAAGCCAAGCTTTCTGTCCTGTTAAGGTAAATCCAGCAGCCCTGCTATGGAGCACAGTCTGCCAGCCATTCTTCCTCCTTCTGCCATCTGAACAGCACAGGTTTAGGCTAGTTCTCTATTTTCTTTCCATCCCTACTGCGACTTCAACTTCAGTTGCTCTTCTACACCAATTTATCACTGCTCAATTGTTTCCTGAAGGTTATTAGTATTAGACTCCCTGTGCCACAGACTGCATCAGAGTGCCAAGTGCAGATGTCTGTGGTGTATATCTATGATTATCTCCCATTATGACTCTTAAGAACAAAGTTGTTCCTATTTTCAGTACTGACTGAATGAGTTTTCACCTTATTTGTGCTTTCACTTCACCCAGAAAATTACCCATTTTATTATCCCATTTAAAGAAATAATATACAGCAGTGTTGCTGCCATTATATCAAAGAAGTAGTGGCATCTAGACCTTTGTTATGAATTACATGTTTCCACTGTATTTCAAAGATGCTCAAGAGGCTGCATGCTACAGAATATAGTCTGAAAATGGGTATTTTATGAGAAACTTCAGGCCTACAATATTCATTGAGAGAATGATGAGCATTTTTCTCCTTACTAAAATGAGCCACAGTTTCCCCTTAAAACCATATGCTTTCAGCTGGCATTGCAGCTGCTGAACTACCTCAGAAGTTCTCAGCACCAACACCTACAGCAAGTAGCCAGTTTAGGCAGGTGAAGAGAATTACTAGCTCCAGAAAAATTATAGAATCATTTAGGTTGGAACAGTCCTTTTAGATCATTGATTGCAGCTGTTCACAGGTGACATTCTGCTTGCTGATAATTAAGCTGCATTCTCTGCTAACACTAAAGTTGTACAGTCAAAAATAAGGTGGGAAGTTCTTGAAACTCAGGGTCTTTGAATGAACATAATTAGGTTTACATCACAGCACTTGGTAGTCCAAGGCATAAGAGCCCAGACTTCACTTAAATAGGTTAAATTGCTACCTCTAACAAAATGTCTTATGAGAAATATGAAGAAAAATTTATTTTAGTAGAAATAAGTTCAGGTTTGCTAGAACTGAATCACTGGATTTGTCCTATGTTAAGAAGAATTAGTTCTTCCTTCATTACACCGTTTGATTTGCTCATATAAGTAAATTAACTTAATCATTCTATACAACATTATTGATAAGTTCCTTCATAATGCTTAGAGTTAATGCTTATTTACTCTCCCACTGTGACAAATTAGACCACCTACTCAGACACTGTATTTATTAGTGAAGGAACACACATGGAGTGCTAAAAGCCTGCAATAATACAACTCCAATATTAAGTTGCTTTTCCAGGCAATAATCTTGATAGCTAAATAGTTTAGTTCCCCCTCATAAAACCAGAAGAAATATAGCAGTGATACAGTGAATCCTAAATGCTTAGCTGAGGGGGAAAAAAAAAATAAAAGAAAATCTAAAATGGAATTTTCCTAAAGTATCACAGTACCAGTGATCAGCACCATGATGAACTAATAGCAGACACTGTGTATTTCAAACACTCTTTATGGGCTGCTTTTTAGCAAAGGTGTTTGGAAAAAAAAGCTAAAAATAAAGACCACATTGCTAAAAAGCTAACCCTGGCCTTCAGGTTCAAAGAGCTTTTCATCCAGCAGAAGACACTCATAATGTGTGGCATGAGACCACAAACGTGTCTAAAGAAAAAGCCAAGTCAGAGGCTGTTTATGTACGTGTTACTCAGAAGTGTTTCCAGTGGCCTAAAAAGCTTATTTTTTCTATTCAGTAAGTGGTTTAAAAATAGCTATTATCAAATTTTTCCACATATATTATCCTCTGTTATTCAATTCCACTGTACTGAAGTTGCTCTAGTCCCTGACATCCCACTGAGGTGATCTGCACCCAAAATTTGATAGGAATCTCATCAGATTCATGTATTTATACACAGGTTACTTCATTAACAGACACAGCAGCCTTAGAGCTTAATGACACAAATAAGTAATTAATAAACACACATGTAAATCTTCATCTGATTAAGTTCTTGTGCTTTGACAAGCAAGCATGGATTGTATCAAAAACACTGCTAAACTTGCTAAAACAATTTTAGGCCAGTGTTTCAACTGCTGCATATCAGAGCCCTATCCAACATCAAACGAGTTGAACAAATCAACACACCTGAAAATTCAGGTCTATCTCAGCCTTTAGTAACATATTACAACAAAAAGATCTTCAGGAGATAAAACATTGCCTGTGGAAAAAGATAAAAAATGGAAATGCTCAGGAAAGGGGAAAAAACCCCATTGCCACACAAAAGAAAGTAATCACATGCATATGGCTTGCTTTGATTTCACAACAAAGATAGATTTTACTAACACTGCTCAGCATGAAAAACAACACCAATCCCATACAAATTCATCTGAGTATTTTTGAATGGACAGGACTTCAGACTCTGCCTGACAACAGTTGCTCAATTATGTGTTACTTTTATTACACACAAGACTTGGCAGCAGCAGAGAACGTATGTCTGGGACAATCCTCGAAAAATTTACTAGCACTTCGAGATACACAGGCCAAGTTACAATATGGAGAGATCCTTAAAATACTTCATTTTGCATGTAATTATTCACTGATAACAGAGGGAGCAGAGTGAAGTTTCAGATTCCATAACAGATTAGAGGCAATTGCTTCTTCTGTACAAGTTGTAAAGCTAACATCTCACTTGATGTCCTGCTGCCAAAAGGATGTTTCAACAACAACTGTGTTACCAGGAAAGTCTTACATCACGATTGCAGCTCTACACTGGAGGTATCATACGAAAACAAACATACAGCTTCCAAAACAACCTTAGCGTACATCCATTCCTCAAGCAGCCGGAAAAATAAATGTTGGCATAAAGGCGCCTTTTTTATTTTACCATTTAATATTCACCACTCCAGTGTCAACCAAGCTTATCACAAAAGCCAACTTCTGTCCTATGTTTGCCTGTGAGCACCAAACTATATCAAATGCACTGAAAACAAGCAAGGAAAAAAATCAACGCACATTAAATCAAGAGCAAAACTCAGTGTCAAAATCCATTCCGATTTAAGAAACTGTTAGACAAAACAACATTTACGTTTTATTCTGAAATCCTACATTGAGATTACCATACCAGTGACAAGCATTTTGAAACATCGAGAATCATATCACAGCCAAACCACAAAAGATAATGACACAGACACATACTCCCACTCTTACAGAGCCTTCTGCTTCCAACAGCTTCACTAAATTCAGTTAAAAAATAGCAACGGCAAAACAAGGAAAACAGAGTTCCAAAATAAGTGAAACAATAAATCTTAATATTCAATAGCCATGTTTTCACCTTCCTAAAGGCAGCTTAGTCAAAGCTCCTTTCAGAGCACAGTTTTGTAGCATCTCTGGAAACACGGACACCTCTGCAGGGAAGGTGCCGCTACGCCCGCACAGGAAGGGTGAGCGAGCTACAGAACTCGAGTGTATGGAGAGGGAAACAGCCGAAGCACTACAGCATTCACATATTAATATAACTACAGGAGAGCTGCAAGCCGACAGCCACGGCTCCATTCCGCATTTAAGGGAGAAGGGAATGAGAGAAGAAGAAACAGAGAGGGGAAAAGTTTCCTCGTCTTTCCTCCAAGCAAATGTAAATTTGTTCATTAGGTCCTCAAGCTTTCAGGAACAGTTACATAAAAATATGTAAAACCGGTAATGCTTAGAATAGGATTCCTTCCACTTCAAAAGGCTGTGCCGGATAAACCCTGAGACACTGAGTGACGGAGAGGCCAGCTCTCCCTCCTGGAGCACAGAGACTCCGGCCAGCTGAGACACAGGCTGGATCCACGCCTGCCGACAGCGGGGCGGCTGGGGCTGCATTTCCCTCCCGTAGACCAGCCCTGCACAGACAGGCAAAGGGGCTCGGGCATCTCTGATGCACACAGCCGGCAGCTGCGGGAGGCTGACGGGGTTTTACGTGCCATGAAATGGTGGATCTGACTACCAGGCACGTTTTATGATAGGGAGAGATGTTGAGCCTCTGCAAAGCAAAGCCGGGCAGGGATAGCAGGAGGGAGCAGGACCAGCAGCGGCAGGGCCTGGAGGACTATCAAGCCCAGCCGCCTCCCCCCGCCGGGCCGGGCGGCCCCAGCCCGGGCCCCCCCTCCGCCAGAGCGGTACTTACGTGAAAACAAAAAATAAAGTAGTCGAACCCACTAATAAGGCAGCTGCTGTGGAGACCGGGATGTATTTCGTAGGTTTAAACCTTTTTCCAGTGCTGCTGGGCATCCTGTAGTTTACACATCACTATGTAAATCCAACCCGAGAGGAGGGAGCCGGGAGGATGCAGGTCCCTCCGGTGCGGGGAGAGCGGGACCCGGGCGGCTGGGAGGGACGGGAGAGGGACGGGAGCAGCTGACCTCCAGCACAGGAAATCCCACCCACACCGCCCAGCCCACTCGGCTGATGTCAACCAGCCCCTTAAGGTAGCGCTGCGGGGAGACGGGAGCGGGGCGCGCAGCCAGCGCAGCCCCGCGGAAGGGCGAGCGAGGCGCGGCTGCACGGGCCGCCCGCAGCGGGGCAGCCCCTGCGGACGGGGGGGCCCCAATTCTATTATTTCTACAATACAAACACCCCTCCCCCCCTTCAGAAAGAAAAAATGGCAATGCAGTGAGCTCCACAGGGCGTTGTGTGGGACGCCGAAGCTCCTGTAGCAGCTCCCTGAACAGCGGGGCTCTAGAGGGGGCTGCGGACGCGGCACCGCCGCAGCAGCCGCGGAGCGCTGCGGGTCCGCGCAGGGAGCGGCTCCGAGCGGGGCCCTGCAGGACAGGGCCAGCTGCAAGCCAATCCTGCCGTGTTCATTCAGGAATAAACCCTCCTCTTCATTCTGCTACACCCAGAGTCACAGCATTAAGGGAACTGCTGCACTCTGCCAAATCTAGCTTATTCCAAGATCCATAACTGAGTGCAAACACGACTGAAATTACACTATACTCTGTTCTTTTAGAATCTATCTATCTATTAGCATCAGGAGGCAGACAGAAGAGGTAATTTAAGGTAACAACAGAAAGTTCACCGAATCTGCTTTCCCAAGAGCAGTGAGAATGGCTCCTCTGTTCACACTCGGGGGCACCACCCAGCAGCTCGCCTGTCTCAAGGAAACCCTCCGATTGGAAAGAAGGGTTCAAGGCCACTTGGAAGTTTAGAAATCAAGACCAGGAGCTGCATACATCCTGCTCCCTCCCTCCTGCTTTCTTTCTCAGCTAATCCCTTTTCTGCAGCTGCCAACATGCAGATAAAGTAACCCCCACCTAACACAAAAGCCACATTTGCAGCATCTGCTGGGTGTTGTTAAAAGCAAGCTTGCCCTAGAAGGCATACACTGCAGTGCTGTTCAGAAAGGACATTTATAATTTCTCATTTTAAGAGACTTGATTAGTTCCACAGTCCTAGAAATCTTAAGAACAGAACAACTAAAACCTGACCAAAAATCTGTAAGGGTCCTCAGCTTTGCAGTTTGCAAAAAAATATTCCCACAATCACAAACCAAACCAAAACCCAAATTTTTATGATCAGCTTTAACAAAAAGCAAAGCCAGCAAGTTCCAGCCTGAGGATATATGGCTATGTGAAATCTCAGCCTTTGCTAACAACTGCCCTGCTTCACAGAAAAAAAAGTCTAATCCAAAAGGGACTAAAGCCACAAGGCAACCTAAAATAATCTCCAGACTTAGATTTTTAAGGAACAGGAAAGAAAACATCTACCTAAAGTTAGTTATTTTTGCATGCTTGGGGGACTGAATGTTTCCTATGCTTCACTACTCCTTGTCATGCCAGCTTATTGGAATTATTTATTCTCAAACCCCCTGTAACTAACCAAAAGGTCAACAGTTTTATGCAGAATGAGGCTCTCTGTACAAAGCTGAAAGGCTTCAGGTGCAGCTGCATGAGCATGTTAAATCAGATCAAAGGCACACCTGGGAAGCAAATCTCCTCATCACTTCCACTTACCAGGTCTGATGTGTATTCCTGAGTGGTCTCCAAGGAATAAGCTGGGTCTCTTTTCAACAAAATTGGGCTGGAAGATCCATTTCAGGAGCACACCTAATGCTCTGGGCCTCAAATTAGTTTAGCACCACTTACCTGACAAAAGCAGAGACTTCATCACTTAGATCAGTTTAATCATCTTCCTCCTTCCCACTTGAGCAACAGTCTGGATAAAGAATTTAAGTTGCAAACAGAACTCTGGACAATTTTCTAGTGATATTTTTATTTTAATCTAGAGAATGTTATCCTAAGCAGCATTAGAGGCTGTCTATGAAGTTGGGTGAATGTTCTGTAATGGACAGCATGAGATTTACTCAAATGCATTTCTTAAGTCTTGAAAAATAGTAAAAAAGTTCTCTCCCAAGTGACAGTCATATCTGCATTTTTAGCATGGACCTGCAAGTTTCCTTTCTAGGTGAGCCACAAAAGCTGGGAAGCAACAGGCACAAAATCTGGAGTCTGATGATTTATTTAAATTTCATTCTTTTTAAAGATGAAGCCTTTCTGGGACACTAACATTCCCTCATGTGAATTGTGGAGTTATTCTTAAGGAGACTATGCCTCCTCTGCACCTCATTATTTTCAATTGTATTTTCCCCTAAGGACTCTTTCCTCTCTAGAAAGTATGCTTTTCAAAGACAGCTTTGCAAGTGGGGAGGATTCAACACTTCTGCTCATTCCACTCCTCAGAATGGTTTTCCCTTCATCACTCTGACACACTAATGCTGATCCAATCTTGCTGTATCAGCCCCCATTTGTTGGGCCAATCTTTCAAGCCATTCCTGTTCTGAAAGAAGGCTCTCAGCAGCAAGCAACTTTGGCTTTTTTTAATATCCCAATCACATAACACTTCTCTAGAGGGAGACTAAAGATAACTGTGAGTTATCAGGACACAAAGAATTGTACCTTTCATAGCAACAAGAGGAGCATCTCCACTGTGATCTCTGGAAGATCATGGTGCCAGCTGGGTTGGGGCTGCACAATCACCCTGTGGATCATGACACCTGTGCTGTGCAGTCATGCAGACCCAGCATTTCCAAAAGGGGGCTGAGACATTCCATGTTACAAGGTTACAGTGTTATGCTAAACTGGGCTTTGGAATTACTTTTTTCTGGTGCACATTGTAGATTACCTATCACAAAGCAGTAATTTTCTGTAATTTTGTGTCCAAGAGTTCCCACAGCTCACCTCATTTCCTTCCCACTGACACTCCAGTTCTCAAGAACGCTCTGTTTTCAAGCCAGCACAAAGCACTGCTGAGCAACACTCAAATCTTGTTATTACAAGCCAAGTATATTTAAAGCAGTCAGATGACTCTACCTGTCAAACACTAAGGATGTCTGAGGAGGACTTGACTAAGGCAGAACAGGCATGTCTCAGAATTGCTCTCCTGGAACACCTTTATTTCAAGGACTGCAGTTTCTGGATTCACACTATCTTATTAGCATGCCAGAAGATTTTGGCAGCACTGAGGTAAACAGCAATGGCAGCATGAGTTAGGGAAAGATTTAATGACAAAGAACAAAGACAGCCACAAAGAACAATCTAAAAATAATCTGGCAGAGCATGGCTAGTAATTGCATGTCTTCTTGCAAGATTTTACTCTGAGGTTTCACCCCAAAGGAGGAAGGGCCAACCACAGAAGCTGTGCTGGAGCCACATGGCAGGGTACCCCTCTCAGAGCTCGTAAGATGAAAGGAAATTTACAAAAGAGCAAGAATCAAGAAAGCCTGAAAGCCATGCAATTTTCATATCAAGTCACAGCACTAATTTGAGCTGGAAATCTTAGCTTAATGATTAAGAAAAATATTTTATTTTGCACACTTAAAATACTGAATATCCCTGGAATATTATATTGGTCACTTGCAAGTTACCTCCTAGCTTGAATTTGCTGTTACCATTTAACAGTGACCCCAATAAATAATGATACTTTTCTTACTGCATTTTCTTACAACTAAAAATGTTACCAGCCCATGTAGTACTGATGACCTGCAAACTGTTAATTGAGAGAACTCTCAAGGATCACAATTCATTGTTTAATAAAAGCTGGTTTTCCCCTCAAATTTACAGTGCTCAGAACAGAGAAACCTGCATCATCTTGTGCTGCACAGTGCTGCCAAAAGTCCGAGCAAGGGCCAGACAGTTCTGGGTACAAGCCAGGCCTAGTAAGCTACCCACTGGAAATTTAATATGACAATTTGGTTTAGTTGTTTATTTCTTACCAAATAAATCAAGAAATTATTGCCTAATAATGACTTCTCAGTAGCCTTAACAGATTTATGACAAAATTTTCTAGATGATTCCAATAGATATTTTTCATGGGATGGCATTTGCTCAGAACAGATCTGGTGTATTTCCCAACAGTAGTGATGGGGCATGTCAATTTGCATTTACTATGAGACTTTAGTAACTCTGCATATTGAACCTACATGATCCCCACAAAAAACTGCTTACATTACAATGAGGTAGGCCTCCAAACAGTTTTAAAGATTCACTCTTTAAAATCATTAGTAAAGTGCAATTCTCCTCCTCTAAATGAAATATCACTCTAAATTATGCTGCTGAAACTCTGCAAGCCTACAGTGTTCATAAACCAGCAAACAAGATGTTAAAACTGATAAGCACTATTTCTATGAAGCAATGTAACTTTAATTATACCTGTTAGAATAGTCTTGAGAAATATCCTCCAAGCATACAAAATATTCAGTTAGTTTAATGTCCAATCCATCTTTGTTGATGTTTACAATAGCCATAATTGCTTTTATGGAAAAAAAGCATTAGAAAATGATGAAATTTAAACTACCTGAAATGTGGCCAGCCAGCACAACATGAACAGGCAAGAGCTCATGACACTGTTAGCTTCTCTCTTAGATTGTCAGTAAATTACACATCATGATACAACAGTTCATATCTACAATACAGTGAATCAGCTGATGTAAATTTGTACAGTCAAGACTGATAAATGAGCTGGACTTTCCCAGTTTGAAAGTTGGAAACATTTTTAAGACTGTAAAGTTGATGAAATACTTGTGGTAGTCAGACACCTTCCACAAAATAAAAGAAATATGCAGTATGCAACATCTAATCCAGATTTGTGCTAGTACCTTCTTTGTACTTGAAACATTATATTGCTGTAACAGAAAATACACCCCACAAACATTACCTGCACCATTAATACCTAAAAAAAGGTGCATTTCTACAAATGTAATTTATGGATCTGATGTAGGTCACATTTTCACTAGACTACAGCAAACTAGTTTGACATGTCTTACAAACATGAACAGGTCTTAAGTCAGTGGTGGTGTCTAATGTGATTTAAGTGGACAAAGATATTCCACACCTAAATTTGCAATTATAAAAATATAGTGGTCACAAAATCTGATACATAGCTGTAGATACTAATGCTACTCAGCTCTTAAATATTAGGAAGATTTGTGCTACTGTGCTTGTCAGTTTTCACAACCTCAATATTTATTTCCTTATTCTTACTTGCATAAGCTGTTTACTTGAGAAGCATCTTGTTTTTACACAAACTAGAGTCTGAGAAATCACTTACATGTGGAATCCACTCTACAGCTCATTACTTCAAACTTTTCTTCCTCAAGCAAAATAATTCTGATCTGTTGCAGTTAAAGTTTTCCTTAGTTCCTTACTCTGAAAATGATACATTGTCAAAGATTTAGTTAAGGTTGGTAAAAAACTGGTAACTCTTCTTTCTATTTAAAGAGTAATTCTAGCTAAATTTAATTAGGAAGACCTTTAAAGTAGACCCTACATAAACCATCATAAAATAAAACAAAATCCTATACACACAGCTCACTTCACTCAACTAGTGTAAGTTTACACATTACCTCAGCAATGTAAAAACACTTGGAAATTAGTTTGGCTAATCAAAATTCAAACATTGGCTTGCCATGGACACCTCAGAAAATACAGCTTGCTAGAAACAACCTGGAGCAGTCAGGACAGATGGGTGTCCTGGGAACAGGAGGGCATAAATAAAGACAGCAATGTGAAGTTAACTGGAGAGGTTTGGAGTTGTTTAAATAATCACCCACTCTGTAAGGGCTCTGCACTGAAAGCCAATGGCAATTCATAGATCAAAACCCAGCAGGGCAGTTTGGAATGTAATCTCCACCACTGTCTCCATTTAATATTACTGAGGTGTCAAGCTGAGTTTTCTGACTGATTCAGTCTTTTCTTTAGAGAAAGGTTTCCAGTAACATTCAAGTTTTTCACTGAGCTGTGTGAAGGAATGCACTGAGATGGAGCAGCTCAAGGCCCAGCACTGCTGAGGGACATCAGAGTTCATTCAGCACAACTCATTGTGAGCCACACAGAGCATCCACCAGGACACAACACTCAAACTGGTAACAACAGCAGCAACAAAACCCAAAGAACTACTCACTCATATTTTTCCCCTTTACATACAGGTATTCCTTGAGCATGTGGCATCAAAATTAAGAATTTAAACATTCTCCTATCTGCATAGTGTTGAGAATAATTTTAATTTTCTGAGATTTTGGTATCACTGAGAACTTGTATTTGATACAAGCTACCTTAACATACAGTGGGAAAAAAAAATCAACATTTAGTGTTAAAATGCAACAAATTGGGAGTTTGCAATCTGAATGAGACATTCAGTTTACTAATGCAAACTTATTCCTGGAGAAAAAACCCTCAACAGATTAATGTATTCCTCAATATAATTAACATGGGATCTAGAGGGAACTAGTTTGAATTATTTTCTATAATAAGTAGACTTCTTCAAGACCTGAACTTGCTGTTAAGAAGACACTATTTTGATGCTTGTCAAAGTGTAAACAATTTTTAAATTGAATTTATCACTCAGGAGTCGTCAGACATTCATCCATTCAGCACATACACACAAAACCATTTGCACCACCAGACTGGATTAGTAAGCCTGGCTATAGAGCATCTTTCTAAACCTGAAGCAGAAAATTTAATGAATTGCAGACTTTAGCACCCAACGATGCTTTATTAACCCTATTGCATTTTCCTTCTTTATAAAAAATGGATAAGGACTTTTAAAAAATCTTCACTTGGCAGTCTACTTTGCCTATAGGCAAGTCAAATCATTAGAATGACTAGCACAAAACAACAAGCCTTATTTCACTGAGATCACTTTAAAAATACTTACTGCTTTTTAATGTGTAGAACAGCTAAAGTGACCAGAACATTGAATGACCATCCTTTAGTTTAGAGGACTAAAACATTCTTCAGCCAAATGTTACCCAGAGAATTTATTTTACTGAGTGTCTCTCTCTTAACTTTGCTCTTTGAGACTGAAGACTTGCAAGGATGCTTGCAATCCAGGAACTGCAAACACAGATCAGTTAACCTAAACAAGAATGGAAATGTCTTGAAGTCATTTAAGCATGCTGAAGTAAGAGAAGAAGAGAGGGTAATAACATTAAGCAGGAGTCATCAATAACTAATATAAAGACAAATCATTCAGGTGCTGCCCCCTCCCTTTTGTACAATGTTTCACAGTGAAATGCAACTCACCCACGTTGCTGCCTTCATCACTTTACCCCTGCAGACTAAAAATGCATTCCCAGTCAGAGTTCTCAAAATAAAAAGCGAATCCTTTAAATGAAAATTTAAGTTTATTTTGAAATTTTTAAGTCATTTCTATCAATTTAGACACAGTTTGACATTATCAGATCATTTACAGTGATTCATGGATAAAAGATTTGGCTTTTACATTCAAATGTTAAATACTTCAAAATAGCTTTGTCTTGTTACTTCCAAACCAGAAACACCAAAGAGCATTTTATTTTGCCTTCCAACCATCTTTGTTAATTAACAGACTTTTGATATCTGCTGTAGTTGAAGGGGAACGTGCAAAACACCAAAGGAATTCTTTTGTTTGAATGAAGTGAGTACCTTAATTACAGTTCCAGATTTAAGACTCATTCACTGTAGCATCAAAAGGCAGTGCTAAGAAGAAAGACATGATTTATTTTTTAAAAATATATTTTCCTTAGGTAGACTGCAGAATCTGAGTTAAAAGCCTCTTTATGAAGACAAAAAGGTCTTGCTATCCCATGTTAACATCATTCAGTCTTACAGTTTAGCAAGTTTTGTCCAGTTCTCATAATTATTTTGGAAACTATTATAAAATTTCATCTCTATTCCTAACACAATCCTTGTATTAGTGTTTAACAACAAACTTCAATTTATCTACCAGACTTAATTGTGTTGATTTTATTGCTTAGTATAGTTTATTTTCTTACTCTCTAGCACTAATTTGAAATTGGATAAACAAAAAACATTTGCTGGGAAGAGATTTGACCAATTTGCCCATTCTGGCAAGGAGGGTGTCCCTCAAGCATGTGCACCATAATTAACTGTTCCAAAGTGAATTCCAGCTGCTCTCCAAGGACACCCTCCCTACCAAATCTGAGAAGTTCAAAACTCCTCCAGTTTGTAAAAACACGAGCTCCAAAGCCCTGGGAAAAAAGCTTATACATTTTAGACCTATACATTCTTGAGACTACAACAATATACTGGCAAGGGGAATCTCACAGGAAGGTACTCAAACAGCTCAGATTCCTTTGCACACACCTCAGCAGAACAGGCTGCTGCAGCTGCCTTCAGTCAGCAAGCAGCACCATGGAAGATCTGGGACAACAGCAGGAGCTTTCTGCTAGAATCAAACCTTCATAATATTAAAATTTAGGGCAGGGTGGGAAACAACAGATTTCATTTTGTGAGAAGAAAATGCTTCTCAAATCTGACACAAGAAATTGTGTCCCCCACCTTTATTTTCATCATCTGATGGATCAGCAGCAGCAGTGTGCCAGGAATGCTCTTATGCAGCCTGATTCCAGAAGTCTGCTGCATTTCAAGAAGCACAGGCACATTCCCTGCTCAGGTACACACAGCAACAGTGTGAAAGGTCTGTTAGATTACAATTTAGAAGCCATATAAGAAGCACAAATGCAATCCTAATCTTCCCTGCTGACAAAGTCTATTAACCTACTTAATCCACAGGAATGATGATATGCAGCTCAATTAAACAAGTGTATTCATAAGCCTTTACAGTATACAGAAAACTCAGTTTTGTCCCCTGATGCTGTTTTCAAGTTTGTTTTATTCACTCTTTTGGATGACTGTAAATAAGTGTTTCCACTATGGAAAAGAAAGTTAGCACAGTACATTTTCATGACTGGGGAATGAATTTTTCTGAAGACACCTTCCAAAGGGCAAAAGCCTAGAAAAAACAATGTGAACGTTGAATGCAGTTCCATATAAAGTCCCTTGTAAAAATTAAAAAAATAACCAAACAAAAAAAAAAAAAAAAAAGGAAAAAAAAGGGAAAAAAAAAAGAAAAAAAAAAAGAAAAAAGTAAAGGAAAAGCTGCAAGGCCCAGGATGAATTTATTGCTTTTCTTCAGTTTTTTCCTTGGTCTCTTTCTTCTCAGATTCTTTGCTCTCTTCCTTTACAGAAAGCTCTTCTAGTTTTTCAGCAACTTTATCAGCACTATCATTTTTGTCTGTGCCTGCTAAAAGATTGGTTAGGAAAAGTATTACATACAAGCAGTAATGGATTAGACAAAAATATTCTTCACTGACCACTGAAGCGACTCATTCCATTTCTTTTCCTCTGGTAATTACTTCAGATGTCAGATTTCAAGAAACACCAGTCATATACATTAATCACTACACAAGGGCTTAATCACAGGGACTGAGGAAGCTGTAGCATCTGGCCAGCTGCTCTGCTACCAATAAAGTATCCAGACAAGCCCTTAGTTTCTTGGCATCTTAACCAAAATTACCAAAGTCAAGTTCCCCAGTTTGAAATTGGGGCATAGGAATTCCTATGACTGAAAAACTCCAATCTAAATATCTTGAAGAATACTGACTGCAGATCATTGGTAGTCTGTACTTAAGGAAGATAGAAATGTTTATTTTATTTACACGGTGACATAGCTCATCACAAAATTCTAAAGAGAGGTGCAATAATCTGTTAGAGACTTGTGAACAACCTCACACACACTAACAACTATGAAAAACACTAAATAGTATACTTGCATGATTATACATTTGAAAAATTTGGGAAAGGGACCTGAAAAGAAGAAAGAGCACTGTGGTTGCAGTGTTCACAGCTCATTTGTTTACTATAAGCCATAAATATTGCCTTGACAGCCATTCCAAAGCAGCCATGTCCCAACAGCAACAGTAACAGCCTTCCACAGGAAAGAAGGCCATGGTCACTCCTGTGAGCTCTTACTCTCGCAGACAGAAAAGCACCTGAACTGAAGGCTGCAGTTCAGCACAGAGTGAGTCTGCTGGAACACAACACTCCAGGGTACCAGAACCACTCACACAGCTCAGAAATGTGGCACCAAGTACACTGAGACTACCTTACCTTTCTTTGCTGTCTTGCCTACTTCATTCCTGCATTCTTCAAATTTTGCCTTGAATTTCTGTGCATCTGTTTCAGTGAAGATAAAATATTTTTTCATTACTTTTCTTGCCTCACAACATTGAATACTTCTAATCTTGAAGAAAGATACCCTGGGGAAGCTTTGTGTAAACAAAATTTGTAGGGACTTATGAAGTAATCTAATAAATCATACAAGATGCAAAACTCTTCAATCACATCTTTGTGCAAAAGCAATTCATCTTCTTCAGCAAGTTACTAAAGCAGCTTATTTTGCAAAATATTCAAAATGTAATGCCAGCAGGAGCTGTTTTTGTAGTTATTGCAACTCCCAGCTGTCTGCAGCCTAAAGGAATAGGAATATGATGTCAGAGACTGTTAATACAACTACCTTGCCAGCTACACTTGAAGAGTCTTCCACAACCTGACCATACCTGGGGGTTCTTAGCATCAGCAAAGGAAGATAATGCCTCTTTCACCAGCACAGCATGCAGATTCTGTACCTGAGGGCTACACCTCACTGCAAGAGCCAGCAATGCATAATCTTCATTACCTTCTGGTCTAAGCCACCACTTGATTCAACAACCATTCCAAGCAGCTGATCAAATTCCAATAATGTCTCTACACAAGTAATCCCAGCAATAAGGGACTGGGCAAGGAGCTTCCTGCCACCTCAATGACCAAGGCAGTACTAGCCTGGCATCCCAGGCTGGTCTGGCTGACCACAGGAGGTCACTGTTGCCCCACAGGAATTCTGAAGGCACTTAATAACTAGTCCAGGAGTGTTTGCATTGATTCCTTTTCCAGCATCACAAACAGGAGACAACTGAAGGACAAACTTAGGTCTGCTCACCTGTCATCTGCTTAGTCAGTACTGCAAAGGGCAAACAGGAAGAAAGAATTACTCCCTCAAAAGACAGAGCATTTAATAAACTGAACAGCCTTGACCAGAAAGAGGGTAAGACTTTTCAGAGATTAGCAAATAGTTGCCCCTTCACTTCCAACTTGATCATGAAGCAAGCACTAAGCAGGTGGACCAGAAAGGTTTATTTGGCTAAATAAAAATGATATTGGAGACTTAAGGCAAAGGAAAAATGCAAGATATACTAAGTTCTTTCCTGATGTAGCCCAATAATCAAGCTTTAAAATATTCAACCACTTTATGATTCATCTACTATGTAAGGAGAAAAGGAGGCTACCACTAAACTTGTGTGGCAAATTTAAAGCAAGAAATGCAAAACTTTTTCATTTTGCTCCTTTAGGGAAAAAAAAAACCAAAACACCAACCCAACAACAAAACAGCACAACATAAACCCCCTCTGCCTCCAAACACTTATTTGATTCAGTACTAGGTGAACCATTATTAGAGGTCCTTTCCTGGTACTCAGTGTAGTCACTCCAGAAAAACCCACCAACCAGTATGATGGGTATGACTTGCACTTTTCACTGAGGGTTCAATTTAATCAAAGCAAAGAAGATACCACATACTTCATTAAAAAGAGAAAAACCAACCTGGATATTCTGCCAATGCAGATGGACCAGAAATATCAGGTCAGGACTTTCTTGTTTCTAATGCAAAAAATCTAATCTTAACTACAACTGAGCACCTGAATTACATGAAAGTAAGCTGTATGTGAGTCTCTTAACTGCCTGTAGTTTTATTCTAATTGGCACAACACTTAGATGAAATGGCTTAGGTTAAGTAAGTGCCTAGGGCAGAAACTGTACAAATATTACTGCAGACCTAATTACTACACTGTTTGTCAACAGATACGGTTAAGTGATTAACAGACTTCTCTCAGATAAAGAATTAATTAGCTAACAGTACCACGCAGGGGTGAACTACATCTCCAACAATTAGAGCAGCATTTAGACAAGCAGGGTAAGATAACAGTTCACAATCAGTGTAAGTTCAGTGCCAGTGCACTCACTCTCTGCATTTAGAAATCGGATTGCCAGAAGTTCGGGCTTGGGGCTTTCATCTGCAAAGTCAGCATGTGTGTTCCAGACCCACGCCCTGTCGCTCCCAGCGTTGGGCTTCAGCTCCATTAAGGGTGTGACTGAAAGGAAAGCATTAAAAGATGTACAGAGCACAAGAGCAAATGTTTTCCACACCAGCCTCCATAAATCTCAGTGAAAATGGACTGTGATGGTTACATAAAGTACTTGACACAGAATTACTGGGGGATGAATACAAGACAGTGGTGCTCATATATATTTTTCCTTACATTGTCAAATAAAATTATGCAAAGCCATTACTGTGTGAGAGGATGCTGGATTCACTAATGTTAGGAAGAAGAGTTGGATTCAGTTTTTGCTTAAAACAGATGATTGTGATACTAAGAGATGCAGTCACTGAGCACAGCTCTGCAGTACAGACAAATGATTTAGAAGGAAAAGGTATCCAGACAGACAAACAACACTCCTTCTTCTGCACACCAAAACTACTACCAAAGTTAATTTTAAAAAGCATTTTCCCTTCAATTAATCATCAGGTTAATTACCTGTTCCATCAGTTTCAAGCTGTAGTACAAGATATTACAGAATTCTGTGGTGCTGCAAAGTGTACACACTGTCTTTTCAATCTCTTTGTCCCCTCCCAGTAAATGGGGCCCTGTCCCTCCAAGACACTACAATTACCTCACCTGACTGACTGGAGAAGTTGAAATGTTACTTCCCACAGTACCTTAAGACTTTTTACATTACAGACATGCAAAGTCTAAGCAGGGCTTTTTTTCTCTTTGGGCCCTGTCTAGTTCAGGAAAATCTGAAGAGTCTACTCTCTTCCCTGCATTTTTAACATCTAGAGATCAAAATACATTTTGCTCCATTTAATGCTTTGCAAAAATGAAGAGAGTTCTTTTGTCTGACTGTGAGTCAGCAAAAATTCAATAAACAAATCTATATGGAGAACAGCTTTTCCAGGCAAAAAAACCTAAACAACTTTTGACATGAATACTATAAATTCATTAATTCTGTTTTCCTATGCGCAATATTTATTTCCCTAAACAAAAGGTTTATTCCTGCTGGCTGGTGGCATTACTGAGGTTTGCATTAAGCTATTTCTTATTTCAAATTATCTAAATGAATTTAACTCCACAGAACACTATAGATTCCTCATAAAAGAATCTGAGTATCAGCAAAGCAAGCAAAGCATCACAAACTGGTCTACTTGTTGCAGGTTGTGCTGACTTTCAAGTCTGTCTTGCTCTTTAATGGCTTTTTTTTAATTCAAAGAGGATTCTTTTTTGAATGAGTCAGCCCAATATAACACATTCATTTCAGTTTATTGCACCTCAGTATCTGTCTTCTGATGGTTAAGGACTGGTTTTGGAAATTCAGACATTTAGCTCAAAGTAGTAAATTATTACATCATGGTTCTTCTCCCTCTTTTACAAAAGCAAGCCAGCATAAATTCCTAGCAGTATTTCAAGCAGTATTAAGGTCTACATATTCTACACTTTATTAATCATTAAAATAAAGTACACACAGACACACTGGAAGCAATCACATGCCTGTCTATCACAGTTAAATTTTAAAGTGACTTTTGTTAGTCTTATAGCACTATCAGACTCTTAAAGAAAAAAACCTCCAGCTTCCTTCCATTAATAAAAATAACCCCCCCATGGTTTTTGACTCCTGAAGCCTTGTATGAAGAGCAAGAAACAACCATACTTAAATTCTGCAAGCTTATTTTTAAAATCAAGAATAAGTATAGAGATGGATAACATACTGTAATGGTTTGCACAGATTTTTAGGGTTTTATCCCTCCTCATGAGGAGGCGAATGGTTCCCTTCTCCTTGTGTTTCAGGAGTTTCACATCACCAGTCCCTCGTTCTTTCCATTCTGGAAGGTCATTCTCAGATGCAAACCGGAAGAGCTTCGCTCGCCTTGGAGAAGAGAAAATTTAATTAGCCTGCATGTATTAAAATACCACACCTGACCAAAGAGCACAGTTCTTTTTAAAAGCCACACACAAGAAGGACACAATTCCTTTAATAAGATCCCCTGTTCTGCTTCAATATACATATTTGAAAACTGATATGACAAATTAAAATCAAATAATAAAAAATTAGGAATTATGTAATGATTGTACTAAAATTCAACAGCTTCTGAACACTCTTAGGGGATGATAAACGTATTTGGTGTAGGCAAACCTTTAAATTCAGGTAGCTAATTAACAGGTTTTTCTATAGCCAGAGTTCACCACAGTACCTTGTCAGAAACTGACCATCACTTTAGCTACTACCAGAATCTGTACAAGGAGAACTGAAATCTCTCTTCCAGATGAGCAAAACCATTCTGTGATTAAGCAAAAGCATAATTTTTAAAACCTGTTTCAAGCCAGCACATCAGGGATCAAACACAAAATGCTTCTTAAGCCTTTAGGCTACATTTTTCTTCAGGCAGATCAAGCCATCCTGATGTGACAATAAGCATAATCTACAGATAAACTGTGTTGAAGACAACAAGCAGAAACTGCCACAAATGCCCCAATACTGCAGCTGTTGCTTTTATTATTTCAGTACCTTGTACATCACCCTTTACCCAGGGATACATGGCAGCAGCACCACTGACATCACATTTCCTTCCTCCCAAGACACTTGTTTCACCTTCTGTGATCACAATTTCAATAATTATTACTTAAGTTGCTGTCTTCTTTTATCCAAACGATGCTAAAGACAGATTCACATTATCAGCTCCCTTCTGTGGTTCCAGACTTCATTTTCTTGGGGCAACATCAATGACCCCCTCTCAATCTCTGCCATCACAGTGCAGACCAACCAAGTCAGCCTTCATACAGAGATTGCTGCAAGTTCTGCAGTTTTTATAAACACTGTCAAGTTTAAGCCTAATGAACCTTCAGATAATAGTGAAAAGTATTCTACTCACATCTTAAAGAGCTCTTCCTCATCCTCCTCCAGAGTTTTTATTTCTTGCTCTGGAAGGGAAACTATGGGCTCAAACTGAGGATCATGGTTAGAGTCATCTGCATTTTCAGTAGAAGTATCATGCTCCTCGTGTGCTTCCTGAGGAGAAAAAAAGAAAACACAAACTTGCTATGCACCCCAGCCCTGAAGTACTTACATCTGCCTTTAAAATATTTATGATTTTCAGCAATTAGATCCTAATACCCCATAAAAGTAAAGAAATATGATTCTACCTGAAAACAAATGACTTCCAAGTCAACATACAGGCACAGTTAGAAACAAAAAAGTGCTCATGCAGTGCTAGGTGTTTTAATCCTACCACTCATGAATTGTGCAGAGCCTTGGCCTTGGAGTAATAGCTCTGGGTTATGGAAAAATAATTTCATCAACAGTTTTTCCTATGTAATATGTTTTGTGCTACTAACACCCTACTATTTCTTAGTGCCTAACGACCCGTTGTTAATGAAAAACTAGAAAAAAACCCACACAACACCCATCTAACCCAGCTTAAGGGACATGCTGCATCCCGAGTTCATCATTCTGTCATATGTATTAGAATACCTACAGTCAACTCAACCAAAGATACTTTGAGGCACAGCTGTAATGGACATAAAATAATTTAGGTTTCTTGGTTTAAGACTTTAAGGAGCTTTGGGTTACAGCTAAATGGCTGAAATATTACTTCCTATTTAAGCTGTTTCGGAATCTGTCAGAGAATTCATTAGGCTTAAGAATGGTTTTTACTACCATGACTAGTAGGTAAATGATAAACATCTCTAGTACTTCATACATATAGACTGCTAAGAAGTACTCAGCACCCAAGCCTAGGAGGGAGATTCATATGCAAGTTTAACAAAGCCACAGAACAGCTATCTCAGGTCTAGAGAACTGATTTGTGTTTGAGGTTTTTTTGCTGCTGCTGAAGCAGCAGAAAGGAAAGCCAGTCTACACATACAAGACATTTAAATAATATTTTTACTTTACAAATGGAAGAGTCCACTCTTACGGGCTCTTGTCACAATGTCCTTTACAGAGTAGGTATACACCACGTGTGCATAAAGCAAGACAAATAAGCAGTCTATTTTTACTAAATAGTAAGCAAGAGAACAAAGAGAGGGGTAAGGGAAAATTAGGTAAAAAATTGTGCAAAATAAAATCTAGTTGTATCAACAACGTCACACAAGCTATCGCTAATTTTATATCCCCAGCATTCCAGCAGAAAAAGCGAGAAAGGAATTACATCACATCTGTTTCAAAAAAAAAGGAAATGTTAGCCAAACTTTTATACATTGTATCCATGTGTGCAAGCAGCACATCCCGCAGGGTAATTAATCACGCGTTCTGCGCCTGAGCAAATAATTACACAGACCATGAGAAATGCACAATTCACAGGAGCCACAGGCGAGAACGTGGATCCCGTTATCACGACACGATCCCGCCCTGCCGCGATAGAAGCACGTGAGCAACTGGTGCAGCACGAGGGGTCCGGCCAGCGGCCCGGGGGAGGGGCGGAAAGAGAAGGAGAAGAAAGGAGGGAAACGGGGAGAAGGACTAGCCGAAAGATCCCGGGTCGCCCTGGCTCCCTCATGCCGGGGAACGGCCAAGGCGAGTGCAGGGGCCGGCCCGAGCGGCCACACGTGCCCGGAGCGGCCGCAAAGCCCAGGCCCAGCGGGCGCGGCCACTCCAGCCCCCAGCAAGGCCCAGCGTCCGTCCCCCACGGGCCCTGCCCGACCTCGGCTCCCCTCGCCCGGGCCCCACCTGTTTTCGTTACTCTCCCACCCCGGCCCTCGGTGCCGCCCTCGCCCCCACCCCCGCGCTGTTCCCGGCCCGGCCGCCGGCCCGCGGCCGCCCCTCACCGCCGTGTCCGCCATGGGCCCGGTCGCCGCGCTCCGCTCGCCGCTTCCTGCCGCGCGCCCCGCCCGCCTTTACCTCATTCCCGCAGCCCGCGCCGCGCCGCCGCAAGGCTCGATGGGAAACGCCCGCTCCCCCTCTGCCCCGCGCCCCGCCCCCGGCGCGGGCAGAGCACCGCCCGCCCCGGTCCCATCACACTGATCCCCCCCATGGGTCCTCGGAACCGGCCCCTATACCGGCCCTGTCACCGACCGCCGGTACCGACCGCCGGCGCAGCCCCCCTGCCCCCCGAGAAGCGTTTTTGTTGTCCCGTTTCCCAGGCGCTTTTCCCATCACCCCCCGCGCCATGGCGGCGACCGCCCGCGTCCCGGCCCAAGATGGCACCCGCGTGAGGGAAGGGGTGATGTGTGAGCTGCTGCTTTTAATGTGTTTAAGGGTCGCGGGTGCTTTCGGGCGTGAGGAGCGGCAGCGCTGAGGGGCAGCGCTTAAAAAGCAACCAGATCGTGCCTCTGCCGTCATTCTCATCGCAAGCGGCCCGTCCGTGAGGCTACGGCCCCGCCCCGGGAGGTGCGCGGGGTGGCTGAGGGGGTGGCGGGACCATGGCGGAGGAAGGCGAGCGCTGCGACCCCGACCGCGACACGGCTCCTGTGGCGGAGGCTGGAGATGGGGCTGAGCCGGACAGCCAGGCCGGAGAAGACCCCGCGGAGAGCCCCGACGTATACAGATACATTAAGGGAGACTTGTTCACCTCCGAGATTTATAAAGTAGAGATACAGAACCTGCCCAAATACATTGGGTTTAATGATGTGAAAAAGTTCCTTGCCAAGTACGGGCTCAACCCTCACAAGATAAAACTCTTCGGGAAGCAGACGTTCGCCTTCGTGACGTTCAAGAGCGAGGAGGAGCGGGACAAGGCCATGCGGGTGCTGCACGGCGCGCTCTGGAAGAGCCGCCACCTCAGCGTGCGCCTGGCCAAGCCCAAGGCAGATCCCATCGCCAAGAAGAGGAAGCAAGAAGAGGATTCGGAGCAGGGAGAGACGAAGCGTCCGGCTCCCAGCGGAGAGGAGCCCCTGAGCAAGCGGATCGCGGATGTGGTGACCCCGCTGTGGAATGTGCCCTACGAGGCGCAGCTGGCCCAGAAGAAGCAGGAGTGCGAGCAAGTGCTGCAGAAGCTGACAAAGTAATTCCTGTTTGTAACGTAATGTGTACAAGACTTGGCCTTGTGATGGGATATAGCTAAATTCACACCAACTGATACCTCTATACTGAAGTGAGTTAGAGGCAGGGCAAAACTCGGATCCCCTGTCAAAGTAATTACAAGATGATCTGCGATGCTACAGCTTAAAAGCTGTTCCATCTGACAAAACTTACTATTGATATTCTTGGTCACTTTCAAAAGATTGCATAGTGAAGGGGAATTTGTTTTAAAGTCTCTAGTTCCATAAGCAGAAGGGTGTTTGTGCCCGTAAAAAAATGGCTTTGTCACATGGTGTATGAGAGAATCAGTCTGTAGAGATGGCAAATTACTACTAGGATTTTCTCTTTTAAAATCCCCTCAAAATTTTATTCCTGGTCTTTGAAGATCAAAGTATCACTTCTGTCTCTTGCTGTCGACAAAGCTGGCATTAATTATCATGCATGGGTACATTGATAAATCCAGTACATAACCATAATGTAACCAGTACATCTAAGCCTTACTTTTTCAGCTCACAGCTCTTACAAAGTTGGAAAGGGTTTGCCTGTTAAGAAAATCTGGAGGAAACACTCTTCCATGTGATAGTCTCGTTCTTTTTTGTGCCCTGTACAGAAAAGAAGTCTTGTGCAACTCTTGACCACAATATTTCTAAATGTATGCTTTACGTTTTTGTTTCTGATTTGGGCAGGGAAATAGGAAATAACAACAGAGCTTTATTACCCTGGTTGTTCCTGCAGAAGCAGAAGTTTAATAAATTATGTTGCCCAGTGGAGGGAGTGAAAGCATCACCCTTGCAGGTAATGTAATCTCAGGTAAAGTGTGGAACAGGGTTAATGAGCAGAGGGTTCTGTTCATTATTTGGTCTTGAGAAGACACTGGACAAACTGAGTATTTGACTTAGTGTTTCAAAAAATTATGAATTTTAGATGTTGTTGTCTTTCTTGTAAATACCGTGTGGAAATATTAATGGGAAGCAGAAAAATTGATAACTGGAGATTATAATGAATTTAAAATTAATATGCTGTCTTTGTAGGCCTGTGTTGTAAGCTAATACATTCCTCAACAGAGGCAATATTTTTCTTATTAAATAACAAGATTTACGAATACCTTTTCATTATTACTGTTAGTTCACACACATCAAAATCCATCAGTATTGTCCATATGAGCTAAATGTTCTATGTCCATTTTCAAATGCACTTAACCACATGGGATTTTTTTCAGGAGAAACTTGGCATGTACAAATAAATGTGTAAATATCTTACATAACTTTATTTTAAATCTAGACTGAATATCGCAACAAATGTGAGTTCTTGATTGGGATTGGTGTAAATCAAGAAGACAAAACTGTGGGTTGTCGTCTTGGCAAATATAAGGGTGGTACATGTGCTGTAGTGGAGCCATTTGATACTATTCACATTCCTGCTATTGCCAAAAAAGTAGTAAAAGCTTTCCAAGACTACATAAGGTGAGCATAAGTAAAATGAGTTATCCATAAAGGTTTTGATATCTTAATCAAAAATATTTATAAGTTTAATTAATGTTTGTTCTGAGCTTTGAGATCTAAGATATACCAGTCTCACATTTAGCAGTTCTTTGTTTCTGCCTTGTGCCTGCATCGTGGGGAGTTTTGCCCTTGCTCCTGCTCAGCTGCTCAGAGGTGGGGTCAGGTACCAGCTGAACACAGCTTCATTGCAAGCAAAGGGATGTGTAAGTCTGCAGTAAAAGTGTGTGTTACTCAGGAGCTTCTTCCACTAACTGTAAAGAGGCACTCAGAAAAACACTTCTGAAAGGAGGAATTAATTAACCAAGGTCCATTGTTTTCTTGGATGAGAAGAATCATCCTACAAAAAGGAATAAACCAAAAGTTGCACATTTAAATAAGAGTACTTTTTTAGAAAAAGGGATGCATTCTTTAGAAGGCAGTTAAATGCACAAAAACGGACCCTCAGAAGAATTATGAAGATGAAAGATTTGAACTTGGTGTGAAGCAGAGAAGCTAATGAAAGCATTATAAAAAGTTATGGCATTCTCTGAATGCAGTGAGAAGCTGCCTCTTACCTCTGTAATTTTGCATGGGCAAGAGGATCGTGTGAAGGTGGGACAGGTTATTTTGCTTTAGGAGACACTACCCATCAGTCTTTCTAGCTGGAAGTCATTCTTTGTTTGACAAATCACTGTATCCTCTTTTTGTACTCAGCATTTTTTTCTATCACTTGGTTTGATTCAATGAACTGTTTAATGTTACACAAAAGAATTCTCTGTGTAAGTGACTGAGATTCTGCACATTGCAGGTCAACTCCTTACTCGGTGTACAGCCCCGAAACCTACGAAGGGCACTGGAAGCAGCTCACGGTCCGCACCAGCCGCCACGGCCACATCATGGCCATTGCTTACTTCAATCCTCAGGTATTTCACCTTGGTGTGGTTTAACTTGCTAGACTGCTCTAATTCTATTTAGACTAATGTGACATATGAAAATGAACAAGGAGTATTCTTATGTAAAGCATACACTAAATTATATCTTGAAGTCACTAAAATGATTATTCTCCCTTCTTTCACTTGAAAACTTTAGAAATTGAGTAAAGAAGAGCTAGCTGACCTGAAAATCTCTCTGGCAAAATACTTCACAGAAGGGATGGGAAAGAGCAGTGGTGTTACTTCCCTGTACTTTGTGGAGGAAGGACAGAGGTGAGTGAGTTGACTTTGCTTTGGGGGATTTTGGTGGTGTCTGGATTTTTGATGTTTGCAAATTTCATAGCATTATTTGTCTACTTCGTAGAAGTAGCAGCAGTTGTTACTAATTTAAGTTACTCACCTTTGCTACAAGAGACTCCTGAAATTTCCCATTCTCTGGATAAAGGCAGCAAGAGTTTCAGTGAGTCAACCCACTGGCCATTGCTGGCTGTCAAGTTATAGAAGTGTTTACTGCAGTAGATGAGTGTTAGTTGTTATCAAGTAACTTCTGCCTTTCTTCCCTATTTATGTGAATTTTTCAATCTCCCCATCCTGCATGGAGCACAAGGCTGACACCATCTTCACCTAGAGATGGTGGAGGTCCTTGCACACTCTGAGACATTAATGGCCAAGGAGAATCTCCAAGAGCAGATGATAACTGGTACTGCTTAGGATGTAGCACTGCAGGCTTTAGGATGATTACAGCTTTGGTAAAGATTGTAGCAAACATGTTTGTCTTCTTTTTTTGGTTTTGAATCCCCCTCTATTTTGTCTCTCCATTCCTCCCCTACCCCCAGGAAATCTCCCAGTCTAGAAGATTTGCCTTTGGAGCACGTGGCTGGTGATAAGTACATATATGAAGAACTCCTTGGCTTAAAATTCAGAATTTCTCCTCATGCATTTTTTCAAGTAAGGATGATGTGAAGCTGCTCATTTAACTGGATCTGCATGATTGCTCTGGAGCTTGACAAATGCTGTGGAACAAGATGTTACATACCTAGAAATGCAACCTTTTATATATTTGGTATGATTAAATAGCAGTAAGTGTTATGTTTGGCTGTAAAAGCAGTGAATGTAAGCTTGATGGGAGCATATTGAAGACAACTTTTTTCATTTACTAGTTCATTATAATTTTCCTCCTGTTTCATGGCAGCCTTTTGTAACACTGAGCATGCAATAATACAGTTCAAGAGTCTTGTATTACTAATCTTTGTTTGCTTTTCAAAAACTTATTTCTGCCCTTTCAACACTTTGTGGTTTTAGCATATAATGATTTGTTTATTAGAATCAAGGAAACATGCTTTACTAAGACTCATTAAAACATATTTACTGTTTATGAAGAAGTAGATCTATTGGAAACTTAATTTCCCAGGTGAACACACAAGCTGCAGAAGTGTTGTACACTGCCATTGGGGAGTGGGCACAACTGAGCCAAGAGAGCACCGTGCTGGATATCTGTTGTGGGACAGGAACCATTGGGATTTCTTTAGCAAAGGTTGGCAGTTTTTTCTTCCTGGATAGAAACTACTTCTTACCTGTTTTTAACTGTGGCTGCAAGGAAAGAAAATACCTAATGTATGTGAAATGCAACAGATTATGTCTTAATTTTTTGAAGTAATTTGTAATTGAGCTGTGTGCAGCTGCTTTACCACATCATTATGAAAGCTCATCCTTATGTTGAGCAGCCTAGGTAGGAGTGAAAGTCCCTGTTAATTGCTGATGTTATGAAAAATGGTTAAATTAACACATACAGACCACAGAGAGAACTTCTTCCTTTGATTCTACAGAGAGTGAAGAAGGTAATTGGAATTGAGCTCTGTCAGGAAGCTGTGCAGGATGCCAAAGCAAATGCCCAGATTAATGGTGAGTTAAGCTGAAATGCTGAAGCCTTTGTTTGGTAAGGAGTAGTTGCAGCCAGTTGTTCTTTACCTTATCTAAGCAGCCTGGAATTACATGTTGTTGATAGCGATCTTGTCCTGTTTAAACACTTAATCCCTCTTGAAAACAAATACCGTGTTAGCCCATGAGATCCATTTTCCAGTTGAACAGCTTTTTTTTTTTTTAATTGAAAAGTAAAACATTTATTTCAGTGTAAAAATGAAATGAAACCACAGCTAGCTACCCTCCTAAAGAAAGCATTAACATAGCTGGTGTATGTGGGCTTTTGCTTTAGTCCAGATAGTAGAAGATGCTCAAGTTACTGTTGCTTGAATGGTCTGAAGCTAACAGTGATTGTTTAAATGACACTGGGTAGACTGAACAATTTGGAGTTTCTGAGGCATCAAAACTTAATATCCTAAGTAAAGAACTGAAAGCCGCTTTGACTAGACAAGTACAGGGTAACATCTTTTCTATTTCTTACAGAACTGAATAATATTGAATTTTACTGTGGGAAGGCAGAAGATATTGTTCCTTCCCTGATGAACGTTTTAGCTCCCCAGAACCTGATCACGATTGTAGATCCACCACGAGCAGGGCTGCGTAAGTTCCCCAGGGGTTTAAGCCTGTTCTCATAATTGGTGTTGGGTGGGAAGCCAAAGAAAACACCATTGGGATAAATTCAGTGGAGGCTTCAGGTATAGCTTGGAGCAGCATTGCAGCAGTTTTGTTCACGCTCAGTATAACCTGGCATTTTTCTGTGAGGCTCTTGCTGCGCACAAAAGCAGTCAACAGCTGTTGTGGTTTTGATCATCTAGATTCCAAGGTAATTCTTGCCCTTAGAAGAGCTGAACATCTGAAGAAGCTCATCTATGTCTCCTGCAATCCCAGAGCTGCAATGAATAACTTTGTGGAGTGAGTGTTTCTTGCATTAAGTTGACTTACTAAACGTAATAAGAAGAAAACAATGTTTTTTGAGGAGGGGGTACCATTGCTAGATTTTTATTTGCAAGCCATGTTCCTTGAGGCTTACCTCTCACCAGAAACAGCTGGGAGCTGCAGCAGCTGGCTTGGAATGGTACTGCCCAATATGCAAGTCATAATGCAACTATTGGGGGTAGTGAATAAGCCTATCAATGGAACTGAGGCTTGGGGAAGAAAAACCTCTCTGAGAAGAGCAGCAGGGATGAGCAGTGTACTAACATTAATTCATTTCCCCCTGCTCTTCTTTCCCTTCCCCCTCAAGCCTGTGCCGGGCCCCTTCCAACAGGGTGAAAGGAGCCTCGTTCCGGCCCGTGAGAGCCATGGCTGTGGATCTGTTCCCTCAGACCAGGCACTGTGAGTTACTGATCTTCTTTGAGAGGGTGGAATACCCCAATGGCAGCTCTGCAGCAGCAGCACCTGCTGCCAGAGAGATCCCAGCAGCAGCCTGTGGCACCGAGGGCACAGATGGCATCAGCCCAGCAGCCAGCGAGGGGAGCCAGGCAGCTGCTGGCCATGGGGACTGCAGTCCAGGAGGGGGCTCACCTTAACTCCTGAGACTTCGTAGAAACTTTTGCTTTTCATCTGCATCAGTAAGATCACTTCTGTAACATCCAGGTAATAAATCTCTGTACAACAGAGTAATTGCAAGGCTTCCAGCTTATTTCATCATCCTAATTTGAATTGTTTCATTATCATCGATTCCCAGAAGGGTTGGTGTTGTAAGGGACGTTAATGACCATCTCATAACCACCCCTCTGCCATGAGCAGGGACACCTTCCACTCAACCAGGTTGTTGGAGCCCCATCCAGCCTGGTCTTGAACACTTCCAGGGAAAGGATGTTACATCCAATTAGCCCAAATCCTGCTTTTCTCTTCCTGCCTAGATACATACATATATTTGAATACAGACACCCGTAATTTCCAGAGCAGATCATCTTGCTACAGGGACCTGGCCTTACCTGTCAGTACTTCATCATGCTCTCACCCCCTTTCAAAACTGTGCCATGTTTTTCCAGTATGCAAGTTAAGATTAACCCTTTCAAAAATAATTTACTTGCTAAATATTAGGAAGTAAACTCAGTCTAAGAAAAATGCTGCACTTTCCAAGTTGAAGTCAGTCCTACTCTCAGACTGTTGCATCACTGACAAAACAAAAGGCTGTAAGTTTCCTACACCCTGCTGCTAAAGCTGAGAGGACTTTGCTCAAGGCAGGCCCTCACCACTGAAAACTGACAGCCAGAACTGAACTGTACCAGTACACTGCACTGCCAGTGCATCTGAGCTCCACCAGCTGCTCTCCAGTCAGGACTCACTGTAGCCAGAGGCTCAGCAGCTACCATTAAAGGACTGTGATCCAGACAGCAACACTGTTGGAAGGAGTGACCACCTTAAATCTCAACTTCTAATATACACTTAATATGGCCTAACACCAACAAAAGAATTATACTACAGCCCACGGCTGTGCTGATACCACACCTTTCCTGTGTTTGGTACCTGCACCCAACAGGTACCAAAACCAGCACTTTGAGTTGTAGCATTTCCAATCTTGCCACAGTTTAAGTAAAAATACAAATCCCAATTCAAAAAAAGGTAACTGAATTTCATTCTAAGTGTTTAACCATGTAAACGTTCAATTCTTCACCAAAACCATAATTCAGTATTTCCATAATCAATGAGGCTGCACTGATCTAATTTCTCTTTAAAAATACCTAGAGCACTTGAAGAACAAGAGTTCCTTTCTCTATATATGCTTACACTATCATAATACTGATCACACTGGCACATTTTATAATATCAAACTTTATTGCTCGAAACTAATTGTCTGAAAAATACACATGTAGTACTCAAAGACCGAACACAGAGGATTACATGATTGTGCAGAAAAAAGCAAGCAGAGGCTCAGTGAAAATGAGGCTTTATAGTTGTACCAATTTAGCACTGGCACCAAGCAACTGCACCCAACACAACTCAAAACAGCAACCATTGGTACCTGCTGGGGCAATAAGGATGAACTTTGTTTTGTATTCCCATGTTCTCAGATACACATTGAAATACTGTCACCGATAATTTTATTTGGTTAATAACAGCATGGCTTCTTGCACTTCACATTTCTTCCCACGAAGTTAGGAGGCTATCACTTCCTGAATTTCACTCCAGAACCAAAGTACAGTTTAGTGAATAAGATAATCATGATGCTTTTAAATACTTGGACGTTACAAATATTATCTGTATAAAGCCTAACAGCATCACAGAAGAATGGAAGTTTACATACAACAGTAAAGTTTATGCATAATAGTCTTTCCAAAGTTCTGAGTACCCAACTAATTCAGTTTTGTCTAATAAATATGTTTAAAAAAAGCTGATGACTGGTGTTTCAGTAGGTAGCATCTGACTAGTCACAGTAAGTTTTCCGTCAGTACCGTGAAGATTTGAATGCACACAAATTTAATCCTTAAAGTCAATATACCACACTTTTGTCGAGAAGCACATAATATGCAAAGCAAAATCTGTCTAATCCCCAAAGGATGGAACAGTTCTTAAAAATACACTCCATCCCTATAAAAATACCCATCTTCCCCTGGATATAGAAGGGATAAATAACAAGTATCAGTGACAAAAGCAGCAGTTTTATGCATTCATACAATCAGATCTAAACCTTTACAGCCGATTACCTAGAAAACACACAAGAGTTACAAGACAAGTTTAGGATACATCTTGAATCACACTGTAAGTGTTCATGCAGAAGCTGAAGTTAATGCAATGGTCTATCCTCTATCACAGCAGCTCGTGCTTATGTGCAAATGCAGGACTGTTACAATAGTAAACATTAAAACACAAGAATACTTCACAATGACATAAACAGCAGTTACATTGTTTGTTCCAGCAGTTATTGCGCTATTTTCTGGACATCTCTCCAGTTAAAGGCTGCAGCAAGGTCTAATACCATCTTTTTATGTTTGTTTTTGTTTAGAATGCATAATATACGTTCTAGGCTTTGGTTCACAATGAAATCTCTGGATGTTTTAATTAAGGGCAATGGTCACCTTGTGATTCTGATAGTGGCAGACTGAGGTAATACAGCAATCCTCTTAAAATTAATGAAAACAAATTGGTAAGTGAGGCATCTATGGATATTCTGCAGGTGACCTGCAAATGCATTGACATTCTGATTTCAGAAAAATAAAGACCTACAAGGGTGATTTGTCTTTTACAGTGCCATCCAAGTACAGATTTTTCTGCTGAAAACACAAGCTGAAATAAAACCTATCTAAGAGTAATACATTTAGGCATAGAAGATAAAAGCCCTGTCTTTATGAAAACAGAAAAGTCCCAATAAAAACAATGAAAAGAGACAAACAGCAATCACTGCTTGTCACTACTGCACCAATATCATATACCCTTCAAAAGATGGAGATTTATTAAAGCTATACAAAAAAAAAAAAGCAGAGGCAGTGTTTTTTTGTGGGTTTTTTTCCTTTTTTCAGACAGGCCACTTCTTTAAAGAATAGTTTATATATTGTCTTCCAACTACCCGTATCCTGTTGTAACAGGATTACAACTCATGGAACTAAAAAGCTAAATATAAATATAAAAAATGGGTGGATTCATATTTGCAGAGACCTCCAAGCATATCACTTAAACACAGAAACAGGTAAAACTCCATGACTCCTGTTTAACCTCTAACATTATATGCAACACATCAGAGAACATTAGTTCGAAATGTAAATTAAAATCCACATATTTCCAAAGTAATGTGTGATGTTAAAAGGAGGTCTTACAATACTGATGCCAACATTTTTAAAATCCAGTAGGCACTAAATTCAATATAATGCAGCACTCTCTATGTAACATCGTAAATTAAAAAACAAAACCACACCAAAATCAGAATAAAAACACAAAAGAAAAAAACCCTCAAGCCCCCAGAACTCTGTCAATGTAAGTACCAGGAGCTGCAGCAGGTACAGAGAACTGACCTTCCAAACAGGAGCAGAAGGAGTGTAAAAATGGAGCAGTGCAGCTCCTGGATAAGTCACTGCAGCCCTGCCACCAGCTTGGCTTTCTCTCTATTCTTTAAGACCAAACCAAAAAATGGTTGCAAGAGAAGAGTTCCTGCAGTCACCCAGTGAACCCTGTGTGAAGAACGAAACCCAGGAAAGCAGTGCTTTCACACAGCCAAACTAGCTCTTTTGTGCTTGGCTTCATAAAGCCTCAGATGACACAGTGAGTACTGCCTGTTTGCCAGGATTGTATTTTAGGGTAGTTGCATATTTGTGATTTTCTTATTTATGAGTATAACCAGTTATGGTCTCATTCTACTTATTTACTCTATGTCATAATCCAAATCTACAATCTAATTTTCATTGCAGAAGTTACACACTTTCTTTAAAAAACTAAAAATGTAATTAAAAAAGTAAAAACAAAAACTTGTTAAAAAATCTAAATTGCTGCAGTCGGACTTAAGGGTTGTGTTGATTTTTTTTCTGAAGTCTTTGCTTTTATGGTGCAAATTAATTAAGACTTAACTGATCAAGTCAGATGCAATCTGACACCAAACAAATGAGAAATTGTTTTATTGCTGGGAAAAGGGAGTGGAAAGTCATTGGCAAAATATTTTCAGACTATCGACCATCATTAGCTGCATTTTGGCTCCAAGCTTTGAAAACAGCCTTTCAAATTACAGTTTTTATTTTCATCATGTAAGCGGGGCCATATTTTCCCTGTTCAACTGATCTGTAAACTAACACAGGCTCCTTTCATTTAAAATAAACCCCAGTAATTTTGAATCTCCAACCTGTTACTCTTAACACTACCAGGTATTCTTGTTCTTTTCAAGTAATAACAAAATCTGCATCCTCTAATCTCAAATAACTAGGCCTGGCAGGAGACAAGAAACAAGACAAAAAGAAACAGCATTACTGGCCTAATCCTATGGCATTAGAAACATTGCTCATCACTTTCCTGTATTTGTCACCAAAGTGTCTTATCAGTGCATATTATTATGTGCTGAAATGCAACAAAACTTTTCACAAAAATAGTTCTAGGCATGTTCATACAAGAAGATGTACATATACTTCTTTTACATATACATATATATGAATGTGTATATATATAGTATCAGCTTCAACCTGTACATAGATATTCTGAATTTCATACTTAAAATACATCCATTCCAAACAACATGGATGGCTTTCCAGGAGAAAGTGCTTGATTGGTTTTATCCTGTGTGAACATGCCTGTCCTCTGTCCATTTGCCCCAGTAGAGATCTTGATGATCAATTCTTTAAACGTACATATCTCAGAGGTATTAAACAAGGAAAAAAAAAAAGAAAAAGAAACTAGGAAAAAGTAATATTGCCCTGATGATGCAAAACGAACAATGCATAACTGAAGCAGCTTGGATTTTAAAAGTTATCTTGCATTCTGCAGCAAACAATTTTTAAATAGTTGTTGAAAATCTAGTTCCTCCATTTGTGTTATTGCTCCCCATTTGCACATTTTCTCATTAAACATCAACAGTACAGAGAGGTTCACTACCAGGTTGAGCTGATTCCACTATTGTCATCTTGGGTTTCTTTCGGGTTTCCTCCTAAAAAATACAAAACAGCCCCCACCACACAGTCATAAGGAGAACAGAATCATAAAACAGTTAAAATTCTGAACCATTGTAGCAAACATTTCAGTTATTGCAAGAGGCTAACTAGGGCTAATGTTAAAAATAAATGTACAGAAGCAGGTAGAATCAAGTTATGAGCCAGTTTAAAAGTCAGCATGACAATCTCCCCAGAAGCAGATCCCCAATCAAATTATGAAGAGCTCTCCTTACTTCAAATACTGTGTAAAATAAGCAAAAAACCCCGGATCATTGGTACACATGACCCATGACATTCATGCAGTTTGTAAATACATGACAATATATACTCACTCTTTCCTGTGCCAGTTTTTTCATTTCTTCCTGTAACTTGTTCAGGATGTGCAGATTTGGCTTGTTCTTTTTGGCATACTGCTGAAGTTCTATCACACTTCTATCAGAGGTTTCCTATTCAATAGAATCGAGAGCAACAACTGATCAACTTTTTTTATGGAAAAAAAAAATAATGTGGAGCAAAGGTTAGCTTGTAGTTAGTTTACCTCCTTAAGTAGGAACATTACTTCCATGAGTTAGTTAAAAAGGTTCTTTAATTTTGACATAGGAGATGCAAGATTAACACAATTATTACTGTCAGTGAAATCCAGGCACCTTCAAGTTTTGTTGTAACCAAATTTACAAATCCAGAAGCAAAGCTCCAGCCACAGGGTAGGTTATACTCACACAAAGGCCTTCTCACCTGTTTAACCAGCTTGCTATTCTCTCTGCCATACATTCGCAAGAGAGAGCCCCAATTTTTCACATGTGGATGCAGTAGCTGAAGGATTTTCTGAGAAGCCAATTGCTTCCCTACTCTTTTGTTTTTGCCTGTAAAAATAACCATGGAAGTGTATCAATACCAGCTCCTTATGTGATGATAGCAACAAATACTCACTTGAGTTAGTCAAAACTGAGATACCAGAGAAGAGCACGAAGGCACACAACAGGCTTGGTGGCTGAACAAGCACCCTCAGAATGGACAGCAAAGGAGAACAGGAAGAGAGGAAGAGGAGATTCACACATCACACCAATGATTGTACTTACACCAGCCTCGCACTGTGTGCTTGCCACAAGTCATGACATATTCACTCTTCTGATTTTTCCCAGGAATCACTTCAAACTTTATGGATGTATCACCCATTCCGTGGTTTCTTAAGCACAAACACAATCAAGATCACATACTAAGTAAAACCACAAGTGAAATGGTTGCAGTTATCATCTTGGACAGTCATTGCAATGAAATTAGATCTATTAATAATAAATGTCAATACAAAAATTAACAGATTTTTTTATATCAGCAACTTGAGTTAAATGGAAAAGCAACCCAGTATGAGAGAAAACAAAATACATTTGTCCACCAACTACATCTTCATCTCCAAAGAGGCACAAACAGCTCACATGAATTAATGAGGACTCAGCATTACCCAGGTCAGCCCCCCCCCCCCCAGGTGTCTCCGGCCCAGGGAGCTCAGTAGCTCAGGCAGGGTCACTGACCACCACCAGCAATGGGTCCTGAGCCAATACCTCACACCACACACAGGTGCCCATGCTGCAGCCTTACCTTTTAAGGCACTCATGGAGAATCTGATATGGAGACAAGAGTCCAGCTTTACTGGTGAGTTCATATACCCGTGAGTCCTCAATACTGATATGGTTAAAATACTGCAAAGGAATTGAAAAGGGTTACTGTGCTTTGTGCAAGTAAAACCCCAATATTGTCCTTAAACCTAATTTCTCCTTTGCTACGTTAAACCAGTGCTGTTGCTCTGTGCTTAGTACTTTAAAATGTGTTTTCAAATCCATAATGGGTTAAAAGCAACACCATTAAAACTGTCACACCTAATCAAACATTTGCAGAGAGGAATTTCAACTCCAATTTTACATTATTCAATATGTACATAAAAATGACAATCTTATAAATTCTTTATCATCATTTCTCCCTCAGGACAAAGTTATTTTAGCAAATTATGAAACTCTATTTACCAAAACGCTATGGTTTACTAAAACAGAACAGAAGAGCTATTAGCACATTTGGTATTTTATTTTAAAATAATAGAAAAGATTGTCTGGATTTCCTTAATGACCATTTCAGCAGTGCAGGGCATACAATACAGTTCTAAGTTAAAGCAAGGGTACAAACAACTCCTGTCTATTACTTCATTTTAGAAAACATTCCTTTCAGGCTGATCACTGATTTTTCCTTTACCCCTTACTGATGGTATCACTGACCAAGGAGCTATTTAATTCTCCTAGTACCTGAGAAAATAGCACAACTCTCCTCCTAAAGAATTTTTCCTTTGATTATCTCAAATGTCACTGCCCAAACTATGGGATTTGATTGTATGGTAAAATAAAAACATCTCAGAAGCCTGAGCACTTATACTTCTTAAGTGGTGTCCTAGGATGATCACACAGAACCAAACAGCACCTAGCTCTGAACATTTCCTGGCATCAACCAGAGGACTCTGGAAGGCAGGGCAGTACAGGCAGCCTGGTGCCTTGGAACATCTCAGGTGTTCAGTGACCTGTTGGTCAATAAAGACCCAGTTCTCTGCATCAGACTGAATTTTCTGATCTATTCCAATAGGAAAAAAAGTATTCTCTTTGCCTTAAGTCTTGCTCTAAATGGAGCATTTTACACTTCCATTTGACTGAGAAAACAATCCCACTAATTTTCAGTAACCTTTCTGATATTAAATGTGCAATGTTTAAAAACAAACTCAAATGATGCCAGCCAGGAAGCATGAGCTCAGTACCTCAAGTTCTTGACTGTCTTTGGGCTTCTCCTCAGAGGTCTGTTTAACAAAGTCAGGAATAAGGATTTCCAGTGTAGCTCGAGCTGCAGAAAGTGATTAAGCATCTTGATTAGATTTATTTTAAACAAAAACATCTCATCTAAAAATTGTCAGGCATTTTCTTCTGGTAAGAAATTTATTCACTTACACTTTTCAAGGGAAAAAGAAGTTCTAAAAGTTCAGCTTGATAACTAATTAAAATAAGAAGGAACTACTTTTTTAAAGTGCCTACAAAAGGAAAAATATTCTAGTCTCATTTTAGAAGTAACATAGAGCCTTTAAGACCAAAAATTATACAGTTATAATCACCCCCTGGTTCTTACAGCCAAACCCAAATACTGAATCACTATGGTCCTTGGAACCCCAGAGCGGTACAAAAAGCAAACAGAAACAATTCAGCAGTTGGTACTGAGAAAGAAAAATAAGTTACCAGCTTTATTCTTGGCAAGTTTTTTGCTGCTGGCAGTTCCTGCCCCATAGGTTACTCCATCAATAATCACTGAGGCTCCAAAAGGTTCACTTGGGTTCTCTGGAAATGGAGGAGGAAAGTAAAGAAAGCTTTTTGGAACTCCTGACATACATGAAATATCACCACTGTCAAGATTTGTTTTCTTCATTTCAGCTTCAAGAGGGATAAAATTGGTTTATTCTTCACGAAGACTGAAAAACTGTTTAACTAACAGAGTTTTCCATTAACAGACTTAGCACCATATACTTCATTCATCCAAATAAAGAACTTAAAATATTTTAAGAGACCACTGGTAATCTGCCAGAACTCAAACACTAATTCCAAATTTTTTGCATTATGGTGTGAATACAAGAGCTACACACTCTGATATAGAAATTTCAGTTGTATTATATACTGCAATACAGGAATAGCATAATTCTGAATAATTATAAGGTACCCTCAAAAAAAAACCCCAATTTTAACCTGATTCCAGTTCTATTTTTCATATACGCAACATCTTTAGATTCTTGATTAAGCATCAAGACCAGGACAGAACTGTTTAAGGAAACAGACTTACCACATTCAAAGAAATTGTAAACAGGGCGAACCTTTAGGACTCGTTGCATATATTCATGCAAGATGCAAACTTCAGACTTCCCATTGGGATTAATGACGAACTCTGCAAAAAAGACAGGAAGAAGGGAAGAAACTCATTAGTTCCAGCCTCTGAAAGATAATTTCTGTTACAAAGAAATCAATACTGAGCAACACTCAGCAGTAACAAGAGCTGAACTGGAGGTAGCCATTACTTACCAGGACTGTAACCTTAAAAATATTTTTGTTTAGAAATTAGTCTTTGAATAGGAAGTATATTATGACAATATTTTTCCTTTCCTATGTAATATACGATGGGTCAAAGAATGCAGAATACTGGATCAGGAATTAAGGAGACTTCTTACAGGATTTTTTTTCTTTTCAGTCAAGCTTAGAGCTGCAATTAGTCTTCAACACAGCCTGTCTGAACTGGAGCTAGACCAGCTCACCTTTCTTTATAGGTGCATCCTGCACAGACAGGGTGATGAGTTTCTGGTTGGCCGGCAGGATGGGCCGCTCGGACTCGGCCTGCTTGCGCTTCATCTCCCGGTTGAACTGGCGCCGCTCGGCCCAGGTCCGGAACTTCTTCACAGTCACTTGTTCAAAGTCAAAACGCTTCTCCAGGTAGCGTCTAAAATCTTCCAGATCTGAGAAACATAGCCAAGTTACTCTCTCTGCTTCACCACTGAACAAGCATTAAGTTCTCTATTTCCACTCTTGTAAACAAGCTGTAATTATTCTCTTAAGACTTGGAGCAGAAGGTTAAAGATGCTGTTTTGGACTAACAGAAGTAATTTTAAGTTCTCCTATTACTACATTAAATTAGATTAAATGCAAAATGTTAGTGCAAACCAGAAAAGGAAATAAAACAAAACACCATTTTATTCTATCACTTGATGATTTTACTAATCCCTAACCTGCACTAATACACAACTTGCAACAAAACACCAGTAACTGCTCTGCTTGAACACCTAATCCCCTTCCCTTTACCTGAAGCAAGGTACACAGTGAGTACAGTGGTTGTGCTTTCAGCCACACTTCCCTGAAGCCAAACCCAAGTGCTGCTGCCTACCTATTATTATGCAGTGTACCATGAAACACTGTACAGTGATGTTTCATCAACTCCATGGGTATCTGCAGCCTCTATGCAGAATTTAACACATTAAATTCACATACAGAGTACTAAGAGATTGCCCCCTTTCAGTACAGCTGCTTCTCCATTAGTCGGCAAATATAATCAGCAAAAATAAAGAGTGGCATCCAGAGATGTAAACAAACAAAAGCAAGCTGCTGGTATTGTTTCCTTCTACAAGGAATTCCAAATGCAAGTCACGCTTATACATGATCACTCACTATCTTTTTCAGTAATACAACAGATCCTTTTTAAAGAGAGACAGACAGGTGAACTTCATGTAGAAAAGTAAGTGCTTACTGGCTTGGATTTTGCAGCTAAATACTGATGATTTGGGGTTTTTTTTTACATCTTTTGGCATGTTTTTTGGACTGGACATGACACATGTAGTGACAAGGACAAGGTTTATGTCTGAGCACTACAAAGACAAATGGCAGACTATGACCAATACTCTGAGCAGCAGAAATTTACACGGATGGGATTCTTGGGTATGCAGATGTGGTAAGATGCAATAAGTAAAACAGGAGCTTCCTCTTCAAGTTCCTCTCTGCTGGGTGGTGATTTTGGCATGATGTCTTTAGACAACTTTTTGTGTAGAGGCCATCAGATTTGTATAAATAAAATAAAGAAGCATCACACCCCTCTGTATGAGTGCAATTATATCTGCATTACTCAGTCTGCTAGACTTGTGCAAATACAGAAATACAGTTTAACTACAGCATTTATCTTAAGAGATCATCCTGAAAATAGATGTAACTCAGCCAATACAGAGTGCATAGAAAAGCCTACTTGAGGAAGTCACATTAACACATTTGACAACAGTAAATGAACACACTGACAAAACTCATTCTTATATTGAGATAAAGTCTACAGGACTAAACTACCAAAATGTTCATTATTTTTGTGTAAAACCTTTCCATGTGGACTCTCAGGGCTTCAGGAAAGATTATAATTCAGTAGCCAAGTCTGGAATAAAATTTCCCAAATGGCATTACCCCAACTCAAGTCAAGGAAAGACTCTACTTCCCATACTTACCTACAGATTCATCTTTACATACTTCAACTTTGGCCTTAACTTGTCCCAAAGCTCCTTGTGCTGCATCTCCCCCAGAGGGATCTTTGTCATCTAAAGGCCCAGAATCAGCAGCAGTGGAATCTGGTTCTTCTGTCTGGCAGTCCAGTTCTGAGGATTTATCTAGATGCTTTACAGGTGATACTTCCCCATTTGGGGTTATGTCATTGTTTTGCTCCCTTTCCTCATTTTCCTTCATTTTTTTGTAATGAAAGCAGGGAATGCTACTGAGGGGAGGATCATGTTTCTGCAAATATAAATAATACAGAAGGTTTCAGTATCTCAAGGTCACCAAAAGCAAAGCTCAAACCCAAAAGATGCAAGCAAGATGGAAACTTTGTATCCAGCCTAGGCTCTTCTCTGGTCAGTAAAGTCATTCTACTCAAGAGCTGAGCAGGGCCACTCCTGGGGGACCTTCACACTGTGTGACACTGACACAATCCTGCTGGTTTAGCTCCAGACTTCAATCTGTTCATGCAAATACTGCATGCTTTCATAAATCCCAATGAGGTTTCCTGAGGCATAGGCCCATGGCATTAAATCCAATTTCTGCAGATTCCTTGGGTGCAAGAATGTCATATCCTTCCTTCTGCAAATGTGGACCACAAGCCATAGCTCAGACTAATTTATAGCTACAAATAAATGATCCCTAGATATATGTCATGATGCAATAAACTCCCAATTTTGCAGCCATATTAGAAAAGTGAAGGCACCAAACAAGGTCATCTCAATCACTTTAACTGCCCAAACAGAAAAACAAAGCACCTAAGAAAAATCGTATCAGATTTTCAAACACAAAATACTTTTTTTAAAAATAAATTCAAACACTGGAAACAAACCTGCCAAAGCAGAAAAATATTCAATGACTTTCAAGAATGTACCTAATTTTTTAATCTTAGTTAAGTATTAAAAAAATTGACAGCTCTCACCCTTATGCTTCCTGTTCCCAAAAAATAAGGTCTAGACCAGGTAACAACTCTAGATTCTCTGTGCAGATATACAGGAATGCCTGAATTATGGAATGTCATGATCCATCCATCTGGCAAAGGCTCTGTAGGAGGGCGGCCACGACCTTTAAAGCAAATAATGGCTTTAAACTTGGATAGAGTGCTTAGAAGAACAGAAATAAAATCCAGGTTTTTATTTATTGCTTTTTCTGTCCCAAAGAATAAAATGGCATTGAAACAAGATTAACAACATTTTGTAGAGAGATGTTGTTTAATAACAAGATATATGCCTCTAACCCAGACTAAATCCGGCAAAATTACAGATTCCGTGACGTTCTCAGCTAAAGGCAACAGTAGCAACAATTTTTATATAGACTTATTTGTTTGTTTCATCACTGAATTCTCTTTTCTTTAGTCTTTTTATACTTAATACAAGCACCACTGGAAAGTATTTACTGGAAAAGTCATACTTGCTTCAGAAACAACTTCATTTTCCATTAAAAATACTCCTCTGGTACATGTTGAAGTTTTAATTCTAATTCAGAATATTTTCCATTACATTCTTCTGGATGGGTTTGCATTCTCAGCTTTTCTTTATTAGCAGTTTCTAACACAATGAAATTGGATAAATGTAAACCACTGACTTTTCTAGTTATTATATTTAACCTAGATTGCATTCATGGAGACCTCACATGGGGCAATTTCAACAGCACAAGTTATGTAACTGAAGCAGGAAAAAGGCCAGAATGTCCAGAGACAAAAGCCCGAGATCACTCTTGTTCACCTCATTATTGTACACAAATCCACACACCAAAATGTATTCTTCTAGCATACAACAGATCCAAAGCAAAAGTAAAAAGAATGTGAAAAATCATATTCCACAATAAGAAGCCTCCCAACAATAAAATTCTCCAACACATTAACAATTTCACACAAACTGCTGTCTCACACTTGGCTCGTTGATATACTTTTGTTCTACAGACACGAGCCATGAACAGGACCTACAGTTATTAAATGCACATTAACTTACTCTTCAGTACAGTTTTAATTTTGGTCATCATTGGCTGCACGCTTGTCTCTCCATCAGACTGGTGATCACTTTCACCACCGTATTTCTCATTATCTAGTCTCCTTGTTTTGGGGGCTCGAAGACCCTCTTCCAGCAGAGCATCCACATCATTATCAAAGTCATCCTGAAAGAGACTTCATCAGACACTGTCCTTCTGGGCCTACCAACCTCCCTTTTCCCTTGCAAAGAGAAAGCAGACATTTTTATATGCACTTTCACACAGACAGAAACTAGAAATTTCCAATGATTCCAGTAAAAAGACTGAAAAATAAGAAAATAAGTTTGTGATGATAAAATGAACTGCAATTGTGTGAGAAGACTTTTAAAGGCTGTTTTTACAGAAAACTATAGAAGCTGAAACACAACTCAGAAGTTTGACTAAAACAGTTTCTCAGCCAAAGGTCTGTCTCTAAAAAAATCTGTGGTTTTCACTCAGGTACTGCACTTTTAGAAGAGATTATTTCTTTGCATATTTTTTCTAGTCACTTGGAAACCTCTTTCCCAGCAAAGACGTGTGGATTTACTTACCTCATAGGAGAAATTCAAGGTTTCTTCATCCACTTTATCTCTCTGAACGATTGCTTTAGATGTGAACCCTCCTCCTTCTTCATCTATTTCCATCAAATTGTCGGTAAAGTCTTCTAGCTCATCCAGAACTGCAAATTCCACTCTCTTTTCCTGATCAATATCATTTTCATCATCCTTCTTGTCATCACTTTCACCCCCTATCCCTGCAGCTTTACCATTACTACCACCGAAAGGACAAACATGCAAATCCCCATTGACATTATTAATACCAAACTCTGTATCTGCCTTATAATCCTGCTCAACTCCAGTGTACAGAACTTTCCTATCTTTGCTTTTGCAGCTTTCTGTAAAGCTAACACTAATCTTCACATCCTTCAGTAACTTAAGATCTGGGGTGAACTTTCGAACTGACGGTGCGTGACGAGCAGTTCTCGGGCTTTGGTCACTACTGTTGGGGTCTATGATAAGACGACTTTTGTAGCAGGCAGATCCCTTTGTGAGCAGCTGTGTTCTGCAGAGACTGTGCGTGTCCCCAGCAGGGGTATCTGACTGTCCATCACCACCAGAGCCAACGTCCATTACCTCTGCGTCACTGGACGTTTGCAGGGGAGGCGGTGGAGGCTGTTCGTTGGGAGGCAGAGGTGGGCGACAAGTGTGATTCTCCACATTCATTTCTCTTGCAGGTTCTTTAGGGAGGGGTGGTACATTTTCATAGTTCTCCATTTTTAAAACTACTGCTTAAAAAAACCCCAATGCTTTAATAAATGTTTATCCCTATATTCCTAACATGCATAAGTCCTTCAGGATTGGTTTATCATGTCCTATTCAATATGCAACACTGATGATTCAGTTAAGCTGACTACATTGTTCTTTTCATTAATGTAGACAGCTTTCAGAATCACTGTCTCAATTATTGGAAATCACAATGCATTCAGCTTAAATAGCTGAAGACTAAGAGCGCATCTTCACTGGACAAGCTGGTCTCCTTTTCTTCTTTCAACCTACAAGAGGAAACAAAACAAACAAACAAAAAAAAAAATGTCAGAGGCAAAAATGAGAAATAGTATCCCAAGCAGAAAGAAAACCTGTCACTCCTTCTAGCATAAATTTCAAGTAGAGGAGTGACACTTTTACAGTAAGAAAAGCAGGGTACCCAGATACCATCTTGAATGAGGCCAAAACTAGAGTGGTTTTATTGCTTGAGTTGTACACCAGCACAAGAATTTAGTAACAGCTGCCTTTATGATTAGTTGACTATCTCTGCTTTGTTAGCAGGCTGGGCACTAAGCGTGACAGACTAAAAACTGCATTTTGGGGAAAGTGTCCCATAATCTGAAACAAGATGGTATTCAAGCCATACTTACCCACACAGCAGAAAGGATAATTAGCTAACAGTTTAAGACAATCTGCAAAACCAACAAGATTTTAAAGACTATGGTCATGGCTTTTCAAAATTTAAGTTATCAGCTACTTCTGAAATCTCACCGTTTACTAAAATATCACAGAAAATTACTCTCTAGATAATCAGATATTAGACATTTGCTCTTGTATTTTGCACTATCATGGAACTATTTATTCATTATGTCCAAGGAATTCAGGTTCAGATACATAGCTTTAAAGTTCAAAATAATTTTGGAAGGTACTTAGAAGCCAATGTTTTAGGGAATTTAACCTGGAAAAAGTATTCAATTCCTCTAGGAAATTTTACAGGGCAAGGGGAATGTTTGTTTAAGGCTTATTTTTCCCATTAGGTGGTTCTTTCTACCATGTCTATGATGACCTCTTCAATTATACTTTTGTCATCTCTGCAGGACCATAAGCACCTGGGGAAAAGAATCATTTCTTACCTGTTGATTTTGGTTTCTCCAAGTCCCTCCATGCCAGCCCAAACTAGGCTTAAATCTTCCTAAAAGCTAGAAATGAAGCACTGCCACTTTGCCCCCCAGGCAGCCAGCTCTATGAATCTGCTCTGTTTAAAGTACTCCCAGCTAGCAGAGAGTCTTCCCAAGTATTTTGGAAAGACAAGCTCCAAGATCTCTCATGTTGCTGTGTAAGACTGAAGGAACAGGGCAGAAGGTCTGGGTTGTCATGAGGGACTTAAAGAAACCAAGGGTAATTCTCTCATGTATTTCTATGCCAGTCCAGGCAGAACAAACCAACAGCAATATCCAAAGACCAACTGGGGCAAAGCACAAAGCTGGCAATCAGAAGTTGTAATGGGATCAATTAAAATTCAGCAATATACAGAAGTTACTTACCTGGAAGCTGGAAGAAAGCATAATTTAGAACAAACTCTAATATGGCAACAAAGCAAGTTTTGCTGGGGCAGCAGAAGAATTCATATTTTGTGGTGGTTTTTTGATTTGAGTTTTTTAAACCTTCTCAAAATTGTGATACATCCAACATGGTGAGTTTGACATGCATTGTAAAATTAGTAAGGAAAAGAACTGGTAAGAACTCTAAAATAAACCTAACTTCTCTGATACCAACACATTAATTCTCAGATTGGTAAATGGCTCATTCACTAGTAAGACAATTCTATATATCTAATTCCATTCTATCCTACAAGATGATCTCAATACAACGACCAATTCCTTAATCGTTCAACACATTCTGGAATATATAATGTAGAGAACACCCCTAGAGATAAATTTGTTTATAAATTTCCTCATCTTCAGATTGAAAAAGTAAAAAAAAGTGAATGACAAATTATTAAATTCTTCACAGTAAATCATTAGTGTCTTAATTCTGAACAAAAGAATCAAAAGTCACAGCACGAGTTCAGCAACTCCTGGAAACTAAATGACTAAGTCATCGAATTGTTCCATCTTCAAAGAGTCTTCTAAAGACTCTTGAAAAGAGCAAGCAGAATTCCCACAGAAATGGAACACTGAAGTCAGCATTCTAGAATGTGAAAGAGCAAAACCTTCCCCTGTGTTCAAGGAGCTCCCTGATCCAACAAGAAAGACTTATTTTTGATAAGGCTGTGAATGCCACTTCCAGACCCCTGATACATGCCCTGCTCCTATGTTAAAGTGTTTTAATAATGCCAAGGTCAAAACAGAACTTAACCTTTACCTGCTCACTGACACAACACCTCTGCTCTCTGCAGGAAAGATGTCTTGTTATTCTATTCAAGCACTGGTAACAATTATGTTCTTGTTGTCTTCCCTTTCTTGCTGGCTGTGAAACCATGAATAGCTGAATGATGACCAGCAAATCACAGCCAGGATTGTCTGCTCCTCAGCACACACTGGGTCAGCACAAGTACTACACCACAATGGGTTCAAATGAGCTCTTTCCATTTCTAGCCATGAACCTGTCACATCCCTGGGGTAAGAAAACAGGCTGGTAGTGATGCCAAAAAGATTTTTGCCTTTTATATATTTTTCATATATTTGCAGCTCTCTAGACTACTATTAACTAGTTATATAGTGCCTTAATTAACTCTGGTACTTTTCCTACCCTTTCCCTTGGATTTTAGAACAATAAGCTGACCTTCTAAACACATTCCTGGAATATTGTTTAGTCTTATTCTAAGTAGGGGACCTACAACAAGACATAATAAGAAGCGGGCAGAGAACCCTTGGACCAACTCCAAGGGGCTGACCCAGGGATGGGTTACTGCGGCAACTGAATCTCCTGGATGTACCTGTTATAACCTAATTAATTAACCCTGTAATAGCAGAAATCTGGTGCCAGGTGTACCCATCATGACCAGACACCTGAAAGGTTCCAAAGAAAGGTCTGATTGTTACTATTCTAACCCTAAAAAAACAAGGGTTTTTTCTCTCCTTTGATTATAGGTAACAGTAGCTGTACAGTTCCAGTGGACTACAATACCTGCCTATAAGCCACAAAAAGCAAGGCAGAAGCAGTGAAACACAGGTCCAATTCCCATCTACTTCCCTGCCAGCTGACATTACAATATGCCCTTTCTATTAGGGGCTGGGAAAAAAAAACAAAACTACAAAAAACCAAAACAAAGCAACAAAACCACTGAGCTACCAGGTATTTGAAAAGACAGAAGGGACAAAAGGCAAAAGGATGAGTTAGATGAGCAAGTACCACTGCCCATTCCCACAATCAGACAGAAAAGGGATGGAAGAGAAATACACAGAGCAAAGGGTACCCTTTTTCAAAGCAGAAAAAACCCAGAATGCTAAAATTTGGAACCATCATCACCCAACCTCAAAGAAAAACTCCTTCAATTACAGCAGGTCAGCAGTCTAGAAATGAATTTAATAAAGAACATATTTTCTTTACAAATACACGTAGCTTCAGCAATGACCAGCATACCACAGATTCTCTCTTCAAAAAGTCACTTTTGAAAAGAAGCTGTGTCAGAGACTGCTTACTTAACATTCAGTGGACCCCAAAAGGAAGAGTGGCTCAGAGCAAACTGTCCTTATTTGCTAACCAAATACAAAGTTCTTCTCCTCATCCTCTAGCCATAAATGGCAACTCAGGTGCTGATCCATTAACCCATGTCAAAGCAATTCCCCACTCACAGTCATCTACCTTCTTTTCATCATACTTACTATGTCTTTTCAACACATACAACTCTAGAAATAAATAAATCCTAGTTGTTACTACTGCTAAAAAAACCCCCACAAACCCAAAACAAAACCTGAAGAGAAGACTGGATTTATTTTCTTTAAACCCAAACAGAAAGTAGCAAAAGAAAATATCCTTCAAGATGATACTGCATTTAAGAACTCAGCTCTTCTCATTACCAACTTTAATGTAGAAAGATTCTGAATGAAACAACCATTTTGTGTAGGTTAGTCACCAAGGCCAGTTAAAATATTGTATTGTTGAGCTCTGGCTGCATTATCATTGGCAAATACAAGGCTCAAGAACTTCTCTAGTTCTTAACACTTCATTCCATTTCAGAACAAACAGAGTACATCATTTTGGAAAGCCATCCTCAGAAATGGCAAAACAACAGTTGCTTTTAGAGCTTGAGCAGTTTTCTGGCAAGCTTTAGATGGCTTGATTAATTATGTAAGACAACAAATTGATTTACAGAAGGCGAAAATCAGAGCCTAGGAAAGAGAAAGTATATTCTTCCTTTCCCATCGTATGTAAGCTTCTTCCTTAAAAAGAAAAACAGACACAAGGCACCAAAATCCCTTCTCTTTCTCTAAAAAAGCAAAACAATCCTGATAATCAAAAGGAGCTGCCTAACGACCCAAATTCTCATCGAGAATTAAAAATAGGAGCCCCCAAGTTTAATTACCCAGACAGAACAACCTCTCAAATCACAAAACAAAAGATCTAATTCCAAGACTTCGAACTCGCAACCTAAGAGAATAAAGAAATTGAATGTGTTCACCCAAGTTCAGTTTATGGTCGAGCAACGCCTGGGTATTCAGGTCTCAGCGGGCAAACAAACTTTGCAGACAAACCCGAAGCCTAAGGAAAGGAGGTAAAACAGAACGAACTGTTTCCAACCAAAAAAAAAGGTGAAGAAAGCTGGGAGAATTAACCTTTCAGAGGCTGTAGGGGATAATTTGCTATTAACAGAAAGAACACATTAAGAAGAATCCTGAGAGTTACAGAGACATCACGTTACCTTCAATGTAGCGGAACTAAAAAAGTCCCTGTGTACCCGCACACACGCTGGAGCCTTTTCTTCCCGACTGTGCTGCGGAGCCACGCTCCGGGCCCTGTACAAAGGGCTGCCAGCGGCGGAACCCCCCGGCCTCCCCTCGCCCAGACACACCCGGAGCGGAGGCACGGCCGCAGCCGGTGCTCCCCATCACCCCCGAGCAGGAGGGGCCGAGGGCACAGACATGGCGTTTCCTTCCCTTCCACAATCCCACGGCAGGGAGATGGAGTGGGTTGGCGGGAAACGAAAAAAAAAAGTCCTCCAAAACACAAAACAACCAAAGAAAAATCCTGAACAAAACAAAACACCAGCTCTGAGCGGAGGCCGCTCAGGCCAGGCGCAGGGGAAGCACCGCACGGCAATACCCGCCGGGCAGGGCGGCGCCTTGCAGCGATGGGATATCGGTGCTCCGGGAGAGGCTCCTCTGGGCTCCGCGCCCGGGGACCGCTCCGGGCAGGCGGCAGGAGCGCGGCGGGCCCGCTGGCGCTGCGGCCTCTGGGGCGGAGGAGTTGGTGCCCGCGCAGGCCCGCCCTGCCCGTCACCCCCGGGGCCCGCACCCACCTGGGCCATGCCCGGCGGCCCCGCCGCTCCTGTGCCGGGGCTGCGGGTGAGGGCGAATCCGGCCGCCTCACGATGGCCGTCCCACACTCCGAGCTGCCGCCATCTTTAAACGCCTGCGCTGGGCCCCTCCGCTGCCCGCGGGCGGGACTCCGCGCCCGCCGAGCCAATGGCGTGTGCAGCAGCCGCGGTCACCGATTTGAAATTCCGGCTGCCATTGGTCCGTTCCCGTGTCTGTCACCGCGTTACGCCAATAGAAACGCGAGAGACGCCCGCCCTCACAGGCCCGGGCCATGGCGGGGCGGGCGCATCCTTTGTGTGGCCCGGGCACCGCTCGGGCCTTTTCCCCCTGTACGAACCAGCTACAAAAAAAAAAAAGCGACTTTTCGTGCAAACGCTGCTTTGTATCTTTAAGCAGGAAAACTACAGCATTACTACAAGACTGATTTACCTAAAGAGGATATATCAAAATATGGACATTTCTGCTGGTCTACCAAGCAGTTCACAGAACTAGTCTCAAATCTGACTGCAGTGTTTAGACAGGATTACTAAATAATTATTGAAAATATCTTACACAATTTATGTAAAATTTCTTCTAAAGTGTTAACATTTGCTGTTCTAATTTGCTCTATTGTTTTATCATTTGCGAAAATACAGAACTTTTATTAATATACTTATTTATATGGTCAATTCTTTTGTTCTTCACTGGTTTGAAATCAACATCAGACACAAAATATTGTGATAATGCATCCTGGTTTGTCACCAACAGTATGTTTTTGTTTGTTTCATGTGTGACTTCAGGACATGAGAATCTTCCAGTATTCCACTGATCTCATGTCTTTGAGGTCCCCAAATACTGCTATGAAACATAACTAATATTTTAATAAAACTTCAAAAACTTACTCAGAAGATTGCTGTTAGGTCTTTCCATCTTTGTGTTTGTCTCGCTGCACCAACACATCCAAGGACAGGGTGATAATTTGGATATAACATCACGGTACTGTGTCAACACAAAGATCAGGTTACCAAAGCTGCTTTAAATCACTTCAAGCTGCCCTAAAAACTGAACACATTTTCTACCAAAAGCAGTTTCTAATTTTTAATTCCTCACAACAGGCTTCTGCACTCAAGCCATTATTTTAGTGATTTTTAAATTACGACTGCTTTTATTAATGCTAAAACAAAACACTTCAGAATGTGCATTTAATGAACACCCACGGTTTGCAAAACAGCCACTCACGTCACACTTGAACTGTCAAAGCTGAGGAAAATGATCTCACAATTAATAAACTGCTTGAGCTGATGCTGGCATTTGCTTGTCAGGTCACCTCAAATTGCTAACACTGGGACAGAAGACTGTCCCTCTCAAAGGGTCTATCAAATTCCAGGTATTGTGACTCATTGGCATCCTATTAATGTGACTGCAGAAATGAACTACTGCAGTAAGAAGATCACATACTTCAGAAAACAGGTTTTATTTTTTAAATTTACATGAACAGCAGTGCTTCACTTATGATCAGATGATGCACACACACAGATTTTTGCATGGAGTTGGAGAATCAAAATGCCTGCAGTGCTTAGAAAATGAAAACAAAACAGTTTTAATTTTTCCATTGTGCATCTGTTCTCAGAGAATTGTAATACTATGTCTTAAACTAATGGTGCAACAGCTGATTTCTAGAGACACTGACACTATGAGGAAATAGACTTCTAACTTTTATGAACAAAAGGAGAATAATCCATTAACAAAAAATGTTTTAATTTAAAAAATACTCAGATTTTAGTTAAATTTTTACACCAGAAGGTTGATGGGACCCCTGGAGAATTAAACCTGATCTGATCTCATCTGCTCTGTCTAATAAGGTGCAAAATTCACCTGAAAATTTTCATCACCTGGACTTCTGATGGAAGACTTGTCAAACACGCACAAAAATCTCCAACTTTTGAATTAGAAGCGTACAGGTCCAGCTGCATGGTGCAATCAGGATTAACCACAGTACCATGAAGTGTCATTATCAACAAAAACCAGTTCCTAATGACAAGGAGATTTTCACATAGAAGATATTGAAGGCTGGGTAGGAACTACTGCTATCAACACAAAATACAGCCATCAAGCCTATAAAGACAAAACTATGAGCTTCCCAATAAAATTCACAGGCTGCATTCATCAGAATGAAAATTAGGTGGAGCCAGTGGCTTTTTCATATTCTTCCTATGTGAGTAACTGCACCACATACTGTGCTTTTCCAACAGCAAAAACTGCTGCAAGACAAGTTTTGCTCAGCCTTCTTTACTTTTATTTCAGTAAAATAGTAAGTGGCACTGCAGCTTTTTACATTATTTGGGGCATTGGTAAACTGGTATTTGCTTGCATTACATGTCTTGGTCTTTCACTTTTTTTGCTGCAATCTGCTTTCCTCAATCTAGTCTCTGTCAGACATCACTTCTCAGCCATGGAAAGATGTCAAAAGGACCCCATGAGCAATCTCAGATCAGTTCTTGAATGTCAAAAGAGGTGCTTGATTGTTACAAAAAATAATCAAAGTAGACAGATTCTTTGGCTCAAGGATACCACAGAATTACTAATCTTGCTCTTGCCATTCACAGATTTTAACATAATCTAAATTGTGTTGTCTACAGAATCACATATGACTTCTGATTTTCCTGTTGGAAATACTTCAGCCAAATGGTTCTCCCAAGTTCCAGACTGCTGGCAGAATTTTCCCAATAATGCAGATATTTTTCTAAAGACAGGATTGCTTAAAGAGGGGTATGATGTCCAAGTGGCCAAAATAAAAAGTAACAGCTTTACATTGAAATCTGGAAGTTAAAACAAGAAAAAATAAGGCCAAAACCAAGTTACCTTCACATTATAAATTGGGCTGCACAAGCCATGCAGAAGGAACATTCTGTTCAATTGCACCTGCACCACTTGTACCTGGGCTGGTGCTATCCTACAGTGACTGAGGCTTCCTTTACTTATTCTTCATACATAGAACAAACCTATTCTATGGCTGAAGATCCTGCATTCCTAAATACACTCAATTTATCTAGGGGGAATATCAGAGAAAAAGAAATAATATCTATCTGGGACAGAATAACAGTCTTCAAACTTTGCTTTCTATAGGTCCCGTCATCCAAATAGTTCAGAACACTGTGCTGATATGGGCAATATTTATCTGCTCTTTATAAACTTTACAAAAACCAACATCCTCTGAGTCAGTCTTGTGGCTTTTGTACATGGTGCATCTCCACCAGTTAAACCACCCCTGCAAGTCAATCTTAGTCACTTCACAGAGTTGTTGTAGTATTGTACTGACTACTTCAGACATTCTGGTTTCTCCCCAGCTGCTGCTGCATGGTAATTTTTCTTGTGAGCCATCATACACCATAATGTTTGTAACTCAAAGCTGTGGTAACAAAGCACACTTGCTGTACACTCTGTGAGAAGTACAGCTAAGAAGCTGCTGCTCCAACCCTCAGCCTGGACTCCTCCCTACAGGGCTGGCAGCACACAGACGTGAATGAGGAGTGTAATCTCGGGCTGTCAAAAATCCAGGTGTACTTGCACTTATATAAGTAAAACCATAAATGTCAGTACCTTTGTTTTCCCTGACAGAGGCCAAATAAATTACAGTTCTGAGAGCACAGTTGTGCTGCTAGGGTTGTTTTTAATGCAACTGCCATCCCGGGATTGCTTTGCCAGCCTAAACTCATGCACATTACAACAAGAGAGAACTCAGACGTGACTGGCACAATATATTGCTAAAGAAAACAGAAAAATGTGCAACTGCCATATTTCAAAGACAGTGATACAACACATCTATACATGCTACATCTAGAAGTACAACAGGCCAACATATGAAGATTTATGCAGCAAAACAATTGGTACAGAGAATTTAAATCTTCAGGCAAGGTGCATTTCAGACAGTTTTTCTCAGGTTAAACTCATTACCTGTTGGAGAACACTTGCTGCATTCCTCAAGCATACTTACCTGTTCTGTTCCATCTGAAACCAGCCTAGATCCTGGCACCTGAGGCTGCCCTGAAATGTGAGCCAAGGCACAGTAAACAGGGACAATCAGGAAAACCATGTAAGGGCACTAATCAAACCAGGGTGATAATGCAGCCCCATGTGTAACTGAGAGGACAGTTAATTCCTCTCTAAATGCCAGTCATTCCAGTGAGACATGGGAAACAGGAGGTGGATAATGCATCTGACTAAGATGTGGTTTTACATAGTTATTTTGAGTAGCTATTGACAGCAGAGATAGCACAGGGAAAGGAAAAAAAAACCCTAGCTTTCTCATTCACCTTTTTCTTGGAAGAGTACATTCCTTTAACAGAGGCAAAAACTTCAATTGAATACTAATGTTGTACCACAAGAGACACTGCTGGCCCCACATATTTTCCAGTTTATTATTGAATATATGTTAATTAACATCTGAGAAGTAATGTGGTTTTCTCCACAGAACAGAAGCAAGCAATGTGTTTAGCCAGTCTGGCAAGTTACTGCCCAGGGCTGGCTCTGTGTGTCAGCTGAGACACCGATGGAAAATGCTCCTGCATCACCAGAGGGAAGCTGGGAGGCACCTGAGTGCCTCAGTGGGCACTGTCATTCTCAATGGCCTCAAAGAGAACAGGATCACAAACCAGAACATCATTCTGTGTTCTCTGTTTTCCCCTTCCTTTCTCCATCTTCCAATCTGCATTTAGCTTTCATTTATTTTTCTCCATTTATCTTTCTAGTACAAAGACACAAAAATTTAATGTGCATCAGCAGAGATACTGCTTTTTTTCTTATTCCTGTTGTGTGTGATTTATGCATTGACATTTTTGGTTATCCTGCTTAATATTATAACATTTATTATTTCTCCCTCATCCGTGGTCATAAGTTCGGTGCTTATATCTTCTGTTTTAAAAGATATGGTAAATTTAGAGCATGTCAATATGATATGCTTTTTTTAAATTCAGCCTCTAAGTTCTTGATAACACAATGTTAAAGAGATAATTTATATATATATATATATGAAATATATTCAACATTTCTTCACTCTGTTCACCTTAACCTACATTTTGCAGCATGAGTCACACTGATGGGTTTTGTAATTCTCACAGTTCATGCCTCTCCAGCTGATTGCAGAACTGATTCTATTTTCACCAAGTCAAGACTATTTCCTAGATCTTCAGAAGCTATCAACAAGACTTCTCTGCAGAAAATGAATCAGATGAAGAACATCAGCCATGTCCTGTTACATCAATCTGAATGAAATAAAACTAACTCCTACTAGTTAATATTCCATATAAATAGGGACGCTTGATAAGCCATAAATGTGCATGAAGTTCTACAGCCTAAAATTGAAATGTGAGATTCTTTAATTATTGCCTTATTACTGCTTAGTATTTCATAGATTCATTCCAAAATTACTTATTTCCTTATGATATTACAAAAACTGTGTTCCAAGTCTTATCAATATTATATCTTAATTATTCAATTTGGTGTATTTCATTTGTAACAACAATATCAATTAAGCTTTGAACATAGTGAGGACCTCCAAAGGCCCAACTCCTCCTCTGCTCTGTTCAGGTGTTTTATTAAGCTACTACAAGGGAAATGAGACAATTGCACCTCCACTGCAGGGGCCAGTACAGCAGAACATTAATGCAGGCTCTACTCAGTGTAACAGGACAGTCTCAGGTCTGCCAAGGATTCAGACCTTTTCCACAGTGAACAGGGATTCCCATCCTCCAGCAGAATTTTGTGAGGGTCCACTTTTCCCTAAGGAAGCCTTGATTTTGCTCTTTCCTACCTTTCAAATATTTTTCAATTTCTTACCTGTATAAGACAACCATACAATAGCACAGAATTAGGAAATACCCACAACAACGTGAAAACCCCAGAAAAAATACAGCACTCTTAAAATGGAATTAAGTACCAGAAATAGAATTTAAATTACAGCTCCTTCATCATTAATTTAGCATTAAAGATTTTACTTCATTGTATCACACCAAATTACAGGCAAATGAACAAAAGCATATGTGCAAAAATGCACAATCTACTAATGCCAACAAAGACTGGTCACCAGCTTGACTTTATTCTGATTCTAGTTTTGAACACACATGTAAACAACAATTATGACACAATTTTAAGCAAAAAAACATTGCTGAGGTTTTACACATTTTAAAGTTTCTTCTACTACCATTCCAATAGAAAAAAAATCAGGAAACAAAAATCTCTTGCAAATGTATGACTTTGAAGAGATGACATGTATAAGCAACTTAATAAAATGCCATGCAGTAGTTTCCTATATACACCTTTCTCCTTTATATCCTTTAAAACTGGTATTTAAAATTCCCTTTTATTATTAAAAATACTTCTATAAAAATAAAACACTTTCTTTGTTAACTGTAGGTACAGTATCCTTTTTCCAGTGGATTCATTGCAACTCTAATTGGCACAGAGTAGATCATGCACTTCACAAATACCTTTTCACTTGTATGGACAAGCACCACTTGCTGATATCTGCACAACAGTCCTGATCCTGTTTCCACTGAAGCCAATGACAAACCTCTTACAAAAGCCTCCAAATAAGCTAAAAACCTCACTGTATTAACTATTCTGATGAGATAAAAAACAACATCCAAAGTTTGGGCTCTTTCCTGTTTATTTTAATTGTCAGAAAAAGCAGATCCCAGATTTAGAATTTTGATTGAAGCATATCAAAATACATTATTATAATCCATATTTACATCTAAGGTCTGACTAATCTTTCTTTGCCTATATGTAAAAACAAAGAATAAATTTTCATTATTACAGGGCTGCTATAAAGAGTGAAGTTTACAAATGCTTTTAGCATGATACTGCATGCATTTTGCTTGCCTTTCTGATGTCTTCAAAGAGAATGTCATGTTGAAATATCCACTGTTTGTAAGTGGATATAAAATAGTTTGCTATGCAAGCTATTGAGACAGGGCTTTGTTTCTAGATATGCATGTGTAAACTCAAATTTAAGACAGCTTTAGCTACTTTGCATCTAAAAATAACAGTTAACATTTTTAGCCATAAAAATATAGGGTTTAAGAAGTCATCCAAAAATTACAAAGGGCTGACCATTTCCTGTAGCTCAGAAGGACAGTCTGGAAGGCTTCAAGTTCTAAACCATGTACAACCCAACACAATTGGGTTGATTGCCTTGCAATCAAGGTGGTCAAAAAGTCATTTATACAGAACTGAATCCACAACCTGTGACTAGTCATGTAAGCAGCCCCGGTATCTAGAAGCTATTTAAATATGCAAATATAAGAAGAGATTTGACTAAATGCTGCTTTAGCATTCCCTGACAAATACAAATCTGGGAATGGCCTTTCACAGTACTTCACCTCAATGGAAAATCTCATTTACTGCAGCCTTCATTACACACACACGTGAGAATGCCAAAATACACCAGCCTGAGTACAGAAACACAGCTGCACATCTTCCAAAGAGTATCAAAAATCTGACTATAAAGTAATTTATTAAAATCAGAGGCTTGTGAAAATACAGTCAGCATACCTAAAGGAAGAAAATAGTGGTGATCCATTAGTAACCTAATATTCAGTATTCAAAAAAATCAAAACAGAACACAACAGAAACAAAAATAGCTTAGGATTTTCAAATATCCTGATGTTAGCTAGAATCTTCCATTACCCACAGTGGCACTGAATAATTGAAAAAAGCATGCATTTAAATAGCTTTTTAATTCACAGGTGTTAGAACATAGGAAGTACCTCTTAATATTCAACTTTTTCAGCAATATAAGACTGCAACAGTGTCACCTTACAACACATAGCTATTTCTACTAATAATCCATGAGATGAAATCCACTCCAGGCTGTAACACATTCTACCAATAAAGAAACGAATCCAAAATTTTATATGCACAAAACAGGCAATACATGGAAACCTCATCTTCAGCTTCTGTTTGCAAACAGGTACCTATTCCTTACCTGCTTGCTGGAGAAGAAAATAATAAAAACAATACTGCTAATTAGACTATCAGGAAACAGGATGTCACAGCACAAATAATTTTATTCAGGTCAAAGATAAGCAAGTCTGCTCCCATGGTTCTTTCAGTAAAAGTGAACAGAGACTGAACTAAATTCCCTACCTTGATTCTCAGATCAAGTTTTAGAAATAAGATCTATTGCTGAACTATCTATAGAAAAACAAATGTAAAGAATCCCCCCTCTCTGCCCTCCCCAGGCAGAACATTGCACCATGGCACTGAAAAGCTTAAATGAGACTAAAGCACTTAATACTACCAGGATAACATACATTCATTTAATGCACATTGGCATCAACTCTACAATCTTAACAGCATGTGTTGAAGGTAAAGCAAAGTTTAGTAAAACCTTCATTGAGAACAATAAAAGCAGCAAATATTTCCCCACCATTAGTACTGAAACGAAGTTTATGTCTACTAATAACATCTTTAAAAAATCCACACCTACAAAAAAGCAATGACTTCGTCTTGGACAAAGATGGCCTTGCCCTGAAATCAGGGTGGTATTAAATAAAATATTTCTGATTATAAGTTGCTACTTCCTGTAAAAAAAAAAAACATCTTCATCTGGCTTTATCCAAAGCATTTGTGAGCTTGATAGGGTATGATACCAGTTTATTGAAACTTTTGCTTTCCTTGCTATTTTTAGTTTGTGGAGGCTGGCTCAAAACATTTACTAGAGCTTAATGGCTTGTTGTCTCATTGCTATTATTACAAACCACTCATGTGGAAAGTTGTTAACTGTGCAGTTTGAATTCATAGGTGCTTGTTTGCCACTGGTTGACATCGGCATTGATCATGTTGCGCTCGGTGAAAGTAACGCACCCCTCGGAATCGATGAGCACCACCGTGTTCGTCCTGCAACAGCCAGCAGCACAAGGTTACACCTGGGCTCCACCACAGAGACTTCCAGCCTGCCATCCCTCACTCCCAAATGTTTTAACCTTTTTTTTTTTTTTTTTTCCTGAGGACATCATCAACACAAGAGCAGGGCAGAAATAACGGGCATTTTTTCAGCCTGTTCTTCTGTCACGCCACTGTTTGATTCCCTGCTGCACTTGCAGCAGCTGACACACATACCTGCTCATTGCAGAGACTGTGGTAAAAGCTTAAACTTAGTGCAAAGTGCTCCATTCAGAAAGAAGTAGCATAAAACTAAGTTTTTCTTCCCACCCTACAAGTACCCATATGGATTACTGATATCAATAGTACTCCATTCATCCTTTTCTTTCAAATCAATTGTATATATTAATTATTATCACAGGACATTGATATATGATCAAGAACAAGGTGTCTCTCTAGGAACCTTCCAAAGAGGAAATTTGTTTTCATGAGAAGCAGATGCCAGTTGTGCATCTATTCCACTTTGCCTTGGCTAAGCTGTTATTTCTCCATGGACACTGCAGTACCCTTCCACAAAGGGATGACTGACAGTAGGAATTTTGCACCATCCTCATCTGGTGGCCTTTCCCAAGTCACTTCACAGTTGTTCACTCTTACAAAAAAGCACTTAATTTCCTCATAAGAAAGTGAGGCCCATTTAACAACCTCTATTCACTAAGCCCTGTTGCTAAGGGAAAGGTAAGTGTGAGCATACAATTATAGCAGTAGGGAGACTTGAAACGTGTGCTAATTCATCAGTAGAAGGTCAGTATTTCTACCAAGTTATCCCTGTTTCCTTTGAAATGGCTGAACTCCAATCTGCAAAGCAAGGGGAGGAAGGTGATTTGTTACCATGTTAAGTCTTCATTATCCTATATTTAAAATGTTCTTTTAATACATTTAAAGAAACCACTATAAATACTGAGTATCTCTCTCAGAATACCAACTTAAAATGCCTACAGCAGTGAGCACTCTGCTTATCAACTCCCATCTCTACAGAGGAAATACTATGGCTGGACCATGCCACAGACCAATCTGACAAAATTATTGGCAGACTTTTAGAGCAGCAATTCCCTACCACCAGCAACAGGGTTCACCAGCAATTTTGTCCCACTGAAGATTAAATGAAGATTTGCATTGCATTATTCTATTCTTCTTGCAGCTTTGGTGGAACAGTCAGAGCAGAGAGTGAGAATATCTCAGTAAAGACAGCAGCATCAGTTAGGGGAGAAGTGGAAATACAGGTTCTGCTGAAGAAGAGCAATAGGTTCTTAATGTATGAAAATGGCAGATCCATTTTATGATGCAATGTCTAAGGAAAACTTTGATTTAGCAATGCAGGTGACAGGATTTCTGCTTGTGGAGGAGAAATGTGTTCTGCAAATCTCTGGTAAGATCAAAGTTAGATGTGCTCAGATCTGCTATTACACTGGGGAAGCAGGAGAACTGCATTATCTTGTCTGGGACAAGTTAAAGCTGTGCTGTGCTCTCCATCAAAGATGAACCACAGTGTGAGCTTCAAATGCTTTTCAGCAGCAAATCCCAGACACTCAAATACTGACCAAGGAAATAAATGACTGAATTAAACCAGATTAATATCTTAAAAAAAATTAATGCAGTCACTATGGAATTTAACCTTACAGCAGCACAACTTTGATTTGAGGTGTGCTTTGATGCAGCACAGATCTATTTCTGGCTCTGTTTTTTACCTTGTTCCATAACCCGGGCAGCGAACGCACAAAGCCGCGTACTTGTCCAGGATGGGGCGGATGTAGTCCTTCCCTTGGTCTTCAATTGCAGGGTCTGGTAATTGACTGAAAAAAGTAGGAAAAGAGTAAAAAAAAAAATCTCCAATATTAACACATTCATCCCTCTTGATCTGGAAGGAGTTCCAGGACATCCCTGAGATCACCGTCAAAGGCAGGGCTGAAGCAGAAGAGAGGGGGTAAAGGACAAAAACCCATCAGGAAAGAATGGAATTCTGTGATTAAACCAACTGCTGTACCCACTACATTTCTGTAATATGCACACACAAAGAGATCATAAAGTAATATGAAACAGGATATTCTAAGAAAGTTCAAAGCTAGTGCATATCCACATGTTCATATTTATTATGAAAAGATCATTTCATCTTGAAGTGTGATTTGGAAAGATTACAGGCTTAGTTTTAAATATTGCTTTTTGTAAGTAAATATTTCCCTTTTATAGTCAGATGGTTTCAGACGAGATCAAACTGAATTACTGAACATTAAAGGAGGACCATTTGATTATATTGTATCTTATACCTTTGTCTTCTTACTAGTAAAAAGTATAAAGTCTAACAAATTTTTTAAAAAAATCACTTGATGTGACAGCAGATGGAACTATTAAGATGAAGCTATTAAGACAGCTTAGCAGACTCCCCAATTACTGCTCATTGCTCTGATGACTGAGTTCTTATACAAAACTTTATTTTGAACCACTGAAAAATGCCACATTCATGAATGCTGGCATTAAAATTTGCTGTAAAATTTGGAAAATTGAATCTATATACCAGAAACAGCCTTGCTTCAACTCTAATCACTTCCCAGACAGATAAAAGTCAAGGTAAACATGAAAATTTCCAGATGGTGAGCAATGATATGAATTTAGATCACAGCACCTCCTGTACCCAACTCCATGTGTGTAGAATGTAGTGCTATCAAGTTCCTTCTGAGCATCCAGCTGATGGGCTCAGATTGACTCTGCAATCAATTGTGAGTGCAAGAACCTTCCTTACATCTCAAACTCATCTCTTGGGGACTACCTTGAGCGGAACTTCCTTGACTGAATTGTACACACACTTCCTTTTCTCCTTCCCCCACTTAGCTTGAAACAACTGCACTTTTGAGGAAGGCAGCTGGTTGAACTTTGAAGTGCTGCTTCTCCACCCTCTGTCTACACTCTGAGCAGCAATACAGAACAGTAAAACCTACCAACACCTGTGAGGGTGCTAAGGCCCCGGCACAGGATACCCAGAGAAGCTATGGGTGCCCCATCCCTGGAGGTGTTCAAGGCCAGGTTGGATGGGTCTCTGAGCAACCTGTGCTAGTGGACAGTGTCCCTGTCCATGACAGAGGCTGGCACCAGAAGATCTTAAGGGTCGCTTCCCATCCAAATCATTTTATGATCTATGTAAATAAGTGCTTTCTTTAAGTGAAATAACCAAACTTATGTGAGCCTTCAAAAAACTGGCAGCAAGCAGCTTGCACATCCCTAGGCATGCACTCATTGCCCTTACTAAGAGAAGTGCAATCTTTAAAAAAAAAAAGGCACAGAGAAACCAGTGCACAGCTGATGAGGTCTAAGATTGCAGTAGCCTTAATTGTGTCTCCTGCTTAAAAATCAATGCTGTTGGAAGTCAGGCTCTGTGAGAACACTGCTTTCAATTAATTTGAAGGTAAAAGTGCTTTTTTCCTTCAAAACAGTTTTTATATGCATGTTTTGAAATGGGTCATATTGTATTGGAGTAAATTCCAGCTATCACGTTCTTACGGCTCTTGATTATTCATCACTGTAAGGAGCTCCTTCACCAAGTCTTCTTTGGTAAGGTCTTGACTTCTCTTGACCACTTCTGTGAAAAGCTGCTTCCCATACTGAAGTTTCTTCCATGGTGTATCCAACAAAGAATTACTCAAACCATATATTCCTACACACAGACACACACACACACAAAAGCCCAATTTAATTGGAAAGTGCATTCTGGTGATTTCAGTTGTCATTACAGATTTAAAACATTTTCATGAAGTCTAAGTGACTCCCCAGCTAACCTTTACCTTCAGGTGTGCCATAAAAAACACACAAGCCCCATTACTGAACAGGAGAATACAACAGGCTCCCATCTTAGGCTGGGCTGTGCTTAAGCACTCCCCTCATGCTGATGCTAAGTACTTGGTTTTAGTTGTACTCTAATTCACATCTAGTTAGTTTAAATTTCTGATTCGCTAAACTATGAAGGCATAACAGAATTTTATAATTTCTGCAATCTAGTCTGTCCAGTGTAGGGATAATAATGATAATTTATCTTTGCCTCTGATTTTACTCTCGAAAAACACTGCAAAGCAGCACTGCAAGACAAGAAGAACCTTTCTCTTTAGAGGCACCCTCTCATCACAAGTCAGACAAGAAAGATTACCAAACACCCTCTCCTCCTAAAGGGAGCCACATACACAAGAGTCTGTTGTGTAACCACAGAGACCATCTTTGGTACAGTCTGCAGATACCTAGAATTTGTGACTCAGTTTCTCATTACAACATGGCCAGATCTTAAATTTAAAAAAACCCAACTGTATTAAAATCTGGTTTATGTTTGTAGCTGTACAAAATCTAACAGTTGTTTCTAAGAATTTATGCTGTAATTGCTAGAATAACAATCTGCCTACTGGCAGCCACAATTTGACCATTAAGCAGGCAAAGTAAGGCTCTGCCATCAACTGTTACCAGCCAGTTACACTGCTCAGAGCCTTCCATGTCTCCTGGTTCCATTTAAACTGCCTTTTTGATGATGACTTCTGGAGCACTGCTCTCTATAGCTAGCTAGCAAAGAACTAGATTAGAAATATTTTTAAATCAATTCACCTGATAAGACAGATTGTATTTTTTTTAAAGCCAACTCTGTCCCTGGGGGAGCATAGTCATACTGTGACCTTCAAGCTGCTGGGTAACAGGAGTTAGGGTCAGACCCTTTGAAAATTCCATTCTCAAGACAGACTTCTGTCCTTCTGCCTTAATTACATAAGCAGGATTCCACTAATTGCACTGCAGGTGGGTACATACACATACATGGACAGAAGCTTTTAATGAACTATTGATTCTTTACTGTATGTTATTAACAAAAACTTATATGAATTCAAGGACATTTAGTAATATTTTCTTTTAAAGAATGCAAAGAAAAAGTCAGTGAAGACAATGTTTAAGTAGCTAAATTACTAGAACAATACACAGCTGCATAAGAAAAAGTAATATTCAGACCTTTCTGAAGTAAACCTACCAGCATTTAAGAAAACAGGTTCTGGTTCTCCTCTGTTTCCATAGTAGCAAATTACATCTCCTTTGGTGGTACTGAAAAATATAAATACAAATTTCTCCTTGAAAAGCCATCAGCTTCTATATTTGATTATGCTTTAATTTCATGCAATCTTTGAGCACATTAAGATGCTTCTCCCACTGTTGCTCCTATGATACCAGACATTGATGTGTTTTATTACTTTCCTCCTCTCAAAACACTGCACCATTATCAGGAAGTAGCAATATCATTTTTAAACATAACTGCAGTAAAATTCAGTAAAACCCCATAACTTCTGCATGGAAGTAGCCAGGCTTAATAACAAAAAACTGGTTTTGATTAACTGGAGATTTAGTTGCTTGGGAGAAGGGGGCATGTGGAAACAAAGGAACTGTCCATCACAGCAAGTACCATTTTCCCCATCACTTCTTTTGAATCCTTCCTGCATTCTAAGCTACTGACTGCTGTGGGCCACTTTAGATGGCAGAAGGCCCACTTTAGATGGCATCTCAGGCCCACTTCCAGCAATGCTGCAGGGCATAGCTGGGTCCTTTGTGCATTTCTTGGCTGTTTTCAGATCACTGTAGTCACTGAATCTCTCTAGTTGTAGGCACTGGCTGCAGCACTCTCTCTTGTGCACAGAGTACAGGGAGGGTCTTGCCCAAGGATCAGAGACAGCTTCCAACATTGCAAACAACTCTTATTTGACAGAGATGGTATCAGCACATCCAAACAGCAGGGACCCACATAGTCACACTGATACTGACAACACAAACACCAAACCAACTGATAACGGAAAAAAAGAGAAAGTAAGTCATCAATAAGCCTTGTGTGTCCTGTGGGAATGGATTGCCATTAGATGGCTCACTCTCAACATCCCTCACTCAGCTGACATGGAATCGTGATTCCTCAGATCACTTCCAGTTGATGGGGTTTGGCTTTTTTTTTAATTTGCCAGAATACAGCAGAGATCTAATTCTATATTTCCCCCTAGTGATTTACTTGCTCAAAGTTACCAACAAACACACTCTCATCATAGTTCAATTTTTAATTTGTTTCCCAAGCTCCAGCTCCTTAGACAGCAGACAGAGTTTCCAAATGGGAAAAAAAAACCAAACAACTAAACAAAAAACCCAAAACAAACAAAAAAACCCAAAAGACAAAACTTGCAGTTAAGACTGAATTTGGATTAAGTAGCACAAAGCATAATACAGAAGAGAAGCTATTTCCAACTCCACTTTTTTTTCCTAAGATAAAAAGGAGTATCTCTGTGCTGATGCAAATCAGAGTATATAAAATGCAATCTCATTAATGATGTACTGGAACTTAAATTGCTCTGCATAACTTAGCATCCGCTACTCAAACCTTAATAACAAGCAAAACAGTCTTGATTTAGCTGTTTATATTCTTCTTGAAAAGCCATTATGAAAGACATTCTACAGTGTCCTTTGCAAGACAGCCAAATGAAGAAGGAAATATTAACTTATTAATTACAGAAGTCAGAGGAGTCAAGAAGAGGAATACGAAAAAAGCCCACATAAAGCAAAAATAGAAGTGCCTTTCTCTGTGCACTACTCTTCCTCCTTCCAAACCCAAGCAGCTGATACCACACAGAAAGATCATCAAGTTTTTCAGCAGAGGCAGAAGACAGCAATCACAGCAAGCATATTGTGTACACTGTTTCTGTTGTTAAATATCATATAAGACATAACATCAGCTATGATAACATCAGTTACTCAATTCGCAGTTTATCAACTGTTAAAAGAAACATGTAATCTTTCTGAACTTTCCTCTAGTAGCTTAAAAGACATTTATTTTCCTTATCTTTTTCTTCTCATCCTTAAGATCCTTGTTCAAATTTATTTATGCTGATGTCAAGACCTACTGACCACCTGAACTCTTCACAGACAACAGCCCACCTTAGGTGTCTTAAATTAAGACATCAGAAATCACACCAACTATTGTACTGGTGCATTAACTACTCTCTTTTCAAATACCTGCTCTAGAAGATGTGTGACATCAGAGCAATTGTTATAATCTTAAGTCTCACAAGACAGTGTTAGATGGAAAGGTGGACAAATGGCCCAAGCAAGCCCTGGAACACAGCTTTAAGACAAGGCCTGTCACAGATGAGACTGCATGGTGAGTAAGCTGGCACTACTGACTTCCTTTAGAACAGCTTTTTACATGAAAGAATATAATCCTCTAGCATCTCTTCCAAGATGTGTGTCACTGACAAATTCAGTAACAAGATCCCCTGGAGTTTATCAAGAAGATGGGGAATACATACAAACTGCAGGGTCACTAATTCAGGACATCCGTATTTTATGGCATGCACACTCCCCCAGAGGAGTGTTTTCACTTACCTCAACTGCAGAACTGCTGCTGCCTTCTGTCAAAGGAAGATTAAAGCCTCCCAAGAGACTTCTGAAATGGGGATACTTTCAAAATTTAGTTCACTGTGCCAGTCAGCTACTCTTTCTTTTATCATTTGGCTCTGCCTATTCCCTTCCTACTGTTTACAGGTACTCAGAACTGAACATCAAAGCAGAAGCCAAGATGAAAAAAAATCACTGTAAGCTTGATTGCAGCAATAGCCTCAAAACCCTGGCCTGCACTCAAGATTCTCTTCCCTCCCAGCCTTACAAGTACAGATACCAATTTCACTGCAGAAGTAATAAAGGGATAATTAAAGTGATGACAATAGGACCCAACAGACATATTTTTAAATCCCAGCCATGGCTGACAGCAGAAAGAAACTAAAATTATGCTCTTAGATACATCATTCTGTCAAAAAAGTTAAGCAATAATGTGTTCTAGGCAATATTCTAGGCAGCACAATCTCAGTAGTAATAGAAGCTTCACAGCAACATGAAAGCCATGCAGAGTTTGCCACAATCACTTCTTAATGTTGATGAAATATAAGCAATGTCCTTCTGCACTCCTGCCCTGCTTCACCTTCAAGGTGGCTCCAAGTCATGTCCAACAAAAACTCAGAATGAAAGAAAAAGGAAAGAAGTAGTGAGGCAGTAAAGCCACACAGAGTGTGGTTATCAGCAAGTGATCACTCCCCTGGGCACTGAGCTCTACTCTGCTACAGACAAGGACATTGGTTTGTTTTATGAATAATCTGTGCATATAGTTTTTGTGCAAGGACAAAAGATGAAACTGGCAGCAATGTTGAAATGCTGTACAGTAGTTTCTAATAAGTATTATGGTTCACAGATTCATTTTCTTTTCTTCAATGTTCACGAGCTAATCCGATAACTCTTTCTGTTCTGAAGCTAAAAATAAACAAGCAAACACCAAACCACCCAAACATGTACCACCTACCATCAAATAAAATGGTGAAGAGAATTCTGCTGGATACTCACAGCATGCAAAGTCTGCCTTAAAATAGACTGTGATTTTGTGGCTAGTGTCTAAACATTTCTTTGGCACTGTCCTAATATTTTGGGCCAGGCACAAGCTGACAGTAGAGGAAAGAAATAAAGTTTTTCAGAAGCACCTTCTTTTGACATTGGACTGTTCATCCAACCACTGGAAGTGACTAAAGATCTATGCAGAAATACCTCATTTTCATGAGGGAGTCACAAGAAGCAAGACTGGTATACTCTGCAAAAGGTTTTGGGACCTGAATTGGGACAGGGCATGAGAAGAAAAGGAAATGGGCTTACAGAGCAATCACAGGGACTTGACCATCCATGCTCTTTTCATACCAGCACTCTGACCCTATTTTACTTTAAAAAGGCACCTAAATCCAATCTCTGGAGAGCAATCAAATCCTTCCCACCCAGCCAGGTCACAGTAACCATGCTGAATGAGAGCCTGCAGGTGATGGTACAGTTTCCTAGATTTTCCCTGCAGGGATTGAAAACTGCCTGTGACAGGGGAGAACAGAGAAGTTCACCCAAAAGGCAGTTTTCTGTAATCCCCTCTAGCTGACTTGTTTGTAAGGCCCAATTTGTCTATTCATCATAGAGAAAGTGATTCACTCCTGTTACACGGGGATCTTATTGCACATAAACTATATGGGCTCTAACTGACAGCCTGTCAGAGACTACACTTGCTGGGTGGGTGACAAGAAGCTGCCAATTTGTCCTTCAGGGTACTCTGAATTACACATTTGGCAGTAAGGAAGACAAGTGAGATGCTGCCACAACAGCCCTGACACAAGTTTGAGGTACCCATGAAAGCCTGAGTAGGTGTAGCAGTAGATTTGCTGAACACAGGTTTTCCCCAGGACAGAAATTATGTCCAGATCATCAACAAAAGCAGCTCACTGCCTTCAGGTATTATCACAAATGGAGAAAGAAGGAAAACCCCTTTGAATATTGAGCAGGTATTTAATTTACAGAACAGTCCAGCCTCTGATAACTTTGTTCCTTTCTAATCAGACCTACAGACAGCAAAAATGAGAGGAGTGGCAACACTGCCTTCCTGGAAGCCAATTTTGCAGCTGCAGAAGATTCCAAACAGACACTGTTTGCCACATGCTATAATTCAACATAAAAGTATGTTTAGCATAACTGAATAAATATTCATGACTCTCATACTCAGCAGGTACACCCAAGATGATAAACTGAAAAATCAGAAAAATAAAAGTACTAAGTAATTTTCTTAAAACAACAAATCAATAGTGTTTAAATTGATATAAAGAGATGCCACAGAGTAAATAGATTATTACACTGAAAGTGTCAGAACACATGCATGTTAAAAATAAGAGTCACACTAAGCTGTGGAAATAAACAATGAGATTTTATAACCTGAATAGTTGTTTTCAGCTCCCTTTCTTGTATTACTGCACCTGTCATCCAGCATACTGTCATCATAATCATACTGAGAGAAGATAAAATTTCTTTTTCTGAAACGTGTACCTGAAGATTCAAACATTGTAAATCTCTCTAAATATGCTGCTTACACTCAGCAGAATCATGTGCTCAGGTACATCCCTTTTCACCAGTGCTTCATTTACACTTTCAATCTGAGTTTCCCCTCCATTTCACACACACTAACAGAGCCAATCACTATTTGTTACACAATGGAAGAACACATTAAGGACAGTCCTCAATCTTTGTTTTGAACAGCAACATGGCCCAACAAAATAGCATCAACTACAATACCATTTTCTATTTACACAGAAAAGTAGCTCCCGTTCATATACCACATTTCTCTTTGGAGTAATTCTAATTTCCTAAAATGACAAGTTTACAAATATTATTGAAATTGCTCTGCATCATTAGCTTGCCAAGAATTTCATTTCATCAGAGTATCCAAGGCTAAGGACATGTCAAAGCAGAGAAGTTAATCAACACACACAGCTTTCAGAGTGATACTCAACAAGGAATTATGACCTATATCACCATGGAAAGACTATTCAATTGAGCATACAACTCTCTATCACCCCAGCATGGAGGAATAAACAAACAAACCCAACACAGGAATGATTGCCTTTAATAAAATCAATCAAACCTACTTGAACATCATCATTCCACCAGCCATTATATCTATTCTTTTTTCCTACATTAAAAGAAGAACTCAAATTTACTGCTTGCTAGGTCACACCTTGGATATGATGTTTGCTTGAAAACATCTATTTCTTCTGTTGCCTTTTCAGTAAAAGACAGCCTTCCAATTTATGCAATCTAGCCAGGCAGCAACATACAGCAGGAAAGCTCAAACAGTCAAATCCTCTGACCATGGTAAAAATTAATTTAGGAAACTGAAAAATTTTGGGAAGTCTCTGGTGAAATGATGAACTTTATAATGGAGACAGTAAAAAGACCAAAAAGTATCAAAGCCTCTAACTGCCTGGCCATCTTCTGGATTTAATTTCTGGAAACATAACCTATATATTTATTTCTAAGCATGCCTACCAAGCAGAAATAGACTCATGGTATCATCCCAGAACTGATTGGAAAGTCTGAGCCATCAGCTGAAGGTGGTCTAATACAGAAAGTGAAAAATGTAAATACAAGGCCAGTTAGTGAGAAGGTGCTAGAAATTATTTCCATTGAAAACAGTAAACATTCTGGCCTTCTGCTTTAAGTGTATTCCCAGAAGCATGCAGAAAAACTGAGTGGGAGAAGGCCCTGCACCATCAGGTTGTCTAATAAGATTAATGCTTCTGCAGCAAGTGTGCCAAAGCAGCAGGGTGCTCCTGGCAGTTTAGATGTGCTCCCAGTCATGCAGTGTGCATCCAGCTGGGAACTGACACAGGGCCTGGAGATGCCTTAGCCCTGGATTTCCATTCTTCCCCATCAGGCAGAATGCAAAGGCAGTGTAGCAGATGTACTTGTGCTTAGACGCATGCACAAGCAGTGGAAAGGATTGTGCCAATCACACTGATTATAATTAAGTATCCAACATCCTTTCTCAGCTACAGAAACTTTAAGTTAATGTTTATTTGTCTTATGATGATTTTTAATGTTTAAGGAAAGATTAATGACACAGACACTTTGACAGGAATAATAGCTTGAAAGCTTTCAGCTGTTCTAATCCTGCTGCAGCATGTCAACTCTCAGGAAAAAAAAAGGTGTCTGAGAAATTATGAGCCGAGGTTTTGTCTTCTCAAAATACAAAACCCAGAGCCTCCAGGATAAAGACTGGCTACAGCCTATCAGGGAGTTGCAAGAAGTTTTGTGGGAAGCAACGGTTAGAACACAAGATTGCTCTCCAGTGTTTGAAAGATAAACAATAAGAAAAGAAAGGAAGACTACAATAAAATTGGGGCCTTGCATGCCGATTAGCAAAACACATGAGCTCTAACTTTAGTTTGTGACAGACTTTGCATTGTTACACTTTAGTGCTATGACTTGTATGTACAGCACTGTTATTGTCTTTCTCCCTCTGATATTTGAACTGTGATGTTTCATAGACTTACTTCAAGTCAGCTGCTAATAAATTAAATCCATTGTAAAGATGTCCCTCTACTGAAACTTTCTTCAAGTAAGAGTAGCTGTCCAGATCTGCAGTCAAGAAGTTTGTTACAAGAGCACCTAAGAAAGAGAAGTACATAGAGCAGCTTGTATGTGTGTGCTCACTATTCTGACAGCCCTGGTAAAACAAACAGAAAGATAAAGATTCCTGTTGCCAACAGGCTGTAACAGTGGAAGGAAACCCCAAACCACAAAACCAACCCAAATAATGAACCAACCTTTAAAAGTCTTACACCATTGTATCGTGTTCACATTAAGAGCATGACTTTTACTCTGAAGAACTCAGTCCAAAGCTCTTGGTAAAATTCTAAGAATTCACATTTACTAACTATTCTGGACTGGATGCACCTTTCATCTCCTCCCACCTTACAAATTCTTTCTTGTCTTGCTTCACTTCCCTGATATATGACCCTAAAATGAAATACAAATGACATGGTTCATTTGTTTCTCTGTATAACATGGTTTGTCACTGCAATATATTCCAAATCCAGTACCATATGACAGTTACACACAAATCTACTTTTACTTTAAAAAACCCCACAGATGTGTTGTTTTGAGCATCCTCTTTGAAAGGGTTTTTCTATTATTTCTCCTCCTCTGATTTATCAGTGGGGAATAACAATCTTTTAGGCCACCTCCAGCATAATCCAAGTTGCATTCCCTGACAAAGGTGTTGGAATATGAATATGCACTTTAAGAAGTCTACTGTAATCTAAAACTAGCTCAATGCTTGGCTAATTTTTCTGCCTGTTAATTAGAGTTACTTTGTAGAGGAGATGGTGCTGCTGCATAGCTGGTATGAATGTGACTTCAGGCTCCAGACACTGCATCTTGTTTTACTTATGCCTGCTTGATCAAGAACACATTATCCGAGTCAAGTTCCTCACATATGTACTCAAACTCATCAGTTAAAATTTTTTGTTTACAGCACATAAACATCCTTTTTGTCCATAAAGCTGTGTTAAGAAAATTAATACTGTAATCATCTCTATTTTACTGGAACATCAGGGCTTGTTTGTCCACTTCTTTTTTTGTTTTTTTATTTTTTTATTTCAACTCCTCCATACCTCTTCCTTTTGCATTTTTATCAATCTTTGGCTGCATATAGTTTGTCAGGGCTGCCATCTTGCCTTTCTTACTGATTCCCAGCCATGTCCCTCCTTCTTTTCCCTCCTCCATATCCAGACCTAATGGAACAAGCAAGAGTTAGGTTATTAAATACATTAAAATTAAAAAATGTTTCAAACTCACAACATGTTTTCCTTAGATGTATAAGGAAGAAGAAAATTTCTTATTAGAAAGGCAACACCACCACCCTAATAATGAAAAAACCATGCCATGATTCCCTTATATAATAACCCACTCCAAATAGCAAGACATACATACCACTAAGGATCTCATTGCTGCTGTCCCAAAACTCGGCCGATTTGGATGGTCTGTGGTAAAATTCATCCCTATTAGCTGCTAGAATAAGCCTGCAGAACACAAGAGGAAAAAAGACACTATTACTTACAAATTGGAACTTCACAGTACAGGCAGGAGCAGAATCTAATTTTTTCCAGAGCATTGACTCATTTCAAGCATGAAACTATCCTTTATCTCCCACCTCACCTTTATCACTCAGTGTAAAGTTCAACTGACATCTGACAGCAGCCTTCTCTCTCACTGCCATGAGACACTCAGCAAGTCCATCTTGGTGAGTGAATGAGGCAACTGCCGTTTTCAAAAACTAACTCTTACAAAAGAAGACACTGAATTAAGGTCACATAAACAACCTCGGCACAAAGTTACAGCTTAATTAAAGAAAATTATTAGTGTTATTTTTAATTCTTTTTTTAAAAGTGTTTTTCATTGGTAGAACATCCTCACCTGAGGAGCAGGTAATGGATCCAAGTAAAGGTAGAAGACAATGGTGACCCCAGGCAAGCCCTGTGTGGAGGCTCAGGGCAGCAGGTGACTGCACACAGACCTGCACAGCTCCAGGGCAGCTCCCAAAGTCCTGCTCATCAGTACCCACAACATGACTTGCCTTTATTTCAACTGCAAGACAGTGAACGCTCCCCCTTCTCTCCAGCTATGTTGCTTAATTTAATTTTAATGAAATGCTATCTTTCAAAAACCTGCAGATTTTCTTAACCAGTTTTCCTAAACCTCAGTTATCTTCATCACTGTCAGTTCCTCCTGCCAGCTGCATCTCAATTACAGCTGCACAGCAGAAGACAAGTTTGCTACTGGAAACTGAAGACAGACCATACAATTTTAATTCTAATTTTTAGCCACAACACAAGAGAATCAATTCCAATGACATCTCATTACTTTGTTTGGCATTCAGATGTACTTTCATTTTCTGCAGGTTTCTGAACTTTCCTGCAAATTCATCTCTTCCCTAATACAGTGCTTTAAAGGAGGACTGCAAGGTACAAGTTGCACATTAAAAAAACTACAGAAAAAGAATCATAATCAACCATAGAGAAACTAGAAAAACCTGACACTTCAATGGCATCCTTTCTGTAAGGTAAATGCTTAGTATTTTGCCCAACAAAGATAACATCTGTTGGAAAGCAAACCGTATGTACAATTTTATCTTTCCAATGCAAATATAATATTGTTCCTTTCAAAATTATATAATTTCTCTTCTTCTAGCTGATTCTAGTCTTTGGGCTGTAGGCTTTCTGCTGGTTTACCAAATTTCTGTCATCTTACTTCAACATGCTCCATTAACAGGATGCAGCCTCCTTTCACAGATTTTTATTTAAATGAGTATCTCCGCTGTTAAAAAATAGTTTGCCTGAAGTGCACTTCTCATCTCCTGAAGCTTCAATTATACTTTGCCTTTAATAATTCTTAACATGAAACTGCATCGTTTCTATTACATTAAACTCCATAGTTACTATTTGTTTATAGTATCTAAATCCTAAAAATAAGCAAAATCTTTTTTGTGTGATTGAATATTCCCCATCTCAAGTTTAATGCAGACCCCTGAATTTAGCACAAGGCTAGTATACAAAAGTATAATAATAAAAACATCTTTATTTTGTCATTTATGAAACATAATTATAGTGAAAAGGAGCAATATTAAGTAACCCTCATCTTCTAATAAATTGCAAAAAGCCTATTCAGCTATTTTTATAGCTGAAATAATTCAACTGTATTAGGATTTACATATTAAGATTTATTTTAATATTGAGAGAAATGAAAACATGAGAAATCATTCCATTAAAGTGATTTCCTACAATGCAATTCAGCTCCAGAAAAGAGCCTGTGATTATAGCTTTGAAGCTTGAAACATTAATTTATTTGTAAGATGCACACAGTACTATTCAGAAGGATGTAAAGGCAGCATATTACCTCTGACAACAATAATGGACTACAGTAAAGTGCTTGTTACACTGCACTAAACTTTACCACAAACAAGCCCCAAGAGGGAAAACAGAACCACTTGCAATCCTACAGGCAGATGGATTTGTTAGTGTGTCACAAGAGTGAGCTCTTTGCTTAATTAGATGCTCAAGAAAATTGACCAATATGTTGCTCTAGAAACCAGAGTCTACCTGGATGGAAAATTCTCCCAAGTGTTACAGAGAACATGTTTTAGCTTGGCTATTTTCTTCTAGCCAGTAAACTCACTCAATGACAAGGTGTTTGTCTTTTCAACTTTTAATGCCTATTACTGACACTTTCTTTCAGTAAGAAATGCAAAGCAGAGAACAGTAAGGAAAGTTTAACTGTCTGGTTTGTGATGGACAAAGAAATTAGTGTCTGCAGGTACAGGAATCCCCTTTTAGTTGGGAAAACTGTTCCAAGACCTCACCATGAAATAAACAGAGATACAGCACAGCGATGCCTGAACTGTCAAGAAAAATCACCCTTAGCAAGAACTTGGAGAGAGATGTCTCACTTGGTCCAATGGCTATAACACTGCTTGGAATTAACAGGGCTGGTGTTAAGGAAAAAAAAAAGGACTAAAGTTATGTATCTGATATTAAAATCTGACACCAAGAACACTGTGGCCTGGCATTTATCGCCCTAACAGGTAGCTCAGAGTAATTTATTTCAGGTATAGAGCAAGGCACTGCTTAACAAAAGATATAGAGAAAGTTAAATTCAATTAAATACTCCTGAATTTGGGCCAACATCTCAAAAGTGTTGTCCTATTCTGATACTGACAGCAAGCTGTTTTCCGATATAAATTAATAACTTCAATCTTGATGCAATTTTTTATAGCAAGCAAACTACTCTAAGTTCTACTTTTAAATATTGATCACGGCAGAAAGTTCACTTGGCAAGCAACTGCAGTTTACATCCAAAGGATTTTCCCAAGAGGCATCAAATTGATGAATCTGTCTTTTGCTAACTACCAACACAAAGAAAGTCAGACCAAATAAATGGATATATTAATTCAGCACCAGTCACATCATAAACAAAATCCCTTTTCAGGCAGGCTCCAGATGCAGAAAGGAATGCACTCTGGACAACTGAGGTTTCCATTCTCATTTCCTCTCTTTCTATAGAATGGCATCTGCTTCTTAATACAAGAGGACAAGAAAACAAGTCAGTGAAAGGCACAATGATTTACTGAGCAGACTGACTGACGGTTTCTGGATGAATACCAATATTTGTACCCTACAAAGTAATATGGAACCTATACAGTATATATAAACACAGCAATAAACCTTCATAGTCTGTTTACAGCCTGAAGTGCTTGCTGTCTTTTTATTACACACTCAGTGTACTCAAAGACACTGACGTTGGAGATGAAATTTAAAGAGGACAGGCTACAATGAGAGAGAAAATGATCACAGGATGTTTAATACTTTGGAAACTCACTGCATGACATTGAGAAATTCTTAGAAACTGACCTAGAAGCCTGCAAGCTTATTTTTTCTTCAGTTTTTGGCTAAGCATTTCATACACACAACTTAGTTTATTGCCTACAGTTTCAATTGCATGCAGATTTTAGGGAGGGGAAAGGCTAGGCCACTTATTAGAAGTTCCTTGGTTGCAAACTGGAAGCCTTAAACGTGTCTACCACACTGAAAGCAGGGGACAGGTACAACTGTGATGCCCAACAAACAGGATTCCACTTAGTTGAAATAATAAAGTAGAAGGCAAGACTTCCAAGCACTAGAGTACAATATTTAAAGGACTTACACAGCACGACACCAGCAAAAAAGGTCCATGATTAGAAAGCCCAAAACATCTGATATAGTCTAAAAGCAAAGGGTTCTAAAAAGGCTACAGTAACTCCTCCAATGGGGAAAGCCATGAAGTTAAACACTACAAATACACAGTTGAACACATAATATTGATTTGAGTTTGTAATTCACACACTGGCTACAAAAAGAAAGTGTGTAAAATATTACAGAAGCAGGTCTATTTCAACTACAACCATCTTACCTGTATGCATTTTTTGAAACTGGCCGTGGGTCAAATTTGAATAGAAGGATGCACATTGAAGAACTGATGTTTAATCTTGTTTCTTCCACAAAGGCTCAATGCAAGGTCATTCTGTAATAGCCTAAAATGGTAATAAAGATTATCTATTACACTGCAAATTATAAAAAGAGAAACTTGCTGCTGCTGGAGCTTAAGGATTGCAATGTACTGACTAACAGCTCATAATACAAATAAATAAATAAAATACAACTACCAAAACAGAAGCGTTCTAAAGACTAATTTACTAACCAAATTCTTATGGTAGTACTTTCAAAGTTATGCCTGGCTAGTTCAGATTTTTTAGGGAAAAAAACCAGCATCAGGAAAATATTGACAAAATGTAGAGTGCTAGCAATACATGAAAAAAACAGTTATGCAATTTTCTGTTCATTACCAATAAAGCACCTTTACTTTTTTCCCTTTCTTAAGGAAGGCACAATGCTTCTTTTAGAATAAAGGAGAAAATAACACACTCAAACTGTTGCAGAAGACAGAAAAAGCCTCATTAAAGACACTCACAGACCTGCAAATAAAGTATAACTTAGGCGAAGCTACTATCAACGTCCAGGAGAAATTATTATTTTTTAGCATTGTGTAAAAGGTCAGGAACAAACAGAAACACGAGACATTTTGTGTCCAGAGTTTACATTTAGATGCACTTGTGCTATATTTAAAATTCTGGCCATCCAGATGAAATGACAAATGTGCTTTCCATTTCAAACCAACAAAACAGCTTTCAAATATTTTGTGTTGCCCAATTAACATTTTTCTGGTAATAAAACTGCAGTCTGATCTTTACTTTTCGAGGCTGCTTAAACAATTATCAGAATGCCACCATCCAATGACACACAACCATTTTTATTGTTACTGAGAGCTTTTGCCATGCAAGGACTTTCAAGGTAAGTCAAGGGGAGAGGGAGGCAGAACTCAACAGCACAACTCTAAGGCCCTCTAAGCAACTCAACGACTGAAAAAACTTCTGTACAAAACCCAGGATTTTTAACCATACTTTCAATATATGTGAAAAGTGTCTCTCTTGCCCTTCAATTGCTTCATTATTTGTCATAAGAGATATCAGGAAACAGATCATCTTGACTACATTCACATTACCAAAACCAGAGCTCCAAGTGAAGCATTTATACAGATTTTATTCTTAACAGCTTGCCCATAGCTGCTGGCTCCTGTTAAGTCACAGTTCAGCACCACAACCAGCCTGCTGTTGTTGTCAGAGCACAACAAGTTCAGTCTTGCAGCCCAATATCCTGCAAAGAGACTCTTCTGCTGCAGGACATGAAATAACTCAAAAAGAGGTGCAACACTCCTGACATGCTTGACAAGAAAATTAGTGCACAAGAGCGTGTGTGTGTCTGTATATATATAAATATCCCTCAAAGTATTTTAAATTCTGCTCGCTGACAAAAGGAATTTCCCTCCCAAGTTGACTCATAATCCATGGGCTAAAAGCAGCAACAGCAGAGCTATCCCAACTATTCTGTATTAAACAGGTTACACAATAACACACTGCTGGTTTTCTTTGCCTCTATCAAGTCAATCCCAAAATAACTGCATTAGAAATTCACCATAAAATGAAGATGCCATCTTGAATTGTGGATAACTGATTGACTAGCCAGGTCTTCAAAAAGACCATAGCCAGCTTTATAGAGAAAATCTAACCACTTTTGAAAAGGGGATACGCCTCTTCTCAGACCTTTATGGCTGAATTTTCAGTAGATTGCAATCATAATGGACTTGAACTGCCAGTACCGGAAGACTTGGATCTTCAACACAGATTATTTCAGAAACAACACCCACAGCTCAGAAGAGATCACCTTCAAATCTATGGGTTTAGAGATTCCCATCTACAGCACTACTGTGAATATGCCAGGGAATCCTAAAAACTTTTTTTTTTGGCAAAGTGCAAAGAAGCTCACTTGGTGAAAGCAGGGATATAAAATACAATTTTAATGACAACTGTCACTGAGTACTCCTGCTGACTATGGAGATACGGCTGCTAGGTGCTGGCTGCTAGGTGCCTTGCCAGATAATTAAATGGATTACTTGACAGAAAACTGTTTGCAATTAATCACTCATAATACTAATATTTTAATAAAAAGGTTTCAGGCTCCATTGCCTGATTTATTCAGTTCCCTTCAAATAATCAAGTAGGTCCAGCTGTTCATGCAAGTTAGTGGCCAACGTAAAGTTTAAACAAAAACTGCCAGTCAGAAAACAGCTGCAAAATAAGTTTGCAAAACTCATCACAATCATCTAGAAGAACAAATATTTTGAACACTTCAGTACCTTTCTAGAATCCCCAGTCATTATTATTAGGCACTACTGCTTTGACAGAATGCTTTTTCTCCCCCCATCAACCTTGCCTGTTGTTATTACAATTCTTGAAGTTACATTTATGCTTTTATTAACCTGAAATATCAAACCAGCATTTTTTATCTCAGGCTCCACCTGCCAGCCTTGAGACAAGCATAAATGTTTATAGGTCCTATATAACAGTGCACCCTTTTTTTTTTTTTGACAGAAATATTTAAGGCAGATAAAACAGAGCTACCCCTTAAAATAGCAGCAACATTTAACTGGCAAAGGAGGCAAGCAATGTATGTTGGTACCTTCTTTGATTAAAGCTGACATTGCACTTGAAACACTGTTGTGGATATTACCCTTAAATTCTTAAATAGAAGCATAGTGAAAGACTCAAATTTGGATATTCTGAAATTCATGATAATTAACAAAACACTAAGAGGGAAAAAAACTGAAGAGAGGCTGTCATAGATGTTGTAAGTACATAGACATTCAATCAAGAAGTCTTCATGCAGGTACCACTCTCTCGAGCTCATACTCACATAAAAGCTGCTGCTGCAAGCACGGGGATAAGATGAGCACATTGCACAGAGCTGGAGCTGCAAAGCACATGTGCTCAACTCAGCTGAGTCCCCACAGACCAAGGAGAGGAGAAGGTGAAAAAGATTAGGCCAGCACTGACTTCCACTTGCAACTTGATCCTACAATAAGTCCAAAGCCAGATCAAAACCTGATTTTCAATCTCCATTTCTGCAGAAAAATGTATCTTCAGAACCATCCTTAGAAATGAAGGAGGTGCCACAGTTTAAAAGAGTTCAAATAGAAAAGGCTAAGTTGTGGTACAAGACTTGCTTTCTGATTTTGTTTTTGAGGAGAATACAAGCCAGAATATACACACTATGCAACATGGCAAGGTCTCCAGGAAGGGGGGAGAAATCCTGTGCTCTGGGTTGGAGACAGTGAAGACTGCTCTCTGGATAATGAGTTTTTATAAATTCTAGTTTGCTTATTCCTGCTCAATAAGACAACAGTTACCAAGGATGACATGATAGCAACAATCTCCTATTTCTGTAATGTTTTTAGTTTCCTGTCCAACTTATGCCTAATACACACAAACCAGCTTGTCAAGAACCACAAACATCCTGTAATTAAGCGTTCTGCTCCAAATGGCACCGCTAATTTGGAAATGACATTAAAGTAACTAACATTCTTGTTCTGTGCTACAGTACTCTGTTAGACAGCACAGTGTGTTGTTTTGCTTATTTGAAGGATCTGTTAAAAGCCTGAGTGGATACATGCCAGCATAAGGTAGCATTTAGAGGGACTTTCAGGACACCCAAACATGATAGATTGTGTATGTTCTTTTCATGGGGTTCTACCATCATTTGGTTGATTAGAAGCAATCAGTTAATAATTTGGCATAAAACTATTTTACCCTTAATAACTGCCAGTAGCAGGCTTTGAAAAGGGAAGCCATTTGTAATGTATTTTGTATTCACAAATGAAGCATCATAAATAACATCTGTCACTTACCACAGTGATCTCAACTCATCCAAAACTATTGTTTAGGTGCAGTCTAAAACACAGCCAAAAAACATTATTCATTGGAATCTGCTAGTTCTATCTACAACAAGAATAACTTGTGTTCAGCAGAGTACAGAATTATTTTACTGTCTATTTTGAGTATGTCCAAATGAAACTGAACCCTACAGTCCTCAAATGCCCATAGAAGGACCATAAAATTGGATGTATTTGCTTGCACTACTGAAATGAATGAGGTTTTTAATAACAAACTTTAAAATCATCAAAAATAAGGCATGCTTGATTAGTTCTTTAAAGTAATCTCTTTTTCTCCCTCAGAGAAAAGTGTCTCCTGGCTGCATTTTTAAAGCATTTTACTGTTTCATTTTTGCACTTCCCTTAGGTACCATATGCTCCACAGTAGCAATACTAATAACTACAGATGAAGTTGAATAGATGGATCTATAATTTGATGACTTCCAGGTTGCTCCCTGTGAAAAGCATTTTTAAGTAACCCAGGCTCTGTAACCCTACCAAGGTGTGGAGTCAGTCTTCCCTGCAAGAGACACCAAAGCAAAAATACGACACTTAAAAAATACAGAAAGTAATATGCAAGGTGAATGGAACTCCCAAGTTTAACGGGCTAATTTTATTTGCAGCTGCTTGATTTCTCTCTGGCGTTTTACTAGACTAGGTCCACTGTACAGCTCCCATGAGAAACAAACGCCAGTAAACATAACCTTTCACCACATCATGTTTTAGAAACATTTACAACAACGGAGTAAAACAGCCTTTGCCCCAGTTTCTTAAGAGCACGATCAGCAACGTTTCTGCAGACTCAGAGCCTTTCGCAGGGCCTGTTCCTTAGATAAAAACTGTATTTTTAGCTTGTACAGTTCTTAGGTTTTCTTCAGGGAGGAACCACCAAAAGACATTAGTAGTTTTTACTGTCTAACTATGACTATTTCTTGACTTCAAAGGGTCACTTCATATGAAAACTTAATTTAAAAATTACTTTATTACTCTTGTACACTTACAATTACTCCTGTACGTGACGCAAATACCAACCAGCGACCACCCACGCAGGAATGAAATGCCATCGCATAACCAAGGAAAACAGGTGCGAACTGACACCTGAAAACATCCCCAGAGGTGCTGCTGGATAAATTTAGAATAAAAACCTTAAGCAAATAGCGCTCAGGAGCAGCACCTTCCTTGGAGGGGAAGGCCGGGGCTGCGGCGGTGGCCAGGAACGGCACACACAGCCCCCAAACCAGGAGCCCGGCAGCTCCCGGAGGATGGTGGCAGCTCAGGCGGCCCCGGGCTGTGTCCGAGCCCGCCCCGCAGGCACGGTGTCCCCCGGTCCCCCGGTCCCTCACTCCATCCCTCGCCTCCCTCACTCACCCACGGCCGCCGCACCGCCCGTCCCCCGCGCCGCTTCCGGAGGGCGGCCGGGCCGACCAGAACCGCCCCTCCGGGGGCCGGGCCCGGCTCCTCCTCCCGCCGGCGCTGCCGGCACCGGCACCTTCCCTGTGCCCCTAGCCCGGGGCCCACCGGCACCGACACCTTCCCTGTGCCCCTAGCCCGGGGCCCTGCAGCTCCGCGGGGCGTGTGCGAGGGCCCGGTGCCACACCGCCCGGCATCCCCCAGCGCATTGCGGAGTCCTCTCACAGTGCCTGAGCTGCTTCTTGGCTGCCTCAGCTTGCTGCCAGCGTAGCTGGTTTCAAGCTGAGACGAGAAATTGGGGCAGTAGAAAAAATTTTTTTTCACTGTTAGGGTGGTCAGGCATTGGAACAGATTGCTCAGGGAGGTGGCAGAGCCGCCATCCTTGGAGGTGTTTAAATCTGGTAATGTGGTTTAGTGGTTTATAGAGGTTACAGTGGTTAATGAGGTTGGACTTCATGATCTTAAAGGTCTCTCCTCACTTTGCTGATTCTGTGAAGGTGTGAAATAATAATATTACTGATCTGAGCTTCACAGTGCTCGTACCTCTGAGGACAGATACTCCCAGGTTGCTGACAATCTTAGTGGGTTTGGATGCAGCTTCAGACCCCTGAGAACAAGGCCCCTGTGAGGGATGCTGCTCCCTGACCTCCTTCAGCCGAGACTCTGCTTCCAGGAAGGCCCCAAAGTCACTGAGCCCTGAGCCTGCAATGGAATGAATTCCAGTCAGGACAGTTTTCCTGAGGATTGACGAAAACAAAAGTGACAGCATCAAATTTGATTTCACCTATTAGCACAGCATGATCAGAACTGATAACCAAACATTTAGTAATTTTACCTAGATCTGCAGATTTGGGTTGGGATTGGATCTGTGTCATCTTTTTGTCCTACTGAATATTATTATTTCTTTTTTCAAAAAAGATCTCAAACTTTATTTCTGACTTTGTTTTTTCATGGGTGGCAATAGAGGGTTTCAGTGGAGCCTGTAAATTACAAAATGTTTTATAGTGAAACCTACAAGGAAACACCATAAAAGCCTGGAGTGTTCTTCCAGGTTCTAACACTAATAAACACAATACACACAAGATGTGAAACAATAATTAAAAGAATTCCCAGGGGTATATGGATGTGTTAGGTGGCTTGTCAGGCAAAACCTTTTATCCTGGATACAGAAAACCTGAAGTCAATTGTGAGGTTTAGCACTGCTCTGGCATATGACATTGAACAAGTTCACCTCAATGCTTTCCTTCTCCATCATCAACAATGGGATGATCACATTGACCTCTGCAAGGTCTCTTGAGATCTACTGATGAAAATTACTGGGTGAGTGTATGATCATCATTCTTTGTACTACTGCTTCTGAAACACAACAATAGATTGCAGTTATTACTGTGAGACATGTAAACCTAGAATGTATTAATATTTTCAGGTACAGAGTTGTTATTTAAAGCAGTTATCTGGTGACTAAATAGACAAATTATACAAATCTCTGTTACACTGAAATTGGTAAAATGCATGCACATTAAATGTAATGTATTGTTCTTTTTGGCACTCTGTTTGATTCTTAAAGTATAGACTCATCACTAAAGATTGTGAATAAAGATTGTTTAGCTTCTAGGCTCAATTCTCATTTAAAATCTGCAGAGGATAATCTGCATACCTTCAGCAGCAGTCACATCTATGGGAAGAAGAAAGTGTCCACAGGCTTAAAACTGAACAGTGTTTTTTCCTGATTTTTTGTTTCTATTTTTAATACATATGGGAAATAAGAATAAATTCAGAGTAATTTCAAAAGCCTTTTAGGAGGCTGCACAAAAAGAGTCCACTGAAAGAATTTGTGAATAGTGGATTTGGTGGCCATTTTGACTCTTCCTTTTATTCTTGTGTCTACCTTTTGTTCTGCCTAAACCAGCTAGGTTATTGTTGCCCCTTCTAGACCCTGTCCTTGGGGATCAGTGTATAGTTCCCATTGTTTGTCAAACTTGAATAGACTGATCCCAAGCAGGCTCTGATTCTGTATCCACTTTAAGAGAGTGGTACTGTCAGGGCAGAAACTCTCTTGGAGAAGGCTAAAATACAAACAAGCTTAATGAAAAGGTTGTAGAATTGTCCTGAGTTGGTTTCAAAAACTAAAAGAGAAATAGTCCTGACATTTGTTTAAGGAGTTTGTTCTTCGAGTGCTGGAATGCACATTATTTGGAATGCATAAAGCCCACTTTAGATGAATTAAAGATCTTTTCCCTGAGAGGTCTCAAAAAGCAGCTTTAAAGGGGAGACATCAGGGACCCTGACAGTTTTCTAGAGATGGGTTTTTGCCCAGATCTAGTTTCATATCTTTACCAATTGTCTAGATGATGCAAGATATTTATTAGTAGATTTTGTAGCCTAATAAATGAGTTCACAACTAATAAATAAATTCACAACTGCTTACAAAATCATCTGATGTGCCCAATAAGTCATCCCAGTCCAGTAAATTGCATTTTTAATATCATAAAAAGTGAGGAAATGCATCTGGAAATAAAGAATGCAAGGATGGGGCTAGAATGACAAAAAGTACCTCAAAAAAGTATTTAGTTTTTACTATTTTAGTGTGACCTCTCAGGGCAATACTTTGGTAAATTGGACTACTCTAACCATTTACTGTATAAAATACAGAATATATAGGGGAGACAGGGGAGTGACACTGTCTTTGTCCATAGCACAGGGACACTGGAATGCTGCACCACTTCTGGCACCCACGGTTAAGGAGGGAGGAAAACCACAGGAAATTATTAAAGGAGGAACATTAATGAAGGGGATAACTCAATATAAAATAGGGGCGTAGGAAGCTCAAGCTATTCAGGTTACTCAAGACAAAGCCGAGAGGCGAGGATGGCAGCGCACAGACACTGCAAGGGGCGAGAAGGTCAAGTCAGACAGATCCATGCGGATCGCGTGCCAGCATTACCTGGCTGGCTGCACCTGACGGGCCCTCTGCCACAGCATGTCAGCCACCAGCTGGGCCCGCCACCCCCGGGCGAACAGCTGTGCAAGGCGCCCTTCATTCCCGAGCGCAGAAACCCTCCAGCGGCGCAGCGGGGCGAGGGCGCGTTCCCGTGCAGGGAGGTGACAGCGCGGCCACCCCTGCCGAGCGCACACCGCCGGTGCCCCGCGCTCCCGCCCCGCGGCTGCGGCCGCTCCTCCGGCCACCCCCACCGCACACCGGGGGCGGGGCCGCCGCGTGTGACGGACAGGCCCGCGGGCCAATAGCGCGTGGCGCGGCCGGCAGCGCGCGGCGGCGGGGCGGGGCAGCGCCAATGGCGCTCTGGTTGCCGAGCGCGATCGCAGTGGCGCCGCCCAATGGGAAAATTCGCGGCGCGGGAGGCGCGCGCCGGTTCGCGTGCGGCCGCAGGCGGGCGGCGCGCGAGGGGTTCGGCGGCGCGCGAGGGGTTCGGCGGCGCGCGGCGGCGGGGCGTGCACGGCGCGCGGCCCCTCACGCCTCCCGAGCGCCTGCCCCCAGGTGCGAGTGTTGAGGAATGTGCCCCGCTTGGAAAAATAAACAAATAAATGGAGAGGTGGGCGGGCGGTGGCATCACGGTCTGGGCCGGGCAGTGCGCTCCCGTCTCCCCGCGGGCCGCTCCGGTTGTTTTCCGAGCAATAGTTTGGGGAGGGCGCGCGTTTTCCATCAGTGCCCTTGGACCTTTTTGCTGGAGCGGCCTTGGGGCCGTCAGGAGCACCGTCGGCGGCCAAGCCGGAGTGCGGGAGCGGGGACCCCGCGGGCCCGATGGCAACGAGTCCATGTGCTCTGTAGAGAAGGGGAATTCCCCTGTGTGCTCTAAAAATCACAGTAGAAAAGGTAAATGCAAGAAAAGGGTTAATAAGTACTTCCACCTCCTCCTCCTTCCTCCCCCACCCCCCCGTTGGATAAAGATGGTCTTGGATACCCTTTGTAAATAGGAATGTGGAGGTGGGAGGGGAAAATCAACCCAGCTCCGACTACTCGGCTGCCTCGGTGGGTGAGCAGGCGGGAGGAGCTGGTGCAGCCCGGGCGCTCTCCCGGGGAACGCGCGGGGGACGGACGGGCACCCGCGGGGCGGGCACGGCGGGAGCGGCTCCTGCGCGGGGAGCGGGAGAGGAAGACAAGGGGCTGACATGCTGCCCAGCGGCTGCCCAGCGGTTTATTGAAGAGTTGGGGGGTTTCCCCTTTTTATTATTTTTTTAAGCTTTTTTTTTTTTTTTCCTGTACGCCGCCTCCTTGAAGCCAGTAGCAGCAAGGAAAATAAGCTGAGGACAGAGAAATAAGACGGAGATGGTGAGCAGATCGCTGGGTTGGGGGGAATGAATGAGGTTGCCGGGCTATTTTCTGTGAGGTTCTTACAGGGTGTAGTACGTTTTGGGGTGATTTTGCATCACGATTCCGGGTTAGACTTCTTTGTTTGCTAAAGGTTTCTGGTTCAGGTTTAACAGCGTTCATCAGTTTATTGTGAGATGCGCAACGAGGAGTTGATGTATGCGAATGCCTGAATTACATACGCAAGCCGCACACACAAGCGAGCCTTAAACAAACCAACATTTTAATAATCCTGCAATATGATGGGCAGCTCCTGTCATGGAGGGAAGTCATTGCTCAGGTTATTTGTGGCATGCATGGGAGATGAGTCTCTTTGTAGCAAAGACCAAACAAAATTAACCTATTTTTTCACACACGCGACATCCATTACAGACTTAAAAGCCAGAGTTAGGGGTTATTTTTTAATTTTCGCTTTCCCTGCAGTATTGAGGTCCACGGTTAAAAACTGACGTTGGTAGAAGTTGAAAAACTCTTTGAAATGTTCACTTCTAGTGAATATGAAATAGTAAAGACTGCCTTTCTTGCTTTTTCTCTTTTTGTTTCATGTACGCACTTGTTTGTGTATGTGAAAGGGGGAATTCTTAAAACATGCACTTTGCTTGTTACGCTGTACTGTTGTGCCTTTAGGTAGGTCACAATACAAAACGTGATTCATAGCATGTTAGAAAACAAAACCCTCAGCAGATTTTTTTTATCAAGGGAAGACCTCTTACCGTACCAATAGCTTAAACCCTAAATACAAGTTTTGCGGGGGGGGGGAGGCGGGAAACAGCCCTCCTCATTTGTATTAATGGGAATGCTTTATGGTAAAAAAATCCTGCTTCTAAATGACAGAATATTGACATTGCCTGATTGTAACTTCCTGTGGATAAGGTACTGCAGTCTGCTGAATACACTAGTCCTTTAAGGCTCCATAAATTTAGACATATTTTGTTTACAAAATTGTGTAGCACTGCATGGTGCAGTAGTAAAATCTGAAATTTTAGTGCTTTTTAGAAATGTTGCAAGGCACTGCAAAAGAGAAAATATGCAACCTTGTATTAAGTCTCTTATGGGAAAAAGGAAAAGGTTTGTTGTAATAAAGTAATACAGGGAATGCACGGTGACCAACTGCAGGGGCTGGAGAGTTTGGAGTTTGTATAGAAAAAATAAGTTGTGAACTATTCTGGGGTCTTCATCCTGCGAGGTATTTGGATGGATGAGTCTTACATTTATTTTAAGCAGCATCTGTGTCAATTCTTGTCTGAAATATTTAAATTATATGCTCCATTAGGCAAATGGGTTTATCTTTCCATTGCTTGGCCAAAGGAATGCATTAGGAAGGCAAGAACAATAGTTTGACTGCATGGTTCATCCTTGTGTATTGTTCAGAGACCATAGTTTGCATTTTATTAGACACTGGTGATTTTTATAAAGTGGACTTGCTTTATTTTATTATTATGCCATAGTTGCAGTCAAATAACTGAATTTCAATTTATATAACCATAGTTTTGATGTTTTATTTGGCTAAAAAATAATTCCCTTCTTTGAATTTCATCTCCTAAATTCAAAATCTCTGCAATTGATTTCAGTATCAGAAAGTTTTTACTATTGGAAGAACCAAAAAGAGCTACAAATAGAGGTGGTTTCCCATTTTATTGAGTTAGGACACTGTACTAGAAATGGCAAAATTCTTGCCTTTTGCTTATACTTCAAGTTTTGTACAAACTGTAGTTTAGATTAGACATCTTGTCCTGAAGACCATCTGTATGCATATTACAGTTATATAAAACTAAGTTTCTGTTCTTGATTTTATGTAATGCAACACATTATATCTGCAGTGCTTTTGGTGGATCTTGGGTAGTGTCAGAATTGATACACTACAAGGAAAACCTGTTAGAATTCTTGTGCTGCCAGGTTTATAGTTTGTTGCTCTTAATATTTTATTGTGTGAGTATAAATCATTGACACAGACATTGTAAACAAATGCTGTAGCAGCTAAGTGTGGTTTTACATTTGGCTTGTGTCTTTCCAGTTTAACCAGAGTATGGCTATTCTGTCAGATGTGGGGGCATCCTAATAGCCATCATAGTTACCTTCAAAGGGCTTTGGTCAATTTCTTTCACTTTCTTGTCTGTCTCTACAGCATAAGGAGGAAAAAGCCAACTCTAGGGTTACACCAATATGGATAGGGAAGGAATTTCACATGTGTTGCATGCAGTTACTTTATTCAGACTTCATGTGTATCTCCTGGAAATTAGCAATGAAAATTTAAAGATTAAAATCCACCTATTTCTAGAAAAAGTGTTCTTTCCATAATGCAAGACATTTAGAGTATACATGTAACTTGACAGACATATTTTCTTCACAGAAGGGCATTAGAGGTTTCATGGGTTTAAGCATTAAAATAAGAACAGGGAGATTTTCTTAAATTTCAGGTAGGATGTGGTCTACCTGTGAGCTGAAGCCAGGCAGGTAACCACCTGAGCATTTGAGAAAAGAAACAATCAGCTTAGATAATGAAGTGGGTTTTATTTCCTTCAGCTAACTTGAGTAAAACAAAGCCATCCCTAGTGCGGTGCAAGTGTTTTGTTCCCTGTTTGTCCTGGTCACTCGTACCCTTGCATTTCACAGGCAGTCCAAAACAAACTGAAAAGCTACTTCTGGTGCAGTCTGCTGAGGTTCTAGAGTCTACATTTTCTCCATTCGCTTAGGACACATTTGTTTTAAGTAGTATTTAAGAGAAATAGCTAATTCTAGTGAATCTGGTTCTTTTTGTGACTGGTTTTGTCAACATTCTGAGAACTGACAGCTTAATTTAGTAATACCCAATCTTTTGAAAGCCTGACAGTCAACCCTCTGGCATTCACCATTTCAAGTAGCATTTGGTGTGTTGTCTGTTGGCTAATCATTTAATAGTAAGTGGACAGCATCTATTACTCATTAATTTATTTACAGTGATCAAACAAAATAATATTTTGGAGTCCTGATGAAACTCATTGATTGCCACTGCTTCATAGTCTGACATTTTGACCCACCAAAACAAGTGCGTTTCTTGGAATATCAGTTAATCTTGTAGATTTAAAAATGGGTAAGATACCCAGTAGGAATATGTATATGGGTGGCATTTTAAAATATTTTGACCTTTGGTAGAGAATTCTTTGATTTAGTTAATGAAGCTTATATCTAGTTACTCCTCATTCCTACAAAGAACATATATTTTCCTACAGTGTTGTCATTACTGGGAGTGTACCATTGTTGGTCTTTCTGAGAACACTGAATCTTAACTAAGGCAGCATTGTACTCTTGAAGTGACTGGCTTCATCTTTTTTTTTTTTTTTTAACAGGTTACTTTATCCAGTTCTGTAAAAATTGATGCTGCATTTGTATATATATATATATATATATATAGCTTTGTAGGTACATGGGTTTTGTTCCATCTAGATAAACATTTATGTGAAAGGTATCTTGATTTGATTCTGCAAGTCTTAATGCTCTATATAGTCAACTGATGTTAATTACCATGAGATAAGTTGAGTGATATTTGACTAAAGTCAAATATATATTTTGACTATGTATTTAGAAAGAGTAAAATTGTAATATTCAGATCACAGGTTCCAGACTAAGGGGTCCAAGAAGGTAGTTCTCATCCACACTTGCATATTGGTGATGCTGCTGCTGGCAGTATTACAAGGTACTGAGATCCATTGAGAACATATGGGCAGGGTTGTACCTTTGTCTCGCTCTCCAGTTGATATTTCACTGGGAAGACCTTTTTGTTCCTGAGCTACATGCAGCATGCTTCATCTTTTCAGATATGATGGCTTTCTTAGACAATTTGGGATTTTTGTTCCATAAGGTCCTTGACTGGGTTGTCAAAATCTTCTGTGCATGCTTCAGTTGATGTTATTTATAGTTATGCTTTTTCTGCATCTCAGAGCACATGCATTTTGTTTCAGAAGCTGCGACAGGGTTTCCATGAGATACCATGCAGATATACACCAGTGCACCACTAATCTATTAGCTTCTGATTTGTAGGTCAGAGAGGAATTGAGATTTTGCTATCTAAGCAGTATCACCTCTTTGCTGCTTCAGTGCTTACGTGACATCTCAAGTTGGCTGAACATTAAAAGGACACTGTCAAGGTATCTTTGACAATTTCATTTTTATTATTTAGTTTGTTTGCCTTGCTACTGCTGTCATAAGCCATTGGAAACTTGAAGTCTAGTGTCTTAGCAACAGGCCTTTGTCCTCCAGAACAGGTACTGTTTAGCTGCTTATGGTTTATTTAAGAGTTGTGAAGCTTTCTCTGTCTTCTGAAATGCATTATTGAAGTGCAGCTTAAACATGGCAAGTGATACGGAAGAGATGGGTAAATCAGTTTGGGGTAAGTTCTGGCATTTTGTCATTACAGCAAACACTAAATACTAATTATTTTCCTTATTTTTTAGTAATTTGGAGTCTAGAATTAGGCATCGGTGCTTCCTTTGCACTGTTACCCTTGTGAGTGGACTTTTCAGGGGATTGGTACCAAGACCTGCATTCTGGTTGGAAGTAGTTGGAATTACCTGATGAAGTAATCTTTATAAGAGTTCTTACAGGTGCAGTGATATTGACTGATTGAGGTGCTGAGCAGTAGTTTTACAGGAGCTGGCCTTTGTATATCACAAATGCCTTTTTTCTGCTCTAAGCTTAGTTGCTTTCCCCTCTTATTTCTGCTCTCATAAAAAGAATTATCATGGGTTTTTTTTGTACCTGTTGCCCTAACATGTTCCTGTATGAAGAAGTCTTTTATTAACTGATCTACATTGATTGCAATGTAAAGTCAGTGAAACTAGACCTGCTGTTTCTAGTAATTTAACTGCCTCTTCTTCATCTGCTCTGGTGGTGGAAATTCTACCCATGAGTTAGAATACCTCCACAGAACCTTCTTATTACAGTAAATGTTCTCTGTTTAATTTGGGTTATGTAGTGATAACATTTTAAGTAACTGTTATTCAGACCAGTGATAGAAGTGAAGACTTTTTTACTGGATTATCCTGTTGGTGAGAAACTGTACTGTGTTGTTTGACTATCAACAGTGTCCATGGCTCCTGGAGTCACAGCTTGATGAGAGCTAAATGCATATAATGATATTGGATAGTCTAATTTTTGCAGGTTTTAAAGGGGAAAACGATAACCTTTTTAACAGTATGAAGAGTAGCAAAGCTTGCAGAGATTGCCTAGAGGAAAGCAAATTGCAGTGTTACTTAAAATATGGTTCATAGAGTGCTGACCGTCCTGGAAGGAGAATCTCAGGTGTGAGATCACTTAAGTTGGGGTAGCTACAATGACTTCAGGCATGTTGATTAGATGCCTGATTGAGAGAGGGCAGCCACTTCTGGCTGTGGATTAAAACAGTGGATACAGACAGACTTCTCTGGAGGCTGATCCAATCTATGAAGTTGAATCAAGTCTTCTAATTAGTGCTTTGTGACGATCTCTCTGCTGAGTAGCAAATATGGGTATTTTATGGAGACTGTTTTCCAAAATTAGGAATTTAAAAAGCTGAAATAATCTAACATTCTATCTACAATACATAATCTGATGCAAGGAAGCTTCAGTCATGTTCATCAGTAGAATGTCAACAACCACTCATGAAACTTTGGTTTAGTTTTGTATAACAGTACCTGTATTCTAAGGGTGCCAAAACTGTTTGTGTATGCAGGATCCATAAATTTGAAAGTTTTCTGGAATGTTTAAGACACATATTCTTTTGTCCTGAATAAGGATCCCATGTGAATTTATTTTATCAATGTAATGTCAAGTGAAGTCTCAAACACAAATCCTTGAAAACTTAAACTGGCTGTGTTTTGCTTCTTTGCACCACAGGCTAGGGTCATGCCATGCTGTCATAACTTCTCCTCATATTTTTAGACTGGTTCTTTTTTAATTCAGTGTGACAATACAAGTAGTGAGTTATTGATGGCAGCTAAAGTGAGACCATTATGACTGTAATCAATAACATACCTGCATAGAATAACAACTACTACTGGGGACATACTTTGTATTGATTCAGAAATTTATGCTGTCTCCACTACACCCAGTCTGCTAGTTCCATAATTTATGTAATAAAATCTCTACTTTAGAGAAGCTGTTACTAAGTTAAATACCAGGAAATGATGACATATCAAGATGTAAATTACATATTGAAGATTTTACTACAAGCAGAAATAGCACTTGCTAAATTCCTGTGGGTTCTGATTCAGGACCAAGGCACTTCCTTGCTGCAGGCTGGAGGATAATGGAAGTCAAAACCATGTTCCCTCTCCTGAAGCAGTATTTTAGAGCTGCAGGGTAAGGTGCTGTTTTTAACATGGTGTGATGATGGAAGATTATTGAATTGTATGATGCATAAGTTTGAAACCTCTGTAGGTTCCCACTTTTTTTTTTCCTAGGTTTCATTGTGCTGTCTTCCTGTAGGTGATAAACAGTCTTCAGCTTTTACAGACTGCTTGCTGTGCTGATGGTGGGATTTCTGAGTCCCAACCCATGCTCATCTATCTGGACAAGGAAACAACCACCTCATTTCATTCAAAAACCACTTTCCACTGTTTTAGAAACAGAGAAGCACTAGGATTACTCTGATTTTTAGGAAACTTAGTATTTTAGGTTCTGAAGAACTAATGTTAAACTGAATTGAAGCTTGGTATATATATAAAAGGAACATGAGAGAATATCAGTTATATATAGAAATAAATTGATACTTTGCCTGAGACTTTCAGTGATCTGTTAGGAATTTAGTCCCAAACTCTTAAAGGGAATTAGGCACTTAGTGCCTATTCAATTCCTTTATATTTCTTTACAATATTTTCACTGAAACCAAGGGTTTAGGAATCCTTTTGAATGCTTAGATCACAGGTGCATAAACTTCCTTGACTTGTTTCTTTTGTGTGATTGTTACAGCTTTATTTTTAAATACAGATTGATTAAATTGGTAAGACATATTGACATGTATATTTAAATTATTGCAGCTATTTTAAAAATGCACTTACAGATCAGTTTAAAAAAGAGTCAGTCTCCACAGACTACTACCAAGCTTAAAGAAGCTATGAGCATTAAACTTGATTTTTGATGTCAGCATATGTGAGGATTTGAAAGACACAGTTGTAAAATAAACACAAGAATTCCATGGCCTTTCTCCCCATCCTTGTTTAAAGGTGCACAGTTGTGAAGGCATTTAGTACATCCCCAGAACCTGAGAAAATTGAGGTACAGACAGCTGTGGAGAGTTTCAAAATACAAAGTTGGTATTTATACTGATGTAAACTGTTTAATTAAGTCAAATTTCGAGTTGAGGTTGTATAATTCAGAGAATATTGAACATCCACACTTGCTTCAGGCTATCTAGTGGACTATATTGCCCACAATTAAACAGATGAATGCACAAATAAGGATAGGCATCCTTCCAACCACTTACAGCTATATTTAGCAAATTCTTCTCATTTCCCTCTCTGTAGGAGTGTGATGTTGGTAACCTTAACATTGGCCAAGAGAGCTGTCAGTGTCTTAAGCTCTGCCCTACAAGGTGTTTTACTTTCCCATACTGTTTTGACCTTGTGTTTGCCCCCTTTCTTTTGGATTAACCATTTATATGTCCTAAATGAAAAAATTGCTTTGCATTATGCATCTGAATGTTGAAAGAAGTAGAAGGTCATTCTCTATGCCACAAGGGATTAGGAAGATCTTTAAAGTTTCACAGGTTAAACGTTCTGAAATTCATTAAAGTTATAACCAAGGCAGGGGAGCAATGCAGAAAGATCTCCTTTTAATGGAAATCTAAGGTATAAATTCTTTTGCATCATTTTATGTATCACTATTTCAAGAACTACAGTGACTCATGTTGAAATGCAGCAGCCTTTCTATGTAGTATTACCTTCAGAAAATAGAGAATTGTGCTGAGAGGAGTCCTGTAATTTGCAATAGACATTTTTCAGCATAAATAAGGCTATGTATTGGCTTAATATAGGTTTTATTTTTTGTACTACAGGCTTACTACCTGTGCAATAATGAGTAAATATAGCTGTGTTTAGAAGGTGCAGTGTTTAGCCAAAGAAATTGGCTACTGATTCTGGTAGTAAAAGAACTTAACAGGTGCCAAATGCAGATGTGTCTGTCGCAGTAATGCAGTTGGAAAGAGGAGGCTGTTGGGCAGGGATTTGGTGTATATGGGATTGAACTGTGTGATTCCACCAATGATGCAGAAAACAAGGCCTGAGATAGAAGCCTTTAGCCCTTGATTAGTTAAAGTAATGCAGGGTATAGTTTGTCATGGTGCCATAAAACCAGGGAAAGACTAATAAGAATTACAGGATAATCACAAGTATTTCTTCTGAAAAGGGGTTGAAATCTAGGAAAAAGCAGCCAGTCTCACACAGGAGAGAGGGATATTTTAACATTTTAAAAATTATTTTTTCTTTGATGTAAAAAAACAATGTATTTTAGAACTGTAAAAGCTTCAAAAACACTAATACAGGTATTTCTTTTGTTTCAGAAATAGACAAACTGTGGAGCTGTAATCTGTAGGAAAAGTAATGATCTCATAGTTTCTGATTTTGGTTAATTACCTAAGGATAAGGCATGTAGAGATTCTAGAAGCTTTAATGTCTACATTGTAGTTCAAGTAAGAAAACTAGAATTTCACATAATGTCTGATTTAAATGAGCTGTCTTCTGTCTGTAATCTGTTAAGTATATCTGCATGTACCTATGAGACTGCTGTACAGAGGATATAATTATTTTGTTTACCATTTTGAGATTGATGTGGATGGAATCAATACCAGTTACTTGCTTTTCATTACTGAAGGCATCTGAAATGTTGACCAACCTTACCTTCCTTGTGTCAAATGGATCACAAAGCCCTTATAAACACACCATTTGACCTTCTAGGACATTCTTCAAAGAACTGGCAGGCTTAGCATGTCACTTTTTTCCTTACTTGAAGAAATTAAATCTAATTAGGAGGATCCTACTAATACAATGTAGATACAGATTACAGGTGCACAGTGTGGAGAGTCCAGAATGAAAATAGCTGTAATGGAGAAGCCGGGGGAGGGGGAAGACCCTGAAATAGGCTGATTTAATTATCAGTCTTGTACTCTAAGAGATTCAGTAGCTGCACTGATATGAAACATTTGCGGCAAGTTGGAAAATTCTATTGGGGGAAAATCTCTCAAAGCATTTTCTTCTCGACAATATAAAATGATTAAGGCATTATGCACAAATGCATCACTTCCACAATTTTAGTATTAGTGATTAACACCTGATATTTATTTCCCTCTTCTTCATCCAGGTGTGGTTTGACTTGGTATACCTGAATTACCTAAGTGCTTTAAGAATGGAAGCATGAACAGAATTGACTTCTCCTTGGAAAACCTTTCACATTTCACTGGCTGTTAACGTTGTCCTTCTTACAGCAAATGTCACTTGAGACATTGTAATAGAGAACAAAAAAATATGCTTGTGCATGCTTGTCATTTCACATGAAATCAAGTGACTGATTTCTGATAGAAATCTCAAGAGCATTGAGTTCATACAAGTTTCTCACAGATCCTCTCAGGATCACTGTTTTTAACGTATTTTTTGAGTATTAATTGTAGATTATCTGAGAAACTAACTATTTAAAATACCTTTGATACTATGAAATTGAGAGAAACCTACTGAGAATGTACAAGACAAAATCCAACTAGTTGAAAGTAGGTGTAATATCTAGGACTAAAAAAAAGTGTGCCTGTTTTGTATGTCCTTGTGTGACTGGGGAATTTAGAGCAGTCATTGGAAGATGAAGGAATCCAGCTCTCTGCATTATTGGACCCAGAGGCCATACTGTGTGATTACTAATGCATGCAGGCATGGTCAATAAATTTCATGGTTATACATCTCATTGTCATTTTTGGAGCTCATTGATTTAAGCAGCTTTTGCTGATCAAGAATATTACAACAGGCAGCACGGTGTCATATGCTGACAGGTACAAAGTGGAGGGGTCTTACTTCAATCAAAACTGAAGAAAAATTTGTTGTTAAGTGTGAACTGAATGCTGGAGCAAGTTGGCCAGAAATTGCAGAGATCATGTTCCTGGGGATTTTCAAAATCTAACTGGAAAAGGTCCTGAGCAACTTGCTCAAATTGACTCTGCTTTGAATAGGAGAGTTGCCAGGTGTTATCCAAGGGTATTTCCAGTCTCAGCTGTTCTGTGTCTACTGTGCAAAAACCAGAAAGTAGTTCCAAGGTTGCAAGACAATATCCCTTTATGTTTCTCACTAGTGGGGATAAGGCATCAGTGACTCTCCAGTGCTGGCTGTGAAGGGGGAGTGGATGGACAGAGCTGAGTCAGGCTGGGATTTGGCTGCAGGTCTGAGGGCACCATTAGCAGCTGCATTTATGAGACCGCAATTTGTGATTTTAACCAACTTGGTTGTGTCTATTTAAATTAACATTTAAGGTCAAACTTCTGCCATTAGTGCAGTAAAGAATTTTAAGAGGTTTATTCAAATTTAATGCTTCCACTGTCACTTTATACAGCTGGCTTCAAAGCATATTGATTTACATTGAACATAATCTTCTAATGAGTTTTTGTTTTTGCCAGGAGATACATGTTTCTTCCATTATCTTGTTTGCTTCTATTTTGTTCTTTGTGAGTAATATTTGCAATTACTTTTCTACAGTACCGTGTTGGTAACAGCAGCAGGAAGCCATAGTTAGCTCAGCTGGAACATTTTGGCCTCTGGAGTTCTTGTTACTGCATTCAGAGTAAGAAATAACTGCCTGCTTATCTTTGTGGCATTTGAATACTCTCATACCATTTTTTGTTCAATATTGCTTTATTGGTTAGACTTAAGACAGCTGGTAGGAATTGTAAATCCAAGTTGATTGTAACAGATATTGTCTGACATTGGCATGTCTGTAACTAGGAAGATGAAAACAATGTGCAGTAAATATTTTGGACAAGCTGAAAGAAGTTGCTAAAATAATTCTTAATTGTCCTGCCGGCTAGACTGGATAAATAAAGTGAAAATTATTGGCTTTTATTTGTGCACATTTTTGAAGAGCCTCAGAATTGCTGTGATAGTGTATCTAGCTGAATGTCTGCTCAGTGCTTTTGTGGAGGTATTTCGTGTTACCTGTAACTTCCATCAGAGCAATGTTCCTGTGGAGAACATGTCCTGTGGCAGTTGTGGAACTGGGAGAGCTGTGCTCAGGTTGCACCTCAACAACTGGTCTGCGTTAAAGCACCTTGAAGACATATTTGTAATATTAAAATAAAGGTGCTTAGCCTTTGTTTAAAATGCTGTCTGTCTGGAAGCAGGTTACCTAATGAGCATGTTTTACTCATCTCATGGGGACAAAGCCTGAGCTGTTAAATTTGTGGCAGCAAAACGAAACAATTTTTGAACCAAGTCATCATTTTTAGCATCAATAGAAGGTGATGCCCTTGTCAGCTGGCATTGGTTCAGCATAAGGTTCCAGTCAGAATTGGCTGTGTTAGGCTTTGAGCTGCTCTTTAAGGACCTTCACCCTTCACTCTGTTTGGAGCTGCTGCCATGGTTGGTCTATTGAATATTTATAAGAAACTATTACAAGTCTCCTTCCTGCAGTCAGAGTGTAAACTTGTTAGTTCTAGTCTGGCAGAATGAAGCTTGTTCAAGCTCATGACAGACTCTACTTCCATCATTTCTTCTCTGCTTGCTGTTGTGTGTTAAGCCATGATACTGATTTAAGTTCAAAATACAGCTGCACTTGTACTACTACAGTAGTTTCAAGGTTGGCTTGGTTCCTGAGAAACTCAGACCTTGCAGGACCTGGAGTTTGGCAGACTAAACTTTTTAAACAAGGTTACGAGTGAAGGCTGGAAAGCCTGTTCTCTTGATCTGCTTGACTTAACTAATGTTTTACTCAGCTGTGTACAGAGATATCCAAAATCACCGTGAATCCACACCCCTTGCAATTTTTAGATATGACATCGCAAAAAGTTAGGGATCTGTTTTAATATTAGGAGATTGTTCTCATCAAAAATTTTTACAGTACACTTGATTTTCTCTTCCCATGAACACATCTTCACCTAATTCATCTTCAGATGCTGGAGAGAAATGAATTTTTAATCAAATGTAAATTACCAGAATGTCAAACACATTTTTTGAACAAAGTTGCTCATAAAAGAGAAAAAGTTATACATAAATGTAAGTTGTGGATAATTATAATGTCCTCCTAAACTCTTCTTAGGTCTTGGAGGCATGTGTAGGTAGCAGAGTATCCAGATTTGTAGCTCAAGTGATACCTTGAGCTTGCATCATCACGAAGAAATTCACTGATTATTTACTTTTTTTTTAACAGACCATAATTTTCCACTTGTTTTAAGAGTAGAAGCTTTTCATATAGCTCATACAAGATAGACATATTCAATTAAAAATAATTTTAGAAATGCAGTTTAGGATTTGTTGCTATGTTTAAAAATTTTGTCAAGCTTCTAGTGGCATTTTTAAAATATGTAATTTTACCCTACTGGTATCTGTTTAATATCATTTCTGATGATTACTGTAACTGTGTTTCTTTTGGTTTAGAGGAAATTGTGTGTTCATTTTCTTCTTGGAAAAAGGGTTTTTAAAAGGACAAGCATTGGCAAGATTTTGCTTCTGACCTCTGGATTCAGTTGCTCATCAGACAAAGTCTGAATTGCTAATAAAAATGAAACTTCTGAGGAAAATTCTTGCATGAGGTTGGATTTGCACTGATTCAACATGTTTTTTATGATTAGACCATCTCCCTCACTGCTGTTTTTGGAGCAACGTGACCCTTTTAATGAATTTTATTTTGTGACAAACTGAATTTCCGTGTGAATTTCTACTTGCTTGTGTGTTTCGTGTTTGTGATATGGTTTCTCCTTTGTTCTGCAGCACTTAAAAGCATTTACTTATCAGAGTTGAAAATAAATAAAGCATCCTGTTAGTAATTAACTAGATTTTCATTGTGTCATCCTGAAGGCCCTGGAATTACTGTATTGAAACATAGTGTTGTCTTACAGCTTGTAAGTTATGAAATGAAACATAAAATTTACTATGGAAAGTGATGACACCTGAGGAGAAAATACAGATTTTTGGGAGGCAGTCAAATGCTGAGTTGCTTAAAGGAATTGGGGGACAAACCCCAAAGTCTTCCTTCATAAAAACAGTCTACAGGTAGTTTAGTTTGTATTTTTTAGATCACTTAAAAATCAGTAAGAAGCTGTTTTTCCCACTGAGTTCACAGACATCCTTTGTGGATCGGGATGTTAGTTTTGTCTGGTATTAGTGGGTTCAGGTGTGGCCTTGTGGGTGAGTACTCTTAATCCAGAGCAGTAACCTTCCCCAACAAAATAACCCCTAAGTATTTGTGAGATTCATTACTTAAATCACTGCTGTAAATCCCTCTTTCAGTGTGACTGTCCTAGAAATCCAGTGTAGCCAGCAGTAGAAGGGTCAATGGCCAGTGGTGCTTTAGTATTGCAGTGCTATGGCTACACTTGGGCATTTATTGATCAATTGATTTATATATTTATTCCAATCACAAATGATTTTTGGAGTTCATGACTCAAAGCTGTCAGTAGAAACTTTGTCACATACTAGAGCATTCAAACCAGATAGACATTTCATCCTTGAACTTTGATTTTGGGAAGTAGGAACTCTAGAGATGGATGAAAGCCTTGGATTCAGCTGTTATGAACTAGGGATAGCAGTGCAGTTTTGGCAGGTGTTTGGGCTGTGAACTGTATAGGAAGTTGTCTCATTCCTCAGGTCAACAAGCCTTTAGGCACCCTAGTTACAGAGTTTATTCAGAGTTTGATCTGCCTCTTCTGTTTTCCAGGGATATCCGTAACTGAGTTGTGCTTTATGAACAAGGGCAGGGGCCTAACAAGTCGCCTGAAAGGGTGGTAAGAGTTGGCAAAATTTCTTACATACGTTTGTTTCTTTCATTATTGCATGTGCTTGTGTGTATGAAATCTAGAAAGCAAAATTGTGTGGGAGAGTAAATAGATTTTAAAAGTAGCAGTCTCACAGTTGACATTCGTTAGGCAACAATAAAGTGATAAAAGGCTAAATTCTTTTTATAGTAATAGCCTGTAGTGACCTTTCTCTCAAACAGAAGGACTTTTGAACTGAGTATGGCTAAAATATGCAAGAGTTTGAACAAGCCTGCTTGGAATACCAAATCACCAAATAAAAACAAATGTTTGTTATAATCAAATGTAGAATAATCAACTGCATGTAATGTAGCTAATAATAAAGCTTCCATAACTTTATAAATGGGTCTTGTCAAGATGTTTTGTTGTTCTGCTGCCTGGCTTTTAGACAAGAGGTGAACTGACTTCCCACCTCCTGACTGCCCCTTCTCAGCCCCTCAGTTTTGTGTTCAGCTTTACAGACGGATTTCATGTGGGGCTGTTCCCAGAGCTCTCTGTGCAGAAATCTGTGGTGGGGGAATGTTGCACAGTTCTGAGCTCTGTGGTTGCCTCCAGCATGGTGGGGTGTGGGCCTTGCTACCCCAGAGCCTCCCTGCTGTAAGAGAAGGGCCCGTGGCACAACACCACAGCCAGTGTAGGCAAAGAGCAAGCAATTTATTAATTTGTATGACTTTCACTGATCTTAGAAGTTATTCCTTAGACCTAACCAGGCAGAAGCTTCCTTACACAAGGAGAAGTAATTTACATTGGTATAAAGGAACATAATTAAAAAAAAAAACCTGATCTCTTAAATAACTAAAACCAGAAGACGGCTGTACTTGCTAAATGAATAAAAATGATCAAATAATTCAAAGCTTCTAAAAGCTTTCATTTCTTTTTATTAGTCTCCTTTTAAATTTGTTTAAAGGAAAGTAGATTTTTGGGTAAAAGATGAAAATAAAATTTACACAGTACAAGCAGAACTGAAAACTACTGCTTCTGAATATCCTAAGCAGTATAGAAGAGATGGGAGATTTCTTAGGGGATTTTTCACTATAATAGTTAGCCTGAGGTGAAATTCGTATTTCAGGAAACTATTTAGAGCAAAAGAAAATTGTTGTAGGGGTGAAAGGAAATAAAGTAATAGGAATAGAAGGTGTTATCTTTCACCCCACAGCCTCACTACTTGTTCAAAATTAGGTAAAAAGGTATAAGGCAATCATATGAAATGCTGTTTGTAGAGACATGACCAACATGTATCTATTTTTATTCTGCAGTATATTTGTGAAGGTAAGGAATATATAGCTTGGAAAATCTTCCTGCTTTTTATAGTCTGAAGATTCAAACAATACTAATTGTCCTATCATTACCAGTGGGCCTTTTTACAGAGTTCGTGTCTAAGACCGATTTCTTGTTTCAGAAGTGAGGTATTCTCTGTATTCTTTTAAAGAGCATGTCACCCTTAATCAGGAGAGCCATACATTTTCAGAATGATGGTGCTTTCAATTTATTGCTTGTCAACCCTAAAGAATGCTAGTCATTTTCTTTACAAGTGCAACTCATTGACTGAAACTGCTAACTTATAAAGCAATTTTAGGTTTATTTTGATTGGTTATTGGTTTGTGGCTTTTAATGATGAGATTGAATTGCATTTCAGTGCAATAGACATTGTGGTGGAAAATCTGGAAAGTTGGAGCTGTTTGGAACTGCTCTTACTCCCACTGAGGTCAGCAGTAGCATTTCTGTGGCTTTCAGTGGGAGTAACATTATACTGTCTGAATGTGAAGACTTTTCTTTCAAAAACCACTTATAATAGTCTGCTTTAGTTAGGGTTACATGAAAACTAAATAACTATTGTACTGCTTGTTTATGGAAAAAAAAAGGTATTTCCTAAGTAGGAGAAAGAAGTTGTAACCGTTTCTGTAGTGACAGCGTATTGGGTTTTTTAATACCTGCAGCTCTGGAAGTCATAGAACAAAACTAGTTTTGTTTATATCCTCCAGTGTGTTTCATTATATTGTCTGTGGGAGTAGATTTGAGCAAACTGAGTGCCTTCTCACAAGGCAGAGAGTGTTCCAGGATGAATCCTTGCAGGTATTAATGGTCATATAAATAGGGAATCTGGGTTGGAGAGGAAGTGTCATCTGAATACATGTAGTTTTCAAAACTGTGTGTTTGTTCTCAACTTTCATTAAAATTTAATTATTATTTGTGGCATTTTCATGGGTGTCATTTAAGAAAAAAGTTAATTTCTACAAAGGTGAACATTTCAAAATGTGAGATGCTATGTTTGCTATGCAGTAACTGTCAAAAGATTTTTTTTTAAGCCCTTCTATGAAGATGCTTTTACAAGTGAACTTGGCATAAAAGTTTCTAGCCAATGGTTGCCCAGAAAAGATTTCTTAAACATCAAAAATAAATGCTTTTCCAGAAATTAATGCTAAATACTCATTTCCAGACATAGTTGTGTGATTTAAATGGTCAGTTTTGCTTGCAGTATACAAAATGGAGTTGACTTGATTTCAAATGTGTTCCAGGCTGCCAGATTTCAGACCTCAGCCATCCAGAATGGGTGTTTTTAAGCTTTTAAGAACGGTGTTTTTAAGCTGTTAAGAATATTTTTTTTTCCTTGTAATTAATTTGCTTTCCCTAATTCATTGCTTGTGGATTTATGGCTGCTAATTTTGGGTTTCTACCCTATTTTCTGGAATGGTCAAGAGTGATGAATTTATCTTAATGGATGGATTACTACACATTAATCAAACTCTTACTTAATAAGCTTGATATTTCTTGCGAGTAAGCAATTTCTTAAAAACAGTCTCTAGTTAAGTTTATTAAATTAAGACTTGAGCATGTAAGAGTCTTTGTCACATATGGGAAGCATAAGTTATGACCCACAATCTCAAATTACCCAAAGTTAGCATTTTGTTTTATAACCATTTGCAGCACAAACAAATCTGAACTAAATAATTTTAAAAAGGAATTTCCCCTCTATATAGTGTACATTATATGTAGATGTTAATTGGGGGTTTTTCATCTGTGGCTCTTGGAGATTATTTTTATCTGGTTTATCTTATGCCAAGTCTATTTATCTCGAATGGGAAGTTTTACTATTGTCTCTGCATGACATAGTTTACAAACTAAGTCTGATGACTGTGCTGTGTGCCTGAGAATTTACCTCTACATGATTATTAATAGGTAATGATCGTACAAGCTTTCCAGAATTGCTGCTGAGTCCTATTTTTGCCTTCACTGTTATCCACACCATGGTAGTGCCTTTGGTGGTGTTGAATAGATAAAAAAAGTACATTGGATTCTTATTTACAATATGCATGGATTTATTAAATTATAGTTTAGGGAGAATCAGAACTACTGAAATACTGATTACTGCAAAAGGAATTTTTTTTTAGGTTGTCTGCTAAATGTTTGCAAAATTCTTAACCCCTCTGAAGTAGAATTTCATTGAATTGCCTGGCTAAGATTGGCCTTAGAAAAGAAGTCTGTATGATACATCATTGTGTGCTGCCCTGCTTTCTCCATGGCTTGGGGAAAACCTGCTTCATCTGAAATGCATTAGTATTCAAACCCTGGATGCTTTTCTGGACTCAAAGGACTGATAATCTGTATTTGGGATATGCATGTGGAAACATGCTAATGCACACCTATCAATGGAGCTGTACCTCTTTGCACACATTAGTATTGAAAACAAATATGTAACTTCTGATCCTTCAGATCCAACTGCCAGTGTTTGTCTTCTGGTGAAATGTGCAATGCAACTCCTGTCAAATCTTTGCTGGCATATTCCCAGATGCCATACCACATTTCTCCATATGGATCCAATGAGGAGATTACAAATTTAGAATTTAATCTGTACTTGCATAGCAAGAGTCATGGTAGCCTTCTTAATATTCATTCAGTGTTCGTGGAGACATCTCTGGCAAGATGGAATAAGATGGGCACGGTCTATTAAAACTACAGTGAATAAAACTTTAGGACCCAATCTCTTGATTTACATTTCTTTCAGCAACATCTCTTTAGAATTGGCAAGATATAAATGTTAGACAAATTTTCTCCTTTTATTTAGGTTCATTAAAGGCCTCTCCAAGCAGATAAAGGAAACTTGGATGGTGAAAATAATTAAACAAAAAATATAAAGCATTATCTTAGAAAAATGTTAGAATACCTGCTCCGTTTTAAGCCAGAAACAGATGGAATTGAAATGCAACCAATTTAGCTGCTGCACCATCCCATGATGTCTGTTTTTTAAATTTTCCTTCAGGAGTTAAAAAGTTTACTTCATACAAGAGGACAGACAATTTTTTTTTTGCTTTGGGCTACTTTCTTGATTTTTCATACTTTCAGTATTATTCTTCCATCATAAACTTTCATGCCTTATGGTAAGCAATTTTTTTTTTAAATTTGCTTTATATTGTGTAAAAATCGGTGCTGGGCTTCAACAGGGATGTACATAGAACAAGTCTTCTGAAACCAACTTGCAGCTGTGCTGCATGTAGAAATGTGTTGGAAATTGTCAGGAAGAATTTTGTGAGACTTTATCTTGCACATCTTAAAGGGTTTTCCTGTTAAAAACCTCATGACTTCACTGAATTTTGAGATAGGTTCTAAAATACCTACATAGTGAAGTCAAGAGCATTTGGACTCTAATAAAACAGTCCCCTTTGCATTTTAGATTTAAAGCTGAATTTTTTCTCCATCTGGAGGGTTATGCATGAACAACTGCAGAGATGTGTTGTTCCATGAGAGTTCTGGCAGGGATTGTTTCCCTGGAATGGTGCAGTCAGGAACAGAAGGGAAACGTGCCCTGATCTGTCTCAGAAGCTTAAAGCATCACTTGTTCCTCCTCTCCTTCCTGAATTCCAGTAATTGTTGTAGCTTCAGCATCGCCCACATCAGTAGAAAGGAAGACTTTGTTTCTTGCCACTGCTCCCTACCACTGCCAGGATGGACCCAGGGCATTTTTGATTGGGGGTATGAGGGCATATTTATCTCATTAAAATGATCATTATCATATCCTTTTATTGACATTATCTTCAGCATGCTCTTTCTTTTAATTAAATTGTAGCTTATTGTATGGTAATTCTTTTGCTTTCCTGAAGTGTTTCTTCTCCTTAAGATAGGTATCAGTACAGAATCTGAACTGACAGCTGACAGAAGATTGACTTCATAATGCTGTAATGGATTGCAGTACTTCTTGTTTTGAGCATTTCTTCTCTTGGCACTAAGCGTTTGTGAAGATATTTGCTGGGGTTTTTTTTCACGTTTTTCTATATAGATGTATAGGATGATGTTTTGGCACAAGAATGTTACACTTCATTTAGTGACAAAGAAAATTTTCAGCATTCTTGGAGAAAGTTGGTATGTTTGATAGTTGCACATCACTCTCAGGGTATTTATAGGTACAGGGGGCAGCACAAAGATTAGATGCTTTCCAGCATGTGTTAATGCAGTATTATATCTTTCATGAAGGTTTTTTTGTGGAGCTGAGTTTAGAAGTATGTTTGAAAACAGCCTTGTCACACATGTCATCAAGGTCAGAAGGGAGAGAAAGCAGACATTTCAGCGTTCCAACTAAGTTTTGTGAAAGGACTGTAAAATGTTAGTGCTTGCTAACCAGTGAACCAGTCTCTTCATGCCTCCTCAGCAGTCCTGCAGTAGAGATGATGCAGTTTATCCTGTTCCATGAAATTTTGAGCTTTCACTGCTTGGGACTTGAAGGTTAAACTTTCAGGTATTACAGTTGATAAAAGACACTGATTGATTATGAACCCAAAGTGGCACCATATGAAAGCCTGGGGTGCAAGGTGTGGAAAAGTCCTCAAGTGAGGTTGGGAGTGTCGTGTCTGTACGTGGAAATTCTCTAGTTATTGATGTAGTGGAGAACAGTGGTTCATTCTTGTTATTTATAGACAATGGAGGCTTTTTTGGCATTTTTATTGTGGTTTTCCACCATGAGTTCTGGAGAAACATGAACAAGTTCCATGTTGTAGCACCTCATTGGTTGTGAATACAGTTCATTCTTTGCAGTGCTGCTTTAGAACACGTTTTAATTTCAAATATCCAACTGAAAAACACTTTGCTGAGCACTGGACCTAATTAACACTATCATTAGATGTTTCTGCATTTAGTAATTTAAGCTTATTACTTTCAGTTTTAGGAAGCTGATGTGCATGTTGGTAGCATTCAGGTGTTAATTAAAAAACACGTAAGTAAGTAAACATCAGTCAGACTAATACTATATCCCCAGACCTGGAGGTGTACAGCCTCATCAAAACCAGACTTTCTGTAATACACTTTGTGTGCCAGTGACATTGAAGGATAATGCTGCTTGGTATTGTTCTTATAGCTTGAAAAAAAATTCTACTTATTTATTTGATTTATTCCAGACTTAAACTACTGCAGAAGCATACTACTGCTGGGTAAACCCTTTCTGCCAGCAGGTGGAAATGTATATACAAGTCATCCTTTGACTTTTGTCTTTCACTGGCTGATGTTTCTTTCCCAATCATTGAAGTTGAAGGTCAGTAAAAATCCTATTTAAAATTTCAACATAATGGATCTTGCTATGCCAGAACTTGCAAGTTCTTCTCTTTAACAGCAGTTGGAGAGTCTAGACTTTCTGGAAGGTAGGAGTGCTGGAATAGGGTTCTGTATTACCCACTACACGTAATTAAAAGCTGTAAACATTGGTTAAGATATCTGTGGTATGTTTCTGGAAAGATTTTCTGGGGAATGGGGATCTCTATTGACCTTGGGACTGCTGTGTTGCAGTAAATATACCTGAGGTATAGTATTAAACATATACAAGCATGGTCTTGTGCTAATGAGTTTGTAGTTGACACAAAGCTTCACTGGCTTTTCATGGCAATCTTTGCTGTTTGGAATTCAGAACTAGTCATGCTATTCTGGCACAGCAGGACATTTAATTGAAAATAACATCATGGAAGTAATTTTTCCCATTAGACTTTACATAAGATCTGAATTAGATCCTAGCTTTGTATTTGAGATAGAATTTTTGTACTATTTCTATTACTATATAAATATTGTATGGTAAAAAGTTGCTATTATTTATGCCAATGCAGTGGAAAGTCAGCGTTTCAGGTCAAGCAGAGCTGTGGGATAATAAGCTTGACAAGGCACCAGGTGAGATGTTGTAGATCCAGTTTTTAAGTACTAAAAGACTGAAGAAGACTGTATTTAAGTCAAGACAAGAGGACTACCAGAGGCATTGATACTTGAGGTTCAGAAGGCAAATTCTAGAATGGAATTTGAAAGGCTTTGAATGCTGGATGATAGTGGAAGCAAGGGATAGAGTACATGTCAGGAGTTACAAAATGGGTAAAATAGCTGTTTCTTTTTGTTGCAAGTGATGACATTTGCAATACAGCATTCAGGTGGTATTAAAGCTGCACTGAAGGAAGCTGTATAAGAAAATCCATGGGGTTTTGAAGATAACATTCTGCATTTCTTTACTGTCTGTAATCCCACCCAAAGGTGAATTCTCGAATATGGGAGAGCTTGCAAGCTCATACTGTCTTAAGCAACTCACAGGCTGAGCTAAAACTACTGCCTGTACTCAGTGGTGTGCATGATTTTTCTGGGCTGGAAGGAAAGAGTTACAGACAAACTTAGAGCCTGTGGAAAAAAGGTCTTCACTCACAATGGAATTTGTCAAGCAGACACAGATATGCCATGGAATTTTTCACACTTGCTAATGGCTAATGGACTGTCTGGCACCTGAGTTTAACTATGAAAACTCTTGCCTTCTTTTTTCTGTATAGCGCCACATGAGGAGAGAGCATTGCTGCATCATCCAGTGCTTTTGGGGTGATACACGAGAGCTTCCCACCCTGATTAACTTCTGAGAACAGGCAGCTCACAGCATAACACTGTTCTCTTTTTTTAAATATATTTTCCACTCTACTTTCCTGCTTGATTAATATTACAGCTATTTTTGCCTGAAACACAGAATTATTTCTCTGTACAGTTTTCATTGAGAGATCCAAAGGGTTTCTTTCTTAGTATACCACAATTAAATAGGAAAAGGTTATCTGGCCTTTCTGAGAACTCATTTAAAATGAAGGAATAAGAATATTGTTTCAATTTTCTTTTTTTCTGAATAATAACGTGCAGAGATTACATTTTGCACCTTGGTCCAAAATCCAATCAATTCTTTTTATTTCTGTATGCAGTGTAATTCCTTGGCATTTGAAGATGGCACTGGAAAACAGTGCATATGGGTTGGGTTTTTTCCTGTCTATAAGCAAATTATTTTGATGTAATGAATAGAAGTCGATCCTCTTTCAGAAAGAGTTGATCAAATGTGAATTAAATAACCAGACTGTATTAAAGTCTGTGACTAAAATGGTAAATGTTAATATGATTAATTTAAAACCATAGGTATAAAATACAGTAGATGAAAATTTATCTTGGTCTGCTAAAGTCAAGTTAATTGGAAGAAGGGCAGTGCAGAAGTGGGTGGCATTTTGTTTTGTCATATTGTGACCATAGGGTGTTTCAGAATAGTTTGAGTTTGTTAAAAGGCAGATTTTGCTGGAAGGGATAAATGCAGGATTGTGTTTTGTCAATTTCTAATAGGAGTGGAATTTCATTAGCACTACTATTCATCTGTGTTGTGGGAGGAAGAGTAAAATAGATTCTCATTGACTTAAAATGTCACTGTCAATTCTAGCTGCTGGAATTCTCTGCAGTTTGTTGGCTGAATATATGAAAGAAAATAGGACTATGGGTCAGCCCTGTTCAATCTAATTAGGATCCGTGAGGTTTTGTGTGGGCTTATACATTTGTGGGTTTTGTTGTTGTAGTTGTTTAACACTGTGCTTTTGTCTTTTCTTCTAACACCCACATGCTCTTTGCTTTCTGGTAGTGCTTCATATTTATTTCTGTAATGCAGACTCTCCTCTTGATTGCAGAAGCATAATTTGTTGTGCCCATACTTCAGACTTTTCTGTCCCAGATCTCTTGAAAAGTCCTATACATTTCTTTGCTTGGTCTACCCAACATAATGTTTACATGATTTTCTTGTCCCACTGCTGACAGTCCTTTCTTCAGCATTTTTCTCAAACTTATGTTTACCTTCTCCTTCAAAGAGCTGTATGACAAATCTCTGTATCCCTGTTTCTCTCTCTGCACTCATTTTTCTTCTGTTCTGTCTTTCTAGGCTGTGTTCTTGTCACAAATTTCAGAATATTCCTTATAGGGCAGCCTTTGAAATCAAAGTCTGCATACTGGCAGGAAGATATACGTGATTAGTTTCTGCTTTGGCAATTACCATCTCTGCCAGTTTCAAACACATAGACTTGCAAGCTGGCTACTAAATTCTAAACTTCTTGGAATAAGGTTTCTTATCTTCTTTTGTTCGGTAGAAATACTTAGTAAAGATTACTGGAAAATTCTGTCCTCTCTGCTCAAAGTGACAGATGATAGTGATATAGAATTTCCTGCTAGTTGTTATGAGCAGCCTTCAAATTATGGCTGCCATGAAATTCTGTACTAGTGCACAGTGAAGTGACTTGAAAACAAAGCTAATGAACTCAGAAATACCTGTTGTTAATCTTGCATTCAGAAGTACCACATTAGCTGAAAATCACTTCAACTTCTTGTGACTTTTTGGTCCTGTAACTTGTAAAGTGTCATTCTCCTGCAATCATTTTCTTTATCTTAAAAAAGAAAATTATTTGAGGAAAGGCTTTTGTTTATAGATGATCAGTCTCCCCATCAAAATTTGTAATAACTGCGTTATTTTTTCCTGATTTTCTTGCAAGTTTTTAAACTTGCAGAATAACTGCCTACATTCCCTCTTCTAATGACCTCAACAGCAGTTACATTACCTGGAAAGATTGCATTGCTTGTTTTTTGATATTTTTAAAGTTACTATCAGGTATTGAAGACCTCATCTTAACAGGTCTTTGAGGAAGAATGAGGTGTCCCTGCAAACACTTGGGTACTTCCTCCTCACCTCAGAAAGAAAAGTTTGGTGTATTTATAGGAGCAGTTGTTAATGGCAGCATGTTCGACAAGGAGGGTTATTTCTCTAATTCCAAAAGAGCACATTTTAGACATAAACAATTACAAAGACAAGTATTGTTAATCCCCCAATTGTTCTATAGTAAGAAAAGTCTAGCACTTTCTTTTTAAAATAAGGCTTTAGTTGAACTACTGCTTCTCAAAATATTTCCACTTATCTCTGAAGTCGTAATTATGGTTTTCATTATATTTGAATATAATTGCTGCACTTTGCATTCTGTTCAAGTCATAGGACTTCAGTAAGGAATTAATTTCAGCTGTTGCTTTCTTGCCTGCTGGAATCTGAATTTTGGACCTCATCTGTTTTGGTTTTTATCAGTCACAGTGTAATGTTTCTAATGAGGCTGTCTCATGCATAGAGTATTACTCTGAAATGGAACTAGGCATTTACAAAATAATAAGTAAATACAGTGTAGGTGGTTGTCAGGTGCACAGAGATTTCTGGATACAGCAGCTCTAACACCTCCATGCTAATCCTGTTGTATACAAATTCTCCTAAATTATTTCATCTCTTTTGAGAAAAATATTATCTCTGTGTAACGAGACTTAATTAATTACTTGTCAAGTGCATGAGGTGCTCTGCTTTACAAAAGGTATTTCTGGGTAGTTAAAAATATTTATTCTAGTGGGTGCAATAATAATGAGTAGAACAGACCAGTAATAAACACATGCCTCTCTCACATGTCCTGAAAGAATTAAAACACTCAAAAAATAAATTTGAATATTTAAAGGCTTGTGCTTCTCGTAGATGAGGACTTTATGGAGCATTTTGAAAAGCTTGATAAATGCAATAAACTACAGATGCATCAGCTTTTTCACTGTGTGCTGCCAATCACACAGAAATTGGGACAAAGCTTTGAAGTAATGTAGGACTATATAATAATATTATTCTGTGCCTTTTTGGAATGTATGACCTCTTCATGGAAAGAATTGCACATCTGCACTCTAAAGTTTGGAACTGATTAGAAGAGTTGCTAATCCCAGTCATTTTCTATTACAACCATGGTGATTTATGGATTTAAATGTAACAAATTTCCTCCTAAAAATAATTAGTGTTTGTGTTTTGTCCCTCTTTATTTGATTTGGAAAAGCTTTCTCTGATGGGTAAAAGTGTCCTGATTTCCACCAAAATGAACATCACAAATAGCTGCTCATTTTAGAGCAGTAGAGCTTGAGCTCTCATCAGTGAGAGCTTTAATGGAACATGACGATGCTTGACCTTGTTGTCCCTGCCACCTTTCTCTTTTCCTTATCTTCGCTGAAGAAGAGAGAGTGAGTTTTGGGAGAGAATGTTCACAGTAGCTTTCTCTCTTGCTGCTCCCCCAGTGCTGGGTCCCCTCTGCTGCTGCTGAGCTGTGCCTGGTGCTCTCTGCTTTGCAGGGCAGTGACATTCCTGCTGCACACACTGAGCACAGGAATGTGCAAGTCAGAGGCAGTGCAATAGAGAATGGGGCCTGGGAGGTTTGTGGAGCATCCCCAGCTCTCCCCACCAGCCCAGGATGAAGACAGGCTCAGCACATGCTGAGCACAAATCATTCTGAGGCTTTCAACACATTTTTCTCTTCTTTATCAGTCTTTTGCTGGGATGCTGTGAAGTTTTAGTCCTTGGGTATTATTTCCATGTGCAGCCTTGCAGCTGAGCAATTGTAGCAATACCAGAGTTCAATTTAGCAGTATTTCTTCAAGAGCTTGGGTCCTTGACTGATTTGTAGAGGACAAATGAAAAGAGCAATTGCAAATGGGTTTCTGTGCTATTAGAGCTCTAAACAGCCTTCCCTCTTGGCTGTGTGTCAGATCATACCTCAAGGAGGGATGGGTGGGCTATGAACCTTAAAAAGATTTAAATACTTAAGTGCAGGGTCAGCTTTTCGTATCTGTGGGTGTCTTTAGCTGGTCTTGGAGTGCTCAACAGTAATAATTTTCTTTAATATTTTCAGGTAGCATTTAAAGTGGTAATTGAGTAGCAAGTATTCTGAGTTCTTACATTTCTTAATAATATTTCCCTATAATTCACTTAAGTTGACTATAGAACCTCAGTTTTGGATTAATTTTAAAGAAAAAATCATTGCAGCTTGTTGTGTTGTGAGGAAGATTTGTATGTAGTATTTCAATAGCTGGTAAGTCAGAGAGTGAACCAAGCTAGGAGAGGAAGAGGTTGTTAGGAAGATCTTTTAAAGGAGAGACATTAGCATACAACCTCCTTCATTACTCAGCTATTTTAGGGTATTCCATCAATGCATAACATTAATCAAGGGAAAGGGAGCTACTTGCTTGTGGCCTCTACCCTGTAGATCCTTGAGGCTGTGTAACCTCTCTTACACAAGTTTGTAGACTTAGCCTGTTTCTGGAGCTATCAGTTCCAGCATACTGCCGCACTGGCCATTCTCCTCAGTGACAGCCCCCTTTTTTTTTGCTTTATTCCCCTCAGGTGTGCAGAAAGTGGCGGGCTTGAATTGATTCTGGCAAGAAGCCATAATAGTTGATGCCAGAAGGCTGTCATCTTTTGGTACACAGAAGTGGTTTCGAGATGTGAAATCCATACCCTAATCCTTTGCTTCACCTGGTGTTTCAGTGGCACTGCTTAGGTTCAGTCTGTCACTGAAACGTTCCTGCTTTGTTGTTTACAGATGGTTCTCTGTGGCTGATGTATGACTCAGTGGGAAGATGACTGCCTGGTCTCTTCATTTCTCTGTTATTTCATGTATGAAAAGGATGTATTGGCCACTATTAAAGAAGTAGCCTTATCAAAGAGAAAAGGTAATTACAAATCACCATTAACATTCTTTGAGGACGGCTAATTGTGAGAAATTGGGGGGAATAGCAGAATGGAAAAGTTTAAGTGCCAATATCTCTGGCCTCCTGTTAAAGCATCAAGCCTGCCTTGTATAATAAAAGCTATTTATAAATTGCTGCTCTGTTAGACGTGTACAGAATTTTACGATGCATAAATTGGGAAGCAGAGCCAGCTAAGGGACTTAGCAAAGTGATGAATGGATGACAGGGTGCAAGACTGAAACTGTGTTTTATTCATGGATTGTGAGGTCAAGAAGAAGAACTGCTGGGAAGGGCTGGCAGTTGAAGGAGAAAGATACAGAACCCAAGAGATAAAGAATGCAGTAATCTGAGAATTATCAAGCCACATTGTCACACTTCTTTTTGACAGTTACAACTCCAGGTAGTAGCTTTTTATTTTTACTTTGCTACATTTTCATGAGTTATTTTTATTCTTTCTTCCAGTTCCAATTGCATCACTGTCATCACCTACTTCCAGTGTCACAGCCCTAATTCTCCTAAATCTCAGTACTTTATTCTCTTACATTTTAAGGAACAGGTAAGAAAAGGGGGTTTTTCCTACACACACACACACACACACACGCACACACACACACACACACACACACGCACTTTTCTTTTGGTACAGCCACCCACCCTCACCTATTTACAGTGTAGAAGGTGAGTGATACTGCATTCCAAAATCATAGTCTTGATCTGGGGCCCAGCTAGAAGTTCATTAATCTGTTCAGTTTGGGCTGAACTTGTCAGGGCTCAAAAGATTGGTAGAGGCTGATAACTCATTAAGGTGCTGTTTAATTCCATTGGTCATGAAGGTATTCCTGAGCAGATTGCAGTTAATACAAGTTAATTCCAAACACATGAGTTAAGTTCATTGGTTTGCAATCATTATTTGTAGTTTTTCAACCTGCAGGTGCAGTTTATATCCACAAATACCACAGAGTAAAAAAACAAATCAAGGTGAGGCTAGAATAGAGCTGCTTTGGACCAATTAATGAAATCTGATTTCCTTTCATAAATTTATTAGAGGATCTTCTTGCATTTAATTTAAAATCGGTAGATAGATTGTTTAAGGAATAAGTGGTTGCACTTAAAAATGTATGTTGTTCTCTTATGTGTTCTCTGTGTCTTCCATCTGTAAGGATTTCTGCCAAAAAGCATTGGGAAGGAGATTAAACAGGCCCTCAAGATAATCATCACACAGAAGAATTCCCTTACTGGTAGCAAATGAGAAAATATACCCTGATTAGTTTTATGGTAGCATTGGCCTTTACTTTTCTTCTGGTAGCTTGTATAGTATTTAAGAAAACAGGTGAAGTAAAGAACTTAGATGTTTGGGGAAACTGCAGCAATTTTTTCATGGAGAAATGACAAGAGATTCATTTTTACAAGCCCCAGTATCCTGACATATTCTTGCTATTGTCACATTGTAATGCTGTAATTTGAATTTTTAAAAACCATAGGCAAGCAGTATTAAAGAAGAAGAAAACATTTGGATGTGATTCTTTATAAATGAAATATATCGGACAGTGCCTGTAGTATTGGTTTTGGTCTAATTTGTGTGTTGCAGACTAAAAATATTTGCTGGCCAGATTTTATCCTGCTTTTGCCTCCAGTGTTGCTCAAGACCCCTGTAGAGCATGGAGGGAGTGGGTTCATTCTTTTCATAGCATTTTTTACAGTAGAATGATATTTTTCTGGGAATGCCTTTTGCTCCCCAGGCTTGCTGTATCAATGTGATCAGCCTGTAGTCTGGCAGTGGATGAGTGGGATCCACAGCAGTTTCTCCAGTGGAGCTGGCAGACCACATGGGCACTCCTCTTCTCTGGAGTTGCTCTGGATGCTGGCTGGTGTACTAGGAAAGCTGGATGTGCTCTATGAAAGGTTTTTCTCAGCCCTGCCTTAGTTCAGCAGCATAGCCTATATCTTAGTCTGCTAATTTTACCTACATGCTGATCCACAATGTGACAAACTTGTTTAGTGCATCTGTCCTCCCTGGTTGGACTAAGGCTCTTCACCCTATACTGAGTACTTGAATTTTTTTTTTTTGCTATAGCAAGTGCGGTTTTAGGGGGATATTAAAGTTTGTTTGCACCAGTAGTACTTTGTGGTTGGAATAACATAAATGTCTCTTCTGCATATAATGGCAAGTATAGTCTGCATGCTGAACAAAACGCAAGGGGAGCATGGTAGTTGTTTTGTGAAGGATTCTAGATCTTACCTTTGAAGTTAGGGAGCTGTTGGCTTTATTGTAAAGTTAATATTTTTGAAAAAGAAGTTAGGCCAGGTTTTTTCCCTAATAGTAATCAATTGATACTTGTCTTCTAAACTCAGTGATGTTTCTTTTAGGGGAGCATATTTTTGCTAGCTCTTTATTTTATGTGTAAGGGTAATACATATGGATGAATATTATTACTAGTGTTCGTATTGCACAATAATCAGAAATGGTTTTCCCCCCAGTCTTGATAAAATTTTAAAACTAGGTGTAAGAACCAGCCTTTCAGTTTGCAAATTAAGCAGTGTGAAGCAGTACGTAAGATATCCCAGTCCATTTTTCACTTTTTACACTGTTCAGAGTAGGAAACCATTTTGCCATGGAATAGGACTGGGTTTACAATAGCTAGTAACAGTGCTTTTTAGAAACACTACAAAGATGGCATTGCCTGTTTCCACATATCACAGTTGGCTCACTAAGTGCCATATTTTCTCTTAAATGCTTTCCCTGCTGTTATTTCCTCCCTGAAAAGTTGATGGTTGAATCAGTCCCTAAAAGCAGGGTGCCCCTGAGAGAAGCTAAGGACACACAGGAAGCAAGCTTAGTCTCAATACAGGTGTTGGCTCATACAAGAGCTGCATTTATGTGCTGTAGTACAATCAGATAAAATGATGAAGTGGAAAGAATTCATTCTTTCAGTGTCTGTTACTTTGTGCTTTCTGTGCTTTCTGTAAATGGGATTTTTATGGAAATTAGTGGACATGCAGCATTATGCATTTGGCTTGAAACATGAAGTGGGAAGGAGAGAATGTGATGTCTTACACAGAGCTCTGGAAAGGAAGCAAATTGCATGCCTACCTGAAAATAAAAGGCTAACTAGCTTGGTGTTGAATGTGTTTTCCCAAGAAAGCAATTAGGTATTTTAATCCTAAAGTCTATGAAGTGTATGCATTACATGTGTCACTTCTGTAGACATTGTTTTGCTTCTCTCTGGATTTGACAAATTAGACTTAGTTTGGACCTCAGCCAAATAATATGAGCCAATTTCATGCCTTGTGAGTTATTGAAGAGAATGTTTGGTACCTAAAGCTTCAGTTTGCTGGCTCCCCTCCCATTTCTCTTAATCCTTTTGGGAATCTTGGTTATAACTCTTTCAGAGGCTAAACAATTTCTGAGCACTGGGTTACTATACCAGTGGAATGGAAGGAATTTTAAATATGATCTCCTTTTCCCCTGACATTTGTACCTTTCTGGTTTGCAGTCTCCTTTTTGCTAATTCTAGAGAACAACTATGTGAGATCAGAAAGTGCTTTGGTCTTAATGGCTCTTAATGTCACAAAAATCACTGTCTGAACTTGGGATCAGAGGATGTTTGGGGCAGAAATTTGATTTTGTTTTCTGTATCTCTGCAAGATATTTATTAAAGATTCCATGGGCTGTTATCTTACAAAAGCATGTGTTTCTCTTTTGCTTGATAAGGTTCCTTACAAGGCAGGGCTGCTGGTTTGCTACTGTAACAGCAGCATGAGGAAGACAGACAGACAGGTAATTGACATACAGTCTTGTTGTTGGAGTAGAATGTGCTTTGGGCAAATGTGGTCAAATGTGAGCTTTTTTAATAATTTGGGGCTGGATTTAAAAGCTTTTATTTTTAATGGTCTGTTACCTCTCCTTGTACTTCTCTTTTATTTCAGTTTGCTAAAGTCTGAAATAGCAAATATTTTTAATGGGAGAAGATATGTAAAGATGTACTGAAAATGTGGTTTGTGAACCTCTTTGGAATTTTTTGGGATGTAAGTATAAATACAGAAAGTCTGTTGGAGTGTTTTGAAGACTACAAAAGAATAGTTTTCATGTAAAGAAATTATTATTTACATAACAAAGTGAATGTATTGACCATACTTTAAGAAGTGAAGGTCGAGATTTTACTCAGTTTACAGAGGATGCTGCATGGAAACACATTCTTTAAAAGTAATTAAAATTGTGTTAATGCTCACCATCTAGAGATGTTTGTATAGCAGCTTTTGCTTTTCCTGCATAGGAGATGACTTCTGTAATCTGTGTTACTGATACACTGTAGAAAGTTTAATAATAGTACAGCTTTATTAGTGCATAAATCTCTGTTATGGCAACATAAATCTCCTATGACAAACTTGAGACAAAATCATATTAATTGTGTCCTTCTATTGACTTCAGCTGAGTCATGTACAGATTCTTTGACAAAATTAAATACGAAGAAATGCAGAGGGGCTGCTTGTCAGCTTCATCTATGTAGGCAAAGTAAAATAACTTAAAATAGGGAGTAAATGTGCTAACACTTCCTGGAGAGAAGGCGGTGTATAGATATTGATGAATTTGCCTCTTTCATGATCACAAAGTCCTCAACCACATTTCTTGTGTAACTGGCTTTAATGTAGAAAGAAAATAATCTAGTGTAATATAACCATAGTAATTGAAATTAATAGGTTGTAGCTGAGATTCGTGGCAAGATGGGCTGGAAGATGAGGAAAATCATAACCTGGTAGCATAAACTCCTCAAGACAAATCTGTATCTCTTCTCACTGCCTGTGGGGAATGTCATCATACTTTCCTCATGTTGCAAGTGGCAGCCACTAATACGGACCTTTGGATCAATTGATTCATTTCTGACTGCAGTTGCTTACCCATGGTGCACTCTAATGAGCTTATTTTCCATAGTGATTGTATTTAGATGGGGGCAGTGTAGAGAGAAAAAAAAAAACAACTGAAGGGATTATAAAAAAAGCAAGGAACGTGATTTAAAATCCTTCATGTGGAAAGAGGGGCTTAGAGATTTCTCTTTTTCCTCACTTTTTGCATGGATATTCTTAATTTTATTAGCATCTCTAATTAACTATCTCTGTTCCAGTGGCCTTCAATATACAGGCAGGGATTTGCATGAAAGTGAGAAAACTTAAAAAGATTAAAATTTGGCTTTAGCTTCTACTCAGTCTGGTTTTTTTTTGTTTTATTATAAAGATTTGGATTCTACGGATAAGTACCACAGCATCTGATGTGGATTAAGATCTGACAGGAGAGCTATTTTTACTCATGCTGCTAAAAGTTCCAGTAAATTATTAATAAATTCAGTATCTAATTTGGCAAAACCTGATAATACTTACCTTCAATGCTCATAAGCTATGTAGTAGGCTGTTGAAGGAGTTTCCTTAGAAATTAAGGAGAAGTAGCAATTTATAAAGGAAAACTGCATTCTTTGTCTGAATGTTTTAGGGTGTAGGTAATCAAGTTCAGCATTATGAATAATGATGAATAAAAATCCAGAACAAGTGTGGAACAGTTTTTGGTTTAACAGTTGTTATTCCTCATTAGAAGCAGCCTATTTGTCTCCATATATACTGGGAAAAAGGATCTGTATTAATTGCTAGTTCTCAAAAATGTAATTGTTTTTAACAGACATGGACTGTGCTACAGAGGTTATATGTCATGACAAGCAGCATATATTGAATGAAAGGTGGCAGGGTTGGGATGTGGGGCTTGTGGCACTTTAAGAGAAGGATGTAAAAATGCTTCTGATGCCTGGAGCTAGAGACCATCCGTCAGTGACAATCTGTGTCTTGTCTCTTGGTAACGCTGCAGCTCCTTGTTCTGAGGCAGAGTTCACCTTTAAGTTTAGACACGTGAACTGTCACCAAGTGTAATCTGGTGTCAAGAGACATCAACTGTTTGTGACCTTGGATGAATCATTTGTCTTATGAGGAACAGAGATGTTTTTTAAGTAATAAAGTTATTGTATCAAAAAGTCTGGAGCACATCTCCTGCAGTTCAGGAGATTGAGTATATGAGCATTCAGGTATTTTTAGGGACTCCAGTGGGTATTTCCACTCATTCAGCAATCCTTTAATGAAATGTGCTTTCTCTTTCTTTCCTTTAATATGATTAGTCATTTAATAACAAAAATAGATTCAAGAAGTTGTGGGAGAACTCAGAAGTCCTTTGAACAAGTTTAAAATACATCATAACTCTGATGTTTTCATCTAGCCTGGCATTTGTCAGCTGCCCTGTCAGCTGTCACCTGCCTTAGCATCGGGGCAAAGCAGAATTTTGAATTACTGTTCTCATGTTCATGTTTTATCCTGATTCCTCTCTCTTCCTCCATATGAGAACTGACTATTCCTGCTTTTTCACTTCTTGCTTCAAAGTGTAGCATGGCCAAAAGCACAGGATCTGGCTTTATAGTTGTCATTCCTATGGATGTGAATGCTTCATCCTCAAAGAGAATGCTGGCCAGAAATAATGCTTAATATGCAGGATCTTACTATTTTACAAGAATGCAGGGAATGTTTTGGTATTAACTATTTGTGGAAAAAAAGTTGAATAGATTAATCTATAAAAGTACTGAGATTTACAAATCAGAGAAAATGAGGTATCCTTTGCCCTTCATCCCAACATGTGCTGATCAGGGCCTGGGGAGTGGGAAACACGATTCAGCACAGAGGCTGTAAATCATCCCTCTTCCATCTCAGGCAGGTGCTTACTGCAGGGTTTGCTGGCCCAGGCACTCTCAGTTTCTTTTCTCTTGCTTTCTTCCAAGATATTTAAAATGTCCCAGGTTACTTGCAATTTTCTGTTTAGCTCCAGAAAAGATTTGTGTGTCAGGAGACTTGAGTTCAGGAGGTTGTCTTGTTGCTTGCTGTGAAGATAGCTGTGCTTTGGTCCCATCACTGGAGAAGGTTCACTTTGAATGCTCAGTTTTGTGGTACATCTAGCCTTACCCATTGGGCAGTGTACCCAAAATGCTCTCTCTTATTTCAGTGCTGCTCGTGTTTGACAGCAGGAGCACAGGAAGGGAGGTGGGGATAGCTCCTGTCACCATGAGGGAGCTGCTGCCTTGGCTTGGCTGCTACTCCCAGTCACAGGCACAGAAGGAGGAGCCCCCCAGAGCTTTGCCATCAAGGGAAGCTCCTCTTTCTCATCTCTTTTTTGTGAATCTGGCCTTCATTTCACAGCTTTTGTTGCAAGTCTGAAATGGAATATGACATGTCAAAATGAAATTTTGAGAGGTTTTGAGCAAGAAAAGGAGGTATTTCAAATTCAGTTTAATCTGCCGAACTGAGAAATCAATTATTCACACTGCCTGAGTTAGGACATAACATGAAATAGTGTAATGTCTTAACTTTTCTCTCAGTAGTTTTAAGCAGGGTGTTTTAGCTCAGACATGGAGTTGGGGGGAGGTGTTGCTGTTGGGGCTTTTTTTTTGTTAGTTGTGTATTATTGTTTTAGGGGGTGGTATTTGTTTGTTGTTTGTGCAGTGGGATCTTTGGGGACTAGAATGTACTGAGCGCTGACTGTGTGGGATGGCTCAGTGCTACAGACTAGAGGGGGGAAGGACACCTGAATTCCCAAGGAAATGTAGTGAGTGTGTGTCTGAGTGTGGTGTGAGACTGAAGCCCCTCAGGCTGAGATCTGATGAGGGCATGGTCCAGGATGTTGTGGCTGCAGAGCCGACACAAATGAGCCAAACATGAGTACAAATGTGCTTTCAGTAATGGCTGATCTGTTTCATTATAAGAAAATAGGTCACTGAAGAGCAAGAAACATAAAAATTATAAACTATATATATTTGAACAGATGTGGGTTTTTCCAGATCTAATATAAGGCTCTCAGTGAAAGAAATTTTTAAATTATAATTTAAAATAAATTGTAGCACCTTTTATGCTGTCTCTAAAAATATGCATCATCAATGGCTGGTATTAAGACAGTGTGTTCTGCCTGCTTAGTCTTGCATCAAGCAGTTCATACCCTAAAGGAATATTTGACTTAAGGGAATAGTACAGCAATTAATTTGAGATAATACACAACTCTAATGGTTCCTTTTAGTATGTTAGTGAATGCAGAAAGGCTTTACCGAATCCTTGCAGTCCGAGAGGGTAAAATTGACTGTCTGAAGACCCTGCCCTCCTGAAGACCCATCTATATAGAGATGGAATCATCTTTGTTTTCTTCATTCAGTACCCCAGGCCAGCATGTGTCTCAGGCTCTTGCTGGGATTTAGTGCTGAGGCTTCGAGCTATTTATATTGGGATAGGAGGGAGTAAGCTATTCATAGCTAGGCACAAGTGGAAGGAGATACAGGGAGGCAGAAATGGTGTTGGGATTAGGATCCTTTCAGTGGGCAATGACTTCATAGCTTTTCAGCTCACTGCACTCCTGTTTGTAATGAACCTTCATTTCCCTGGTGTCATGTCTGCATCTTGTCTAGGATTTGTCATTGCATCCTCAATCCCTTTTTTCCTTGAATTTTTGTCTTCCATTTTCACTTTTCTATAAGACTCTTCTCCCTATTCGTTTCACTCCAGTTTCCTCGTAAGTTTTCCCTCACATGGAAATAATGTTTCTCTTCTGTATTGAATCCCACAACATTATTCTGTTTCCTGCTATAGGGTGTAAGTTTTTGCTAACACTTTGAAATACTTGTGCACTTACAGTATGTTGTTTTAGTTTTCAGAGATTTAGGCTTTAGGTGATAGGAAGCCATCATCTTTTATATTTTCTAGGACACAGATATCTTCTGGATGATGTATTTGTTGTGCCCGCCTATCAGTGATTTTTAAGCTGGGGGGAAGGAAGAGTCTTCTCATTTTCCATGAAGTTCCCATACTATGCTGAATGGAGGAGAGAACTTCATTTTATGTTTAAGTAGTGATTCACAGTTGTAAATGTGGTTGTATAAAGCTCTGACTTAATGTTCCCATATATGAAAATACCATACGTTACAGATGCACTGGGAGATGTAGCCAAATAAGAAAATTTGGTTCTCTTTATTTTATTTTTAACATTGACTTAATTCCACTAGAAAAATGTCATTTATTAAATGAGTAGGTGTTCTGAAACAATTTCAAACCTATTTACGGAACTTTAGTAGAGCTAAGATCTGTTTATAGAAGTGAAGTTTATAGAACTTCACAGCTTTAATGGCAAAAATCCACAAATGTGGTCTTTTTCTTTCTTAAACTTTAAATAGTTTTCCATGAGAGATGTGTTGTTTTCTTTTCATTTGGTTTTCTCCTAATTTTATTAGTCTTTGGAATTTGCTAACATTCCTAGCATTTAAGAGATCTAAAAATTGAATCTAAACCATTGGAAGTGGTCTTCTGTCTTCCTTGTGCTTTATCTGTTTACATGAAAAAGTCTGGGTTATTGACACTGTATCATATTTATTGTAGGTTCCTGGATCTTGTTGCCATAGTTACATCTGGTAGTCAGGAAGAGTTTTGCTGGGCTCAAAGTTATGCTAATTGACAGTTTCTTAGGGAGAATAATCCTCAAATATCAGGGAATAATCATTCTTTCCTGCTCTAAAACTTGAGGAAACTATTTAGTTTTCAACCACAACAATATCCCTCTCCAACCCAATTTGATACCAGTGCTGTGTGTAGTTAATTTTTCTCAGAGAATGTTCTTTCTTCTTGGATGCTTTTTGCTGTTTGATCAATCCTCCTCTTGCTTTTCTCCTCTTCCCCCATCTCAGAAAACAATGGCCCTTTTCTGATGCTAGTATAGATTTTTCTGAAGAAGTGGCAGTAATACAATGTCTGCCTTGAGTTTCAAGGTTCTGCTTATTGTGGGTAATGCAACCTATTGTCCAAAGAAAGATAATTGGGGTTAATCACATGGAAAAGCAAAATAATATTACGGATTAATCTCTCTGACATGTTCTTAAAATAAATTTACTTACTCTTAAAAAAGGAAGGAAAAAGCCCAAATGCAGAAAACCTCACCAGAACTTTGTTTGTTATTTGGTCCTGAACTTTCTCTCTTGTTTTTCTCAAAGAAAAAAGAGAAGAAGCCAGATTGGTGTAACTGAACAGAGACATTGTACTGCAGTTCCATTCTAAACAACCCTTGGTGTGTGTAAATGGTACCTAACAGAAAAGCTGGAGCTTCAGGATTATCACAAATGCCCAAGATGTGATAAGTTATAGAATTTGTTAATTTAAATTGTTTGAAGATCTAATCAAGCTGTGTCTACCTTGAGATTCCAGTTTACTTACTTTGGTGTAAACTGATTTGTAGCATGGTAGGTTTTATCACGTTTCAAGAGTTTCATCTAGTTTCAGTGCCTTCTGCAGTCTTTGCCACTTTCATATGGTCAGCTAAAATCCTCTTACAGGAAAGGCTTTATTGGAGCAGACATTTAGATTTTATGATGCACTTAGATTTTATATATTTGGTGTGTAACAGTACTCATCCTGTAGTAGACTGGGAGAAAAGGAACAGCTGCCTGTCCAGCTTTTCATTATAATGTCTACCTAGTGCTATATATTCAATGTGTTTTAAACTTTAGTCTTCTGGATGATACCCAATTAACATGTCATACCTTGGCAGTTGTAAGTCACCAAAGTTATCAGCAGAACTTCTAAAACTAGATAAAGTTTGATTTGTCTGAGGGAAGAGGCAATTCAGAAAGGAATTACTGTAGCTATGTCATTAAGTACAGATGAAAGTTCTGATTTAAGAGCTTTTAAATGCTTTTTTTTGGACTACTGATAACTAAAGACTTTGCAAAGGTAGGATTTTTACTGAGGAGCAAGATGGGGTCTTTTGCATCTGCTTTCTGAACCTGCCTGTTCACACAGCTTCAGTCTTGAAGGGCTGGCAGATTCTGGCTACCATGACTTAGCAGTGACTGAGAACAGTCACAGGTTCTGTCTGAGCCCCCTGTGCCCATGAAACTGCTGAGGCTGATGGTGTGGGGGCTTTCCAAACAGGGAGAGATGAGTGGGAAGGTTTGAGATGATGTGTTTAGGAAATGAGGGCTGGGCAGACAAGGCTTGGTATCTGTAAGTATTAGTGTGGGTTTTGGGGTGGAGCAGGGCACTGTCTGGCATTACACTGATGTGCATCCCCTTGCCATGACTGAACTGCTGTCCAGGCATTGTGAGCTTTGGAATTTTCCTGTGTTCAGGCCACCCTTTTATTCCTGCAGTGTGTGTGCATCCTGTTCTACTTCTGTTCCTAGAATGCATTTGTCAGACTGCTCCTGGAGCCTTGAAATGTGCTGTGCAGGAGCTGGGCTGCCCGAGGGTTCTACAAACGTTTGGGGTTTTCATTTAAAGCTTAGTGACTCACTGGAAGTCCACAGCATTACTTGGTGAAATCAGAGCCATGGTCCAGTGAGTTCAGAGCCAGGAGGTCTGTATTCTACCCCCTGCTCCTCTATTGATTTCCTGCAGCATTGCACATTTCATTTTTACCATATGAGTCTTTAATGATGCTTCTTTTAAACAGGAGAGAAATATGAAAAGGGATAGCAGTGATGGCTTTAATAATATTTTAAAGATTTTATGGATTTAAGTTTATAGATACTGGCAGTCCTTGTCTGTGGAAGTGGTATATGATAAAAATATTTTTACTATAGCTTTCTGCTGGAATTTGATACAGCAACTGTGGTGTTGAGATTGGCAGGGTTCAAAGGGTAGCTTACGTGTTCTGAGTCTGAATTCAAAATATAGCCTCTGTATTCTGTCCTAAAGCTGTAGTTCCTTTTTACTATTGTTAGGCAGCAATTGTGTGCCTGTCTCCCCTTATCACAGTCTCTGAAAGGCTGCTGTTCAAAGTGGATTAATATTCTTAGATTTAGTGCCTTGTGTTACCAATTTAAATTTTAAAGTTTTTTTTTCCTTGCTAATAACATGATATATAAATGTATAGCATGTTTTTTGCCTTAGGTAGTTGAAATTGCTTTCTCTTGGTATTTTTTTGGAAGGCCCCTTTTTTCTGCTCTTTCAGTGCAGTGTTCTGTCCATTTCATTCAGAGAGTTGGTGATTTAGACTCATGTATAAGAAACAAATTTAGCCACAGGATGGTGTTAAAATTATCTTGCAGTGTACCAGTCCTACTCTAATTTAACTTGGCTTTATAATATTACCTTTAGATTGAAGAGGACAATTAACAGAATCCTCACATCCTAAAATGTTGGCATTTATTTGAAGAAGTACAATTTATATTTAGCCATTGAAATATTTAGAAAAATACACCTCTTATAATCAATGCAAATTTAAGGTCAGCATCCAGTTACTCCATTATTTTGCTTGTATTTGCTTCCAACTGAAACTTGTAATCAGTTCTCTGATACACACATTGTAAATTTTACTGATGTAGTCGAGTCTTTGCTTTTTTTCTCATGTGTACTTTCGGGCTTACTTTTCTATGCAGATTTACATTAAAATAAACTCTGAGGGCCTGAGGAAAGGGCTCTGTTAAGAATGGCATGTTTTTGAATGCCTGCTTCCTAGATCCTATACTGGTGTCATATTAAAAACACAGAGAAATTAGCTTATGGTATTGTTTTAGTTACGTAACAGAAGTGTGATTTCTCTTCCTTTTTTGAGTATTGCATTATGCAATGACTTTAGAGGCAAATTTGTCTCTTTTTTTTAAAGTAGTATTGAATTACTGATTTTCCACTACTTTGAAGCTGTCTGCAGATAAGCAGATCTTAGAATTAAATCATGTTTAAATCATAAGGCCACTGACTACATTGAAGTTGTGGGGACAGGACTGAAACTTTCCTGAAGTTTAACAGTGTTTGAATTGGGTATTTTAATTCAAGCACATCTTTTGTTCCTGAATTGGACAGCAGCCAAATAGTGCTATATCTTTCTGCTCCTTCAGGGAATTGTAGGCATTTTCAGCTTTATTTTATGCCTTAGTTGAACATGCTACATTCCTTGGGTGTGTGTGAGGGAAGAGAAGGAGGGAACCAATCTCTGGATACTCAGGCACAATACAATAAGCTGTAGACCATTGATAAGGAAGGATTTTTGCTGACTTAAAATAGGTGCTCAGTAGCTTCCTGATAGAAGCCCTCAGATGTGGTAGCTGCTTTTAAAAGCTGGATGATTTTATAAATATGTATCTCTATCTCAATCACTGTGTCCCCAATGGAGATGTAAGGTTCTGCTATCCAGACCATGGCTGTGAGTGTAACAGCACATGGAATGAACTTTGCAAACAGGTTTGACTCTGCTTCGATCTTGACTGATATGGCAGTGCTTGGGTTTAATTACTGGAGTTTTGTGGTTGTGTATAAATACTTGAGTCTCTCAACCTGTAATTAGCAGCTTCCTTTTTCCTTTACCTGCTTTATAATTTTCTTCAAGAATGCATGTGTGTGTTTATTATATTTCACAGGAAAGAAAAGCAAATCAGATATTAATTTCTCCAGCTGAATAAAAAAATCAACTTCATGATGTTGTAAATATAAAGTGTTCTTGCATAACTTAGTGTTTGGATTTACAGTGTTCTCTTTGTTTATAGCCACCTGCTTCAGGAGTTGGTTTGTGTGTATGTCTCATGATTTTCTAACCTTGTTCTGAAGGTCACTGACTGCTGGTCAAAGGGACCTGCTGCAGTTCTTAAGTTATGGCCTAAGTTTATATTGCATGATTTTGATGCATGATGATCTGATTATGCAGTAAGCTACAGTGTGATTCATGAGATCCAATTTTGTGGTGCCTGGGATGTTATTGAAGCTGGTGCTCTGATTATGACTTTGTGACATAATTTATGACATTATTTCCAAACCCAGTTTTTCTTCCTATTTAAAAGAGCACCAGTGTATATTCCTATCCCAGATGACATTGAGGATCAGGTCATGCCCTTAAAATGACATTAAAATTTATGGGTTTGAGTATTAGATTCTGACTTTTAGAGTATTAGATTCTGAAAAAAGAAATAGTAAGAAGTGAAGTGATACTGGGTAAACAGCAAGAAAGGATGGGCCTCTTGGTACTCATCATTTATGAAGGTATCTGTCGTGGTGAAAGTGTGTGTGTGCTTATTTTTACATATGTAATGTTGGCAGTTAGCTCACTGTTTGACTTAGGCTAAGATATTTGTCTCTAGAATGCATTAATCATGTATCTATGCAAGCATGTATCTATGAATGTCATAAATGACCTAATCTACACAGCAGATTTGGAAGCAAATTTAACTTAGGCTTAGCAAAAAATAGGAATTGAGGAAACAGAAGGGCCTTTTTTAATGTAAAGTGCAGTATGTATTTTTTAATAAAGAGGGCTATAATATAAAAATGTTCAGCCAGATTTTTCAAATGTCAGGTGTGCAGTTATGTGGAAAAAATATGCGTAGTACGTAACTAATGTGATTGGGATTCAGGGATTTGTTATGTAACAGAACTCAGGGATTTGTTATGTAATAAATGCTTTGGATGTGCTCACAGCTGCAGTGGAGTTGACATTTTTATAATAAGACACATAATTGTATACATTGCAGGCAATTTTTTTGTTTGTTGATCTTTCCTGAACAATATTGCTAAGTAGCAAAGAAGCCAAGTAGAAAATATTTTGAAGAAAAGATCTTTATCTTTCATTTTTACTATCATAACAGCTTACTTTGGTTAGAAATATCCATATATGATTTAATGTAAATTAAATGTATTTGCCATAGTCTGTAATTATATAGCTCCTTATGCTTAAACTGCAGTAGCAGGTTATAAGGAGAAGTTACTCAGACCACTGGATGTAGTTTCTCTTCAGTACAAGTGGGTTACGTGTTCATGATTTACTCTTTCATCTGCTGTCACTGGACCAGACTGAACCTAGGAGTCCCTGTGCTAACCCATGAGTACATAAACTCATAAACACTGTTGTGTGTATTTGTCTCATTGAGCAGTTGAGATCTAGTGCTAATCTTATTTTATGTATTATACTGAAGATATTGAAAGCTCTTGGGTTGCTTTCATCTTAACTCTGTTTACAATTCTCAGAAAACTTCTGGAAGCAGTCAGGTCAGGCTTTGGCTTTTTTTTTTTTTTTTTTTTTTGAAACTCCCTTTTTGCACAGTGTCCATATTATTTGTTAGTGATTTGATAGAAGAGCATATGTCAAATCATTCCTCAGTTTTTGAAGGAGCTAGTCCAATGCAAATAGGAGTATTGTAATTGTTTTGTGTGAAACTTAGTTAAAATAATTGCCATTTGGCTTTTGTATAACTCTTTCAGGCAGACAGCGCCATGATACTGGAATCCAAAAGCATCTTATCTTGGCTAGATGACCTGGGCCTTAGTTTATCTGGGCAGTTATTCCTTTTGTCTAGGCAGGCATGATTGAGAATTTTCTATTGGTTCTTTGTCTCTTACAAACATGGGAATATTGGAACTACTTATTTGCTCCCTGAAAGTCAGTGGAGGTGGTTAATGAGGGAAATGCAGAGCAGAGCTGTGATGAAGTCCACTGCAGTTTTCCTTAGGGTATTAATTACTTGCTAAGCAGGGCTTGCTCTTGCTCAGGGCAAGGTGCTGGGAACAAAGCCTCAGGGTGTTTTTGCACCAGCAATTAGGCCTTCCCTCCCCTCTCAGCAGGAACCAGGGGGAGTTCTTGCATCTACTGAGATGTGCCTGTTTCTGTTCTGAGCAGGTGGCAGAGTTTGGCTGCTGAGCTGTGGCTGCTCCGAGGCTGGGGCCCGGTGGGCAGGGCAGAGATACCTCTGTTTGCACTGAGCCTTTGCATTGCTGTGCTTCCTCCTGCTGCTGTGACCCCAGGGCTGGGATTAGGATTCCTGGATGTGGCTGGTAGGGTAAGGACCCTTCAGCTGAACAAAGGAATTGCTGAACTGAATGAGCAGGAAGGATGTGGCTTGCTTGTGTATCCCAGTTAGGGGAGTGAAATCTCTGGTGAGAGTTACAGTGGCAGCAAGACGATGTTTTGCCAGAGCAGGTATCCAGCCACATGCTGCAAGAAATCTTCTGGGAGTATTTTCATGTCTTGGTAAAGTCTAAGAAACAAGTTCTACTTTCAGATTTGTGCTTGTGTAAACTTAAGAAGTTACACGAAGATATTTCAGGTTCTATGGCAGTTTGCTCAATACAGATTTTGGAAGCAGTTCTGTCTCAGGAGGGTGCCTATAGGGTATAGATAAACACTTTGGGTGTGATATTCTTGTACTTGTGTAAGAATACTCCTTTGTCTGACTCCAGACATGTACTCTAGTTCCAGTAATAACAGATGTGATTTAGGTACACAATTGATTATCCCACTGAAATGGTGCCAGTTCACCAAATTTCTCAGTCTAAATCTGCACGTGGCTGTTTCTTAAGTATGTATTACTGCGTCATAAAACACTTCCATGTTACTTGGAGCAAATTTTTATTTTCATTCAAAGTAAGAATATTGACACTACTTCTATTCCTTTTAGCTCACAAAAAGGCAGGATATGAAGTATTAATTTATTTTAAACTATATTTTTTATAGGACAGGTGTTCTGATTTTGCCAGTTAATTCTAGTGCATGGTGGAAAATTGCTATAAGTTACACACTTTTTAAATAATAGATGTTCAGAATTTACTCCAGCCTTTAACTCTACAAATAGCATAATCTTTCTGTATGCATTTTATCTATACAGTTCTACTTTCTAAAAAGAAGTCTTTGGCCCCTGAAGAGAGAATTAATTGAAAGTAAATTGAACACGTGTTTATTTAATGTACAGAACGCACGTGATGCAAAGTACTATTTTTAGAAAATGTAGCTGACAATATAAATTCCAATTTCCTTTCCGTGTAAACTGAGGAATTTAAGGATAAATAAACAACTCTGTAAATTGTCTTTCACTGTTGTTGTGTGCTGTAGCCATAATTAGTTGGATGTTTGTGCACCAGGAAGAGTCCACAATGGTATTACTAGAATAAAAAGGTTTAGCATGTTTTCCATTCTGGCGTGGTGGCTGCCAGCCAGCACTGGAGTGAAATCCTGACACGGTGCTGACGTGTCTGGGGCTTGGACTGACAGAGCTTTACTTTGATTTGTGTGCAGGGAGCAGTTGTGATAAGGAACTCTGCCCCTCTGAGTTAGACACTGTTCACTGACCTCGGCCTTCTCATCCTGGGAAAGTAGTGGCCACTTCTAACCTGAAAACACACAGAACAGTCTGGTAGAGAAATCTGGTTTTGCTGCAGGTTGCACAGATTTATGGGTGATCAGCCACAGCAGCAGTGCTGCTTTGCTTAGCCGTAATGCTTTAGCTTGTTGAATAAACCCAGTCAGCATTTAAGATCTTCTGAATTGATGGTCATTTTTGATCAAAGATAAAGATGGTAAATAAAATAAACTTCATTTACAAGAAATCAGGTATTAAGCTTTTTTTTTTTTTTTATTAATTTAAACATTATGCCTGAGTTCTGATACCGGTGGGACACTGGCTCTCCAGTCTCATATTATCATTCTGAATATAAATGTTATTGCTCAGACATGTGGTTTGAATAGCACTAGCAGAGATCTTCTGTCACTTCTCTCTCTTGTGCTGTAACAATCAGAGTGCATCCGTAGCAGGTATTACAGTCAGGTTACTCAGCTGCCTGAGCAGATGGACAGTTATCTTTGTGAAATAGAGAGCTGACTTAAATACCTGCCTGCATTTGACTTGGAGGAAGTAGTTGTTAAAGGGGCAGGTAGACAGAACAGGCAGATTGTCAGGAGTACCCAGGGTATCAGTAAGGCATCTAGCAGTCAAAGTTAGGGTTTTTTCCCCTTAACCTTCACAGTTCAGATCCTGGAGAGAGCTGTACAAGCATGAAATCGTTGGAATTCTTCAGTAATGTGTATGGATTATAGATACAAGAAGTTTACTCTCTGTGTATGAATAAGCCAGTCTAAATTTGATTGTACCCTGCAACAGTCCCTTACGTGTCTTGCTGCAGTTCTATCTTTTCTGGCACACTCATTAATCTGAAAGTGAATTATCTGAGACAGAACCCAGAAACTCTAGTTTCTTCAGGGGGCATTTCTCTCCTTAAGATGTGCTTTTGAGCTTATTGGTCTCTCTTCTGTGCAACTCTGTTTCAAGTTTCCTCCCTCTGAAGTACAGCTTTATAATGGTTAAAAACATTTAAGTTCAATTTACTTTATTACCTGTTGGTTTTCTGCTTTGAGTAATGAAAAGAGAATCAGCCTGGCCTTCTCCTCCCTTCATTTTCAGATACAAATGCGCATAGTTTTTAAGTATTCTTACTGAGGGTCTTTTTTTAAAAAAAAACAAACTTGTTTTGCACCCCTCTTGCAAGTCCTGCTAAGCCTGCATTTATTGAAGAATTAGAAATCTGATTATACAGTTTTGGAAATACACATATATTTATAGCATTTATGCATGTCTTGGGAAGACAGGTTTTTCCTAGCACACTAGGTTTGCCTCTGTTCTTTTCATCTTTCCATTTCAGTGTTTCATCATATCAGATGTCTACAGTAATGCTGTGCACGTGGAGTGAGCACACTGCTAACTCTTCCAGAGGATTTCATCAAATTCAAAAGAACTCATCACAATAGTGAGCACTGTGCTGAGCTTTTCTTTGTACACATAAATTATGAGATCCACAGCATTGGCTCAGCATCTTTATCTTCTCTGTAGGACATAGCTTGTTGCTTTAGCAGCACGTACTAAATAGTGGTACTACCCTCTGCCTGTGGAGAAGGCTTTATTCAAGATACCAGTGTGTTTTAATCCATCTGCCTTCAAGGCAACACCACTGGAACATAAAAGTAAGGAATTGCATGAATATTAATACCAGCTCTTGATGTGACAGGTACCATAGCTTATGTGCATAGTATGGTACTTACAGAATCTGAGAGACATTTTTAGATGAAAATGAATTTTGACTTTGTCTGCTGCTGACAGATTAAGACTATTTAATATGGATTATTTTTCAGTTTGGGGGCTTTCTTGCAGAATGAGTATTAACTCTTAATTTGCCACAGGAAACTAAAATACAGAAGTTTGTTCTGACAGATGCTAAGTTTCAGTGTGAGACTTTGACATGTCCCTGCTAAAACCTGTTGACATGATATTGAGGAATAGTTCACATCTTGTCATGAACATCACAATGGTCTATATTGCCAGAGGTGGGATGACAGCACTCTGTTGGAACTCATCCATTTGAGCACAGCTGAGAGCCAGCAGCTGTGTTTACTATATTAATTTGGAGAAAAATAGTAAGCTTTCATCAAATCACCTCAGCAATTCAGAATTCAAAGTTACTTTCCCAACATTTGCTGGCCGCTTCACTGAAAATTTTTAAGATTACAGATTGTATTCCTGTGATTCAAAAGGGAATGGTTTGGTTTGGTTTGGTTTTGGGGTTTTTTTGGGTTCAAGACATGCTGGATTTTCTTCATTTACCTGATGACAGCTATGATAAATTAGGTCCTTTTCTTGACTGCTGAGTGTAAATCTTGCATGATGGTTTTAGGCAAGTTATGTTGCTATACTCAAGTCAGTTACAGCAGAGATGGCTAATAGTCATTGCTCCTGGCTTAGTGCTGTATTTATTGACATGACAAAGCTGTTGACATCAAGAAACTGATTTTCAAGTTCAACTGTTAAGATTTATTTGGTCAATCCTTACAGAGAAAATTTACTTTCATGTAGTAATAGCACATATTCAGTAAATTAACCAGAAATACAAGCCCATCCTTCTTTTAAGAAACTGTAAGTCTTAAAAAGGCATGAATTCCTTCCTCTAAGAAACTGAAATGAGAAAGCACGGTATGCTTGGTGCAGACATCCTTTCTGTGTTTTGTTAGTGTTAAGGAGAGGACTTGATTGGCACATGTAGGCTTTACAAATGTGCAGTAGATTTCACATTAAATCCAGCCCTGTTTAGTTCTGCTGCACTATGGAATAATTTTCTTGACTAATTCCTTAAATTTTCAGCTGTTAATGTACTTGTCCAAGAGCAGTGGTTTCTGGACAGAATCTTGAAAACTTCTCCTTGTCCATAAAAACAGGATAAATGATCTGTCAAACCATTTTAAAATGGTTTCAGTACCACTTGAAATTAAAAGTTCTGTTAAGATAGATAATATTCCACAAGTGATTGGAGAATTTGCAGTTGGTCTTTTGATCTAAACTTGAATATTTAAACTGTTCATTTTGGGGAGAAAAATTATAGTCTGATTATAATGAAACAAATGTGTTTAACAACCTAAACTGATGTATTATGAAGATGCATCTGCTTGTCTAAGAGAGAGGCTGTACTGAGCAAAGAGACAAGACTGTGCCAAGTCCTTGCCTGTTGTAAGGATAAAAGACTCTGTAGGAATTACTGAAGGTACAACCAATGCTTGAAAATTTAATACTATACAATGTGTCCCTAGAAGAAATGCTGTTCAGACAATTGAGTGACTGCTCTGGATTACATTTATCTATTATCTTGTGGAGGGAAAATTGTGGTTTTTTTCCTCTCAGCAATATGTTTTGAACAAACCAGTGTACACAGTTGGACTCTCAGCAGGGAGAAAGTCCAAGGACTGACATGTTATTGTAATAATGGCAAGGTCAGCAGCATGATTGGTGCTGTGGTACAGCTGAAAGATTAATATCAAACAAATCTATTTTTAACATGAAGCATAAGATAATCTGTCTTTAGCTGCAGAATATGTTAAAATACATTATTGTAAAATTACAGGGCCTGGTTATCTTTCAAGTTTCCAGCAAGAGGTTTCTATAAATCTTATCATATTTAACTGATAAATAGATTAAGTTTTGCAGAAAATAGCCTCCTTGTTAAATTGTGAAGATTTCAATCAGATTAAGTACTCCATATAAAAAATATGTTAACAATGTAAGTGTCCTTCTACTTGGTTGGTTATGCTCTATATTTAGGAAGAATGGTCTTAAAATTTTCCCAACTTTTAAAAATGTATCACATCAAATGTATCTAGGTGTGACCACCTCTTCTTGTAAAGCTGTCATTTATATCTGGATATGCAAAAGATGCTACTTTTTTGCTCATGTAATTGAGATTTTTGTCATAAACTCATTAACTGTAAAGCTTTCCAAAAGTGATTTTGAGGTGCAAGTCCATGGCCAATTGTCAGTATTGAAGATTCCAATGCTCTTATAATGCAACACTTAGGAGAAGTGAAGGAAAGGGGATCAGGAATAATATTTGGTGTTTATTTCTCATCTGTGTATTGGGGTGCTAAAATTGATTGTGAGTGTGAATGCTTGATATTGTGTGTTTTTTGACATTAAAAAATCCCAAAGACTGGCTTGCCCACATTTTCACTTGAGGAAGTACATATGAAAAAATCTTTGAAAAATACTTGGAGTGACTGACATGAAATTATATCAATTGCAATATTGTTGACATTGATTGAGGAGTGTTAAGTGAGGGATGGAAAAAAACATATTGGATCAAGATTAATCCTTTTTCTGCCAGTGCTCCTGAGACATGTATAATAATAATTTTTTTTCCTGTAAAGCTGCCTACAAAAGACCTGAAGAATCATGACTTACAGAAGTCCATACAAATTCTGGACCCAAGGATCTTTGAAGATTGCACAAAGGTCTTTAAAGACTTTTAGTATTTATAGCTGTGCATCTTTATTTCAGCTGCAACATCATTCACTACAGTTTAAAATGCTGAAACTATTTAGCATTATGGATGCATAGATTTGTCTTAAAATCCCCTTTTCTCATGCCCCTGGGAAAACTGAAGTAGAAAGTAAAGTTATAAATGCTTTGAAATGATTTGTGTGTTTAAGTGGAAACCCACCCACAGTTTTCCCAGAGTGCAGGTCACTGAATCCTAATGCTTCTCTTAAAGAGAAGGGAACTTCAAAAACTGCCAAAGATACAGTTTAGAATATGAGTGGGAAATGAAGTTGCTTCCTGTGTTCACTCAATGCCAGTGAAATTAAGTCTGTTTTATTTGACGTGTTGTTGGAAAGTTCCAAATACAGAGCTAATGTTTGAAGTTATCTCAAACCAGATTTGGTTGCAGGGTTTTTCTGCAACAGCCACAGAGTCACATGGAACTCCTTATGTAAGTCTTGGATAACATGTACCACCTCCAGCTCCTGAAAAAAAAAATAAAAAAATCCCTCTTTTTAGTCATATACCACCTCTTTATCTTTTGATCTCAGTCTTACTGTTGCATATAGCAGAAAGTGTATACTAACCTTGGTAATAAAATGGACTCTTTGCAGTGTGAAAATAGGGCAGTTTTTGCTGACTGTTGCATGAAAATGCTCAGATGCGGCAGTTATCAGCATTATTCACTTTCAACAAATACCTAATTAAACTTTTGCTAAGTCATTCTTAAAGAGGGTTTTGCCTCTGTGTTTGTGGAATTCCTGACAGCTGGAAATCCCAGATATATCCACTGCTTTTATAAAATGCTTCCCTTTCTTTGCTGCTGCCCAGGGCTCTGTTGGAGCCCTCTGGATTTCTCATGTGTGAGCAGTGAGTGCACAGCACACAAACGGTGCTGATGGAAACTCTGGAGCTGCTGGATGTGTGCTCAGAGGGCACAGACCCCACACTCCCTGGAGTTTCCAGATATTCCTCTGTTCCAGGCACAGCACAGCTAGGCAGGAAAGGCCTCTTTTGAGAGTCCCAGATTTCTGTCAAAAAAAGACTGGCTAATGGGAGCAGATTATAGCAATTACACATCCTCAGAAGATAATGGTCCATTATAAACTGTGGGGTTTCTGGACCCTTGCTGTCAGAGAGTTACTCAGCATTAAACCCAATGTGTTTGCTTCCACTGGACTTTTGCAAAGGTTGGAGCTGCTTCTGTGCTAAGACCAGGCTCCACGAAGGTTTCAGTAGTTTCACAACTAATGCCAGCAGTGGGGATTTTGTGGGTACATTGAGTCCAGATAAATGAATATTTTAATTAAAAATCCACAATTACTTTGAAAGGGCCTTGGTCTAATTTAAGGTTAGCATTAACCACCAGTTTGACTTGTGACAATGCTGCCAATCTGCCCTATCAAATTTTTGTTTTTAACAGCCAGCTGACCCAACTGGAATAGCTGGGATATGGAAATTCAGACATAGAGAGCATCAGTTGCAAGTAATTGGGCATTGTTGTCTCTATGCTGATAAATGAATTCGTGTCCCTCTTGTAGTGTTTGTCTGGCATGAGCTGTCCAAATGAGCAACAAACATTCATGTGATTCTTTAAATTGGATCAAGCAAATGAAAGCATTTAATAAAATCCAAGATGGGCTGGAAGTTTCTGCGTATTGTAACAGTAACTGAAGTGTTACCTCTTTTCTACCTGTTGGGGATTACCCTTCAATACTCTGAAGCCTTACACTGAAGTTTAGTCGTGGACTCTGCTTTTGTAAGAGGAAAGCTGCACACTGGAATCCCAACTCCTGGGTAACTAAGCCCAAACTCTTACCAGTGGAGTGAAATGGCATATTATAATGCTTCCAGTTTTTCTTTGACTGTTCTTTGAACGTTCTTTCCAAAGGGATGAAGCAGTCTGCACTACTTATTTTGTATTTCCTTATTATAGGATTGGACATTCAATGTCAGGGATTGAACAAGTCTAAATTCATATGTAAGAGAAATTAAGATTTTAATTTTTTTTTAAAATCTAAATACTGATAATCTTGAAATTCAGAGCAGTAAATTGAATTTGTGGAGTGAGCTATATTATTTCTGTTAAAGGCACAGAAATCTCAGATTTAGACTTCTGGGTGACCTGCTGGTACACATGCTTGTTAGGAGATAGGAAAAGGAAAGATGTCTCCCTCTGAAAACAAAAATGAATCCCAGTGTTCTAGAATAGGTAGAGTATTCTTTGCAACCTGTGCTCACTTCTACTAATTCTTTTTCTAGTTAATGCTGAAGTGTCTGTAAACTTGTACAAAGATGGATGTAAAGACGGGTTATCAAACTTTTAAATCAGGACAAAGCTTTGCAGAATCTCTTCTGCTTATCTATGAGCACAAGCAGAATAAGGGAAAAGCTCATCACAAGAAGCCACTGTTTACACTTCAGTAGTTTTTGTTTAAAAAATAGAATGCTTCTGTTTATTGTAGTTCTCCTGAACTCTCTTGGTTTTGCTGTTCTGTGAGGTTTTTTATTAAGCTCAAATTCCACTCACATTTTTGATTCCAGTTGACTTGTTTAGAACTCCTTCTGCTGCTGTGAATGAGACCACAAATTTAACACTGGCTTGCAGTATTAATACTTCATTGTTAATTGCCTTGACTTGGTCCCTTGCAGTGCAAAATTAATGCCTGTGCCTTCTCTTTCTGCAGTCCTAATTGTAGCACAGGGAGGTTTAATCCAAACTGGAGCAGCGTTGTTCCCAGAAAGCTGCTGGAGCAGCAGTCTCCAGAGTGAGTGGGCTTCTGTGGGGGGGTACAGCCAGCCGAGGTGCAGAGGGAAAGGGCTCCTTGGGAAGGGGCAGGATGCTTTGCTGTGGTTCATAAGGAGCAGCTGCACTCCAGAGCTGGTCCCCTTGCTGTGCCATCGCTGTTCTCCTTGCTGGCGTTGCACTGGGGCAGTGGAAGGAGCGCTGGCACAGCCGGCCTGGGCGGGAGAGGCTTTGCTGGGGCAGTGCAGGGCGGTCTCCAGCTCATGCCCTGGGATGGGGCCCTGCTGGGATCCTTCCTCTGCAGCATCGGTGCTGAGCAGCCCTGCCCTGGAGCAGGGTGGGCATCCTGCCCTGCTGCTGCCACAGCTTCTTCTGCTCTCCAGAACGTGGAGCAGCCCAGTGGCCCACAGGGGCTCTGCTGGGTTTTGGTTTTCTTGCTGTAATGCTTTATGAGGAATATATGATCCTACTATATAACAGATAGAACCCAGAGAATATTTTTAACAGTACTAGCATGGAATGCTAATTTAGAGAAACATGTGGTTTCTGTAATCGTAGTTAATGGTTACAAACCAAATGAAGTCTAAATATTTGAGGAAATTAGCCTGCAAAACTGGATGCGAAGGAGTGAACACATACCAAATTGTTCTGATGAGCAGAAATTACCTTCTAAAGTAATGTGAACTTGGGATGACTTTTTGCTCTTTGTGTAATGAGGGGAAAATGGTTCATTTTTGCTCTTTAACAGATGCTGCCTTTGAATTGTAACAAGAAGGGGGGAGACAGATAATGATTTCCAGTGAAGTCTAATTTGTTAAAAGGCACAATTAAGCTTTGAGATAAATGATTTAGCTTTTAAAACACTGGGAGTAAAGGAATTAAACTCAGTTCTCACCCACTGCCTGAAGGGTAGTTTTTTGATTTCTGTCAAAGGGAGCATTGTGATTTGAAAAAAAATAATTTTTATGGTTGTGTTCTGTCTGAAACCACACATATGCAGTGACAGCTATTTTGCATCTGTTTTAGGGCAGGTTATCTTATTTGATTCTTCTGAGAAGCTGAGCAGGTTGCTATAGCTACTGAGCTGTGGCACTGCTGAGATTTTTTCATCGATTTCTAAATGTAATTGTTAAATAAGTTTCGTATAAGGCCTGTGATATTCTGCTGTTTATTGCACTTGGAGATTCTTAGTGCATTTTTTTATTTAATTCCAGTGGGTACACAGAATCATGTATATACTATTTATATACGTACGTAGTGATGATGTAATGAAAAATGAATGTGCAGGTTTTCCAAACTAGAATCTGCCTCAGAAAGCTTCTGCCTTCCTTTTGTTCCTCTTGTGGTTGGGTGTGGGTTCTGGTCTCTATCCACAGTCCTGCAGGGTGAGATGCTGCTGGACAGGATGCTGTGAGAGCCACGTGCTCACACTCTGTTCTTCCAAATGATCTTTTCTTTCTGGTGTGCTGCATCTGAAACAAATGCACAAGCAAAAGACCTACTGCTAGCAATGCAGTGCAGCTATTAGGTACAGGTTTTTAACATGTGTAAAGAGCTGTTCAGAGCAGAATGAGCGTGTCTTCTAATTTGTAAAGGCTGCTACCAGTTCTTGACCTTGCCTGCAGCACTTGGTGGTTCTTTGTTCCCTGCAGTGTGATCCAGTTGTTACACTGGCTATACTGATACCAGGCAACATCACTAAAAATGTACTCTTGGTTTTGTCTTGGGTGGGTGTGGCTTTGGGTATTTCCTTTTTTTCAACCAAAGTCCACCAGAGGTCCGAGTCCTGTATGATCCTTATTATCCTTGGTGGGGCTGTGTAGTTTTTCAGCCATCCTGGGGTGTGGCAGTTGGTGAATTTCACCTGCAGAAGGAAAAGGTTTAGTGCAAACCTATTGCGAGGAGGCCATAGTGGTGTATATTAGCTGTTAATGGCTTCTGCTCAGGCAGCAGTCAGACGGGGAGGGAAAATATCCTGTAAACCAGCACCATCACTGGAAAGGCAGGATGTAAAATATCAGCTGGGCATTTAGGGATTGAAAGGTACAGTGAAATTTTTCAAGCTGCTGATGTTGATTAGTACTCCAGTGCTCATTCACATACAGAACTGGACACGCCCTTGTCTTGGGCATTTTAGTGAATTCCAGAACCTGTGTATTTTTATCTTTAGATGCTTTATGTATCCTGTATTGTGAATGTCTGACAAATTCTCTGGTAGTGGTGGATTTAGTGGCCACTTGTTGAAGCTGAGTGCTTGGGATGCAGTGCTTCCCAGCCACTTGGGACAGTGTAAATTTATTCTTTACAAAGATTTTATTCAATTAGATTAGTGTCCTGTTTAGGTTGAAATAGCTAATTCTGTTACTGAATAATTTCTTCTGGAGCTCATAATTTTCAGAGAATGATGTATATGCAGCTGTTGTGGTCCTGTTGGATAACACTAGGTATTCTGAGAACAGGAAGAAACTGTATTGAAGATATTATAACAGAATAAAAGTACAGGAGATTGATACTGCAGACTTCTTTAGAGATGGACTTAAAGATAGGTTCATAATATTTAAATTGGTGTTGCAATTTTAGCACAATCAGTCCACTCACTGTTGTGAAGAAAAATCCCTATTTTAGGAAAATCCTTTGCTCCAGACTTCCCTCTTAGGCAGTCTTTATTTACCCAAGGCCAAGGTGTTCCCAGTTGTCTGTGGATGGATGAGGTGTAGATCTGGTGGTGTAGGAGCTCTGCTGCAAAGTGCTGAGCTGCATTGATGACTTCTTTGTTCAGTGCCCTCTATTTCTGCTCAAATAGTTACCACAGTTTTAGGGAACTCCTACCAATTCTGCAGCCAGGTACACAGATTTAACCTCTTAGGACAGCACCACTGGCAGAAGTGATAAAGTGAGCAGTGATTATCCCTGTAAGGATTTGGATTACCTCTGTACTTCTTCTCAATTTTTTGTTGTTGCTTTCCTGCAGTTCCTAAGATAGAATTATGCCTGTAATCTGGGAGGTGAACAAATGAATATAAATCCTAGTGACCTGAGAGATTTTTGATCAATGGTAATTATGAAAATAGATTTTTTGATAGTCATCTCTGTTGATTTCTGACTGCGGTATTTGGTTTAAAATGAGTAATCCTGCAAAAGTTTTAAAGATTTATATCCTAATTTTGGTCTTAGGTAAATACTCAATCATCTGATTATTTAGTAAAATATACTATTGTGTAAGATTGTCTCACTGGACTATTCTGTGTAGTGTAGTGTCTGTATTGTGCCTAAATGTGTACATGCAGGTTAAAACAGTCAGTTACAGACTGATTCCCATCTCAAAATCTTAAATACCTTAAGCACTAATTTTTAAAGGAATTTAAATTATTCTAGTCTAAGGAATTGCACCAGTATCTTTAAAAATAGTACGAATATTTGCATGCATCCCTAATCACTTAAGGTGCTTATCCTATAATTTACTGAGACCTATGATGTGACAATTCTTGGTTTATATAAATCCGACCTTTAATGATTACTGTAAAAAAATAATTGTAATTAAAGTTTAATCACCGTATAAAATACAGATATGTTTAAAACATTACTTTTGCTTTCTAACCAATAGGTGGTGTAGAATTTACCAGAGTGCTGCTGGTATATTACATTACTAGCATTGCAGGAACCTAGTAATTTCATAGTAAGAATTAATTGAGCAAATCAATATTTTATTGTCAGGAATTGACTGAAGTACTGAATCAATTCCTGAAATTTTTTACTTCTATCCTTTTTTTAAAAAAAGTCCCTGTAATATATAAAGTATGCAGAGCAGTCATTGATTTACCCCTGAAGTGCAAGCAGCTTTAGGAGAAACACAGATGCTGTTAAACAGCAGGACTGCTCTGTAGCTTAGGGCAGGGAAAAAGGATACTCCTTCTAGTTGGAACCACTGGAGGTGTAACATGCTGGTGAAGCCTGTTGAGTGATTTCTCAGTTGGCTGATCTGACTGTCAAAGAAGAGGCTGTTACTAGTTCCAGCTGAAAGAATTGCTCATTTAAGTCAGTTGGATCAGTGCTGGTGCTTTGTGCTGAAGATTAAAGTTCAGTGCCCACTGGCAGTCATTGGGGTTGACTAGCTTGGAGTGTATGACCTTGTTGCTGTATAATTATCTATGCTGGGATTTGTTTGTGACATTAGGTTTGATATGTCTTCTGTTTCTGAGTCTGCTGTAGGTTCACTGGCTGTAAGATAGCTTGGATTTCATATGAATTGCTGATTATTACCTTATCCCTCACTTGCATTTAGAAGAAGCTGTTTCTAGAACGAAGAGCTACTTTCCTAGTACAGGGTAAATTTGCAGCTCTTACTCGTATAGAGACATAAGAATTGTTTCACTCAGTCATATACTCATTTGAATACCAAAAAAATTGTGCTTACCTCCTCTTTAAGTGGCTGAATACTGTAGTTAGAAAGTAGATAAATGGACAGGGGTGTATGATGCACCTCTGTTGCTACACTAACAGTAACAGCCAGTTCCTCAATTAAAAAATGCATATTTATCTTTCCAGTGTCATTCTTTTCCTCTCTCTGTTTTATGCAGAAGTGCATAAAAAGTCCCAGGTTGATTTTAAACCTAAAGTGTTGAAACGAGAGACAGACATGAATTCTGTGAGTAATCCTCACAGAGCTGCTCTGCCAGTAACCCTAAGTCTTTTGCAGGGGTGGAAAAATCTCTTATTCACTTGTCTTCCTGATCCTATCAGTGACAGTTTTGCATAGACTGATGCTGGTATCAGTAGTGGAAGCCTGTATCTTTGCTTCATCTCCAGATCACATAATGCTGCCTGAAGTATTAACTTTGCTGCAATCACTTAACAAGACAGTATCTACATTCTTGCTTTTTGTAGGTCACAAGTTATTCATATTTTGATCCTCTGGAATGAAAATAATCTTAGATGTTTAAGAACATTATAATTCACTGAAGTTATCTTACTTCCTGTTATGTTTTAACTTTTAAACTTTTCCTCCATGCCATTTTGGACATAATTTTTGAGAAGGGCTCTCCATGTGTTAAGCCCTTATGTCTGTGCAGAATCCCTTGGAACATTCATATTCAGAACCTCTCTGGAGGGCCAAGCCTCTGCTTTGTTCTGCTTGTCAGAATGGCTTCTGATTTTCCTGCATTTTCAGTAGAGCTTGGAATTACTCAGATACTGATGTTCTACTGAAACAAGCATGGGAGTCAAAATTAGCATGGCTTTTATTTGTAGCTTGTTTTGTGCATGGTGATAATCTGTAACATCAGAAGCACAGTGCTTGCTGCGCTGCCTTCCTCCATCACCTTGTGTTGGTTTGTGGCAAAGCCAGCTGGGTGGCACTGCTTCCTGCCTGGAATGTTTGCAGGCAGGTTTAGTGTGGCACAGAGCCTTGCATAGTTACGGTTGTGTGGCTTCCAGGTGGCTTGAGGGCAGGCAGAGGCTGCCCGGCAGAAAGCACTGATGTGAGTGCAGAGAGAATGCAAGGGATCCTTACCCATCTCTGTGCATAGAGCTGCTCTTCATTAGTATCTCAGTGGTAAATGTAAGCTTGGGTTTTAAGAGAGGAAAAAATTTGAAGGAGGTAAAGTTCAAAGCTTTAGGTTAGAATTTCTGCCAATGTCTTACTAAAAATGGAAACACAAGTCTGTTTTTTTATGACTCTCATCAACCTGTAGTTGACTCCTTCACTCTTACACATACATCTGTTGTGTACCTTGCCCCTCACAACTGCAGGATAATAACTTGCAGGCATAATATATTGGGATATTATGCCAATGCTTTCATTGTCACTGATTGTACCCTAGAAATGTAATTGTAATTCTTCATGTTGTCCTGGTGCCTCGGGGTTAGAATGTGATGAGAGATGTTTTTGCATCTGGCAGTTGCATGTATTAGTGTTTGCATGAATAGGTTGCTTGCAATTAGTGACTGTGCAGTAAGTCTTTCATACTTTGAAGGGATCATTCCTGGAGAGTTGTAGGGTTTCCACAGGGATATTTTGGATTGAAAACCTAGAACTTGAGGGAAGTTGAAGCAGATCTGCTGAAAATTTGGTTTAGCAAGAATAAAATAATTCTTACAAATCTGTGGTTTTTATTTTCCACTTTTGGCTATAGTTTTCTCTTTTCAAGTACCTGGTGATTCACTGCTACTGATTGCAGAGTCCTGCCTGTGTGCACAGACACCTTCACTGTGTTTTGGGTCAAATACTTATTCTGAAGCTCACACGTGAAAATGAGTGATTTCATAGAATTAAGTGTAAGCAGAGCAGTGACCATTGTGTTGACTACAGACTGGATTTAATAGGTGGTGGTTTGTTGTTTGATTGGTGTGACACTGCTGCCAGTGAAATCTGGTACTTTGTGTGCATGTAGTACACTTTCAGTGATTCTTATTGATTATTTTTCTCTTTTTTTCTCTTCCTCTAACTCAGGGCCTTGTTTCAGTAAAAGCTGATGTGTGAAAAAAAATTATAGCAATAGATGTTTCTGGGACTTGCATAGCAAGCACATAATTGTTTTTATGCCTGTTTGAAATAATTGCCTATGTCCAGCAATAATGATACACCGAGGAACAAGTGAAAACCTGGTCAGATCAGTACCAGAGTTTTTCTCTTAATGAAAAGAGTATATTCCTGCTGCACAGTTGGTTGCTAGCTCCAAGAAAAGCTGGAAAGCACTGCTTGTCCCTCAGAAGCCTTTACCTGCTGATATGGGATTGATGAGTGTGTGAAGGGAATACCATCGGCCTTAGGGATGGTAGAGGGAGCTGTGTAACACAGGGCTCCCAAGGGATTACAAAGCTGTAGGACAGCTTCAGAAGTGCTGAGGAGGGAGAGGAGAAGGGCAAAGGGAGTCTCTTCTGCTGAGAAGCAGGGTTTTGAAGTAAGGTGTGGGTGCAATTTCTCTTGTGCTTTTGTACTGTCTCAGTACATCCCAGCTCTTGCCTCTCAGGAGTTTTACCCAGCTGCCTTCTTCCTATCCCCATAAGTCATTAGTGAAATGATGGAGCATCCTTTCTAGCCTCTGCAGACTTAACTGTAATTTAGATCACTGCACCAATATGCTAATTGGCTGCTTCCTCCTGTTGTCATTTGCAGACTCTGTAGGTGTCCTTACTTTCATTCCTCATGAGTTTCATGATTCTGCAGTCGAGAGGCAAATGGTTGGAATGGCTCTCACAGGAATGCCTTGGCTTAGAAATGCCACACATTTTCCTGATTAATTGATCTCTCCCATGGATTGTAGAACTGATCTTCTTGACTGAGTCTACTGATCATTCAGATCTCATGGGATCTCTGTTGGGCTTACTCGGTTTCCTCTGGGGTAATTTAAAAAGGAATTTCACCTCCATTTGATGTACTGCTGTTCCACTTGTCCTGCAAATCACAACTTTATGAATGTCCAAAAGAAAACCCAGTTTTAGTAGGAAATGATAAAACTGGGAAAGAACAAATCAGACAAAATTCTGTAGCTAATGTACACTCAAGTACAAGTGTTGTGGAATAACCTACATTTAATGCTGGAAATTATATCTGTATTATGCTATAACAAAACCCCCTTCATGGACCATGTTGCTTTATCTACTGGTCAGGAGGTCACAGACTATAAATCCCCCTCTTTTTGTAGGACTGAAATAGGCAAGTGGAAATGGAAGTGATTGTGTTTGGGACTGGTGAAGAATTGCCTGAAAGCCTGAAGTCATTCTAGGGCTGCCAGAAGGTTGTGAAATAGTGAAGCATTCAGGGGATGCTGTGCAATGAGGTGCTGATAGAACAGTTCCTGTCCATCCCATTGAGGGAGAATGGATTGATACAGGAGCTCAGTAACCTGGTGTTACACCTGTGGGTAGGTACATCTGTGGCATCAAGACCTACAGCCAAATCAAAACAAGAGCAATACTCATTCAGCCGTCACCTTTCATACACTAGGTCAGCAATCAACAGCGAGAGCAAACATCTTCATTTTACATCAGAGCTAAGAGTAAAGTTCAACCTTTGACCTTTACATTTTCTTGTTTCATTATAATACTTCATAAACACTTAATAAAACCTCAGTTTTTATGATTATCTCTTCAGAGATGGCACAGTGTATCCCAGCTGCAGAGGAAGTTCTGCATAGCACTAATTATGCACTGAAAATACAAAGAAAGCACTTGACATTTTTCCCAGATCCATACTGTGTTGTTTTACTGGTTTTAGGTTTGGAGATTTTTGGCATTATCTTTATTTATTCAAAAAATGGGCTTTGAAAACCTGTTCTAGAACTTGCTTTAGATGTACAGGATTTTCCATCACTGATACAGAATGATCAAAGAAAATGGTTGTTTGCTCTCCCTGAAGATTGTTTAGAGCTATATCTGGAGGACTGTAGCTAAACATGACTAATGAGATCATTGGCAATTACTTCCTGTGTTGCCTTTCCTGGAAACAACACAAACAGAAACATTTTGTTTGTCCATTGGTTACATTATTATTAAATCAGTAAATCAAACCTGCTGATCCTGTTGGGTCCCTTCCAAGTCAGCAGATTCTGGGATTCCATGCACATTACCATTTCACAGGATGGTTAGAATACTTTGATTTTTTTGCACACTCAGGAGCCAATTACACTTGGGGTCTGATGCACACAGAGAGCTTTATTACTGTTCACGGCTAATTTATTGTTCATTCTTTCAGGACAATATTATGTACTGTATTTTGAAAAATAATTAGCCTCAGTAGAAATCAGAGTAAACTTTTGCACAGTTGAGCTGGACCTCTAAGGATGATGCTCTCATTTTATAAATAAGAGAACTTAAGGTATAGAAATAAAAATGAAGCTATGAAGGCAGTCAGTACAGTGCCACTGGTAAAAGTTTGCCTCATATGACGCAAAGTCTGTTGTTCCTCTGTGATTCAGAAGAATTTAGCTGTAAGAAGCTACATGGTGTTTTTTCCATTTACCCTGGAATACTGACAGAAGCAGCAGCAAAATGGAAATTCTTGATTTATTTTCAAATTTTATTTCTTGTGTCACAACAGAACAATTATAAGTAATGAATGAAGTTGTTCCTTTAGGTGTTCTGTAACAAGTAAAGAACAAAGGTGTTCGAAGAAATAAGAGGGAACCTTTTAAGAATTCTCAGCTTCTCCTGAAATGCAAGTCTGCTCACACTTCCACATGAATTTCTGTTCTGAGCAAATCAACAAACTCTTAGTGAGAGCCTGTGGAGTTTCCACAGCAGCAGCATCTTTGATGCAGTTTGTCTGAGAAGTTGGCAAGGTATCCTTTGTCTCAGTGGTGTAGGTGCTAGTGAGTCCAAAGAGAGAGAGAGGATTCTTTGTTTCCTCTTAATGCTGGAGTTACTTTGAGTAGTCATCGCCCATCTCTCTGTTGGTCTTGTTCTCCATCCCTTGTTGCTACGGGCAGCAGTGGCCTTGAGGGGATTGTGCTGTGGCCACTGTGGAGCAGGATTCATTCTGGACGGAATTTCCATGCAGAAATGTGATGAAAGGGTGGCAGTGGAAATGCAACTAGAATGTGTTATTTGAGTGCTGTAATTGCAACAGTACTTCAGGAATACTTTGAGACTTGTTAACGGATTTCATTTAATTATATGTTGGCCTGTCAGTTAAAAATACAGGAAGGACTCTTCAGCATGATGTGTTGTGTTCACTGTCACTCTTGCAGAAAGGTAAGTGAATTTGGAATGATCAGCTCGGACTTTATGCAGCCTGGGTATGGAATTCACAATGCTGAAACTGCTGTTAATCTCATTTTGCCTTTACATATCTGGCTTTACAATAAAGCTTCACAACAGCACTTGCTGTATATTGGAAAGCAGGGGGAGCTCTTTCTGTCTGCTGCATTTAAAGAGATCAGTATTTGTGCTCCTTCTGAGTGGAAATGTTCCCAGCCTTCTGATAAAGCTGTAATTGGTTGAGTGTACCAGCTCCTTTCCATGAAGATATATAGCTTTGAGATGATCCCATGATTAGTAACTTGGCTTTGTAGGTGGCTAAGAACATTAAGTCAGCCTTCAAAAGTTCCTGTCCTGTTCATGTGCTCTGATTCCACTGGCTAGTTGTAAAAGGAGGTGTTTGCAAGCAGATGAGTAGGGTGAAGAAGCATGTCTGATGTGGGATGGAGACTCTGTGTGAATGTATGATGGGATGGGAGGGAGAGAGGCAAAGAAGTTATACCAGAGGTTTTTTACCAAACCCTGTCTTCATGATAGTAGTCACACTAAAATCTCTAAACCAAAACCTACTGAAGGGGTGAGGGCCTGTAATTTCCACTGACTTCAAAGGAATTGCTAATGCCCAATTTCTGTCAGCATTTGACCTCCTGAAAATTCAGATGAATAAAGCCTCAAGGTGTGGGTCCTTTTTGAAGGCTTTAGAGACCAGAATGTGTTTTGTCTTAAAATCTCTGAATAATATATGTTGGAAGGGACTTTTGGAGGTCATCTGGTCCAAACCTTCTTTAAAGCAATGTCTTTAAACCTTTTATGACATCCTTGTAAGACTGGACGTATGTGAGTAGTTTGAAGCTTTGTCAGGTTCCACTCAGTCATAAACCATAAACTCCCCTTTTAGCTGGAGCTAAACAGTAAGGAAACCCCCATCTTCACATACTGAGCCCTCACACTCTCTGTGGCTGACATAAAATGCTGACTTAAATATGTTCAGTGTTGAAATGTAGCAGTAATAGTTGGTAGGATCATTCTTGTGGGTGTAAATTGGGGTTCTTCCCACTGCATATTGACCAGGCTATAGAGGGTGTCCCCTCCAATAGGATATGTTCTTTCTGATAGTGTGTGGCCAACCAAATACCTTAAATACACCAGTTCAGTTTTAGGAGGATGTGCTGGCCTGCATTCATAGTGTCAGAGGTGCTGAAGTCAGGCATTTGATTGCCCTTGCCCTGTTCCATTCAGGGAGAGCCATCTCTTGTAGGGTACCACAGCTCACACACACACAGCAAAGGCACCTAATGGTACTTTCACATCATTATCTTTGCTTAGCATTACTGTCACTTTGTTGTTTGTAAGGCACAGGTCAGGCAGACAGTCCTGTATATGCTCATTCAGATTCTGGAACTGATGGATAATGCATCTGTTTCCTCTAAATTGGCCTGCTAAGATGAGAATGGGAGCAGCTAAATAACTGGAGTCAAGAATAAATGCTTAGCCCTTGCTTGGGTAATCAATCTCACAGACTCAATAGGAGGCATGGTACGGAAATAGCAGAAAAGAGAATCTGAAAAGATGTGGGATGATTTCTTTAGTGTAAATGTGGTTTCATGTCACTTTATTTCCATGATTCACTATATCTAATATAAACAATGAAAGACAGAGGAGAACTGGCTTTCTGAGGGTGGAATCAAATATGAATAAATTTAACATTTAAGCTGCAGAGAGCTCTACTAGAACTTTTTTGAGTTATGTCTGACACTTATCCTGTCATTAGTGGCTGAAAAATAAATGTTTCAGCCTATTTATTCAGGAATGCTGGGGGAAAAAAAAAAGAAAAAGGACCATTTTAACCATTTGTCCCACTGCTGTACATAGTTCTCCTTAAATGCTGTTCTTAGGGAAAGCTAAGCACCTCCTGGAACAAATAATAAATGTAAACTATGTCCCCAGGTAGAGGTAGTAACAGAAGCAAGAGACGGAATGGAGGAGTAAGCAATAAAAACCAGGAGTAAGCAGCTATTTTAAAAGTACAATCGAGGCATGTTTACCACTGGTGTGGTGCTTTATCCTCACATCTTTCAAGCTTCCCACTAAAACTGAGGAATTTTGCATTGAGCACATCACCCTGCTTGTTTGGTGACTCAGTTGTAACAGTGCCTGCAGGCCCCAACTGGGACTAAGACCGTACTGTGCTTGGCACAGTACAAATGAGGAAAATTAAGTCAGTCCTTTCCCAAGAAACTCACTAGAGAAGAATCCAGCTGTGGTTAAGTCTCTGTGGGTGCATACTAAATTTTAAAAAGCCAGCTTCTGTTATAAAGAATATAAAATACAAAATATTCCTCTTTCTGCTTTGGTATTGTTTTTATATGTATCAATGTCTGATAGAGGACAGCAGAGCAATCTGGTAGAGAATATCCACATACACAGTGTGCTTATTTTATTTGTCTTGCATTGTGATTGTACTTAGATTAGTTTTTATTTATGTGGCACATACTGCAGGCAACTCTGGGAAGGTGTATTTTGTAGGTTTATCTGATGAGCATGGCAGGGCAGGCACATCTGTTTTTCCTTGTTTCATATCCCCAGCATTTGGTGGGAGAGGGCTTTGCAACTGGAGCATTTTCTAACTGCAGGACTCCATCATTGCAGGATTATTTTTTTCCAAGTAATTCCTCTTTACATTCTGCTCTGAAATCCCACTGGGTGCCTGCTCAGCAGTGCTTTAACTTCTGAATATTGAAACCAGCAGGTATGGTGAGAATGGAATATTTTAAACAGCAGAAGAGACCCTTGGTATAGTGTATAATATCTGGCTCTCTCTATGCTGCACTGGAGACAAAAATCTGTGTGAGAGTCACTTAGGGTGCAGCTGTTTATGGACCAGTGACACGGACCTCCAGAGTATATGAAAGCTCTAAAACAGGAGAGTGGTGCTGGGTGCTGGAAAAAGGGAAACAGAAACATCTCTGGGTTGGTAACTTAGCTTTTAAGATAATTTTCTAAATAAAAAAAGTTTTCTTGGCAAAACTGTAAGATGGAAGACATTCATCCAAAGGTAGACATTTATGGTTAAAGCATCTTATTTTAGTGCCTGTCTGCTGTATAGTGTGGAGATCATTATGGTAAATGCTTATCCTTTTAGATTAAGTTGTTGGCTGTGATAAAATTGGAATTAGTTACGTGCAAATGTTTTTGTAAGCAAGTGTGACTTCCAGCAGAAAAAGAAATATGCAAGAGAAACTGCATGAGCATATAAAGTAGATTTGTGTAGTTCAAAGAAGCAGAAAGAAGAGTGATTTGGGGCTAAAATATTGATAGCTCTTTGTCAAATCTCTGAATTAATGCTTTCCTGGCAAGCAGGCATGTGGGCATGTATAGGGGTGTTTGAGAAAAGTGAAGTAGATTACAGTCTAGAAATGGGATTCTTGAGCAAGGTGTTTTTCTTTTTCTTGGATGGGAGAAACAGCTGAGTAGTTACTTTCCTACAAAGTCAAAAGAGGCCACCTTTGACATAAGGTCTCTATGGGGAACAGTACAGAATGTGAAAGAGAAAATAACAAGGGAATGTTATTTAAGGGGTCCATTTCTTGTTCTTATGAGGGCTATTGAAATAGAAAACCTCCCTGAGCACAGCAAAAAGCAAATGCAACTTAATTATGTTACTGATACTCTTCTTCTGAAATACCTTTCTTAGTTGTCTAAAAAACAGAAGAAATGCTAATTCTGCAGTATGATTGTTTCCTTGCTATGCTTAATTTCTTTGCATGTTTAATTCACTCTGAACCTTAAAATAGCTTTCTGGTGCTTGCCTTGCTGGCCTCTTGTGCTTTATTTACTTTTGAATTGATTTTCAAGCTTTCACTCACTTCCTTTTGGGGCATGAAGATCTGTAGTGATAAGGGGATTGTATCTCTTCCTCTGTCCTCTGCTGCTGTTCTTCCTCCCTTTCCTCTGTGTCATGCAACACTGACCTCATCAGCCGGGTTTTAATACTCCAAATGGAGGAGTTCTGTGATGGGAGTTGGGAGGCAATTCTGCCATACAGTTGGCCTGTATGACTAATCAGTTAAAGAATTCAGGCTGCAGAATAGCAGAGCCTTCATGCTTGATTGATGATAACAGCAGCCAAGTGACTTACTGCCCTTACTGCCAGCATCCCCCACACTATTAGAGAGGATTTCTAGCACAGGACAATAGATTTGTCCCAGTAAGCATAATGCTAGGGTTTGTAGTGCATGACATCAAAACCAAAAGGAAAGCAGGTCAAAATGGATGGCTCCCTGATTGTACTTAGAAAAGCAGGAGTGGAAGAGTCTGGAACTACTGTTTGCTCATCCCCTACCTGCACACTTCCTACCAGAAGAAGTGGCTTAGTCTCTGTACTCAGCACAGCGTAAAGAATCTCTCTCATTCCTAATGACCTTTACCATGGAGCTTGTTTTTCCTTGGCAAATCTCCCAGACCATAGGCAGGGCTGATTTCTTTGGCCAGCAGAAGTTATTCTCTTTGAGTCAGGGCTTATGAAACTGCCGTTATACATAAGGTTAGGATATATGGAGGGAAATAAAGTATGTTTTATAGAACCCATAATAAAGAAGGGAAGGCTACACTTGTTTAATATAAATGTATCTTAATTTCTTTTGTCTTACAAGCTGTAAACAGCTCTCAGAAAATCGTTTTTGCTGTGGGGTTGTAGTATTTTGTGTCTAGTGATGTGAACTTGCTGCTCTATCCACAAAGCCATGGATCATACTGGTTTATTGAAGCTGCAAAGAAGTTGAGGTGGAAAAACTTTTTTTGTTGCAAAGAGAAAGATGAAAGTTTTCCTGGATGAAATCAAAATCTGTTTATGAGTCTCAGGAGAGCAATTCCACTCTCCTGCTTTACAGGAGAGAAAGGAGCCAAGAATATGGATGTTTCTAACACATACACATAGTAATACTTTTTATGGATACTGTGAGCTTACTGGGTGTCAGGTGTTAGCAGATTGATTGCATTCGGTGTCACTGCAGAAACCAAGCTGTACTTTTTTCTGTTTAAATATCATTGTGCCCACTGTTCTCATTACACCTACTAAAACAGAAGCAAAAGGCACTGAAAATAGTATCTGTGTACTGGATACTTTATTTAGATTGATGTAAGTGCTGTTTGGAGCAGAACTCCACTGAGTATGTAAACTAATATTTAAGATATTCCTGTAATCAGACTTCAGTTGCTGGATTGAGACATGTAGATTAATTTGTTATCTATACAAAGAAATTGCCTAAACTGTAAATAGCTGGTAATGCTTTTTGTCCAGAATTTGAGCTTTGTGTTTGATTTAGTACATAAGAGAGAAGTATTAAACTCTAGTACTGATTCTGATTTGAAGTTGAATGCTGAAAATTCATTGTGAAGTTGTTAACAGCAGGGAGCTTCTTTTGTGAAGAACAAAATTAGAAGCTTTCAAATTTTTCAGTACTGACGCACTAAATAACCTCAGCAATTGATGAAGTTTTTATTCTGTCACTGGCTCATCAATAGCTGTCCTTCTTTTCTAGGTCTCTTATTCATAACAAAATGATTTCAGTATAAAAGGGAGTTTAACTTTTCACAATTAGCCTTCACTTCCTGCTTGCTTCATTCCCAGTTACCACAATCTAAGCCACAGAAATACAATTACAATATTGAATGACAAGAGTTTACGAGACAATTTAGTTCTGGAAGTGAATTTGTTGTTTGTGATGTGGGGACTGGGGTGAGTGCTGAGGGCCGGATACCTGTGGCAGGACTGACAGCCGCCTCTTCCCGAGCTGCTCCACTGCTGGGAGCCTTGCCAGGCGTGCAGCCCTGCCTGGTGCCTGCCAGGGGTTACTCATCCTTGGCTGCTTCCCTTCTGCTGCGTGTGCCACATGAACTTAACATCCAGCTATCACAGAAATGAAAATGGGGCACCGTGTGTTAACCTGCAGCTGAATCAAAGAGCATTTTAATGCTGTCATAAAACTGCAAACTCTTATGAAGCTTAAAATATCCCAGGTTGCATCTCTTAAGCTGTTATGCTAATGTTCTGTATTTATTTATGTGCATTACCTAAAAGATGCAAAGTTCTCAAATGGAAAATAAAGTCTGCACTATCTGCTCTGAAGTGCATCTGCACCATCCCTTTATGAGGTTTGAACTGATGAACTTGCCTTATGCTGTGCTTCCCAAACAGATGCCAGAGAGACTCAGTCCAGTTACAGAGATACCATCAGGCTGGTACAGCTTGAGATGGTCTACATTCAGTGCTTGTCCAATTCCACAAAACTCAGTGGAGTAGCATGGAGGGAAAATTTCTTAGATTTTGCCTTGCCAGGATGGATCTTCTGGTATGTTCTGGATATGTGACAACTATGAAGGTGGAATTTGAAGCCATTTTGCCCAGCAGAAGCAATTATGCAATCTACTTAATACTAACTCTCATATTTTTCAGGCTATGTGGCACATTTTAAAGACAGTTCTGAATAGAAAATTAATTTTAATTTACTCTTTTGTAATTGACTTTGTCTCCTGGGTCTATAAATCAAACCAGTTGGTGTTTAGCTTTTTTAAAGTTCAGTCATGCCCAGGCTTTTGATACTGATGAGCATTTTAGCCATAGAGCTCTGCATCAATGAGGAACAGATAAGGCAAGAAAAATTCTGTCATGTTAATTTTTCCTTGGAGAAAATAAGCTGGGTAAAGGATTTTAATCCCCCCAATGATTTGGGTAAATGGATGGGTGGTACAGAGCCAGAGAACAGTCTGGAGCAAGAAATCTTCAACTGAAATGTTACTGAGTTAGTTCTGGTTCTCTGTGGAAGTAAAGGGAGGAAAGACCAGACAGTGAACAAGAAGTGTGCTGGTTGGAAGAAGCAGCAACACTTGAGATGCTCCTAGTGAAGCATTCCTGTTGTTGCCAGTGGCACTCAGTGTGAGCTGAGTGAACACTGTCCAGTGTCTGCCAGGAACCAGTTCTTCTGCCCATCTCAGAGCAGCACATCCCTCTGCAGGAGGGCATGCATTTCCCATTTATGTTTACTTGCTGTAGACATATGGGGAAATGTGCAAACATGGGCAGTGTCCTTGGGACAGTGCAGAAGGGATGCAGGAGAAGGGAGACAGGAGGGACTGCAGTATGCTCGAGGTTGTGTAAGATGTGCTAAGGAACTGTGGTAGGTAGAAGTCATGTCTTTAGAGTTTCTGCACCTGAAGGAAGAAAGTATAGTCTTAAAATATTGCAAAGCAGTTAAACCAGTAGAGAAATAAATATTTTTTTCCTGCTACACTTGAAAGGTGTGTTTCATATTCTACCATTTCCTTTGCACTTTCAGTTTTAGAGTTCTTTAGAAATCTTTGCTTCTATCTCTGCTAAAGTCTCTGCTTTAATCTTCAAAGAAATCTTAGAAACCTCAAAGACACTCCTTCCTGGTTAGTCCCAACACAGGTTGTTCTGCTAATACATTACATCCTGACTCAAGCCAAAGGTACTGGTTCTGTGTATTTATCAGAATTCATAGTTGGATTCGAACAGACTTGCACCATTCTGAGCACAGAAAAGCATTTTATCCCACAGGAGGCTCAGGAGGAGACAGAATGTTGCTTGGATTTGCCAGGAGAGGGCACGTGTTAGCCAGGGGAGGTGATGTCTCCACCCCTGACCTGCTGCTGCCAGACACTTGAGGGTAACTCCAAAGCTGGAGCAAATTCAGACATTAGCTCCCCCCCCCAAAAAAAACCCCAAAAAAATCCCAAAACAAAAAACCCTGGCATTTTCCCAGTCATTCAGGTAGGTTACTTGCTCTTACAGGTAACATTCATTGTGACAGTTTGCCCTCACAGTGAAGAGTGACCACCATAAAAAGAAGCCTTAAGATCAGTTGCAAGAGTTTTTAATCTTGATCCTGCTTTATCTGTGCAGGGTTCCAGGGAGATGTAATTTCATTTGTGTTGTGTGGAGTTAATGGCCTGACAGATACAGGAATATTAATAAATATTTCTTAATTATAAGGTGTACTGAATTGCTAAAAGAGGAGATAATATCTCCTTATGACATTTTTGGGCATAACAGAGCTAGCCTATCAAATGAAAAGGGATAAAAATAGTAATTTGCACAGTCAGATGTTTTGAAGCCACAGAGGCAGGTAACAAGATTTCAACATCATTGATTCATCTGTAAGCAGAACCAGAGTACAGGCAGGGAGATCAGCAAAATAACCTGCTGGTGTGTCAATTAAATCTCTCTAGTAAACAATCCAAACAAGTGAAATTCTGCTTCAGGCATTTGCTGCTTCTTTCTGTAGCAGCAGAAATTCACTACTAGACAATTCTAGTGGTTAAAAAATATCTGTCTGGGTTTTATCTTCAAAGTACTGTCTATCAAACCAGATTTTGCAAGGACTGTTGCATGAAATTTCTCAAGTACTGACATTTTAAAGAGTCAGAATAAATAGCAAGCAAATTTTTAAATGACAAGCAGAAATGGAACAGAAGTTCTCAAAACCAGTTTTTACCTTTTTGGTCCACTATATCTTGAACAATACCAAAGATGGATGGAAATCATTACATGCATTGAAAAAACAGGTGCAGTGCACCAATTTAGTTCATGTCTTGAAGACCACCCAGAACAAATTATCAGAAGTGGGTTGCAGACAAAACAGACAGTTTAGGCGATGCAGCAGAGGTACAAAATATTGTAAATATGAGTGTCTTAGCTGGTAAAAAACAAACAAAAGTAAATAGTTGTTTTAGATTACATCATAGTAAAATGTAGGAGAAAGCCCTCTCTTGACTGAAAGATTCCAGGTTCAGAGGTCTAAGAGCAAACCACTGTATTGCATGGGGTTGCAAGGAGTTCAGAGAACTCTTCCTGTGCAGTCCTGTGCTACTGAGGCTGTGCTGTCCCTGTTCTGCTGCAGTAGAGCATCTGGATTCCTTATCCAGGATGGCAGCCCCCATCCCTTCTGGATGGAACTCTATCCACCAAAGCACTGCTGTAAGTTCATCTCCATGCTTTTCTTTGGCACTGTTAGGGGTAGGAGTCCGCAGTGCTGGAATAGCTGAAATATTTAAGGCCAGTCTTATACTTAGTAGACTTGTGCTGATGTTGAACTCGATCCAGCTTCTACATATTTTTAGATATTGTGGCATGAAATTTCACACCCCCCAAACCATGGCTTCAGGGCAGTAGCACTCGGGGCCAGATTTCCCAGCTCCAGTAGGGGCTAACAGCATGAGTACAGGGTGCAGTGCATCCATTCCTTTCTCATTATTTAATAGAGCATGTTAGCTGTCATAGCTTTGTTCTTCAAAGGAAATTCTGACACAACCTATGCATTTATTTATGAATTTGATGTATAAGGGGGAATAGTTCTCTGTGTAACAAGAATCTTCACTAGTACCTGTGTCCTGGGCACTTTTTTAGTAAGGGGTGGAGAAGTTTAAGTCCAAGAGCACTGATGGTAAGTGATTCTGAATAAATTGATATAATAATCTGAATTGAAAGCACAGCACTTAGAGTGACATTTTTAGTTTTGTTCATGTGTTTCTGGATAAAGAGGATTTTTTAACAGTCTGATTTTTTTCAGATCTTTCTGATTGGAATCAGAAGAGCAGCTCAATATTGAGAAGGAATAATGTGAAGGTTATGCAATGTTAGAATAAACATAAGAACTTTGATTTATGGCAAGGGAATAAAATTTCATGGCTGTGACTAGGTACTAGATACTATTCAAGATGAACACTGCACCCAGATTACCTAATTTGATGTAATTCCTAAGTCTTTTATGAAATGGAAATAGAACATGAATAAATATTCACTTGGTGATATTTTTCTCTAAAACCTAAAAAGCATTTCTATACCCCTGAAATTGGTTTCATTTTTTTCTGTTCATCTGTGGTTTTCAAGAGTCCCACAGTTTCAGGTACAGCTTGACAGTCTTGATTGCTTGTTCTCCAAACACTGTCCAAACATTGGACTGTATCTGATACTCCTGCAGTAACTGAGTTGTTGATGGATGTGGGTAGTTGTCCGTCCCTGCTGCTCTTGCCATCAAACCTTTGTGGGCACAGTGGGCACACACACACACACACACACACATACACAGAAGGGGTCATTTTTCTTGAGACTGACTGTAAATTGTGGCATGAAGGACTGGTGGTCCATCACAGATGGGAAATACTGTGCCTGCCTTGATTGTGGGGAGCAACATATCAGACTCTTGCTCATCCATTTGCTCTATTCTTATCTCTCTGTGTTTCCAAGACAGGAAGGAAACTGCTCTGACACTATTTAAAAAAACCCCAGCCAAATCTCAAACCAAGAAAAGCTGAAGGAGCACCACCCCCCATCCCAAACCAATACCCACAATCCTATCTATTCTGGTTTCTGTCCTGGGTTAAGTATTTATTGTAGTTACATGTGGATGTGTTAGATTTTTTCCTAACAAATAAATTCTTCATCCTTTTCTTTTACTCCCAATTTCCCAGATTAAGCCTGAGGACTTTCTGCAGTCTTAAGTATTTTATAGCTAATTAAAGGTGTCCAGTTTTATAGCAAATGCTCTGATGTGATCTTTTTAATTTCTGTAATAAAATAGAAATTTCTATAAATTAAAAAATATTATATACAGTGAAATGAAACAGCTGAGTTTAAAGTTACATAGAAACTACATGAAAACAATCTGTTCTTCTCATAAAATGACATAAAATTTCAGCAGCACCCTTGTAATTTGTGGTGTACCCATTAATGTGTGTGAGCCTTTGTGTTGATCTACCATAGTTGTGCTGGAAATCTAGAAATTTAAACCTCCAGCTGCAGTTTGGCTGCTCGGGCACCACTGCAGGCTCTGGGCACTCACATACAGCCAGACTACAGCTAATGAGCACTAAAGTTAATAAATTTTCACAGATACTCTGAAAATTGCTTCAAAAGATGTTTGAACACACCAATTCATGTGTGCAGAAGTAATAACTGCATCTGGAAATGTGTGCTGTTATCTACAGGTTTGGATTAATGGAATTTTTTTGGTTCCTTTTGAGCTTCCCTGTTCTTAGGAGTCAGCATAGTGATCAAAGAATTAGAATAGGGTTATGAAAGTAAAAAATTCCTTTTAATTCCAGGTTTTGCTGTATATTTTCCTTGGATACATCATGGTGTGTCTCCAATAGCAATTACTGCTGCTAACACTACTTCTCTTGGAAAATACATTGAAGTTTCAAGTTGAAAATCTCTGTAAATGTAAAATATTCTCTATAAATGTAAAATATTTGCATTATGATGTTTATAGTGATGTTTCATTAAGTTGTTACTGATGAATGGAATTATAAAATTTATTCTACTTTCTGTGTTTTCAGCATCTTTTTATACTTTTTTGGACATCAGACAGTATTTTGAGTTTTCTCAGGGATTTGAAACTTCAGAGTTGACTTTGCTGACAGTAGGCTGTGTAGGTTATGGAGAGGACTGAGACAAATAATTCAATGAATTAATTTTCTGAATTGTCAGTTTGGAATGGTACGCGATGTCCGATCACTTGGTTCTGTTTCTGGTGGGAGTGACTGATTTCAGCAGGGGATTAAAGGCTGCTGATAGAACTCCTGCTTTCAGTCTGGTAGAGCTGGCATCTGGAAATGCTGGTTGGCCCTGCCAAAGCTTCTCTATTGTACAGTTTTCTTTCTTCTTTGCTTAACACTTGGGAGAGGGGCAAATGCCACCCTTTAGACATATCTAAATGTTACTGCACATTCTTCACATTCCTCTTCTTCTGAGAAATGAAGATGTAGAAAGAAATGCTAGAGTTCTCTGTGGTGTCTCTATTGTATCCAGGTTACATATGCATGTAAATTAGTATAATTAATTCTATCTACTCGTTTCAACAGCCATCTCCTGAAACTGAGCTCACAGTCAGTCAGTCTGAATAATTTCCTTTTGCATGATTATGTCATTACAGATATTAAGGACCAAGCGTTCTCCTGATAGCTCTAGCTTAACTACAATCAGAATAATGCATGTTTTCTGCAAAGAATTTAAGTACTAAATCTGTTTAAAGTCTTGACAGAGCACTGTGTCCAGCAGCATGGCCATTACTGTAATTCCATTCAGCTTAATATATGCAAACCAGAGAGTTTCAGTCAATTGCAGCCATAAAACTTTTGTTTCAGCTGTTTCAAGTTAATAATTTGACTCCTCATGATTGTCTGTTTCCATGACAATTGGATGGGTTTATGATTGACACACATACAATTAAAATATGCCCTTCAAAACTGTGCTTCTCAGAGACCTAATGAAAGCTCAGTCATATTCCTAAAAGACTTTTCCTTAAAAGAATGGTGGATTGTGACTTTCAGCAGCAAAGACGCTGCAATTTGTAGGTCTCAGCATCAGTGAACGTGGCTGAGTAATGTTAAGATTTATTGTGGCCTTAGCCTTGGATTTAGATCTCACCTAAATGTGGACTTTTATTCCCTCATTGATTTAAACTTCTTTGGCTTTAGTGATTTCTTTTAATTAACATGTAGAGTGAAATTACGTAGTTCTTCCACAATCTAATTTCCTGTTGCCTTCATGTAGGACTGAGTGTGGTTAACAGTGAGAGAGCCTGCTAGAGTTTTTAATAATAAGGTTATGCATATACCAGCTCTTGAAAATATATGCTAATGGCTTTACCAAAATTTCCAAAAATTTATGGGCACTTTGCTGGATGAAAAAATATTATTTAAAACCATAGAGTTCCCTTTATGTAATTAAAACTCTGGTATTGTTAATAAAAGTAGGTTAATAACAGGTTTTCAGTGGATGGTATATTTGCTACATGCTTTCTTTCAGTGTCTGGATGGCCTCTGGATGCATGGAAAAGTCCATCTCCCTTTCTAAGGGAGAAGAACAGTAGGACTCGGATGAGGCCTAGAGGGAATGGCAGCTTATTTTATATTATCTTGGAGATTTATTAGCATTATATGAGCAGCTTAATATATAGAAGCTTTTTTCTTCAGACTACTCAGGGTGATTACATTTTTTAATGTAAAGTATATCATTACTTGTTAGTTCATTGCAATTTTTCTAGCAAGTCTCAGAAAGGGAATTTTTTGTGCAGTTTTGCAAGTCTGATAGGGTGTCATTATATCTGATACTGTATTCATAGGATCCATTTCATTTCTGTGTGTTTTGAGATCTGAGAAGCACCTAATGCCTGTGACACTGTTGTGATTTAAAATCAAAATATCTTGCTTGTTTCCAAGGTAGTTGTATAAAATACATTTCCTCTCTCTATTAACTAGTCAAGCTGAGGGTTTTTTGAGGCTGGTGTTTTTGGCATCACCAATCCTTAGCTGCATTTTTGGTGCCACAGAAACCAGAGACATTGCTGAATCATTCAAGAGGAATAATGAAATGAGAGGGCAGAAGTTTGGCAGCTGAACCTTCGTTGTGTGCCCCAGCCCTGAGGGGCTGGAGCTGGCACAGCCCCACATGAGTGTCGGGACTGCAGGGTCTGCAGTTGCTTGGCTGCTCCCATCCCATGGCAGCCCTTTGGATTGAAAGAACAGATGTGCAGCCAGATTCTGTCTCTTAAACCTGCACATTATAAATATTTAAGATGCACATAAGACTTGTGTGATGGAGCTGCTGCTTCTGTGTTTCTGGCGGTCGGTCCTGTTCATCAGTTTTATCGCACTTGGTGCTTGTTGCGAGGATGCTGTCCAGGCTGGCAAAACTAAAATTAGATCTGTCAGCTTTTTACTGCTTTGTGCTTTCTCATGTTGTGTTAGTCCCTGTTCTGCTTCTCCACTCCCTGAGCCTGAGCTGCAGTGAGCAGAGTGCTCAGCTGAAATGTTCTGCAAGGTGTGAGATCTCAAGTACGTCTGAGCTCAGAGAGGTCCCAGTGTGGCACTGTGCATCCACAGCTCCAAATGCTATGCCACTGGTACTTCTCTGACCTCAGTTGTTCTCATTTCTGTGGTTATTATGAGCAAAAAGGGAAAGGTTATATGGTACTGAAAAACAGATTCAACAAGTGTGTCAAATCTATACTGATAAATACATAAATTTTTAAAGCAATGCAGTTCCACGCTTACTATTCTTACCAGGAATGCATTAATCCTTCTATCAACATGAAGAGCAGGAACTGTAGCATGGAGCAAATGTATGTGAATTGTTTTCCTGTTTATTTCTCTTCTAGTAATTACCTGTTCCCTTTCCTGACCAGCAGTGGCTCCATAGGACAGACTCAGTGTGTGCTTTCTTCACTGTTCACCTTATTTTCCTTGTTTGTTTGCTGGCATGTGTTTTTTTCCTTCTTGTTTTCCCTCTGTCTAGCCACAGAGACAGTTCTGTCTCACTAAATCACATATCAGAATTATCATTTAACATGAATTAGTCCATTGCTATTCATCTATTCAGATATTTGTCCTGGCAAGTACCACAGCAGCCCCATAAAGCCCATCCAGCAGGAGGGATTAGTGCAGCGATTGAGGCTCTCTGGACAGAGCTGGGACAGTTCTCCAGGGTCACACCTTGGCACACGCTGCCAGTGCCAGTTCACACGTGGCACTGCTGTTCTGTTCACAGTGTAAATGTGGCTCTCCTGAGTGCCTTTCCTTGCCAGTGTTTCCGTGTTCTTCCTGCCCACAAATGTATTTGGTGTCAGCGTGTTTCACTGCCAGGCTTTCTAGCATGTGCTCTTCTCCTCAGTACTACACTGCTTAATTTGGCCTTTCAAAAACCTTTGCTCTCTTGTTTGTGTCTCCAGTGGGAGAAAAATGCAGAATTTGGGACTCTGAGGTCAAGCTGTCACTGAAAGATTAGGCAGTTTATTGTACTTGTCAAATTTCTAGTGATCTGAGTTTTCTCTCCCACCTATTTTAAGTACTGGCTTGTCTGTCTCAGAATCCCAACACTCTTTCTTGGTTAGGTTTTCTGTAGCACATCTTCCCAATATTTCTTAGAAAAACAAGAAGTTGCTTGAAATTAGCAAGATGTTAGAATTTAAGGAATAAGTTTTTCTGTAATCCCCCTTAATTTGCCTAAAGATAAATACAAAACAAGGAGTTTATTTTTTAAATATAGGTCTAAATAATTGATTCAACTTCTTTACAGTAGATTTGTAATAAATTTTCTATATCAGAAGAGCTACAGTAAGACATGAAAAAGATGAGAGAAGTCACCATAAAAAAGGAAGCAGTGTGACAAAGCAAATAATTTTGCTTCAGAAGTGCCTGGATAACCAAATTCCTGCTGCTTTCATGTTTTAATCCTCTTAAAAGAGAGGCTGAACTCTTTCAGTGGTTAAAGACCAGATTAAACCAAACAAACAGTTACAATTCTTCGATTGTTAAACATATGCACTGAAAACACCAACAAACTCTGTTAATAAATGTTTGTGTTAAGATGCTTCAATTAATATAAGATTATAGATGCTTACAGAACTTTTATGTGAGTGTGGGAACACCCACTTCTGGAAATTTAGCAGTGCATGCTTTAGCTGCTCTTGTTTGTCCTGGGAATTGAGAGACCTGTAGCTTAGTGTTTGAATATGTTGGTGTATCTTTAAATAGCCTGAGTGAAATGACTGCCCAGTAGCCTGAATGCATTAGAATGAAGCATGAAGCTTGTAAGAGTTCTGGGACTTGGAATAGAAATATTCTTCATATTTCCTTCTTCATTAAGCTATCCCTGCTTTTTTGTGTGAATTCCCAGTTGGCCAGGAAAGGTTACTAAGCTCTCATCTATATCAACTGCAAATGATTGATTTCCTCCATCCCTAGATATTCTCCCTACCCATCTGTTTTACATTCTTAGAGCAGCAATTTTGGATGCTATTTATATCTTTCCTTGGCAATTGTTTTTCTGTTTAGATTACTACAGTAATTCACCTTTAATTTTCCCTTTTCTTTATTGAAGCAATTTATATTAGTGATCCTAATCTGTGCTAATGTCACACTGTTCCATGTGCATGACTGAGTAGAGGCCTTACTTTTTCTCTTATGTGAACTTCTGCCTTCAGTTCATCCTTAATAAATGGAACTTACTAAATTATTTTTAAACAAAGACAAATGGAAACATTGTTATGCAATTAAATAGAATATACATAATTGTTGTCTAAGACAGACATGCTGTGCTCTTTTGCTCTCATGCAGGTACAGATTTTGCATTCTTGCAGTTTCTACTGCGAAAACCTCATTAGTTCGATCAGTGCTTCTGTGGAACATAAAGTTTAAAGAATGCCAGCCCATCTGAAATGATCTGACTACTTACCATTTGGTTTCCTACCTGTTTATATGTATTTTGTTACTTTGGGAGTGTTCATTAAATTTACCTGCATGCACACACATCCACCTTGCCAGTTTTCTGGAAGATGTATGCAGCTCCTACCACCCAGGAGAGTGCTATGGATTCTGCACGTTTACTACAGGACTCGCCATTTTTCAAGCTACTTTTCTAAGTTCTTGTTTAAAAAAAATTAAAATATTGCTTCATGTGAAGAAGAGCTGTAAGAGATGTGACTGAGGCCTCATTCAATTGTGTCTTTTTTAAGGACAAGAGGAAGGCATCACTTAGGTGTTAAGGATTACTTCTGAGATTCCAGAGATTAGTCACTCACTGCTCTTGCCAACCAGCAAATTGTCATTCTCCCTGTCAATTGTCATTTCTCCAGTCTTACCTGCATTTTTTTGGTTTTTTGTTTTACCTTTATTAGCATGTGATAGTAATTTTTCTGAGGTACAAGGTCTTATGTCAGTTACAGGATTAGGTGTTGGTCTGTATGTGGTCATTCTGGTGGTCAGCTTACACTATTAAGAATATTCAGATTTATCTGCAGCAAAGCAAATTATCAAGAAAACAGTTCTTAAGTTAGGCTACCCTATAATTCTGTTCACAAAATATTGTTAGTTAAGCTTTCACTCAGGCTGATTTTCTTTTTCTGTTTGGGCACAGAAAGAACTGGACATTTTTCAAGTACATATTTTTGGTAAGAAATTTCCTAGCTTGACAAACTATCTGGTAGCTGCTTTTATTCCATGTTGAGCCCTTGCCAGTGTAATTGCCAGGGCAGAAGCTCTTGGCCATGGGCAGTGAGTGCAGCTTCATGAACACGCCAGGGCACTGTCAGAGCAGCACAGAACATGTGACAGTGCTGCTGGTCATTGTCACCCCTATGGAACTGGGACGTGGCTCTGCTGTGCTGCAGAGCTCATCTGTGCTCTATGGCTGCAGTAGGATATTGATTGCAAATTGCAGCTTTCCTTTTTGAATTAAAATTGTGAACAAAGATTCTTCTAAAAATTCCAGCTTGCTTTGGAAAATCTGCTCTTTTAACCTTATGGTTACAGGACTGGGTCTGGCTTGCTTGAGAGAGGAATTTCTACCCTGGAGAATACAAACATCTGTAACCAGTTTCCCACAGTTGTTGTGAACTTTGTTGGCACTAATATATTATTACTAAAACCAGGATTGATTTTTTTATCCTTCTTTTTCCAAGATTAAATTTCAGTATAGAATTTTAGAAGATCACCTTTGCCTCCCATTTAAATGAATAAATTTATCTTCTTTCTGTAATACATAAAAGGTGACTTTGGTTACCCCATGAATGCTATCAAGTTCAATTTAGATACCCTTAGTATAGTAAAAACAAAATTAGATAATTCATCATCCAAATTAAATGAAACTCCATATTATTACATTAGCACGTAATATAACAAAATTCCTTTAAAAATTTTCATAAAAAATGATCAACTGCTGCATTTTAATTTAATTGGGTGTGATGAATTCTTATGCATATTAGGCTGTAAAATTTTAAATTACATTTTTAAATAAAAGGTGTTCAGTTATAGTTTTATTGCTATGCAAGTTCTTGAAACAATGCTGTTGGTAAAGTCTCACTTATTATATATGTATCTGCACCAGTGTGTACCTTGTTTTTCCATTCCTGGATGTCTCTTTGTAATGAGAATTATTAGGAACATAGTACTAGCAGCTGTCAGCAGGCTCTTGATAAGAAGATTATTATGTGTTAACTTTAAAGAGTTAGGAATGTATAATTTATGGCTACTTGGTGGATTTTGCAGATGTCCCAGTTGTACACAGTTGCTAATCGGAATGACATGATGGAAAACAAATCTTGGAAGTACTGTCATTTAGGTTTGTTGCAATCAAGAAACTGCTGTTTGAGTGCAGCTTCTCTGTTTGATGTTCAGGAGGAAATCTTAGTCCTGTATTAAAAACACTAAACTGTCTGGGCTGCTTATAAATATTAATTTACCAAATGCACAGAAGTCTGTGACATTTCCTTCAGAAGAAAGGATTAGCTTTAATTTTGCTTGTATCATAGCCCAGCAAAATGAATTACTGTACATTGGCTTTTGTAGTTCTGTATTTCATACATTTTCTTTTAATATGTCATGTCTTTATCAACACAGCAGCACAGCAGAGGAAATAGGTGCACCTGGTTTGGCAGAGTTAGTTCAGCCATTGTTTCTGTAATAAATTATTTACTTCACTGGTAGCATGTAATGACTTGAGTGACATTTTATAGGCTGTTGTACATTTTCAATCCTGACATTTTAAAAAGCCACAGTTCTTATCTGTGACATGTCTGTGTACTGATGCATGGGCTCTTTACTACTTCTGTAATATTTATATAAAATTTATTGGCAGTAACTGCTATTACCCAGCGCATCTCTTCTGAAAGGTCTGTGTCTCTCCACATTGACTGAGCTGTTCAGAGGGGGTTTGGAACTTTCTGGGCATTTTGCCACTACTTCTCTCTGAACTTTGTCTGCATTTGTATCAGCTGCTTTAGTTAGTGGTTGCTCGCTTGATGTTAACATGCTGATTTACACTATAATTAAGAATGAGTAGGAGTTTCTAAGGGAACTCAGAGCTCCTAAGTAACACAAAAATAATGCTGTTTTAAATAAATTTCTAGAGATAATTGAGTGTAAATATTAAAATATCAAACAGCTTGAAGTCCACCTCTTTTGATGGAAAGCTTTGTAATGAGTGTTCAGGATAGCAGCTGTTCATTATATTTGTATCACATCTTTAAGAGGAGAAACCTCATTTCCCATGACTGTTTCATATGTTTTGATGCAATCTGTGACAAAGCAGATACCCACACACTGAGTTGTGTAATGTAGCTACCTCATGTTTGCTATCTGATACCTTACATAAAAGCAGAATTGTGCTGTCAGTCAGAATACCCTACATTTCCTTGTGAAATAAAATAGTAGTTTAGCAAATGAAGATGTAAGGTGAAGGGAAGAAAATTCTTTCTTTTCACATCCTTGTCTCTTAGTTCAGTAAATCAGAGCACATACAAAATACACTTCAGAGTGCTCTATTCAACTCTGCCCAAACTTCTGGTGATTTATCTGTCACAAGAGCTCTTGCCAAGGAAAACATACAATTGGAGGGTATCAGCTTCTTGCAATCAATAAAACAAAACATGGACAGACAAATTAATCTGGGAGTAAATGAGCTCTTTTCCACTGGTCTCTTTTCCATTGGGGTGGCTGTTGGCAAGTGAAGTTCTGCTGACTGCAGTCTGCTGCTGTAAGCGACAGAAACATTTGTTCCTTGAGGCTGCTTTGAGGTTCTAAGTGTGCAGTGAGGGCTGGAGCCAGGAGTCTGCAGGTAATTTTTCTGCTACCAAATAAATTACATCATCCAAATTCCTTATTAGTTATTTTAATGCCAGAAGTGCCAGAGAGAAGGTCGTTTGAGTGACAGAGAGAGACAAAGATAAAGACTTTCCATTCATACCCTGGACAAGATTTTGCAATATGTGCTTGTAGTAGTATTGCAGCTGAATTGAAAAGCAGTCTGCTTGTCCATCATTTATTTTGGACTACACTGCTTGCTTGCCTCCCACTAGGCAGTGTTAATGTCACCAGTTTCTGTGCAGAGGTGAGGGATCTGCTCTGTGCCCCAGAATGTGTTCCAGCCATGGTTTGTGTCACACTGGCTTTGTGTCACTGGCACTCGGAGTGGCACAGTGGGAACCAAGGGCCAGGCATTCCAGTGGAGTTGCCCAGGCTGTGCCTGGCTGAAGGCTGCTCCTCCCACTGACAGAAAGCAAATGTTTTCCAGAGCTTGGGTGGAGCTCAGAAGCCTTTTGAGTAAGTGACCAAGAAGGTGTGAGGAGTGGGCTGCCAGCACAGATGAGGCAAAGCTAATGATACAAAATAAGACATTAAGAACAAGGTATGGTAGAACACGTTGCTAGTGTACTTCCCATCATGCTGTTTGTGTAAGAGTACTCATCTGTTGGCAGTGCACACATTTGCAATGGTGCAGGATCAAAATTTGTCCCTAAGTCGTCCTGTAGTCCAATAAGCTGCTCACATTGTCACCGTGTTAGAAAAGCTTTAATAATTAATTATGTTCACTGGAGTAGGACAAGAATGAAGTGTGGTGGGGATGCAATTGTGGAACTCGCTGACTGGCAAGAAATGCTTTGCTGATAGATGCTTTACTTTCCCAGACATTTTTGCAGTGTCAGTGCCTTGATGTTCTGTTAAATTCTTTCTGAAAATATTTATCTTAATTAGTTACTATAGCTAGAGAGTAATTGTCTGATTTCTTTTTTTTTTTCTTAGTCATTTGTTGGCAAGTAAACATAAAACCACTCAGTCTTTAACAGCGCAACTGGAGTAATTAGTTACAAGTGAGAGATAACAAGCAATCTGAAAAGGCATTACAGGTTTTTCTGCACCTTTCCCATTTGAGAGCTGTAAGATAGTTGATTAAAATTAGCAATAAAAGTCTATCACTGGAGTGAAGCAGCGTTTTTGTAATGGAACACAGGTGTTTTATTAAATGTAATGCTATCCAAGCTGGTGGGTTTTCCCTCTCTCCCCTGCACCACAGGTTGTTTATCAAATGGGCAACAACCAAGGGCTGCAAGGGGACTTTGCAGGATGGCCATGAGCCTCAGCAGGCTGCAGGCTTCCCAGGATTTGGGCTGAAGCTCTGAGCTGGCAGCAGCCAGCACAAACCAGCCCTTGGTCTCCTGCCAGCAGCTGGACTGCGCCCCTGTGAGCACAGCATTGTGTGATCCAGGTGTTTGCCATAACCCTCACAGCACATCAGGGACTGGCACTGCTTGACAAATACCCTGCTCAAAGAGCCAAATGGAACACACAGATTTGTGTTTAAAAGGCAAGGAGGTTTTTTTTGTAATCAACACTGAATTTCAGGCTAAACAGGTGTGATAATCACTAGAAGACCATCAGTAATACTGTGGGTATATATTAGAGCGCTGATATTTTATATATTTATTTTGGGATCTTGAAGTAGGCAAATGCACTTTATTCCCAGGTTATATGATAAAAAAAAGATTTAACAATCCCACAGCTGTACATGAATGCTATAATGGGAGTGGGTCTTACCCAGGACATCCCAAGCCTTAGGCAGCTTGTCTTCTTGACTCTGAATCAACAACAAAAATACAGGTGAAAAAGGAGGAAAGAAGAATCAAGAGAAGTATTTTTTCCAGTAGTTTTTTCTGTTCCACGTGACACTAAATGTAAACCATTATTTCTTTCTGGCTTAATAAAATAAATAAAATTAGTTTACTTAGAGGAGATAAGTCATATTCTTATGAGACAAAAGCTAAAAAAAATTACACTTCAAAGGACGTCTTTTCTTACATCAGAGATGTCAGATTTTCTTTTTGCACCTCTGTGGTTACAGTGAGTCTGCAGGATTGAAGTGCTTTTCCTTACTTACCACTCAGGTGTTTATTTGGCTGCCTTGTGCCATCCAAAGGAGGAGCAGTGAGGAAGGCTCTCGTGATGGAGCCCTGTGTTGGTGCAAGGGCAGTGGCATGGCTGGTTTTTGGGTAAACTTCACCTGAGGGAAGCCCAGCAAGGGTGATCTGCAGGAATCAGCTGCTTGAAATGTTCTTGCTCTCGGAAAAGAGAGTAAGAGAGTGGGAAGCCAAGACAAAGGATCCTGCTGGCTAAGTTTGGGAAACGGCTAGGATAAGAATGCTTAATGATAATGCTGCATGAAGCGCTAAAAAAAAAAAAAAAAAGAGATTTTGAAAAACATTGAGTTCTTTCTGGTGAGTTTTCTGTCCTAATTTCTCTTGTTCCCTGCTGTTAGGAGAAAAAATGTCAGAAAGGATGAGGTGTATCTGTGGAACCACAGTTGACATTTTTAGAACCACTAGATGGCATTTAGACCTGAATGACTGAAAATGCTCTGGTGTGTGCTTATGAGGGAAACATTTTTTGCTTCTAAATCTAGGAGAATTAAATATATATTTGATTAAATTTTAAGTTTAGGAATGTGTGATTTATGCACATGTGAGTGGCACTGGGACAGAAATTAGGAGGATCTTTTAATGGCGTTTACCTTCAATACTGCAGTTGTGTGGGATTTTCTTGGGATTTCAGGTGGTGGTGGAATAGGTGCTGAGCTAATGCTTTTTTGTAAACCAGCATGACTCAGGAAGGGGAACCAAGGAGAGATACAAATAAAAGACTTCCACAGTATTGTGTAAATGTTATCAGTTATTCAAAAATAATCCCCTCTTCCTATTTCCCCCAGATGGAATAAAAATCTTGGTTATTTTCTTTGTTTCTCTTACAGAGTTAATATCAAAGCAAGGGAGAATTTCCATCTTAAAAGCCTCTATAAGAAAGAAAGATTATAAAAGGTACTGTGTTTCTGCAGCAGTCTCTTGAGTGTCTTGTTACTATTTCATTATGTGTGTTCTTAAATCACTATCCTTTTATTAAATTGTCTTTACACCTCAGAAATTCCTTCATTTGCATGCTATTGAAGGCCAGCTTAAATTTATGTAACATAGTGGTAGAATGGCTGAGGAGCAGAAAGAAGGGAATACCCTTATGATATCCCTTAAAACTGGAGCTAGGACAGGACCCTCTGCCTTTGTTCCTTGTGTCCAGAGCAGAGGCAGTGGCAGGGGTAGAACACAAGTGCAGCTGAGGAAAACAGGGATGGCAGTTTTCTCTTTTGTGCCTTCTCTGATCCATCTCTCCCTTTTCCAATCACCATGGAAATACTCATTCAGCTTCATTCTGACCAAGCAGGGGATGCCTCTCAACTGTGGCACTTCTTCCTGTGGGCAGGAAGGGTGAGACTCTCAGCATGTCTTTTCCTCTCTCCATGCCCTCCCTGCCAGCTCTACCTTAGTCTTTCTGGAATCCAAAGCAAATCCTCTGGTCTCCTTCTTCTGGATGACCATAAGCATTTTCAGCTGCTCTGAATTCACCTCAATATTTTGGTGTGTCTGTTTTAAATCTGGGGACTAGAAAGTGAATAATGGGATTAAATATTACTCATGTTTGTTTTCCTGAAATATTGCTTCCTTCTGTGTACCGCTTGATTTTTCTCAGTGTAGGTGGATTACAGTTTTAGCCAAGCATTCCTTGAAAATAATCCTCTGAATAACACATATCATGTTACTGATTTTTATAAAGCTTTTTCCATTTTCATTTGATTGTTTTTAGATTAAACATATATGTCAAACCAAAAAGTTTTATTGAAAATAAATAGCTCATTTAAAGTTTCAAAGCTGTTTGTAGGAAAGATTCTCAGCAGAGTTTACATTGTATTTACTGTCTGAATTGTTTGGGACTTACCTCTGTTACTTTCATGGTTTTAATGAAATGAGTTAGAAGTGTTTATTATAGCTGAAATGTATTCCTGTTTATACAGTGTAGGATTTTAATTTTAATATAATAGAGGAAATTTGCTTGAAACATTTGAAGTGGTTAGAAAGTTAATGCAAAATTCTTATTTTTCCCACTCAGCAGTTATCAGCAGGATGGTTATTAAAAAGGGATGTTTGAATAGAAAGTTGTTTCTTGAAGCAGATCTTCAGTGATTTGGAAGAAATATTTCTGCTTCCAAATAACTGTAATTAGGCACTAGTGATAAGTTTGTTCCTGGAAATAGGAAATATTCTTGATGGGGGATATAAACTAGAAAAAGCATTAAGATTTAGTCAAAGATAAAAGTGTAGGATAGGTTTGGAAGGGGTGAGATCAGAGTCTAACTGTAGCTATCAGGAAGACAATTGATACTGACCCCTTAAATCCAATATTTTTCCCAATTCCTGCTGATTTTCAGGTCAGGGTCAGCCTCAGCAGATGTGATTTAGATGTGGTAGTTGACCAGTCAAAATGGAGCTGTATGAGCAGGTCAGATTCAGAACAGGTTTCCCATGCAGGGAAGGGGGGATGTGGAGAAAGGGGATCCCTGGGATGGTGTTGGTGTTGCCAACCCAAGGCTGTGGTGACCTGTGCCAGGCTCTCTCTACCTGCAGGGCAGCCTGGACACCACATCCCAGTGCTCTGCTGGCAGCCCAAGTGCTTACTGATAGAGCCACAAACCAGTGAATAAAAAGCTCTTGTAATAAAGATATAAATCTTAGAGTTGGGAACTGATGCTTGCAGTTTTGCTCAGAGTATGGCTGCCACACTGGCAGCGTGAGCCCAGCACGGCGTTTCTGTTCTTTGAGAGGGAAGGTCAGAACAAGTAAAGCAATGCTGGAGTCTGGGTGAATCAGAGGGGTTACTGTGGCATCTTGATACACCCAGGGATATGAACCAGGCATGTCCTCAGTAGTATTCTCTGAGGGCTACTTTGGCTGTCAGTTTAAGCCCACAGAAGCCAAGATGCTTGGCTTATAGAATAGGAAATGCTTCTCAGGGATAAGGATTTGTGCCTTGAAAATTCAGCAACACCTTGCACCTGCAAGCAGAGGAGGTGAACTGGCAGCTTGGCAATGCTTCTGCCCCTCAGGCAGGAACCACCTCTGGAGCAGCACCTTTTTGCAGTGTGTAACAAAGATTGTTCTGTTGAGAGAGGTTACATGCTAAAATCCATCATAAGGAATGATGACTTTCTCCAAGACTTTCATTAAAATGTATCTGTTTTTCCTGTCTTTATGTTTATGCATGAACTGAATGATTATTCAAGACAGCAGATGAGTTAAATGCTTTTATTTTGCTCAGAAATTATTTATTAGTTCTCAAATGCATGTTTGCCTTGTAATACTAAAAAGCTGTGGTGTTAATCAGCACAAACTTGGATTGCATCCTAAACTTACTAGGGTAAAATGAACTTGGATTGCATTTTAAATTTACAGATGCTGAAACAGTGAAGGGTGTGCTCTGCACGTGCCATTGCAGAATGCAGATCAACAGTTTTGGTCTAAACAGAGTAGATTTACTTAGTGCCTCAGGCACTAACATAGCTTGGTGAAAAAAATCCTGGATTTAGAATGACACAGATGTTACTGGAGGGAATTAAAGCTAGTGGGCCTTGTTCTGTTTCTTCTGTCTTTGTTTTGCTTTAATCTCTTCATTGGTACTGTTCTGGTTTAAAGCAACATAAGGTGGAAATCTGATTGTTTTTAATGAGAGAGGTTGAAATATGGAAGAGGAATGCAGTAAGATTGGTTGGTAAGCAGCTAATGAAATTATTTTGATTTACTAGCTTCAAGAATTATACATGAACGTTGCCATTATGTTCTTCCCTGTTTATGCTGATGTTTTCAGTTCCCTGGTGGAGCAAGAGAGCAGCCACACAATCCCCTAGATGTGCTTGTGAGAGGTAAACAAGACCCATGTTCTGGAAAAGAGCTGAAGGATTTTGGTTTTGGTTCTGTTTTCCTCTTGAAAGCAGGTGAAAACCACAGGGAAGAGGCTCACTCTGAACACTTCAGACCTGTGAATTTTTTTCCTAGCAGTGCCAGTTTATTTATTGGTATAAAATGCTTTGGGAGATACTAAATATTTGATTCAGATGGGTTAGAGAATCTGTTTGTATTTGATGCACTTATTTGCATTCATCTTAAAATAGTAATTGGAAATGCCCTCATAAACCTGAGACTGGAGCCCTAGAATTAAAAAGCATTTGTTATTACCCAGGAATGTAGCTGTGCAGTTTTATTGGCCTTTCTTCTACTGTAATCTATGGATCTCATTTAGCTGCATGCAGCCCTGTTCTTCTGAAACATAAAAGGAAGGAAATCTCTCAATAGCCTGAAATCAAATTATCTCTCTGTGTAAATCTACATGTAAGACATCCAAGCCCACTTCTTTAAAGGAAAATAGTTTTACTGATAAGCAGAGCTAGACTGTGTTCTTTGGATACTAGAATTAAGTGGATTTTTTTTTTTTTTTTGTCTGCAGAGGGCTATTTATAGCATCAATTAACTCCTCATGGTTGGGATAAGTCATTTGACACATCTGTTGCTGAGCTTAAACACTCACAGTTCCGTGGGGTTACAATTGGATTTTTTTCCTCTCAAAATGTGTAATGAAAGGACAATTTTCTACCTAATGGCTCTTAGGTTGAATATGCTGCCTAAAGACGCTGCCTGATGCCTTTGGGGGCATTTGGAATGGGTGGAGCTGTTGGGCTGCCTGACTGCAGGGCTGACCTCAGCTTTGTTGCTTGCCTTTTTCTTGTTTATCTGTTTGATGATAGCACAATAGTATCTTTTATGAAAGAGTTATTCTGAGCTTCTGCAGGATTTTCCAGCCTCGCTGTAGTGTTTCAGTTACTCTATTTCACCTGTGACAAACTGGCCTGGCTTTGGGAGCTGCTGCTGGACTCTTGTTCCTGTATTTTGTACAGATTTAATGCTCCTAAATACAGGGCTGTTCTCTGCTCTAGTTCCCCACACAGAGCCAGTTTCAGTCACATTCCTGGCAGTAGCCTTTCTGTTAAAATGGAAGTCCTTTTGCATAACTCCAAACACCTGAGAGACAAGAAAAATGAGGATTCTTGTATATTGTTAAGTGAAATTTTGTAAGTGTTCGTGGAAGTAACTGCATGAGGTTATGACAAAGTCTTTATGTGTTTGGCTTATTTGCAGCCAGATTGGATTGGATATTAATGAAGCCAAGCTTTAAAATACATGGGAAAGAAGGACAGAGTGGAGTTAGGAGCTGTGCTGCTTTTGATCTTTATCCTTTTCTCTTTCTCATTGAAATAGCCCTGTTCTGAGCAAAGATGTATTGATTTTGGGTGGCTCTGCTCGCAAGGGAGGCTCTAGAGTAAGGAACTCATTTCTGTTGAAAACGTGACAGCCTCCACGGTTGATTGAAGGCCTGATGCTATTTAACAGTCACACGGGCTGTTGGAGAGGTTTTCCTTTGCTGCTGGGAAGACATTATTCCAGTGAAATAGTTGTGAAACAGACTGACTGTTGTTTCTACTTGGAGTGATCAGTGGCTGCAGGTTCTGCTGCTGAGGGTTAGGATCAGGCTGGGGTCAGAGGAAGTTGGGGACATGGAGCTGCTGCTAAAGGCAGCTGTGAGAATACTTGGAAGCCTGGATATCCACAACTCAGAAAGGGACCACAAAGTGCAGTCCATTTTTAAGCAGAGCTGCTTATTGATTTCAGCTGGGGAGACCTTTGAAAAATCGATGGCACGCAGCAGCTTTATATGCAAGGACATGTGTTCTGGGGTTAAAGTGATCGGCCTATGAACTAATCAGCCTGGTAGCAATCATGTCTGGCAAGTTCCAAGGCAGAAGGAAAGGTGTCACAGCTTTGAGATGCAGCAAATTTGCTATTCATATTCCAAGAGAGATTGCAAAGTATGATCTTGTTCATTCTAGCTTTGACTTTCAAGTTGCATCTTTTTTCTTTAGAAAAACAAAAGCTACAGAGGGAGATATATAAAAAGCTTTTGGCAGTATGTAAACATGGGCCTGATTATTATGAGGTATAGTATTAAACAACTAGAATTGCTGAAGTAATCAAAATATTCTGATTTTCCACGAGAAACCACCTCTGCCTTGTTCAGTCTTTTGGTATTTTTAAGATTATTACAAAAACTATTCCACCTGGACACTCGTTTGGAAATATTTGGGGAGTGTTTGTTTACACAGAGAATTTACAGTGCACACTGTGAATTTATAGACTATCACATACCCCATTAAACCTTAGTGTGGACACTTAGTAGGTGTGAAGTAATATGCTGCCATTTTGCTGTGCTGTTTTATGCTTAATTAACACAAACACTGATCTCTGAAGGAAGTGTGGCATAATGAGTGCTGTGATGGAGGAGTTCAGCTTATTCAGTGTGGACAAGTCCTTAGGTCCCAGAGAGCAAGTGCTCTGCTTCAGAAAGGTGCTCTTTGCTGCTCTGGTCTATAAATGACAAATTTAGGAAAAAATTGATTTTTTTTTTTTACATTGGGTAAAAGTAACCATAGGCTAAAACTTTTACTTTAAAAATTGTCCTTGTAAAAATATTTCAGTTTCAATTTTAGAGCATAAAAGTGAATTATTTATGCTATTATATATATGCAGTTGTGAGAAGATGTTCTGTATTTCTATAATTTATTTCCTTTTCCATTTGGAAGAATATAGCAGTTGAAATTTACCTTACTGGGAAAGAGGGCTACAATATAATTAAAGCTGTGTAGACACACTGTATCAGCAAGCCCTGAAAACACTGTGTGAAATTTTGCAATGAAAACCTGAAAAACTCTAGTAGCAAAGTGCTGAAGTGAGGAATCTTTATCAAAGGAAGCTGTAGAAAGCAGACTGGTCATCATTTAAACATGCAATGATTAATATATAGAGATTGAATTAGATATAAGAAAATTTTGGGGTTTTTTTTCTTTTTTCTGGGAACTGTATCTTTCTGAGGTATTACAGTATGATTCCAGTGCTTTTAACTAAAAGGATAATTAAATTACTTCTTTTTAAATGGACTCGGTACCATTTTGGTAAGATTGGAGATGCTGCGGTGCCATTGACCAGAGCCAATTCTGTAGTGAGTTAAGTTTTGGAACTGTATTGCCTTTATAAGCATATGTTTGGATGCTTTTGTTGATGTTGCTTAACCCAGTTCATAGTATGATAATCTGCAAATTTATTCGTAGGATTTATTTATTTATTTATTTATCCAGAATTGCCCCTGCTGGATGATCAGATGAGATTTTTTATTAATGTAAAAGCTCAAATATTTCACATTGACATTTTTTTCTGCAGTAATGGAAGTGGTGAGCTGCAGCATTCATTGCAGTGTCCTTAAGCTGCAAAGTTCCTTCTCAAGGAGTTCTCCTGTTACCATTTCCACTGTTCTCGTTCATTCCCTGGTTTAAACTTTGTTTCACAGACTGCCTCTGTCCAAAGGAACACAAAAACCCTGACCAGCTTTTTTGTTGTTTCTTTTGACACCAGCACAGCGTGTCTGTCTGTGCCTACCAGAGAACTATATTGAAATAGCTTTCTTTGTGAACTCCTCATTGCTATTCATTGGTGGAGGTTGTCACGTAAGGGTCAAATTAGAACTCAGTCAACCACAGCAGTGAGGGGACCCAGGCTCAAGATAGATTTCAGCAGAAGGTCTGAGAAGCACTTTATTTAGAATGTGTTACATGTATTTTATATATATGTGTGTCCAAAGTGTTATTCTTTTATCCCTAGAAACCCAGTTATGTTTAATTTACTCTCTCTGGTCATTTACTTGAGAATTAGTCTTTCTCTCACTCTGCCTCCTGACTTTCCTCTTTAGGCATATCTATGCACAGTTTTGTTACAGCTATGTAAGTTTTGAGCATAGAGTTTTCTTCTGTTAGTTTAAGAAAAAATGAGATTTCTGGCATGATGGTTCTGTGCCCCTTGAGGTTGGATCCATGCAAAGAAAGGATCATATTTCTGGTAATTTGGCTCAAACACAAGAAATTGTGTTTATGCTGGCTTCAGGAAGGCAGACTATACCTGGTCAAGCAAAAAAATTTGCCAGGGCAACATTCCTCTTTGAAAATGTTCTAAAACGTTTGAACCAGCAATGTGAGTTTGTACTGGCTCTGCATTTTGTGCCATGTGGTTGCAGCATTTTTGATGTGGTAGCTGCAGACTGGCAGTGCTGCCTCACAGAATCATGCCTTCACCAAATGGGTTCTGTTCTGTACATTCTCCAGTAAAAACAGGGACTAAATTGGCAGCTGCTGACCCAGAGATGTTTCAGTGGTAGATGTTTTAAGACTAAATAAATCAGGGATTTACTGAGCTACACAGATGACCTGATATCCCAAAAGCTTCTTTTGCTTTGGTTTCATACAGGATCAGGTGGGTACACGTACACACAGGAGAACAAGCTATTGTGCTATGTGCATCTTTTAGAAATCAATGTCCCCTCTCTAACAGGGATCAGTGAAATGATCTTGAACCATTTGGGGCTTGTATATCTGACAGGGGCCTAAAGTTGTGTGCCCAAATAACAGCTCTCATTTCTGAGAGCATCCTGTTAGGTCTCTGTGTTTTAAATTGCCTGTCTACAACATCCAGCTTTGCAACATTCCATCATCCTCCTTCCAGTCTAGAGTTTTCCCTGATTTAGGACATTAACTGTAAATCTCACAGGAACATGCAAGTATTGATCACTGATAACAAATTGGATTAATCAGGGTGGGTTTTTTTTTTTCCTTAGGAGTCTCAGGATTGGCTTCTCTGAACATTATTTCTTTTAGTACAAGTTAGGAGGAAAAACAGTGCAATAAATAATTTCTACAACACAGAGGAATCTGGGAGCTGACTATGTATAGAAGGGGCTGTAATACCTTATTAACTAACTCTGTCTCTCTTTCCTCTCTCTTGTAGCTGATTCTTCTTGAGGCTGCTCTCCTGCTTTGTCTGTCCTGTTCTGTTCTTAGTGGGTGATGTCCCAGCAGCTCTAACCCTCAGACTTCAGCACCTCTCTAGGTGTGTATGGCTCAGTTTTCTCTGCATGCTTTCTGGTGTCGCATGGGGGGCAGCACTCATGTTATGCTACTCATCTCTCGTGGCACTTGAGGCTGAGAATGTCATTAGCATGTGTTATGCTTCAGTTCCATGGATTGTTTAAGCCCCATTTTTGCTTTTATTCTGCTGGTTTTCTTCCCTGGAGAAGCACAAAGCTGCTGTTTCCATGCACACTCACAGGCCTTCGTGCTTGCTCCTGCAGCTGCCTAGCAGCACAATGAACGAGCTTCTTGATGCCCATAGAAAGATCTCTTGCCAGCAGGACTGATGGACTTGGACTGGTCTTGGATAGAGCAGTAGTGGGGGAGCTGAGTTCAGCATCCAGACTGCTGCATGAGAGCAATCCCTGTGAGCCTCTTCCCCTGTGGCTGAGAGCAGCCTGAGCCTCTCCTGCAGCTGAGAGCAGCCTGTGCCGTGCTGTGCTTTGCTCTCCAAAGGCAGTTCACTCAGACCCCATCTCCTTAGGAACACACAGGACTTTGAAGTGCAGGGGATTTGAGGTTCTCCATGACTGTTAGGATTCAGGTGCCCAAATCTCACAGAACTTGACCCCTCTTAATCTGAAGGGCTCTTCAAAAACTCTTGACTGTCAGTTACATCCTATAATAGCAAAATTAGCATGCAGAGTTGACTCACGTTTTTTGTGGAGCACCAAGTGACCCTTGGAGTCTTGGGAGTGTTTCCAAGAGCCTCAGACTGGGGTGTGAGCTGGGGTATTAGCAGTGAGCAGGAGCCCTGTTTTGGCCCTTTGCACTGGGGTGATTTTCATCCTGGGTGAGCACTCAGGTGGTATTGACTCAGAAGGGGCCTTTTGATGCATCAGTGGAACAGTCAGAATAAACACCTCCCCTTACTCTGCTCTGACCCCAGTGCAGCACTAATGTATTTAGAGTCACGTAGGCAGGAGAGAGAGATTTGCTGCTGTCAGCGTAGCCTTTGATACTCTGTAGGCAACTGTTTGCTGTGTTTAGAAGTGCAGCCTAAGGAATAATTTTTACCTGGCTGCTCTGGGTCTAATATTTTCATTTACTGATACCCTTTTCAATGCACTTTAATTTATTTATGAATGGTAGCAAATTGCAAGTGGCAACCTGAGTAACTGACTCATGAGTCAGTACTTTTATTTTTCTCCTCCAGTCTAGACTGCTGATAATGTAAATTGTTGAAACCCTGGGTTAATAATTAGGGGTGCAGTCAACAGCAAGCAAGTATTCATCTGCTAATAAAACATTTGAAATGTCTTGTCTTCGTCCAACAATACTTAAAAGGTAGTTATTGGTCCTACTGCTGTTTTGCATAGTAGTTAGGATTTTTGTGGTCACCAATTGTGCATCTGAAAATTTATACAGTTTATTTTCTGCCTGTGTTTTTCTTTGCAAAGAGAAAAGAAGCATAGTATTTATGGTTATAATGAAGTTAACACTGTACTTCCTTCAGGGAGATCTCTCTATAGAATTGTACCATTTATAAAACCCAAATTTTCTAGGTTTTCTCATGTGTGGCATCAAGGGCTTATATCTCATTAAGGATTTTCTGCACAAGATCTTTGTCACATTATCAAAATGTGATTTGAAAGTTATATACCAGCTCAGTCATCAACTTGATTTTTATTATGAAAGCTGTAGCTGCTTCTGAAGAGGAACTTCTTGATTTTTCTTGCACTGTTGCTAATGCTTTTTCTCAGAACAGAAACTTGCATTATATGTTCTACAAGAAACCGGTTTGTTTTAAATTTAGTTACTGCAGATAACATCTTGTCATCTTTTTTCTACATCCCTGTTGGATTTACTTTTTGAAATCAGTCCACAGACATACCCAGCCTGTGGGACCCCCAAAAGATGACTTTTGTGTCATATCATGATTGCATGTGAGAAAGAGCAGTTTTAGCTGCAGACAGGTCCTGAAAGCTGGGCCCCTGTGAAGAGCTGAATTCCTGCTCTGCAGCGCCTCAAAGGAGCCTGTCTGCATTTGTTAATCCTGACTGATCCAGACTCTTCTTGGGCCTGGAATATCCCCTTGTGAGATGTATTTGGTCTGTGGCAGCCATGCTGTTGGTCTGCTCTAGCCTGAGGGCAGTGATGATCAGTAACCCAGGGGTTGTCTTTAGGAATGTATGGCTAGAAATGCCACCCCCACCCACAGGTCTGTTTCTTCCAAAATCTGACTTGTGCCCAGGTCTTTGCAGTCCTGCTCTTTCACACTCCAGGAGTCTGTGAGCATGCCTGCAACTCCTGGGAGCAGTGACAACAAACAGAGCTGTCTCCATCTGTGCAAAAGCAGGGAAGCACAAAAGCAGAAATGTGGAACTTGGCTTCACACAAGCCAGCTGAGGTCCGGAAAGTCTGGCTGTGTTCATGTCTAGCTGTGCCAGGGCTAAATCATGCTGAGACAGAGCAGGTGAGTCTTCCTGTGACTTCCCATGAATCATACTATCATTTTAGAGGGTTGTGATTCTCCTTTGCAGAAACCAATATACTCTCTGAAGTTTTTATAGACTTTTAATAATCTATTGGAAGGTCTCAGAAGTTGGCAGTTTGGTCTGTGTTTGAGTTGTCTGTGACATCTGGAAAACCCTTTGGTGGTTTTTGGTTTTCTTTCAGAATTTCAATAGAAGTTAAATCAATGTATAATTGACAAAACTCACTTCTGCCTACTGGTCTGCAAACATGAAAGGCTCAAGTCATGATTATAAGTAAACATTATGAGATTAATACATGATAATCCTTACACTGTTCCTAACATGATTTTATATTACTCTATTCCTTTTGACAGCAACTCTCTAAGGGTTAACAATGAACCCAGAGCTACTGGCAGGTTATTCCCCATGAAATCAGGGTGTATATCATTGGATTTGGGTCTGTCACTCCTGCCCCCTTGTCTTTTTGGCCTGTTGGGTGATTTTCAGCCATATTTGACAAAAGCAAGGAGACTTTGAGCCTGCTTAGGAGTCCCCAACAAACTGTGTAAAAACATGCAGCTTAATCACTACTAATACTCCTCTTTGGGAACATAAGAGTATTATGACCACATTATTAGGAGCTACTAAAGAATCTGCACAGGAGAGACACCTGATAAATGTAACAGTCATCTAAAATGAATCAGTCAAGAGTGTGCATCATCTAAAGGCACTGAATGATGAATTCCAAAGCATCAGGAATCAGGGAACTATCTGTGCTCATGGAAATCCTTGTTGATAGATTGAAAACAAAGAAACTTTGGCAGCAAATCAAGGGACAATTTCTCAGGACTTAAGTCGCAGCACAGAACATGAACAGTTCTTGAATTACAGGAGCCTGAGACAGTTCTGCCTCTGCTTGTCTCAGAGGTGCTTTAAGTAGTTTAGTAGTAAAGGGGTTACTTGTTTAACTTTGATGAAGGATTCTGTTGAGGCCATAATTTATGTTTATATTATATGGCTGATTTCATACTCCTAGTAAGATGTTTTTAGTGGTGTTCAGGTCACAGATCTGTGGAATCAGTGGGGAGTTCTACTGCATGTACCATACAGGTGAAGATAGGGTTTCAAATGGGTTGTTTCATAACTCTGCTAGGGAAGACATAAGGCAGAAGTTCTGACCTACCTGGTTGATTTCTGAGTTGCTTTTTCTGCATTGAAAGACAAGCAGTCCTGTGTGTTTTCCATGGAAGATGTTTGCTTTTTCATTTGCATTATTAGCAAACGGCTGCATGAGGGATTGTTTCATTGACTGAAATCATCAAGCATTTCAACTGCAATTGCACACTCTGCATTTAAAATTGTTTTCCATGTTACAGTGTGCTGCTGTAATTTAAATATGAAAGCTCTTTTCAGCTACTGTCTGTTAAATTTGGAGGGGTTTGGAAAAAATAGACACAACTGTTTTCTTCTACCATGAAGTTTCTGTCCTTAATAATGTTAAACTTCTCACTTATGCTGTTAAAGACAAAAATTCCAGGTGTCTGTAGTGAGAATGTTCCTCTTTCCCTCTATAGCCATATCTTTTTTTATGTATTTCTTTTAAGTACATTATTATTTGCACAGTGAAATTAGCTCTGCAAGAGGGATGAAAACCCTTGTCAGAGCAGTTTTAGCAAAAAGATCAAACGAATTAAATACAAATTCTCTCAAAGGTGAGCGTTTTTTTTTTCTTTTTTGAACGGAGAAGTCTTAGATTAATTACTTTTAATTTAAAATCAGATCAATGGATGGAAAGATGGATGCTTTTCAAAGAGCACTGCAGTTTGCTGCTTAGAGTGATCATCATTTTAGCAAGGTGACTAACGATATGCATTTTTATCTTTAACCTCTGACCCGTGCCCTCCCCACCCTTTACCTAACCCTTTCCATTGCCCCGGTCAGTTAACAGGCAGGAAGCATTTGAAAGCAGTCATGGATGACTATGATATCAGGTCTGCTGCCAGCATTTTAGCATCTGTTAAAGAGCAAGAAGCTCGTTTCGAGCGGCTCACCCGCGCACTTGAGGAAGAGCGGCGCAATGTCTCCCTGCAACTCGAGCGTGCCAATCAGCCCGCAGACCGCATGAGCATTTGCAACATTGGCAATGGTCAGCCCCTGGCAACCGCCTGGCAGCAGCTCGTACTGCAGGTAAAGCCTGCTCCTTTCACTGTCACTAGAGTCCACCCCTAGCACAGTGTCCATCCCAGCCAGTCAGTGCATCGTGTGTTGTCAGCATTTCATTAGTGTGTGCTGTGTCTTCTGATAGCCCGGAGCTGGGGTGCGGCGTGGGTGCTTCATCGGCCTTGCAAGGTGCTCCTGCTCTTAGCTCCTGGGATACTTTTAAAAGTATGTGCATACTTGGGTAAAAACCCAAAGAAGGGATCTTCACACCCTCCTCTAATCTATGCACTTGCTGTAAGTCTGGTGATGTGCTGGTGATTGTAAAAGAAGGCTGAATCATAATCTCCATAGCAAACAAAATTTCCATTAGAAATAGCTGGACTTTGAATAGAGGGAGCAGCATGAAAAGCAGGGATTTCCCTCCTGCAAAGCCTTATTGTTTGTGTAGGGAGGACTTCATCATTTGTTTCTCATGTGCAGTGAATTGATAGACTATTTTAATGATGCAAACTGGCTTTGTGGGTAGCTTTAGATTTCCAAATATTGTTTTGCTTGATACACATTCTTTAACTGTTTAAATGTGCAATGAAAAACTACTCATGTGTCTAAATTACTTCAGCTCTCAAACCCCTCTGACACACAAGGTAAGTCATGCAGAAGCAATAGTACCATTTGTGAAGGTCTGTTTCCTAAGAAAACATTGTTCAATTCAGAAGGAAGCTCTGGGCTATGGGGATTCCAGAAGTTGTTTCCCAGTTATACCAGACTGTTTTACAATTACACTTGCATTGCACTGTATTGAGGCAGACTTTACCTTATATTATGGCAGAACTGTTTTTCTAGTAACAGCTGCCATGTTTTTTTCATGTAGATGCCTGAATTTGGAATTCCATGTGAAAGGAACAGCCTGCACTGGTCAGGGTAAAAATCTGACCATGTCTGGTAGGAGCTTAGGTGGTTATCCTCTGATGAGCAGCTGGGCTGGGAGAGGGGAGTTGTTCTTACGTATTTTTTATAGGAAAAGGACAAGTTCACCTTCACTTTTTCTGAATGACTTTGTGTAAAGTGCCTGATTAATAGCTTCAGAATGAAATTCCTTATCCACAAAACTGATGAAGCATGAGTTTTCTGCAGTGTAATGGCTTAAGGTCTAACCACTTCCAAGAAAACTTAATAAAAGAGTTTTAAGTTCCAGGGGTCTACGTGACTCTTATGGAGAAACAGCCCCTCTAAGTGACCCCAGGCTGAATCTGTGTATGCTCAGCTCCCTGCCACTCGGTGGGGGGAGCTTTATTAAACTGATAATTAGCACTGAGGTTTTTAGAGTGCCTTGTATATGAAATAAAATGGTTAAATAGCTAGATATGCACAATTAAGAATCAATGTAAGGTTAGTTGTGTGAATTTTCATAAAATATACCGAGGGCCAAATTCCTCCCTGACTTACTAGAATTAAAAAGTGTTTAACTGAAGGGTGAAAGCTATACCTTCAGTCTTATGCAGAATATATAATATTTTCCTCTCTGGTGTTCTGTGTTGCATTTCGTTGTGCAGAGTACACAAAGCAAAAGGCTGTCTGTGCTCTGCTGTCTGTGGGGATTGCTCACACCCTGCAGTGAAATCCACCTCTCTGAGGCTGTTCCAGTGAGCACTGGCTGAGTGCTGCAGATCACCCCAGTCAACTGCTTGTTTTAAGGAATATTGCAAAGTAACTCAAGTAGCAGCTTTCCCATTTGGAACTTGTGTGGTGAATACACATAATCTAGTTATTCTGTGTAGAATTTGGACAAAAGAAATGAGGGTTAGCTCGATTTTATGAGAATGACAGATAATCTTTAATTACCTTCACAACTAGGCATCAGTTTTCCATGTTGTTTGTTTGTCAAAGTGGAATCTGCCAAAGGGATTTGTTAGGGATGTGTGTATAGTCAGGGCTTTGTAAATAGAGTCTCTCACAACTTCTTGTTGAATATAGAATCCCACACTTACTCCCTTCTTAGAACAGAAAATTAAGCCTTTTTTTTCCCCTTTTCATTTTAGACATGGAAAAGTACTATATATGTGGGCAATGTGCCAGGACTGTAACAGTGTTCTGAAGTTCTCAAAAGACAAAATCAAGGTCTTATGAAAATATTGATTCTAATTAATGAATACTGGAACTCTTATTTTCATTTTAATTTTTTTTTAAAATAGCAGCTTTAAACTCATTCCATAACAATAACTCCTTGTCCTAGACAGCTCAGTTAGCCACTTGCTGGTGAGTTATGCCTGTTCAGTATGAATTTCAAATACTGGAATGGAACATATGAACTCTGGTGCACTTGCTGATTTTTTCTGTGAGTGTCTATGCCATTGTGTCTTGTGGCCTTTAAAGAGAAATAGCAGATCTGCAGATGAGGTCAGGGATGTGCTGTAATTGCCAAAAAGTGTGTGCAGAGGCTTCTTGACTTTGGGATAAGTGTAGATATTTTTTAATAAAAATTACCTTAAACCTTAAAAATTACCTTTTCATGAGAGAGGTTGATTACTTGAACAATCTAAACAAATCATGAATGGTTTGTTCAGATATTAGTTAGAAATAGCTGAGATTATTCTTTAAGAGGAAGCTTTCTCAGAGGAGGGGTTTCTGGGAAACACTGTCCTCACAATGAGAAGTCCTAAGAGTTGTTGAAATGTCTCTCATTAATATTAGTGAGAGTCTGTTACTCAGGTAGTGGCCAAGGCGTTTGTGTTCTCATAGCCCACTGCAGAAGGCAGTGCCTGCCAAAGCTCCAGGCTCTGCAGAGGTTTGTACCCATCTGTGTTCCTGCAGGAGGCTGTGAGCAGCTCCTGCCATAGGGACAGTCCCCTTTAACCCACACAGGCTCTGGTGAGTGAGGACAAAAGTGCTTTTTGTGCTTAATGTGCTTGAACGATGGGTAAATGTAACTTCTGCTCTGTGCAGCTTCCCCAGGCTTCTACTGGAGCTGCAATTAGAGTTTGTTGCTGAGTGTGCAGCCAGTGACATGAATTAGGGTGTTTCAACTCCAGAACTTTGGGAAGATAGCAGCTTTATACATGTGTTACTGCAGATTCTGAAGGGTCAGATAAAGTGCTCTTTCATACTAAGAACCCTCTGGACAAAAGGTCATTAGTTACACAGTGGAAACCTTGGCATTAGTCTGGAAAATGTAACATTTAATGAAACTTTGGCCACAGATCTTTTATCAGTGTAATAAAATCTCCTAAAACTCACTGCAGGTTTTAACGATGTTCTTGACTGTCTCTGGCCTTTAGTGGTGGGAGCCACCTGGCTGGTCACTGCTGTTGGGTTTTGGAAGGGAAACTCTGGTTGTACTAAAGACAGAAGTTAATGTGTATTTGTGTTTGCTTCTCTGACTTTTGAGGTAAATCATGTACATTGGTTATTACAGTATTTCAGGCCGTGAGAGTCTTGGCAGTCTTTGCCCCTTTTCCAGGACAAGCACTATCCAATAAGTCACTGGTGAGTAGCACCCATCACATGTCTTCTACATGTTCAAGTATGTGTAGTTGATAATGTTTTTTACAAGCCTGAGAAATCTTACTGCTCTTCATGTATGAAGTATAGTTTAATCTGCCTGGTTTCCAAGTCAGCCTTCTGCTGCTCTTCACGTGGGAACTGAAGTTGGGCAGGAAGGAGATGCAGACATGCCCATGTGGGGTATGTACTGTGACAGGCTGACACAGAGATGCACTATTACCACCACAAAACATAACTTACTACTAATAAAGAGTACTCTTTTTAATATATATATATATGTGTGTGTGTGTGTGTGTGTGTGTATGTATGTATGTATATACACTTTTATTAAAACGTTAGACATGTGATGCTTATTAAACACAAGGCTGTATCCTGGCTTGGTTTAAACTGGCATGGCTCCATGGGTTTCAGAGAAGCTCTGTCAAATCTGATCATCTGGGGAGCTGAACAAGGTTTGCATTCAAAGATTGTTTCCCATCAGTATGTGGTGACAACTTCCATTCCTGTTAATGTTGCATAACCAAAACAAAGTGCAGCATTCAATAAACTCCTGTTGCCAGCTAAAGCACTGTAACAATACTTGAACTTCAGAGATTCTGTAGTGCCCTATAGGGATTTGAGAGGGGTCTTCTGAGTCATAAAAAGACATTATCCCCCTTCTTACAGGTAGGAAAGCTGTGGGAATTGCCAAATCTCACATGGTACAAATAACAGAAATCAGCCCTTTACATGCTGGTGCAGGGTGTTGCTTGGCAGATATATTGACTCTGGTGTGCCTGTGAAAAGTAACATGGGTTGATCTGAGAAGTCTTCACACTCACAGAATCATCCAGTAATTACAAAGTTACTACATCTGACTATAACTGTGATTCTTTTAGGTTCCTGGTGGTGGGTTTGTTGGGGTGTTCTTATAGAAAAAGTGAACCAAATTAATAAAATTATAGTTTTCCTTCACTTTGCAAATATTATTATAGCTGTTCAAGGAAAATTAGCTTATGGAAAAAAACTACAGAATATTTTCATAGTTACAGTTTGGATCATTTATGTATCAGCTTATGTTCCAGAGAAATAACACCTGCTTGAAAACAAACAACCACATTTGACTTATTTTTCTTTTTCAGGCAGGTATTTTTAAGCCATAATTAAATACCAATATTCTTCAATCTTTTTGTTAATCTGAGGTACCTGTGACTTCTGCCAAAACAGAAGTTTTGACATTTTGTGAATTGAGGATTATTTTCAAATATAAGGTGAACTCTAAAGCACACCAGAACACATGGTGAGAATTAAAAAAAAAAAAAATACAAGAAGATTAGGTCAAATTGCTTTACTAAGAAAATACCATCAAGTTAACCTTTCTGAGTCAGCCTAGGCAACAATAGCACTTCTGTCTGTATTTCATTACTTTTATTTAAGATTCTCTGCTCCACACTGACGTAGTACAGACTGCTAGAACACAGAGACTGTTTCCAGTGCTTTGATAGTAAGAACATGGGTGCATTAATATTGTATATAATAGTTGATTTAATATTGCATGTATGTTTAAAAATACCCAGAAAAGAAGCAAAAATGGGTTCTGAGCTTCACCGAATCTTCACCTTGCCTTTTTTCTCTCTTCTGCATCTCATACAGAATGCAGTTCCACCTTTGTGTGTAAAGTTTCATGGAATTAGTTTGAGTTTGTAGTGCTTCTTGGCTTCCTGTGTTATATAACATATTTGTGCTCACATTAAGGGACTGACAGCATGGAAAATTCCTTTTTTTTTTTGCCTTACAGGTAAGGTCAGGTACAGACAACAATGCTGTCAGTTCATGACAGCTCCCTGGTGTTACAGTACTATTTCCTGCTGCATTGCCAAATACCAAGGGGAGAACTCACTGGTAGTTAACCCATGGATGTTCTCCTTCTGCCAGTAGTGATAAGCAGCAAAATGTTGAAAGAACTTGCAAGGATAATCCTAATTCCTTTATAGACCCAGTGGAACCCATAGAAATGTACATTCTGCTTTGGGGTACAGCATGGTTTGGTGTCAGTCACCTCACACCCCATCTGTGGCTGCTGCTGCCCCTGCCCAGCTCCCCTCACTCTGTAACTTGGCTCCTGTTCCTTGGCCTGCAGGTTCCTGGCACTTACAGGGGCACTCACTCTGCCCTCAGCCTGACCCTGCACACTCAGTGTGAGCAGAGTTACTGAGCATCTAGGAGTGACCTGGGTCAGGTTTCAGCTTCTACATATGTGCAACTATTCAAAGGCTCCAGGGGGAAGGAGGAGGGAGATTTGGGAATATGATTCCCATGGGAGAATGAGTTCTTAGATCAGAATTCAGTGTGAGCTGAGAGGTACTTACACTGCCTAGGGATTCCAGCAGTTAGGAACTGCACCAGGAGCCATTACTCAGCTACTTTGCAGGGAGATGTGTCCCTGTTCCTGGCTTCTCCTGTGCTGGACATGATAATAATTGCATTTAGCTTGCAGGCTGGAACTTTGAACATCTTTTCTATGGATGTTGTCCCATCTCTGTGAAAGCATCAGCTCCTGGTTCAGAGTGAGAGCCAGGACCTTTGCCTGATAGCTGAGCAGCAGTGGAAGCTGAAGCAGGAGCTGGTGCTCCTCGGGCCCAAAACCCTGCAGCTGGCTTGGGACAGTGCTGCTGCCAGAGCAGGAGCTCTCCTGGAATCACTGCAGGTGTCAGCTAGAGACTTCACAGAGTGGTGACAGTGTGACATGTGACACCACTGAGGAGCTCCTATTGTTTGCCTTTATGCTGGGATGACCCAAATTCCAAAGGAAATCCTACAACCTGCTTCATGCATTGCAGGAGGAATTCCCTAGCAGAAGCCAAATAGAAAAAAAAAAAAAAAAAAAAGTTTGTGCAACAGGCATCTTGGTATATATCCCATGGGAGGCTCTGAAAATGGACTCAAGTGGCATTCCAGCAAGAATTTACATTTCCTTGTTCTTCTGTTTCTTGAATAGTCTCACCCTTGTGATTATCTTTCAGTCTTCATTTAAGGCCTTAGATGGTAAAAACACAGATACCAGGGAATGGGAATAATAGTATCAATTTCAGCCACAGTTAAGAAGCTTTGACCAGCTGAATCAGAAGCTGTGCAGTTCTTTCCAGAAGGGATTTATTTGATAAGCAAACTATTTAAACCCCACTTAGGAGAGTTATTTGGGGCTCAGAACTGCTGGCAGGCAGCTGAATCCACTCAAAATCTGATGTGTTATCTGAGAAGTATTTGTATAAAACTTTGTCAGCAAGTCTAGTTTAAAAAGTAGATTCCAAATGATTCAATAAAAAATAAAAAGGGACCCCAGCAATTGAGAAACTGACCCTCTGTCTGGAGGGAGAATGACTTGATTCTTTATAAGATTTGGGGTTTTTTCAAAACTTAATTACATACCATTTTATAGCTTTACATGTGCAGGTTGAAAATATACTTCCAGCTCCAAAAATCACACCTTTGCAGAAATGTCATTTTTCTCTCTGTCATCAAAAGTACCTCACATTCACATCTCACACTTCATCTGTTAAGTATGTGCTGTGCAACTCTCTGTGGGAACTGCTGAATTCCAAAGTGCCATCTAATGTTTGTCTGCAGGACAGCAGCTGCTCTACAGGAATGATGGTAATAGTGCAAGGCAATGGCCATGTTTGCCCTAAGCATCTCAAATATTTTTGCAGTTTCATTTGCCTTGATGGTTCCAATTCCTTTTGTTTAGTGTAAATTTTTACTGAATGAGGTTTTGAAAGCAACTGAAAAGCAAGGATTTTCTTACTTTCTTGGACAAGACTTGCTAAAGAATGACTTTTCACAACTGTTAGCCTTTCTGGCCTGGAGCTGTGCCAGGTTTTAATTAAAAATATTTAAATTGAATGACAAATTCACTGTTCCATAGTAATTTTCCATGATTTTATATTGCTTTACTAATAGAACTATGTTTTCTTCTAGGAGAACATATAAGAGGAATACATTAAAATTAAATTCTGATTGCAGTGCATTCTCATTATGTAAACAGGCATCTAGGCTTTCTTTGCATGTTGTCTCTGAGAGTTACAACATCAGCAAGTGTAACAGCAAGTAATTATTAAAAAAGTCTTAAAACAGGAACATTAAAATGTAAACATTAAAGAGTAGGATCAGGTTTAACAGGATTTTTTTAAAAAACAACTTTCTAGTCCCATTTACCATATTTGCTTCTTGATAATTAACATGAATCATCTTACATTAAAGTTGTGATTTATTTTTCATGTCCTGCTGCTTGTTTGTTTCTCAGTTCAGGCAGCAGAACATAATTAATTGTCCTGACTTTTTAAGATTTTTTAGTTGTCCTACATTTTAGTTCCCAAGCAAATGACTGTATTAGTTTAGTTGGATTGTTCAGGAAGAAAGATCTTAAACCATCACAAAATCTTTTTGCACTGGATCTCCCACTGTAATGAAAAGATTTTGTTCCTAATGCAGTCCTTGATCGGTAGGGGTGCAGCGAGGCAGTTTCATCCCTGCCAGGCGTTGCCCAGGAGCTGGTCAGCCTTTGTGAGCCTCTTCCCTCCCACAGCCACATGTGGCTGCACAAAGGTTCTGAAGAAACTTTAAAACCACCAAGCAGCCAACCTGGCAATTTCCTCTCCCCCTGAGCCTTTTGGGCTTTGGACCTGCAAGGTTCAACCTCACTTTTAAACTCAAAATTTTTCCACAGTTCTCTTTCAGGTGTCTGCAGTGTCTGTATGCTCTTGTGAACTAATGCTGAAAGAGCCCAAAATGGATGTTAGGTTATGATGACATTGATAAATTACTGAGCCTTTTCCTAGTTTAGGCCATCTTGCTAATGGTTCAAATTATGTTCCTGCTTCTTTGTCACAAATGTGGAGTGATTCACTGAAGTCATCAGTGTGACTGAAAACAGAATGGCCAAAGATGGCCATGGCTAGCCTGAGGCTGTGTGCCAGCTATAATTAAAGCCTTTGATTTAAATGTATGTCACAGTTTACTATTTATTTAGGTATTATAAAAAAAAAAACAACAAAACACAAACCAGCCAAACAAAAACCAAACAAAACCCCAACAACTGCTTCTTTTTTAAGCTACTAAATTACTAGCTGGAGAGAATATTTTTTATCCCTAGTTGTGGTGACTGGGAAATGCTGTGGAATACCATCAGAGTTCATTTTTAGGACTTAATCTAAAATGTTAGCAAAGTGGCATTTTTAGAATACTGTAGTTAAAGATTGAAAAGAACTGTAGTGTCAGTGTTTCCAACCCATCCGATTAGCTCTTCTTCCTTTTGCAGTCTTATTTTCATATGTAACTATTTAAAATACAAGAAACCTGCTCTGGAATAAATTTCCTACACAGAGACCTTAATTCTCTCTTCAGAAGGGACTGCAAAACAGCTTCAGGTTTTGGTTAGAAGAGGACAGTAATTACCATGAAAATGGGTAGATTGTGCAGACAGCTATCAGTCCGGTACATCATGGCAAACCACATTTTTGCCTTCTGGATGTGAGAATGATGTGTTAAGCTGGTACCTTCTGAGCAAGAGTTTGTCATATGCAGCATGAAATACAGCACAAATCGTCTGGAAAATCCACAAACCAAACCAGAATCTAAGAAATGAAAAATGGTTAACACTGGGTCTTTCTTTCCTGCATTTAGTCTTTGTTTTCCTTTCCAATAACTACAGCATGAAATTATGGTCACAGTTTCAACCTGAACTTGATCTGTTTTCCTTGCTGTTGTCGTTCTGTTACAAATGTCATGGTAATTAATTTTTTTTTTTCATAAACCAGAGTAGGCTTTTTTATCCCTTTAAAATGTAGTTGATTCTTACCTAAATGAAGCTGCTGGGAGGAAACATGGGTCATTCATTCAGATGTGACCTATATGCAGTGACATGTACCTTCCTCTGTCCTTTGTTGCTAATGTAAGCAGTGCTGTCACCAGACTGTCCTTGTTCTCATCCTGTCATATGACAACTTTGATGAGATGGAGTTGACTGATACTAGATGTAGCAAGATGGAAGCTGTGTTGGTATACAAATTAAAACCCCCTGAATTTACTGAAATCCCTAGTGGGGTCAGTCTGTAGAAAGTATCTGCTTTGCTGTATTGTTCTTCAGCCTTGTGATCCTTTAGACCTCTTTTTAATACTGGCTTCTTAAATAAAGAAGACACCTTAAATCATCCTCCATTTTTACAACAGCTCCCTATTGAGGCAACCTGGCTTTGTCTCCATTTCTAAACTTGCAGTATGGGAGCAAGAAGATTGTCAAAACCATGTTCATGGCAATGTTAGAAATACCTGGGTGGTTGTGTCCTTCTACAGTCATGCAACCATTTTGGAGCAAGTACAGATGCTTTGAAAGGGCTCCTGTAACTTTTCAAGTACATTTTAAAATGATGATAACGCTAACAGGAAAAGATTTCAAAATGAATCTCGGAGATGGAAGATTCTGTTTGCATTTGTGTGGATTAAAATCACTACTGTAGGGCACTCTGACACATCCCAGTGTGCTGTGCTTTAGTTCTCCCACTTACCTTGTTTATTTGCTGCATGAAATTCACAGAAGGACAATAAAATACCCTTGGCATGGCAGCCCCTGTATGAATACAGGCTCTCTAATTCGGAGAATTGCCATGGGTGATGGTGCTGCTTTTGCCTATTTGGTTAGCTGGGATTCTTGAATCATCTTGTGCCTTCTTGCTCTGTTGGGTTTATGGAAGTTACATATCACTGAAGCCATATGTTATGATCCCAGGCAGAGCTGTAAACCATTTCCTTTTTACTGCCTCTGAGAGCAGATCAATCTATAGAGCAGCACTAGTGATGGGGAATTTTTTAAGGGTAATGGGAGAAAATAAGAAAAGAGAGCTTGGCTGAGATGCTATACTATTCCATCTTCCAAAGAATTAAATCCCTTCCTATTTATAAATTTTTAATTTCTCAGTAAGAAGAAAGAAGGTTTTCACCCTACTTTTGCAGCTGGGAAAAACAAAAAACAAAAACATGACAGATTAAGAATTTAAGGTTCATTTAAAAAAAAGAAGAGAAGGTTGTGATGTAGTCAGCAGTCTGGTACTAATGGATAGAGTGTTTGTTGCCAGAATCTGGAAGTTCAGTATAACCTTAGGGATCTAATCCATAACTCTTTTTTTAGGTAATTAGTTCTTTGACTTCACATTGCCAAATCTCAGCATTCAGAATTGTATGAGCTAGTAAAATATTACAAGAGGCTAAGAGAACTTGAGATGTAATTTCCCTTAAAAAAAATCTTTTAGCTTTGAGTCAAAACATTTTTAAAATTTACTTTACAACCAGAAGGCTTACAAGCATCCATTTTATATTTTAGAGAAAAAGCATGTTTTTAAATAACAACCTGACTCCAGCAGGTGGGACTTCAAAATTCAGCAGCGTTAATCTTGCGTGGCTTGCACAAATACATGTGGGTTTACAACATGAGAGATTTCTTATGGGAGTAAGAATTGGCAAGTCCATCCAGGAAGGTTTTCAGTTTCGTCACTTTGCATGCAGGAGTAGCTCCTTCAGTGCCCTATGCATATAGGCTTTACACTGGTTTTTCTTTGACAGGGTATAAAGGTCTGGCCCACGGCCATGTGCATGGCTAAATTGAATGGTGCTGTTCTGTGCCAGCATGGCCTCAACGAAAGTGGAGCTATTTTAGTTTGTTAACTGAAGAAAAGTTGGACAAGGAGAAGGGGTGGGAGAGCATTGTACAAAAGTACAGGAGACTTATACAAACCTCATTCCTTTTGCTTTGGCCTTTATTTATTTTACTAGTGGCCACTACAGTTGCCTCTAAATTATTCCCCTCTAGATAGAATACATCTTTTCCCTCCAGTGAAGCAAATCACTTCAGCTAAACCTTGTGCAACATCTAACATTGCCCTTGTCAAACTTTACAGCATTTATTTCTAAACAGACTGGGATGAGCTGGGTAAAGTAGCTCTGCCCTGTTCTCTGCCCCTAAAGTACAAAACCTTAGCTCTGGTATACATCTGGAATGCTGACACTGGCAGTAATAGGAAGGCTGAAAAAAGGATTAAATAGGTCTTAAACATTTAATAGGAGTGGCATCTCCTAAATGTCTGTATAGGAGATGCCACTTTTTCATGTTCCTCTGGTAAGATTGATACAAATTAACTGTTAGTTATGGGGACACTGGAAGGATGTTTTAAAATTTTCAGGGAACCCGAAGCTGGGATGAAAAGAACCTTTTGTGGAAAGGTGCCTATTCTGATAATTAAAAACAATTCAATTGTACTTTTCTTCCTGGTGTATAGCTGGTCTCCCTGGCTCTGACTGTGCCTGTTTTCCAGGGATAGTCTCTAATTTTATGCCAGTATTTTTCAGTCCCTAATTAGCATTGTTCAGCCACCAGCTGTTACAGTGTCGGATTTACCTATTGCTTTGGTTTGCTGCAGGAACCTCGTAGGAAAAGGGAGAACCACCATTGAGTGGTGGTATCTGCAAGACTGCTGGATTTTCAGCACTGAGGGTCTCAGTCCCTCCCAGATCTGGGCGACAGCTTCCATGGAAGGGCAGGGCTCTGTTTCAGGGCTGGCTGAGCATTTCCTCTTGCTCTGTTGTGGCTCCAGGGGGAAAAAGACTATAGGCTTAGTTAAGGTTGGTTCACACCTGCCGACCTACAGGTTTTTCTTTCAAGACTTGATGTCTTAAAATATTTAATACATCATTTCCTGCAATTTTGTGGAAAAAGCAGAAAGAAGGATCAGATCCTAGAATAAGAAGTATGGGAAGGCTCTCCTTCTTCCCAGGTATTTCACAGAGGTTTACAGCCTTGTTCAAAGAATGGATGTTAAAAATTAGGTACTTCCAATTTACTAGGAAGAGATGGATGGGAGAACCGTGTTGAACCATGCTGTGAAGTCCTAATTTTTGCGGCAGAATGTGGTGGATGCAAGGCACAGCACACCTGGCATTCATTTTGGTAATGAGTAATTTATCCAGGCAATGAGTTGATGAATGTGGGACAGGTTTGTGGGCAGGTGAATAGCTTTAAAAAATGAGGCCAGTTTTACTTTTTAGCTCTAAGCCTCACCGCACCTGTGTAAGATGCAAAAGGGAGGAGACGGTGATGGAAGATCATAATTCTCTGGCGTTGGTGCATTAGGGATGCCATTAATCTCGAAGTGAAGTGCAAAAAGTAAGCAAGAGAGAAGGTTTCTTTTCTTGTGTTTTCTTGCAAACCGCCCTGTAATTCCGGAGGCAGCTGTGCTCTCCGGGCAGGCGCTGTGGGAAGGGCTCTGTGCCGCCGGAGCCGGCAGGTTACAGCTCTGAGACACGCCGGGAACAGGCGGCTTCCCTCTTTGTCTCTGTAATCCATCAGGAGAGATCCGGGGGGGCGGGGGAACCCCCGGGGCTCCGGGCGCGTAGTCGCCCGTAGCCGGAGGGACCGTGCGGCGGCGCCGGGCACGGCCGAGGCTGCTCGGGCTCAGCCGGGGCTGCTCCCGCGGCTCTCCCCGTGCCCGGCCCTGCCCCTCTCCCCGCTCCCCCGGCGTGCCGGGCGTGGCCGCTCCGGCTGCGGCTGCCCGTCAGTGCCGCCCCCCGCACGGAGCCTCCCGGCGCCGGGGCAGCGGCGGCACGGCCATGTGAGAGCGACGCGGACGCGTCCCCTGCCGGAGCTGCGGCGGTGCCGGTCCTGCCGGCGGAGCGGGGCTTATCCCTGGATGGGCTCAGTCCGTAGGGAGGCTGCGAAGGGGCTCTGGGGCGCCGGGAGTGCCGGTCTGGGTACAAAAGGAGCGAGCCTCGGCGGGGGAGGAGGCTGCGGAGGCTGTCAGAGCAGCAGGCTGGGTCCGCGGAAGGGCTGCGGGCAGCCGGAGGGGTTCCGTGCTGTGGACAGCGGGACCTGCGCCTCGCATAAATGCCTGCGGAACTCAAACAGGTTAGTGCGAAACTTGTGTCCTTCCCCTGGGGCTCTGCGGCCGCGTGTGCGGGTCCTGGTGGCGTGGAGAAAGCTGTCAGCGCTGGAAGGGGTTGTTTACTTGTGTTTGCGTTTTTAGCTGAGAACTAAGAGCAAAAGCTGAGCTGCTGTTTCTAGCAGATCATTCGAGAGAGAATCTGCTTTTGTCTCTGTTGTGTTAACTGGTGAAACACCCAAAAAAGCAAGCCATTGTGTTCTTTGACCTTCTCGTCCTGCTCAATAAATCTAGGGAGCTCTTTGACATGAACAGCTAGAAACGGTGCTTTTAAAAGAGAATGCTTTGCTATTGTGCTTTTGTTCAATGTTTGCTTTTCCCATACTGTGTTCCCTCGCTTTCTCTTTGATTTTGTTGCTGGATATACCAGAGAAATAACGGTGGTTTTTCACTCTAAATGTTATCTTAAACATAAAGTTCTTTTTGGCTGTTGTCTTAGTAGTTATAATGGACTTACAACTTGGTGCAAAAATATTTCAAATAATATTCTTTACTTTCAAGTGTTATTGGGTATGCCAGGGCAAAGCTGTTGCAGACTAGATTTAAATAAATAGAGATCGTATAGACTCCTGTAATTCATCGGTGCTTTTCATGGGTAACCTTCTCCTACCTTGTAAGCCTCAGGAAACCTGATAAATTCAGGTGGTGGCAGGGTAGAGCTGCTTCTCCAACTAGGATGAGGTTGTGTCTTTTTCTTAATCCTCCTTTTCTCCTCTGCCTTTGTAATTTAAAACAGAGTACTGTAGAATAGGAGAATGCCACAATAATACATCACTGATAATACATCCCTGAACTTGTTTAGGCTCATTGCACTGGGGCTGTTAGAGTTTCTCTGGCTTGGTTTAATACCCTATTTCACCCACCCATCTCAGTAACAGAAGGCTGAATCATTTCATGATGCAAATAGGATGCTGATTCCCTTGAGGGGAAAGTAGCCCTTTCAGCTGGGTCCTCCAGTGAGCATTTCTTTGTCTGTAGGATTCCCTGGAATCACAGTCCTGCCTGCTGGAGGTGGCTGAATGCTGGTTTGTTTGGGTACTTGTTTGTGTGTCATGCTTCCTGTGGGCGTCTTAGGAAGGGATTTGATTTGTCTGTGGTGCTGTTCATATTGCCTGACCCACAGCTACTGTACCTGTCAAATTATGTGCAATGGATTGTTGAGTTTCAGATGGATAGATCTAGTTAGCAGCTCCAAGGGATTTTGGTTTTGTCTGGGTTTTCTTAATACATAAAGGAAAAAGCTGGAGGTAAGGAGCAGAATGCTAACAGTAAAAAAAAAAAGGTGTATTTCACGTCTTTTGACCCGTGTGGTACAGCTGTGTTCATGTCTTCTGGGTTTTCAGTGTTGATAGGTGGAAAAGCCTGAGTGAGAGTGGAAGGTTGTAGTTAATCACTTTAGGTCATGCTTTTCAGTTAGCTTGTAAATTCTTCTTCCATATCAAAACTAAAAAATGTCATGGTTTTAATTTTCACACTGTCTGTCATAGCTGAGGATTAGACAAAGATGTGGTATTTTATCTCTTCTGTTGGAGTAATGGTTCTGGATTCATTCTGAGGTCTTTTCACAGAATAACTGTTCAATCTGGTAGCACTGCAGTTCATTAGAGAATGCTTTGCTTAATGAAAGGTGGTAGTTTTAAGCCATGAGGTGTCAGAAAAATTTACAGTGCAGTTACAGGGCCTCTAGAAAGTAATTCCTTAGCTGTAATGATCACAATTAAGTAAAACTAAACCAAATGAATAAATGACTTTGAGGTGGATGACAAGTCTTTACAATCCATCCAAATAAAGATAGGAGAGATACTGCAATGGACTTCTGCCACATTAACTGATGGCCTGCTGTGTTTAGATAAGGACAGCTGTGAAATAGTAATTAAAAAGAATGAAGAATAACTTTTAATCATGCTTTTGCTGGGGGTAGTCATGCTTCCTGAAGTTCTGGGCCACAAAAGCAGCATTGTACCTGAGAGCACTGATAGGGGAACCAAATGCTGAAAACCAGAAATGTGGCCATGATGTGGAAGGTGGATGTCACGTTCTTGAGCCCTCCCTTGGCCATTCATTCCCCTTCCTGCTCATCTGGGATGAAGGCTGTTGAAGATTGTGCTGAGTGTCTGCAGTGCCCTTAGAAGTAAGTAAAGAGTTTATGAAGCTAAGAAGAATTTTGAAGCCTGGAACTGTTAAAATATATGTTCATGCAGTATCACATACAGCTTTGATCTGGATCTGAAACCTAAAGTGCTGGCTTGCCTCAGGGCCATGAAGTTGTGAAGGGGAAAGGAGTCACTTTAAGTTCTTCAGTTCTCTGTTATTCTTGCTTAGGAAAATACTTTATTAACATTCCAGATTCAGGCACTGACTTCAGTAAAGCTGGCCTTCCTCAGCACTTTGTTCCTGAAGCATTTCACTAGAGTATAGTACTGATGTGGGAGAGTATGAAACTGTAGATCTGGCAAGATGAAAAAGCAGCTAATGCATTAGTGACATCCCTGCTGTGAGTCCATACCAGTGATGGAAAGCTTGTGGAAGAAATGTTCATAGAGGTGCAGCATGGAATGGAGTCATCATTTTCCAAGCTATTGGTCAAGTCATACTAGAAAAACCAAATAAGAGAGTGTAAGGTTTGGCATGGATCTCTGTAGGGATTCACCCATGGGTTCTCCCATATGACAGGCCTGAAACAGGTCTAATATGCTTTACTGCCTTGGAGTGAAGAGGTGTAGCAGTCTCCAGTATTGAGTCCTCCTTGCTCCCCCAAGCAGTCCCTTTGGCAGCAGGTGTGACCTCTGTAGCAGAGCTGGGCACAGGGAATGAAAGGGACTCACTATGTACAGGAGCAGCTGCATGGCTCTGCCACAGAGGCAGTAATTCTCTACAGGACAGTGGATTTTTGAACTCTTTGGGCAGTTACTGCCCAGTTCAGGTGTGGCACATCAGATGTGAGAATGTGCCTTTAGCTCTCATGGAGGGGCTTGCACAGCTGAGTCCTTCAGCATTACAAGGAAGCCTTGGAGCTGCAGGAGCACACCTGTGAGAGGTGTGGAAATGGAAGTGTTCTGTTTCTGAAAATGCCTCAGTAGGAACTGTGTTCCTTTCTAAGTGCTGTTGGAGGTGTGAGGGCCTATAATGTCCATTTTGTGTGAGTGCCCAGCTATGTAACAGCAATGGACATACCAAGCAAAGCATTCCAGCAATTGCACTACCCGAGGCTGTACTGCTTAACCACCTGTCCCCACGGTCTGGAGCTGTTGTACATGGAGCATCAGGCTGGCTGCAATTTTTTCCTTACATTACATTGCACTTACTAAAAATAAAAACATAAAAAGATGTTTTGGTTGGGGTAGTGTGGTTTTTTTGCTTGTTTTTTTTTTTTTTTTAACAAATTTTAAAAACAAACGTGCACTCAAGGTCTTTTCAAATGTAGAAATACTGATTAAGGGAGATAAAATGGAGACAAAGGCATGTTAAACAATCACATTTGAAACTGGATGGACTGGATATTTATAACAAGGCTGCTCACAAACGTTGAATTGCATACACTTTTTTTCCCAGGAGTTCATTTCTGTCACTAAATTAAGGTTTGATTCAGTAGGAGTAGGATCAAGGCCACTGGTGAAGCTCTGTCCTTGCATTTGAGTGTTAAAATAACAAGGCATTTCACTGAATAAAAGGATTTTAGCATATTCTTAGCTTGTCTTTACCTGTTCCCGCCTCTGTTCCTCAGTTGCTCTAAATTATTTCCTCTGTGCTACCAAAATTCCGTAGCTGTAATACAGAGAAACTTCCAAAAACCTCCTGCTTCAGACTGCACCACTGCTCGTTCTCCTTTCTGGAAGTATTTGTGGATATTGTGGTGTGAGATGGGAGGTTCAGCTTTGGGATTCTGAAAATCCTGTTCTTTGCTGCTGCTGGTTGTTGGTTTCCCAAAGTGTGCGACAAGGTAATGCACATGTTTGGGACCACTCTGAGGACAGAACCAGTGAACTGATGCAGCTGGAAAACTGCAGCAAACCCTAAAGCTCCATGAAAAGAGGAAGGGCCTCCTGACCCAGGCTCTTTGAGGCCCTTGGAAGGGCTGTACCTTCCTCCTGGGCCTGGAACAGGCAGGAGAAGTGGCTCTGTGTGAAGTTCTTGGGAGAGAGAAAAGGGCAGGGCAGGAACAGGAGTGTGTGGGCAGGAGCTCATGTGATGGCTCTGCTGCTGAAACAGGGTGACAATGCAATACAAAACCTCAGGTGCCTTGGCCTGGGAGCTCTGTATACATTTGGTTTGCTCAGATCTTCCCAAGGACAGACCAGAGCAATAACAAGATTGTATTATTCAGGTGTTTTTAAAATCACTGTTGTTTCAGGAGCGTGTGAGATGTGAAACCCAGGATTTTGCAGTAGGTTTTCTTTGGTTTTGTTTTTCCAGCAGAGGTTTGAAAAGTAAATGGAGTCCCTGAAATAAATCCTGAGAGTAGAGAAGTGTATTTCAAATTCTTGGATAAAAGGAAAGCTGAAACTCAAACACTGATAGTTTTAAATGTCACTGTGTCCTTTGTGTCTTCTGTCTCTCATTAGGTTGCAGCCAGGCTTTGGGACCTTTTTTTAATTTGCCTTTATGCCTAAGAATGAGCAACTGTGACTATACGTGAGAGAAGCCAGATGAGCAACACTTGCTTACTTAGGGCAGCAGCATCTTTTGTGTCTAAGATTCTTTTACCCACAGATGGGTGGGCAGAATCCTTTCTGTTATATTAAGGGGTAAAAACTCCATGAACTCAGTGCTCCCTCAATACTGCAGTAATGTGAAAATCCATAACTTCCAGTGGTGTTCTCTGCCTCTTTGAGTCAGGCCCACACCTGCTTACAGCAGGAGATGGAAATACCAGAGTTTTTCCCTTTTGTTCAGTCTCACACATATCCTTAGCATCACAACTCCTCAGTGTTCAAAAAAGAAAGTGTTTTAACTAAACTTGATGTATTTTTGAGCTTTGGAATTTTTGCCTCTACAAGCTAAATTACTTGGTGCAGTTCTGAACTTTTATTTTCAGTAAAACTTTCTCAGCAAGACTATTGTAATGTTCAGAGACATGTTCCTGAAAGTCTGTAATGAAACCAGAGTCAGGGGTATATTTTTGTACTGTAGAGACTGTATTTTTGTGTGTGTTTATATATATGTGTGTGGGTATAAAAATGCATACATGGAGATGAGAAGATGATTTAATTTAAGTAGCATTACTCTGGATGTGTGTAGTATAAGACTGATCAGAAGAATCATCTGGAATGTTCAGAAGTCCTTTCAGAGTACAGGCTTGTAATTGATTAAAGAGCTGATGAAAGAGATGCAGCACAATTTGTTTATGGATGGCAGAGCCCTGAGATACAAACAGATCCTGTGTGTGACCAGGATTATTCTGCTGTTTGAATTGTAAACTTCTGGAAATTATTTTAGTAAGTTTTGCATATGAAGATATTTGCATCCCTCTCTTTTGATATGATTCTCAGGTGAATTTGCTGTTAAGGGCATAAAGACCCTTTTGGCTCCTGGGCATGGCCCTGAGTGGGCCTTGGCTGGTTTGTCTGTGATACTTTAACAAAGAGACAAATTGCTGTCTGTACCAGAGTTATGCAGAGAGGAGAGCTCCAGATTTGAATAAGATAAAGTCACTTGTTTAGGGAGTTCAATATAGGCCTTTGAAAGTATGTTAATTCCAAGTAGCTCTGGAGAAAGGATTTATAAAGAAACTGGGATGAAAGATTACATATGGGGCTTCACCAGTATTGCATTGCAGTAATGGGAGACATTTGTTTTGAATGGACAAAATTACTTATTTACAGAGGAAATTATGTGGGTGGCTAGATTTCTCCATCAGCACCTTCCTGAATCCTTCCTAATCACTGATAATCCAGACTAATTCTTTATATTGAAATGGTTTCTGGAAGTTCTTTTGTGGCACCACTGTCTCTTATATTGGCATAAATTCTGTTGAGCAGCTGCTCTGATTCTGCATCAGGTCAAGCTGATGTTCTCCCATGGGCATCCTTTACTCCCAGGCACCTTCTTGGTGTGACCTTGCCTTGCTGTGGCGTCCAGAATGGCCATTCCTAAGTCCTGGAAAGGAAGGAATTGGAGGTGTGTGTAGTGCCTTGGTTTGCACGTGCTTTGAAGCTCCCAGTGCTAGATCAGGGCTTCAGAAGTGTTTTCCATCCTTTATATGCTATTCCAGATGCACCCACTGGCTGATTTGCAAACAGGAGGGAAGCAAAGTTCTGGTTTCCTTCCCTGGAAGGGGGACAGTGGCAGGGGTGCCTCCTGATGCTTGTAGTTGGGTGAAGTTGACCACACTGTTTTCTGGATGAAATTTCTGTGAATCAGTTCTTCAGAAAGCCTATCCTTGCCTTCTAGTGCTGCCAGGCAAGTCAAAGATATTTTTAAAATATTTTTCAACTTTCTGAAGTGTGCTGGTTATGGTGTTAATTCACTTCTGCAGGGTGATTATGTCCCAGCACTGACTGTCAGAACCTGATGCAGCAGTTCCTGTCTCTGTTTTTCACTAATTTTTTTTTCCACCGATGTGCTTTGATACTCTTATTTATACTTTCCAGTTCTTCATTTTCCTCTTAGACCAACAGGAGTGGTCTGTACTTCTGACTATAGTATATTTACAGGAGTTTTTAAAAAATGTATTCCTCCCATTAGCATATGTAAATGTGAGTATATGTGTGCTAGATGAGGAACCACATTGTTTCTCCTTATCCATTTCATCTCATCTGGCTAATTCTTTTGACCAAGACATGTTATTTTATTACCTGAGGTTAGAATGCATCTTGGTCACGGTGACACATTTATCTTATATTTTATGATGCAGTCTTATCACATCCCATTTCTTTTTTCTTTCCTATTTAGCTTTTCATCTGTCAGTGACAGCCATGACTCCAGTTAGTGGCACAGTAATACCAGGGCTATGTGTTAGTGCACGCTGTTGGCAGTTTTAAAGGGTAGTACTTTGCTTCTAAGGTACAATATTCATTTTAGCAGGTTTCTGGAGGGGAGAGCCATTTGTAATTACATCAAAACCAGCAGCCATCAGTCATTTTAGATGTAGGAGATGAGAAAAGAAGACTTACTTAGATAATGTTCAGGAAATATGAAGCAAACAGAAAGTGACACTGCGTGCACCCTTCTTGCACTGCAAGGAGTGCAAAGAAACACTGCTTCATTTTTTATCTACTGGTGGTGATGGACACTCTTATTTACAGTTGCAGCTTTTATATTTTAACATGCAGAAATGAGTTATCTTCCATCAGCTGTATGAAAAAGAAGAGTGAGAGGGAGAACATTGTTCAGTTCATTGCTGAAAAAGTTGTGACCCTTCTTAATATGTTGGATCAAAAAATTTATTTTTCCCTGCTGTGTCTTCAAGGGCCAAATCTTTAGAGAAAACTGCTGCTATGTAGGTAACCAGGACTGAGGAAGAGACTTTCAGACCTTTAAGGTAGTATGCACCAGCTGCAGATACGATTAGAGATCAATTAAAAGGTGTTGTGTCAATCTGCTGAATAATTTGGAAAACCTGACTGCTGGTTTTGATGTGTAAATAGGAACTGAAGCATCTGCCTGCAGTTTCTCTTAATCTAGTGTGGCACACTGTTAAATTTTTCTTTTTCTTAGTCTTTGAGACTCCAGTCAGAATCATCGTTGTTTCATTTACATGGGATCAGTTTTATTTTTCTTTTTCCCACAAAGCTGACGCTTCAAAATTTCAGCTTAACGGTGCCAGCGCAAACTTTACAGTACTCAGATAAAATTCAATTTTCTTCCTTTGCTGCCTCCACCAAGAGGCATAGCAGATAATGTGTAACACCCATGCCTAGCTTGGCTGAATTCCAGAGCCCTTCAGAAAAAGAGACACTGGGAAAATCAGCATCTGCCATGTAAATCGAGATAGTAAAGGAAGAGTCATGTCCACAGCAGCTGAAGTGCTGTGTGTGCTTGCATAAAGACACTGCAAATGTGTGGGTGTATTTCATGAATTGTTGCTCTTTGGATTTTTTTGTTCAGAGAAACTTGGCTGAGGTACATTATGTGGATACTGTTTTGGCAACTGAAATTGCAAAAATATTTACAAAGTCCGTTGGGTTCTTCCCCCATGCTCTTATCCCTCCTTCCTGTATTTAAAATTCCCTTAAGTGTTTTGTTTTAGTCTTCTAAAAATTCAGAGATTTCCTTTAAAGGGACAAGAGAAATTTGTTTTCTTCTGATTGTAAATTACAGATAAACATTTTTGAAAAATGTCTTTTAAGTTTATGTTGTGTTGAAGCACGACACTTAAACTAATTTTTTTTCTACTATTTCCTGTGGTTTTTTGAATTGCAGAACTTTGTGAAAGGTACTTCCCTCTTAAAATGCAGCTCCCATGTTCTCCTGAGGTAAATTGTCAGGATGGCTTTGTTGAGCACTTCATGAGATGCCCTCTGTTTGGGGTTCTGCTGTGCTGTATTTCCCATAGTGCAGCCCTGGCTGCCCAGAGGATTCCATGGGCTCTGGTCCCATCCCAGCTGCTCATGGGCTGCTCACCGCACTGGGAGGCAGCTCTGGGACACGAGGTGTGTGGGCCAAGTAGTGTGAGATGATAAGGGCTGACTTCTCCATTGGACAAGTGAAACTCAAATATTGGCCCTGGCAACTCTTGAGGTCCAGTTTCTCAGAATTGTTGCCTGGTTGAGCAGTGCACTTCATCCTGGGGTTACACTACCACTTCTTGGTTTTTTATCTTGTTCCTGAATTTCTCAGCTTGGTTCTGATAGTGCCCAAAGCCATAGAGCTGGTGTTCTGCAGCACTCATAGCTCACTAACTCTGGAGAAGCATAGTCCAGATTTTGGCTACAGGTAGGTCCAAGACTCTATAAAATTAAGTTTTTAGATTTAGCTGAGAATTGAAGGAAAAGGAAGAGTGTCATGAGGAGATCAATTCCATGGAAATGAAAGAGTTAAAAATGGAAATCTGATTGCACAGCTGAAATCTCAGTAGGAACTTGTGGTCTCTTGAGAGAAAATGCCATTCAGCACCGTTGCACAGAGTTATTTCATTCTTAATTTTAATTGACATGTCCCAGAATGCAGCCTTCTCTGACGAATCCAGGCTGCACAGAGGCGTTGTGAGTCTCACTCTGTGTGGGCGATTGCTGTGTTTCAAATTCAGGTCATCATTAATTTCCCTTTGATACCAGCATCCTTTCTGCCTACCTTATTCATTCAATAGGTTGATGAAATTTGAATGAATCTTTCCCTAAGTAAGATGTTGGTCACCTCCTGGGATTTCAGTGTAATAATCTTGCCCTGCTCTTTTTATCTTTTGTGACAGTTTTAGCCCCTTGCCTCGTTGATGGGTGTCCTGTGCAACTTCAGTAACAGAAAATTAATTATTATATTGTTGTAAAAACTGGGGTGCATAGATGTTTCAACTTTATTGGGGGGGTACACGTCAAGCAAAAAGTTGGTCTGGTGTAAGATCAATTTTTCATAAGTCTTCTGGGTTTAATTCAGATGCAGTTAGTTATAAACCCAGCAAGAGTAGGGGAACCATGCAGCTCCATCCTGTAGTAGTTGTGAGGAGCAGAGATATCTGCCTTAAGTATTTCTTTAATATTTTATATCTCCAGTATTGATTTCATTTTTTAAATAAGATGTATGATTGACCACTATTGGGATTATCCCAGAATTTACACTTTCTTACAGCTTTCATCTCTGCTTTGTATCCAATAGGCAGCAGTTTAAAGAAAAATTTTGCAAAGAGGCTAAATGCACACAGTAGCCACAAATGCAGTGGAAAACTTGTGCTACAGAACATCACCTTGTGATTTAATTTGTTCTAAACCTGTTGATGTGCAGATGAGGACAACTGCAGATACACCTGGAACACTGAAGATTTCATTGGGGTGTAGACTTTACTATCACTCCAGCTTATGGATAAATGTCAGTGTTACAGGTCTAAATGCCTTAAAAATATAGATTTCCAGAGTATAATTTGTTCCTAGTTACATACTATGTGTTGTTATTATTCTTCTTTGGCTTCTCAGCTTTTTAAGCTGGTACAGTGTTTTGCTGGCACACAGTGTGTAGTAGCTGTGTAAAGAGAGATCTTCATTATCTTTTGGAATCTTGCATAACATCAGGTCCTTCATGGAAACCATGCAGTGTTTGGTGGTCATGGTGATGATCAAACTTACTGCATCTGTAAAAGAACCTTTGTTTACAAAGGGTCACTCTCAGCTTGAAGACATTAATTCTTTTCAAGGGTTTGGATTTGAACCCACTGTTCACCTTTTCCAGAAAAATTGATCAGTGGTAATAAAGGTAGACCAAGGAGACAAAGGGCATGATTGTATACATTCTTAATTGTTTGTTTTCCTCTGAGCATAAATAGGATCTGCTGTGTTTTAACTTAGGAAATGGTTTTGTATTTTTACTACTTAGCACAGTTGAAGTCAGCTATTGTGAGTGACCTTCCTAGAAAGCCTGAGCACTGCTCCTGTGTAGAATACCTCAGTTGACACAAATCAACAGGAGCCAGTTGTCTGGCTGTTCCTGGTAAGATTTGAATCCCCTAAATACAAGGAGACAGAGCTCCCTGAATTGAGGGGTGGGTCAGCTGTGGTGTCCAGGCAGTGCAGTGCTCCAGGTGATGCTGGAACTGAGAGTGCAGTTCATGGCCCCTTTTCCTGCTTCAGCCTTTCTCGAGGCTGATATGAATTTCATGAACCCATAGCTACAGCCTATAACCTCCATCACACTTTTTCCCCAAATTTTGGTCTGTAACACCATACCTGGGATATTTCCTGGATGCAAGCCTTCTCTTCTCTGGTTGCTAAGCAAGTGAATTTTACTGCTTGTGTGCTGTATAAGGTCCTATAAAACTTCCCTTTGCCTGATGTCTGTCTATTGATTGTAAAGCAAGGCATGCAAATAATTATTATCTCTGATTAGGTGTTTCTTAGGAGAAATTATTACTGCTGGCTTAATTTTCCTGGAGTTTCTCTAGTCTGGGGCTTGGAGCAGGAAGGGAGCCTACCCAGGCTTTCTCCATGGGTGGTTTCAGGAATAGGTGCTGTGCTCAAATGGAGTGTGTGATTCAGAAGAGAAATGAAGTTTAGTCCTGTTACCTGGTCTCCTTTTGGTATTCTAATTTTTGAAAAAAAACCTTGATTTTTAAGCAGGTGAGTTAAAAATACTGTAATTTAATGTGTTTATACTCTTGTACAGCTGCCTGCCTTAGCTGGGGTGGGGGCTTTATTAATAATTAAACCATGGATTTGTTTGAGTTTGACCATTCTCATTGCAGAAACAGCCTGCTGAAGTTGCTGACTGGAGGTAAGTATGAGAGCTTTGTTCTCAGTAGAATCCTTCCTCTTGTGTTGTTTCCTCAAAAACCCAAAGGGCCCAGAACCTCTTGGTGTGTCTGTTCCTAAGCTAGAATGTGCATAATATTACAACTATACTTTAAAGGGACTCTACCATGCAAGTCTGGAATGGATCCCTGTGTATATTGCTTGTTTTTTCTTTTTTCAACTTATTTTTCTTCCCTGTGCACAGATGCCCATATGCTAGAGGTTTGGAGGAAAAACCCCAAAGCCCCACATTGTTTATGTGCACAGCCTGTTGTTCAATCAAAGTGCATATTATCAATGGTCACATGCTTTGCTTAAATATTTTATAAGATCATTGCACTTTATGCTAACCCTGCCTTCTTTCTGTTGTCTGATTGTGCATTTCCACTTAGACCTAGTTAGTAATTTAGGCTTAAAATCTGTAAGCTTCTAGCAGATATTTGATTTCAGAAATGCTTTGTTCTAAAAGTTCCCCTTTGTTGTGCTCAAATGACAGAGCTTTCAGGAGGGAGGGGTTTTTTCCTTCTTGTCTTCTGATTGTACAATGCTGAAGCAATCTCTTCTCTGCAAAGAATCTCCTGCCCCCTCATGCCTCCAGCATGGACAAAAGCCACACAGGTGCACACCAGAGGATTGGATTAAATGTGAAGGCAGGTTTCAGGTGCAGGTTCAAGGAGTCCTGTCCCAGCTGGGTGAGGAGTGTCCTGTTGCAGGGTGGTCTCTGCACAGGCACCTCTGTATCCCCCAGTGAGGCAGGGCTCTGTGTGCAGGGGAGCTCTGGGCCCTCCTCTGAGCTAAAGTGCCTCTCTTGCTTTGTTCCTTGGCTTTTGGAACACTGCCCCTTCTAGGATAAGGCCACAGGGTAGAAGAATAGAGAAATGCTGAAAAGAAAATAATAGGAGCTGTTGGAAGTAACCTTCTCCTGGCTCTGGGTGGAGAAAGGTCTGTGTGGTTTCTGCCTGCTGTGAGTGCAGCAGTGTGCATTGCTTTGCCCTGGTGCTTCTTCTGCTCTGGTAGCAGCAAGAGATCAAGGCAGGGCTTGATCTCTCAGCTTCCCACTTCTCTCCCTGAGTCTGCAATCAGATATTAGAGGAGTTTACGGGAGTTTTGTCTCTAAACTTGACAGAAATAGGTCTGGTCTGTCTGCAGCTTCAGTAGACATTAAGGCTCCTGAGTTGGGCTCCACAGTGGCTGGTGTTGTGAGCAATACTGATGACCCCTGTTTTTTGGGGGGAGAGATGAGTTTCATTCTTATTTGGGCCGGAACTACTTGTTATTATAATGGGGTCATTTACCCTGAGGGCAAGTGAAAACAGCTTGGTACTTGAGTTCAAGCTCCTGAGTTTACTGTCTGGTGACATCAATTTCTGCCTCCTCCCCATTGAGGCAGATTTAGTGGAATGGACTTCTTAGTCTTTGCTTAGAAAGTTCTTTTAGGGTCATTATTTCTGAAGGTGATTGAATTTACAGGAAACACATTCAGCTACTTGCAGTGTGTGCGTCAAGAAAATTTGAGTACATAATTAAACTGAGGAACTGGAAATTAATTGGGAGGGAAATTGTTGCTTTAAAGATGTGCTAAATAATTACCATTTTTCTATTTTTAGCTGGCTGTTGAAGTAACATAAGATGTAAAGAAGACAAATCTCTATAGTCCAGTACTCCTCATTTGGGAGGGACAATAGACTAATTCAAATAGCTAAATATTTCTTTCTTTAGCTCATTGAATTTTCGAAGTGCAGAAAGATGTCAGCTGTCAGAAAGGTTTGGGAGCTACTCAATGCCTCACTTCTAATACACTTTTGAAAATTTGAGCTTCCTTAAAAGTTTTCCAGAACTACAAAGCATCCACATGCATATGTAAACACTTCATAGCCTCCTTCACTGGAGGCCCTGCTGTTCCTTGCATTCTGTGACATCTTTCCACTCCACAAGGCCTTGTTAGGTGCCTTAAATGCTGCAAACTGTCAGACTAGATCCAAGCTCTGGGTTATCTTTGGGCTTTCTTGCTTTAGGGGACAGTGAGTTGCAACCAAACAGGAGCAGGAGCTGTTAAATGGAGAGTGTTGATGGCACAGCAAGTTCTGTTTGCTGGTGCTGAGTTGAACTTTCAGCCATCTGGTGATGATGGTGGCACTCTTGAAGTCAGCCTTATTGAAGTTTAATTGAAATGTGATGAATGAAGATTGTGTGCAGTGTATCAGTTGCATTTTTGTGGCTGGCAATAGCAAGGATCAATTTAGTGAGAAGCACATTAGAGCATACTATGGCTGCTGATTTAGCATCTGAGTGAGGACCATTTGTCTCATGAAGTGGCTGTGAATGTCAGCATATAATAATGTGTGGCCATGTGTCAGTGCCATGGAGACAGTCTGTCAGAGATTACATGGAATTAATTCCAGACAACAATGATGTAAAGGTTAAACAAGCACAGAGTATGACAGAAAGCAGATACCTGTTAGAGTATTAGGAATATATTGCAGCCATAAAGAACATACCTGAGAACATGCCTCTCTCTTACCCCTGGTGGGGACCATGTGATTAAAGGTGCCTGATTTAAGGGGGTTGATTTGCCAGACAGGAACCTCAGGAACCTGTTCTTTAAATAAGGTCACATAGGAAGAGAGTGGAGAGATTTTTACAATGATGACTGATGTAGAGCTGTATTTTAAAGAGGTTTTTAAAAGGGAGATTGTGAAAAGTATGTTTGCATGCTTTGACTTGAAGCAATCCCTTTAGCAGCATCATGGGAGGCTGAAGGTGAGCAGAGACAGCTTTGCCAGGCCAGAGCTTTGCCAGGCCATCCAGTCCAGCTGGGCAGTGGGGAGATGAGACAACTGGGCAGGCTTTAGCACATCTCCTAGAGATAATTTTGAACTTTTGCTCCTTCCCTTAAAGGAATGAATTCTGGAGGGATTGTCAGCACTTTGTTACTGAGCTAAAGGTAAGCAGGTCACTGTGGCTGGATACTGCACTCTGTGCTGAGGAAACCAGGGGATGTAACTTCAGGGTTATCTGAGGGAGAATATCAGTGCTTGTGGCATTTGGAGAGGGGTAGCTTTCAGCCCATGCCTGAAAATACAGCAAGGTGCTTTAAACTCTGTGGAACAGATGTTTCTTATTTTATTTTGTATCACTTAAGGTTATGGCCTATTAATTATTTGGACAGGTGTGTTTTGGATGGGGTAGATATCTGGAATACAAACTCTTCCAAAGTTCCAGACTAATTTTTATATCTATTTGCCTGTCTGATGAGCCACAGTTAGAAAGCAGTGCTGAGTGAAGTCTGTTTATTTAGCCCCAAGTAAAGCTGATCATTACTATGCATGAGTTTATGGCCACTGCAGATTTGAATGTGGGGGAGGCAATTCAGAAAGGCTTTGAGGTTTGTTTTTCCCTCTTGGCTTGCTTTAGGTGGGGATTGTGTCTGGAGAGGAACTGGAATGCAGATTTATAATTTCAAAAACAGTAGGATATATTTTGGAGCAAGAGAATCACCAAGTGGCTGAGGTTGGAAGGGACCTCTGGAGCTCATCTCAGGAAGGGCCACTTGCAGGTGGCTTTTGGATGTCTCCAAGGACCAACACTCTGCAGCCCCCCGGGGCAATCTCTGCCAGTGCTCAATCAATCTCACAGTGTCTGGTGTTGAGACAGAACCTTCTGTGTTTGAGCTTGTGCCCAGAGCCTCTTGTCCTTACCCTGGACACCACTGACTCCATCCTCCCTGCTTCATCCTGTCAGGTATTTATTTACACTAAGATCCCACATGATTTTTCTCCTTCCAGGCTTGCATATATCCTGATAAATATGTTTAAACAATCACCAAGCATGCCAAGATGCTGAAAAATTGAAGGGATAGCCCATTGAGAAACAAGTAAATTAAAACATCATAAGGTTCTGAGCTCAGGTGATGCTGATGAAACCAGTCAGCTTCACCAGCATCACCTGAGATTTAGTAGGGTGGAAGTTGATTTCATGCCACAAAGAGGAAGGAGAATACTGATTTTGATGGTATTTTGTTTGTTTCCAGAACTCTTCCTGTTCAAGTGACCAGCTCAAAAAAGAAAGGTTGTAAGGCCTATCTGCTTTAGCTTCTAGCAGATGATGTAGTTCAGTGCTGCCTGTTGTCTTCTCAAGCAAGCTACTTATGACTTCCACTTGAATGTTGTTTGTTACAGAAAATCTCATATAAATAAACTGATTTTGAGTTTAGTAACAGCAGGTAAGTAGAATGGGCCTTTCTACTATAGTGGGTGCATAGTCTGTGCTAGCTCCATTGCTAGATATGTAGGAGTTGACTTCTTTCCTTTTGCCTGCTTCTTCCAAAGTTCAACTGGTGCTCTTCCCTAAGCAGGCACTGTGTGAGTGACATGAGCTGTGAGTCAGAGCAGTGATGTGCAGAGCTCTGGAGGGAAGGCTGAGTGTCCTTTTGTACCATCATTTTGCCATACATGGTCTACGTGTTGCTTGCAAATTCTGTGTGGTTGTGACCCCCCACCCCCCTTCCAATGACCTATTTCTGCATTTTTCATGCTGTGGATTTCATTGAGGAAGAGGCTTCAGTTAGTGGCAGTGGCTCCTTCAGTAGCTCTGACTGTGGGAGTTGAAGACAGGAGGCAGTTCTATCAGAAGGACAACAGTTAAGTTTCTAGGATGGACATTTATGTAAATAAAGATAGTAGGAGTGCTAGGAGAGCCCTGGAGACAGGTTTGAAGAGCTTTTATGAGCAACAGAACTAAATTGATTGAACTATGCCTAGAAAAACTTGTCTGCTTTTGTTAGGAAAGTGATACATTTGTTTTAAACTCTTGCAAACTTCCCAGATCAGCTGTTGCCAGTGGCAGGGCACAGTGCTGGAGGGGCAGCTTTGCTGAGGGAGTTGTTGGTCAGTAATTGGAGGACTAACACTGGGTTGTTCAGCAGTGCAGTGGAGCACATGCCAGCTTTTAATTGGGATATCAGGATCCTGCTGATGTTTCCAGAGGCATTTGGAATGACAGCAGACTAGTGAGCCAAGTGCAGGAGGATCACTGCTGAGGAAATACTCCCTGTTAAAATTCCAGATTTTAAGGGAAGGAACAGAGGTTTTTTTGTCATCCTTTAAATGTGGCAGCTGCTAATCAAGTGGAGAAAGGTCAAGACTTTTTTTTCCCCCTAATCTTTCCTGGAATTGATGTGAGATTTCTGTTCCTGTAGGTTTGGAGAATTCCACATTTCTTACCTGCCATGATGTACTGTGGTGGTGATGCAGCAGTGAGGCACCATAACTGCATCATGGCTTTTGGAATGTGGTTATTGGCATTATTACTGCCCAGATTAATGTCTTTGTTTTTCTTTTCTTGTGCTTGGAAGATCTACAGAGAGCAGTTAGAACCTCCTGTGCCATAAGGCTCCCTGGGTTTGTTTATTTTTCTACAGAAAAAAAAAATCTAAAAAAGGATCCTAGACTGTTTGCTTTGTCCTCCCTCTCTCTATCTTCTACCTTGTATGCCTTGTTTTTATTAAACAGAAAAAATTAGTCAAAAAGCCCACACATTCTTAAGGGTAAAGCTTGTCTTGCTGCTGAGAGTTAGGACAGGCTTTGGGGCCCCATCATCAGGCTGAAGAAGGGTTCCATAGTGGCTCTTGTCCTGGGGAACCCTTCTCCAGTGTGGTTTTCACTGAAATGTCTGTTAGCTTGGCTGTGGGGAACTAGTGTGGCAGTCTGTGTTGTTGACACCCTCTGTGAGAATATCAGCAAAGTTATTCTCTGAAGTTTCAGATAAGTCAACCAAAAATTATTCTTTCCAGAGGGTGATGTGATTTTCAAGGCTTCTGTGTGCAAAATCTGAAATGATTAAGTACTAAGTCTGGTGATTTGAATCTAGATTTCTCAGATAACAACGTAGAGAGTTGGGTCAGCCCATCATGTCTTGCCCCATTCAGGGATCTAAACCCTGCAGAGTTGTCCCCTGTTCACTCCCCTTTGTGTCACTGCTCAAGGCTCAGGGTATTTGCCTCTGCTGGGCATGTTCCTCACAGAGCAGAGAGGAAAAGGAACTGTAGGAGGTTTTTTCTTTCTTTATGATGACTAATTTCATTCCTCTCCCCTGTGGGCAGACAAGTGGACAGTCCTTGGGCAGGCTAAATGTCTCTGAACATTTTGACAAAGTAAATAACCTGCTCTGTGTGGGCTGAGATGAGAGCAGGCACCATGCCAGGAGCACCTGTGGCTGCAGGGCTGAAGCTTGGACCTTTTGTTGTGTCTGTGTTGCCAGCAGCAGTGAGGAGTCCAGATGCTGATCCCTGTGGGTTCAGTAGGTGGTAGGAGACGTGGCAAGTGAGACAAATGTACTCAACCCTGCCCACAAAGTACAGCCTGTAGGAGTTCTTACATGTACATGGCTCGTCTGACCTGTTTCTGCTGGATAGTAAAAAAACAAACAGGAGGAATTTGTAGATAAATATGTGATGTTCCTGCTTAAAGCAGCTTGTTGCAGACAATGTCAGGTTGCTGTCCTAACTTCTGGTTGTGTTTCCAGTTTGAAAGCTCTCAGTTGAATAGCATGGTACCTCTGTCCTTTCCATTTTTCTAGTTGATTTGGTAGCATATGCATGTCAGAGTGCCCATGGACATGGTTGTTTGTATAGTCAGGTGTAGCCTGGAGTCCTTGGTTACCTGAGAGGTTGAGCTGGCAGAACTGTGACTGCTGCAGAAACTGCAGGTGCTCAGGTTCACCCTGCCAGCACATCCTGCCAGTTCTTTGATTGTCAGGGAGCTCTCCCAGGCAGCTTGCTCTGTTCCCAGGCTGATGTGAGGCACATTCTCCCCAGAGCACTGCCCTCAGTGTTCTTCCTCTGATGGCTGTCAGGAGAAAATGTGACTGCCTGTGACTTCTGAGAGGATTGGTCTGTAGAGAAGGTTTGGACACGAGGTCACTCATCCTGAACATCTTGCCCCTATGCTCTTTGTCACTAAAAAGTCACTGGCAGCCCCTTACTTGCTGGTGCTGCATAATTTGATTAATGCAATCTTTGGGGGGGCTGTCTCAAGGTTTCTGAAAGTCTGAGGAAATTGGAGTTATTTGAATAGAAACTATCAATCTTCCTGAGTTGCATTGAACTTGCTGATGGGTGCATCTCAAGCTTGCATTGCTCTTCATAACGTACCTAGCATTCCAAAAAGTGAAGAGAAAAACAATTTGTGCAAGTTCAAGCAGCATTCGGTATCTGAACTGTTCACTGTTAAATTTGTACCATGTCCTGTCAATTTTCCTGCTCAGTGCCACTGAGAAGGGTGAAAATCTGAACCCTGAAAATCTCTTCTGAAAGTTGATTTGTGACTTTCAAAAAAGTTGGTCTTAAAGAGGGGGAGGGAAGGAGGGAGAAATACCAAGTGATGTCAGCTGGTTGCGAACAGGAGGCTTTATTTACTTTAGATAAGCCCCTTTTCTGTCTATTGCATAATTTCTGTCATAATCTTATTTGCTTGTTAGAAAAGAAAAAACCACAAAGCCAACACAAATTAAAAACTAAAATGAAGTGGCTTAAGTGAATAGTTTTCTCCTAGGGATGATATTCTAGATTACTTCAAAGATGTGTCCTCAATATTGAATTTTGGGTCTGTGTAGTAAACTTTATTGATTGTTTGAAATGGATTGGTTGGGTGCTGTTCTCTGGGTAAAGCATGTCAGCTTGATACCAGTTGTAATGCTCTTGGCTAGGACTGAATGGAAGTTACTCAAGTGAGAATTTCCCTGTGACACTAGAGGCTGAAAATTGGCATTGTGCAATATGCCTGGTTACAATGAAGCAGCTTTACTGGAATTCAACAAAAGGACTGTGTTCCTGGTTAAAAAAATAGGCAGATTTGATTGTTTTACATAGGTGATTCAGTAGCTCAAACTTTCTTTTTTACAAAAAGCTATTAAAGTATCCTTTGGAAATCACTGCAGTGAGTAATTCTTACCCTGCATTCACAGTTATCCCCATGAGTATGCACCAACTAAACCCACATATTGAAATTCCTACATCAGTGCCATTGATGCAGTAATGAGAACCTGGACTTGCTGGATTGGACAGACTTCATCTGTACAAAAGATAAATGGCAACCAAAGAACAAGCTGTGAAGAAATTTTAAGTAAGACACAGGAAGAAATGCTAAGAGATCACTGGAAAAGGATCTTGCCTGTTCTGTTATCAAATGTAGGAGTTAGTAAGGTAGGCAGGACAATGCAGCAGTTGGGATGGAGTGTATTGGTTCAAGACAACATTTGAAAGAAATGGGAATTCTTCAGGGAAGATTAATCCAGTGAGTAGATCCTGTTCTTTCTGCCACTCACCTGAGGGTGAAGAGAGAGAATTCAATATTCAGTACTGATACTTGTCCCACAAAACTGGTAAGGTTGGCAGATGTATAGGGCCCAGGTCTGGGCCCCTGATTATTTGCTCTGACTGTTGTTTTGCTGACTTTAACCATTTTTACATTTCTGAAGTTCTTAGCAGCTGTCAGTGCTGCATTCTGGTTTTAGTCTTTGTTTTTGAGCATCAGTTGGCATGTGGAGTCCTCTGATTTACTCAGGTCAGAATGCTCTGGTTGTGTCCTTATAGATTATGTGCCTGTAAATTTCTTACAATATTTTAAAAAGCCATAAATAACTCATTTTATTTTAAAATATACATATGTGATTTGCAAGTGTTTGGGAGCAGCAGCAAAATACATCACATGTGAGTAAATTATCCACAGGTTTGAGGGTTTTTAAATTTTTTTTTAGAGTAGTAAAGAACTTTGTCTGCTTTTGGCTTCAGTGATTTGCTGTCAGGTCCTTTGCTTTTTTTGATTATATTATTTTTTTATGTATTTCCTGATTTGATTTTGTCTTGGCTGATGGATCCCTATGTTTTCCTGCATCCAGCTCCAATTACTGAGCAAGCACAAATGATAGCAGGATTCCCTGCTGTCCAGAGGCTTTCTTCTAGCAAGCTGACCTTCTCTGCAGCAAATATCTTTTCTTTGCTGAATCATAAATAGTTTTGTAAGAGCTCATCTACTACTTCATGACCAACCACTCCTGCTACTGCTGAAATCTGAAAAACATCTGTAAGCTAACCTCTGCTCACATGACCATCACACAGTGTTTTCATTAATTAAGTCCTGGAGCTGGTGATCCCTGAGAAATGGTGTTCAGAGGAATGTTGCTTTGTTAGCCTGATGGTTTGGTATTTGCCTCACTGAGAGGTTGGCTTCATTCTTGTTCTCCCTGTCTAGTTCAAGTCACTCTGCTTTGGGCTAGTAAAAAAAAAATACTGTAGTTATTAAACTCTGAAGGATTGTCTGAAAACTGCTTTTCTCTCAACTGGATTGCAGGAGACATTCTTCTGACAGTTCTGTTAGGGATGGGAAAGTTCAGAGGGTAAAGCATGTGTTTGTGTCTAAACCCATGGTGGGTGTCACTGAGGCTGGAGCCATGAATCCTGTTTGTGGGAGCAGAAGGGGTATCAGCCTTGAGCTGGTGTGGGAACAAGGCTGCAGCTGAGCTGCACATCTCCACTTCTCCATGTGCTACAAGTTTCCTTAGCCAGGAGATCTGCAGAAGTGCTTGACTTCCTCTCTGCTTCTGAGACTTCTCTAAATGAATAGGACCCACTTCTGTTAAATTCTTTAACTTTTAAACATGTTTTTATTCTCCCTCGCCTCTTGTCTTCCTTCCCCAGAGGTAGCCCAAGTGTTTTAGAAACAACATAGTCAACTGGAGCTCATTGAATAATTCAACTGCTGCCTGAAGTGATAGGAAAAAGAGGACGACCCATTTAATAAATCAACCAGAGCTAAAAGCTCTGTGGTTTGTAAAAATGTTCATCTGCCCTCCCTTTGAACTACCCGAATTTCTCTTCTGAAGCATGGGGTTTTTTTCCCCTCTCAGTTGGATGTTCCCTGCTCTGGAGGGGAGCCTGATCTACCTGCAGGTTATCCTTACAAGTTGGTTCTGTTAAGCAGCTCTTTTCCAGAGAGTACCAGGGGTTGTTGCTTCAGGGGCATGAGGCACTGGGAACCATTCAGGCCATCCCCACAGTGTTCCTGGATAACTTCCTCTCTTGTGGCTGCTTCCCCATTATTCCTACTGAGGGCTTCTGAAATATTCTATCAAAGTCACTGCTGCAGCAGGGGCTCCTCAAGAACTACCAGTGTCACCTCTGAGGTTCCTTGCCCAGCTTAAGCCCAAGAAATGAAGGCATTTTGGGGGCCACTGAGGTGTGCTTTCTGAAGCAATTAAAAGTGATCTAGCCTTTTCATATATGCTTTTGCTTCTCTTCAAATAAATAAAAATTCTCAAAGTGAATTTTATTTCTTGTTCGTGCATTGTGCCTGTTATCTGAAACAGGTTTAAATGCAAGATACTGTCTTTAAGGGACATTGCTTAGAAATATGGGAAGTCAAGGGAAGTTCCTAAACCTTTTGCTAAAGACATTCTTCTGTCTGTAGTCTGTGTCAGACTTCCATTTAATCCCTTTGGACAGGCGCTTGCCAGTATATCAGCGTGTTACTGTATAAATTGCTTTTTCATTGTTGTAATTGTAAAGTAATCCCTCTGTTATACCCACCCAGTGATCACTGCATTATCTTTTTGCTGAGCTGCAACATTTCTTGGTGCCTGGTGGTGTCCTGCCTGTTGAAATGAGAGATGTTTATTAAATTGACTTTTCAGTTGTGGTTCAGTTGAAGAACTGGCAGAGTGATCAGTAGGAGAGTCTTGCTACATGCCTTGAAACATCATCGACTCTCTTGTAGTTCATTGCTTTTTTTGTTTTGTGTAATGGTCCTTCCTTCAATCTCTGTAACTGGTCTCATGGAAACCATATCAGGTTACTGAGCTTTGTGTTCCAGGGGCTGCTGGAGATGAATTTGTGAACACTGCTGTGCATAAATAAATGATTGTAGGTTGGAAGTCAGGGTCTGGGGAGAAATGATCTGTTTGCTTCTGTTGCCTGTTTTGAGCAGAGAGCTGAATTAGCAGCTGAAACGTGTGCTGTGGTGTGTTAAACAGCATTGAATGGGAGGTCACAGAGATAATCCTGGGGAGAGGCCATTGAGGCTGGTACTGAGCCTGGACAGGCTTTGCTGTTCTCTGCTCAGTGCTGAGGTGGTGGCTTTTTCAGTGAAATTTTGTACCCTCTGAAGCATCCCAAACCTTTTGCTTAATCAAGAGGTAGATTGCAAGGTAGCACTGTGCTTGATCATTTTGAAGAGCTTTTGACTGGATTTGTTTTCTGCTGTGTTTCTTATTTTGTAAAAGGTTGACTTGCTTTCTCTGTAGCTGTAAGGCATTGCAAGAAGAGGCTTCTTCCCCAGCCCTTCTCACCAGTGTATTCAAAAGTAAATTTAAAAAAACCCCACTGTGTGTTCTAGTTCTTTTCTCTTGAAACACTGTCAAATTCAGATGACTTAGTCCAGACATAAGTTAGGGACACTGAATAGTGTGTCTGGATTTTCTTGCACTCTGTCTTCTGTCCAAGCTGGGACCTACTTATGTGCCTTGGTTGGTGTGCTGTTGGCAGCCCAGGGTTCAAAAATTCCCCCAGGTCCAGGGGGGGAGTTTGAAGAGTTAAAAACCATGAAGAAATGGAGGCATCTCCCATCTCTTAAATATTTTTGCAATTCAGCCTTGAGAGAACTCTTAGGATTTTGTTTTTGAAGCCTTTCTGTGGAACCACCAGAGTTACAAATAATTCAGGCAAGTACTGAGCTTCCCTAAGAGGTGCAGGTACTCAGTGGCAGGAGGTGGCACAGTTCCTTGCCATGTAAAGCCATCATTGCAGAAGTCATGCTGATAAGGTTGGCAGCATCTGGCTGTGTGATGGGGAAGGATTGAGGAAAGGATGAATTATTGTATAACAGAAAGCTGGAGTTTATATATCAATGCTTAACAGGCTCTTCTTGGCTTAAACCACCTCACCTTTCCCTGTAAATTAAGGTCTCCCCCTCGCCCCCAGACAAAATACTGGGACTTTGTTCAAGCTGGAGGTACTAAATAAGGAAGAGTCAAACTGATGTAGCAAAAATGTAAAATGCTGGGCTTCTTTCAGGAAGTAGTTCTGAAATACAGCTTTTCACTGGCCGTGTGGAACAGTAGGAGCAAAGGGCCAGTGACTGGTCTTGAAGTGCTCAGTCTCTCATGCCTGCCACCATGAGTGGTTTTGTAGCCCATTTCTTCTTCAGGAAGTTATTTTGCAATAGTTATGGCTAATTTGGGGACATTTCAGTGTATCTTCCAATGAGAGATCAGATATTTTTTTGGTATGGTTTGAAGCTCCATTTAAAGCTAAGCCTGCCAGTTTTCACAGATCAGCTTTAATTTTATTTTCCCCACTTGCCATACCAACAGCAAGATATGTTATCAAACGTGTGACCAGGCCAAGTCAATAAATTCTAAATGCATCCTAAATTATTTTCTGTCTGCCTTGCACATTTTTATGAGTTTGTTGAAAGGCTCACTTGATGCGTGTTCAGATGAGCAGGGGAAATTAAATTGTTTTCCCTTTTCTTTTCTCTTCCCTCCCCATGATGAAGTGATGTGCTTTGGCTTGAAATTACAAAATGTCTTTTAAAGATCTCTGAAGTAGACAACAGAATTGGTCTCAATGGTCCTTTTTCAAAAGGATATCTGGAAATGCTTTTTTTTTCCCTATTCAGAAACAGAAAAGCTGAGGGTTTTTTTTTTTCCCCATGAAATATTACTCTACTACTGAAAGGCTCTCCTTGCCTAATGGAAAATCCTTTATGTTAAAATAGGACAAAACATTCAAGGTGTATGATTTTCCTACTTTATCATTGTGATGCAGCCGTGTTATTTTTATATTACCATGTTGAGGAATCAAGCACATCAGGAGGTGATGATGTGTTCTGGTGAGTGGTTTGCTGTTGGCTGCAGCACAAGCCTTGTGTCCTCTCACAGTGCTGGGTGCAGCCATGCATCTGCTTGGGCTGCTCCTGTGGAAACTGGTTCAAAACCACTTTGCTCCATCTTTCATCACCTCCTTAGATTGTTGTATTGTTGTATCACTGTTCACACTTTGCTGTGCATAGGAGATGAAATCTGTTTCCATAAGGTCTATTTGGTTGTTGTTACTATAAGCAAAACAATAGTGTTGTGTTATTTCTAGATGTGCTTCTGCCTACTCTGTGGGGGAGGAATACCAGGCATCACAAGAACTCGAGGGCTTCTGAAAATGTTGCCCAGTAAACTAGGGAAAAAACTTAAAAGTGATTAAGCCAGTAAACCTAGAGGTACCCAGTGATTTATTTCATCTACCTCAAATCAGCTTTAAAGCAAAGAAGGTTTATGGTATCATTCAATCACTGCATAATTACTGACTTATAAAGCTCCTCTTTTGACCAAGAAAGTGGCTCTTTGCTGTAGACAGCTGGTCCCTGGCCCATTAGTCTGTCAGAATGGCTGCTGTTGTTGTGCTTGGCTGTTTGACAACCCAGGGAAATACTTGGGCAGGTTTCTGTAGGTAACCCCTGACATCCTTCAAGTGCAAAAACGTTTTGTTTCAAAGCCCAAGATACATCTTCATGCTGAGGTAGTGGAGCAATTTGGATGGCTCAGCTGGAGAGCAGTTGCTGTGTGTTTGTGGGAGAAGGATGTGGCATTTTTAAGGGAGAAGGATGATGCTGCTGGAAGGCCAGCAGCTCCTTGGCTGCCTGCCCTGGAGCCTGCCAGCAGATCCTGTGGCACCAGCCAGCCTCACCAGCACAGCAGATGGACACACCAGCACTGTGGTGAGCTGTGCAGTAACGAGGAGTGATGGCCTACAGTGAACCTCATCTATTGATTAATTAACATGGAAATTAGCAGCAAGGGTGCAAAGAAAAGAGAGTTTTCCCCAGAATGACCTCTGTAAAAAGTGAGTGAGCTGGTGAGCCACAGAAAAGACTGAAGAGGCTTTGTAAGAGAAGCATGTAAGTGTATGTACAAAAGACAGTCAAAATTGCTTGTAAGGCTAGAAAATTTACAGAATGGTGCTCTAAAATGAGTTTACCAGCTCACATTCACATGACTGGGACATTCCTTCAGGATTTGTACCTGTTACAACAGCCACACTTGTCTTACTGTCCACATGAAGAAATAGAGATTTGACCTATGAGTGTATGTAGAGCTGGCTTCAGTTTGGAGACTAAAGAACTATTTTTACTTTTCTGAGAAAAACGTTTTCTAAAAGCATATGAATGATCTGCAAGAGCAGAAAATACTTGAAAAGTTCATGTTAATGTTAAGATTGAACTGAGGGAATTCAATACATTGGAAAAGGCTTTTTTCACCGTGTAGGAATAAGAAGTAGGTTTCTGAAATGCTTATTTTACTTTTGTAGATATGGAGTTTTCATTTGCTTGTCAGCTAAAAAATAAAAACTTCTCTAAGCTGGGTTGTTTCCTCCTTTGTAGTTTGCTTTTTGCCTTCCTTTGTTATTAGCCTGTATTAAAGAGTCCAAGAGATGATTGTGTTGATACTTCCCAGGAGTAAAGAAGCTGCTATTAATATAGCAACTTCAGCAGAAATTTAGATTAAGCTTCTTGGAGTTGAAACTGAGGCTCTACAAATAACCTGAACACTTACAGCTTGAAAAGCTTCTTGTAAAGAAGATAAACATGTCTCTTCTCTATTGATGGATGCCATTGGGGCAGTTTCTGTACATCTCTGTTTCTCAGGCTCTCTGTTATGTCATTGAAGGAGTCAAGAATCTCACTTTGTCATCCTGTTCCCTATATACAACCCTGAAAATGAGCAATCCCTAGGACACACTGTCAAGTATGCTAAGAAAAGCAGTGATGGACAGCAAGTTGCAGGAGATGGTTTATTTTGGCCCAGTGCCTTTGATTGAAAGGGGATTGGTAATAAAAACCCTGAGGCAGAGCTCCTGTGAGTTGAATTTGATGGTTGGAGAAGGTTGTTGTGAAAGGTGAGGAAGAAATGGCTCCTGCTCGTGGTGGAAGAAGTGGCTTTTCACATTTACTGAGTGGGAGTCTGAGTGCTTCAGGCACATACTGAAGGAGATGGATGTTGGTCAGATGCTAAAGTAGGGTGGGCAGTGAGGAACCAGAGAGAGAAGATGCTGTTGAACATACTGAAGGAGATTAGGACCTCTGCAGAAATAGTAGCTGATATTGAGAATTTAAGAAGATGGACTAGAATCTTGAATGCCTAAGGAAGGTTTAGCAAACACATCTGAATTTCAGCTGAATTGTGGGGGAAAAAGTGTGAGGGGAAGAGGACAAGGTGCGGCCTCCAGGTCGTGTCATTTCACTGTTGGATGTTGGGATATTCTTATTGTCACGAGAGGGAATCACAGTCAGTGTTCATGGCAGTTTAAAGTCCACTGGAGTTAATCCTTCATGTTTGAGTTCAACAACATTTTGACTTTTAGCAGGAGCCTAAAGTGATATGCAACATCTGTGTAGAGCATTGCTGAAATTCCTGATAAATGAGTTCCAGAGGCAGCCTTCTATTTGTGGGACATTTCACAAAATCTGCCACACAGAAAGAACAAACTTTTTCAGCTGGGCTCTTTAGTGGCCTGCAAAGTTAATGAACCAGAATCTTCTCTTTGGATGATGGAAGAGACAGGAGTCTCTTTGCTAAGACACTGATGCACTTCAGACTTAGTGCTGTTGCTGACCACCAGTGTGCCATGTAAGCTCAGGATGACTGGAGGCACTGAAGCACTGGGGAATAATCTCTGGACAGTGTGTGCCTCAGTTTCCTCTACAAAATATATAGCTTTTAAAATGAAAGCTGGGTTTGAATTTCCCATGATGTAGAGAAGGTAGTGATTGTGAAATGCAAAATATTGTTGGAAGGTGGTTGAATTATTTCAATTTATATAACACAAATGGAAACAAGGTCTGTATTTGCTTGGGACATCTCCTGCAATACTGGAGAGCTGGTGATATCCCTGCTTTTGTAGCAAGGTCGCTTCTGTCAATGCCATCCAGATGTGTATCCTCAGGGTTTGTGTAAACATGGGCTGCACTGCCTGGTGTTAATGGCTCTTAGGCTGTCTCCCAGCAGGGTCCCACCCTTGTGCTTGCACCTCTGTTCATGCACTTCTGTGGCATTCACACTGCTTTGTCTTCCTCTGTTCATCTGTCTTGTTTCAACAATTTTGGGGGAATAAAGGTTGCCTCCTTTCCTTTTTTGGGAGAGAAAAATTTAGAAAAAGGACTAAGAAGCCCATCATAGACTACTGTGAATAGGAGCAGACCTGAGCATTTTTGTCTCTGACTCTTTCTAGCAGAAGAGAAGCAGTAAATTTTTGAATAGATAAAAGCAGTGCAGGGTTAACTATTCCAGAAGTCATCTTATATTAAGATACTTGTGATATTCAAAATGGATTGATCTAAATGGAGAGAAGCAGGGGCTTGGGGCTCCATTCATACTCAGTGCACGGTGTCACAGGACTGGCAGTACCTGGGTAGGTGCACTCAGGTATTGCAGGACAGGAAGGTCAAGTGCCTGTTCTTAGATGACCTTTTGTCATCCCTGCTCTTGCTTCTCTTGACAAGTTCCAGGTGATTTTCAGTGAAGCTCAGGAAAAGGTTGTGAATGGTTTTTCCTCTGCTGCTGGGTGGAGAAGGGACACTGTGGATGTGCAGTGTGGAGGATGAAACCAAGCATGTCCTCTTCAAAATGTGCAGCATGATACTGCTGTTGTTGAAGGCATCAGTACTGAGGTCAGTGCAGGAGATAACTGCTTTGAGCCAGCATGGCCACATTCCAATCAAAACTTCATTTTTTGCCTTATTGTGTTGGCCTGAGCAATTCAAATGTTTCCCAGTTTCCTGACCCAAATCTGTTTTGTGCCCCTGGGACAAGGTCTCTTGTACACTGCTGTCTATTCAGTGTGTTTGTGTGAGTTCCAGAACCGTTTCAGGGATGGTGGAGAGTAGTATAGAACTCAAGAAAAAGGATAATAAAAACTTCCCATTGGCTTTTTTTTCTGCCTCTGACTTTTTTTTTTTTCTGATGTGTTTTTCCTAGCTGAGGCAAAGTGTTCCTTCATTTGAACTCTTGCACAGCCATGGATTGAGCAGAGCTGTGCCTGAGACATGTAGGTATAGATGATAGCTCAGTGGGGTTTCCTGATGAAAGGTGTCCTGCATCATCAAGTGATGGCAGCTCAGGCTGGGCTTCCCATTTTAGGGTAGCTGCTGTGGTGTTAACCAGAATTAGACTGCTTGAGCTTCCTATAAGATCTTTAAAATGAGCTCTGAAGAAATAGAAAGTGAATCTTCTGAGGTTGTGAAAAAACAGCTTGTGAAAGATTAGAATGTACCCCAGGAGCCAGGGGTGGGTGACAAGGGAAGAGCTTGACACTACCCACTGCTGCTGATGCAGCTTTCAGAGTGCAGCTGCCCAGCTGCAGAATGGGAAGTGAGCACGTTTTTTCTCAGTTTTGAGAAGTGAAGTGGCTGAGAATCTGTAACTGTATGTTATGCTTAAATGCTTAACTGTAATGGAGTTGTAATTCAGAGATGGCCCTTGTCATTGTGGTTATTTATCCTGGTTTATAACATCCAGTTGGGAAGTTTGTCTGCCTTCAGTCATTTTGCTTGCCTGATACTTAATTGTGCTTTGCTTGTATGAGACTTGGCTCCTGACTCAAATGATGCCACATTCATTCAATAGATTTGCTGGAGATGAATTTTCCTCTCAGTGCTGAATCTGGGACAGGAGTCAAGTAGGTTCTGTTGGCCTAAACATTGGCTGAGCCCTTCACTGCAGGGTCAGAGTTCTGCACAGGATTTTGTAAGTGCATAAGAGCTGCTTCAGTTTTTTTTCTTTCTTTCTTAATAACACAGCTGCTCTAAATAATGTGCCTACACAGCAGCTGGGAGGAAAAAATTTACAGACCAAGATGGTTGGCTTTTGTTTAACGTTTTTAATTGGCAGTTGGTGTGCTGTGTAAATTCACCCTGGCTGTCCTAACAATATTTGTGCAGATTTAAGTCTTTTTGCTTTCTCACACCCAAATTACTGTAATTTCTCAGAAGAGCCTGTTGTTTCATATAAAATTTGTGTACATTGTACAGTTGCACTTCTGTGGCTATATTGCAATGTAAGTTTTTGCCTCCTGTGTAAATCTTGAGATTATCAGCCCTGGTGCCTGCTGAAGTAATGATCTGCACCATTTCAGGTGCTCAGTGAACAGTCAAGAGGATAGCACTTGGCAGTTCCTATGCTGTTGCTGCATGGAAAATCAGTTTCACTACTTTCAAATGCTTAAATTCATTATCAGCTTAAGAAGCTTTTCTTGCAGAAACGGAGGGATTGGTTAATTACTCTGCTTTAATTGCAGTCACAAATGGTACATACTTGCCCCTTCCCAGGGCACAAATGATTCCATGGCTAAAAACTGCAGTGCGAGGGAGGGCAATTAAAGGGAATTATTTCAATAAACAGTTTGTACTGAAGCCTTTGACTCCCCACACCCACCCACCCTGACCAGTGTTTGGAAATACTTGAGGAAAACACCACTCCCTCAGTAGGAACTCAAGCGTGGCTGTGGCTTTGTTTTGATTTGTTCCAGTTGTGTTTTGCCACTTGGAGTGATGTTGTGATGGGCTTGTCAACCAAGAAAAAGGCTCCCAGACATGTTGCCATTTCTGGTTTTCTCCAAGGCTCCAGCTATTGTAGTCCACCTGAAGATCAGCTCACTCCTCAGAAGCAGAAGGGAGCAGTGTTTGAACTGCTAATGCAGCCTCTCAGGCCAGTCCATGTGCTGACTTCAATTACCATCTCCTAGAGAAGTGCCCCTGTTTGAGGAACACTTAATCATATGCTAACATTACCAGAAAAAGGTGTAGTTATCTTCTGAGCTATATAAATGCCAAACTGAAATGAAGCATAGAAAGGTGAAATGTACTTTTTCTAAAGGGAATCACAAGTGCTGTGCCTTTCTGAAAGGAGTGGATGCAGGATATAATTGAGGTCGTGTGGGAGGTGCAGGTGCAATTCCTTGTGCCCTCTCGAAGGTGTGTTGCCCTTGTTTCCCAGGTGAGCTCTATTGTGCATTTATAGTCATCCTGATTTTCAGAAGAACAGTTGTTGCAGCTCTAGGCAAAATAATGAATTCAGAAGCAACAGGTGAGGAAAAGGAAAGTGGATTAATAATGAAACAATTCACCTGTTCTCTGCCATTGGGAATATTGTCCTTGTTCACTCTGGAAGTTGACCTTTTTTCCTGAAATAAAATTGGGAAGTTAGAGGTAACCATCCCAAAATCCACACAAAGTCTGTGGAGGAACTGATGGTAGAAGAGACAGGAAGCTTTCCTAAAGCTCTGCTGTATTGAGCTGTGGAGTGACTGAACATTCTCAAGGGGGTCAGAGACCCCATAAACCTGGGCAAGGCTGCAGGGGACAGACCCCCAGTGGGCAGAAGGGTGGGTAGGCTGAATGGGTGTCTTCTCTGGCTGATCTTGGCTAATGCTCAATGAGCTCATTATTTAGATGCTCACAATGGATTGGATAAACAGTGAAATAATTAACAAAGCTTAAATGGTTATTGCATGGTTTAGGGCTGACTTTATTTAGATGAATGAGGTAGTTCATTCTACTGTTAGCTGTGCCTTAGCAAAAAGGATTTTTTCCTCCCCTCTCTTTTTAATGATTAAACACCACAAACAGAAAATGCACTGTGGCTTTTGCTGGAAAGACATTGCACGATGGCCTGCTTCCTTCAGAGGGAGTTCATCACAGACTCCCAGTGACTCACATGCAACTTCTGAAAATGCTCTCTTATTTTCTCAAATGTCAAGAAATTCTCAGGGTCTTTGATACAATAGATCATCAAGTAATGAAATGTGGATATTTGGCTTACTGTCTAATTAGATCATGTCTGTAGCACGATATTCCAGGTACTGTTAGGGTATACTTAGAAGTCTGTCTTCATTTTTGCCATTCTCTGAGCTGCTGATTGTTTTTCCTCAACTAGTTTTTAGCCCCAAGTAATCAGTCAGTAGAGCAGCTTACACTGGAATGCTCAGGGTTTCTTTCTGTAACCCCTGGTCAGCTGTAGGACTCCAGATACCTCACACTCTGTGACTGGGCACTAAACTGCAGATCTTTGATTTTTCACTGTACCTCATAATCTCTTTCTGTGTTGTGTGCCTTTCATGGTTCTTACCCAGTACAGATAATTTAACAAGACTTGCAAGCTGTTTGCTTTAGCTTTCATTCTTTCACACACACACCACGTGTAGCCCATTGCCTCTGCCAATGAAAAAGAAAAGCAGTTACCAGAGCTGTAGACCCCTGACCTCAATTCTGCAGGTTTTCTCTTTTACCTGTTGCAGTACAGCATCCTGTCTGTGCAGGGCTTGGATCTTGTGAGAAAATTCAAGGGCAGCCAGAGGGGTGATTGAGATTACTGCAAAAGCTGACCGAGTTTCTGATGCTCTAAGGTATGTCACAGATGGGATTTTTCCCTCGTTCTTTTCTTTTTTTTTTTTTTTTTTTTTTTAAGAGCAAAGGGAGAAAGACATTGACCGTGACTGTGCAGATCAGTCCTTGAAGAGGATGCTCTGTGTACTCTGGCATGGTTTTTTGTTAAAGGTGTTAGCAGAGAGACAAAATCAGCTGTCACATAAAGCCTGCCTTGAGAGAACATGATTAGTAAATCCCTAGATGTGAACAGCTCTTCAGAAATATCAATCAAGGCAATTTTATTTCCCTGTCTCCTTTTGCATGGGGAGGGTGTGTGTTTTCATCTGGCCTTCCCTCACTAAACCCTTCAGCCTTTTGGTACTGCCCTGGTCATCTGGCTACATTTTGCTAAGACTGTTACCTCCCACCATTCCAAGAATGTCTCAAAGATCTGGAAGAGCAACTGGATGGAAAAAAGTTCTGTTATTTGTCTTGCTTCATCAGAAGGCAGATTTCAGGCAGGAAACAAGGCATTTAAGCACATTCTGTAAAAATGCTTGTTGTTATTTTTTTCTTTGTACTTCAGTTATTTTCTGTGCTCCATATATAAAATTTTCAAAGGTTTTTGGCATATTCTCCTGAATTCCTATTGCAGACCTTTATGTGGAGGAAAAAAACCTGTGAATTTGGACAGACAGATGCATTTGGGTAGGTGTGTGGTCTATTTAATTTTAAATTTTATATATTGCAGTTGTCCTTGCATGGATTTTATTATTATTAAAAGTGGCTTCTCTCCAGAGTAATTGCTCTGCTTTACTAGTGTTTTAATTTTATTTCAAAAGAGCATTGTTTTTCCTTCAGGACAGTGTTTGTGTCAGGAGTTACACTGAGAAGCTGTAGCTGTACCTTTCCCACAGTCAGCCTCCAGGTAATCTACAGCTACAAAAGACATCAAGGACTCATCTGATCAGCCTGTACTGGGAAAGTAAAAGTTGAACTCAAACTTTTTGAGAGCTTTTGCTATATTTATATCTCAGAAGAAGTCACTAGCACTTCTTGTCTGGGGAGATCTTTGCAGGAAGTTCCCTTTAACTCTGTTGTGAAGAACCTTAGCAATACTTTCCTTTTCAAGAACAGAGAAGCAGATAGGTGAGGTAAATCTAAATCAAATGTCTTTTTTCTCTGATGGCCAAATGTGGATTTAGAGATCAATTCAAAGGTAACTGTGGCTTCTTCCCCATTTCCCAGACCCTGCCAGGTGTGTTCCCCCTCCCCCTGTCTGATGCTCTCAAGTTGTGGTAGTTGAGCTGCAGTAGCTCCTTGTGGCCTGCTGGAAGAAGCTGCTCTGGATACCTTCAGAGCAGGGGCTGTCTGCCAGGCTGCCTTTTGGGCTCTGTTCAGCCATTCCCCAGAGCTGCTCTGCAGACATGACAGAACAAATATGACATTTTTCAAAGGACCAGGCAGGAGTTGTTGTGGATGTCATCTTTCACCATCAACTGAATTATCTCTGCATGCAGATCTCACTTCAGCATGGACCTCATAGAAGTGCCTCCTCCATCCTCAGTGTCCATGCTCCCAGGGTGAAGCTGACAGTCCAAATCATATCTTCCCATCTTCTCACCTAGTCTGATTTATTTAATAAATAGATAAAATTATGTTTGCAAATTAGTCCACTGGATAGCAGTTACCTTGTATGACAGAAGAGAGGATTTGATCTGGCATGTACTTTGTGTATTTGAAATAATTTTTCATAATCATTTGATTAAAACCTTTGACTCCCCAGCTATTCTGCTGAGACTGAAAAATACTGCAATGTTTTAATAGCTCTAGCTGGATTTTGTGTGATATTCCTGTTCTTTTTTTCTTCAAAGCAAGCAATGAAAAAACAGAGGGAAAAGGAAAGCCCAGCAGCCCAAAGCTGTGTAGAGTTGATATGCTTGGAAATTAATCATTAATGTCTTGCAGGTGGGCAGTAAATGTGTTATGAAGTCTTCTGTGTCTGCATGCAGGGTAGTGAACCAAAACTATGTGAAGTGCATGGAAAAGATCCCTTCAAGCCTGGATCCTTGAAGAGCGGAGGTGCCTCCAGGAACAGCTCAGTCTGTACACAGGGGGTTATTGAGGTTATGCTGCTGTGATCATGTGCATAGTTACTGCTTCTCCAAATCCTTTCTGTAGGTTTATGCTGTATCAGAGCAGCTGAAAACAGAAGATTTACAATTTTTTGCTGTTGTATTCCTTTTACTAGCATTTGAAAGAGAAATACATCCTCCTAAATTAACTGTCAAAGGACTTAATCACTGGGTGGGGCAGATATGCTGAATTAAAGAGGAGCAGTTCATTGCTTTGAGAGAGGTTTGCCATCTCTTGGAAAGATGAAGTGCTGTACATGGTGCCATGTGGCATGTTGCAAATCTTTCAGAAACAGCTCTCCCAGACAGGAGGAGTCATCCCACCTTTTCCATTTGCAGTGTTCTAAGCACTGTGTTGTGCACTGATGTTTTATACAGGTCACTTCAAAAGTCTTGCTTGTCAATGCCCATTATCAAGTGCAAATTTGTTTGCCAGACAGGTAGCACAGATCCTGCAGATTCTGTTTGCAGCCTGCCTTACAGAGGATGTTATTCTCTGAAGGTAGCTTTAATTGTACTTGCAAAGGCCTCTGATTTAGGAGTGTGATTTTGTGCTTCTCTGCAGCCTCTTCTGCTGCTTATCAGCATGACCTGGTAAGCATGACCATCTTCCTCTGTAGGAAGCTGTTCTGAACACATCACAATCACACCTATTTATATTGATAAATATTTCTTTGATGATATGCTTTAACCATTTCCTGCAGTAGAATTGAAATTGTACTTTTAGGCTGTCTTCAGCTTTGTTTTCTTGAGGTTTTAAGCTGAAGAAACTCAAGCCTGTGCTAAAATGTGTTTACAGGAGGGTGGTTGTAGGACTGCTCTTCCCCCTCTGCTACTGCAGGCTGAGCATAGGTCATGTGGAATTAAATAATGGCATTATGGCTGCACCTGAGACCTCTCTGTGAGAGCAGTTTCTGTCTGAATGATGTCAAATGCCTGGTCCTTGGGCCTGCCCAGCTTGCAGTAAGCAGTGTGTTGGTACAGTGGTAAAATCTTTGAGCACAGTTTTTTAATCCAGCTGAGACACCCCTTTTCTATTGTAGAGACCAACTTGAGACTATTTCTGCCAGGGAGCCCAGCATGGCCTGTGTCAGGGATGCTGCTGCTGCAGTCTGAGTTCACCACTGGGTGTGGTAATTACAGCTGTTGATATTCAGGTTTCTGAATTGGACTGAGTGGGTGTTGCATACGTGAGGGAATGCTGAAATTGGAGACCTGGACTAAATAAACATCAAAGCTCTCTGAATTTGCTAGGAAGGCTGCCATAATGAGTGCTTGTCCTCCCATACTCTGACAAAGGGTTTTCTGGCCACTGCACTGTGTGGGTGCATCCAGGGGGTTTAGGAGAGGTGGCATTGCAGTGGAGGGGGAATGTCTTGAAGCATAAATTGTCTCTCTCAGGGATGAGGATGCACAGCCTGTGGTGGCATGTGTTTAAAAGAGGGAGGTTGCAGGACTGCTCTCCCTCTTCATCTACTACAGTCTGAGCTTACACACAGAGGCTGGTGCAGGATGAGTGCTGGAGTACCAGGAATGACAGGAGTTGTGGTCCCTGCCAACTGACACTGACATGTGTTGAATAAAGTGTCTCATTGAGAGATTGAGAACATTAGAAAAAATTATGTCACTGCAGAGTTGTGCCAGATGTAGTCAGAATCCAAAAATACCTTTCCTGCACTGATGAAAGGGAGTGGGAGAGGATGTGATGGATGTAAAGGTTAGTTTGGTAGTAGTGGCAGCAGTTGCTAGAACAGGTTGGTGTAAGGGATGTAACAATGTGTGAAAGGAACAGCCAGGGTTACTGCAGGTGAGGGGCCAAGAGATGAGTGATGGCCTCAGATCAGCACCTTCTTCTGTGCTTCTGCTCTGTACCACACTTGTGGCTGAAGTAATAGTGTGTGTTGGCTTTTTAAAATTTATTATGGATTGGAGATTTTAAATGCGTTTTCCCTGTCTTCAGCCATAGGTGGATGCACTGTGAATTTGATGAATACAAAAACATAGATCAGTTTTTCAGATTGACTGAAGTGTTCTGATGAACCTCCTGGGTAGTCACCATGCCTGACACCTTTCAGTAACAGCAACAGGGCTCCAGTCTTAGAAGCACAGCAGAGCATATGGGGAACCAATTAATTCAGTAGATATTAATTAATAAACACATTTCCTCTGGGGAAAGCCTTTTAGCACATCCACTGTTTGGCCCAAGATTGCTTGCACGCATGACTGGATAGCAGACATGCTTTCCTGGGTTGTCACTTGGTATTTCTTGATGGCTGGGGAGTGCCTCCCCCAGCCTTCTGCTGGCAGGCTTGGGAGAGCAGCCTGCAGCTGATGCTGGAGCTGTCTCAGGCTCCAGTGCTGTCACACACACGTGATGGCAGCACACATCAGCCTTTGCAGCCTGGCCCTGGGAGCTGGGCTGGGCCCTGCCAGCTCCCAGCAGGCTGAGCTCTCTTTGTGTGGAGCTCCTTCATCCCTGTGTGCATTGCAGTGATCAGCTCTGGGACAGCTGCTGCCTGTCCTGAGGCACAGCCCGACACAGAGCTGCTGTGGAGTGGCCAGGGCATGGTGGAGCCTTCCTGTTGCAGTGCAGCAGCTGTTTGCATCCTCTGTGGCCCTGCAGTGCTGGGCAGGGTAGGCTGGGTAATTCATACACACTGCAGGGCAACTCACCCGAGTTCCAAACCTCCACAACCTCTTGTTCTTTTAGAAGTAAACCCATTCTTCTGTCATCATGGTCCTATTGCTCCAAGGGTAAGAACAGTGAACATTTCTGCTGGAGAATGGTCATTGATGATGAAGACTTTAACATCTCTCCACCTGCTCCTGATAATGAATCAGTTCTCTTGTAAAACTTTCTTAGGAGAAACAAGATCCAAATGGTTTACAAAAGCTTTTTGCTGCTGACCATTCAAATTTGCTTGACTGCTCAAACTGGAAAATGCTGCATAATATTATAAGAAGTTATTTTCACTGATAGTCTCTTCTGTTGTGGGGTTTTTGCTGCAGGTGTGAAGGTAATGTTCTTGAAGCAGCTCACTCACTGATTTGTTCTGAAGTTGCCATTTTAATAGTGTAAAATTCCAATAGATTAATTATGCAGACTTGTACTGAAATTTGCTTCTCTTCCCACTGAGTGTGAAGACAGAAGGCTACTATGGGAATGCAAATCCCTATGGTGGAAAACCACCTTCATTGCAAAATGTGGCAGTGCTTTAGAACTGGCAGAGTGCTGAGGTGTGACTGTACCCAGTCCTGGTAGAGGAGTGGGCCAGAAGTGCTTGCTACCTTCATGGTTTCTTAGGTTCTTAACATTACATGAAATACTCTCCATTAAAAAATGGTTTTATTTCTTGTGGTACATGTGCAGGTGTGAAGTTGTGAAGAGGAGAATTTTTTTCATTAAAGTCTGTAAAGAATATAGAAGCTTCTCTGATGATTTCACTTCCTCTTAGAGAAGTTATGGGTATAAAATTCATGATGAAAAGATTTTATCAATTATATATTTAAAAATAAGTAAAATTTCTAAAGCGTTTGAAATTTAAATATGCTACTTGAACTTCATGGAAGAAATAGTCAAGTGCCCCTTAAGTGCTCATTCACTGTGTGTGTATTTATACCTATCAAAATGTTACTGTCCTTTCCAGCCACATGGGTAACCTTTCCTGCTTGGTACCTGCAGCCTGTATCCTTTGCAGGGAAAAATACTAATCCCTGATGAGTGCAACTGAAATGGTGGGTGAAGTCAGCAGAAATCTTTCTACACAGTGAGCTGGCAGGGCAGGTTTGTAAGCCAGCAAACTGCAGTGCTTTGCAAAATATTATCCAAAAGCACAATGAATTATGTCTACCAGATTCACAAAGCTGGGATTAAGAATTGCTGTAATGTCTGCTGCTGAGGGTATATAGAGCACATTATCTGGTCTATTTTCTGGGTTTCTAAACACATTTTAGATGTGTACTAACAGCCTGTTGGAATATATTTGGTGGCTTTTGTGAAGTGAATGATGCAGTTGTGCTTTGGTTTCGTGTAATTTTGCAAATGGAACCGTGCTCAGTTTAAACTTCTTGGCAAAAAGTAGTTTTCTGTGGTTTTTTCTGTGATCAGAGTTGCTGATGATTCCTTGTTCAGGAGTCAGTTTAATTTCTGCATGTGTGAACTGATAAATGGTGGGAGGCTGTAAATGCTGATGTGTTTGGTCACTGTTGACATAGATAATTTAATTAAGTGTAGAATCAGGCTAGCTTTCTGCCTATGGGGTGTGAAGTGTTCATGGTGTTGGACACAATTTGCTGTTCAGGTTGGATATCTTTGTCTTCCACCCGGGTAACTAGATGAGTACATTTGCTCTTCCTGATGTGCTGTCATCCCTTGTAAGCAAGATTTATTAATTTGGCTCCATCTTTGTGTTGTGTTGTTCTTGTGCTTCCCTGGTATTCATGGCTTGGGGCAGGATTCTCTTGGCAGTCCTCAGCTCCTCTGCCAGAGCTGTGAGCTGTCCTGCCCCGGGGCTGGAAGTGCTGGCACAGGAGCTTCTGGGGGGAGGTGGGTTGTGATACATCTGGGTCTGAGCTCTCCTCCCCTTCCTGTACTGCCCCAAATGAATCACTTGCACGCCACCATGGGACAGTTCAGACCCATTCTCTTCATGCTGAGCAGATCCAGGAGTGTCCCCAAGTCACACACAAGGCATCCTGCTGTTGCCTGAGAGTGTTCACTTGTGTCAAATCAAATACTGGGCTTGTGCTCAGGTTTCTTGTGTTTTATAATCTCTTCCCTGTCAGTACAAGATACACATCTAATGAGAGCTTAGCAACAAAAACATAGTCAAGGCAAACCACATAAAAAGCCAAAGAATGACATTATGGTGTTTGGAAAGCCTTAATAAAGAATCTTAATATAGTGCCCTGTGTGGAGGGAGCTACTGCTCGCCAAAAGATTTATATGGTGAACAAAAGCAGTGTTAACAGGATGGAATTAAAAACTGAAATATTTCTTTCATACTTTCCCCCTCCTTCTCTTTTCCTGCCACTTTTTTTTCATGTGAAAGCCACTGATTTGGCTTCCACATGACACTCTTCTCATTTATGGGTTCTGTCTCTTCTCATTTTTATCTGTCCGCCCTTTTCCCTGGCGTGCTTTATCGTTTGGTTTTGCCCTCCCTGGATAGACTCATGCATTTTGTAATGCTTTTTCTCTTCTGTTCATTTTTTTCTGGTGTTCTTCAGGCTGCAGCACTGCTTTTGCAACTGTTTGCCAAACTTACCATCTTCCATGCATATGTTTATCTGTTACTAACTGTAATACTCCTGATTTAGCAAGCTGAGATGTAGAATATTATGGATTTTTGTCAGATGAATTTATTTGTTAACAATTTGTTAATATAATCAAGTGATGGGTTAATCCAAGTCAGCAAATCTGACTTGTGGGTTCAGCAGTACCTTTTTGGAGATGTTTTCTGCTACTGGAGATTCTGGGAAGGAATTAAAAGACACTGGCTTTCTCTTGGGAAAAAAATAAACCCACAAGCTGAAAACCAAAGTAGGATGAACCCTGCCAGTGTGTGTTCCTGAGAATATTCCCAGTGCTGTGTGCTCAGGGTGAGTCCTGGAGGCAGGAACAGTGTTTGTGGCAGGGTGTTGATAGTGGGTGGTGGACTTGCTGCTGCTGGATTTGTAGTGATTGAGTCTGTCTTACTGTTAAAAAAGGTGGGTGGGATGAATGTTCATCTTTGATTCCTTATAAAGAATTGGGAGAAAAATAAAACAGCTTCACTTGAACTCCAGGAAAGACAGCTGTGTGTATAGATGATCCCAGGACAGCTAATGCTTTATGGAGGACTTTGCTTTATTTCTGCCAAAATTTCAGTAGTGGAGATGGGTCATAGGAAAGCCTTTAAAGGAGAGGAGGCAGGATTGGGTACCTGGGTGCTGCATACTCTGCCAGGAGAGGTGCAAATGGCATGCCCTGTGCCGGCCTGATTTACAAAAGGAGTCTAACAGAGGAAGATCATTTGTGTGAAAGGGAGGCTGTCACTGCTGCCAGTGTGCACACAGGGATTTAGGCACTTTGAGTGGTTCTGGCCAGTGTGTGAGCAAGCTGCCTAGGAGTTTCCTAACACACCATATCCTATTTGCAGCCTCAGCTTGGCAGGGCTTCCCTGGAAAAATTAAAGATTCTGTTTTCTGGCATTAACCATAACAAGGAGTGGGAGGGAAGTGCAGCTGTCCTGTCCTAAGGTTCAAACAGCTTGTCTTGCCAACTGCAGAGAATTGCAGCCTTCAGAGCATGAGTTTAGTTTTGTGACTGATGGTTGTTAATAGCAAGTTCTTAATTTCATCCTGATCTCTTGTTTTGATCTGTGTCTGTTTAAGTGAGAAATGGCTCTATCTCAAAAGCCCTCTGAGAACCTGCTTAGAAGTGATTTAGACTGCTGACTCTTGGGCTGCATCTTGTCTCAGTATTCATAATATTTGAATTCCATTGTGAAGTCCCAAATAAAAACACATCAGAAATAATAATGAAAAGGTACTATGTAAATAATCTAGTGCTTGGCAAACGTGATAGGATTGTACAATTCCAGTTCTTTAATGTAGAAGAGCTGACTGTACACACAGTGCCAGGAAGAGTGAGTGGTCATAGAAAGATGCCTGTTTCCAGCAAGTATGTGGAACATTAGTCAGAGCTGATGACAAATGGAAAAAGCCAAACCCATTTAACTAAGGAATTGAGAGCTCTTTTACTTTGCTGGTGAAGGTATTTACCTCTGGGCAAGTGACTTCCACCTTAGTTTAAATGACTTTTTCCTTTTTGAGATTCATGCTGTAATCGCAGTCCTTGCTGAATGCTGCCTGTCCATATTGAGCACTCCTATGATAAACTGAATGGAGCCAGTGCTTTCCCATTCATTTGCTAGGTGACAGTGCCTGGAGAAGTGGTGCTCATCTCTTCTCTTTTCCCCTTCAGTTCCTGGTTCCTGCTGTCCCACAGCTATTTCAGTTGTGCTGGCACAACAGGTTTTTGGGAGCTGTGCTGAAGACAGCAAAGGCTGGGCAATGGGACACAGTCCTTCCTGAGCAGTGGTGGTTTCTCAGCTGACACAGTGCTCTGCTTTGCACTTTGGCCCTGCTTGCAGTGCTGCTTGGCAGCTGAGAAGGGGTTCCCTGGTGTGGGGAGAGGCAACTGTAGCCAGAAGATGAACAGGCACCATCAGCCCCTTCTCTGGCCGACAAAAATCTCTTTATTGCATGGAAGTGGAGCTTGCTGAGGGCAGGCGGGGGGGATGGGGATTTCCTTCACAAGCTTTAAATAATTTATTCTTAGCCTGAAAGATCTTCAGAGTGTTGTAGCAGTCAAGTGTGAGCAGTTGTGTGCATGCAGGTGAGCACCTCTCCATTATCAGGATTATGAGCAAATACAAACATGTTTCCTAAGAATAATTAGGCCCAACCTGTTCAGCAGCAAAATTTTTCCTTGTGTTTCTTCTTTATTTGCACAATTCACACTTGCTGTCTTAAAATTAAATGATGTGTGTGCCTTGTCAGTCTTCATCACAGACACTGGCACTGGTTAAACCTTTCTCTCTGAAGGGCTCTCCTTCAGCTTTCCATTATACCTTTAGGCACTTGACCTGTAATCAAATCACTCCTTGACCCTTCTTCTGAGGTTAATAGCTGGACCTTAGGTGTGAAAGAGAGAGCTCTGATCCTGTTCTCTGGCTCTTCTGTTGGGTGTGGTCTGAGCCAATGCAGTGCATCCACATCCTTCACAGCTGTGCATATGAGAACTGAACTTGTTCTTTGGAGCATTTGCCCTCGTATCCAAGTGCTCGCTTTTTGTTTGTTTGTTTGGGTTTGTGTTGGTTTTGTTTTGAGGTGGTTTTTGTTTGGTTGAGTTTTGGGGGGTTGTTTTGTTAGTTTGTTTTTTGAGTTTCTTTGTTTTGTTTTGGGGTGGGTTTTTTGTTTCTTTTTTTCTTTCTGTGTTGTTTATTGCTAGTTTAGCTCAGGCACTTGCCCTTTCCCCAGTGTGTGAGGTCTGGTCATGTACAAGTAGGGGTAATAAGGTCAGTCTTAGGGAATAAACAGAAGATGTGTGAAATAAACAGGCTACTGGGCAAAAAACCATCGGTGAACTCTCTTGAGTAGTTGAAATAGCACAGTAACTGCATTGCACTTGGGAAAATTGTCTTTCTGCTGGAATCTCTTCCATTTGGAAGATTTACAGCAGTCAGAGCAGCCTTTGGCTTTGTTGACTTGTTTGTGTCTTTTGGTGGTCCAGTGGATTTGTACCTCTCCAGGGACCTCCTGCACAGTTCCTTTCCTGCTGTCCCTGTGCTGCTCCCTGGGGTTGCACAGCAGCAGGAGCCAGGCTGGGTCAGAGGCTGCTCCCACCTTCCTGCTGGGCTGTGTGCAGGGCACAGCTCCTGGAGGGGGCTGGAACACGGGGGGTGAGCTGCAGAGGGAAGAAGCAGTGTGTGATTTAACAGGGGTCATCTCTTGGGCAGCTGTGTGGGCTGACATAGTCCTGCTGCCTCACTGCCAGGCAGAGCTGCTCTGGGGCTTAGTGGGAGACACTGGTGAGACAGGTGATTGGATTTATTGTCAATTGCTTTGTATTCCCTAGAATGAGAAATAATTTCTTTTAAGGAACAGCTTTCTTGGAATGCAGGCCTAAACAATCATCAGTGGTCTGTTTGTTCTGTTTTCCTCAGGATTAGAAAAGGTTTTCTTGGTGTTTTTTTTTTTTTTTTTTTGCTTTTTGTGTTGTGTGTTTTTCCACAAAAAGCATTTTGGTTGCATAGTTCAGATCTACCAGCAAGATTGTGGGTGGATGAGGAGATGAGTTAAATTTAACACTGATCTGGTATGGCTTCTAGGACACACAAATAATGCTCCAGCCATGGTCATAATTCAAAGAATGCAGAGATGGTTTAGATCTGCCTTGAAGTTAAAAGCAATTCTCTAGGGTAGTTTTGTAGCAGTGCAAGTGGGCGTGTGTGTGCCAGCCTAGGACTGGCTGTGTCTGGCAGGCTTTGCTCTAACTCACTAATGATGTGTGAAGGTGGCTGGGGTAGAGTCTGGGACACACAGACTGCATAAAGAAACTTGCTCTCACCTGCCAAACTGACAGTTGGGGTTTTTTTTCCTGTTTTAGATGAAGGACCTAGCTTGTACTTCTGACTCCCAAGTGCATGTAAATTTGTGGAGTTGATCTCTAGTAATACATGCATGCCTTTAATTTGTGATCCAAACTCTGTGGGGCCTGGAAGAAATGAAATCTGAATGCTTGTCTTGCAGAAAGGAATGTAAAATTAGTCATCCTACACCACCCTTAATGCCAGTGCTGTAGAGGCAGCAGGTGGAGATGAAGAAAAAACTTGGTGCAAAGTTATAATCCATGGTATAACCTCATCCCACTAAAAGTTTCCCTAATTTAGCCTTGGTTAGTTCATCTGAGACTCCAGAGAGGAAACAAGTCAGATCTGTTTTGGGTTTGGTCAAAGATTAGGCATGCAGATTTACATTGTATTTGTCTTTGGGAGGTAGTTTGGCAAATTGCAGTGAACTCTCTGTACAAATCTTGGTGAGAAACAATCATTTCCTGCTCAGTTTCCTACTGGGCAGGCTGTCCAGATAAACACTGGCCATGCTCTCCACAGTTAAGGGAAGGAGAGCTCTGTGTGCCAGGTGCTCTTTCTATTTTGGGGTTTGGGGTTTTTTTTGGTTTTTTTTTGGTGGGGGTTTTTGTTTTGTTTTTGTTTTTTTGGTTTTTTTTTCTTTTTTCTTTTTCTTTTTGGTTGTTTTCTGTCCTGTATAATTTTCATATTACAAATAACAGCTAATGCTTCTATTTTACTACTTGATCTTGCTGAACTACTGGGAGAAAAAGGGTTATGTCTAAGGGACTGAATGATGACTTGTGATACCCTTGTCCTATTCTCAGTTCTACAGAGACTACTTACACTGGGGCTTTGAGGCCTGGATTCATCCTCCAGCTTTAATGCTGTCTTGAAGCACTTGATACAATTCCTGTGCAGAATCAATGGCAAGAGCTGCATTTGTCCAAGGAAGTAATGTAGTGTGTGCAAGTTCTGTTCTCTGAGGCTCCTACTCTTCTTTTTGACTGACAAGAAAGAATTAAGTTATCCTGCATTTAGATACCTTGCTCAGCTGTCTAAAGTTAGATGGTGTGAATTTGAACCTCTTACTCATCCATTCCTCCTCTGGAAGTTGTGTGTCCTCAGACTTCCTTCCCAGGAGCTGTTGAGGTGAGCAGACAGCTCTGTCACATTGCAGCACTGTTGCCCTTTGCAGTGCAAAGCTGCTAGTGATGGTTTTGTTCAGAAAATCCAGGGGCGTGTGTGGTTTCCTGAGCATTACCTTAATGTAGTGGCACTGATTAACATGTAAGTTTGAAGTGCATATCATCCTTCAGTTGAAGCTGACTGAGATGTAATGTCTTGACATCCGTGGTTAACACCCAGTCAATCTGCAAAGCAGGGCAAGGCAATAGAGAGCCCTGAGAGACACCTTGTCAGAGTGACAAATTGCCCTTTCTGATTCAAAGGACCAGCTTGCATGGCAGTGCTAAACAGCTCCTGGAGAAAGGGGAGGAGAGCATGGGAAAAATACCCTATTTGTTTAGGCCTTCCCATGTATTTTTTGTTTGTTGCTCAGACTTGAAGCTCTTTGTTTTCCTTAGTCTGAAACAACTTAACAGCAGGTTGAGAGGAGCAAAGCCTCTGGGATTCTGCCTCTCCCACTTCTCGTTCTTATAAACTGTTTACAATCTCCTTCAGTTTCCTAGCTTTGTATGGAAAAGTTCAGTGGGTCAGCTTTCCCTTTAGCTTCATCCATCATTCCAGTCAATTAGAAATAGTTGAGGGCCAATTGCCCGGTCTTCCGTTAACTGAGACACTTCAGATTGTTTAGAACAGCATAAAAGCCCTCTTTGTTGACCGTGGGGCAGGCGCTGGATTTGCCCGGTGATGGGCAGGCACCGCGTGGCTGAGCAGAGCCCCAGTGTGTCCTGCTCTACTCCAGGGGTGACTATTGCTGCTCCAGGCCTTGGCTGGGGCTTGGTTCCCTCTTCTTCACCTCCTCCTCTTGCTGTCCCTGAAAGGTGTGATGCCTTCAAAGGGTGAATTACCACCAAAAAACCCTCTCCTCTTTGTGGCTTTTCAGAGCTCCTGTAGTTAAGGGTTTTCTCCAGTTGCTGAAATGTTCCTTTTAACCTTGGTGCTTTAAAAGCTCTTGGCATTATTTGTTCCTTGCTTGTCGTGTGTGTTTCTGAAGGACAAAGGAAGTGTGTAAGTGTTCAGGAAACAGTTGGTGCATTGTGGTGTGGGGCTGAGTTCATTCTGGTACCCTGTGCCAGGACAGCCTGCTTTCATTTGGGGCTAACATTTCCCTTCTGTTCTGAACAGCCTTAGGGGAGAGCTTGTCAGAGCTCCAGCAGAAGCTTCGAGTTTTCTCATAGGGTTGGTGTGTTTGGGTTCACATGGAAGTGCATGGAACCCATTGTATACATATATATACATAAATATATATGTATTTATATATATAAACCCCACATTTTATTTCACATGAGAAAACAAAAAAGTAAGTTTACTAAATGGAGGCTTGTTTATCTGCAGCAAAGTAGATATTTATGTATTCCCATATTTAAGTCATTGTCTATATTGCAGACTCCACTTCCAGTATCATGTGTGCCTGGGTTTCAGTACAGGCTGGTCCATGTGCTTTTTGTTGTTCTGGAGCTATCTTGCTTGAGTGTGCCATCATTTGATCCCAGTTTTGGTACAGTGCTTCCCCAGACATGAGGGATTTGGCTAGGTCTGGCTGTGTACTTGTTCTTTGCTGCTGAGGACTTGGACCTTGCTGTGCTTTTTGAACTGGGGGAAACAGCCTGTGGCAGTCCTTGAACTTCAGGTCTCCATGTGCCTGGGGAAGGTGCCCTGCCTTGTAAAGCACTGCAGTGTATGAGGGTTCACCTGATTTTGAAGAACAAGCTAGAAAGAGTGGGATGGTCTCCTGTACTGCTGCCCCTCAGGTGGCCCAGGCTCAGTGATGGGCACGAGCTGCTCAGCTTGGAATCCAGCTTTTGCCCTGCTGAGATGCACAGAAAGCTCTCAGGACAAATCAGGGCAGAGAGCACAGCAGGGATCTTGGGGCTGTGGTGAAAGATGGGTGCTCTGGCAAGGCAGGAGGCTGTGATAACCAGATCTGAGAGTCTTTAGCTGCTGGAGTTGATCTTGTACTAGAAAAAGTCTACCCCAAGAACACCAAGTTCAACAAATTCCATCAGTGGTTTCCTTCTCTGATGTCCCAGTCTGATGCAGATCTCAAGACAGAATTCTTTCAGCAGCTGTGTTCCTGCAGATTTGCCTTTTGTCTTCCTCCACATGCCTTCAGCAAATAAAAGCTTGAGGACATGACTGAGCTGGAAGTGCAGACCTGAGTGGGAAGGAGACCACTGGGGCACAACATCAGCCTGAGACTTGACTGCAGCAGAGCCAGTGTTCTCTTGCTTTACACTTAGAAATAATCTCATGCTTTGCAGAGATTGAAGCCTTAAAAAGTAATTTAAAGAGTAGTAGAGGAGAGAGAATCCACATTTAATTCAATTAGCATTGTTGTCCAGTGCCATTAATTATGCCCAGACTTGTACTGTGTTTCACAGGAGCTGATACACTTGAGCTTTGTCTGTGCTGGGGTTGGCTGAGGACAAGTATGTCCACTGATGTAGAATCCAGCCTTTGTGCTTTGCAAAACCCCTGGTATCTGACTGTAGCCTGGAGTAAGGAGTAGCTGGAATAGCCTGCACTGCAATCTTTAGAACAAAGGAGATCTTGGGACAATGAAGATTCAATGTACATGATTTCAGTGTTCTTGAGGAGAGGCTGTTTTAGTGGAAATAATCATCTCCTGCAATTTTATATTATTTCCAGACTGTTTAAAATTGTTCCATAGACAGAGAATAAAGAACCTTGTTTACTGTCTTGAAGTAGGATGTCTGATCCTCCTGGGGGAGGTTATTCTTTTATTAAAACAGATATAAAATAGCTACTTTGATGGAAATACAAGGCTAGGAATTGAAATGGTGATGATTACAGAAGCTATAGTAGTCTAATGCAAAATAAGCCCTAGGAGATATGTGCCCTAAATGGTAAATCACTGTTCTTTAACAAAATAAGAATTACAGTTACTTTATGTTTCTTGCTTATTTTACAAGGTCTTTAGCTGTTTCATCTGCACTTAAATTTTACAGGCTGGAGGTGAATTGATTGTTGCTTTGTGTTGTAAATGGCCTCCTTTTTTAAAGCACACTGGAGATGCAAGTACAAATCAACAGGATAGGATTCATTTAGTCTCAGAAAAGCAAAAGTAAAAGGAAGAGTCATGACTGCTGACACCACATGCAATAACTGCACTGGAATCTGTTCTTATCATTTGGTAGTTTTGTAATCTCATTGCTTTTGCTTTGGAAGCCTCCAGTAAGGTAAATGAGTATATGTTATTTTGAACTAGAAACAGCCTCCTTCTAGCAGGCAGGGAATACTGGTAGCATTATTCATTAGGGATGTCATGTTCCAGCCCTATCCAGCAGCTTGTGGTTTACTCTGGATAATTAGGCATACCTGCCAAATGTTTGGGATCTGAGATGCTGAGGTGTATTTAGCAAAAAAGAGCGTCCTAAATACTGCCTTCGAAGCTGAGCACAGAGGAAGTAGTTGAAAGGGGTAATGTGTCCCAGTTTCTGCAATTTGTGATGACCTAAAATCCTTAATGATGGTGTCTGAAAACAGATAACGAAACCTTTGCATCTTTTCTACATTAATGTTCACTTGTGACAGCTCCAAGCTAGCAGTGGAGAGAAAGGACTGGGTTTGGAGATCAAAGAACAGCCTGGTTCAGGCAGTTTGGGGTGAGCTGGGTGACAGGCTGTCCCCTGGCTCACTGCATTCCTCAGTAGCTCACACAGTAAGAAGGAAGACACAGTTGATGCTGGCTGGGCACCTGTCTGTGTTGAGATATCTACCTCGAGCTGTGCAAGCTTTTTGCCTCTCTGATGCCAGGGACAGTCTCTTGCTAACAATAGTTTTCTCTTGTAGGAATGCAGATCTGTACCATATCTCCCTGAATCTTCATTTTAGAAGCAGCCAGAGGATAAAACCCAGCACAACGCTCATTTAAAGTCAATATGCTCTAGCTTGCAATTTGCTCATGTTTAAGTGCATAGCTTTTAAGGTTTCCTTTGCCCACAGGCAGTCTGAACACAAAGGCAGGCTCTCTGGTTTTTTTTTTTTTTAATAAAGAAAAAGTATTGCAAAATCTCAAAGAACAAAATACTTCCTTCCACCTTCCATATCCTCAGGTTTATTATCAGAAAACAGAGGCTGCCTGTATAAAGTCTAGAGGGGAACAAAGAGATGCCAACACCTCAAGTGCAGCTGGAAATGAAGGTGATGGATGAGTTCTCTGTGTGTACATCCATGTGTGAGAGGAGTGAGAAGGTCCCACCTTGCAGCAGTGGTGAGCTTTACAGGGATAAGGTGTTGTGCAAAGCCCTCCACATGTAACTGCTTTCTTTGTTCTTGGTAAGCTTTGGTTGAGTGAAGATGAATAAAAGTTCTGAGTCTCTACTCTATTGCAGAATTGTGTCAATTATTCTCTTTGCAGGAAAGCTTCGCTGTGGGGTGTGAGAAAGGGAGTTGCAGTTATAGCACAGTATCTTCAAGAAAGATGTGAAGAGAATAATGCATTTATTGCAGGAGCAGTTCCCCTTCTGGAGCCATGCACAGAAGGCATGATGTGCCATCTGAACTCTACCATGAAGAATTCAGCATGTAGCATAAGTTATTTGCCATTAATGACTTGAGTCCTGCAGACTGGAAGGAGTGATTTTCTTTAGGATTTCAGAAACCTTATTCTCATTGATTGATTCTGTAACCTGAGTTATTCTGTGGTTTCAATAGAAATGGAAGTAGTGCCTGCTTGTGGTGCCTTGCCTTTGAAGGCTGTCTCTGTTGCATTTTGACTGAGGTGATTGGCAAAGGCTTATTGTCATGGTCTTGGGTAATATTAGTGCTTACCTGAAAATGGGAGTGGCTTCCTTACTGAAGTGTGTGTTCCAGAAGGTCAGAATACAGCTGTAAATAAAGGAAAACTGGGCAGGGGCATCTCAGCTTCTTTAAAGAGAAATAATAGATCATGCAAGAATTAAATGTGAACCTTATTGAGACATCAGCAGTAAAAGGTCACTGGGGACCTGCACAAAATATGGCACAGCAAAAGGAGAAATCCAAAGGTTATAGCTGGGTTGAAATACAATTTTTCTAAATGACACAAGAGGTAGTTTTGTAGATCCCTGGTGATGAAGCTGTTCACATGTGAAGAATATTTAAACCTTTATGTAGTTAGGTTGAGCACCTCTATTACAACAGTTTCATCCCAAGCCTTTTTATTTTCCTATGATGTGAAGAGTTTGTCCAGAGTTTGCTTTCGGCAAAGTGTGTTCAATTTGCAGTTTTGGGCTCCGTGTCATTCTTCTTGGATTTTCTGGTTTTTGTTTTTAAAATATGTGTAAAAATATGTGTGTGTGTGTATAGTCCTTAATACAGGATATTCTTTGAGTGTCTGACAGGATGTGCCAACAGAAGCCCTGCTTTGGCTTTAAAGCCTGTGTAGCCAGATACCTTCAGGGCTTGTAATGAAATGAGCAGTTTGTAGTTTCATTTTACGTGGCTGAGGATTCATAATGCTGGGCAAAAGTCTGAGTTCTCAGTACATAAGCTGGTTCTTTATTGGCCTCTTGCTGGGAAACTTCGGAAAGGCATTCATCTTCCAAAGGGAGCTTCTCTGATTTCTGTGCTGGAGCACACAATTGCATGGGAAAAGGGAAGGTTCAGGTGCCGGTGCTGGCGAGCAGCAGAGTGTTCTCTTTAGGCAGAATCCCTGCAAGAACCCGCCTTTGATCTCCCTTCTTTCTGTTTAGATTTTATTCTGTTGTCTCTCTGTTATAAATTTAAATAAGCTTGTAGCCAGTTAGACCTTACAGACTTAGTGAGGATGTATGGAGGGAAGCATTTCAGTGAATTTATCTCTAGCCATGAAGTTTTTGTTTAATTATTATCGCTTTGGGCAGTTTGGGAGAGGTGTCTGTTTAATTGTAGGTGTTGATGTTTTATAGCCTTCTCCAGTCTCCAGCTGAGTGTACTTGGTCAAATGTAGAGAAACTTTCAATGGTGTGTAAGATTAACTGCTCTGAAAGCCAGTGGGCCTGTTCACTGCAGAACTGAAAGAATGCTTTTGCAGAGAAAAATTCCACTCCTTCTCTGCTGGGCATTGAGGAAGCTTAAAGCAGATTTAAATTTAAGATAGTCTGTTAGTCTGTTGCCTGTTAATATGAAGTACTTGATAGATGCTTCACATGATTTGTTTGCTGCACTGAGCCCAGTCATACCAGCACAGTTGCAGCAAGCTTTTCTGAGACAGAAAATACTCCTTTCTCTGAATCTCTGCTTGTAAATTGTTGGGTAAAATGTGAGCTTTTTTCAATCAAGGAAGCTGAAGTCAGTGGAATAGTTACACCATGATGGTAGAAGTAAGAAGTTGATTTTTTTTTACCTGCTTCTTTATAGGAACAAAGCCCCAGTAACCAGACTTCAATAGCAATGATGCAAGAGCCTCAAGAAATGGTGGAAGAGACAGTCACTGTGGAGGAAGACCCAGGCACTCCCACTTCCCACGTGTCTATTGTCACTTCTGAGGATGGAACCACGAGGAGAACTGAAACCAAGGTGAGAGGTTAACAACCACTGAGGGAAATGGCAAAGTGCCATCTAATCATGGAATAGAAATAGCAGGGAGTAGCCTGAGTGATGACAATCAGGCTATTGTGATTTTGAACATGGTGTTTGCCAGCAGAGCTGAGTTCAGGGCTTTTTCAGTTTCACCTCTGTGTCTAGATTGCTCCATATCAGCTGTGCTGATACTGCTGTTCATGGAGCTGTGTACTGAACAGTAGAAATTATCCAGGCTGACCAAACAAAAACACCAGAACCCCTCCTCAGGCTGCTTGTTCTTGTAATATTCACTTCATTCTGCTGAAGCAGTTCGCAGCATTGCCCTGCAAACAAAAATTGATGAGTTGGTAGGGCTTGGCTGAGGAAAATATGTCTTAAATTAGTGACAGTCTATAATAACATTATATTATGATTGTGCATTTGTCCTGTGGAACAAGAAACAGCCTATGTAAATAACACCATAGCATTGAAAACCTGCAACAATCTTGTGACTGGCATCTTACTCCTATTGCATGGGGAAAGCTGGGTGTGCTCCCAAGTGACTGTACCTCAGGTTTGGCTGGATTACAGGTGTTGCAAGTGTTTTAATTTTCTTGATATCTTTTTGTTCTTGTGTAAGGTAATTTTACAGTCTCTGTTGAGCAGGTGCTGTGTGGTCATGGCTGCCTTGGATGCTTCCAGGGCCACTGGAACATTACACAGATAAAGGGTGATTCCCGTTTTAAAAACTTTTAAACAGGACTGATATAAAAAAAAAATAGGGGAGGGGATTGTTCAGCTGTGTTAAAAGGAGTTGGAGAGAGGTCACTGTGTAAATCAGTGTTTATTTTCACTGGTGTTCCAGAATTGCAGTCCTCTAGGATATCTATTCAGGACATCAGATCCTCAAGTTGAAGTAAATAAATGTTGATTTCCTGAGGTCAGTAGGCCTATACAGATGATAATAAACTGAGTATCTGGTTTAATAGTTGTTGCAGTTAGTTACAAGGTAAATATAACTGGCCTATTTTCTGATTGTTGGAAGGAGATTAAGGTTTTAAAATAAAAACAGATGAACAAAAAAACCCCACATTTTTATTAGCCCTTCAAATAATCTAAGGTATTTAATTTGTGACTTACATGAAAGAAATGCTGTTTTCTTTCTAGTGGCAGCAACAACTGTTATTTGCTGGAAGGAAGTGATAAAATTACAGTGGGGATGGACACCTTTTTATATGTACTAATAGTAGTGCATAGTTTTAGAAGGCTGCAAGGGCATAAGATTATAGCTATGACTGTAAAAATAGAGGTGAGGCCATGGCTCACCTAGATAACAGGACCACATGGGGTGAAGTAGTTTGTCTGGAATAGTTGTGGCACTGATAAAAGCTGTGTGTTTGTCACAGCTCAGAGGTGTGATTTTCTCCTCTGTGTTGGGGATCTCCTGTTCTTCCCACAGGAGAGCACAGTGGCAACCTCAAAACAGGCATTGTGGCTGCATATGGGAGAGGAAAATTGAAAAAACCCAGCAACCCTGGAGCTACTGTTCCATTTCAAAGAGCAAGGCTTTCTTGTGCTACTGCAGGTCATGGCAGGCACTGAAGTGTGCCCAGGATGGGGGTGGGATGTGGAGCTGTCTTACTCTGCATTTGTGTTTCAAGTAATGCCACTGACTGCAGCTGAAGCACTACCTGGAGCTGTTTCCTAGTAATTCATTGCTACAAGGACCAACAAAAAAATACTGAAAACCCAGTTGTTGAGAAAAGTGATTCTGAAATGTCCAAACACAGCCTGGCTTTGCCCCGAAGAGGTGCTGAGACTTTGCTGGGGTTGTTGCCTCTGAAATGGTTTTGTTTGACTTTTCCTTGCTATGATAAAAAGACACAGGTTTAACAGCTCTTAGATACTAATCTGAGATCAGATTTTACAAGTTTTTTACGTCACTTTGGTCTTCAATTTGCATTTTGTTTTGGTAGGGACTGTGAAAATGAAAACCATGTCACTGGGGTTCAGTTGTGTCAGTTAATTGCCCTGGAGTTAATTGTCATTGACACAATCATTTCTAGTAGGTGTCACCGTGGTGCTTTCATAGCTCATGCTATTGTGTGAGAGCCTTACAGAGAAAATTAAGTTTCCTGGTACCTCTGTGCAGTGGCAGAATTCTGACCTTGCTGCTCAGAGGAGAGTGCTGAAGGAATCTCCCTGGCATGGGAGATGCAGCCCTGTGGCTTCTGGCCACCCCATGGGCCAGGAGCAGGAGGGGTTGAGCTCAAAGCTGCAGTTTTGTGTCTCTGCCTCTTCCTTCACAGATTTAAAGAAATTGAAAATACACTTTACAAATCCCCCCCCAGACCAAAGCACCCCACATGAATCTGGCCTTGCATTCAGTGTGCAGGTGGTTCTTCTTGTCCTTGTAGAGGAGCAGCATTTCCTGTGCTGGGCATCCTCACATCTCGTGTCAGCAGTCCCCAGGCTGTGAAGCTGAGATGGTCACACTGTGCTCAGGGGGAGTGGGTTTGTGCTCAGCCTTTCTTTTTACTCTCAGCAGTAGACCTTTATGCTCTACATTGCTCTCTGCTTGCTCCAGGCCCCTTTAAGGAAGGATTTAGGACCTGTTCTTGTTGTGTCTATAACTAAGGGCTCTGCTGGACAGTGTCAGCCACAATCTTCAGCATATCTGTCTTGCAAAGAAAGTGGTGGCATAAGATACTTCCTGTGACAGAGTAAATAACACAGGTCATGTTTTTTAAGAGCCAGAGAGACCAGAGATGTTTTTCAAATGTATTCTTTCTTTGCTGGATAGTTTATATGGGGATTTGTCAACCTTATGCCATTTTTGGATTCTTAAAATGAAATTATCACTTATTTTTGTTAAATTGTGTGAATTTCTAGCTTGCTGGAGAATGATGCCTCTTAAATTCTTCTTCTTGAAATGCAGCACAGCAAAGGCTGTAAACGTGAATGCTCCTGGATGCTGCTGTTCCTTTATTCTCTGTTCATTCCCCTGCTGTTTCAAACCCATAATTTATAGAGGTTATTCTTTTCAATAGTGTATTAAGCAAACAACCTTAATCTAGATGCATTGACAGTTTTGCTTTGCTTTTCCCTCATCTTTGAAAATGCCTGTAGCAGTGAAGCAGGAAGAAGGCGTAATAGAATTTAATATTTGACATATTTTAAATAGAGAACATCTGCCTTTGCAAAATGAGATATCTCTGGGTAATTTTCTCCTACCTGTTATTCTTTTAGTGTTATACTAAGTCCCTACATGGCATTCATTGCACAAAAGATGTAGCAGATAACACTTCATTTCAACTTTATAATATCTCTGGAAGCCAAATACCTATCAAGCTAAAACAGTGAAAGTCACCTTGGGGAGAGACTTCCACTTCTTGCTGCTGGCTGGAGCACTGCCAGGTGTTAAAGGGAGCCTCTTGTAAGTGGCTCAAGAGAACTCAGTAAAGCAAATTAGATGTTTGTGTAAAAGTTCACTTTTTTTTTTCTTTTTTCAGGCACCTTTTATTTTTGTCTTCGGAATGCCAAAAGATTGGAGAGATTTAGGTCACTGTTACTCATTGAAATTGATGTTTTATCATAGCAAACTGTGAAATCAATCTGTATACAAAGTTGTTTAATTTGTAGTCCATCCATTTTCTTTGAGCTTTCCAATACTCAGCAGGTCCAGCTCCCAGCAGTGATTAACTGCTGTTCCCAATTCCTAACATCTGTGGGAAGAAAGTGGTTGTTACCAAAACTCTGGGTTGTGCTGCTGCCAGGTACCCCAAGAGGCAGCTCTTAGAAACTTTGCAGGAAATTCAAAGGAATTGGGCAATAGAGCCAGAATGGATTTTAGCTGAAGTTGAGGGCCCTTTCAAAATGTGAAATACTAGGCTTGAAATTGAAGAGGAGAGATTTCAGCTGTTGTTTTGAAAACCTGCAGGGTGAGTTCTTCCACAGCATTTAATAGAAAGGTAATAGCTTCAACCTGCATGGGCTGATAAATTTTTACAGTCCATAGTTCAAAAATAAGCTCACAGAAATGTCAGGATGCTCAGATGCTCCTGCATTCCTTCTCATCTGATTCTTGGTTTCAACAAGATTGTTATCCCTGTCAGCTTTTATAATGCAGTTAATTTATTTCAAATAAATTAGAGGCAAAACAAAACCAACCTCAGAAACAAAATGGAAGGTGGAATTATAGATAAGATGACTGCATCTGACCATGATAGACCAGTTCCACAGAAATCTTGGTTCTGTCTTTACTCCTCTGTGACTGAGCCCTGTGAGGCACCTCCTTGTACCATATGCAGATGCATCCAGTAAATCCTGTTGTTGGATAGTTTCATGGTTTTTATCCCATCCTCCTAGATAAATAGGATGAGGGACAGAAAAATACAGAAACTGCTTCAAATGTGTGAATGTTTCCTTTATGTTCCTTTGGCAAATGTATTTTCAAAAACAGAATTAGTGAAACCATTATCATGGGGCCTGTAAGGGAATTTTGTTACTAAAATAATTGTTATTTGTGGGGTGAACAATGATAAGTAAAGAGAGGGAGTCAAATTACCCTCAAAGTAACTTGTAACTCTACATTTTTTATTAGAGCACATCTACAGTGAGGAATTGATGCTAATAAATCTTGTTTAAGATTGGGTGCATCTGAAGGATCAGGTGTCTCGTAGATAAGGCAGTCTGTTGGGACTTCATTTGGAGTAGCTTCATTCTCTCTGGCTAATGCATCAGTATTAAAGAAACCACAAAAATGTTGGGAGAGAAGATTACTGTGCTGTCAGCTACTCAGGATTGCATGTGTTCTTTTAAGAAATATAAATGAAACATTCCCTTGAGCAGGATTTCCTGAAATAAACGTGTTTGGTTTGTTGGTTGGGTTTCTTCTTTTGCTTGGAAACCTTTCATTAAATGGACCTTCATCTATGTGCTGGCTAATTGCTGCCAAAAAGCTTCCTTTTATTGTCCTGTCAGCAGCAAAATCTGTTTATCACATGATAAATCTTCTATCTCAATGCCTCTGCCTGATAAATGAGGCATGAGTACAAATACTCCCTCTCTCTGAAAATATAAAATGGCTCTGTTTGATTGCCCCAGTGTAACACCTTTAGCATTACTGAGTGCTTTTACACTATGAGAAATGCAGACTTTAGTGCTTGAGTGAAATGTTCCTTTTTATGTGGCTGACCAAGGTGGTTTTGATTGTCCTGATAGTTTTTGTTTGCTGCTGGTTGCAGTGTTCAAAAAATAGTAAGAGGTGAAGGTGTGCTAATGCTGTAAACTTGTTTTCACATGTGCTGTGCTCCCTGACACTGAGTGTGGCTTTCTGATGAGCCACAGCCATTGGAAGCCTGTCTGTGCTAGTCTGAAAGACAGGAAAATAAGGCAGTGTATCTACATTATATAATAAACTGATATATAAACTGCAAACCAAGCCCTTGCATTCTGTTGGCAATTTAAACTAAAACCCCAAATTTCTGTAAATACTCTGTGGAGTGCCAGAGCATGGTAAAAGCTCACTAAGGTTAACTGCCAGGTCACACATTGTCTAGGAGGTGATTTTCAGTGATCTGAAATTCTGCTTTGTGGTTTTTGTGTGCATGTAGCAGCTCTGGAGACAATGGTCCTGGCTGCAATATTTCTGTGATTATTACCTCATCTTATTTACCAATAACATGGAGCAAGTCTTTGATGAAGGTACCCCTGATCCTGGAGGACAAAGTTTATTCCTCCTTTTGTGCTGTTGCTGCAGCCAGAGGAGGTGTGTTAGGTACTTCTATTGTCTGATTTTAACAGCTTTAGGAAAAATGACAGGTGACAAACAGAGCAAGCATGGCAGCCTGTGTCTGAGAAGCAGTGCTTGGGCTTGGATCTGCTGTGTGATGCTGAAAGAAGGAGCTTTGTGAGGTTATGCAAGGACACTTCTTGGCATTTAGAGAGCTCCTTCCTTGTTCCTTTCCAAGCATAAGTCTCCAGTTCTGATTCATCCAATTGCTGACATCTGCCTTAATTCCTGTTATTCCCATGACTGGGTCCCAAATTCAAGGACACAAAGGGCCAGCATTTTGCACCCAGTTTTGTCATGGCTTTGCAAAACTCGTGTACTTCAGGCCTGAGAAATGTCACTTTCTGCTCTTAGAAGATCACTTATGAATATGGTACTTTGAATAAAAGTATTGTTTCTGACTTCAATAGGAGAACACTGAGCTGTGTTGCTTTGTGTGTATCCACTTCAGAAAGAGCTACTGTAAACTCTGCCAGCTCTTTCTCTCCTCTCACTGCTGAGTTTGTAAAAGCTGTGACAGTGGTCACGCTGACAAGTGGGTGGAAAGGAGAAGTATTGTACACAGGTAACAAGCAAAAACCCCTCTTGGATTGGATGTCATGAAATAAATGTTGAGTTTCTAGTTTCCTTTCTTCCAGTTACTAAAATGTGTGCTTTGAAAAAGGCAGAAAAGACTCAGGGGCATGGAAGGGAGAGCATCTTTCCTGATGTTTACTTGAGGAGGAAATCCCTTTGTATTGATGAGGAAAATTGTTTCAGCTCTGGCTCGAATGAGATACAGAGGTCATGTTTGTACCTGGCTGTGCTGCATTCAGCATCGTGTTGCTGTTAATTGCACTGCTGGTGGAGAGGCATTTCTGCTGCTTTCAGTCTTGCAGGATTTCATTACTTCATTATGTTGAAGTATCATTTGCTCACAGATGTGTGTAGGAAAAAAAATGCTGTTTGGGTGAATCTTTTTTCTGTTTGGGGTTTCTGTGTGAAAACATCTGGCTAGAGGACATGTCTGGAGCCACTTCAAGAGATGTAGTCTAATTATTTTGCTTTGCAGTAGCTTGACTAATCTACTGTTGCCAATCTAAATGTTTAAATCGGAGGTTGTAGGTCAAAATATTTATTTGGACTTCAGAGCTACTGAGCAATCCAGGGTTACATGTTGTGCTTAACATTTCCCTTGAATGTAGCATTTCATTTTGAGACTTACATGAATAAAAGTGTCATTTGCTGATCCTTAGTTATGTCTGTAATAGCTTAGAAACCCCAAATACCTTTTTCCAATTTTGTGTTCTTCCCCTGGTGTGTGTAATGATGTCAGGTAGTTTGGTTCTCCCTCTCATCTTTGTGGATGTGCTGTTTTGTTGCTTGGTTGGGCTGAAAAGTCAGCACTTACTAAGATTAGGGTAACTTTATATAGGTTACAGTAATTTTTGGGGGTTGGGGCTACCAAGGACAGACTGGCATTTGCTGGACTTTTTATTCTTCCCAAAAGAGCTTTTGCTGGTCACTCTGGAAGGCAGTACAGAAGTTGATGGAGCCCAGATACCAACCCAAACAGAAGGCCCTTTGCTGGTTTGTAAATACAGTGGCTTTTGTCCAGCATTGCCTTAAACAGATTACCAGACCTTTGCCACAGAGGCAGATGGTTCTTGCAAAGTTTTAAGGACTCTTTGTTCTTATCCTTCAGCAAGAAAGCCTGAATACAAGAGCCCTGTGGACATTTACTATTTTCAGTCTTTGCAAATTCTGTTTTGAAATGAAATGTGATTTATGGAAGTACAGATAAACCAAAGCTGTATTTGTATGCAGATTTTTCTTCAGTGTTTTAAACAAGCTCGTCTAGCATGTTTAGGTAGGTGCAATTGCAAAAACAATATGGTGTTAGTGTTCATTATTGCAAATTTGTTAGTCACCAAAATAATGACAACAGCTACCTGTTGGGCTTGTGTGGTGGTTGGTGGATGTAAGACTGCCTTAAAAGAGAAAGCAGGTGTGTTGTCCACAATCCTGAAGCCCAAACCTTCTCTGTTCGAGATCACGGTTTCCTAAATATTATTGAGCTCCATCAAATTTCACAGAGGTGCAAACTTGATCCAGATCAGGCAGAAGCGCATAACTCTTTCTCTGTTAAACGAGAGAATGTGTGTGATATTTATGCTGTAGCTGTGAGAGGACAGGCTGTGGCTCCACAACATGGTAAAGTCTTCTCTTAGGACAGATGTCTCCTGAAGACATTTTGGGGGAATTGGAACTGGTGTAATGACTTTGTGCTGCTTCCATGTGCTGTCAAATGGCTGCAGTGGTTTTGATCTGGTAGTAAGAGCCCAGAGTGCTTTTTTCAAAGTATTTTTCCACTGTTCATTCTGAAAGCCAGTAGGTGAGCTGATTGCTGCACTGGTGTTACAGGCACAGACAGGAGTTTGCTCTGTGGTGCTCTCTCCCCCTTCTACTCCTCCACCTCCCTGTTTCTCACCACATTATGCAGCAAGAAGAGCATTAACACATTTACTCGCTGCTTCCTGCCAGGTTACCAAGATGGTCAAGACAGTCACCACAAGGACGGTGCGGCAGGTGCCGCTGGGGCCGGACGGGCTCCCCGCCATGGACGGCTCCTCGCCCATGGGCAGCTACACAGACTCCATCGACAGGAGGTACCTGAAGAACGGGGAGCGCTTCATCACCCCCCAGGCCTCGTCCACCCTGAGCCGCTCCTACAACAGCTACAACGACTCGTACCCCGAGAGCCACGAGGGCCAGTACCGGCCCTACGTCGGCCACGACGGCTACGGAGACCTCTCGGACAGCTACGGCAGCTTGTCCCGGGGCGTCGGCTACCGGCCCCGCTACGCCTACGTGCCCGGGGGCACCTACCGGCCCGACGATGGCAGCTTCACCCTGCCCAGCAGGAGGGAGAACTATGGCCCCGTTGCCCAGCCCCAGGTGCCCGTGGGCAGCAGCGTTGACCTGAACCGCTCTCAGCCCGAGCGCTTCCAGCCGGAGCCCTATGGACTGGAGGATGACAACCGCAGCCTCGGAGTGGATGATGAAGGGTACGAGCTGGATCCAGATTACTCCACTGTGAACAGGAGGACGTCTGCAGGTGTGCCAGAGAGAGGAAGGCCTCACAAAGGAAGGTAAAAGCTGTTTGTTTTTCACAGTGCTGTTCTGCAACTTTTGCTTGTTTGATGATTTACATGCAAACTCTGTGATCTGGTATGTTTTGGAATTACTTGACAGAAAAACAGCTCATAAATGACTGGAATACACACGTGAAGTATGGAAGAGAGGGAGGGGTGGAGCCCAAGGACCCTTTCAGTGATTCTGGGCTGCTTAGTTCAGGTTAAATTTAGAGAAAAGATGACCTTGTACAAGAAGGCTAATGACTTTTTTTCCCGCCTCCTAAAAAGAGTTGTGAATGCACTGTGTTGTCCCAGAGCAGTCCCACACTAGCAAGGTGAAAAGAAGGGTTTGTAATCTGTGAGACTCCTGACAGGTCTGGTTGTGTGCACATCTGCCAAACAAAAGCTTTGAACAGCTGGTTGAGGTTGCAGATGAGCTTATCCCTGTGGTGAAGGGGTGCCAAGCTGTCTTGTGAGTGTATGACAGCCTCAGCCCAGATCTCTGCTAACCACATGCCCTCAGCTGTCTGACCAGGTTGTGCTGAACATCACAGATCTTAGTCCTGTGCCTATAGAAGGGGAGAAAAGAGTATCTGTGTTTTATTTAAAGTGACCAGTTACAAATTACTTCTGGTTCAGCCCAGTTTCTAAGGAATGTTCTATTTTATGCCGTGTTTTCTGGTATTAGCTGTGAATACAGCATAAACAACTATCTGCTATTGCATTTGAGAAAAAAAATCCAACAACCCCCAGGCTTGGGAAAAGTCCTGTTACTCAGCTGAAAGTCATCTTGTACAGACCTGAAAAACTTGTAATACTTTGTTTTCTAAGGGATGTACAAATTTTACATGTACCTGCTTGAAGTCATATCCTCATGATTCGTGTTTTGATATGGATTTAGTTCTCCTTCTTTTCCTTTTAATTTAGAATAGTTTCCAGAGGTGCAAAGAGTCTGGATTCACCTGTCTCTGTGTACAGACAGTCTTTAGTCTTAACATTTTTGACCTCAGGCTTTGCTGCATCAGCAGCAGTTGTTGGTGGGATTTGTCTTGGCCTTTGGAGACATTATGTCATTCATGCTTTTGTGGCTCTATTTTCCCTCCCTGTTCTGGAAGTTCATTCCAAAGCTAGAATCAAACACTTCCAAATTGTCATCTATACTTGTGAGAGTTAAAAAACAAACAAAAAAAAAGCCAGTGAAAAAAGGTGTCAAGGCATATCTCCCCTAACACCCTTCCAAGTCCATTGTGACATCTTTGATTTTGTAGGCTTCCCAGCAGTGGAATCACATCCCTGTTTTGTGGGGCTGAAGGAAATACCTGCACCCAGTGGGTGCCAGAATCCTGCTCAATCCATCAGACTTGGATTTGTGCTTCCCTGAACTAAGCAAGTTTACAGTTCTTGCTAAAAGAAGTCAGGCATCAACGCTTTTAAATTTTTATTAACATTTTTCAAACTGTATGCAAAATGAATAATTAAATATATTCTTAGAACCTACTCATTTGCATTTTAAAATTCGGTGTTTTTATTAAACATCCCTTTGATTTATTGTTCCTTGCAGTTTGGATAGGACCAATTCATAATTTTTCTTCTACGTTTCTTTTGTCATGAGGTTTTTTCCATATTTAATGTGATCAAGAGGCTTTGACAAATAATTAGCCTGACTGTGGCAGCAAACTTTAGCTTTAGCTGTTGAGAACATAAGAAGATTGTATGAGGGCCTCTTCATAAGCAGTTACTTTTTGACATTTCAAAGAAATACTTGAACAGTTCAATAAACCTGCATTTCAGATATGTTACTGATCTGCAAGAAAATAAAGACTACAAGTAGTGCTTTGTAGTAGATGAGGGTAATTGCTAATTTCTTATTCCTCTCTATTTTTAAAAAAAATTTATTTCTGTGAAAGTGATTAAATGAATGTGATTAATTGATGTCACGTTTGATTTCAGAAAGTTAGAATGTGTAGAGCAGGTTTAACAACAGCTCTGTTGGATGCTGTTCTGTGTTACACCAACTTCCATCTTCTGTCCTGAGCAGAATTCCTGCACTGATGACTCTCTGAGCCTTTGTCTCATGTTCTTCCCAGCAGATGCTGCTTCATTAGGGAGTAGTTTAGAGGTAAAATAAAATCCTTACTCTCAGTTCCTCTTCTGGGAGGGCTTGAGTGGAGGTTTCTCATGGGAATCTGTGCTAGTGAGTCTGATTCCCTGTGTGATGAGGAGGGAGCCCAGCTGTGTCTGGAGGGGGTCCTAGGAGGGGGATTACAAGTACAGATTGTTCTTTCCAGCTCTTGCCTGCTCCATTTGATCACAGAGATAAATGCCTATTTGTGCTTTTTTTCTGTCATCACCAGCCTCATTTTAAGCTACTTATATTTCATTTTAAATTGGGGAAAAATGTGCTTCCTCACAAACATGTCCAAATCCAGATAAATGCAAAAAGGCGAATGTTCCCTCTGTTGGCTCATCATTGCTTGTGGCTGGGCTTTCTTGTTTTCTTTCATACTGAGTCTCTCCTCATGTAAGATACATCACTTCCTGCAAGAGCACCTGGCCCTTCTTGTTCTTCCCCTCACTTATGCTCTGGTTTGGTGTAAGTCAGGTTGCATAATAAATTTGGGTTAGAGAGAAGCATTTGGGGTGTACAGTATTGGCTAAATGTTACTCAGGTTTACTTATAAAGGTATTTACACATCTTTAATTGAGTTTTTTCCTTCATTTGCTGGGTTCCCTTTATTATACTAAGTGTTTTATTATAGTTTTTAAAAACATCTAATTTTACTGTGTTCTGGATGTTTTATATACAGTCCTTTCTGCAATAGAAGCAGGAAGTACTGAATACTTTTTTTCACAAAAAACATCCCCACTACTATTTGAATATTTCTTAATCATTAAATTGAAATAAGCACAGATAAAGAAAGAAATGGCGAGTTATAATTCATCTTACTGGTCTAAATAACTTCTGTTCAGCTTTTCTTGCATGGGTGATGATTTCTTCCCAGAGTGGACCATTGCATTCTGCACTTGTGTGAGCATTCCTGGGACCTCTTTTTTCCCTAAGGGCTCTGGAGCAGCTCTTGCCAGTGTTACTGTTCCAGACAAGGTATAAATTTTTTATGTTGACTAAATCAACAACAAAGCAGTTTTTTGCTGTTAAATTATCTATGCCAGAAGCCTGATTTAAGATACTGAGACTGTATTTGGTGGTCACTTCACAGTCCAAATTACTATGACCAGGAAATGACCCAAATTTTAGATGAAATACCTTTACCAATGAGTCTATTGCTGCTGGCTATAGACAGTGAGAGTACTGGTAACACCACACATGTCAGTCTCATTCTTCTTCTGGTGTTTTTTTCAGTACAGAATAAAAAGGGTTGTAATTGTAGATAAAACTTTCAGTCAGCACTCTTGGTCTACATTCACTCATTCCAGGTGTATATGGGCAGCATTAGGATGTTGTCTAGTTTGGGGCAGGATTTTATGGACATGCCTGGGCAGAACAGGGTGAGGCAAGCAATGCGGTCAGTTTGAAAAATACTTGGGGTTTTTTTCTGAGTGTCTTCCTTAGTGTGAATTCAGTTTGCTAATATTCTGGTTGCAGAAGGTGATGGATGAATGGCAGAGTTTGATGTGGTGGGAGGCAACCCGAGTCAGCTCATCCATTGGCAGTTCTTAGGTGTCTCCAGTTAAGGGGATTTTGGTGTTTTAACCATATGGCCCCTAACTCAGGCTTGTCTCAGCAGAGGATTCACTCCAGTTTTGAATCCCCCTGTGTATCCTATCAGGGAGCAGAGCCTGGCAAAAGTAGAATTTCATTCTGCAAAGTCTTTACGTCTCCTCTTCAGTGTTTGGCACAAAGTTTCCTGCTGAAATCCCAAAGCTTTTCTGGTCTTTTATCCAAAGCAGACACCAGCTGCAAACTGTAATGAATGTAACACTTGTAGAAGTTGCTGAGGATTAAATGTTTAAATCCTTCACCTGTTTACTCAAATGTGCCTATGTTGAAGCCATAAGGAAGATGATAAATCCACAAGCTCTCTCCTAGGCTTTAACTATGCTAGAATGTGTTTTGATCAATTCCCTGAGACAGGTGATTAGTGAGACCCATGGCATCCTAAAAACTCAGCTGCCTTGCTGCAGACAGACAGAAGGCAAGATGCTTGCAGTCAGCAACTCTGGCATAGCACCAGAGCTCTTCAGTCCTGAGAGTAGAGAGCTCTTGGTCTCCTGAGAGCAGTATCTGCTGAGGCTCTTGTTAGTCCTGTTATGTATCGAGTGGCTTTTCCTTCCCAGCCTAGCTGCTCAGTGATGTGGAAGTGAAAAATCTCATTTAGACTGTACCTATCTGACTCAGAAAGAGGATTTCTTTACTCAGCCAGTGTGTAAATATGTTGGTGATCAGGGTGTGTTTAATGCCCTGTTAGATTCTTGCTTTTAACTTCTTGCTCTGCCAGTCTGATCTTCCAGCCCTCTGTTAAAGGAGAGGTGATGGGCCTTGTGGCACTTGCTCTGCCTGAGCAGTTGTTCTGCTCCTCTGCAGATGACCTGTTTTGGTAAGCTGCTTCCCCTGTTGATTTTTTTTAACATTCCCTAGCCTTGATCAGTGTATTTGGTCATGTGAATCTGAAGTAGTGTGATACTTGCCGTGGCTGAGCTTTCTTGTACACCTCCTAGGCTCATACAGGATCTGAGTTTCTACATAATTTGGGGTCTTCAAGGTTCAGGTGTGCAGGTGTTTTCCTTTGCTGCCAGGTACGGTTATTGAGTTATGTCCCTGGTGCATTAGCAGTGACTCTCAACACAGTTTCATCCTCAGAGGAATGGTGGATCTGGCCAGTGTGGGCTTATTCCAGCAATTGCAGGTTTTTGGTTTTGTCCTCTTCTCTCCTGATTGTTGAGAGATGCTGTCTTGTTTTAAAGCAGGATTATGATCTTATTTAATTTTTCATTTTAATGATTGATTCTTGACCTCAGGTATTTTCACTCATATTTAATAAGTAGTGATTGACAATTAAAATTGGTGCTGTTGGTACAAGGCTTATGCAGCACTCTTTTATCATAACAGTGTTGCATTTCAAGTTCTAACTCTGAAGTTTTCTTTTGACAAATGTAGTGAGACCAAGGAGTTTTGTTTAGCAAAGAGAAGAGGATACAACATGAGGAAGACAGGCCCATCTGTGTGGTTCTGTTTGGAAGGCTTTGTGGAAATAAAGCAAACAAACTGCATCCCAAGACAGCAATTATCTTTGTGTACCTGCATGGATGAGGAGGAGAGAGAAACTTAATTGGGCAGGTGTAATTGAGGTGATGCACAGTTATCTTGTGGGCAGCTCACAGGACTGAGATGTTCTGAATTGTGAGCTACCAAGTCAAGCAAGGAACAGCTGTGCAATTATTAAAATTAATCTTCTGCTGCTTTTATGAAGTGAAAAAGAATTTAACATGAGGATGGGTTTGAGAAATGAGAGTTTGTTGTAGTTTTAGTGCTGGTTATCACAAATTTGCATTTGTAAAAACAGAATTTTGAGGAGTAGCTAAGGGGTTTTTGTTATTCCTTCTGCCCTGTGTGCATTCACAGAAGTAAATTGTTTCAGTGTTGTTGCTTTCTGCTCGGAGTGATGGAAACAGCTTTGTTCTGTAACAGAAAACACGACTGTCCAGAGAGTGTAAATTACTGTGTAGAGCAACTGCTGAATTATACATATACAAATAACTGCATCAATAAAAGGATTTCTTCAGATTCATTCTGAGTTTTGGATACTTGCCCATTTTTATCCTTTCATTCAGTTTATGGTTTAGAACAGCAATTAAAGCAACATAAAGTCAGGAGAGGCACTTTTAACATTAAAAGCCTTAATTGTACAAGACTAAGTTCAGTCTCCACCTCTGGTTGCTCTTCTCCCCAGAGCCCAGTTTAATTATCAGTCGCTTTGGGATGACAGCAAGTTCCGTTTTCTTCCTGACTTCTAATAGCCTCTACTTCAGCATGACAGCAGAAATGGTTCAATAACATCACTCAGTGCTTTAGATGAAAGATTTTAAGAAACATTTTGTAGCAATTAGAACCACTTGCTTGACTGAGCTAACTGCAATACTGAGACAGTAGCAAACCTGTCCAGGAAAAAACTGTAAGGCAAAAGGCTGCAGCTGGTTTGAAAAAATACATCTGTAAGAGGGTGGTTTATGGCAATAGCGATTAAGAGTGGTGTTTAGAGTATGCTTGTCTGAGCATCAACATGGAAATGTAGAGGAGCTTGTCAGACTTGCTGAAATATATCTGTGGTCCCTGCCCAGGCCCTGAATGCCCTTAATTAGAGTTTTGGTTTGTTGCAGAAGTAGCAGCATTAATGAAGATCAGTGTTTCCTATTAAATGTAATCCAGCTCCGTTGTAATTGCTTTGCTAAGTGACCAAAATGAAAGCGATTTGTTTGATGGCTTGCAGTTCCTGTCATCATTTCATTGCTAGCCAAACAAACACTGTGCTGGAGTCCCATCAGTGCTGAGAGCTCAGCTATGGTTAATTTTCAAGTTCCTCCAAATAAACTATTGAAAACTGTAAATATGCTGCCCCAGTGATGTTTGTGATATTAAAATATTTGCTCGTGGCTAAAATCTCCATATTGACTCAGAGTTACTGAGCGTTTAAATGTGATTTTTTTTCTTTTTTTCCCTTTCTTTGTCTTGGGACCGTTGCTCCTCTCAGGGGCTACGATGACCCCATCGAGACAGAGATGGTTGAGGAGAGGATCCCGTACCTGCACGGCGGCTACGCGGCGCCGCTGGCGCAGCCGGAGCGCGGCAGCATGGCCAGCATTGACCGCCTGGGCAAGCGCTCGCCGTCCATCGACAGCATCCGCAAGGACCCGCGCTGGAGGGACCCCGACCTGCCCGAGGTCATCGCCATGCTCAGCCACCCCATCGACCCCGTCAAGTCCAACGCCGCCGCCTACCTGCAGCACCTGTGCTACGAGAACGACAAAATCAAAAAGGACGTGAGGCACCTCAAGGGGATCCCGATCCTGGTGGGCCTGCTGGATCATCCGAAGCCTGAGGTCCATCGTAAGGCCTGCGGGGCTCTCAGAAACATCTCCTATGGGAAGGATAATGAAAACAAAGTGGCCATAAAGAACTGTGATGGGATCCCTGCATTGATCAGGCTGTTGCGAAAAACAAACGACATGGAAGTCAGAGAGCTAATTACAGGTCAGTGTCTGTGATTTCATTAAGGGATTACTCTTTAGAACAGTTCTTTCAGCTCCAAGAACAAGAATTGCTGGAGATTACCGCACTGAAGGAGAATTTAGATCACTGGCTGCAGCTGTTCTGTAGCTGGACCAAGTTTGTGGGGTGAGATCCTGACACGTGCCCATCAGGAGGTGATTGAGATCATCTCTGTGTGTGTGGTGCACTTGGGATTCCCTGGCTGCTGAGGGATGGATGCTGCTCCTTGGGTGTAGCATGCAGTAGCACATGCTTGGGGTACTGAAGCTGAAATGAGTTACAGCTGCTCCATTGACAGGTAATTTGCAGTGCATGTGCCCTCTGCACGTTGTGACCGTGAGGTAAGATATGCTGAGCTAAATCTTTCCTTGTTAATCTCTTACAAAACAATCCTGCTGCCATGTCCCCACTCCCTCATATTTAGAGAACAGTCAGTCTTGTCAGGAACACTTCCAGCCTGGTGCTGAGGACTCTGAGGCTGCATATAAAGCTGCAGCACCTCTGGGCTGGAAAACACAGATTTTAGGGAGCATAGGGTCTGCTTTTGCTAATCTGGACATGGATTTGTTTGTTGCTAAGGTTGGAAAAGGGAGAATTAAATTTCAGGTTGCTGAGTTCATGCACACTTTGCAGGGAGTTTTCAAACACTTACAGCTCCATTATTTAACCTGTTTTTATTTGAACTTAGTCTTGGGCATCATCCAAAAAGAGCAGTAAAGTATATGCCAAGTTTCAGAGTTTAGCCATTAAGTGGGAAAGGGTGTAAAAAGTATGTCAGCTCTAAAAGTAAGGAGAAAGATATTGTTCTTCAGTCTCCCATAAATCATGAGAAGTGAAATGGATTTCCCTTTCTCTTCTCAGAAGCTGCAGGAGATGTTTGGATGGAGACCAGAGCAGTTCCCATGTATTTCTGTGCCAGAACAGAATTTGTCCTGAAAGCTTTGTGAGGATGAAAATGGGTCCAGGGCTGAAACTGTTTAGCTGCCTTATCAGTGTTGGCTTGTGCAGGTAGATCCTATTGCAAACATTGATTAAGCCATTAGAGGTAAACATCATAATTCTGTAATTTCCTCAGAAATTATAGTAGCTCTCTTTAAGTTTTTACTGGTAATCATAATTCTCTGAGATGAACAGTGGCCTTGGGTGTTCCATCTGTTCTTCCACAGCCATTACAGGCTATTTAGTAAACTAGGTCTAAATATACAGTGTTGAAACTAGCAGAGATACTTTTCCAGCCTTTTTCCAGTGAGCTGGCAAAGGAGAGCTGTCTGTTTTGTCAGAGAACCTCTAAGTAGCACGTGCTGGTTGTGCTTTGAGAGCTGTCTGTGCTCTGCCTCAACATGGAAACTGTGCAGGTGGTATTTATATTCCATTTGTTGCACTCATTTAATGCAATGACAGACTTTATTTTTTTTTTAATAAAGAATATCTGTTTATCTACTGTTCTAGTTTAATCAACACTCATTTCTGGAGTGCTGAGAAGCAGTAAATTTATTTCCTTAGATTCAAGAAAGGAGAAGCCAGTCTATAATTTACTCTGAAGGAATATCATTATAGTGCTAGGTAGTAATCAGTCACTTCTAAGATGGCAAAAGCAAACTGGATGTTTTTTCTTTTCACTGTAAACAGCGATTGCTTTGACTTCCTGTTGCTTAATTAGCTTTAGAGTTCAAATGCATTTTATTTGGCAGTAGTTTTTGCCAATTAAATGTAGTATTTTTGTTCCACCTTGGCTTTTGTTACTTAGAGCTCTTTATTTCCCCTTATTCAAAAACACCAAGAATACTAAGGGTATTAACCTAAACAGATGTCCAGTAACAGATGATGTACATTTAATCTCCACCTAACCAGGAATAATTTCATTCCCCTTCTAAAATGATATCACCAGATCCAGTGTGAGACATTCAAGCATCAGCACAGAAAAGAAGAATATTCCAGCAATGCCTCTGTGCCTGGTGCTGCTGTACTTGCAGTCTGTGTTCAAAGCTCTGGCTGATAATGTGGAATTGTCCATTTGTAAAATGAGCTCCAAAAGTCAGCAGAGAGAAACAAGAGCCAGCTTGAAGTGTAGAGGGAGCATTCAGGCAGGGCTGCTGCAAAAGGTGTTCTGCAGCCTCAGAAATGCAGATCACAATTCCAATGTTCTCATGGTAGCAATCGTGACTTCCTATCTGGGTGCTTTTCCCTAGTGATAACCCAAAGCCTACCTTTGCCATGAAAGATTTTCAGTTTGTCTGGAGTGAAATGTCTGGGGACTTCATCAGCAATGCTTTAGGAAAAAGAAAAATACAGCAGCATACAGCATTTGTGTTTATTTCTTTTAACGGGCTCCAAATTCAAGTTTGCTATGACACATTGATTTTTCTACAGTTTAATCTTTCTTTAACTCAATACTGGCTGTTTTTCAAAAGCTCAGTAGTAATCACCAGCTGGTCATCCCAGCTAAGGACAAATGATAAAATAATCCTACTTTCCAGAGAGATTTAAGTAATTTAAAGAAGTTTAAATAATTTAGTTGTCTTAATTCAAGAGCAGTTCTAGGCTTGGAAGTTTTGCTTCTCTGGCTGTGAAACACTGCCTGCAGGACAGGAGGTACCTGGGTGCACACAGTAGGGCACCCTGTTTGAGGCAGGGCTTTCAGGCAAAAGAGACCATTGCTCCCATCTAATGTGAGAGTCAGTCCTTGACAGCTCCATCCTTCTCCTTTGCTTGGTGATCAGATGCAGCAGCCACAGCTGGGTCTGGTCACTGTGTTAATGGAGTGGGGAAAAAGCCACACCAATGAGTTAAAAACAGCCAGGAGGTGGATGCAGCCTTAAGGGAGAAATCAGATGTGTGGCATCAGTGCTGAACCATCAGTCTGGCTGTGCTAGGATTGTGTTCCCTTGAGCACTTCCCAGCATACACGTTTGGAGAAGTTAGACAACTCTTTTGACATAAAATTTTGGAAACAGGCAGAGTATACTGATACACCACTGCTGCCAGATCAAGCCAGTCTGTAGATTTTTTTTCTTACTGATAGCACTGGTTTTAGCAGAATTTGAAAAATTTCTTTGGGTTAGTGTCATCAGTGTTTTACCAGGTGTGCTTGACATACCTGCAAATGATGTCCCTTGAGGTCAGAGATCTGTGAAGTGTCCAAAAACTGTCTTCTAAACTCAAAGATACATTCATAAAATGCCACAGATCTCACTTTCTTTTTGACATGCAGAGTTACAAAATGTTTCCTAGCTACTGTACTGAGAAAAGCTTGATTTAAGTGTTAGAGTGTCCATAAGTTAATCATGAGTAGAGCTGTGTTGAGAAATACTCCATAAAATTCTTCCTTCATTTCTTGCTAGGCTTGTAGCTGTACTGCTGTACTTTCAGTGGATCATTTTCTTGAGAAAAATAGAGAAATGAGGATTAAGCTGATAAGAATTAAATCTGTTCTGATTGGGAAAGCTACAAAAGTTTTCTCTTGAGTGATAAGGTTTTTGTGGAGGAAATGTTCCCATCAGATATGCAAGACCAAAATTCTATTACATTCTTTGAAAAGCTATCAGAAATTGGTAGCTTTAATGAATAATTTTGTTCTTTGTGAGAATGTTGGAGTAATTTTGTTGTTTAATGACATTGCACTGATTTTAAGTGGTGCAGGACATGATTCTTCAAATTGGTTATAATTGAAAAATTATTGACCTTCAAAATGCTCTGCAGATGAAATATTTTGATCTAATGCTGGAATAGCAACTTGCAGATAAAGCAGCTGGCTCAGAACTCCAGCTCCTGGGCACTGCTGTGTGCAGAGGTCCTGTCAGCTGCTCAGACCTGGACTCCTCTTTGGAGAAGTACCCTGCTCTCTTCAGCTTGCTCATCTCAGATGAGCTTTCTCCTTCCGTTTTCTATTCCAGGGCTCCTCTGAAGAAGGTCCTTGTCCATGGTGTGTTCTGTCACACACTAGCTTACATTGAGGTGCTCAACTTGACCACTGCTGAAAGGAGCACAGCTCCGATCTTCAGGACTTTGATACAAACAAGTCTGTCAAACAAATGCCCCTGGACCAACACGCATCAAGAATTCCTCAGGGAATACATTGCAGAGTGCTTATTTCTCCAAGTGTAAACTGGCTGGTATGGACCACAGAAAAGGAATTAAACAGCTTCTAGTTTCTTGGTGATGTAGGATTTTTTTAAAATAAAAGCCTGTAGTTATTTTCCCTGCTTAATATGTTGAAAAATCAGGGCTGATGCTTGAAGCTAGAAGTACATAAGGACATTACTCACAGTATTTATGAATAAAATACAGATTGCTAGTCATCATGTTCATCTTCTGAAGAGCAATACTTCATCTTTCTCTTAGTCCTAAAACTCATGCAGTCTGTGGTCAAAAAGGCCAAGGCTTGTAGTGAAAGTGCATGGAAAATTTAGATTTGTGTTGCCGTGTTAGTGACATCTGTGCACCTTGTGCTGCTGTTTAGTGACATGATTTCTCCTGAGTGCTGTTCATTTGAATTGATTAGAGTTTTAAAAACAGTATTTCCAACTTGTTGAAACATTGCTGTGTTATGCTAATAGTAACAGGGAATGAGATTTAAAGATGGATGTCAAATTTACAGCAATTTTTTTTCCCTCCGATTTTTTTTGTGCTGCTAAATGCTACAGTTGGACCTGAATTTGTTCCCTTAACCTGAAGGCTGTCACTAGCAGTGACTTTTCCATAGAATTTGTTTTCTCTAGCACAGAAAGGATGCTTGGATTTAGAGCTCTTAGTTTCATAATTTTGAACAAGAAAAATGTGCTGCCAGTGTGTTTATTTTCTATATCCTTTCCTGTGAAATATTTTCCCCATTAAGTCATTGTTGAACCCGAAACTTTTTCTCTGTCTTTGGAACCACAGGACTCCCTTATCCCTGTCTATCTTGTGCTACATTTATTTCAAGTGCTGTGCATTTTCCCTTGCTAAGTGCTGGTCAGCAGAGGGATTCTTTTGCATTTCCTTATGCAACCATCAAGGAGAATATTATAAATTTAAGTGCATTGACCTTTTGAATAATTTCAAGTGTTTGCGCTAATTTTTTAAATTGTAAGCCTGTCTTTTATTCTTATTCAGTTTATTGTTTTGTATGAAAGATTGTAGAGATGGGAGGCAGATGAGAAATTGAAATCTTGTAAAATGCTGGGGGAGTTTTCATCAAAGAGGGCGCAGGAAAGGTTCTGTGTAACTCCATTCCCTTTGCCTGGTAGTCACTCAATGAGATTTACAATCAAATTGTGTTTGCCCTAAATAGTCCATAGTGTAAGTTACAGCCAGCCCCTTGATAAAAATTCTGTGTATGTAGAGGAGCTGTTCCATAGGGGCAGGTGGTTCTCTTGGTCAGGGTGGGGTTGCAGCACTAAAGCTGATGGTTGGATGGGCAGGTTGGTGCTGCAATCCAGTCAGAACTCTACTGAATCCACAGTTACGTTTAGTCTCTTGAAATAACCTCTAGTGAATGAGAATATAGGAAGAGTTTGGAGGTGGTGATTTTATTTTACATGCTGTGGTTGAAGGTATTGAAGTCTAGACACAAATCTCTAAGTCTTAAAACAAGCAAAAGGTTTTAGTACTGGAAAAAATTCATACAATCCTGTAATATTAGAGGTCTTGGAAACTTTGTAGGTATTCTTGACTTTCTACTTACATACCTGCCTTGGTCTTAAGTAAAATTTGCCTTTGTAGTTTCACTCTAGAAGTAACAGATTACATCGCTGCTCCAGGAAAGATTTAATGGGGCTGAAACAAAAGGTTGCACTTCTGTTGTTCTGTTGTGGGTTTTAGATGTATATACAATGAAGTGGAGATTTACAGTATGCAGTGTAATCTGCACAAGTCCATAGCTGTTGTAACACAGGGAGCCTCAGGTTGATATTTGATCAGTTCAGGAAAGATTCCATGTGTGTTTTGGGAATCTGGGTTTTCTGTTTGGGCTGTCTGAAAATTTTGCTAGAACTCACACTTTTTCTTGGAGACCAAAAGCGTGTGTCTGGCTCCCTCCAAGTGTTGTTACTGACAGTTCTCAGATGGTACCAGGCTGGGTCTCTGCAGAAATTCTCTCTGAAGTGAGCGTTCTGTTTTAGTCCTACTCTGATGAGTAATAACTGTCAGGACACTGATACAGCCTCTGCTGGGAGGCTCTGTCACTCATCTAACACTGGGTATTTTGCAGCTATAAAGCTGTTGTTCTGTTATTTGGTTTTGATGTTTGACTTCTGTCTGCTTTGGCTCATAATTGAGGTAAAAATGAAAAGACAGTGGAGTTCTGGTTTCCAGCTTCTTCAAGAAATCATATGTTTGTGGCACCAGGAGATTTGAACACAGATATTGCTTGTGACAGAATAATGTGAAAATAAATAATAGAGAGGAGACTTGAATGAAATATTATCTTGTGCAGAAGATAAGCATAAGATCAGTGATCCTCCAGAAATTCATCTCTCCTAGGATTTGCTCAATATACTTTGCTTCACTGGATGAATTTTTACTTTTTGAGGCATAGTTAGACTTGAAAGTGTAACACACTTTGTATACAGCAGAAAAGTCCTATTAATCTCCAGTAGTACATCACTTTTATGTACTCTGTGTAGGGCTTGATGAGTTCAACAATATCCATGTCTTAATAAAAGTGCTTTCGTGCTCTGTTGAAGAAGCTGTGGGATTTTCCCTAAGCTGGTTCTGGTCTGGGATCTCATCAAGTTGTTTCGCCTTCTTGTTTAGTTTTATGATTTCACCTTCAAGCACTTCTCTGTGAATCCTGTGATTCTCTTTACCCTACAGATTTAATACAGTTGTTATATTCTGGTTATTTAATAATCCCCTGCAGGTACCCTGTGGAATTTATCCTCCTATGAGCCCCTGAAGATGGTCATCATCAACCATGGTCTGCAGACGCTGACCAACGAGGTGATCATCCCCCACTCGGGCTGGGAGAGCGAGCCCAACGAGGACTCGAAGCCGCGCGACGCCGAGTGGACAACGGTCTTCAAGAACACCTCTGGCTGCTTGAGGTAAGGCACAGCTGGGGATTTCTTTTCCCTATCATTTCTTGGGGTTTTTAGTGAAGAATTTGAGCTGCTGACTGTTTAGGATTCTAAATGTTCCTTCTAAAATTCCTTGCAAAGGAGCCGTTTCTGGTTTCATACTGTGTTTGCAATTCTGAAAGCACCTTGAGAGCAGGACAGCTCATGCTAAGAGCTGGAGTCAGGAGGAGTCCTTACGCAGCCTGAAAAACTTGAAGAATCAACATTGCCTAAGCACAGTGGGTCTCATTTTGCTTTTCTTTTGAGAAAAAAAAGTTACACTGAGTTTAGATTCTTCAGCTTTGTGATGAAGTCAATTAGTTTGAATAAAACTAATAAAGATTTGGCATGATACCTTCTCTTGCTCTTAAATGTATTCCTGTCAGATTTCTACTGATTAATGCATCTTGTTGGTTCATTTCTGTTTCTTGGGCTTGTGGTCTCTAAATTGTAATAACTATTCCCCCAAGTAACTTCACAAATGAAGAAAGTAATGAAAAGTGTTCTGGAAGGGCCCATTACTGAAATTATTTGCAGTCCCACTGGAAGCTGAGGTCCTTTAAGCAGACTCCAGACATCATAGGTTTTTACTTACTAGTGTCTCATTTCTAAGGGTGTTCTGCAAGAGGCAATTAGTCATGGTGGGGGAATAAAAGGATTATCTCAATGAATATGAGATTCTCCAGTAAGTGTAGACAATAAATTGGTCATTAGTAGACTAGCCTAATCCACATCATAAAATTTTATTAGTATGTGGATCCACTCAAACTTCTGTACTCCAGGGTATCTCTTGGTTTGTTGGTTGGTTGGGTTTGGGCTTTTGCGGGTTTTTTAAATTTTAAAGTAAGGCACTGGTTTTACAGGAAACTCAAAAGCTTGTGTCCTTTTGGACATTGTATTCTTAAAGCCTATGAAGAAGGGTGTGTAACACAGTACTGAGATGTTAGAGAATTTAAGCTTCTGGTGTTTCAAAGTGGTCCTGATTCACCCTGAAATGCATCAGGCCAACACCCAGTGAATGGTGGCTGCTTCTGCTGTTGAAGGGGGAAATGTCTTTCAGTCCTCTCATCTCTGGTCTCTGCTGTCATAGTCAGGAGGCACTTAGTGCTTCCTTGTGGAAAATTTGAAGGTTCCATCAGATGTGGGGTGAGGTGCTCTCATGCTTGACTGAGGCTGCCTAAGGTAGATGGGGATGTGAGAGCTGGAAAAGGTAATCTGGGAAAGGTCATCTGTCCATGTCTGTGCTGAGCCATGAAGACAGCAGCCTCTTGCATAGGAACTGAGGAGAACTGCCCTGCTGTCTGCCCACTTTGTGCAGTGAGGTGGGTGAGTGCAGGAACAGGACAGGTGCAGGAGCAGGTGGGTATGAGCTGCCTTTCAGCTGATCATGCTTCCTGTTCCCATGTCAGGGATATGATGCACACTGTTTGTAGAGCACTTCCAGATCTAGGGCTCTAAATGGACATATCAAAAGTAATTAACATTAAAACTGTTGGAAATTATTTTGTGTTGTGTGTTGAAATCCTGTGCAGCTCATCTTTAAAAGCAGCAGCAAGATGTGATAGTTAACACCAACAGGGAATAAATTGTTGCAGCCATCTGTCTGACAGACATCAGTGTTTAAAAACCCCTTTGCCTACGCTTCTCTCATTGACTCAGTAGCTGGTCCTAGAAATTCAATTTTCCACGAATGGAGCTTATTGCAGGCTGCAAACTGTTCACCAGTTTGATATTTAATTGGGAGGTTAGGCCTCTTGATTATGTGCCAGCCTCCCTTTGTCCCCTTTGGAAGTGAGCCTCAGGTGTGGGCTGCGTTGTCTCCCAAAATAACTGGAACAATCTCTGAGCTTCTGAGGTTTCAGGTGTCCTTGCAGTTTAGGTATCTAAGCAGAACACAGGCATTGTCATGCAGCATGGCATTCATTTCAGTATCATTTTTTCAGTTAATGAAGTTTATCAACAGATGTGGGTGAGTTTGTTCCAAAGTCAGTGATTCACAGCATGAACTGCAAGTTAATTATTACTTGCTTTTCTTTTTTAAAACACTGCTTACTCATCTTTACTTTGTTCTTAATCTAGGTTTCTCCTTTGATAATGTGGAGCCATGGAAACACTCGTTTCAAAATAATTAAAAACAAGTAATTAAAAAAACCCACACTACAATTATTTAGCTTTACCTCTTCTTCAGTTCCTGGTCCATCCCACTTTCCTTTCCAGTGTTACCCAGTTTCCCCTGTGTAACTTGTGTCTCCCTCCTCACTTTGGGGGTTCAGGTGCTGGTGTGTGTGCAGGCCTGAGAGGGTCAGGGTGAGCTGCATGGTCACCTTGGCCCAGTGCCTCAGGGTGGGTTGAGAGCTGCATTAACAGCAGGGGTAGTGTGGTGTGGCAGGCATGTGTGGGATGGAAGGATGCTTCAGCTGCAGGGTCAGTAACTGGGGCCAGTACCTGCACCAGGGCTTGGGATTAATTTACAAGACAAGAGCCATGGTCCATGCACTCTGCCCCTGGCTGGAGCTGAGGTGGCTTTCTGGCTTTCTGTAGCCCTGATTTACCCACTTGCTGAAGTAACAAAATTCCCACTGTGATGCTGGATACTTTGGTTTGTGTGGCCACAGGACTTGCACCAGCAATGGATCTACTCTTTAACTGTGTCTGATACTGAAAACCACTAGACCTGGTCATTTACAAGCTGGAAATCAGAGAAGCTGCTCACAGTTCATCATCAGAAAAGCCATTCAAGAAAGCTGCTTTGCCATGTTATTTCATTCTGGGGTTACCTGGGACACTCAGTGGAGTCCACTCCAGGCTACTGTAGCTGACTACTCACACAGAGCCAGTGGGAATCCAAGGAGGAAAAGGCCACTGGTGAAAGTCTTTATTGGCTGTTGTTTATTTCTCAAGTCAGACCCTCTCCAGTGACTGTGCCCATTGTAGGGATATTTTGAATCCTGGTATCATCTGGAACACAGCTGATGGGTTCTGTGTGCCATCTCACTCTGCACTTGACTTGCCAAAAACTCTTCAAAGAAATGTATGGGGGAATCCTGTATTCCCCTTTGGAAACTTAGCAGCACATCCAATTTGCAAAGTATGATCTAATAATGAAATTTATTGGATGCTCTTTTATAATCTTGACCACTTAAGTTTTCAGAAACTAATGCAAGTGATGGTAATTTTGTCTTCATTCCCATCCTGAGATCAGGAAAAAGATGCTTCCTCTTACATTGCTGTTTCTCCAAGGGTAGACACAGTATGATGAATAGATCTGCAATATCCATAATCACTTTACTGCTGCAAATGGTCACTGGCCTTGTGAGGGATGCTGCCCTGTGTGTCATTTATAAAACAGGGGTATTCTTGTATTCTCCTGAAGCTGATAAAAGAAACATGTATGGTAGAAATCTAGAAAGTAACAGTAAAAGACAAAGCAAAGTGGATTTTTGGTTAAGAAGCAGTAGGACTGGGGAAGAAGTAAGAAAGACATTTGCTTACCATAGGAGAATCATTAAGTATGTACAGATGTTCCTTCATTTCATTTACAGTGCAAGTTTTATGTCTTCATGTTGTATTTTATTTTTTTAGGTATGTGGAGAATGTCTCTTCTAGTTACTGCCTTTTTTTTTTTTTAAACACCTAAATCCTTACTGGGATTTGCAATCCAGAAGCATTTGTCTTCAAATTGCACTCCTAGTGAAATAGTGGAATTATTTTGGTGCATCTTCATGAGGCCGTTCCATGATCCTTCCTACAACTTTTACCCAGACACTGAGGTGCTTCAGGAAAAGAGTATGAGTTGAGCTCTTGTAGGAAAGATGGATCTGTGGTTAATGAACACCCAGGCAGTACCAGAGACCTTCCCTGGGTCCCCTGGTTTCTCCTAAGGTGCTTCCCTGCTTTGCATGAAAATTGCTGCATCTGTGGGTTGGAGCACTGTTGCAGTCACATCATCTTGTTAGTTGTCTGTGGAGATACCCACCATGATTCCTAGTTCTCTGGAAGCAGTAAGGATTTTAATGGTTTAAAAATTAAATTCATTCTGGGCTTAATTGCTGGTTTCTGCCTAATTACTTTTAATTCTCTCTTGGATTTTTTCACTTATAAGAGGACAGAGTAGAACTTAGTTCCTAAATTGCCAACTTTCTAGCCTGATTCCTGTGCTAAACTGACCTGCTGTCAACAAATGTTAAATGAATTAATTTGCATAGCAAACAGATGCAAAGTGCTCCTTTTTCCAGGGGTACCATCTGTAGTTGCAGGATTTCTTGTCAGTTCTCCAAGTACACAGAAATTCGCATTCACAAATATCCTCAGGGTTCAGAGCCCTGGCCGAGGTGTATGAACACAAACAAACTGCACCCACCTGACTTTCCCTAAAAACACACATTCTTCATCTGGAGATTACACAAAATAGCTTGTCCGACATCAGCCCCTCAGAAGGGAAGGGACAACCTGGTGGCTGGAGCTGTACCAGGAGATTTGACAAGTGTGGATTTATTTGCTGGTTTGCTCCTGCACTGACATAATTACAGGCAAGATTAATGGTATAAACCTTTTTGTGGTCTAATTTTTAATAGCCCTGTCTCCTTCTGGCTTTGGTGAGGTTGAGGCTGCTAAGTGCCTTAGGGGATCTAGACTTCTCTGATCTTCAATCTTCTGTCTTTAATGTGGGACTGGCACCTCGGTATGTACCTTCCCCTGAAGTTGCTGTAAATACCAGGAGTTCAAGGATTCTGAAATGGTTCATCCTACAGACTTCAACTGGGAATAAGCAACTTCCTTAGGTGTAAATTAAGGGTTTGGTCCCATGGAATCAACACCTGAGAGGTTTGGTAAACGTGAGATACGATGCTTGAAGACATGGTGGAAGGACTCAGGGAATTCAGAGCCAGAAATATGCTCCACTAGGCTGAGAAATGATGTAAAAGTATCTGCAGGCTCCTCTTAGGTACTTCAGAGGAAAGGTGACTGCAAGAGCTTGATGGTAAATCAGTCATACTTGGGATGTGTCAAATCCTTTTTGTATGCAATTGTTCTGAGCCTTTTTCTGAGGAGGACAGAGCATTATGGAACCTGCCTGTACATCTTGGCCTGCAGATGTCACTTGCAGTGTTTCAGACACAGGTAACACTGTGAATGAGTCCTCGTGTCTTTATATATTAGTAAGGTGTGTGTACCCAGACATGGCCTGCACACACTGTAGCAGGAGTGTGGGTGTCTCTCTGAGGCAGGTGGAGGTAAAGAAGGTTTGTCAAGCAACCTCTGTCTTGTTTGGGCAGAAAAGGTCTCTCTCTTTGTCCCCAAAAACACTTGTATTGAGTGTATCATTGATGTTGGTGTGCCTGGTTTTTCTTCCCATCTCTGTGTGCTGAATTTGAGGACCAAAAAGAAGTAAGGTCGTCAAAACCAGGTTCTTATGCCCTCCTTTCTTATTAATGATTAATGTATGGCTTTTCTCTGAAGAAAAGTGCCTGGGAATTAGAGCTTTCAGAATGCATTACTTTCAAGCTCTATTCATCTTTAGATCCTGCAGGCATGATAATGGTATGTGGTGACAGTCACCTAATATTTGTCCTGTGTGCACTCATACACTGGAGGCAGCCTTCATCTCCAGCTGACCGAGGTAAGAAGGTGCTGAAGTGCAAATCTGTGACCTGGAAGTGCTGCCTAGTGCAGAGCAGGGCACAGGAGGTGAGGCTCAGGTGACACTGCTGTGATGCTGCCGGGTGAGCTGCCGTTGGTGTCAAGGGAGCTTTGCTCACTGAAGCATGGCACAGCAGAGAAGGTAGAAACTAAGGGCTGGCACCTGTAAACTCACATTTTTGTCTTTTTTATCAGCAGCAAATTTGCATTAGTACAGAGCCCTCCTAAGCAGCTACACTTCTCACCAACTCCAAAAAGGGTTCTTTGACAAAGTTGTTTGTTTGACATGCCCTCTTACTCTGTGTATTCTCCTATCCTAGTTGAATAGTCCTTTCCTATGCTTTGCAGGGCAGTTATTTAACCAAGATCATCTGGAGAGGACTCCTCCCAAAGGTTAATGCTTCTCTGTCCCAGCCAGGGGAGCTGAGGGCAGGTGCTGCCATCTCTGTCCCCCACTTGCCCGCAGTGCTTGGAGGCTGCTGTGCTCATGTTGTGTTCAGAGTGGGTGCAGCCTGTGGGAGATTGATGCTCCAGGTTCTGAAGCTAATGATACTGTCAGTCTTTTAGTGTGCACCAGGTGCTTTTGAAATGGACTTTGAGAGCAGGAATAGTTCCAGAAGGAGATAAAAACAGGACCAAAATTTGCCTGTGAATCTTCCCTTTGGAGGTAGCAAGTATCACGAAAAGGGAGAAGCTTATCTGCCCAACCCAGACTGGAAAAAATCAACTCAAATTAAAAACCCACACAAAAGAGAGGAGTGAGCAAAGGCAGTTTCTTAATTAGCTTACTGATACTGTGCAGGATCACAGCATATGGCTGTCCTGGGGCTTATATGATGAGCAGAGCGTTTAATTCGTGCTAGTAAGGAGCTGTTAGGGTTCCTCCTGACAGTTCCTGATGTTTAGCTTGTAATATAAATAAATTATGCATATATTTTAGCAGTAGAGACATAACCTAGTTACATGCAATCTTAATGCTTTACAATCATATCTTGAGGTATAAATTTAAAGTTGTGCACTTGCTTACTGCCTTTTGTCGTTACTTAGGAATGAACCTAGTTCCCTCCTTACTGGCTGTCAGGAAAGGGAATCTACAAAAATGTCTGTTGCTGTGGTGGGGTGAAGAGCAGGACTGCAGCGAAGCTCCCTGCAGTCATTCTGATGGGTGTAGTCTGCTTTGGAAGGCTTGTGAGCCCTGATCCTTTGTTAGATTAGTACCATCTCCTTTCTGTATCTTTGAGATTCTTTGTCATGGCAGCAAGCATGTGTGATAAAGCAAGCAGAGTCCCTTGGCCTTTCCTCCAGGAAAAGACTGGAATAACTTGGAAGCTGAGTAGCTGCTGGGTATTGTGGAATTCTCGTGCAGTGTGTTTCTGCATCGTTTTGCATTACAGGAGAGCAAGCCAAGGCCCTCCAAGTAGGTCATGCAGGAGGTAACCAGTCAGCATTTTACTGAAAAGGCATTGCAAGGTGGTTTGGGTATAGAATGCCACAGAAAACAAGGTACAGATGTTGAGTCAATCCTTTGTTAAACTGTACCCTTGAACCCCAGCTCAAGGCAGAGAGCTCCTGTAGGCAGAGTAGACATGGGTATGAGGTGTGACAGGGTACCCTGTAGATCTCTTGCTCTGTGCCACTGCTGCTGGAGCACAGACTAAGCTCATGAAACCCTTTCTTTCAGGGGTGGCTTTTGCTATGTTCTCTCAAGCATTTGGTCAACTAAACAAAACCAACCACTTTATTTAAATAGGTGGAAGGGTTTGCAGGCAAAGAAGCTGGGGCTGCTCTGCTGCTTCTCTCTTGGGTGTAACTGGTCAGTGAACGCTGGAGTGGAGCAGCAGCATCCAGTGGGATTCCAGGTCTGAACAACTACTCCCCAGCTGCTCCCTACCTAAATCAGCATCAGTAGAGCTCCTCTGGCTTTCTGTGCATTTCATTTGGACTTTGGCTTCTTTCTGCTTTCTTTACCATATTCTCTGCTTGATTTCTGATTGAGCTTCTGCTGCCAAACTGCACTGTGCTGTACAGGGCCCTCTGACCAGAGCTGCCTGGACCAGGCTATCTTTGTGTCACAGGCAGCTTCTTTCTTTTTCTCTCTTGTTTTCAGAACAATGAACTTTTAATACCAATTAAACTTCCTGGTACTTGATGTGAACTGAAGTATGGAATCCATTCAATTTCTGCATGAAATGATGGAATGATTTTTAAATGTTGCATATTCCTCCTTTGAGACATAGCGAGCCTAGAAATACACCTGGAAATAGAGTTCATTTACTACAACTATTATTGATCCATTCCTTTGGCTGGCATCCAAATAAAAATTTCTTTATTGTGAAGCAGTGTGTGGGTGTGGAAGGGTGCTTGTATAGTAAGGGTTCTGCCTGCCAGAGTAGGTGGACAGAACAACTAATGTTTTTTAAGCTAGAAGCTGTGAGAAGTTGTCTTTTATCAGCTGAAGTATGCAAAACTCAGTGTCTGGACAGCAAAGCCTCAGTGATGGTGCTGGTCAGAGTCTGGCAAGGGGGTGGAAAGAGCTCGTCACTGTCTCGGCTTCAGCTCTCAGCTGTGATTCTTCCAGGGAAAGGTGGAAGTGTTACTAGGAGGATGTCTTAAAGAATTCCAGTTCAACTTCCTATTTATAGAAAAAGGAAAGTCTCCAAGCTGTTATCTTCATTCCCAGCTTGATATCTAAACAAAGTGCTTTTTACACCTGAACTGAGGCAGGAGGGTAAGTGTTCAGTAACACTCCAGCCTTGGCTTCGTCTGCAGCACTGTGGGATAGCATCTGATGGTGCTCTCCAGCCAAGTGACAGACAAAACAGTCTTGGAAATATTAGTTTTAATTTTCAGAGCTGAAGGTATCTTTGCCTTTTTTTCAAGTTTCTCTTCATCATTAAAAAGAAAACAGTCCAAAAGCTTTCCACATCTTAATTTTGTCTGTTGGATTGTTAGGGAGAGCACAGCCACCTGATTGCATTGAAAGAGTGCAAATTAAGTACCCTGTACTTAATTACTTCTATGTCTTTTCTCTTGAAGATAATTCTGGTGTGTGGCACAGACAGTAGTAACAGCTCACCTCTCCTAGGGGTGACGAATGCCAGCTCTGTTCTGCAGATATAAATGTAGCATTCAGAATTGCATATTATTAAGACAGGTCTTTGGTGATAATGATAACCTTATCTAAAGCGTGAACATATTTCTCAGCACACTCGCCCCCATTCTCTGAAGTCTGACAGCAGCAGACTGCATTCCTAGTCTGATGAGTTTCTATGCTCATAGGTATTTACTTTTATTTAACATTTACTTAGTTCTTCTTTGTTTTGTTGTTTGGTTTTTTTTTCCCCCCCAGGGAAAGCATATATTGCAACATCCTTACAAATTCTCTTTCACTAGTCCTGGCCCCACAGTCTGGACTCCCAAGAATTTGAGGAAGAATCCAGGTTGCTTTTTCTAGCTAAAGGCTGGAGATTTAAAATCTCTGGAACGAGATATGTGCTTTACTGTTTTACATAAAATCAGGCATCCAGTTGGTTTCTTTCCGATGTACCTGGAGTCACATAGGCAGTAGTTCTGTGGGTTTTTTCTAGAATTGTTCTTCAGACTGTGTATATTTACAGGAAGCACACTGAAGTTTCCTATTACCCTTTGCATTGTGACATAAGAAAGACATTTCTGGTTTTAAAATACATTTGTCATTTAATAGACTCTTGGAAAAGTGTTGAAAAGCAGGAAAGTCAGGGAAAGCAGCAGAGACCTTCCTGTGGTTGAAGAGACAGGGCAAGTGTGCAGAGCACTGGGAACGAATGGCAGGTCTCATTTCCCAGTGGTTTGTGTAAAAACAGTTTGAGTAGTCCCCCGTCACCATTCCCACCCTTCTCAATGGGCAGTCAGTTTTATTTTCCTTTGGAACAGGATATTTGCCCATGATCAGTGCCTCAAAAGCCCTGCAGAGTTGTTCAGACTTCACTATGTAACTTTTACTTACATCTACAGAGGTTCTTGATATTAATTTGCCCCAGCAAGCAAGTCAGTGAGATCATTTGTTTAATTGCAATATCTTCTGGCTGTTCCAGGTCTTGCATGGCAGCCTGTCTCCTAAGTAACAGAGTTAGCAGCACCTCAGCTGGGGTCTCGGCTGCCTTTCTCTTTGGTGTCTTGTGTGAAACACTCCATCCCCTGAAGAATTACTTCTGGTCTAGCCGTACTTGTCTAATGTGTAGAAAAGTTAAATGAAAAGCAAAGCTCTCTACTTTGTGCAGGTCTGGATGCCATATATTACATATCCCCTTTGCACGAGTTTCTGGCCTGGGTGAGGCTCTGCATTCCTTCTGTGGAGTGTTGCCCCGTGTAAAGGGACTGCAAATCCTCTGTTAACTGCTGGAATCAGTCACGTTGGTTGATTTCCATCACTCTTGGAAGAAGGGTGTTGAGAAACCTTGCTTCGAAAGCTTCCTTAGGACAATGGTTTGGTTACATCTTTCATTCCATCACGTTTAACAGATACAGGATGCAGAACAATCTCAGTGCAGATGTGAAATGGGAAGAGATTTTTCCTGACTCCTGTCAGTAGAGTATGCTATCAGGTTGATTATTCCATGGCAGTTTCTGTTCTTTTTCATGACCAGTGCCAGCAGTAGCTCTCCTGTCCATGTCATCCCTTTTGTTTTCATGCTCCAGCCCCTCCTGAAGACCCAAGATGAATTTGACCAGTGACTACCAGGTGATACTTTTCAAGGAGGTGGATGGTGGATTCTTAAGGCCATGGCAGAAACGCAGCCTGGCATTTTCCTGGGTTGCATGGACTTGTGAAGACTTCTCTGGATCATGGAAACCAAACTGGCAGCATGTCTCATGGGATGGTCAGATGAGAACTTAGTCAAAGCATACATTCATCGTTTTCATAGGGCCCACCTTAGTTTAGAGCTTAGAGATGTGGGGCATGGATCTGAAATGCGAATATTTCTTTGGGGTTTGGGAGCTCTTCACTGCCTTTTGCAGTGTTGGAGCAGCAGGCAGAGCAGTCTCACGATGCAGGTGCTGATCTCCCTGGACTTTGTCTGTCTGAGATCTGCTTGGACTGCTGGGAGAAGAGTGGGAGCTGAGCTCTCACTGGGTCTGGGGTACAGTTACAGACAAGGAAATGGGGTTTGTTCTTCCATGGCAGATAAATCCCAAGGGCTGCAGGAAGCTCATTACCCAAGGAGGGAGGACTAACAAAATCCCCAGAGTTGTGTATCTGTAGAGCAGATGTTTCTGCATGAGAGGCTCGTAAGGATACATTTTGTGATGTGCTAGTTAAAACATTAAAACTGCAAAGTTTGATGTTTGGATAACTTAGTCATAGCATTAATTAGCTATTAACTTGATCCTGCAGAGTTTTCATGCTTATTTATGTGTGGTAGATGTGGGAATTTTTTCTCGAGGCATTAATTTCCGTTAAATTCTTCTATAGCTGGAGAGACAGGGATATAGGCTTCTTTTTCAATCATGTTATCAATGTCTACCTTGATATTAGCCCCAGTACAGATGAAGAAAGAAAGCAGGATACACAATACTGTGATGCTGTTCATAACCAAAGTGTAAAACAAATTTGGTGCAAGTGTGATAGCACGAATGAACCAGAGAAAAATCTCTTCTGAATGGGCCATAGGGCAAGGAAGGTGAGAAGGTTGAGCTGTTCTGCCTTGAGTCTGGCAGTGTTGCTTGTGAATTCTAACACTGTGAGACTTAATGAGGGAATAAAAAATGCGATACACAGCTCCAGATAAGACCATTTACAGTGCATTTCTGTCACCCTGAAGCTTAACAAGTACTGTTCCACATTAATAGATGTGCTTGAAGGTGAAGCTGCTATCATGTATTGTTATAACTCCTGAAAGGTATCTCGGAGAATTTGACTTCTAATTTCAGTTTCATAAAGACGTAGTATTAAAATTCACATTTGTGTTTTTGATACAAAAGGATTAGTGCATCTGGAGATAGGAAAACAGCAGTAGAATTCTCTTCCATCTATCCAGTGGAATCATTTTAATATCCACTTAACTTGCCTTCCATCATCCATTGCTAGAGGTGAAGCTGTGTTAGGATTTGAGAAAAGAATTTGTTTATCTGTGCATTTCATTTGTGTGCTTAATTGAAAGTTAATGTGCTGTTAGAGCAACCTGCTCACAATTAAGTTCCTTCAGATTTTGAGAGGTCTCTGAGAAAATGTAGATTTTCTTAGCTATCTAATTAACACAGCAGCCTGCCCAGATGACCGGGACACGGGAGGGAACCATGATTGATTTGTTAATTACTTGGAGATTGGCAGTCCCTCTAGTTAAAAGCAAAAACTGACTGCAGCATCCTGATAACAGAAGGTAATGATGGTGTCCTGAGCATTTGAGAGGTAACCTTACATAGTTTTGTGGGACTCAAAGACCTGAAAGTTGAAAGGTTGTCTGTGTTATTGTTGAAATTACTGTGTTTCAGCTTTGGGAAGAGCTTCCATACAGGTTTGGTCAGTGAGCATGTTTTAGAATAATTTTGTCACTTCATTTTCCCCCTAAAGAAAAAGGGGTGTGTGGGGGGAAGGCAGCATTTGGAAAATTGACTTGAATTTTATTTATTTTTTGGGTAATGGGAGATTGATGCTTATGGAAGGCTGGGATATCAGTTTGTGCTCGCTGGATGAGTTGAGGGCAAGTTCAAAGGTCCCCTCTGGCAGTTTCTGCAGTCATTGATAAGTGTAACTTTCAACAACTCCATGTAGCCTTCCACTCTGTCTTGCTTCTTCTACCTGTGCCATTCTCTTGTGCAGAGTTTTGAGAAATTCAAAGCCATGTAAACCGTCGTCCTTTCCTTACTAAAGTTGACTGACCCAGACTTTGTAATGAATCTGCTGCACACAGCTTTTTCAGTTTCTGTGGCCATGATACTGCTGAGCAATCTTGTGACTTAGCATGTTTTTCCTAAAGTGGTGAAAGTATCTTTCAGTTTGGAACTGCTGGTTTTGAAATTAAATTTTTGGTTTGCATACTGTTTGCTCTGCAGACTCCAGCTTTAAGGTGAGTCCCTGGGCTCACCAGCAAAGCAGAGAATGTGTTTGTAGGCACCTCTGGGATTGTGTTCCCCTTTTTGTTTGGGCTCAGAGAGTTGCAGATGTGTATTGCCTGTACTTTACTGAGATTTAGTAGGTTTGTCAGTCTACTTGGCCTCCTAATTTTTCATCCAGGGTGATGAGGTCTTAATAAATGCAGTATAAATCAATGCACCTTTAACTTTATAGTGAAGGTTACAGGGCTAAATTTTCTTTCTACTCTCTCGTGTCAGGAATGTAAGTTCAGATGGAGCAGAAGCACGCAGAAGGCTGAGAGAGTGCGATGGCCTGGTGGATGCCCTCCTTCACGCTCTGCAGTCTGCAGTTGGCAAGAAGGACACGGACAATAAGGTGAATTTGAGTATTAAAACATAGTGGATGTTTGCATCAATTTATGCTGAAGTGTTGCACTGGGATCCAACTTCTGTTTGTTGCTATCAGAAGACGATTATGCTTGCCTCAGAAAATAAAGTAATTGTCGTCCTCTCATGTCTGGTATCAGTGGTAGTGCTGATTGGGTATCAGCAGGATGCTACTGTGTTTCCCTCTATGGCTGATCAGGGGAGCAAAGGCTGGTTGCTGAGAGAGGTGAGGAGACTAGTCCTTTATTGTCAGTGACATTATTGCTATTGTTCTGCATTACTTAATTGGCATTTATAAGTGCAGTCTCCAAATCAGAACTGAGTCCCATTCGCATAAAGCAGCAAAGGAGTGAGTTCCCATTTTTAAAGACTTTATTCAGCACCATCTCTGAAGACTGAAGTGCTTAGACATTAAGAAATGTCTTCAGACCTGCAGCACTTTCACTGTGGCTGGTTTTTTTGGTGCAGATTTTATCAATCTGTTTTTATCATCATCTCATCCCGTGGCACGTAAAAGTGTATTTACATGCATGAGGAATATCATAACTTTAACCTGTTTAAAAAAAGAGCATATTATTTCTTTATAACACCAGAAGGCTTGTAAAGCATCATTATTTTATTCTGTGTCTCACCATGTGATGGCCTGAACAAGGGGGTTACAAAGCCCTGTTACTTAATCAGGTAATTTTGGAAGTGGATTTTGTAACCACCTGGTGGTTTCCATTGCAACCTACAGAGCACTGCTCTTGTCAGAACCCGATGTGCTGTGGATTAGCTATTACTACAGAACAATGTGTGTTCGCATTGAAATCCTCACAAGGCCTAGGTTTTGACCCAGAGAAAATTTAATAAAATGGGCCCCTTGGAGATTGTCAATGTTGGAAGAACGAGAGAGAGACTTGGATTAAAATATGATCCTTATATGATCATTTTCTGCTGTGTGTTTGATCTTTTGGTGAATTGTATTCTTTGTGTAAGATCAAGTGGTATTTTTGATTAGAGAGTTTTCATTTTGAATGGATACTATTTATAAAGTGCTTCACTTTTGGAAAAATAAAATGGGGTTTAGAAGAAGAATGAAGTTTAATTTAAGGGTCTTGACTAAATCTTCCTTGTGAGCTACGTGGTTTTCCTGGGACAGGTAGCCTTCTTTTGTCAATTTCTCCAAGCCCTCCTCTGTACAATACCATGATTTGCAGGTAAGAGGGTGCAATACTTCATATAACATAAATTTCTTTGTAACAGTCTGTGGAGAATTGTGTGTGCATCATGCGGAACCTTTCCTATCATGTCCACAAAGAGGTCCCTGGAGCTGATAAGTACCAAGAACTAGATGCTGGTCAGACTACAGGCACAGGAGGCTCCCAGAAGAAGAAGAAAGATGATGCTGGTTGTTTTGGTGGAAAAAAAGCTAAAGGTATGTGTTGCAAAAACTCAGAACTAGAAATGGATTTGGGGGTAATGTTGCTGTGCACTCCTGCTCTTGCAAGCACATTCATCATGCTCATTTAGGATGATGCAGTTTATGGAGTGTTTGCAGTATCCTGGCATGTGTTTATCTTCTGCGTTGCCTCACAGTTAGATGTTTGGGATTCTTTTTTCCATGATTGCTGTAATTTTGTTTGGCTTTAAACAGGAATGCTGCATGCTGACAGATGACATTCTGCTGTTGGAAAAAGGTGGATGTGCTCTGCCTCTCCTCTGCATTGCTGTGTTCTTGCATCTGTCACATCTCTGCTCAGTCCCCTTGCCTGGCTGTGTAGCATGTGTGCCCTTCTCAGGAAGCCAAGCCAGCATGGGTCCATCCATCCCTGTGCATGGCACTCCTGCCTGTACATCTTCCCTGCCTCCAGACTCTCATCCTTGAAAACAAACTGAAAGCCTCCCCTCCCACTCAGCGAAAACATACAACCTCCCAATTCAGTCACTATTTCAGTAATTTAAATTGCAAGCACGATTTTTGTAGCTTTTAATTGTCAGTCACTTTTAGACCTGTTCTCTCCTCTGGGGCATGAGTGTTGCAAATGAGTTTCATTATGAGAGGATTAATGGTCTCAGTAACCCCCCTTCAATGTTTCCTTTACAAGGAGACACTCAAATTATATCCGTTTTCTTCGTTGTTTTAGAGAAATTACTATTCTAGACTGAGTTTTGTTTCCTTTCTTAGAGAAATGACTATTCTAGATGAATTCAGAGATAATTAATTCCATTTTCTGTCTAGGCTTCATTCTCTTCATTCATGTGTACACACATCCTGGCTTATTATTTATAGCCAGGTACAAGGAAGGGTTTTGCCCCTAAAGAGCTGATACAGAGTTGTTTGTACTTGATGGACTCTGTGCTGCACATTACTCTTTGATCTGACCTGCACAAGTTATTAAAATATTACGTGTTTCCATATGTGTTAGGGAAGTCATCACAGTGTGAACTTGCTTTTGCAGAGTAGTCTGTCATCAACTTTGTTTAAACTGTTTAAAATAAAAAATTGATGGGAGTCTTCTAAAGATGGGGGGTGGGGGTAGAACTAAAGAAGTAATTCTGCCTGCCTGGCCAGCCTGTTCTCACAGGGAGCAACTGAACCTGCAGCGTGATGGCCTTTGGAAACCTTGCATGTGTGCTTACTCGAGCCTGTTCCCTGCCACTTGCAGTCCATGTTGTTGCTTTGCTTGAGAGCAACACAGTCAATGGAAGGACTTTCACCCATTAAAGCTCTGAGTGGCCTGTGGGAGGGCGTGTTGTGCTGAGGGAGACCTGTCCTCCACCCCTCGATGGCGGTGACAGGAGCACTCCCAGGTGTGTCCCACGCCGGGTGTCTGCCTGGGCCCACCTCAGAGATCCCTCTCCTGGGGCTGTGCTCCCAGGTTCTCTCTGCTCATCAGCTGAAGCAGCAGGTCACACCTTTGTGAGCAGATCGGTCTCGAAATCATCTGATGCTGGGGATGAGCCTGTGGATTGCAGCAAGCAGTGCAGGCACTCAGTGACAGCTTGGGTTGGGCTCTGTGTGTTTGGCAGGAAATGACAATACATTTTAATGGGCTTTCCACCTTTCTGCAGTGCTCTTTTGAAAGTGTGCTATTCCCTAGAGGGAAATCAACTGCTGATAATACTGAGCTCACAGCTTGAGGATGTAGATCAAAAGAATAGAGGGTCTACAGATGACTGTTGTGCTTCAAAAATAAAAGTTAAAATCCATTCATAAATGTGCTTTTAAAATCATAAGGAAAAGCTCCCTTGTCTCGCTCTCAAATTTATGTGGATACTGATCTGAAGTTACCTTAATTTTCTCAGTCTAGAACTTCAATCTCTTCTCTCCTTTCTTGTTCACCTAATCTCGCAGTGTTTCCATGTTTATTTTATTTTATTTCATGGTCATTGATCACAGCATTTCAAACACCTCTGCAAAGGGCTAGTCATCTTTCTGTCACCTCAATTCCGTGAGCACCTTTTCATTTAATAAAAAGAGAAAGAAAAGCAAAAAAAAAAAAAAAGCTGTGCAAAGAAAGATTGGGGGGTTTTAGCAGGAACAAAAGGGAGTACATGAAATACCTTGGTTTGGTTTGGTTTTCTAATTGATGAAACTTCTGTAGTCTTGTAATACTCAGGTTTTGAACCTGTTCTGTGAAATTCTGCCTCTTTGTGACTGTTCCTTTGTATTTTCTTCATCCTGTAAATTTTTGTTTTTCTTTTGCTGCTTTTCTGGTAATTAGAGGAGTGGTTCAATCAAGGTGAGTCTGCAATACTTTCTTTTCATCATCACCATAACATGCTTTGTTTGGCTTTCACATGCAAGGCTAAGAGCTGAGATCAAGGTCTTGTTCATCCACCTTCTCCTGCTCCCCCAGCACAACCTCCTGTTCATTTCAGCAGACATGGAAAAATCCTCTGAGGGAGCATTTGCAGTTCGGTCTTTGCATACTACAAATGGAAAATACAAGGATTTATTCATTCTTGGTGTAAGTGCAGTAGGGGAACTGCTGTGCAGCTGGCCTGCTGAGCCCAGGATAGCAGGAGCACCCAGCTGTGGGTTGTGTCCCCAGCCCTGTCAGATGGAAGGCTCTGCTGGCTGGTCTGGGGGTGGAAGGAGCCTTGAGCTGCAGCAGCTTGGGTGTTTGTTCTCAGGGGTGCTTGGTACTTCTTCTGCTTGGGCACGTGCCTGGGCTGCTGCAGCTCTGTTCCTGGCACACACAGGAGCTGGAGGAAGCTACCTCAGTACCTGTTTCAGGGGATAGGCTTCATTTTTTCATCCCAGCAAGTAAAACTGCACCTGGAAGAGACAAGTTTGAGGCTAAAGCTTCTCTCGGCTGGGAAGTTGATAGGCTGTGGGTGCCTGGGAGACTCCCTCACTGAGACTGATTTGGGGGTGAAGGCAGGAGCATTTTCAGGTTGTGACACTTGCTTCAGATCATGGGTTCTGGAGGGTTAGACCAAAGGAGAAGTGTTGGGGAGGGGAAAAAAAAAACAACCAACCACAATCCCACAATCTAATTGCTCCACCCAGAAAATGGTGCTGGGTGGTGTTCTGCAGATCACTGATTTTTGGACTGTGAGTGGTGAGGCTGTGGAGGATGGATTTGTTGGCAGAACAGAGCTCAGCCCTTGGTTTCTGTCACTCCTTTGTGGCCAGCTCCATGGCTGTGTTAATGAACACTGGGGAGGATAAGGTGAGATTGTTATGAAGAAGCACTTTCCCTTAAGCTTTTATTTCAACTAGAAAGAAAGCATTTGGGAATTAATCCTTCAGCAGAAATGGTCTGTCTGCATCATGGTTTGATTGTATAGTAAAGCAAAACGACATTTGAGGAAGATCAACAACAGCATTAGTGGTTAATAACGCTGGGTCACACTTCAGAGTCTGTACTGAGTTTCTGACAGATGGAAAATGCTGAAGGTCATGTTTTGGTTGTTTCTTACATAATGAAAAGTAGCAAGGGGGGAGAGGGGAGGAATTTTAATCCCTCTGTTTCAGAGACTGTAAATTGCATCTTGCACAAGCAAGTCTCATGTCAGGCAGTTTTCCCAAACCAGAGTGCTGTGCCAATCCTATAGGCCAGGTCTCATAAAACAGGCCTGTCAGCAGGCATATTCAAAACTGTCTCTCGGCAAAGTTTGGAGCTGTGCTTCTCATCCAGCATTGGCTTTTCTCTGATACACCTCAGACTGGAAAACCTGGAGAACCTGGATATGGGTGGAAATTGAAATGTACAAAACCAGACCTTCAACTTCTCTCCTACTGCAAGTGTAGTTTGTGCTGTGGTTTCAGCATCCCTGTGGTGCACAACCTGATTGTGAAGATCCAGGCAGTGGTGTGCTCCATACAAATCCCAGCCACATGGGATTGTGTGTATGTTCACATCCCTGTTGAGAGCAAATGGACAGGCTCGAGGGACAGAGCAGGGTGTTCAGAGCTACAGAATCTGGCAGTGATGCTGATTTTTTTGTGTTATCAGGGGTGCAGAGGGATGGCTGAGAAGGTTTTAATCAGTAGACTCCTGAATTGCTACATTTGGTCACCTTTTTAGAAACTCCCCAGTATTTGTGAAAATCAAATGGGAAAAACAGCTGCTGGGCCTCAGATTGAAACCTTTGCTTACTGGATGGATTTGGTTTGGAGTGTTCTTGCAGCTTGCTCTCCTTGTCTCTATAGGAAAGCCCCAGAAATGTAGGAGCTTGGGGTATTTCCAGACACAATCCATTTGATTAAGCAAGTAATTTGTAGAGTTGAAATCCCCTTGGTCAGAGTTCTGTGTTCTGTACTGCTGCCATTGGCAGGCGGCTGGCAGCTTTTCTTTGAACAGACGGGCTTTGGTCTGCGAGGTGGGAGTTCCTTACAGGGCCGAGGTGCTCCTCCAAACCAGCCAGTGTTTGCTGTCTGGCCCAGAAATGGAGAGACAGCAGCTGAGGAGCCCAGAGCACAGGTGGAGGGTGCTGTCTTTATGAAAGATGGGTCAGTAAATAGGCAGCTGCTTTGGCTTTCCCAGCTCAAAAGTAGCAGCCAACACTGCACTCCTGGACAATTCCTCCTTAACAAGTTCTGTACAAACCCAGTGCTTACTAAATACTGCCAGTGGGAAGAAGGCTTACTGTGCCATCTCAGTTCTGCAGGGCTGATAGAAGTGCCAAACCAACCTTTAAATTATAGAGAGAACTTTTGAAATGAGTAGTTGTGTCAAGTAAGGTCTGGCTCTCTGAGAACATGTTCTGAGGTTTAAACTATCTAATGGCAGAGACATGAAATTTGGGGTCATGTAAAAAAACAGTTTGTCCTTCTTGTAGATAAGATGGAGTCACATTTATGGGTCTGCTTTAAGTCTGTAATCTTTCCTACACTGACTTCCTTCCTTGAATGCTTTTTTCTTTTAATTCCCTCTGCCCTGCTTTTTCCTGTCAATGCCCTAAGGGTCAACAAGGGTTTGCAGCCAGTAACTGGGTTCAGCTGCCATCATGAAGTGCCAAGTCTTTTGGTGATGTACAGCACTTCTTTCTGGTATTTGATTCCCCAAGCAATGTCTGTCTTCTTTCACAGAGCAAAAAACTGATGGAAGGCTGTGAAGTTCCACTGATTCCTGTCCCTTCCTTTAGAAAAGATACCTTTCAAGGAGTGCTGTGGTACCTGGCTGCATGACCCTTTGGCAGCTTAGATGGGCTTTTACATACTTCAGTTAAGGAAATTATTTCAGATCAGCAGAACTTCTAGGTGCATATTTTGTTTTGCACAACAGTTGAAGTTGGCTGGTATTCTGTGTTGGCATTTCAGAAGAAAAGAGTGTGATTCCATCCACTCCCAAAAAAGGGGAGAGGATGGAATACTATCTTGAAGGGGGGTTTTCCCTCTTAATGTTATTCCTAAATTTTCATAATGGTATTTAAAAGCTCTAATTCTTCTCTGTACACAGTAGTGAGTATTTTTATCCTTTTGTCAAGAGGAAAGGTAGAGTGACCCTTTGAATTTACTCTGCATGTACCAGCCCCCTGCTGTAACAAGACAGGGACTGGCTTTTCCCATCTCATGACCTCTTGGCAGACAAGACTCAGACTAATCTCCCCATTACATTTTCAAGGACCATTTTCCTGTTTGCTTTTAAGCAGCCTTGACTGGTGGAGCTTCCAGCCCTTTCTGTAAAACCTCCATTAACAGCCTGGTAGTCCCTGAGCAGAAGCCACTTCTGGCTGCCTCAGTTGTGTTTGTGAATTCATCCCATTGCACCTGCCTTCCCTGCTCTGGAGGGAGAGGGACTAAATAACTTCAGTTTTTCCCCCTTAAAATAATTTGGGAAAGCTAAATTGGATGCCGCTGTCCTCAGAAGCTGTGCAGATTCTTGCACTGCCTTCCAAATCTCTCTCTCTCTCTCTCTGCTGCCAGTGTTCCTCTGATGGCAAGGTTCCTGCTTGTCCCACAGCATCCATGTGGGGTTACCCAAGGCAGTGTGTCTCCTTGGGGGCATGGAAACTACCCCTTCCCTCCCCCTGTGTTTACATAACTTTGAATTTTAAACCTAACTAAAAGTGCAGGTTTTGTTCTGTTGTCTGTAAAGGTTGTATAAATTAAGGCTGATGTAATAGTTTGACACTGTTTCTTAGCAAAAGTATGGAATTATTTCCATTAGCTTCTAATAAATAGCAAAAATGACACTTTCTTGATTGAAGGGCAATTCAAGGTTAAGTTGTTGGCTGCTGTCTGTACAATAAATTAAATTTAGGTCTTCCTGCCTGGTTGTTGCATTGAGAATAGAGATTGCAAAGCAAAGCTGTTGGTTTTTTGCTCGGCTGCTGAGTTTTTGCTTGAGCTAAGCTTCAGGTCAGAATTCCTCTGTGAAAACAACAGGTAAATACTGGGCTTCTGAGGGAGAGGCACAGCTCTGCCAAGAAGGGAAATGGCACAATTTTCCAAGGTTTAAAGCACTCCTATGACTCTCTGAAACACTAGTGCTAAGTGTGTTTGCAGATCAACCTGAAAGCAGCATGGGTGTCTGTCCCTAAGTTTGCTCATGCTAAAACCACAGCTGTGGAGCTGGGCTGTGAGTCAGATACACACAATAACGGGTAGCAGTCTCTGATTTATATTCTGGGTCTGTATCTTCTCCCATCTTGTAGATGCACATGACAGTAACTTACCTGTCAGTATACTGACAATCTTCTCCATCTGTTGTCTTCTTTTTTGCACAGGAAAGAAGAATGGAGATTTGGACAGGAATTTTGATACACTTGATTTGCCTAAGCGGTCTGAAGCAGCAAAAGGTAATGCTAATGTTTGTGCATTTGGAAATAGCAAGTAGCTTGGGAGCTGGAGGCTCTTAAAGGGACTTGAGACATGAGCATATCAGGCTGATCTCTTTCTTTTGTAGCCAGTTAATTGCGATAATGGATATATCTGTGCATGCTGTTATCTAGTGTTGAATACTGGATATCAATTTTTATCTGAGACTGCTGAATTGGTGGAATCTCTTAGAAGCCTGTCTGATTTGGTGTTAAGTGATTGTAACTCCAGAGAGGGGTGAGTTCAGGCTCTCCTCCTCTACAGCTCCATTTGCAACCCACCTGCACCACACCTGGCTGGAAGGAGTTCTGCAATGCACTCAGTGAGAGTGCTTGGCAGTAAACCTTTCTCTTCCCTGGCATCTCTGTCATTTTTCAGCATTCTTTGGAATTGGGTGACAGCAGGGATTGGGGATTTTTGCCTTTACTGATAGTCAGTCTTCCCCTGAACACAGTATTCCTCGCTGTCTGTAGTGAGCAGTACTTGTGGTTTTCTAAAATCTGGGAGGTTCCCAGAAAAATTCTTCTTTATTGTGCTTTTGTATTTTAGCTCTGGCAGAGGTGGAATCTTTCAAAATCTGCATTCCTTTCTTGCATGCAGGGTACTTTTTTAAATTGGAGATAAGGAGGTGATTTGGGATTTTGTCAGAATTCTTAGAGCATTGGATGGCGTTTTGAGACTTGCACGGGTTTTGATTTGAAGTGTGTGCAATGTCTCTGCAAAGATCCAGCCATTGTCATGGCAACTGCTGCTGTGCCACCCTGTCAGCCTCACCTTAACGAGCTCTGAATACCCAAAACTACCTGAGTATCCTCGGGAGAAAAATTTTAAACTCTTCCCACATCACATAGAGAATTTTGGAGAGTGTGAAGAGATCTGACTCAGTGGAGAGATCCACGGACTTGGGATACCTGAATTTCACTCTTTTGGTGACCTTGGTCCAGTCCACTTATTTGTGCTTCAATTTCCTTCTTATTAACTGAGAGCAACAACAAAGGCCATGTCTGAGATCCATGGAGATGTGCTGGTAGTCAGTAATGGTGTAATAATTATACATACATAGTGCTGCACTCAAATTCACAGTGAAACTCTGATTGATGATATGCAAACTAATCCTAAGATGTGGATGAATCTAATCTATTTACAGACACCCTTTATAGTGGATGCAGTTTCTAGTCTCATGTCTAAACACTGATTTTCATTTGGTGCATTATTGCACGGGATCTTCTGTATCTTGTGAAATAATGCAAGATACTAAAAAAATTCTCAGAAGCTGCACTACCATCCTATTTAGAGAGCTGCAGGAAACTTCTAACCAGCCTTGACTGGCTGCTGTCAGTTCAGGCTGGGAGCTGATTGCATTGCAGAGCAAGGAGACACCTTTAGGACGCAGGAAAAGAAAGGAATGCAAAATATAGCAAAGGCTTCACTGTTTGCATTCCTTTCTAAATGTGATTGGAATGTAGGTGTCACTAGAGGCAAAAGATGGCAATCAAGAATTTCTGCAAAGAAATGTACCTTGCATAGCTTCCTTTAAAATAAGATTAAAAGCTTTCATGTGGTTGTATTAATGGTAGAAGTGATGTGCAGATCTGTTGAGAGATGGATCTGTCTCTGAGCTTACACAGCTTGTTATCATATTCAATTGCTAGAAATCTCACACTCTTGAAGAGGTTGTTTGATAATTTTGAGATACCCCCATTTAATCAAAGTCAGATTACATATCTCATGATAGATAAGGTCAGGAGATTAATCCCACAGCATTTTGAAAGAAGCACTTTGACATGGAAAAGGGCATATTTCAAAAGTAACTATTGACTTGTGTGCTAAGAGTAAAAAAACCAAGACATTGATGCATTTTCGTTCCCTTTTTTGCCGGTAGTTTTCTGCCAAGCATCTCATTTTCTTGAGAATTCCTGGATAGTAAAGGTTCTAACAAGGTTGCTTGAACTTTAAATTGTTCACTGAAATAAAGAAAATAAAATGGCAGTTTAAAAAGCCTTAAGAACTCTGGTCAGATCTCTTCTATAGAGGATAATTGACTCTGATGAGATCAGCTCTCAGCTGAGGCAGAACCTCGTTACCAAGATGGAAAAATCATGCAAGTTTTAATGATCAAAAGCACTCAGAGTGAGTGACATGATGAAGTGCTATTTCAAAAATCAACAATTATAGATTAATCTCTTTCATGTATTATTAAAGCCATATTAAAGTGAGTTTTCAGCTGGAATCTTTGTGAGCAAATGAAACTGCAATAATAAGATTTGTTCATTCAATGCAGCAAATGAACATTGTGGTAGTTAACAAATATTGGGATGTAGTGTTGTTAAGTTTTCTGTAATCTTATAGTCAACATCCATGGAGCTTGTCTGGTGTGTCTAAAGATGTGGTTTCAGGAACTTGACATCATGGTTTCCCTTTGAGATTCTCCTAGTTATGACCACTGAGCTTAATTGAGAGCAATGATCACTTGAAAAACCATGGACTGGTAGCATCAGACTAGTCCAGACCTATTTTCTATCAGTTCTGGAAACTTCATTTTAACTCCAAATTACTTTACTGGTAGGAATCTCTGCCTGTCCTGCAGCCAAACATTATAAAACCAGAAACTTCTGTTGATTGTGGGTGGGGACTGGCTAATGTCTGTGCAGAGGTTTCTCAGTCCATCAGAGCATCTGTCCTGCTGGTACAACATCTTAGGAGCATCTTCATATCCTGTACAGTCCAAAGGGTCCTATGAGTTGTAACCTAGTTTAAATGCTAGTATTTCACTTTTTCCCCCCTGGAATTTGTTTGTTCTGGTGAGGAATGAATGAAGGAAGGCAGTTCTCTTTTTCAGAGTGATGAACTAGAGTCTCTTCCTGATGGTTCCTGGTTTTTTAATGGGAATCAGGTTCTGCTGCAGCATATGATTTGAGCAGCCCTGAAACCATTTCTAAGCCTTTAATAATTTTATGTGCTAGGCATTCTGGCAGGGGAAAGCTTCTAGTTCAGGGTTGTTATCTGTGGTAAACTGGATAATGTCAGACTGGACAACTTGCAGTGCTTTCAGAAGCTGTCTCATCTGATATTAAAAAATTAATGTATATGCCCTGGCAGTGTCCAGAGTACTCCTGTCCTCGTGAGGAAAGATTGTAAAAGAGAAGCTTCTTGTTTTCTCTTTGTTGAAAGGAGCATATTTTTTTCTGACAGTCAAAGAGAGAGAGCATAAATTTTGGGGTAAGTGATATGAGCTTGCATAGAGAAGGGAACAGCAGTGACAAGAAATTATGAATGCTGTTCTCAGAACCTTGCTAAATTTAGGACTTTCAAAAATTACTGCTTCTGGGGGGGGGGGGGGAAGTCTTACTGAAATCCCTTCCCCAGTCTAAAGTAGGTCAGTGATAGTGGTGCTGGCTGCCTCCTCTGCAGCGTGTTCTCTTCTGCACTACCACAGCGCTGATTTCTCCTGTGTACACATTAAATACGTAGCATACTACAACTCCTGTGCTTTGTTCACAGAGTCCTTCACTTCTGAGCAGGAATAGTGGCAGAGGCTCAGGCACTGGGGGAGGATGAGGATTAATCATATCTGTGCAGGGGAAGGCAGTGTCTCAGATGGCACTACCTCTGCAATAAGGTTTTCAGAGCTGATTCAGGATTGATGTGTGTCAGCCCCCCAGATACATTACAGGGGTTGTAACATTTAATCCTCCTGTGTGAAGGTGTTGGACTGTCCACCTCTGTTCCTCAGTGCTGGAGTATGGGAGGAGAAAGTCCAGAAGAGCAGAACAGTTTTTTATGTGGAATCAGCATTAGGTTATTCCTAATTAAATCCAGACCTCTGTGCTGTCTGGTTTAAGCAAATCTCACTGTTTGTTGTTTATGTGCACATATGTCTGAGGGCAGACCTGTAGCTGCTCTATGGAGCTTTGGGTGTTGAAGTTCAGCTCTCAATTCCAGTTTATCTCATTAGGGAGTTGAAAATCTTCAGCCATAACGAGATGTGCAGGTAGATTTCAGCCTGGTGGATGAGCTAGCTCATTTTCTCCTTGAAAGCAGTTATTAAGCTGCTTATTAATTTCTCTTTTCCTTTTTCAATACTTAAGTCCATTTTAATGGGAACATAAGTTTAGACAGAGTTGTGCTGAAATACTGAACTAGTGTTAAAAATGCTTATAATTGAAGAAGTCTATTTTGTTGCAGTGGGGACGACAAAGACAAGCTGAATTTATCTGAAAGCTCAGCTTTGTGTGTACACTTACCCTGGTCAGCAGCCTATGTAGGCAGGGAATGAGATTTTGGATGAACTTGTCAGCCAGTGAATTTCTTCTTCTCCATTATCTGAAATTCTCAGTCACTTTCCATGTAGCCTCATGCTGATGATAGATTTTCTATTCCAGAAGGCGAGTGTTTAAATTCCCTTATAAATCTTTGTATTACTGCTCCAGGAAATTAGACTTCCTGGCACTGTCAGGGTAATGACTTTAACTTAGTAGATTACAAAAGTGCCAGCAATTTGTCTTCAGCTAAAGGCAACATGTAGTAGAAGGAGAGAGAAACCTCACTTTACTCTGGCTTTAGTTTGTAATTAAGATTGGCTGCAGTTTGCATTTCACTGCTGCTTTAATTTGCTTTCTTTAAATCTTGACAAGTTGACTCAAGCACTCACCTGCCCTTTCCAGCTCCCTTCCATCATTAATTTTGATTGTCGTATTGTGAATAAGTGAGTAGAACTGATTGATTAATGGCACCATCCACACCCCTCCTGTGCCTGCTGCTGGAAATTCAGGGACTGGGAAGATCTCCTCTGTGAGAGCAAGTAACGTGTTCTTGTATTAACATCTTTTGAGCATTTAATGCACATTATTAAGAATTCTGATCAGAATTATTAAGTATCTCTTATTTCTGTTGCTTTCCTAAGCTAAGTATTCATTTTGGTCCCATGTGTTTTTCATAATTTACAAAGCAGTGAAAGGTTTCTCATCTGTCTTCCAGCGCTTTGAGTCAGAGAAAATTTATTGCCTTGAATAGGAAAATTCCCATATGAAATCTGAGCTTGCCAAACTTTCTTCAATCTGGTACCTTTAAATTCCCATTCTTTTTCCCTATATTTTCAAGGAATTCAGAGCAGACACCTGTAGATTTTTCCTTTCTTGTGTACAGAGTCTTTCCATAGCTGACTGCTAATTGTTCTGGAATCCTCTGCCTTTTTGGTCATAATCCTCTCTGATTCTTACGTTCAGTGTTCTTATTTGTTCAGAGCTGGTGGACATGTGCATGAATTGTTTCCTGGCCTGCTGAGCTGTGCTCTACAGGTGAAAACTTTTTTGTGATCTTTATCGATCTGTTAAATTTAAATATGTAGAACATAAATTGTATGTTTATGGTTGAAACTGAAGGCTTTGAAAAATCATATGGGGTGGGTACAGTTGGACTGTGAATTGGAGGTCCAGGAGTACTGTTCTGTCTCTGCCACTAATTCTTTTCACTTGGTAATAGAACTCTATCCTACAATATTCTTACTTTGGAGACTGCAAGGAAAAAATATTTTTCTGGGAGAAATACTAAGTGATATGACTGAAACCCTGTACAGTAACTGTGTACAGCACTCTGCTGAGACTCACAGCTCTGCTCTGTTCAGTTAATAAGTTCAGTTATTCCACAAAATTGTGTGAGATGAATTTGAGACCGTTACAGGACCAGCTCTGGTGTTATCTGTCTGCTCAGGAATGTGAAGAATAGTTTGGCTTTGCGTTCTGGTAATTACTGCAGTGTTTGTCAAAGCGTTGTTCTCTGGCTTCAGAGAACGCCTTGACATTGCAGCCCTGAGCTGCGGTTTCCAGTCCCTTGCTTCGTCCATAGGGACATCCAGGCAAAATTGTGTTTACAGATAAGACAGGCTAGATTCCTGGTAGGGGTGAAATGGCATCTGTGGAACGGAAAAGCTCTTGCAGCTGAGTCAGGGAAAGCACAGTGTTTGTGTGAGTACACTGTGCTGTGAATGGCCCAGGTGAGAGATTGTGTCGGGAAGATTGGAGTTGGGGACGTCAAATAGTTCTGCTACATGGAGGACATCGAACCAATGTAAACTGGAGAAGAAATTTCAGCTGTGATATTTAAATGTCACTAACACCTCCCCACCCCCAGCATGGACACTTCATAGTGTGAATGTCTTTCAGGTTTAGGTCATGAAGCTTTGAAGTTTAGGCTGGGGGACCAGTGGGAAACAACTGCTGGGGTAGGGAGGCAGGAGGAGCAATTGTTATGATACAAGAATTCAATTCAGCTCTGACTTCAACCACCACCTCCTGACTTCACAAAGAGTTTCAGCTTCTATTTATAGAAGCTGAAACTCTTTGTGAAGTCAGGAGGTGGTGGTTCTTCTCCATCTCTGGCTCAGCTATAATTTGTTTGCCTGTAGAACTCCTGATTTTTCCTTTGTCTTCTACCTCTGTCTTAAGAGCTAGAGGTCACATGAAAGATGACTTAAGACAACTGCTTTGTTTCTGAATCATTTCAGACTTTTCCTTCTGAATGAGAAAAAGCTGACTTAGGTGTAAGATAATTTGGTTGTCTTGAAACTAGTGAATCAACATCAGCAGCTATTCCTCTTCTTTATCCTTCTTTTACATTCTCAAATGTTTAGTCTCCCTTGGCACATGACGGGGGAAAGCTGACAGTTGGAGGCAAGATTCTCCCTCCCCACTTTTAGGTCCTTTCACCTGTGGCTCTCATGGAACTATAAAGACTCCATAGTCAGCTTCTAGCTCCTTCTTGCCTGAGGTTGACACCCAGGAATATAGATCTATTATAATAACTAGCAGTATCTTCAGAAGACAGAAATCCCAGGTGGTAAATTCCTTTTCCAACTTGCTGTGAGTTTGTGGCCAACTGAAGTGCACAGAAAATGAGATTTAGGCATCTCAAACAGGAAGAGCCTATATATACTTGCATAATAAAGCAGCATATAAAAAACTAAACAGCAGGAGCTCCACTAGAGCACATGGTAATTACAGCAGCTCATAAGGAGATGGAGTGATCTGGAGCTTCAGCATTGCTACTGGCTTTCTGAGTGGCCTTAGGCAAGTTAATAGCATTCAGTTGCTGGGGTTGTAGTGAACCTGTTCATGAAGAGCCTTCTATTTCCTCTGCTTTCACTAGAAGAATCACTTCACTAAAATAATAGCTAGAATAATTACCTTCACTAAAATAATTAGTGTTTTCACTGCTGTTTTGATAACCAATGCAAATGGAGTATATATGGTATATTTGTAAAACCAGCAAAATTCTGGTGAAGTTTGCTGTATCCCAGCTGTTGCTAGCAGTACAGTCATGTAAAAATTAAAAATAAAAACATCATTTCAGTTAAAGGTAGATGGTAGAGGTTTGCCCTGGTGAGATACTGTGGGAGTGGACTGAGACACTCATGTTACAGAGACAATTTTGCAAGTATGTAATACTGTGAATTGCTTTGCACTCTAATTATGCATATTACACTTTTTGTGGGTTTTTTTAATTGAGAAGTTCAACTGCATTATTTATAACACTTTGTATAGAAAGGTGTATACATAAAGCAGTGCATAACTGGAAACCTTGGTAAGTTTTACTGCCCAGCTGCATTTACTTCAGTTATAGCAGTGTGTGCTCTCTGACAATGCAGCATCTTAACTCTTGAACCCCGATTGGATTTTCATGTCATTTCCACTTGGCTAATATTTCTCATGAAGAATAGTTAATGTTTGAAAGCTACAGTTGCCAGTTGTATGTTTTTCATTTTCACAGCTTCTCCTGTACTGTTTGCCCTGCTGAGAATGGCAAATTCTCTTCCCTCCCCACATTTTAGGTTGTGTGTATGTTTTTGCATGTCCCATTTAGCATTTCTATTCTTCAAGCCGTTCTAATTGTTACTCTAAAATAGAATGCTTGTTATTACAGAGCATAGCTCATTATACAGATGCTGCTCCAGGACTGTTTATAAAATGAGAATGTGCCAAGAAAGCCTGCCAGGAATAAAAGCAGGAGTTGATGGGGAAGGTGCTTATCCCTCATAACTGTAGCTGCCTCAGTTTTGGGGCTCAGTCACTGCAATGAAAAACTCACTCCATCCACCAGTCCATCACTGTTGCATTATGTCAGCTTTTGCCATGCCACTTAGTTTCAGTTAAGAAACAATAACAATGAAATCTCCTTCCCCCCCCCCCCTTTTAGCATAAGCGTAAAAAATGAGATGATCCTTTGAAGAGGGGTTGAAATCTGAAAGTTGTCCTGGTTGCCCAGCCAGTATCACCAGGAAGCTCACGGAAGAGGAACTCGTCTTCTGTCAGAATTTAGAGATGAAATTTCATGTCAAAATCAATTACAAAAACCTTGTTGGACGAAGCCACAGTTGTCTCTGGTGTCCATCAAAAGTACCGCAGCAAAGTTGTGCTGACGAAGCTGCTTGACAAGTTAAGAGAACTGCTGAAAGTTTCAGAAGAGCTGAGGCAGAAAAATGGTGCAATGTTGATTTAAATCCCTTTCCAGAAGTAGTGTGAGCAGAAGCAAAGGAGGTAGTTACAGCTCTGGCTGAGTGTTCTGAGGGCTGTGCTTTAGGATTAGCCGGAATGTGGATTTCTGAGAGCCCAAGGTGACTCGGTGCTTTCAGAACTCAGCACTAGACAGACATCACTCGAGTCTCACTGAAAGCATCTGTCCCATCTGGTAGCCTTCTACCCAAAGAAAAGGAGGCTAATGCCACATAATTGGGCATTTGAGGAAGTTTTGAAGGGTTCTTTATATCATTGAAGGATTTCAAGACCTGACTGGACAAAAGCATAATAGCTTGGTCTAATTTTGGCATTGAGCCTGCTTTGAGCAGGAAGCTGGCCCAGCTGACCTCCCGTGTTCCCTTTCAGCCTAGTTGTTCTGTGTGACTCTCATTAACTGATTACAGGGTCAGCCAGGAAAAGTATGTCTGCATAAAACCAGCACATTTTCCAAAACAAACCACAACTGGGGGATTAGGTGACTCAGATGGGAAGAAGAATGAGAAAGTTCATTTGCCCATGGAACCTGAGAAAAGAACATACATATAAAATGGAATGTCTCAGGTTGCACCTCAAGATATGGCTTGTTTCAAGAAAAATATATTTTTATTTATAATATATACTTTATTGGTGCCAGCACAATAAGCCATGGAGTCCTCAAAACACTTGATAATCAGCCTTTGAGGATCTCCTTAGAACAGCTCATGATGGGGGAGAGAAAGGGGAATGAAAATCAGTTGTGTGATTCTGAACTAATTGCAAATTGTGGTACTTTTTGCAGTTAGTTCAGGCAAGGAGACTTTCTTTACAGTGCAGCCAAGACAGGGAGGTACATGCATTTTTTCTACTTTTGCTTGAGCAGTATTGTAGTTAATGGACAGCTTTAATCATAGAGTTAATCTGGAAATTAAACCAAACTGCAGTGTGAAATAACCTGGGCATTTTAAATTGCAGAAGCCACTGATGCTCATTAGTTGGGCTGAAGCTGCCATCATGTTTTGCAGAAAAGCAAATAAAGAGAATCAAAAATTAAGACTTCTGGTTTTAGAGCAATGATTTCCAGTGAGTGTACCTGCACAGCTGCTGCAGCCCTATTATCTGACTCATTACTTTGTAAACCACTGTGAGATATCTTGAATGTGAAAGCTGCTGTGTAAAGCCATATTTATTTCTGTAACCCCGAGTGCTCTGCACAAGCTTAAAAGCTCCCCCCCTTCTCCACCATGACAGGGGAATTACAGGACTTAATGTGCCATATACCTATAACTGTGGATTGAAGAAAAATGACCTTGAACTGAGAGGCAGGCATTTTACATAGTAAAGCAGTCACTTAAATTTACCTGTCACCTAGAGGCAGGGGGAACCTTACCTCTGCATGGTTTAGAAAGCAGTGTCAATCCAACTGCTGGTTGCTCTGAACCCACTGAGAGCTTGATTGCTGACCCAGGCATTTCCAGATGATCAGTGAGAATGTTGATCAGTATGTGGTAGAAAGGAGAGCGTTTTTATTTTGGCCTCACAGACCATTAGTTTCAGCCCTGAATTTTCTGTGCCTTGATCACAGGGAAAATTGGAAGTCTGTAATAACATGAAATGTTACTTGTCTGTGCAGGAATAGACTCTGGTTCAGGCAGATCTGGAAGGAGGCAGTGTGGAGAGCAGTCCTTGCACCTCGTGCCCAGTTCATTCGTGTTTTGCACACTTTGCCATCCCTTTACTAAAAATCCTGTTGCTTTTGTTGGAGATGTCTAGAGCAACTTTTTGGGGTTTTTTTACCAGTAGCCTTAGTAAAGAGTAAGTACCAACACACTGTGACGGTCCACTTGAGCAGGCCAGCTCAAGATAAAAGCAAAACTGAACTCATGTTGGGAGGGAAAGAGGGTAGATTAAGTGAGTTGTGCAGTTAAAGGGCATTTCAGTGGCACAGCTGGGAACAGAGATGAGATTTCCTGATTACTAAAGCAGTATCTTCCTAGCTTGCTCATGCTAGCCAGCCCACTCAATCTAGAGATGTCATTTCTTGTCCCTCTCTTACAAAGCCAGGAAGAACATTTAATCTAAAGATTTTTGTTTTGAGACTTCTAAAATCACAACCACCAAATCTGTAATCACGATTGAGCATATAATTGCATCTTATCCTTCTGAGAGCTTAAAAATAATGAGCAAGAAAAACATCTCCAAAGACTCATTCAGAGTGTGAGGGGGCAAGAGGAAGGTGTAGAGAAAGGATCTGCCTTACCTGGAGTGTCCCCAGTGACCTTTAAACACTCAGGAAATTGGAAGGCTGCGTTCCTTGCAGATGAAGGTTTCCCGCTTCCGTTTTGGGGCTACTTTTCACATTGAGCGATGAAACGAGAGAGCACACAAGGCAACCTGCAGATGTGTGAGAGAAGAGATGAGTGGGAAGAATGACTGAGGTGTTGTGTTCTTGGCAGTGTGTTCAGAATTTCTCAAGGAATGAGAAACTGGGGGTGTCAGGAGCATGAGACCTAATCCCATTTATTCAATTACAGGAGCGCTGCTCCCGGCAGAGTGTTTCAGGTTAGTGATAGTGTCCAAGTGTAAGACTTGGGAAATGCACAGGTGACCTGGATTTGGGCAGTTGTGCAAGGTTTTGCTTAATAGTTAAATTCTAACAAGCACATCCCTTCCAAATCCAACATGCCTCTTTGCTGAAAACACTGCTGAGATTAAACCCATGGACAGTAAACTGTATTGGCAGTTTTCTGGGTGGCTGGATCCTACTTTCCCTAAAACACTGAAAATTTGCTGCCAGTTGTTTCACTGAAGTCTGGAGACCTATTTCTGGATCAAGCTCTGGACTCATATGGCCCATGAGAAGCCATCAGGGCATTCATAACATTCCCTTACATGGAGAAATGGGTATAGGCCCTAATGTGATGGAAATCTCTATACTCCTGAGGAACTATCTCTCCTTATTTACATTTATACTGACCTTTTCAGAGTTTTCTATAGGCATGAACAACCTCCACAGTAAAGGTCAGCTTCTGCTTAGAATCTCTTACATGGGTAATTTTAAGTTCAATTTTTAATTGCATAATATTACCATAAGAAAGCTGCATTGAAATTGAAAACTCTCCTAGATAAAGTGGCCGTTGGGTTGGGATCTTTTCACTGTTTTAAAGGCGATGAAGTGGTTTCAAAGAAGCTGTCAGTGTTGCTTTGTGGTAGTGGCTGCTGTGGCTTTGTTATAGAATTTCTCATATGATTTTCTGCTGCTTTATGAATGCAGGACATTGCTGTAGGGTGGTGAATATGGGGCAGGCTGCAGTTGGATGCTGTGTAATGTTCCCCTTTGCCTCTTGAAAAATGTCTCTGTGCTCCCTCTATTCATTGCAGCAAAGTATCTCATTCATTGCTACACACTAGGGCCCCAATCTCCTCTTTTACTTTTTAATTTGCAGATAGATTTATTTGTGGTTGTATTGTGTGTGTGTTTAGCCAGCTAAGGCTTCAGGGAGCTACTTCTCTCCAGATCATGTTGTCTTACCTCCTACTTTAGTCCACCTTTAAGTTTTACAGCAAGATTTGTGCTTCCAGGAAATCTATTATTCTATAGGCAGAGCTGGTTTTGTGTCAGTTCTGCCTGTGATTATCCAATATTCAGGCAGTGCACCGAACAGCAGGTGGGTTTACATTTAATAGAAATTTCCCTGGTTTTCCAGAAAGCTGCAGAGAATGGTTGGCAGGAAGAGGGAGAAGAGTACCTGTTCACTCAGTACTTTGATGTGGTATGTTCCAGTGTGTCCCAGTTTAAATGAGGGAGGAGCAGCAGCATCTTCTCTTGTCTCTCATCATCTGTAATCCTTGCCTGGATACAGTGCTTTGAGGTTGAGTGCAGAACCTCTGGTCTTTGAGGCATTAATGTTTCTAGCTTACACTGAAATCCATAAGAATTAAGTACCCGAATATGGTACATTTAAAAAGCTGGGCTGCAAGGTCTATTTTTTATTAGATAAGTTAAGGAAAACCTTTTGTGCAGCTTCCACTCTGGTCTGACATTCATTTGACATTGAAAACATCAAATTCTTTTTCTTGGATGCTTGGGAGATACTTGGCTGACAGCAGCACAGTGACTGTAATTGAGACAGATTAGAGGCACTGGGCTGCCTTTGGGTGCATGAGGCAGCTTTCATGAAATGGAGAGAGGAATGGCAACACACTTTTGACTTTGGAAGCTGGAGCAGGAACTAATTAGCAATTTCAGGACACAAACAGGATTGGAAGAAATGTTTGGGTTGGCATATAATAAATTATTTATTAACATGGGGGAGTCTTTCCATATGTCAGTTGCTTATAAAATGCTTATAAAGGCAAGATTGCAGGACTTTGCATTTAATGAACCAAGCAGGCTTCAGTCCCAGTGATTAGGAGCCACTGACCTTTCATTTTTTCAGGCTGAGACTGGACCTGGTCGCCTCTGCTCAGCTTGGATTCTGCTAAGCTTCCCCAAAAAAAGATTAGTTGTTTATATCCAAATATTTCCTTCTTACTGGGATGTATTTTGAGATGTTTGATGTTTCTGTGAGGGTATATCCACTGGAGAATAGAAAAATTTATTCTGCCTTATTTGAGGAATTCAAGCTGTGGAGTTCTGCAGCCCTTCACTGCCTTAAGCAGACGATCCTCTAACAAGCAGCTGAATTGATATGAATAACCAAATACCTGTGTAATGGCTTATGACCATTTATGAGACTTTATATAAAAATCATGGTGAGCAGTGGAAGTATAAGAGGACTCAGTGAAGCATGAGTAACCCAGAAAAAAGCTTTCAGTTTGGCTTCTAAGCATATTTCAGCGTGCATGAGCTCTGGAAGATTTGGGGCTTTTTCTTGACGTTGTTTTTCCCTTGGCACTGAAGATAAAACGCAGACATGCTGTGAAGGGGAGAACCTGACAGGTGCCAGCCCGACTGGAAATGCTGTCAGTCGATCCTCGTCTGTCCCAGCTCCGGCTCTGATCCACCCAAGCGCTTGTCAGGACCGTGTGGGCTTTCAAACCCGAGCAGGAGGTCCCTCAGCAGCAGGAATGTTTTGAAGCACAGTCATTGGAAACCCCCTAAGTCCCACATCTGACAAAGTAATCCTGTTTCTGTTAATTCCTGAGTGATGGAGGATTTGGGTTTGCCTTGCTGGCTGGTTTTAGTGCCATCACCCCAGTGTGTAACAGCACAGAAGGGCTGACCACAGAAGGTGCTTTGGGTCCTCCTACACCTTGGCTCCCCGCAGACCTGCTGGAAACAGCATCTCTGGAGGTCTGGAGGAGTGTGGCTGCTGTGTCCAGGGAAAGCACTGGTCACTGATGCAGCCACCCTGAGCCCAGCCTGGCTGCAGGGCTGAGGCCGCTCCTTCCCTCGGCTCCAGCTCGCAGCGGAACCACCTCACAGCTCTGCACTCTGAGTGCTGCTTCTGCCTGGTGCTGGAGCCCACAGCTGTGCACTGCAGAGCGCTGCAGCCTCTCCTCCACTCCACAGCCCCTCACAAGCTTTGGTCTACTGGGCTTTTGTGACTAGGGGAGGGCACTTGGTGGGACCATACCTGGCTCATGATCCAGCATGTTTCATACACTGTCTTGAAGACAGGAAAGAAGATACTTAGAGGTCTGCAGAGGTAAGAAAGCGTTTTCTCTGTGTTTTATACCTTTGTTGCATACCTCAGTACTGAATGTCAGAGGGTGTGTGGATATTTCAATTAAATATGCATTACTATGTAGGGTTTTTTATTTTGTCATGCAGCTGTTTTCTGGAGTGTTTCTTCCCTTTGCTGTGCTTTTCTTTCTGGCATTTTATGACAGAAAGTTTATAAAGCTGTTCAATATCTCAACAGTTCTAAATAAAGTCAGAATCTTTTTAATAAAACAAATATGCTTAGGTGGCATCTAGAGCCAAGGACTAAAGCACAACTCCTTTTGCAGTAAGTTTTTCTCTGCAGACAGGTTTCTACTGAGCTGGGAGGAAGCTAAAAGCTCGTTAGCTTCCTGGAGTAAAAGCAGCTGATTGGCACCTGGAACTGCAAAGCTGAGTTTTACAGGGGCTTGAGGCTAAAAAAGGGCAATTTGGAACACATGATCCTTGGTTAAACACACACTGAAGACCAGAGGAAAGAAAATGGTAGGCTCAGGCAGCCACAAGTTAAAGGAAGGAGTCCCTTTACAGTGCTGTGATTTTCAGTGATGACTCTAGTTCTCAGAGGAACAGGAACACATTGTATTTTACTACCGGACATAGCTGTGGTGTAATTTTTTTTTTTTTTTAGTGGGCTTTCCTTCAGAGAATCACTCAGTATCTCTCTCTTTAATAAACACATTTTATACACTAAGCTCAAACCTGCTGATGCACTAGTAATGGCAGTGAAAGGAGTTTCAGGTCTCCAGCTGCACCACACGGCAGCTGTGATCACAAAGCTGTATTGTGCTTTACAGAGCTGTAGGTGAGAGTTGTAAGGAAAATGTTGTTGCCTACATTTGGTTGTTTCAGTTCAAGGAAAAGTCCCAGAAAACACGCATGTTCTGGCATGAATACATGAATGCACACATTCACGAAAAAGCACATCTGTTTATCTAACATGGAAAGTAATAATTTTCCTCACGTTCCCAATCCTCATTAGCTTTGCCAGCCATCTTTTTATTTATTTTGTTCCTTTGGGAAAGCTTAGCTAAATGGAAAAGGCTTGCAGTATGCTCCAAAAAGCAGTGGATTCAAGCCCAGCCGAGGCAGAGAGTAACCATGTTCAGGCCTAGAGATTGCTCTGCTTACAGCCTTTCCCCATTAAGAAGAAAGGGCCACTTCCCACCTGCTTGTACCAGATGAGGCATTCTGCAGTGTCACCTCATTACATTAGGGAGTGATCTTGGGCGATGTTATGGGTTCGGATTATTGTGGCATCCCCACATATTCTTGGCTGGAGTTTGCAGCTCTGAGGTCGTTAAGTTGACAGTTCCTGAGCCTCTCCACGTTTTCTACTGGTGTCACTGGCCCAGGCACCAGGAGCCAGATAAGCCAGGAGGGCTTGGCAGTGTTATCCTTTCTGGAGAGGATTGTGCAATTCCTTGGAATTGCTTTCTCTGGCTAAAAAGGAGGAGTGACAAAATAGAGCTGTTTGGTGACACAACCAAGGAGACACCCCCTCGGGACATGTGGGCGGTCACTAAGCACTGCCATCTGGGTCCTTTCAGAGAGGAGAAAGAAAACCAGTCAGTCATGTAATTCTGGACCCTTGCAGAGACAGGAGCAGACATATCAGAAGCACCAGTGGCCAGTAGGAGCAGCAGCAGCACTGAGATCTAAAAGAATAAGCAGGGATGTTTGACCTTGTCACTGTTGTTCGAATATCCCTGTGATGTAGCAGACAGCATCTGGAAATTCAGGTTTTCCCTCCCAGGGAAACATAACATGATCAATGACATGATTGATATTGATCTTGTATGCATGGGCCGGGTTGCTGTCTGTTTAAGAAGTCCCCAGTGCAATGCACATCATCACTGTGCCCAGCTCCTTACAGTATCAGCTGTTAGAGGTCTGAGTCCAACCAGGAAGCTTCAGGAAGGAGCTTCCCTAAAGGGAGCAGGCAGGATTGCTCATATCTAGGAGCATTGCTGCTCCTTTGGCATATTGATCTGCTGTCAGTGAGATCACCAGCCTGATAAGCATAATCAGTCTTTTGTCTTAAAACACTGTAGTGTTTGAGGCAAGAGTAAGGGGCAGCCAGTAAGAGAGAATCCCCTAGACACAGCCAGAGAGTGTTCATCCTTAGCTTAGAGTCCTGGGTGTGCCTGAGCTGCCAGAAATTCCATACCCCAGCAGGGCTGGCAGTGTCACACTGTGAAACCCTGCAGAGCTGGCAGACCTTTGATGCAAATGAGTTTCATACTCACTTACGTATGTGAGCCAGGATTTTGAACCAAGTCCCACTTGGAGATGTTGCAGTGGTGATGCAGGGCCTGGGCGGGATTCTGGGAGCTTACCGACACCATGGTAAGCTGGTGGTGGGAAAAGAGAAGCCTGTCCTTCCAAACAAGTTTGCATTTGGTATGTAGCTCACAGCCCAGAGACTCCAGTGTGTGCTCTGTGTGCAAGAGAGAGGGAGATGTTATTTAATGTTCGATTTTTAGATACAAACTGCATTTCAAAACAGATTTGCTTTTGGAATAATATGATTGTCCTGTTCTCTTTAAAAGAAGCTGCATTCAGTTATCACCGTGAAATAAATAAAAATAACTTTGAATTAGAGAAGCTGGTGTGAGAGCAAATATTAACATTTCATGTACTGTACTGAGAGTCCCCAAGGTCAGAGGCAAGTCTTCTGGGACTGGGGTAAAGGAAGCTATTTACATGAACTCTCCATTTTAATCATGCAGCCAAAGGGCTTAACTCCAATTCAAAGCATTGTTGCTTGAAACAATGGTGTTTCTCAAAAGCAAACAAAAAACATTGCCAAAGGTGACCTAGAAGTGCTTAAATGTGCTGCAGTTCACCCACGTGTCTCCTCTCCCTGCAGGTGCAGACCTGTAGCACCTCTCCCATCCCTACATCAGCCTGGCTGCTGGGGATTCCCTGTGCTTTGGTAACAGTCCTGTGGGACAGAGCATTCCCCTTTTGAACTAGTAGCTTGGGTAGTGCTCCAGTTATCTGCAGCAGCTTTGAGATTCTTATTATTTGTTGGTCCTTCAGAGCCTTTGCTACTGATTAGTCAGGAGAAAAGGCTGTTAATGGAACATCTCCACTTGCCAGGAGACTCAGCTGCATATATTTGGAAAAAGATTTTGTATTGGGCAGTGTGTCAAACGCTGTTAGGAGAAATGCTGCTTGCAGGTCCTTTGGAAAGGGAAAACAGTATTAGCTCTAAAATGTGTGGTCACAGAAAACAGAAGTGCTAGAACTCATACAAGGTCAAAATGGGTTGTATTTGATTGAGACACCTCTTTGTTGAATTGCATATTGTTTGGATATGAAGTGGGATGTAACTAACCTTGTACAAGTCATTCTGCAAGAAGGTACTTTGATGACAGCTTGTGGAGCTTGGGAAATGTAAAGAGTGATAGAAATAGCAAAAGACAGTTTGCTTTCCCAGGCATCCTTTCTTTCTCTTGCACTGCCTTGCCCTCCAACATTTCCTTTCCTCGCTGCCTTTCTGTCTTCAATGCAGTTACCCTAGCTCCCTGTGTTGGTTTTTTGCATACCTCACTCTTGGTAGTGCTGGTAACATTCCTATTACATCCTTTGGGCTGGGGGTTTGTTTGCTTCCCTTTTGGAGTAGTGTGCCAGTGCTGCTGTCATTGTGGGAGTACGTGATAAGCTGGGAAGAGTTTACATCATTGTAGAACTTCTGTATGACTTAGTAGATTAGTTGGAAAGGTCACACAGTGTGGTGTTCGTTTCCTAAACAGAAAACTCTTCTTAAACATTCCCTCAAGCCTGATGTGAGTCTCGTGTGTCCCACATTATTCTGGTTGTCCTTTTCAATACTATTCAAAAGCTGTTCTGCCTGTCTTCAGAGCTGCTTCTCAGTGGTGGATGCTGCATTTGTGATTCAATCTCTGCAGTAAGCTCAGTACCTGTCCTGACTTGTGCTGTACCTTGAAGTGAAAGCCACAGGGACTGTTCAGAGCTTTCCACCTATTATTTCATCTTCATCTGTTGCAGAGTTTGCTGTGCCTCTGCTGTGTGACACTCAGTATTCTGCATGTATCTGCATCGAGCTGCATTCTCGGGCAGTTATGCCAAGCGTTTGGCTCTGCTGGAGCTGGCTGCGCTCGCGCTACTGCTAAGCCTTTCAATTAGAAGAATCTTGCAAGTTTATGTTGGCATTCAAGCTGCTCTGTGCACTGGGTGCTGAAGCACAGCGTACAGATGGAAGGGAGCTGATGGGTCAGGTTTTTTTAGGGATCTGATTACTGTTTTTATAAAAGTAACCGGCTGCCTCCCCCTGCCTTCCATGGGGCTTTTCATGTAGTCTGCTGTAAAACCACACTGCGGGGTGAGGGGTTCCTGGAAGGGGAGAGTTGAACTGCAGGACTGATCTGGTGCTGAAGTGTTCTGAAAACATTTTTGTAGCAAATACTTCTGAGCCCTGGTTTAGACCTTGCACACAATGAACTGCACAGGCTGTGGTGAAGGTACCGGCCGGCTGTCAGCAGAGGGCAGGAGTCCAAGGGCTGCGGAGCTTTGCTTTCGTGCAGATTCTTAGTGTTCATTTCTTTTACTGTCATGACTCTTTACTCTCTTTTTTTTATTTTTTCTTTTGTTTTTGGCTTTTGGCTGATTGCTTCCTGGTTGCTGAGGGAAATGTTTTTTCACTGTGCAAAGTCTGTTTTCGGGTGACCTTGCAAAGGAGGTGCGGTCCGGGCTCCTCTCGCTCCATCTGCCGGCGCTGCAGGTGCGGCTCAGGGCGAGCCCAGAGGCCCCAGAGCTCCCAGTGCCGGCAGCCCTTCGGGGCTGTGGGCCGGGAATGCACCTCCTGCTGTAGTGGCAGCCCGAAAGGAGTCCAGGGGCTGCTGCATCTTCTGTCGGGAAGCAAAGTGCAGTAAGTGCGAATTGTGTCTGCACACTGCAAGAGTGAGTAGCTATCAGAGTTCACTTCAGTGATTACACACACACACACACACACACACACACACAAACACACACCCGGTTTAGGAGTTGCTTAGGTTTTTTCTACAGTGTTGCCAATCCTTCAGCTTCCTATGAAATTTGAAATTTGACAGTTGTTTTAAACATCAGTTCAGAGGTTTTGTGTGGATAGAAAGTGAAGCAGTGTGTTTCTGCTGTTACAGCAGGAGATTCCTCATCTGTCCAGCATCCACATATGTATAATTTCCCATGCCTGTAGTGCGAGAATAAATCCTAAATGGAATGGGTGGTGAAGGGGAATAGGTTTGGCAGCCTTGTTCCAAAAAGAGTTGTCTGAATTTGGGATTAGGCGAGTGTATCAGAGATAGGCACCTGGTGCAGTATCTTATGTTATTGCCAGAATGTAGCTAAGTATAGGCACAGGATCAGCATTGCCAAGATGAAAGCAAATAGTTTTGCGGAGGAGATAATCCAGGAGCTGCTGCATCATTCTTAGCACAGGGACTGAGGGCTGAAGGGATGGAGATGGCTAATCAGTCCCAGCTAATTCCTCAGGTGTTTTCCATTCAGGATTCAAATTGCTGTCTGTGCTGCCAGTGGGTCTGGGCAGATAATCTACTTGCCACATCCTGTCCTGGTAATGTAAACTTCATACAGAAGTAGTCCCATTTACCAATTCTGAGCAGCTCTGCTGCAAAAAAGCTCATCTTCCTATTTCTCAGAAAGATGAGACTGCAGTGGGTTGGAGATGACTCTAATATGGAAGATACTCCTCTGTGGCATGTTCTTCTTGTTGCAGGAATGCTTACACACTGCAAAAGGTCTGATGCTCACAGTGACATGACTGTCCAAGGCATTTCTCTGAAAGCCAAAAGCTAATACAGTGAACTTGTTTACTTTGCTTTCTGCAGTGAAAGAAGCAATAAATTACTTATCTCCATGCTTTTCCAGGAGGAAACAGTGTAGATTGCAACTCAGCACAAATCCATAACCAATGGAAAAAATCTCATTTATTCCAGGAAGATTATCTTTTTACGGGCAGTGCTAAATCTGGGCTATAATTAAAACAGCTTTTTAAAGGAAAAAAAAAAAACAGTGGATGTTTTTATCGTTTGATGTATTCTCTATCACTAGTGACCCTCTTTTCTCATTTCTTCTATCCATTTTTAAATGGATGTAAGGAGTTAGCTGCATATTGCATAAAAGTAGCATTACCTGAAAAAATAATTAAGATGATCTTGAAATTAAGGAAATCAGTTTTGAAAAGAAGCAAGTGCTTAATGGAGGTGAGACCAGCTGTGCTTCCCAGGAACGTGCTTGGAAAAAATGTACAAGGCCTTCATGCAACACGGGTAGGAAATTCATAATAATAATTCAGACAAATTGCAACCTATAAATAGCAGAGCTGGATTCATTAGGACAGGAGGCAGATGGAGAAAATCTAAAACTTGTTTGTTTCTTTTTAAGGCACTATAATGCTTATGAAAAGTGTCAGCTTGCTGTCAGAGAGGGAATACCCTCCAGTGCAGCAGCAACTTTCTTGTTATTAGTTTTTCATGCCTGCTAATGAGCAGCCTCCATGAGGGGCATTCTTGGTACTTGGCTTTAGAAACTCCTGCTGCTTTTCCCTGGCATACCCAGGCTGACCCAGATGAGCTGCAGTGCTGGGAGAGGAGCAGGGGAGGCAGGAGGGAGGACAGAGGTCTGTGAGGTGTGTAGCACTCACTGGCACTGTTTGAGACAGGTGCCAGTAGGGCAGAGGCATAAATGTAGTTGAAAAGGGAGGGGTGTGGAGTGAGGTGGGAATTATCCACCACCTGCTAAGGAGTTATACCCCAAAGCAGGAAGGTACTGGTGGTTGGTAGAGAAAATGCTGTGCATTATTGAAGAGAGAAGGTGAAGGCATTTTACATGCCTTCATGTAAAATGAGATGCTTTTACAGTAGTAAGTAGGAAAAAAGAGATGCCTTCATGCATGGAGAGAGGTAATGACAGAGAACGGGTGAGAGGTGCGTGACTGGAATGCTGCTGTGGCCACAGAAGGGGAGCAGAGGTGAGGGGGTTGGAGCGTCTCAGCATTCACACACAGCAAGGTGCTGAGGAAGGAAGTGTGTCCAGTCAAAAAGGAATGTACAGACTGACAGAAAGGGCACATGACAGACTGCATTTAAATAACAGGACAGAGTAACAGTGTGGGGCTGTTTCCAAGTGTGCCAAAATTACAACTGGGTACTTGTAAACAGAAGACTGACTGAGCAATTGCATCCTCTTGAACCACAGGCAAGTCTGAGCTCAGATACAGAAGCAGAAAATGTTCTGTATGAATATTATCTGTTAATGAACCTGCCTTCATCTCTTCTGCTGATCTGATTTACATTTCAGCAAAACTTCCTTAAAAGATAACAGTGTCAAAATTCCAGTAGGCTATCCTAAGAGATTTTTAGGTATTAGTGTTCAGGAAAGGAACACCAGGTGCTTATCAGCAGTGTTTTTTCTTGAGAAGTTCTTAGGCTGCCAATTCACCTTGTGAAGTGGCAGGGGAAAAGGGTGATAGGAAGGTCGTATTGGAGTCAGATAATCACAGACTTATTCAAGGAATGGAGAAAAGCTGTACAACTGTTCATGCTTCATGGCTTAAGTAATGATAGTTTTTCCTCAGCATTCAGTATAGAGGACAATGATCCCAGCGCAAGGGGAGGACACTCGAGAAGAGGAAAGTCAGTGGTATGGATTGGCAGGATGCCTTTGGGGGTTGCCATCTGTTGTGTTTGCACGTATCCCTAGGGTGTCAAGTGTAGCAGGCAAGTGGTGGCATTGAAATGAGACACGGACATGGAATGGAGCAGGTTGAGTATCCGGTCACTGGAGAAGGACCGGGGCGTGCTGGGATGCACATGAGAGGCTGAGCACGGAAAGTATGAACCAGAACACGGATCCTCATGGATCCTCATGCATAGATGGGATTTTTGGTATGGAACAGACCTTGGCTGATGGTGTTTGCTTGCTTTCAGTGGGATAAGCACCCGCTGTACAACCAGGGGGTTAATACAGCTTGTGTTTGTAGACAGTGTTCTACAGGGTTTAGAGGGCTGAGTTCTAAGATCTTGATTCAAAAAGCCACGCAGCCATATGAAGGATGTGGAGAAATAGTTTCATTTAAAATCAAGGCTCTTATTTCAGGAAGCCTTTAGCAACAGGGAAGAAAAAAATATATCTCCACTGGATAGGACAGCATTGCTCAAAGATGTCTAAAATATGATAATCTGTGATGTGTATATGAGAGATGGGTGATTTTGAAGAGAAAGTGCTGAAGAGAGAAAGTGATATGTGTTTGGAGGTTTCCTGTCTTACTATGGAAAACTTGCTTTGAATTACGCTGTAATTCTAGGACAGCATCTTGTTATGTGAAGAACGTTCTTTTCATGCGTACAAATAATAAAAACCATTTTGCTCAAAACAAGCTTGAAATTGCCTCTTTGCCCAGGCTTCTTCACACCTTTGTGCTTTCTTTGATGTCATGTTTTTCTAGAAATCCTCTCCTAGGTAATGCTTGCTGCATTACCTAATGCTTACTTACTGCAGACATCCCAAAGGCCACCAGCCCAGCTACAGTGACTGCAGATGAGTCACATTGACCAGAGCTTGCTTGTGCCCTCGTGCACTCACAAAGGCAGTTTAGGGGTTTAGTTTTTTGTTCACATAACCTGAACAGCACTTTGAGATGGTTTGTCTGGCCAGTCTTTTAAACAGATGCTTTGCATACTCTGCCCTTATTGATGCAATGTGTCATGCTACACTTAGTGAAGGAAGTTAGATAAAAATTGCTTCAAATTGTTCAGCAGTTTGGAGTGATGGAGTTCTTGCCTAAGATCCTTTTAAGGTGGGTAGATACATAAATACTAATCCTATGGATGAGGAAGTCAGGACACGATGGTACTGTCAGTTACTCAGCATCACAAAAGGAAATCCTTGGCAGAGCTGGGAATAGCTCTAATTCCTGTCATGCTGAAACTGCACAGCTGATACAGTGACTCTGGGGATCTGCAGTGAACAGATGTGGCTGTCACAGTCTCCCAGTGTGGGACAATGCTGGTGTATTTCTGTGCTGAATATTTGAACTAGAGTCAGTGTTCCTCCTTGCCACTCACACATGGGGGTTCTGGTCACTTTGACATCCTGCCTCCTCCTTCTGTCCCCTAGGTATGTGCAGGGTGTGGCTGGCAGGATGGTATAGCTCACTCTGTGTGGTCCTGCTCTTTGTGTCTCTAAAAGTATTGAGAGATATTTGAACAAGGACAGGAGTGCAAGGTGAATTTGCAGCCCAGTCTAGAGATGCAAAGTAGTAATTGTTGCAGGCAAAAATTGTCTCTTGTCACCACCTGCATGCTGGGCAGTTTATAGCATAGCACAGATTCCAGAAAGAATTGTCAACCTTAAGACAGTTGACAACCTTAAGGTGTTGCTGTCTCCACCATTTCCAACAACTGTGGATAGAGCATCTTGGATGTGACAGAAGCTCTTCTTTCTGTGTTGTCACAGCTTTCAGTTGTTCTCTTAGGTTATTAAATAGGAGTATGTGTTTGTTTATACATTGTGTTCTCTGCTTCTTTACTTCTGTTCTCCTCTTGCCCCACCTGCAGGCTTTGAATTATTGTACCAGCCAGATGTGGTCCGACTGTACCTCTCCATCCTCACAGAAAGTCAGAACTTCAACACTCTGGAAGCTGCAGCAGGAGCTTTGCAGAACCTTAGTGCTGGCAACTGGACGGTGAGTGCAGTCTTCAGTCCTTTTTGTTTCCTTTGTGTAAGTAAAGAATAAGGGGATTTCCCATTGTAGGTGTGCTGTTACTCTGTACATTTTTATCTCCTTTAAAAACGAAGGAGGTGGGAATGTCAAGAAAATTATTTCTATTTGCTTATTGAACACATTTTGCATCTTCTGGGCTCGTGATGTTTACATAGTGGAACTATGCTCAGTTCTGCCACTTCAGCCATGTAAGCATAGCTTTATCCATTTGTGTTTTGAATACTTAATTTGTTGGATTGACAGTTTGTTGAGGAAACTGCACTCCAAAGTGTCCCCTAATACCCTATGTGAAGCATCCCCAGGGCTAATCAGGCAGTTCTCACAAAGATTTGCCTGATTACTTCTAGAACTGCTCACCAAAGTGGGACTGAAAGCAGCCTGAGGTTTGGCATGGTGATGTTTCACAGCTGCCTGCCAGCTTATTTTAAATAATATGTGTTTGTTTGAAAAACAATCATGGAACAGAATAAAACCACGAAATTGGAGGAGGAGGAGGATAACAGATGCTTTAGTATTTCCTCCAAGTGACCTCTTTTTCCTAATCCAGAGGGATGTGTTTTCACACCAAGGTGTGTACAGAACAGATGCTGGCAGATGATGCTCCTTCCTTCTGTTCCTGCCCTCTTTCCCCAGAAGCTGTAGGATGAGCTCATACACCCTTTCTTCCTTGGTTCTTGGTGAACTTGAATGGAGGGTTCAGGCAATGAGATAAATCAGCACGCACAACCTGACTGGTCTTTGCAGAGAAAAAATGGGTTACAGCACTGAAGGAAATGCCAGGGGCAAAGAAAGAGCGGGTATATCAACTCACACTACTTGGTGTTGTTTCTTTTCCCTCATGTGTCCTGATCAGTGGTCCACGTACATCCGTGCGACGGTGCGGAAGGAGAGGGGGCTGCCAGTGCTCGTGGAGCTGCTCCAGTCTGACTCAGACAAGGTTGTGAGGGCCGTGTCCATCGCCCTGAGAAACCTTTCCATGGATCGTCGCAATAAAGATCTCATAGGTATCTTCTGAACTTCTCTAACCAGCCTGGGAGCTTGGAGACCCTTGAGAGACCTGGGGTTTTGTCCCTTGTGCTGAGCATTTGTTCTCTCTGCAGTTTCCATCCATGCTATCTGGGATTGCGCTGTAGCCACCAAGTGGTGAGCTGTCAGCTCAGAATGTATTTCCAGCCCACTCAGACAAGCTGTGGCTTGAGGGAGATCCTTAACTTGGGAGAACCATTAGGTATACATTTTTGCAGGAGAGGAGTGTGTGTAGATCTGCAGAGGGCTGGATGGGTTTAAGAAGTTTCTTGTCTTTTCCTTAGCTCTGGCTGTTATGGGACTTGTGCTCATAGATGTTGTTCCTCAGGCCTGCCTACTACTCAAATTAGAATGGCAGTGTGGCCTTTGTTATGCTGAGCTAACCTGGGGGAGTGCAGGGAGCTTTAAAGTTGTACCTTTGGTTTTTTGCTTCCTCCTTCCTTTCTCATCCTTTTGTCTGGTGGTTACTTGTAGAAGCTGGATGCTAAACAACTTAATATTCTTCAAGCTGGTGTTCAGCACTGCTCTAGCTCCTATCCAAAGTGGTAGATAACATTCACCTGCCCATAAGCAGGAATCTTAAAAGATTCAGCTGAGATGAGTTTTTTTCCTCTAGATGACTTCTGTATTTAACTAAGGTATTTGTTTAAATTCTAGCCTTGTCAGACCAGGAAATACTGGTGACATGTTTAGGGCCCTTATTGGAGTTGATAGTGGCAAATAGCAAGGTGGGATTATATCTTAATATGTCAGGTTCTCATTTTAATAGTTCAGAGGTGTAGCCAGGCACATGGTACTGATGGATACCTGGGAATGATAAAGTCCAGATTCCCTGTTTATTCTCAAGTACTATACATGGAGAAGGCTAACTACACCCAGGAGGAAACTCTCTCTTACCTTTGTTGGAGAAGGTCAATAAATGCATGGCTGCACACCTTGCCCCAGAAGGCCTATTACGAGGCTAAGTTGAGTAAACCATGTGCGTGTATTAGCATGAATACCTGGCATTAGCAGCTACTGAGTGCTTTTTTGCCTCAGGCTTTGCAAAATATGATAGAAGTTGGCTGTAAAATTCTCAGTAAAAATGCCTTTTTTCTCTCCTCAATACCTTTCAGAATCCATGATGAAGGACTTTATCTTAGCTTTATCAGCTGTCAATCGCCTTGAAATAATGAGTGAATGATAAATACTCTGTGAAGTTACAGTCTTGTGGTTTAAAACACATGCATTATAAAGGATTTTTTTCCAGCATAGCAAACACCATTGACTTTATTCATTCAGGATGGTAAGCTGAAATGATTATTAGGGCTGCCTAATGGTATCTCTTCCCCTTATCTAGGTAGTTACGCCATGGGTGAGCTGGTAAGAAATTTGCCCAGCAGGCAGCAGAGATCTGCAAAGAACCTGGAAGAGGACACTGTGGTTGCAGTGTTGAATACCATCCATGAAATCATTACTGACAGCTCAGAAAATGCAAGGTCTCTGATCCAGACACAGGGCATTCAGAAGCTGGTAGCTATCAGCAAGTCAAGGTAAGTGGCAGTTGAAAGTAAAATGCATAAAAACTCCTTGCAAACATGAAAATGTCACTATGAACAGCAGCTTTTGCTTTGTGTAAGTATTGGAGCATCTCAACCTTTCAGAGCTGTAATTTCAGCAGTTAATATGAACAAAGTAAAACCAGCCAGCACCTTTAAAAGGTACGTGATGAAAAAGGTTAATTGTGAGTCACTTCAGTTGTGTTAAGACATGCTCTCTCCTTGTCCGAGTCATCTTAGCACCATATATACACCTACCAGGCAGCATTTGCAGTGAAACCATGATCTTTGGGTGTAGTTTGGAAGGCCTTTTTTCTGTGGCAGTGTTCCACTGCTGGAATGCCAGTGATGAAATCTGTTTCTTTTAAGTGAAATGGTTAATGATGTGTGGTAAGTGTTCTGGCCAAAGGGCTTCTGGTGATTAAATTTTCTTCCATTTAAAAACTCTGTTCTGACTGCTGTAGAGGAAACTTTGTTTTGTGTAGTTCATGTTGTTAGACATTGTAGGTGTGTTTGCTGCAGACTTCTGGGAGAGTGGCTGAAGTAGCCTTCTTGAGTTGTATTGTTACAAAATAGGAGAGCAACCAAAAATCTAAACCCGTTTTATATTATAAAAGGTGTCTGTGTACTGGCTTAGTAAGGAATAGATAAAATTTCATGTTCGATTTAAAAACAGCTTACTTTTTTTGCTGACCGAAATTAATGTGTATGTAAGGTGTTTTAAACCATGGAGCAACTTCATTGAATTGTGAGGAATAGATGTACATTAGGATGAAGGTTTGAAAAGTGGCTTAGAACATTTTTTTTGGTTTGGGTTTTTTTTTTTCCTGAATAAATCCAGGCAGAATGGAATGTGTCTGTTCTTTGTTGTGACAGCTACAAGACAAAAGTGTCACCAGGGCTTCTGACCTGATCTGACAGTGCTTGTCCAACAATACATGTGAAAACACAGAAATGTGCAAAATTCATAAGATTTCCATTTCTGTTTTTGTCAGCAAATACTTATAGATATTAAGAAGTCATTGAATGATTTAACATACATCCCATTACTTATAGGTTCAAATAATAGCTGTGTGGAGTATTAGCTATTAACATACAAATAGTTAGACATTGCTTGATACTTAAACTGTCATTTTATCTTGCAAATCAGCCAGTCTCCCAGAGAAACAAAAGCAGCATCTCACATTCTTCAGATGATCTGGAGCTATAAAGAACTACGAAACGCCCTTCAGAAGGATGGGTGGAACAAGTCACACTTTCAGGTAAAGGTCTTAAGTTCTGGAAATGCTTGAGTGAGATGTCCTTGCTTAGGCCAACCTTGCAATCTGTAGATCTTGGTTTTCACTTCTGTTCTTCCAGGTGAGAGCTCAGTGGATTGTACCCTACTCAGTAACACCATCCTGCATAGAGTTGCTGGCTGTGCTTTGCTGTGGTCTGTGGAATGTAGCTCCTTAGGTTTGGGGAGTTTGCCATCCTGTACAGCCCAAATGCCCTGATTTACTGGTGGAAGAATTAGCATGTCTTATCTTAGTTGTGTTTCCTTTGAAATGTTCTGTACAGCAGCCTAGGGCAGCCACTTCTGCTTGACATGCAGCCTCCTCACGTTTTCTTGTGGAAGGCTTTTGCTTCTTTCACAGGGCACAGTGCTGCCATTGAGAAAACAGGGAGAAAACTCCTCCCACCAAGTCTTTGTGAAAATAAAAAATACTCTAGTTCCATATTATCAACAGAAGGGGGGGCTTAAGTGCATTTCATAATCTCAGTGCTGTTGGTTCATTTATTTGTATTGTTCAGTTTCCATGAGTAGCAATTTGGTGTTTGTGTGGGTTTTGTCTTGTAGTCTGTTTCTGCAGCTCCAAAGGGCTCCAAAGGTACTGCTGGCAGGTCTGGCTATGACGACAGCACTTTGCCTCTGGTGGATAAAAGTCAAGGTCAGTACTTCTCTTTATCACTTGTCATATAGTGCTTTACTGGTTTTCTGGATTTGCTGTGACTGGGTTACAGCACAAGGGTGTAAAACTTAATTATTCATGTGTGATTTTTACCCCACAGTCTCAAAATAATCAGTCCCTATTACCTGGAGATGGATGGAATTTCTTTCCTTACAAAGTGTACACTGCTGATACTGTTTTCTCTACTTGGATGAGTGTTATCAGTTTAATCTTCGTGCAAGTGGGGTCGACCTTACCCCTACTCTGTACTGGAGTCTTTCCATTTTTTAAATAAATGCGCCCATTTTGGCACAGCCTCTTCCTCTACCATGCAGAACTTTTTAATTGGAGATGAGTTTATTCAAGCTCCAGCTAATTCTGTCTGTGCTTTTTCATGAGGCACAGCCACACCAAAACCAATTTAGCACCAGCTTTGATTTCACCATGATTGCTGTGTCTCTGAGCCTGGCTCTGGTTGCTAAGAGCAGGATTTGCCTGGTGCACTTTCTCTGGTTCAACTGAGATTACTGCAGAAACAACAGAACAGCCCCCCACTCTCCTGCCTGTTTCCACCTTTCCCTGTCTTTGATCAAACCTGGCACATGATGGAGACAGAGGATGATTTTGGGTCAGCTTGCTGATGTGACAAGAAACTTCTTTTTTTGTGGATTAGTTTTCTGTTGCCTCAGCAGGCTGCTGGATTGGCTGGTGTGCCATGAGAAGTTTCACCCTTGCTTATTTTCCTTCTCTTTTACTCTGGAGAGACCAAAAAGAAGCATGTTAATCGTGGTAGGCAGTCCAGAGCAGAACTGTGGTTTCTGTTGGAGAGAGAAAGCCCTGTATTACAGTGCCAAAGCAGAAAATACATGGATTACATGTGCTCTCTGGAGAATTTGATTCAGACTTCCCTTTCTGAATGGATAACAATTGAATAGTTTGGGAATTTTTTTACAATAATCTCTGCATTCAGTACTTTATCAACCTCTCTGGTTTTGTGACTAATTCAGAACTACCAGGTTTGAGAAAAGCAAATGTACCTCAAGTTGTTTCAATGCTTCTGTTTTCTAGATAATGAGAAGTCTGGGAGTCGTGATATGATACCTATGGATGAACTTGGCCCAGGTAAATTCAGTTACAGATCAGACTCTCTGTCTGTTCCAATAGAGCACACTGTCACTCACATCAAAGTTCAACTATTTCTCTAGGAGATATTATTTCAGATGGATAAAGATGACATTTAAAACAGAACATTACCTCACAAAAGATTGGTCATTGTCTTTTTTTTCTTTGTATACATGTAGAGTGTCACACCAATTTCCCCTGCTACTTTATGCATATATTGGAGGTACACTGACCCAGCTTTCATTCTGCTCTTTGGTTCCTGAGGCAGCTGTATTCCCTATTACAGATCTGGAAGTCTCCAAGATTCTGAAAGAAAGAGTTGAAACTTTGCTTCAATGTATTGCTTGTGTTTAAATGTGTTCTGCCTTTGTTTTTGTAGGTAAAACCAAAAATAGGTTAGTGTGTGTGATATTCATGATTCTACTTTCCATTTACCTGCATCTAAACAAGCCTGGCTTTTCCTCTAGACTAAGAGCCACTGACTGTCAGTGATGTGCTTTGAGGCTGATAAGCTCTGTAGTGTTAAACTTTTAGGAGTTTTTTTTTTCTTTACCAAGATAGATAAAGGTGCTGTATGGTCTCTTGAGAATTTGCACTTATTTAAATGCACCTATATGAATGCCTCCAGATCAAACAGTTTGGTACACTGTTATTAGTAACTGTGATTGAATAAAATAGCAAGTTAGAGCCAAGAAAAAGCCAAGCATGTTCAGAAAGTAAAAGAACAGGTATATATTACCTTTTGTATTCTGGAAAAATGAGATGCCACCTGCCATGAATCAACTGTCCATATGTATTTTGCTTTAGGGAACACTGAAACATTTGTTCTCACAATGGAAGAAAATCTCTTCATAGAGGATTGCCTGGTAGGAATAGCTGTGTGCTGGCAGGTGCTGCAGAATGGGCAGTGCTGATTGTTTATAGTCTCAGTATTAATTGCTGCCTTATGCTCTCAGGAGTTCCTGGTACAGCCCTGAGTACAAAACAAAATGCAGATTTACAGCATATGTACAGCATCAGGCAGATTCTCTGGGCCATGCTGTTCTCCAGTCTTTTTATCACCTTTAGAAGATGAGATCTGTCAGGTTTTCCTGATTCCAGCTCTTGAGTGCTTTTTACTTCCAATATGACTATGACTTTAGTCCCTTTTCAGCTGATCTCTGAAATAGCACAACTTCATTTATCCAGTTTACTATCCTTAATTCCAGGGGACTGGAATAACAACATTTCATCTCTTGTCTTCAGGCTCTTCGAAATGCATGGTTTTTGTCTTATGGGCATATTAATATGAGAAGGCTGCTCTAGACTATATTTCCAGATTTTAACTTCATAGTGGACTGTTGTGTTCTGGAGTTTTTGTTCTTTTCCCACTCTGGAATGAACTGGTCCTTCCAGCCCAGCGTTCATCCCCTGCAGAGAACATACATACAGGACTGATAGTTCCAGAGCATCTCTACCTGTCTGCCCCTCCTCTGTGGCCTCTTCTCACCAGTGTGAGGCTGTCCTGCTGCCTGGGCCTTTCCTGTTAACCCACATGGGCTCTGCTTCAAGATCACAAAAAGAAAATTGCTGGTGCTGTCTCAGCTTCTTTCCTAATGCTGTAGGGGTCATCCTTCTCAACAGAGGAATTCACTTGGCTGTCATTGGTTAGGGAGGCAGAAGGATACATTCCCTGTCAGCTAGCAGTACTAGAGCAGACAGATCCCTGCTGTCTGGGGCAGTGGAACAGCCTGGGTAGGGTGTGGATGTGCTGGGAGACAGAAGAAAACCTGGATTACTAGTCACCATGGAATGATCAGGTTTGTCAGGTGTCCCCAGCTCCAGGCAGGCTGGAGAGCAGCAGTGCCACTGTTGTCACTATGTGCCTGGGCCCCTGCCCCCAGCTGTCTGCAGAGGCAGCAGAATGGTGATCTCTAGTCTGTGCCAAGTCCTCCAGAACACTGTGTGTGCCTTAGTTAACCTGTAGGCACTCAGACAGTAGCACTTGGGAAGTGAAATTGTTCAGACCAGAGACAAAGAGTTCAGATGCTGCTGTCTTCCATGCCCATCTTCAGGCATGACTTTTCCTTTCTCCTTCTCCTCTTTGATGGGTTTAGAGGTTTGATCTTTTGTAAGTTGAGAGCTGTGTGAGGGCACAGATGGACTGACACTGGCAGGCATGTATTTGGTCTTGTAATTTGTGATGACATAAAAATGTTGCTGTAGAGTGAGGGGGAGATAGAGAAGCAATAGAGACAACAACAAACTGATGCTGAGAGAGAGAAGTAAACAAGCCAAGGATAGGACATTCCTCAATGGAATGTCGTCAGTTTTGTCCTCAATGGATAAAAGTAACTTTTGTCTATACAAGGGATTGTATTAAGTCAAAGTAATGTCCTTATACCTTGGAGCAGAAAGATATGTATAGATCTTTATGCCACAGAAGCAATTAATTCTGATTGCCTCTTCAAATGAATCTGAAATATGGGAGAGGCAGATTTCTAACTTCCTTGCAGAGCTGTGGTCCTCAGGGCAGTGAGGTATTTCTTCTCTAATGCAGCCTCTTTCAATTTCTCATTTTATTTGATCAAATCATGAACTTTCTATCTCTGCTGCTGCTTATCTTGACAGAGGCATAGAACAGTGTGTGGATTTTGGACACATGACCTGTGGGTGCTAGTCTGTGTACAGGCCAGGGGCCCACGAAATGCAAAATGTGTCTGAGTTAAGATGCAAAGGGCAAAGTTCTTGAGTGTTCTTTGTTGTCAGTGCAAAAGTGGGATTTTCCTCCTGATGATGTGTCCTGGCTAAGTGGGGGGGGGGGGTAAATTTTTTCTAGTATTAAAGATATGTTTTGTTTTGGTTTGGTTTTTTTTATGATTACAGTTTACTAATGACCTTGCTCCCTTGGAAGTATCACAGCTGCCATCAGCTTCCCTTAGTGGCTGTTGCTTTCTGGGGGTAGTTCAAAGGTTTCCATTGTGTCTTGGCAATTCCTTTTAGAAGTATTTGTCAATCATTCATGATGATGGCACTACAAAAATGCAGAGTGATCCATTACATCCTTGTGAGGACAGTTACCATGAGATTGTAAAAAGCTACCACCCAGATGCTGCAAGTTTGATTTTCTGTTTTTCCATCATTTAATACATACTTTTGTGAAGTATTTTTCCTTAACTAAATGATGAATCTGTAGATTAGGACATAGCCTACTAGCAGGGTTCATGCCTGTCATTTGAAAGAGAATTATTGGTCATGCATTCTCCACAAGTGCTGGCTGGGTA